>NC_140469.1:6330493-8750695 GCF_051167445.1 Perissodus microlepis
TGATAGGCTCTCTGAATAGAAAATGTTAATGGCCAGCTATGTTAGCGAGATGTTACTAAGCTCAAGCTGATATTATCAAAGGGTTTTGGGATTGGGTTGGTTTCTAAAAGGTGAGTGGATATCTCAGATCCATGTACAATCAGGATGTGAGAGATAGTGCTGAACAAAGGAAAATAATATGATGTGACAAGAAAAGAGAAAGAAGAGTGAGTGCGGGCATACTCTCTGCAGCAGAGATAACAATGCAGTTATGGGCTTTCAATCAATGCCTTTCATGTATTTTACATGTAATATCAGTGTATATTCTACTCATCAAA
Organism: Perissodus microlepis; assembly: GCF_051167445.1. NCBI lineage: Eukaryota > Metazoa > Chordata > Actinopteri > Cichliformes > Cichlidae > Perissodus > Perissodus microlepis. Next base: position 6,330,811 of record NC_140469.1, read on the forward strand.
AGCAGACCATATTTGGAAGCAAAAAAATGAAATGTTCATGATACCTTAGCGATAGCTGCACATCTATAGCGTTTAACCTTGAGATCAACATGTTAGTATACCTTGATAGAGCACAGTCATTTAGGGTGTTTTCACACCTATAGTTTGTTTCCTCTGGCCCGAATCAGTTGATAAGTTCATTAAACTTCAAGAGAACCAAAACATGTCACTAAAAACCACATGACAATGTTCAGTCTGCTCATTGGCCAGATGTGTCTGGGGCATGAACAACAAAAGTGAGTACAGAAGAAGATGCTGTGTTATGGGCTTTGGAAGAAAATGGAGAGTTTATGTTTATTTCACAGGTAGTTGCAAGGCCATGCGGACGTTTGCGCATCTATAGTACCCCAAACAGTCTTGGTGTGTTTGTTTTGTTCCAGGCCCAAGTGAACCACACTGACCAGGAAAACAAACAAGAGTTCAATTTAAATGGACTAAACACTGCAGGTGTGAAAACACCCTGAATCACGGTTTCTTGGGACATTTTAAAAAAACAAACAAACAAATGACTCGTTGAAAAAGAAAAGGCACAAGTGCAAGTGAGACAAAAAGTTTTCTGTGGTTCTCTGAAACTATATTTTCAGTTCTGTGTATAATTTTAAGAATTTCAAAGTGAAGAAAAAAAAAACCTCTAAGCGAAGAAAGAAAGGGAGGAAATGACTTGAGTGTTCTATTCATTTTTAACATAATTTTAGCAAAATGGAATTCTGTTCAAATTTGCAGCGAGGACTGTGAAATTGCACTTGCTCTTGGGCTTCTAATCAAAAGGTACACTTCAACACAGCATAGAAACTGCTCTCTCCGCTCCACAAGTGACCTTAAAGAGCTAACTCCAATCACCATTAGCAACCAAATCTGGAGAATTAGACGTCATACTCAATACATTCGGGTTCATTTAAATCCATTTCCTAAAATGCAGCTCTCCCTGAGTAAAGCGTAAGCTTTTTTCTTTTGTTCTGATGTGGACTTCATCTGATCTGACTTGTTCTGATGTGAGGAGTCCACTCTGTTACAGAAAAGAGTGGCAATCTATAGCCTTTGGGGTTATAAAAGCTGAAATGAAAGATGTAAAAGCTTGTGATGGTGGTTTTTGTGTGGTGAAAGGTTTGGTCGGGTCATGCAGTGCTGTAGCAAGCTCCACACATCCAAACAGACATGGAGTGTCTTGCCCCGAGTGCTCCGATTACCACCAGGACTACTGTTGACTTCACCCTCCAAATCTTCTCTAGCTAATCTTTTGGGTATCTATTTATTTATTTATTTTTTCATTGGTATCTGGCAGCAAAAGCTAAACGTTATATTGGCCTTCTCAAGAGAAAGTAAATGCACTTGCTCTCATGAGTTTCCTTTCTCTCCTTCCTGTCTTACTTTTGCACCATTTACATTAGTGAGTAAATCTGGTCCCTAAAGATTAGCTTTTGTTAAACCCAAACAGGCAGCCTATCACACTTTCATTATTTTCTGTCATATACTGTTACTTGTGGATGCTCTTATTAAACAAGGACAAGAGATCAAAGAATGGGGTCACTGGTACAAGTAATCCCTGTGAGGCAAACACTCTGTGAGGCAAACACTTGGTTGCTTGGTTTTTTATGGGGTCAATGAGAGGAGACCTCACATACACAGCCATGGATCTGAGCACAGCAGCCTTACCCACCTGCAGTTCAAACCTTCTGTTTGAGGGATGAGGCATCCAATTAGAAGAAAGCAGGCATAAAGGGATGGGGTTGGGGGGGATTTTCCACCTCTGGATAAATTGAATGGCTTGCACCAAGATCCCGTATAAGTGAAGTAAGTATTCCTTTTGAACTATGAATCGTGTGAAGCTACTAGAAAAAAAACAAAAACATGTAGCTGTGAATGAACATGGCAGAAGTATCCATTAACATTTATGAATCTAGCAAAGGCACTTGTTGATTCACACGCTGTCTGATTTGGCCTTTTATTTTACCTGCAAACTCACAAAGAGGCTGATACTCAAGGCAAAAATGAAAATTTAGTCTTTGGAAATGTTTCTTTTTCTTTCTTATCAATAAAGTAATGTTACTTCAAATTATAGGTCCCTGTGATGTACATAGAGAAATATGTTTCCATATTGAAATACAAAAAAACCCCATCATTTCTGTAACGAATGCTTTTTAGAGTCACGGAGCATTAAAGACGGATCAAAAAGATGAACACTGTTGCAGGAGGTTAGCTACTAGCACAAAAGTACAGAGGAAAAAATATCAAAATAATGTAGTTTGGGAAAAATGTTCTTGAGAACAGTGGGCAGCTAATCATACTCAAGAGTTGCCTAGTTCCGTGCACTCATGCTATTTCAGGCACTGAGTGTCCTTTTATCCCTCTACCCCCAATAGCTAAGCTCTATTGATTTTCCCTTCAAACATCTGTGCTATTAGTATGTTCTCATCAAATCTCTGATGAGCCCTATTTTCAAAATGAGACCGAGCAAACCATGCAGCTATAACAACAAAACCCCATTAGTGTAACCCTGAAAAGATACCTACAAGTAGATGGCAAATGATGAAGTAAACAGGGACCAGATGATATAATGAAAATAAAGAGTTAAAATTATAACCAGTGTTGCTTCAGGGTCGTGAGTGGTTTCTCCATAAAGGTGATCAGTCTTCATTTGGTCTGCCTCTACTGAAGCAGGATGGGCCGTGCATTTCCAAGGTAACTAATTTCTATTAGCGTCAAACGGCTGAGAGAGGGCACACCGGGGCAGCTGGGGATGAGGAGGAAGGGAGGGGTGAAGGTACTGTAGGTTATTGTTCATTGTGAAATTACAGCCGAAGCTTAGTAACAGAGCCGAGCACCTTCTCAGAGGTGAAAAAATAAATGTTTTACACACCATAAGAAACCTTTGTAAGGTCTGATAGTATACATGATCATGACTATTGTATTTTGTAGTCCTGCGATCAAAGAAATGTGAATATTTATTTTAAAATAACTGCAAAAACACAAAAACAGACTGAAAGCTTGAGAGCTTTTCCTAAAAAGACACATATGGATTGCTAAGTTGGCTGGATAATAGCATCGTGTTTCACTAACAAGTCAAAACACTGCGTTGATTGACCACTCTGTGGCACATCTTCGTTTAAAGATGTTCTGCTTTGCCTGCCTTGATAACAAGGAGCTTTCTTGTTGAAAGAGATTAAAATGTGACCTACTTCAAGAGCTAATTATCAGCATCTCCCCTATTTTCTATGTCCGCACTAACCAGCATTCCACCCTTGTACTCCATGTGAACACGACTCTGTTCAGTCAGCTACTCCAGGTTCAGCGTATCGGCCAAAACCTTCTGCTGGGTCGGAAAAAAAGAGTGACCTCCATATCTGGGTTTACTGGTAAAACTGAAGGTCACTTCATGTTTAATCCCCCTTTTAAATGAAAAAGTAGCAATGTTGTCTAAAGGAACATGCAGCTAATAAGAGGAGCATGTGACTGGGGGTGGGGTGGGCAGGCATGAATCATATAGAAAACGTGTGTTGGAACCCCTCAAACAGCTGTGCAGTGCCTCATAAATACACCACGGAGACAGGTGCTCCCTAACATGGATATATAACTGCCATGCTAAAAGGAGAGGCCCTATTTTATGCGGGTGCTGTGCGATGGGGTGGAGGCGATTCACGGTTCATCTCTGCTGACCCCTCTGTCCTTCAAGAAGATTAGCCGAGCACATCAAACTCTGAGCTAAAATGGAGAGTGGCCTGTCTGTGGACGTCTGGACTCATCCTTTCTCCGACGTTTAGGGGGAACATGTAATCAGCGCTAAAAACACAGTTGTGAAGCAACAGAGGAAGTACTGATGCGTAAAGGTGGCCTGCGCGCTGAATGCCGAAGCCTTCAGTGCACTTAACGGCTCTTCAATCAAAGTGATGCAGTTGCCCTTTTTAAAAAAACGCACTGAGTCAGTGACAGCTCCCCTCCGACCCTGTGCCCCGGCACCCACCCCACATGAAAGTGGATTTATGCACATAATAAAGCTCAGAGGGGACCCCAAATTGGACACACTATAATGACTGAAACGCAGTGGATTTTTTTTTTCCAATTCCGATGTTTCAGTTCTGCACTTTACTACTTCACCTACATGCATTGCACATATTACACATGACTGGGTGTTGAAATAATAAGGTTTCAACCCAATGCCAGACAAAGGCATGTATGCTCTATGGCTAATGTAAGTCAAGTGCTGCTCAACGAACAAAACAATTCAGAGAGAATTTTTGTAAAATTTGAATGAGACCATGTGTGCGTTAACTGTGCCGTGTGAAGCACAGTTACAACAACGCTGTAACGACCTTTGAATTTGGACTCCAGCATGTTGTATTCGTGCTCTACAGCGGCTCAGTCGTGCCACAAGGAACAAAAGAAAGTAACGAACCGTCTGCTCTTCTCTGTGAATAAACTCCAGCTTCTCGAAGCTTTGAATGCATTTGGACCGATTGGCTGCAGATAGAGGTCACACAGAGGTGGAGTGAAAGAAGTCTCCGTGGCATCACCCTGCTGGGTTAGGAGGTTAGCAGGTTGGTACATGACACACATATCCTGCCAACTGATGCTATTTCTGTCCGGGCACCTGCTTGGAATCGGGTTTGAGAGGCAAACAAGTGCAAACTCTGTCCTCCAACCCTTCAGAGCATCTGCACTCTTCATAGGTGACAACTGGAATGCTACAGTGACTTTTGATGGTGTTGACGTGCCCTCTGCTTGTCCTGCTATATTCAGCTGATCGCCTGTGTGTCACTGCAGAGCCTTTAGCATTTCAAATGTGATTTATATAAGACTGAGATTTTGTTAAGTGTGTGAGTAACTAAGACTTAAACTTAATAAGCTGTATTGGCGTAGATTGACAGAGTTGTTGATGATTGCCAGTTACTTAATAAATACATTTCTGGCTTTCGATGCTGACTTTAGAGCCAAAGCTCTGCTTTAGAAAAAGAAATCAGTGCTCTTATTCCTGTGTTTAGCAGAGTTTGTGTCACAGTCTGCACTAATCTAGCATTGGATTCACTTTTATAACGAAGACAGCTTTTAGTTTTATTCTTTTCTTTTAAAGTTGTTTAAAATAATGATAGTTTCCTCAAAACGCCTCCATTTCTTTGTGACAAATGATGAATAACTGATCACAAAAGCAAAGTTTCAGATGAAATGAGACTCCTGTCTTTGTTACTGGCAGTGTCACTTTCTTATTGTCATCAGACACAGAACCACCGTTACGCTTTGTTGAGATGCTAAGAGTGCAGGATGAAATATTGTCCATTTGATTTTATGGCGTTAGTACTAATGGCTGCTTTTGAAATTGAAACTGATTCGGCTGCAAATTGGATCGCAATACATTTTTTGGAAAAACAAAGCGGCATGAAAATGGGAACTAATTCTATTTTCGAGCCATCTACGGCTTGAAAGTCAGAGATGGATCAACCTGAAAAGTGCAGCGTAATGACGCGATTAGCCAGTATACCACTATGGCACTGTGAGATGATCATATGATACCTGGTCACATGTATGCTTGTCTTTAAGCTGCAGGAAGTCATCCGTAGCAGTGGTGCCATAAGAGTGTCCTAATCACATGTTTATGTCAAATCAGCCTCCCTTACTAATTCCTCAGTCTGCATCCTAGCGGCTGTGATTGGCAAGTTAAAGCAATTACTAAACAGCATCACCAAAGACAACTGCATGTGTAGGGGTATCTTTGGCTAAAACCACTGCTCTATTGGATTAGGTAGCCAATGAATGGGAAAGGCGATACCCCCATAATGATGTGTCATGGCTGCCCAAAAAGGCTGGGTCTGTGATGAATCGGAAGGTTTGGCCTCATAAATTATAATTATTTTGTGCCGGCATGGTTTGAGCGAGCCACTTAGCATTGCAGCATCTATCAGTCCACCCATATGGCGCAGAGATTAACACTGGACTTTTTTTTAGCTTCCTAAGAAAATGTCACAGGGGTGAGGGAGGAAAACAGAGTGATGCGGGAGCAAAAACTCTGAAGCGCCTGAATAAATACATGTATAAATCATTCAGACTTTAAATTGTTTTTGGAATGTAGGCACTTTCTTCATAAGTCAGACCATACAGGTTGAACCTGAAGCATCTGTGAATTCTCTGAAATATTTTCTTCTCTTCCCAAAATAGCACAGCTATATGCAATGATGACTCTCACTAAGCTAATATACACTGAGACAAGCAGGACCAGAATTTACTGTACAGCCCACTACAGCAAAGCCAGCAGTAGAAGCCATACCTAAGCTGCTGCAAGGAAGAAAATATAATACAAGGTTTTTTATTACTAACTTCAGTTTTGGTCCAGACGGTTCACCTTGGCATTTGTGCAGCTGCTCTGAATAAATGAAAATTTTATGTTTGTCAAGTCGTATTAAGATCTCGATCTACGCGGATCAACCAAAGAGAACTCTAGTGGACTAAAGACAGGAAACGCTTTTATTCTGCAAATGTCACCAGAGTGCAATTCCATGTCATTTTCATAACTTTATGCTTTTGTGGCTCATATTGTTTTTAGACGTGGTTCTTTAAATTCTAGTCCATTGTGAGAGTGCTTGGCTGCTCACTTCATACAGGACTCCGAAATCCCACTCGAGCAGAGCAACACATGCTCAGACAGGCTTCCGGAGCCAGCGCTTGTGCTGGGGTTCGTAATTTCTAATTAGCATACAACTCAAATCCTAATTCAGTCCTAGCCAGACTCATTTGCCAATTCATGTGGTAAGTCGTGTCTCATCGAAAAACAACAATTCTACATGTGTGTGTGTTAACTCTATAAAAACACGCTTTGTGACACCCCTGGATGCTTCTGTTAGTGTGACACCTTTTTGATGTCTGCTGCAGAAACACTAAATCATACAGGCCATAGTTACACAGAGAGAAGAGGGGGAAAATGACAAGGTGATAGACCTTGAATCTAACAAGAACATTTCAGCAAAAAAGAAGTGAAAACCTCCAAGGTTGATAGGTTAAGATCTAAAGTGAGGAAAATTCTGCCTCTTGCCTCAGTCAGGCATCATTCCAGAGCCTTCTCCACAGCTTCCACAGGGCAAATGTTGCTCTGATAGCTGCTCCTAACATCACAGTAATTTTACAGCACCACCAGGAACCCACTGAGAGAGGACCTGTTGTTTGATACACCGAAGGAGTTTTGGCCTCGGGACAACATGTCTCTAGTTTTCTCTCAAACCTTGCAATTTAAGGATTAAGTTTTATGGTCTGCAGGTTTACAACTGTTAAAAGAAAGAATAAATAAAACTCTAAACAAGTGCTGGCAGTTGCACAGTACATAGCAGGCTGTGCAAATAATGAAGTTGTTCTTATACTTTTATTAACACCATCCGGGAGTCATTTACTGAATAATTTTGTCACTGTACAGTGTAGATGTGTACCTGCAGTGCAAAGAGTGATTCAAATTCTAATGCTGCTGCTCAGTGGTTAAATGATAGCAGTCAAGGGACACTTCTCTGGCCATAAAGAGAATAATAGTTAAAGTAGCAGTGTAGAGAAAACAACCTTTAGTATGAATTTCTTGCAAAACAAGCATGCAACAGTTCATGCAACACATGTAAACAAATCCACTTTTTCAGTGGAGAAAAAAAATCAGCTAACACCCACCAACATCTGGCTTTCATCTTCACTGGGAGAGGCCACAATAATACAAACGTCTTTGTTAAATTCCATTTATCTCTGTTCAAGCAGAGGTCGGGTATTGTTCAGTTAGCGGTGAACCTTAACATATCGAAGCGAAACTAGCAACATTGTCTTTGGCCTCTGTGGTGCTTTTTACTGCTAACCTGTTTACTGTCCATGTGTTATAAGATAGGCTGGTGGTGTAAAAAAGCACAAACACACAAAACCTGACAGTTTATTTTATTTTGGTGTAAACTTATCACTTGCAAATATGCTAAATGTCATAGCTGGAAGGCAGGTATTGTTAGAATTCAACAAAGTTAGCCTTCCTGTATTTGCCTTGCATCCTTTTTTGCTAACTAGCTATTCACTGTAGCCCAGCATGTCTGTGACATGACTAAATAATTTCTTAAAACAGCTGTTACTATTACTTCCAAAGGCAGAGAATGAAAATATAATAGTAAAATTTTTAGGCTACTTTTTAAGTGTCGGATGTGGCTTTGGCATCTTCAACAACAACAACAACAGCAACAAACTTTATTTATATAGCACATTTAAAAACCAGTAGCGTACCAAAGTGCTTAACACGCAAGAGGGTAAGATGAAATACCAGGGAAGGATGAGGGCTATGGCAAGGTACCAAAACGTGCTAGCAGGTTGAATGGCATTAAAACACACGAAGGCAAAAGAATTGCATATAAAAGCATAAAAGAAGGCTAAGTGTAGAGGATAAAACAGTCAAAATAAATAAATAAATAAATAAATAAAAAATGAATTAAAAGCCGAAGATAAGAATAAGCGTTAAGCTAACTATCAAGCAAGCGTTAACTGGTAGAAAAGGCGAGGCTAAATAAGTGGGTTTTTAACCGCGATTTGAAGGAATGGATGGAATCAGACTCGCGTATAGCGATGGGGAGGTTATTCCATAAATCGAGTGCAGCCAAGGCAAACACGCGGTCACCTCTAGTCTTCAGCCTAGATCTTGGCAGTACCAAGAGTGACTGGGAAGATGATCTTAATGCTCTAGTAGGGGTGTATGATCTAAGTAGCTCAATGAGGTAGCTTGGCGCTATATTGTTAATAATTCGGAAGGTAAGCAGCAGGATTTTGAATTATAGCCTAAGTATAATGTAAAATGTTAAATGTGACAGTGATAGACAAGTATAGACCATTAACATAGAAAAAGGTTGTTATATGTGATGCATAGGGATTTGTTATCTACAACAAAAAACAAAACTTCTTTTCTGATGCACTTTGTGTTCAAATAACTATGGTTATAAATATGGTCAAATAACCAATATCCACACACAACTTTCTGAAATTGTGGTGTAGTCATTAAAGGATATTTTCTTCTTTTTTCTTTTTTTACAATGAAGGTTGCTTACTTGTAATCACACTATTCCTTCCATGTCTATGTATAACTCGCTGAGTGTTAGGTAGAAGGTATGCACGTGTTGCCCTGAAGACTATGCAATGCATAGCAGGTTTTTGCCTTACATCAGCGCTCTTGCTGTCAGTCCTCGATGTACGAATAACAATCAAAGTGCTGTATCTGTTTCCACTGGGATATAAAATTAACATTACAAACATTGCCTCTACAACACCCCTCCATAGGCAGCTTCTCTGCGGAGTTGGAAAAATAAGAGCAAGCAGAGGGAAAAAAAGAGAATTTTTTCACCTTTGGGCTATATGCTAATTTAAATGATCTAACTAGTATCAGATTTGGAAGTGCATGCATGCTGAAAGTGGAGTGAATAAAGAGGAGCAGTGGATCGCAGATGATGTGGGAATGAGTCAGTGTGTGTGAGAGAGAGAGACCTAATGTGGACTTTCATTATCATAAGCCATATGCCTGCAGCCTGTGGAGCGGCTGCAAGGTAAATAAAGCTGGTGACAAACAACACTGCACATACTACCAATACCGCCTCCTCGCTCCTCTCGTTTCTCATCAGAACAACACAGGCTGCCAAACGAATTAGCATCAGCTGGCTGATACATTTGTAATCTATTCTGAGCATGGCAAACAATACAAATTGGATTTCTAATTTATCCTGACTCATTTATGCAAGGCAAGAGTAATCGAGTGTTTCCATGGTAATAACTTTGATACATGGCAACTTTCATCCCAGAGCTCAGAAATACCTTTGATACCAATTCCTGTTGAGGACTGAAGATAAAGTGTGATTTTTTTTTTTTTTTTTGAAAGATGACTTTCACATTTTTGAATTTCAGCAAGCTTTCTGCTCCACTTGCCTTGGCTCCCAAACACTTGCAGCACAACATGCTATATGCTATATTACACATGCCTATATGCACAGAAAGGCAGGGAAAATGGCAATCCTTAGAAAGACAATAGCTGACCCTTCACAACAGCCTCAGGCATCAGCCCGTGATTAGCCTGATTAATTATACGATAGCTTTCAGACACCCGCATGGATATAAAAACAGAAATCGTCTCCTGAAAAACATTCAGAATAAGAAAGCTTAAATTTGATGGTGAGGCTTCACAATGCAAGCAAAACCGTAACACTCACTCTTTTGATTATCTAACTCCCAAGAACAACAAACCCAATTAATGATATCGTTTTCTGGCTCCATTGAGCCATTTTCTCCATCTGAGATAACCTGGAGAAACCAAACATTCTGATAAATGGGCCGTAAACTCCTTTCTGCAAAAATAACAACGCTGCTTAATGTGTCCACTCAGATGCTTATCACAAAGTAATCATTATTGTGTTTGCGCAAAGATTACAATGTAGGTCAGCACTGCGTACACAGTATAATGATCATTATTTAGCTTTGACTTGACATTTAATGTCTTAAGTGTGTTTCTTATCCACTCAAACTAATGGAACGGTGCTAGTACTACTGTGTGCTGTGAACTGGACCTCTTAGGTATTTGTGATTCCATATACACAATCTAACTTTGCTTTCTAGTTGTATGTTATTTGGAGAGGCCTGTTGCTTAGGACATTTCTAATTAATTCAGTTTGGTTAAAAGAGTGTTAGAATTTGTAGATTTCAAGTCTTGTGGGTAGCATAAGCACCTAGTAATGACGGCAAGAGGCCACAAGAAGCAGGATATTAACATGAGGTATTGTTGATGAGTATAATTATCTGATTTTAAAATTCCAATTTAAACTGCTCAGGAGCAATAAAAGAAAAAAACTTAAAACACTGCCAGCTGACAGGATACAACTGACTGTGCCAGTGACCATTCAAAATTTACACTTACTCTGGAAAGTAAACATAAATGTTATTTGTGAAGTGAAAATGTTTTGAATCTTGGATATAGCCATTGTTTACGGATTCGTAATTTGAAGCTTGACTTTTTACCATTTTCCCCTTGTCACTGTGGCCATTTTTGGAAAGGAATGTGTGCTAAATTAACACTTGGAAGCTTTGTTAGCAAGCTGCATCCATAACCTGCATGGGTGCATTGCATAGATAGAGGTGCCTGCTAATCAGTTGCAACACAGTAAAAGGCAATCACCTTTCAAGAAATCCCACACAGTTATTTTCAAAAATGTCCAAAAAGCAACAACAAAATACAGGGAGTGCAGAATTATTAGGCAAGTTGTATTTTTGAGGAATAATTTTATTATTGAACAACAACCATGTTCTCAATGAACCCAAAAAACTCATTAATATCAAAGCTGAATGTTTTTGGAAGTAGTTTTTAGTTTGTTTTTAGTTTTAGCTATTTTAGGGGGATATCTGTGTGTGCAGGTGACTATTACTGTGCATAATTATTAGGCAACTTAACAAAAAACAAATATATACCCATTTCAATTATTTATTTTTACCAGTGAAACCAATATAACATCTCCACATTCACAAATATACATTTCTGACATTCAAAAACAAAACAAAAACAAATCAGCGACCAATATAGCCACCTTTCTTTGCAAGGACACTCAAAAGCCTGCCATCCATGGATTCTGTCAGTGTTTTGATCTGTTCACCATCAACATTGCGTGCAGCAGCAACCACATCCTCCCAGACACTGTTCAGAGAGGTGTACTGTTTTCCCTCCTTGTAAATCTCACATTTGATGATGGACCACAGGTTCTCAATGGGGTTCAGATCAGGTGAACAAGGAGGCCATGTCATTAGTTTTTCTTCTTTTATACCCTTTCTTGCCAGCCACGCTGTGGAGTACTTGGACGCGTGTGATGGAGCATTGCCCTGCATGAAAATCATGTTTTTCTTGAAGGATGCAGACTTCTTCCTGTACCACTGCTTGAAGAAGGTGTCTTCCAGAAACTGGCAGTAGGACTGGGAGTTGAGCTTGACTCCATCCTCAACCCGAAAAGGCCCCACAAGCTCATCTTTGATGATACCAGCCCAAACCAGTACTCCACCTCCACCTTGCTGGCGTCTGAGTCGGACTGGAGCTCTCTGCCCTTTAGCAATCCAGCCACGGGCCCATCCATCTGGCCCATCAAGACTCACTCTCATTTCATCAGTCCATAAAACCTTAGAAAAATCAGTCTTGAGATATTTCTTGGCCCAGTCTTGACGTTTCAGCTTGTGTGTCTTGTTCAGTGGTGGTCGTCTTTCAGCCTTTCTTACCTTGGCCATGTCTCTGAGTATTGCACACCTTGTGCTTTTGGGCACTCCAGTGATGTTACAGCTCTGAAATATGGCCAAACTGGTGGCAAGTGGCATCTTGGCAGGTGCACGCTTGACTTTTCTCAGTTCATGGGCAGTTATTTTGCGCCTTGGTTTTTCCACACGCTTCTTGCGACCCTGTTGACTATTTTGAATGAAACGCTTGATTGTTCGATGATCACGCTTCAGAAGCTTTGCAATTTTGAGACTGCTGCATCCCTCTGCAAGATATCTCACTATTTTTGACTTTTCTGTGCCTGTCAAGTCCTTCTTTTGACCCATTTTGCCAAAGGAAAGGACGTTGCCTAATAATAATGCACACCTGATATAGGGTGTTGATGTCATTAGACCACACCCCTTCTCATTACAGAGATGCACATCACCTAATATGCTTAATTGGTAGTAGGCTTTCCAGCCTATACAGCTTGGAGTAAGACAACATGCATGAAGAGGATGATGTGGACAAAATACTCATTTGCCTAATAATTCTGCACTCCCTGTAAACACAGTTGAAAAATCCACTTCATCTTCTCTTGATTAGCTGAGCCGATGGCTAGCAAAGAGCTACAGATGCTAGTTCCACCATCTGTCCTTCACTGAAAGCAACCATGCTCAAAGTAAAGCAAATTTTAGATGAGCTCCATAAAAGTTTGTCACCCACAGAGCTGTCTTTTATTTTTTCCTGGTACAGTCTACTCTAAAGTTGCATAGCTCTATCTGATATCCTCGTGTTGGAGTTGTTCCTGGATCAACATAATAATGCTTGTCCAGGATCAACATTGCATCTGGCCAAATTACACTGGTATGATGTTATAGCTTTGCGATCCAAAATTGGAGTTCGGATTTAGAATGTGATCATGGTTAGGGTTACGGTTATGGGCATGCAGGTAGGGTTAGGGATAAGGTTTGGTGTGTGTGTAACAGAATTTCTACATTGCAAAAATATGACATCACTATAATGTTACTGGTCACTTGCAGTGTTGAACCTGAACCAACATTAGTTGTGTTGATACAGGAGCAACACCAAAATAACAATATCAAATTGAGAAGTTGCACATTAGTCATTTTTAAAATGCTTGAGGCTTGCTTTAGGAGCCAGTTTCAATTTTTCCGCCTCTAAGGTTACAGCTTGGTTTAAGCATTCATAATTCCTGTGATAAAACAGACAACACCCTCCAACTTGATAACAGGGTGAGAGTTTTTTGCTCAGTATAATGCTGAACAGTTTAAAGACTTACACAAACTCCTTATTGTTGCTATATTGTGATTTGAGTGTTTTTGGGGGGGATTCGAGTGAGCAGTAAATTCTGTGAACAACCATTTAGTGAACAGAGAAACATAAATATCAATAGCACTGCAGTACCAAGAACTAGTGTTAGGACAAGTACAGTTTTTTGTAGTGTGTTTTAGGTTAGTAGACAAAGAATGGGGGAAAAAGTCTTACAAGAAGTAAATACACTGTTAAGTTAAAAAAAAGGCACAGCTAAATTCACAAAGATATAAATGTCTGGGTTACGTCTAACCTTCGATTTTCCACTTGACCAAACATTTGAAATTGTCCAAACCTTCACACTTGATTCAGGCAAGTCAGGCAATTTACTCAGTCCTGTCTCTCCAATCATCTTCTCTTATCTGTTTTCTCTCTGTCAGCATGACAAGATCAAGACAAATGGTTGTGTCCCTGACAATAAAGCATGATTTTGTTAGGGCTAAAAATCTTAAGTATATCACTGAAAAGCAAAAGAACAAATGCTTTTCAAAAAGGATGCTTTTTTTTCCAGTGCCCACGCCCATCCCCATTTTTTCATTTAACTTGTTAGGATTGTCCTTTAAATCGAAATCTGTTGTTCCTCCTACCTGCGAGACATGCTGACACTGGAGCTCATGGTTCAATGGCTTTAAGTAGATTTTTCACAAGGCATCAGAGAGTCCACTGTTCTCATCACATATGTGGTACAAGTGCCACAATAAAATACACTGTACTGCTTTGTCCAATATGCATTATATTTCTCTCTATCACTTGCTACGTTCCCTAGTGGTTCTCATTTCTAAACTCTGGCCTCCTGTAAGCACTGAGAATAATAACTTCTTGCAACACTGCCCCCCTGGTGCAAGAACCCCCTGCAGTCAGTCTCTGACCCATATCACTCAAACATAGAGCTACAGCTCTACTCAGTATTCCATTAAAACACTGGGTAGAATATAACGCATGATAGCTGGTAGTTCATACTGAACAAGAAGCTTAGAAGTACAAATATTGTTTCAATAGAAATTAAGTAAAAATGACAAAATAACAAAAACTGTTAAGAAATAAACACATGTGGCAAGCATTTGATACACAAACTGCAGACAAACTTAAAGTCAGGGAAAGAAATCAAACCTGTTCTTATTCCCATTTAATATGTCTGTTTCATAAAACCTGCTGGCATTTCAGAAATATGCACGAGGTACCCTTTGGTGTCAGTGCCATGAGCTATGACAATGAAACATTTAGACTGGCTCCTAAGACCTTTTAAGACCTAATTACAGCAGGGGAAGTAATTCTTTGATGCCCTGCTGAATTTGTCAGTTTACACTGAATGACTTGGTGTTTTTTGTCCATAAAACTACTCATCTAAGATTATCACAAAGTAAAAGATCTCTCCGCAAAATTATGCAACATTTTAGGCACACTATTGGCCTATCAAATCAGTGAGCTGGGATTTTTTATTCTAAACATGAACTACTGTTACAGCAACAGACACGGACTACTGGTGTCCCACACAACAACTCAATGTCCACTATGTGAAGGAGCCAAACACATGCCTTCTCCTCTCATTAATCTATAGAAATCATCAGTCAGTCACCTGTGACCTCACCTCTTCACCTCTGTCTGATCTACAACATGGCAGAGCTGCCTCTGTCACCTGATAAATAACAGTGAGACATTCCAAATACATGCAGTCACACATGTGCTCCAAATACAGTAATTAACCACCAAGTCATCATCCAATTTCACCTGTGATCTTGTATCACCATTGCTCTCTGAGCTTTGCGTTGGTTCTTCTGTCACCTGACAAATAGGACATACATGACAATAAGAATAAAATGTGTAGCTGCTTCAGCGTTACTGTCAGTTTGTGCAGATCTTGACTCATCAGTAATGTTTGTAGCGTGAGTGCATTTTTAAAACAATTTGTGCAAACTGCGCTACAAGGTGGAATATTTGCAAAATCATGACTACCTCATGATATTTTGTCTCAAAAATCAACCCTATGAATATGTCAGTATCATTAGGATGAAAATATTGTGTCACCAACATTTTAGCGTTAGACATATAATTTTAACAGCCTCTGTAAACTAATATCCTGGCTTACTCGAGGCTGCCGTTTTCTGTGACAGTTTCAATCAAAATTAGAAATGCTACTCTGGGAGACTGAGACAACTAATAGTGCTGCTGTTGTGCAGTTAGTTTCCAAAACACGTTATTCATGGTTACATACAGTTTTAGGCTGATGTGGGCCAAAGCCTAGCATAGCCTATAACATTATTATGACGGACACATTTTATGAGTGAACTTGACTTTAAGGGACTTGCAGGTTTCTTTGAAAAATACTTTCTTATATCCAGGTTCTTCCTTTTTGCTGCCATCCTCCTCTCCTTCTTGCAGGTCCTCGCAACGAGGAGAGGAGCTTGCCCCTGCTAAAACTAAACAGAGCTCCCTGAAAGGCACAGCCAATCACATTGGCCATATTTGTCACATGAGGTAGGACTCCAGTAGAGAACGTAATTTAACTCTTTCTGTACCGCTAGGTGAATGAGACGTTGACAGATCGTTTTTTTCTATCTATCGGGTTTGTTTTTCTTTATTCGAAGAGATCAAATTATTGGTGGGGACAATTCAATAACCGCTGGATATTGGTGGGGACGTGTCCCTTCCGTCAATGCCAAATCTACGCTCTTGGTAAGATGTTTCTTGGAGCTGGTCACCAGGTTTGCACACATCTCAGGAGGGATTTTTGCCCACTCTTCTTTACAGGAACTTTAAATCCTTTAGTTTGCTTCAGCTCACTCAACAGATTTCATATAGTACTGATGTCTTGAGACTGGTAAGGCCACTGCGTGACCTTATTGTAATTCTTCTTTAGCCACACTTTTGTTGTCTTGTGATGTGGTTTGGATCATTGTAATGCTGGAGGATCCATCCATGAGCCATTTTCAGTCTTCTTACTGAGTGAAGGAGGTTCTCATCTAAGATTTTACGGTGTACAGCCCATTCATTCCCCAGAAAACTTGCCCCAAAGCATAATGTTTCCACCTCCATGCTTGATGGTGGGGATGGCATTCTTTGGGTCATATTCAGCATTTCTCTTCCTCCAAACACAGCAGGTTGCGTTGATGCCAAAGAGCTTGACTTTGGTTTCTCCCAAACCTTCTTTGAATTGCATAAATGTTCACTGGCAACCTTAAGACAGACCTGGAGGAGGGCATTACAGCGTAGTGTTTTTGGTGACCATGGTCCCAGCTGCCTTCATATCAAGCGCCTCACATGTAGTTTTGGGCTGATCGGCCATCGATCTCATGATCATCCTCATCCCATGAGGAAAGATCTTGCATGGAGCTCCAGACCAAGGGCGATTTATGATCATTTCTCCCATTTCCAGTTAATCGTACCAACAGTTGTTGCCTGTTGGTGAGTATAATTAAAAATTCAGCAGGGGATCAAATAATAATTTGCCCCTCTCTAAGTAGTGAAGGGCACCTATTACTAACCATACAGTGAAAAGCAAAAGCCTGGGATTCTCAGCTCTTTCCGGGATAGTGGCACAGTTGCCCCTCCGTTGGTCTTCCTTGGTCTCTTGTGCTCTGAGGGCCTCTGGATGTCTGGAGCCTGGATCTCCTCCATACCTGCTTCATGCCCTGGAGGATGGGGCTATGCCCCCCCACACCCTCTAGCAGATCATTACATGAAGGAACCTTTTAAATACAAGCGCGCTCATGCTCACAGGTGTACACACTGGTGCTCACACACAAACTACACCCTTTTTGGCTCCTACCTCAAAGCACACTGTGCGCTGTTGATCCTACGTGCTGCACAATAATATTCAATATTTAGTATTTACTGTTATATTCACATAGATCATCATGATGATGTTGTTTATTAAATTGCTCTCTCTTTTTTGCTTTTTCTCTTTTTTCTTTCTCAACAGGTGATCCAGGTGATCGATATATGTATTTTATGTCTGTTTGTTTTGTTGGTTTTTGTTTTTTGCCCTTTATCACCGTTCCTCATCCCCGCTGTTTTTCTTTGCCTCTTTCTTCCTCCCTTTTCTTTCCCCCAGTCATGTCTGTCCCGTGTGTAGCAAGTGAAAATAAAATAAAATACACAATAAAAGCAAAGGTGAATCAAATAGACCAATACGGCAAGGCGGGGATGGTCCATTTGGTAAAGTAAATCCATTGGGATCTTTGCCTTTAGACAATAATTCGGATGGCAAAAGAACCAATCGGGACAGGCGAAAAAAAAAAAGAAAAAAAAGAAAAGCAAAAGCCTGAACTGGCTCTGTGGTTGTTCTTTAAATCAAACAATTACCTTCAATATTGCAATGTGCTAATTTATGTTGGAGACTATTTGTTTAGCTAAATCTGCAGTAATGTAATATACTTTCAATAGCGATAGACGTAGTGTCAACTTTCTGTCCTCCATTAAGATCATATTCACAAGCATCTACAACACAGGTGTCGAACTCCAGGCCTCAAGCGCCGGTGTCCTGCAGGTTTTAGATGTGTCCTTGATCCATCACAGCTGATTTAAATGGCTAAATTACCTCCTCAACATGTCTTGAAGTTCTCCAGAAGCCTGGTAATGAACTAATCATTTGATTCAGGTGTGTTGAAACAGGGTGATATCTAAAACCTGCAGGACACCGGCCCTTGAGGCCTGGAGTTCGACACCCCTGATCTACAGACTTTTGTCTCATTTTCATGCTTCCATCTCTGATGGACCTCATGATGTGTGTGTTTGATGATGGTTTGCCTTTACTGATGCATATCAACTCTTTTGTGTCAAAGGTCATGGCTGACGCTCAGAGGAGTGCTTATTCAAGACGTTTATCCTTTTTACTGTCAGTTAGGATCATACGTGCACAATGCCATGATCGGTTGCCCATACTGTTAATGGAAGACACAGAGACGACAGGCAACAAAGACGAGGCAGTCTGAATGGTGAGATTGCAATGTGTTTACGGAGAGGAGAAGGGGGGGGGGGATCATGAAATGACAGCAAGAGAATTGAAGCTCAGCGCTGGGATTTGTCTTACATTTCCCTGGCGCTGTCCCCGAGCGCTCCGCCTTATCATCCTCACAGGGAAGAATTTATTTTCTATTTATTTCACTTTTATTTGGGTCTCTGGCTGAATATTTATATCTTCATTTGTGCCGGCATTGGTGTCTGAGAGGGGAGCCGTGAAGTGCATCACATTAACTGTATTGACATAAACAGCTCGCCAGGCGCATTGCCTCAGCCTTTGATGAGGGTTTAAGTAGGAAGCCATTGAGAGACTTATGGAGAAATGTTCCCATGGGATCAATAGATTAGAGCTCCAACTAATCTTAGGGAGCTAGATAGCAGCTCTCATAAGGCAAAATGACAGTCATATCAGTAACATATGGTGCGCCATCACTCCTCTCTGCCCTGAAACTGTAATTATTCTTCCCTCTAATATGGGTCATGAACTAGTGAGTACAAGTAAGAGCGTCTTTTGTTTTCCGTGTGCTTTGTTATCACACTGGGACAGCGTGATGACGTGGGTACTTTGCATGTGTACTTTTTTCTCATTGCCTTTAATACCTTTGTCCTAATTTTGACGTCTTGCTGGGTGTCTTTTTAAAATGTGTAGCTATAATAAACTTTACTAGTCAGGGTACAGTTTTTAGTTTTGGACATATTGCATGACTGTTTTAATAAAAAAGACTATCAAAACAGTCATGCAATATGTATGTAACAGCAACATATTTTTAAATACCTTATAACTAGTTACATTTTTTCCTTGTAATCAAAAGCCACCCTCACAGCAAGAAGATCCTGGATCCAAACCCACCATGAGTTACAGTCTACAGGCAGTTACTGGGTTAGGTTACTTGGTGGTTTTAAATTGTCCATAGGTGTGAATGTGAGTGTGAATGGTTGTCTCTGTCTCTGTGTTAGGCCTGCGACAGAGTGGTGAAATGTCCAGGGTGTACCCCAGCTCTCACCTTATTGCAGCTGGGATAGGCTCCACCCCCACGACCCTGAATTGGAAAAGTGAATGAGAATGGATGGCTAAAAACAAATATTACTAATTTCAGATGAGATCATGACAAACGCTTAATAATATATATAATATAATATAATTTGTCATAGCAAATTTAAATTCATAATAATTGTACTAATATAAATAAATAAATCGTATCTGCAGACCTCCTGGTCGTGGAACACTGGACTGAGAGGTCTTTATCCTCTCAAAGATACTTGAGGGTGCATGGGAGTTTGCCCAACCAGTCTACATGTACTTTTTATGGACAGAAGGCAATCAACTGTGTCCCTAGGAGTGTCCTGTGGGAGGTGCTTCAGGAGTATGCGGTGTCTGGCCCATTGCTACAGGCCATTCAATCTTTATACAACCGTTGCAAGAGCTTGGTCGGCATAGCCAGCAATAAGTCAGACTCGTTTCCCATAGGTGATGGACTCCGCCAGGGCTGCCCTTTGTCACCAATTCTGTTTGTAATTTTTATGGACAGAATTTCTAGGTGTAGGCAAGTAGAGGAAGGCAGAATCTCATCTCTCCTTTCGCAGATGACAGGGCTCTGTTGGCTTCATCAGGTGACGGCCTTCAGGTTGCACAGGAATGTTTCACAGCCGAGTGCGGTGGTAATGAGAATCAGCACCTCCAAATCTGAGGCCATAGTCCTCAGCCGGAAAAGGGTGGAGTCCCATCAGACCCACAAAGCTCTCAATTTACTTGTCAGTCTACGTCCCTACCCTCACCAATGGACACAAGCTTTGGTAGTGATTGAAAGAACGAGATTGCGGATACAAGCTGAGGAAATGGGCCCAGGTTGCCTCTTGGGTGCCTCTTGGGAAAGGTGTCCCAGGCATGTCCGACCAGGAGGAGGCCCTGGGGCAGACCCAGGACATGCTGGAGAGATTACCAGGAATGACAATGATATTCGTCTCTCCTTCTGGGAGAAAAGAGAAGATATTATTTATGTAATTTCAGTATATGTGGTATGAAAGACTACATATATCTGTCCTTGCAGCATCTGAGCTGAATCAGTGTGTTAAAGATGGTGCTCCGCTGCCTGTCTAATAAGTGGTGCAGAAGAGTGTCAAGATTAGCATGATGGATGCTGTTACCTCAGTAGACCACACTCAGACTAGTACACACTGCAAAGTTTACACTATGTATACACTATGCTTGTGTTTTTGGTTACAATTAGGAAAGAAAAGGCTGTGAAGTCAGTTTAATTTTAAAAAGATAAACGGTGACAACAGCTTTGCTAAATATTGCAAAATACACTGTACCTGATTGGACAATCACTCCCTCTGACCTCTGAAAGGCCAACTGGCAGAAAGCAACTATGTATTTATGTAATGTCATGATCCACACGAATGCAACAACATGCATCCAAAGTATCCAACTAAGTGAAGGTTCCTCTTGCTTTTCTTAGGGTAAGTCAAAAAGTAATAGCAAAACCTGTTTGCTCTGCAGCAGCAGCCACATATTACACTACCTGCTTCCTGAGAGAGAGGTGGCCAGCATGTGACAGATCCAAGGTGGGGTGCTGAGGACAGAGTCACAATTAGACCTCTCTGTAGGGAGTGAACCTCAGCACCATTCATCACATCATTTCAATTAAAGCCATCTAAAAAATGATTAAATAATCAGCTGCAGGCTAATGGAGCCATATATCCTTGTTACGGGAGGACATTGGTCATTGACTTGGGAATGTCTGGCCAGCGCCAGATGTCACACAGCAATGGTAAAGGAGTAAGACGGATGACAGAAAGGAGGGTAATTAGAAACAAAGAAAAAGAAATGCTCATTAGTCTGATGGGGGAGGAGTGCTGGGGATGTAAACATGAATCACAGGGAAAAAAAGAAAAACAAAGTTCTCGACATGTGAGTTTGGTCACATCATGGAACACTCGCATTTTAATGTCTCTCACATGTGCAGTCGGGGTTGGTGCTGCAGACTGAGGCAAAATGATGAGGGCAAAAGCAGAACATGCATCAGTGGTTTAGCAAGCGGTGACACAGAAAATGTCATGATTGTTCCCTGACAGCGTGCTAGCTGCACAACACAGCTTCAGTCGTTGAGCAACAAAGAGCTGCAGGAAAGAGCCTTTTGTGGGTGACGGCGAACAGATTAACATTATTTTCTTCTTTCCTCACATGCAGTCATTTTAAAATATCACAAAAGTGTATCAAATATAAGCACATCAAATATAAAAAAAGTATATTTAATATAATACACTATGATTTAAATGTAGTATAATTCATATAAAGCTGCATTAGTCTCTCTTTAGTCTCTCCCTCACACACATATTTTAAGGCCAGTTAGGTTAAATAGCTGTCATTATCAGGCCGCGTGGCTTTAGAATGGAGGTGACCCTGGACAGCTCTCCATCATCCAGCTCTAGGGCTGCACATTAATAGTTAATTGATGTCACAGGGGACTGCTGATCAAAAGCTTTCTAAGCAGCCCCCCAACACCCCTTTTTCAAGCATGCACCACTGCCGTTCTATTAGCTAGGCAGGCATGTCAAACTGAGGCGCATTGCGTGCAGGGCGGCGATGGTGGGACATCGGTTTGGTGTCCCAGTCCTTCCCTTCTTACTCAGATACCTGAAAAACAGATACCTCCCCCCACACACCCACGCCCCACCCTGGCCTCTGTTCCTTTTTTGTAATAATTAGTCACTGCCACGCACAAACCGAAGCATGTGAATACACCACACAAATAAATGACACACACCCAGAGGTTGCTGCCGTATCCGCAGCTTAAAGCGTCAGTTGCTCTGACAGCCATCAGCAGAAACGGGGTTTTCAATTATTCTCACTTTATTTTCACCCCCTGCTCCCCAACTTCCATATTCATGCCGCTTTTTATGATTTCTTCCCGAAATGATTGTCTCTTCACCCAGATGGCTTTATGCTGTAGTAAGCGAGTGGGGGCGATCGAGATTTCTCACCATTTGTCATCAATCAAAAGCAGCAAAGTCTTATATAATTGTGTCAAACATTAAGTTGATGTCATGTGCTAAACATTAAAATGGAGTCACATTTTAGGTTTCAATATTTTGGCTCATGTGTTTTGGAATTCTGTTCCATCCAACTTTTAGTTTTACAAGACAGAAGGCAGCTGGTCTGAACATACATCTCTGAGTAATCTTTGTGCTCAGGTGGACATTGTCCCATGCAGACTGAGCAAGAAAAATATCTAAAAGCAGTTGCAAGAAAAACAAAAAAATTAGCACAAAAAATGCATCCGAACATCTGTATTTGTACACCTGGAACTCGGGGCAGACTTTGCTATTGGACATTTGAGCCTGAAAACAGATTGTGTGCCACACCATCTAATAGAGAGAGCACATGCACTAAGATGGCTTTGTGAAGCTGTAATATTGTAAATTTGGCGGGCAGCCTGGAATAATTAGTGTTGCCCTGGGTCTGAGTTACTGTTTGCTGGGCTCACAGAACATTCCCTCTTAGGCTCTTTGGCTGCCAATTAACTCACACACGCACAAATGGTCTTGCAATGCGCCCTGAGCTGTAATCTCATTACAGATTGCAATGTACGAGCCTCATTTCTGCGCATCTTCTAATGGTCCGCCCTCTCATTTCCACAGCATTTCACAAACACAGATCTGACTGTGATTGTAGGGAGCTGTCACACCACACCTGAGGCGGCTTATGCTGACAGCATTTATTAAGTGAGGGGGAAGCTTATAACACATGTGCAAAAAAACATATCCGTCCTGAAGATGAATAAAGAAAAGAGTCAAAGTCGTTTGCTTAAACTAAACATAAAAAAAAAACTCCTGCAGCATGTCAAGTGAATAAAGTATCTAATGTTTGGTGTTGTTGAGCTTCTGGTATGAAAGCATACGGTGCGCTGCGAGAGTGAGGCCAGCAGAGTCAGTTATGCATCACAAAGGAAGCTAGATAAACGCATCATCCTCATCGCTCTCGCGCAGCGATTTCCCAGTAGTAGGTCTACTTGATGAAGTGCCAGATCCCCTCCCTGTTATTCTCTGCGCGCCAGCCAAGTGTCCACATGCATGAGCGTATTCATCAGTCAGGTGGCACTAGCTGGGCTCTTTTTCTGCCTCCTATTCTTCTTTCTCGCTGTGCCCAGGTGTGAATGAGATTGGGCTGATTTATCTCTTATGTGCAGCTTATCAGTGAATTGTAGTGATAACAAAATGAAGTCAGGTAATACAGAAAACACACACACACACACACTGATTAATATGTTGTTAGCATACAATTATGTTCTGCATTAAATTTGCAGACATGCTGCAGCAAATATAATACTCAGTCTGTAAATACTTACATGATTAAGTCACCCAGGAAATCTTGGCCTGTAATCGACTAATGTGATAACCAAGTGTGTGTGTGTGTGTGGGGGGGGCGCACATGGTAAATTACAAGAGGATAAAAAATAATTGCAGTAATCAAAACAAAGCCCGAAGCCACTGACACATTAGCTTGACATTTCTCTCTTTCTAACACATGCATAAACCTTGTTGTTGCTTTGTTTCCTTTGTTTGAAGGCCAAAGCGATTAATGGCAACAGAGTCAGGTCTTTGCATGCCCATGCCACGGTGAAGTTTGGGTTCGCTCTTTTGGTTTTTATCTGTCACATCTAAATTGGTGCAACACTGTAATTACACTAAATCCCCCAAATGTGCAGGCTTAGACACAGTGGAGCAAGGTTAGAAAACATCTGATCCGGCCTCCGCCCTGCCATTACAGCAAACTAAACCTTGCGTAACCTCAGATCAGCAACAGGTAGACTAATTTCGCTGTCCACATCAAATGTGAAGTCAAAACAAGTTCTCACAAATATTTTTTACATAGTGCACTCCGCCACCCCTACCCCCATCCCTACCCTCTGTTTTTCACTCGGGGGTTCGGCCATCAAGGGCTGAGCTAATTAAAAGACCTTGGCTCTCTGATGAGCAACCTTGGAGTTTCACTCAGAGTACTTCAAAGAAGGAATTAACAGAATTAGGTGGTCCATCTGACATTTGTAGCTGATCATCCTTTGGATTAACATTCACTGAGACAGTGAATCGTTGAGTAACTTTTGGACTTTTTAAAAAAAAAGAAATGAATCGTGGATGCTAAACGTGAAATACTGTATAAGGAACACATTACACAGTAGAGAGCAGACGGGGCAGCACAGTGTTTGGATATGACATTAAGCGAAGCAGTCTGGCCAAATGAATTCTCCCACTCTCACGAAATCACGATGCAGTGAGACTGGTGCAAAAACTCCAGGTCATGAAGTTGGTTTGTGGCAAAATGGATATACACAGAAACACTTTAATGTGATGCTGCTGTCAGATTGTTACAGTTCAATCACTCTTGAATGTGCGACTTTTAATATGGGTGCAGCAGGCCTGTTGTTTTTTGTTTGTTGCCCAGTAAAACAAAATTATCTGGCAAGCCCTTCTCCTGTTTAAAACTTGCTGGTGATCACTCTTAGTTCCTATGGAAGCAGTAAGGATGTAAGCCTACTTTCATTTCCACACAGTTTAGTTTCTGTTGAATATGTCCTGTTTTGTTGTTCATATGAGATGTTTACCTAATTGTAGAACCTGCTAAGGACCAGATGATTTTTATTATGTCTTGATATATATGTATGTTTGTTCTATCTTCAGGCAACACATTCTAGGGGGATCACATTTCTCAGCCTCCCTATGCCAGAGTACTGGAGAGAAGAATGCATCTATTATTTGAACCTCAGATTCTGGAAGAACAATGCAGTTTTTGTCATGATTGCGGAGCACTGGACTAACTCTTCATCCTCTCAAAGATACTAAAGGGTGAGCGGGAGTTTGCCCAACTAACCTATGTACATGTGCTTTGTGGATCTGACAAAGCCATTCAAATGAGTTCTTCAAGACATCCTGTTGTCCTGAAGGGGTGATTCGGAAATACAAGGTATTTGGATTTTTGCTGCGATTCTTCTGGTCCCTGAACAGTCATTGCCAGAGCTCAATAATAAGTCAAACACGTTCTCAGTGAGCACTGGACTCAGTGAGGGCTGCTCTCTGTCACCGATTTGGTTAATAATTTTTATAGACAGAATTTCTAGGTGCAGTGAAGGTGTGGCGGTTGCATGGTTCAGTGGCATCAGGATTTCGTCTCTACTTTTTGCAGATGGTGTCATTCAGTTGGCTTTAAACTAAAAAAGATTGCACTTTCTTTTAACCATCACTGCAAGGTTCTTATAAAGATTTATTTCATGGATAGCTTAGAATCAAAAGGCATATTTTTGAAAGATTACTTTTTTGGGGATGTTTAGACATTTAGTAAAACAGGAAATATGAAGACCAGGGAATAGTCCGGCTAGCTGGGAATCGTGAAATATTCTCTAACCCCTTGGCATTAGAGTACAAATTTAATTTAAGAGTTTATTTTTTATAATTCATGATAAAACCTCGCCTGTCTGTTTTTCCTCTTTCATACCACAACAAAACCACACCAGTGTACACTTGTAATCTGTCCCAAGGCTTTTTTTTAAGACGTCTTGGTCCAGTTGTTTAGTCCAGAAAGGAGATTGCTTAATATCTTCCAAATGTCTTTAAAAAATAAAAAAAATGCATTTCCTTAGAATCTATCCAAACAGTTTAGTTGAAAAAAGAAAAAAAGAAAAGTAGTTAAGAAATTGCTGTGAGCAGCTGTTTCTCAGTGAAAGAAATGACTTTGGGCAGTTCCACAACTGCATGTTTTGTTTTGGTCTGTGGGTTTCTTTCCATTCCTTTAAAGGTCAGCATTGTCCGGATGATTTGTAATTGGTCATGGGATAAAGTCTTATATCAATGTATCAATGTGACTGTTGAATCACAACCCACCCCTAAAAAGAAGGCGGCATTGTTGCTGAAATTAACTGGAAGCCAAATGCGTTGACTTTCAGCTTGTATATTTCAGTATCATTCATCTTCATCGAGCATTTGGCTCAAGGTACACTTTCCTCACAACAGAGATACATTTATGAGCTACATAAACAAAAAAACAGGCAGACTCAACAGGAACTTGGAGCCTTTGAGCCCCATTTTCAGATTTCTGCATTCCATCATGATCATCTGTAACCTTGCACTCCCCATTAGTGTTCAGTGTCTGTTGATCTGTTGCATCACTTATGTACATTAAGTCAAGAGTAGCTCGTTTAGAGAATGAATAAATCATGGAGTGGGTACAGTGTGAATACGGAGAAGAAGCAGAAATATTAGAGGAGCGAATGTACATTTATGCAGTATGGAGCCATACTGCCAACCCTTGTACTGTTACATCTGCCTTTTGAGAGGTTTAATTAGACATGATATCTTAATTTGCATACAGATGTACCACAAAGTAATTATACAGTATTTTCCAAAGACTAAGCAGAACACAGTGAAATCCCCCAACTGCCTGTTGACTAGTAGAGTAAAAATAGCTCATTTAAAGACAGTAGAAGGCTGTCTTCTTTGAGTAAGACTTCTAGTCTGGCCTCTTGGGATGAGACTCGCTGCAGTTTATCACAGCCACTAATTATTCGTGTTATAAGCCACACTCCCTTGCAAAGAGAAGAAGAGAAAAAAAAGACAAATGCAACAATGAAATCAGCAATCGCATGACTGCTGACACAAGAGCAGAGCAATGAAAGCCCCATATGTCTGGATTGTGTTCTGGTTGCTGATTATAAGGCATGTGTTTCCTCCAGAGGGAAGTGAGGACTTGTGCTATTTCAGTGGAGTGTCTGCTTCCAAGTCTTGTTTATTCAGAAATATCTCACTGTGTGATCAATAACATCTTGTTGCCAACACCATACAAAAACGTTTCCATAATAACTTTGTTTCAACGACCTATTGAGTGTGATTATTAAACTCTTGAATGTGGACCAAGAGAGAAAGAAAGAAAATTGTATAAAATAAAAACATGATGTTATCTTTTTTCTCTCTTTCTGCTATATGCAAAGAAAAAAAGCAAAAACATCCTACTTTAAATTCACTGCGTTGGAAGTCTTTGAATGTGTTTTTCAGCTTCATTATGTTGCAGCAGATTCCCATTATTCTAGGTCAATGGCTCCATTGAAGACCTATCTTGCAGAGAGATCAACACACGAGCTAATTACGCTAATAGGCTGTGGCAAAATGTTTGATACCAAACTGCTAGCTATAATCTAAAAGCTGATAGGAGACAACAAGCAGCCATTCACATACTTCTTTCATTCACTTTCATCTCTAAAAAACAGTTCTTTTTCTTCATCTAAACATAAAAAACATACTGCGACACAGACTGAGAGACCCTTAATTTTAAGCATGGATAGCACTTTGGAGGGATACTTTTAAGAAAAAGGAAGCAACACTGACACATGACCTTACTACAGGGTCAGGTGGTGTGCAAATGCTGAAACTTAATTAATGAAATCTATGACAAATTATTTTCAGTGCAGCATCTTCCTGCTGTCACATCACAGCATCAGCAAAGCTTTGAAAATCTGAATCCCAGTCAAATATGTTTTTTTAACGTCACAGTTTATCTACTACAGTAATAGCATTTTGATGTAATCTCTGTACACTGACAATTTCAAAAACAGTCTATCTTTTATAACTTGGCTCACAGAGAGAAGAAACAGGTTCAATTTCAGTGGAGTTATGTCAAAGTTAATCACATTATGGTTAATAGGAGCTGGAAGAAAAGACTTCTGGACTCAATCGACCTCAAGTCCAGAATTGAATAAGCTGTGGTAATGATTTTGTGTCAGAAGCATGGTGGTTAGCACTGTTGCCTCACAGCAAGAAGGTTATGGGTTTGAATCCACCATCTAGGTTGGCGCCATCCTGTGTGGAGACTTGCATGTTCTTTTGGTGGTTCTCCCACAGTCCAAAGACATGCAGTTAGTGGGTTTAGGTTAACTGGTGATTCTTACTATAGATGGTAATATAAAGGAAAATTGTTGTCTCTTTCTCTGTGTTAACCATGCAACCTGTGCATGGTGCCTTCCCCATGGCAGCTGGGATGGGCTCCAGACCCACCTGTGTTGGATAAGCAGAGGAAAATGGATAAATAGGATGAATTTACAAACTTTGAGAATATGTAGGTAGCACTGAACGTTTGTGCTTGTCAAGCATTTACAAAGGTTGCCAGTGTGGCAGCATTGTTAGTGTAAGTCTGAGTTAGTGTCAGTGTCATATTGCTCCTAACAGGAATAGGGGAAACAAACAAAGTGTTTTACCCAGTGGATTGGGCTGCAGTGAACAGGTTCGTCCTTTGAGCGAAAACATTATTACTTTAGGTTTTACTGTGTGCATATGTTGTTAATCACCAGAAAATAAGAGCCTTAGGTTTTGTGAGCATTATGAATGTATAAAAACAATGCCTTAAGTTATCACTATATGTGTTTTTTTAATATTATGATTAAGGTGAGGAATAGAATTCTTGTATCTTTCTGTCAAACACCTTAAAGTATGAAATCTATCTCTTTGTAATTTCAGTTTCTTTTAAACAGATTATGCCCATTTGTTATTATAAGAAAAAGATTGCCTCTCTCTACACAGCATTCTGCAAGAGCTCACAGTCCTAACATTAAATGAGATGTATTCCAATAATAGCACCTAATGCATGCGAATTTTCTCAAGAGATCTATACAGAGTGGCATAAAGTGGCACAGTGGTTAAAGGTTGCTTACTCTATCCATTGAAATGCCTACCTGGAGGGGAACTACATTTAGCAAGATGCCTTTCACGCTGTGATATCATATCACCTGTAAAAGTACAGCTGTGAAAGGAACCTTCACTCACTGGAGCAGGTACTGAAATGGCAAGAAGATGTTACCCATTACTTTTACCATTTCAGACTTGAGCAGGCCAAAATGCATTGCTCTTTCACTTCCACTTTTCCAGGTGTGAGTGAAAGCAATAAAGTATTTTATTTACAAAACATATTAATAAAAGTGATAAAACTCTAAAAGCTGAGTGGCTGTCGGCCCTTGGTTTTTAGTGCTCTTACTAATAAGACGTTCTATATAGAAAGAGATAAGTGAATGTGGTAAAATAACACTCATGCTTTGAATAAACAGAGCAAGGAGGATAAAAGTTTTAGAGCATACCACAGAAACAGCTGCAGTGTTGCACACGGACATGAATTAAATGAGTTTGTTACTGAAGAACGTGAGGCGAGCAGCACTTTTTCTCACAAGAGTGAATGTGTTCTGTGAATGTGATGCACACTAAACAATGACACAGCTTGTTAGCATGGGTACTAATGATGTTTCACACACTGTAGCTATCAGAGGTTCTGCTGGGGACAATACTGCACATATGAACACGGGTTATTGTAAGATCGTTACCTGACAACATACAGCAACTTGTTGTTACTGAATTGAACACAGGATGAGTTTTATGAACATACTGATACAGATTAGTGTATTAACTTTTACTACACGATGATTCATTTTGTTTGGGAAGCAGCATGGAGCTGGAGAGCTGGCAGGAGTCGGGGTATACTTTAAAAGAAAAAGTCAATTTTCAAAGAAAAATGGAACAAATTAACAATAAACTGATTATTTGGGGGATTTTAAATTAAAATATTTTTTAAAATGAGAATTATGAACTTGATATAATTATTTATTATTCATGTATTTCATGCAGCTGTACATTTATAATCTGATTATGATTACAAAGAAAATATACAGCCAAAAAGTATTAACATAATACTTAACCATGTTTTATAACATATTAAATAATTTCCCCTAGGGATCAATAAAGTATTCTGATTCTGATTCTGATTTAAAACAATACGCAGAGTTATTGCATGTTTATACAAAGCACTTCCTGTCTGCCCAACAGTCAATAAATGACTGCCACAGCACGTAGAGAAATGCTTTATCTATTCCCTCTGTGCTTCATATGTGCAAGTCCATCTGTTCATTTCAATAGCAGACATGATCGATGCAGCGCTCAGATTATTGTACACAGTGGCAGAAGAACTGCGTTTCCAGCTTATCTCCCCGTTAGCCATTCACGTTGCCTACTATCCTGCCTCACACCCAAGGAAATGATTAACCAGGAGAGGCCCAGTGATTACCACTAAGCTTCGAGCCAAACTTTAAAACTCACAAACCTGTGTCCGTTTTCATTTTCTCCACAAGCTATGTGTGATCGCGGCCCCGAATTAAAATTCAGCAGTATCAACAATATTTATTCACTGAGCTTCACAATAAGCAAACAATGAGAAAGTGGGATGAATGCGCTTGATATTGCAGATATTCAATTATGATGGACTGAATGACGGCTTAGTGCGCATAATGCGCTCGCTCTTCCCTATTGGGTTGTTTATTTTTGGCTTATTGTTTACTGCCAAGCCAGTAAATTGTTAAAGTGGTCTAATAAGCAAGAAGCCATTCTTCTCCGAGCTTCAAAAACAGTCCCACAGTATGTCTTCATACAGCTGAAGTAATTCCAAGTGAGCCAATGGATTATGGACTAAATCCCTTTACACACACCCAGTATTAATCACCTCCCTTTTTCTTTGCAATGGACCACTTGACCTGAAAAACAAACAGCTCAAAGCTCTCCACACCTGGGATCCTCCATGTCTTTAGCCTCCATGTACTGGTATGCAAAATGTGGATTTAGAAGTAAAAAAAAAAAACAGTCCATCAAGAAAGCATGAAGGGTAGAAAGATGCTGGCTAAATGGAAGAAAGACGTGAGGGATCGCAGGGGTGAAATTGCCTGGTAATGACCTCTCTCTCCCAGCTGTGAGGGCTGCAGATGTCTGGGGTTGCTGAGACAAATAGAGGTGGCTCACATGGGGAACACGGCATCTAGACAACAGCTCATATTTTTCCCTTGAACACTATTTGTCCACAACAAATTAATTTCGGACCGCTTGGGAAGGAGCGGGATCCAGCTGGGCGTTGGCTAACAAACATGCGATGTATTTCCAGTGTGCCGAGGTTGCTCCATCACGCAGCTGCGTGATTGAAAAGTTGGGGTGAGGTGAAGATATATTTACTCCAGTTATAAGTGATTCACCAGAATGTGACCTAGATATTATATATCTGGAAGGATGAAAGGAGGAAGCATGTGGATGACGGGAATGAAAATGAAAACTATATATTTGTGTTGAATGAAAAAGTAATCTGCAACCATCATTAACAGAATCACAGCAATGAAAAAAGCCTGGATTGGCTTGACACTGGCATTCAGTGATCTACAGTGAAAGACCACAGCAGAGGATCATGATAAAACCCACTTGGCACAGTGACAGCAGAGAATTAAAGCATCTGCTTTGTCTTACTGCTATGTAGCAAGAAACAGTTCTTATTTGGTCTTATTTGGTTTGCATCAGTACAGAGCAACATATTACTTGCAGTCTTCCTCATTGCCTCCAACCACCAAACTGCTACGGGAATAAATTGAATCACCAAATCACGGTGGGTATCTGAAGATCATCCTGAACCACTCCTCATGTCCAAGGTCGTCACAGATGTAGTACAAATGTAACACCCCACTTCATTATTCTCACTGTATACATTCTATTCTATAATTATGGATAAACTAATTCATCTCTTTCTCTTATTCCTCCTATTTCTCCTTAATCCAATTATTATTTATATTGGTGGTATTATTATTAGGATTGTTACTGTCATCTGTCTGTCTGTGTATTTATCTATATCTCCTCTCAATAAGATCACTTTCTGTACTAAATAGAGCCTTACACATCAACGCTTTTAATGTGATGAAATATGCTAATATGTATGTTTTTTGTTGTTTTTGTTTTTTTTTTACTTTTCAGTTTCTGTCATTGCTTTGTCTCCATGTTTCATCCTGTTGTATGTTTGGTGTCATGTTAATATTCTAAAAAAAAAAAGAAGATGGAGAAGAAGAAAGAAAGAAAGAAAGAAAGAAAGAAAGAAAGAACAATTGAGTACGAGCAGATGATCTTGACTCAAAAGAGGCAAAACAAAATTGAGTCGTAATGCATGTGTGGGTTCTCAGTCATCCAGGTCATGATAGTCTGGACTTAAACAAGTTCAACTGCCTTCTTTTTCAAAGCTCCTATGACTATTGAGTCACATGCTTTTTCTTATTGTTTTTGCCTTTTCATCACCTGCCCAAACAAATCTGATTATGCCCACGCCACAGAAACTATGTGTATGTGTATGTTGTACGCAAAAACAATCATGAATGTACAGATTCCCCACGGAGGTCATAAATATTTTGCTATTGAGTTGCCACTGCATGCTGACTCCCATCTGAACTTAATCTCAATTACATTGTTTTCTGTTTGTTTCCAGACTTCAAAAATATCATTTTTTTTTCACTGTCCATGACCTAAATAAATCATGGTTCCTCTCGTTTGGAAGCAGTCACTGGTTTATGACGGCCTTTGAACTATTCCTCCCAGACCGAAGAACTGGTTATTAATTCATCCATTCTTTTGAAAAGAGTGCCTCATTATCATCCCAATATCAACCCGTCCCGTGAGAAGTTGCAAAGCCAGGCAGTCAAGATTTTGCACTCCAGCTTCACAGGCTTGTCAAATTAAAAGGGTCTGCCAGTGACACTTTGAGGATGGCTCTCCAGAAACAGAGGAGAAAAAAGATGAATTATGTAAGATCTCTTTGAATATTGCATTGCAGAGGAGTACGTCCCATATGCCCGCCTTTTCCAGTCGCCGACAAAGCATGAACTGGAATGATCTCACAGCAGCTAAATGCAGCACCCCTTAAATTCACCTCATCTCTTTCGATCCCTTGTTATCACTGTGAACAGTGCAGAATGGGCTCCTGTGGGCTTTCTAAGAGAAAAGCTTTGGGAGATAAAGAGGAAGGAGACGATCGCAGGGTGATTGAATGAGATCTGCATTTGGAGAGTGATAACATCAGAGGTTCTTAGAAGACGACCTGGGTTCTGGGAAGTGTAAAGAAAAAAAGAAAAAAAACAACTTCAGCAACACAGGCAACACAATTTGAGGATAATTTTTCAATGCAGAACTCAAAGAAAGAAGGGGAAACGTACAGTGCAGGCATGTGATGTGGAACATTGCAGCAGGGAAATCGCACTTCTGCATTAAGAAATTGATACATTTGTTTCTAAAAGACACTCGTAAAGAAATACCCTAAAAACTCCCATTTCAAACTCAAACAAAACAACTAAAATGCCTCCCTTAGTACAATTTTCCACAATCTATTAGTTTTACTGCTAATCACTTTTCTCTTTCACGCTGTTGCTTTTATTGACCTTTTATCTGTACCAGCAGTCTCCTGCTATTTCACTGTGTGTTGCATTTCCATCTACTCCCCTCATTCCCTGCAGCAAAACAAAGAGATAATTGAATTGCACCCAACAGCCCACCTGATAAGTCAATCTAATATTCAGAATTTTTGATGAATTCTCCCCGTATGGCCCG
Source organism: Perissodus microlepis (assembly GCF_051167445.1). NCBI lineage: Eukaryota > Metazoa > Chordata > Actinopteri > Cichliformes > Cichlidae > Perissodus > Perissodus microlepis. Next base: position 6,364,760 of record NC_140469.1, read on the forward strand.
CATCCTTATTTTCTGTACACTTTCTGTACACTAATCCCAAGCCAGTATTACAGTTACCCGTATAGTAGCGATTGTTTTGCAGAGGACTGCGAGGAATGCAGGGTATCTGGTTTAAGACCACTGAATTTAACTTTCAAACAACTCAGTGGTAAATAGGCTTACTAATAGAGCCTTTATCTCCAGAGTGGAACTGATTACGAACTGTGAAGTCTAGTGTTTAAATTCACTTGATTTCCTAATTATTACATCGCATGCCACCAGTTATACAAAAAAGTGTCTAAAAGTAATGTTCATAATCACAATAAAGTCATGAAAAAGTGACACACAGGCAGTTGCAAGTTAAAAACAACCCAAAAGCAGCAGGTAAATACAGATAAAGGAAAGTCATATGGGGATTCTTGGACATTTGAATAAATGTGGCAAAGATGTTATGTTAGTTATTCATCTCTGGCTCTCTTCCGCATGGTGTCTTTTATCTTGTTTTCCTCCCCTCACCTCCACTCAGTCGTAGGAGATGGCTGCGCCTCCTTGAGCCTGGTTCTGCCACAGTTCTCTTCCTGTTCAAAGGGAGCTTTTTCTTCCCGCTGTCGCCAAGTTCTTGCTCATCAGGGGGTCATCTAATTGAAAACCCTGACCTATTACTGTCGGGTTTTTTCCTTACAATATAAATTGCCTTGAGTTGTTGTGATTTGGCAGTACATAAGTTGAAGTGAATTCCTAGCACCCTTTGCCAAGAATTCAAGGGTTAGAAAACACTCATCTTCATGCCTGTCCTGGACTGTCTCTTTTATGATTGTACACAACAAAATTTTTACAAAATGCTCCATTTTAATTTTGTTGTTTTCACACTCAAGGTCAACAATCATCGAGATGTGCACCGTGAATTTGTACCCCGGTGTGAGGCTGTTAATGCGGAGCTCTGTTGTAGCATCCAGAGGCAGCCGAATAAGAATGTTCAATGGAAACCTGACTTGTGCATGCTGGCACACATGGCATTGAAAATGAGTTTTTTGGCCACATGGACTCAGCCACTGATTGCCAGTTGGCTGCAAAATTTTACACTTTTGCAAAATGATAAAAGCATCTAAAAATAGCAGTTGCATAGAAAGCGAACAGGATGTGTACAAGAAGAGGAAAAAAGTCAAGTCTCATCAGAAATACACACAGTATATAGATCAGACTTTGGAGTCTTAAACCTCACGATCACTCCTGTCCAAATATGGAAAAACATACACAGACAGACACACACACAGGCACACACTTCCAGGCTCATTGTTGAGGCTGGTAACAGGAGGTGTCGGTGTGAAGGGGGGATTAGATTAAACATATCCTGACTGACTGTTTACTGTTCAAATATATGGGGCTATAATCCTATAAGGGGTATGAAGTCTTATAAAAGATAAAAGCAAACTGATTGATTTGGAAATATGGCGAAGACAACGGCCAGTTATTTAGAGTCACGCCTCTTCTTGAGTAAAGAGCTTAAGTTAAGCTTTTGTGGTGATGAAAAAAAAATGCAAACTTAAATCTGAAAACAGGCTTTGTGGACGGGGAGTCACCAAGAAGGCGGCTGGCCTGATCCCTCTGAAGAAGAAGAAGATGGTCATTTTATTTTTTCCTCTTAATTAGATGAGTCTCGCCTATGTTTTACACAATGGGAGTTACAGCCCTCTTTCATTTAATAACCACTGAACTCATGACAACAGGGAGTCATCACTTATAAAAAGCGATTTGTGCATTTGTGTAAGCGTTGTTGTTCTGCAAACCAGAGCATATTCTGAGCCACACTTGTCCCACATGTCCACCATCTGTTGGATCCCTATAAGGCTCATTTAGATAACACATGACAGTTCCAGATACATGCATGGCAGCGAGCCTCTGCTGAGTGGTCATCGGCTCCTATTGAGCCCCTCTGGAAGCGCTCGTGCTCTGGCGTTTTCGTCATTTCTCATCGTCCCTTCTGCGTCGGCGGCATGCTGGCCCATCTTAAATGCAGCTCTGACGAGGCGAGGAGGCAGGAGGAGCGCTCTCTGAAGCAGACTGTGTGGCACACTGTGGATGTAGGGATGCACTCCTTATCAATAACAACAAACACTGCAAATGATTCGCAGTGTGGAAACTGACCTAATACTGTTGCTGACAAATTGAAACTGTATTTTAAGTCCTGCTAGTAACTGCTTTGCACTGTTGAGATTTGTGCATGTGCCAACACGACTACAATGACACAGTAACACTTCACACTGGCATACAAACATTAAAAATTTACCGTGCACTGGGAACACCTAGATTAGCCTTAGTGAGCAATTTAAACCAGTGTCTCTTAATTAGATTATTAGAGTTATGGCTTAGCTATGGCTTAGTTACAGTCACAGGGAGGAGAATGGATACAAATGTCCAATCTCAGAATTTTGAAACACGAGTGTTGATCCTCTGTGTTAGAGTCTGAGAACAGAACTAATGATGTCCATGAAGCTGGATAAAGCCTGTAAGATGATAGCAGTGTCTTAAGGTCTTCTTTTTCTTTGGAGCATCACCACAGGCAGACACTTTTGTTGGAAAGGCTAATTATAACTCCTGTTTTAGTGCAAATCGACCTTGAGGAAGATTTGCAGACTATGAAGTAGTGCTCCACTGCTCTACAGTGACATCTGGACAAATCTGACCCTCACAGAACTGTCAACAGAATTTTTCTGATCCAGCTTCGGATGTTTTCTAATACGAGTACAGTAGCCTGACACCCAGCATTGGTGAAAAGCTGAGGAAGAAAAAAAAGACTGCTGCTACTACACCATCCAGACTATGATTCTACAAACACTTCAAAATCACAGTATTGTGCCTCAAAGGGCAAAAATTGAAGGTTTCGATTTGGCCCTTAGAGTCTGAATCTAAACTGATGGGGGGGAAAAAATCAGTGAATAAATCTCTCAGCAGTGCAAGCAGGAGGGCCCCAAACTCTGAAAGAACTTTTGTTGAAAGAGGAAGGGAAAAGAAAAACAATCGTTTGCTGCTGGAAGTATCAGTAAGCTGTGACACTTACATTACTTCAGGCCCTTTTCCTTTAAAAAAAAAAAAACTTTACATGCTGTAAAACGTTCAAAGTTTATATATTTTGTCTAAAATAAACTAATAAACTAATAAGTAAATAACTGAGTGTAATGTGTGTAAAAATAAGCTATCAGTTTAAAATTGTTGGTTTTGGTTTTGACCTTCTTTATGCCGTACTCCCCAGATGCTGCAAAACAGTTATTCACGCAACATGACTCACATTTTCCAGAATTTTTCTATATCATGGGAAACTTTTGTAAATTCTGAATTCAGGGTGTTTTGTGTTAAAATGTGCTTGAAAGTTTGTGTACATTGACTGTACATAAAAGATGGACTTAAGCCACCATTACATTCATTTATGGACTACAAGTCTCACGTTTTGCATCTTGATTTATTTTTAAAACAGAAGTAGTCATGTTTAGATCATAAAGTAGTCCTGGGGACTTAAATAAGCTAATTCACCGTGTAAATGAGATGGTAAGTTCGATTAGCTAAAATTGGGGCTAAAATCAAAAAATATTTGCATAAGTTATGCAGAGGTTACATCCATATTGCATGTGTAGATGGGTATAACATTCAGGCTATGGCTTTTTATCAGTAAGCTTTTTACTTGTTTGCTGGGGTTCCAAACAATACCACTGAAATATTTTGAAGTACTGCATCAAAGAACAATTTCCCCACGAGTAATTTGTGTTGAATTATTGTTTATTTAGTGAATTTTAGAATTACTGATCATAAAATGACAGAAGGGGAACATTAGTAAAAGATTTGGCAGAGAGTTTCAGTAATACATTTTTTTTCTCCCCTCATGTAACCACGCAATCTTACTTTGACTTTGAATTATAAATTAATTCTGGTTGATCCGACTGTTTCATGTTTCCACTGGGCTTGGATCACACTGTCCAAGATCTTAGTTCAGAATGGTTTCATCTGATGCCACAGAAACTATAGCCAACGCTAAGAAAAGTGTAATTTAAAGATGCTGTAGATTAAAACATTGCGACTAATTTAAAAAAAACTCGTACCTTGACTTGCATGTCATCTCTGTAAGCCAATATTGACTAACAGAATTTGCATATACGTAATCAGGGCAGTGTCTTATTAGGATTATATGCCAAACTGTCACACTGTTGCATACTGAGTCATGGCTTTGGCTGTGTTGTATTTAATAGGGATCTAGACCTCTTTCGTATTTTGTCAGTAGCCTTGCCCACAAGGAAATCAGCGGCGTGGCAAATCAGAGCTTACAGCATTAACACATTAAAGTCACAGTCAAAAAATTAAAGGTTTCAAAACAGATGGTCTCATTTTATGCAAATGTTATTATGCAAAACTAAGCCTGGAGGCTTGGCTATTTTTTCAGCCTTTTAATTGGCAGAGAAGAGAGAGAGGTGCCAGACGTTGCAGGTGGCAAGGTAGCCCCACTTTCTTTTGTCACATCCTAAGAGAGAATTTTCAGAGAATGTTATTTAGTGTTATTTCCACCAGGGCCCCGTCACAGCCATCTGTACACTGAGAGGGGAGCCCATTGAGCTCTGTGTGATGCTGCAGCTTCTCAAAGCAGCACGGGTCCTGCTCACCAAGGCAACGACGGCTGAGAATAAACCTTTGGTTAAGGAGGTGAGCATTATCCAGCATGCTTCTTTTCCCTCCTCTTTCATGCCCCCGAACACTCTCGACTTCTGATTAGCACCAAGTAGTCTGAAGTATGTCAGGATAATTAGGAAATATGATCTGAATAGACCTTGCCTGGAAAGGTCTGTTCAACTCGCCTCCTCATTGTACAAATCGAGTAATAAACATTTAGCTTCCGACATTGACAGGCCTCTGAAACGAAACATTTCAAGTCAATTTGATTCAAAATTTATTTTCCCGTAAAGAAAATGCCTCACAGACATGGTTTACAATAAAAACGCAGTAAAAAAAAAACCACATGACATTAAAAGGACTTTTTCCAAAACACATAACCAGCATCAAGACGATACATCTTGTCAAGGAGCAAATGAAGTTATCTAATTTAAGAAACCAGCTTCAGTTGTGGCTTCTCTTGTTTTCATTTTCAAGCCTGCAAAAGAATGCAGAGACAATCAGCACCGACTCCACTTATGAGGGAAGCTATTGAGAAGGGCAGAACCAAGCAGCTCTGGCAAAATGATCTCTGATCAAATCCAGTTTTTTGGATGCTGATCAGATAGACACAGTTAGAAGACATATAGGATTTTGAAACCCTGAAATATATATATATATCCCCTCCTTCCTAATATATTACGAAAGCCTTTTGATCTTGACTGCTCTTCCTAAGATCAATCTTTCTGAAAATGTGCTCTTCATCAGTGAGGCTGAGGATATTTGCATTGTTTTTCTTCTTTTTCTTCTCTCAAACGCCTGCTGTTTGGGCATCAGTCATGTGCACATCAGGGGACTGGAATTACAGGAAATGGGCTGATTAACTGCGGGCACGCACTGTACACATAAAGAGCATATGTGAACCGGCTGTATCACTAAATGTGATAGCACTATACATTCGGATTTTGGCAACACAAATATGGTTTGAGCTCATGTAGATCCATTTTAGAATCTGTCTCCCCAACCAATGGTTATAATTATGACTTTCCACTGTCATTGCCCAAACCAACCCCCTTAAATAATTTAAATGTTATCCATGCGCATGCTGATAGTACCTTTTTTGTATGATTAAAACAACAAGCTGCTAATATGGTTCTGCTTCTCAGCGCTTGTACAGAGTAACAAAGCACACACACAAGGTGACACAAGATGCAGTGATGTTACTGTAACCTGACCTCTGGGGCAGCGCAAACAGCTCGGCAACACCTCTGACTCTATAAATATGTAAAATCCCTGGCATGTTCCAGAGCTCTTGTTCAGCTCTTGGTCTCTGAAACATTCAGCCACCCCTCCTTCCTGCAATGGTGCCCCTCTGGCCTCTTTGGGGAACAGCCAGAGTAAACAATGTAAATAAGTCATGATGACTAGGACTTGTTGGCACACACTAACACAACTTGCAACAGTGCTCTCTTCTCCTTTAGTGAATGTTAGCATTTTAGAGTTGCCTGATAACAAATGCTGCGATTTAGACATTTCTTGTCAACACAACAGTTACTTTGTTTGTTTAAGAATATAAAGGACATTGAAAGGGACTGCCAACCTGTCCAGTTTGTATCCTGCCTCTTGGCCTGTGTTAGCTGGGATAGCCTCCGGAGAATTAATGGCTCTATCATTGTGTATGTGTGTGTGGACCAACAATTTAGTTCAGTTCAAGTCCATTTTATTTTATCGATTTATCGATCTTCAAATCACAACAACAGTTTCCTCAAAGCGCTTTTAATTGTAAAGTAAATACACTACAATAATAGAAAGAAAACACCATCAATCAGATAGCCCCCTATAAGAGCAAGCACTTGGTGAAAGTGGGAGGGAAAAACTCCCTTTTAACAGGACGAAACAGAATCAGGATCGGATCAGGACGGCAGCTATCTGATGGAGGTGATGGGAGGGAGACAGGACAGAAGACACACTGTGGAAGAGAGCCAGAGATTAATAATAAGCAATAATTAAATCACAGTGGTGTAAAAACACACAATGAGGTGATCGCAGAAGAAACTCAGTGCATCATGTGAAGTTCGAGAAGCCTAGACCGATCGCAACTAAAGGAGGACTCAGGGTCTCCTGGTCCAGGCCAGGTCCAAAAAATTTCTCATTCTACTTTTACATATCCTAGGAACCACATGTGATCCAACAGTCTGAGAGCGAAGTGCTCTATTGGGGTGATATGGTTTTATGAGGTCTTTAAGATAAGATGGGGCCTTGTATGTGAGGAGAAGAATTTTAAATTTGATTCTGGATTTAACAGGGAGCCAGTGAAGAGAAGCAAAAATGGGAGAAATGGGCTCTTTGGATCAGCATACAGACAGTAGTGGGCTGTCTTACTTTTTATAGAGCTTAACACTTTAAAGCCAATTTCAGCTCAAAATATTTGGACATTTATCACTGAAGCTTTTCCAAACAAGTTGAAAATGTGCAAATATTAACCAGAGCCCATGTTCAACATGACTGTAGTGCTCATGGAAGTAATTTCTCGTGCTGGATATGTGTATCCAATATGTTTCATTTTCCAATCATATTCCGGAGAACGAGTTGATATATTTCCTCTGGGTTAGTTTACACAGCAAGGCTGGATGCTTGCCAATTATGAAGCTGCCACTCAAGTGCCATCAGATTGTGCTTTGCTAAATAACACAGATTAATAAGAAACGTATCTGATTAAATATCTTGCATTTAGTGGCTTAAACCAACCCATTCTCTCACACTTTTGCAAACGCACTGACCATTTTCCAATGGCAGGGTTTTGTTTTTATGTTCAGCACATACTCTAGTCATCCGTATCACTGCTACATCTGCGCGTGCTGACTGTGGTTGGTTTCGGGGTTAAGGAAACTGTGGGTTCTTGTCTAATAGGACATCATTCGTAGAGGCACTGGTCGGTTGGGATCTGATGTCATGTCTGATCTATAGATCTGCCTCGACACATTATGATTGCTCACATCTACAATGCCAGTCTAAATTTGATTAGACTGGATGCACAGTAAATCAGTACATTTAATCCCGATGACTCCACATGTTCACATTTGGAAGAAGGCACAAATAGCTCTAGCTAAAACCTCTTTAACCAATTAGGCAGTGTCATTATTAGTGTGTCTCAGCCTCCCCCCCTTTTTTATGTAAATGTTTTAGTGATTTGTGTAAAGCCCGACTTCACATTCACCACTAATTCTTCTGGTTTGCTTTAAAGCGCACGGTGTAATAACATGCCTATGAAGATGTATATAATTGGACTCAGTGAAACAAGCTGATTCAGTGCCAACATTTGGCCAGACCATTGATTTCTCCCATTTTCATGAAAAACCCTCATCCAAATCTAATTGCGTCTGTTCTTCAAAATGAAATAATTATATCAAGGCGAGCATCAGAGCTTGGCCACAGAGCCATTTTGTGCCATGTTGGTGCTTAATTGATGATGGACTCGGTGTATTCAAGGCATTCACCGTCAGGGCAAAGATACATTTGCCAATAATCCCTTATTACGAGGATGGAGGAAGGAGAATTACTAGAATGGTAGTAGCAGAGGGTTGGGGTTCTTTTTTTTTCTGGTTGAGAAGAACGGCGCCTCACTGAAATAGAAAGGAGACACAGTGGACATGTGAGAGAGATGATTAATAGTGAACTCCATTATTGAAAGGCCTCACTCATAAGATGTTCTCATCTCCCTGGGGTGCCAGCACAAGACTGCAGGCTAGGTTCACACTGCGGTTGTTGTTGTTGTTTTTTTTCATTACTAGAATTTTCCTCATAACACCGTTGCAGAGAAAACAACCCTCCTGGGGGCTCAGACACCCGAGAACGGATGTTTTAAAACAACTAGGAGGCCTTCGAATTAATCCTGAGAGCGTGCTACTGATTCAGTTCTCGGTCTCGCTATAAAAAGTTCTTCATGTTAAAAGTGCGTCGCTGTGAAAGACAATGGAAGCTGGATTTACAGCCACACTCTTTTAGTTATTACACATCAGATCAGGCATAACAATGTGCTACACGTCTAGAAGCATTTTTTTTGTTTTTGAGGTGAGCACATTGATACTATTGTTCAAGATTTCAGCACAGAAGCCCTTGTGAATTAACATGCCGTTATTGTTTTTTCTTATATAATTTAATCTGAATTCACAATTTAAATGGCTCCTTTTTTGAGAGGGACCATTGGCATGCTCATGAATAAGCTATTGGTTAAGTAGAATGAGTGCTCAAAAGACATTTTAAAAGCTTTTTGGAGCCAATAATGGACTGGGATGAATGTGGAGTGGACCTGAACATAGCTCATTAAACACTGGGGTGAAAAGCTCTAGGCAGGCTCTCGAACGCATGGCTGAGCAATGCCAATCACCTCTGGTGAACCGCTGGGTAGAAGCCGTGGTTAAGGGAACTACTCAAGTCAAAGGTGCTTTGTTTTGTTATTGTATGGAAGCTCTGTGGAACAGCTGTGGACATGTCTAGTGGCAAATCACTCTTTTGACGGATTGAAGAATGGAATTTTTGTCTTGATGTGAATGCAGCAGACTGATTTTCTTTCCCTTTGTTTTGCTGTGGCACAATGAGGTAGAGCAGGTCATCTACTGACAGAAAGGTTGGTGGTTCAATCTCTGTCTGCTCCACTCCGATAATAAACCCGATTTGTTTTCCCAATATGTTCCTAATGTGTTTCCCAATGTTTATCAGAGTGTGAATGCTAGATGGAAAACCATTTAGATAGAAAATGAATATGTGTATGAATGGGTGGATCAGATATTTTGTAAAGCTGGGCAGATCGATCCAAATATCGATAGTATCAATACTGATGCTGGTACTGATATTAAATTGATACCAGCATGATAGGATCAATACTTAGTTTCTATCATCTAAGTTCAGTACGTAGTCCAAATAACTGTATTCAATTAAATATTGTTTTCTGGAAATTACAAAATTTATTTCAAACATGGACTATGAAGAAGGTCCGAAGCTTTTTGTGTTTAACAACAGACCCAAAGTCATTAAAATGTGTTCATATTGATATAAACTGATGATGATTCATCTCATAAATCACAATATACACCTCTTCCCTACATAAGCTGCCTTTAGAGTTTAAACGTATCAGTAATGCTATCACTGCGTTTACTTGGTATCAGACTGATACCAGGATTTGCAGAATGTCACAGCACAAACATGCTGTATAAACTGCTTTGACTGCTCAAGTAGAGTAGAAAAGCACTTTTTAAGAATCAGTCCATTTACCATCGTTTTCACACTTGGAGACTTGATCATAGCCACATCTTATACATGTTAAATACCTGGAAAATATACAATCTAGCTGTCCCAAAGGAGTGATTATTTTGTTCTTTATTGCTAGAATAACAAGTAATTTTGGCATTCGCCATCAACTATAAAAATGTCAGCCTTAGCTCCAGGTAGTTCCTGTGTGTGAGCTCCAGTACCAAGACAAAAAGACAGCTGGTTTTTATTTCAGTAACCTTTATGCCTCCCAGTTGGTCTTATTAACCACATACCTTACTGGTTCCCACATGACTTGTTATCAGGGTTTACATTAAAAATGAATTTGCAGGTTATACTTGCTGATAATTCGTCATTAGGCTGTTGTAAGCCCTGCTTTATCGCCTGTTTAATTCCTTATGCAGATTGCAAGGTCAGTGACCTTACAGGATGTGTCTGGCTGTGGTGAGCAAAAGTGACAGTGTTAGTTATTATGCTGTAAAGGGGCCAAGGTCAATTAGAGAGGAAATGCTCTCAGCGCAATTAAATTAATGTTAATACATATTCGTTGCTACCTCAATTAAGTGCCTCAGCTGTCAGATTATTCTTTTAGGAAGGGTTGAGAGTGGCCACAGACAAGCTGTTTTCACCTTTGCGGAGCTAATGAACACTGCAGCACATTCAGTCACTTAGCATTTCCTCTTAATTGCTCAAAAGAAAAACACTTTATTTCTAACATCAACTAGCATTGTCTTTTTCTGCTCTGTTTCCATTTTTGTTAACAGAAAGAGGAAGAAAGAAAAAAGATCAAATTTGACCTAGATTGAGAGCCAATAAGTGATATGTCCTAATGGGAAGCAGGAAACCGGGAGAACTAAAGAAGACCATCAGTCAGCCACAGACAGATAAGTAAGGAGCAGGTAATGGGAGGAAGCCAGCAGTGGCTGGCATTGGTGGTGATATCTCTATGGAGCAGACATGATGCTTGAGAGGATTTGGGAGACGGTGCTAGCTGGAAGGAAGCCTCCACACTGCAGGGCACACACTGTAGCTGCCTCAGCTGCTAACAGATGTCTACTGTAAGCAATTTTTAAGTGTTTGTAAGTGAAACGGCTTTGGTCTTTTGGGGAATTTCTTTTGATTTTGGTATTCTCGGAATCTGCTCTTCTACCTAGCAACTGCTGCTCAAGTTGCTTTTTTAGCAGTATTTAATGTCTAAATTTAAAAAAGCCAAAACAAGTAAGCTGCCTTCCTTTAAGAGTGACTGCAATTGCCCTTTGCCTTACAGTGTGTCACACAAAAGTCATTCCAAGACCCAGACAGAAGGAGGAAGAGCTGTCAGTGTATCCCTTATCATCCGCTGCAGCATTGTGGGTGTCAGGACTCCTGCTCTTTTCATTTCTTCCACCCCTTTCTTCCTCTCTCTTCCCTCCCACCTTTGCCGCTATCCCCCGGTATTCAAGCGGTTTGAGCAACGCATATAATCTTCAACCACCCAGCCAGCCCTAAGCCTCAAAGAGTCACCCAGATATGGGCAGATGGAGGTGAGCTATCAGCTAACCTGTAACCATGGGCCTAAGGCGATAATCATTTCAAAACTGCGGGGGGAAATGGTTTTAATAGCCCTGTAAAGGTAACGTTTGTCAGCCTTATCACACCTGGCAGATGCATCGCAGAGAGGGAGGAGGTAAAGGAAAACGGGGGCAGGAGGGGGGAAAGAATCAGCTGATAACAGTCCCTCCCCAGGGAAAGATGAGTCGGGAATTAAAAAAGTGCTTCCTTCAGGAAAAAGTTTAAGGGATTAAAGGTTAGTTGGTTTTTTCCTCTGCTCCATCAGCGCCTCATCCCCACCTTACTTCATCGTTGCTCCGTCTCCAGCCACATGTTGACCTCTGGAATGAGCTTTTATGGACGCCTTGTATTTTTGGCCTTCAGTTAGAACTCCAGCTTTCTTTGTCATTATGACTACCATGGTGTTGTTCTTCCGTTACTTCTCGACCTTCGTGTTACACTGAATATTGGCAACGCTTCAGAACGTGACAGCCTGTCGACCTTTTCCATCCAAAACTCCTTTCCCTGATTTAAAGCTTAAGTTTGAAACACCAGCCCCATGGTTTCAAAGGCCCATCTCTGCTAGTTTATATTTGACCTATTGGGTAAGCCTTGGGTGATTCGGAAAGCTTCAACTTATGTTTTACGAGAAGCAAGGCCCTTGCGTGCAGTTACAGTACAGCAAACCTGTACTGTTTCACTGTAGACAGGCCAGGACTTCATCTCCTGGCATTTGAAGGTATTTCTCTTGGGTAACGTTTCACTCGCTTACCTCAGTCTCATGCACAAATCCTTCATTTGTTCTCCAATGCAAAAGTTTTATGGAGTGATTATGGAAAAGTTTACTGGTTTGTTTATTATTCCCACAACAAGAGTGGGCAAGCACAGGATTGAATGCAGATTTGATGTCGATACAGGAATTTAGTATTTGATCTTATTTGAGGTGTTCAATGTGATCGGCTGACATTTTTACATAAATTTTTATGTCCTCATTGCAGTTAAGAATCCCAAGGGGGTTAGCTGTAATGATGGCTATCAAAAAGTTGGTGGACAAAGTGACAAAACCTTCACGACATAAATTGATCCAAATTTTAGTTTCCATCCGTCTCTGACCTCAACAAATAAACAAAAATCAACAACTTCTGCTGATCTTGTTACAGGGAGGAAGCATAAGAAACCACTGATGAGGAAGGAAGAAAGGAAGTATCACACTGAATACTTAGATTTAAAAACTATTTAAAAAATTATAAAGAATAAACCAATCAACATTATTTAAATAATAGCCATGCTGTTCATGTTAACAAGACACTAAGCTAAATTTTAAATGTATGACTTTCACTTTACATGCTTTTTGTGGGGGGGTTGTTTGTTATCTAAAATTGTGGCACATTAAACTTTTTAGGTTAAACGATGTAAATAATTCAATTGTACCTCGTCATGTTTTCTAAGTCAAATGCAGAAAAAAAAACATGTTTATCAAAATATTACTTGTTTAAATGTTATTAAAGTTTTCATATTTCTTCACGCTTACTTTCCTGGGGTACAATTGTTTAATAACCCAAATATCTAATCAGCCAATCACACGGCATCACTTCAGTATATTTAGGCATGTGGGCGTGGTCAGAACAACCTGCTGACGTTCAAAGAGGATCAAATGTGCAAGAAAAGTGACTGGTTTTTGGAGCCAGACAAGCAGAAACTGCTGATCTACTGGGATTTTTCCCTACACGACCATCTCTGCAGTTAACAGAGAATGGTCGAAAAATAGAAACTATCCTGTGAGCGGTGATTCCCTGGGTGAAAATGCCTTGTTGATGCCAGAGGTCAACTGCTCCAAAATGATAGGAAGATTCTAACTGTAGATTATTAAAGGAAACAGGGGGATCATATTTAAAACCTTTTTTTTCCTTATTCTGTTCACGCTCTGTCGACAGACATATAATATTGCGCGAGCAAACACTGTGTCAAGTACTGGCACTGATACCCTAAACTGCTCTGTATAAGCCTTTATACATCTTTCAGAGAGAGACAGCTCAAGCATACTTATTTGAAGAGAGTGAAGGCTGTCACACTCCAGACCTTGGCACTGGTCCAAATGATTGGCTAATATCCTTTATTTAATGAACAGAAAACTCATATGTTGGTCTAACCTCAAACCATAAACTTTCTTTGGAATCACCTTGAGTCCATTCGGGCCCTATGAGCACCGTCCCCGTGATGACTGATTGTCAGCGGCCATGTACGGCTGACAGTGATTACTCTTTAATGGCTGATTGAGCATGTCACCAGTCGCAGTATAACCTGCAGTTTGATATGCTGCAGGCTGAGCCGTTTGACAGCCGTGACAGCTACTGTCACCCTCAGTCAAAGCAATAACGTCCCAGCAATCAGCTGGAGATGAAAGAGCGATGGCTTCCTGTTTACTTGCGCGTCAGTCTGGAAAAAAGGGGGGAAAAAGAATTCAAACTCTGCAACAGTCTCTAAGTTGGAACTAAAAGAAATAAAGACGGGGAGAGAGCAGAGGTGATCTGTAACCCTGCTCACATCCAGACTTAAAGTAGAGGTCGTTCCACTGAGCGCCTCTCCCTGTACCGAATCGCACTTTGAAGTGTTTAGCTGTGTTTAACACGCCCATTATGCTGCAGGGCAGAGATAACTTTCGACACACCGATCTCTCTTTTTTTCCCCTCTTTCTTCTTCTCTGCCTGTTTTTCCCCTCTCTCTCACTCTCATAGGCATTGAAACCGTTGCTATCTGCACCTTTAATGCTGTAATTAATTCCCTGACACCCTTTTCATCTCACTAGTGTAAATTATTCTACTGCATGCCTCTAGGTATTAGCTAACACTCTTGATTTAGTGAAGAGGCGAGGTGAAAATTAAAGTTCTTTTAGCAAGACAAGCTAGTTTGCGTGAAAAGAATGTTGCGTCTGACAGCTCAAGTTGGTTGCTAACCTTTGATATTCAAATGTCTTCAGATTTCCTGAACTTTCTGACAGACAACACGCGCGCTGCATTCAGAGCTCGCTCGCAAGGAGTGCCTCAAATGTAACGACGACGAGAGGAGATGTTCGCTAAACGGGCTGCAGCTGAGGAAGCAGTCTTTGTTGCAGGCTTTGTTTGGACTTTGAAAAATCATCCACTTTCTAGGGCAGGTATTGTGGTGATTCATAAACAAACAACAACAAAAAAAACATGGTCATGGATCATTTGTTAGCTACACTTGGTTGAATTATGGAAAACATTTGTTTTGACAGCAGCCACTGAGGAAGCAGGGCATGTGCTTAATATTAAAATGAATCAAATCCTGCATGTTTGAAGAGCCCTCATCGCCATTTGCTATGCCAGACGAAAGAATGGGTCAGTGTTCCGCATCGTGCTGCCCTGACACTAATACCCAAAGGTTGACAGCTGTGTCTGGGAAATAGGTAAATCTTTTGTTAAGTCCGAGAGGGCTGTGAGTTTGAAGCGAGATGTAAAGATAAAAGTGTACCAGTTTTGTTTAGTTTCTGGGGTTTTTTTTTGCTTTTTGTATAAGCTCTATGCATGCAAGTGCATTCAGAAACATATTCCCTTAATTCTGGTTTGTTTATATGAGAAATCAACCCAGAATGTGCTCAGTAAGCAGATATGATGATATAATCACAGGTTCAATTATTTTCTCTTTGCAGTAATCATAAACGCTCCACATGAGATGGAGCTCAAATGAATGAGAGCTGCATGCTCTTGATGCAGACTTTAATAGAATCACAAATGAAACTGAAAGACACTGCAGTCTCTTTGCAAGACATTAATTCAGAAGATATCAGCAGTTTTTTTTTCAAGTACATTTAAAGTCTAAGGAAATAACACGCCTCCTCTAGCTTAGTGATTTTAATAGTGATTTAGACCAGGAGCATAGGAGAAAAGGGGACATGACACTAAAATTAATGGTAATTTTAGTTATATTGCATGCTGTTATTGTAGTAAAACTGCAGGGAATGACACTAATTGCTTTTTTCTTTTTGTACCTATGACATGGATTAGCATGCCATTGGTTAGAGTGCACTGTCAAACTGAGCAGAGACTGATTGTGTCAGTACTCAGTTGCCCCCATAACCCGAACCAAGCAGCTGAAAATGGATGAACAGATAATCGATGATGATATACCTGCAATCTCTATGTCCAGGTGGTCACAGAAATTAGAGTTATGGCCCTCTCCTCATTTGTTTGAATAGGGCTTCGACATAACTGCCCAAATTAATGTCCATAAATATTACCTAAATAGCTGGAGAGTGGCAAAACTTGCTTGTAGAGGAACTTGGGGTAAAGTAAGTAAGCGCGGTATTGTCAACTTTACAATACAATGTGCATTATTCAGCATCTTTTCAAATACTTATTAAAATAACAATGACATATCTTCTATTGCTAATTTAATAAGTAGAGGCTTTGACATGATTTAAAAATATTAAGGCATATTGTGCATAGTGGGAGGTTACTTCTGGATCTTTCTCACTGAGGCATAATGGGCATCAGCTGGAGCAGCACTCGGGTTTTGCTGCCCACTATCCAGTGGAAGACAGCTTTCAGGCATTGCTAAATCTCGGTTGCCTCGATAAGCCTTACTGCTCACTGTTTTCCCTTAATTTTCACCATTTGGCTACTCTCAGCCAGCATCCAAATCCATCCTCCTAATCCTGCCTCGCTCCCCATTGCTGCCACCTCTCTGTCTCCCACTCCACTCTCTTTTTTTCTGTGCAGCTGTCTTTTTGCTCTTACACAGTTCAACAGTGGTGGAAGCTTAGCAACAGCAGCAGCGCAACTAGCCTTAAGCTCTCCACATGACTCCTAGTCTGGACGAAGTGGTGTGCAGCATCACTTGTGGAGGAGTTTCATCAGCTCTGGTGTCTCCCACAATCAGCCTCAGCCAGTCTCATGCTCACAGGATTATAAGTATGATGGACTGAGCTGCATTCTTGCTTTAATTTACATTTTCTGCAGAAATAGCTGAAACTAAACATCAGTAAAGACACCTCTGTTACTTTCCCTATTGCTTGAGTAGGATTTCCAAACTATGTAACCCAGTATCTGCTAGCCTACAGATGTCTTCTTAACTAATAAAACCTTGTTTTAGGGTTATTTCATTCCATTGGCAACTACACAACAGACCTATTTGGCATTTAACCAGTGCTGATGCACTTATTGGCTGCCATCAGAGTGTCACCTGTGCATACAAACTCAAGTGAAGGAGTTAAAGTTTGACAGTTAAACTGCCCCAGACACATAGTTATACACTTCCTGGAAATTCTCCTTTCCCTTCTATCTGTCCCACCAGCTGGTATTCCATCACTGACCTGTAATAGAGTCGACACAGCCAACCGAACTGTGTCCAGAGGCGTAAGTATATCCAATTATGCCAGCTCCTTCCTGCTGTCTCCCATAATTTCCTGAGTGTGATGTCACTGTTTTTTTGCTGGAGGTGCTACACATTCAGTAGCTGTCCTGGCAAGCTAATGGGACAACTAAAATTATTTTTAGTGACTAAAATGATAAATGTATATTAGCCTGTTTAGTAGGTAAAACTATTGCCAGCTCTTCCTTGGAATAAGCATAAGTATGTTTTATTAGCCACACTAGCGCACCGAGCCTGGGAATAACAATGTCTACCTGACAATCATTTCCAGACTAAAATATCTCAAGAACTATTGCTGTGAAATTGTGAGGCAGAAAGTTAGAGTCGTGAATTGATTCATCTTTTTGAATAGCTTGCATCAAAAACATTTCATTTTTTTTTCTTCCTGCATGCTTACACTACTATTAGCTTTCAGTTTGTGTGCAGAAGGTGAAAAATGGTGGCACGGTGCACAGCAGAGATAAGGACATTACTTTTATTGTTATTGCATCAAAGGACAAGGGTCCTTCACCCCAATAGTAAGGAATATACTTTCTTCTCACATGTCCATCACTCCTACTCTCGTCTGGATTATTTTCTGGTCAGCAGCTCACTGCTGAGTAACATTACAGACACTGAGATTCATCCTATAGCTGTCAGCGATCATGCTCCTGTATCTTTAACACTAATACAGATGAATAATACTACACCAAGAAAAAACTGGAGATTTAATACATCACTGCTCAAAGACGAAGAGTTTATCAAATACTTTAAAAAAGAATGGACTCTATATTTAGGCTTTAATGACATTCCTGGAACATCAGCATCTGTCCTCTGGGAAGCAGGGAAAGCCGTGATGAGAGGTAAAATAATCTCTTTCTCATCACATAAGAAGAAAGAAGAAAACAAAAAAATTCAGGAACTAGAGAAAAACATCAAATCCTTAGAAAAAGCCTATGTGTCACACCAAGATCAAGAAATATTAAACAAAATACGCAAGACAAAACTAGAATTAAATGAAATTATTAATAAAAAGACTAAATTCTTAGTACAAAGACTTCGCCTGCAAAATTATGAACACGGTAACAAATCCGGACAATTTCTTGCTAACCAGTTAAAAATCAATAAAGAAAAAACAACTATATGTGCTGTTAAAGATTTATCTGGGAATACAATATATGATCCTAAAAAAATAAATAACATTTTTAGGGATTTCTATGAAACTTTATATACACCACAAATAAACCCATCTAAAAACGAAATTGATCAATTTCTCGACAACATAACTCTTCCAAAATTATTAGACACCCAAGCAATAGCACTGGATTCGCCACTGACGCCAGGTGAACTCCAGGAAGCTCTGATAAGTATGCCCAATAATAAGGCTCCAGGTCCAGATAGTTTTCCAACAGATTTTTACAAAGAATTCTGGACAATTCTGGCACCAGTTTTTCACAGGATGTTGCAGGAAATCAAAGAAAATGGTAGACTACCACCAAATATGAACTCTGCAAATATCAGTCTCTTACAAAAACCAGGCAAAGACCCTGTATTTCCTTCAAGCTATCGTCCAATATCCCTTATTAATGTAGACCTTAAAATAATCTGCAAAGCTCTCTCAAAGAGATTAGAGAAAATAACCCCCCTTTTAATTCATCCTGACCAAACTGGTTTTATAAAAGGTAGGCACTCATCAACAAATACACGTAGATTACTTAATTGAATAGACTACTCATGCAGTAAAAACACTGAAACCATAATATTTTCTTTAGATGCAGAAAAAGCATTTGACAGAGTTAACTGGAAATTTCTATTTGCAACTTTACATAAATTTGGTTTTGGACCCTGTTTCATAAACTGGTTAAAAATATTATATAACTCCCCAACAGCTTGTGTCAGAACAAATGACCAAACATCCTCCCGCTTCTCTCTTCTGAGGGGCACCAGACAGGGATGCCCACTCTCCCCTTCACTGTTTGCAATTTTTATTGAGCCATTAGCAGCAGCAATTAGACAGGCTACAACAATTAAGGGCATAAAATGTAAGAATATAGAACATAAAATCAGCCTTTATGCAGATGATGTGTTACTTTTTCTCCAAAACTCACAAACCAATATCTCTGGGGTAATTGCATTGATAAATTCCTTCTCAAGTGTCTCAGATTATTCAATTAACTGGTCGAAATCAACAGTTCTTCCGATTAATTGCTCCTTCCATAATTCTTCTCCTTCCCCACTGCAATGTGGAAATATAAAATATTTAGGTATCAATGTCTCTCCTAAACTTTCAGAATTAACTAAATTAAACCACATCCCACTTTTAAAGACAGTAGAAGGCGACCTGGCCCGATGGAAATCTTTACCCATATCACTCATGGGAAGGGTCGCCGCTATAAAAATGATGATCTTGCCAAAAATAAACTATTTATTTTCAATGATCCCAAATAAGCCATCACAAGATTGGTTCAGATCTCTAGACTCGTACATTTCTAAATTCCTTTGGAAAGATAAACCCCCACGTATCAGCTTAAAAACACTACAAAGGACCAAGGATAAAGGAGGATTAGATCTGCCTAACTTTAATCACTATTTTTTAGCCAACAGGCTTCAGTTCATCTCTAGATGGTTTAAACACACCTTCTTAGATGAACCTTGGATAGATGTAGAACAGGCACTATGTAATAACCTAGAAATTTCAGACCTACCATTTATCAGCTCAAACATCAAACGACATGAATGCTTTAAAAGCATCAATATTAGCTCTTCTCTGACAGCATGGTGGGAGTTTCTAAAAATGACAGAGTCTTCATTAATCCCATGCAAACGTACACCTATCTGGAACAACCCGACATATTACAAAACAATAATATGATAAACTTTTCAGATTGGAGTTGCAAAGGAATTAAATACTTGGAACATATATTGGAAGGAACAGACTTTATTTCGTTTGACAGACTAGTTATACAATATGGGATCAACAAGAAACGATTTTTGGAATATCAACAAATTAAATCCATAGTAAAAAAGAAATTTAATCCCAGTGAAGCTGAATTACAAACACCACCAAGTGTGGTACAATTTCTTAGTCTAAAACTCCCCAAATTATTGTCTAAAATATACAGAACACTTTCTAAAATAGATGAATCAATATCCCTTCCTATTGCAAAATGGGAAGCAGATTTATCAATCAACTTAGACCCAAACCTTTGGTCTCAGATATGCTTAAAAACCTTTCAATGGATCAGAAATCCCAGTTTGCAATTAATACAATGCAAAATATTACACAGAGTGCACTATACTGGTCATAGGATGTTCAAGATGGGCTATACGCCTTCCAACTGCTCACACTGCACAGCAAATACACCGGACAATTACATCCACGCTCTTTGGTTCTGTCCACCAGTTCAGAAATTTTGGCGTGAGATATGTGAAGACTTATCAAAGTGTCTGAAATGTAACATTCCAGCCTCCCCTTTAGTATGCTTGCTGGGCAACTTGGATGAGGTCACTGCAGAAATAAACACAGCCCACGTTGTTTTTACGGCCCTATGCATTGCCAAGAAAATGGTCCTCATTAACTGGAAAAATAAAAATAATCTTAATTCTAACCAATATAAAAACCATCTAATAGATCACATTAGTCTTGATACAACCTCTGCCATCACATTTGATCAATCCCTTTGGGCTCCTTTGATCGGCTTCATCACCTAGTGGGGGTGGGGGGTCATGGTTTGGTCCTGCCTTCGCTATTGTGGTTGATGTGGGGGTAGGGACGGCCTTAGGGCGTCTGGGGAGTCCCTAGGGACGTTTCCCTGGAGGGCCTAACCTGGGGGCTGTGGCCATGACCTGGTTAGAAGCTCTGGGGCTCTTGGATGGTGTTTTCCTTGTGGCTGCGTACAGCAGAGATGGGGGAGGGTCTGTGCTGGCGGACGTTGGTTACTGGCCTGGTAGCCTGGCTGCCCCTGGGAGGGTCCGGGACGGGCGTGGAGGCTTGGGGGTCTGGGGGTGCTCCGTCCCCCGGTCTGGGGTGCTGGCCGGGCCTTGGGGGCTTGGGTCCTGGCTGTTGTGTCGCCGGAGCAGTGGGCGGGTGGGTGCAGGGGGGCTCAGCCCCAGTGCAGGGGACCTCTGGTGCATCGGCCCAACTAGGGGGCTCTCTAACTGGTGGGGAGGTTGTTACATCTTTGCAGGTGGTCTCCTCACTACAGGAGCTCACTCTGCAGGTGGGGGGAGAGATATAGGAGAGGGGGAGAATGAACTCAACCTGGGTGTCTATTGTCTTGTGTAGTTTGGGAGATGATTGGATGATGGGGTGGGTGCAGTTTTCTCTGGGGTGGAGTCGGGTGGGCTGCCCCGGACTCTGTGGGGCTGGGCAGTGCTGCTGCTGCGGGCCCCGGTCCGGATGGGCCTGGGCCTCCTTGCCCTGGTGGGTTCCAGAGCGTGGGGGTGCCTACTGGGGTCAGCGGGGGAGCTGGCCCCAGGGAGGGGCCGCTTGCCCCTCCCTTTCTTCCCTCCCCATCCTCAGCTGCCTCCCTATTCCCGCTCTACCACACCCACCCACACACGCAGGGCTTGGGTGCAGGTATGTCACCAGGGTGCAGGGGAGGCACTCCCCCTCTGTCCCCTTCTGGCCGCCTGTGCCTCAATTTTATTCTGCAACCTAGACATCCACATTACTCACACTCTCACATAACACATACATATAGGGCCTTGGGGGTGGGCACGTTTTACAGCATCCAGAGGATGGTCGTTGTACTCCAACCCACCTCTGGCGCTGGTGCCCTACCCTCAATTTTAAATGCATTTAGACACTGAGGGTTTTCGGGAGGAGCCGTGCTGCTCTCTGAGAGGAAGCTAGTACCATGCTCTCCTGAGTTTTAAATGCACTTTAGAACAGCACACAACAACATTACATATGAGCGGGCGTAGGGAGGTTTGAGGTCTTCACTCACCCCGGTTCTGTTAGCCGTCAGGGCTGGGGGGCTGGGAGGAGGTGCTGGCCGTCAGACTGGGGTATGGGATGCGGGGCCTCCCTGCTACTGCAGATAAGGAGGTGGTCCGCTTGCCTCCACCCCAGAGAGAAGGGTTACATCTCCTGGGTCTAGGTGCGGCTTGCCCCTCTGGGGCCGGGGGTACCTGGACCTGGGATATAGAGTATGTTTGGGGAGTGCGACTGTCTGTGCAGTGTCTATTTGTGTCTGTCTACACGTTGGGTGAGTGCCGAGTATTTGGTTGTGCATATGGGGGTGGGCCTTGTCATCTGGGGCTGGGCGCTGGGCGCTCATGCATGTACCGGCTCACTCCTGGTGGCCGATTGGCGGGGCCGGGCGCCTGTGGCCCGGCTGGGCTCCTTCCGGGGGTGGGATGCCCTCAGGCCTCTGGCCTCTGGGCCTGAAGCTCGGTCCTCTCTGGCACAGCTGGCTGCCGGCGGAGCCCGCGGGCACGCCACTGCAACCCCCTCTGGCCTCTGCTCCGTAGCTGCGGGGTGACCTCTCGTTTGGGGCTCTACTCAGCTCTTCCCAGGAGGGTGGCACGGTTCCCCCCCCCCTTTGGTGGTCCTCCTCGGGTCCTTGTACTCTGGGGCCTCTGGATATCTGGGGCCTGGATCTCCTCCATACCTGCTTCATACCCTGGTGGACGGGGCTATGGCTCCCCACACTCCCTAGCAGATCATTACATGGAGAAACCTTTGGAATACAAGCATGCTGATCCACACAGGTATGCACACAGGTGTACACACGGGTGTTCACAGACGCGGACTACACCTTTCTTGGCTGCTGCCTCAAAGCACATTGTGCGCTGTCTATCTTGCGTGCTGCACAATATCGTTTATTATTTAGTATCTACTGTTATCTACTGCTAGCTAGTTTATTGTGATGGTGCTGTTTTTATTATGTTGCTCTTTGTTGTTTGCTTTCTCTTCTGTTTTTTTTCTCCATACAGGTGATCCAGGCGTTTTGTTTGTTTGTTTGTTTGTTTTTTCCTTTCTTCCCCCCCCTTCTCACCGTCTCTTCTCCCCTTTGGTTTTCTTTCTCTCCCTCTCTTTCTTTCATTCTTTCTCCCTGTCCTATCCCCCAGTCACGTCTGTCCCGTTTGTAGCAACCGAAAATAAAATAAATACATAATTATAATAAAGGTCAATCAAATGGACCAGTATGGCAAGGCCATGATGATCCACTTGGTAAAATAAATCCGCTTGGCATCTTTCTTGGCCTTAAGACAACAATTCTGATGGCTAAAGATCCAAACGGGACACAAAAAAAAAAAAAAAAAAAAAAAGGACAAGGGTGCAATGGTGAAATGAAAGCTACCTCCAGGACAGAAAAAACTGTATTATACAGCTAGCACAACTTCAGCTCTTTGCAAGCATCTGTACGACATGCTAACACAAAGCAAGCCAAGAACCTAAAGTGATGTTAAAGCTGAGTGTATGCTGAGCCCAGCCAAGCAGCCAGAGCCAGATCTCAAGCACGTAACAAAAGCAGTGATGAGCATTCAGACTTTCAGCATTGCAGCCTTCATTTCTACCTGTTCATGTTTCTACAGTCTGTGCCGATCACTTTAAGGTTTCTTTGGGGGTGGTTTTCATCTTTGCTTTGGGTTGTCGGCTTTATGTACATACATAAACTCTAAAAGAAAGATTGTAGCTCATGAGTCCTTTTTAGGAGAGCCTCAGGTTTATATTGTTAAATGGTAATTGTGAGACAATGTGTTTTAGGTCATTTACAGAGCAACAGGATAGTAATGTAATAATTGAGTAGCCGACAGCATTACTTTTAAGAAAAGTAGTGAGTAATGTGTAATACATTACTTTCTTTGAGTAACAACCCCAGCATTGGTCACTTGGACCTCTTTCTGTTAAAGGCAAAACAATATGTTAGTGAGTTTCTGTTCAGTGTTTGGATTATTGTTTAGTGGACGCTGGAATTCTGACATTAGCATTGCATCACTACACAGCTTCACGCTAACTAGCTGACTAGCATGTCTATTTCTCTTGTTATTCTAAGTGTGCCTTCTCCTAACAAGTTGTATAACAATTACATGGAAACTGTTTTTCTCATTATAGCTTTATTAAGGCTTGAGGTTTAAAGTCTTACATTTTTGGGATTTCTGTCTTGGCTCACTCACGAACATTATAAGACAAGGCAGTTGCCACATACTTATCCTGTTTTAGCTCCTGCAGGTTACACCCCGCTGTCAAAACCTGGATTATGTGACTTGAGAAGCTAAAAAAAATCTGACAGCACACAGTAAATCAGCTGTAATAGGGATATCTTGCAGTTGATTCTATAGGCCTCTTATTTAATTAATACTGTATATAGCATACATATTAAACACCCATTGACTATTCAATTCAATTCAATTTTATTTATATAGCGCCAAATCACAACAAAAGTCGCCTCAAGGCGCTTCATAGATACAGAGAAAAACCCAACAATCATATGACCCCCTATGAGCAAGCACTTTGGCGACAGTGGGAAGGAAAAACTCCCTTTTAACAGGAAGAAACCT
This sequence comes from Perissodus microlepis, assembly GCF_051167445.1. Classification (NCBI taxonomy): domain Eukaryota; kingdom Metazoa; phylum Chordata; class Actinopteri; order Cichliformes; family Cichlidae; genus Perissodus; species Perissodus microlepis. The sequence continues at coordinate 6,389,048 of NC_140469.1, forward strand.
CCGGCAGAACCAGGCTCAGGGAGGGGCGGCCATCTGCTGCGACCGGTTGGGGTGAGAGAAGGAAGACAGGATAAAACCGGTAAGGACTACTCTGTGTCCTTACCGGTTCTCTGACATAAACTGTGGCCCTGACACAAATATTTGTTTACTCACCCAAAACTCTAACCTTGTGTTGATGTGTGCGTTTGTTTTTTCCTAGTATAATCTCATTATCTGCAGCAGGAATCACAATTCAGGCACAGTTTATCTGTGCTTGGATAAAAACAAAAACATAAAATATGGCCAGCACGCTGGCTGTGATAAATAGTGACAGCAATATCACAATGAGTTCTGGAGACTTTACATTTTTTTGCTTGGATATGTTTTTCTGCGACGTAGCATCTGTTTGACAGCAGATGGAAATATGGCTGTGCTGTGTCTTATCTGTGTCACTGTCACATTGTGTTTCTCTCCCACCTTCTTTCTCTCTGCTCTTATACTGCAGTAAATCTCGCAGTCATGACAGCCTGAGGAGTCTGCGGTATCTTCAGGGAAAACAATTACTTCCCGTCCTTTCTATCGCTGTATGCTAAACTCAAAATCCTAGAGCGAAATGAAAGCAGCCTCCCACCTGTTTCCATACAAATCCTCGCCTTCATATGTCTATGTAAATGTTTCTGTATACAGTACACACACTTGCTTGTCTGTGTCTGTCCATCTCTCTCTCTCTGATACGTTCAGCAGACTGTAATGGAGAATAGCAGGTGGATTTGCGGCCCACGCTTCTCGCTCTATGTTTAACCTGCGAGATTCGACACCCCCTGAGGTGGTGTGACACGTCTCTCCCAATGGGTGCCTGCTTGAGTATAATTAAACTTTGGTGGAAAAAAAACTAAACTTGTGTCAGTAACTGCTGCCATCAGCGATGTGACTGAAGTCAGCTCTTCTGTTCTTTTGTTACTCTCTTAACATTGGGGCATAACATTTTCTTAGATTTTGTTGTCTTTTGTTTTGTTTTTACTTGGCTACAGAACTTATAAACTATAGCAGGAGCCTATAGTGCTTTTCATAAAAACATAAAAGGAATTTCATAATGCTGCATAAAAAGTATCAGCGTATCATTATTTGTATCACATTGTCTGAATTTATATTAAGTGGATAAAAAGATATTTGTGTCACTGATGAGAGAAATGTTGCAATTGAAATAAATTTGATTTTGCACAAAATTGAGTGCATATGAACTCAATATTATTGTTAGTGGGTTAACAGTTGTTTGTCTGACATGGAATAAAAACCTATTTAAATTTGAATCTGTCCAGCTATAGACACAGGTAAAATAATTTGCCTTTAGCGATACCTGTGGAATATGTGTGTGTGTTTGTATGAGCTTTTTTAAGTGTGATTTACCAATGTTTTATGCATATAACTACAGGGATTGTGTACGGGCCCTGAGGGTTTGTAAACCTACAACTTTTCAGCTTCTACACTGTGCCTGAGCACCTCCTGAGCAGGCCCAGACGGAGAGCTGAAGGTGCGATTGCAGCTCTTAACGCGCTGCTCAAGCTGCACTTTCTCTGCACACAAAGCTTCTTTTTAATAATGTGCAGAATGAACAAATTTTTTTAGACTTTTTCAGTAACTGTAATCAAATTTCTGTTAACTTTTTTTTTTATTCTTATGTCTGTTATTTCTGATGCAACACATCGCTTTCACTTTTTGCCTATGCTTGCGAGACCAATTGACTGTTACATGTGTTATTCATAGAAAAGATTAAGCTAATGTATTCAGTTCAATTCAATTTTATTTAAATGGCAGTTGTCTCAGTGTGCTTTTTTATTGTAAGCAAAAGACCCTACAATAATACAGAGAAGGCCCCACCAATCACACGACCCCTTATGAGCAAGCACTTGGCAACAGTGGGAAGGAAAATCTCCCTTTTAACAGGAAGAAACCTCCGGTAGAACCAGGCTTGGGGAGGGACAGCCATCTGCTGTGACTGACTGAGGGGAGGAACAGAAAGACACCGGATCATTCTGACTTCCAGATAGAGAAAAAACACTCAGATCAAAGCAATGCGAGACACAGAGCATGCATGCAGCCATTTCCTTCCACCTCAGTGGGGTTCCTTATGTCTGCCTGAGTTATGTCATTGGAGAGATTCCAAGGATGTCATCTGCATTCTCTTCACAAGACACAATTCAAAACACTCTGCAGGCTCTGTTGCGCCTACATTCACTGCTGCGCTTATGCAGCAGCCCAGCCAGGCTCGATCCTGAGCAACATGTCTGGGAATCTGTGTCTACGGATGCATAAACATTCTCAGAGGATTTATTTTAACCATAAGTCCTGTGTGAAAACAGCAAACCAGAAAGATCTGGCCAAGCCTCTCGTAGTATGACAGTTCTAATCTTCTAAATTAATATTCCTTTGGTTATCAATTATAAAACCCTCCCTTCCTTAAAAGCAAGTATGCAGTAATGTCTGAAGACTTGGATTCTGTATTCCAAACACTGATCTCATTTAATTTGCTGGAGCGACATAGTGTGTGGCCATGCAGCTGTGAAAACAGAGAGATTCAGCTGCTGAAATTAAAGGCAGCTATTCTCATAAAATAACCTTGACATGTAGGTTTCATGGAATATTGCTATACTTAAAACTAAATTATCACATGTAAGGCGGTAAATGTCTTATTCATCTGGGGCTACAAAACTTGGATTGGCCTCATTACTCTTGGCTTTCAAGTGATTTGACAACTATGCAGAAAGTCATTTCAAATATCTTTCTTTTTCTAAACACTGCTCAGAACCAACTGAAGAAAATAAAAGATAAAATAAAAAGACGAGCAATTAAAAAGCTCTCTTACATAAGCTGTACCCTCTAAACCACATTTCCACAGCAAGCACTCATCCTCATTGCTTCTGTTTCTATTTCACTATCCATCTCATCTCCATTTCCTCTGGTCATTCCTAATGTTCCAGTCCGTGTCCTCGCTGAATAATTACGAGAGGCCCATCTTCACCTGTAAGAACGGTCAGGACCTTTGCTGAAAGCATGACAGTCATCTTTCCCCCTCACTCCTCTGCTTCCATTAGCATTACTGGTCGTTGTGACTGCAGGGCCATTCCAGGGTCAGGGCCCTTCACTATGGGCTGTAATTGCAGTGGTTTGTGCACTTGAGCGCTGCTGCACCCACTTAATGAATTGTCACCCAGTTTAATATGAAATTACATCAGGGTGAATCATAATAGATTAACAGGGTCTGCAGGGTTGCTCCCAAAGGATAATCCATTGCAAATGGCTGATTACCTGTTTAAAATTATTACAAGGAACATATGAAGTGGATTACTCTGCCAAAAGTGATACAATCTGATCTCCCTTCCATGTGACTGGATTACTCTGAGAAAAGATGGGGACAGATGCCCATCCTCATCTTGCTTTAATGGCTCAGAGCTTGCACTGAAAGCAGCAGCAGGACACTGGAACTTTTTAATCGCTGTACTGTAAATGTATAATTATTCTAATAATTCTAGCCTTAAGATAACTTGTACATTTAATTTATTTAAGTATCTCATCAGGAGTGACTAACTTACTAATGCCTTGCCCACAGCCATGATTAGGGTCTGCCTTTATTTTAAGATCATTCACTAATGAAACCTTCCGACTTTCAATTAAAGGATAATTCTGGTTTATTCCATCTTGGGTCCTTTTGGTAGCATAAGGCACGTTGGTTGTGATGAGCAATAGGAGGAGATAGTCGGTGTACAAAAGGAGAAAAATGCTAATTGTCCTCCTTCTTTAAAGGGTTTTAGCCATTATGGCTAGCCTTGGTCTTGAAGTGGCCAGAGAGGACAATTGAGCTTTTAATCATGTTGACATTGGTTAAAACATTTCTCCTGCTTTAAATTATGTAAGTATTTCATTACAAACTGACTCACCACTGTCTGCCCACAGCCATAAGGACAATCTGCTTATATTTTCAGATGCTAGTCGAGTAAGACAACCTTCCCTCTTTCAATAGTTTATTTGAGCGTGTACCACAGTACATACCGAAGCAGAAAGCCCAGGTTATATAAGCATTTTTAGATATACAGTCAGATAACATTGATTTTAGTGAGCTGTTTGCCTCCTTCCAGCATTTGGATGCTTGTGTCAAAGGTTAACCAAACAGTTACTAAAGTGTAAGAACAGTGGTTAGCTCAGTCAGGCAGGTCATCTAAACAAGATATGATGCAGGACTATGTTTCATTTAGTAGATATACATTTGACTAGGTGAAGGTATATTTTGGAGGAACTAGATATGAAAGGTGGTGTAGGCAACGAAGAAAATCAGTGTGATACAAAGACAGGCAAGTATAGCATTGAAGATACAAGAGGTAGAAGTACTGAAGATGGATGAAATACGTTGGATCAACCATCCAAAGTGTCATGGTCTCCGTGCTGGCCCCACAAGGCTACATGTGTTGTTTGGTTTTCTCTCTCTCTCTCTCCCCCTCTCTGCCTGGGTGGAGCTCACTGTGGGCTCCCGCCCTTGGCCCACACACCTGAGAACAATCAGCTGTCATCACCTAGGAGCACTATTTGAGGCTGGAACACAGATCCTCTCGTCGCTGGATGATTGTACTACAGACGTTAGTGATACTCCCAGCTTCTGTGAACCTGTGATTCGTGATTTGTGAGTGACTTCCCTTTCTTCTGCTACAGAGACTTTCCTCCCCGGACCTGTGACCTCCCTGCCGTGTGAACGTGTGTAAGTTTGGGCAAGAAGACGTGAGCGAGTGTGAGAGAGCTTCCCCGTGATTCCCTGGAGTTTGGATTTCCCTTCACTGTATATATCGTGCACTCGTGCTGTAAATAAACTGTTTTTGGAGACATCTAACCGCTCTGAGCTTGAGTTTCTACTACCAGATTGTGACACAAAGCAATGGACTTTCTACAAGAAAGCGTGTGGAAATGAGTATCAGGAGTGATTTGCGACAGAAGGATAGCAGGAAGAGAGCAAGGGAAGGTTTACAAAATGATAGCGAGATCTGCTATTGATGTGTGGTTTGGAGATGGTGCCACCAACAAAAACAGGAGGCAGAGCTGGAGGTGTGAAAGTTGGGAGTGAGCAGGACGGGCGGGATTAGAAACGAGCTCAGGTTGAGCAGCTTGGAGATAAAGTTAAAGAGTTAGGGTTGAGATAGTTTGGACACATAAGGAGGAGGGATAGCGGATATGCTGGATGAAAGATGTTGAAGATGCAGATGCCAGGCAGGAGGAAAAGAGGTCGACTGCAGGTAAGATTAATGGATGTAGTGAAGGAGGATGTGCAGAGGGCCGGTGTGACTCTAAGGGAAATACCCAAAAGAAGAAGATTGGCATTAAGTTGAGTATTCTAGAAGCTGCCTAGAATACAAAGAATGCCTTGCCTACCTTTCTGTTATTAGGGAGGGGGATGACTTAGTCCCCTGCCAGTTGCTACGCAGAATCTGATCCCTACAAATGCAAAATGCTTTCAGTAAGTTGTAACTTTGATTCTACCTGAAGTGAGGTAGACCTAACTTACTCCCAGAGAAGAAATGTCAGATCGGTCTCAGTGTTTTCCGTAGGGGTCCTAACCCTCCTAGGAATATTTTCAACCATATCTAAAATTTTTTCCACATTGCCATAACTGAAGTGATCGCTCATATGTGGAGCAATTAGCTGAGTTACCGGTCATTAGAATTGAGGAGTCACATTTCTCTGTCACACAGCTGACACGAATCATTTAAAATGCAAAAAATGAGTTACAATGGCCGATTCGCTCCCGCCATAAATAATTCTAAGGCTTGTGTTTTGCCCCCTCACATCTGAATCAGTTGATGCATTTTTTATTGACCGGGACCTCCATTAGACATGCTGATAGATGTTCCTGACACTTGAGGAGCAAATTTTCATACATCCACACGGGGATGATTATTAACAGAGATAAGCAGAGTGAAAAGACACACAATTATGTCCTCCCCCAAAACCCCTCCTCTCGCGTCGCTTCTTTGATGGCAATCATCTAGCATTTCACACCTCGAAAACCAAGCAGACAAGCCAGCGCTGTCAGGAGAGCTGACCTAAAATCAGAGACACATTTCCGATATGAATAATACCAGTCTTAGTCAGGCAACATAACCCATCATTATTTGTACCCTCGCCCAGTAAATATAAGAAGGGAGCAGCACTTGTAATCATGGCAGCAGCTCAGTTTGTTTACTTCTAATTCATCAAACAGTGGGATCTAAAAGGCAGTCACTATTGACTACCTTAGAGCAAAAAAAATTGTCTTTTGGGAGGCAAAGAAAACAACTAACAGAAGGAAAATTACAGATGTTATTGAGTTTTCAGTTATCTCTATCATTCTTCGTGATTCTCTGCCATTCGGTAAACACAGGATGTGAAAGCTCAGTTTCTGTGCTTTGTTGTTCTCAGAGGAACCTATTCACCCTCAAGTGTCATCAATCAGTCAGTCTGAAGCATTACGGTGGAAAACTGCAAGATGCCTGTATTTTTTTTATTATTATTATCATTGCTTTCACACCCTTGTGCTTTTGAGAAATACTTAAAATAATTCAAGGTAACTTTTAATAGATTAATCAGTGCTCTCATTCGGAAGTTTAATTCACATCTATTCAGACGACAGTTTGAAATTTTTCAGACTTACATGCATCTGCAATGCACCCCGTCTACTTGAATAACGGCCCTGTTCAATAAGTGCAGAAGGAATAGACTGAGAGTTCATCATCATTACGGTTCGCACAAAGCAACAATCATCACATCTTCCACCTTGCTCTCTGTCCTCTGATGTTTACAGAAATGCATGAATGAACTCCACTTTAAAAGCTATTCCGAATAAATGCTTTCATTGATCTGTTGTTTTGCCACATAATTATCTGAGAGGTGAATCTGTTTCAATAGTTTTAATGGACCTTGGCCAAGTGGGCAGGCTCGTATATACACATGACAACATGGCTGTGTAATTATTCCAGTAAAATAAATTGGACGCAAAACCCGGCTCATGCTGTTGCCAAGGTGCAACATTCTCAAATACAAACGCATTTCCAGTCACTCATCTGTTTTATCTACAGTGTAACATTGTTTAAAAGTCCTGAATTAGGCTTTTTCTCAGTTGCTCAGAACAACACAGTGTAGATGCCAATCAAACGGTCCCTACTGGCTTTCAATCTCCCAGCCTTCCTGCCCCAGGCTCTGGAGATGGAGAAAGGCCGTCCTGGGGTCACGGCACTCCATGTTCTCATTCAGAGAAGCCCCACTGCTGTTCCGTTCTCATTACCCACGAGCCCCATGTCTGCGCAAAGCCCCTTTACAACAGCATGCCTCAGCTCCGGGTCAGAGGTCAGGAATTATTGAAGTTGTTTTTATTTATTTATCAATCCTCAACACTTGCTGTCTCTGTGACTGTGAAAAATGCAGTTTGGAGGGGCGAGTTGAAGTGGGGTTTAGTTGGGGGGGCAGTGGGGAGATGCTCCAGGAAAAACCTTCAGGAGATCATGCATTTTGGATTTGATGGAACATCTTGTTTGAAACTGGAGACTGTTAACCAAACAGTTACTGCCTGTGTGACTGCCTGAAACAAAAGTATTATTTATTCAGGAAGCCGAAATTTGTACAGTAGGAAGGATTAATAGCAACAAGCACAGAGAGGGAATGAATAGCCTTTTGTCAGGCCTTCAGTCCTCCTTAACATCTGCAGGAAAGTTAAATAGTTCCTCCCATATTCCAGTGATGGAAATAAAAGCTTGTATTTATGAAGAACGAGGCTTTTTCCTTGCTCCTTTTTTATTTTCTTTCACATTAGAAATCTGTGGCAGAATTATGACATTTATGCAACACTTTACAGTCAGTGTTTGCATCACTGTTTATACGTTTTGCTACTGATAAGGAAGAGTCTGTCTCCTAAGGAGATGAATCTGAAGTGCTGTATTTGGTTAATTTAGTAGTACAGTCTTGTTTATGCCTATACTATTTCATTCTGGCACATCAGCCCTTTACGATTTCTTTCTGTACACCTATGCATCACTTTTTGTTGTGGCTGCTATTTATGTATTACTCTCTGTGCCAAAATGGTCATCCTTAAATTTGAGTGTCATTTTAGAGAAGTGGATGAAGCTGTAGGAAGGTAAATCTGCCAAACAGGCGGTAAATGATAACTGTGTTTGTGTGGTTGAAAGCCTGATGAATTTTCAGCATACTATGTGCCAGGATGCAATAGCACAGCAGCATGTGTTACAGTTCAGTCATCTACTCTGGAAGTGCTGAGTAGTCTTCCTCAGCATTCTAACTTCAGCGCAGTAGCTCATGGTGTACAACCCATGATGTAAATGATTAAAAGAAAGAGGATGGCAATTCTCTTTCGCAGTATTCATCTGCTACGCAGGATTCTGGTCAGTGACAATGAATGAAAAATTGTGTATTGTGGTGGCAAACCCAGAGTGACACTGGAGAGAGACAAAATAAACAAGAACAATTCTTTTATGGCAGAAACAAGTACTAAGAAGAATATCAAAAAGTCCAAATAGGGCCAAACAAAACAAGCATTAAAAAGATTAGAGGAAAAACTACATAGAGCTCTAACAAAGGGAAAGTCGGGACTGTCTGCACTGATCAGGTGTAAGATTATGAGCACTGACAGGCAAAGTGAATAACACTGATTATCTCTTCATCATGGCACCTGTTAGTGGGTGGGATATATTAGGGAGTGAGTGAACATTCTGTCCTCAGAGTTCATGAATTAGAAGCAGGAAAAATGGTAAAGCATAAGGACTTGAGTTCTTTTGACAAAGATCAAAATATCGTTGCTAGACAACTGGGTCAGAGCATCTCTAAACCTAAGGTTCTCTGTTCCCAATCTGCATTGGTCAGTATCTATCAAAAGTGGTCAAGTTTGTAATAGTTTGTTGCATGTGGGGCAGCATACCTGTGACCAGTCAGGATGTCCATGATGGCCCCACCCCTGTCCACTGCCTATGGGCAGGTTAGCATCAAAACTGGACCACAGATGGAAGAAGGTCTCCTGGTCTGATGAATCATGTTTTCTTTTACATCATGTGGATTACCTGGTGGATGTTCGTCACTGGCAACTGGATGCACTATAGGAAGAAATCAAGAGAGCAGAGAGCAATGTGATGCTTTGGGCAATGGGAAACCTTGGGCCCTGCGTTCAATGTGGATGTTACTTTGAGACATACAGTCTATTACTATTACTATTACTGCAGGATAATGCACCCTGTTTCAAAGCAAAAATGGTTCATGAATGGTTTAAGGAGCACAACAACAAGTTTGAGGTGTTGACTTGGCCTCCAAATTCCCAATATCTCAATCCAATCGAGCATGTGTGGGATGTGCAAAGACACAGAATTCAACCATGATCATGACACCTGCACTTGCTACTAACATTCAAAGGATCAATGAAACTTGGATTGTTGGAGGTTAACAGCAATCCACTGAACTTTTTCACAAGTAGAAACTTGATAGCCCAGTGCTGGCGGTGCAGGTTTGCCACATGTAAATAATCAACATTTCGATAATGTTACATTGATTTTACAATTACTCAGGTCTAAAGGGACCCGTAAGAACTGGGTGAACAATTAGCCAACAGTAAGTGTTCTGCAGGAAAACCTTTTGTCCAGGCATCTCTGGGGATGTGTCTTTGAGATGTACTTAAATATTTTTCCAGAATATACAGCCCCCTCACCTTCGCCATAGGCCCTTAGCAGGATATTGTACCCTGCAAGGAGGTGGACTCAAGGACAAAGAACTCATGAGGTTGACCTGGATTTTGAACTCAAGATGCCCAAAGAAAAGCAGGATAACAAGGAAGAGGTGAAATCAACCGAGGAATCACAAAGGTGGGAAGAGAACAAGGACAGGAAGTAAATAATAAAGCTGCACAATGAAAGGCAATAACCAGAATAAAGCAGGAAGTAACCAATGTGAACACAAACAAGACTCAACCAGTATCTAATAGGTTGTTTTAATATCGCGACTCAATTTTACTATTTGCATGTTCACAGAGGTGAGGGTAACAAAGTGTGGTCAAAAAATGCCAAATGCAGTATATTTATGTAAAAGAAGGAAGTCAGATTTAACCTGTACCTGTGAAACAAACTGACATCCCTGAAATTAAGGTTGGTCCGCACTGTGAGGCAACAAAGCTAAAGTAGTATTGTGCAGTATTATTGTTTGATGGACAATAAGGAATATCTATTGGTTTGCATTCCACGCTCATCCTACTATTCTCCAGTGAATATACAATGATTTAATAGGGGAAGTGTGAGGTGGACCAGCCTTGGGCGACAGGCCCCCCTCGCAGCAGCTGTTGGCGCAGATGTAAGGTGACAGTAATCAATACTGATTATTAAAGTGGGAACACCATCTCTAGTGTGTGATTAATCTTCATTCCCCCATGTTTACAGAGCCTCTTCTGGCCCGTTCACCTCAGAGGGGGAGCGCCCCCCCATTATCTCTCCCCAGAGACAGGAAAAACAAAACACCGTCACCATTAAAGATACTCACTGTCAGTGCAGAAGAAAGCAAGCACAGGTCGTCACTGCGATGGAGTCCACATGCGCTGTAGAAATGTACAGGGCAGTGCACACCGGCCACATCTGAAGGATATATGTTCTAAACGGCAATGTCTGAAAGCATTTACCCCTGCTAGGCTAGAAATTATGTTTACATCAGCAACTCGTAATAAAAAAACCCATTAACTATGACAATAAAACCATCTGACGAACCAATCCCCTCATCCGGTCATAGACGTAGACCCTGAGGTTGTGATCTCTGCCATCAGGATGTTGGCAGTGGATCCTATGGGTCCTTCAGGGCAAGATTTGGGCTCTTTGCCTTGTTCATGGAGCTGTTCCTGGCCTTCTTTGTTTTTGTGGCAGCAAGCATTGTGCAAGTGTGTGCTAGGTCAGCAACAGCGTTTGTGCTGCTGCTGTTTAAGAAGCGTACACATAAAGGGCAGGACCTATGATTTTCTCAGCAGAACATGTATTGGTGTGATATGAACAGCAGTGGTTCATATCATGTGGTTTATTGGTGTATGACAAAAAAACCCATTTTATTAGGAGTCTCCTTTGTGAGCTGCGAACACCAATGATTTGCCCCCATCACCACTCGCACAGAGCACAGGCTTTTTCACATGAACATGGAGCGATGGTGCCCTTGGGTAAATACTGAAATGTATTAGGAGACGAAATGGTTGCTTCCACTATTACAAACAACTGCCTTCCTCCAGCCATCAGTGATGCCATCAAAGTTCTTCTCTGAGAGCTTAAACATCTATTTTTATATCCATATTAGAGGATACAAAATTGCAGGTATGATATATTTATTTCCCCCCTCCTGCTTCTCTTAATCATTACTTTATAATTATCTCGATATGAGCAATGCTTTTAATGCTTTGATTTTTTTTTCTGGAGTCAATGTAAAACCATTGCACAAACCCTACTCCTAACTAACAACATGTCTCTGTACAGCATGCTGGACTAGCTTGTTCTCTTCAAAAGTTAAGTTCTGTAACCTTGTCGTATGGCAGCTATTATGAAACAAACAATTCATCATCCTCGCTCTGATGCATCCACAATCAAATTCAGATTAATGTTTAAAACAGAAACAAAACAAAAATCAAATTAGAGTCACTTAGAGTATGGGTTGTTTGGTTTGGGGGCATTCATGCTACCGGGTCAATTAAAGGTAGGATCAATAATACAATAATGAAACAACAATGAAGCTTTGGCATTACATGGAGGGGAGACCGAAACTGCCTTGAGTGATGATGCTAATCAGTGACGTACAGCAAACATCCGGCCATGTATGTGCAGTCAGAAGCGAATGCTGCTTGTCGTGCAGATGTGCGTTTGATATGCATACACGGCGCGCCCATTAACATTTTTGGACCGGGTTGAAGGCTCTCCGTGCCTCCCGTCTCCATCGCCTGTGACTGCAACAGATGGTCACCTTCTTTCTTGCAGGGCTCCCCTCCCTAAATACTCCCCCACAGGTGTCAGGCTCCCACCACCACCCCCTTTCTTCCATCATTAAATAATCCGTGGTCCCACCTCTCCTCTCCCTCCTGCTGCCTGTCAAAAAGAGGGAAGCTTTCCTCTGTTTAATCCAACATTCTTTCTTTCCTCGCCTCCCACTTCCTCTCGAGGACCCCCACCTTCCCATGCTCCCATCACTCAGCACCTGTGAGGATCCCACCGAGAGGAGAGAGGAGATAAGGCCTTCGTTCACCTCCCTCTCGCTTTCTCTCCGCGAGAGGGGTTGGGAGATGGGAGGGGGTCAGGTAGAACAAAGGGGCAGAAAGCGCACTGAGACATTGGGAATTCTTGACAGCTGTTTCATTTGGAAGGCAATCTCCTCTCCCGGGTGCCATATTTGAAAAAGATAGGGGAGAAGAAGGAAAAAAAAGACAGACTGCCTGCATTCTTAGAAGAAAAACGGAAATAGACGAAGATCTTTAGGAAAGTTCAGAGGATTAATTTGACACAAGGCCGAGAGGATGATAGAAGGCAAGGAGGAGAAAGAAGAAAAAGAAGAAGGGGGAAAAATGTTTTCTTTGTCGGAGTAATTGCTCTCAGCCAGTCTAGTGTGCAAACTGGGGAGAGATTATAGGATTTATTCCCATGTAGATTTTCAACTGAGACGCTTTGCTGGTGCCACCTCACCTCCTCCATCCACCCAGCAGAACGTGCAGCCTGGGATGCTCTGTATAAATCCATAAATCCATAAATATTGAGCAATACCAGAGCGTCGTGTCTTTTATTACCCAGGATAGTGAAGGCAGAGCGAGTACACATAGATCAAGTGCGCGTGTGTCAAAAATGACAACGCAGCATAAGTTCGCTGTACGGGATGCACAACAGCTCACTCGATGTTTTGCAGCTGGAAAGCAAACCTTTTGTTCGGTGTCAGAGGGCACACCCCGCTTCTCAGAACTGTAATCACCGCTGCAGTTAAAGGTGGGGCGAAGCAGAAGGCAGCAGGAGGGATGGAAACACTAATTTTAAATGCTATTGCACAAGTAGATGCTCCGTAGAATAATTCACTTATTTGATGTTGAAAAGACTGAAACAACCCGAATTTGGGAGGAGAGATTATTATCAAACCCGGCGACCACATATTTGCATATGTTGTGCTGCTTTGTTTACCAGAACACTTCAAACAATGCATTACCATTTCAAAGCCGGTCAAGTACGTGTAATCCCTTGTCCACGCATGAAAACAAGATGAAATTACATTTGTTGATTTTATTTATTCTCACATTTGTTTTTCCAGCTTAGCTCGGCGTTGAACTCCCGCTGACTCTCTCATGGCTTCCATAAAGCAATCTGAGGTAAACGGTGTTGCTGCATGAGAAGATGCCTCACGAAGGACAGATGCCTCAAAGACACTTTGTGAAGAATCAAAGGCTCCCCATGCTAGAAAAAGAAACTTGTGCCATTCCCAACACATGTCGCCAATCAAACAGCCTCACAGAACACCTTCTGTTTCCAATCCAGCTTGAAAAGCAAAGGGTCCTGAATGTTCTGTTCAGTGTGTGTGTGAGAGTGAGTGAGTGAAATATGGCAGGCCCATTACCTTCCACAGAGCCCATCAGGGAATAGCCCACAGTTACCCAGGAGCTCCTGACAGCCTGTCTGTCTCTTTGCAGCAAACCAACAGTGTGTCATACAAGCAGGAACAAACAGTAGTGCAGTTTTACAGGCCAAAGTCACACCGGAGTGAGGCAGCTATCACGTGAGCAGTTCTGAGGCTTTAGAAGAGTCGCAGTTAAATAAAACATTCTGTGTAATCAAGTCGGATCGTAAGCTAAGCCAAAGAGTGTTTCGTGATCTTTGCTGCAGGTTCCACGGTGACCTCAGATCCCACTACAGCGCAAATAAAAACCTTCAAGAAAAACATCAAGCTCAAGCTTTCGCAGGGTGCTGTCTCACGCGCATGTGTAGACTTGTTATTTTTGATTATTTCTCCTCTTTTGTGGGGAAGTCCTCTTCTCCCGTCGCCTGTAGGGCTGTAGCTGTTTACAGGCGGCGTGTCATGCTCAGTGGGTGGTATGGGATGGGAAAGGGCCTCAGGTTAAATTGGCAAAGAAAAAGGGGGAACTGTCAGGGGACTACTGTTGTCTGGTTGGGCCCTGTTTTGGCCCAGGGAGACCTAATTTTATGGAGTGCACAGGGATAATTGATAGTGTGTTGGTTAAGCTATGACCTTCCATTTGTTGATGAATATGTGCTGGCCAATGATCTTTTCTCTTGGGTGGGCTGTTAATCTGCAGAATTGCTGGTGTTAAAACTAAAATTAAAGACAGGGTACACAAAAAAATATGATAACTACTTAAAACCTCATCTGAAAATCAAAAAACAACAAACAAACATAAAAATCAAGAACAAATTTCTATAATAACTCTGAATTTTATCAAAATAAGGAATTACAATATTCAATATTCACACCATTACATCACAGAAGGTAAATAGACCTTCTGTGATGCTTTGGTCCCCTCATCCAGTCATAGATGTAGACCCTGAGGTTGTGATCTCTGCCATCAGGATGTTGGCAGTGGATCCTATGGGTCCTTCAGGGCAAGGTTTGGGCTCTTTGCCTTGTTCATGGAGCTGTTCCTGGCCTTCTTTGTTTTTGTGGCAGCAAGCATTGTGCAAGTGTGTGCTAGGTCAGCAACAGCGTTTGTGCTGCTGCCGTTTAAGAAGCGTACACATAAAGGGCAGGACCTATGATTTTCTCAGCAGAACATGTATTGGTGTGATATGAACAGCAGTGGTTCATATCATGTGGTTTATTGGTGTATGACAAAAAAAAACCCATTTTATTAGGAGTCTCCTTTGTGAGCTGTTTTCTCTTGCACTCCAATAGAAATTTAAGAAAAAAATTACTTAATTGTTTTTTTTTTGAGTTAGGTGTAACTGTCCAAATTAACAGAGATGTATTAAACGTTTTGTATTTTACAAGATGAGGTCTACATAATTTACAGGCTTTGCTGTGGGTTCCTGAAAACAAACAAATTTAGCTTGTGTATATATATATATTTTTTTTTTAAAGTAAAAAAAAAAAAAACAGCAAAATCATAATGGGACAATTTTTTTTATGATCAGTCAGTTGTTGTTGCATTTGTGATCATTTAATCAACATCAGAAAACATTACATAAGAGGAATAAGGAACATTTCCTGTACTGAATGCAATTTTCTTGAAAAAAGAAAGAAAAATACAACTTTCTTGATTATACTTAAACATAATCTTTAGTAACACTTTAAATGTATCACACTTTCTGAACATTCAGTGCATATGGCTGGTGTATTAGTGTCATTTCTAGTTTATAATGCAATGATGTAGCATCGGTTTAATATTTTAAATTCACCTATCTGTACTGTACATATTCATATAACCCATTAAACTAAAACTATCTCAACACAAGCCAAGACAGGTTTCTCTGTAACAGAACCGTGGATCTAATTTGAAAAATAAGAAGTAATTCTGACATAATTGTTCTTAATACATGAGTTAATCCTCTAAAGTAGTCTGATGACTGTCTATTAAGAAAAGAAGGTCTTAAGTATTATTAAAATGTGTGAAAGATTGGCAGAAGGACAACCGCATCTTGTTTAAAGCCTTTCAGATCTATGTTAGGAGTTCAATAGCATCCGTGTTAGCTGCTTTTAAAATTCTACAAATTGAGCCTGCAGGCCTCAAAGATTCTCCACCAGTTTCACATAATATCTGGCAGCACAAAGTGCATGGATTCCGGTTGAGACCATAATTTCTCCCACCAAGCGGGAGGCAAGGCCTGTTCTGGTAAACACGATATCTGTTCTGTTTCTCTGTTCTTCATTTGGTCATCTTTTCAGTAAGCCTGCTCTTAGGTTGAGTCTTCCTCTGTCTCGGCCCCACACACACACATACGAACAAACGTTAGCATTCCTCCCTCCTCTGCCTCCATTACAGATACTATCCGCTCATCAGAAACATGCAATCGCCAGATGTTGCCCAAACCTTTAGGGTACGTGTGTGCATGTGTGCATTTGTGTCAACCCCCCACAACTGCTTTTTCTTGCGCATCTGCTGAGATTTATGGCCGTGAGTTTTCCTGCTACAGAGTGGGCTTCCGCTTTTGAAATCCCAGCGGTGCAGCAGATCGTGGCTCGAATGGAGAAGCAGGTTCTTCAACCCAAAACAGGTGACTCTGACTCCACTATCACCAGGCTGAAAAGACCCCTACCCTTCCAGTCGCTTGACACAAGCATTTTTATCTACTGGCAGTTCACACGAACCCCATCTGCTTCTCATATCAACACGCTCGCACTTGCCAGCGCAGGGGTCTACTGGTCTGGCCTGCCGGGGTCACGAGGACAAAGTGGAGTAATGAAATCAAACTGGCCGAATGACAGCGTCTGCTGTTGATCATTGGAAATCGCTGAAGGTTTTCATTATGGAGTAATCTGATGGGGGAGATGCAAAAGGGGTGATATTAAAGACTCAGCCGAGCTTTTTCAGCGTGAGTAATGATCAGGCAGACGAGAGCCAAGGACAGCTTTACTGTTCCCCCAGGCTTCAAAGTGTTAAGGGTGCAAGCTGATCCAGCAAAGTAGGTTATATGCTGCGTTTTGTATCACACTGGGATGAAACAGATTGTCTTTTGATGGCTTTAGATTACCTTTATGGATGTGTCAACTGGATTTATGTCTGAAATGTTGTAGCGATGAAGTTTTTGTCTGCCATACTGTCCTCAAGTGCTTGCACACACACAGAAACATTTGATTGTTGGACAAAAATAGAGCAGGTATATGATTTTTAGGAATATTTCTTCAGGCATCTTGAAGAACATCCAAGGTTCTTTTTTGGCGATTTCTGCCTTTTGTTTCATTCTCAAAATTCTTCAAAATGATCGCACACTGCTTTAATAATGTCCATGTCCAGGCTCTGGGGAGGCCAATGCATGACCAATAGTTTTCCAGTGCATGTTTTTTTTAAATCTGGGTATGCTTTTACTTCATTGGCAGTGTTTGGTATTATTGTCATGCTAAAAACAAAGCTTTTGCCAATCAGATGCTTTCCAGATGGTATTTCATGGTGAATCAAAATCTGTTGGTACTTTTCAGCATTCATAATTCCATCAATTTTGACAAGATCCCCAACAGCACTGGCTGAAATGCAGCTCTAAATCACGACAGAGCTTCCATTGTGTTTTACAGATGGCTTTAGACACGCACTTCTTTCATGGTCTTCTCTGCACATATTAAACCAAAAATCCAAAAGATGTCATAAGACTGTTGCCACTGAGTTTTAGACCAGGTCTTGTGTAATTTGCCTTTTCTCCCCGTTTCCCTTTCTTAAGAATGACTTCTTAACAACTCCCATTAAGACCATTTCTGATGCTGCTTAGGCTAATTTGTTCAGTAGATGGATCAACTGAATGAAGTCATCTCTCAGGTCCTGTTTCAGATCTTTCCTCATATTTAAAAATAATAAATTAATTAAAAACAAATGAATGATGAATGAACAGATAATGTTCACCTGCTGTGGATACTTTTTAGTCCTGCCACTCCTTCACTTGTTGAGTTTCCTCAGATTTTTTAAAGTGTGTGGCTCAAACAAAACAGTCCGAAAATGGTCAAGTAAAAGGTCAGGACTGAAAAAAACTAATGTTTAAAGAAAAAGGCTCCTTGGACATGAAATATTTAAAAAAATGGGATGTGGCTCAAGATTTAGGATAGCACTGTAAACACATCACTACTAAATACAACTGAATATCAACAAAGTTAGACTTTACATTATCTTAAACTAGACTTTTAAAGCTGTACTCAGCTGTACTCAGATATGAAGGACATGTTTTAGACTGGCCACAAAAAAACGTTAAAGAAAAAAAGACTTGTCTTGTGATACCCTACAAAAGCATTGATATGTATTTCTATTAAAGCTCTTTGAATTTTGGGCAAGGTAAAAGCTGAAACAGTGCTGGAACATGACCAAATGCAGGCTCTTTCCTCCCCATTTGATCTATTGACCCTCAATCAAAGGCAATATAAAAAGCAACGGACTGTGGCTCAGCAGGGATGTTCAGAGAAGAGTTACTTCAGAGGTGCTTTTAAATTTCCCCTCGAGGTATTATTCAGGGTTAAAGTCACCCTCTCTCACAGGTTGGACAAATTTACTCCACTCACTCTTCACCTTAATTTTACTGCTGCACCCCAAGGCGCTATATGGAATAGTGGATGTCTCTACCCCTGGTGCATGTGCTTTCTACTATGTTTCCTCTCTGAGCAGACGGATTCTATCAAAAGCCTTCCCTTCCTCAGGATGAGGCAGATTTGGCAGGAGTTCTGTAATGCAGGGCCAGAACCTGCACTTTCTAAAACCTTCCTTTTCCCCGGAGTTCAACATCATAAACGTAACTATTGTCTTTATCACCATCAGCGTCATCACAGGATGTTGTTAGAAGGAAAGCCAGCTCTAGGCTGGAGTGTAAAGAGCTGAAAAACAAAGAGAATGTGCGAGTGTGGGGTTTTTTTTTGTACCTTTGGATTTGTTGCCACTTTAACAAATGTGGGAACCACATTTTCAGCTAGCGCCAGTTTATAGCTGCAGTTAGACCATAAACGTTCCACTTGTTTCAGCATTCAAAAAGCGATAAGAGCAACTGTTTAGAAAGTTCAGGCTTTACTCAGGTCTCTCTTGCCTTCATGTTGAAAGAGTGAGAAACGATATGGCAACCAGATGACGAGTAAAGTGAACGTTCCTACAGGGAGTGCAGAATTATTAGGCAAGTTGTATTTTTGAGGAATAATTTTATCATTGAACAACAACCATGTTCTCAATGAACCCACAAAACTCATTAATATCAAAGCTGAATGTTTTTGGAAGTAGTTTTTAGTTTGTTTTTAGTTTTAGCTATTTTAGGGGGATATCTGTGTGTGCAGGTGACTATTACTGTGCATAATTATTAGGCAACTTAACAAAAAACAAATATATACCCATTTCAATTATTGATTTTTACCTATGAAACAAATATAACATCTCCACATTCACAAATATACATTTCTGACATTCAAAAACAAAACAAAAACAAATCAGCGACCAATATAGCCACCTTTCTTTGGAAGGACACTCAAAAGCCTGCCATCCATGGATTCTGTCAGTGTTTTGATCTGTTCACCATCAACATTGCGTGCAGCAGCAACCACATCCTCCCAGACACTGTTCAGAGAGGTGTACTGTTTTCTCTCCTTGTAAATCTCACATTTGATGATGGACCACAGGTTCTCAATGGGGTTCAGATCAGGTGAACAAGGAGGCCATGTCATTAGTTTTTCTTCTTTTATACCCTTTCTTGCCAGCCACGCTGTGGAGTACTTGGACGCGTGTGATGGAGCATTGTCCTGCATGAAAATCATGTTTTTCTTGAAGGATGCAGACTTCTTCCTGTACCACTGCTTGAAGAAGGTGTCTTCCAGAAACTGGCAGTAGGACTGGGAGTTGAGCTTGACTCCATCCTCAACCCGAAAAGGCCCCACAAGCTCATCTTTGATGATACCAGCCCAAACCAGTACTCCACCTCCACCTTGCTGGCGTCTGAGTCGGACTGGAGCTCTCTGCCCTTTACCAATCCAGCCACGGGCCCATCCATCTGGCCCATCAAGACTCACTCTCATTTCATCAGTCCATAAAACCTTAGAAAAATCAGTCTTGAGATATTTCTTGGCCCAGTCTTGACGTTTCAGCTTGTGTGGTCGTCTTTCAGCCTTTCTTACCTTGGCCATGTCTCTGAGTATTGCACACCTTGTGCTTTTGGGCACTCCAGTGATGTTGCAGCTCTGAAATATGGCCAAACTGGTGGCAAGTGGCATGTTGGCAGCTGCACGCTTGACTTTTCTCAGTTCATGGGCAATTATTTTGCGCCTTGGTTTTTCCACACGCTTCTTGCGACCCTGTTGACTATTTTGAATGAAACGCTTGATTGTTCGATGATCACGCTTCAGAAGCTTTGCAATTTTGAGACTGCTGCATCCCTCTGCAAGATATCTCACTATTTTTGACTTTTCTGAGCCTGTCAAGTCCTTCTTTTGACCCATTTTGCCAAAGGAAAGGACGTTGCCTAATAATTATGCACACCTGATATACGGTGTTGATGTCATTAGACCACACCCCTTCTCATTACAGAGATGCACATCACCTAATATGCTTAATTGGTAGTAGGCTTTCGAGCCTATACAGCTTGGAGTAAGACAACATGCATGCAGAGGATGGTGTGGACAAAATACTCATTTGCCTAATAATTCTGCACTCCCTGTAGTTCAAATGCATGTGCGTACCTCTGAAAGAGAACAGCCAATTTTACTTTCATAACCGATAATTATCATAAGTTCAACAATGTTTCATTTTGAATTTTTGAATCGTGAATACATATCCGGTATGGCAGCAGCAAGAATAAGTTATTCATTACTTCCCTTAGCTGGCGTTATCAAGGAGAGGAACAATTTGTGAATGTTAAAGCAAAGCAATCAAGGGAAATTACTGTTACAAGGACTGAAACTACCCTCAATTTATTCGCTGAAAAAATGGTTCATATTGTATGTACAGAGAACAGCAGAAACATTTCTTAATGACACACTGTTGTATAAAGGAAAATTGCACAGTGCTTACATATTAATAATTTTTTTCTTTTTTTTTCACTACCATAGTACCATGTTGTGGATAATAAAACACAATAAAGGAAGGCTGTAAAAACACAATGAAAATATGGCAATATCTTTCTCATTTATCCCAGGACTTTTAAAAAAATCTCCCGAAATAATAGCTTTATGGGAAAAAAAATATCCATATGTCACAGAGATGGAGAACAAACATTAATTACACAACACAAATAATAAATGTGCATTATGGGATATCATCTAATTTGCATAGGAGAGATGGGGAATAAAATCATTAGATACCACGGGCGCCTCTACAGTTCATGAGACATGAAACACGGACACGTTGGTTAAAACAGCTGCTGTGTCAAAGTTCCTTTACATAAACACATGCACGCCCATGCAAACACACACACACCACCAACAACAACAACAGCAACCACCACTTTCATCTACACAACCAGATCCAACAATTCTGCCCAGGCAAAAAAAAAAAAAAAAAAAAAAAGATGCAAACTGACAGACAGGAGGAGGAGATAAATGTGGAGAAGAAGAAGAAGAGACAGCAAAAGTGAGCGCCGCCTCGTCAGTAACCTCTCGCTTGTAGTGCGGACTCAGAGGAATAGTTGTGATTACTCCATTGACTGAATCATCTGCAAGGTCAGGCCTCCCATCTTCTCTCCCTCCTACTCCTCTGCTCTTCTCCCACTCGGCAGCAGAGTGGTTCATATGGCTGCCAAGACATATTCAGAGACATATTGGAGCATCTATTTACTGGCAGCATTCACAGACACTTAACCACATGGCCACCTACATACAAGCACGATGCAAAAATTGGTAGCGAAACAAGCTTACTCATGCTCTCCTTTCAATATCCTTGCATGTGTGAGGATACTTTTTTTTTTGCTGCTTGTGAGGACCATAATCTATAATCTCACCAGCGACTGTGAAACTGTAGCCTGGAGTTTTATCTTAATCCTAATTCTAGTCTTATGCTGTTATATTTTCAGCGTACTTAAGTAGGCCAGGGTGGAGAGATCTGCTGTATGTGCTGCCAGCACACTGCAGTGTCCTCTGAGAGAACTCTGTACGGACCAGAAAGCAGCGTTATAGGAAGAACAAGGCCTCGGTGGTGGCCGCAGCTGTCCGTGTGTGTGTTCCCAAAGAAGTATAATCCCAGACTCGGCGCTTAACCCGGGGCTCAGGAAATAACAGAGGTTTAGCGAAGCAAATTCATTTGAATGATCACAAAGGGGACAAAAGAGAAAAGTGCAATTCATTCTGTGAGAACTCCAGTCAGTGTATTATATCGAATGCATTTTTTTTTTAAGCACCTAAGCAACAAAGCTTCGGTCTGCTGTCTGTGGTAGGCTGATTTGTCTATGGCTGGAACATGGAATTAGAGAGACCTGATTTGTCAAGCTAGCTTTTAACAGACTTCTTGGTCATGCAGATGTCTCGCTGGGTTTCTTATTACATGTGCCTGACCTCAGAGTTGAGAATCAGGGAGTTTGCTTGTTAGCTACATCCTTGGTGTTCAAAATAAATCCATCCAAGCGTGACTGAAGTTGACACAAAGAAACCACCAGAGGTCTACATGTGTAGACCTCTGGTGCCCAAAACCCAAGCTCTGACTCCACAGTTCACACAAGCTTTTTAACCTCCACACTCTCCCACTACATGTCATATGACAATGCTGGAGATCTGATTGTTGAGCACATTCACCATGAAACAGCATATTGTAAAATGCAGTTACAAACAGTTACAAAAGACCGTTGTGTAATGTAGCAAAGGAGAAGTCTGATCACCAGCCTGATCACATTTACACCTCAGTTTCAAGTTGAAAGCATAACCTGTTTTTTTTAGTGCATATAAACATATATTCAAGTCATTTTTCCAAACCTGATCTAAATCTAAACTGTAACTCAAATGTAATCTGCACTTTTCTCCTTAAGAAAAAAAAAATTGGCCTCACATAGCAAATCAGGTCCTCTACTCCAGAAGAGTGAATTCTTGTTTGGAAATAATGGAAATAATCATGAAGGTAAACAAAATCAGCTCCATTGTATCTGCCCCATGGATAAGCAGCACTACACCAAGGCCACCCACAGCAGAGCTGATGCAGTTTCCCATGTAACTGCCCTGATGAAATATTCAGCGAAGAACAGCTCAGACACCTAAAGGCCAGCAGGCTTCGGTTACGGCCAAATCAGTCCAGGTGAGGCCAGGGGCCAAGCGGCACGCCGCCAAGTTGCCATTTTTTATCTCCTCGCCGTACGTGAGAACAAACACAAACGAAAGTGTGCATTTATTTTTAATGACGTACATTAATTAATAACCCAGACTTGACCCCATTCGTACTGCTGGATTCCCTGAGTGGGTGGAGCGGAGCAGAAATAAAGAAGATCTAAAGCCGTTTTCCTCCACTGAGAGTGCTGTATATTGATGGCGACAATGTGAGAGAGAGGGGGAGGGGGGACTGATAAAGCAGCCAGCAGAAGGGAAGAGAGAATTTAGGATTATCATACTGAATACAAGAGGGGGTTGGAAAGAGGATACAGACTTTGAGTAAGTCCTGTATCTGAAACCAAAAGGGACATTTCCCTGAAGTGAGGGGGATGGGTGCTCATGCCCAAAACCCAAGCTCTGACTCCACAGTTCACACAAGCTTTTTAACCTCCACACTCTCCCACTACATGTCAGCTCCTGCCAGCACTCTGTCACCCTCTCTCTCTCAAGCACACACACACACACACACACACACACACACACACACACACACACACACACACACACACACACACACAGTTAAAGTCGCCATGAACATCAAAAATAAGCCTGACTGAGGTCCCTGCTAGCAGATGCATGGTAGAAAAAGCATGTCTGGACTGAGACTTGCCCATTAGGTTACGAATGTTTAGGTGCAGCGCTGCTGAGATCCCCTCAACCAGTCCTCTGTTGTGATGGCAGTTTTTTCCGGGTGTGTTAGATGGGTCAAAACAGCAGATCACGAGTCAAAAACACCAAACAATCAAATGACTTTAAAGGCACTTAAAGGATAAACATACAAGGTATGAATGATCACAATGCTGGACTATAAAACAGCTTAAAAAGGATCACGGTTCTTAATTAAAAAAAATCTTTCTTTAAATATAAACATTTTTTACAGCAGTCCTATAAAAATCTTTATATCTCATATTTTTATTTTAAAAAAATCCCACAAATCTTGTTTTTGTTTTTTTTTTCCCTGTAAATGCTTGTTAGGATCAGTCCTCATCTCCTTAAAGACATCCATATTCTTCCTTTTCACCCTCTCAGGAATAAAACAGCCTTCCCTTCACTGAACTCTGATGCCTGCTGAGCTTGGCGATTTGGGACGGTGATGGGGGCACGTCCTGTCTGTAGGGCCCCTTGGGTTTTGAGAGGGCCCGAGCTATGGCAGAGCCGGTGGCTTGAGTGCTGTCTCTGTTCTGGTCAAAGGTGATGCCGCTGGGGGTTTCCTGTGCAGGAGGCGGCCTGGTTTTGCTGGCCTCCTGCTCTCGACGTCTTTCCTCCTGCCTCAGCAACTCCTGGGTCTCGAGGAAGACGCGGGCGTTAATACTGGGTGTTCCCAGGTAGCCGTTACGTGACCCCTGGCCCCCGGAGTAGCGAGGATTTTCCTTGGATGGCTGAAATCCCTCTGCTGGCACGTACATCTTGTCCCATGAGTCCTGGGACGCCGCACTGTTGTTCTTGCGAGGTTGCCTAAACACACAGAAATAGGTAGGAGGGTCAATTGCACTGTTTTCTCAGTCACCTTAAGCAGCAATTAAATCTAAAGCGAACAGAGGCAGATTTTATTTGATTCTGTTTAAAAAAAAAGCCCCCTGGGTCAGCAGTATTCAAGGGGAATTCAAAAGGAACTGCACTTCAGCGGAGAACGGGATCATTTTCACATTTGTGTGAGAGTTAAAAGCAGGATGTGGCATTCTCTTAAAATACTGAAAGCAATCCAGTAACATAAAAGAAAAAAGAAACGAGACATGAAAGAGGCAGGAAATAAATATCGGAAGCATGAAACGCATGCAGGACTATTATTTCCACATTGTAAACAAACATAAATGTTAAAACCTCGCTGAGAAAATGCCGGCTTTCATCCATTTAACTTGGTATTGGGGATGCAGATTGGTGCACTTACAGACCAGACAGAATAATGGTAGGCCTCACAGAGTTATCTGGCTTCTACTCATCTTCGACTTGCCTGTCAGCCTATGCACTGACAGGCCGGCCAAAGATTTATGGACGTATCTTTTGTTAGAAACACAAAATTTAAACAAAACAACATCCATGCATGCTTCCCACCACACGTGCTCCCCTTTCACCTGGACAGATGTCATTGAAATCTGCAGGGTCTTTGGCTAAAGTGTTAAATCTTCTCCTCCATTATTAGAATCCATTAGAGCAGACATGGGATGGAATATCTGTGACAGTGTCTTTTGCATCAGGGGTGCTAAGAGAGATCCCATTCACACCTCACTGACCCGTTGTGTGCTTAAAAGGCTTTTGAGTACAGGGCACAAGACTGCAGAGGGAGACAGGGGCCCGGTATGCTTTTAGGCCAGAACACCTGCATTCCAGGGAGGCTGTGAGGAACAGGCAGAAGACACAACTGTGTGGTTTTACAATTGAGGGAAGTGGGACTCATTCCTCAATGTGTACAAACTGAAAAAACAAAACAAAACCCAACAACCATGGTTTTTAATTGCACAATCAACTAGATGAAACTGATGAATTTTACTCCATTCAAAAATATACCCATTTAAAGTTTTTGATGGAAGTGGTGACACATGTCCAGCCAAGTCAGTCCAGCATTTGGTAAGAAAGCAGAGTAGGAGGGAGAGAAGAAAGGCAAATATATTGGCAGTGGAATATGTACGATGGCCCTGAGTGTTCAAACAGTGCAACTGAGGCTACGTCCACACTAGCCTGGATAGATTTGAAAACGGCGTCCACACTAGCATTTTCAGTTGTTTTCACAGAGTTGCGCGTCCACATTAAAACAGCCCAAAACGCTTACGTTCCAGTCCTGCGCATGCGCAAAAGCGAGTGAGAAGCTATCTGGAGCATGTAAACTGATATTAATCATTTTTAGGGCTGTCAAAATTGAGAGCAATCAAAACAACTGCTGTATAATGCCCTCTGCTATCATGTGTTTAATTGGTCATGACTGCATCACATGACTAACATGCATCATCATTTTAGAAAGTCTGCGTTTTCGAGTGTCCACACTGCGACGGGGCAGCTCTGTTTTGAAATGTCTGCGTTTTCGAGAGCGTTTTCAAAACGCTGCATTTTTCCTTGAGGAAAACGCCGTCTCAGTGTGGGCGGGAGGCCAAAACGGAGAGAAAACAATGCAAACGAAAACACATTAGTGTGGACGTAGCCTTAGAAAAACACCAGCAATTAGAAAATGCTGAGAAAGAAAAGTTTACCTCCAACAAGGTCACCAAGATTCAAAATTGTCAGAGAGGTTTAGTCGATGTACCTATGGTATCAATTTGATCCTAGGTGACTTCCTTCTTGGGTTAATGCATTCACCAGCTTGGGTGCCCTGCATGCCCGACTCAAGGAGTGACAGCAATAAAAAAAAAAACTACAAAGGAAGTAAAATAAAATACAAAAGAAAACTTCAGCAAAAACTCTCCAAAAAAACAAACCAAAACACACACACACACACACACACAGAAAACACAACTAAAGTGTTTTTGGTGAGATATTAACATGATAGAACAGCTACAGAACTGACAAGCTAACAATAAACGTATTACATGAATCATGTGATATTTCTCTCTCTCATAGCACTGATGAATCCTTTTAAACATGTCTCGGTGCAATCCTTCACATGTTTTTGTCACTTGTGCATTAATGTCTCACCAGAAACACTACAGTTGTGTTTGTGAGAGTTGTTTTTTTTTCTACTTCTGTTCTATTTTATTCAACTTCCTTTGTGGGTTTTTTGACCTTCTGTTGTGTTTTTTTTTCTATTTCTTCTTTCTTTTATTGAAATACCATTCTGTTTCATAATAAACATTTTAAAAATAAGTGTTGAAGTGGGGATTTCAATAAGGGAATTCCACTGCAAGTAGAAACACTATACAGTTTGTTCCTATACCAGGGCTGCCATCATGGGCACACAGATTTAAAGCAAATGCTACAAAACACACTGCCTCTTTCTTGATAACTTTCCATTGCTAGAAATATTTTCTTTCTATCATCATCACAGTGAAACTGTTATGAGAATCCCAAAATTTCAGCATTTCTAATGAAAGCCCTTGCGGTTCACAATGACTAAAGGGAGGGGAAGGGCTAAAGCACACGGCCCTGTAAACGTGGGGTATGTGGGCTCTTGTGAGCTTGTGAGTTTTTTTGTGCATGCATTTCTGTTACGAACGTGTGCAACACAAACACATCCTCTTGTTCCGCCATTTGGTTGCTTGTGTGCACAAGTACAGGGGCAGATGTAGGGACAGACTGCAGAGAGCCTCACCACATGCTCCATACATGGACCTCACCGTCTGGGCGAGCCGCCACGCACTTACACCCCGGCTTGGCTCACAGAGCAGCCAGCACCGCTCATGAGGGAGTCGCTTGTTTAGAAGCACAGGAACGCCTGTTGCACAAGGAAGCAACCTGCATTTCCAGAATGACCTTTTAGGTTTTAAAAGCACACAAGTTTTAGGGGGAAGTCAGAGGCGGAGAGATGAGAGCAGAGAGATTGCGTTGCTCCACAGGAATGTAATAGTGATTGATGCGTCAAGGGATCTACTTCTCTTATCACCTCTACTCCTTTACCAGAATATGTCACAAAGTAGATTAGTTACATGTACAGCGGGAGGGGATGGGAAAATACATCATGCCAAAGAGTGGGGTAAATTTAGAATGACAGAAAATAACAAACAAACCCAGGAAGTTGGCTCGCAGGAACATTTGTGGCCGCTGTGTGTTTCTTTAAAACAGCTGGGAAGAATCAGAGTTTATGAGAAGTAGGAGAAAGCTTCCACACATGCACGCACGCACACATGCACCCAAAAGCATCTAATGTGTAATGCAACAATCGTTTTCTATATTGTATAAATACATTGTCTACAAACCTGGAATAATGTTTTCTTTCTAACTTGGAACAATATTCTTTTGGCTGGGAATGCAATAGTTGCACGGGTAGATGAAAGAGCTACTGGCAGTTCACTCAGCCCGCAGTTAAGAACCTTATCTCGACATTCACTGCATTCATGCGTGTGCTTGTGTGTGTGTGTACATCTTTCGGGCTAATCAGTGGTCTCTCCTTCCTACTAAAACACTCGTTCCTCTCCCAGTCACTCTCAACCTCCGCTGCCTGTCACTGCTAATCCTGCTCCAACAACAAGCCTTCATTAGTGTTCTTCCAATCCTCACAGCCCAGACAGCGAGCTAAGCCTAGCCATCATCAGATAACCAGCTACCATGGTTTCCTCTGGAAGCTTCTGGGGTGTTTTTTGGTGAGGGAATGTGCCCTTTTCTGCTGAATGGCTGACTGCTCAGACTTCCTGCTTTGGAAGAGGAAAAGATGAAGAGGTTCCAATAAGAGAGGTGGCTGACATTAGAAGGCATTGTGATTATTAATCTGGGGATGTAAGACTAGGTCTTTAATGAGAAGTCATGCCGACACACCAAGCCCCGAAAAGCCTCAGCCAGGGTCAAGCATCAAGCCTGAGCTCATGTGGCTCTTAGCCCGAAGCCACTATGAGATTATGAAAGGAATGCATATCAAAGGCCATCCTCGCTTGGCTGCTTGGCCGGAGACATGAACTTTCCCAAGAGAAGCAACTCACTGGGAGAGAAGGTCCCAGCTCAACTGTCACACCACATGAGATGCAAGCAGATAACACATATGAGGGGAATGCATAGATCAGTCTGCCTTATACAGACCAAATTGATTATGTGTCCGTGTGGACCGCAAATCCATATCCACAGACACGAACACGTTTTCATCGACCCAACTGTGTTTTGAGGCAACATAACACAAAAGGGGATGGATATGAAGAAGTGATTGGTGCTTGTGCGTTACAGCACAGACGAGAACTGGCAAAGAAAATGAAAAGACCACGCACATACACACACACACACACACACGCACACACACACACACATATTAAGGGCTCCGTCTTTGTTTAAATTGGCAAGCTGCAAAAGTGAAACAAATCTTGACTTTGCTCTTAGCATTTTTGAACATATAATACATTTCACAATGCAAAAAAACCCTCACAATGGATTGTTTTCAGTGTGGAAATATTCAACAATAATGTGTCAGTCAGTCAAATGACAGAATTATTGCCTTGGGGAGCTTTTCTTCCAGGATATTAAGCTTCATGTGCGACTTTCTTTCCCCTAGCAGCAGTGGTTAACTTTGTAATTTGCACCTACTGCCATGAGATTAAAAACTTCAGAAAAGACATTTAACGGCGTGCTGGCAGAAATGGCAAATATTGATACTAAACCACCCCCTCCCACAAAAAAGGCTCAAGATGTAAGATATGGTAAGCTTTATTGGCATCTCTTTGACAAATATGCAAAAAAGAATCGAAACAAGAAGATGGAGAAGATGAAGAGCAGTGCTTGTAGCTTCTAATGGCAAACTGTGCGAGGCAAGAGATTGCAGGGGGAAAAAATAGCCTTTAGAAAAAATAATGTGATATTGGAGCTGTTATTGGAGAGGGGGGCTTGGGACAAAGTCACCGCTTTCTTCGGGTCAGCATTGACTTAATGAAGTTGAATATCAGTCAAATAATTCTAAGCGATCACATTAAATGATTTCATTCAAAGAGTTTGCTAAGAATCGTTCAAATGTCTGGAGATTAGTTGAAAGTGGCTTTGTGGTGATTGACTTTGAGGGAAGCCAAAGAGATAAGTGAGGGAGGGGGGAGGTGGGGGGAAGGCAAAAATGTGAGGAAAAGAAATTGATGGAAATCAAAAAAAGTCAAATGAAGGGGTTGAGAAAGGGCAGGGAGGACGTGATAAGTCAAAGGGGTGGACGCAGCCGCATGGATGCACGGACAGTTTGAAGAAAGAAAGAAAAGGAAGGAAGGATGTCTCACCGTGGCAGGGAATTGTACTGTCTCTGTGCTTGTGGGAAATCATCTCTGTCCTCTTGCTGCTGTTTCTGGACCTGAGTCTCAACCGTTACAGAATGGCGTCCACTTGATGTCTCCGTCCCATTGCTGGCCTGTTAAACCCACAAATACAGTCAGCACAGACACAGTGAATACACAGTAACAAAGAGAGGACCAAAGGCAAGCATTTAAGCCTTTCAGTGCATGTTGTACTAACCCCATGTTGCTCTCCAATGCATCCATCAGACTATAGCATGCATATATGTGTGGATGTTAGTTAGGAAGCACTCAGAAACAGTAGAAAAAAAGTGTTGTGTAAAGCACGTTGAGTGCTCAGGATAGAGTAGAAAAGCGCATCATAAGAACCAGTCCATATAAGAGAAAAGAAAATTATTGTTTTAATAAAAGATGAATTGAACTTCACACGAGTTCTTATTCATGGGAAAGTGGCACATGCTGGTTGTTTGCAGCTTCAGCGATTCTTGGCTAGTGATTTATTTTATATTGTAGTCTTAAAAGGTAGTAGAACCCTAAGTGTGTTTAGCTAGTCCATTTAACCCTAGGTACTTTTTGAATGGCTTGTTTAAGGTATCTGTGTTGCCTGGTACACAGATAATAAAGTACTAAATGAACCGTGGTCCATATCAACCACAAATTAAGAAAGGAGAACTGCTTTTAAAGAATGCTGTGATTAAAAAAAACAAACAAAGAATCCTGTTCTCTTAACTTTTCAAACATACGGCACTGGCCACATGGTTGATATGACTTTTCTCTTTAGTATGCATTAAACATTTTGCGATGGAGCTTATTTGTGTGAGCTGCAGGTCTTGATAGCTACAGTTTGGATCAGTTTAGCCACTAGTGTGCTGAAGAGATAAATTATAGACGAGCATTTCCAGCTATGGCTTCATTCCGCTCATATGCATATGACAACACACTGCTAACCTGTACCAGTGTGCATGTGTGTTTGCCGTCTGATCATCTGTGAGGTTGACATGGAGATATCATCTCCCTCAGCACCAGCATGCTGCTAACGAGCTGGCTTATGAATGAACGAGACAAGCCAATTAAACAGAAGGAAGCTGAAGAGGTGTTGCAGGCGTGGCTTGACCACTTGTCAGCATTCATAAGGCTCAGGCTTTATTGTGGAAGGCAGGTAGTGGTGGATGGCTTGTGTGAATAAATTAACCACTTGATAACTCACAATTTACCCAAATTTGCTTTCTAAACCTGAGCAGCTTCTTCACAGTCTTTGGATTTGTATTCGTGGAGCTGGCAGAATGTAGCTAAACTCACAGTTTAATGCACTTTGTCCTCTGATTTGCAGTAAACACAGGATGTCAAATACTGCCATTCAATCAGATGGTGGTGTTGCAGAGGTACATACAGTACAAGGTGTCTTTTGGTGTCCATGCTTTTGACACCCCAGCTACAGTAATGTGCATTTAATGTGAAATCTGCATTTAATGGTTGAAAGGGTGTCTGTGGATGCAGACAGCCAGATGTGGATGTAGTGACATTTGTCAGCCAGAACACTGCGGTAAGGCTCCCATTTGGGATTTTTCACTATTAAAACTTTTCACTGATTAATTTTGTTTGCACTTGCGTTTTGCGTTTTGAGTTTAAAATTCCCCAATTTACAACATTAACCTTATTTGCCACAAAATGATACCTTCCCATTGTTATCTCCATCAAGGAGGTTATGTTTTTGGTAGCATTTGCATGCGTGCTTGCAATTCTGCCACAAAAAGTCTCAAATGAATTCTGATCAAACTTGGTCATGTTAACAATCCATTAAAATTTGGCTTACATTAACCAAGGTCTTCCAGGTGAACTGAAGGATTTATTGATCAAAAGATCACCAAAACCTTGAAACTATCAAACATAATATCAACATATATTAAGTACTGTATAAAGGTTTAAAATATCATATGACATATAACCTTTGACCTCTATTTCAAGTTCGAGGTATCTGATGGTCAAAGTGTTAATAGTAGTATAATAAGCTCTTCTTACTGCCTTTATTTGTATTGACAGCATGTAGACATATAGAGAATGATATATGGGTATTATAAATATGTACATTACAGTAACAAGCAAGTGTCTAAACATGCTAAATATGGGGTATTAAGGTGCCCTTTGGGGCAGTAGTGTATCTCTGTGAAGCCAAACACTTCTGATAATACAGCAATATCTGACCGACGAGAACAATTCTGGAATTAATCGATGGGGTAAAGGTGCGCTGGTGGAATGAAAAGCTGTCAGCAAAAACGTCTTCTTGGAAACGTCTTCTGTTCCTGAAATGACTGCTTTTCTCCTCACTTGGACAGCTGCAATAACAGCGCAATTACATTTCACTCAGCGTCAACAGCAAGTCTATTTCTCAAGCCCTCCGAGTCTTAAAAACATAATAGTATTCCACGTGGGCGAAGTGAATTGGACTCATATGTTTCAGGTTTCGCTGCAACAACATGTTTCCCGGGCTCAGAAACTGTAGAGCACATAAACCAATATCAGATGAACTGAGAGGTGGAAAAGAAAAATAATTTTACTGGAGTCGAATGTGGTAGTGAGAAAATAATTAGTCACGCACTCTGAAAGTTATTAATGTGATTTGAAAGGAAGTGAGGAGGAATCCTGCGGTGCTACACTCTTCAGTCTCAAACGGAAGGGTTGATGTGGATGACGCCATGCCAAGAGAAATGCATGAGAAATAGCCAGGAGAGAAAATCAGTCAGCCTAATGCCATTATCCAGGGAGGGAGAATCAGATTATTTCATGTTAGACCTGGAATATAATGCCATATAAAACATGACATTTGTTGAAATCAAATCAAAGAGATGTCCGTGTTTGTTTTTATCCAATAATGTGAAAAATGATGTCAATACGGCACGTTTTCATCTTTCCCCTGCTTCCTTGGTGGTGTCACAGACAAAGCAGGAGGAAACAAAAATTCTCCACCTGTTAAAACATGAGAGCCGGCGGGATGTAATTATGAAAATTATTTGCAGCTATCAAAAAAAAAAAAAAAAAAAAACTAGGACGAGGAAAGCAGCTGGGTGGGAGTCGAGCAAGACAGCCGAGGTGTAATATTTCTTGGTTCAGAGCTGGTCACAAACCTTTGAGATATCAAAGCAGGTTGCGATGATGGGTCAGCAATAACATATGGCTTTACCGCCCATGCTTCTCTTGATAGTATGCTTGGAGGCCACCACATAGGGAACCGTTTTAAGAGAACAGTCGAGCTGTACACAAACAGACATGTGGAAGACATTAAGGTTGCTAATGGGCAAATACAACAAGAAGAAAGTGAGAGAATGGTAGTGAAACACCACATCCTGACAAAAGCCCAGTTGGATAAGGAGTCTCTCTTAAAGTCACTGCACCAACCCAATTCCGCCAATTTATTATAAGCAAGCTCAGTCCATTTGCGGTTACCAGGGTGTGTAGCTCCGGGCGGCGTAACCATCTGGATCAAGCAGTGTGGTCTGCCATTTCCCGGCCTCTGGTCCAAGGAACCACAGTGAATAGGAGGTTGGTTTGGCTATCGCTATATCATTTAGGGACTTTGTAGCATGCACATAAGGCAGCACAAAGTCTTTTTTTTCTGTATCTTTAAGTGAAACTGACCAATCACGTTGTTTTGCAATGTGGGGAAAAAAGAAAAACATGCCTTTATTTATATCAAATTCTTCTGCAAACGGTAGCAGCTTTCAAGTGTTTTCTTTATTAATTCATGGAATAAAATAAAAAATATTGTCAATTTAGGTTTGCTGTTAGCTAAATTTATGCTACTAATGTATTAGTATTAGCTAGCTTCTTGGCTAATGCTAACTGAATGCTCAGATAACATCTTTGGTCAGTGCGACGTTGATCTTGGACCTATATTACTGTGATATGGGAACAACACCAACGTGACAATATCAGATCACGCATCAATCTATTCCACATTAACAACCAAGCCACATAACTTTAAGGTTGGTATTGTTCAAATACAATGGCAAATCCCATTGCTTATGGTATTTACTTTAACCATGTTGCCACTAAACCTTGCTTCACTACTTGCACAACATTACACAGCACTAATCCCTACAAAGTCATGCAGTAGCATGACTAAGGCGACAATCAATCAATGTCAGAGATCTGGTTGAAAGAAACACATCTCAGCACGGGTTTGCAATGCTGGTTTTAGGCTTTTCCTTATTTTTTCACAGCATGATATGGCCTTCCTGTAACGTGTTAACTCCTCGCTGGGTGTGAGATTGTTCTGGGCTATCTTAAATTCTAAATAGGGGGGTTGTGTAGGGCCAGAGAGATAGCAAGGGTGTTAGTGTGCCAACTGCCGAGTCTCGGACACACAAACACGACTGCCAGAGCTCGGGTGAAACGTTAGACCGCAAACCTGCTTGACATATCCAGGAAGCTTGTTTTCTGGGTTACTCATCTATTAATCAGAAGGCTGGTGGTTCAATCCCTGGCTGTTTAGCTCTGAGGAAGTCAAGTGACTAGTTAAACAGGGCTTACTCTTCAAGTAATCACATAGCAATAGAGTTAACTGTGCGGCACACAACACTAATCAACATGAAAGTACAATATTTAAGGAAACTAGTAGTTGCATAAGCAGAGCTAATATGTGCACACACATGAACCCTGGTAGCAGAATTCAAAGTAATAATAAAATCAAAAGAATTCACATAAATGTGGGCTTTAAAAGTTGCTGTTGATGTGTGTGATCCAAGTTACCAGCGTGGTGCTCATACTCCTCTGTGTGGTCATGCTTACTGGTGCTCTAGCCTAACTGCACAAATTGTTTTTATTGAGAAAGAGTGTGTGTATGTGAGGCTGGGGGGTGGGCTCTAGGAAAAACATTGCTTAACAGTTCTTTATGATGAACATCTGGAAATTCCCTCTTATAGACAAGGAGGGCGGGCAGGAGAAAAAACATACCAGCTCTAATTGCGTGTGCTGGGCTAAGTGGATTGACTGATAGACGAGGTTTTTTGTATCTTGATCATTATTCCATTATGTTGGAGCTTAGGTTCAGCGATGGACCTGATCATTACAGCTGTTAGCAGCAGGCAGACCTGAGTGAAAAGCTGAGGAGACCAGGCCCCACACCTAATACTGATGCATGTACCCTTATCTTACCCGAACCCTATTATTATCATTTTACACATTTTTCTAAAGTTCCGAAAGCAAAACATTTACATTGGCTTTAGTTTTAGCAGAGAATATTTTGTGTTTTGTAGTGTAGATTATAGTCACAGTTTGAATGGATTACAGTTCAAATGTAGTCATGCAGAATACATCTGCTAATGACGATCAGGCTATAAAATTGAGAGCAGCTACTTAACAGGCCTTAACGTGAGAATGTTTCATAAACAGCTTTTTCCAAAGTAAAAATGTATTTTAAAGCTAAACCATTAAGCCAACATGGAAGAGCAGGGTCTTAAGTCCTCACGGCTCTGTTTATCCATCACATGTGGTGAAACCACTGATGAAGATCATGTGTTGTGACCCAGAACAGCCACTAACTGCACCCTAAAATAACCTAAAATCCTTATATCTGGATAAATGATTGCAGAAATCTGAACTGCTGCTGTTCTTGAGTAACACTTTGAGATGCTAGCAGTTCCTGTTTGTGTACAGTATATTTGCGTGGAGGCTAACACAAAGGAGCCTCGCATGCTCAGGGGAAACAGGCATCAAAGTGCAGTTCTGCAGACTTTGATGTGGTAGGCATTTAACTGCCTGCTGGAGCATCTTGCTTTTCATGGTTACATTCCCTGAACGATTTGATTTATAAAAGTAGAGGTCAGAAAGGTTTCACTTTCATCATTGTGAACAATCTTCAGCAATGAAACTGAGTGAAACATGCTGTTAAAAAAGGACATATCAGTTTCAGTGCAGAAAAAAATAGCTCCGATAGCTTTGAACAGAACTCAGCTATGACTTTACATTTTTCAGTGTGGGTCAAAACACTGAAAATAAATAAATAAATAAATGTTTTTTGTCATCATTACCTCCACCCACAGTTTTTAAACCCACACCAGAAGTTCACTTTCTGAAAGTTGTGACAAATCTTCCTCCGCCGAGGCAGTTCCCTCTGAGCAGTATTTGCTTTTAAGCGAATAGCATTATATTTTGTATGTAACATTACGTAGGAGCAGGTAGTGGATAATAGCTACTGATTTGTAAATAACAGGACATGAATAACCTCACCTTATTATATAATATCATACTACAGTATGATATTATATAACACATTTTGGGGTTGGCTTCAAAGAAAGGCAGATGTGAAATTTAAAAGTGAGGTCAGAGGTCCAATGTGGGATAATATTTCAATTCCCCATACAAAAGTATCATTCCTTAAATGTTTTCAATATAAACAAAAACAGTGGAATTTTAGATTTTACGAAGGTTTAACCTTATTTGACCTTGAAGAAGAGGTCAGAGGTCCAAAGAAGAGATGGACCGATCCGATATTACGTATCGGTATCGGTCTGATACTGACCTAAATTACTGGATCGGATATTGGAGAGAAATAAAAAATGTAATCCGATCCATTAAATATCAAAAAAGCACCTCACAAAACTTGCGACATGGCGTAACTCGGCTCATAACCGTAGCACGTCGGAGCAGTATGCATCACGTGATAGAGCGGCTGTGGCGTGCGAGACCTGTCAGCGGTCTAGTTGAGTATTTGGAGCCTCGCTACCAAACTGGCATTTCATCTCCGAGAAAGTTATCCCAGAGAGAAGTAAAGCAAGTGTGTAAGTTCATCTCTGAATGTTTGTAAAGCATTCCAGCAGCACGTTTAAGCTTGATAAGCTGTTGTTAGAATTTATTTAATATTACTTTGTACACCACGATCTTTTTCTACGTAGCTGACGGCTGGTAACTGTGCAGGGGCGGATCTAGCAAAGTTTAGCCAGGGGGGCCGATAGGGCATGAACAAGGAAAAGGGGGGCACAAAGACATACTTTTCTTTCTTATTCTCATTAAAAATGTCTAGTTTTTAATAATTAATTATCTGAATCTTACACCCAAAGTTTTAATCTGATGTAAAATGTATAGAAGTCCATTACTGTATATAGTAACTATTAAGTCTAATATACCCTAGTAAGCTATAGTACTTTTTCCTTTGGGAAGATACCATCTGTGCAGTCTGCAGTTCTGTTGAAGAAAGATGTTGAATCTATTTAATTATTCTTGAAAAATAATTGATTTCTGTGCATTTTTTCACACTGCATCAAATTAAAGTTGATTACGTCGATTAAGCATCATAAGGTGGGGGGTGGTTCCCTAGTTTTGTTTTGTTTTTTGCTGTGAGTTTGGAACCCTATTAGTTAGGTTGCTTACTCTTTAAAATACCAGAATAGGGAGGGTAGACTAGGTTTAAGTGTATTAGATTGATCAGTATTGCTGAACTATGAAATATTTTGGGTGCAGTGTATTTTTTTTGCATACAGGTATAACAGAATAGCTTTAGTGTTTTATTTTTTTTAAACTTGAGTTTGAACTTATACAAAATGCAGCAAGATATTAAAAAAAACAGTTTTATTTATTAAAAAATACACTATATCGGATTCATATCGGTATTGGCCGATATCCAAATTTATGATATCAGTATCGGACATAAAAAAGTGGTATCGTGCCATCTCTAGTCCAAAGTAACGTTATATCTAGAATTCCCATATATCATTCCCTATACATAGTTTTCTAAGGCTTTTTGTCAATTTTTTACCTGTAAGTCACTAAGTTGACCTTGAAGACCTTGGGGGATGTAAAGAAATTTTTAATGGACTGTTAACTCTATAATGCCCTGTATCATATTTGATACATAAGTATCAAAATGTTATGGACAAAACAATTTTTTTGTCTAAAATTAACATTGTTGTTAACAAAAAGTTGCCAAAAATGTCCAATGTATCAAATGCGATACAAAAAAATATAATAAATATATAATAAAAATATATCATACACAACTTGATATAGCAAAAAAATTGTGGATTTTGTTATAAGGGTTAATAAACATCTCAGTTCCCCCCATAAATCTGAATTTTCTGGCTATTTTTTTGATGGATTTCGTCTTACAAGGTTGACATAATGAACCTCTACACCCCGACCAATTTGATCAAAATTAATCCAAATTTTTTGAGGTATTGTGTTTACAGAAAGAAAGAATGTCATGGACGCACACTATGCCAAAACCTAACCTCCTTGCAGAGGTAAATATACAGTAAAGATGCTAACTATCCATTCCTGTCAGCATAGTCAATGTCAGTATGTCACTTCACATTTTTGTACTTGTCTCATCTTTCTGTAATATCTTTGGTTTTCAAAGCAAAATCCTTACCCTGTTCACTTTAAATAGAGCCATATCAATTCTGCTTCTAGACGACGCTAAGACGGGATTTCCCTCGAGTTCTGCTAATCAGTGTCAGCGCATAACACGGGTGCACGTCTGCCTTTCCTAATAAGCTCTGCCATTGTGAATTCTTGTTCACATGACTAAAATAACATGAAAGAGGACTAATAAAACAGACTTCAATACTCAAGGGCTGGCCCTATATCTTATTACCAGTGGAGCAGCAGTGGTGTGCCCGACAGTGTCGACGATCAGACGCAATTAAGAGCTCAGCGGCTCAGAGAGAAAGACTGAGACCTCTTGGTGGTGAGCAAACAGTTCACATCTAATGGCGGATGGGAAAAGAGAGATTAAGAAAACAGAGATAGACGTCCACTCTGTTTTTTTTTTTTTCAAACATCAGTTTGACAAATACCGAAGAAAATCCAGAGCAAATACAGCCTGCCTTCATCTGTGTAGGAACACGGTGGGAAGCATGCTGCTGTGTTTTACCCAAACTCAATTGGACAGCGGAAATAACAGCAGACGATGCTGGCCACTCCAAACCAATTTAACTGACAAACCAACACTGATAATTCTGCAGAAAATTGCATGCAAAATGTTTTAACTTTCAAGGTCTGACTTTCTGGCCCGTCATTTTCTAAATAGCTCTGCTAGGAGCAACAATTAGCCGCATTCTTTTCTCCGAGGTCAAAAAGTTACTGAGTAAAAAAAGAAACCAAAAAACTGAAGTCACTGTAAGTTATTATTGATAAATAACATGGAGGTATTTGACATCCCACATGTCCCGCGACTTGGTTATCTGTGTTTTTTTGTTATGGTTTTTAATGAGTTACACGCCTTCTAAAACGCTAAAAGTAAAAAGTGGGACAACAGTTTAGATTATCGGTGACCTGACAGGGAGTTTGGAAAAAGGATATGATTCCTTACTTAAAGTTCCTGAACTTTTAATGCACAGCAGGGATGGATATGAGATCAAGTGTGAATGAATTAACAAAGGAATTAACTTGATTATATTTTTCCAATTATGAAGAATAAATCCCATTGTTGTTACAGATCAATCATTGGAGAGTAGAACGGCTTAAAGCAACTATTCTCAAATTTTAATTTAAATTTGTTTTAATTTAAAAATCCCTTTAATCAAGTCTAATGAAAATTAGAATGAACAGTGCGGGTAGGTGTCTTTAGTTTCTGTTCCCTAACATCGCCTTCCTTCCATAAGTGTGTCATATTTCCAAGAGTGAAAAGGCACATGCAGTGACTGCAGATAAGCAATTATGTCTAGGTCAAAGGTTGGATCCAGAAATTAAGAATTAGTCTACGAAATGTAGCTTTAGGTAATAGAGAAAACTAATGTTTTTGCAGTTTGGCAGTTTCGCTGTCTAAAAGGTTGATGGCATCACACGACAGCACCAGTGACAGTTTCATGCTGTGTTATAACAAACTAGTAATATTGTTGTTTTTGCTCTTTGCTTCATGCCACATCATTTGGAATTAATAAAAATTACTTTAATATTTTTAATCTACTTTAATTAAATGACCATCTTTTCCTTAACATGTGGGCCAATCATTACACATTCAGCAATTATTAACATCTATGTGTCTTTTTTTTTTTAAAATGATTATTAAACCCACTTTTTTGGATTTTCCTATATAATAATATGTTCATTTCATCATCCCCACGTGAACCCGATGCTACATTCTCCAGTTGTGTTTGTTTCACGTGTCGTGTTCAATGCACGTTGCCTCAGCAACGATATATCGATAACGATATTTTGCTCGACTCACCACTAAATACAGAATAAATACAGACTGGTGATTAAGGCACAAAAAGTATGAAAAATGAGGTTGTTTGTAAAAATGACTGAAAAACAAAAATTTATTAGTGAGTGGCAGAAACACTCATATTACTACAATGCGTTCAAGACCTCATTTTTGCTGTTTATAAAGCACTGTTGGATTTAATCATTAGAAATTCATTTTAAACTCTGGCTCCTGGTTTCTTTTGTCCTGCCTCCCTCCTCTCACGCCCAATCACTCCCTGCAGATGGCCGCCCCTCCCTGAACCTGGTTCTGTCAGAGGTTTCTACCTGTTAAAAGGGAGTTTACCTTATATATAAAGTGCCTTAATTTGACGCTATATAAATACATTCAAGTTAACTGAATAGAAGTGTTAGTAAGCAATAAAAAAATATGTGTAGGCCTACGAATCCATTCAGCTAGTAACTCTGGATTGATCCCGAAGAATTTTTTGGGTATGTACACTCTCCTGGAATACAGCTCCTACTCGATACTCACCCAGGACTGGTTGAAGCTGTAGGTGTGCTGATGGTCCTCTACGTCGTCCTCCTGCTTGGCCTGCTGGAACTCATTCCTCAGTCTCTGTATCCGGTCATGGTTACTAGGCGCCATCTGACTGCTAGGAAAAGCAGAAAGGAAAAGAAAGGAAATTAGATATTTAGACTCATTAACCCTTTGGTACGCATTGGTTTTGCTAGCATGCTGTTACAGGTAATTCTGCGTTGCAGCAATTTACCTCCACATAATTGGTGCAGAGGATTTTTAAATCCAACAGTTGCAATTTCTGTTCCAACACTCGTGTTTTTACTCTCACCCTTTTATCGCCTGTGAACATCACTATAACTGAAAGTGTCCCTCGTGCACCATTGTCAGTGATGCATGTCTCTTTCAGACTGCAGAAGAATGTTGGCCTTTTATGGTACGCAGTCATTAAACGCTGTGGAAAACCCTCATTTACATCTCCTTCATTAAAGGCCTTTGAGGAGCCTGTCAATAGGAATCAATAGCTTTCCTTCAGCTTAATCAGGCTCTCCTTTTATCACCAGCTACAGAGGCAGCACATGACAAAATGCATAATTATGATGAGACAACCGGCTTGATAATAGGCCTGCATTTATGCATACCGCGGGGATGAAAGTGACCAAAGGTTAGGAATTTGAGCTGGGAGGGGATGCGAGAGGAGTGGGATGGATGGGGCGAGGAAAGGAGAGGGAGATAAAGGAAGGAGGACGAGTGTGGGGATGGCGCCGTGTGGGAAAAAAGGGAAAGGTTAATCAAG
This sequence comes from Perissodus microlepis, assembly GCF_051167445.1. Classification (NCBI taxonomy): domain Eukaryota; kingdom Metazoa; phylum Chordata; class Actinopteri; order Cichliformes; family Cichlidae; genus Perissodus; species Perissodus microlepis. The sequence continues at coordinate 6,430,278 of NC_140469.1, forward strand.
AGCATGTGAGAAAAGGAAAAGAAACAAAGTCAACCCCAGACAAAATTTCCAGTGAAACTTAAAGCAGGGAAGCACGGCGCAAGAAATAAGGAGCAGAGGGAGACAAAAAGCCAAAGACAAAAAAAAAAAAAAGGACCCTTGATATGAAGACCTGTCAGCCTGTCAGGGTGTCCTCCTGAGCAGCGCTTACAGGTGGCACAGCAGCAGTGGAAGTGATTGCTTATTTGGACCCAGAGGATTCTGAGCACAATTATGGTGATAATTGCAGATTAGAATGAGCACATCCTTCTGATGATAATGGGCACTAGGACATGCTGCCAATCAAGCTTCATTAAAAGCACAATAAATAGCGGCTCATAAAGGATGCACGGCTCTCGGAGCGTGCCCCTTAGTAGCACTTGGCAAGACACAGTTATCGTGTTATTCGTACTTCCCGATCAAAATCAATTGTATTAGTTATACTCCATTTGATTCCTATAGCTTTATATGTGTGGGAGCGCAGGGAGCATACATTAGGCCTTTTTATGTGGATGTGGGCAATTAAGTGGCTCACTGGGGTGTGAGGTAGCTTATGCTTTTAGGGTGTGGAGTAATGGTGAAGTCCCTTTATTACTGTTCATTACAAAATCAATGTTCCCTCTCTATTTACTTGAGGTTGCTTAAATAGCAAATGCAATTTTAAATAAATTAAATTACTTAATTCTAGTCAATAGAACCGCACATGTGCACTCCTCTAAATGTTCTTCCTGTACAAGTTTTCATTACTTTAACTACAGAAGCATCGAGGCTTCAACTTCAGAATTGTGTGCTTCCATGTGATTACCAGTTCAATCGTTTGACTACATTTGCAGAGATTTTATTGAAGATATTTTGAGCAAAAGTGTAAATTTAAAAAAAAACACATCTGCAACTGTAGGTTTATGTTCTTCATCATCCCTGCTTGTTGAGAAAAAAAAGGTTTCACAACACTGTAATAGATCTGTGAACTCCAAATGAGCTTAATTGCCGCTCAAAGAGAAGAGTGAGCTAACTCCAAATAAAAGGCTCATAATTTTTTTTCTGTGTGACCTTCCACGGAGGGTCAGTGCTACCATGAGTATCTTGAACATGTACCACTGGGCGAGGAACCAACTGGTGATCCAGAAAGCACAGGTTATAAACAAGACAACTTGAGTCCATGTACACTCACTGCATAAAAAGCCCCTCTGTCCTTCTCTCACTCACGAAAGTATCAATGTGACAGTGAAGATCTGCTCCACTGTGTGTTAGACGATGCTGTGGGGTGTGGAGTAGGAAAACATGAGCGAAGACAAGGTCTCCGGCAATTTAAAGAACTAGCAGTTCTTTAATACACTTTTTTAAAGCACTACAATAAATGGAAATTGCATCGAGTGTGGGCCGGGAATGACGGCTTGATTTACCAAGGGGTAAATTTGTCGTAGGTGTTCAAAGGAGGCCTTTGCCATATCTAGATTAGATCTGGAGGGCCTTATCTTTTTTTGTCTTTCACCCACCGGTTAGGGTGGGTACCGTGATGGGATTCTTGGGAGTACTCTCAGGGTCTGTAAATATATTCATATGTTAATAAACAGAGCTCAAAATCAGGGAAGAGCACGAATCAAGCCCAAACAGCCAGCCTGGCTGTCAGTGTAACAGCCAGCAGCAGGCCTGTCTGCATGCATAAAGAAGATGGATTCAGTTGCCTTTGCTAAGAGCCCCACATCGCTCAGGCACCTTGGTGGGTAATTAGTCAGCATGATTGTTGCCGCTGCATCAGGTCACCACTTATAAATGCACCTCCAAATACATCAATGTCTGTAATTGGCCTGTAGAACATGCGCCATAAGGAAAGACCAGGCCAACGGAATATGGTACGAATGAGCACTGCTCATCAGTTTGCTGTAAGCAGTGTGTTTGTGCATAAAAGGGAAAAGGTCACAGGTGGCATAAGTGTCCTCAGGGGTGCAGGCGAGCTGTCTGCATCAACGCCGCGCAGGATTGCAGCTAAAATATGCATCAGTGGGAAACGAGATAGTGTGTGTAAAGTTATTAAAAAACATGGGGGGAGATAAAGTGTCCATATGCCACAGCATTTTCACAGGCAGCATCTTTATTCTGTCCGGTATAATGAGATTTGCTCCAAATTCATCTGTGACTTTACGGGCTGAAATGTCAGCACTTGGCCTCCTGGGTTGGCTGTGTCTCTCCCAGATGCATGCAAACATCACCGCGCAACACAGTCGGCAACACAAAGATGGAGGAAGAGACAAAAGAGCCAACATGTCTTTTTTCCCCCCCTCTCTCGACTATTACGGACGCCTGTATCCAATAAAGACACACCGATGCTGAATTTACTGAGTAAAAGCTTTTTTCTGAGGACTTATCAAGAGTAGTGAACCTACGAATTCCTGGCCTGCAAAGTCGGATCACAACAACAATTCAGAAAGAACCTAGAGCTTCTCGAACTTGTGAAGAACTAGCAATGAGCCAATCACATTACAAAACATCAGCCTATACAGAAACAGCTTTGCCACTCTTTAGCAGCAAACTTTGAGGCACCGGTAGTGTGCATGTGTCTGTGTGTACCCCCACACCCATCCACACCTGTGCTTTCACATGGACATGTTGACAGGGGTCATGAACACTCTAAAGCTGCATTTGGGGGTATGTGGATGTCTGTCTGTGTAATAGTCATCCTTTGATCCGGGAGGATTTAGCAGATGCCTCGCACACCACAAGGCTTAGGCCCAGGATGTAAACTATGCAGCAGCCCTCATATTTGCTTCTGTTGGTGCATCAAAGCTGCGCTGAGTCTCTACATGCCCCGTAAACACCGCCACCGGCCAATAAATGAGTAATCCAATCACCAAGAGTGTAATACGGGTCATATGAGCATACCTAAGTTCAGGGGTATTCGAAAGAGAGCAGCAGAGTGTTATAATCCTCGGAATAAGATTTCAGAGATGAAGTTTGGCTGGAGTTCAGGCTGTTGCTACAGAAATGTTCATTTCCAACTAAAAGCGGAAAAGGGTTGAACTGCCGGAGCTTCCGTGCGACTTTAAAATCATACATTCTGTTATTTCTTATCTGATCGCTGTTGATTAAAATTCTATCAGATTATCTGGTTTCTTACTGGCCGCAGTATCTCTGTGCAGCAGATGAGGGGGGGCAGACTTCTTAAGTTTGGGCCCTTTGGCAATCTTGCATCAAGTCAAAGGCTTAGCTCATCTTTATTCCTCCACCCTGTGGACTTTCATTTATTTCAAAGACAGAAAGATGAGGCATTTGGGGGGAAATGGACAGCCTTTGGGACCTACCACGATGATAGAAAGAGATTAGATCTGCATTACTGCTGGTCATTTTTGAAGGGGAGAGGGACAAAGATAAAACATTTTTTTTAGCGTCTTCAGAAGGAAATCAGCATATATCGGCCCTTCTGCTATGATTTTTGCCAGCAATCAAATGGAAGCATTTGAAGCGTATATCACTTTCCACTTTCTTTTCCATCTTCATAAAAACGTTCTTCCAGTTTTCTCTCACCTCATCTCTTCATTTCTTTCTTCTTCTTCTTCCCATATGTTTTATTTCTGAATGCCTCAGTGCTCCTCTGTGGCTAGAGGGATAGGTCATGAATTCCCTTCTGTCCCCCTCGTCCTCTCCCCACTAGCCTGGTAAGTGACAGCTGCAGGCTGGACAAAGGCCTGATAATACCCTGGATTTGTCAGGCTCTGACTTCACCCATGTCCTCTTGTGACTGATGCACCGACAGTGGCGCCTTGCCAGCTAAAATCCCCACCCTAATGTGGTGCTGTGACTGTGTGCGCATGAATCTGTATCCATGGTTCCTTTCAGACTCAAAAGCACCACATATAGGGTCCTTAGGGGTCCTAAGGAGGCCATCGTGTGGGATCCCTGCCTGGGATGTGGTAGTGGCGTGACTCAGGAGCACGGAGCTCTGATTAACCCTCCAACAGGCTGTCCGGTATGAAAGGAGCGGCAGAAGGCTCTCCTCTACGAAAAGCACGACTCCAAAGAAATGAAGAAAAGGCAATGATCTTTGGCTTTTTCTTTGTTCCTTTTAAGTACCTGTAGTCCTGTGTACTTTAAAAGCACCCTTAAATTAAAAAAAAAAAAAAAAAGCTCCCTTGCCCCAGCAAACATAAACCCTGCAACCTTCAACGCTTCTACTTCACTCCAATGTTTTTTTATTGTAAAGACATCAACTCTTCTAGTCATTACCATTTTTTCTGTCTTTTCTGTTCACTTTTCTGCAGGATTTCTAAACACAGATCAAAGTGAGGAATTTCCCCTTTCTGCTTTCTATCCTATCTACTAGCAACTTTTAAACCTTTGGTTGCTTAAACATTATAATGGAACTAGTCAAAGAAACCTTTATTTCTGCACGATGTGCTGTATATTATGAAGGTACAGGGACTAAGCTAAGATTTGTGTAGATGATAGGCTCCCTGAAAGCTTTACTTGTCCTCATTTCTGGCAACTTCTCTTTAAATTGTTTTCTAGGAAGAACAAAGCACGGCTGCATTCTCCAAAGAGATTAACTTTGAAGTTAAGGCCCAAAATCCAAATCTATTGATTCAGAGAAGGGTGCTCACTCTGAGAGAGAGGGAGCATGGTCAGGACTGCACAATCTAATAAATACACTCTTACTCTTATGTGCATACATGAACGTGCCATTGTGTAATGAGACAAAGATGTGTTGCATGCTAATGATTTAAAACTCATCACATGATCGAAACTTGTAACTGCACAAGAAATGACTTGGCTGCATCATGCTACACGCAGTAAATCTTTTATTTTCAAAGCAGCATATATATAGAGTTGAAACATATGTACAGTGTTGCAGCTGTTTATGTTGCACATAAACAAAATTCCTCTTTAGGGTAAGAAGAATGAAGTGTCAGCCTTATTAGCCTTAAATAAGGTGTGAAGGCCATGGGCTACAGTATCCATCTAAACAGGTTAGTCAGCTTTTACGAGCCTATCGGATCTTTATAGACAACTTTTATGAGATATGAGCTTGCTTGACACTAAGAGGTCAGTGGAGAAGTGCACTGGGAGTATGCTATATGACTTTGGCTTCCAGTATCCCGACTATGACGCTAAAATATTTTGTCTAAGTATAGGTTGGCGCCATGGAATATGAAATGTGTTGCTGTATTTTGCATTAGGGGACCTCAAATATAAATTCCCAGGGAGACTGGTGCACTGCAGCAACAAGTCACCTTTGCAGGTTTCTCTGTGGAGGGCCACTCTAAAACTGAGTGGGAGCTGCAGAGCTTGGCAGAAGCACTGACTAGACAATCGTCAGCACTTAGACAAGGAGGAGCCGAGTTGATCTTGAGACAAATTGGTCAGCCAGAAGTTCTTTGTATAAAATAACATCTGATGTTGAACAAGCTGCAAAATTAAAGTTATTTCATGAAAGTTTTAAACAAGTTTTGGAACAGTGGACCAGGAAAAACAAAAAAGGGGAGGGGGATGCTTTTGTTCTCCATTGTTTTGACACAGCTATACTCCCCGGAAACATTCTTACAAAGATTGCTGACCTGCTAGGCCAGGTCCAACTGCGCTCTTCACAGAGCTGTGTGAACCCAAAAGCTCTGCCTTTCCCACTTGCATTCTCAAACTGCCTCATCCTTCAGATGCTATCGTATGTTGGAATGCACACGGGCAGCTTATTAGAGAGGCCCAAGTTTTCCAATCCACTGTATGAAAACAGACAGCGGAGGGAGGCAATTAAAAAAACAGATTTCAGTGAGTTTTAAAAAGAGAAGGGGATTGAAGAATAATCAAATGAGATATTTGGGAATGTCACTTCAAATATCGAATGCTATTCAGTGTACCTTTTTTTTAAAATGTCTCAAATTTCCTTTGATGTTAAATTGGTTTTCAGTGAGCTTTTACTTCAGATAGATTCATGTCCCTTCCTGAGATTAGCCAAAACTTTAACACAATAACGTTTTGCATTTTGTACTTGGGAAACTTTGGTGTTCACTTATTGTGAAATTGCTTGGAGACACTTTAAATCACAGAGAAATCATTAAGGACTTTATTATGAAAGAATGACAGGGCTATCCACACCAACACCTTTAAAATCAAGCGCATTTTTACCACAAGGTCTCTGTAAACATGACAGCAGCAACATCGCTGCGTACTTTGAAATATAGTCGCTCGTGTGCCGAAAAGAATCAGTTGGATTAAAAGACAGCCACGGTCCTTTAATACAAATATATGCAAACCTATCACCATGTGAAGGAGCAGATGATTCCACTCCAGAAGCAGATATTCACATGCAGCTGAACCCCTCTAACTCGTTTGCTATTCTAGCACGTTGCCAAAGTGACACGCTCTCACTGGCTACCTATAATGAAAGGCTAATATTAGATTTCAAATGGGCCCAAGCAGCAGCAGTGGTGCACCAGCCATATATTACATATGCATTCAGAAGTGTATCATTTGACATCTGGTGCATCATTTTCAGAGGGACCTGGTTGGTTTGGAGGGTTTACCACTGTTGCGTTTCTCTTTACACGTACACCCACTTTTAAAATCCCCTTTTTTTTAACTGACTAACAAGCAGAGCAGATATCCTGTCTTTTATTAGGTCTCTCGGGTTAATTTGAGAAGCCTTACACCTGTAAAGAATCTCATTTACTTCAGCAAGACGCCACACTGTGCTGAATGCAGACAATCGCTCCCTTTGCAAATGTCAGTGCCTGACGCTCAGCAGGTGAACCACGAGCCAGTGGTAAATAATTCACAGCAGACCGGTGTAGCTTTCCTCGCCATCCCATACACAACCAGCATCCCCCCCACCACCACCTAAGTCTTTTCTGCTACGACCCCCTGTGCCGCCACTACTTCCTCTATACATAATTAACGAGAGAGGCACGGTGGGATGCCCGTCAGTCAGAGCCAGGGCCACTTTAAACAATAACAATATTGATAGTGGGTGTAATAAAGCGAAATTAAAAAGATGGATTCTAAAGATTTTTTTGTGCTCCTGGCGCAGCTGCTCCCACCTTTAAGTGGTGAGGAGAGGGAAAGGGGTTTGCAGGGGGGCTTCTTGGGAGTGGATAGAAGTACAAACTAAAAAAGGAGGAGGGAGGCACATGTGCCCTTTTACCCTCCCCCTCCTTGTCAGCCCCTGGTGTCCTGTACTAACTCCTTTGCTGCTGCGTCCATTACTGGATTAAGTCTCGAAGTCTCGGAAAGAGGGAAGACGGAGGAGGTCAGGGGTCATAACCTTTAGTAATGGTTAGGCAGAGAGATGAGCAAAGAAAGAAAGAGAAAAACAAGACTGGCAGGATAATTTCAATTTAGACTATCAATATTGTGTAATGATCAATGTGAAGGTCAAGAGGTTGGCAGATAATGACAGACGGGCAGATGAGAAAAAGAAGAAAGAAGGAAAATAAGAGAACTGAAGATAAAAGAAAAAAAAAAGCCAATCGGTGTTGGAATATCAAACATTTGCTGATGATTTTGTCACCTGCCAGAGGGACAAAAATAGAAGAAAAAAACTTGACAAAACTGAAATGCACTAGAAAGGTATTTGTAGGACTCCAAAAAACAAAAAAAACAAACTCAAAGCAGCGAAGAAATCCTGCCATTACTGCTATCTCCCATCAACCTGCGGGAGCCTTACATATGTTAATGCCCCTTCAACCTGTGACCCTCACATTCATGGCATCATTATCAACCCAGCCAGACATAATGTTGGCCTGTCACCGCCATGATCTATGGCCACAGTGGCTCTCTGCCTTAATGAAGCTGTAACGCTGCCTTAAACTACCGAAGCCGCGACAAACCTGGGTACGACCGTCTACCGGCTTAATGTGAGTGTGCATCCATCATCATGCATCAGCCATCCATCAATCAAAGCCCGTATGACAGCTGAGATCCCCGAACCTAACCCCCACCACACCACACACACACACGTATGCGCAAACACACACAAACTCATTGGTTGTGTATACGATCTCAATTATCATCATGACCGCGGGCCGCCGCTTCCCCTGTGACCGACATGCTAATAAGAAGCACTGGCAGTCAATAATCAAGCCATGGAAAAGGGCACCGGGTGAAGATTTGGTCAAGTTTAATTGTATCACTTAAAGTCCATTGGTTTAAATTAATAATCTTGGAACCCTATTACAAAATGACATGGTTTGGGGAAAAGCAAAGTCAACTCAGAGCAATAAACAGGAAGTGACTTCATGTCTCTTTTAAGGACCAACCCAGTATTCCACACGCGGACCTGCTCACACCATGAGGAAATCAAAGGTGACCTTAAGGTGTCTTAAAGGGTCCGTGTTCCATGCAAGAGAGAATTTTGAATTAGCTGTTACAGTCTACAAGACAGCAGTTGTTGCATCGTCGCAAGACTGCAAACATTCCTGTGCATGAAAGCTTTTCACCTGCTGAGTGGGACCGAGCATACCTGAAGCAGGTCTCACAGGTTATTTCTTTAAGCTAACATCACTGCCGCCCTGTTGTTTCTTCTCAGCCACGGGGCTTTCAACCAGTGTAACTTAAGACGGGCTTTAGACTTCAGTGAGCACACAGATATCTGATAATGTTTGTCCAAGCCTTTCAACAGATAGCTAATATGGATCACATTCTGTCACGTGGCGAGAGTGTTAGCATTTCACACAAATGTGTTGGGAGTTTTGTCTGTTTCCGTTTCTTTTTCTCCGCAGGTGTATTCGCAGAGTAATCTTTGCTTTCTAATCCCCACACTAACACACTTCTGAGTCAGAAAAGGAAAAAAAAGAAATACAGAGCTGTGATGAGAGGGACAGATAGAAGAAGTGCAGCAGAAAAAAAAACTATACAGAAGCAGAGTTTGTGTCCTCAATAACAGAAATGTATCTATTTAACTTCTTCCACTGAGCGAGTCCCTGTCTGCCAGTACAACAGTCATGATAGGAAACTGCAGCTTGTTGAGAAAACTTCTCCTAACAGCGTCCCTATTTTTGGCAAGGCTGTGTTCAGGGACAAAAAAAACCCTCTATTAGTGGCCACATTTTAAATGTGACACAGCAAAGTACTCAGCCAAACTCCGAAAGTGGTGTCCGAAAGAATTATTCAGGCCTGGTTAGGAGGGGTGAGGGCTCACTTCGGTGGCAAGGATTTAGACTGCGTTTTAAGAGGGAGCCAGGAGACACTGATGACAAAACACTGTCACCTTCAGGTGGTTAAAGGAATGGGTGTCAGGGAACACACAGGAGATGGTAGTCCCGCAGTTCAGGACAAGCCATGGGGGATTTAGCCCAAGTGCTGACAGAAAAGACCAAGCGGTCATGGGCTCGCCCACAGATGGCAAACGTGGTGTGTGAATGAATGCACCAGTGAATCAAAACGAAATTAAGATGCTGTCACTACATCTGCCTGTTCACACACACAAGCATGCACACATATGTGCATCCACATCCACATAAAATGCTCATTATCCTTAACCCCCAGTGTGGGGGTGGAGGGTGAGGGGGCATGGGAACAAAAAAGCATTAAGCAGGAGTGAGCCCTTTAATTACAGGCCAGTGTTTGGAGAACTCTCAATGGTGCTGAGAACAATGGAGGGCTCTGGTAATACTCAACCTGCTGAGTTAACACATATCCTCAAGGTATGACATCACACACACACACACACACACACAGGCAGAAAGTCAGCGGTCATGTCACGGACATGAGGCTGTGCAGAGCTGGTTGCCGAGAACAGCTCGACTGGTGGAAGGAGATTTAAAGCATACTTAATTAGATTTCTCCTCCACACAAAGCAAAAGCTAATTTCTCATTATTTGGCATTATTTCCTGTTTAAAGCTGCACCTTGCCAACTTATTTTTGATATTTTTGATGCGACTGCTGAAAACAATCAAAATCAACAGTTAGTTGATTGTGCGTCTTTTTGTCTCTTCCATGTGTCTCCGAGTGAGTTTCTATAAGTTGTTTAAGATCAAAACCACCTCACAAAAAGAAGCTCTTCTAAAGCAGAATTACAACCAGCTGTAAGCTCTGTAGTAAAATGCAGTTAGAGGGCTGAAGGATGATAAAGATGAAATACTTTAAATAAACTGACTCACATATGATTCCCTCAGTGTGTTGAGGTGTCTCATTATATCTGGGTGCTTGTAGTAGTGAATGTGTGACGTATGAGACCTATAAATAACTCGAGCAGTGATTGTGACCATATGACCGTAAGAAAAGTGACAGCTTTCCCAGTCGGTGCTTTTGACAGGCTTAAGGATAACTCCACATGCCTGGCAAATTGGATTGGCGCTCTGTTGCCTCTGCAAAGGAAGGAAAACAGACAAATCCTTGGCCGTCTCCCTCCTAATAACTTCCTTTTCATGTTTTAAAGTCCACGATAAGCGAAGGGAGGCCAGGAAGGGACAGATAAATCATCATCGGTGCACATTAAAGACCATTATCGTTTTTAAATAGTCGCACGCACTCCCCGTTTTCCAACAAAGCAATGGCAAGGTGATCTCCCGACAAAGACGGGGAAAAGAACAAGACAGCTTTTGAAAGTTCTGACAGCACGACAGGTTCTGAAGGACGTGAATGGGTCAAATGGGAAAGACAACTTTTAAATCCAACATCCTCAAAAAGAAACGGGACAAAGCCCGACCCTGCCCATATTTCACCAACACCACCCAACATCCCCAGGAACTGTCAGCCATCTCCACACCCAAATTCAGCTTCACCAACCATTGCTAGGACTTAAAAAAATGGAATTAACTCAACAAGTGCTATCTGTGCTTTTGTGAGGTTGATTAAAACCAAGGCATTCCCAAAAATAGCTTTAACAGGCCTCAAAGGCCAGCTAATATAGCAAAGCTTAACTTGTGCCATAACTCTGGGATCTTGCAAAGATTAATGAGAGGGGAGAAAAAGGAGAGCGAGATATTGGTGTGTAAATGGGAGGCAGAAACTTCAATGAGCAAAAGCAGCTGGTGGCAGTAAATAGTGGCTGCCAATTGGCTGCTGTTCACAGAACACCAATCTCCAAAACAGGGAGTGGTGGTAGTGCCAAAAATGGAACAAGAGAGGGAATAAAAAAAAAAAAAAACATTGATTAAGCTCTCAACAGTTGCCTTAACTTGGGTAACAAGGTTTTCTACTTTCAGATCTCAAATTAGAAGATTTTACAGGAACAGAAAGAACTGGCAGCTCCACGTCTAGGAATTCACTGGCTTTACCTTTGAGTATAAAAAGAAAGCCCAATTAAATAAAACGCCAGGCACACGTCACTGGAAGATGTGTGCTGTGAAATGGTCAAAAGTCAAGGAATCAACTGGAAAATCCTTCAAAATCCAATCACATCCAATAAAAAGAAACCATAAAAACCGCTGCATGGATTTTCTTCATTCCTCTTTTGCAGGTTCAGTATGTGCATGTTGATGTACTTATCGGTGTGTGTGGCCCACCATGAATTTGTCTTATGAGAGACTGATGAAGTTTTTCCATACTTCTATGACTGCTATGCTTATTTTATTTTTCTTCAGGCTGTTTAAGAACTCAAACCTTGTGCTTTCACTAGTGGTGGCTTATGGTAGCTTTCCCTGCATAAATCCACATTTGCACAAGGCCATTACAATATTCCCCAAATGGGCGATTTCCAAACTTATGTAGCATGAATTGGCTGTTGCTCCAGTAAGTCCAATATTCTCCGTCACACGGGTTATTTCAGTAATGGCAGCTTTGCACGACAAATGCTAATGGCTTGAAATGGTGATTTCTCTACAGGCACTTTTGGATTAATTTCCTGTGTTGAAAGGGAATAGATACACACGGCAAGGCCCACTCTAGACAAGTCAGGTCCCTGCGTCTGTGATGTAAGTGGGCAAAGATTATGCGACGGCGGTGAGAGTAATGAGAGATCGGCATGTTCTTTGGTCGCTGTGCCCCTTCAAGAGGAAAATCTCTGATAATGAACTCTAGACCTTTACATTGCTCCTCAGCAGCCCAGACAGGGCGAAAGAGGGAGGGAGGGAGGGAGAGAGCGGCAAGCCCATCAACAGAATTATCATTACACATAGTCACGCTGGCTCTCATATCTCATGTCACCGTAACACGCTCACTTCACATCTGCAAAGATTTAATTAAAAACAAACAAAAAAGCATTTTTGACAAGCCCACAAAACCACACGGTCTCCAAATAAGGACACTTGAAACCACGTAAACCTCCAGTGAGTCATCTGAATATTTAACATTAACAATGTTAATGACATTGTGCACAACAGCATTCACAACAACACTCTAGCTGGCTCTTTGAAACTATTATCTATGCTACTTTGAAACACTGAGAAATGCTCACCCACAGCAGAACAAAAACACACATTTTACACTCCAAGGCAGACTCACAGCTACCCGAGAGCTACCAGCATCTGATTTCACATGGTCACCTCATTGATCAGGGCCTATAATAGCTGAGATGGACAGCAGCTGTCCCTGCTATTACAATGTCATCTCATCCATTTACTTAGAGATCAATGGGACAGTTGCTGAAATGGCCTGCCATGCACTCCTCTCTTGCTCACCTGAGCTGGTCTTTGTCATACCAGAGGCTATCCTCTCTCACCTTAGCTGTTTGTTTGTGAGACGGGTGAGACCGTGGCCTGTACCAGAGAGCCAGACACAAAGTTGCTTTATAAAAAAGTAATGAATCTTTCTGCCAAGCTTCCTTTTTAATTCAATTAAGTCACTTTCTTCTTTTACAGAGTGTTAAAAAAAATAAACAAAAGAAAGACCCCACCCTCCTTAGTGAGACATAAAAGTGAGCTACAATTGCACTCCAGTAGGGGATTAACAGCTCAACATTAAAAATGACGATTCTCACTCAGGCTCCATCTTAAAGTCACCACACAGGGGAAGGGGATACTTGGGAACTCAAAGTGAAAGAAAAGCATCCGGGAGGGGTTGTTCAAAGGAGCCTCGGAGGACATTGCTTTTCTATAGCCCTTTTCTCATGCCTGTGCACATGCATACAGACCCATGCATGCAAACCAATACACACACACACACACACACAGAGGCATTCTTTTCAGGATGGACTGACCACTGAAAGCCCTCCAAAGAGGAGGAATCAAATAAAGCCGTCAGTGGATGGAGATTAAAAGGAGTGCTACACAGTAAAAATCTGATTTATGAAGCTCAGGCTGAGTTGCTACAGGGTCTTTGGTGCCATGGTAACCCAATGAACAGTAAGGTCGAAGGGGCGGTTGAATAAAGAGCAGCAGAATGGCGAGGAAAGAAAAGGAAACTTTTAACCTCTCAATGTTCACATCTTTTCTTATAACCCTGAACCTTTACCAGACTAACGCATGAAGCTTGAGTTTCAATAGAGGGGGTCAAAGTCCTCTTCATAAATTACAAAAAGCCTTTCTCACAGTTTCTATCCAGGACAGGGGCACAACTGTTTGCGCCCTGAATAGGACACGGATTTAATGATGACAAGTTCATGATTTTAACTTAGCTGAAATGGTTCTTTTCTTACTCGAGCTTTATTATTTCTTGGTGGCTGTTCACTCTTCTCCTTCTTCTTTCCTCTACCATCAGTGCAGTGAGACGTTCAGCCCACCCAGCCTTGCGTGGCACTTCCGAGAGCCGCCGTAGCTGCTGCTGCATCAGTGTGTTGTTGTGTTTTGTCTGTGGGAGCTGTCCTGTGCCATGCTGCTGTGTCCAGGGCCAAGGCCCTTTTCCTATTGTCTGCTGCCATATGGAAGCCAGCACCAACACGGAGATAAGCCTGTCCTCATGCTGTTCCCTGACCTTCTCAGGCACCCAGCTGGCACTAAATGCAGAAATAATTATTATCCAAATTACCCAGGCCAACTCTGTCTCCTCTTTGTGCAGTGAGGGTGAATTGAGAGGGGGTGGGAGGGTCCTATGAAGTGCTAGGGGAGATGCTGCGGTGGGAGATCTCACACAAAAGAAGAGCCGTCAGTGGTCGGCCTCACGTGGCCTCAAATACTGTATATTAGCTTGTCTGTTTCCTTAAGGAGCTGATAGATGTCTCATTAATCATTTGTGATGAGTCCATATTTTGTTACTGACTTACAAGAGTGTGGTGCTTAATGCCACGTCGGAACACAAACGTAAAGCACATTTATTCAGACGATGTGGGTTCAAACATTAAACATTTCAAACCCATCATTACATAATTCTGCTTGAATTACACTGTACTTTTTAAGAAGTTTATCATAACACATTTTAAAGATGGATACAAAAAACCCCACTTGATAATGATGACTCAATAAATTTGCATTTAAATGACATAATTAAATATTTTAAAAGGTATAAAATCTTCAATCGGGTAATTCTACTCCATTATTCGGTCTTAAATGACTCACTAAACAATGATTAAACACATTTTTCAATAAAGTCCTCAGATGGTTTACGATGGGATTTTTACACTTTTGCGATTTCATTATGAGCACATTATTAAAATACAGTAAAAGTACAAATATGAGCACTTTTGAGAACGAAATCACAAATTTAGTCTGTAGGACTTGCGCAGCACACAGCACATCTCAGACTACGGATCTGGATAAGAAAAAAATACTTCCTAGTCTCGCATGGCTTTCTTGTGACATCGCATTATTATAGGAATGTCTAACTGGAGGGCAAAAGCAGGCTTTGCTCTCAGAGTTGTTGAAGTGGATGCAATAAAGAGCCACTGTTAGCAAAACATGGACATGGAGAACAGAATCCCATGTTTTATTTTTTCTAACTGTCTCATACAGTTGTCCCAATCCGTTTCTTCACACTGAACAAGGTTTTAAATGGTGCGTCAAATAAACTGGCGCTCATTACAACCCCAACTCCCAAAAAGTTGCTGTGTAAGATGTACATGAAAACACATTGCAATGTTTGGCAATATTTCCAAACCCATATTTTATTCACAATAGAACTTAATGTGTTTAAACTTCTTGTTTAGACAGTTTTTTATGTCATGAAAAATACTAGGTCACTTTGATGGCATCTGATGACAGCAGCACATCTCAAAAACTGTTGGGATGAGGTCTACAAAAGGCTGTAATACTAAAAACTATTTGCCCCAAGTCTGGTTCATTGGCAACAGGTCAGTGACATGACAGGGTGTTGAGGAAGACTGTCTCAAATATCAAGATAATGTTCATTCATCTGAAAAAAAAAACTGTCACTGTCTGCAAACTCTGAAACATTTTCACCATAATGCTTCCCGGTGTAAAAATTGTGAAGAACAGTACATAACATCAAAGTTCAGAGAATCTGGAGAAATCTCTGTACGCAATCTGTACGCAAGGGACCGGGATAAAAATCGATATTGGATGTATGTGATCTTCATGCCTTCAGCCAACAATGCATTAAAAACAGGCGCAGGAGTCTGTCATGGAAATCACTGCGCGGGCTCAGGAATGCTTCAGGGAGCACAGCTCAGCGTGCCATCCACAAATGCAGGTTCTTCCCCGGGCCAAAGTGCATTTAAAATGGACCGAGGTGGTGTTTCACATCACTTAGTTCTTTCTAATTTTGCAACAGGAAACCTTAACCTAAAATGACCAAATTAAACATTGTGTCCAATTTTATGCCAAAGAGTTTACTTGTGAATAACCAAATAACAAAGAATCTGCTCATAACTGCTCATTTGCACCTGGAGCACCGAAGAGGAGGACGTTAGGCTCAAAGGTTACTGAAGTTCCATGTGTTTTGCTTTATTTTCCACTCCTTTACATAATAATTCATTTTTAGTTCCACAACATTTGAGTGAACCAGGTGAAACTGTGAAAGAAAGGGGATGTCCATAAATTAAATTAAAACAAAAACGCTGTTCAAAGGAAAATCCCAAAATTGCTATGGTGACACAGGTTTCATAAAGTTAGCACCAGCCGTTAAGAGCTGAAACTTTCACCTTTCCACCTTCCTCTAATTAGTTCCTGATGTGCAGTGGAGCTTGGGACAGCTGGATTTGAACAGGAACGTCCCACAGATGTTCCAGCGTTTCATGACACATGATGGATGGCGAGACAACACAACAAAAAATTTCAAGTGGGAAGACAAGGAAGAGTTAATCGATGGCTTTACTGCATGTGGAAAAAGCCCCATCAGAGAGACGCGTTTGCACTCAAGTCGTCCCCTTACACAAGTGGAAGCTCCTCCAAGACGGAGAGTAAGGCGGAAAAGTCTTCATCATCAAAGCAGTATCTTTTTCATTCGTGAAGACGAGTCATCATCTGTGCTCAATGCATGTTGGAAAAATATAAATCATATTTGCAAAAAAACCCCCAAAACGTCATAAACAGAGTGAATGTATTACTTACTAATGATCACATATAAATAAATAATGAAGAAAACCTCTGTGATTGCAGGAAAAGTGAGGGCAGATTATTGTATCGCTCAGAACCGGTGAACATACCGCGTCTTTATCGACTTTGTCCCGGCAGAGGAAGCCTTGTGTTTGAAGCATAAAGGAAAGTCACATTCCATAAAACGGCAGCCTTTCATGAAGAAAAGAGAAAAACACTTTTTGACTTGTTACATAAACAGAATGACCTGAACGGAAAGAAAACAACGCGCACCTTAATAAAAGCGGCGGAGGGTGGAATTGAAGAGATTAGCCCGCTCACATTTAAATGCCTCTATCTGGCCTTGCTTCACTCCATCGCATAGAAAATGTGGAGAGACAAAGAAGGGAACAGTGGGGTTGATTAGAGTGGAGTTGGGGATTAGGTCTGAGCGAAGGAGCTTTGAGTTATTTAAATCTGCCCCCTTCGTCAAGGTACAAAGGCACCGCTGGGAAGGCGCATCATCACTTATTCCAATAGAGTGAATAAAAAGGTAGAGAGAAAGAAAAAAGAAAAGGAGCAGATAAATGAAGTGCCTCCCTGCTACTCGGCAGTGTTCATTAGCTTAACGTTGCTCGGGTAATGGCATAGGAACAAGCGGCAATGAACAGGATTGTCCTGTGTTGGCAGATGAGGAGTTGAAGCGGGTGATCCTTTCCAGCTGGGAAAGCTGACAGGGTCCACTTTTAATTAACGACATGTCTGTACGAGGTCACTCTAATGAAGCGGTGCAAGGTGGAGAGGATTTGTGATAACTATGGTTCAAGGTCAGACTGAACAAAAGAAGTTAAATTGAACTAGTATACCGCGTTCAAATTTTAGAGGAATAACGACACACACACAAAAAGCGTATTTGCTAACTATTTCCTACGAGGCCTGTTGATATCCATGTGCTTCCACCCTTGGTGAGTGTTCACTGGGGTTTTCTTACATCTCTCTTGCTTAGCCAGGACTATCATTTTTTCCCTGTCTGTGTGTGTCTGCATGTTTGTGTTGGTGCCAGTGAAAGACAGACTAGCATTGGTGGAGGAGATGATGGGAACACTGACCTTCCCTTTGCCATTACAACCCCCACAAAAGATTGAAAATGTCTCCTGCGTTCAAAGATAGCCACATGTGGAATTGCACTGCATCACTATATCTGGGAAGAATGGACAGCAAAAGAAGATGACTTGGTGTATCGGGCAGGGGAGGCAGAGCCATCAAAGAGAATCCCAAAACCACTCATCTCCCTTTGCTGACGAGACGGCGCGCTGACGCGCGCTAACACTCGGCAATGGTGTGTGGATATACGTGTAGACGTGGGTCTGCACAGGCCGCGTTCATTCTAAAAGCCGTGGCACAAAAATTACTTTCCAAGATTCCGACCTCCATCTGTTGGGAGTTGCTGCTGCCATATTTGTTTTCGTTTCAACTACTAAGAATCAAATACTGTTATTTTTGCCCGAAATAGGCATCGTCGCACACCATCTTGCAAGAGGAAATGTGCAAAGATGAATTTCTGTCTGTGTGAGAGAGAGTGGGTGTGTTTTTGACACAAGAAGAACATCCATGACCTGACTTGACCCCGCCAGCTGGCTGTCCTACTTTCTGTCTGCTCATACACAAGAATATTAAGTCATTCTTGTCTTTGTATCTCTGATAGAATTCTCCACAGACAGTGCCCCAGTCTGTCTACAGTACATGAATACTCTGCTCTGAGTGTATGCCCAGTATCTGTATGCCAGGGATCTGCCTTTAGGGCACGTATATAGTTGAGATGGAGCTCGTATGGCCCCATCTTCCTGATTGTGTCTACCAGATTGTCTACCCCGGAGAGGCAGCGCGCATCAACACTCGCCAACAGCACATTTTGATCTCATCACAAAAACCTTCAAAGACAATGGCTGAACAGCTATGAAGTAGAGACAGAAGTGTGTTTGTAGAGTTATAGCAGATTCAGACAACATAGTATGATCCTGACAATGACTCAAGCCAGTGCATGTGGATATCAGGAATAAAAGTCTGATTTTAAGTGGTAATATAGCCAATCCCATGGCACAGCTGCTGTTATTAACCTCTATTTTTATCAGAAAAATAATAAAGATATGTGAATGTGAACTATACTGAGATTTTAGCTGCATTAACAGAGCGCTTATGCGATAACAAAGAGCTCAGCGATCACCTCACCCCCTCACATCAAATAAATAAAGAAAATAAATAAGAGCTAATTTCAATCATAAAACTCAAAATCTTTAATGAGAGTTTAGCATCAAGTCAGTCAAACTTCTGGAATATTGATCTGGTCAGTTAAGTAGC
Source organism: Perissodus microlepis (assembly GCF_051167445.1). Lineage (NCBI taxonomy): Eukaryota > Metazoa > Chordata > Actinopteri > Cichliformes > Cichlidae > Perissodus > Perissodus microlepis. Next base: position 6,448,926 of record NC_140469.1, read on the forward strand.
AGAAGGGGTTGCTAATCAGTTTCAGCTGCTTTGGTGTTGCAATGAAATTAAGAACAGGTGCACTAGAACGGCAACAATCGGAAGGTTTGCTGTGTCTCCCCGCACAATCTCAAAAGCAGGGAGGAGAGTCCAGGAGACAGTTACTCTAGGAGAGCTGGTTGGGGCTGCAGAAGGTCCTTAGCAGGAATGTGGAGAGGAACAGGATGAGCTCTGCCAGAGCTACAAAATGACCCGGCAATCAGAAACAGACTTCATGAGGGTGGCCTGAGGGTCCGATGTCCTCTAGTGAGTCCTGTTCTCACTCCCAGGCACTGTGGAGCCTGATTGGCTTTTGTCATAGAATATCAGAATTAGCAGCTCCACCAATGGCGCCCTGTGCTTTTCACAGATGGGAGCAGGTTTGCCCTGAGCACATGTGACAGACGTGACATGTCTGGAGGAGCTGTAGAGAGGTAGGTTTGGTGGTGGGTCAGTGATGGTCTGGGGAGGCATATCCATGGAGGGATGCACAGACCTCTACAGGCTAGGCAACGGCACCCTGACTGCCATTAGGTATCAGGATCAAGTTTTTGGACCCACTGCCAGATGCTACGCTGGTGCAGTGAGCCCAGATGTCCTCCTGGGGTATGACAATCTCTGGCCTCATGGGGTGAGAGTATGCAGCCTGGAGGATGAAGGAATTGATACATTGACCCAGCGGTCCCCAACCCCCGGGCCTCGGACCAGTACCGGTCCATGAGTCGTTTGGTACCGGGCCGCGAGAGTTGAGGCTCAGGTGTGAAATGTATAGTTTTCAGGGTTTTTATCGGTTTTCAGCGTTATTTTGTTATCGTTTTTATCGTTTACTCGGTTTTCCTTGGTCTTTTCACGTGTGTTATGAATAAATCTTCTTTTTTTTCGGTACCGGTACTAGTTTTATTTTGTTGTATTTATCCGCGACACCTTAAAGGCCGGTCCATGAAAATATTGTCGGGCATAAACCGGTCCGTGACGCAAAAAAGGTTGGGGACCGCTGCATTGACCGGCCGCCACACTCTGGTCCCACATTATGTTTCTGTCCATCTAGTGCCACCAGGTTGCACAGTGAGATCCCCAAGACACCTTCTGTCATCTCATTAGAAGCATGCCCGAATCACCACTTTGAGTTGCTGCAATGAAATTTCAGCACAATGGACAAACCTGCGACATCATTTTTTTTCACTTTGATTTTCAAGGTGTCTTTGAATTGAGCCCTGTACAACCTGATCATTTTTATTTCCATCAAAAAAGATGTGGCACCCTTTTGTTCCTAACAGATTTCCCACTCTATCTCAGTGTAGATATCAAGCATGAGTTTATATATAAATATCTCAATTATCAATCAAAAGGCTTTAGATAGCATTTGTGTGTGGTGCTACTCAAACCACTCACTAATCATTCAAATCATTTTGGGTCATTTATACCAAGACCTATAGGCTGCTGAGAGCAGAGGCATGGTTTATGTGACCTTTTCCACTTCTGTGTGACAGTTATGGCAGTGGATGAGCTAGAATTTGAAGGGTTCGGTTAGGTGGAATACTTGAACTACGATTCAAAGCAATCTGGCTCTGCTGTCTGCCAAAAATGTCAAATGACAAGCCCTAACACACAAATGCATACACACACATCATCAGAGCACAAACACTGCATGACATTTCACCGGTCTGGACAGGGCTGGAGAGCGAAGAGATTAGTGTGCTAGCCTTAAAGCACCAAGCCTGGGCAAACAGATGATTCTGATATGATTTCCTTGCCAAGTCATATTTAGAATGTTAGTTTGATGGCTTAAGAGAGCAACATTAGACCTTACTGCAGCTGTTTGAGGGTCTGCAGAGCCAACATTGAAGTGTGCAGTCATATCAAGTTTGGATGGCTTCACATGAGTCAAGGGCATATTTCAACATAATTAAAAAAAAGCCAATTTCTATGTGTTCACCAAGACAAAACACCAAAACTAAATCCACCTGTCATTCCATACAGGGATACCCACATTAGGTGAAAAGAATGAAAGAAAAAGCACTTCTTCTTTCATGCACCAGCTCTGTTTGAGAATATTTAGCTGATTTCTTTGATTGATCTCACAGGGGGGGTTAGGGATTTGGTCGCAGTACAGCCCACCATTGACTCCTACACATGGGAAGGACTGCGCGGCATTAGCAGGAATAAATCATGTGTTAAAATGATATTCTGATGCGGGGCCTTGAGTGCATATTGATTCGTAATTATTTGTACTAACAGTGGCGAGGGAGGGACAATGCCATCCATTACTGTGTGAAAATAGGCAGGGGGGATCAATGCGAGTGGAATAAGGATTGCGGTGAAAAGCACGGCGGCCATTCCTCTGTCAAAGGCGATCATTAGCCCAGAGCAGAAGAGAGAGCTCCCTCCACCATGACCAAGACTTGCCTTTACAAAGCTGACGGTAAATTACATTCCATTCACAGAGGAAAAATTGACCTCACTGCTCTTGTGGTGGCACAGACTGCTATGTAATAACAGTGTCTCTGGGCTGAAGGCAATCATCCATCGCTTTCTGCCCTTTTCTCTTTTGTCTGCTTTTTCTGTGCCACTGATATCTTGTCACTCACGGTGTGATGTCAACTAAAAGGGAAGGCCTTGAAGATGCCATAATATTAAGCGCTAACTACGAGCACACATAAGAATGAGGTGACGTAAAGCGAGTGGGCATCAAGGTTGCAATGTCAAGGCAAGAATTAGAGAGAAATCAGGAAACAGAGCCACAGCAGCCAGATACAAAGGATACTGTTAATGGTCTGCACCGTGTGATGTCATAAGAAATATATTCACTTTAAATATCCGCTCAGGCTTCTTTGCAGGCAAAAAAGATGACCTCACCCCTGTTTGATATGTGTCTTACATTTCCCATTACACGGACCAGACAAATGGACTGCACAACAACTAGACAGACAAAAAATGTCCAGGTATCAGTCTGGGAACATACCAGTGTGAGCAAAATCTAAGGATGTAGTACAAGACAACAGAATTACAGACAAAACCTAACCTAGAGATGCATTCAGAGAAAAACCAACAGCTAACTATTGAGCCGTTTCTCACTTTTAATAATTAAAACAAGGAGCTCTGAAATAAAAAAACAAACAAACAAACAGTAAAACAACAAAGGAGACCTAGCATCTTCTCAGTAAGATAATAGGAGAACAAATATGAGCTATAACAACACTTTAACCCAAGGCTACAGGCCCGGAGAATACAAACCTGCTTAGCTACTCACCATGTACACATTCAAGCACACATACACACACTCGTGCACCAAGGAAAGAAAGGCAATCTCATCCTCCCATTATGATTTGATAGCTCAAATTGTAGCAATGATTCAAGTGTAGTCCTGTGGGTTTTGTGGATGAGCCCAGAGCCTGTTATTTTACCAGTGGGCACCAGGGGATGGGGAAGGATGCTATTGCGGCCGACAAAATGACCATTAAATCACAGGCTATGAAGCCACTCCGGACGGTGAAAGAGCGCGCGCCTACTCCTTGATGTGTCAGGTGTGTGAATGCGTGTTTATCTAGTGCATCCCTGGCAAATGTGCATTGTTGCTTGTGTGCAAAGAAGTGGAAATTGTCTGGATAAAAACTGTATAGATGCCCGCCTACGTTGCAGAGGCGAGGGTTGTGCAATTTGTGTGGCAATATATAACCCAGTGAAGCGCAAATTGTAAGTGTACAAACATGTCAAACAGATGTGCGTGACGCATAAATGCTAGTTTTTGTTTATCTCCTCGCCGGATGGTAGAGGTAATGACAGTAAGCACAACACACCTGCCTCTAATAATTCCATCAAATATAGTTTGTATACATGCTGTGTAATATGCTTCCAGTCAGGTCAATGGATGTATGACGAAATGCTTATGCTTGCAGTGTAACGGCAGCAATCAGTTATAGAATGTATGCACCCTACTGGGCACTAAAATGCAGAAGTCTCTGCAAATTCAACAGTTTGCATCTACTGAAATTACTTTTACTTGGATGTGCAACTGCAACACATGACAAATCTATGGAAGCCCGTTTCCGCCACTTAAAAAAAAAAAAAGGATCCATAACTCAAAATTTCGAGTTATTTTCTCGAAATTCCGAGTTATTTTCTCAAAATTCCGAGTTACTTTCTCGAAATTTCGACATATTAACTTGAAATTTCGATTTATTAACTCAAAATTTTGAGAAAAGTAACTCGAAATTTCGAGTTAGCGCTGCCAATCAGTAATCTACGTGAATGACGTCATTTCCTTGTTACCCGGAAGCTGAAGCCCTCAGCTACAAATGCTACAGCTAAGCTACCGGTATTACATCCAGTCGTGAATGCACAGATTGCTGAGTGTTTTCAGCCTGGCTTCACAAATGATGAAATCCCTGTGTTATTAGCTGAATCACATGGTGTTACTATCAGCAAACGTACTCGCGAAAGCGCCAATTTGTTGGGATCCATTTTTGAGTGCGCGTTCCTCTGCGCCATATGCTTCCGGGTAACAAGAAAGCGACCTCATTCACGTATATTTTTGATTGGCAGAGCTAACTCGAAATTTTGAGAAAAGTAACTCGAAATTTTGAGTTATATTTCTCGAAATTTCGAGTTACTTTTCTTGAAATTTCGAGTTACTTTTCTCAAAATTTCGAGTTACTTTTCTCGAAATTTCGAGTTATGGATACTAGCTGTTTTGTTTTTATTTAGTGGCGGAAACGGGCTTCCATACAAATCTTATGGTTTTCTTTTTTTTGAAAATTAGAGCTAAATTAGGGATTAGTTTTACTGATGTGGAGTATCTCCTTTTGAACATGCATACTACAGGTGTACTGTGAACAGTGAGCACATATAGCAAACGTTTGAAAAATTCCTAAAATGTTAGGGCGCACAAATGTTACAGATATTTTACAGGGCAACGCCACCATTCCCGTAGTATTCCATGTTGTTGAGAACTACCCTGGTGAAAGTCGATGTAGCTCCTATGATGATCTGCTAAGTATTCCACAGCAGCGAGAAGCTCCTGTGCAAAGGCCATCCCTCCTGCTACTTCACCCCCAGTCAGGAGCCTGACACCCTGGTGGTAAGCTGGAGGGAAGCTCTTAGGGGTTGGAGCATGCTGGTTGGTTGCCTTCCCACTATTATGCTTAGCGCTATATAGAGCTGACACATACGGGCTGCAAGAATCACAGCTGGGTTCAGCTGAACAGAACTACCAGAGGACATTCTCCATGTGTAATGCAAACTTTCAATTCTACTTGATTTATTTGGTGCCAGAATGAGACAACCACTTATGAGGAAGCAGTTGGCGACAGTAGGAAGGAAAAACTCCTTTTTAACAGGAAGAAACCCCCAACAGAAGCAGGATCAGAGGCAGTCATTTGTTGCAAACTATCAGTTGGGTATGAGAGGAGGGGGGTGTGTAGGACAAAACTCTTATGAAATGAAAGCTAATGACCTAAAAATAAAGAACAAACAGACATTTAGAAACCAGTTGTACTTAACTTCAGCAAACGCAAAAAATAGTTTTAAGGAACCAATTTAACATCCAACAACCAACCAACTTGAGAAGTAGCTGATGGATGCAATATAACATCCGCTTGTCCCTACCAGAGGCCAAGTACTTCACTTAGAAGACAAAAATACCTCAATCAGTTAGCAAGCACTAGGTTTCCGTAGAAACAATGTGTTAGAGGTGAATACAACAGCTTGCATTTTTGAAGTAACATGTTTTTTTCCCTCTCATTCTGTGAGATAATTCTGTCTATTTCTGTCTAACAGTGATTGAATCTTTATAACATGTTAAAACATTTATGGAGTATTATAAGATACTGTCATTAAACCATTCAGAACAGGTTCAATAGTCACAGCTATCTTCTACAATTCTATAAGACCCATAACTGCTTCAAGGTTATTAGAGCCACATCACATAGTGCTGTGACTGATAGATCACCCTACTCTTTCTTTATGAGGTGACACAACGTGGACTTACAATAGAACATCTGAACTGTGGATATCGCAACACCTTCCATGCCTCGGCTTGCTGTAAAGGAAAATGTGGAGAAAAAAAAAACCCAGAGAGCAATCGAGAAAAAGGAAGAGAGAGGGAGAGAGAGAAAAAAGAAAGGTCTGGGCTTAGCCTTATCTCCTTCATGCCTGCCTACCTCCAGAGGTATGAGCTTGGAAGGTTTTAAAGTGACAGGGTTTGGCTCTTGATGCTACATCACTGTGCTTTGAATAGACCTGTAAGGCAAGGCCATGGCACAGGGTTTGTCTGAACCTAGATGTGTCAGAGACTTTAAAGCAAGTCTGTAAAAGGGTTCATTTGTTTATCGGACAGAAAAATGTGCATGTGCAGCATTGTAGTCGAGAGCCCCGAGTCCAAGAGTGGTCCCATTTCATTTAAATCTGAGGGCTAAAATCACAGCAAAAGGACACGCTTGATGCACGACAAACTGAAATCCTGACGTTTGACAGCTCCTAACCTGTATCGCACAATTCTTCAACAATTTTCCAAATAAAAGGAAGAGAAAAGCAGATCCTCAAACCATTCATTACAAGTGCAGAAATGTAAACATTCAGTTACAGACAGGAACTAAAAAATTCACGAACACACTGAGAGACGCGTTGATTAAATGTAGAGCAACCCAGACAGTCACATGGATACAAACCAGAGCTGCCATAACCTTTCCCTTCACTTCCCTCCCCTTGAGTCGCTGGAGAGGTTTCAGTTCTCCCTCAATCTCTTAAACCCCTGAGTGTTTGCTCAGGAGAAAGAGGGTCTGTCTTTTAAAGTCCAGCTTTAAATGGCATGTGTGTAAACAAAAAGATTTCTGTCTTTTCTCCAACATGAGACGTGATGCCATAATTTCTCCTGACAAGCTGGGCTCCCAATTGGTATTTATCTTGAACAGGCAGTGGAAAAGTGCAGCAGTGAAAGTGACACATGTTAAGACTCAGCATAACAAAAGGCAGCAGAGCTTCGGGGGTGGGTGACAAGTCAAAGGTCTCCCCCTCTGAGAGTTGTCATGGTAAGGATTAAAAAAAAGAAGAAGTAGAAGAAGAAGAAAATTGCATTTATTAAGTCATTATAGGGTGTTTGGTGTGTGACTTTTGACTTTTATAAAGGGAGGGGGTGAATCAGGGGCCCATATTTGGAAATGTCCATGTGTGAGATTCTCAGGAGAGAAGTATGCTACAGGTGGGAGTCATTCAGCTAGTTCAAATGGTTTTTGTCATTTTCTGGGATCAAATGCAGAATGAAAGGGAGTCATTTTTCCAGGAAGGATTGAAGCCAAACCCAAGCTTACAACAAAATGCAACTTGGATTGAGAAGTCAAGGCAAACAGAAACAAACGTAAATTCAAGAAACTTTCTCTCCTGTCGTAAGGTACCTGATTCGCAATCTCCCCTCATCCGTCCATGCGAAATACATAACTCAGATGTCAGATAGTGTTTCCGTCACAGTCACCCGTGCACATGTGAATTAATTCCCATAAATACGAGCAGCCCTCCTCTAGTTGAAATAAATTTTCATTACACAGATGAGGTGGGAAATAATAATCTTTGACTCCCAGTTAGAGCAAATGAAAGATGGTATCTCCCGGTGCCTGTGTTTTTCTTCACAGTTATTAAAATGAAAATTAAAGCCCGAGTGCTTGTGAATATAAAAACAGAAGTATTTACTGCAGAGTGCGTTTGTGCTGCTAAAAAGCATTTGTCTTCAAAAAGGCCCCATTAGACACAACAATAAGGAAAAAATAGCAACTGGAATCTCTTTCTGACATGAGTGAGCTGATCGCAGATTGTTCTTTGCCGGAAGTCTGCTTCATTTTAACTTTCTGATGTAGTGAACTACTACAGAGTATTCTGGCTGCCCTGTAGCTTGAAGGGATTTTGCTATGGCAAGAAGAGTGTGATTAATGCCCCTTTGTCCAAAACCTGTACATGTACAAGAGTTATGGCCAAAAGGTAAAAGTGTGTGTGTGTGTGTGTGTGTGTGTGTGTGTGTGTGTGTGTGTGTATGAGCATGCATCCATGTCTTTGTGGGGACCAAAAATTGGAAGTTTACTATATTTGTGGGGACCAACAGTCCTTATAGGGACCAAAATACTGGTCCTCACAAGTTTGAAGGCATTTTTGAGACTCAAAATTTGGTTTTAGTGTTAGGGTTAAAGTTGGGTTGTGGTTAGGGTTAGGGAAAGCATTAAGTCAATTAGATGTCCCCACATGTTATGAATACCCGACGTGTGTGTGTGTGTGCGTGTGTGAATGCCCCCGGGGTGCTTGCTTCTTCTGCGTTCCCCAGGGATCCAACCACAGCTGCATAAACCTGTCGGCTTTCATGATCGGCAAAGAGACGCACAGACACGCTTGGTGACAAGGCCCACCTAAATTTATTAGAGCTCCTCAGGACCAGCTCCACTGCAGGCTGGTGTCACTGCTGGTTACTCTGACACATGCATAAACACCCGCACACGCGCACAGACGCATGCAAACACACAATAACTGCAGCAAAGCAAATTCTCCAGGTTGGGGAAACATGGAAGAAGACCTAAATCGATCTTGATGCACGGCGAGTTCACCAAGCAGTCGATATCAGATGGAAAAACAAAACAAAACAAAACAAAATTATAAAGCACCAACGAATAAAAAGCTGAAACTGGTTTCTTTGGGCAAGATTCATTCAATCCAAAAATTTGTAAATGTTGGCCGATAGAACGACTGATGCGAGCTGTGTGCGATGGTAGGGTGATGCTAAAATGACAAAGTGTGAAGACGGAAAAGAAAAAAAGGTCTCTTCGCAGATGAGTGTGGGTTTGCGTGTCTCTGTGTGCATCCTGGTGCCAGGGCTGAGGCAGTAAGGACCCCAGAGCTGGCAGACATGCTAACCCCCCACCGCCCCTCCCGACTCTGTCTGCTCTGATTAGATGGGGCTTCTTACTACGATGTGCCAGGAGCTCTGCCGGAGATAAAGACAGACTAACAGATGTTCCCCTTATCTCAGGACCAACCTCAAGCCCATCAACCCCTTAACACACACGCACACGCACGCACGCACACACACACACACACACACACACACATGCACAATCCCTGAAACAAAAACACTTATATTGTGAGACTGTCCGTCTTTGTTAGGGTCTCATTCTGGATTGCAACTCAGACAGAAGTACTTTTTACTTTTATTAACAAACCCTAATTCATGGGAAATGCATGCACACACGTCCATGACAACGGAGCTGAATAACACGAACATTTACAGGTCCTGGCAGCTTCCTTCGGCACTGAGAGAGAGGAAACCTTTTCAGCCGCCCAACCCCTTTGCCTTCCTCCAGCCGCATGCAGTTAGGGCTGAAGTGGAATGTTAAGGTGGCTTTGAAGAGGCGTCTGCTTCTTGTCAGCACAGACACGACACACTTATTGTTCTCACCATGCACAGCTGATTATATTATCTCTTTCTTCCACATACCACACAAGTAGACAGAGTTTGAGAGATGGAGGTGAGATGTGGGTGGAAAAGAGGGGCGGTGTGAGGGGGGGGGGGGGGGGGAGAGAAAAATGGAGACAGAAAAAGCAACGATGGGAAGAAAGAGGAAAAAAAGAGTAGAGGATGTGCTAAATCAGGAGACAGAGAGATCATGGCACAAAGACGAAAAACAGAACTCCGGGGCCCCTGGGGGTTTGGGGGTCTATGTGTAGGCATAATGAGCGGAGCCAAACATATCCAGCCTCATTAATTTCAACTATCAAAACCACTTTTCTGGGTGCACCACGCTGCCTGCTTCTTCTCCTGTCTGCAAAAGCCCTCACTTGTCACCTAAGATCAAAAACAAGCAAGAAGGAGCGCTAGGCTAGAGGAACTGGGAGCTGGAAAATATACTTTTTTTCCCTTTATAGGAGCAGAGAGGGAACATCTTGCTATCTGCAGCATAACCAGCCAGTCTGGATTTAGGTCCTTGTGTGTTGAGTGTTCTCCAAAAGGTGACGATGCGTTTTAATGCACATCAATATTTATGAAGGGCATTTCCTTGGAATGTTAACAAGGAGACTGTGGTAAAAAAAAATAGACTGAAGGTCTTAAAAGAAAAGCTACAACCATTTACAATAAAACGGCAGCGTCTTCCATGAAGGGAAGAGATAATGCGCTCTGTAATGAAAGCAAAACCATTCAAACTGTCAGCGATGCAATATACGGCGAGGAAGAATCAGATGCCGAATGAATGTGAATTCGCTGACAATTAAACTGGAAACAATAATAAAAAAGCGCTTTGGCTTTGAAACCAGCCCCATCAGCACGAGGCAGTTGCTAAGGGTTTCGTAGCTCCTTTCACCCGTTTGCGTCAGTGTTTTTTCCTCCTCTTTTCTACAAGTAAACACGTCTCATTACGAAACATTTCTGTGCCGAACATGAACATCAGCTGCATCTAGTTTTAGAAAGCACCAGCATCTCATAAACTAGTTTGCTCTGCAGCGTTTTTTAGCTCCTATTTGTGGCTTTTTGTAAAAACAAGCCCGGTATACACCTCGGGGCATCTGGAGCTCAAACCACTGGCTACACTTTTTTTTTTTTTTTAAATCCCGCCTCTTCCCACAGTGTCCAGACAAGGTGGTCATTGTGAGATTATCTTCACTGTGTGCTGAGGACAGGCCCGAGGAGATATATAACCACCAAAACCAGACCTTGGCATTTGATGGTCTTCCTTCTTTGAGTTGGCCTAACAAAGCTACCCTTGATTAGAAAAAGAGTAAAAAAAACAGGATGGCATATGCTGATGTTTCACATGTCGGGCACAGTCAGATGTTTAGTAAGGTCTCGAGCACAGAGGCAGCTTTTGTGGTTCGCAATTAAACAAATATAATAAAGAGAATTTTCCAAAGCATGGCTAAGGCAGCTAATCTTTGTGTAGCAGTCAGTTGTGAAACACTGCGGATTCTGTTCGTCTGACTACATAAAGTGCATCGTGCACACAGTAACCTCGCCCATTAGGAGATAACGCTGGAACATCATTTGTTCATGTATGGAAAAGAGAAGGTGTTACGTGAGAAGCGGGACCACTATCAGGGAGTCTTACATTCCTGATCTTATCACTTGGTCTTGATTCAGGTTCTGCTGTTGCAAAAAAAGTCTCAGTGGAGAACGGAGCATATCTCCAAAAGAAAAAACAAAAACACATTCACACAGCGCGAGGGTGAAAAGTGGAAAGGCTGTCAAGGGGCGGCCAACTTTGTGTCATGTCCTATCTCGCTCGGCATGGCATTTTATCAGCGTATCACCTCCCTCTCTCCCTCTCAGACTGAGGAAAGTGTGTGGTAAACAACACTCTTCTTTCAATCTAAGAAATGGCCACAATCTCACCATCTCAAGTTTACAGAATCTTTTCCTACATCTGGATGCTCACCTGCAATTTTCTTTTCAAATGCCCATGCATGTCCCGCTTTTGAGCACACAAGTCGCAAAGATGTTGAATGAATAAAAAATAATACACCCACACACACACATATTTTTTTTCATGTGTAATATATATACATATCTATGTAAAAAACTTTCCTACTGCAAAAGTTGTCGACCGTCAACTGACTGATGAATTTTCAGGTAAGGCAAAGAGAGAAAAGAAAAAAAGCAATATATAAAAATGTAGGTCAAAGCTAAAAGTGATTTTGCCTGTAATCTGACACTACTGATGGCAATACAGGTATGAATATAAAAATCAAAAAGAAACAAAGAGGCCTCATTCTCTTTGGTCTCAGTCTGGCAGACTTTTGCTTTTATAAAAGCTAGAGCGCAGAGTTCTGCAGACGTAAAGTTTTTCAAACAGTGGAAGCATGAAACGCGGAATTCGCGATGGGGGCTGCCAGATATGAGAATGCCTCTGAGTGGGCGGTGAGGTAACTGGGGAAACTTGCTGTACTGCACTTTTATCAGGGTTTTATAATCAATCAAATGTGACAGGACCCTACAAAGACACAATAAGCCAGCTTTCCTTTTTTTTCTTGCTGGGGCTATACAAAGGGACCTGGGGTGACAGAGGGGGGCATTTTGGCTCTTTTTCTCGAACAGTTAGTTATTTTAACATAACAAGCAAAGCAGTACCTACAGCAGTGTAAATTTTCTTCTAAGCGCATTAATATTTTACTAACCACCAAGTAAAATGTGTGTATACTGGTTTAAAATTGAAGGAACCTGAGAGGTAATGAACTGCTTTGCATACGCAGGACCTGGTGACCTTGCAGCCATTAAGTTGACTATGAACTCCTCTGTATATCAAAGTATTCTAGAGTCGAATGTTTGGCCATTTGTAAAGCTTGGCCGAATTAATGTCACCCAACAGGACAATGATCCTGTACTACACTATACCACACTATGCTCAACTCACTTTCATTTATATAGCATTAAATCACAACAGCAGTCACCTCAAAGAACTATATTACAAGGTAAAGACCCTACAACAATAGAGAAAATCCCCCTATGAGCAAGCCTTCAGTGAAAGTGGGAAGGAAAAACTCCCTTTTACCAGGAAGAAACCAGGCTCAGGGAGGGGCAGCCATCTCTTGCAACCAGTTGGGTGTGAGGGGTCTAAGTTGTGCTTTAAATAATTTGAGTAGCACATTGTAATAACTTATGCCTCTTGCTAGCATGTTAGCAAGCTAACTAGCAAGATAGTGATGTAGAAGCAGGTTTGTAAACTGGTGTTTAAAGTCATTGATGTAAAGGTGGTTAGGCTAGTGAAGATGTGTTCATATCCCAGTAAGTGAAAATAAAAAGCAAAATGTATTCACATTAAGGAATTTGTCCCTTTATGTCCCCGTAAAACTACAACTGACTAATTGTTTCCTTATCAGTGAAGCACTGTGTGTGCACTATCTAAGTGTTTTCAGCAGCCCAAAGGGTCAATCCAGTAGTTCTCAGAAACAGATCAGTCATCAAGGCTTTAAGCTGAGGGGGCCATCTCATCACGTTCACTTTCATTGAGCTGTGGCCCCTCAAAGCAGCCGTCACAGTGTGGCTACTGACAGAAAACATCAGCAAGCCACTAATCTCTGTTTGGGCCTGCAAAAACAAAGACCTCTCACTCCCTCCCATTCACTCTTGTTATCCTTCTCTATGCCAGTCCCTCTCCCCCTACACCCACTGAGCCAGTCACTCAGCCTGCCCACCTCTCTGCTGCTTAGCAGCTTTCACACGCACTCACACTTAGGACCATATGGAGAGACCTAGTTGTTGCTATTGTCTCCCAAGTTATCTCCTCTCTCAGCACCTGGTAGGGGAGGAAGGATTATCCTACCTCCTAACCAGTTTAAGAATGCTCTCTACTTTTCCGAGTCTCTCCTGCCACACTTCCTGTTTTGTTCTCCTCCCATCGTGGTCAAGCACCACATGCCAGACTGAATGAGGCTTATCCACGAGGGGCAGACTTTACATGCAGCGCTGTTTAGCTCGATGCTGGCATGAACTGAGGAGGGGGCAAAGATGAATGAGACTTTGGTTAAGCCACTTGACATTCTCACACACGGCAGGCCAAATGGTACACAGTCAATCTAACCCCACTGCTTGCAACGGTGCCAACAGTGGCATGCTCAGCCGTAGTGTGGCCAAATAAGCCTACTTTTCATGCAAGGAAATAACATCATGACTTGTATGCTTATTTCTGACATTTTCTAATGTCATAAAATAGCTATACACAGGAGATCATTAAGGTTAAGATCAATATATTATATTTATAAACACTTTTGATAGCTCAGATAAGTTAGAACATACATTATTATCGCTTTGTGTTACAATTAGCTGTCTTTGTGCAATTAGCGTTAGAAAGCTGGCTTGCTTGTCTGGTACGTAAATGTGAAGCAAGTCAGTGCTTTTTCTGTATTAAGCAGGAAAAAAATCTGTGTTTGCTACAGGTTATGTATATTTTGCGAGTAGACCTGCACCAAGGATGATATTTAATACATGCACAGATGCTGTTTGTGATTCATTGACTTTCTGATAAGATCGACTGGTAAACAAACACAGAAGCCTTTGTGTTAGTGAGGTGAAGCCATCAAGGTCTCCAGATAACCTTGTTTACTGCTCTGTATGTATGTCCCATATAATAGGAAACTGCTGCCCTTATAGTCGTGTGGAGCTCAGAACTGAAAATAAACAGTACTCTAAAGTTACCGACGTCCTTCAGTAAACGCTTTTACTCATTCGCTCATTCTGGTTACTCATCTAATCTATCCAGAAATCAGGGCCTTTTCCATTTTACACAGTGCTATCTGGGTCGTGAATAGCGTGGAGGTGAAACAAAAATCAATAATTAGTTTAATTGTGTTAGGCTAATGCACAGGAAAGCCCATCTCTGCTCACATCAGCCAGCCTGACCAGCATGCAGGCAGGGAGACAGATAACAGAAGATGGCTCTGTTACACCTACGGGCTAATTACATGCGATTCATCAGACAGATGCTGCAATGACAGTTAATTGATTTGTGAATTAATAACCAGGAGTGAAATAATTTCGCTGCCAATGCGACTCCACTGTCACGGTAGCTTGCCAACGATGAGACACTCCACACGCTTCGGGGTGGTTCTACTGATCAGATTGATCCCCTCAAAAACAAACCCATTCAAAAGATGAGACACTTTATCTTACAATTTAATATATTATTACTTTGTCAAGTTTGCTCGCTTACGGAGATGGTGTTATGTGGGTCTTACTCAGCATTTCTATTGACTTGATGTCAAAGAGCTCAATTTTGGTTTCAGCTGACCACAGCACTTTCTTCCAAGTCTTCACTGAATCATTTAGATATTCACTGGCAAGCTTAAGGCGGATCTGTACGTGTGCCTTCTTTAGCAGGGGGTACGTGCAGGTGCTATAAGGTTTCTGTGTTACCAATGGTATACACGGTGACTGTGGTCCCAGGTGCCTTTAGATCATTAGCAAGCTCCTTCTGTGTAGTCTTTGGCTGATCTACCATCTTTCTCATGACTATCCTCACCCCAAGTCAGCATAAAGATAAAGTTTCCCAATTGGCATCCGTTGGAAGAAAGAATGCCCAGTTGCTTGTTGGCTGAGCTTTTGATATCTAAAAAGCATCAAGTCAGTCTCTTTTTTTTTAATCTGACAATTAAAGGGAGGAAGCAGTGGGCACCATTTGGAGTGCATTATGGGAAAACACATATCCAAGGCCACTTGTGATACACTTTTCTTATGCCTAGCCCTTCAGGGATCTTCTGAGGGGAAACTGAATGTTCTAAGACAGGGAATAAAACAAGCAAAGAAAGAAAGGCGCTAGAAGCATGCCACTAAGAAAAAGGGCTGCAACAAGTAAACATGGTTATAACAGTATGGGTTGTTTGAGTATTGTTACAGCCAGGTATGGGTGGGTGGGGTTGGGGACTGGGGGGTTGAAGTTTTTAGTTGTAGAGAGTGCAAGAAGGTTAGGAGGTCACGAGGGACTGAAAATAATGAAGAGGAAAGCCTCATTCACTTCCTTGGTTTAGCCTTTGGCCCATAATGAGGGCTCTTGACACCGGGGAGCACACTGATACGACACATTTGGCAGTCAGGCAAATTGACCTGGGAGCCTGACGGGTGATTGACAGCTACTCCTCAGGGCGCCTAAGCTGCCGGGCATGTGCGCGTGTTCGCATGTGAAGGAGGAGTCCGCCTTACGGAGAAGGAAAGAGACAGCGAGGTGGAGGGAAAGAGAGAGAGTGGATGATGTGGCAAGGGGCTGACAGCGACGAAGAGGAAAAAAGTACTAAAGCAGCCCTGAAAAGGTAATTGTGGGTAATTTAATGCAGAACCAAATTAGAATTTTAGGTTCAAACGACAAAGTGGTCTGGAAAGAAAGTGTTTACCAGACAGGATAATTCGATATTGGTGCGGGCACTGAGGCATATGCGCGTGTGTTCATGTGTGCACACTTGTGTTGCTGTTCATGTGTTGAGCTGTCTCACTACATTATTGGACATTAAATATGCTCTGCCTGCTTGTTGATAGCCATCCTCTGAAAATGCTCGAGTGCGTTTGTGTGCTCAGAAATTTCTTGGGGTTGTGTTCCCAGAAGGAGGGGTGCAGGTTATTAAGCAAAAATGATTTTTAATTTTACATGTATAAATTTAAATCTGTGTTCCATCTATTCAGTACTTTGAAACACTTTTTACTCATAATTTGTTTTTGTTTTTTTGAACTTTAGATTAAGGTCAGTCACAGAATTTCACACCCTTGAAGTCAAGCGAATGATATAATTTAGTAACCTTCTTCTTCCAGCTGCTCCCTTTAGGGGTCATCTTTGCGGGTTATCTCTGTCTCCCTATCCCTAGCAGCCTCCTCTATATACCAGCCCTCTGCATGTCGTCTGTCACAAATCCCCCTTGACACTCATATCCCCCCACTCCACCCTGTCTCCACTCTCTTCTTCACCTCTCAAGCCCGTTACTTTGGATGGTTGACCACAGATATTTAAATCTGTCCACCTTCACTATCTCTACTCACTGTTACACCTATCTCCTTCTTATTCACACACATATTCAGTCTTGCTTCGACTGACTTTCATTCCTCTTCTCTCCAGGGCATACCTCCACCTCTCCAGATTCTCTTCCACTTGCATCATAGTCTATGGAGACTCCTACCTGACCTCTTCTGTTAGCCTGTCCATCACCATCGCAAAGAACAAGCGGTTCACAGCCAATGCCCAAAGTAATTCTAAACCCACCATGAACCCATCACCTGCCACACCTAATGCACACTTCACGTGTCCTGTTCCACCCTGACAAACTTCTCTGTTACTGCTGACTCCCTCATGCGGTACAACGGCTCCTCTTCTGGCACTCTGCCATATGTTTTCTCTAGATCCACAATGACGCAGTACAACTCCAACTTCCAACCTTCTCTATAATTCTCCATGAACACTCTCCTCCCATCTGTAGTGTTCTTTCTCAGCACGAAGCCAACTTCTTCTATCTTAAACAACTCTTTTGCATAAAGCTTCATGGCACGGTTCATCAGCTTTGTGCTTTTGTAGTTATTACAGCTCCGCACATCCCCCTTGTTCTCGATCATTTATTTGTTATATTGTATCAAAAACTCTTCAGTTTACATATAGACATGACTCCCCAGCACGTTCTCATTCCCAGGACACAGAGCTGGTTCAGTGTCTCACAGATGTATACATATGGATGCTTGTAATGGGCTGCTCAGCGTGACATTTGAAAGGAATAGGTTAAGTACATTTTTCACTGTGCAGGGTTAATGCTGTAAAGAATCATACTTTCTCTCCCTAAACCTAACCATTTGCTTAAAGCCAACCAAGAAGGCAAGTGGAAGCAAAATTAAAAAGGAAGCGACCGAAAATGAAGCAAAACAAAGTTTAAAGCACACCTTAACAGCAAACAACTTCTGGTTTGTCCTGCCACCACCCCCTCCATCTTCTAAATATGGACTTCATCGCTCTTGTTATGCTTCCTTTGTGCGATGCACCAAAGCGCCAGTGCTAAAGGGCACCTTTGCATATCCCAGCGATGCCATCAGCATCTGACAAAACAGCAGCATTTGAAGATGCAGCTGACTACCCCCCCCCCCCCCAAATTTATGGAAGAGCTATCATTTAATGAAGTTAAGGTGGAATGGGCTTCCTATTCCCCCTTAAGAGCTAATAAAAAAGTTACAAAACTTTGCTGTTTTCGACCAGGAAAAAATAGATTATGGGATTTAATTCTTTTTCAGTTCTTTTTTTTTGGGACATGACTTAAGATGATTTTAAAAATGAACAAATAAATAAATTAGAATTCTAGAATATCTATTTGACTTTAGTATATTGTTTTACCTTTATATTCTGGTCTTTGGACGACAAACCTGTGACTAATGATTTTTTTTCAGATATGTGTTATTAGCAAAGCCTTTAGGTATCGTCTCAATGGATTTGGCTTCATTATGTTACAGTGTGCTCTAAGAACTTCAGCTTTACTCGTCTTGTTGAAACACGATGCATATGAACCGAGTTTCTTTTATGCAGTCAGTTTAAGTTACAGCCTTAAGTTAGCCTGCCAATAAATCGTCTCTCTTCTTGTGCACACTGTACCGATCAGACCTGCAGCCCATAACTCTCATCATGTCTGTGGTCTGTTGGGCTGTGGCGTTTGACTGCCAGACAAAGATAGGGGAATGAGATTTTTATGTCTGTCTTAAACAGGAGGAGATATATCACTCCGACCCAGGTGTAAACACTGACTAACAGTCTATTTATCTCACAATCCAGAGAGACCCTGACCTCGCTGCTTCCCAGCTCATAAAACAGACTCCCAAACCCAGAGGGGGGGGGGGGACGTGTACCTGACGTGTAGTGCTTAGATACTGTCACGACACAGGACACTGAATAGAACAAGAAAAATTCTGAGCTAAAAAAAATAATCCTGTCTGGTACAAAGACTGGCACTGCCACAGAAGAAAGAACTGCTGACAGCTCAGACACCTGCACATCCAACTTATTTATTGACTGACTTTAAAATTTTCATAATTGGTGTCTTTTCTCTTTTGCTCTCTTGACTTTCTAAAAAAGGAATTTCCTTGGATAATTGGTAATTCTAAAGACAGACTCAGCCTTGATTCTGAAGTCCTAACCAAAATTCCTGTTGATAGGAATCAAAAGTGACAGAATTATAACTGCACTGCAATGTTGTCAGCATTGTTACAATTATCCAGAAGAGTCACAATACAAAACCCGTCATCATCAAGCAAACATTTTCACACAAGTGAAGGAAACATTAGCATTAATTGTTTAAGGTGCAGTATCTGAGCTGATATTTTACTGAAGTGAGAACTGTGCTCCGTGTGTAAATGGGAGCAATTAAGTGCTGTGTTACTTTTGTTAAATCAAGAAGAATGGCCCTCATTTACCTACAGTGTGTTAATCTGTGTGCAAATTGCACATATTCAAGGTAGCTACATATTTATTGTATAAGAGAACAGAATCAACAGTGTCACTGTTTTATGAATGCTTATTTACAGATTTGCATGACAATGACTGTTTAGCAAAATGTATGAACAAACAAGAATGTAAAGGTAATGTACAAGATACAACAACATGCATGTTGTATGATGTAGCGTAGATGCAATGTTGCCATTATTTTTGAGATCAGCTAACAGACTTAGTAGAATCTGGATTTTTCTCTTTCTCTTTTTGTTTATCTGGGCCTGAAAGATCAGCTGTTCCCTATCCTCCACCAGCTCTCTTCTTTTTCTCGTAGCCTGCTTGTCTTTATCAACTTTGACTCAAAAAGCTTTTTTAAAAAAAAAACAACAAAAAAAACTCTCAGGGGAATCGATATTTAATATCCCCTTTATTTTAGCCTGTGTGCCATTTAGATGTATTTCTCTCTTTCTCTTAGATAAATAAATTCCCTTGTCGCCCCAGAGGTCTTTATCCTTCAAGCTTTGGTCCTCTACCAGAGCCGTGGGAGCCTGAAGGACCTGTGCTGTCTTTGCTGTGTTCTAGGACTGCACTCTTCTGGACAGAGATCTCAGATGTTGTTCCTGGGTTTTCCTGGAGCCACTCCCATAACTTTGGGGTCACCGCACTGAGTTCTCCAGTTACAACTGGGACCACTGTTACATTCACATCTTCTCAAGCTCTTCTCTGAGTCCTCGGTGCTTGAAGTTTCATATGGTCCTTCTTTCTGATGTTGCTATCACTATGGCCATCTTCTCTTCAAGAGTTTCTGCTGCCTGAGGCACTAACCACATGGTCACTTGTGGCCAGGTCATTAGACGGCAGTTGGATGGGATTCTGGGAATCCTTGGGGATCAGGACTGTCCAGCCTTAAGTTAGCCTCTCATCAAGCAGCTGGTTCATTTGTGCTGCAAAATGCTCATGGAGTGTTGTCATCTTCTTCAGCCAGTAGGTGTGAAACATGGAAGCACGTGGAAAACACTATGGAAAGATGCCCCTTTTACTGTCTTCCCCCTCGACACTACTATTTAAATTTCCACACGGGCATTTGTAAATGAGGACAAATGTTTCTACTCTTGTAATTTTGCACCTGTATCTCTGTCAGGTAAATGTCCTAAACCCGTAATGTGGCAAATATAGGAAGAGTCAAACTGTATTCTTCCTGACTCGTAAGCCAATTAAAATTCAATTGAGAGCCCCTTTAAAAAAGTCTTATCTGTTATTACATCATTTCCTCTGTTTCTGTTAGTCCTTTTTGTGTTGTTTAAGAATCACCAGCAAGCCAAATAAACAAGCAAGTGTGGCGTTTTCTCTCTTCTCAGTAAAGATATTGGGGGAAAAAAAGAAACAATTCTATTAAAAATATATGTTTTGAATGTTTTAAAAATGTCATTTGTAATCTAACAAAGGTAAATTCATTAACCTTCGCTCCTCAGGCGTGTTAACAGGTATAATAAGATGCTTATCTATTAAAACTAATAACACAAATGCTAATTATCTGTTTATCAGTCAGTGATGTAACGCTGGAAACGCTGTTCCAGTAAACCTCCAGAAAACAACGTTGACACATGAAGGCTTTGCCATTGTGTTTACTTGCTGTCAACACACTGCAGGCGCACAGCCACCTAATTAACATCTATGTCCTGTAACTGTGCCAATGTGTGCGTGTTTTATTCTCATTCCGATAGTGGGGGAAACAAAGCAAACTAACAACAAAAGGAAAGTATTTTGGCCAGAGGCATCAATCGCTCTGCCATGATACAAAAAAGAAAAAAAGGAAGTATTCTCATCATCTCAGGCCAAAGCTGGTTAAAAACAAATAAGTAAACAAAAAAAGAGGGATGGTCTCACATGAATGTGAGCAATAATGACACACTGACAGCTCCAATTTATATGGCTAATAACCGTGTCACAGCATCATGGAGCCTGCCTGGTGAATTATAGCCCCTGTAGACTCTATCGCTGCCATTTTTCCTAAAGCCTCCCCGAGGAGCATCCTCGTCGGCTGCATTCTTCTCCCCAAGGCCAGCGCGGAAGACGAGGAGGAGGAGGAGGCTCGCAGATATGTGGAGAGTTACAGCAGAGGGTTGCGGACTGCTTGCCTTTTATGTCTCTAACGGTTGTTTTAAAGACAGACCGATGGGTGCGATGAGAGCTGGGGAGGAGGAGACGTGGAGGGAGGCGGTGTTTAGCGAGCACCTCTGTGGAGAAAAGCGGTTGAGTTATGGAGTGTGGTGGGGACTGGATACAGCTTGCACCTCTCCACGATGGCCGGATAAATGATGGGATGGAAATCTACAACTGCGGCCTCGACGGCGAGGCGTGGGAGGTCAAAACGCGCTTCTATACCACAATCTTTTTCTCTCTCCAGGAGCTGGGACTCACTGGTGATCTATCTGCCTTTGAATTTTGTCTTCTACCTCTCTTTGTCTTTGCTTTTTACCACCAGCCGGTGATGTAACCAGTTACTCATTCTCCAACAAAGGTTAAAATTCGATTTCAAGAAACAGCAGAAATCAAATCATAAGGGATCATTAGTTACTTTCCAATTCAGCATCCCGTGCTCACAATTTAACCACTCTCACTCTTCCTTTCCACACTTCGCCTTCTTTCTAGCCACCTCTGCCTGTGTTTTGGGAGCAACGATGACGCAGCATGCCATTCTGATTACAAGGTTAAAAGACACAGGCGGGGGAGTCGAACAAACAGTTGCGCCACTGAAATCATCCTCGCTAAAATAGAAATGGCATCTGTCAGACGTCGGCTGTAATCGTGTTAATGTTTGAATGTGTACCCTGACAAAGAAACTGCACGTACACACACACACACACACACACACACAAAGGAAAAGATGAGAAAGACGTGCTGTAAAGCGCCCCATTAAAGATGAAATTGTGCCGGCTGTCTGCATTGGTCAAAAAGATTAAAAAACAATAAACAAAACAAGACATGGGTGGTTGTTTAGACAGGGGTTTCATTCTGTCACTCTGCACCCCCTGATAACATGGTCCACCCTGTCTGTGTGTGTGTGGGCTGCTTGCTTTCACCAATGGCCCACCTACCCAATCAAGCCACAAAAAAACATTACTTTCTCTTCTCCTGTCATCCTCTTTTTTCATCATCTCCTTCCTTTTAACTAAGCTGATTAAAAGGCAACTCCCTCTCTCTATTTACTCAAACACCGCCCCCCACCCCTCCACACACACACACTCACACACTCACCCAGCTGCCACCTAACCCACAGCCCAACGGCAGCGTGGGACGGCAAGGAGCCCTAACCACTTTCTGCATGAATATTAAGTGCGGGATTTGTGTCGCGGGTTTGAAATTGGAAATCACAAGTTTGACTAATCAGCTTTGGAGGTTCCACATTGTGGGGTTTGTGTGTGAGTGAGTGTGTGTGCGTGCGTGCATATACGTCTCTTCTCTCGTCTCCAGTGGAAACAGAGAGCCCCTACACACACAAACACACACACAACCCAACCACCGCTACCACTGATCCTGCTGCGAGTCAGAGTGCTTATTCAGTGCCTCAGCAGGGCCAAGCACCCCCTCCCCCCACACACACACTTGCACAAATGCTCCCCTCCACCCTTGCTTTACTGTATTCACTCCCACCCACCTCCCATTTAAAAAGGGGACCAGAAATAGCCCAAGAGGCTATTAGGAAAAATAGAGCCAGAGGAGGAGGAGGAAGCAGTAGGGGTTTACAGTCCAAAGCCATTCAAGGATACACTCCAGAGTCTCTCTCTCCCCCTTGTCATCCATCCTCCTCCTTTGCTCTCTCTGCCTCTCTTTGTTCTGATGAATCAGTGCTTTAGTGAACATGCTCATTACAGCTTGATAGCTGGGGCTTGTGCACCATCCCTGGCATTGGTTTAAAATGGGGGCGAAAGACAGATAAAGACAGATGGAGTGTGTGTGTGGGGAGGGGGGGGGGGACTGTAGTGTAGGGAGTGGAAGCGTGCAACAGGAAAGTGGGAGAAAAAGAATAAGAATGAATGAAGGTTGGAAAAAAGGAACATTAACAAAGCAGAAAGGATTCCACAATGATGGACCGCAGGTGAAATGAAGGGGGAGGAAAATTTGTTATAATTCAAATTTTCTGCCTTTTTCCCTTTCGCCACACTTAAAAAAAAAAAATCACGATCATATTTAGAACATCTTTGTCTTGCTCCATGTACGAAATGTTATTTTCAAGAGACAAGAGACATTCGCTTGCTTTAAATCACTTAAATAAACCACTTTAGCTTCAGGGTTGGACATTTCGCTATCAATTTATGGTGCTCCATCTCCTTGTGGAAATGCACCGAGTCTTCTACAAAATGAAAATTACAGATAACATTCAAAGGTATTGCTGATAATAGCAACACTATACATTCTTATTCGTTCTGAAAATGTTATGTAGAACGTTTTTTTTTTATTCTTTACGAAGAAAACTTGCAAAAGAGATGCAAAAACTCCTGACTAACCTGAATCTGTCTCCTGATAGTAATGTAAAAGAGCTAGAAATACTCGACCATGACCAATGACACACGTCTAACCTCTTTGTCTCACAGTTTATGATCTCAGTGGATGCCAGGATGATTCCATGGTTCAGATGACAGGTTAACACGATTCTGCTGTGAAACAGATGTCAGCTGAGATATAATGTGATTATGTAGATACACAGTGAGACAAATAACATAACCATAGTGTAAATGTGATCCTACAACAGATGCATGTTTTTTAAATAGTGGATCAAACTGGCCTGTTTGTGCACCTCTGAATAGCATAATTTAGGAACTGTTTTTTATTCATCGCATGAATGTAAAATTTCCCTCAAAATAACAAAACTGTGAAATTATTGCCATAAAGACTTTTAAAACCCTGTATGCAAACGCATTTTACACTGTGGGCCACAAACAAATAGCTGTGATCCAAAGTGGGCCGGATCAGAGGATCTTTCTGTTGGTGTAAAGAAGTTTAACTGCACGTCTAATACCGGAGATATTTTAACATAAAGGAAACAACTGATATTTCAGCAACACGTCTCAGTTTTTCGATATTTTCAACATGAAGAAATGCTGCTTTGGTCTTAAACTGCAAGAAATAAATGTGTAAAATGACAGAAAAAGTTCTGTTAGCTCATTGAGCAGACAGTCCAATATATACATTTCTATAGTAGACAGTGAAAAAATAGCAACGTTCTCTAATTTTATTGTCTATCTATTACTTACTCATGCCGTAGGACTGAAAATACAGAAACAAGGTTAAAATTTGTGCCTTCCTTCACATTTGCCAAAGCCAACCAGTGGCGGGCCAATTCTGGCCCCTGTGCCTTATGAGTGACACCCATAGTGTAGAGGCTGAATAATGTTTGTTTTTTATAAATCACTTACACACTACATTTCCAGCAAACAAAGTTTTTCTGTCTCAATCCAAGAAATTGTCACTAATTTTAAAGTTTTATACAGCAACTCAAGGTATTTTATTGACCAGGAAATTAGTTCCTTTCAAAACAAGTCCCTCCTTCTTACATGTGATGTGTCAGCTTGCCCTTCCACTAGAATCAAGGATTGTTTGTCTGCTCAAGCATTATTGGTTTGGACTTCTCACACTACAAGCAATCTACAAATGAAAAAGGAAAGTCCTGGTACAGAGCAGACAGAAATAATAAATCTAAATATTAATACACAGACATCAGTTTATAGCAATGATTATGAGAGTAACATTATATAGAAACATTACAGAAAACTATAAAGTAGTTAGGTAGTCAACCTTCGCTGAGATGCAAGAGATAAATCACAACTTTCTACAAAAGGTCATAAAAAAAAGCTGTGGATTTTAATTGACGTCCCTGACTACGACTAAAACACGGCCATTATCCGTGGTGAAACTAACTGCAGGTCGGCCTGGCGGTGAGCCTTTAATGATAGCCATATAACTGTAGGATGGGGATTATTCTTTATGTTTAACCATGGCAGAGAAGACAAGTGTTTCTAGGATGACATCTCACTGGGACGCTTACAGACCATCAGCCATAAAAGCTGTAAAGCTAAAAGATAGTGGAGCGATGAGAGGCCACAGTTGCACATGTTTTTAAGTGGTAATGGCCAACAATAACACCACGATATCAAACTCTAAGACAGAGACAATAGAGCGAAAATGCCTATTGTGACAGAATTGAAATTTTAAAGCAAAAATATTTGTTTGTTTCCTAAAAAGCTAGACGTTAGTGGTACTTAATGAGTGAAATCAAAGTCTCAGTGGCAGATCCTTGTATTTTTACTCTTACTTTTACTGTGTAGTTCCAGACAAGAGGACAATGGAGAGGAATAACAGAGCTTATTGCTTGGGACCGACATGGCATTTGGTCCAATCAGTGAACCAATTCAATAAGTCTGACTAGGTTAAAATGCCTTTGCTTATTAACTTCCCAAGTAATCTCTTTTGGCACAAACAAACCCCACCCCACCACAGTTGGTACAGTGGAAACGGAGGGATGCTAATGCGATTCCCTTGAAACAGCCCGCTTTTCTTTGAAAACAAGCCAGGCTCTAAGACCTTTAGGTCTGCGATGATCCGCAATGACATCATGAGCCCATTACCGTGGTCCGACAAGGCTGTGTGCTGCCATTACTCTGTTGAATGGGACTAAGAGCATTTTTACAGGCACGCTGATGGCATTAGAAATGTGTGGTGGCCTCCACAGGGCTTTATCAGGTCCCACAGTCAGCTCAAACATGTCCAGCTCAGGTAATGAAGCACTTGTCCCTTTTTGCTAAAGGGGTCCTAAAGTCCAGTCTGGGCCCTATCAGTGCCCTGTAACATATACAGAGAAGCCTCCAGGCTTTCCCTAGTAAATTTATTTTTTTTTAAATTCTGCACATATGGGACCACAGAGTAACAGTCAGGAAATGAGTCCCATGTTCACTCGATAACCACAGGATATACACTCTGCTAACACACACGAAAACCTGATTCCTACGTTAGAAAAGATGGTGTAAGCTACCCAACAAGTGTTATCAAAAC
The DNA here is from genome assembly GCF_051167445.1 of Perissodus microlepis. Lineage (NCBI taxonomy): Eukaryota > Metazoa > Chordata > Actinopteri > Cichliformes > Cichlidae > Perissodus > Perissodus microlepis. The sequence goes on from NC_140469.1 coordinate 6,474,887, forward strand.
AAAGCAAATAATTGATTTTATAAGTAAATAAAACTACATTTAAGTTTTGTCTGTCCAACATTTTCATGTTATTACTTAAACACACAAACACTCTTAATTAAAATGATGCACCATTCACAGTTAGTTATAAAGACTGAATGTGAAGGCCCACACTGTGATCACAAATTCTGTCCAAAACTTTCACAGAACTTAACCGAATGTTCATACAGACATTAAAAAGAAGAAGAAGAATCGTCCTGTGCACTATTTCAGTACCTCCTCATGAGTCAATCTCAAATATTGGAAGAAGGCTTAAGACAGATGGAATGTGTCGCTGGCTGGTCTTGTGGATTTGGGACGTACTCACCCATTCAGCTCCCAGTAATTACAAAGGGTTTTGCTGAGATCCGATTTGCCACTGGAAGCTTGTTCAAGGCACGGGGATTGGAATGACAATGCCGTAGTATGATAAAGGAATATGGATACTGCTCTTAAAATAGAGGGAACTTATGCTGCTCTGTGCTGAGAGCACTTGCTCACTGGCTCAGATGTGGTAAGGTAAATTTAATTACGTGCCCCTGTACACACTGGCCGGCTTTTGATTAGAACGGACTGACTTCTTGGCACAGCTGCAACACCGGAACCACTTGGAAAACAGCATGTAGGTCACAGTCTGGCTTTTGATGTAGGAGACAACTAAACGTATGTTTTTTTCTCATGTTCATGTAGTGGTCTCTTTATAATGTCACACATTACAAAGCGACGACAAGGTAAAGGTAAGCTTTGACATTAAGATTTTACAGAGGACACAGTGTTGGTACTATGGATCTTGTAGATTACCAACATGTTAACAATACACACCACACTTATTAGTCAGTATTTAAGTTGCAGCTGTTATTCGAATGGATTTTGATGAATACACAGCAGTAAAAGAAAGCTATTAACTACTTGTTTCCACAACCTGACAGTTTTGCTTCCCTTTCTTTCACGAGTTATATTTACAGTAAGAGTTCAAGCCTTAAGCAACCTGGAACAACTTCAATGTCTTGCCTTGGCTGACACTGGGGTCACTTCTGTGTGCATCTATTTGAATGCTATTCTTGTAGTGACAGGCAGAGATGGAAATAAGGCTGAAGGAGGATGAAGAGGCATGGGAGCCACCTGCTTGCTGACACGGTCCACAGTGCAAACCCGCTCGGCAGTCACCTGCCTCTCCGTCACATTCCTCACCTGATCTATTTCGGGAGTGCTCTGGAGTGCATGTTAGTGGAGAGGACCCACAATCAGTTTGCAAAATGGTGTTATCTATCACATGAAAAGCAGAATTTCTCACGGAGATCTCCATAACCGGCACACACAGCGACGCGTGTTATTTAATCAACATGGATTTCTAAGTGATTGAATTCCAGGAGAAATATATTCCACGTTTGCTAACAGCGTGTTCTCTCAGAGCTTTCTCCCAATTAGTCGCTGTGACATTTTCAAAACAAATCATCACCTTCATACCAAACTGTAGAGGGAAACTTGCCGGGCCTGACAAATGCCCGTCTAGTTTGTGAATATCTCCTCTGTGCCGTACAGTCGGTTGCGGTGTCGGGAATTAGATGTTTTCACGGGAGTTTGGAGCGGTGGATTAAATCTCTATTTAGAGCTGGTGATTGCCAGAAATGGAAGGTCCTCTAGAACTGATCAACAAACAAGGCTTCAGCATCCTCCGGCCATATACAACCCCCCCCCCCCCCCCCCCCCCCTTCTAAGTCTTTCCTTTCCTATGTCTGCCCTGTATGCCTCACACTCCCCTCTTTTCCTTTCATCTTCTTGTGAAAATTCATTAGGTACTGTACGCATGTCTTCCAGGCTTCAAAGGACGTTGATAAAACACTGCATGCGCAACCTTAATCAGCTTGATCCACTTGATGTAGAGCTGAAGTGAGGTGGGTCTATATCTCTCTCACGCTCGCGTCTTCCTTCTTTCTCTCTCTCTCGATATGCTTTCAGGCTGTTTGCTTTCTTAAATGAATGTAATGGTACAAACGGAGGATAAATTGCCTTTCTGTGCGCTCCATCTCATCACATCCATCCCACAGGGCCCTTTCCAAAGTGGTAGGTTAAAAACAAAAGAGAGAAAAAAAAGAAGAAGAAGAAAAAAAAAGAATGAAAACAGACCAGGAAAATAATTCACTTGCCTTGCCTGGGAGATACTCATTGCTATCTGTGTGGAAACCCCTGCGATAAGGCTGATGTGCATTTGGTGCATTAGGCCTCCTGCACTATCGCCGCTGCACAGAGCGGGCTGGGAGAAAAGGGCAAAAGTCTGTGCGCAAATGTGTGTCTTTGTGTTGGAGCTGTCCCCTCATTTTGTAACCTATCTACAGATATTACGTGGGGCTTTTCCAAAGCCGTACAGGGACTGAAACGTCTAAAAAGCTGTGTGCACAGATTGTCCTGTGGGTACAGCTAGCTGAGTGCCTTGAGGATTCACCCGAGGACTCATCCATTTCATCCTCAGTGCTCTTAACAATACCTAACATTCCAGATTAAGGAACAGGGAATACGCCTTACAATTACTGAGGCACTAATATCAAAGCTACACACAGACACTCAGGGAAAAGAATGGAAAACTCACAAGGATTTTTTCTCAGAGACTAAATGCTTCCAAGGCTCTGGGACTCAAACTGGACTGACAAAAAGAAACCAAACACAGTTATGTGACTAACTGCTTTAACAGCAAGTCAGTAAAGCGTAATTCGTTACAGCTAATGTATGTGTCTCATTAAAGCAAAACTGTTCCTTGATGCTAGTCATATCAATCCGACTCCCTCGGGGACACGAAGAAAATGTTATTAGCGGCTCACGAGCCGTTATTAAAGCCTTAACGCCGTTACAAGGGTCGTAAAAGATTCATTTGTTTACCAATGAATTATTGAGAGGTAGGATTTAATCAAAGCTACAGATGTTGCAGTCAGAAAGTGTTGTTAATCTCGCTTTGATTGCGTCTAAATGAAAATATAGACTATAAAAATCACAGAGACTGATTGCAGATTGTAGAGTTAATTATAGTCGCCAAAATAAGAGAGCAAACAATAAAAAAGTGATTACTTCAGACTGATTCAGCGATCATTGTGGGGTGGGGGGGCTTTGCCGTTCAGTAAGAACTTACTCTTCATCTGCATTACTCTAATAGAGTCATCCAGTGGTCCATTCAGACATTACAGCACGTAACACAACTGAAGATTGTGCATCTGTGTTGGAATGTGACTGTTGTGGTTCCTCATCTGAAGACAATGACAGGGAACGATTGGGAGGATAACAGCTCCACTGCCCTGTGGTTATGAACCAACTTGGCGGGGGGGTTTGAACGTTTCCCACCTTAAAAGTCAACATCTTTGAGCAGAATCACGAGGCGATGATGGGGGGGATGCTCAGAAAATGTTCTTTTGAGATGAAAAGCCTGACCTTTTTATCAGCAGCAGAAAATGCATTAGCAGCCTCATAATTCAATTTCACGACCATGCAAAGTGGAGGATTTGACTGAGTTTCAGTGCGGCGAGAGTGAGGAGAAAAACACGGCGCTGAGTGTTTCTTTGGGTTGTTTTCCTCTCTTTGCTGCTTGCTTGCCAAACTCTTCAGAGCTGCTGAGTTGCAGAGGACTTCAAGGGCTTTGCACAGCTGAGCGCCGTGAGCTCCGTATCGTTTCTCCACCCGCCGTCGCCGCCACCGCCACCACTTCTTCTTCTGTGTCTCCCTGACTCTGTCTTGCCCGTGCTCTAAGAGGCTTTAGAAAGTCAACTGGGTAATGGGAGCAGCAGTCAATCAAATTGCACTCTCAAAGGTGATGCTTTGTTTCACGCCCGCTTCCCAAAAACCCCGTGGAGCCTGGCACCTGTCAGGTTGTCGTTCTGAAACGCGGCATCCAGTTCCAGTCACCCAAACCACCCGGTCCCTTGGCAGATGGAAGGGTTGACTTGTCAACCGCCTGTCGAGAAATGAGGTCATTCCATTTTGCTAGGTCTTGCCTTTTTTTTTTTAATAAGGTGAAACGAAACAAACTTAAAAGGAAACGCTGTTCGGGTGTTTACGTCTGCCTCACTCTCATGTAAGCTCCGTAACAGAGCAAGTGCAATTTACTCTGTGTGCAGTGTGACAAATGATATTTACCTTTACTTTATATAAGGCGTTAACAAAACTGAACATAAATAAATCCCAGCTGTCTATTGGTGCCCTTCAGTTTTACTGAGTCTGACAGCATTGTCAAAACAGCACTGGAGCTGCCAGTTCTAATAACATGGAGGTAAGTAATAAATTGTCAAATGAGCTCTTGTTGTACCGTGATCTCACGGAGGAACAGTAAAACTTGATACGACAGCACGGGCGGGATCTCTGGACGCCCACACCGACCAGGGGTCCTCGTATCTCTAAGGGTTTTATAGGCTCAGGTCTGACTCATTCCAGCTTTACAGTCACAGTGACCTTCCTATTAGAGCTCCATTACCAAAGGTCTATTAGAGAGAGGGGAGCATACCCAGGCTATTTTTCCAGCTGTGGCCTCGTCTTATGAACTGTAGTAGATAAACAAGTATGCAGCTTTGTTAGCTGCGCAGAGTCACGGGTGAATTAAGGCATTAAATGAAAGCACTTGTATGTAAAAACAAGAAGTAAAAGTGAGTCACAGATGCAAAACCAAAATCTACAGAAAACAGGATCTGCAAGCAGCTGGACCCCACCTCCTCTGAAAAGGCCCACCACCCAAAACCAAACCAAAGGGCCACTAAGCAGCTCTGCTTAGTTTAGTGAAGCTAAAGAAAGATTTTCCATCTAATTAAACATATTTTGCTGTAATGAGTGTTTCTTCTCCATTCACCTCTTTTGAATCTTCGTGTATTTATACACCACTTTTCCTCGTCTCCCTCCGCTCACCTCCAACAGATTGCAGTGGATAGCCACCCCTCCCTGAACCTGGTTCTGCTGAAGGTTTCTTCCTGTTAATAGGGAGTTCTTCGTTCCCTTTGTCACCGAGTGCTTGCTCTTGGGCATGTGCTCTCAGATTGTTGGGGTTTTCTCTGTATTACTGTAAGGTCTTTACATTGCAAGAGCCTTGAGGCCTGTTGTTTTGATTGTGTGCTATATGAATAAAACTGAATGGAACTGAATTTGATTAACGAAAGTTCTGAGACGATGTTAAACAGACAAGTGGGAACTTAGACTCCTGGACGCATGAGGATTGTTTCAAAGCTACGCAAATGAGTGAAGGAAGAAAGATAACTAATCGGCTAAGGCAGGTTCATATACAAGTTCTCTGTCTCTGTTGAGTATTTAATATGTTTTGTTTTGTAGGCTTTATATTGATTGGTACATATGGTCTTAGCTAATATTAACCAAATTCTCTTTTCTTGGTTCCTGACAAGATTTATGCAACCATGCCTTGCTTCTAGTGATCATATGAAAATCAGGAGTTCTGACATCGTATTAATCACATATAATATTATTTACTTGCCGGTATTTATTTGCTGGTCACAAATAAACTGCTTGTTTTAAAATGTAACATGCCTTTTTGGCATGACATGCAATAAATGTGTTTACTTTTTAGACAAGTGTACACTGTTGCACACTACAGATGCTTTTTGTTATGAAGTGCACAGGGTCATGTGGTAGAAATTGATCAGGTTAAAAGGCAATGACACGTTTTTTTATATAGCAGTTCTAACCGCAGACCTCAACTCTGTCAGAGTATCACTCAAACAACCGAGTAAAACAGGATCCTTAATCTGCCGCTTTGATCACAGTGTGTTTCTCCAGGGCCTCCTCAGAAGGAAGTAACAGTATCCAGGTCAGGGTTAAATGCTGCTCATTCTTCTCTTTCATACTGAAAACTGACATCCACGAATGAGCCGAGCTCAATGAACAATATTCAACTTTTCTTTCCTTTTTTTTTTCTTCGCCTCATACACGAACTTCATGTCATCGCTGCCGATGCTCCAAAATAAGAGGCAAGTGTCAGGATTAAAAAGTGAAGAAAGAAAGTGTAAGTCATATAACTGCAAGGTAAATCAAAAGTTCTCACTCCAATCTCGCTGCCTCGATACATGGATTAGTCAGAAATGATTGTAAATTCTGTTGTGTTTGCGCCCTATTCTTGACAATGAAAGTTCCATTAAGTTTAATTTAGAAATGCAAATTACTGTTTATGTTTGTTATGATAGACAAGTGACAGGAGTCTTGAAATGCAGATGTATTGCTAGCTCTCTTTTTTTTTCTTTCAAATTGCAAATAGAAAGCCTCTGAGCGAAATAAGAACCAGAGAATATTATTATTCTCAAAGGCAGAAAGGCAAATATTACATGCATTCAAGCTTTGGCTGGAATACACAAGATATGCAAAGCAGCAAGAGGTGCAAAACACAAACGCGCTGTTGAACACGGAGTGCACATTTCCAATCAATTCACAACATTTGCGACGCCTAATCCCATCCCGACATAGAAGAAAATCCATACTGTGCTATCAGTACTCAAGGCTCAGACCCCAAACTTACTGTAAGCTTGGATTTATGATTAACATGCACCACTATGTAGGCATTAGATGCCGAGAGAAACATGTAAAGATGTGTCCGAAACACCGCTATAACAAGAGAAAGGAGGAAGAAAAGACAGAAGAGTTGACAATCAGACCCATCATACAGGGAAACTGTTGCTTTCTCAGAGATGATCAATAAGCAGATTGATGGTTAAATGTCCTTTTCTGGCAGTTAAGTCGTTCACATGGTTACTGTATCCCTGCACAGAGCGTCTCGAGTGCATCACTGACCAGCATGTTGTGATCTGACTACACACAGCTGCTGAAAACCAATCAAACATTCTTTATTCACCATCAGTTCCTCCATAAGAAGTTTGCAGTTGCTATGACTACAAAAACACTACCTGTAGAAACGTGCGGACATAACCTTGACTTTATAAATATGAATCAGTGGCTTTTATCCATACCTATGGATGTTTTGGTAAATGGATTAAATCAGCTATCACAGGAAACAGACAACTTCATCATCTCTACTGACAGAGATTCTTCCTCCTTAAACACATAGACACACACAGGGAGTTGGTTCAGCCTCCTCCAACACTAAAAGCTGATTTAGCTGATCTACAGCGACTCTTGGTTGAGCCTATGACGTAACCTAGGCGAGCAACGATGCTTGTGCTTTGTGCTTTCTTGTTAACTACCTTGTGGTCGTGTCCCAGTGTTTTATATGCAGTGCTAGCCACGAGAGGATCAAATAAAATGCTGGGATTTCTGGGTTTTTTCCCCTCCTGAGTTGCCACCCTTTGTTGCAGTCAGACTTTCTTCAGTTTTGTTTTTTACTTCTTTGTACATTCCTTCACATCTATTCTGAAACTATCCACTTGTGAGCTACGACAATTCTCTCTAATAATTGATCCCATTGATCCATTCAAAAAAACGCAGTGCAAAAGTAGCCTGAAACACACAGGAGGAAAGTAACATACTCACAGTAGTTGCAGGATGTGTTAAGGCTACGTGTAGTTACATTTCCATGATATGCCATAGTGATTTGTGATTACGTTGGATCCCCAGTTAACACATACGTCCCCTGTTAACACATACGTGCCTAGAAGTGAAAGGTCACGTGCCCCCAAGTGACAGCTGTCAATCACAGGATGTGGGAATTATCCAGCGCCCTAAGGTTATGGAAGACCATGAGAATAGCAGGCTCCTAATGTGACCGCACTGACTGGTGAGAATTCTCGATTGCTAAACACACAGTACAACTGAGCTGAAAAACTAGCATTTTTTTGAGCTGGCAAACAATATTTAACCACTTTTATTTACAATGAATTTCACAGGGGGATTTACTGCGTGCTTTGTCCCACAAGGCCTTCTCTTCTTTAAATTTAAAAAATAAACAGAAAAGAAAGAAAGAAAAGCACTCTACTTTTGAATCACAGCAACAAATTAAAACACACACATGATGGGAGGGCAACACTGGCTTCACACTGGATTTTTGGCACCTATTAAAAGAGTAATATCAAACATGGCATTGTCTTCACATCAAATATTTATATTAAAGCAGACTTCCCTCCTTTGTCTAGAAAGCCGGTATAATGTGCCTGTCTGGAAAGGGATGTGAGAAGTCATGGAGTATTACCTGTGATCCAAGAGTAATGGAAAGAAAAAAAAGTGCAACTGCTTGATGTGGAATTGAAACACGTGAAGAATTACTGATAATCTGCTGTTGTTCCTTCACCTAGGTGCTTGCACGGAGGAATGTCTTGTGGGACGGAGCGTGCAGTGAAACCTCGTGTGAAATCCATTGTTTTTCTGCAAAGTACGAGTCACCCACGACAAGTAGAAGCGAACAAATACAATCACATTACTGTGTATAAATTATAGATGAGGTGTAAAGCAACTACACTGATGCAAAGGCGCAATGCTAGTTAGTGTCGTTTGAATGAACAAGAAAGGTATAGAGTTTTAAAAAGCACTGCTTTTTGGGGCATCCTTTACCTGTCTGGAGCTGCGGGGCGTCCATTGCGAGGCTTGTTGACCTGGGCGTACAGCGCCTCCAGGGGAGGACCGTTGTCTTGAAGGTTCAGGGAAGGAGGATGCGGGCTCAGAGGACTCTGGGGGAGATGGTAGGGGTGGCTGTAAGGGTCTATGGTGCTGCTGTCTATTGACGAGCACAGCGATCCAATGCCGGCGTAAGTGTGGTCCTCGTCTGAGCTGAAGGTGCGGCTGACGACATCTTGGATCTCTGCGTACTCTCTCTCTTTTGCCTGCTTCTCACGGAGTTCCCGCGTCTTGGCCTGTATTCTGTCAGGAACACAATGAAGGGAAAATGTCAGGCAGGAGTTCTGAATTAGTGTGCAAAAACGCAACAAAAAAAAGCCAGATTAATGGTATAATATTTTAAGGATTTAGTAGTTTTGAGTTATTTAAAAAGGTTATTTCGAGATATGCAAATAATGATTAATTCTGCTTCTGAAGCTGAAATGTATCATACATATATAATAAGGAAGTAATGAGATAAAGCAACGCAGCTTACAGCATACTTTCACTTATTGATCATATATAAGGAGGAGATTCTCAGAGGTAAACCTCTATTCAATTCAATTCAATTCAATTTTATTTATATAGCGCCAAATCACAACAAAAGTCGCCTCAAGGCGCTTCATAGATACAGAGAAAAACCCAACAATCATATGACCCCCTATGAGCAAGCACTTTGGCGACAGTGGGAAGGAAAAACTCCCTTTTAACAGGAAGAAACCTCCGGCAGAACCAGGCTCAGGGAGGGGCGGCCATCTGCTGCTACTCTAAAGTGGCTTTCTTCTCTCGGCCCTCTAACAAAATAAGGTAGGAGGGAAACAGTTAGGCCTCATCTACGTCCTTCCTGCCCCTTCCTTCCCCTCCATCCGGCTGCTCTCCGCAGGATCACTTCCACAGAGCAGCCCCTTTCACGGGGCTTTCCTGTGTCAGAGAGGGGTTCCATGTGAATGCCCGTCTGTCTGCAACTAACAAGGCTCAGTCAGGGTGCTGCACGGGAGGGAGGAGAGCTTGCTTTGTGGGAGAAGAGGGATGTACAGTGAGGCGAAGAGAGGAAAAGGGGTGAGGACAGCAGGAGGAGGAGGAAGGAGGGAGGGCACCTCCCACTGTGGTGACCCTGGCAGCAGCCACTGCACTGCTCACTGGTTCCAGATGTTGTAAGTGCTGCGGGGTAACTCGCTCATCCACACACGCACGGACACAAGCACGCTACCTCCCACCCGTGCTACATCTCCCTCTTACCTCAGGTCATAACCGACCTCTGATCCCCAACTGCGGCTCCTCGCAGATGATTGGCAGGTTTTGAAAGGAACTAGAACCCCCACAGAAGTCTCCATCTCATGTGTGTGTATTTTAATAACAGTAATCACATTTTAAACAATCACCATTTTTCAGTGCTGGATTAACCCAATTCCCTCTTCCAACCCGTAGACCGCCTTGTTTATTTTTAGCTGTCCAAAATCCCATTTTCTCAGCATTATCTGCAGAATGAGATTTTGATGGAGTCCTGATGCAATGTTGCATGATGTGCAGTCATCTATAAAGCCCTGAAGCTAGTTTGGTGTATTTTTGCATGGCTCTGTACGAGGTAAACAATGGAAATGATCGGCTTAGCTGTGTGTAGTTGTCAGAAAGTCCAACAAGGGGGGGGGGAGAAAAAAAAGACACTAAATCCCAGAAGCCTTTTCACCTGCCATCTGGCTAAAGTGATGTCAGATCTCTGCCAGGAAGGACCAGACAATGATGTTACCACAGGTTCACGGAAGTCCACTGGGATCTCAAGACCCTCTGGCATTTTATGGACTAATCAGATTCATAAAAACGGCAATATTGACATTTGGGATGAGATAATGGCCGGGGCTAGACTGGCGACATCAAGCTAAAAGAGAGAGACTTCTCCTCCAGGCCTCAGGAGTCCAGCATGGATAAGGCTAATAGGTGCATTTCAATAAGACGATCTTAACAAGCAAAAAACTGCAAAATTATGAGTCATGCTGCTGCTGCCACTGGCTTTATTACATCTGCATCCCTTCTGTGTTGTAACTTTGTTGCTTTTATGTAATAAAAATGTGTTCCAAAAAAAAAAAAAAGGCTTTCATTTCAGCATATCTAATGCTTAATTTTTCATGGGCAAAGCCACGGCTCGTCTGGTTGTAGGAAAGATTTGTTTGCGTGTTTTAGGAGAAAACATATCAGCAATCCAAACCTGTTGCTCTGCTGTCAAAGCAAGACTAATCTTTTGGATGTCAGACAGAAAAAGGCTGGGTTGTGACGCGGTGTTGAGTTTTCATCTTTGGCCAGGTGGCAGCGGCTTTTCTCTGTGCCAAGCTGAGATTTGAAACGTGACTACTGGAAATGTAGCAGATGTAAAATGTGCGTTAATATACATTTTGCATTATGAACTTTAAACACACTGATGTGTCTCCAGTTTCTGCTGCTGCAGCGTCATCCAGCACTGCAAAAACACTCAAATACTTCAACAACTACTTGATGGAATAACATCAAAAAATGTTGGGAAATATTTGCAAAACCAGGAGAATGAACCGGAACGAGACACTGACAGGCGTGTGTGTGTGTGCGTGCGTGCGTGCGTGTGTGTGTGTTTGAAATTTGAAGCTTCGAGTGAAATGTCTTACACAAACCTCTTTTACCATAGAGACATCCCACAACACAATATTATCACAATACTTCACCCACGATGTGACATTACAGCGACATTTTGTGATATGCTGAGTATTGTGCTAACATATATTGTGATTTATTGCTTTTTTTTCCAACAGCAAATTATGTCCTCAAGATTAAACTTTGTCAGTATGTGTTTGATCTAATAAAAGAAAATTATCTCACTTCAGTTTTATTTTTTTGCTACAAAATGAGATTGTCAAGCACATTTCCAGTTCTACGGGAATATCACTAAAAACAATCAGCTGACAGCCGGTGCATGTATATATGTCGGGATGTATGTATGCATGTGTGTATGTGTGGAAGAGCATGTCCTCTTTTAGGATTTTCTGATTTGGATGTTTGTCAGCGAACATTTTCTTGGGGTGGTGGTGGATGAGATGAGCCCTTTTGTTTGTAACATTCCCGGATATTATTATTTTAATGTATTTAGTAAAGTATCCATATATTGCGTCTGTATCAATAGATGCATGCCGATATCTTATCGATATCCTTGTATCGGTATCCTTGTATCGATAAAATATCACCATGCAAAATACAATATTTTCCCCCAACGCTATTACAGCGGAGCCATTTTGACATGATATATTAGATATACACAGCTGTTACTAATCACACTAATTGAGGCTCTGTACTAAACAAAACAGAACCTCCTGCAATGAGGAACACCTGTGTTTATTTATATTTCATGCAAAATGGCTGAAAACACATCTACAGTCGCAAAAACCTTTAACTTTCCAGGCAAAACCATCACAGACGCATCAGAGCACTTCCATTGGTACTCAAAACTGAACAAGTCTCAAATAATTCGACCCATTAGTATAAAAATAAGCATTCGTCACACAGTACGTGAAAAAGTTTCATTTCTACAAAAACTCAGAAATATGGAGTAGAAACAAGAACGAAGAACACAACTCCTGTGCTGTAGTTGTTATCTGTAAACTCTTCTCGTGAATTATCATTCCATGTACAAGAACGTGGTGTACAATACTGCAGCTGCTCAAATGTCTATAAATACTCTTCTAGATTGTTCTCTTCTCTATCTTCCTCCTGTGTTTCTCAGATTGCTTCCATCTATTGTTGGTATCAAACCTGAACAAGTGTGAACAACTCTGAGCTGCTGTGTTCATGAAATTGCGCTAATCTACGCTTAGTTGCGGTAAACGTCTGCTGACTGCAGAAGTACAAAAACTGGCTTTTTGTAACTCATGACATAGAGAATATTTGTTTAGAGTATAGCTGGTAGTACTTCAGGAATTCAAAAAATAACTGCAATAACAGAGTTCACATAAAGGTCAGGGAGCCATCGTGGTGCAAGTCGAAAGCTGAAAAGTCTCGATATAACCACAACCACAGGAAACTGTGTTGGAATTTAGAAGCCGTTTTTCTGCTCTCTAATATGCTCATTAGCCCCGAAACCTCACACACCTGCTAACTGCATTCTTTGTGGGCAACCTGTGACTGCTGCTCCACTTCCAGGTCCTCTCATTCCCCCTGCCTTCTCCTCAGAGGCCACCCCTGCACTGCACCGTATATACTCCATTAGCCAATTAATGGCCCGGCATGTTAACACTGAGGAAAGTGCTGCCCACACTAAACACATTATTACTATCACATTATTACAGCCCCAATTACCAGGCCTTCTCCTCTCGTCTCCTCTTTCCACATACTACATTTTTATAGTTGGCGCGCCAAGGACACGATTCAAGCTCTACTTCTCCGGCTGGATTTTTATTCCAAGCATACTGTTGAAACTAAAGAAGAAGCGACAATTTGCCCATCCCAGGAGTGCCTCTGTATTTTTGTACCTCTTAAATAAAATGCGATGCCTGCTTACTTCATAACGGTGGAGTGGAAAGGCATTTCCTGCTGGTGAACAGACAGTCTAGACAGTCTAATGCGGGGAGGCTTTCAGGGCAGTTAAAGTTCAGCCCCTAATCCACTGACTGACCGTGTCTTCAGCAAAATTATGTGTCAGCCAGATGACGCCGCTCTCCCTTTAACATTTCAGCTTTCTCTCTGTTATTCTCCTTGTCAAACCGCATGCTCGCGCCAACTAAAGCTGGATTTGTAATGACGCCGTTACTATTAGCTGAACAGCAAGAAAAGAGGGCCTCGTGAAGCAATTACTTGAACTCTTCGTGTCGCTGGAGGAGAGTCCTGGTGTGAACTGGTGGCAACATGTCAGCTCGAGTCCTTTCTCTCCCGAGCTGAGTGAATCTCATTGTTAATCCTGCACTTGCTGTTGTTTGGACCAACAAAGCGAGCAGACTCCTTCTCCATATGTTTGTCAATCTTTAATCAACCCCAAAGGACACAAGGAGGAGATGGGAAGAGGCGGCGGCGGCGGCGGCGGCGGTGGTGGTGGTGGGGGGCGTCTTTACTCTCCTACATTCATTTTGAAGTCAGCACGCTTGGAAGTTTCAAAACCATGCCTCTTCAATATGCATTGTTACCACGGCGGATGAAACAGAATGTATTTGCTATCTTACTTTCTCATCCAGCCGCCTTGAATAGATTTTTTTTTTCAATACTCCCTCATCAAAAACGTGTTCTATTATTCTGAAGTGCAGACGGAGTGCAGCGTACATCTGAATCTAATCAAAGCGCGGTAAGTGACTCTGCTCGCAGCTGCCTGCGCAGAAGCGCAAAGCTCTGATAGCGCAGCTTTTCTGTTGACACTTGGCCCGCGACATAGTAACGCAATCACAGAGATAATTGTTCGAGTTCCGCGGTCCTGATTCGCAGCGCTAATAATCGGATTAACTTGCTGTAGGTATCAATATAATTACAAAAGTAATCACCCATCCCAATCAACCCGGTTGGAGCTTCCTTTGAACTCGCTATGCAAATGAGACTCGAGTAGGATACTGAAATAATTAGGTGGTTCGACAAAATTGAACAATACCACTGGTACTGTGATCACCGGGAAGGAAAAGAAGAACTTTAAAGTCTAGGATCTTCATTCAGTGGGACAAAGTATCTTTAAGCTGAGCAAAATTATAAAAAGACTTTTCATTTGTTAAATAAAAGACTTGGATTTGCCGTTTGCTGTCAGAAGTGAATTGTGCTGACTACTTCAGAAGCGCAGGTCAGGTTTTTGTTTGGTGAGACTCAGCAGGAAGTGTAACAACAAACAACAGGAAGCAGGTCATTGTCCAGGAAAGAAAAAAAAGAAGAGGAAAGAAAAAAGAGAGATAGTCTCTGCTGTGTTGTGGGGAGCGGGAACAAGGAGAGTGGCGCTGGAGTGCTGGCTGCTGATTAGAAGCCAAGCGGAGCCAAGCAGATAAGAGAGAATGGACATCATAATCAGCAGCTGCAGAGAAAGACAGACGACAATGGAGTTGAGTCCAAGAGAAAAATGAAGGAAGACCATTGTCAGGTTGGCTTTGTGCACTTCCCACACTTTGGCCAAGGAAACATAGTTTCGGGGCGAACACGTGCCGCGATAACACAGAGACTGATAGAAGCTCCATCAGCACCACCACAACCATGCTTCTTTCTCTGTCACGCCTCGCTCCCCCACAGCTGTCTCCATGAATGAGAACCACAGACGCCCGGGATCCAATCAGAGTGCTGGGTATTTTCACGGTCCTCTCCATAGGAGCCAATAAGATAGAGCTGTCTTAGGCACTGTCCAGTGGCTCAAAAAAACAAAGCAAAAAAGAATAATGGCCGCCTCTGCTGAGCTGAACATGGATTTATATCAGCCAGACCACAGGTTATAATGATGGGACATGAAGCAGCCAATCACACGAGCTGCATCCAATCTGCCAGATTTTTTTTTGTAAAACAAATCCTGCTCTTCATCAAGTGGGTCCGGCGCACTGTGCTCTAGTAATGGAGTCTAAATTTTATGTACTCTCTTCTCCATCATTTTCAGTCTATAAGTGGCTGACAAGATATCAATGGAGGAGAACGGCTTTATGCAAAATAAATGGATTGTATCAGCGAGGAAGCACAAGCCAAGAATACACTGCATGAATCACATCAAGGTCAGAGTTTTAAATATATGACCATGGCTACCTTATTGCAGGGTAAAAAGGGGACAGGCTTTATGAATTAATCTGTTTCACCTCTCCAATGACTCCTATTTTGAATCACTAAAAGCCCCTGTCACAACTGTCTGCTCCAATTAATGACAGCGAATGTCAGCTGAGCTGGGAGTCTGGCCGCGGCCCATCTCGGGTCGCGGTGACGTGCTGTGCCGGTTGACGATTGCCAGCTTGGGAAGCCCGGTGAGTTCTGATCCATAATTTCATAAAAGCCCTCTGGAACGCCGCGTCTCGGTGTCAGCAGAGCAATCAATCACAGCACGAGCTGTACACGTTAGAGCTACGACAATCAAATGTAGCACCTCAGGAGTGTAATACAGTAGCGCTACCAGAAAATACAAGAAGTAATGGATTTCTGAGCCGTCACCCTGCTGAACCCCGGTGCTTTGAATATCGACTTGGCTCCGTGGCAGGTTGGTTTATTATTGCCCACCACAATTTCCCTCAGGATCCCCTTTCCATTAACTGAGGGACAATCCTGGTCTGGCTGAGTGATGGGATTTGGGAACAGGTACAAAAGGAAAGAATTAGGCTGCTCTCCTGCAGAGGAAGCAGGGCTGGGAGCGCACACATGCAGAACGGACACAAACAAGATGGGGAATGAGGATGTACGGCGAGACAAAGCGGCAGAGAAAGAACGTCAGCTGTGAACGACGAGATTTAAATAATGTGGACGCGTTTGGATGGAGGTGCAGGAGGGCATGTGCTCCACATATCTCGTGCCCACTGTGTCTGTGTCGATTCTGCTGCTTAGCATGACAGCTCTCTGGGAGCTGCTCAAAGAAGAAAGATCTGGATGGACCACCAGAGCCACCAGTCTCCAGGGCACGCTGATGGAAATGTGTTGGGCCACCAGCCAGAGGGGGGTCATACCCTCAATGGAGAGAGGACCTTCGTTGCAACTTATAGCTGAATACCAGCAAGAAATGCATTACAGCTTTTTGAGCAAGGACTCCAGATGTTCCTTTCAGCTGAGAAGAGGGCCCTTTGTGACATTTGTATGTGTTTGTGTGTGTGTGTGTGTGTGTGTGCTTGCAGTTGTTTGTGTTTTCGACAGCCATCCATCCTTCTCTTCCTTCGCTGCAACAGCGAGCGCTATCAAGTCCTATTGTTTCTATTCAATTAGCTGCCATTACCAACGGCAGTTTGATTACTGAGTTCATTTGGCTGGCGGGGAACAATGGAGGCAGCAAGCTGTCTTTTTCTTCACCAATACTGTCTAGCCCCAGAAGAGAATGAAACGGGGCTCGTCTGTGAGGGATGAGGCGCACGCCAGCAAAACCGACACCTCGCCTCCGTTCGTTTGGACATCCCGGCGTCCACGGTGCCAGAGGACAAGAGGACAGAGGGCCAAAAGAGGAGGATGAAAAGGAACAGTGTATTCTTGAGCGATTAACAACCTGGGCGTGCTGCAGGGGAAGACAAATGGTGCGCTACATCGATTTCGCTATTACAATGAGCACTATTCAATCATGCTAAATCCACAGGGGCCTAAGAGCACCATTAGGAGGTCAGCGCCTCCGAATGGCACAGGCAACAACAATCTATAAATGATCTATTTAATGTACTGATATAAAAGAAAGGAGGGCATTTCACAAATTGACATCAGAGTGCTTTCCCAGAATTTCCCTACTGTGCCTCTGCCATTTTGTTAATTAGGTAGTTTGCTAATTTTCCAGTAATCACAGTGGGGGGGGGGGTTCTTCCCCACTTTGTTCAGTTTAGACTGAAATCATTACAGTGCTGAAGCTCTCTTTGAGTACTCACCTCTCTTGTTCCAGTCTCATCTGCTGGGTCTCCTCTTCTGATGCCTGCATGTCCTCTGCTTTGGATTTAGTGGAGCTCCTCCTCTCCATCTTGTCATCCAGCCGCTCGTCCTTCCGGTTCTTTCCAAACCTGGAAAAGAGAAAAGTGTGGTGTAGATTTAAATAAGATACCAGACTTTAGTACTATTCAACGGAGCTTTTATAGAAATATATTTACAGTATGTGTGTGTGTATGTAAACAGCAGTACATGTTTTCCTTTGTCTAAGACGCTCAGGTAAAACAATCAGTAGGAAATTTAAGTGTCAAATTGTGAGGTTTGGATTTATATTTGGGAAGCAGCTCAAAGGGAGTGTCCTTGGGAAGCCATCCATTATTGGAAGAATAACTTTAATATGAATGTAATCAGAATGCATCAAGACATATCAAATGATAAGACGACACAGTGAATTCCCACCCTACCAACTGTCCACACAACACAGCAGAAAAGATTCAGCTATGGTATAAAAAGTAACTCTGCTTCCACTTTTTTCCTCTGTAGTTGATTACATTGTGGACCACATATGGCCCACTGTGATCAAAAGTGTGCCAGACCAGTGAAAGCTCCCCTTTCACTCAGTGTAAAGAACTTCAACTACATATTTAGAGCCTTCTGTTTGACACCTGTGGTTTAGATGTTTGAAAGCTGTGCAACCAGGACAACTGGAACGCTGGCTGATATCTCTAACACTCTGGCCAATGCAAACTTTTACAATTTAATGACAGGAGTGAGACACTGGTCTGGACATATATGAGGCAAGGTGAGGGACAAGCTGAGAGCATGATTCTCGTCAGATATGCTATGCACTTGGCAAGTAAAATGAGTGGAGAGCGTCTGAAGACAGAGCGTGAGAAAATGATGAGGAGAGGATACAGATCGCAGGCTTACAGCTGACGGGGGAGTACGGGGACATCTACAGGACCACACAGTCTCAAACGGCTTCGCTATCTGATTCCATTGTCTGACTTCATCACTGCGCAGGATTACAAGATAAAAGAGCAACTTCACGATGAGACTGGAACAGCAAATGCAGTTATTATGGGAGCACGATGTCATATCCTGCTCCGTGGTGCAGCAAGCCGTGGAGGAAGTGAAAAACATATACACAATGGAAGGATGAAAGGTACCAAGGAAGTGCACATCTGTACACCACACAGCAGCTCTATGCATGGCACACTGTCTGCTCTGGCATGACATCATGTTGCTGTGCCGGTGATTTGGCCAGTTTTTTTGTCATAGTTTTCTCAGTATAGACTTTTACAATAGCTATAAAACAAATGAATCCAATCATCAGTCAATCATCTTTCACAAAGCTCAGTGGAGTTTAAAAGTGTGACGTGAGAAGAAATTTAACAAAAACAGGACTGGAATTTATTGATCCATCGGAACAAAACTCTGCGTTCTTGCATTACAAACACCAACATCGCTTCTGTTGTCCCCTCTGGGCTTTGTTTTTTTGACCACTCCCCTCTAACTTCAGACAGAGAAGACATCAAGCTGTGTGTGCTCCAAGCCCCACGATGCTGGGGATGGTATGGTGCCAAGTTTAATATACTTTTTTTTTCCATAGCTGTTCTTTATTTGACAGTTTGAGAACTTTCTCTAAAAGCTGAAAAAAGATTACATCAGACGTGGTTCACTTAGGGCCAGTGAAAGGAAATATATTCATGAAATGGGAGACGGGTTCCCTCAAGGATGTTTATTATTCTACTTTACATTAAAAGCAGCCTGGACCTTTGTGCAAATGGCTTCTCTTTTGGTAGCACCTGTTTTGGAATTGTAATCTTTCGAATGTGCTACAGGAGACCCGAGTTTGTGGCTTCGTAAAGAGCCCAGAGGCAAAGAGAGTGATATGTGGGCTCTTTTGTAGCACAGATAGCATACATTACCTGATTAATTAATCAACAAATGGCTCTAGTGAAGGCATAAAACTCTGTGCTAGAGCTGGGAATGATAATAATAATGAACCTGCTATCTATCATCAGGGCAGGTGACAGCTTCCCTGGCTTCCCTTCTAGGACTTTCATTAACTTCCTGAAAGAAGTTGACCTTTCTGTTTTCAACACATAAATATGCTAAAAAGCACGATCACTGGAAAAAAGCTTGTGTTGTGTGTGAACAGTGACCCAAATGTATTTGTCTGCAACTAAAAGAAGGTGATTTGTGTGCAGGAGTGCCCAAACTTTCCATTGGGGCTACAAAGTTTTAGAGGTCGATCCCTGATCAACCATCAATCTTTATTAGTTTATAAGTGGATAACGGGGTGCGCAGCTGGAGAGAACAAGTCACGCTGCAGGTGTGTCCACATCTGTTTGAGATCACATCAACAAATTTTCTGCAGCATCAGTAAAGTGCAAAGTTATTTGCATGATTAGTGGGCTTCTCAACACTGTGGTGGAGCTGTGTGCCAACCAAAGTTAACCTCGTGTCTCGTCAAGCTGGTTGATTGGTGGGTTGGACGCCCAGAGCTCAAACTTTTCCTGAGCTTCAGCCTATGCACCAGGTAACTGGGATGCTTGCTACACTCCATTCTGACTTGGCTAAAGTTAAGAGTCATGTAGACATTTGCGTCAGTAATATGCTGGTGATTTTTTTTCCTGTTGCTCACGTATAATTTAAAGTGGCACAGTAAGGTGATACTTGTGTGGAAAACTGTGCTCGGCTGACTCTGACTTAGCTTTCCTGGGGAGTAAGAAGCAGCTTAGTCATCTTCAATGATTTGTTTGTTCACTTCTGGTAAAGAAGAGCATGCTTCACTTTTTAGCTACTTTTCAGAATCCAGTAATAGACTGTGCTCACACTACGGTCACATGAGCTGAATGCTGCCATCAATGACTCAGACAACAGCAGTGAAATATCCAAAATTATTCACAAGAGAGCTACTGACTGAATCCTTTTTTCTCCATTTTATCTTTGTAGTTGGATCTGTTCAGAAAGGTCTCAGTAACTCATGTGTAGAGTGCAATTGTTACGTTGTTATTCCCAGTAAACCTGTGCACTACTTAAGCTGTAGTAAAATACTATTGCCCCATAGTGTATATAAAAAATACCTCTTTTAATTCTAAAATGTGACCTATGAAAGTGAACTAGTTTAAGTCAACTTGTAGCGTTTATGAAGAGTGAACTGTTTATCTCTCCTTTTGTTTTTGCTCAATCTCTTCCACTCATCCACTAAAAACATAAAGTAACCTTAAGGGAGACAAACCTCGGCCCTCAAGTTTTTTTCCCTTCATCTGGATCAACATCTGTACAGTGAGCAGAGTCTTACAGTATAACATACTGCAGATTAAGCCGAGCAGGACTCTGAACACGCAGCAACTCCCACATGAGAAACTATTTTCCCATCGCTGGTGGCCAGAGGAGGAAGGATGCAGAGGTGAAGCACAGGTGAAGTAAAGGTTCTGCACTGCCTGAGCTATTAGAAGGCTACTGGGACACTTGCTGGCTTACAGCGTGGCTCTGTCCTTTATATGAACAGTCTGGGTCCCTCCAGTGGGAACCACAGGAGAGCAGAGGACTACACTAATGCCAGTATTATATTTAACACTAGCTATTTTCCCCAAAGGAAAATATGAAGCTCCTTGGCATCAGCAGTTGTGTGTACTGTGTAATGGCAAAACATATTGACTTTCATACCTGTCTCTGAAAGATAAGTGTCACATTTGAGACCTGAAAGGAATCTAACAAAAAACAGTAACGATTTGGAGTTAATCAGCATCAGCTGGCACGGGGAAACTCGAGAATTTCTCCGTAAAACTCTCAAGCTAGTATTGGCACCTTGGCATTAATCGGCACAGGAAGCAGAGCAGTCATATTGACAGCGAGGCCGATGAGGCTTGATAATAAGATATTGACTGGCAGCTGCAAGTCGGGAGTAGAATGGCGATGGTGTAACTGTAGCATACATAGAACTGATTTTACCCTAAAGGTCTGGCCAGCTTCCTAAAGACTGGACTGCACTACGGTGTATTCGGAATCTGGAAACTGCCATAAGATTTTAAGAGCAGAAACTTTTGAACTGGAGGATAGGAATTCTTGATACTTGATGCTTACAGATCCAACTTCTGATTCCTTTACAGATTCTGGATCAGTTCTCTGTGTTGCCTGAACGGTGCAGATTAGGAAAAGGCTATGCTGCCATGAGCCTAACATCATGGCCGCTGCAGTGCACAGAAGAGAACAACTATTGATCAAAGAGAACTGTAATATTTGTAGGGGTATGATGCCAGCGTATCCTTCAACATCAAGTCCAACCTTCATTTTATTACCTCTGCCGAGGAGGTTATGTTTTTGGCAGCACTGGCACATGTATTCTGATAAAACCTTGTAGGGGTGTAGAGTGGAGTCATGTTAACAATCCATTAAAATTTTTCTCACATACACCAAGACCTTCAAGGTCGACTTAAAGATTTATTGGTCGAAAATTGACAACAAGGCCTAGAACTTAAAAACTATGATTCTAAAAAGGAAATGTTGCAACTTACATCATCATAAAGCGCCGATGTGTTTTTTTTCTACCCAGTATCAGTCCACCAGACCGAAGCAGTGTTTAATGATCCACTGTCAGCCACCTACCTCACTGTGGCGAGCAGCAGGTAAGAGTGATGAATACACAAATACACACAGAGGAAGACGGCGAGATGAGACGCAGATTGCACAACTATCATGTGTGCAGAGACGTTCCGTAGATGCGATCAGCACTGTAGTCGCATGCAAACACAATCTAGACAAATTCAGAAAATATTCATGACTCATGGGACGCATTCATTCAAAGCCTGAGCTACTCTGGGCTATTTATCACTTTTTAGTCCTGATAATGACTGATTGGCTATCAAAGCTCATTTGGATGATGTGTAATCTAACATGCATCAGTAAAATATGCTTTATTATATATGTTATAATGGCCACAGATTTGATTAAACGTAGAAAGCAAAATTGAAGCATTCAATCCACGTGTCCTGACTGACAACTGATCAAATAAAATGTTTTCAAAATGCTGTCACACATTAGGCGTATTACTGAGTAGCAGTAGCGTGATACATCATCATACATCACAGAAAGCAGAAGGGTTTATACCACTGGCTGTGGATGCCTCATACATCATCTTCATCGATTTACAGGGTGATAATTCTTCAAGGCTGCGATGCAACAGAGGAGTAAAAAGTCAAAGACAGAATTTCAAAAGATATGAGGGGGGAAAGAGTAAATTATGCAAAGCCTTGAAGCCAGTTTGATTGTTACAATCATTTAATCTGGGGAGTGGATTAGAAGGGAGCTAATCTGTTTTGACATCTTCTATGGGGAATTTTGCCGTTTGTTGCTGACTTAGGAAGAAAAGACAGGGAAAAAAATGGCTGTCTATTCCTCCTTTGAAAATTTGTGGGATTTTTAAAAGTGAACCCGAGGGTATGACGGACCACACGGCTTACCACGGAGACGATGCGCTCATCATATGAGGTGTTACATCTTCTGGCATTATTCAAACCTGCAAATGGAACTAGGTGAGCGAGAAAGGAGGGGAAAAATAAAAATGACTGCATCTATCAATTTGAGTAAGTGATGAGAAGATAATTTCAAGGGCAGACAGAGAGAATCATTATGGTTTCTGCTCAGCCAACCTGAAAGTTAATCCAAATCTCCCAGGGCGAAGTCCCCGGCAGACATCTGATGTGGTGTCTGAGCCCCCCCCCATCCCCTCCGACTGTATTTGTGGCAGTCAGGAAGAAAATAAATTTTTATGCCTCCACTCCTGCATTTCATGGTGATAATCTATAAAGCACCATTAAAATACTCCTTTCTCTCAGAGAAAAATCAAGACTTGTGATTATCGTCATATTGACCGGGGGGGGGGGAGTAAGGAGAACAAAGTTAAGACAAGTACACACACACATATACACACAAGCAGAGATATAGTATGCTCTCTCTAACTTCAGTTATTCCTCTCCAATGCAAGCAATAAGGAGCAGTACACGATTTCTAAACACGGCACCTGGGGCAAGATACTGACAGTGGCATGTAATTTTAATAGCGCCTTGTTAGGAAGGCCAGACTTTTATACATTTGTCTTCGCTGGATAAGTGTTGTTGCAGCTTTGGTGAGTAAACACTCTCCACCTGAGGTGAGACACATAGCTGTCTCATAAAAACAATAAGATAGAAAAAACAAAGTAGGAACTTTTTTTTTTCTCTTCCCTGGGAATCACACTGTGACCCAGCGATCGTTAACGGGCATTAAAGGCGCATTCGTTATCGTAGAGTGGCCTCAGAGTAACGCTGCCACCGCTGGTTTCCTGGGACACCAACCCCACAGTGGTATGGGATGATGCCTCCAACAGCCGCTGGCTGATTATCTCCCTCCCCGTGGAACTCATTATCTGCAACCTGTAATGTCAGTCAGTTCCTTCCCTGCTCAAACAGACCTCTTGAACTAGAATGTGTAGAATGTGGAATTCCTCAGGAAAGCATTTTCCTTAATATCTTAAGGAGCAAGACTGCAACCCTCCGTGTGTCAGATCTTTGAGTTCATAGTGTCTTGGGGTTGGTGGTCTTATAGCATGCACCTTCAGAATAACACAGCCTTTAATACTTCTGCACATCCCCTTGCCTTTTATACAGACTGCTTCCCACAGGTCACAGCTTTCACCTCATTGGAGCAGCCCATGTGTACACTAAACCAATCAATTTCCTTCAGAGAAGCTGTGGACAGCTGTTGTTGATTGGCTGCAGCTCTGGAGGGAAGTCGGGCCTAATTCTTCCAGTGATGGTGTGAAAAAAGCAGGAGCGGGGGCGTAGGAGGGAGGATGGGAGTCAGAATGGTTCATCCCAGGCGAGACAGTGATGGGTTCTGCACCGTGGAGGCATGACATGCATTTATTCATGACATCAGTGCACCACACCCCAGTAGGGGGACAATGCCACAGGAAAAATAATATTTTCTCCGGAAAGTTTTACACCTCTTAGGTCTTTCAGCTGAACAGCAAAGACGGCTGTCACGTCGGGGATCGATCAGTTTCAGTAATGCTTTGTGTGTTTTTAGCTGTTTTTTTCTCCCCACACTAAAATAATGACAAAGAAAAATATTTTACAACCATACGCAATCTGGGATCATTTTGCTTAAACGTTCTATTTCTCAACCAATATCACTGTCTCGACACATTTACCATAAAGAGCTTATTGAATGGAAATGAATTCCCTGACAGGTGCATTGAAATTGGTGCCATACCACCCTGTAGAAAATTGGTTTTGGCCTTAAAATGCACCCCTTTTCCTGCCATCTCAGACAGTATTTCCTGTTCTCTGTCAGTCAAACTTCCTGTTTTTTCCCCCTCTCTTCACTATTGTTTTACAGACTTTATCCAACATCCTTAACTCAGTTTTTCTTTTAGATTTTCAAATTCCAGCATGTGAGAATCTGATTTTAACTGAGAAATGTTCTTTTTGGTCGCAGAGACCATAGAAAACACACGGATACGATGCTCCCTCGTCTATTTAGTCCGGGAGATGAGGCGTTCATGTTTCCCAATAAGAATTTCAAATTTAAATCCATCTGAGCCGTTTCCACTTGCCTCGGCCCATTTTAAATGAAAGAGCTTGGATCTGCATTTGTGGATGGTACAGTGACCTGAATCCCGTGCAGCAATTTCCATCATGTTTTTAATACATTGACGCCAAAAGATTGACTATCCAAAGACCATTCTCTGACCCTTTTGATATTATGATCTATGATATTCTATGTTGTAGATTACACATTAAAGGTCTTGCACGGTATATTATCATTCTGAAACTGCTCCATAATTTGTAGATGCAGTTCTTTTGCAGATTGGTGAACCTCTGCCTCTCTAAGATGCTCTTTGTATACCCAGTCATGTTAGCGATGTGCTGCCAATGAACCTAATTAGTCGTAAAATTTTCCTCCAGCTGTTCCCTTTTAGCAGCACTTACTTTTTTTAGCCTCTTATTGACCCAGTGTTGCCATCATCAAATCCAAAATGAGCTAATATTCTTCACGGAACAGTAAAATGTCTCCGTTTACAACACTTGATGTTTTTTGTGTTTTATTGTGAATAAAATCTGGGTTTATGAGATTTTTTGGGATTGTTGCGTTCGGTTTTTATTTACATATTTTTTATACATGTTTTTATTGAGGCTGTACATCTCAGTGAAAGGCTGAGGCTTGTTTCTCTGCCTCCAAACTACCAACTATGAGATTTAAAGCAACTGCTGAACTAAACACACGCGCATGTCTGTGTGGGAGAGTCTGTATATCTATTTACAATCAAAAAGTTTCCCTGTGTGGGTTGTATGTTTACAAGAAAGAAAAAAAGAAAACAAAACCCACAATCCATTCATTAATTCTGCACTAATTATTCATATTTAAGAAGAACTGGATACACACAAACACCCGTGCATGTGTGTGTGTTTATGGTCTTTATGTTTATGCGTGTGCCTGTATATCAGGGAACAGCTTGGCTTTTCCATATTTCAAGCAGCCTGTGCAATACAAAGGACAAGGCCCAGCCCAACATGATTGCCTTTAATGTTTCGCATAAATCACTGATTTGTGCGTGCGTGTATGTTCGGAGGGGAGGGGAGTTTCCGTGCACACTCGGAGGAACAATTCAAACCCATGACACCCCTGATTAAAGCCTCTCATTACAACACAAATAAACAGTCTAAACACATTCATACATCCATTTGTTAAAGTGTATGAGCGCAGCGAGGAGGGAGTTTCTGAAGGACAATTTACACAGAGGCACTTGAGCAGCTTGGAGGGAAGTTCAGGTATTGAATTGAGGCTTTGAATGCGTGTAGTTGTGTGTAGCTTCTGATCATATTTCCCTGTGATGATGTTCTGTTTGATTTATTATTTTCATTGCTCATCTTGCAGAGTTTCTTTCTCTTGTGGTGCACAAAAAAGAAATATATAATTACTAAGAGCCATAAATTGTAGATGAGAGACAAAAAGTTCACATACAATCACATTTGATTTTCAATGTATAGCCCACCTGACCCCTGAGGGTGTGCTGTGGTATATAAGTGGTTCTGTGAGCTGTGAGGTGGGGCCTCCTTTGATCAGACTTGTTTGTCCGGCATGTCGGACAGATGCGTGATTAGATTGAGATCTGGGGAATTCGGAGGCAGAGCCAACACCTCAAACTCTTTGTTGTGCTCCTCAAACCATTCCTGAACCATTTTTGCTTTGAAGCAGGTTGGTATGTGGCAAAGTAACATCTACATGGAGGCAGGTTTTCCCAGCAGGACCTTAACCAAAATATCACACTGCCTCCATCGGCTTGCTTTCTTCCCATAGTGCATCCTGAGGCCAGGTGCTCCCCAGGTAAGCGACACACGTGCACCCTGACGCAAACCTCTAGCCATCACAGTGTAAATGGCAAATGGTTCTTATATAGCACTTTTCTACTCTGAGCACTCAAAGCACTTTATACAACTAATTCATTCACCCAATCACACCCATTCACACAAGCACGTTTTTTCTAAGTTGTTAAGTGCTTACTAACTAACATTCATACACATTCACACTCCGATGGGGTTAGTATCTTGCCCAAGGATATTTGGCATGCAGACTGGAGGAGCCTGGGATCGAACCACCAACCTTCCGGTTAGTAGCTGACGTGCTCTACCACCTGTAGCTACAGCCACCCCTGTAGCTCAGGTGGCTTTGAGGAAAAAAATGTTCACTTGCTCCCTAAAATATCCCACCCACTAACAGGTGCCCTGATGAACAGATAATCTGTGTTATTTGCTTCCCCTCACAGTGCTCATAATGCTGTGCCTGACCGCAGTATGCTGTCCACACACCCTCACCCAGGGATGCAGTGATGGAGGAGGAGAGGGTTTTATCAGCAGAGGAGCTACAGTAGGTGGCTCAGGCTGTGACCTAGATACAGTACAGCCTGCTGCATTCCTAATGGGCCATTTTGATCACTGCCACTGTCTGCGTCCTCAGCCAGGCTTCTGCTGCATGCCTCCAACACAAACCCTCGACATTAGGCAAACACAACACCCAAAGTCTGCTCAGCTCTTTTAATGACGGAAACTTCAACCGCAGATGTCAAGACTGAATTTTTTGGAATAGCGCTGCAAACTACCGCAGATGTGCACAAACTAATGAGAACTGGAGATTTCTGCTGATTGTTGGTTTGGCAACTGGAGTTACAGCTGCTTTCACCTCCTATGACTTACACCGATTAGAACGTGTAGGTGACGGGGGGAAAAACAGCTTATGATTATTGTCATGATAGAAGATTATCTCAAATTAATTGTATTCATCAGGCCTTTTGTCTTCCCTGCTTTGATTATCCCCGCTTCTCGCAATTGTTTGCCAACTCATTTACATGGCGATGAGTCTGCAGACAGATGTATTCGGTGACGCTCAAATGTCTGATTTGCGAGACCCTCGCCTGAAGGACGGGGAAAGGAGAGAAGTGAGACAGGTTGTCTGCCTTGTAAACGTTAGACTTTGAAATGCATGCATGGATGCACGGCGGCTCAAGCGCTGCATTTTCAGCCAGTTGGGGGAAGGAGACAGCAAAAACCACTGATTCGTGATATACATCGCTCCCAGCATTCAGAGGGAGACGGGAGAGGTCTTTCTGTCAATGCCACAATGAATCTCCAGGGCAGGTTGAAGGAGGAGGGAAGAAGGGAGGGATGTGTGAGGATACACAGAATTTTTTTTAAAAAAAGAGTGAGGGAGTGACAGTAATGGTAAATAAAGTGAGGATAAGCAAGCGAGGAATCCTGAGGAATCTCAGGGATAGTGACTGCACATCACGAGCAAGGTTAGATAAATAACCCTGGACACTCCTCTTCTACAGCTGAATGAGGCTGATGGTAAAAACACTGCGAAGGACAGAACCGTGACCCTTACAAAAAAGCTGCATGTAGCATTTTTGAAGTGAGAAATCGTTATGAAAACAAACAAATTAGACATGCTTAATAGGATCAGATATGCCTCTACTGCCCACGTACTGTATGTGTTTTAAGTTGTCAAAGTTTGCCAAAACTCTAATCCAGTTTTCAAACTACATTCACAAAACTTCAGTGTAGTCGAGCAAAACCAGACGTTTTACCTGTGCTCACAACCAGTTTATAAAATGCTACTGAACATTCATTACACAGTGCATCAAGAAAAGGCCAGTGCACATTGTTCAGAGCATGTAGCTTTCATGAGTAAACAGTATGACAAATGCACTCTCAGACTCTTTGTTTTTTCTACGTTTCATATGGTCTGCGGTTACATGGAATTACACAGGACTCTATGCAGGTCTCCTCTGCTGCCTCTCACATTACATCTGTTTATTGCTGCCCCATTCCTGACTGGCTGTGCACTCTGAACTTATAATGGTTAATTACATCACTGGCATCAAGTATGACCAATTAAAAGCTTTAGAAATGACATTGTTGGGATTAAATAATTTGCAGTGCCTCAATAATGCTATGCTTTTTATTAATAATAAGTGTTATTAAGTTATATAGTGTAGTATTAAGTGGACACAGCCCTAAAAAATAAAGGCATGAGACCATGTGTCCTCTCGCTCACGCTTGCCTGGGAAAATGTAGATGTAGCCGAACTTTAGACTTTGGAAAAACGTCTTATTCAGCCACAGATATAACGTTGCTTGTACTCAATTAGCTCTGAAGGGCCTTGAACCTGACATGATGTGGACCTGCAGGTGGAAATATTACCTGGCCTTTATCTGCTGCTGTGGATCGTCTCATCCATCATCACATACTCTCCACATCCTCCCTCTCCCTCTCCAACTCACATACATAGCTTTGCACTCTCCACCTCTCCCACTCACAAAGCAATGGTTGGCGTGTGGGGCGGGTTGACGGGGCGCTCACATATGTTTGTATGGCAGTGAGAGTCCAATTAAGATTCCTTCATGAAAAACACAGGGAGGAATGAAATCCATCAATCCAGCTATGAAAGGAATCTGCATCTCCCTGACACGCTTACTGAAGAATTAAAAAAAAAAATGATCAGAGAAAAAGAGAAAAAAATAACAGACAATTTCACTCTATATGCTGAACGCATGTAGAGACGCTGCCAGAACAAGAGGAATATGGTTCCTGGCTTTAACTGGCTGCCTTTGATGGAAATCAGAAGTGTAATCCAGCATCGATTGATTTTACCTTTGTAATTCAAAAGCTATTTTCCCAGCTCGTCTATTTTTTTCTCCGTTGTCTTCACTGTGATCGTCCTGTCCCCACTACCCATCTTCTCACTCACATGTTAAGGTGTGAGCGCAAATCAGCAGGTGGAAACTCAGTGAATGGGAAAGGTCATTTCAGCCAAAGGCCTCAGTTTCATTACATGCTAAGCCTGGTGGATGGGTGAGGAGACTAGCAATGAATGCAACTGTAGCAGGCAGCCCACTTAATTTGCATAGGACACGGGGGGAGACCTCTGTCTCCATAATATCAAGCATGCCTTGCATTTCTAATTCAACGTATGCTTTATCTTTTTCCCTTCTCCTATAGACCAGAGACATATATTAATATGGTTTATTAAAGGAGACATTAGCGATTCATTTGTACTATTTAGAAAAACACAAAATGGGATTGTGCCTTTCTCAGATCCACATTCATGTTCTTAACGCCTTCTCATTATTTTTAAATCTGCCTGTCCTCTGAGATTCCAGTTGCATTGAACAGCCTTTCTCTGATTGATCAAAGGAGGAGAAAAAAATAACATCAAAGTGTCTCAAAGTGTGAAAAACAAGAAAATCAAGAGTGAGAGGCAGAGAGAGAGAGAGGGAGGAAGTTAAGAAACATGAAGCAGGTTCTTTGAGAACATCAGAGAGCTGAGCGGTAGGGAGGAGAGGAGGGGAGAGAAGAGAAGAGAAGAGAAGAGAAGAGAAGAGAAGAGAAGAGAAGAGAAGAGAAGAGAAGAGAAGAGAAGAGAAGAGAAGAGAAGAGAAGAGAAGAGAAGAGAAGTCTCGCATGTCCATTGGTGCATCTGGCTGGGATTCCGCTGGGGTTGGATCATTAGTAGTCATAGACCTGGTAGAATATGGAGGGGTGCACTGCTACACTTAATTTGAGCTCTTTAATAACACACTTTATGAATTCAGTCATGTTTGCAGCCCTCTGCAGGAGACACAGTGTGAGAGACATCGGTGGATCTCATTTCAGGCCGACAAGATTTCAGATTCAATTAACTCCATCATGCAACACCACCTCCCACACACACACACACACACACACACACACACAGAC
Organism: Perissodus microlepis; assembly: GCF_051167445.1. Lineage (NCBI taxonomy): Eukaryota > Metazoa > Chordata > Actinopteri > Cichliformes > Cichlidae > Perissodus > Perissodus microlepis. Next base: position 6,505,201 of record NC_140469.1, read on the forward strand.
TAGCCTCACCACTACTCCCCATTCTTCAAGGTCTATCCTGCAGCACTGCATGATCATTCTAAACCTAATTACTTCAGGGCTGTCTGATGGAGGTCTAGCGCTGCCCAATCACATTTGCATCGAGTGGCCAATAGCAGAGGAAGTGCAACCGGACAACCACTGTCCCCCCCCACCACTCCCACCCCCGCCGGTTATTAAAGTTCACCACTCCTCCCTCCATCCTTATTCCCATCCTCCACATTTCTAAATGTTTCAACCCTCCAGAAAAAAACAGAGGCATTCAGTGTTTGATACAAGATGCAAAGCAACGTTCACCCTTAACCCTTGTGTTGTCCTCGGGTCAAAAATGACCCCTAGGTGTATGGGAAACAAGTGTATGGGAATCTCGAGGACAACACAAGGGTTTTAAACTATCAGGCACAAGAGTTTTGTTTTTTCACCCTTTCCTTCTCTTGTCAGTGCATTGTGTGACAGTGGTGCTAATGTTCAGTGGGAGACTGTTGGTAGCTGTTTGGTCTCCTGCTGGGCCTCTTTGGTAACATGACTGGCAGGAGAGTAATGGGATGTCACACTCAGAGTGCATATTATATCTATCTATCTATCTATCTATCTATCTATCTATCTATCTATCTATCTATACATATATACATAGATATATAGATATATTTTTTTTTACATACATACATATATATATATATATATATATATATATATATATATATATATATATATATATATATATATATATATATATATATATACACACACACACCTTTAAAGTTAGGGCATCACGTACTGACTTGTGAAGGGAGGGAGTTTTTTAAAAAGGTGTTCTCCCCCTGAGAAGTTGAAAAGGCCGACCTGCTCTCTCTGTAGCGCTCTCAGTGACATGATATTTCTTTTAGCCGAGCAACCATTTGAAGGTGATATTGAGGCATGACTTTGCACTCGGCAAAGCTGACAAGTTCAGCATTAAGTCCCCTCTGAAATATTTATCCATGACAGGAGAAATTTGTAGTTCCTTCCCTATCCTTCCCTTCCACTCCGAGGTAATATCCAGAAAGAAAAAAAACCCAAAAAGACAAAACACTGGCCACTCATCACTATTCGCAATCCAAGATAAGTTGCTTTTAACACAATTAGTTTTTCCCGCGTTAATATTTGTCACGTGGCTTCAGATGTCGCCGTTCTCGTGCTTAACGCTGCACCCCATCCTTCCCTTTAGCGGCTCAGCATCGACATTATGATGAGTTAGGCAGAGCAAAAGAAGAACAATTATCATTTTCTCTCAGATTACATTCAGCAGATGTCAAGGCCCACATGTGGAGGCGGCTAATTGTTGTCTCCAAATCAACTGTGGCATAATACTACAAGCATATGCGAGCATGTGTGTGTGTCTGTGTGGGGAAAGTGAAGGTGCTGAGGGGTGTGTTAGCTTGAGAAAGTGTGTGTTCTTGTCTGTGTTGCTCCATTAGCCCTGTGTGTGTGTGTGTGTGTGTGTGTGTGTGTGTGTGTGTGTGTGCGTGTGCGTGTGTGTGTGTGTGTTCGTGTAAAAAAGAACAAAAAAAACCAAGTTAATGTGTATATCATGTCAGCGTACTAATGATCAAACTGGCTCACCCGCCATCAGCCGTTCACACCCACATGAGCTGAAAGGATCACACGGCATAAAGACACGAAGCTGCATGGCAACACAGACTACCCACTCTCATGCCTCACAGAAGGCAATCATGGTCATACAGCATGGAATCCATATTCTCAGCATATTCACAAATGCAAACACACGGGCACCGCCCCCACGTGCCGAGAGTGCGCTCCTGTGCTACCTAAGAATAATAAAGATTGAGGGATGGAAAGCAACCCTCCGTTCCAGCTCCCGGTTCTCCCTCATCTCTGTCTGTGTAGCCTCGAGTGGGATTGCATTTATGGGGCGGAGCAGGCAGATGAGCTCCCTGGGGTGAGAATGGAAAGGGGTGGAGGGTGCATGGCTGTCATACTGAGCTCCAGTGTGGGATGGCTTAGCGAGACGCATGCCACTGATCAGATTGGTGGATGGGTGGAGGGAAAAGAAAGAAAAAAAAAGGAGTAAGTGTGCATGGCTGAGGGAGCTCTGGGGAGGAAGGGTGAGCGGCGATGCCACATCCCATTAACAGAGTCTTTTCATCTAACGTGCACAAGGCAAACGCACATTACACACATGCAAACGTGCAAATCTTACATGCACCTTGAAGAAGCTTGAGCATGCACGCTTCGCCAAAGATCCCCGGTCTCCCCCCCCAGGCGGACAGTAGCATGATGCCGTGACTGTCGCTCTGAAGTGCTCCCTTCTTCCCTCATTCTGCCTCTCCCGTTTCCTTTTCATCCGTCTTTCCCACTCTTCTTTGGTGCCCCAGTTCACTCCAGTGCACACGCTCCTTCTCTCGTTCCACCCTAACCCACCCCACCCCCACCTTTCTCTGCTCCCCATTTCCCATCCCAGATTTTTTTTTTTTTTTTGCAACCCTCACCCCAGTGATAATGCTAGCCTACTTTTTTAAATAGTCTGTTGCATTTCAAAACAACAAAAAACTGTTAACTGAATTGCAATAAGAGAGGGTTGAATACACAGAAATACATTTTCACAGGCACACCCACACACTAATAATGCCTACTGTCTAAATTAATATATATACATATACAATGTAAAATAAAATAATTTTTTTCCCTCCTTTCCACCACAGTAATGGAGATGGGGCTTTGATGGAGGCGGTCAGTCAGTCACACGGCAGATAAACAGCACCTCATTAGGTACATTGAGGGGAATCTCCTAGGCTGGCCCAGACACCATTGTCTGCTAGCATGCTAACAGAGCCCTGGGCAACGCTTCCAACATCTAAACAAAACTGATAGGAGTGGAAAGTAATGATCACATGTTATCCACTAGAAAGGACATGAATAATCACATACAATGGTTTTGGGGGGTGGATGATGCGTTCCCCTGTGCTCTTCCCTATATGATGCATCAGTGGACAAGCTATGCATGCGTCCAGCAGACATTCAAGAAATAACAGCGATGTCAAACTGCCTGGGGCTTGTTTTTTGTTCTGTGGAAGCATGCATAGATGCGCACTGCTATCCATTCATGAGATTATGGGCTATCCATTACTGGATGTTACAGGACTGTATACCAGGCAGCCTCCCAGCCTACAGTCTGTACAGTATGAAGGGCTTGGAAGCCAAGGCTGTGCACTGCAGTGTTTTTTTTTTTCCTGCTTTGAGCTTTAGGCAGTCAATTTTCTTTCCATCACACTCTTGCACACGTTCAGCCATTCTTGCACTCGCTGTATTTATCTCCCACTCTTCCCCCTCCTCTCCCACCCTATATTAGGCCATCTTCCTTCCCCCTGGCTCCGATGTTAATGCACTTCCAATCAGGCTGTCTATTAAGTGGACATGCGCTACACGTTCATCAGGCCGTCCAAAGTCCTGCATGCAAATGAGCTCAAATTGCATCGCACTGCAAACTCCTTGAAATCTCCTTAGAGGGAGTGCTATAACATGCATCTGTGAGAAATGCAGGAAAAAGTGGCTGCCTGGCTATCCATTTTATGCAGATGAAAACCGCCGAGACAAGCAGCACAAAGGATTAACCCAACGAGGATGTCTCCACGATGCAGCGATTTAATGGCGAGACACTCGCACGTGAAGCTCGCTAATATAAATTCTATCTGTGGCATGCGAGCCCGGGTGTTCGAGTAACTGTCAGCCAAACCTTTTTGTCATGCAAAGTTAAACTTTTCACTCGGAAATCAGGGAAAACTTTTGGAACTGCTAAAAGTGAGACACACAACAGTTAGATCTTTTTCACTTTCTTTCCCTCTCCTCCCTTTTGACTGCTAGGCATTTCACATCACTCCAGACTGTTCTTTATAGAAAGAGTTTGCTGTTGTATCCAGTGGGACTCGTTCATTCTCACCTCAACTCTTTGCCATTTCTAACTTTCTGAAACGATGATGTTTTCGAACGAGGAAGAACAGGGAGGGGATAGAAGAGGACATTGTTGATGTGCAGGTCTGAGAGCTTTAAATAGAAAATGCAGGTTCGAGGTAGAGAAGTAGCAAATAGACGACGACGTTTCGGAGTCATGGAGTCGCGGTTTTAATATTCAGGAGGCACGGGGGCTGGTGTTAAATGCACAGAGCATGGGGGGAGTGTCAGCGAGGCCTGTCGCGTGCCAACTCTTAAGTGGCTGTGGCACTCAAAGATAATGAAGAACGATGATGAGGCCAAGGAGGGCATGCCAAGGGCCCACATGCACTTCAAAAAAAAAAAAAAATCACCCAGAAGACACCTATCAAGCCAAGCACACAGCCACTCATAAAGGTTTGCCAACGGTGCTGATTGCATGTCATGGTGTCAAACCCGTGGCTCAAATTTCACCTGTCAATTTGGATTGCAGTTCGCTTTTTTCTCTGTCCTCCCACGAAGACTTACACGTCCACGACACTGGGACGCACGAGCTTTTCACACTACATTACGCAATAAGAGGCGGGTAAATAAATAAATCAGAAAAGTAAAAATAATGGGAGATAAGACAGCTTCCTACATTCCTCAATCATGACCTCAACACACACTTGTCATCTTATTGTTCATTACTGAGGCGTGCGCCGTGATATGCTAACTAATCCCATTAAAGCAATCCACATGAAAACGACTCACGGCACGATAACGGCCCGCACCGCCTCCGCCGTTAATTTATGCCATATTTAAATGTGCATGGAGTTGAAATAATTAACGTGACTCCTAATTTTGCTTGTGGCAGACAGACGTGCTCGGTAGAAACCACCCCGGGATGTTTATTTTCCATCAACTTCCCTTTGCGTGTTTCTCCTCACACTGCCCAACTGCATTGTCCACAGTTCAAAGTGAATGTCTTCTCAGGATGAAGAACTCTGCCAGGGAAACTATTTCCCAGACTGGGAGAGGAACCTCACAGCCCACAACATCTCCCAGCCTCTAAGTTATTAGGCGGCATGATGTGGTAATGACAACACTGAAGGACCTACAGCAGTGATGAGTGCTAATTAAATTACTTTTGCTTCAAATAGTTTTGTTTTTTTTTTACACCGATGAATATCTGTAGATGTTAAGAACAAAATCAAACCACCTGCCATCGGTCTCCCCAGACAGCCTGCTCCTGAAATCTCGCTACCGCATGATGAGGCGGCCGCTGAGAACACCAGCCACGGGCAACAACTAACTCCGACCTGCAGTCGATTTCATCGTCTTTTATTCTCAAAGCCAAACCCCCCCCCCCGTTACCTCCGGCATGAGCACAGAACATTTTCCTCTGGTTCACAAATGATGAGTGTGTTTGGATAGGAGGCACACGCGCACGGGATTATGAATAAAACATGGCGCCCTTATTAAAAATAATCTGGCTCAAAAGTGCCAGAGGCCCTTGAGGTCGATAACTCTCCTCCCCTTGCAGGGTTCAAGGAGAGGGGTCCCTGATTAGCGCCGGCAACATCCACAGAATGCATTCAAATTCCGTATGATCCAGTGGCGGATGTGGTGAGTGGAATTAAATAAAGCAGGTAGTGATTAATGTTCGTGGCAGTGGACGGTGGAGCTGTTTAGAGGTTTGAGCTGAGCTCCGTCTGGTTCCTACCTGAACAAGCCCTTCAGCACGCCTTTCTTGGATTTATTCTTGTCCTTGTCTTTGTCTTTCTCCCTTTCTGGCTTCTTCTTCTCCTTCACCCCAGACTTCTCCTGATCTTTCTGTCTGTCGTCTCTGCCATTCAGCCCGGGGCCCAAAGTGAGGTCACCGCTGGTGGACATGGACTCTTGACCCGATCGGGAGCTTGTGTCATCATCCACTGGAGTGAAAAGATAAAAGCAACAAGGAGTGGGAGTTAAATGCCGGAAACATTCATGCAAACACAGAAAGAGAAAGAGAAAGAAAAAGTTATTAAACTTTGACTTGATTCCCCACAGATCACCGGCGTCATAATTGAAATAAGTACTCAACAACACTGCTTTTTCTTTTATTGTGAAAAAGCATCACTTTGGGTTTTTTTCCTCTTAGTAACATCAGAGGAACTATAAAAAAAACTAAAACTGTGTCCCACAAGGTATAACAGCTTTGAATAAAACACACTGAATACATTTGCCTCATTAGAGCAGAATATATTTACATTGTAGACTAGTTGGGACTAGTGTTGGGGCTGAACACATTTTTACTTTAGCTGAAAGCCTCAAGTTATTTCGTCTGTGTACATTTCTCAAAGATCACAAGAGAACTTCATTTTGCCAACCCCCACAAAAAAAACTTGTGAAAACAGAGCGCGCTGCGATGTCTCATCAATCTGCTTCTTAATTATATTTGAACTCATTTCAGCCCAGACATCAAACTGAAACCACACTCCTTAGGTGATGCAAGGTTGATTAAACTCAAAGTTTCCATCACACCTAATCAGAGCCGATGTGCAAAAATGTAATTAATCTGTCAGTAATTATACATTTAAATCATCTCGAAAAAGGCTCCCGGGGATCTTAATTGCAAATACGGTGTGCTCCGCGGTCGGCGTCGCTCCTGTCAGCGCTCCATCTCTGGCTCGGAGACATGAGGTAGATGTCCTTCAGATTACAACTTATTACAGTCTTGCGCGTCGTTGTCCAACTTCTTCCTTTGATGGAGGAGCGAAAAGCGCTTATCGCAGGGAGAGAAGGGGAAGGGGGTGGAGGGGGGGTGCGTGATGGGTTTTTGGAATACGGGATGAGGCAGACTGAGGAGAAGGAGGAGCGGCTGGATTCACATTTCAAGGATGAACAGTGGGGTTTGTTTTCTCTTGCGATCTGAGGAGCTATCAGCTATTTCTTTCAGCTGTCATCTCGGAGGAAATTACTGAAATGGAATCTGAGCGCGAGCCACTGTGTATAGCCGAAACAAGAGAACGAAGCGGGGCAGATTAAACCTGCACACTCTTACAATTCATCTCTGCACGGAGCCCCTCCCTCCCCTCCCCACCTCCGCAAATTCGGTCGCGGGCTCTGGATGGGCGCCGATTCTATCACTCAATCTGGTGGCCCGCTTATCATCCACTTAAGAGTGAATAGCAGCTGTGAGCTGTATCTGGCTATTTAAATGACAGAGATTAGCAGTGGTGCTAATGCTGCTACTGCTTAGTGATGCCAAGCTGCAGATAACACCCAAAACAATGTAATCCAGAGCCTCCCAGAGAGCGGTTACAGCCATGAGTGCTTACGCATGTGTGCAAAGGCATCCATGTGTGAATGTAGATATATCTGCATGCTTTTGCACCAAGGTTAATTTGTCTTATTGACTTAGCAGAAAGACTCATTTAAAGGGAAAGTGAAGGCTGATTTAAAAAGAAAAAAAGGCAATCAATTTTAAATATTACAAAGTTGAGAGAAAGAAGCGAAAAATACACAAAAGCCTTTAATACCGGTTATCAAAAGGTGAGGCCGTCTGCAGCAATTTAATGGAGCTCAGAAGCAAAGGGCTGACGTCAGAGGTTCTGATGAAAGCGTCGGGACAGCGAAAGATCATTTCACAGAGACAGACGAGCAAGAAATATTTCGTCACCTTCATGAAAGTCTACAAGTGAACTTTCTTGCTTTAATAATCAAGGACGTCTAAGCCGGTCTGTCAGCAAAGGTTATGACAGGCGTAAGTAAAATTGCCAGTCTTATTCTGAAAAAAAAAAAAATGAAAGACGGGATTTTTGCACAGCACAGATGATTTTTTTTTCCCGTTTTCTTTTTTTTTTTTTTGCTCGAACCACGCAACACAAAGTAGCACAAGGGAAAGTGCATTTTTGCCCAGCGGGATATCTTGTGGGGACACATTTTCTTTAGGTGATGCCACATTCTTATTTTATGTAAATAAAAGTCTGGGAGCAGGGGAAGGCAGAGGCTTATCTGTCAACTTTGACTATTAACCTCGGTGACGAGCACAGACTGGCTGCTTTTATCTAAATTGAAAAACAGAGTTATTTGAATATCATGGGGAGAATGCAATATACAGCGGCAGGGGAAATCGGTTGCTTTCCCCATTTTTCTTTGCCGAGATAAGACTGTATTTAGTGGCTTGCCGACAGAGCTTATGAGAACAAAGCATTTCAGGCAAATAATTCCTTCTTTTTTCAAATGTCCCCCCAGCTCGTTTAATGGAATCCTTTAATGGTGAATGGAAATTTATATCGAGTGATTACTCTTGTGGTGTTGTGGTGTTATTACCTGTCGGAAAACGTAAGACGGCTGTCTCTCCGTATGCGCTGCATGTCTTTTTGTTATCAAACACTAAGTAGTGAAGGATACATGCCTTGAAAGAGAAGGTAGGGTGTCTTTCTAGTTCTTCTTTTTCTCTCTTCATATTTTAAATGAATTAAAGTGATTGTGGTTTTTAGGCCCTGTCAGGTACACAAGTAAACAAACAGATGGAAGGAATACCGGACAAAGTTCTGTCGTATATGTGCCAAAACCAAGAGGAGCAGACACATACATATAACCAGGGGTAAAGATAAGTGGTCGACAGGTGCGCATTCGCTGTCAAAATAAAAGATGTGCACCAGATAAGAAGTTAGAATGTTTGCGTACATAAGATTTTCTGGAGGAGGACAGATATTTGTTTAGAACTCTTGAAGATTTCGAAGAAGCAAGCTCCTTTAAGCAATGACTTTGGTGTTCCTCCACCTCCAAAGAAATGTCAGGGGGAGTCCGAACCGCAAAAGAAGCGCGTATTCTCAGAAAAGTGGTGAGCTGGCTTCAAACAAATGATGAACACACAGAGATGTGGTGCAGAATATGCCGTGAAAATCCCACTCTAGCGGACAAAAACAGTTCCTTTTATATGTACGCGAACGTGCGTTGCAACTTCTTATCTGGTGGGCGTCTTTTATTTTGATAGTGAATGTGCACCTGCAGACCACTTATGTGCACCCCTGCATATAACATTATGACCACCTGCCTAATATTGTTGTTGGTCCCCCTTTTGCTGTTAATACAGCCATGACCCATCGAGGCATAGACTCCACTAGACCCCTAAAGGTGTGCTGTGGTATCTGCACCAAGATGTTAGCTGTGAGTTGTGAGGTGGGGCCTCCATGGTTTGGACTTGTTTGTCCAGCACATCCCACAGATGCTTGATTGGATTGAGATCTGGAGAATTTGGAGGCCAAGTCAACACCTCAAACTCATTGTTGTGCTCCTCAAACCATCCCTGAATCTTTTATGCTTTGAGGCAGAGTGCATTATCCTGTATTTCCAAACTGTATTTCCATGAAAGGGTTACATGGTCTGCAACAATGTTTAGGTAGGTGGTACGTGTCAAAGTAACATCCACATAGATGGCAGGACCCAAGGTTTCCCAGCAGAACATTGCCCAAAGAATCATACTGTTTCTTCGCACAGTGCATGATAAGCGATGCACACACACGGCTATCTGATGTAAAAGAAAATTTGACTCATCAGACCAGGGCACCCTCTTCTATTTCTATGTGGTCCAGATCTGATATATTCTGATATGCATATGTCCCTGTTGTTGGCGCTTTCGTTGGCAGACAGGTATCAGCATGGGCACCCTCACTGGTCTGCACCTATGAAGCCCCATACGCAATAAACTGTGATGCACTGTCTATCCTGACACCTTTCTATCAGAACCAACATTAACATGTTGGAACAGTCCAAAGCAATTCCACACTATGTGAATAATCATAAGTCCATAACCTAGACACCTATTGCTGATGTGCTTTGTGCAGTGGATCTGTGAAAGTATCACTAAACTGGCCTACATTTATGTGTGAATCTGAACTGCTTTGTAATAACCTACTGATATCTTATATTGTTCATTATTTTAGCACCACAAACTTGGGCACAGTATTCTGCATCAACACTTAAACTCTACCTAAACGGCGTTTCAAACACTCACATGTGTCCACGCTGTTCTCCTCTTCTGGCGCAGTAACAGCAGGCTTCTCGTACGATTTGTCAATCGCAGCGCGGAAACTCTCATTGCAGCCTCGGCTCCTGACGATCCTCGAGCGCGACCTGCGAACATTGATCTCGCCATTCTGCACTGTCCCGGCAACAGCCGTCTGGAGGCTTTCCAAGGAGCTGGATTTTTTCAGGCCCAGGGAAGGCCCGACCTGCTGTTCTGCAGAACCTATGGAAAGATTAAATAAAGTCACTTAGACCCGGCATATGATTAGAACTCCTCTGAAAAAGAAAAAAAAAGCTAAAAGCTGTCATTATGGTGAGTTACGAGAAGGTGCGAGTCTAGCAATTAACATGAAAAACAAATGATGCCATTGCCCGGCCAATGAAGTGTGTGAAATGAGAACAGAGTATTATATCTCCAGCGAGACATTTTCCTGTTGGGAATTATAATTCAACCTTTGTCTTTGTGTCTGCACAGTTAAATTAAGAGGCTGAAACATAATGCATATAAATGGGCCCGCTATCAAAGACACAAATGTAGCACAGCAGCGGAGTGATTATAGAGTAATGTTAAAATATAAGAAATTTCTAATACAGCATATTCACAAATTGCTGAGATGAACTGTATCTCTGAAAAAAAAGAAAAAAAATTCCATCAGCGGTTCTCACTTAATTTTCTTTTTTAACTCAATTTCTCCAAGAGAGATTAGATAAAACAAGGTGAGGGAAAAAAGACGAGGACATGTAGGCTGAACAGATTTTACATCCATTAATCTTCAGTGCAGGTCATATTGCAGTGTTCAGAAGCCCAAACAACATCGCACAACTGTAGTACTTGGCTTCATTTCTAAGGCTTTCTGTGCAGTGACGGAGAGTAATATCATAAAGGGTACATACGTTTAACAAGAGACACTCAGAGAGCGCAGACCTCCGCCAAGGGAGCTCACTCTCTGGGCGGTTATTTACTTTTAAAAGGATAGTACTGGATTTTCTATACATTCATTTTCTCTTCTTCTCTTGAAATTTTATTTTAAGAAGTTTATAGCGCAGTTCACAAAAGCCCAACTGGTGACAATGGAAAGACTGTCACTGTAGGTATGGGCAGTAGCTGCCCAAGCACTTAAATACCTTTAACTATACTGTTAATGTCTAACTGTGACATCATCAACAAAATCAGATAAGAGAAGTATGATGGATGTTTGGTTTGATCAGACAAACATTATGTAGCAGGAGGTCATGTATAATAGGTGTTGATTTGTAAATAACTTGACATGAATAACAGTATATTTCTAAATAACCAGGCACGTATCTCCACGATACTCTCTGGAGCTGATTGATACTGCGTGGTAAGCAGAGCAAATGTTAAACAGCCACCCTCTCTGATATTTGAGCCAGGCCCACACATCTGTAATTATTTTTCCAATGCTTGCCGGGGGGTTGTTTAGGGTATGTAAGTGGAGCGCGACTCAGGTATTGGTATTTCATTTTGCTGGGGAGCGTCCGTCAGGTCCCTGGAGCTCTTACCTCACCCACCAGTTGGTAAACAAGCAACCCGGTTGACTTTTCCCATCCCCTTTGTTGTGCTTTGATTCAGTATACAGCAAGACGCTGTCAAACTTAACAAGATGGATTTCTGACTATGTGCCAATGAAACCTTGTTGTGAGGCTATGCAGAGGAAGCGATCAGTAATAAGGATTAAGCTGTTAATTCAATTATTTTATTAGCCCCAAAGGCTCTCTGAGGGTGTAGCAAATGTCTGTGGACTCGGGGACAGAGTGGCATTGTGTCTTTATGACTCCCCGCAGACCACACATGTCACAAATAGTGTTTCCTCTGTGGCTTCAGGTGGTGTAAATAAATGTCTTCTGCAGCTCTTCCTGTTGGTTTTCAACAGCACATGTTGTTCTGTCGTCTGCCCCACTGAACAGAACACCCTGAGTTTATTTGCATGTGTGGGCACCATGCAGGGACTCCCTAACAAGCACAGAAACAAAATTCACCAACTCGCACGTCTATACAATCAAGGATCTTCAACGTGTTTAAAGTGGCCTAAATGAGGCATATCCCACTGCTGCTGGGTGATCCCAGTGGATCTTTAGGCAAAGAAAATAAATCCCTCTAACACTTCCCCCCATGCAACCTCCAGACAGGATGAGTGTGTTAATGCACAAAAGTTGCAGAAGAACAAATAAGAGCTTAGGAAAAAGGGAACACTTTCCCTGCAGTGCAAAAATGCACACCCTGCAGCTACTTACAATCATTGTACCAATCATATTACAAACCTACAACAACTATCAACTACTATTACTAGTACATACCATTTAAGCTACACAACTAAAGAAGATATTGCCAAAAGAATTCACTCACCCATCCAAATCATTGAATTCAGGTGTTCCAGTCACTTCCACTGGTACAGGTGTATACAAACAAGCACCTACGCATGCAGACTGCTTCTACAAACATTCGGGAAAGAATAAGTCGCTCTCGGGTGTTCAGTGAATTCCAGTACTGTGATAGGATGTGATAGGTGCTGTGAAGTCCAGTTGTGAAATTTCCTCACTACTAAATATTCTGTTAGTGGTATCATAACAAAGTGGAAGCAACTGGGAATGACAACAACTCAGCTTTGCTCAAGATAGACAACAGTGTGTAGAGAGCTTCATGGAATGGGTTTCCATGGCCATGCAGCTGCATCCAAGCCTTATATCACCAAGTGCAATGCAAAGTGTTGGATGCAGGACTCCAGGAGTCCAGTGGGGAAGAGTGGAGACGTATTCTCTGCAGTGAAGAATCACGCTTCTCTGCCTGGCAATCCGATGGATGAGTCTGGGTTTGGAGGTTGCCATGAGAACAGTGTGAAGTTAAGTGTGGGGTTGTTTCAGGAGTTGGGCTCGGCTGTTTAAAGGTGAAAGGAACTATTAATGCTTCAGCATACCAAGACATTTTGGACAATTTCATGGTCACAATTTTGGGGGAACAGTTTGGGGATGGCCCCTTCATGCTCCAGCATGACTGTGCACCAGTGCACAAAGAAAGTTCCATAAAGACATGGATGAGCGAGCCTGGTGTGGAAGAACTTGACTGGCCTGCACAGACTCCTGATCTCAACAAGATAGAACACGTTTGAGAAGCATTTGAGCGGAGACTCTGAGCCAGGCCTTTGAATCCAACATTATTACAGACCTCAAAATGCCCTTCTGGAAGAGTGGTCAAAAATTCCCATAAACACTCCAAAACCTTTTGGAGGTTGTTCCCAGAAGACTTGAGGCTGTTATAGCTGTAAAGGGTGGGTCAACATTACATTAAACCCTATGGATTAATAATGGGAGGTCACTGAAGTTCATATCCATGCGAAGGCAGACAAGTGAATACTTTTGTTAGTATAGCGTACTAGTTGCATGGGACTTGTTTTAAAAGGAGTAAGTTATGTTACATGTAGTATCTTTTGGGTCAAAGGGTCATCCCTGTTTCTGCTGCATTTGCTACCAATGAACCCTTAGTGAGAGTATGAGTGCTTCCCCCTCATCCGTAGCAGCTATAGATCTAAAGTCAGACAAGACACACAGGCTAAAAGCTCATCTGTTTGCCAATGGTGGCTTCCAGACCAGTGACCATACCATTTCTCCTCTCTCCTTGCCAAATTTAATGAAAGTGCTCAGTCCCATGAGAGCCTACACTCACTCAAGCATCAATCATATAATTTTGCATCCTACTTAGTGAGGAGATCTCATATGCCTGTCTTTTATGCTGCATAGGACAGTAAAATGAAACTTTACTGCGCGCTACAAATGTCTAGGAGGTCAAAAGTTCTCTGGTAGCAGCAGCCAAAGATTCATTTTACTTTTTAGTTTCTCAGTGGAGGTGGGTCCATTTTATTAGCATGACAAATATCAATGCCAGGAAAGCATAAACAGACTTACAAGACCAACTGAATGCAAGTAAAAAAAATAATAAAATCATCTAATTCGTTTGAAGAAGCAATTTCATCCTGCAAAGGACAAGAGAGGACGGCCTGAAGTAAAAAATTCATTATAAGAAAGCATAGGCACAGAAACAGCATGACAGAAAAATGATGGAGTGTTTCATCCTTTGAGGATAAAACTCAATCAATCCAGTACAAATGCCATGTAAAGTTGGATTTTTTTCTTTTTTTGAGGCTTAAGCATTAAAGCCTGCCAACGACGGACACACAGATGCAAGGGTGCATGGCTGACACAATGGGATTGCAAGTTAGACCTGCACGGGATGCAACAGTTCAAGGGAACAAAAATGACATCTGCTGTACTTGGAAACAGGGAATTATCCTCCTGCTTGGTATTCCGCGCCGCAGTCCTGCTCGCCATTGTTTCTCGTCGGCGCGGCGGTTAACTGAGAAAAGCGCAGAGACAAAGAGAACGGGAGAGCGAGGCAAAGAGACGTTTTTTGCCCACCAACCCAACTGCCTCAAACCTGCCTTTGTTTTCATCAGAAGCAGCCCCGGCTCTCTCCTGGGAGGGTTTGACGGACAGCTCTCTGTGTGCCAATCTATTATGTGATTCCTATCACACAACAGAAACCTTGGTGCTCTGCTCCTCATCTCCTTCTTATTCAGAGGAATGAAAATACATATTTCCCCAACTGCATACAGACACGAGTTTGCCACTCCCTGCACGTCTGGAGGAGAAATGAAAATCATCAAAATGAAATACACGAAGAGAAAGACAATCAGACTAAATGGGGTGAAAGTGCACCTGGTTGCAAACAAACCTGGCCCGCGTGTTGCGTACTTTAGCCAGATTAAGGGCAAGGACAGTTAATTGGAGAAGATCCATTGCCATTAAACGTTAAAGGGGCAGTGTGGCAAACTTCATGAATAAATCAGTGGTGGTTATTACAGGGACAGAAGCCCATGGTATAATTAGAACAGCTAAAAACTATGCTTTGCAGCCATTATTCACCACGGACCCTTGCATGTAAAGATCTGTGTACAGACAGGGGCTCCATTACACATAATTTATTCAGAGTGTCGGGGCTTTAAGGAGGGTGGTAAAAGGGTAATTATGTTAAAAATAACCTCCAAGATGGTCGGAGGAAGGCCACGTCCAGGTATCCCAGTGGAAGTGAGGCGTCGCTGGGTCAGCTGCGCTATTATGTCTCTGCCAGTTGTGGACCATTAGCCCGACAGAGGACGTCCTCCACACGCTCAGCATATGTCACAGGAAATCATTATGAGCCGGACTTGGTTAACATCTCAATTAAGGGTGCTGGATATTTTGCTGCGCACTTTTCAGGCTTCAAAGAAATCCAGTGAATTTTTTTTTGGGTTTGTTTATCATCGTTCAGTGTAGAGTACTTTTCCTACATGAAAAGAAGCTGACAACTCTACTGGCAAGACTGGAAATTCACTGGATTAGTGGTAGACTTGGCTGGAACAGACATTCACAATTACAGTAAGCATAAAAACATCTGCCAGGTTCTCATTTACTACCACTGGCCTATCTGTGACTGGATCGGATGACAGCTTTCTACAAGGAAAGTCTCCACTCATGTGTTTGGTAGTCTATGAGATGTGGCTTATCGAGAGCGCTTTGCTCTCAGACTGCTGGTTTACTTGTGGTTCCTCGGGTATTTAAAAGTAGAATGGGAGGCAGAGACCTTCAGCTTTCAGGCTCCTCTATGGAACCAGCTCCAAATTAGGATTCAGGAGACAGACAGACACCTTCTCTCCTTTAAAGATTAGATTTAAAGTGTTTCCTTTCTGATAAAGTTTATAGTTAGGGCTGGATCAGGTGGCCCTGAATCCTCCCTTAGTTCCACCCACTGCTCGGGGATTCCCATGTTTCTCCTTCACTCAATGTTTTTTAGTCTCTGTATGTTTATACACAACTCTGCATTTAATAATCAATTATGATTCATCTCTGGCTCTCTTCCACAGTGTGTCTTCTGTCATGTCTCCCTCCCCTCACCTCCAACAACTCACAGCAGATGGCTGCCCCTCCATAAGCCTGGTTCTGCTAGAGGTTTCTTTCTATTAAAAGGGAGTTTTTCCTTTCCACTGTCACCAAAATGCTTCCTCAAGGGTGGTTCTCTGATTGTTGGGGTTTTCTCTGTATTATTGTAGGGTCTTTACCTTACAACATAAAGCACATTGAAGTAACTATTGTTGTGATTTGTGCTAATGCATAAAAATAAAACTGAATTACTGAATTTAATTTAATTTGAAATACACTGAAATACCCAGTTTAGCCACACATTAGATTCTTGTTTTGTTCAAATACTCCCTAAAAACAACAACTATGTTAATTAGTGGTCAAGATTCAGTCATCATTTCATCCTGTGTCAGTTTAATGGAGTGATTGCACTCTTTTTTATTCAGCCTCATTCAAACCAACCTGGCTGCGATGGATCAATTGCAGAAGCTGAAGAGGCCAACCTGCCAATGAACATCTTTCTATTGCAAATGCTACTGCATTGCCAGGCTCCATGCAGCCCTTCACATCTCATGGAGTAATGAGTGTTTTCTTCAGTCATTTGCACTGCAGAACGAGCACAATGGCACAGGTTCCCAAATTAGTTACCAAGCCTCTATTCACTGCCATTCAACTCCCTTTCAGCACCAGAAAAAAAACCCTTTTGATCACGCTGAAATTAGCTCAAACAGCACTCTCGGTTATATGCATCTGAAGGGGGCTGAGATCACAAATCCAATAATGGCTGGTTATGAGCTAGTTATGGAATAAGAGTGGGACTGCTCTTCCGATCTCTATTACTGACCCGTGGATGGAACCGAACATCATATCGGTTGACCTCATTAGCGGCGGCAGGGCACAGAGCTTATTTCTGCTCAAGTTCTTGTCGCACTGTGCTACTCTTAAAAGGACCAAACAAACATTAGTGCAGTCTGCACAACGTCATGAAACGCACACAAAGAAATAAGAAAGTGAAGCGCAGACACAAAGCAAGAGGAGCAGGTCTTACACTTCATGAAGGAGCCGTCCATCACGAGGTAAAGTGTCCGGCATGTGCTAACGTCTCACTGCCAGCGCCGACACCTCACGTCGCTTTTTTTCCTTTTCTTCTCTCACTCAATTTTATTCCCCATTTAAATGGGATTGAACTACAGGGTGTCCGACCCGTTTAGCATATTTCAACAATGATGGGTTTCAAAGTCATGAAATCCATCTGCTGATGAGATTTGGGAGCAGCTGGAACATGATTAAAAGGAGGGACAAAATACCTAGTGATGGAATAAAATGTAAGTCAGTAGGGAATAGCGTTCTTGAGCGTGTTAACTACTTTTTTTTATTCCTCTGAGTAATTTGAAAGCAGAGAGCGGCTTTATTAGTGCGCTATTGGGAAAGCAGAGCGGTATTCTTACACCTGCTAGCTGAGCTAAGTTCTAATGTCCAGCTGTGTGGCGAAGGCACGGCTTAAGGGAGAGCGCTGGCACTACTTTCTTTGGCTCACTTCATTTTCAGATCTACTCGCACAATACCCAGAGGTCGTTTTTGCGTTGGGCAGCTTTCATGTAATTATTTCAGAAAAAGAATAAGCATGATAGCATAGCAGCGTCTTCCTCTGAGATAAATGGAAGTGCGGTGACTGGGCACGTGCCAAATCACAAACCATGTGTATTTCATTTCAAACGTTAAGTCTAGCGCTTGTGTTTCATCTATTGACTGAAATAGGACTGAATTTTTCTTGTGGGGAAACCACGTCAACTACAAGAGTTATTATGACTGGAATAAGTTTGTTATTTCCCTGAACCATCTGAACACTGTGATATTCTCATTGATGGATTATGATTTTGTATTGGCGAGGATTTCTGTCAGCTGGATATTTCACAAACTCAATTGGGCCCAGTGAAAGGGGATGATTTTTTTTTTTTTTGTGGGGGGGGGGTAGTTTTTTTGAATTCCATGTAATAAAAACCACAGGCACGCCCGCGCACAGACAGAGGGATCTTGATAAAGAAATAATACAGCAGTAACAGAGATTTCTAAAAGATCAATTACACAATTACACTGGTTATCTCGAATGTGTGAGGCGCCGTCTTATGAGTACATTAATCAGGATCTTTGTTAAAAAAAACATAAAGAAAGAAAGAAAAGCTGTAGTTTACAGCTAATCCAATGCACAAACAAACACGCAAAGACTCCACTTTGAAACAATTAAGAAGCTTTTTTGATTAAACTCATTGATAACATGTGCATTTGCAATGATGAGAACACCATCAAAGCCTTATCTCAGCATCCCTTCCGTTCTACTCGCTTCCTGTCCTCAGTAATATCCAATTATATTTTAAACACTGAGAACTTAATGGAAACCATTTCAGACCAACTAACTGCTGAACAAAACCCATCCGATGGCTGATGGTTTTCTTCTCCCGAACTTTGTGTTTGTAGAAAGTTTCAATGGTGGACAGAAGGTATTACAAAGGATCTAGACCCCACAGAGCTCGGTGCAGTGGCCCAGACCTGCACCAGTCTGTGGGCAAGTCAAAGATTTCTACAGGTCTCTGGGCTCCATGTGGAAAAGAGTTGGCTGTTATCTGTTGTGATTAGTCAGTGATCCGAGAGAAGACAGCGTCTGCTTCAGTCTCAGCGGGAGAAGCTTGGAGTTCACACCATCTTCTTCCCTGGATACAGTTTGTCTGTTTGAGAGTGTGCTTGCCCAGTGCGTGTTTGTGTAGGCCTGCATCTGACTGGCTCTCCCATCACTAAGCATTGTGCACTTGCGCTTGTGTTTTTATCCATGGTCCACTGGACAAAGGGCCATGGGAAATGGAGGCCAAAAGAGGAGAGGTGGTGGCTGGACAGGACTGAAGTGACTGTGTGTGTATTGCTGTTTTTGAAAGTGCATTTACTGGGGTAAGCAGGATAAGGTGAGCAGCAAGTGTTTGAGGAGTCACAAGTTCAAGATGCGTTTGAGGTGTCCAGCAGGCGAAAGGAGCACTGAGTGACAATGAACAATCTGGAGGTTTGTTTACTGCAAACAAACCTCCAGATTAGCCGTGCTGAGTGGGAAAAAAATTACCTTGTGATGACACGCAGTCATCACAAGGTAGAGGATTGTTTTCTTTGTACGGCCAAGCTTAGGATGCCAAACCAGAAAAACACTTCTTGCTCAAAAGAAAAAAGTAGTACATGAGGTGAATTTACTTTTGTGTAATATCAGTAATCTGCCTGAAATTACGCTTAGAAAAAAATCCATTAACTTGTTGCAGAGACAAGATTGAACATATGATCATATCTGCACACTAACTATTAAGCTACCAGTATTTTCTGGCATATACTGACATGCATGCTGTTGGACTAAATCATGCAAAAGAAAGGGAAATAATATTTTGTCATTTAGCAGGACACTGACAGGTAACCGCCACAGGCTCAGGAAAATACAGGTTTCTGGTGATGGACAAAATGGCCCTTTGTACATGAATACAGCAGTCCTGCTTTCTCCTGTCCTTTTGCCAAAGAGTCCATGGACAAGACAATAAATTTGAAACATGATCCAAGTCAGCTCTGGTGGCCCTGGTGTGTGTGTGAGAGAGAGAAGATGTGCAAAAAGGGAAACTGCTAAGACAAGACAATACAGTAAGTGTAGTCCATTCCCAGAGTTGTCAAACTTTTCCCTGTAGATGTGTGTTTGTGTGATGGTTCGGGCTTAGCACTTGCCTAAATCCATGCTCTTGGACTTGCGAGACTTGATGATCTCCAGCTGTGCAGGATTCTCGTACTGCTTTGTGCGCTTTTCCGACATACTCTGGCGACCATACCCCTCCCTCTGGAATGAAGTGCCAGGGTCTGCGTCCGGACTGAGCGAACTACAGTTTGATAGGAAAAAAAGACAGAGGGACAAAAAGAGGTAGAAGTATTAGATACTGGCAAGTGTAGAGTCACTCTTTTCATCTGGAGATAATTCTATTGAAGACATATTTTTTCAGTCATCTACACAGTGCATTAAGTTGCACTTACATGGCCAGGAGACATCCTGATGATAAGACTGAGAAATAAAATCGTCCTATTAATATTCACACAACCCCACACCTCAGCCTAAAATACCCCTTTGCTATCAGATAATGACCATCGACATTCAATATGCACACACACACACACACACACACACACACCTTTCATTTCAAAGCCTTTCCTCATCAAGGACAACTACACGTATGCTTAGTGGGTTCAGGACACACCACAAGTGGGAGGCAGGGCCTTGGCCTAGATGCGTATAATACCCCAGGTAAGGTGAGGGTTCTCTGGGGTCACGGCCACTCAAATAACGCCCTCCTCCAGTACGTCTGGAGCAGCAGCAAGACCCATCCCACTGCAGCACACTCCGTTTGAGATCCTCTATCTTTGTCTGGATCTTAATTGAAAATCGGATGGGAGCAGGGAAAGGAGGTCGAGAGAGGCGGACACTGGCATTTGCATGCAGGGACGTGCATTTACAATTAGGTGAGAAGCGCTTTGCAATTTCAGGGCAGATGGAAGGTAGGGATACAGCATCAGTGAAATCTAATAAATGCTACATGCAGCCATTTCTTTTGTTCACATGGTGCTCGTACACGAACGTTTAAATAACAGCAGAATTTTCATCAAATGATCACATTTCTTTGGATTTGTGGAGCTTTTATACAAAGTCGAAAGCCGTAACTGCAACTATGTAACTTCAGGAGTAGTGAGGAAGTAGATATTTGTAAACGTATCCTCTTGGAGCAGATGCTACTTCAAGCAGTCCTCGGTATTTGGAATATCAGCTAACTGCAGGCGTGCCGGCACTCGTTTCCATGTAAACAATTCTTATTTAGGTCATCAACCCCACTTAACAAGAGAGCTGCTTCAATGTTTCGCAGAGGGGGCTGGCGTCAATGTGTTGCTTTACCGTCAACCGTACCTGACAATCCCAACTAAGATCAGACTGTCTCGCAGGACCATCTCCAGATGACACAGGAAGAGAGGGAGGTGGAGCAGGAACAGAAGAATGACAGCACAGATGTATTATTCATTTATACATCATCCCTCGCTTTTTCCTCCTCTCATCATTCTGAGCCCCGCAAAAAAAAAAAAAAGAAAAAAAAAAGGGCGAGCATGGCCTGTATTTTTCTGTCTCTGCAAATGTCATGTGTCGGAGCTTGACTGACGCTGTGCAGACGGGAAAGGATGCATTTTCAGCCTGAATTTAGATTTCATTTACTCTCACTGGTATTGTGTTATGGAGCTGAGTTGCAAATGGAGGCAACATAGGTGAAAGTGAGAAACCAGCAGGTGGGAATCACACAGGGGCCGTCACTCAGGTACAGAGAGCTGACGACCACGCTAAGATTTGTGAAAGTAATTAAAGAAACTAGCAGCTGGGACAAAAAGGGCACGCAGCTTTTTTGGAGCAAAAATAGTGAGAAATCTGCGTGAAGAAAGAGCGAAGTTGAGAGGGAGCAGCTGAGCGGGAGGTGTAAATTCACTTAGCTGGAGGCCAGAGCTGTTGGTTTAAGCTGCTGCCCATTTTAACACCATCTCTGATTTACTTTGGCACATACGGAGCAGTGACTAAATGCCTAGCATGTGGATCTAGGGTAACCTGAAGAGAAGCGGCAACTGTGCTGCTCTGAACTGCTTTTTAAGCTAAGGGTACCTGCTGTTGGAACCTGCACCTCAGGTCTCAGAAGCCATAACTATTTGAAGAGGTGGCGATGACCAGCAGCCAAGCAGTTCCTGAGTTTGAATCTTCATCACAGGTTTAAACTATTTTGGGCTGAAGGCACGTGTAGACTTCACATCTTTTTATATATACTCTATTCAGAGCCAATTAAAGCATCTAAAACCTAAAGCGTCATTCTCGCCAGGACATGTTTTTTTTTTTCACTGTAAACTAACACAAAGGTTTACAGCTGCTAATGAAAGTATAAAGATGGGGACAAAATTATTAGCTGCCCCTCCAATTTTATTTTTTTCAAAATGATCCCAAATGGGTTTTTTTTTTTTTAAACAGAGCGGGGATTTTCAACATAGCATTTCAAGATTCAAGATCCTTTATTTGTCACGTGCATAGTTATACGAGTACAACATGCAGTGAAATGTGTCCTAATACACTCCTCGACTGTGCAAAAAGAGAGAGAACATTATATACAGTGGCTGAATATATACTAAGAGGACATTATGTGCAGTAGGTGAGTGAATTATATATATGAAAACATATTGTTTTCTTTATAAAGCCTAAATTATTTATCTTTGCACACAATAACAGAACTATTTCAGAAAAAAAACAAAAATGACAAGTGTCAATATTATTATCAACCCGGAAAAACTGGCCTGACATCGTCCCCATAGCGAAACATGGCGGTGGGAGGATTATGCTGGGGGAACGCTTCAGTGTGTCTGGAACTGGGAATCTCATCAAGGTAGAAGGAATTATGATGAAAGATGGATATGTGAAGATTTTGAAAGAAATCAAAGTAGTCAGCAGTAAAACTGGGTCTGGGTCATCATTTTGTCTTCCAACCCAATAACGATCTAAGACATACGGCGCACCTGGTGAAGAACCAAAGCTGTGATTCAGACTCCGTGTTTTGGTTAAGAGCAGTTTGGAAATGGTTTTAAGAATAAGGTTTTCATAGGGAGGCTAATCAGTCCTCATCTGTACATGTATGAATTACAGAGTGCTCATCAATGAGATGTGGCTTTCAAAAACTATGTCCTTGTTTAAGATGCTTCTTAAGCTCAAAACTCTAGTTTAGTCAGCTCTGACTGGTTGAGCCTGTGAAGCTGAGACCCATACAGCATTCCCACTAGAAAAGCTACCTTAGATATTCAATATTAAACAGGATTTGAAAGTGAAAAATACAGCGTGGCCAATTAGAAGATGAATTCGGTCATCTAAAGAATGGCACACTTCCTTCTTCAGACCATCGAGCCAGGCCACGTCTCTGGACTGTATTTAGACAGATGTTACATGATACATTAGTGGTTTTTCAGATTCTTTATTTTGTATTTAGCAGTGACTCAAACAAAATTCCAGTCACAGAATTCAAAAAAATTATAATGGGATCCATAATGAATGTTTTTTTGCCATCCGTCCGTTTTTTGCCATTTGGTCCATCCGTTAATGGGGGAAATAGGGTACATACAGAATTATATGCATACACATGCTATGATCACTATAGTAAGAACATTACTTACTGCTTTCCTCCCATTCAAAGTGCTCCCATCATCTAAAATTAAACAGCGCTGAGGATTGCTCACAGACAAATCCACAGCTTTAACTTACATTTTACATCACTCCTTACTTCCTCGCAGGAAGTTGAACGTGTCAAACTGCACATTGGCCTCGTTGCTAAGCGGCGTGTGTTAAAAGCCCTCTGCGCTCACAATTACCCTGGTGAAACTGTTTCTTTTCAAACTTCCTCTCTTTCTTTTACTCAAACCTTTTTCACTTGTGTTTCAAACTGACCCCAAAGAGTTAAGTTTCTACTACTTCTTAGTGCAGCTAAGTCTGACCGGGTAGGGTTCTTTGTATTAGTTTCAGCGCCTTGGAGAGGGGGCAAGACGTGGAGAGCAATGCCCAGCAAGGTGCTTCTGAAATGGTTATTCTGAGGTTTGAGGAGGGCGATTCAGTTGACTGCTTGGATGCATAGCTGAGTCGGGGAGCTTGGAGCTGCCTTCAATCACTGTATGAAGTCCTGCATGAGAAGTTGGTGCAGTGGTTTGTTTTCCTAGCATGTGCACCAGTGGACACCAGACAGTCCAAATACTGGCTAGTAGAAAAGAAAGGTGAAATACGAGATTACTTTTATTTTGTTTATTTCTTAAACGCAAGTGGATTTTAACAAGGGATGTCTCATATAGCTGCTTTTGCTTCACTCGCTTAATTGCACACATACATCATCAGACTTTAAACGCGGATATAAAAACTGTAAGATCGATCAGTGCCACACAGCGGAGCAGCCGCACCTGCGATTTGCCGTAATTCCCTTTTAATTGTGATGAAGTTGCTGAGAGAGGCAGAGAGAGAGAGAACAAGATCAATTAAGACCTCTTTGTCCGTCTGCTCCCTCCTGTGCCGACCCTCTCATTCTTTCCCTGCCTGGTTTACGAAGCTTTTAATTGAGTTTGGCTAGATGGACTGCTCCGGTCTGCTCGTACACGACGACGACTGACAAGGACCGGGCAAAGATATATTTTGGTGTGTGCACAGGCTAGGTTAGCTGCACTCCTGTCACAGTGACACAGAGCAGGTCGCACACAGACACAGAGTGTGCGATGCAGGAAGTCGGTGAAGGGAGGGCACAGAAATGAGTCATATTCACCGTATTCATAAATCTAGAAGGGAATGATAGCATTTAAAGAAAAAAAGGTCCAAATATGCTGTGAAGCTGTGTGAGTGTGTGAGCTGTCTGGCCTTTAAGTCACTACCACTTAAATGGAAATTTGAGATTAGTGAAATTGTGTGTGAATGCATCCACGCCTGTGCTGCAGGCCTGTTTGCATTTATATGTAGTTATGCTGATAGTTTGATGGGAAAAACATGTGCTTAACAGAGCACTTGTGATCCTTAGTTACACTGCTGATGACAGAGACTATTAGGGAGTCAACCGAAGTAGGCAGTCCGCCTGCAAAGTTTGTTTGTTCGTGTCCGCGCGAACTGTTTCCACTTTATATGTTAATTTGCGAAATTGTTTACCAGCCAATGTGTATCTAAACACTCGTGAGACTGAGAGCACCGGCACGGCTGTGTGTATTTGCGGGTGTGAAAAATGGATGTGTGGGTACGCTTGTCTGGAGTCCTTCTCCATCCTTGCTGCTTGACAGAGTGTTTCGGAGCTGCCTGGGAAATGATGTTTCCACCTGTGACATCTCACAAAGACAGAGAAGGACACAGTCTAGTTGTCTCTCTCTCTCTCATGCTTCCTCTCCGTCGCTCTTGCTGTCCGTTTCTCTTCTCTCTCCGCTTAATGAGAATTGACACCCATCTTCCACTCTGTCAGCCTTACCCAGGCTGAGGTCCAAAGCAGGACGAGGGCAGACACGGTAGTCTTGTGTAGATTAGTGTTGTGACAGTGCCCCTAACGGTCCAAGTGAGAAAATGACGGGTAATTTTGAATAAGTCTGCATCTTTAATACTTATTATTATTTTAAAATAACTTGTATTGGCAGGTAACCCCGCAAATTGGTGTTCCATGAAACCCAGGGTTTAATATTTAATTCCAAGTTGTATATAGAAAATGGACGTAGGCACTGTAACATCAGTCATTAGTTTTTGAACTCCAGTAGCTTTATTTTGAATCTTTACTGGCATCTGGGCACAGAAATGAGACAAAATTATGTTATTTAGATAAGAAGGTTTAATGGGGGCAATGAAGAGAAAGAGATATCAGATTATTAGTAACACACAAATTTAAATGCTAAGATTTCAATTGCCAAAAACTGTTGGCTGCCAGTGCCACCACTTAGTAGCTCTTAGTAAGTACACCTATAAATTTGAAAATCCTACGTGACTTGTGCTGGTGACCTTCTTGAGTTAACGTGTTCGCAAGATGTTCAGAAAATCTGACCTGTGACCTTATAATGTGTAATATCACCGGTATTCAAATAAAAAAGATGCAAGGAGATGCAATTGTGGTGTCACTTTGAAAATAATACATCACTTAGGTTCTCGAGTTATCATATTCATGAATTTTGGTGTCCACATCGCCCACCTAGCCACCCACCCGCCGGGGTGATGACAACACCCCAAGCCTTTGAGGTTGAGTGGTAAAAACTGCTGAATGAACTTCTTGGACAAACTATAACAAACAGTTGGTCATATTTTTTCCCAGGTAATTATAATATTATAACAGCTCTTAAACTGTAAACACTGTCAAAGGTTACAGTTCAACAGTTTAAAGTAGCAGAACTGAACCCAGTTACAGGGTAACCAAGTGGAACTAGCCACAGAGACCAAAACACTGTACTACCGTGTAAAAATGGTTATCTTTCAAAGTTGGGCATTTAACACACAACAGCCTTTATGGGGAAAACTTAAATTTTAAACATAAAATGCAGTATATACTATAATATCTTGCAATTAAAGGTGTTGATAAGCTGTTACAAGCATTACTTTTGCCACCTGTTACATTTCATTTCATGACAAGTTGAATACTTGTCATGAATACTTTATTATACTTTGATTTATTATTAGAGTCAGTTACATTTAGTGTGAGAAGTAGAGGTGGGTTAATGAGGAGCTAAATAACTAAAAACCAAATCACTGTGGAAACAGGAAGCTTTTATTGTTAGGAGGAGAGAAATTTGCATTCTCTCACAGAGACTCATCTTCAAGAAGATGATTTGAGCACTTGTCTTCTCCCAAGCACAGTCTTTTATTTTGATTTCTTCCCATGCTACACTGCAATATGAACATGTGAGTACTTTTAAGAACTGGTACTTTTGCTTCTGAAGGACGCAGCTGAATGCATCCTCAGTGAGGATTTCACGAAGGACCGAGGGGAAGGATTACTGTGAAGGAGCAGTATTTATACAGATTTACACAGATGTAGCCCATGGTGCTGAGCAGACAGAATCAAAGGTAAAAGTAAAACTTTGTGATTGTCTCTAAGCTACGGTGGCCCTAAGAGGTCAAATACAATGCAAAATAAGAAAACACCAGCAACAAAGAAAAACACTGCAAAAGCACATAAAACACAACAGAAACTGAATGAAACACAAAGGAAGTAAAAAAAAATCTTGCAAAAAAACCCCCACAATAGAAGTGTTTTTAGGGAAAAGCTTCCGAAGAGATAGAAACCAAAACATGCAAAGGATTGCACTAAGACTTAAAAGAAGCAGAGGATTCATCTGTGCTGTGAGGGAGAAAAAGATGCAGGTAATGTGTGTTTTAATCACATGGGTCATGTAATACTGTAGATACATGTTGCTATTAGCCGTTTAGCTGTTAGCTTGTCCCCTACTGTTAGCTGTTCCGTCACATTATTGTCTCTCCGGAAGGTTTTTCACTTTTGTTTTTTTTGTGAGCTTTTGCAGCATTTCTTCTATTTGCTGGGGCTTTGCTGCAGTGCATTTGACCTTTCAGGGCCACTTTAGAAAGCAGTTAGTTTTGAAACTGACTGAAAAGTGTCTTCAGTAAGAAAACATCTTAAAATGTGATTTTTTGCAAATTTGGATGTCTTATTTCAGAGTTCTTGAGATTATACAACAACAAGCTCATTATTTGGAGTATAAAGGCGCCCTTAAAAACAACTAGAAGTGGATCGTTTTTTCTTGTGAACCGATACAGACACACCCTGCAACTGCACTTTGTCAACTTCTGGGATGAAAACCAGGTGGAAACTAGAAACATTCATTTGCATCTTTAAAGGAGCCTGACGTTAAAATACATTTTCTTTTTTTAAAGTTCTCTGACACTGTTCCATGTTTGGAAGAAAAAAAACCTTTCATCTTTGCACTGATCCAAATTATTTTGCAAAGCTGTAATATCAAACCTCTCTTTGTATCTGTTGTGCTGTAAATCATTTGGACATGGCCTTTCCTGTTTGGCTTTGGATTCAAACTAATGAAGGAAGGAGGAGGCACAGCTTAGGGAGTTATTGCTTCAGGTCAGGACCACAGATATTCAAAGTAATAATTTACAACCGCTTGTTTACCCAGTGGAACCTGACAGACGTGCTGGCTTCCATCAACTCTTTGAATCATGCTCACACACTCTTTAACCCTGCTCACTGACATCTTGGACTTAAGCAATGCAAACACCGATCTCTACAGCTGGCTGCAGCTTCAGTCAAGTGCATCTCTAAGGAACTTTTACAGTAGATTATCTAGACTTTGGGGCAGACTTTATCTAGTGACTGACTTCAAGTCCCAATCTAGTTTGACTAAGCGCAACACGTCACTGCCAGTAGTAACAATCATAGCAATAAAACGGTCTGTAATATAGCAACAACACATAAAAGCTTGGCTCTTTGTGCATTACCATTTTAAGATCTACAAGCGCAGAGTTGTAATATTTACAACTCATTTTATGTTCATTTCAGGCCTGTAAAAGTGATGAAACACTGAGGGAGCACTAAGTATGAAGGGAGGGAAACACAGGCTTACGTTTTCACTCAGTAAAATATGAACAAAGACAAGCACACATACTCAAAACATGCACCATGGGGATATAGTAGCAAGTGATTTTAAGAATAAAAAAAATAACAGGTTGTTCTAATATTTCATCACAATATATATGAGATGGGGTAACTTCCTTAATGACCAACCATTTATCCTGAGGGCCACAGCCCTGCCTCTGGTTACACCGGAGGTTTCTTCCTCTTAAAAGGGAGTTCTGCCTTCCCATGGTCGCCAAATGCTTGTTTATAAGGGGGATTGTCGGGGTGCTATGTAGACAACATGTATACAACTGAATTGAACTGAGCTGAATGGAATTGAACTGAAAGCTGAGAATGTACTTTTATAAAATCCTAGAGGCTGAAATCAGCAACAGAAACGACTGATAGACAAACTAAGCTTGAATGAATCTCACAAAGCAGCTGGTATGTATTAGTGTGTTTGAACAGAGTCACATAGAGTGAAAGTGATTAAAAAAACAACAACAAATTAGGGGTGGGTTTTTATAATCGATTTATCGATTAAAATCGATTCTGGCTTGGATAACGTAAAATCGATTCATTAAAATCCTGAAACGATTTTTTAATATAAATTTATTTTGCCCGAAATGCCAGAATCTCTGGTGAAATCTCACAAAATTTCAACAACCACCAAACAGCTAAGACAGTAAATGAGAGCAGGAACATAGATTCTGCGCAAAGACTTAAAAACACAGCGCAACCCGCGGATCAGAATCAGTTAGATGTCGCCTTTCTCACAGTCGGGGCTGAAAGCCGACAGCTCGCTGATTCTGATCTGTCGGCGGGTCCGCGCTTTGTGTTCACGCCCTTTATGCGCTGATTCTAAAGCTGTTAGTTTGATGTCTCTCCAAACAATATTGACCGAACCAGCAGCAAAAGAAGATCCAAACTTTGCTTCACATAAACATCGTCATGAATTCACTCTGACTTTTGCTGTTTTGCTTCGACCACGATGCACAGCTCTCTCTCTCTCTCTCTCTGTACTTCAACAGCAGTTTCCCGTCTAAAAATCTGTTTTCTTCATTATTCGCTTGCTTGTTACGCACAAGTCTACCACAGCGCTGTCGGCCGACGTTTTTTTTTTCCGTTTTATATACTTCCGAAAAGAAAACCTAATTTCTGCCGTTCGATAGGCTTCTGAACAAATTTAAACTTTTTAAAATTATGCAAAATGCAAAACGCTTAGCCGTGTCTCTAATAAAACCGCTGTAACTTCAGAGGTGATGTTCATATGTTGATTAATGGTTTTCTTTCATTTTTGATGTACTGCAGAATATTTTTATAAAATCCCAGGCCAGGAAAATCACCTTCATGTTTTTCTGTGTTTTATCCTCAGCTACTTTGGCACAAAGGCATCGGCTGTGATGCTTACACCTTTGATAAAGTCTTGCGTGTGTCAGCTTCCTTTTTATAGATACAAAAATATGTAAATGTACTGATCTGAATTATAATATTTCTGACTGTCAAAATTTCCCAGATTCAATTCAAATCGAATCGAATCGAATCGAATTAAATCGAATTGTGGAACAAATCGATTCGGGACCTTGTGAATCGGAATTGAATCGATTCTAGAAATCAGTGACGATACCCAGCCCTACAACAAATGAATAAAGGGAATTAAATAACAGAAAACACCAAATGTGAATTTGTTCAATTCCAGTAAGTGAAAAAAGTCAAGACCAATAACAGAAAGGTCATGAATTACAATGATTTAAACAGCCAACCAGCCTTTTTTGCACTTTGTGCATTCACTGTAGGTGTATGGCCTTGGCAAGGCATCTCCCAAGACGATGGAAGGCTGAATAATACTGGAAGCCAAAGGTGAGACTTTCACAGCTCTGTACAATACATATTCAGTGCATATAGACCCCTGGCAGCACTGGTGCAGAGCTTAATTAAAAAGTAACAGTTCTGGTACATTGGAGTCTGGCTGACCCACATCCCCTGCTGGCTCAATACGCCTGTTAACTCTGTGTATAAGTGTGTGCGTGTGTGTTTGGTGGGATATTGGGGGCACTTGAAAAGGGAAATGAGAAAGGGTGTAAGTCAGTCAGAATGATGATACACACTTGATGCATTTAAGCAGCTGTAAGCATTTGCATAAAAAAAAAATGTGTGCATGATGTGTGTTTGTGTGTGTGTGAGAGAGAGAGACATGAATTATTCAGAATAACCCTAGGCAGTGCTATATAGCGCACTCCTGCCTTATGGGCTTACATCATGCATGTGCACGGTTGTGCATTTGTGTGAGTTTATAGACGGGGAGCGTGTGAGGAAACCTGAGTGCATTTAAGCCATGCGCTGTGGACCTAATCCACTATGACAAACCTCTGACATCACGTGCACAACAGGCATGCTGAGCAAATCCAGTCATTTATAATGAATGAGACAGAGAGAGAGAAAAAGAAGAGTGAGAGGGTAGAGAGTCTCCAGGGAAAACGATATAAAAATAATAATAATAAAAAGGAGAGAAATAGACAGAGCATCTCTATCTGTGGCAGCCAAAAACATCATCTTCAAGCCACTTGCTGCATCCATCCATGTGACCTCAAACAGCCAATCATCACAAAAAAAAACCCAACAACAACAACAAAGAAAGAACACAAGAATCAGAAACAATGAGTGGTGAGTGGAAATGCAGTTGCTGATTTCTTTTGTCTCTGTCATTCAGACAAGAATTACAAGATGATTGGATGTCTTGGAAATACATTTCCGGTAACTGAACAATGCAATCAATTCAGGAAATGTCAGGAAATTTTAGAGTAACTATTGGCTATTTGAAAGCAGATATAAGGAAATGCCATTCCTTTTTCTACACCCTCACCCCTTTTCTTTCCTTTGTGTCTACTGGTTCCTCTTCTTATCTAGCTAAACTCTTTAAGAGCTTGTTGTTCTGAAAATGTTGAAGAATCCAAGTCTCATTTACATGCCGAAATATGTCAGGAGGGTGGCACCAGTCGGGCTGCAGACTGAGTGGGGTGCCAAAATCCCACAGGTGGTGAGGTTTGGAGTGCTGGAAGAAGAATATGGGTCCCCAAGAGTGTTGCTGTGTGACTACTGCTGCTGATTCCATTACACTCTCTCTCACACACACACACACACACACGCACACACACACACACACACACACACACACACACACACACACACACTGCTACATACCTATACCCAGACTCATATTTTAGGATTCCAAGCAGAGCCCTAAAGCAGAATGTCATTACTGTCCCACAGTGAACTTGGTGTACGATATGAAAACTTTATTTCCTGGTTTGTTACGGCAGTAAGACTGTCCCGTTTACCAACTTCTACCAAGGAAAAACCATTACAATATCTAATAAATGTGGGAAATAGTTTGCAATAGCTGAAAATGCATGCACATTCAGTCAAAAAATAAATAAATAATCATAATTAACTGGTATGACATTCTGCAAAATCTTCCATCCAAAATCCAAAAACTGTGATGCTCTTCTTTCCTGGACCAGTTCTGGGTAAACATAATCTCCTACCTCAGCGGTGGAGACTTTGGCTGTGCTAACAAACTAGCCAGCCTACACTTAATATAAACTCTGTCCTACTCTCTCCCACATAGGGGGCCGTCTGAAGTCCATCAAGCCATAAATAATTCAGCCGACTCTCCCACAAAGTGAGAACAACCTGCAGCTTACCATTCATTCTGTCCGGGCAGCTCATGAATCCAGGGAACTGGGTTTTCTCCCACAAAACCCATGTCATCATGGGAGCTGGATGACGACTGGTCAGACAGGTGGGAAGGGAGCAGGGGTGGCCTGTCGTCTTCGATCATTACTATGTCGTCCTGTGGCATGTTCACAGTCGGAGAGAGCTGGAAGCGACCTGAGAAAAACCAGGACAAGGAGAGACTGATTAGCAAATGGAGTGTGACCGCGTATATTTGAGCTTCATTTCAATTATAAAATACAAAACTGCGTCAAGACCCATTTATTAAACTTTTTTTTTAAACGCACACACCCCATGTGCAGACATATTTGTGTAAATATAATTTTATCTTGCGTTCCTAATTAACAGCATGACATTGCAAACAGATAATGCTGAGGACGTTATTTTGCAAAACTAGTGGATTTCTGCTCTTATCTGGAGTAGCAGTACTGAATGGAAATAACAAACATCTTCTAAATGATAGCACAGTTCACTCATGGAAAGTCTAAGTGGCCATGAGGACTCATAAGACAAACACAAAGTGCTCTAATGTCTTCTATCCAGTCTCTTAATGTCACAGGCAAAAGTTCTGGACCCGGGTAGTTTTAGCTATTCTCCTTCACTCTCCTCCAAGGACAAATACAAGCAGAAAAAGGCCTCCCCCTGATCTGTATTCTGTCCCGCCTGACCCTCCCCGCTGAGGACTTCTTTGAATCGCTGTTTTGCTGCTCCTCAGGAGTCAAAGTCAATGGGGAATGTGCTGGCACTCAGCGCCAAGGGCAACAGAAGGGTTGTTCAACAGCATGAGAAGTGGCATTACAATGAAGAGGCGGAAGCTTCATTCTGAAAGCCGATCTGCGCACGACTTCTTCGTGGCCGATCAGAACGCGAGACAAGTGATGAGACGTGAATTCAGCCACACACCTGCTTGCCATTAGACAAAGTCTTTCAGAGATTCTGGACTTCCTGTGGTCGTTGCTTTTGTTTCCATTATCACAGAGCTATTTTGCAAATTTAATAGCTTAGGAACAATTGTGTGTAATCACTAGCAGCAGACAACAATATTTACTCTGGCAGGATCCCAACGTGAATCTGAGAGTCATTTAATTTCACTGGGGCCCGACGAATGATAAATGCACATTGTGGAAGTAAATCTCAGCACCAATCAATGCAGCAGCGAGCGGTATAGTTTAGTTTCGGTACTTGGAGATTTAAAAAAAAGGGAAGAAAAAAAACAGAGCTGCGTGGGAGGGGACAGAAATAAAGGCGCGCTTATCCAGCACTCACAGCGCCAATGAAAGTCCAACAAAAATCAATGTGGAAAGGTGCGTTTTTTAGGTGATTTGCCATGTTGACGTGTGACAGAGGAGATTTGTGATGCTTTAAGTTAGCTCAGTTTAGGCCTAGCAGACAGCTGCTGGCTATGGTGGACTATATCAGCACACCTGCCAATCCAAGTGGCTGTGGCCCTGAAAAAATCCAAACCAGTGAAGCACAAAACAACACCAAAAAACGTTTCCACCGTACAGTTCTTATAACTGGGAAATTATCTATGGAGGCCAAAGAGTTTTTGTAGTACCACCATATTGCTGTGAAGGCTGACATTTTACTTTGAAAGTCTATGGGGATTGACTTGCTTGTGTAGCAAGGCTCAAGTGGTCATTAAAAGAAAGTGTCAGGTTTGGTAACTGCAGCTTTAACAGCTTTAACTTGGAGTAATTGTTTTCTGTACAGCTTTCAGTGTCTTGTGTCGTTGCGGAGGAATCATGGAGTGCTCTTTAAAAAAGTGTTGTGGGAAGGGGTTTGTGGGAAGTCTTAAATGGGCTCTTTTAAGATAAGATAAGATAAGATAAGATAAGATAAGATAAGATAAGATAAGATAAGATAAAACTTTATTAATCCCTCGGGTGGGTTCCTCTGGGAAATTCGGTTCCAAATAAGCACAGCACCGACAGAAGTTATAGAGTTACAGAATATTATATATATATATATATATATATATATATATATATATATACACACACATATATAAATACAAAGACATATATAGATAAAAATATACAAAGGGGATAAATAGAATAAATAGGAATAAAATAAAAATAAAAATACAAGTGGATTGCACATTTCAAGTATGGAGTCTATTGCACCGTTGACTATTAACAAAAAGTATTGCACAAAGGTAATTGCACAGTGAGGTGAAGAGGCACTACAGCTTAGTTGTTCCCCCCTCCTTTGTCCTCCTGTTTCCCCTCCCTCTCCCCTCCAGAGAGGAGTTAAACAGTCTGATGGCGTGTGGGACAAAGGAGTTTTTAAGTCTGTTGGTTCTTGTCTTGGGGAGAAGCAACCTGTCACTGAACAGGCTCTTCTGGTTGTTCTGGTTTTAAGGTCTGGCCACAGCATTTCAGTCAGTTTCAGGTCAGGACTCTGGCTTGTTGCAACTTTGATTCGTCTTTAGCTATTCTGATGTAGATTTGGTGGTGTGTTTGTTCTGTTGCATGAACTATTTTCAGCCAAACTTTAGCCAACAGCTGGCCTAACATTTGTCTCAGAGGACTTCACGGTCAACTTGATGACAGCAAGATGGCCAGGTCCTGTAGCTCCAAGACAATCCCAAATCATGACCCCTCCATCACTGTCCTTCAGAGGTGGTATGAAGTGTTTGCGCTGTGCTGTGTTGTAACACTACATAACAAACAACTCCACTATTTGATTCATTCAGATGCAACTGAACAGCCGTGCTGCTGTTCTTAAAAGATAAGGGGGAACACTTCCAAACAAGCCCCACTTGTTCAGTCATTTTCTAATCTACCAACTTAAACTTTAATATTTAACATTCTAACTGAGACCTGCAGAGTCACAGTCAAACCTTGGGGGGAATTTACATGGATGTACACTCCTGGGAAGATTGTGGCATTGTGTTAACACACATCTGAGTGCTCCATACAAAGGCTGCTTTTATAGGGGTACGCTGCTAACTACACCCTTGACTGCAAAGTCATGTGAAACCTTCTTTTCCACATGACCATACTTTTGTATCTGTTAGCCGATTCTACTGAAAGCCTAGTCCTTTTGTCTTTAGATTGCTAATCTAAAGCAGTTAAGATGGCTACCAACACTGTACAGGTGAAATGAAGGCCATTTCTCACTCAGACAGCTTGACAGAGAACTGCAGGTGATTGAATTCCCCCTGTACTGTAAATCAGGAGTATTGGAGTAATGGCAGTGATAAGTCCAGGAAGTCAATTAGGCTAAGCTAAATGTATCATTCTCACAGTAGACAGACCAAGAAAATGCCAGTTATTTTATAGTTGAATTTTGATTGTTAATCAAAGTGGTTGAAGTAATTTCTCAAGTTATTATGATAGTTTCTTTCAATAATGTCTAGGTTCAAGGGAAATGAAGGTAAGTAAAATCTGCACAGTCTATTAAAGTGAGAATATATAATTATGGTTTTACTTCTGTAAATCTGTAATATACGTGTAGAATTCTAAGGATATATCGGACCTTATTTTCTGAGCCTTTTCTGTCATGACAGCACTACTTAGTCATTTTCCCTTCAAAATTTCAAATGTCATGCTTTACAGTCAGTTTAGCAAAAGTGCGACAGTGTCAGTAAAAGATGCCCTGCGGTTGTGTTTCCACAGGGGCTTTTCTTATACCCGCCTTTACATTCCCTTAGTAAGTAGATGGAATTGCTTCTCGGTTGCATCAGCAACCGAGACTTTGACTGCAGCAGCAACCCTGAACAGACACAGAGTATAACTATGTCTTTCTAAAAAAAAAAAAAAAAAACCCACCCAAAATAAAACTTTAAAACTTTTAGTGCATGTTCACTTACACCACACACGGACGGAACATTTGCTCAAACTTACAATATGCTCTCTTTAAGACGACACACCATCTATAATCACCTTACATACACTTGTGTCACGGTCCACTTTGCTAGAGGACACTGCTTTAATTAGAAAGTCTGCAGGCTTTTCTCCCAGCTTCATGAAATATTTCCAGTCAGGACCCCTTGACACAAGTGACTACCACTGCAGATGAAAAGTCGTTACAGTTACACCACTTCCGTGCCTATGTGCACATGCACTACAGCACTGTATGAAGAGTGCGCAGGAAAAACCGGGGCCGTGCCGATGCTTTCAAAGGTGAAAAAATAATTAGAAACTGCAGCGAATGCTTTTCTGCAGCTGTCAGCATAATCAGCATAGAGGCAAATCACAGCCCGCCTACTCATGATACTTGACTCTGAACATGACTAACCAGGACAATGAAACAGACGAGACTAAGGTTGGCTGGAGAAGACAAAGAGAAAATGGCTCACAGGGAACAATATGTTGATACGAGTTAAATCACACTGTGGTTCATAAAACTTGGCTGAGCAAAGGGCGGAGTGGGAATAGAGGCAGACGCTTTTCAGCAACTTGGAACAGCGAGGCTCAGATAGAGCTGCTCACTCACTGCTTTAACACCATTGTCTTTTATCAGCTCCTCACAGTAGCTGACGAGCCAGCCAGATCAACACGGTGAACAGTCATGTGTGTTGGAACTCGGACTAACTAGTGATGGAGGCATTTTGAAAGTCACTTCTGTTTGTTATGGAGAAGTGATTCTAAATGCAAACAAGTGCTGATGAAATAATGAGCAAGAATATTCTTAAGGCCTTCTTTTGTAATTGTTGAGCGTCGTTTTACTCCCATCACACCCAAACAGTCGCAGCACAAGGCTGCCCCTCTTCTGAAATTTTGTTCTACTGGACGTTTCTTCCTGATAAAAGGGAGTTTTTCCTTCCTACTGTCGCCAAGTGCTTGCTCACAGGGGGTTGTTTGATTGTTGGGGTTTTCTCTGCATTATTGTATGGTCTCTACCTTACATTATAAAGCACCCTGAGGTGATGACGTAAAAAAGAAAAAAACGACTGAAACTCTGGAATTTTTCATGCAGTTATCTGGACTTCAACTCACTTATCTGAGAAATACATATGGTGAGTCGTGAAGGGACTATTTTTACTCTGATAATGAGTAATTGTTCACAGCAGGCTAATGTTTTACAAAGGGGCTATTAGGTAATTGTTACATAGATGCTTACCATCTTTGGGGTTAAGGAAAGAGACCTGTGGCAATATGATGATGTCACCATGACCTTTCTCACACTGTGATTAAAGATAGCCTCATGTGAGTCACACTGACAGAAGCAGGCTCACAGAAGACAACACCCTGGGACCCCTCTCATTACATTTTCTGTTCTGCTAAAAATAAATCAGCTTGTTTGGTGTGGTTTGCCATCTAGCAATAATAGTGCATTGTGAAGGATTAACAGGATCGCTGAAACCTATTGAAGTCCAACATGATCACCCTGGCTGTTAATTGTAATGTTAGAAAATGACTTTTCAGTGTTGCCTCAGCCAAGGCAGCTCACATTCTGGTAATTTTTTAGGGAACAGTGTTGTATTTTGTATAAATTCAATTTTAAATGTACTTTAAGAAATTTGTCATGCAGGGCAGCATGACAGATGTTTACTTTTATTATGCAACATTATGTAGGAGTAGGTCATGGATAATAGCCACTGATTTGGAAATAATTGGATATGAATAACTTGAGTTCATTGTTTATTATTATGACTGTAGATTTCTAATGAACTAGGCAGCTCATTCTCATTCTTTTTATGAAGATATAACACATTTTGGGGTCAACCGGAAAGAAAGGCAGAGAAATGTAAAGGTTAGGTCAGAGGTCAGATGTCAGATGTGGTCAGTATCCAGTATCATTTACTAAATGCTAGTAGTTTTAAAGATAAAATACATTTTATGAAAGTTTGACCTTATTTAACCTTGAAGAAAATGTCAGAGGTCCGAAGTAATGTGACATTTAAAATCCTGATGTATCATTCCCTATATGTTGTCAAAACAAACATTAGCAGTAAACAGCTCTATATAACATTATTATCACTTTTTAAGTCGTTATACACTACCTTCTGCATGTTTACAATATACACCACACTTGCAAAAATCATAGTTTTAAGGATTTTTGTCAATTTTTGACCAATAAATAATTAAGTTGACCTTGCAGGCCTTGGTGGATGTAAGCCAAAATTTAAAGCATTATTAAACATGACCCCACTCTACACCCCTACCGAGCTATCTTGTTTACAGACAGGAAGTTGAGATGCATGCACACGCTACCAAAAACATAACCTCCAAGGTGAAAGGTAATTAAACAGTTTGCATATTCACTTTTACATTGCTAAAGCCACGCCAATCTCTCTGCACATGTTTCTGAAATTCCTATGAGTTGATACCGATGCCACAAAGATGTTCTTGCTCCCTCTAACAGAGCGTGCGGACGAAGACGGATGAGCTCTCTGGCTCCAGAGGCCACCTGGCTGCATCCATCTGAATAGATCAGAGTATCGCTCTTCTCTTCTTTCTGCCCTCTGACCAAGCATTACCTGTTGAAGCATTGAGCTGTTAGGTGAGAGGTCACACTAATAGCCTCACTCCATCTTCCCTCTCCTGCTCGATTTCCTCCATCTCTGTCCCATCACGCACTCTCACACTTTCTTTTCCTCTATGTTCTCCCTCCTCCTTTTCCTCCTGTGACACTTTGGCCTATTGATGTGGATGGAGGAGAGGTCATTAGTTGATCCATGCTGTCACAGCTATCAGACCCATACACGGATAGCAGCAGGTAATCACCCTAAGTACATACCAGCAGAAGCCGAAAGCCTTTATGTACACCAAGGGACATCGGTGCCGTTTTTCAGCAGTGTTCCACCATGTTCCACAAGGGATTCCTTCATTAATGCTATTGATCAGCGCATTTAGTAGATTGGCTTTATGACAATCTCTTCCTTGTAGGGAAACACGGCATCAAGACGTCTGGTATATGAAGAGCAGCTACTAAAGTGTGAGACTTATAGAGACACATGGAGATGATCAATGCTTCCCATGGACACAAGAACAGAACCTTTAACATCCAGTCAATTTCTTATATATTTAGAATCCTGGCAGAAGGTCCCTATAACCACATACTGGCAAATGTGTGTCTATTATACACATATGCTTGGAAAACTAAGGTGATGACAGCTTAATGCTAAAACATCAATTTATGGAAGTCATTGCTACGGGCAAAGACTGTCTGACCACCACTCTGCGACGTATTACCACGAAGCAACTAAAAGGGTTTTCTTTTCTAGAGGTCAAGCCATCGATGGTGTTGAATGAAGAACAGCACTCACATCCAAGGCTTTTATTTAGCCTGCAGATGGCATTTCAGGGAACAGCATCATAATCACATCAATATTTTTTCACACAAACAGCAGCCAGAGTAGCTCAATATCCAGAAGCAGTATGTTAAAGAAAAAAAAAAGTACTTTCACTTGATTCATTTGTAACAGGTTGGTTTATAACATTAGTTTGTACTTTATACACAAATTAGAGTTACTGTGTGGTACTTTATATGATTAGAGTCTCCCTTTCCCACAATATCACACAAATTATACTTTAAACACAACACTGCTGATATGCACAAGTGTTTCTAAAAGTAAAACTTCCTTCACCCCCATAACTGTCGCCAATTACCAAGCTCATGTTTTTACATAACTTAAAGGTGATATGTCACGCAAAACTTTCTTTTGAAAAACATTTTGAAAGTGCATCTTGCAAATACTGCTGCCTTTTATTTATTTATTTATGTTTTTTTACAGAATACATTAAAAAGATTGCTGCTAAACTTACGCTCATGCCACTTCAAAAGAATAAGCACAGCAAAGCAGAGAAAAGGGTCAAATTTCAGGGTAACACTTAGGGGTGGGCGATATAAACGATATAAGATAGAAACGATATAAATAGACTATACCGCTCTATCGCGATAGCGCATGTTGATGATGTCATTAAGCTGCGCCTGTTTTGGTCGACAGCATCGCAGCGGCTACAACCATTATCATCTGCAAATTATGGCGGGCGACAGTCATAGCAAAGAGATGAAGCACTTCTGACATATGGGGAAAGCCAAAAACTGCGCTTCCTCCACTTCTGTAACATTGATTCATTAATGTTGAATTCTGTCGCAGCTGCTCTATTCCCATGTTGTTGCAGTATATTAATAACTAACCTTGTATTGTGGATGAATAATCTCAGTTGTTCTCCTGACTGAAGTTTGGCCCGTGTATAGCATCCTGCTATGCGATTGCATTTGTATATTAGTTATATATACCCTCACGTTAACTTTTATCGAGTGGAAAAAAGTTGGGATTCATCCTCCAGCTTCACTGTGCTAATGTTATGCTAACATAGACGAAGCTCCTCACTGCGGCAGCCGTAATGCTCTGACAATCCATCAAGCAGTGCAGCTTACCAAAGTTGTACTAAAACATTTTTTAACAGATTTCTGCACGCCAAAATCGGTTTGAGGTCAGTAAGCACAACCAGAATTCATACATAAGGCACACTCTCGATTTTTGAGAAAATTAAAGCATTTTAAGTGTGCCTTATAGTGTGGAAAATACGTTATACAGAAGAAAAGATTATATTGTGATATATATCGTTACCGCACATGCTTCAAATTATATCGCGATATGAATTTTAGGCCATATCGCCCAGCCCTAGTAACACTATATACACACACTGATTTTAAAAAGAGCTCGCTATTCTTCTGACAGGTGAGCATAAAGAAAGGATGACTTTTTTTAAAGGATTTTTAATCATAAAGGGTAAAAAGAACTTCTACAAGTACCTTTTTTTGCTTGTTTTTTTAATTTGGGTCAATGTGCCTGCAGGATTTTACACCCTTGCCTGCATCGCACACATTACATCCTGCAAACACCTTCTTTCCTGTGTGACAACAGCAGGACTCTGCTCGCCTGGTTCCCACCTCCAGTCTAACGCCACTACCTGTCCTTCGCTGCTAGGCATGCACTCAGTTTGGGTCAAAAAGCCACATGCACAGAAAGCATTTGTGCACGAGCCTTAATTTTCACCCCAGCGTGTGGATCCCACACCCGGTGGCACTTTTCAATTAGACAGAACGGAAAGGCAAAAGCTGGGTGTGATGCTAACGACCTTTGCGGCAAAACCCTGACTGTCGCTGTCACAGTATGAACATGCAGGAGATTTTACTTGGCTTCATATTTCCTTCTTGCATATTTCCTCTTTCCTTCTTTCTTTCCTACTTTTTTGTGTAAATGAGACGGCTTCTTTGATAGTTCTCTATTCCTTTACTTGGTAGATCTCTATCCCTTCACCTTTAGAGGGCAAAACATGGGCATGGATGGAAGGATAGCATGAAAAGAAAGCAAAAAGTAGAGTGAAGAACTCATCTACTTTGAGCATGGAGTCAAGCAGAGTGCTTTATGTTCACCACCTGCTGACAGTAGATACAGCTTTTTGGCCATGATGTGTTCATGCATGTGTGAAGCTAACGCTGACAGCATCACAGAGCTGCACGGCTTACTGAAACAATCCAAGAATGGGACTACCTGGAACTATTGATCAGCTGAATTGCACACCAAGCAGACAGTCCTGAATGACAGCCCAAAATACTACAGGCAAGATCGCAGCAAAAGTGTCCACATGATCAATGTAATGGCACTATACTAGGTCAATAGCACCTGTCTCCTGTGTGAGCACGTCTCTGCTGTTGCCATGATTATGATTCCTATAATTTCATTCAATTGCACCAATTACCCCAGAGACTCGAGACCTTTTCCTCATGTTTCAGAAGAAAGGCAGCCTGTGAATATTGGGTGTAGACTAGAGAGCCAGGTTTCTGATCAATACTTAAGGTAAGGTGAGATAAGGCATCTGAGGAGCATTGCAGCTATTTGCTCTTTTTTTTTAACAGTACACAGAGAGCACGACAACAACAATCATGGCTTGGCAGAAATATGGAGTTTACAATTTCACTGAATTGACTTGCTGCCATCTGCAATAACTCGCAATCACAGTCAGGTCTTAATTCTTGAGCAGCAAAACCATTCCATCCCATTTACCTCTGTGTCTCGATTCATTTATAGAGGCTCAGGCAGCGTAATGCAGTGGAGCATCAGAGGAGAGTGCTTGATTTGGTTAGAGAGTTCCTTTGTTTGTCTTTTAAGAGATGGAATGCCTCAGAGTTTTGCCTGTAATCACCGTTTGCTCCAAAGGGGAATGCACAGCTCACATCAGTGGGTAGAAGCAGCTGCAGAGGTTCTGCGCGAGCGTGTAGTTCTTTTTAGTTTGTAAGTAATGCACTAAGTGCGTCGCACCATATCCCATACTCCACACCTCTGGCCTTCATGATTCAGAAATTTAGCAGGTTAGATGCACTCAAAATCAAGTTGTCAGTCAAGCCCTGGCGGCTGTATGCTTGCTGACCTTGCTGAGCCAATCTCGATATCTGTCCCCTAACCACAACTGTCACATCTCACGCACCAGGCAATATGTCTGAGCCCCATATGAAATAACAAGCAGAAGAAGATGGAGCAAAAACAGCTATTCTCTGTCTAACCCGCAGACATTTACCATCAACACCGATAAATGCACTTCACTGTGACAGCTTCACAGGTGTTTTCACAACACTATGCGTTGCCTTCATTTAAATTAAAGTAGGTAGCTGTTGTCTGCATGGCAGATGAATTTACGTGTGTAAGATTATGTCAGGAATATTTATGCTATTTGCCTCCAAAGTAAACAATGACACTGCTGACATTAAATCATTTCCAAGGTCACGAAGGGCCGTGAATAACAGTAAGCCATCGCCACTTATTTATGGACAAATCAGAGAGGACAGTGAAGCATCACTTCTTTTTACAGAATTAAAATGACATGAAATCTCTACCCTGGCTTTTTGCATTCGTACAGATGCTCACGCATTATTATGGATTGTGATTAGAGTATGACGTCAGTCTTATCCTGTTTTTTTGCCATCCAGGATCTGACTACCTCACTAAACCTCAGGCGTTAACCCCCCACAAAATCAGCGTGTACAAGGGAGAAAACTAGACACGGTTTTGCACTGGGAACCATCAGCTGTGATGACTGTTAACAAGTTGATTTTCTAAGTCATCAGTACAGAGCAGTCATTTCTACATGATTACATGAGCACTCAACACTGTAGTTCACAGTTCTGACGTTAGTGTTTTGACAAAAGTGGTCACAGACTGACAGACGTTTAAACATGAACCACTGCACTCAGTTCCTCAGCGACAGAGTGAGCAATCAGGAACAGTTTCCAATTACGACGCCCACTCACAACTAAAATAATATTCATGGGGCTGTCGGGGCAAATGAAAAAAAAGAAGAAGATAAATGCATCATCTATCAACATGTCTTCAACATAACAACAAGTTTCAAAATCAGTGTAAAGAGTGTAAAGACAGGAGACTTGTCCAAGAAGAAATGCTCAGAAAAAAAACAAACATTTTCAGCTTGCGTATGAAAGGATTTTGGCTGGACAGATATTTTCCACTTGTATTGTATTTTTTTTTTATTATTAATATTAATAAAATAAATAATCTAAGAAGATGCACTATATAGACAAAAGCACATTACACCTACAGAAGCTGCTCTACCATGAAAACACATACCTCGAAGCTCCTAGCACACTTTTGTGCTGATGATAAGGCCAGAGGAGGTTTGGAACTGGCAACTTTTATGCACTATGAACTTGAGCACTCAGTGACCCCGCTCTCTAACATTACCAGGTCTGCAAATTTGTGGCAGTTACAGGGTGATTGGGGAATATCTGATTTTATAACGCTGTAGCAATGGAACAGAAAACAGCTGAATTCAAAGAGGCGTGGCCTAATACTTTAGTCCATATGGTGTATGCTGTAGGTTTTAAGTATCCAATATGGTTCAACATACAATATGAGGTGTCGTTCTAGGACAATGTGTGACTGTGATTCGTTATTATAAGGATGTCCAAAAAACTCGCTGAAAAGCCTTCAGTTAATCCAAAATGCTGCAGCAAGAGTCCTGACAGGGACTAGAAAGAGAGAGCATATTTCTCCTGTATTAGTTTCTCTTCATTGGCTCCCTGTTAAATTCAGAATTGAATTCAAAATCCTGCTCCTCACATACAAGGTCTTAAATAATCAGGCCCCATCTTATCTTAATGACCTTGTAGTACCATATCACCCTATTAGAGCACTTCGCTCTCGCTCTGCAGGCCTATTTGTTGTTCCTAGAGTATTTAAAAGTAGAATGAGAGGCAGAGCCTTCAGTTTTCAGGCCCCTCTTCTGTGGAAACAGCTTCCAGTTTGGATTTGGGAGACAGAAACTATCTCTACTTTTAAGATTAGGCTTTCCTTTTTGCTAAAGCATATAGTTAGGGCTGGATCAGGTGACCCTGAATCCTCCCTTAGTTATGCTGCAATACACGTAGGCTGCCGGGAGATTCCCATGAGTTTTTCCTTTTCAGTCACCTTTCTCACTCACTATGTGTTAATAGACCTCTCTGCATTCAATCACACTTGTTATTATCTCTGGCTCTCTTCCACAGCATGTCTTTTATCCTGTTTTCCTTCTCTCACCCCATCCAGTCGCAGCAGATGGCCCCGCCCCTCCCTGAGCCTGGTTCTGCCGGAGGTTTCTTCCTGTTAAAAGGGAGTTTTTCCTTCCCACTGTCGCCAAAGTGCTTGCTCATAGGGGGTCATATGATTGTTGGGTTTTTTTCTGAATGTATTATTGTAGGCTCTACCTTACAATATAAAGCGTCTTGAGGCGACTGTTGTTATGATTTGGCGCTGTATAAATAAAATTAAATTGATTTGAATTGAACTCTATGATGGAGTACCATATTTATTGTAGCACTTCTTCGGAGCTACATGTCTTTTCACAGCAGCTGTGTTGTGTTGCAAAAATAAATAGCAATAAATGTTACTGCGCAGTAGACTTAAATAACAGAATTTTGTCAGTTTAAAAGATGAAGACATGTCAGAGAAAGTAGACATGGGTTAACGAGGACGTGACCCAGAGACAGCCTGAAGACACAGAAGAAAAGGAAATGGCATATTCTTGCAGCGAGACAAGCCGAGTCAAAGATCTGAGACTCAGCTGAGCTTTAGCTGTGATAACTTACTGCTTTAGCACCTACTCCGCCCCCACCTCGAAAACTTTTCCACTTGGCTCATTTGACTCCCACTCTTCAGAATGAGATGAGAGCTACACACCCTTGAGGTTTCAATCGCCCAAAAAAAAAATAAAAAAACATTTCCATCAGTGCCCCCACAGTTTTGCTTCTCATGATCAGAGCAGTGTTCTGAAAAACCTGCACTGGAAAAGCCAGTGGAAT
Source organism: Perissodus microlepis (assembly GCF_051167445.1). Lineage (NCBI taxonomy): Eukaryota > Metazoa > Chordata > Actinopteri > Cichliformes > Cichlidae > Perissodus > Perissodus microlepis. Next base: position 6,550,188 of record NC_140469.1, read on the forward strand.
AAATAAGTCAAAGTAAGAGAAAAACCCAACCAATTTGAAAACATCTGATTTGGGCTGGAGGAGAAAAGCATGATGAAAGAGTGGAAAAAAAGAGAGAAGAGGAGACAGAGGGAGAGAGAGTGTCAGGGGCAAGCCCTATTGATCTGAAAGCTTAATTAACCATCAGATGCTTCTGACACAGTCTCTGATCTTCTATGATCAGTGGCAGTGTGGCACCACTCTTGGGGTGGGGATGGTGGGGAGGTTATAGAAAAGAAACAGGAGAATGACTGAGAGAAGAGCAGAAAGGAAGAAAGAGTAGATCAGTGATAGATTACAAATTCACTTTGCAGAGTGTACAGAAGGATGACGGGGTGATAGGTGACAAAGGAGAAAGACTAAAGACAAAGAGATCATGAGGAGACAGTTGATTGGGGAAGGAGGAGACAAAAGGGCAAGAAGCATAATATAGATAAAGAAGATAATGTGAGGGGAAAGCGAGTTAAGGAAGGTGAGAGTGAAAAAGAGGTGTAAAAAGGAATGAAGGATGAAAAATGCTGTAGATACATTTGCCTAAACTTCATCATTTCCCAGAATAACGCCCTCCCCACACTGATGCAGTCACCTTCAGCTTCTGCACGCACGCATATGAGAAAGGTCTGCTGATACTGAGATGACAGCAGTGATTACTCGAGGATTGAATTGCCAATTCTAATACATCTGAAGAGCCGAGATCTCAGCCTGATGATGTCATCTGGGCAGAATGGAAATTGACCCAAGTGAAACCAGTCAGGAGCGAAGTGAAGGTGGGGAGGATTGAGTCTGACATTAATCCCTGGGAGGTTTAAAGAGTGAAACAGCACACCTTGGAATGTGATGTGGGGGGTGAGGGTGTGAAGACGATGCATTTCAGAGGTGCTTTGGCTAATGTTAAAATTGATCTGGGCATGTCAGAAAATACATTCAGTGTACATGAGGTTAACAACTCAACCCGAGTTCCCATCAGGGTAAATCAGGAGAGCTTGGCCAAAAAATAAATCCAATTTGTGGAGTAATTTCTATCTAGCAGAAGGTGAAAGAGACATAAAGGTGAAGAAAGGGAAAATGAAATAAAAGTGTTGACATGTTACACTCACCAATGCGTCCGATCGTATTAGCTCGTGGAGTGGAGACGCTGTCTGGGCCCTCTGTGGTTTCATAGAGAGAGTTGGAGATCCGTCGTTCATGGCTCTCCAGAACAGAGTTAAGAGGATGCTCCAAAAATGAAGGGCTGCCAGGGACTTCCTACATGGACCGGGGAGAAAAGACTTGCTTACAACTCATAAGACAGACAAACAATCACACTGCCTAATCTAAACTAGTAACGTGCAGATTTAGGTTTCAAATACATTCTAAATCTGTGACTTTTTTGGATCATGTATTGTATTTACAGTATTCGTAAACTGAAAAAAGAAACTGAGTCAAATTAGTGTTTTTTTTTTTTGTTGTTGTTACTTTTTCTCATCAAATACAGGACAACTTGCTAACAAGCGTGAACAATCAAATGCTGCAATGCTAAGATGTGATAAAGAAGGAGCTACCAATCACCATCTTAGTTTTAACCAGTTTTGGGTGTAACACATTCAAAGTAACACTTAACTGTAATGTAACATGTTACTGTACTAAACTGAGTAATTATCATCATAGTAGTTACAATTATGTCATTACTTGAGTTACAAAGGTTCTTCGGTTATCTGTACACCACTAATAGAAATAAAAAAAAAAAATCCTCCTGTGCACTTATGCTACAATCAGCTAACACAACTTCAGCACTTTGCGATCATCTGCACAGACAGCATGCTAACGCTAAGCTAGCCCAGAATCCGGAATTTTGTGTTTGCATGTGGAACTATAGCATATGGTTTATGACAACATGTTTCAAGTCGTTTTACAGAGTAACGCCAAAGTAATGTAACAAGTGATTTAACAAAGTACTTTTTCCATCAAGTAAATAAATACTCTACTGAATAACTTTTAAGAAAAGCAACAGATAATGTGTAAAATATTACTTTTGAGCAATGACCCCAACATTGGTTTTAGCATATCAGTGTTCGCTAACTAGCTAACTAGGATTAGCACGAAACACAAAGTGCTATGTAGCTATGTTATACTTCTGCAGGTATTTTGTCATTAGCAAACTCTGATAAGCACTAAAACTTTTTACTTGATATTGATGCTAAGATCTCCGCTCACATTTATCATAGAAAGATATTTCATTACATAAAAACAGTCAGAAGGAACAACTTGTACTTTTAAACAATACATTTCAATAAAGCTATAGGTCATTTTTTTTAACTATAGAAGAATGTAAAGTGTAAGTATTATTCCTTCTATTTCAGTTTGTGAATATAGGATTAAGGTGATACACACATGGTGTTCACATAAAAATGGGTCAGTAGAATGGATCCCAGTGCTGTGCCACCAATACACCAAAAACATAGAACCGGTGCTTCAGTATCAATCTCGGCTTACATCTCGGTATTTTCTGCTTCAGCAGTGTGAAACGGGTCGTGCAGTAGTCAGAGCTGGATAAAGCTCAATGGATTTCCCATAGGCCAATAGATAGCTCTCTCTAACAATGAGCCCTAGTAAATGGACCAGTGACATTTGCCACATGGTCAATGTGCTGCACTGGTGGTTATTGAGCCCACTCACAGTCAGTGTATGTCAGTCTTGACAGCTGAACATGGTTAGTGGCTCGTCTGGGACCAGTGTACACAGATAGTCTTGAGTATTCAAGAGCCAATAGCCTGTCAAACGTGGTATTTTGGATAGAAACAACCGAACCAAGAGTTTGGGAGTAGATAGGGAAAAATAAAAAGCAGATAGAAGAAAATAAAACCTGGGTATTATCCTAATTTCTCACAGTTCTTTATAGCAGCTTGTGGGCAGCCAGGGGAATCCACTGGAAAAGAACTCCCTGTACAGGACCTATTACAGATAGCTCCCTTGCAGCTAGACAGTCCAGCGTGGCTCAACTCTATACTCTAAAGCACGCTTTAAACCAAGAGGCCCCGGCTAATATTGATGTCTCACAACACTCTGCTGGCTCCCGGCCAAGAAAAAGGGGAGTAAAAATGTAACAACAAGAGCAGCAGGGAGACAGAGGAGCAGGATGGAGACGAGGGGGAGAGAAAAGAAGAGGATGTGCTGCTGAGGCTTTTGTGAACAAATGACAGGTTTTACAAAAAAAAAAAAAAAAAAAGGGAGAATTATTGGGTGTGGGAGCTGCGGCCCTGGTGAATTGTGGGTGCAGTAGAGATCACATCCTTGCGGGAGCTGTGCATCCTGGGAGATGCATACCGGGGTAGAAGGACTTATCGGCTGTTTAATATAAATGAGAGGTTTAATGAAGTTGAAAGCACAAGACTTTATCGGGACAGCGTGTTGATAAGAGAAGATGTCGGAGTGAAGCGTGCACGAGTGCGCGTGAAACGGGGGTGGGGGGGCTGGGTCAACGCAATTACAATCAGAGCCGCGGCCACTGCCAGCCCTTTAATAAAAAGCACGTCCCTAGATGATTCAGACTCAATAAGGTTCAAATTGTTGAAATGAAGATTTATTTAACTCGCTTTTCTCTCCTTTATTCAGCCACTCTGCACTTTTTAATCTGTCTCAGATCAGCCAGAGACTTGTCATGAGCTTGACAGAATTAAGATGGAAGGTTTTGGGTAAGAGGTAGGTGGAAATATGTGGAAAGATTGGAACAGAGAGAGCAGCTTAGGACCAAAGTGATATGAAAACTATGTACAGAAGGCACTGAGTGGACTAGATCTCAGAAGGAATACCAAGACCCCTCTATCTCTAAGAGCCGGACAGGTTTATGTGAAATGTATTTACTGGCTTCTATGGCAAACAGACATTGGAATAAACATAACACAAAGTCAAAATTGCAGCAATTTAATCTTTGTGTATTCAGTATTAATTAAATCCGCTTCTGTGCATGCTAATGCTTTAGCCCCGGCTGCCTCTGCTAACACACTTGTGAATATTTAGTGGTGCAGGTTTCTACGAAAAGCTGTGACACGTTCCTGCACAATTTGCCACCAACTAATATTCAGTTGTCAAGATATCCTGTTGTGATGGGCAATTCTGGAAACATTCTGATAATGAAATGGAGAAAGAAAACTGCTTTGTGATATCACAGCAAGCCAATTTATTCTAACATCAATTGGGCAACTTGGCAAAGACGCCGATTTCTTTATTTTAATTTTTGGGGGGTTTTGTTTTTTCTAAAGGTGTGCTTGCTCCTTTAAGTCTTTCAGTGATGTTTAGCCCTTTCTTACCACAGGGTCTCATCATATTATCACGTTTTTAATGTGTTTTAATCTAGTCATTTTCAGAGTGGATTATCGTGTTGACAGAGGGAGAGGGCAGAGCTCTGCGACTTACACTGAGATCAGGAGCTGCTCCCCTCCCGCTGGACTCGCTAAACATGCACGTGCGTTTGTGTGTTCAAGGCAATGCTTTAATGTGCAGTGCACTTGCATATCTGCGTGTGTGTGTCTGTGTGTTCTAAATACATCTGTGGGAAGTGCAGACTTGTGCACAAATGTTGTTTTTTTTGCCTGCACATCAGCATCTCCCTGACCTTGAGTACTCAGTAAGGGAGAAGAAGCAGTGTGTTGACAGGCATGGTCTTAAGCTGTCAACCAAGGCTAATAATGTCTAGTCCATGGCCATTTCCTGGCCTTCTATCATGGTCTCAGCCTGTTGCCGGGGCCCTAATCCAGTCAACCTCCACCATAATGCTGTAATTACAATTCTTAAGCTGCTGCATCCTGCCCCAGGCACAACTCACCTCTCTGCTGGCTAGATATACCCCACTTTCATTAGCTTCTCACATCCACCTAGAGCCTTAACCTAATGCCTGTGCCTCCCAAAGTGGACTCGCAAGTCTTTTAGGACTTCTTAGCAAAACTTCACTTTCACCAAAGTATGACACAGATAGAAAACCAGCACAGCAGTGAGGTATGTGAGAATAACACCTGCTCGGGTTTAACTGTTAAGCCACTGCTCTGTCTCCAACTGCAACATAATAAAGGTCTTGTCTTGTTGCCTAGCGAACCATCTATCACCCTAAACTCCACCTACAGGCTGCACTCAAATACTGTGAGATTTTTAAAGCTCTTTCCTCTCACACTGGATGCAGCAAGAATACAGGAGAATACACACATTATGCTTTGTGTGTATTCAGATGTAATGCAAGCATCGAGATTGCAAGCGCCAATCGTACTTGTTTTACATGTCGTGGTTTTCTGTTACATATATTTCAAGCATGTATGGAAGTTGTGCAGTGCCTGTGAGTGCTGTCCACTTGAATGCTGTATGAAAGCAGTTACGGCAAAAGTTTCATAGTAAAACAAAGTAGTTTTGTACTTGAAAAACAAATAGGCCCTTTTCACATTAGCTGTTTTGTCATGCAGTCATTGGAGGGTAAACACAGGTGTAATTATTAACATTAATTAGATCGGCAGAGGCCAAGGCCCTGGTGCTGTGATGGCTCACTGGAATGGTTAGGAAACAATAAATAAAACAGCGGTAATTAACTGGATTGTTTACATTAATGTTTACCGTGTTAGGACGTGTCAGAATGGTCCTTCAGTGAACCAGCAAATTATCAATAAAATAAATAAAATTGTGTCATAATAAGCTGTCAGTGTGTCTGGTGATGAAAATATAAATTGCAGGTTCAGCATATTATATATGTTTATCAGATGCAAAGACTGCCTACTACATGTCAGCAAGTAAATGCAGCAGTGTAGAAGTGTACAGCTACACTGTTGGTACATGGAGGTTTTTAGCATTGTGTTTATAGTACTTAAAGTACAGGCAACAAGTGTTCAGAGACTTAAATTTAACAATTAGCCTGAACACAATCTTTCTGATTGAAATGTGTCAGAATACACAATACATTGCAATTTGTTCCGTATGGGTGCCCATGCTGGGCCCTGTCTACCGCTGAAAGTGCCAACAATGGTCACAAGATCTGGATCATGGAGCAATAGAAATTGGGGGCCTGATATGATAAATCATGCTTTCTTTTATATCACGTGCAAACTCAGGTGTGTGTGATGCTTACTTGGAAAGCCAGTGGAGGCAATGTGATGTTCTGTGATGTTTTGGGCAATATTCTTCTGGGAAACCTTAGGTCCTACTATTCATTTGGATGTTACTTTGACACGTACCACTTACCTATGCAGACTGTGTACACCTTTTCATGCAAACAATATTCCCTAACGGCTGTGGCGTCTTTCAGCAGGATATTGCACGCCGTCACAAAACAAAAAGCGTTTGACAATGAGTTTAAGGTGTTGAATTCGCCAATTCTCCATGACAAACTAGTCTATGGAGGGCCCACCCCACAACTTAAATCATCTGCTGCTAACATCTTGATGAAGAAACCAGTCCATGCCTCGATGGGCCAGGGCTGTTTCGACAGCAAAAGGGGAATATTAGGCAGGTGCTGTCAACTCATCTGTCACAAGAAAAAGGTAGGGTTAGATGAAACTAAAGATCTCTAGCTCACTAGCAGTCCAACAGACATGACAAAACATTCGTTGTTTTTTTAAATGATCAAAGCTTTTACATACTGTATTTACACTTAACATTCTCCTCACACACATAACTTTTTTGTAGCTCTGCACTGAAAACGACATGATTGCTCATACCAAGCAAATAGGCTTCCATTGACTTTTCTTTTATTCAACAGGATTTATAATTGCGGGTCACAACAGGTCTGTATAGAATGAGGTTCTATTCACATTTGTCAAGTTCAATAACAGTTCAAGAATCTCATACATAACTCATACCCGAGCACTATCCTGTGAAGTGAAAGGCGTACATCTGTGTATTTGTATTTGCATACAGTTACATATGTTGCTCAACAATACTTGAGTTTTCAGAAACTAAGCACACACTTCACCTCCACAGTCCTCAGCCATGCCCAAGCAGCCCACTCAACCGCTAGATTCAATATATTATTCTCTCAATTGGTCCTATTGAGCTTCCCCTGCCGCTCCTAAATGAGTTAGTCCTTAGAGAGCAGGCCGGGAATGAGGGCCCGGCAGCGCTGGAATTGCATTTCTGCTGCTCTGTGATCCGCTTTTCTCAATTTAGTCACTGTGTCATTGCAAACTCCATCTCCCAGAGTGCACTGCTCTGTGCCCTCACTTTATCCCTTCCCATGAATCACTCCTATTTGCTATGACAACAGGTGAGCTCTAGTTCCTACATGTCACTATCTAACTTGAATTCAATCAGTCCATACGAGTGGCCAGAGGGTTGGTCAACACAAATTTCCCTCCCTTACTCTTGCCTCTTTCGCGGGGCCAGCATCTCATTGTCTTAAGGTCTCTCCCAGCAGTGGTCAGCTCAATACTAATAAAACCATAAGGAGGGCTCTGATTGATAGCTCTCTCAAAGCTCTATCGATCAGCCCTTCTCTCATCCGACTGAGCGTCTTTTGTTAGGACCAGCCACTTCCTTCCCCCTTGTCTCTTTGCATAAACCGTCTCTTAGTGACTAACAGCAATACTATTGGAATGGATTACAAACAGGCCTATTGGCATGCTGAGGACATTGCTTTGGTGCTCTTTCACTTACAGAATCAGCTGTTATATGTAGTCTCTTCACAGAGTTAATTGAGTTACTATGGCTATGAGTCCTTATGACGCAACAATGTTAAGGTGAAAGCAGTAAAGTCTGCGCCACATTCATCTCACTTCTGTGCCGTCTTCCATCTCTTATCAATAATAAAACAGTGTTTTTAGCTAGCCCATTACTGTCTCTGGCCACATTCTCCAAATAAAGACAAGAGTCATAGCAAACAAACCAATTTATGAAGAGGTGAGGTCATTCTTGCTGTTGCTCAGCAGAACCCTTTCATGAGAAAATTGCATTAATTGGATTCAAACCAATGTGCGTAAAACAGACAATGGCTGAATATACTGCCTCTTTTGTGTATTTGCCATGCGTGCTTCCCTTCATTGGATACAACTGAATAAAAGAAGTTGTGAAAAGATCCAAATTCGTGCAAATAATAAAGATCTTTTACAAGAATACAAGCAGCCTAATAACGTGCCCTTAAACTACCAACATTATTAGCATGTTTGAGGTCAAAGAATCTAAGCGACCTCTGTAGGTGTAGCTGCAAGACTAAACCTGGGCCCTATTTGAACAGAAGTGCTGATCAATAGAGCACAAACACAATCTGACTTCCAAGATTAGTATGCAATGGTTGCATAATATGCAAGTATGCCAACAGAGGACAACTCATGATGAGCACTCATGATGTAAAAAAGAAACATAAAGAAAAAACCCAAGTGGAGTTTGTCTAAATGAATGTTGACAAGTCACAGTGCACCCGGGAGAATGTTGTTTGGACTGACGAAGCCAAATTTTAGCGCTTTAGTCACACCTCAGCTCCGTTTCTACAACAACGTTCCCATTTCACCCATGCTGTTTCCATTTATTACATTTCTAAACATAATAGAATATCTGGAAAAAAAAACCCACATGCCTGCTCTGTTTAATATAGCACGTTTAATATGGTGGTTGCCAGTTTTGTATTAATCACGTCTGGTGGAAAAATGTGTTTTAACCCCCACCCACCCTTCCACCCCTCCCCACACTCCTCGCATTGCCCTTTCATCATTACGCATCATTCTGCTATAAAGCCTGCCACATTTCTTCCATTTAAGCGCTGATGTTGATTAGCTGTCATGCATGTCAGGATGTCAGTGTAGTAAATGTTGGGATTACTCATGGTTCATTTGTCGAGGAACAGCAAAAAACAGAGCGTTGCTGTATACGAGGTGAAATGTTAATGGCTCAAGAAACAGGGAACACGGGAAACCAGAAAAGCATTTCTCAGGTACCTAAATGCACTCGGCCAGACACTGCAGCGATTGTCCCACACGGTATATACGCAACTGGAGGTGCAAGACTGTAAAGTGTATCAAGAGGTCAAAATATAGGGAATGCTTTACATAAACCTTTATATCTATATCTATGCAGTGTTGACAGAAAGTCACTAAAGACAGCTAGAAATATTTTTATTATGTCTCTTGAATTCTGTGCTCGAGCTCCACAATGTAAAAATCGCACATTCTGATTTTCAACTCAGCCTGTAGATGCAAAGAATGAGCAAAGTCTTACCCGACAACATAGAAAACAAAGGCACAAATGATTTTGTGGTGAAGTATCTTGTAGAAAAATGTTTTTGTTGCCCTGATTAATGCAGCGCTTTACCAGCAAATTGTCATAGACCTGTCACGAAGGATTGGTGGAAAAAAACAAAACAACGCGACTGCCAGTCTGTCAAAAAAAAAAAAAAAGCCCATGTCTGCAGGAGATCTCAGTCATAAATAACATCACAAATGCACAGAGAGGCATAATATGTCGTGTGATGAATTACAAATCAGTGAAACTAAACCAAACCGCATGCATGCTTATCATCAGCCTGTCAGCTTTTAGACACCTGTGTGATAAATATCTTAGAAATATCATGATGTGCAAAGGCTGTTGCAACACACAGAAACAGACATTTACCACTAAGTTAACTTTCTTAAACACAATATTTGTGTTTGTGCATGTTGGACATACCAAGTCCAGCTTAATTTAGTTCAATTCAGTTCAATCTTATTTATATAGCACTATACTACAACAACAGTCACCTCAAGGCACTTTATTTTGTAAAGTAAAAAAACAACATATACATAGAAAACCCCAACCATCAGACAAGAACCTATGAGCAACCACCTTGGGGACAGTGGGAAGGAAAAACCCCCTTTTAACAGGAAGAAGCCTCTGGCAGAACCAGGCTCAGGGAGGGAGAAAGGACAGAAGACACACTATGGAAGAGAGCCAGAGGTTAACAATAACTAATGATTAAATGCAGAGTGGCCTATAAACGCAGAGTGTACTGTCAAGACATAAGTGAAGAAGAAACATTCATTGCATCATGGGAAGTCCCCAGCACCTTAGATCTTTTGCAGCGTAACTAAGGGAGGATTCCTGATCCAGCCCTAACTCTAAGCTTTATTAAAAATAAAAGTTTTAAGTCTAATCTTACAAGCAGAGAGGGTGTCTGTCTCCTGAATCCAATATGGGAGCTGGTTCCACAGAAGAGGAGCCTGAAAGCTGAAGGCTCTGCCTCCCATTCTACTTTTAATATCACAGCAACCCCAAGTAAACCAGCAGTCTGAGGGATAAGAGCTCTACTGCGGTGATATGGTACTATGAGGTCTTTAAGATAAGATGGGGCCTGATTGATTCACTGGCATTACATGAAGTCTCCGCACATTAGTTAAGATTGGACTTTTCTAATAAACCTTTTTATGTAAAGGAGTTCTGACTGCGTTTAATAACAAACAGAGGTCTTTTTTGCCTGCTCCCATATTAATCAGTTTCTTTCAAGAGGAGGGCAGCTGATAAACTTAGGAACTTAACATGACATTCAATATCACACTCAAACAAACTATGGTAGGTCTGTATGTTAGCTGTGTGATAGCTACATATGGGACTTTTCATACTCCATTTATTTCTATTTCCATTTGTTCTACGTATGAGGCACACTTCTCAACTAAGTCTACTCCAAATTTCTACATTCGTGCTGAACAACGCTCGGCTTTCCCCATTTCAGGGAAATAACCTCCATGCAAATAGAAAACTGTAATTGCAGGTTTCTCCTATCTAGTGTATAATTGCGATATCATTAACGTTTCTACGGTGAACAACTAATTTAAAAAGCGCACGCTTGATTGTGCGTCAGACAAACGTGGCGATGGCGGGTCGTAATGAGACAACGGGACAGGGTTTGAATCAGACTGACAGAAAGTTGAAATCGCTCAGTCAAAGAAAGAGAGCAAACCGTGATCGCGGGAAAAGAAATTAGCGCACGAGACTGAGGTTTGCCACTCGGGCATCAGTCTGCGCGCTTAAAGACAGAGAACACTCGGCAAGAGTGGCTGAATAAAAATAATGGAACTGAAATGACTTTTCGAAAATTTAATTGCTTAAACACATGTGACGATATATTAACAGAACTCAGATATAGAAAGAGAAATTAAACAGTCTGAAGCAGAGATGCAATTACAATGTTTCAAACATATTGGCTGTGACCAATCTTACTGCTTGACTATCTGGGGCAGAATGGTGGTTTTTCAAACAGAGGCTATCTGTGAAGCCAGAACAGAAGGATTAATTGTTCTGGTTCAGAGTGGTGGTGCATAGTGTGTGCGTCTGTGTGTTTGGAGGTGCGTGTGTTTGTGTGTGTACTGCAGTGAATATATTATAAATAACACATTTTCTTCCTACCTGTCTCTTCTGTCTGGTCGCTTGTTAAATTCATTATCTGCTGGCATTAGGATTCATTTCCAAGACACGCCACTCTTCTGAAAACTTTCATCAACTCTTCTAACGGTGACCTTTTTACGTCCGACTTCCTGCTTTGTTGGGTCACTGCTGTTCTGTGACCTGGCTGACTGAGTGTTCCCGGGCAAATTGAGATTGGTGCTTTAAAACTTGGGTGATTGCAGTAAAGTGTCGACACTTGTCATATTTTGAATCAGGCAAATGGAGACCTTCCGGGTTTGTGCTACATTAAAAATAGCCCCCACACAGAGCAGCCCACTGCTTTGTTAGACATGAATATGACCTTAATCATGCTGAAGGTTTTTTTTCCTCTATTCCAAGGTTGGGGTGGGGGAGGGGGATCTAATTTAACCCAAGGCACAGGCTACTCATCGCTGCTGCTTTAATGGCGGTACGAATAGACCAGGTTCTCCTCAGACATGGGATTAATCATGGGCAGCATGAACCCGCCTGCTGAAACACTCGTCTTTGTCTTTGAAAGAATCTTTTTCTAGATGGAACAAGCTCCAAGCCCTGCCACAAGAAAAAAAGGATTTCAGGAAGACCTTGGGCAATTTAATTGTGTGCATGTTTTAGATCTGCAACTGCCACACTGTGTTTCATATTTCCATTAAGGTGCTTCATGTTTGGGTCCTCATCAGTTAAAAGATTTTTAGCTACATTACATGAAGGAAAATGTGTCTGGTGTAGTTTTTTTGGCCCCCCAAGCAGCAATCCAAACAAGCTTAAGCCACTGCTGTGTTTTACCAAAAACTTCCCTCACTTCAGGCCAGTGGACAAAGCAAGGTGATGATGAAATCAATGCAATTTTCACAGACTGGGGTGGCCTGGATATAGTGCACCCACTGAAGCCCCCCGCCGCCTCAACCACCACTCTGATGCATTAGGCTGCGCTGTTCAGCTCCTCTCCCCTGCAGACAGTGATGGATCTGATTCATTTCAACGGTGGCCTCCAGTGCTCACTCCCATTCGGGCTGGGTGACAGTGGCAAACTGGCGCGGGCTCCCCGCATATCTGCTGGGCCGATACGGCTGAACATGGGGGGGGGACCAGGCTGCAGCTGGGAGCCTGAGTCAACATTTAACTTGCGCTTCTCTCACTTGAGGTTGAAATTCTTACACTTTACAAGCTTATCTTTTCTCCACTCAGAGTACATTAAAATAACCCTCCAGTGGCTTTAAGGCATCTATTCAAACCATGAAGCTCCCAGAAAACACTGCAGCGTATGGTTGCCAGTAATGGGACTTTGATAGATGGAATCTAAAATGTACCATTATATCTCCTTCTGGTTTAGTTTTCAGACACTCTTTGCTTCTTTGCAATGCTGTCACCGTGTTGTCTCATAGCAACTAATGTTTGAAATAAATACCAAGTGATATACAAACGTAACTTCTCTCTAAATAGATTAATGTACAAATAGCATTTTTCATCTTTCTGCCTACAGAGTGCTAGTTTAATAATAAAAAGTGTAAACACACACACACACACACACACACACACACATATAGCCATTTCTAATGACAGTAGCCCAGCTGTCTGCTTACTGTCAGTCTATCTACCTGTCTGCCTGCTGGTGAGAGATTAAAGACGACAGGAGAGTGACTGGACCGAAGCGATAGAACTCACTGAACCTTGGGGCTGAGGTTTCCCAGGAGGGACATGTGTCCTCTCTCAGTCTCGGTCAGGAGGCAGGGTGGAGAAAGAGCGGGGAGAAGGAGGGGCGGCAAATGGGGGGTGTGGTGGTGAGGAGAAATAAAGCCAGGCAAAGAGCAGGTTGTGTATATTGGACAGTGGCATGAACTGTAACGCTGCAGTAAAACAAATGCGGCGTCATTCGGATAAATTCAGCTGCAGTTTTCCCTGAAATGTCTAAAAATTTCCACCTGTTAAGACTATGGAGAACCACAGGCTGGAGTAAGGGAGGCGAAAACTGAACATGGAAACGAAAGGAAAACAACTGCACGAGGTAGCAGGGGCTGCTAGAGAATGCTTAGCGGATGAGGGGTTACCAGAGAGGGTGAAGGACAGGGGAAGGGGAGGGGAGCCTCAGCGTGAGACTCCAAACTGACACACAGCCACAGGACAGAGGCTCCAATTAGAGTCACAGCAACACTAATCAAACCTGATCTACAACCTCTGGCTGCAGGGCGAGTGAGCGTGCACGAGGCTGCGAATGCATTCACACATCATTCCACTACGCTGGGATACAGTCACACCATGCATTGCATTTCCCCCCCTTTAACCACACTATGTGAATGACAGTTTTGTTGATGGAAAAAAAAAAAAAAAAAAAAAGGTAGGCCAGGTTAAGTTTTGCATCACAATGGACGTTTCACGAAGGTGAAATCCCAGCACTTTAATATTCTTGACTGTTGCTTCGTGACAAATATCCATATTCCTTTATCTCCCAATCCTACAGTGTTATTCTGGAGAGCTGTCAATCACAACTCGGTGAAGTACTTCTTAGATATCATATCAAGGCCCACCGTGAGCAAAGAAAAAAATCACGCAGAGAATGGGGAAAATGGGAGATGCTATCACTATATCTCACACAGGAAATGTGAATGTTTGAAGATTTGCATGGTGGTGTGGTCGCTTCATAAAGGTCCTTCTCTAGCTATCTCAAATTTCCCAAAACCTATGGGGCTTAGATTAGCAGCACTGGAAAGGTAGAGGAAAATCAATATCATCTATCAGCCAAGTTGATATGTAGCTATCCCTCATCTTCATTCTAGTGTCTTATTCCACCTTACCAACTCAAAACAGGGATATGATTAGGGATGGGTACCGGTATCTGGTTCTGACATAAACGGTAGTAACCAGACCGAAAAGCAGCGCACATTTCGGTGCTTCATTTTGGTGCTTTTTTTTCCTGAGATGTCATACACTTTGGATTCCAGCCAATCATTTTACCTTTGCAAGCATAGTAGGCGGGCCCAGGTACGTACGTTCTTTTAGAGCAGAGCTACAGATTAAAAATGCCCAAAGCGAAGCGGTCAAAAGTCTGGCTGTACTTCACAGCAAAAGATGCAAACTCAGCAGCCTGCAACAAGTGCTTTAAGGTGATACTGTGCAAAGGAGGTAACACCTCGAATCTGATGAAACACCTGGCAACATATAGCATTTTGTTAAAAGCCGAGAAATGCACCGTATTTGATAGCTTGCTGCGAGACCTCACACCGAGCACATCTACTGCGCGTGTGGTGCCTGTTAGCAACATCCCCCAAGAACCCGAAGAGTAGAGTCCTGGCCCCTAGCCCTGCCAGTGTAGCAGAAATGATGATGGATGATGATGGCAGCAGCAGCCGTTCTTCTCTGCGTGAGTAGCTTAATGTTGTTCGTGTGTAATTTACGTTGAGTAGGCTAACCACGTTATTATATTGATGCAAGTAAGGTGAACTAGCAAAAACCGTCGTAGTTACATGCGGCTGTCTTCTTGTTTGATGGCAGATACTCCCTTCACCCTGGCCAAAAAGGCTAAAAAGACCAAAGAAAAAGTGGGAAACAGCTAAACATGAGAGGTTTTTAGACAAAATTGGGTGCTTTTTCCATTGATTAAGCACTGCTTCCAGCCAAGAGTGATACCATATATGCCCTATAGCTGCAGAAAAGGATAACATTGTTATCTTTTTACAAAAAAACAGCTAAACATGAGAGGTTTTTGGACAAAGCGTGTGTTCTCCATTCTTTAAGCACCGGTTCGAGCACTGTTTAAACACCGGCACCATTTCAAAAGTACTGGTTTGGTACTGGTATCAGATAAAACCTAAACGATACCCATCCCTAGATATGATTGTAGAAAAAATTACATCGTATACAGTCTTAATGGTACTTAATGTTATTGTAGGTCATGATTAGAGCACTAATAATGATACCTGATTTTAAAAAACTTAACAAAGGGAGACCAATTAAATTGGACTCCTTGTGGTGCCAATTAGTCACATCAGCGTGACTCTTCCCTGACTGCTGGGTTACCTCACTGCTCTTGGCCACCCGCCGGGCCACGATGAGCTGGATCATCCCTCGCTTGTTACCCTCTACAGACATTGATTTGCGCAGTGTTTCCATGGCCTCCTGATTTGTCTTCTCAAGCAGCGACTCCCCATTGACTGCAATAAGCTGGTCGTTAACATGCAGACGGCCATCCTGTAGACAAGAACCATCATAAGAAAGTGCAATGCAGTTCATAAAGTAAAACAGAAGCTGCTCCTGAGGCAGCGTTTCCAAGGTTAGCATGTACCCTTTTCACATATCCCCCCAAAAATACAAGTGTAAGAAGATTTTTTCAGAATTCATTTTGTCATATTTTGATTTGTAAATGATGCAAATTCCAATTCAGTTTTATTTACAACAAAATACAGTACAATACAAATACAGGGAAAACCCCAGGAATTATATGACTTTCATATGAGCAAGCACCTGGCGACAGTGGAAAGGAAAAACTCCCTTTTAACAGGAAGAAACCTCCAGCAAAAACCAGGCTCAGGGAGGGAGACAGGGAAAAAGTTGTTAGATGTAAAACCACTGCATGGCACTAGTGCTAATAAACACTAATTAATTTCTCATTTTTCAAACAAATAACAAAATATTGCCAAGTATTTCTCCCCCGAGAAAAGAATTTTATGCCACTCGCACCTTCTGCTACAACTTGAAGGTCACACTGTTGTGTCCTACACTGTCTTTGCACACACCTGTATGTTGCAATGAAACCCATGAATGAAATCCATCAAGGAAATGCCCGAGTGAAGGAGTCGTTACTTGCCTTGCTAGCAGCACCTCCATTAATAATGGATTTGACGAAGATGCCCAAGTCTTCGTGGTTCTCCTTGGACCGGTTTCCTTTGACGCTGACCCCCAAGCCTGCTGAACCCGAGTCATTCAGAGGGATCTCAAAGGTCATGAACTCTTGTGTACCGTCAGGGGTTAACACGATGTCATCTTTCTCTTGCTAATGTTAAAAAAAGAAAAGATTGAAGACAGAGGGTGAGATTTCTCTGACTTCTGTCAGCATTCAGCAGGAAAGAGTTAAAAAAAACTGAATATTTGTCGTGGCTCTGTCACTGGCACAGTAAGCAATAAATCTCTTTGGGTTGTGATGATTCAACTTATTTTCTAAAGTTGGTAAACTGTTGTTGCAACTCACTGCAGTGTCACTATCAGCTATCCACATAGGTTTTTTAAAAAAAAGGATAAAAGGGAAAAGCAAAAGAAAAAAAAGAACCAGGTTCATGAATGACAGGAAAATGGAAAGCAGGGACTAGACAAGATAAAGGGGGTAAGATGAGCGGAGCAGAAGAAAGTGAATTGATGGTAAGCATGTCACATATCTCAGTGCCGTCATCGTCAATTGGCTGTACTGTCTAGATGAGTGCTGCCAATGCCTTTCCACCGCCATGAGCTCCGTGTAGGGGACAGCGGAGAACTTTGAAAGCGCCAGGTAGCAATTTGATGCTCAAACAACAGCGGCTTCCTTTGAACAACATCTCTTTGAAAGATAATTTGTCACACGTTAAGGACCTGATCCTCCTGGGCCCTTTTTTTCTTCTTTTTTCAAAATTACAGAAGCAAGAGTTTTATTGCAGGTCCAGTACTGCAATACTCTTCATGCATGGTTAACGAGAAATGGTTCATTTCAACTGCAGGAAAGGTGTGAGAGGGTAGCGATGAGTTTCTATCAGCCAGCAAAATCAATTCAGCCGGAAAATAGTCCATCAACCTTCAACCAGCCACTCGGGTCGATTTTCTGACAGCTTTCTGGCATCATTGATGTCTAACAAAGAGCATCTGTAAAAGAAATAAATAATAATGAAAGGGATAGCATTTGTGTATTTTATTTTTCACTTTCAGGGAAACAAATGGGGGGAAAAGGGTGTGAGAGAAAGCTAATTGCATGGAGAAAACAAAGGCATCAAGAAGCTGAAAGATTCTCGCTTTTAACTTGTGGAAAATCTGATAAAGATTTAAGGACAGGCTAAAATAATGTCCATTTAGTTGCTCAGGCCCTGCCACTTATTCTATAGCTGTAGCCAGCATCCTGTAGCTAACCTCGCATGCTGACGCCTGAGGTTTTGGTCCTTAGTCGCTCGAAAGTGTTAGACTCTTGTCACCTGGTTACATTAACAGCAGTTCACCTTCTCCTCACATTACTGTAAACACAGCAGATTAAGCGTTAGCAAGAATCAAGCATGATGAAACTGTTCCACGAGAAACTCGAGAGCACACTGTGATACTGCCATTGCTCAGATTCAACTGTGCATGGGCTGCTATTGCCACAGCACCCAAATCTGAACCCAAATCTAGAGCAATCAACCCCGAAGACCAACCGCAAGACCTCTCTTTGCATAGACTCACATCAACCGTGCACGCAAACAGCCAGATGGATAGCAGCCAGGTGCCCTTCACAGCTGCTCGGATAAAAGAGTGAAACAGAGGAAAGAGGGGAAAGGTAGAGCACAAGGTGTTTTTTTTCCAGCGGCTGAAGAGTTATTAAGATGCAGCGGTGCGTTCAGGTGAAAGCTCTTTTCAACACAATCTGACGGAGCCCCTATTCTCCAGACGGCCCTCCTATCTGCCTCCTTTTCTTTCTCTGAGCTTTTGTTTTTTCTCTCTCTCTTTTCCAACTTTTAAAATGGCAGTACACCTGTCTGTACAATTCACCAACTGGGCTTTGCCTCTGACTGGACCCTTGGTAAATTCAGACCACTGGAATCCATTTAATCACGCCACGTTTCAACACCTGGTTTTCAAATGTAGGTTCTATTACAGAAATCACCGATTGCTGCCAGGAAATGACCTTTTGCTTTCCCTCAGACTGCTGAATGAAGCGGATAGGGGAAAGGAAAAGAAAAAGTGTGCCGTTGAAAAACAATTTGTTATCCAGGGCAGGGGTAAATATAAGCCATCGACGCTGTTTAAACAACCATTCTTGTATAGAGCTTGCAACGACATCATTTTGGAATTTCTATAAACTTTGACAGCTGCTGTAGTGGAGTTGCTTTACCTCAGTGTGTGAGCTGAGATCAGTTGGTTTGCAAAATACGGCACAGACATACAACAATAATAATAATGTATACTTTATTGATCCCCGTGGGGAAATTCTTCTCTGCATTTAACCCATTCACTCAGTGAGGCAGTGGGCAGCCACTGGGCCCGGGGAGCAGTGTGGAGGGACGGTACCTTGCTCAGGGGTACCTCAGGGTAACCGTTCAGTGGATTTGAACCCCCAACCTTCTGATCCTGGGGCCACCACTCTACCTACTGAGCTATCCCTGCCCCCATTCTGAATACACTCTGAAAAGAACATTTGTGAATGTGTGGTCTTGTGCGTCACTGCCGTGGTTTAACTTTTACTCTAATCACAATGTTTTATCAAAATAAATTGATAAAACATCTTGTGGCTTTGAGTTATATCCTCTCTGAGGCTTTTAAGCCCAGCGACTGACGATGGCAATATACTGGTTGAAAAAATTACTTTGGACGGACAGTCTCCGAGTCTTTGTACGTGAGTGCGTGCGTGTGTGTGTGTGCACGCCCGTCTTCCAAAATGATGACAGAATAACCACCCACTCAGAGCTGTGTTCCGGGAATAGAGGGCCAAGGCAGAGAATGAGAGAGCAGTGTAACATTTTCATCAGACAGGAACAAGCGCCGCTAGCCAAGAATGAGTTTGTCAGGCTGCTTGACAGGCCTTGTTGCACCGATTCAACTCAGGCAGAGCTGGATTCAGCTATCTCCGAACAAGAGAAAAAAGAAAGTCAGCTCATTGTTCCAAGCACAGCCCCGTGGATGCACCTGGGACAGAGAGCACAAAGGTACTGACAATCAGTGAAATGATGTAAAGACAGGGAAAAGGTTACGTGCTTAACTAAACTTAAAAAAGCACCAGGAAAAAAGTTATATGCATAACACATCTGTTTTCTCGTTGTTGTTTTTGTTGTTGTTGTTTTTTTCCTCCATAAAAGGTAAAAAATTATGCTGATGTAGACAGACAGAGTCAAGCTCTCTTCTGAACAACAAAAAGAAAATAAATCACCGGCAACAAACTATTCTCCAGTTTAAAGATGTATGGCCTTGAGCATGCCACAACCAACACCACCTTTTTGGGGTTACTGTTGTTTCCTGATAGTTTTCTGTTCTTTGAACAATAAGATCAGCTTCATATTTGTTCAATCTGAAAAGTAAAACCCATACAAATGTGCTACAGTGTACTCTTAACTCTGTGGGGAAGTTGCGCCTCAACAGTCAAGATTCTGGGTTACTGAGCAAAAGATGGGGAATTGTGGCACTGTCAAGCTGAGCCCTTAATCCTGTCCACACCAGCATATCTGCTCCATGGCTGACCCCAATCCTCTGACCCCAGCCTCCTAACATGCAGGAATATGTGGAAACAGTTTCACTTGCTTAATATACAGTACATGTGACAAATAAAGGTTTGTTTAAGATATTACTGATATTTTAGCAACTACAAACACACCGTGGCTATCCCAGGAGTCCGGTGTGGTTGGACCACTGATTGGGCTTAAATGACTGAACTTGAAGATTTACTGTTAACTGTATACATGTGATGTAATTTAGCACAGCCTGGAGTGTATTGTATATGTGCCAGCGCATTTAAACAGAACAATGTTACATACATAAAAGTGATGAATCTGTCATATGTCATGCATTAATCTTTGCCTTTCACATGCGTTTGATCAGTTGCCTAGAGATGGATATAGTCTCTTAGGTGCAGAGGCGGCTGTTACTGTGTTGCTCTCATCTCTTCAGTTTCTAAATAGCTTAGCAAACTCTCGGCATCAGCTCAGCTCAGGAGCTGCCTAATTTTTGTGGAAAAAAGTGGCTCTCCCCGCAAATCCGTGACAACACTGAGAGGCACAAGCAACCAAAAAAGGTGCATATGTATGCCGTTATTTTTGTGTCACTATTCTGAGCGCACGTAAAAAAAAATTGAGCGCACGTAAAAAAAAATTGCAGGTGCAAGTGTTGCATTTTGAGGAGAAATTTATTTTGAGCGAAGAAAAGCTAAATTTGAGTGAACAAAATTCATTGCTGGGTGCAAAAAATGTATTTCAGTGTTTGCTATTATCCACACACACACACACAAAAGCAGCCCCTCTCGCTCAGTTTTTGCATTTGCGCTTGCTCGCAATGTGTTGCTTGCGCTCTCAACATTTCTGCCCGTGCGCGCTCAACTCTTTCTGTACACCGTTATATTTGTGCCACAAAACCAGCCAATCACAGACTTGGATGCAAAAAAATCTGATTGGCTGTTTTGGTCTCCAGTCAGCTTGAAATGACGAAATACAATATCCCAGAATCCATTTCGTCCAAAACTCAAACGAGGCAGTGGCGGAGGAACACAGAGTGGCGGAGTTTGAAATATTACTCTTTCTGGGTCACAAAATAAACTTTTAAGATATTTTCATGCGATAATGTAACTGTGTAAACTTCAAATATCTGCTCGATATTTCAAGACATCACATATTTGCATAAGTGCTCTAACGTTTTCAGAGATGCCTGTTACCCACCTTGTTCAAATTAGTCTGAACAAGTAACAGCTGATTTAGCTTCTGCAATGAATCTATGCAACAGGTGCTCACTGAAATCACTAACCAATCACATTCCATTTGACTACTTAAAACTGTTTAGCAAATATTCCAGGAAAATGTTCAGCTTACTAAACAAATATTATATTTTACTAAACTGGCAGTAACTGCACTGTATGCAAAACACAACAGGGGAAGCAGAGATGGATCTCAGAGCTGTCAGGTACTCTGCTATGAATTTTATTAACATCCATCATGCAGGGAGAACGAATAGAATGAGAGACTTTATATTATTAGTCTGCAAAGATTCATTTATAAAGATTAATTAGCACAAGGTAAAAGTGAAAGTAGTGCAAAGTTGATTTAGTTTTTTGTTGGGTTTTGCTACAATACTTTCTTTTCCCTTCTAAGAGATGGACTAAATTTAAGTGAATAAGCACTACCAATTTTATTTTGATGCAAAGATTTGCAATGTCGTGTTCATATGAAAGTGCACTTGAAATGTTTTCATCACTAAAAATCAGAGAATACCCGGGAAAAATAATTGTGACCTCAGTATGGAACCAATTAATTCCAGTGATAATCATTTTGGCCGTAATCATGCAAGCCTAGCAGAGAGGAGTGGCTGTAATAAAATTGTTATCATTATCCCCTTAGCTCAACAGCTCAAGTGACCAGCCACTTGACCAATTCATCACAAAAGGAGCCCATGCAGATTTTTTTGTTTTTTTGTAAGGTCCCCTCTGACTCAGCCATGGAGCGACAGCCTATTATACCATTAAATCCTTTATTAATTAACACTTTGATGAGCTAGCAGCAGTTCATTACCAGCAGGGAAGTGCTTTAGAGGCAGCTTTTCACCAAGTTCACAAATAGGTGAATAAAAGTGGGCACAGAAAGGAAAGCATTTGCTAGCAAAGGAGCTCCAGCCTGCCTATTAGGCCTTTTTGTTTTGTTTCTACCTTGCTTAACTTGTCACATGCTAACAAGGAGCATTTGTGGGTTGCGTGCAAGTGCGTGGCAGAGAAACCAGAGAGAGATGCAAAAGGCAGAGAGCAAATGAATTACAATCACTTCTGTTCACACATAACTCTGATTCTCTGCACATCACTGCCTAAAACAATTAACACTCCTGGAAACTTCTTTCCACACTTGGCCCAATTTGGTGACATAAAGGTCAATGGAAATGAATTTAAAAGGGCTAAAAGAAATCAGCCATGGGTGTAATTGCAAAAGTGGTGCACGAGTGATAAGTATTGTAACACAAATTTCTTCTGGCGCTGTTTCTCCTTGCAACATTTACAGACAAAGAGGCTGAATATTAAATATCTCAAAGTCGAGGAAACAAATTCAGGTACAATGAGGAGGCTGGGCGAGGGGCGGAGAGGCGAGCTATTACACAACACCAAAAGGCACGAAGCTGCACAGCCGGCAGTGACAGGTTGTAAGTGTCTGCGAACTGATGTTATATGTTCTTCACTC
Organism: Perissodus microlepis; assembly: GCF_051167445.1. Lineage (NCBI taxonomy): Eukaryota > Metazoa > Chordata > Actinopteri > Cichliformes > Cichlidae > Perissodus > Perissodus microlepis. The sequence continues at coordinate 6,572,609 of NC_140469.1, forward strand.
AGCGATCCAGCACATTTTGACCCAGAGCTGACGCACTGGGACTGTTCGCCTTTAGGGAGTTTTCTAATGAGAAAGCTCATTAACAGACTTAACAAAGTCTGTTTCCACGAGGGCATCTGAGGCCAGATCTATCTACATCATGGCGAATGCATTACGGCAAGTGGCTCTCAGTGAGGGGTGCTGACTGACTCTCACTGTGAGCGACCCAAAGACAGGGGGGAGAAAAAACAGACTCATATGCAGGGCATGACTTGACGGGAGGTGTTTCTGCAGGCGATTCGGGAAGCGATTTCATCTCATCACATGGAACATTAAAAATAAAAGGCTACTTTCTAAGTGTAGCTGGCAGCCGGGAATGTTTGCAAAGGCGTTTCGGTTGAACCAAAGCGCAGACGCACATCACGAAGCAGATGTCTCTCATTTTAAGCTAATGGTGGATAAAAAGCGCTTCGCTATGTCCAACTGCACACACACACTTCAGTTCATTATGCGTTCTGGAAACAGACGCTGAATCCCCTTCGGGAGAGTAACTGTGTCGCCATAAGTGGCCTTTAACTACCTTGTTTATCGGTGTAGCACAATGCTGTGGTGCACCCTCCCTCTTCTCTGCACTGACAGCAAGCATAATTATGGGAACAGCTGCTCAAAAGTGTTAAACGAAAACAGGTGGCTTCGACGAGACTCGACTCAGAGACTGTTAACCGGGCTGGCATTGTCTTCAACCATGCTTGGCATTATTAGCCTTATTTATGACAGCGCATGCTTCCAAAACTGTGCACTTTGATCGGAAAGCGTTTCTATAGGAGGCAAATTAATACGGCAAAGGACTACGCTGGGAGACGGTGTTGGTGATTAATGAGAGAAACACAAGGGAAGAGGAGAAGAAGAATAAGAAGGAAGAGGAGGAAAGTGTGATGTGATAAACATCAGAGAGTGAGGGAAAAGTCGGAGAAAGTGTACTGATGAGGTTTGTAGTGCCATGGTACACACGCTGGAGGCCTTATCCACCAAAATCACTGTGGTCTGTCATGTCAGAGACATTTTTATGCATAAAGTGAAAGCCAAAGCAACCTCCGAGACGCACCTGATGCTGCCAAACTGTTCTGAAGAACTCTGACTGCACACTGCCAAACCGTGGCATTCCAAATGCTCCATCCAAAGGTCTTTTGAGCAGTTCCTGTAATCGGACTTCACCAGTGAGCCACACATTGGTATTATTAGAGCAATCTGCAGGATTACGTCCATTTACCTTCTAGCAGCTGGGACTGTTTTGAAGTCATATCATAAAGGGAGACCGGGAATTCATTACAAAATTGTGAATACCGGCAAAAAAGGTTGCAACACCTTAAATTACAAAGTCCACTAAGAAATGATTAATGATCTCGAGTCCTTCGCCAGGTTTCACTTAGGTAAAATAGCTCTTGCTCTGTCACCTGCTGTGATATAAATAAGCTGCTGGAGAGACGCGCAAGAACGATTTTGTCTCTGGCACTTTGTTATCAAAAGTTTCAGTGAATTACTTCACCCTTACAGTCACTCGAAATTTAAAAAAAAAAAAAAACACATTACTTTAAGAGACATCTAATTATATTAGCTCCAAAGATGTTTGTCATGCTTTGGCATGGCTGTGGGTAGCACATAGCTTAAGATAAGCACATAGCTGTTTATCACTGCTTCAGTGGAATGTGCCAAATGGTTTATCTAAAAGCTGCTCTGTTAAAGTGCTGAAAGACATGAGCCAGAGATGAAGGTTGAAAAATTTTTCATACAATATCAAAACAATTTCATCCTGACCATCTCTGCCAAATGCAAGCAGCTGATTCGCCATTACATTTTAGATGCATCCGTGGCCAAAGACAGAAGGATTCCTGTTCTGTTCTCGCACTTTAACATCCCGTGTAACCTGTTAAAAATGACAAAGGTTCGTTCTGTGTTGAGGAGTGTATAAATAAATGAGGAGGGATTGAGCTTGGCTCTGACAGAGCAGATCTGTGTATAATTTAGTTGCCTCCAAAGACAGGGGGTTGTGTTTTGTTTGCCTGATATCAATTCATTTCTCCCTCTACCGACTCGGTAAATGGATCTCTGCAGCAGGGAAATCAATACAGCTTCATACGTCTGTTCTTGCCTTCCAACTTTAACACAGGCAAATCATGAGTGGTAACCTTACTGTACTGCAGGCACTGCAACAAAAGCCAACTGTGAATGAGTATTGATGATGACCACTTGATTTTTAGAGAAAAACAACAATTCGGAACCTCGTATCCATCTATTTTAATGCAACCGTGCTTTTGTCACTTCATGTATGCGATCGTTTTCAGAGACCTGTGTTTAATATAACACAATGTTTAAATGGAGTAGTTCTGACTGCCTCGATTACAGCACAGTGGTCAAAAACATAGGCAGAATTTGAAACCAGGCCACCGGGGTGGGCCATTAGTCTGCTATAAATGTAAGCAGCAGTGTCACACATTTGTCTGCGCGTCCTCAGTATTCACATGAGCCATAAATTCGGCTGTCACATCAATCTGAGGCTAGAATTAATCGTGCAATTAAGATTCTCATTGCTTGGCAGATATAGCCACTAATGGATCAGTGACAAGTGCGATATGATCATAAAGAGGGGTTTTTAATGCACTGTTTAATTGCTCTTATGTGGTCGGCAGTGTTACAACAGAGGCTACACAAGCCCATTTGTTCTCCGCAGTCCGCACTGCTATCTTGGAAGGAAAAATGTGCTGCTGTTGAAGGGTCACGCAACGATGTAAGAGCAGGAACGGGCACCGTTATTATGGTGCTTGAACGCACTGTGTGTGACTCAGAAGTTTGTGGCATTGTTTAACACTTTACCCCTTGAAAGCGTACTAGGAGTTACCTTTGAAGCTCTTTTCTGAACTGAGAGGTTTCTGTCATATATTTCAGGCTTATAGGACAAAATGAGCGGGTTTGCATCAGAAGTCGGTGAGGTCGGAAACTCTTGGAAAAGCCCAGGAACTATTCTACTGGTCTTCGTGTTTTTATTGATACACTCGTCATCAAGGGCACAAAAAAGGTTGTCAAATGTCTTTATGCAGGAAAGAGTTAACATATATTTAGTGCATGGATCACTTTCCGGCAGCAATAGCAACAGGCTAATTCACTTAACTAGAGGCAGGCTGGTTTCAAACGAGTGATTTGTCACTAAACACAGACGGCCCGTGCTAAATGTCCTCCCAACTCCTTATTTATGTAATAATAAAATGTTGCAGATTATACTCCTCTGCTTTTACTTTGCCGTGTCTGCTCGAAACGACACACAGGCGACACATGAACGAGCTCCGCCACAGGTGACAGGGCGTGGATGGACGTCTTTAGGCAGTGCCTCGTTTTTTGACTGCCGCCGTTGCTTGTTGCACAACGAAGCATGACATTTAGCTCGTTATTATAGGACGAAATAAATAAATAAATACAAAGCAGAAGCCAGGATTACAATATCCACTATGAAGGCAAAGCACTGCTCGCAGCTATAAGCACAAACGGGGCCGCACGCCGGGAGATAAATGGCTACAATAAATAACATCTACTGTGCTATGTGTGGGCTGCGTGTAGTGTAGATGTGTCTTCAAAATGCATTTAACACTGCCGCTTTGGGTTTTTTAAAATGTGTATGTGTCTGTTTGAGGGGCGGGGTTGCAATCTACCTCTTAACCTTTAAACTCTTCTTCGCATCTCATTCTCTTACTCCATTTCTTAGTTTCTTTATCGAAGACACAAACTTTCTCCACTTCCTTTCACCTCTAATATGAAACAATCAGAAAAAGTTGTGAAGACACAAGCCCTCACAAATAATTCATAAAGCCTTTCTACCTCCAAACGCATAGGGGGCACTAATTCATCTGACTTCCAGCCTTTAATCTCTTGCCTTGAAATCACTGACTCAAACTCCCAGAGCTGTCAAGGCTTTTTTTTCTTCTACCTGCACCTAGTCACTGATCAGAGCCTGCTACTGCGTCTGGAGTTTGTGGTGAACTTTTCTCTCTGTTTCAGCATTTCTTTCCTCTACACTTAAAGGCTACGAGGTTCAAAAGCAAAGAGGTAAAAAAACATGACAACAAAACAAAATGCGAACAGATCCACTATCCTCTAAGACATGTTTAAGGATGAAGGAGGCTTTGTAGAGAAGAACCTGGTGTCTACAAACAAACTTGTTATCGATGAGCCCAGAGTTTAGTCAAGGTTGAAGCACCTTCTTTGATAAAATATATTGTCTCTGTCTGAATATATTTATTGACATCCCTGGAGAGGAGGAGGGGCAGGAGGAGATGGGTGGAAATAAGCAGCAGTCATAGCCGCATTGCCCCATTTTTCCTCTATTACCATTTAACCTTTTCTCCTTCCTGCAATTACATATTTATTGAAAGCTATTGAGAGCTCCCGCTACTGCTACTGAAAGCATGTCAAAACACACCCTGACCGTGGTAATTAAAGATGCATTGCGAACATGCTGGGAGAGTAAATTAATTCCTCTGGGGGCGCAAGCAGCACGGGTAGCACACGAGCAAACATCTAAACAAAAGGAGGCACGAAGGGATTTCCGATGCTGACATTAAACGTCAGCAGGCAAATGTCAACTAGACAAAAAGGTCTGGGTTTTTTTTGTTGTTTTGTTTCGTTTTGATTTATATGGCTGTGTGTGTGTGTGTGTGTGTGTGTGTGTGTGTGTGTGTGTATGTGTGTGTGTGTGTGTGTGTGTGTGTCACTCATGCTGCAATTTAAAAAATCATTCAAAGAAAGACAGGAATGACAGCCCACAAACACTCGTCTATAGGTGCGCCGTTATGTGTGCCCTACCAGTGGAGTGTGTAGCAGAAATATATGCACGCACCCATCACCCACCTATCCACAGTGTGTGACAGAGGAGGCAATTACCAGCCACAATTTTCTACCATGCTTTATTTGCAATAACTGTCACCGGCAGAGCCTTGGCCTCCTTATCTGATTTTTATGAACATACTTGTAGGGATTATTGAGATTTGTGAAAGCACTGCTGGGAAATGTGAAACTGTGTGTGTGAGAGAGAGAGAGAATTTAAAAAAAAAAAAAGGAAAAGTAAGCGAGAGAGTTAATCTGCTATGGAAAGTGATGAAATATTAACCAGCAGTCGCGCACAGCGTTTGGTCAAGAGATGGAGAAATCAAAAACAAAAAAGAAAAAGGAGATTATTAGACAGGTTTTGCACGATGGATTTTTTTTTTCTAATCACATCACGCCTGAGGAGCTGAGAGTGCGTAGCCGTCAACCTCTCATTCCACAACACGAGCCACGGGCAGGCGTGCATTTTTTAAAAAGCCCTCACAGCGTCACTCAGCTGCTGTCAAGGCTGCGTGGATCAGTTTGGCGTCTACCTCCAGTTAGTTTTAAGTATTTAGTTTATTTTGTGTGTGTGTGTGCGTGTGTGCGTGTGTGTGTGTGTGTGTGTGTGTGTGTGTGTGTGTGTGTGTGTGTGTTTAAAGAGTCCAGTTGAATGACATCAAGGTTATAGGTTTTATGCTAGCAGTGGCTCCTAGGTGATCCAGAGAGGTGAAACGCACTGCAACTTTAAAAAAACACCAGCAACTAGAAAAACAAACAAAACACAACAGAAAGAGAAAAAATTCTGCAAAAGCTCACAAAAAAAGAACCCTGAGAAAACAACAGGAGTGTGACGGAACAACAGTGATGAGCTAACAGTAAACGGCTAACAGCAAACATGTATCTACAGTATTACGTCAATCACAAAAACACAATTTTTTTCAAAAAATGGAGGAAACCACATCTTTTTGTCCCTCACAACATCGATCAATCCTCCAGTTCTTTAAGCATCTTGTCATTGTCACATTATTGAGTTATTGAGTTTGACCTCTCAGGGCCACCGTACCTGAGCCATGAGGCATCAAAAGTGCAGCATACTTTATAAACACATGTGAGGCATTTTAAGGCGGTACATGACTTTTTGGGGACTTCCTTAATAGCAAGAGAACTTTAACACGTGCTCTTGTGCCAACTTCCTAAATCTGAAAATTACAGTGAGAAAAAAACATGAAAGTATAGCTTATAGCTTAATAGCATATTAAAAGAGCAGGCTACTGCTTCAGAGGGCCATTATTCCACAGGTTGAACAGCTCCTATTGCGGGGTTAACAGCCAGGGTGCCGGGCTGAGTGCTGTGGTAAGGAGTGAGGCTGGCATCAGCAGCCCCTGGCCTGCCAAGGTGCTGTGACGACTAAGCCTGCTGTCACAGACACAGAGCGCAGGCTGGACGGGGGCAGTAGCCTCGCCATCTGTTGCGCGACAGCCAAAGTCACCCTGTATGTAGACTGTGTGGCTCACTGGGAGGGTGTGTGTTTGAATATGTCCAAAGCTGTATTTGTGTGCACTTAGACACACTTAGGCACATCATTTCAGAGTGCCTGTGTGTGCATATAATGGGTCTGTGTGTCTGCATGTCTGTATGTGCTAAAATGACCATCTGTGTGTGGAGAGAGAAAAAAAAAGCATGAGCCACAATTAAAGGAGGGATCTGTACATGGAAAGTCGAATATTTGTCCTAAACCGGCGACTCGGAGTCAACTCAGAGCTCAGAGGCTCATATTTTAGAGAGAAGAAATCCTTAAGTGGACAGCAGCCATCCACTAGCATTAATAATGAGAGCACTGACAGACTGACACAATAAATAAATGTTAAATTAAAATCAGTGCAGACAACATAATTTTAAAAAATGACAGAAAGATGGAGAAGCTGATGGATTGGAGGAGCAGTTAAGGGAATATTAGTGCAGGCACCATGACAAATCCATACTCTGTACAGGATGTTAGACATTTAGTGACATTTACCAGATTCCTTGAGAGACTTCATTGAATCAAGTAGGATATGCTTTATCAAAGTGACAATGGGAGTTTGGCTAATATCCACTGAGAAGTAATAATGGCAACGAGTAAGAGAAATCCTACACTGTCTCAACTAGTTTCTTGTCCTCCCATTCATGTGTCAAATTCTTATTTTTTATTACAGCTATAAAATTATAATTGCAAATAGGCTGAGAAAATCACAGCTTTTCATGTGCAAGTCCTCTCAAACTCTCTATAAATATCAACATTTACCAAACAGCTGAAATCTAGAAAACGCTTATGAGGTGCTGGCTGGGCACTGACCACTTCTCGGGGCAGCAGGGAGTCCTCTGGGCGAATCACCAACAGGTTCACGGTTCCACCCATGGGTGTAGCTCGGAGCAGGGCTACCACCTCTTCCTGGCTTTTACCATTTAGGTCCACCCCACTAACCTGCACGTACATATACACATACACGGAGTCACGAAGCGTAAAAGAAACGCAGACTTACAAAAATAAATGTACAACAGATACACAGTCGGAGGCGAAACTAAACTCACTTTTAAGAGGGGGGACTATGGCCTCCACATAACCTTTATGCAGATTACCCTGTGAGCCAGTTGGAACTGGAATTAAATATGGGTTATTTCCCCCTAAAGGGAGCACTCGCTGATTTCCATGTCAGTCTGACTGAAGTATAATCAAAATATTGTTCCATCTAACCACATTTTCTTAGAAATTCAAAACTGCAGCTGAATTGTTGTAGCCAAAGGGAACGCAGCTTATTCGACTCGCTCCAACAAAGGCTCGGTAAGACTGAATTTAGGAACAAAGTCACATCAGGAAACGAGTAATTTGTCTCTGAAATAACACGCAATCTCACAGAACACACTCGCTGAACACTGTGTCATGGTTAGAGGATGTTTGATGTCCTGCCTCACCTCCAGCAGCCGGTCTCCAGCTTTAAGTCGACTGTCTTGGATGGCGGCGCCTTGAGGAAGGATGTTTTTAACGTAAATTGGAGCACTGCCGCCAATCGGGACATCTCTGGATGTGATGCTGAATCCGAGACCCTCTGGACCTAGTTAACAATTGAAGACACTTAGAAAGGTATTGTGACATTTTACAAAGCACAGCTCATCACTTGTTCTTTTCTTTCCTGGTGCAAACATGCCATGCTGTGATGTTGTCATTTGGTAAGCTTGCCAGCAGTGTTCTCATGATCGCCAGTAAACTGAAAAACTGTTTGTTTGTCTGTTGTCATTTTCTATTATCCTTAAAACAGACTGCTCAATAAAATTTAAAGGAACCCTTTCTAATCAGAGAAAAGCACCAAGTCAGTTATACTTGAGGGATATTGATTTGATCAGTTAAGTAGCAGAGGCGGTTGTTATTCAGCAATGAGACAGCCCCCAAAACAAGAATGATTTTACAGGTGGAGGCCACTCACGTTTCCCTCCTCATTGGTTTTGCATTTGGCTAGAGTCAGTGTCACTACTGGTAGCATGACGTGATAGCTGGACCCTGTGGAGGTTGCACAGGTAGTCCAACTTCTCCAGGATGGCACATCAATGTGTGCCATTGCCAGAATTTTTGGCCACGTCAACATTGTCAAACACGGGGGCCACACAAACTACTGAGTACCATCTTGAATTGCTACGATCAAATTTCAGTAAAATGGTCAAGACCAGTGGTCTCCAACCTTTTTTGCACCACGGACCGATTTTTCACGAACCGGCCTTTAAGGTGTTGCGGATAAATAAAACAAAATAAAACCAGTACAGGTACCAAAAATGGGATTTATTCATAACACACGGGAAAAGATTCAGGGAAACCAAGTTAACGATAAAAACAAATAAAAAAAATAACAACAAAAACCCTGAAAACCATAAATTTCACACCCGAGCCTCAACTGCAGCCCGGTACCAAACAACTCACGGACCGGTACCGGTGCGTGGCCCGGGGGTTGGGGACTGCTGGTCTAGGCTGCTGCATTATTTTTTTTTACTTTCATTTTCATTTTATTTCCATCAAGCAATGCGGCATCCAATCGTTCCTAACACATTACCCTGTCCAAATCAGCATGACATCAAGCATGATTCGTTTCTTTCTCTTTGAGATCTGATGTGTTTTAAACATTTAATTTTTTTGAGCAGTGAATAACACTGATATTAAAGATCTGAAGCACAAATAATGCAAATGTTTGTGTTTAGTGAAGAATCCCAGAAACTCTGGAAATTTATTTATGACAGCGACATTTTCAATTTCTGGGTTTCATTTTAAAAGTACAGAAACATACAAAGTGTATTCTGTGTATAAATACTGCTAAGGGCATACAATTTTCCCCCCATCATTAAATAAAGTAACTTTTAATCCACTAAGCAGGAATCAAATGATGGCCTTCCACCATGTCCTGAACCTCCACGAGGTAATACAGACATTCCTGCTTCCATGCTGGCATTTTTTCATATTTCCATGATTGGGTGTGTCTTGAACTCTAAACATAGCATCAGTGCTATGAACCAAAATTGAGTGTTTTAAATGAATGTGAATGGACTTTAAAGCCAATCGTGGAAGTCGCGGTCAGATTAAAGACCAGTTAAGAACAAGCAGAGACAAATGAATGATTATGGATTGGGAAATGCATTAAAACTCTGTTCAATATCCTCTTAAACTAAAGTGCAGGACACCTAAATAGTTAAAGTGCTTATTTCTGAATCTTCCCACACGACACCGTGTGCCAGATTTTAAACCAAAAAAACCCCTCCAGAGTTTTGGTGCAAAGGCAGGCCACAAAGGCTGTGTAAAAATCATGTCTGGGTCAAAGCAGTCTTGGATGATATATAGGGAGCTTGAGGTTAGCCTAATGGAGAAAGCAGTGATCACTGTGTGTGCACTCAAATTTGTTTCTTAGCTTTGTATATTTAAAGGAAAATCCTCTGTCTCTTCCAAGTGCAGTGAAATTCAACAACCACATGTGATAAAAACACTTCGGGCATCAGCTATGCACAGCCATTTGCTTTAAGTTTAAGGGTTGACCTTTAAGGTTGCTCAAACGAATATGAATTGATAGTCTAAGAGGAATCAGGCAAATACAACAACAGGTAAATAAGAAGATCTCTCCGCTCTAACCTTTTCTGCTGACCAGAGCCGTATTTTTCAGATAAAAGCATGACGTAGTTCAAATGTCAGCTACATGTGATAAACCGTGCAAATGCTGCGTGTCAGATTAAACTAGATGAGTCATTAAGAACGTCTTTCAGAGCGGCGGTTAAGATTCCACCATGCATAACCTAGCTGTAGGCATTTCCAAGTTGGAAAGTCGTGTTCTGCGGTTTTAGCCGAGGCTTTTCTGACGCTAACAGCGGTGATTAGTATTCGTGTCAAAGTAGCTGCTCATTTCACAGAGCTGTCAGCACCTCTGATGGTTCATCATGACCTACTTTTCCCTGTATGTCTATTTAGCAGTCTGTCGTCTCCCTGACAGTGATGCCGCTGATGAACAAGGGGCATTAAGAGTGAGGAGCGCGGCTGGCAACTTTCTCCTGGCTTCCACGCACAAATAAACTTGCAGAAAGGTGATGAAGAGATCACTTTGAAGCCAGAAAGTTGAGCTGCTGAGGATAACGACGTTCTATGATCTGTCCATCACTGCTGAGCGAGAAGTGAGCAGACAAAAATAGCTGTCATCGTTTATGTTGAATATTAAATGCGCAGTTTGACTGCCAAACTTTTAAATACCAGATCCCACAGTTGCCGTGGGAGGTTCTCCACTTAGTGCAGATGCTAGTCTGTCCTCAAACGACTGAAAATAAGAGGGGTAAACAAATGCAGATGGCATTTAACACAGATGTATCACAGCTTTTGATTATATCCTGCCTTTTTTCAAATCCTCGCCATGGCGGTTGGGATTCCCCTTCCCCTCTGACCCTTTTCACAAACTGCCGCCCAACACGCATCGCAAACCCAACTCCGGCCCATTATAAGATCCCGCTGTTCAAAGTCTACAATCAGCCAATTAGGAGAATACAATCTCTAAATATTCCTGCGCTAATTAACCACTGATGTATTTATTTTAGGTACCAGACCAGACCAGGGTAAAAGTAATTGTGTCCCTTTCTGGATTAGCTGAAATCCTGGCTCCAATAAGCCAATTAAGCAGCAAACATGAAGAGAGGCTGAGGCACATTAGAATGACTTAATGGGGTGCGTATGTCCTTTTCGACAGCAGTATTTGATTAAGGCACTCTTGTTAATTTGCCATTCAGGATCTGCTCCTGCCACTTGGAACTCTGAGCCACTTAGGCTGAATCACAACAATTACAACAAGCAGACAACAAAACCGCCGAAGCCCTTCTAGAAGTGCATTAGCGTGATGGCAATCAAACGGAACTGTCAAAATGGATTTCAGAGGCGCGTTTCCCTCGACTCAGCCTTTTCCTAATGCTCCGTTAAATTCCCAGTTTAACAACATTTGGACATCTCCATCTGGAGTTCACAAACGGCTTCGAAGTTATGTGCCGGTAAACTCCCACTGAAATCACAAGCAGTGATCTTTGAAACCATTTCTGTTACTTGGGCTATACTGAAATATTTCATAGTGACCATGAAGCCATGCAGCTGGTGGATATAAGCTAAACTGAAGGCATCAGCCTGGTGCTGGATTTCTACCAACATCTTTCCGGAAATGAGAGTCGTGTGGGGAAACTTAGAACTTTTAAGAACTCTGCCGGCAGCGCTGGGAAACTTTGCCAAACATGTTAGAGCAGCTTGTGACTGCATGTCCCCAGAGTGGGTCACGTTTACCCCGTGCCGCAGCCCTCACTTTTTCCCGCACCCTTCCCTGAAGCTCATCGCTAAGGCCTCGGTGCCAGCTTTCAAGTAAACATCTGCTCCGGCAACCGAAAAAAAAAGGAGCAAAAAAGAAATCGACGGAGTCAGGACATCGCCTTAGAACTACTTCACTCTGCTTCCTACTGTTCGCTAATTCACATGAAGATGGCTAACTGGTGGAAATGACACGGCTTGGCAGCGAAGCCACCACAAAGAAATACAACTGCTCCGGTATCAAAGGTCTGTCCAAGTCCACAAATAAACCCAGCTCAGCTGGAAGCAGATGGTTTGCCAAAGCTTAACCACAAGACCGCGGTGATGTACTGTAGCATGAACGGATGAAACCACAAACTGTTTTCAAGACGGGGCTGATCTGTGTTTGCTTTCGGCCTTCTCGGTTAAACAAAGCGCAAAGGCAAGAGGAGGTTTTTTTTTTTATTTCCAGAAGGATTTCGGTTGCATTAAGAGCCCTTTGACCTTTTGTTTACTCTGGAGTTTTTAAATGCTAGAAGGTGACAAGATATCACCTTTATCGCACTTAGTAACGGGGTTGATAGACATAGAAGCAAACAAAGAGATTATTGGTCAAATTAATGAAACACTTTAACGCTGTCACATGAGCTGCTTTAGGATCAGCATCTTTCGTGTCTAACTGCAAACTTTCAGTGCATTTAAATGTTTAAATGCAGAAGCCTGTCTTGTGAAGAATATACTCTTTGATGCTGGAGTTTTATCAGATATACAGGGCTCTTCCCCGGCTTTCTGCTGATAAACAGCGGAGGCCGATGTAATCTGCCAGTGGACAGGCTGACAGAAATTTTGGCAGAAGCAATTCTGAACTCTAAGAGGAAAAAAAAGCCACTTTTTAAAATTTCCCCATGGTTAGAAGCAAGGTCAACCCACTGTTAAGCCTTCCCCAAGAATTTCCCCACTACTTGCTTTGAAACATACAATTATCACACATATCTCACTTATTAACACAAAAATGTCTAAAAAGCAGATCAAACATGGCGGGCTCATGTCACCACATGATGTCAGCACACATAAATTGCAAACATGATTCTGCTGGTTTTCACTCCTACAGCACTGACCTCGTTTCACTACTATCTCTCTTACCTTTCTTCAGTTGGACGTTGAACCTGCGACCTTTGTTCTTTAGGTCGATGGTTCTGGGGGCGTTTGTGCTTATCTTGCGCTGCAGGGAGGGCGAAGGGGCTGACGGGGTCCTGGAGATCAAAATGTGGGGTGGAGTGGCAAAGCGTCTACTCGAGTCTGGGGTGCTCCCTGCCAGTGAGCCATGGTGGCTACAGAGACAAGGGTTCAGAGTCGTTACATGAAATATAGATTCATCGTCAGGCTCCTGTAATGTAATGTATAACGCACAGTAATGACTTTTCACCATTAAATAATAACTGTATTTGTAGCAAGAACCTTTTCACTGGCACAGACGGAGGATTGATCGTTCTGTATAACTGACATTATGACCACAAACACAAACCCACATCTTTGTCTTTCTGGAACTAGACCAGAGTTTTTACAACAATTAACAGAAACCACAGGCAAATAAAACAGGCTTTTGACAAGATGATCACCGATGCAGACTCAGAGGTCAAAGTTACAAATTACAATTAGGCTGCTCTCTTGTCTTTTTTTTTTTGCGTAGCTTTTAAACTCTGACGGATTTCCAGTGAAAGTCTTTGACTGCTGCAATTACAACAGCACTCCCTTTCACACACATAAAATCTGTGGCAGCTTTTTAATTTTTCTTTTTTTATTTGATTTATTGATTTTTCTTTGTTTCATGTATGAGAACAGTGTGAATGTATCTTGGGTAGAAAAAAAAACGATTCAGTAACCATTCAATAAAAGAAAAGGGAGGTGAAACCCACTTGTGATTGAGGCCCGGTGGTTGTCCTGATCTGGGCGTCAGCGCCCCGGTCAGACTGGACCTGTCTGCTGGCTCCTGGCTGAAACGAACCCTGTTCAGCTGAGGTGGGCTGCTCAGCTCCTTCTGTGCTGACAGCAGCTCATATTGTTTCTTCATGGCTGCAGGGACCACGTGGAAAAGGATAACCTGGGAACGCATCGCCTGCTTGAAAATGTTCTGTGCTCTGAAGGTGAAACAACATAGAGCGAGGGAGAGAGCGGTAAGGTCACACAGACAGAAATGAATTAGCTTTAAACATGATAAGAGATACATGTACAATGATGTAGCACCAAAGCTTGGCAGATACAGAAGGATAAGGAAAGCCATAATGCACTGTATGTTGAAAGGAGATACAGAGAGTTGAGGCCTGCGCGGCTAATCGCAGGACTACTTCCTGCAATGCATTATGGGGCAGAAATTACATTATCTATAATTACAAGCATCAAGACGGGTAAGAGATAACGACAGTAAGTGGTGCATCAGTCATAAAATATTACTGCGTGTGATATAGGTTAAATCTCTATACAATGCAGTCATTTGTGTGTTTGTGTGAGTCTGTTCATGGTTGGAGATAAATGGTTATGAGTTGACGCAACAATCAGAACAGAGGTTGAGTTCAGACTTTACAGACGATGAGTTCCCAAGTAAGCAGACACACACACAGAATTCATTCCTTAAACACAAAATGGGGCGGGAACACACAAACACACTGAGTCTCGTATGAGTTTGGGGGAGGCCAAATATGCCGAGACAAGAGTTCGCCATCATTCCCAGACACAAGAATTGTTTAGTCTGGTTTGCCAGCAGCACTTAGCATATAGATAGGCTGGCCAGGAGTGAGGCACACTGCAGCATAAGGGGGCCAGAGGCACAGTGGGTGTCTGGATTCCAGCAATCCCATGTTCTTTTTCCAGCCCCCTCCCCATTACCAGCAATACCATGCTGATTCTGTCCCAATGACAGCCGCTAAGCCGCTTCCGCCGCAAACAGACAGCACTCCACGCAAGCCCTGTCGCAGAGGCGAACGCGCACCGAGCTACTTCTGCGAGATTTGCTCTCTCCTGTTTTCATTCTTATGGTAATTTGCGAGAATCACTCGCATATGCGCACTGCAGGGTGATGACAGGCTGGGGCGAAGTTTGTGTGCGTGCATGCGTGCTTTGTACGCAAATGTTCCCGTGCACATACGCGCTGCCATCACTCCAGCAATCAGCCTCTGCGCGAGCCTGATTGAATAATAAATTACCCCCATCAATGCATCATTACATTCAGTTAGATTAAGCGCTTCAAAATATTTACCCATGCAAAACAATCCAAGAAGATTAGACTATCACTTTAAATTGTCACTCTCTGTGGCACACAATCAACGATGGGTGGGGTTAAAGTTTTGCTCCTTCGCCTCATTTTTATGCAACCCCCCCCCCCCCCCCCCCCCCGAAAAACCATCACAAACATCATAAGCGTGCAGATGCCGGTGAGGAGGGTGTGTTTGGAAGGAGAGGGTAAGCGTGGAACGCTACAAAACATCACTCCCTTGTGGATTTGGTGGGTAAGCTTCTTCACAGCAGAAAAGGGAAAAAAAAGCTGTGAAAGAAACTGCGATGTTTACTAATGACAATAGCTTCGTTTTAAAGGATTCTGAAACCTTAGTGGGTTTGTATGCAGGGTGATAAACAGATTAGCACAGTGTCTCCAACTGCTTCCATTTAACAAGATGCTGGAGAGCTTTTGCTATCACGCCTTTCTTAAGAAACATTCCTACAGTGATACAGTTGTTCAGAGATAATTCATAGCTACTGACTTCACTTTTGAAGGCTAAACTTTCTGTCCTTTTTGCAGCATTGTGGTTCAAAGCCCACTGTTTTTAGATGTGCAGGCCCAGTGCGACTGTTGTCTGGGCCTTTGGTAGCAAAAATCTGGGCTATTTCTTTCTGTGGAGAGCTGAACAGACCACTTTATACAGTGCCTCGATTTTTCAGCCTCGAGGAGAAGCAATCCATTTAATACTGGTGCACGCACACACATACACAAGTGCAGAAATGCCTTTGTATGTCAGTATCACCGCATATATGTGTCCACGTCAGTGCTGCGTGAGATGCCACACATTCACGTTTATGTTTACGAGTGTTTAAAGAGACAAAGGTTACGACGCATTGGCAGAAATGAATGGAGAGAAGAGTGTGGATAGTTTGGGATCAGAAAGCAGCACAGCTGTGAAGGACTGCAGGTCACTGAGACCTATTACAGGAAGGCCAACAAGTCGGTCATATTTCTGTTTTATTGTGCGGCTGTGTGGGTGTCACGTCTCCCCGCAGTTTGGATTCCACTTATCAACAGCAACACTATTTACTGTCGCTGCGCTTAATGTCCAACACAGTGCTTTCGGTGTGAACTGCATCACTCGGCAGACAGTGCTTCCCTACTATCGGAGGAAAAGGAAAGTAAATTAAAATCAGCATGGCATCCAGTGACAAGAAGAGAGGTTACCAGAAGGAGAAAATGTCAGCTGACAAAAATAGCTGTGTTCAGAATAATACTGCATGCAAAAGAAAATGTTCCAAGCGTCACTATGGAAAGCTTACTGTTCAAAGCGCAGGTTGCGAATGTCTCCCTGATTAATTCTGACGATGCAGTCGTTCTCCTGGAAGAGACGCTCCTGCTCTGCTTTGCCTCCGGGCTCCAAACGCTTCACTAGCAAGCCCTGTGTCCTGCAAAGGTTCATGCAACAGGTAAGTGATAACACACGACTTAGGCAACTACTGTCACAATGAAATTGCACGTGTACTTTTAAAAGTTAATGAAAAGGTAGAGAAGCCAAATCAGAATGGATGGAGTGGAGACAAGAAGAGAGTGTAGAATAAGGTACAGACAAAGACACATTTAGGGTTTGAGGTATCACTTGAGAAAGCATCATGCTAAAAACAAATGTTATTGCTATGTTTAGAAAAAGAAATGAAAGGTGTAGAACCCAAAGAACATCATCCACACAGTGAAGCTTGGTGGTGGGACTATTATGCTGTGGAGATGCATCAGTGTGTCTGGAACTGTGAATCTTGTCACGATGAACAAAGTCATGAAGAAAGAAGGACATGAAGACCTTGAAAGAAAACCTCAGCATGAAAACTGCGTCTGGGTCATCTCTTTAAATGGTAAATGGACTGATTCTTACATAGCGCTTTTCTACTCTCCCTGAGTACTCAAAGCGCTGTATACAACATGCCAATCACACCCATTCTCACAAGCACTGACCCTAAACTGAATGCTTTTCTAACAACATTCACACGCATTCACACTCCGATGGATGCATGGGGTTAGTATCTTGCCCAAGGATACTTGGCATGCAAACTGGAGGAGCCGGGAATCGAACCACCAACCCGATCAGTAGGTGACCTGCTCTACCTCTTGAGCTACAGCCACCCCTTTATCTTCCAACATGACAACATCCCAAATAATGCCTCACTCCTGCTGAAGAGCTACCTCCAGAAGACCAAAGTGACTGCTGATGACTCGCCTGCATAAAACCCTGACTTGAATCCCATTGAAAATCTGTGGGGTGAACTGAAGACCTATGTACATGCCAGAAGACCATCAAATCTGGCCAATTTTTCCAAAGAAGAATGGGCTAGGATTGCTTGGGAGACATGTGTGAGACTTCCTAAAGACTACAACAAATGACTGCAGGCTGTTATCCATCAAACCGGATTCAAAATTGACCATTTCCATTATCCTAAAACTAGGATGTTTTAGGAAAGCTGTGCTAAAATCTCTTGCTCTGTTTTGAAGCACTTGAGAAAAGAGATTTTCATAGAGGAGGGGACTAATGAGTCTGTCCTCATCTGTATGAAGTGAAGCTTTTTGTAGTACAGCATTGACATTGGTTGTCATTTTACGGCCTGGAGATTTATAACTTTTGCATCAACAGAGTGCCTAAAATATTCAAGTCTCCAACAGAGTTGGGGAAGTAAATAAGATTACAAAATGAGTTTAGCCCATTGTAATGCACTCAGTCAACAAAAGTTAACTTTGCAGACTAGGCTTGGATAGAGTCCTGAATTTTCCTGCACTCATTTTAAGCCTCCGTCTGTCCTTCTGTCCTCCTTTCCTCTTTTTCTTCCTGTGGGCAGGTCTGAAAGAATGACAGGGTGGGTTGAAATAATCCAGACCAACAGCTAAGAGATCATCCTATGGCTTCCAGGGAAGTGCTACAGTCGCCTTCATTGGAGCTTAAGACTAGAGCCAGCTGCGGTGTTTGAGAAAAAAAAAACCCAAGGAGTTCCACGGCTGTGCCATCTCAGTAATCCTTAAAAAAAATGCCAACCTTTACCTTCAAATATCCCTCCGCCCTCCTTCCCCCTCTAAATAACTACATCAGTGAGCTCCTTGAGGGCTTTAGTTAGGCCTCGAGGATAACCACATGCAAAGATATCTGATGGATGCTCACACAGCAGAGCTACAAACTCTGGCTACAAGCTGCAAGATGCCTCTGAGATAGCAGGTAAACTGACTTTAAATGTTTGGTGTCCTTGCATAAACTGACAAAAAAGTTTGGAGGCTTATTTTGAAGAAATTATGAAATCTACTGGAGCAAAAACCATCAACAAGCTAAACAAAGATGTACCAGACAGGGCTTATAAATTAGACCCTAAGCTACACCTTATTGGTGTCAAGGACATAAGTGTCATGCTTCTCATAATTCTCCCTTCCTGTCTCTTTTCCTGGACGCATAAACAGCAGCACATTCAAAACTGTTGTGACCCTGTTTACTGCAGACGTCAAGGGCAGGCTCGCGCAGCTCTTTAGCATTTCAGCCAAACAGGGCCACTCTCAGAACATTGCTTTAATTGGCTGCATAATGTGGACATTCACGCTCGCGCCGAAGACTCATCTCAGCCACTCAGCGGGGGTAAATGGGTCGGCATTAAGTTGAAATTAAAGATCACAAAAGGCCCTTCCCTCTTTCTTGGTGTCTGAGTTGCCAGGTCAGGTTAAGTGTGTTGAGCAGAGAGTAATTGCGGCCGGCGTGGAAGCAGACATGATTGTGCTTTATCTCCATAAGTGTTGGCAGCTTGAAAACAAAGTATTGCGCACGGAGATTACATCACGGACACACGCTAATGACTTCTGATTTGCTAGCAGACTCGAGACGGTACAGTAGATAAAGGAGTTTTTGGTTGATCCCTGATCAGTATTCAAGCAGCGGCAGAGCGGACTGGGGATAAAGCGGCATCGTTTAGAGATTTAAAGAAGATGATGATTTCGTGAAAAGCACTATTATTGTGTTGGCTATAATCCCATCCTTTCAAACTGATGGAAGTTCGCTTCTTTTTTTTTAGAGATACTTGTCAGTTACTCGTAAAGAACTAAAGAAAAATCTAAAAGTCATTCTCAAAGGCTGCAATTCATTAGGTGGCAGATGTAAGCAAAAAGGGATTTGTAGTTTGTGGATTCTCTGCAGCCTCTGGGGGGGGGAAGAAAGACTCTTTAAGTCTTGCTTCTCCTCGAAAAAAGGAATCAGCATCTTACCGCACCATATGGCTTTACTCCATCTTGTGGCTGGGTAGCAGTGCTGATTTGGAGGAGGCCACCTGCTCTCATCTACTGCCTTTAATCAAATAATAATCCAATCAGGATCCATTTATGCATGGCAATTATGTCCGCAGTTTGTTTACAATTGAAGATGGTCATGGAATGAGAAGTTCATTAAACTAGGAAGGCATCTGGAAGGGGGCGTGCGTGCGTGTGTAGATGTACGGGATATTTATGTGTGCACGTTGCTCTCAAGGTAGGTAAGTGACGATGCACCGAGAACTGTTTTTGCTTGTAAAAGGAGACGGCCTGAGTCTGAGAGGGAACATACTTCTCAAGGTCGGTCTGAACTGCTCACAAACTGCATTAGTGTGAGCTCATTTTCAGGTAAGTATCTGTGCATTTCAGTGTGCGTGTGGCAGGGAAAGATTCTTCCTGCTAGAGTGACAGTATCTAAGCTCTCTCCTACAGTTGTTTCCCCCTCCTGCTTGGATCTGACTTGATGTCAGTGCAGTGGAGCAGAATACGGGGGCAGCCCGATGCTGGAGTGCCTGCAGTTCCTTGTTTGCTGTCTGGTTTTGCTGGCAGTCTGACCCCTCTGGCCCTGGTCTAGACACTAATGACAGCCCGCTGAGCCTAATGCCTCCTGTCCCAGTGCACGACGCGCAGAAAGAGCTCGGACAGGCCATTAGCATCATCCCACTGACCAGACAATAAGTTTTATCATGGCTGAAGTTAATTGAAGGCTGTGATAGCTATTAGTGCCGACCTTAGCTGATGGGGAAGAAATTTACTGCCGGCGCAGCGTTAATGCTGTTTGCTCCAAGATGCTGTCTGATTTAGGGGCAATACAGGGGAGCTTAAGGACAGCAGCGCATCTAATGAGAGCTGAACTGCTTTAGTTCCTTTAGAAATCGTTCCCTCCGTTAGGCTCACCTCATCCTGAATCACTATTTTGCAGCTCTGACTCAAGGTGTCAGGATGGAGTTAGTGCGAGGTCAGAGCTAAATATAGTTTCCTGACACTTGCTTATAAACAGCAATGAGATTAGTGTCTGAGCCACCTTCAATGACACCACTCCCCTTTCTCCTCCTCTCCCCCTTCAAATGTCATTCCGTTTGATCTCCTTATTCCGTCTTTCCACCTCATCCCTGATTTTCCTTCTCCAGTGCTGAGTAGTCACATTCACCTTGGTGGCGAGCCAGTTCCTTTTGGCATGCAGCAGGGATCTGTGTTATACACAAGCTTTTAGTTTGATTACATCTAACCGCTTCCTCTGTCCCCCCTTTTTTTCTTTCATTTTTTTGAAACTCAGATGCCTCTCATTCCCTTGTCATCGACACTCCTATCAGTTAAAAAGACAGAAAAAAAAAAAGCGAGAGGAAGTAGTCCAAAGCAAGTTTCAAGACGGCACGTGCACAACGATGACCGACAACCCAGTTAGAAAAAGTATTTGCAAGACCTGGAGAAAACTGTGCAGTCGAGAGCAAAAACTACTTTCATCCATCCGCCTCACCACTGGGAGCTTCAAAGCTGTGGGATGTGAGCGGTGCTGAGTTTGGGTGTGGTGTTTCAACAGCGAGGCTCACGATAATAAAAAAAGATGACTGCAAGAATCAGAGGCAGTTAAAAAAAGAAGAAGAAGAAGAACAGCCTTGAGCAACACATAAAAAGAGATATGTAAGACAGAACAAAGGACAGAGAAAGTAAGAAAAAATGAGTGAAATAATGAGTGAGAGCAAAAAGAAAGCAACACTGGATGGTGAAACTGAGATGCACTGAATTTCAGCTTGTGTCTGTTTTGTTTTTTTTTACCTGATATCATGTGAACTGAAAGGCACTACGTGGATCCCCAGGGGCCCACCTTCATTGGACACCTCGACGGGCTTGAGCATGCTTCTGCGGGATGGTGATGGATGAAGCCAGAAAGAAGAGGAGAAGGGAGTAGGAGAGAGGTGTATGAATAATAATGATAATTAAAAAATAACAGAAGTGAAAACAACATGTAGAAATGCAGAATGTAAACAGACGGCACAGTCAAACACAACATGAGGTCAGTGGGATGTGCAGGAGTGGGGGCGTGAGGGAGTGGGGTCCTTATTGGTGGGAGGCCTCGCTGAGTTGCCTGTGCTAAGTCATCCATTACAAAGCGCGACTGGTGGACCTCAGGGTCGATTAAGGATCCAAATGGAGGCTCCAATTAAGTGATTAAGATCAGACTGCTGTTGTGCTAAAATAACAAATTAATTGAAAACATATAAGAGAACGGGGGAGGGAGGGGAAGGGAGGAAGGTTCATTTGTTCCGATAAGGACGTGAAGACAAATCAACACGACCCAGATACGCGTGACGATGTTTACAGACTGAGGCCTTGGTCTCGATGTTTGGGTTGTTACTGGCACATGGTCGTAAAGTGGGCGGTGAAACAAGAAATTGGTACGCAGCCATTACAATAATCGTGATTAACTGTAATTGTACAATTTCACTCTTAACATGGCGTATGGGTGGGGTTGTGGTGTTTGCGGTACGCCACTCACTCTATATGAAACACTGGTGAATGTTCCAGTGAGGAATCGGCCCTTCCTACTGGCTCCGTCCGCTCGATTCTCCTCTCGTGTCTCCTTTGCTCCTCTTCCTCATCCTCCTCCTAATAGAAAGAGAGACAAAGAAAAAAAAAAGACAGGATGAATGGGATGAGTGCTTCAACAGCAAAAAAGAAAAACCCCTCAAATTCTGTCATTATTGCTTTAGCTGTGCTTGCATCTCGCCCTCTGTTGCTTATATCTCTCTTCTCCAGCTTTTAATTTAATTACCTGAAAAAAAATGTAACAGCCTGTTTTAAATCAAAGACTCTTGAGCACAGGAGGGACCGTGCCCCTGATGCTGCTGCAGAAACCATCCCTCTCCAGCCAAAAAAATGTTCAGTGGTGTCGTGATTAAATGCAGCGACTCCATCGGTTTGCTTGGCCTGGGGCGTGGCACTGCTGCTGGGCCCGTGAGGTGATGGGATCAAGGTTTAGAGCTAAAGAAACAGGGATGCTGCTGTCTGAGCTCCATCTGCGTCTTTTACTCTCCTCGTTTCATTTGCTCATCTTCCTTCAGTGCTGTTAGGCAGCGGAGCAGGAGAGGCAGTGCCTTTAACGGGAAAGCAGACATCCGAGGACTTAACTAAGCTCTGGGAAAGAGGCAGCAGCTTCATGCTCTCCTTAATGGAGGATAAAATCTTCATTTGGCTCTCTTTATGTGGATGGTACAAATTCAGCGGGCCACTTACACACAGTGATTACATCCCGCATGTAGAACAGGAGGGAGAAATATCTAATAACACAGTGTTGATTTTCATGTAACTGTCAACCCAAGATTAGTTGGAGGGCTCGTCATCAAGTGTTGAGCACAGTGAAGTCTTTTGTTTGGTTGTTTTAAATAACGGGACTTTCTTTTTCAGTCCTGTTATTAACGGCTGGTCCTCGTGCATGTGCGCGTGCGTGAGCTTGTCAGCATCAAGACAGCGCATCGGCTCCTTGGGAGGATCTGCCGAAATGCTTTGTTAGCCACTGCTATTTCCCCACCCTCACCCTTCACCTCCCTCTTTCTCTCTTTTTTACTAAAATGTCAAGCACATCCAAATAGGTCTTGAGCATTCTTGGTTTCTTTATGGAAATTGATTCAACCCTTTTCAGGGGCAGGGATATCTTTGGTGGCACTCACTCTGCTATACAGAGGCCCCGTCGCCTATTTATTTGTTAGACTCTGGGGGAGGGTTAAGGTGGGATAGGGGCATGAAAATTTCATCAGCAGCCCACCTTTAAAGACCTTGTCGCACCCTACCTGTCTATTTCCCCCTTTTCTATGAAAATGAATCAGTCACCCCCCACCACCACCACCACCACCCTCCGCGCCTTTAATTACACGTCAGCCGAGGTGCCGGGTGTCTCACGGGGCCTTTTATTCATAAAGCTTTTTTATGAACTCAAGCCCACCCCCCACCCATCCTTCCCCAGGTGGACGGTAGATTTTTTTTCTCTCTTTGACGTATACTCTGCACAAAGGACCTGGCCACCTGTGGCAAACTATAAATAAAGATAGGAGGCCATGGGGTAGAGCGGGCAGCTGAAATTGGACAAGAATAAATACAGGTTTAGATCTCTGCTACAAGGCAAGACTGATGGAGAGGCAAAGAGACGTGTGGCCTTTCAGAAAAAGACAGTTTTCACACTCGGTGAGCAGATGACTGTGAAAGGTGACAGTGCTCAACAAGTTTGCGTTGTTAACCTAAGTCGCAAGTGTATCATCGGTAACACATAATTAATTTGCATTTTAAAAAGCTGTTAGCAACAATCCCCTGCCTGTTCGTTTGATCTTATAAGTTGCAAACCCTTATGGTGAGACTACGTAAGACTATGTAAAGGAAAGACTAGAGAGATCTTTTGAATTAAGGGAGCGAACAAAGAAAGAGAAAGACGACACTGTATCTGTGATCGTTCCCTTCAGGGGAGAAAGGCAAAGGGCTTCTTCACTTCCACCTGGCCAAAAATCGCAGTGCAATCAAGTGCGGTGTGCAAATGTGACAAGTCAAAATTACCATAAAATGGCACAGGTAGATATGAGAGCAGCGCCAGAGCAAGGTGATATGTCTATTCAGGTGTGAAGCTGTGAAATTGACACTAAAAAAGGAACTCAGTGATAAAAAAATGTACAAGAATCACAAGATTGAGCAAAGCCCTAAGTGAGGGATGTAGGAGCGAAAAAGGTAAGACAAAGAAAGAGGTTAACCCTTTATCACCCAAGTATCATACAGGCTGCTTGGACTTCTTACAGTAATATGAAGCACACATGGTTAAAAAAAAAAATCTGTGTTCAAACAGCAGTAACTTTTCCTCTACTGTGATAATACAGAATATCTCCGTAAAGCTCGTCTTCTCTTCTTTCCAAAACTATTTGAATTTTGTCCATCCATCCTCTTCTGCTTATCCCTCTCAGAGTCACAGGGGGGCTGGAGTCTATCCCAGCTACCATAGGGCAAGAGGCAGGGTACACCCAGCCTGACACAGGGCTAACACAGAGAGAAAGACAACCACATCCACACCTATGGGCCTGTCAGAATCACCAACTAACCTAACCCCACTAACTGCATGTCTTTGGACTGTGGATATCCTAACTCCACAAAGAAAGGCCTTGACAAGACGGTGGATGTGAACCAAAGACCTTCTTGCGGTGCTAACCAGTGTGCCACCATGCTGTGGGCGTGTCACATTGGTTAGTAATCAAAGAGGACATGTTTGTGGTATAATCTGGTCGTAATGAGAGTTTCCTATACACATGTATAGTAAATCCCCACACAGCTCTGACCATCCTGCACACTAGATGTTGCATTCATCAGCACCAAATAACCATAAACCACAGCAACAGCCGGCACTAGTGTTTTTAAGTGATAAAAAATGTTTCCCGTGCATTTGAAGATACCACATGTTTCAAAGGTAAGTCAGTTTTTTTAGCCAACAACAGCAAAGCCTCTTCATTATCTCCCCAGACAAAATCTAAGTTTTAGAAAGACTGATTTCTGAGACTGAACATCACAAATAATGGCTTGTTAAAAGTGACATTTATGCAGTCAAGTGCTCAAGTATAGCTCCACACTTTCCAACGGAGCGTGTGGTTAAGCCGGCATCACAGGGGCCAGTTTCCTAGTGACCGGAGGCAGATGCAGAAGCCATTTCTCTTTATATTCGCTGCCAGCTCGTTCATTGTCTGTCCTTGTGTCAGCTGTAAAGATGAGCACTGAGTGACAGCAGAGGAGAGACACAGCCTAAATATACATCCGCAGCTTCCTGACCTCACCATTCTCCATCTCTATTCTTTTTCTCTCTCCTTTTCCCCTTTCTCTGAAAAACATCCCCCCCCCCCCGAGTGCTTTTAGCACCCTGTTGATCCCTTGGTAACCAGTAGAGTGGGGATGCAACAAGGCTTTTCAACTCTCTAGCTTGCCCTCTCTCCTTTTTTTCTCCCTCCTTCCCCCATTTCTCTCCCTTCCTCACATGTAATAGGGATGGCTAAGAGCCCTGATGTGTGGCCAAAAAAGTCTGCCAGCCTCTGACAATAAAGGAAGCAAAAACTAAGGTTACAGGCTTGGCCATCGGACAGCTGCAGCATTAGATTATTGAAAATCGTATAAGAGGAGGAGAAAGAAGAAGACAGCGAGGTGGAAGGGACACGCATGCAAAGTGCAAAGCCTTGTTACCATCAAATAGACGTGCTGCTTGGACAGTGGTTGGAGGTCCGAAGGGAAAGCAGACTGGGAAGGATGGAGGTAGCAGCTGTTTGATCAGGAGGGGGAAGTCTACCCACACGCAAACACACAAACATGTACACTCACACACATTACTTCTCGAGGGTTAGGGCAAAAGGCGGCATGTTGAGGAGCTGTCATCCTCCATCAACTGGTGTGCTAAAGCAGACCTACTGTAAGTGTGTGTCATGCTGTTAGCCATGGGGAAGTACAAGATGTAGCTGTTACAGAAAAGGGTGGGGGGGCTCCCTCCTGAGTCCATCTCTGGCATCGAGGGTTTAACAAGGACAGGTTCAAAGGTCACAGCAAATGGTGTGTTTCTGGCCACCGCCCCTCCTTTAGGGGGCTGAGCTTCACATCTGTGTGACAGCTTCATGTGTGGAACAAGCCCCCCCCTTCCCAGACATTGTCACACATCCCCCCTTACAATGGGCCGTCTGTGCTCAGGAGAACAATGGTGCCAGGGAACAGGATATAAAAGCAGTTTCCAAATGAAGAATGTGTTGTGTTCAGTGTATTAAGAGAAAAGGAAACAAGCAATTTAGCTGGAGTGTTTAGAAAAAAGAAAAATAAAGGCCTGTTGAAATATTTACAAAGGCTGATCCTCCCTCCTGATTTTGACCAGCTAAAAATATGAAACGGCAATTGCGCAAGGTGACATATGCCCCTTATGGAAACATTAAACCAGCCAAAGGTAACATACCATGGCAACATGTGAAAAGACCTGGCTCTCAGCGAGTCGATGTATGGCGGGGGCAGCGAGGGCGGAGGCTTTTCCTTTTCCTCGCAAAAAGGTTAAGGAGGCATAATTGTACCCTCATTACCTCCAGTTAATGCAGTTCAGCTAAACACTGTACAACACACAAGACCAAATAGGACTTCACAGTACCGCTGCATCGCACAATGGCACTGACATAGAAAGACAGGCTGCTGTTAATAACTCCTAATAGTGCTATTAAAGGTTCTATGACCTTGAGAAGCAATTACCAATACTTTTCCATAATAACTCGAAGAATCTTGCTGTTTTCAACCAGCACTTAAAAAGAAACTTTATGGTGCTGGATACAGTGATTGCTCACCTCAATCTGAACATGAGATGATCGCAATGGTTGTACGTTTATAAACAGAGTAATAGCGTGTAGCAGCTACTAGCATGTAGGACGACCTGGTTGCTGCTGTGTGAGGATTTACTGTCCACATAAATAAAAAAAACATTAAAAAATCCTTTATTACCAAAAAATGTTCTGCTCTCTTAATCCTTTGGACATAATGATCCAGCCCTAGTCTTCCCTCCATCCTTAACCATTTATTCCCCATCGGTCCATCAGGCGCCGTCAACATTAAAACAACCAATTCATCACACTGACTGAGGTTGCAAGACACTTATTTATATTTATGTTGAGGATACAGGAGCATTATAAAAGGCTGGGTGAGGAGTTAAACTGGTTAGGGGGATGATGAAAGGGTCATAATGACCCCCCCCCCCCAATCATCTTACCCACAAGCTCCGCAAATAGCACTTAATGTCTGTCAGCAGAGAGGAAAGATTTCTGCATATTTTCTTAGATTATTTCTATGATTGTGACCTAAAGAAAGATGATGGAAGCTAATAGTGATTTCAGTGTTCAGAAATAAAGTATAAAAAGAATTTAAACCCACACCAGTATGTTGATTCTTTTTTATTTCTCTGACTGTTTCCTTTGTTTAGAAAACTATTAGCTTCCCTGCAGGACTGGAAAGTTCAGATCTGGAAGAAAATCAAAGCAGTGTGATCCTCATGTCTGCCATCTCTCGCTTTCTTATGTGACTGTTAGAGAAGAAATATAGAGGAAGGTTATGATTCTTCAGTCCTGTGTTTGTGTGCCAAGGGTAGAAGCCAAGGCGGCGCCCGTCCTCTGATGAGGACATGTGTTTTCTTTCATATTTCACGCCCTGCACCCATGAGCACAGCCTTGTTCAAAGCAGAGGACTCGCATTCCAGATTAGATGTACTATTCCTTTTGATAATGAAGACGGAGAGTTGTGTTGTTGTTGTGCTAGGAAAATACAGTGGGGAGTGGGCTAGGGAACCTGCCCCACACTGTCATTATTCATGCAACGAAAAACACAGGAGGAAATAAAAACACAGTTTCTCAGTTTATGAATACATTTTTTTTAGTGTCTTCAAAACCAATAAGACCTCATTATCAGTGTATTTTAGTACTTTACTGTATAGATTAGTAAAAACAAATCTTTTAGATGTCAAGACAAAAATAAAATCTAATTGTTTAGTGGTTTTTTTCACCTTACCTTAAAAAAAGGACAAAATATTGCATAATATGTAAGACATGCTTTTTTTATGCTTTCAAAATAATTTTCCTTAAAGGTACAAAGTATAAAACTCACCACTAGGTGTCAGTAAGTTGCAGATTGTTTTCTTACCCCTCCAAATTCAAGTGCATAATCGTAGCTATGATGGCCACTGTACAACAGACTCTGGCCATTGTTCATTCGCAATTTATCTGCCAGTCCTCTGTTATTTACTCTGGGGGGGATACTATAAAACTTTGTGAACGGAGTTCAACACAAGATGATCAAAGAAGCTCACTGCTGACTAATGAGGAGAGCCTAAACTTTTCTGTCAGTAAGTGCTGCTGTTTTTGCCCGTTAGCATCTGTTAGGTGGTATTAGCTTCCGTTAGCTGGCATTAGTGAAACTCTCATTGTTGAACTCGGACACTTAACGAACTTAACAAACCTAAAATTAGCTGGCATAATGTTAGCTCATAACCAGCTATTGTTGTCAACCCTGCTCTTGTCAGCGGTGTGGAAAAAGGAGGGTCGCATGTCTAATGCGGTGACAATGAGTAATTTCAACAATATCAAGAATAAATTAGCATGTTTATGCACATGTCTGTGTGTTAGAGCCCTGACTTCAGTTTAGGAGAAGAAGCTGAGGATGAGGAGGAAGAGGTTTAGGTGGAAATGAGGTGAGAGGAGAGAGAGAAAACTGAAAGAGATCAGAAAGAAATGATGAAAACATACATGTGCAAATGGTCAAATATAGTCTGAAAGACTTTTTTCACTGAAAGTGATAATGCATACTACGTATGTGTGAGGGCACAT
This sequence comes from Perissodus microlepis, assembly GCF_051167445.1. Taxonomy (NCBI): domain Eukaryota; kingdom Metazoa; phylum Chordata; class Actinopteri; order Cichliformes; family Cichlidae; genus Perissodus; species Perissodus microlepis. The sequence continues at coordinate 6,601,128 of NC_140469.1, forward strand.
ACTTATAACTTGTGGAAAACTGCCATGTAGGGCCTTTAGCAGCCTGTCTGAATAAGCCAGGAGGAAGTGGTGTATTGAGGAGGGTACGTGCACGCGCTATTGGGAACGAGCGGGGTGCGGTACCGAGCGCGCGCGTGCCTTTACAGCCGAAGACACCAGGAAAGTCCCGCGGTCATTATAAACCCGAACAAAGAGTAAACGGGAGGTTAGTGGGGCAGCGGACGGGACCGCAGTGAGTCTATGCGGAATTTCCTTCCGTGTGTGGAATCCGACTCCGGTTACAGCGGACCTCCGGGCGCGGCACTGGGGTGTAGTGTCGACGGGGATAGCGCGAGCAGGGGAGCTAATCGACAGCTAAGGCTAGCAGCCGTTCCCCTCCAACTCACCTCAGTTTCCCATCGCTACAGGTAGAATTTGACTGTAGAGCACATATAGAAAGCGAGGCAGCACGGCCGGCTGCCTGGCAAAGGGCTAGCGTGTTTCTGGGAGAGGAGTTGGACGGCTTCGCTTCGCACTGCCCGGGGACTGCCGGAGCTCCGATACATTCCGCGGACCCGACGTTTAGGACCTCAGGAGTCGGCGGTGTTTGGATTACCCTGCCACTCAGACAACGTTCTGGTTGTTCACCCTGCTCCAGCTGGCCGTATGTGAGAGCATCGCTCTTTTCTAACCCGTTGGTTCTTCACGCCCCGTTTCTCGGGAGGCGAAGGTACAGTTTCTGTGTTCTTTGTTTCTTTGTTTTTTTGTGAACCTGAGACTGGATGTTCTGCTCCGGCTGTGGAATTTCTGGATAGCCTAACAGACTGGAACTCTGGTTCACGACAGCTGCCCCTAGAACTGTTTATTGGTTCCACATACCAGAGACAATTCACTGGATCGAACTGTAAAGACTGGAACTGTTTTTTTTGTGTGTGTTTGGACATTGCAAGTAATGTGATGAAACTGTGTTAACCATTCTAGATAAGAGAATTTCTGTGTTAACCTTAATTATTCTTCTGTATGGTGATCTTTGCGCCCTTTTCCTGTGTGTGGTTTGGGCGGGATCGAGAACTCACAACATTGGGTCACACCGGCCTGTTTGATTTATTTTATTTTATTTATTTTATTTCTTTGGTCTTGGGGAGTTTCCTTGCTGTCGCCCTTTGCTCTCCAGGGCCCTGTTAACATTGATAATCAGTCTTGGTTCATGAGGGCCATCCAAACAAATAAAAGGGGCCACGTTGTTTAAAAAGTCGTTGTTGTATGCTTCTGTCCAACCCAGGTTGCCTTGGAGTAGGGGCACCCGAGTTGTCTGGTTAGGTACAGAAAAAAAACGGAGGTAAGCGAGGCTGTGTTAATATTCAGCGCGCCGGGCACTGTTATTTTCGCAGGTCTGGTCCCCAGAGCCCTTCTTCTGTGCCTGTAGCAGCCAGATAGCTAAAACCATTCTTACAGCAGTAAGTATCCGGGTCAACTGTACTAAGGGGGGGTCATGGACTCAGATCGCACCACCCTTTAGTCGTTCAGGGCAGCCTGTGCGCCTCTTCACCCCTATATAGCTGGGCTAGTAGCCCCTTACAAGTGGCGTCACGAACAGGGTCAACTTATTGGCTTGGGGTTGTTACAGTGTGGAAAAGAATAGAGTTAAGGTAAACATGTCTGAACTAGAAGATTTGAAAAAGAGCTTTGATGAACTACAGGCGAGGCTTGCAGAGCAGGCAGGTGCCTTACCGCAGGCACGAGAAGAGCAGAGGGAGGCTCTTTCCCTCGCAAAGGCAGTGATTGATCAACAGGCCCAAGCTTTAAAAGCCCCGACAGCAATCTATGTCCACCGAGACCGCAAACTGACAGATTTTAGTGGTTGCCCTGGAAAAAGTGGAGATGATTGTGTGGAAGGGTGGATTGCTGCAATGAGGTCTGCATTCCAAGTCATGAAGGTGCCAGAGGAGGACCGTGTAGAGTTAGTTAAGCAACACTTAAAAGATGAGGCTAGGGCAACTGTTAAGTTCATGTTGGGTGGGGCAGGAGAGTCTGTTGAGGAGATATTTGATGTTCTCCTCCAAACCTATGGAGACAAAATCCCAATAGGTACCAGGTTAAAGGAGTTCTATGAGAGAAGGCAAATGTCAGGCGAGACTGTCAGAACTTGTGCCTACGACTTACAGGAGAAGCTGGCTTTGATTAGGAGGCAGGAACCTAACCGCGTTCCTGACTCAGAGACAGTGTTGAAGGAACAGCTAGTACTGGGCTTGCGGGATGACCTTTTGAGACGGGAGATGAAAAGGAGGGTTAAGGAAGAGAAAGGCCTAACCTTTATTGGGCTGCTGCAAGCCGCAGTTGACTGGTCCGAAGAAGAAGAAGCCCAGTTCTCTCTCGCCTCCCAAAGTAGGCCCAAGGCTAGAGGTGCGGTGAATGCTGCAGCACCGGCTGAGGATAGACCATCCCCCCTCACCATGGAGATGCTCCATGAGGAGATTAAGAAACTAGCTGCTCGTCAGGAAGAGTTATACCTAGCACTACAGAGCAGGGAAGGAGGGAGCAGCCAGCAGAGTGCACAGCGCAGGCGAACACCCCTGAAAGACAGTGAAGGGCGATACATTTGCTACAGCTGTGGGGAACCCGGCCATACTAGCCGGCGCTGTACAAAAAAACTAGACGCAGGGGCTTTGGCCCCTATTCCCATGGACCCAACTCAGGTGGTATTTCCTGGCAATCCAAACTCCAAGGATGGGGCCAAGAAACACCCCACCACACCGACCATTGGGCGCCAAGCAGCCGAGTGTCTTGTGACAGAGGTGCAGGAGAGCCTCAAAAGGAGTGCTCTTGGAAAGTGTCGCACTGTTCACCTTAAGATAGGGGGAGTGAACACCACCTGCCTCTGGGACACGGGGTCAAATGTGACTGCTATTACGGAGTCCCATTTCCGTAGGTGCTTTGGGCCACAGGAGCTGAGGTCAGTAGACTGGATCGAGATCACAGCAGCAAATGGGCTCGATATTCCTGTCTTGGGGTGCTTGGAGGCCGAGATTGAATGCGCCGGGAGAGTGGTTGGCAAGAAGTGCATTTTTGTACTCACCGACACTCACCCTCAGCTAGGCAAAGTTAATGGGCTCCCAGGGATTGTGGGGATGAATGTTATAGAAGATCTCGAAGCGCTTTTTACCGCGGATGGGGGTTGTGTCCAAATGGATCCTTACGCTCCCGACGAGACAGAGGCCACCATCCGTAGGTTGATAGCCCGAGCGAGGAAGGAGGCCCCGTGCACAGGTCCGGGTGGCAAAATTGGGTTCGTCAAGGTGGCTGGCAGGGAACCCATCATCATTCCCCCGATGAGTGAGAAAGTGGTGGAGGGCCGTTGCAGGGTCCCACCTAGGGTTGAGTGCCAAGTGCTGGCTGAGTCGGCAAGAGAAATAGAGCTGCCGCGGGGACTGTTAGTTGCCAACACTCTCGCGACGACCAGTGGTGGAAGACTCCCTCTCAGAGTGATGAACACAAGTGAGAGGGCTGTCAAGTTGATGCCGAGAGCCAGGCTTGCAGTTGTTAGCAAGCCACGAGCTGTACTCCCCAAAGAGGTTGTACAAGTAGAGGAGAGAGAGGGGGCGCTCGTGGTTAAGCCGCTGGGCCAGGGTGAGAGCATAGCGACAGGGGGCGAGGTTGGGCAGTTGCCGGTCCCTGTACAGGCTAACACTCAAGATCTCACGGAGCTGCAGTGTCAAAAGCTTTGTCAGCTATTAGCCAAACACAAAGGCGTATTCTCAGCAAGCGAAATCGATTATGGCTATGCCACCACTGTGACACATAGTATCCCTACCGAGGCACCCCCTATCAAACAGAGGCACCGAAGGGTCCCACCCCATGTCTTTCAGGAATTTAAGAGGCATGTTCAGGAACTCGTTAGCCAGGGGATCCTCAAAGAGAGCTCAAGTCCATGGGCCTCACCTGCGGTGGTAGTTATTAAGAAAGATGGAAGTGTTCGGTTCTGCTGCGATTACAGGCGGCTGAACGAACTGACGTGCAAAGATGCATACCCACTTCCTCGCATCGAAGAGTCGTTAGACGCGCTTGGCAACGCGCTGTTATTCTCGACCCTGGACCTGACCGCAGGCTACTTCCAAGTGGCCATGAGCGAAGTGGACAGGGGAAAAACGGCGGTTACAACACCATTTGGCTTGTTTGAATGGACTCGGATGCCATTTGGCTTGTGCAACGCCCCAGCCACTTTTCAGCAGCTGATGGGTATGGTACTGGGGGACCTCAGTTTTGACATACTCCTCGTCTATCTTGACGACATTATAGTCTTCTCCCGGGACTTTGACAGTCACTGCGAGAGGCTTGAGACGGTGTTCGAACGTTTGAAGCAGCATGGGCTGAAGTTGAAGCCGACCAAATGCTTCCTTCTGCGGCTGGAAGTTAAATTCCTTGGTCACGTGATTTCTGCTAAAGGCGTTCAGGTAGATCAAGAAAAGGTCAAGGCCCTGGAGGCATGGCCGGTTCCAAGGAGCGTGCGAGAGGTGAGGCAGGTGCTTGGATTTATGGGCTACTACAGGCGGTTTGTGCCGAGGTTTGCTCAGTTGGCTAAACCTCTGCATGCCCTGGTTGGAAAGGGGTTGAAAGACACGACAAGGGGCGCCCAGACGTTTGTTTGGACTGGCGAGTGCCAGGAAGCATTGGATGAGCTGAAACGGTGTTTGATGTCCCCACCAGTCCTGGCCTACCCCGACTTTAGCCTACCCTTCATATTGACCACAGATGGGAGTCTGCATGGACTCGGGGCTGTGCTTAGTCAAAAGCAAGGGGGCGTCGAACGTGTGGTAGCCTATGCGAGTCGTGGGCTAAGGGGCTCTGAAAAGAATGACAAGTATTACAGCGCATTTAAACTGGAACTTCTTGCGCTTAAATGGGCTGCTACCGAGAAATTCAGGGACTACCTGATGTTCGCCAAGTTCACGGTGGTTACGGACCATAACCCGCTGCGCTACTTGGCAACGGCTAATCTGGGGGCTGTTGAGCAGCGGTGGGTAGCACAACTCGCTGAGTACGACTTTGAGGTGTGTTACAAGCCCGGGCGGCAAAACACGAATGCAGACGTCCTCTCCAGGATTCCTTACCAGGAGGAACCTGAGCAGGAGGACACAGACAAGGACTTTATTAAAGTGGGTCCTGAGGAAGTGCGTGCGTGTCTGTGGCCTGCTAGTGTGGATGGGGATGGTAAGACTGACCTGAAGGCCAGGGTGCAAGTGACTGCTGGGAAAGCTCTTGGTTGGCAAAGTTGGGAGGAGGTGGAAGCGGCACAGAAAAGCGATCCTGTTCTCGGGCCCGTGTATTGGGTGATTGAGAGGGGCACTGGGATGAGCCATGCCGAGCTTTACATGTTAACACCGGGCACAAGGCGACTCCACCAGCAGTTTGACCGCCTTAGGATGTTCTGCTCCGGCTGTGGAATTTGCACAGACTGGAACTCTGGTTCACGACAGCTGCCCCTAGAACTGTTTATTGGTTCCACATACCAGAGACAATTCACTGGATCGAACTGTAAAGACTGGAACTGTTTTTTTTGTGTGTGTTTGGACATTGCAAGTAATGTGATGAAACTGTGTTAACCATTCTAGATAAGAGAATTTCTGTGTTAACCTTAATTGTTCTTCTGTATTGTGATCTTTGCGCCCTTTTCCTGTGTGTGGTTTGGGCGGGGTCGAGAACTCACAACATTGGGTCACACCGGCCTGTTTGATTTATTTTATTTTATTTATTTTATTTCTTTGGTCTTGGGGAGTTTCCTTGCTGTCGCCCTTTGCTCTCCAGGGCCCTGTTAACATTGATAATCAGTCTTGGTTCATGAGGGCCATCCAAACAAATAAAAGGGGCCACGTTGTTTAAAAAGTCGTTGTTGTATGCTTCTGTCCAACCCAGGTTGCCTTGGAGTAGGGGCACCCGAGTTGTCTGGTTAGGTACAGAAAAAAAACGGAGGTAAGCGAGGCTGTGTTAATATTCAGCGCGCCGGGCACTGTTATTTTCGCAGGTCTGGTCCCCAGAGCCCTTCTTCTGTGCCTGTAGCAGCCAGATAGCTAAAACCATTCTTACAGCAGTAAGTATCCGGGTCAACTGTACTAAGGGGGGGTCATGGACTCAGATCGCACCACCCTTTAGTCGTTCAGGGCAGCCTGTGCGCCTCTTCACCCCTATATAGCTGGGCTAGTAGCCCCTTACATATGTGGACAGTCTCTAGTCATTGGCGATGGCCATCAATGTTCAAAACGTTGGTGGCTTCCACAAACCTGCTCCTATCCATTTTTAATTGATTTATGAGTTTATGAGTATCTATCAATTTGTCAGAGGACATAATTACACTCTAATCAACCTACATTTATGAGTACAACATTCTTTTGTACTTACTGTACCTTTAAACAAGGGATATGACAAGCGCTGAAAATTTGAATATGAATTTAAATTTTCCTCATTATATATTTTCTTAGCAATTAAATGGGCAGTACGTTTTATCCCCAGCTGGCCAAGTTTAATATAACTTACGAAAAAGCCTACACTTCTTTTTAATTAACAAAATCTGTCTCTTTTAGTTTTGCTTTAGAAAGACATGGCTTCTAGCTCATAAAAGGGCTCTGATGTCAATTTACTTGAAGCAAATGAAAGGGACAGACAGTTTCCTAATGCTGTTTAGCAAATTAGATCAGAGATGTGAGTGTGCATTTGTCCATATCAGAATGGAGCGGCGAGATGCAGAGGGGAAGAGGTGAGGCAGTGCAGTTTGTAGGCTGACATTTGAAAAACAAAGGCCTGTCTATCTTTTTACTCTTCTTATTCTCCCTCTTTGTCTCTTCGCTTACGCCTTCTTCTGTCACTGGGAACCCTGCTGGGTGGAATACATTTATTTTGCCAGGCCCTGTTTGATATTAGGCCTGAGCTGATCTATCAATGACACAGACTGCCTTTGCCTACTGTATCGTTAAATTGCACTTTAATTAAATTAGGCCTGCTAATTATGAGGACCTAAATCAATCACCAGGTCAATAACCAAGGCCCAAAGCGGACGGAGAGGCCCAAGACTTTTTCCAAGCCTCATCAATAACAGCTGCAACTGGAGTAGATCTGTCCTGTGCCGGAGAGCCGGAGGGTCAAACCGCGTAGGAATTGCTGCAAATTAAGTTATCGTCATCGGTTATTGTCCAGAGCGCTTCTTACTCTTAAGCTCGGCGAAAAAAGAAAAAAGAAAAAAGTTTTTGTATACAGAATGAGGATTTCAAAGAGTTGGAATGCACACCATTTTACACCAAACTTCAAAGACGTGGTTAAAGCATATCTGGGATTTCCGATGCATTAAAAACCACGGTTCAAAAGTATATGATGACTTGCTAGACACCTGGCTTAGGTGAAAGGAGGTGATTCTGAACAGATAATCCTCGGGGCTGAGTGCGCAGCCCTGCTGAGCGGACGGTCCCAGCTGGATCCCGGGCCTTTATACATGCATTAAAAGGGGAACTGTGGTGCTTTTCACAGATTAATTATCATTTTGAGCTTATTAAGTGGGAGGACAGTCTGCTTTCCACTGCTCAGAACATTTAATCCATCTCTCAAACTGTGAAGGTCAGTGAGTGAATGTTGCCCTCATTGAAATAATATCAGCTGCTTGAATTTCAATGGGAGCACCCACAGTTTGGACTGTAATTTTTTTTGTTTTGTTTTTAAATTACACTTAGTTGGTGTTCCTGCAATTAAGTCAGAACTACAGTTAGTTATTGAGTTGCACAGTAGCTGCCAATAAACTACACTTGCTGCTCCGTTAAACTGCCATCACAACCAATTAATCCAGCAGTTACAGTGGCACCAATGTTTTATCACTGAAGAAATAATATACATCTATATATCTCTATATCGAGAGATAGAGCGTGAGAGACTCATATCCATTGTCCACGCTATTTATATAACCTAGAGTGACCTCAAATCTTAAACATACCAAATATGAAGTAGGAAATAAGGATGAAAGCTGTTGAACAATGAATAATTTAGTAGAGAGCAAAGCTTTGGTACACACAGCAGCGAATTATTACAGGGGATGAACGGTCCATTCTACAGATCAGCCATTGTTTGCTGCCGTATTTGAGCAGGTGGAGTGGGGCCTCATCTGTAGCGTCATGGGAACAGCGCAGGGTGAGGCGGAGGCAGTGGTGGAGGGGGGAGCTTTCCATTTAGTTTTAATTGGAAGCTGAAATTCTTGGATAAGAGGGAGACAGAAAGCCATTTGGTTTAGTCCTTGCTCTCAGCCAGGGCTAAATGAAGAGGGGCTGTGTGGAGATGAGGGGCCTGTTGAGGGCCAGTAATGAAGAGAGGTCCCAAAAGACTTCAGCACAGCCACAGTAATCTGGGGGGGGGGGGGCTTGGTTGGATATGGGTGGAGAAGAAGGAAGAAGAAATACACAAAGCGAGAGGAAAGATGAAGGAAAGGGAAGAAAAACAAAGAAAATAACCTGTACGAAGTGCCGAATACTACAAAAATGCCAATTTTTGTGTGTGTATTTATTCTCTGAATGCAATGAGCACAAGATTAGACAAGGTATCGATTTATCAAAGGAGTGTTCTAGTTAGACTGGATGATAATTAACTTGCTAAACACAACAAGTGATTGCAATCGCTGATGAGATAAGAGCACGGGGAAATCATCAGTGTCTCAACAAACAAGACCGATCATAGCCTGGATAGTCAATTTGCTGCATGTAAACATTGTACACGTGTAGATACACATCTGCAACACACGAACTGAGCGGCACAGAGGGTGGCCACCATCATTCTTACATATTGTATGAAGATATCTGCGGCAGCCAATCACAGAGCGACTTCAGCAGGACTCTCACTTTCCAAATCAACAGACACAGGGAGACCCCGGCGAGAAACACGACACACATTTCTCCACTCTACCGTTTTCTAAATGGAAAACAGCATCGGCATGCTTCTAGTTGAAATCACGAATTCATGTGGGAATATCAGAGAATCTGTGATGGAGCTCGGCAGGGGTGCTATTCTTCACAACAGCTCCCATGGCCTGTATATCAAAAACATAAAGAGGAAAAATTCCGGGGGAAAACTGCTCTGCAGGGAAAACCGTATCCCATTACAGAGGTACTCTTGTTACACTGACACTATTTATGGTATGCGGGCTATTTCAAATTCAATCCTAGGCATCCAACCTTAAGAAAGTCATAGAATATTGCCAGCAGTTTTGCATGTTTCACTGGTGTTGTGGCTGCTATGATGCCATCACTGTTTCGCACAATTTCCTGGTTGTCTTCTCTTTCCATTAGCCTGTTCCCGTTTTCCATTTCTCACTGTTATTGCTGGTTCTTCATTGCGTTCACCTGTTATTTGGTCGTCTCAGTTCACCCTTTTCATCATAGGACTCTTTTACCTACCTTACCATCTCTGACAATATAACAATATTGGATTGTTGGCTGAAAATCCATCCAACAGCACAATTTGAATCAAGTTCGACATAGTTCATAGGTTTACAAGTTTTACTAGGTAAAGCATCATAAGCAGTAAGCAACCCATGATGTCCATCATCAAGTTCAGGTTCTCTAATGAACGTTCACGTCATGCTGGATAAAAATATGCACAATCAACAGCACAGTAATACCTACATCTGTATCTAAGAAACAGAAATGCCCCCAGACTGCCTCCTCCCTCTTCACACTCTTGTTTTAGAGGCTTTCAGTGTGTCCATCTCCCGAGTCCTAAAATGACACCTTCCCATTTCTCTCCGTTTTTATCCAAGTGTGACTACTTTGTTCTCAGCCTGATGCAAATAAAACAAGTCACTTAGGGTAAGATGGGGAAGAAGCTCCATCTCGTGTTTCTCTGTGGACCCGAGATGTGGATGTTTACTGTTGGCTGGGCGTTATTGCATTCCTTCAGCAACTTAAAAGCCTCGGTCCCCCTAATGGGACCTATAAAACAGTGAGAAAAGCCTATTGTGACAATGGACCTCATTGTGCCAGAGTGGATACATTTGGCACTCTGTGCAGAGTGGAAATGTGTGGCATATAAAAAAAGATGGTGTGAAGGAGGGAAAGGTTGAGGAAGGAGAGAGAAATCAAATAAAGTGAAGTAAGTGACTTTGCACTGTGGGAAAATGGGCGATGTCAATCACCAAAGTTCACCTTGAGCCCCAGTGTCAAGGACTACAAAAAGCTTTGCATTTTACTTAAGCTGTTCCACATCTTTATTTCTATCTTGCGATCTTTTGCCCAGGCCACAGTCAGCATTGGTATAATGCCACCTTGCCAAAATATGGGCTTTGCTCTTCCAACACGACACTTTGCTCCAAAGCCTTAAACTCACACCCCCCAAGAAAAAAATAAATTTGGACTCTACTGAATATGTAGGCAGATCAGCAAAAAAATGACTTCCCCTTAAGAAACGGTGTACATCTTCCTCGCCTAGCTTTGTTCTCTGCTGCCCAGGGTGGATTGGCTCCACGCTGGCGGCCCTCGTTTTATTCCCCAAAGTCATTATTGTCTTCAGTTAAGGTGCCCCTGCTCCCTGTGATTTGTGGGTAATGAGCTGGCACCCCCCTTCCCGTGTTCAATTATTCTCATTGAGAAAGTGATTTCTCACTCCACGGAGCAAATTGTAGAAAGTGAATGCATGAACTCTAATCAAGAATTAACACGTTCACAGCCAGTAGTGCAGAGAGGGATAGCCACCTTGATGCAGCTGAGGTACAGTGGACAGAAATGAGAGGGACCCAGAGAAGAGGAGGGTAGAAGGATGGAATAGTGACTAAGGTAAACAGACTTGACCTTGACCTGTCCCTGAATAATGCTGTTATGGTACATCCACTGAGTAAAACCAGGCATCCCCATTGAAGGTTGTGCAAGAGAATAACATCCGAGTAGCTCAGAGAGGCCTGTGCACAAAAAAAAAATCTATTCCTAAAAAAAATGCACTTTGACAAAAATGAAGTTGGCAGCAAGTGAAGAATGGTGTGGAATGGTCACATTAGGAATAATTGATTACAAAAAATTTTCAACACAAGAAATATGCGCATGAATTTTATGCATTTCAAGCTTGAATGAGTGAAACTCTAATCTCAGCTGTCCAGTAGCACACGTCTTCACACACGTGTCGCGGTGAGACAGGTTAAACATTTACAGTACAGCTGACAGAGAAGAACGTCCAGCATCCAAAACAACGCCCAGTCTTGTATCCTGTTCAAACAAGATAAGAGAAGACGATTGCACAAATATTTAAAAAGTTAAATAATAAATAATAATGAAGAACAAGATGAATAAACTTTTTTTGCAGCATATAGAAACGGCACAAAGAAAGTAACATAGCTTCGGGACAAAAAGCTGGTTACCTGTAGTTAAGTGTTGTGCACACACACGTGTAAATAAACCAACATTGAGAGTCATTGTGATGTTTTAATGAGATGTTAGGTAGCATTATTTTCATAATTAGTCAGCTATTTCCCCTGCTGTGGAGCCAATGAACTAAATAATACTACTGACGGCATTTCACCTGCTCCCGTACTCCGGTCTGAAGGTGAGCTCACACGTACACTGACTTGATGACAGAATACACAGAGTCTGTATGCATTTCATTGCTGCAGGCTGTCTGCAGGATTCTGTGCACAAGGCTGGAGGCTGAAACACAATGGGGTGTACGTTTTTTGAGCAGTGAAGTTATCCAATTTAGACTTTATTATTAATTAGACATTTTTCCCCAAGTGTGTTTAGTCCTAAAACTTTCACAAAGTTTTTTGGGATTAGATAACTATGAATTTTAAAAGTGACAGAACTGATATTGAGACAAAGGCAAGGCAGGAATGATTTTTCTTGTTTGCTCAGGAACATCCACCCTTCGTTTGTTACATCCAAAACACCAAGATGGAAATGGCCACAATGCTCAGGTTGACACTTCAATATGAGACCTCATTGGCCAGTGGGTGACATCATAAGGTCTCGATTTTTAATCTCCATTTGTTCGTTAGAAACCTCAGGACCAGCTCATCATCACTTTATGCACAAGAATTTTTCCCAAAATTGCAACGCTTTCAGTCTGTATGTATGTTACACGATAAATTTGCATGTGAAATTTGTTTAACTTTGTGCAGTTTTTTTCGGTGTGTAAAGACTTCTATTAAGGACCTTTAAAAGTTTTGGACCCATATTAAAACTATTGATATTTATTATTATTATTTAAAAACAATAAGCAAGAGATTAAACCGACAGAAGGACTTCGTAAAGAAGTGTACAAGACAAATACATCTAACAAAAAGCCCCAGTCAGTGCAAAGCAGAAGTCACAAACCCGTCAGGGGTTTGTGACGTTCTAACAGTGGTTCAGCGGCAATGGCTAATTAAGAGTGGAGAGGCATTTGTGAGGCTCTGCATTGTTCTCACTCAGGTCCTCAGTTGGACTGAAGCATCTCTGGTGAGCTGCCATTTACACAGGACTCCCAAAGGAGAGAAGAAAAATTAGCCTGCCATGTAAATAATGTGAATTTTAAGTAATCAGTGGCAGAATTAAGTCTTTTCTTAAAATAATTATTTCATTTAGGTGACATAATTACACTAACAGCCAAAATGACTTATTAAAAAAATCATACAGGAGAAAATTAAACAAAACATTGTAGAGAACAAGCGCAGGAAGAAGTAGGAAGCCACAAAAATGTCTTTTTTCCTGAGGATTCAATGAGCTAGGAGCCAAAGCTGAACAAACAGCTGCACCTACTGGTCAGACCCACCGGTCAGCAATTAGTTCAAAACATCCTGAGTTCATGTTGCATGTGTGCATACACCAAAGTGCATGTCTACGGACTTCACACAAACCATGGTTCATCCCGTCTACATCTTCCTTGGTCTTTCAAGAGGCAAATCCAGGAACACACTCTTCCAGGATTCCTGCACTGTTCTGGAATGTGGGTTTTTTTTTTTTTTTATTTGTTCAGAGTTTTACATTGAAAACATGCCCTGCTGCATCTCAAACATCATTGCAGTATTAACTGAACATAATGAACACAGCACGAATGCATGTTACAGCCACCAGATAGCAGTGGAGGTAGACGGTGGCACAGGCAGCAAGACTGTGTTAGGCAGGCTGGGTTTGGGGGTTATTGCTGTGTTTTCTTTCCATGCTCAGCTGCTCTAACATTGCCTGTGGCTTGCCTCGGGGTCTGCAGACTGTGTGGGCTTTACCAAGAAGCTAGTCAGGAGAACTTACCAAGTTCACTCACCAACAGCAGTCCCTAAAAATTAAATGCTAACTTCCATACTGACGTGTCCAAGGGTTTTTCCTGAATTTTAGACCTGCCACTTCAGAACCTTCACTGCTGTGTTTATTGTATTTTTAATGGAAGAAATGAAATATCCTTTGATTAAATAAATCAGTGATTCATTATGGATCTTATATAAAGGTGTATCATTCCAGTATAATGAAAAAAATCAACAAGCTAAACAAATAATTAGTATTTAGAGGGAAATATCAGTTTTGTCTCTTACAATGGCGCATTAACTGCCATCATGGCATCATGCGGAGTGGGGCAAGAACAATAATCCTACCGCAGCTTTGTAAAGCACTTGACTCTAACAGAGATCAACTCAAACACTTTAAATCTAAAACAGAAAGCAGACCTCTGACAATCTCTTTTAAGCTACTCAGGAGACTCGTTCAAATACGAGCATTCGCTGAGCCTTATTTTCAGCGGCCAACAACTACTAGTGACAGAGCTGGAAAAGAAGAGCAAAAACAACAATAGAGTCGGTCGGTCGCAAATGCCAATCTGTGTTTGCTCAGAGAGAGATCTTTGATGTGACAACATTAAAGGGAAAAAAGGCAGGATTCGCGCTGCTGCTTGCTCTCTTCTTCCACCTTGAAGTTAAACAGACTCATCTCCTTTCAACGTGCTGGCTTGAGGATTTAGCTGGCCGCCTCGCCACTTTGCGTTTCCTTTAAAACTCGCCAAACAAGGTGCCTCATTTAGACAACACAGAGAGAGAGAGAGAGGGAGCCTGACTGTTGGAGGCTTGATCAAAGATGTGTGATCAGAACTGTTTTCAACCAAACATGCTTTGGAAGCTGTTATGTAATGTTTAAGGGGTTTTGTGTTGCCTTTCTCCGAGTCTGTCTGTCTGACTGACTTCAATATGTTATGGACTTTACAGTATTTTTAGAGCCTGTACACAAACAAATAAATCAAAATATGCTTTTCAAATAACACTGAACAGGCATAACATTATGATCAATGACAGGTGAAGTGAATAACACTGATTATCTCTTTATCATGGCACCTGTTACTGGGTGGGATATATTAGGGAGCAAGTGAACATTTTGTTGTCAATGTTGATGTTAGTAGCAGGTAAAATGGGCAACTGTGAGGATTTGTGCAAACTGATTATGAATCACATTGTGATGGCTAGAGAGTTGGGTCGGGGTATCTCCAAAACATCAGCTCTTGTGGGGTGTTCCCAGTCTGCAGTAGTCAGTATCTCTTAAAAGTTGTTTAAGGAAGGAACAGCGGTGAACCAGAGGTCATGGTTGGCCAAAGCTCAGTGATGCATGTGGGGACCGAAGGCTGGTCTGTGTGGTCCAATCCAACAGACTGTACAGCTAATGTAGCTCAGATTAGAGAAAAGTTTAATGCTGGTTCTCATAGAAAGGTGTCAGAATACACAGAGCATCTCAGTTAGGTGTGTATGGAGCTGCATAGCTGCAGACCAATCAGGGTGTCTATGCTGACCCCTGTACATTGAAGAAATTGCCAGCAATGCACATATGAGAATCAGAACTGGAAGACAGCACAATGAAAGAAGGTGGCCTGGTCTGATGGATCATGTTTTCTTTTACATCAGTTGGATGGTAAATGGTAAATGGCCTGTATTTGTATAGCGCTTTACTAGTCCCTAAGGACCCCAAAGTGCTTTACACATCCAGTCATCCACCCATTAACACACACATTCACACACACTGGTGATGGCAAGCTACATTGTAGCCACAGCCACCCTGGGGCGCACTGACAGAGGCGAGGCTGCTGGACACTGGCGCCACCGGGCCCTCTGACCACCACCAGTAGGCAACGGGTGAAGTGTCTTGCCCAAGGACACAACGAGCGAGACTGTCCAAGCCGGGGCTCGAACCGGCAACCTTCCGATTACAAGGCGAACTCCCAACTCTTGAGCCACAATCGCCCCTGGCGAGGTATGTCTGGGTCCCTTACCTGGGGAACACCTGGCACCAGGATGCACTATGGGAAGAAAGCAACTGACGGAATGGACGAAGCCAGGGTTATGCTTTGGGCAATGTTGTGCTGGGAAACCTTGGTTTCTGCCATCCATGTGGATGTTACTTTGACACATGCCAGCTATCTAGCATTTGTGCAGACAATGTACACTCTTTCATGGAAACGGTACTGCCTGATGGCTGCGGCCTCTTTCGGCAGGATAATGCACCCTGTTGACTTGGCCTCCAAATTCCCCAAATCTCAATCCAATTAAGAATGTGTGGGTTCTGCCGGACAAACAAGTCCAATCCATGGAGGCCCCACCTCTCAACTTGCAGGACTGTTGCTAACATCTTGGTGCAGATACCCCAGCACACCTTTAGGGATCTAGTGGAGTCCATGCCTCGATGGGTCAGGGCTGTTTTATGGTAAATGGTAAATGGCCTGTATTTGTATAGCGCTTTACTTAGTCCCTATGGACCCCAAAGTGCTTTACACTACATTCAGTCATCCACCCGTTCATACACACATTCACACACTGGTCATGGCAAGCTACATTGTAGCCACAGCTGCCCTGGGGCGCACTGACAGAGGCAGCAAAAGGGTTATAGCGGCAAAAGGGGAACCAACACAAAATTATGCAGGTGGTCATAATGTTGTGCCTGATCTGTGTATTAGGCTTATTGTTTTGCTGTTTGTGTTTTTATATGTAGATTAAATAACACTACATTTAGCATTTATACATTAGAATGTTTCTGTCTAATACTATCTCTGAAATCCCAAATTGTGAGCTTTGCCAATATAGCTCAAACACATCTGCTTCTCTTCATGTTAGCCTTGATTGGGTTAAATCCTGCAGTGATCGACAGCTGATGTCAGTCCTGCCTCTGCTACAGCTCATGATAATGGCCCCTGGTCCATCATCAAGGCCGCAAAATAATACAGTGGAGAACCACTCAACCAGATCAAAATGTGTATGTGGGGGAGCGTGTGCGTGTGCGATGCTAAGCAGGAAAGTCCATTAACATTCATCAGTGGGATAATAGGCCAGCATTAATGTCAGCTGTTTATATGAAGAATAACTCATAAGGCCTTGGTGTATATGGGCTGATAAAGCATGCTTTTCTCCACGCCGCATTTGGCAGAGACTGTGTGGGTGGTGAGAGATTTAGGGGTAGACGCTACTGATGTCTTAGATTGAACCGTTTGATACTGACGTGAATTTATTGACTCGTTAGATAAACATAGGACAATTGCCTGATGTAACTATGGGCCAGCCGTCCTTGTCTTAGTACGTAGGCTGAAAGTCTGCACAAAAGAAGTGCACGAAAGCACCAAAACGAGCACAAATCAATACATTTTACCAAAGCACCTGGGAGAAGTGATGTAAAATAAAATCTTAAGAGAATTCAACCCTGAATCCATAGTTGATCCCCTGCGGCTAAACTTCAAACTCATCCAACCTGAGAATACCAGAGTCACAGATTGTCCAGTTAACTCCCCCGTGCACCTCCTTGGCATTTTAAGCACAGGAGTCAATGTGTTATTTTATTCAGCCTGACTTTACATTTTTAATTTATAGCATGAACTGGGAAGGCTTGCTTAAATATGAATGGTGAAGCGAACGCACTATCCAGAGCATGCCAAGTTAAGGCAGGATATTTCAGAGCTGCTTCACACACATCGACCATGCAACTAAAATATAAGTACTTCAAATTGAAGCTATTGTATGAAGTTAAGAAATGACGCTGCTAGAACACCTATGCACATATAAATACACAAAGTAGTTGCGTGTGTGTATTTTGTTCCAGTGAAAAGAAAGAAATGAGGATGACGCCCGCTCTTTGGTTTCTTTGTTTTACTTTTATCTTAACTCATAAAGTAGAATGATAAAAACACAGCAGATAAATAATCCACGATAAACAACAGCTAATTGGTGTGTTTTTACCAAAAAACCTTGGCATATCTGTACGTGTTTGTGTGTTTTTATGTGCGTGTGCGTGTGTACACTCATTATCGCTGCCGACGCTTTAGCACTGATCACAGTTCTTTTTAATTAACCCACGCTGTGTATTTTTATCTCGCGATCTAATTCTGCTGCTGTTTTGCTCGCCCGTCGCACAAAGAAGACAAAATATTGAACCGTAACGTGTGGGAGGGAAGGCAGCGATCGAGACTGTGATACAGCGAGTGCAGGGAAGGAACAACTGGGCTACAAGGTGCGACTTTGAAACTTATACTGTGTCACCCCTAATGAGAGGATTTGCGCTTTGTGACTCAACTTAGTTGCACGGCTGTCAGATTATAAACACTCAGGTGGCACTGAGGATTAGCCACGGTGAGGGTGTCGTGGCGCTCCTGCCATTAATCATGAAATATTTACACGATTCCACCAGTATAGCTCATGTTCTTAAATAATAATCTCTTTTTTTATGTTTACACTATACTTGGTTGATAACTATTAACTTGAAACCTTTATCTTGGATTTAGGAGGCTTCATATTTTGAACAAAATCCTGTTCTTGAGCTGTTTGCATGTATACGTGCCCTCTTGGTAAACAGTATGTTTTCAACTTCAGCTATTTTTACAATAGCTTGATTGTAGCATCACTGCTTTCAATAGGTGCTCATAATGTTTAGTAAGAGAAAGAATTCCAAACACAACCATAATGAGACTATAGAGAAAGAAGGAAGCCATTCAAGCATCTCACTCTTTTTTCCTCACCCTTTCTCGGCTCTTTTTTTATTCTTTAATGGGCCGATTAAACACCATCTGCATGAATCAAAGCAGGTAGTTGAGGTACAGACCGGCAGACAAACTGGGAGAAATCCTCTTCACATCAAGCTCAGCGTGTTCGACACTTCCCAAGGTCATTTCCACCCTCCCTGCAGAGAGACTCTGTCACTTTTAATAACTTTTAAAGAGAGAATATTTTTTCGCCTCTGACAGACTGAGGAGTTGAGGGACCAGTCACAGGGTGAGTCAATCACAAAGTGCCGACAGAGCGAAGAGGGTGTGAGGCGAGGAGACAAGCCTGCAAGGACTTACATTGTACACTGTTACTTCATGAAAAAGTATTGGACAGAAGTCTGATGTCAGTCATTGACCTGGTTCTAAATTGGATTGGGCAGTGAGCAGTCGCTGTCACTGTAATAACTCTGTTATCAGTCACAGCTGTGACTGACATTACACTGTGGTCAGATATAACGAATCATGCATACTGTGAAAACACAGGAGTAAACTATGATCAAGAAATGCTGTGTAGTTGATGCCAAATCATGCATCAGCAAAATAGTATTATTAAATAATACTCCTACTTAATAGGATATATAACTAGTGTATAATCTGCTGTATAATTAGAGCAACGGGATTTCAATGTGGACATGAAAACTAGAGTACCGCTACCTTTTTACAGAGATACACAGCCTCAACTTCTCCTCTCCTCAAAACAAATCCCCACATTACTGTAATTACATTACAGTTTTCTGTAACACAGTAATGTAACACATTACGATACAAAATTATGTCACAGCTACTTTGTTACTGGCATTACAAAAGGTTTGTCAGTTATCTACATGATGGGCAGTTAGCCAAAAGCTAGCCAACAACCCAGTGACGTTAAAGCTGGGCGTATGCTGACCCCAGGCCAGCAGCCAGAGCCAGCACTTCAAACAAGTGCAGCCTCAAAGAAATTGGTGAGGAGTTTCCATTTCTATCTGTATACGTTTCTACAGTAGAATTTTGTTCATACGCAAGAACTAAAAGAAAGATAGTATGACTCTGGTGAGTCAAGACAGAGATGAAACAGTGAAATGAGTTTGTCTGCTATCAGTTTGTGACTAAATCGGGGCAATTTCATGCAATCTGTTGGTGATAATACAGTCATTAGTTGTGATAAATCTGTGAAAATTACAAATTTGTTGCTCTCTGTTGGAGATATATTGCAGTCTAGTTCCACAAAATTCACAGATCTAAAGCAGAAATTCAGAATCTTTTCTGACACACACTTGCTTCTAAATAGAAATATAGTTAGAATAGCTAGCAACCGATTGAGTCAAGTCCTCTATTGCAAATGGATGTGTCGCAGACAAGTTGTGGTCATCAGCACAGACTCAGAGTTTGATTGCAATACATTGCCAACCTGTTTGGGTCTATACGTAAGATGGCATTTATTTGTAAATCTTTGTGTCACGGTTCTGGGTCAGGTTCGACCCAGCATTTTGAGTTCTTATGTTTTGGTTTATTTTTGAATGATTGTTTTGTTTCTCTGATGCTATGATGATTATTATTATTAGAGTTCCATGTTTCTGTTTATCCGTGTTTAAGGATTTGTTGTTTCATGTATTGTTTGAGTTGCATATGTTATATTCTGTCTGCGTCTTTGTTTAGTGGTTTCTTGTTTCCTGTTTTATTGTGAAGGTCTGTGTCTCATGTGATTGTGTTCAGTTCTACTGCTCCCCTGTCTCGTTAGTCCAATTTCTCCCAGCTGTGTCTCCCTCCTGTTGCCCATTCCCTGATTACCACCCTGTGTATATTAGCCCTGTGTTTTCCTGTGCTCAGTGTCGCGTCGTACCATCAGATTATGCCTGTGTGTTTCTGTTCTCAGTATTCAGTGTTCACTTCATGTTTTGTCTTCATGCCAGCAATAAAACTGAGGTTTTGAGTTGTATTCAGTGTCCGAGTCTCGCATTTGGATCCTCCTCTCCATCCGCCTGCACACAGAGCCCTGACATTTTGACAATTTGTACGAGGATGATTGCAGTCAGACTGAGCTGGACCGTGGCTCCTTGGAGCCCGGTTGCCTCCCAACAGGTATATTTATATGAGAAAATTAATTGCAATCACAGTTCAAACGCTGTTTGTTTGTTTTTTAGTTGCAAGGAGGTCACTGTCTTATTTTTACTGAAGTGTAACTGAACCTTAACAAATTCCATTTTGAAAAACCCAAAGGCTTGTACTATATAGAACAAGTGTATGCCCCCTTAATTTCAAGACCAACGCATTTTGTATCCATTGATCAATTTACATCAATTTACAGCAAGAGAGCCCACTATCCAAAGTTCAAAAACCCTTCCAAGTCATTGCCTCTAAGCAATATTCAAGTACAGATATTGACATTTTAGCTCAACACCACTGATTGCTAAGCACATACACCAAATATCTGAATCTGCAGATCCTCTTGTACCAAGCCAGGTTACTTTTGTATCAACACATCACCAAGTGAACCAACTTGTTTTGTTTTATTTTAGACCAACCAGTGGTGGCTGTGGTGAAAAATACAAGCTGCTATGAACTGGTCAAGCAATAAAGTTGTTTATCTGCAAACCACAAATAAACCATAGAGTCTCCAATTTCCTTAATTGTCCACCAACAAACCTGTTCTTGTCGATCGAGCCATCGATCTACCATTGGATGGTTGGCACTAAGAGAAGATCGAGTCATCTCTCTTTGGAACTGAGTGGACCAGCCACTCGCATCACGAGGAAGACTACGGTAGGCATGGGCTCCTCTGCCCTGCAAAGAAAGAGGAAAAGGCAGAGACATTAAAAATTGTACACCACTGTGGTCCTGCTATCAGAAGACGTCTTTAATGCACTCGTATAAATACTCTTTCAAAAAAAAAGAAGACTGAACCATCTTTGTGGTTCAGTTAACTCTCACTCAACCCTTACTCCTGATATTTCATTACAGCCACACCTGAGCTGCTTTAGGACCTTTTTAATAACAAGACAGCTCCAACTAGGATTTATCATTACAAAAAAACCCAAAACAACTTCACAAAGCTCCTGCCAAGGTGATGTCATACATCAGCATACTTGAGCATAAAATATTACACTGGCCACAAGCAAAAAAACACACCCAGGCACAAAAGATAATATTCCACACTTGCTAGCCTTGGCTTAGGAATCTCAGCAGCTGAAGGTCAAGAGTGAAGGGTTTTTTTGAATAGAAGAGAAAGCAAATCAATAATTAAAATCAAAGCCAAGTGATTCACCAAAAGCAACCATATATGGTCTGATTAATCACAAAAACAGCATATAAAGAGTAAGAGCGAAAAAAAAACCATTTTGGGGATTTTTAATGAGACATCACAGTTGAAAGAGAACACAGAGACTAACTATAGCAGGAAAAAAGAGTTGTTTCAGAACAAGAGAAGGAATGAAAGTCAGTCAAAATGAAGAACAGAGCTCAAAAACCCCCCAAATAGTTGCTTAGCAAATCACAAAATAGCAAATATATCAAAACAACGCAAAAATAAAGGAGCTTAAAAGAATGAGAGGGGGAGCCAGCAGTGTTTGGCATGCAAGGGGCCTGATGAAGGCATAACAGAATTATAAAACTGAGCTGCACAACTGGCCTCTGTATAGAGACAGCCCTGATAGCCATCGCAGCCTCAGACACGGCACGACAAAGGACCCCCCTCCACAGAGTTTTACGACACATCAGATCATAAAATGTAGAGAAAGCCAGATACCAGAGAGGCTCATACTGACTGTCTAAGCCCTATGGATGACTTTGCTAAATGCAGATAACCCTAAATACCAAGTATTGTAAAGTCATTGGCAGATGTGATGAGTTTACAGTGCTAGCCGATGACTGAGTACTCTCACTGACTTTTATTGTTGAGATTTAGCAGAAAAACTGAGTCTGACTGAGCCGTATTCAGACTAGTTGGGGAATTGAACATGCGGCTGGCTTTAGTCTGTAAAAGGAAATGATCCTAGACAGTGAAGAGAATAAATACTACACATGCTGACTAACACATTCTTACAACATATGCTGTTAATTTCATAAAAACAGACTTGAAATGAATATATGGCAGTATGTGCAAGAAAGAGATTAAGGGTTACAAGGCCTAAGACTCCCTTTGTAGTTGAAAAAAGTCTGGTTCTGTCAGCTGAATAAAAATGACAGCATCCTGCTGTTAGCTCGTCACTTTTCATACCATGCCATTTCAAGCGTCTGTGGCAGGATGGTGTCTTAAAATGCACTACATTCAGATAACATTTGAACTGCTGCAGATGGGAGTCAAGAACTAAATGGGACACTTGAACATTACAAGTTGGGCAGCTAAACATTATTAAGGGAATTATTGATTTATAGTGGCTTGGTCATAATAACTTTGAACTCGCCATGTAAAATGTTGCTTTGCCAGGAGAGTTTTTTACAGGAATCGTCTTAACCTTTTATTGGACAAGAAGCCATATTTGGTAACTTCAATGGACAAAACAATTGTCCTCCCCACGACTAACTATGAGGAATTTCTCCCAGCCAATCACAAAAGATCAGGTTATGTGACAGATAGTGATATTATTGTATCTGACCAGTCAGTCACAGTCTGTTGCATTTCAAACTTTTAATTTTTTTTACCCCTACATTACACTCATACTTGTGGTCATAACATCAAAACTGAGTGTGTAGTTTGGTTTGTTTCATGACCTTATTGCAGTTTTCTATTATATCAGTTAATGGTATATAACTGGTGATTATTTTTACAGTACATCTTATTACTTATTACTTATTACTAAAATTTATTCAGTAATTATTCGATATGTGTGTTATATTTACGAAAATTGCCAGTGTGAATAAAAAAAACAATGTTCATAAAAAACATGGCTTTATAAACATATTCTTATATACAGGTATTTTTTTCTTTTTTGGTAAATACCATAAACAGGAAAGGAATCTTGATTTGCACTGTAAAATGAACTTTTTTAAAAAAATCACACATGTGAAAAAGTCCTGAAATATCCCCCAATAACACGCCAGGGTTGAAATTTTTAATGTCTACGTATTTTAATGAGAGCCCTATAAAGGGTTAAACCATTGTTTTATGTATGACTAAAGTAAACTAATAGAAACTTCTATTTTGTAAACTACCGTATCCGTCTGTTTAGTGTGTGGCGGTGTGCATAATCTGGAATCCTCTTATTACATCAACATAATAATATTTATCCACGATCCACAACTTACAAACATCGTTGTGGATGTGGAATCCTCTATGCATGGTAGGACGTAACAGAAGGGCTAAAGACATGCAATCCATATACAGTCAATGAAATTCAAAGTCATATTTCAACACTCCTGATCCTCTGCTTTCCCATTTTTATATTCAGTACAAGCACACAAACATACATAGTTGCTCAGTTCAGTAGTTCAGAACAGAATTCCCACTAACAAAATGAGAGCTCTGATTTCAGCCCACACTCTTGCTTTTACATTCTGTGGGCCGTGACAACTAAAGTGTCTCTATCAGCCCCTTTTCCCAGACACGCTAATCACACGCAGAGCTGATGTTTCACATTTCGAACATTCAATAATTTCCCCATTTGTAACATCCCCGTTTGATGGGAACATACCTCTCCCTCAGTGAGAAGTAAAGGGCTGTCAGCACAGCAGCCATTGTGAGAAGTTAATTGGCTTTCTTTTACTTTCAGAAGCAGCAGGGAGGATGCACCGGAGTACCTGAGGTGTGTTTCATTTTATTTTATTTTTTTCTGACTAATAATCAGAGGCTTAAAAGCACCAAGAAGGTGAATTTGTAATAAAGGGAATGTGTTTAAGAATCTCCGCTAATCTATTTGGATGACAAGAAGGGGGTGTTATCAGATGGAACTAGTTTCAGATAAACACTATCTATGCCACTGCTGGATATCTGCAAGCAGGGCAGCACAACTTTCATATCTAACACTTATTTCTTTGATTTGGGGTGCAGAGGAGGCAAGGAATGAAAATGAGGGAAGAAAGGAGTAAGTTGAAAACAGAGACTGGAGGTTGGGAAGATTTCAGAGCACATATCTCAGGCATTATAATTGATGCAGCACCCGTACATCAGCAGCTCTATCTTCTGGGCAAGGTGCTGCTGGAATAAGTATGTAATAGTTCACAGTGGTTTAAAAAATAGACTTTATTGATCTATTGCATTTTGACACCATTTAGATTCCAATAAATGATCTTAACGACTTAATGGTGAATCATACCAGGTATCATTGAGGCATTCATGCACAGTTTATCAGCTACATTACCACAGGAGGTGTAGTTACCTTTTGTTCAAGGCTCCCTGTTTCATTGCTGGGGTTTCGTTTATGGTTGGGCTTCTGGAAACCAGGGGTTGTGGACCAGCGAGCTGGATTTTTTCTGGACGGTTCTTCTGGAGCAACCGGGGCCTCGCCTGGAGGAAAGCCAGCCAGTGCGGGATCACTACTGCGACGGACATTGAGAGACATGTCTGTGGAGGGGATTACAAAAGACAAAGAAAAGGAAAAGGAATTATAGCAAAATCAAACCACTTGCCGCTTTATCGATTTATTAAGCGGCTCGCTTTTCACCTTGGTCGTCAAAAAGTTGCCCATTTTTGGGTGGTGCTGCTACATCCCCTGCTATACCTCCTTAACAGCACTCCATGAAATGTCAGCTGAGACATGGGAAGTGGTGATTACAAGTACTCGTGTTTTTATAAAAGGTCTGTTAAGCCCAAAACAACACTGCGCAACTCCACGATGGAAAGTTTAGCTTGGCTTGATTCCATCTGTGCTGAAATACATTACTGTAGATATATTATACACACACTTTTGGCTGGGGAAATTACCCAGACAGCGATAAAAAAAAAATATATATATATATATATATATATATATATATATATATATATAAAAGTACATGTGAGAAAAAAAATTAGATGTGATTATCTAACCCCTTGCTTGGTCGAACCACTCTAAAATAACAAGTACAATAATAATTGCAGGAAACTTGCTCATATATCATGATCTGACTATTGCGATAAAGGTCATTCTTACACACTGTGCTACCCAACTGAAGTTGATTCTAGGAAGTTTCCAGGGGACTGAAATTGAGTCTCAGAGCCAACATTTATTCTTTCCATCAAACGTCTAACAGAAAACTACACAGGAAACACTGGCCCATGTTTCAGCTGCCACATTAACCGATCTGTCATGAAAACTTGGTATAAAGTTCCCACATTTGATTAGAGCTGCCAAAACAAGTAGAGGGGATGAAGTTGCTCCATATTTCACACTCCGGTTAAAACATTCAGTGAGAAATCCCACCGATGTCTGCTACAAAGTCAAGACGGTGAGTATATCCGTTAGTTGTGGTGTAAATCATCTGGATTTTCCCAAAAGGCCATATGGATTTGTTTATGACGTCCTAGCAGCCTGTGTGTTACACCCATAATTATGCAAATAGTTGGGTAACCACCTGTCATCCATAGACAGATCATTGCACTGAGCATATGCCAGTGTTAAGCTTCCATCTGATACAACCGAGACACGTCTTAGTGGTGGGAGCGACGCATTCTAATCATGGATTACGCTGTGCGCCAACTCGTCTGTATTTAACACCGTGACAAGACTAAGGAGATTCAAGAACAACTGTAAGTGTTTCTTGTGACCACCTGTGTCGTGGCAGAAATAGTGACTGAATCCTGCAAATAACAGTGAAATAAGCATGTGTTTCTGCACCTAGTACACTAACTAAACACCTCTGCTTTATTAAGGCATCCCAGTTCATCTTCATTCACTCACATCCTTTGTACTATCTCACTTACTTGAACTTGTGCTAATATCCTGATAAAGCATCCCCTCTACTTAGTGTTTACTTGGCGCCAACTGCTTTCATTTAATCCTCCCCTACCTGATAAATCCGTGGTCTCAATATTATAATCAGGGCTCAGAGGCCCCGAACTGTTGTTCTCTCTCTAAGTCTTTTCTAGAGATGATGTGGTCTAAGAAGTGGAGCTTAGTCTAGTGTTATTCTCGTCGTGAGTGCTGCCATTAGGTGCTAAAAAGACAAGCTTGTCCTTTTTAGTGTTCTGGGGATTACGTCAATATTAGATCTCTTAGCACCTCATAATTTATGATCATTTCATAAAGTCAAATTTGTCATCGCTGTTAGTAACCACTGACCTTGAAGACAAAAGCACACATTACATCTTTAGCTGTCGCCCAATAAGGTCCTCGATCCAAAGATCGGTCTTGTTTTTCCCACACTTGGTGAAATGAATAATTATGACATAGACACAGATTCCCAATCCATAGTCAGGACTTACTGACATTACAGCAGTGTATTGTCAATTCAGGGTAATGTAAACGTAAAGTGCTGCAAAAAAATTACATTTTTGTGTTACAAAAAACTCTTATTGTTGCCAAGTTTTCGGTGAGATTTCATTACAAAAGTTCTCTCCCTCCTCCTTTGTCTCTGAGTGCGGTAACTCCGGTAGAAAGGCTTCGTATGCAAATAAATTTATGATGACATCTGGAAACTTCCAGGAACTTTCTCAGCAGCAAGAAAGTAGAGATGATGACAGGGTTTTCAAACTGCTTTTTTTTTTTTTTTTTTTTTTGGGTGAGTAACTCAACTTTATAAAGCGCCATTTCTCATGAGGAAATCATCGGTGCAACTCGAGTTCTTCTGCAGAAACAGGTAACTTATAAAACCTACTTTCTCACTCACTGCTAAACCATAACTCTGATACAAAAACCTCCACCCCAAATAAGAGGGAAAAAATCCCTCACCGGCAGCTTGTACTATTATTCCTTTGTTTCAAATGTGTTTCATTTTTTTTTTTGCCCACTGCCCGAGGCTACGTCAGAGCAGCCTGGAAATCACAGCAGCCAGCCAGTCATTGTGTGTTCGCTTTTAAATTAGGTTGAAGACCTACTAATGGCATTTAATAAACTTTTGCCCCTTTCAGTAATGGCTGGTTCATTTCCAGTTCAAGCTCTAATGATATTCACTTCAGACAGCAGGGGTAATTAACATCCAGTATTATTCCACATGATGACTTTGAGATAGCACGCAAGCTGCACACAACAAAACTATAAAAAAGAAAGAAAGACAGAGAAAGGGCACAGGAATGGGTTAGAAAGCATATTAAAATTCTCAAAGTATTCATATTAAATATTTGTATTTCTTTTAAAGGGAACCTTTTCTATGTTTTCATAGATTTGTGTGTAGTTGGGGTTTGCACAAGACACTTGGTATGGATTAAAAGCCTTGTTATATTTCCCATAATACCTCAAGGCTCAGTTGATAGATGGATGTTTGCAGGCCCTTCAACATTCAAGCATTAAGGGTATAAAAATCACAACACATGGCTCTCTTTTGGATCGATTCTTACACACTAAGTAATAATACTCTGGCTCTTTTACAGTTTCAGTCAATTGTCAAAACTTTAGTTTCAGTTTAGCGACAGCTTGCTAAGGTGTTGATCCACCGTGGGTCAAAATCCTTACGGATCAGCTTCTAACAAATAAAGGAGTTTGTGCTCGTTTGTGTTACAAAGGTCACAATATGAAGATTCTCTCCAGTCCCGGCTCTCCCTGACCAATTTCCCTCTACTTAATTTGTGATGGGATTATCCCAGCAGTCCGAAGGGTTTGGTTATCCCACGTTTAATAACTAGCACTGCCACTTCAGACCGAGCCAGCAATCGATCCACACTGAAGCGGGAACAAAACCACTCGGGAGGGGAGGGGGATGGTGAGCCTGGCTAATAAAACGAGGCCCTAATCCAGCCCCTGCAGTGAGGGATTATGGTCAGGGCAAAGGGTCATAGTGATGTACACACACCACAGTTTAGCATAGAGACGTAGGGCTCTCCAGGGGCAATTATCTCTTGCCATATCATCCTTTATTTACCTTTCACCTTGTTTGGAGGAGAAATATATTCATTTATATAAACTATGTGGATAGAAATACTAACTCTAATGGAAAACAGCAAAATAGTCTTGAGGTTAGTAGTACATTTGAGAATGTTCATTGTAGAAATAATAAATAATATAACTGTATAATGGCCACAGGTTAGTATAAAGCAGGGATTTCTAACTTTCTTTACATCATTTTATATCCTAATATTAGAAAAGAAGTGTAATTTATAGACTGGTTCTTATATAGTGGTTTTCTACTACACCTGAGCACTCTAAGTGCTTAATACAACTTCCCTCATTCACCCATTTACACCCATTCTCACTTTTCTATGCTTTTTTGAGATAAGTGCTGTCTATCTAACATTCATGCTCATTCATACTCCAAGGGAGGCATCTGAGAGCAACTTGGGGTTAATCTCTTGCCCAAAGATGTTTGGCACACAGACTGGAGGAGCCAGTCTGTAGATCAGGAGTGTTTTAACAGTACATGTCAGTTTTGTTACAGGATGAAGAAATGCTGCTGTAGTTCCCCAAAAGTTGATTCTGTTCATCTCGACGTAGCGTTTTCAGACAAGTGACTCATCCAAGTGAGGTCTTCACTCTCAGCTGACTGCAGGTTTCCATAATGACTTACACTAGCACCACTGAAGGAACATGTGCTGGGAGTTCACTGATCATTAATATGCAAATTCTCATGACCATTGACCAACAACCACTGATCAAAGCCCACTGACTGAGCATGCATCAAGCTGCTGTAGTTCATGAAAGAAATCTGTCAGCACGACCCTTTGAGCTAAAACTGTAAGAAATAAACAGAAATTTCTTCTGCAGATAATGAAAAAAAATATTTATGTCATTTAACTATTTATTAATAACTTACATCAGAGTGGTATGAATAGCTATGATCTTTGTCAGTAGGACAAGTTGTAAAACTTACATTTAAAAGTTCAAAATCCACGCCCCCCTCCTCATTTTTCAAAGCAATCCAGTGAGCCGTGTTCGACACACCCGGTGTGTATCTGTATGTATCTGTTTTGTCATTGCTGTTTCATTGTGCTTTTAGTTTCTTCTGTTATCTTTGACCCCACGTCTCTGTCATCAAGTTTAGTGTTCGTTTTCATGTCTCTTTTTTTTTAACGCCCTATTTTACTTTTCTTTGTCTTGTTTTGTTTTTACTTCCTGGTTGTCATTCATTTCCTTCCTTTCATGACTACCTGCTTTATCAACATTGGCAATATTAGCTTTACCTGTTTCCCTCCCACCTGTGCCCAGTCACCCATCAACCCCTCTGTGTGTGGGTGTGTGCGTTGTCCTGTCTTCCCCTTTGTCCTTGAGTTTTGACTTTCAAACCATAGAATGACAGTTTCTATGTTTTTGTAAGAGATGACCTCTTTAAAACGTCCCTAAACTCATCAGCTCAGTTCACTACATCGCTACACACTTTTCTACTTAGTCACCAGTCACGCTGGACATAAACAACATAAACCAGCAGCAGTACTTTTTCTTCTGTAATAACACAGCAAATAAATGTACTTCCAGCTTAGTTGCAAAAAGAAATGGGGGTCAGCTCTAATGTATTAGCTGTGGAAGTTTGCAATCACCGAAATGGCATGAAGTAAAGAGTCCTCACAATACCTGGGAAGCAGGAAGAAGCCCTTCCCTCCTGACTGGCTGCCAATTCAAGGTAATGGAGCTAGAGCTTCAGCATACTGATAAGGTTACAGAAAGGACACGGTGAGGAGGATAGGCTGTTTCTGTGCTTGTATTCTTCTGTTACTCATAATCACCATTTACCCAACATGGGTTAAAAAACAGAATCAAATTCTTCTAAATAAATTACTTTTATACTGTTTATACCCACAAAAGACGAGTAAGTTACAGTATATTCCTCCTTTAAACACCAAAGCCCTAAAGGGTCAATATTTGGAAGTGCTGAGAGTCTAGACTGTTTAATCTAATATTAGTGATTTCATTGCCACCTGAAAGCATCAAGCTGAAGTGTGTTCTCCTGTTGCTGTGCCACTGCAGGGAACGGTCACAAGGCTCAAAACTGCAAGTGTTCAGAGCTGAAACTCACAACTTTTCAAGTGTTGACCAGTGTGACAGCAATTTGCTTTGAAGCAGATTCATCCTTTAACCTGAATATTTGAGGTGGTTTTAGGAAAAGCAGGTGCACTTAAAAAAAGTATTTTTAAATGACATCATAAACTCTGCAGCGTAGCACACATTACAGAAGATGAAATGCGATGCTGTAAGATGTGGGCTAGAGGTTACGGAATAAATGAAGTCAGGCCCTTACTATTATTTAAATCGAAATGTGTGCCCACTGTAAGCATGCAGACACTTCTGGCAAACCAGGGATGAAGACTATGTGCAGGGTGAATTTGGTATTTTGGTATTTTTTGTCCCGTGGACCTGTAGCTGTGCCGTACTCTTGACTCTTTGCTTTTACTTCAGGCTGATTTAAATATAAATGTCAAGCGACCATGGCTTCATGAAATGTCTAAAAGCTTTTTTTTTTTTTCGTAGCCTACTTTGAATACTTCAAGCCTGGGCCAGTTCAATGTCTGAATAAATTATAGCACTGAGCCATTTTCACCCTCTCTCTGCAACCACCAACTACATATTGATGTCCCCTGTGTGCAGTGAGGGGAGTTTTCCACTGAAAACACCCTGACCTGAATCATGTGCAGACGGACAAAAGGTTTCTTTTTTGGGGGGAGGAGAAAGACAGTTCTGAGTGGTGGGAACCACGACTGTGGCAGAGGGGATGAAGTATACATTAGACTTAAATAGGACGCTGGACGACCCAAGGCCAAACAAGGTCGAGAGTACCACTCAAGTGCGCGTCTGTGAAATGTTTGGCAAACTAATCTGATGTAACGCCAGAGAGTGAGACGAGACAAACTCTGAATAAACATCAACTGCTGACCTTTACAAAGAGCAGAAGATGTAATCCACTAGATGGATGGGCGGAAAAATACTTAGATGCTAAATGGCATTTATGAAAACAAACCCCCTTTTTTGGCTTTAATGCTAATTGCTCTGTTGACTGCACACTGTGTTTTAAGTCTACACAGTTTTAAGCACAAGTATGTTTATGCTCCGAGACAATCCAGCACATAACAGCAGGGTGCAAGATGCTAGCAGGCAGGGTATACATGGAGCGCCATAACTAAGTGGCTGGCATAGAATACAGAAATATCTGTCCCGAGGTCAAAATGGGAGACGCCCCCTAGGGTGGTCAAGAATGACCGAGCTAACATCCTGTGGGACTTCCAGGCGGACAAAATGGTGACGGCTAACGAGTCAGACATAGTAATGGTGGACAAGCAGAGGAAGACGTCCATAGTGACAGCAAAATCAGGAAGAAGGGACAGGAGAAGCTTGAGAAGTATGAAGGGCTCACAGAAGAACTCGAGATGTGTAGGGTGAAGGTAACTGTGATCCCAGTGGTAATCAGAGCACTAGGTGCAGTGACTCCCAAGCTAGGCGAGTGGCTCCAGCAGATCCCAGGAACAACATCTGAGATCTCTGTCTAGAAGAGCACAGTCCTGGGAACAGCTAAGATACTGCAGAGGACCCTCAAACTCCGAGGCCTCTGGTAGAGGACACGCACTTGAAGGATAAAGATCAAATATGACATGATAGTTGGATGCAGACTATAATGTGATGTCAAATGTGTGCTTACTACCATTCAACATCTACCTAATGTTTAATGCACAAAAGGTCATCTTTGCAGAGCATTATAACACTGTCCTTCTTTTTCTACTTCTAAAGCTCTTTGAATGGCACATTCTTCCAACTAGCCTAAAATACCATTTCACTTGACTGAGTTGCTTTTACAGGAAAAATATTCCACTGTTCTAGCCGTGCCATTTCTGTGTATTCATGTTATCTTAAGTTAAGAGTTCAAGCGTGTGCCCGATTACTCTACAGTGATCATTTCCATCTTTTTTATCTGCGCTGGCACTGAGCGCAGGCCATGATTTGATCAAGTCGATTACTTTGCTGTTTAATAAGGATGTTATCACATACCCAGAAAGTTCTTGCGCTCGGTGAAAAACTTCATATGTCAATCATATTAGTTTTAGAGTTTGGCATGATGTCTAATCACCCTGCCTGAGCACGAATACTGAGGCAGGGGAGAGCCGTATTCCCTACAGGGCTGCAGAGTCAACCATCCAGTTTTTCCATTCTGAACAAGAAATAGAGAGAGACTGAGACTGATTCTTCTCTCCTGACAGAAAGACAATACAGACAATTTACTAGAGAGAATGAGAAGAGGATGCCAGCCTTCCTCGAGCCCTCAGAGATGAGGCCTCCAGTAGCAGACACCTAGACACTTCAACAACAATAACACCAAAGACTCTGTGTGTGTGCGTGTGTGTGTGTGTGTGTGTGTGTGTGTGTTAGAGAGAAAGAGAGAGAGTGTGGCGTTTCCCTAGACAATGAAGATCTCAGAGACGAGGGGAGGGGTGGAGTTCACTCCCCAAATCAAACCTGACTCATTTAGGTCGACTCCACTCACACATGGGACCCCTCGACAACAACAAAACAACTGCATATGCCTGTTTTCCAGAAGGGTAAGCATGCGCAAAATGACACACTTACAGGTCATGTTTATGGTGACGCCATGTTGATTTTATTCAGGGTCAGGTGATCAAGCTCGAGCTTGATGCCAAACAAGAGATAGTTTGCCAGCTTTGCTACAGATTTTTATGACGAAACTAAATCTGAAAACAAGATTGTTAATTTCATAAGGTCGGATTTGTTTTCCCAAAATAAAAAAAGTGCAAAAGCCATGAAAAAAAAAAGTGGGATCGGGGATTCATCTCTATCCCAGTGTAGACTAGACTCACAGAGACCCCTCCACACTGAGGCCTCTGGGGAGCTGCTAATCAACAGAGCAAACAGCCCTCAGACAGCCCAGAAACAGGACCACGGCAGCACCTTCCGTGTAAACACCATTTTGTGTGTTTCTCTATTATGGCTGGTCCACAAGAACAGGCTCCTGAAGAGAAGGGGCCATAAATCTCACTCAGGCTGATATGTGGCTAAGTCACTCATGATTAAAAACACTGCTCTGAAAATGTCACGAGCCAGGAGTAGCAAAATGACCAAAGCTATCAACCCTGCGTGAGATTCTAGGATTCAGAATGGTCGGTCAAACGAATTTGGACTTTGACAGGAAATATTAAAGAAGCAGCTGCTGCTGAAATAAACAAAGACTTGCTAATCAAAGCTGCTTCTTGCCTATGAGATGTCAATTCAGTGTTGGAGATTACCTGATTCGCTCGCTTTAAAAAGCTACACGGCTAAACAGTCTTATTAATCTGCTCCTCGTTGTAGGGTGCGTGCACTTCAAGAGGCTTTTGGCTAGCACAGTGCATTCACCACGAGTAGCTGCAAAGAAAACTTGGCTGGCTTTGAGCTTTAATGTGTCTGTCTTCATATCACAAACACATACCAGCAAGATTTCTAATCTAACATTTTCTCCCTGTAAGCACAAGTAATAGCAGTAATATATTAGGCTGATCTTAAACATTTGCAAACATGCACTCTTTGCTAATTCCAAAGCAAGTTGTTATAAGGTACTCTGTTTACTGTCATCTATAAAACAATGAAATTCAGTAATTACAGTTACAGTTATGTCATTACTTGCATTACAAAGGTTCTTTAGTTATCTGCACGCCGAGCAGCTGTAAAGAGAAAAACAATCCTTTCCTTCACATTAGCGCTACAGTTAGCGAATTAGCAAATAGTGTGCAAGAGAAGGAAAACAGTCTAAGGATTTTAAGAAGCGCACGCTTGTCCTTTTATTGCATGAAAGGACAAGCTTGGATAATGAAATGCAAACTGTGTTCAGGACAGAAACAAAGCTATGCTGCTAACTCAACATCTGAAAACATCTAGACAGACAGCATGCTAACAGAGAGCTAGCCAAGAACCCAGAATGATGATAAACCTATGGGTACACTGGACCATGTCGCGTTGTCGGTTTTGTGTTGATATTGTAAAAACTAAAAGAAACATTGCAAGCATGTCTTCATTTGGATACAGATTTATGTTGGTGAGTGGAACTATAGGATTACGATTAAGGTTAACTGGTAATTATGTTACATTGCATTTTAGGACTATTTACGGAGTAAGGAAAAAGTAAAGTAACAAGTAGTGCCACGAGTCACTTTCTTCAGCAAATAATTAAGCAATGTACTACATTACTTTTAAGAAAAGTAACCATTAATGTGTAATACTTTACTATTTTGGCCCCATTACTGGTGAGAATAGCATGCTTATGCTGGCTTCAATGGGAACATTGTTATTGCATCTCAGTGCTGTGTGCAGAATCACGGAGCACCTCATCATGAATATTAGCTAACTTCTGGGACATTTTTCAACAGCAGAGACAAGACCATTAATGATAGCACATCAGACTCTACACCTTATTTCCACAGTGAGCAACTGTGTCTCTTCAGTGTCATTTTAATGGCACAAAGGATTTTCTTTTCATATCTCTAAGCAAGCTTAAATTGTCACAAATTTAATTGTCACAGCCACTGTGTGAGCCAAAATTGGAGGCTGATGAGTGAGTGAATGAATTTCAGTTTCTGGCAGGTCAGACAGCCTTTAAAGCATGGAGCTCATTCCACCGCAGTTTCCAGACAGCACGTACACAAAATCCATATCGCAAACTTTTCAGCAGTGAGAATATCTTCTTCCTCTGCTCTGAACAAAAAAAAAAAACAAAAAAAAAAAACACCCTCACTCCAGCTGCTCTCTACAGAACAGATGACAAACTTCCACCAGACTCACCAACTATTTCTGGATCCTTTAACGATCCTTTCCTTTTATTGGGAATACAAAAAAGTTATCTGTTGTGGGAGATGAGACGAGAAGGTATGGGGGCTGAGTAAATATGAGGTCCAATGGATAGACTGCCTAATTGGAGCTGCCACTGAGCACATGTGCTCATCTTAATGAAGCACACATATAACAACATATATGAAGTCAGTGAAGTCAAAACTCGTTCCATAATGCAGAGCAGAGCACAACAAGACAAAAAACAAGAAAGCTTCTTACAAACTCAGCAGTGCTCTGCAGTACAGGAAGAACTTCTAATACTTTTTTAGAAAAGTGAACATGAGATGCTTGGAAACAGATGGTATTGTGATGTGCAGAGTCTATGTTTTAGCAAAGCATCGCTCTGATCAGTCACACGGGTTTATAAAAGCACATGAGGATTTCACAAATTCTTCTGGGTAGATACTGTTTTACCCTCAAATAACACGTGTAACTGAGCAACCGGGTGGCATAGTCATTACACAGGCTTTCCTTTAGTTTCACTGCTAACGCAAATAAAGATATTATCGCACAAAAATATCGAGGCTTTTGTAAGAATTGCACGCAAGTAACAGTGTGGCTATAACATTAAGGTAGAGTTGCGCTGAAATGTCAATAAATCTTTACTTTAGTCACTCTATACAGCTTGTTACATCATAAACCGCTGGGATGAATTTCACAGGGAATTAGCCCAAATTTGATACGGAGCAAAAATAAGATTGCTTTACATCTCAGGAAAGAGGTATCATTATAGGTCCAGAGTTTAAAGTGCTCGCAGCAGTGGGACATTTTGACCCCTCAGTAAGGTGTTCAGAATGATGAAATATGCAAGTAACATTGGAGCAATTGCAACAGCAGTTGAAGTTCTAAAGTCGTGATCGTGCGCTGAGAAGCGTGAACTTTTTCGCCAGAGTGTCTTTTTTCACAGTTGTCCGGGCAGACGGATTTCCATTTGAGAAACTTTTGAAGTAGTTGGCACACTCCGTGACTGAGACATCACGCCAAGATGAAAGTTTGCTTACTTTTTTTCATTTCTTGACAAATTTAGATTCTGTCCTTTGAACTTGAACCGCCAACAAGAGGACCGTGGTCCACTATGATCTCAGTGCCACATCTAAAGTGAACTCTCATCATTGTGCAATTTAAGTGTTCTTAGTATTTTTTCAGCTCATCAAACACTTGGAAACAGAGCTTTTTTTCCTCGTGTTTCCTTATTAGGAGCTGCACAAAGCTGGCGAGGCCGGGGTATAAGGGAAGAAAACAAATCAGCAGAGGCACAGAAGATACCTTAATTACCATTTTCTCATTAAGTTAATAGAAAACCGAATCAAAACAACATTATATTTCTCCAAAACTAAATGCAAATGAAAATATGTAAAGAGAAACAAAACGCACAAGCTTCATGTCTGTAACATTTACAGCAAACGTGAATCTTCGGACAGATCAATTCTTTTGAAATAAGATCCCAAACTTAGGTGCAAACCACAGACTGACCCTGTTGCATTTATATTTCTGGGAGTTCTTTTGTCCAGACACAAAATATCTATTTGCACAGAATTTAAATCGAGTGTTCAAATTGATTTACTATCATTTCCACATGTAATATTAATAATAGCCCTGATATTTAATGCCAAAAAAGCATGTCTTAGATTTTATGCTTGATATTGAAATGAACCAGCTGTGCCTGCAACTACTGTAAATCACATGTAAAACTAGCCACACCCGTGAGTGTTTTGTGGGGATTGCGCTCATCCTTCATGTATCTCATTTTTTAAAACATCTGAAACGGTGACAAGATGGAGGCGCTTCTATTAGTCGCAAGGAAAAGGTTATTTATCTGAACTGCTGAAGAAGGTACAAGCTTGCCCACATGGCAGCTGTAACTCTGTTGACATTTGAAGTGTGACTCATGTCACCACCCTGTCCCGAAAAGAGAGGGTGCCCAGATTGAAACTAGGGAACCTCTTGATCTGCAGTCAACTGCTTTGCCCCTGAGCTATACCCCCTGAGATTAACCCAAGGTTGTACTGCAGACATGCTGTGAGTCAGCTAGTTGTGGGTTTCATCTCTGCTACTTGACTAAATAGCACACGACAAAAACAATTTGGGCCGGCAGGCTTTAGGAAGTGGGCAGGAAATTCAAGCCCTTCATGTCAACCTGCATATGCTCTGCTAGAACAAGACACTAAAAACCAAACGAGTTCCAGGATTTTTTTTCCTATGCTCAACATGTGTAGATGTTTCAAAGGAGACAGGATTTTTCCTACACAGCTGAAAAAACTATACTTTTTATAAGTAGTATAACTATCTGCTGTCTCCTGTGCAAAAATGAAGAGACTTTAAAGGTTACTTAGTTTATTTAATAGAAAAAAAAGAATGTTGTACTCATGAACATACATTGATTAGTTTGTAATTACAAACAAATTGATACATCATAAACATAATCCATTAAAAATGCATGGATATAGCCATCAATTCAATATTATTATTAGTCACAATTACTTAAAGTCAGCAGATTGAACACATGATTCTTCCATCTACGTACAGCTGATGAGTTGGCTGAACAGCAAAAGCTGGTTATACGCTAATATTATGTCATCTAATGCAGTGTTTCCCAACCACTGTGAAATGATCAGGTGTGCCGTGGAAGATAATCTGGTTCCACCTGATTAGTACTCCAAGCGATCGCCGTGGGTAACGGGCAGAACAATTACATTCTCTTCCCCTAGAGGGCAGTGCAACTAACTGCTCTAATTAAATGGGTTCCCAACTGCTAGTAAAACAGAAGAAGAAATTACATAATAGTCACGCTGTGAGACGACACAGCGCATAATAGCAATAGATAAATATTTGAAAAGAAAAAAAATAGTATTCAATCTGACCTGGGTCCTGGAGAAAGTTCTGACCCAGATGAAGGCCCTAGCAAGAGTAGTGGACAGAAGAAAGCAAAAAGGCATATTGGGGACCAGTGTTGGTCAAGTTACTTGAAAAAAGTAATCGGTAACTAATTACTGATTACTTCCCCAAAAAAGTAATCCCGTTACTTTACTGATTACTTATTTTCAAAAGTAATTAATTACTTAGTTACTTAGTTACTTTTTAAAAACACGATTTACAACCTGAATAGGTGATAAAGCAATAGATCTTTCAGCCCAATTCTACTTTTTCTACTTAATCCATCATACAAAATGTAATCAAATGGAAAAGTCCCTTTTTAAAACTTGTTCTATTAGTTTTAATCTTTTAACTTTATGCATCAAGCAAAAATTTAATTATATGCAACATTCTCTGACTGGAAGAAATTTGTTTAATATTTAAACCTATTTTCTGCACATTCCAGCACATAAAATATTTTTTTGTGTGTGTTTACACTCACTCTTTCAAATAGATGCAAGTAAAACACAGCAGAAAATAAATAAAGTCAAAGACTACCGGTCCTTTTGCTCTATTTTCACCTGTAAAGCAGGAGTGGTGTAGGCGGAGGTTTACCCTGGTGCAGGTGTGCCGCAGCGGTCAGTGGAAGAATCCGCGAGTTTCTCTGTGAGTTTCCCATTACGTCATAGCGCACTCAGTGCTTGCTTGGAAGTTTAGGGGTTTTTTTCGCTGTAAAAAGAAGTTTTCTTCCCACGCACAACAGACGCTAATGTTTTTGTCACTTTTTATGGAATCAAACTTAAAGTAAGGTCAGTACTTCCACGCTTTAAACGCTGCACGCTCATACTCTCTCCCGCACTCGATATATTATCGAGCTGTTTTCACGAAAGTCGCACTTGCTTACGTCACTGTCATGAGACATTCTCGCAAAAAAATCACGGTTTTAGTAACGCAGTAACGCAGCGTTCCTACGTGAAAGTAACGGTAATCTAATTACCGTTTTTGCAATAGTAATCCCTTACTTTACTCGTTACTTGAAAAAAGTAATTGGATTACAGTAACGCGTTACAAGTAACAAGTAACAAGTTACAAGTAACGCGTTACTGCCGATCTCTGCTGGGGACAAACCGTGTCAATTCCACTATACCTGGTGCAGTTGAAAAATGATCAACATGCTTCTTGTGAGATTTTTGTTGGTGGTGTGCCGTGTGACTTTTCTAATGTGAAATATGTACCATGGCTTCAAAAGGTTGGGAAACACTCATCTAATGTTGGATTGAGTGTCCTAAAAATCCCACTTGCCCCCCTAAATAGGTTCATATGATGTGAGAATGTCATCAGAGTCTATTCACCAAGTATCTGAGTCCAAAAATGTTCCACTTCAAAGAAAATTCCAATAACGCTGGCTAACAGCAGCTAATAAAAATAGCCCCGCTTACCAATACAAAAGTTCAGCATATCCTCAAAAACTCACCTCAGAATTTCCTCTCAATGGACAGAAGTGATCTTCACTAACTCATCAGCTCATTTAAGCCTCCTTTCATAAAGTTTTACAGCCTAGCTGTAGCCTGTCAGGTAACAATCACTACAGATGAACGACCATCGCAGCTAGAATTATGTATTTGAATGGGCGGAGTAAGAAAACAGAATTCAGTTGACTGAATCTGCAATGTACAGACACTTAGTTGTGCGATTTTACACAATGTACCTTTAATAATTCACAGTTCAAGTCTATAACATAAGAGAGGAAGCAGCTGTATTCTTGTATGCAAACATTCCCGACCATGAATTCATTCAGAAATATCAGCATGTGGTTTCTTAACAGCTGAATGGACCGCACAGGGAGTCTGCGCCATGGGTAGCTGCTGCACATTCTCAAATGAACTTGACCGTAATATTTAAATGGCTTCAAAATGAAACCACGGGTATGCACAAATGTTCTGTTTTGATCAGAGCCGTGAACGTGAGCCAAGGAGATGAGAAGGTGGCAGAGGAGTATTCTGGGATTTGCTTTAAAAGCTAACTTATCTTTGAGGAGCTGATGAGAAACGGGAGGACAGCGAGCATTGAGCGGCTGAACTCTGGATCCCTGTCCCACAAGCAGGCTAGGACCAGGAAAACTTCACACAACATCTTTCTATTGTGCCACACTCTAGCTGGAGTGAGTTTTACTGCACTGTGTGTTATTTAGCCTCTATTTCTGTGAGACGGGGTATGCGGCAAGAAAAGAAGAAAAAAAATTCTGCACTTTCAATTTATCCAGCACAGCCTCATGGTGAGATCATTTCAGCTGCTATCAGCTGAAATTAACTTGCCCTATTTTCCAAGAGTGATACATTCTCTGTATTTGAAAAAAGATTTGTCCGTGACAGACGTGCTCTTAAAAACTGACACAAAGTGACTCGTTAGAATCAAAGTTTAATATCTGTGGGTGTGCGTCTGCTCGTTTGTCATGGCGTTAACCTGCAAAACAATTATTCCGTCCCGCGCTGAAGCACACATCAACGATCTCGTGTCACACATTAGCATGTGTTCATGAATGTCTGTCTGTATGAGATGTGTGTAAACATGTATGTTTTCTTTCCACCCACATGTGGCTACACATGCATGTAAATGCTTCCCTGGTGTGTGCGATTTGAAGCGGACACATTTCACAGGTGACCTCCCTGCGGAAGACAATGAAACAGAAAGGGATGGGAGGCTCTTAGAAAAGGGTTAATGAGCTGGGTGGAGGAGCTGTGGGGAGGTCCGCTGGGACGAAGAGCCGGGAGACAAAGGGATGCTAAACACCCCATAACCCTTTAGTGACTTGGTGAGTCAGAGGAGCAGGAGGTATTGCTCTTGGCCATCTGTGACCCTTTTTTAACATACAGCACAGACACAATGTAAATGAAGCCCACAGGTTCTCACTGACTAACGAACAAAACAGTTTTTTTTCCTGTGTGTCATTTTGTATTTGTAGTTAAAGCAATTCTTTGAAATGTTTTGAATATGAAAAGAAATGAAAGCTCAAGTAATTATGCTAATTATTCTGAAGTATAATCATTATAATTACCATGCAGTGATGTTCTTGGATTAGGACTAAAAATATAGTTTTTTCTTTTTAATTTGCTTTCTTTGTTTAAATGTTCCATCCATTTATATTCTTCACACGTCACAGGGGGCTGGAGCCTATTCCAGCTGCCATCGGGCGAGAGGTGGGGTACACCCTGGCCAATCTATTGCAGGGCTAACAATGAGAAACAGGCAATCATTCACCCTTATCTGCAATTTAAAATCATCCATTAACCTAACCCTACCAACTGCATGTATTTGAACCGTGGGAGGAAGCCAGAGTACCCACAGAGAACCCACGCACACCCGGCCAGACACTGGATTCAAACCCAGGATCTTCTTGCTACTCATCGCTCCACCGCATTTAAATGCTCCACATTTTTGTACTGATAAAGAGAAACATTGCAAGTTTACCACCACATATAAGAAGAGGATGTGTAATAATGAACTCCATGTTTCGTTGTGTTTCAATGGAATCTGAAAGACGTTAGAAAATCTGTTTCTCATATACAGCTGAGCCAGGAAACTGAAGTAAGATGCTCGCGGTCATTCTCCTTAGAGTAAGAATGAGAACTGAGCTGAAGAATCTGGAAGCAAAAAGAAGAGATCTGTTTTAATTAATGGCACAGAGGCTAACTACTGAAGACCTAAACCTCTGGTTTGGTTTATTGAATTATTTTGATCATTTAAAAAATGGGATTGTAACTTGGCAACAGAAGCCATCCCAGTGGTCAAAAAGTAAGGGGGAAAAACAGATGTTCCGAACACAGTTCCTTTGTCTTGGGTGAAATCAATCACAGGTTTTTCTTAAAACTCCATAAATATGTCCGCGTTCAAAAAACAGAAAAAAACAAACTGCATATTGAGCCTGCACGAAGATGCCATATTTCAGCTACAACAGGCAGAAACGAGACTGTTGAATGTCCTTTTGGTGCTGAGATGACACCGAGGTCAGCGCAAACAAACAAACAAACTCCCTCCTCTTGCTGTCTGTCACGAGGTTACGGCCATTTACTGTTTTATCCATTTTTGCATGTCACAAAGTGTAAATGACT
The DNA here is from genome assembly GCF_051167445.1 of Perissodus microlepis. Lineage (NCBI taxonomy): Eukaryota > Metazoa > Chordata > Actinopteri > Cichliformes > Cichlidae > Perissodus > Perissodus microlepis. Next base: position 6,642,829 of record NC_140469.1, read on the forward strand.
TTGTTGCTCGGTGAAGACCTCTGCATGTCTCTGTTGCTTTAAGTGTGACACAAGTGACCTGCAGGACATCTCTCAGCCCAGCTCAGGAAGCAATAAAGCAGTCAACAAACTCACACACATGTACACACACAGACACATCTCCACATGATTCAGCTGTCTAGCTAAGGCTTTACTGGGATCCTAGCAGAAGTAATAATAGGAATCAAACTGGTAGCGCCTTCCCAGCAGTGCTGAGTGGAGACTTTTACCACTCTGAGCACTTCACACTTCATTACCAAAACACTGTCTTCCCCATTTAGCGTTGCAATAATTGTTGTAATAATTAGCCATAATAAGCTCTGGATGATATTAGAAACATATGAGCATTTTTATGACTATATTCTCAGCGACTGTGAAACAGAACGCCCACTCCTCAGCAGTTTAAAGACCCACCTTGGGCGCTCCATCGCTCTCCCTCTCCGCACTGCGAGCGTGAGTATGATTAAGAGTTGACATAACTAATAGCCTCTCCACTAACGCAGGTAGGGAGAGGCAGTTCAGAGTCTCCTAAGGACCAACGGGCTTAAAAGTGCTTTCAGCTTGCTAATGATGAGCTTGCTATCCCAACATCCTCTCCTCTGAGTGTGTACTCAGCTCTGAATCTACGCTGAGAGGTGTTATGCACAGCTGGAGTGGACCGCTGCCAAAGCAAGGTTGAGTAGATCTATGATAGGTGATGCAGACACAAACATACATTTGCATGCAAAGCCTGGAAGTCGGGGAAAAAATCAAAAAATATTTGCTTATTTTTGTACTTAATTAAAAAAAAAGTGTCATTCTTATTTAGGGTTCTCAGACTTGCTATCAAGTATTTTTGTCAGTGCTGGTCTTCATAGATCTACTCGGCAGCATGAACTTAGAAAAATGATTATATTACCACATCTTACATCCCATCAATAAATGCTTTTCCTTTGCAGGAATTTGGGGAATTAATACAGATAACTCGATTGTAATTTCCTCAAACAGACATTTGTAAAGCAGGGGCTGGACAACATAGAATATAGCTCTGGCTGTATTAATGTTTTGTTGAATCAGAGCTGAATAAATGTTGTTCTTGTTCAGTGTTAGCGGAGAGGATAAGCCTGTCATGACAAATGTCATGATGATGAATCATGTTATAGCACTGCAGAGGATGAGAGAGAAACAGAGAGCCTTAAAAAAGGCTATTTCACCACCTCTTCCAGGAGTAATATATAAAAGAGAGAAAAAAAGAAACAAACAGAAAATTCGAGCTCTCCGGATGAGAAATTATGGGTTGTTTCTTAACAATTTCATTGCCTGTAATGATAAAATTCAGTGAGGGATTGACTGTGTTTCTTACATTTATTATTCCCCACAGTTTCCTTTGAGCAGAAACCAGCTACAGAACTAAGTGCTGGAGAGGGATATAAGCACTTTCCTTTGTTGCTATAACACCTTGTAGCCCATTTTCTTGTAGCCCTCATCTAATTACATTACCCAGATGCCCAGCTCATACATCATTAGCTACTCATTTTTTTCTCCATATGAACAGTCTGTGCACAAAACATCTTTCTCTGCAACACCCACAGGATCAGAAGTTTTCATCTCGCTGCCCTGTCTAATTCCATCTTTGTTATTCAGTAGTTATATGCTTGTTAAATAAGAAACGACTATAGAAGAAGCACTGGTAATATGACACGCAGTCTGAGGTTGGAAGGTGCCTCTCATCATGAGTCACCAAAGCTCGACTGAAAAGAAGATGATTGCATAATCTGAGTTTGCAATGAAAACCATGCTTATGGATGCCATATGAGCTGCAACTTCAACACAGCTCAAATAATGAATTTAACATTACAGCCACGGGAAAGTATGAAAAATGATGTTTTCCATGTATTTGCAACCTGTATGAACTCTTCTCCCAAAAGCTTCCAAGTATTTCTAATATGCCTTAGGGAAAATATACAGTGAAATTATCTTAAATGATCTAAAAAGTCCTGCTATCATTATCATCATCATGATGTAGCATGCTATACTTTATTTAGCAAAATCAGTGGCATTATGTTTTTTTTAAATGCAAGATCAAATGACTTCTATAGACAACAGAACACAGACTTTTGGTTTGGAAGTGTAAACTAGTTCTTATATACACATCCTTCATGTCTCTGTGATGTTGAGTACAATTTAAACCCATTACAGTGAAAAACAAAACAAAAGGGATTTACAAAGGCACATACAAAGAAGCAGAAATCCATTCATTCATACAAACATAGTATGAATTAGGGGTGGGGGAAAAAATCGATACTGTGTAGTATCGTGATATTTTGTTTGCTAATAATGTATCAATACAGGGACAGCAGAAATCGATATTTTGTTACAAAAAAAGTTTTTGTGGACTCTGACTTCAGAGCATGTTGATCAGCTCCTTTTTCTGAGCAAGAATCCTGACATTCCTTCACTGTCCAAATGTGTTTAACTTGTTTTTTGGCAGCAATAAACATGACAGTTTACTTATTTTAATTTAAGACATGTTTTATTTTAATTAAGTTTAAAACTTTTTTATTTAATGTAAAATTGTATTTTGTTTTAATTTACTTTCAAATTCTTCAGTTGCTGAATGGGCTGCATAGTTTTCATAAATTGCATAGTTCAGAATAGCTATAATTGGACTAGACTATAATACAAACCGTTCAGTTTGTCAACAATAAAACTGACTGAAATGAGAGAAAGACTGAGTGTGAGACTTTGATATTAGATAAAATTAATATTGATAAAGTTTACCTTTATGTACAGAATCTGAATATCGCAAAATATTTTAAAAAATTGCAATAATATTGTATCGTGCGTTAAGTATTGTGATAATATCGTATCGTGGGATGTATGGTGATTCCCACCTCTAGTATGAATGGGTTAGGTTTAATATTTTTCAAGGGACTCTGATTTAAAAGTTAAAGGGTTTTGTTAAAGGAAAATAAACATGACCTGAGTTGGGAGGCGTAGGTGAGCTAGCATGTCGTACTACTGTCCTTGAAGACATTTTCCCTTTTTTTGCCCGTATCTCAAAATACATTCAATGAAACTAAAATATTTTAAAAAGTTGTCATCAGTCACTACTAAACCATAATTTAGATCCTGTTTTTGCTCTATGTAAGCTAAAGCTCAAACGATGAATGAACTCCAATTCCATTTTCCTCTGCAGGATTGAAATCAGCAGACGAAGATGACGTGAGCTGGGTTAACCACCTGACAGGAGCAGTCAGCTGACGCACACTGCGATTCTTCTGATATCAAAGTCCCAAGATTGCACTGCGTCACCCGCTCACCACTGAGGTGAGAGATTGAAGGTGGCTGTGGTGCGGAGAGAGTTGGAGAGAAAGAAGGCAGATAACAGAGATAAGTATCTGTTCCTCGTATCACACTGAGCTGCACAGGGTCCCAAACTTAAACCTGGTAGTTTATCTATAATGGGCAATCACAGCCTTTGGAATTCACCCAAACCCACTGGGAGGGCCCCCGTGACAGAGGGCGCAGGCCACTTCTTAAGCCTTAAATCTAAGATGGAGATCCAGTGTTTTGTGTCACGGAGTGTCCCCCTCTCTGCTGTGACTTTTACATGGCCTTGGCTGGTGGCAGGGAGCCTCCTCAATGGCAGGCCACTAAGCCAAATTGATTAGATGAAAGCACTCCTCTTTGAAGGTGTCAACCCCCCACCTCCACCCACGAGCAATTTCTCTAATGGCATCCAGGCAACCCTGTCGCCGCAGAGCCTCGAGGACCAAGACGGGCAGAGATTCAAAAGATTCAGCAGAGGAGCAGGTCGGTCGAGGAATGGACAATTTGTCATTACACTGCAAGTCTGACTTGGCAGGGGGGTTGAAAGTTGTAAAGTGGTCACAGTGGAAATGGAAAAGAAAAAGTTATCCATAGATTTTTCACTTTGAGCTGAACAAAAAATAATGCCAGTTTTGTAATGGATCAGTGCAATCACTGTGATCTTTTTGTTAGCCTTTTAAAGCCACTCCACATCAATGTCAGTGTACTTTTAACCACTGTCAATAACACTTGAGCTTCTCCCATTTCCTGATTGTGTGTCCTAAACAAGTGCTGTGGACTTTCTATAAAAACCTAAAAATAAAAAACACAGTAAAGTCAAGTTCAAGTCAAGGAAGAAACACGAACTGGATGTCCGTGTGTGTGTGTGTGTGTGTGTGTTCAGATTTCAGAGATAGCTTCATAGACAATTATCTTAATCTAATTGCAAATTGGAATTGCAATGATCCAAAACAAAACATGCAGACACATGTCGTGTTGAAAGTGATCCGTCCTTGTTGCTCAAGCCCAAACAGCAAAACTGCCTGTTCAGATAAAAATTCAGTTGCTGTCAGATTAATGCAAAGGAATGCATGCTTCAGTCACACATTTAAGTTTTCCTTGAGTTCCTTAAAGCTGTAGATACACAGCTCATAAAACATCTGCTCTCAATGGGGAAAAACATCATGGTGGACATCTATACTGATGTGGACAGGGTAATGTTTTAGGGACAAATTAATGCCACAAAAAGCCACAAAAGGCTGAATTTAGACACCCAAAAAATCAAAGGGAAAAACTGATGTGGCAGATATCATCACTGCAACAACTAAAAATGATACTGAGTAGTTTGAATGACCCCTACGTGCTTGCATCGAGGCATGCTCCTAATGAGATGGTTTGACCTGCAACCTCGTGAGACGAGCAGAAATGTTTCAGAGGTTTTCTATTGGATTTAGGTCAGGCGAGCTCATGACCAGTAAATGGTATCAATTCTTCCATCCTCCATGAACTGGCTTCAAACCAAGACCCATCTGCTAGTAAAATAGCTCACTTTTATTATCTTTGGCCTTAAAGAGCTATTAAAACACTAGCTCCCAATTTGTAGCAACACTAGCATCACTGAAGAATCTGCGTTTATTCATATGAAACTTTCAAAAATAGCAACGCAAAGTCAGCTCCTGGTTCAAATCACTGAACTGTGGAGTGAAATTCTTTGAGTAACAGAGAACAGAGCATTCAATTTCGAAGCAAGCGCCATTAAGATCCGGTGTTAATTTAAAGTTTCAGACAGTTTCTTACTTCTGAAAGATTAGAATTTAGTGCGAAGTAGAGGCAGAGGCAGCTCCGGCATCCGTATAATTACGGGAAAATTACATTCATTATTGTAATTTACATCTCATCTCCAATCCAATTATTAACAGTTTGACCTGCATGGCACATGTTAGCATGGAAATCTAAAATGGGCTCCCGAGGCGGTGGCAAGAGGAGGGGTGGAGAACGGAAAGTGAAGCGAGAGGTAGAGTTTTGGGACTGCGGGAGATGGAGGAGGGAAAAAAAACAATCAATATGGCTCTAAAAGATGATGATTTTAAGTAGCCATAATTCTCTGCCTCAGAGCACAGCTGCCAAGGGTGCTGCTGCTACACTTTGATGCCTGATTTGCAATAACGCTGCCAGTAATTCACTCATCTGCATCTCTGGAGGGACCATCAGCTGTCTGTTTATCTCACTGACCATGTACATGCGATGCCAGTCAGCCTGACGCTTAAAACAAGTTTTGAGACAGCAACATATAAAAAGAGTTGATGTGCATTACATACAATCTCCCAGGAACTAATAGGCTGTGTAATACAACCCTGTTTGCAGTTTCTTGGTGAAGCGTCCCCTCACCACTGCAACAAACAATACATGTCATTTGCTTCACCAACCTGATGACCTCTTTTCTACCATCCTTCTTCATCATCTTGTCATGTTCTCCAAACACTGCTCTTCATAGAAGTAAGGCTCATTACAGGAGACGTTATGTGCAGGAATCAGTTTTTCTGCTTAACCACAATCTAAGATTAGCTATTTATGCAATATTTATGCAAAAAACATGCTTTAGAGCATGTTTGCCTTCAGTTAATCCAAAATGCTGCAGCAAGAGTCCTGACAGGGACTAGAAAGAGAGAGCAGATTTCTCCTGTTTTGGTTTCTCTTCATTGGCTTCCTGTTAAATTCAGAATTGAATTCAAAATCCTGCTCCTCACATACAAGGTCTTAAATAATCAGGCCCCATCTTATCTTAGTGACCTTGTAGTACCATATCACCCTATTAGAGCACTTCGCTCTCGCACTGCAGGCCTACTTGTTGTTCCTAGAGTATTTAAAAGTAGAATGGGAGGCAGAGCCTTCAGTTTTCAGGCCCCTCTTCTGTGGAACCAGCTTCCAGTTTGGATTCGGGAGACAGAAACTATCTCTACTTTCAAGATTAGGCTTAAAACTTTCCTTTTTGCTAAAGCATATAGTTAGGGCTGGACCAGGTGACCCTGAATCCTCCCTTAGTTATGCTGCTATAGACATAGGGTGCCGGGAGATTCCCATGATGCATTGAGTTTTTCCTTTCCAGTCACCTTTCTCACTCACTATGTATTAATAGACCTCTCTGCATTGAATCATATCTGTTATTAATCTCTGTCTCTCTTCCACAGCATGTCTTTATCCTGTCTTCCTTCTCTCACCTCGACCGGTCTCAGCAGATGGCCGCCCCTCCCTGAGCCTGGTTCTGCTGGAGGTTTCTTCGTGTTAAAAGGAAGTTTTTCCTTCCCACTGTCGCCAAAGTGCTTGCTCATAGGGGGTCATATGATTGTTGGGTTTTTCTCTGTATCTACTGTACAATATAAAGCGCCTTGAGGCAACTGTTGTTGTGATTTGGCGCTATATAAATAAAATTGAATTGAATTGACTTAAATTAAATTTAATTTAATTGAAGTTTGCGTAGGCGAAGAAAGCTTTCACAAACTCATCACCGTGACATCCAAATAAGAAAAAGTGTGGCTAGTATCTATGAAGAAAATCAGCAGAAGGTCAAACAGGTCTTCACAGTTTAATTCATTACTTTATGATTCTGTTCAACAATAATATCTAAAAGGTTTTTCCATGAGATAAAGAGGGTAAGAGCTATTAGATATAGAACAACACTGAGAAAACACTCTGTCTTCTGTGTAATTCACATGCAAGGCTTTGGAGGGCAGAAATAAGGTCCACACCCCAGCATCCACCATGAACACTCAATAAAATTACACTGCATAATGACTGCACGTTATAGTATAGTTACAGTCAAATTCTATAGTTTGTATCTACTGTAAAGAAACAGAGCAATCTACAACCACTCTGCAACACTGAGAGAGTTTAAATAAAGTTCTAAAATGTATTTTCTCTTAAAAAAAATGTTCAGGAGATGATACTTTTTCAAATGCAGGAACTTTGATGGCTAGGCTACCAACTGTAAGTGCCTCGATGCATGTTCAATCATCCTGAACGCTGCGTTTTCAATCATTATTTGAGATATTAGATGACCTAAAATTACATACAGGTGGCCTGAAATTTTGTCCATTTCTTTTCATATAGTGTTTCCACTGAAAGATTGATATATTACACTGATACTCAAGGTTAATTAAATAAAAATAATCTCTAACTATCTCAGTCAGACATAAAACACGATTAGGCAGAACAGCGATGTCCATCTCAGTCGCTGTATTTAAGATAGCGGTGCAACATGAGGCTTCCACAAACAGACATCTGCTCCCATTAATTTTTAATGGATTCATTTTAAGTTGTGGGAATGCTTTAGTTTGTTTAAAGATGTAATTACACACTAATCAATGTATATGAATGAGGACAGTAGTCTTTTTTTCTATTAAATAAAATGTAAACAAGTGATACGTTTCACTTTAGTTTTATTGCCATGGATTCACATGATTTAAATTACACTTAATTGAGCAGTTTGATCTGAATGTGCTAATTTTAAGTCGCTCTTTCAACACACAAACAGCGTTCAAAGCTATAAATGAGTTAGGGTAAAATCGTGGTGGTTTGTGTGAAGCTTTTTGACAGCAGGTCAGACAACATCGCACCTGCTTTTTCCACACTGTGCCTCTGGTTCACTTTCAGACTGCCACCATTCTCACGTCATTTCCATAAATCTTCACATTCTATCAGGTTGGAACGAGCTTTTGTGTCAGAGCAGAAGAGTAAAGTCAACTGTTCATTCATGTGCACGAGTGTGTCAGCCGGCGCCTATATGTGCGCTTTGGCTTTGAACGTCTTAGATGTCCTTTGAAGTTTAAGACAGCTCTGCATCAAGCTCACTGGTTCCACTTCACAAGATGTGAATATGTGGACACAAGCAACATCTGACTCACCGACTTGAGCGTTGCCATTTCCTGATTGTGTGTGCCACATGTGAGTGCGTGCACGTCCATCTTGCTCTGGCATGTGTGCTTTTGCTCATGCGTGACCGAGTAACCCACTGCGTCTCAATTCCTTCCGTTGTCTCAGTTTCTACCTGTCTGTCTAACTTAGGGCAATGACATTCCCAGGACACCTTTCGAAGTCTCGACAGACACTCAACTCTGAATAATACACCTGAAGCATGTCAAGTAAATCACACTCTGGTCAGATTGGTGTCAGTTAGAAAAAGTTTACTTTTTTCACGTCTGTTTGAGTCAGGATCTCACAGCCCTGTTACAAACAAATTAATAACATTGCTCACATTACTCCAATCCAGAACTGAATGGACGTGTTTTGACAACCTGTGGTCACCTTTATCAACACAGTGTCAGCCAAGGTGATTCAGAACAACAAAGCATAGCATTACCTAAGCAACACAGATTTTTGGGGGCTATAATTTAGTAGCTGAATTTCACACCACAAAATAAGCAGATACCCAAGGAGCTGAATGTAAGCATCAGTGCAGACCACGGTCTGAAATTATTACCTTTTGTTATGCTTGGCTTCCCAAGTAACTTTTAGCTTTCAGACGTCAGCTTTCATGTGCCTGACCTTTAAAGCTTTGCATTTTGAATGTCTGCTAGTGGCATACATTTCCAACTCGTTCTTACAAAAGCACAGCACAGGCCTCAAGGTACTAGTCACACTGATGATAATTTTTCTCTTCTTTGCATCAGAAGGCTACTTTCTCTTTTTTATACTGTACCACTCAACAATGCCAACTACCTTTTGCTTCAAGGCAGAAAATTGACTTCACGCTTCCAAATATTCCAGTCTACAGCTCAAGAACATTTCACTGGACGTGTGATTGGGTCAAGTAGACCTGAGAACTGTGCATTTTTTAAACAGTTATGAATGAATCAAGAATAAAGACAGGTGACAATAACAATTAGTGGTGATGTAAATGTTGATGCTAGACTCACTGGATAGCAGAGCAGATGGGGTGACTTCAATCTCACTACTGGCCTGGTAGGGCTGGAAGGCTGATGCTGAATTCATCTCACTGGCAAAGGGTTCTGGGCTTTGTGTACCTGTGGAACTGGCACTGGTACCGTCGCCTCCATTGTGAGGATCCTGCTCTTCATATATTGCAACCAGCTAGACGGAGAGGAGAAGGAAGTATTTGTATGTTAGCATGTGCTTTGAAGAAAAAAACGAACAAATAGATGGTGCCGATGGCTTAGTAGATGTGTAGACAGACAGACAGATAGATGGATAGATGTGGAGATAGATGTATGTCCAGATAGATGTCTAAAATGATGTCTAGATGGCTAGATAGATTGATAGAGGTCTAGATGTTTAGATAGATCGATAGATAGATGCATGTCCAGATAGATAGATTTCTAGATAGATAGATGTCTAATATCTATCTATCTATCTAGATATCAATGTCTAGATAAATAGATGTCTAAATGTCTAGTTAAAAGAGTAAATAAAACTGCCAAACTGCCACCATGTGAGCATGCTTTTTATTCAGCTAATCTACTACTTTTGTCCCCATTCACAGATATGCATACAATCACTTTCTCTACAGTTTAATCTTGCAACATCTGCAGTCATGGAGCATGAGGTGCTCAGGGTTGCCAAGTTAGGCTCCCACAGCGAGCAGCTGCTCCATTCTAACATAGGTGATACGTTGCCACATTTCCCAGGCCAGATAGGAAGAACTCCTCATAGCATCCCATAATTATCTGAGTCTAACACACACCACTGATTACTACAGCCACCAAAAGAGCAAGAAAAAGACCTCATTTAGGTTAAAGTAAAAAAGACGATCAGCTGGGAAAAAAAATCAGACTGGCCACTACCAACTCATGTGTCAAAGCTTTACTTAATACTCGTGGACTGAGAAGGATGCACAAGGAGAGAGAGATGAAAGAGATGAAAGATCCCCACAATGCTGCACAAACTGCAGTCGTGGAGTGAAGGTACCAATGCCAAGTTGCTTTCATTGCCAGCACAACCTGTTAATAAACCTCTCTGAAGGAGATTAACCTCTCAATCCATCGAGACAGAGCAACCAGGCAGCGGCTGAGCGATAGAGATCGTGCGATGCAGGAACAATAGCATGTATATTACAGACATAAGATGACTCCCTTTTATGTCTTGTGCTTCCTCCAGGTCTGTGTAATGGAAAGCTGTGAACGTGGAGGGAGCAAACAGCTATTGTGTATCCCATATCGTATTTGTCTGAAGGTAAAAATAGCACAAGCGTTTTTCTGTGTATTTGCTGTTTTTCATCACCTCAAGTGCAGGAAAATCTGCATATAAACAAGTTTAGAAGCCCCTGCTCTTCTTTTTGATTTAATTCATTCATATGCAGAGGATGATGCTCAAGCGTGCATGTGTTTGTGTCCGACTTTATGGCTCTCGGTGAGTATGCCCATGTGGTTTACTTTTGCTGTAATTCACCACACAATTAAAGCAAACTGTTTTGTTTAGGGTGTTTTTTTTCCCCTTCCTTTCTCTCTAAAATGTTTCCTTGAATCCCAATGCCATTCCTGAGACACACTCCATCACCAAAGGATTTCTCCCATTTCGCTCTAATCGTGTTCCATTCGTATGCTGAAATTACATTTCTCAGGTTGTAAGGGTTTATCACAAATTTACTTAGTGCAAAAGAGAGGCAATCAGAAAGGGGGGGGGGGAAGAAAGAAAAAAGGCCTCAATATTACAAATCAGGCAGTTTGAGGAGGTAATATCGTGCAGGTTTGCTCACTGGGAAGTGTGATTATTAAGCAGGCAAGAAAAGCTGCTTTGCTTTGTGTTGAACTGCAAACACAGTTAATAGGCAAAAACGAGGATAAATATTGATCAGTGTGCCGTTCCTGCAATCTGAGACTATTTTTAGGGGGGGCTTCTTTGAATGAATTGTTTAAAATTCTGCTCCGCCGGCTCCTTTTTTGAAGTGTTAATGATGAGCAGGCCAGCTATGCGAAGGACCAGAGGCAGCTGGGAACACAAACAAAAGTAGAAGGGCCGTCTCCAGCGGCATTTGCGCCGCCCCAGCGTACAGTATGCGCGACTGCATGACTCATTAGCGACAAAGCAATCAAGCCTCCCATTCATATGTTTCTGGGAGCATTTAGCGATCCAGCAAGCCATCTCCCTGCCAGTTGCCCATTTGAGAGAAGTGGTGAATACTGTTGTTGGTGTTGTGGAGAAGTATGATTCATTTTTAAATACACCCCAAATCCCCCTAATTAGGTCCACTTTGCAGTGACGCACAGTCTTTCACCAGACACTCTAGAGAGCACTCTGCTGGTATCAGACACGTACAACTAAACTCATTCACATTCTCTCCGTTTCATAATCAAATGGGTCCGCATTTATCCCGCATTCAATATTTATGGGCTCTTGAAAGTGCTCGTTCCTCCCTTCTACCCAAGAAGACATGTAAAGTACACAAGCTGAGGGCAGAAGCATCAAACTACTGTAGGTCGTCCAACTTATAAAGCCAAGAAGAAGAAAAAAAGAAAATGCAGTAACTGGCTGATTCCCAAACTAGCAGACACATCTTTTGCTTTTTGCCGTGTCCGTTGTTGAGCTGATCTATTCACTGATACTACGTTCCAATAATTCTTCTGTAAGTAGAGTACAGCTTCCTTTAAAAATGGCTTTTTCAACTATCTGACCTCAGACGGATGCAGCTTGCACAGCTATCTGTGTTTAATTTAAGTCTTTAGCAGCGATGGTCATAATACCACAATAAGACAATTGGTTTTTTTTAACTGTACTTTCTGCATTGTGTTTACCTGCAAGGCTGCAACTCTCATTTCTTTTCCAGAAAGGTCGAGAATTGCTTGAAGTCAGCTGTTTGAGCTGTGACCAAAAAAAAAAAAAAAAAAAAAACTACAATCGAAAGGTAGAAAAATGAGCTGGCAAACAGCCTAACCTGAGCTTTTGTTTGACTTACACGGTTATCATCAGTACAAAGTGTCTTTGGAGTACCCAATAAAGAGTCCTCGCCTTCCTCCCTCTGTGCGAGGCCTTTCCAGCGCCACCGTGTCCTCTGTCTGTGCTGTGGAGAATGGGACACACTTGGCCAGAGGGAAAGCTGACGCAATTCTTGCTGTTGACGGGACAGAGCTCAAGCGGCAAAGCACTGAAAGCCATCACAAAAACGCTTTCCCTCCATCTGGGAATTGGTCACAGCCACTTTAGAACTGAGACACTTTCACTTTTCACTTTTCTTTTTTTTTATTCTCACACTTTCCCCCCTGTGGCTGCCATACAGCGGCCATGGAGTTGCATTCAGAAGTTTTTAAAAAAATAAGAGGAAAAAGTTTTTTAGCGATGAAGCACAGACGGGAACAGCATGGCTAATTGTCAAGTGGCGTGACAGCTGAGGCTGAGGATTCAGAACAGATAGGAGGGAAGAAGGAGGGAGGCTGGAGAAGAATTTTAAAAAAGCCCCTGAAAAACAAGATGCTATAACCTATCATAAAACAGACTTTTATATGATAACCAAAAGGGTAGGGAGAGAGGAACGAGAGAAGGCGAGCACATTACAGGATGTGAGTTGAAGAAATGTTCCAGTTTCCAGTCTCAGGATAAACTCTGGAGCGATTTGAAAAACCTATTTAGCTCCTACCTGCTTCAGTTGACAGAAGCAAGGGAAAGAAAAGAACTGAACTGAGTCTTATTTCATGGGCCTCTCTCTCTCTCCAGTAGGGAGCTACAACACTGCCGCTACCTTAAGCCCCCGGAGCAAGGCTGACACTCATCCACTCTCAGCTGGTTCCACTGACTGTCACAGCAGCTGCCAATCAACCGCTATCTACCTGGATGCCTGAGGGCTGCTGGAAAGAGGCAAGAGCAGGGGATGGCGAGAGATGATGATGAAGGGGGCGAGACGAGGCAGAGGATAGGAGAAGGGAAAGAAAAGAGAGGAGTCGGATGAAGCCGGGCATTTTCTGCAGTCTGGGTAGAAGATGTATTTGGAATTTAGAATTTCCATATCTATAACACAGAGAGCACTGAGACAGGGCACCGAGAAAAGAAAAAAAAACAGAATCTCAGGGAAGCCTTTCATGTTGGCCTCCTTTGATCTCTATCCAGCTTTTGGCAGCAAGGTGGAGAAGAAGAAGAAGAGATGGAAAGGAAGCGGCTGAGGAGGGAACGAGGAGCTGTTTTGACAACTAAACCCCCCCTTCCTCCCAAAACTCCCAGATACATCCTTCTACCCACCCACACACCCCAGCACCTCTGATCTGTCATGAAGCCCGGGCATTAGGAGTGGCACTGGTACAAAACAGCCGTCCCAAGCGCTCACAAAGTGGTGCTCCGAAGACACAAGACAACAGAGGTTATTAGAAGTCACGGGGCAGCACTCGCAGTGCCAGTGAAAACATGTAATACCTGCACTGCAATGCTCTGACGCTAATCCATATCTGCCACGGCAGCTTTTTTACAGCCCAGTGGAAGGGACGCCTGACACGAGTCAACCGGCGGCAGCCCCCCCATCCGCTCAATCCACACCTTCAATTAAAGAGCACATCCGAAGTCGTGCCAGCCTGCAACCTGCTGTGAATATTTATTGCTGTAGCTAAAAAGTCTCCCCTTAGAGGAGAGATTATTTATTCATTTGTCTTACTCCCCCCCCCCCCCCCCCTTCCATTCACATCACATCCAAATGGTAAAATTCAATGTGAATCTAACAAGTACTGCTTACAGCTTAAAGAATAGGCACATTTGTCTCCTGCAGTTGGATATGTGCGTGTGGATGTCGCTCCGTGGAAACGTCTCATATTTGTTATGAGATGAACGAGGGAAAGATTAACACTTTGCTCAGTGCATTATTCAAAATGATAAATGAATGGATGCCACGTTGTTATGCAATGTCTGCGGTAAGTCATATATACTGCCTCTGATAGCACAACACCACACACCCCCACACCCACACAAACAGACCAGGTTTCATCTCCCCTCCCTATCATTTATCATCATTTTATTGCAAGGGCACCAGGGGCGCAAAGTTATTACGGGTACAGTAGTGGTGGAAACTGTGAAAGCCACTTACTCCACCAGAAACTCCAAGGACTCGAAACTTGTTGAGTAATAGCTACGAGGCACCATCCCTCATCCACGCGCCAACCATCTATCCATCCACCTGTCCATCTACCGTTCACCTCACTTGACATGCTCATTCAGTCATGAATCCCGCATGCATCCATCACAGTGTACACTTTTTGATCATGTATTGGCATGCACACAGATCTTAATACACCAATGACGCATCTTTCGCTGCTGAATCGGTGTCTTCGTTTTCTCATTTGCCTTAATGCACTCATCTAAGAGAACATGTGTCATGTTTTGGGCTTGGATCTGAGCTAACCCATTCAAAGTCCAAAGACACACAATAAAACAAATTAGCTGAAGCATTAGATGAACAGCTCCCATGTTTTGTTAAGCAAAATTATTAATGGAGTCTGGCGGAGGGTAATGGCTTCATTTTCTTGTTGTAAAGAGCGTACACTTAAAACACTATTGATTTCTAGTGGCTAAAATCCGTTTTACTGTCTGCTGCTGCCAGTGTCCACAGCAGCATAATACTTTTGTTTCTGTGCTTTCTGCTTGTGGGGCTGGGGGGGGGGCTTACCGCCAATCTACTGTAGGTTACACACTGACACAGAAACTAAACACAGAAACAAAACTATCCCAAAATAAATGAAAACAGGCTACCTAGTTATTATATCGTTATAAAATACAGTTATTACTAATTAAAAATGCAAAATATTTTTAAATGTTTTCTGACTGGTAAATGAACTGGTTTCTAATTGGCGCTTTTCCACTCTACCTGACCACTCACAAAAACTTTTATTTCTATGCTTCCTAGCTAACATTCGCACACATTCATACTCCAGTCAATGCATCGGAAAGCAACAGGTTGGCAGGCGAGGGATCGAACCGTCAACCTTCCAATTAGTAGTATCTCCTGAGCTACAGCCACGGAAAACTGCACTGGTGCCAAACTCCCAAAAATGACGCAACCCGCAAAACAGAAATTGTTTTATAACTGGATGCCACAGACATTTTTTCCCTCCTCATGTCTTCTGACTGTTTTTCTACTAGGTTTGCATTTGGCTACAGTCAGCGTCACTACTAGTAGCATGAGGTGACACCTATTTTGTGTGTGGAGAAAGAGGATGAGCACTGCCAGAGTTACAAAATGACCTCCAGCTGGAGGCAGATGTCCGTGACTAAACACAGAAACACACTTCATCAGGTTGTCCTGTGGGTCCGATGTCCTCTATTGGGCCAAGTGCTCACTGTTTGGCACTATGGAGCCTGATTGGCATTTGCAATAAAATAGCAGAATTAGCAGGTCCACCACTGGAGCCCTGTGCTTTTCACAGACGGGAGCAGGTTCACCCCGAGTGACAGACATGAAAGGATCTGGAGAAGCTGTGGAGAACATTATGCTGCCTGCAACATCATTCAGCATGACTCAGTGATGGTCTGGGGATACATGTCCATGGAAGGACATGCAAACCTCTATAAGCTAGGTAGAATGAAATCCTTGGACCCATTTTCAGACCCAATTTCACTGCAGGTTGATAAAATTTCCATCAAATGATATGGCCTCCTTTTATTCCTAAAACATTACCCAGTCCGTAATAGTGAAGATATCCAACATGACTTTTTCCCATTGAGATCTGATGTGTTTTCAAGTGTTAACTTTTTTGAGCAGTGTGTTTTGTTTACAGTCTTCTCACCAACCTTGTTTGCCATCTTGTGCGTTTGCTTTGAGGTTTGTTTGTCTTCTTCTAACACTTCTCCTGTGTTCTGCATTTGCGTCTTTTAATCTGGACCCCTTCATAATGTGACCTTTACTTGTAACTTCTTCTTAATGATTGACTGAAGGCAGCATTGTACTTGCACAAACCTTCCTCCTCGTATGCCTGAGTTCTCACACAGCTTTCAATATTTAATCTTTTCCCCCCGTCCATTATTTCTCACACACACCATGTGTAGAGCAAACCAACAAAGTGCTTAGTCCTGTAGTTTTCCTGCTTATTAAGACCATCAAATATTCAGGGAATAAGTCTCCAGCACTCTGGCCTGCCATCACTAGCACTCCAAATAACCCTCAAATGGCACCCTGCAGCGCTTTAGAAACATATGCATATTTCAGGTGCTGCCACATGGGGTCGATACAAAGGGAAGAAGCTCCCCAGAGGCTGACTACAGCAAGACCTGAAATGATGACATACACCTCAAAGCGAATGTAACGTGTAAAGACGGTGCAGCACAAGGATGAGTCGCCTTCAGTTTAATGTTTTGCACCCTCAATTGAAATTTGAATAAAAAATATGAACTTCAAATACTTGTTAGGCTTAAGATTATTCAGTTGCAGTAAACATTAAAGCGTCACCAAGACTCACTACAATAGGCATTAAGTTACATGTTACGACACAAGATTATCAGCTTTCGGGAAAAGAACAGTCAATTTTGCTCCAGTAGCAGACCTGCACAACAAAAACATCCTTTCTCGCTTAACGCAGTGGTGACGCGTGAGGGCAGAGGAGGAGGGTGGTGGGAACGAAAGGCGAGGGCAAGTTTGTATGCCAGTGTGCAGGAAGATGACAGGCTTAAAGAAAAATAATCCCTAAACAAGCAGACGTAAGCCCCGAGATTGGTTTACGCCGCCGTACTGGCTAAAAACATTATGTCATCATTTCTTTCACTTTTTAAAGGAAAGTAGCTCGACAGGTATTCATGACTTGAAGGGGGGAAAAACCCCACTAGGTGGGAGGGGTGTGGAAGTGGACGAAAAGGCAGAGAGAAAATATACAGAGCAAGCAAAGTTTAACCAGATTAGAGACTCATCCCTTTTCAAATCCACAAGGCTAAATTCCCGTCCCTGCCTTTGAAGTTTTCCTCCGCGTTGGGGAAAATGAATTCACACATATCGGGCCGCCGTGAGTGTAAGAACTACCTACGCAGTGCTGACTGAAGGGAAAAATTCCTACGACACCCCCGATACGTTCTTCCGTGTATATTAATACCTCATAACCCTCTGGTCGCATGTTTCAATTCAACACCATTCAAGTCTGGGAAATAAATTTCACTTGTCTGAGGGCACACACACACACACACACACACAAAGGTCTTTGCTGCACATCTCTGGGAGTGGAAAAAAGAGAAGCAGCGAGGAGGGAGCAATACAGAAGGAAAAGTGATGACATATTCATGAAAGCAATTAGGGTGGGTGTCCATAAGAAAGCAAGAACCACGATAAGCATCTTATGGGTTGAATTGCCATCAATCACCTGACAGTAATTAACACTGTGCAGACACATGAAATAATGCTGAACTAATCTCGTTCCACCAGCCAGATACACTCTTAAATGTGTCATATTAATTATCCTATTCCAGTCTAGGTAAGTGGAAATCTTTGTATTTTAGAGACGTTTTTTTCTTTATTTTACCAAAACTTCATAAATGCAAAACTATTCTTGTTCTGTCGCTTGGGCTCCCATTTGTTCCTTTATACGAGATACTCAGGCGGGCTGCACTGAGAGCACACGCTGTACCCAAAATAGTTTGTGGAGTCTAATCATTTGTTTATTGTATCCTCTATCGATGTTCTTGCCTTACTGTATTCATTTTGCTGTCTAAACAGAGCGGCTGAGGGCACCTTCAGGTGTTACGCCCTCGAACTGGTCTTAAAGAAATCAAATCAATGCAATGAACCTAGCTGCTCTCACGGTCTTCATCCAGCCCACCCCCACCACTCCGTGCACATTCCCAATCTAATAATGCCTTTCCTCCCCAGCCTTGATTCACATGTAAAACAACAGCAAGACACTCTGTCTAGGGGGTGCACTCACAAATACGCACACACGCACACACACACACACACACACAGATAGAGTTATGTGAGCACACATACCTGCCAAGGCACAAACAAACTGCAGATACACAAAAGCACAAAAGTCTCAGTTTATATATTAGTATTCTTCTCCCAAAGCATTAGAAAAACCCATAGTCTAACAGTGCCTTTCAGAGGGAAGTGCCCTTCAATCTTTCATTGGTTATGCACAAAGCTAGGAGGGAGTAATTAAAAACTCTACATCCAGGGACCTCGGCACAGAGAGAGAGAGAGAGGACCAAGAGAAAAAAGGGAAAGCTTCAAACATTTCAGGCCTCCCTGGTGAAAAGAGATGGAAGGAATCAGTAGTAGAAAGTGGAGTGGAGCAGACAGAGAGGGAGGGCCTTATTCTTGACAAGGCCATACATCCTCTGTTGTCAAGGCGGATGGAAATCAGGTAGTCATACCTTTAGCGAGGCCAGAACCAATCATTAATCAGAAAGATTTCACTTTAGGTTTGTCATATCATATATGCTTGTCCTAAGTGCTTAAGGTATTATATGTCGCAGCGAATTAATGAAAACATCTAAAATCTCTGGCTCTCAGAGCATGACATCAATAGTTCCTCATGTGTTGGAGAGATGCAATGCTTTCGCTGTAACTGCACAGGAAATGTTGTGATTGGACAGGGTGCTTCTGACACACATTTCCAAACATACTAGTTGACTTTTGGAAGCATACAATATTTCTATTTGTGCACAATAACATACTAATTTAAGAAAAATCAAACATTACCAGGGTCAACATTATTAGCCCACTGTACAACCGACCTTCTTATTGCACAGTGCTATAACTTTGTAATGCTCAAAGCTTGCAAAATCAAGCTAAATCAGAAGGTTAACTTTCTGTTTACACACAGTATAATAACTTCAATCAGGGTTTGAACTGTCACCGGAAAAAGCATCATGCTGAAAACTAAAGAAATCAGTTTAGACTTGAGAAAAAGAATTGTTGATGCTCACAAAGGAGGAGATACAAAGTTATCAAAGCGTTTCCAAGTGTCAAGAACTGGAATGAGAACTATCATTAGGAAATTCAAAGAGAGCCACACAGTACAGAGCAAGTCTGGCAGAAGTAGGAAGCAAAAGATTTCAAAGACTCTGGAAAGAAAACTAGTGAGAGATGTGTCTAAAGACACCAGAACAACTTCCAAGACACGAGCGAATGAGTTAGCCAAGTCAGGAATTATAGTCTCAAAGAAGTCAACGACTAGAACCCTGCACGGGAATGGACTGCGAGGCTGCAGACCAAGAAAACCTCCACTTCTGCAGAAGAGACAGCTTAAAGGAAGACTGAAGTATACTAAGGATGACCTATAGAAAGATTCTGCATATGGGAAGCATTTCCGTTGGTTAGATGAGATGAAACTAGAGCTCTTTGTAAACAAAGACGCTACTTAAGTTTGGGGAGAGAGGGGAGAAGTGTACCACCGAAAGAAGATGGTCCCCACAGTGAAACACAGTGGTGAGGAATTTCATCATGGTGAAAGGAATCATTAAGAAAAAAATGAGCCTTGGTAGTTCCTCTGTCTTCTAAAATGGCAACAACTCAAAATGTTCTTGGTGAAGAGGTGCCTTCAGAAAACCAAAGTGAATGTTATTCACTTGTAGCCTGCACAAAACCCTGATTAAATCCCATTGAAAATCTGTGGGGTGAACTGAAGACCAAGGCCTAGTACACCTGAGGAGCTTGAGAGATTCACCAAAGAAGAATAGGCTGGGCTTGCTCAGGAGACATGTAATAATTTTGACCCTGGCAGTTTTTGTTTCTGTGTGCAAAGTAAAATAAGCATCCAAAATAAAAACTAGGATGTTTGGAAAAGCTGTATAAAAAATGATTTGCTGTTTATCAGAACTTGAGAAATCCTTAAAAAACTTAATTTTCATAGAGAACGTTAACAATCCTGTCGTCATCCGAACATACATATGTATAGCGGATATGTGAGCCAGCATTCAATATGACACGAAGACAGATTTATATACAGTTTTCAAATTAGGCTTTTTGCATCGCTCTCGGGTGGTCTTCACCCAGTCACCAGGGATGGCCTCAGGTGAGTTGCCTAATACCCTGAGGCCATGGACCAACAACAGAGGCTGTACGTGTGCACAGACTATTTTGCATGCAAAGGTAAGCACTTTGAACCCACATAAAGTAGACCTCAAACCAAATGCGTCAATGTGCTTAACTGCTGAGAGCAAAAATTACGTGGAATACATTATATACACAAAAAATAATTTCATGTGCTCTGTTTCTTTAAGCTGTTCATTCAACTCACATTTAATAATAATGACATTTAAGGAAAAAGGCAAGACATTGGTTAGTAAAAAACGAAATAAATACATAACGTAAATTTAATTTCTAAAGCACCAAATCACAACGGTCACATCAAGGCACTTTATACTGCAAGAAACTGACCCACCGGAGACAAAAGCCCAAGAATCAGAAAATGCCTTATATGCAAGTACTTGGTGACGTTGGGTAGGAAAAACTCCCCTTCAACAGGAAGAGAACCATGCTGAGGGAGGGCCAGTTGACCAGTGAAAGGGAAGATATAAAAGAGGAACACAGAGAGAAAAGCACAAAACACAAACATCCAATCCGTCATCACAAATCATGTGTTTAAATTAGTAACGGGCCAATAAAATTGCTAACTGGATATCAATTTGATACTTTGAAGTTTAAATGTGCAACAAACTGTGTAAAACTGCATTATTTGTAGAAAAGCAAAACTGAAACGTTCTCATTAAATCTTATATGCTACGTTAAAATAGACTGTTACTTACAACTCAAGTGTAACTAACTTGGCGCGTGTTCACCAGCCCAGGAAGATCTAACAAGTTGTGCTGTCCATTATGAAAATGTAGGACCTCAGTTTTTTCCAAGCGTGACCCAAAGTACAGGCTAAACTCTAAGATATGATGAAGGTTTTAACTTCAGAAAACCTCAGCTATCACCTTCTAACCAACAGCAAAACACTCGTAATATAATAGGTGTCTCTCAAATGTGAGGCTAGCCACATGCACATTTTACAAAGCACAGCAAAGGAATCCAGACAGTCCCTAGTGGAGACTCATATTTATTTCCTTATCAAAACAACAAATACAAGCCAGGACTGGCAGACAAGAAGAGACACTGGAACGCCGCAGGACCTTATACCACACACACTTACCATCTCCCTCACAATAGTTACCATATCCCTACCTAGCTGAGAATCTGCCAGTGTCCTGACACTATGCTAGTCAGCTTGTCAGTCAGTATGGCAGATGCTCAGCCCATAAATACATCAGCCACTCAGCAGTTTAGTAAGCCAACAAAACCCAACTATTCTCTAAGTAGGTAAACCAAACAGTCAATGTGTTATCTAGTAAATCAGCAACAGATATACCAGTGAATTGTGAGCCCGCCAGTCAGTAAGCCAACCAGTGACCCAATCGCCCAGGCAGCCAGCAAGGAGGTATCCAAGTGCAGCTTTACAACCCACTATTGGCAATGAACTGAACAGACATTGAGCACACACCCGCACACGCATACACTTAGACACACAACTAGCCAGTGGGGACAGCACTGTCATTATCTGCCATCTGCAGGCCTGAGTGGCCTTAGCCTGGAGGGGAGAGGAAGCAAAGAGTAGGGAGATGAAGCAGGGAGAGAGGATGCTTGTCCGTGCATGTGTGTGTCTGTTTGGTGGTGGAGGGGCTAAATACACAATGTGAGAAGAGACACGCTCTCAATAACACACCGAGACAAACAGGAAGACAACAAAGGAATGGCTCTGTGCCCACCAGCGAACATACAAGTTTTCTTTTTGTGTACAACCACTGCATCTGACAAAACACCACCGCGAGTGTGTTTGCATGTGTGTGTGTGAAGCTTACAAGGCTGGTTACCACGTGTGTCTATCTCACCAAAAATGGCCTTAACGTAATGCAATTCTGAAGCATTTACGCATTTATTAATATTGTACTTGTTTGTGTGAATATCTGTGCATTAATAATCGAGAGTTCTGCAAAGGTAGAATCCCTCTACAGGAAATGCAGAATGTAAGAGGGTGCTATCTGAAGATTTCAAGACCAGCGAGAAAACTCAGTGCAGAAGCTTCAGACTGAATAACAAGGACACAGGCTGCTGAGATTTTGAGATTGTTTTTCTGCTGCTTCTACCTCTCCCTGCTGTTTCCGTGGCTCTGGCCAAGCGCATCGCCTTTACAGAGCTCTGCACCTTCACGGAAGGTTGTGGAAAAAGCGAGCCTGTATATTATGGCACGATGCAGTCAATTTTATTTAGAAGTCTGAAAGAGAAATCTTGAAGGCAGAGACGATGAGAGGACTGGAAGATTGAAGAGAAAGAAAATACATGTAGAAAAGCAGCCTACCAGATGCACTGCCAAAGATGTATGTGTGTCTAATCTGCTTCCTCTCAAAAGACAGCTCAGCACACTATTTGTCAAAAATAAACTAACACTGACAGCTTTTGGCCGTTTCATAAACACTGCCACATAAAAACCCTGACAGCTAAGAATAAAATCAACTCACTGCATCAATGTTTGCTTGGAAAAAACCCATGCACCATGCAACCCGAACTGACAATCCAGCTGTCTCGCAAATGCCAAATCTATTCGCTCAAGCTTCAAGATAAACCCTCGAGTCAAACATATGAAAGAGTAAAACCATTTCATTTTGTAGCCCGTCATCACAAAGGTGAAACTTTTCCGCAGGTCCCCCCAATTCACAATGTTTTGTCTGCTAATAACCTTTTTGAGCAGACTTCTGGATCTAAGCTCATCCCCTCTGTTCTTCCCAACTGCAGGTTAGAGTCTTTGCAAGGCAGCTTGTGCCCTCTAGTGAATGCCACACTCCGAACCTTACAAGTTATTATGCTCTCTTTCCTCTGCTCACTTTTTCAGCACACACTGGCAATGGAAGGAAAATGCTGTTATGAAATATGCTGTGACTTAAAAGTTGATGACAAGGTTTAACAGCTGGAAATCAGGTAAGTTATATACCTCACTCCCCCCAAGATGGGACATAAATCTGGTCATTGGTCGGAGTTACTCAGTGTTTCAAGCCCCACTAAACCTTCTGGCTAAGGAACAATCGGCCCATAACCGGAGCGCTACTAGTGATCTCTGAGAGCACTTTAGTGTTAAAACGGTCAGTAAGTCAAACAAATGAACACTCTGTGTAAGAGAAGGGACGAGAGGGCATGGTGCGCCCCTCCCTGCGCATAATGGGAGGTTACGCGACGGGGTGTGGGGGTGCATGTCTGGGGAGTGCTGCTGAACTCCCGTAACCTCAATTATTCAGCATTAGGCCCCAATATTGATTTCCTGTTGGATCGACTTACTGAGTCCCCGAGCGCTGGGACGGTGACATGCTATAGCCCCTTCCCTTGGAGGGATCTTTAAGAATGGATGGATGGACGGGAGTCTGTTAGGGGGAAGAGGGGAAAGAGATACAGATCCACGGGAGGAGAGGAGGGGTGTAATTAAAGATTCCCCTTATCAAGGATGTGATAAATGAAGATGCCACAGCTCATGGAATAGTTAGTTTGCGAGAAGCCAGGGGAGTGATTAGTTCAGCTTGATGACCTTGGGAAGAGGGTGACACTGCTTAGAGGTCAGAGGGTTCCCATGACTGGGCCTCCTACTAAAGAAGGAACAATATTTATTTTGGCTATATTTACGTATGTGGCTGTCAGATATGGAAGGGATAACAGGCCATTTGAGATTATGGTATTAATACTGGTGTTGAGGGTCTCAGGGTGTTAAGAGTCACTTTCTCAATCTGTCATCAGTGCCCAAGTTTTTCTTTTCTCCCCCCACCCCCACCCCCCACACACACTTACCAGCACAATCAGCTGGGAAAACCAGTCATGTGCTGACAATGCAGGAATGTGTTATCACATTAATAAAAGAAGGAAAAATGTCTCCTTCACAGCCACTGCAAACCTTGTCAAATGTAGGTCTGTCTTCTTCTGTACCTGGCTGCATGGTCGGACATGGGTCAGGTTCCAAATAAAACAGATGGCAAGAGTTCCTTTCTGCAGTTTCTCCTTGCCCCAACCTTGAGAAGCTGTGCTGGGCTAAGCACAGCTCTGATCTGGGCTGAGCGGGTTTGGAAGGTTGAAAACCGGAGGGGGGCCAAATCTGAGGCCCGGAGCCTGACGGAGCATACGCTAATTGAAGGAGGCTGAGGTGGATGAGGGGCTTAGAGAATTGAGTGGAGGTGACAGTGCGCTGCAGTCGATCACTTCTCACTTGAATCTGGTGTACTCCTTCTCTTGGTTAAGCCTGAACTATGCAATAAATGTTTGGGAAACTGTGGTGTTTATTGAACCTTTGAAAATTATTTTAAAAATTCATGCAGATGATGTAGATGTGTCAAAAAGCCTTGGTGCTATCATGACGGTATAATCCCATTTGCAGAAATTATCTCTTGTTCCAAGCATCTCTTAAAAGACGCCACTGTACTAATGTTGAACCGGACTTTTTTGTTTTTGAATTCTAGAAATATCTAATTGACACATTATGAGAGGGTCTGCTCAAGAGTTTGCTTGAATATGAAGCTGTACCTGTGTAAATAAACATCCTCTTTCCACATTTCTCTGATCAAGTAGAAAGCATGCTTTATTCTGCCAGGTCAATGAAACGGTTGATCACAAATGTTGATCTACTTCAAAGTGGTTTTAGGATGCATGCATCACTTACTTTTACAAAATGAGAACAATCCCCACACAAACAATCTTTTGCTTGAATGATTACAGCTACTGCAACAAGAAGCGATGATGTGTCTTTTAACATTAAGTAAAATCAGTCAAAACTGCTTGAATGTGCTGATTAAAAAAAGAAAAAGTGATCTCGCTGCACTGGAATGTTGCGGCAATTGACACAAGCTCCACGGCAATCTGTGGGTGTGCTGAGGGTGGGTAAAGGGCGCAGGGGGTGAGATTGGGGTCTTGGCAGTGTGCATTTAGCTGTCGGCAATTCAGCTCCACCTCCTAATCAACCCTTAATTGGCAGTGTTGTTGACAAGTTCGAGCCGTAGGGCTGGCCACAGCGCCTGTTTACTGCTGTCTCCTCTTTTTTTTAAACTGCAAACTCAAAGCAGTGTGCTCGACACACAGATGACTACACGTCTGCCTGAGCAGAGTGAGTTTCCCGTCTGCGTTATGTGTTGTGTCGATGTTTCTGTATTTGTATGTGTCAGGTAGAGCCGTCTTTTGAGCTGCACTCACATCTGTTGTAGTAACTGGCAGTAGAAGTCTGTCATGACAAATGATGCTGCTTTGCTGCACTTCTTAGTCAACAGTATAGTTTAGAAAAAAAACATAACAACAAGAAATTACACAAATCATCTGAATATCAACAGGTAAAGGTCAACAGTAAAGGTCACTGTAGATACCACCTGTCAACATTTGGCCTTGGAGTTTGAGACTTAGCAAAAAGTTGTGAGTGTTGCAGCCCACAGGCAGAATTCATACAAGTACACAACACTTTACTTTGGCAGAACTGCATAACAGAGTTCTCCAAGTTCAGGCCCCCCTAGCACTCAGAGGGTTTTAGGAAACACCAAAGAGATGTTCAGCCACGGGATGAAGAGGGAGATAAGGAGAGGTAGATTGAGAGGTAAAATAGAGATCTGCACTTCACAAGATGGCAGAACTCGTTGCGGGCCCGCACATGAATGTAAATGAGCCGGTGGATCACACTGTCAGACACTGGCTCTCAGGGGTGGAGAGGAAAGGCTCCCCACCTCTTTCCTGTCCATAAATTGTGCATCAGCACTCAAAGTCTGTCAGAACTCTATGACATTCATGCTTTCTTCATTTAAATATTGCCTCTTGTTCACTTTTACTGCCTATCATTATCTTTACCTTTGTTTTTCTGTTTATTCTCTTTTTCTTAGTAAAAACTTGTCTCTAACCACTTCCTCTGCACTCTACTACTGACTCCATCATCTTGAAATCTCTCTTTGTAACTGATGTACATCAGTTGGCCAATCTTTTTTTTTTTTTTTTACCTGCAAGTCTTTGCAAACTTCATAGTATGAATACCGAGCGATAAATGAGCTTCTCCACTGAAGCCTTACAGTTCATTTGAAATGCTATTAGACTGACATTGCCAGGCAGCCAGTGCCTGACACGGTGTAAAGGACCACAGCTAGAGGTGTGAGAAAGTGATTATAGCCATTTGAGAGTCTATGTTTGTGTATGTGTGTGTGTTATTTTGTACTTTAAACTTTGAGAAAAAGTTTTGTGATTCTTCTCTTATTGGTGGATTTGAGAAATTCATTTAATTAAAAAGAAAGGATGCAGGTTCAATCAGCGGAAGACCAGAAATATTACCTCTCCATTGTCTCCATTATAATAGTAGTTATTATACACCGATCAGGCATAACATTATGCCTAATATTTTGTCGGTCCCCCTTTTGCAGCCAAAACAGACCTGACCACTCGAGGCATGGACTCCACTAAATCCCCGAAGCTGTGCTGTGGTATCTGCACCAAGATGTTAGCAACAGATCCTTCCGTTGTGAGGAATGCCTCCATCGACTGGACTTGTTTATCCAATACATCCCACAGATGCTTGACAGGACTGAGATCTGGGAATTTGGAAGCCAAGTCAAGAACCTATCCCTTCTTTGGGCCACTTTTGATAGATGATGACAACTGCAGAAAACCCCACAAGAGCTGCAGTTTTGGAGATCTTCTCACCAAGTCCTCTAACAATGTAGTCCTTGTCAAACTAGCTCAAATCCTTAAACTTGTCCATTTTCCTGCTTCCAACACATCAACTCTGAGGACAAAGGGTTCACTTGCTCCGTAATGTATCCCACCCACTAACAGGTGCCATGATGAAGAGATAATCAGTGTTCCTCACTTCACCCGTCAGTGGTCATAATGTTACTTCATCAGTGTGTATGATGCCACACTCGAACTGTAACATTTCTAATCTCTCCTCTTATAGCTGATTCCAATTTCATGCAAATAACCTCCCATGAATTCTGGCTTGGTGCAAAAGTAGTTCAAGGAAGAAAAAAATAAAGACAGAAAAAGCTTCAGGCAAAAAGAAAACTGTTGACTCATACTCCATCCTACTCCATACTCCTAAGGTAAATGTTTCTGGCCTGCTCAGTTCCACCACCATGCCAATCCCCCCCCCACACACACACACACACACACACAGCCCTGCTCCAAGCCTCCTTAGTAAAGTGAAGCATACAGCAGCAGGAGCTAAAATGTAAGTTCTTCTAGCAGGTGGACAGCTGATCTGCAGAGAAAACAGGCCTTGGCAGCTGGTATGGCAGCAGTGTCTTGAGATGCAACAAAAAACCCTCCACAGCCTAAGCCGCTCCTTCAGAAGATGTGTAAGCTGCAGATTTCAAGTCAGAGTATCAGCAGGTTTCTCAGCAGGGAAACAACAGCCTGTGACACCCCCATGACACCTGCTACAAGAAGTACATGTAAACCTGTCCATACTTTGCTATAGCCACATAGAATAAGGCTTTTAGGGGGGAAAAAAAATAGAAGTAAGCTGTTAACCAAATAAGCTTTCATGTTGTTGTTTTTCCTGTGCAGGTATTTCAAGCTCTTAGTTCCTTGACCTTCCTTAGTTCCTTTGCTTGAGGAGTCACTGAGGATGCACTGAATTGGGCTGATCCTCTACTATGCTTCACTTCTGTTTTGACTCTAAAATCTTTTATTTTGACCTCAGTTGCAGAGTAAGTACTCCAAGATTTGTTATTTGGAAGATTCAACAGCTACTTCTGCTCAAACATTTTCTAAAATAGCACCTTCAAATGACATCTCCATAAAGTCACAGCAATTATACATTTATGTAGCAAAATGTGATGTCCTTATCAATTGTGTGATAATGTTTCCACCAGTAGGTGTTAAGTAAGTTTTATAAAAGACTTGAGGAATAAATCCTGCACATGTGGATGAGGGTTACTGTCAACCAGTTTCCTTTCATTAAGAATGAGCTCTGTGTGTTTAATTTTAACTGTCCTTGGAAAATCTGACAAAGAGTAAAGCTTTATATCTGCACTAGCCTTCAACAACGGCTTATGAGCTTAGTTCAGGTAGTAGTTAAAATCCGTCTTTAATAACCCAAGTGAATAATTTTAAAAAGGTACAGAAAAAGAACAAGAAAATGTGTGTTTGCATGCTACACTTTTCTCTAGGGCCACCTTGGGGACAACATAAGCCAGAACACCTCTAAACAAGACGTGACAACACCCAGGCCACACCTCGTTATTTATGCACCACATGTACCGTCCTAATTCACCTTTCTCATGTCTGTCTCCTGTTAGCAGTCCTTCAAACCAATTAACACCTAGACAACCATTCAGCTCTGATTCCAAATGTCTGGATGCAATTAGAAGAAGGAAACATGGACATTTAAGGCAGGAAGGGGATTTAAGACGCTGAGGAGGGAATTGAGACTACTGTTGGTTACCCCAATAATTGGGAGGTAGAAGTCATTGTTGGTAATTGCGAGTGAAAATCAAGGATAAGGCGAATAATAATTTCGTCTACGTTTTCAAGCCTCGGAAAGTCTTCGTCCTAAACCTTGAGATGAAGGAATTAATATTACAGTAACCAAAAAAAAAAAGAAAAAGAAAAAAGAAATTGAGGCATAATGGTCATCCATGCTGTTTTGAAGTTGTCTTTAAGACTCCCATGGGAAAGGATGGCGAAAGCAGCACTGCACTGTGATCTCCGAAGGCTCCGCCTCATCCAGATTATCGCTACGTGGGGCTGGCGCCAGTGGTTTCAACATGGCTCGGATTCCGAGCAATGCCCCCTTCGGCGAGGTTTTGTTAGGCACATGTCACAGTACTCATTAGGACAAAAACAAACAGCAACCACTACTGGTCTATAACGCGACCGCCGACCAAGATCTGAAAATCCGCCTTGGAAATATAGAAGTCAACGCAGCACGACTCCGCTGCGTTGACTTCCGCCTCGACTTTGAAGTCGAGGTGAAATCCTGTGCGTCTCGGAAGTTTTTTTTTTTTTTTTCCTCAAATATATTCCAATCTGTAAGGTAATGTTGCCTTAATGGGTGGGATTTTCCACACCCAGAAACAGTTTGGCGAGAGCGATCACAAAAAAGATGCATGTGAGACTGCAATTTTGGTGCAATTCCCCTAAGTGCAGCTTTGTAACCCATTAAAGATGTTTTAATTATATCAAACACCAAACAAAGGGGTTTACAATCATCCCATCTGCCAGTTCTCCAACTTAACAATCCTGTAGGTTGTTTTTTTGTGTGTCATGTTTAAAAAAGCCCAGTTAATGCAGGAGTGGACTCTTCAAACTGTGAAAAAGTCCAAGTTAGAACCCAACCCAACTTTTGAGGAGACCAAGGGTTGAGTTTCATATTAGACCATTCCTCGTATTTTGTTTTTGGGTAACGTTTGATAGGTTTCAGTGCAGCTAACTGGGAAGAGTTACGACAAGATCAAAGTTTATGTTGGAAAAAAAAACAACAAAAAACTATTTCAACTATATTAAACATGCTAGAAATGTATAGGTTACAAGTGTTCACAGTTTAGCCTCATGAAAAGGTGGCAACAACTATATATATTTTTACATGCACTTGCACAGGTGCTACAGGCCACAAAACTTTTAAAATCTAACTGCTGGTCACACCATCTCTTACAAGTGAACTCTCCTTTTCAAAGACTGTGCGACACCCTAGTAAAATGTTGATAAACAGAAACAAAGTGACAAAGTGGTAACAATAACAGATGTAGCAATAAACTTAGAAGTTATGGTTTGTCCTTAACCTACAGTTCTGCCAGAGGTTTCTTCCTGTTAAAAAGGAGTTTTTCCTCCCCACTGTCACCAAGTGCTTGCTCACAGGAAGTGACGAGGTTTTCTCTGTATTATTGTAAGTTCTTACAATAAAAAGCACATTGAGGCAAACCGCTGTGGTGATTTGGCATTATATACAAAAACTGAACTGAATTGAAATGAATTTTGTTTGTTGAATGTTGTGTATGTGTGGGTACGTTTGATATGTCAGTACTTCTGCCCTTAATCCTACATACATGTCTGTATTTCATCTAACAGCAATGCCTCATCAGACATGTGGCAACACTGAAATGGGCGAATATTCCCACTTCCCTTTGCAGGCTTTAAATTATTCATTCCAAACAGAGGCCCAAATATACAGCATAACTATATGATGGCCTAATGAGGGCTATTGATCAACTAATTGATTGCTTTATGCATGCCCTAACTGACTGTCCAATGATCCATTTGGGCAGCTCATTACTTAACATGCATTACTCAGTGCTAACCACTAAACAGTGAAGACTGATATGATATTCTGGTTGACATTCATTCTTTAGCTGATATTGCAAAGTCGGGGCTACGTCAAAGCCCCGGTGACCATTTCAGTTCAGTGAATAAACAAACTGTGGCAGAGAGGTGAGGTAATTCAACTGCCAGGTTTGATCTGTCAATGAATGACACGGGACCAGTAAAGAATTGAATTTATGCAAGCTGTTACTTACCCTGTTTGCAAACCAAAGCCCTAACTGTAGCTTCTCATATTGCCTATTCCACTTTTATTTTCAAGCTGTTAGAACCAATTGTGTTATCCATCTTTATACTGTGCCCTTTTAGGCTCATAAAATTGACAGCACTAGTCACATAGACCCTTGGCCTTCAAAGCTTTGGCTTTCCAATAAGTAGCTACAGTGTACATGCCTTGCATCTTAGGGAGGTATTGAATAATCTACTCTGAGATTTTCCCACAGATTTAGAGGGGAACCAAAACACCAGCGTCTCCTCTCTTCTTGTGGTAAAAGAAACCCTGAAGAGCATCTCTAGAGAGCTCTTTACATGAAGCAATTTACTAAACACCCACATATTGACTTTGGCCCAACTGGCTTTCTGGATTGACTTTGAGGTCTTGGGTTGCAACACAGCTGGCTGACTGACAACAAAGCTTGGACTGTTGCACTCACATTGCATTCTCCTGCAAGCAAAGATTTTAAAAAAAAAATATTAAAGAGCCACTCTGTGAAAATGTTGCTTTTTCACTTTAAATATGTGATTAGAGCACAATAGAACTTTCCGTCTACATTAATAACAAGCAGGGGTTATGAACTAGCACCTGGCCTACTTTTTTTAACCTTTTTTTCTATTTTTCTGTGGTGCAGACACGCTTCCTTTCCAGAGTAAACCACGTGCACTGACCATTTGACAGAGATGACAGTAGTGTGATGCCCTTTTTGCATTCCCTTTCAATAAAACAGTGCTTGGACTCTTTGAGATTGTTTTCTAAGAAGAGAGATTAATAGAAAGGGAAACCAACTACAGCGATGTACCCCCTGCTAAATTTGAATTGGTTCAACAGAGGCTACATAGTCAGGTTCATCTGGAGGTCACAGTGTGGGGAGTTCAACTTTCACAACTTAGTTTGACCTTCTTTTTCTTTAAAAGTAACCTGACTTATCTGACACTGGCACTCACTGTACATGCTGGTTCTTTCTCCCCTCACATTTCATTGCACACTGTGCAGAAAATTGTGGCAACTTCAAATGTGACTGTAAATATAACTAATATGAAATATAGAGTTACAGGGTGCAGGTTTTGTTGTATATGACACAAAACAATTCAATTTTATTTATATAGCGCCAAATCACTACAACGGTTCACTCAAGGCTCTGTATACTGCAAAAAGCAAAGACCCTACAATAATACCCCCTATGAGCAAGCACTTGGTGACAGTGGGAAAGAAAAAGTCCCTTTCAACAGGAAGAAACCTGCGCCCGGTTGGGAATGAGGGGAGGGAGACACGACACATTACAAACTGTGGAAGAGAAAAACTAATAACTAATGATCAAATGCAATGCATAGAACACCCTAATGCTGTCTTCAATAGCGCACACTACAAGCATGCTACAACACACCAATTTAGCTATTCATAGCCTAACTAGCATGGAGGTTTTCCGACCATTATCATTATCTTAATTTTAAATATTAAGTTATTCCTATAAATAAAACTAATGTGTTAAAGACAAAAACATGCATACAAATAAGGGTGATGCCATTGTGCAGCTTCTGGTTTTTTCTCCCTAACAGAGTGTTTTTTTTTTTTTTTTGAGTAGTTAATTGAAATTCATTCCCCTTTCTGGGATGGCACCATTTAACTGGATCCCTGAAATTTCTCCATACAGGGCCAAACTCACACAGCACTGCAGGGGTCAGGGGAAAGTGAGTGTTTGGCCTTTAGGTGATTCCACTGAGATGGAGTAAAATGTCCTCTTTCATTGGCAATTCACATTCTTTTCTTCTAATTAGAGTGAAACAGAAAGCAGTCCAGGTTTATGATCCATTTACAATTCTAATGCGGTCCACATGTTTCAAATAAATATTTTGGCAGCTGATAATAGAATAGTAATTGTCCGGCAAAATGGCAACAGAAGAATGGCAAATGGCAGCACAAGACACATAGCTGAACCAAGCTCCTGCTATTCTCGGCTCCTTGTCTACTGTCAAACACTCAGTGGAGGTTTCCCGCCAGTCCCTTGACATTTCAGCCGACAGACATAGCAACGGAGACACACAGGATACTCACGACAAGCACCTGGAACCATTCCCCAGTAGCAGCGCCATTTAGGAGCCAGGTTCTCCCCAGTCCTCTGGGGTCAGCTGGGACGCCAGGTCAGAGTTTGTCACTAATGGGCCTCTGTGAGTGCCAGTGTACCAGACCTGTGAATCCCCTTGAGAGGCATCAGTATGAAGGGCCCATATCTCTAATTGGGGGAACCCATGTACATAAGTGACAGATTATGACCTATAAATGAGAATTTATGTGACCATTAGACGTGCTGGGTGATCCCAGCAGAGATGGAGAAGGTGCTCATTAGCTATGCATTCCGAATGTCTGGCTCTGCCTAATTAGCCAGATAATATGCAGGCTACAGAGATTTTCTTGTTTTCCACCCTTAAACATTTCGGACCTTGTTATTTTGGTGCACTTTAAGGGCACAATTAGAAGGTGCTCTGAATTCTTGGTGTTTTAATGCCATTTGCATGTGAAAAGGCCAAAGCAACATCGAGGGAAAGCAGGAATCCATAAAACGCTTTGAAGTGAACAGAAAACGCTGCTAGTTATTGTTTTGTGATAAAAATCCAATTTCGAGAGCTTTATGAGACAAGCCTTCCTTGTCACGCCGAGCTTGGATGAAGAGAATATTTACAAAATATTTTTAAAAAGCTTTGATTTGATATATCCGTGGGGAAGGAAAGCGTCGAGGAAAATGGCAAAAAATCAATGCAGTTGTCCAAAGGCCTTCAGTTGTAGGGTAATATCTGGGAGATTGATCGGTGTGATTAGGGATTTGACGGCAGACTCAAATATTTGCACATGAAGTGGCAGTATTAGTGCTGTAATATTGAGTGGTGGTGGGGGCTGGTAGTGTCAGAGAGGGGGCATGGGAATAGTAGATAAAGACAGAGAGAGGGTAATAAAGACAAAGATGTTGGGAGGAGTGCTGCACCTTTTTTTTTTAAATTAATTGGTAGATATTTGTCCATATATTGGGATTTAAGAATGTGAGTCAAAGCCAAACAGTCTATTATTTCAGCATAAAGAGTGTTAACTGGAAATGTGGTTACATAGATTTTTAGTTGTGAATGAATTGCCTTGGTAATGCGGTTTCTGATTGGCCATTGTGCCAATAAAGATAATGAAAGGAGCACAGCTGAATGGAAAACTATAACGTCTGATCATTAAGTCATGACTGCCAGAAAGAGCGAGACAGAGATACCCCTCATCTTTCCTCCCCACCTGAAGCTCTTCATCTCTATTGGTTCTGCCTCTTTTGATCAGCTCAGTGAAGGGCTCTGGCTTCTCCAAACAAAGCGCATCCCACACTCTACACAATTAACTGGTGGTGACAGACAAAGCGCAGCTAACAGTGTTGGTATATAAAAAAAAAAAAAGCTCCATCACTCCTTCTGTTCTTCCTTTGTGCTGTGCTTTGACCTTGTTTCCTTTGTAGTGTGCTACCTAAGCAGTGTTAAAAAAAGTAGTTTTCCACACTGGTAAAATTACTTCAAACCAAGCAGTACTAAGAAGCAGTTCATATAATAGCTACAGACAGGAATACGCTTTCACACTTGAGTCGACTAGGCAAAAACAAACTGAAATTAATAACAAAAGAACAAATAGGAAGAAAAACTTTGATCCAAACGTATTATTATTAATATTAATAATATTATCCCAATACGTGTGGAGGGATTCTTCCTTCATATCTACTGCTGCTGCCTCTTGTTTCTCTCTTTTTGCAGCTAATGTTGTCCAAGTGTTATTTTATTTAAGGAGGCTTTTTGAACCCCCATTGGGTACGAGGGCGGCAAGGAGGAGATGGAAGCGGGGACCGCATAAAACGACGACACCAGGTCGGGCGAGCCTATTAGCACACTTCACAGTTGGTCATCTCTCGCTCTTCTTCTCTCAAATAGACACACATAGAACAGTCTTCAAGAGACCCATTGAAGGCTGCTAGTTTGAAGGAGGAGAAAGGGGAAGAAAGATGGCGCTGGTTGCCCTCTGAGCTCCTATTAAAAGCTTCTTAAAAGCTGCCAGAGAGGCTGGATGAGTAGCATCCATCAATTAGAGGAAAATGAGTTGGAGGATGAGAGGTGCACAAAGAGACTATATGTGTGTACTAGAGAAAAAGGTGAACACAAGCAGTGTAACCTTAAACCAGTTGATTCGAACTACCTAAATTTAATACAAATGTATTGTTACTGGATCTCACTTTCCAACAATTGGTAGTGTTGGACATGATCAGAATAAAAATAAATTAATTGAAATAATAAAATTTGTAATAAAAAAAAAAGATTGCTCACTATCACATGACAGTATGGATGCCACAAAGGCATGTGAGGGAAGTAGCACTTGTATGGGCTCAAAATGTGGTCATAAATATTTTGTACTTGTAAAAAAGATTTGTATGTGTAAAAAAGATTTGTATGTGTAAAAAAGATTTGTGTGTGCGTAAAAAAGATTTGTATGTGTAAAAAAGATTTGTATGTGTAAAAAGAATTTGTGTGTGTGTAAAAAAGATTTGTATGTGTAAAAAAGATTTGTGTGTGCGTAAAAAAGATTTGTGTGTGGACTTAGCCCAAAAAAAACCCTGCAAGTTACAAGTACGAATTTTGACCCTATTTTTCTTCCTTTCATCTGATTGGTCAATGTCATGTCAATCACAAATGTAACAATCCAATCAGAGAACAGATGGGTTTGGCTGTCGAAGGGGCGCTTTTTTGAACTGCAGGTCCTTGAAGGGTAATACAGTTTGAAGCTGGAGGATCTCTATATAAATATCCGATAGCAGCTAGGTCCCCTAGCTTTCAGCAGCTGTTGAAAGGATAAAGTTGTGCTATATCAGTGGTTAGAAATACCATCATTACTTTAGGATTAGTTTAACACAAAGTCAGGGCTGACCCGGGACCATTGCTGTGAGTCACAGTGCGCAGCATAAAAGTCCTTTCACATCGGACGCAGGATGTGCTGCTAATGCTAACTGCTAACTAAAAGCAAAGGATCCAGAATTTGTTGCGCTGCCTGCTGGGCTCTGTGGGTTTTTGCAGCAGCTCTACCTGTACTAGATGCACCTGCTCCTTGTCTTTTCTGTCTCTGACTTTATGTCCTCTACAAGAGTTTCTGTTTTTTTTGCTGGTTCTTCAAATGTTCAATAAAAACATGTATGCTAATTCATAACGAAGAAAGCTTTGTAATGAAGACTGTCATTTCCAAAACACTGCCCGCCCCCACCCCGCGGTCCGCAGTGCTGTTGAAAAGGCTGTGGAAGTCCCTATATTAAACACGTAGACCTGTGACATAAAAATCACCAAACTCGGACGACCACAGACTGTTTTCCTTCGTGGTGATGAAGGAAAACGCTGGGTTGGCATGTAAAAGGGCATTTATTCCCTTCAAAGACCTGCAGTTCAAAAAAAGCGCCCCTCCGACAGCCAAACCCATCTGTTCTCTGATTGGATTGTTACATTTGTGATTGACATGACATTGACCAATCAGATGAAAGGAAGAAAAATAGGGTCAAAATTCATACTTGTAACTTGCAGGGTTTTTTTGGCTAAGTCCACACACAAATCTTTTTTACGCATACAAATCTTTTTTACACACACACAAATTCTTTTTACACATACAAATCTTTTTTACGCACACACAAATTCTTTTTACACATACAAATCTTTTTTAAAAGTACAAAATATTTATGACCACATTTTGAGCCCATACACTTGAGATTGCAGCTACCAGCACACCTGCTGACACCAGTCCATATGAACCAATAATTATAGATTCTAAGGGCCAACTGAACGTCTTGCTCCATGGTATCACAAACTCCTTACACACCCAAGTTTTTCCCAAAGCCACACCCACTTGGTCTGCCATCTGTTTGCCTGATCTAAGAAGCCAACCAAGCTCAATACGACTCAATAGGACGACACCATCTGGGTCGGGGGTTACCACCACAGCTCTGCAAAGCCGCTTCAACAATGTAGGTGTGGAACATGGTCCATGGTACGTGGAACATGCTGTCCAATTTCTGCAGGAAATGAGAGTGGAAGATCGCATGGACCAGGGCCCCAACCAAGACATTCCCGGCGCACCATTATTAGACATTTGGGAACTCCAGGTCTGTCCAGCATTCTTTACCTGATCCAACTCCCCACCAGGTGATGATCAGTTGACACCTTTGCTCTAGGTCAGGCTCCTTCCCCATCAGAGAGGTCACATTCCACGTACCTAAAGCTAGATTATCAGGCAAGGATAGGACTGCCAAGGCCGCTGACCTGACCGCTACCCAATTCACAGAGCACCTACAGCCCCTCCTGTGAGTGATAGGTCCACAGGAGGGCAGGCCTACATAGTGCTTTTGGATTGTACCCAGCCAGACCCAATAGCCTAAGACCCAGCCACTAGGTGCTCTCCAGCAAGCACCCTTCAGGTCCGGCTCCATGGTGGGGCCCCAAAAATCCTAACCGGAGTAGGATAGCCGTGTGCCTTGGCTGCCTTTTCATTATTTCAAAAGAACTAGTTTGAATTCTTCCTCTCCTTTATGACTTACGCAGTATTACAAATAGCATGCTCACATTGGTATTTCTAGTGGTGCTTTTAAAGATGATCTTGGTAGTATAAAGTGCATTAATTCATTTAGAAAGTGGCAATGATTGGGGCTAAATGGTAGGAAGAGACTTTCCTCATAAGGAACTGCTCACAGCAGGTACTTTTTAAAGCCCCCAAAATAAACCAACAGTTCATTTCGAGGCCTTTTTTTGGACATTTCTGGAATGTTTTTGAGAGCCTCTTGTGAACTACAATTCTGGGACAGTCTGCAAAAAGTAAACTTGCACATGTGATAAAAAGGGTTATAAAAAGTTAAATAGATGCCGAGCATTAAAACAGTGTTTGTTATATAGCAGCTGACAAGCCGGGGAAAGGGAATAAGCAAGGGCGAAACAGCTGCATAATAGAAAGATGAAAACAGGGACTGCGACATAAACCAAGATGAAACAAAGACACTGATGCTTTCATAAAGTGTGTTAAGAAAAAAGAAGAAGAAAGAATCTCATTGTTTACTGAACTCTCTCTGTTCTAACCTGATGACACGTACCTGATGTGCTGATGATATTTTCAATACACGACAATAATTTTGCTTCTTTCTATTCACTGGTTTTATCCTGTTCTTCATATAATTACAGCACAGAGATTACAAAAGGAACAACATTGTAAAACGAGATGTTGATCTGGGCTGAAAGTAAGATAAGAATTTCTACACTAGTTTAGCCTACTTTAACCTTCTTCTTAAATATTTTTTCTCATTATTTCCTCATGTGAAATAATTAATTAATAATTAATTAATAATAAGTGCACTATATTCACTAGAAAAAGAAACGTATTTAGATGTTAATTGACTGACAGACTAAACACCAAATTCACTGAAGGACCAGCAGCTAACGTTAGCATGGCTTTCCAAAACCAACAAGAAGTTAAACTTGTTGAAGGTGATGATGATGATGAAACTTTTAGCTTCATTGTCATCTTCTTCAGGTAATTAAGAAGTCATAAACTAGGCTTTTTCCACTGTGGGTGGTAAGTACACAGAAAGTCCCTATCATCATGCATCTTAGCCTATATAACCGTGTTATGTGAGATATTATGTGCAAAACCTTATAATGTAATTCTAACTAATAATACTCCAGAGTTGTAGTTTGCAAATACAGCAGCAGCAACCGAGGCAGCTATTTAAGAGAATATTTTAACTTATATTGTTGTTTGAAAATGAGTAAATGATAACTTTCTTTGATAAATTGCAGTCAAATTGACTCTTTAGCTTCAAAGACATATGGAATAATATGTCTGTTCATGTAGCTAAAATGTCCATGTATTCCATGATTGTTTCCCATATTAATAATTTTATTACTACATGGTCACAGTCTGGTTTCAATGCTTTAAAATCATCACAGTCTTTACACAACAGAAGCATAGCTTACTTAGTTTTGAAAATTGTATTAAATACATGAATATCTGTTTTGAGTATCTATGGTTTCTCCACCATTTAGTGAGTTTATTAAGATTAGGCTAAACACAAGCCAAATTACAAGTTTGACTACAATTCTAAAATATTTTGAAGAGGAAAATTATTCAACTGAGAAGAATCTTTGTATATTTAATCACAAAAACATATAAAAGCTGTAATAGATACTAAAAAAAAAACAAGAAAAGAGCCTTTCTGTTGTGCACAAGTTAACAAATATTGTAAAAGTATTTCCCATACTATACTTTATACTTTACAAGTTGAACTGTCATTCAGCAAAGCAGTTGATAAGCTGTAACACTAAACTGCTGTGATTATAATCAACAAACCATGGAAAGGCTGATCTGAACAGGTGGGAAAACGTGCAGGTGTAAAAATAACGTTAATCATGGGGAAATAAACACATCCATGTGGTATGTTAGTACCAGACTTTATATAAAACACTTAATTGCGATGAAGACAACTTAATATTAGCAACATCTGTGATTTTTCCCAGAATGACAGTTCAGATATTAACAAAATATATCCGGAGATGTTTCTGTATGTGCTTTGTTGCTTCACACAGTACCACACTGCATCAGTCTGCTTCAGCCTACTCCAAAGATCAGTCATTTTTAATCACTGTATTATTAAACTGCTACTAAGTCACATCTACTTTACATTTACATTTATTGCACATCACATCTCTCTCTCCCTCTTTCTTCACTGAGCCCACCTTACTTTGGAAGGCTACTTTTCCGATCACCCTACTGGGATCTCTGTCTTTGTGGAATGCTATTAGACAAGCCCTGCCTTCATCTGGATCTAGCACCGACATCCCATTCATCAAACCCACCGTCTAACACCACACAGGGCTCTTCATTGTGAAAAGGAGGTGTGGGGGGGTGATGAACAAACACCCCATAATAATAAAAGACACCCACCAGGAGAAAATGTACGAAACGCTATCAGTAGGGTGAGAATCAGCGAGAAGAGAAGGAGAAGATGGAGAACAAAATGGGGGATGAAACTGATCAAGGTGAGTGCAGTGTGTGTGTGTGTCTGCGTGTGTGTGTGCGTGTGCATGGGGGAGGGGGGGTCATTCGTGGCCAGCTGGCTTGAACATGGTGATGAGAGCAGTTTGTGAGACCGAGGAGCATGAAATAACTTACCTGGTGGATCAGAAACACACAGGCATGGCAGGTGGCAGCAGCAGCACGGCACAGGAAAAACAGAGAGAGACAAAGACAGGTTAATACGAGGTTTGAGTGTGTAGTGCATACAATACAACTAGCCAAAAAACAAAACAAACAAAGAAAAAAAATCCAGCTCATGTGAAACAGGATTCCCCCGTTGAGCTTGTGGTAAATAAAACAGTGACTACACTCCCCGACCCCACCAAATACACCACTACTATCAGATAACAAGAAAAAATGTCATTTAGCCAGCTCTGATACAAGTTAAGTCACTGCAAAGTGCTAAGCTGTATATCTGCCTAGAAAGTTTTAATGAGTTTATACATCCCTGGATGCACCTGCGTATAGAGCAAACCTCGAAACAGTACATCAGAAATCAATTTTCAATCTTGACTGACTCTTGATCTTCAATAGCTCACATACAGTACTGCAGTACTTATCAGGCACACACACACAAACACACACAAATCATCAGCAATACTATTGGCAGCAAAGCCATAAGAGGCTGATGGAGTGGTTGTCTTGGAAACAGAGGCTGGCATGGGTTATTATGGAGGAAGAAATGAAGGGTGGAGGGGTGGCGGGTGAGGCAGGGCCACAATGCAAAGATCTGCAGCGAGACAGGTGTGTGTGTGTGTGGTGACTGTAGATTCACCTGTGGATAAAGTTCTATTCCCTTAATAATGAGAGAAAGGAATCAATAATTCGAACAAACACAGAGATGATATTATCTATTTACTACTAAATATACAGTTTGGAGAGAAAACATCCATTTCCTTTCTTTCCTGGGTTAAATATGGCGGCACTAAAACAAACCAAACACAAACAAAAAAAAAAATGGAGTGACAGCCACCATCCTGCTCCGTTTCCTTTTTCTCCCCATTTCTCCTACGGCCGTCTCCCTTCAGTGCCCCTGTGGTGATTGTTGCTGGCCTCCTCCTTCGCTTCCAGTCTCCATCCATCCCCCTCTCCATGCCCCCCCCCCCCCTTCAGCCCACCCTACTCCTGGAGGGGAGAAAATAAGTATCCAGGCAACCCAGCATCTCTTACTGGGAGGGGTGAAGAGAGGAGACAGGAGAAGTGGAGAGGAAAGGAGAAGAGTAAAAACCGCAATGTGATGGAACTACGAATACAGATGAGACCCAGAGAAACAGGGACCAAAACCAGAGGAAAAGCAGGAGAGATACTGATGGAGGGGGAGACTTCGAGTTCAGCAGTGAAGACAAGCAGCCCACATGTCGAATGAAGGGTTTAGCTAAACATGCCAAGTAACGTACAGTATTAAAAGATAGATAGGAGTAGAAAACTAAAAAAAAAAGAGACAGATGGATTGAAATTGGAAATAGAGTAGAAGTAGAAGATGAAAAGTTGAAAAAAATATGCATAGAAAATTGGAAATTATGCTAATTTCTTTGTGTCTCGGGGCATTTGTGGGGTGTTTCTGCATGACGGCAAGCTGCACGATAGATAAGGTTCCAGAAAAGAGGGTTTTCCCCGGCTCTCCAAACCCCTCAAGACACACAGCTAGATGGCAGAGAAGGAGCAGGAGGAGATTTTGGGGGTGGGGGAGCAACCATGAAGCATTGTACCGGGCTGCCTTTTTAATTCAGTCAGTAAAATGAAGTTTAACTTTTATTTCCCCTTCATTCATTCTCCAATGATCTCAAATACAGTTAGGTGATAAAGTGGGCCCATCATCACATGTAAACATACAGTAACGGTTCGATAGAAAGACATATGGCACGTTATAAGTGAAGCACTAAGTACAGTGCTGCTGTCAATCTGATTTGCAAAACTGTTCACATTTACCACTTTCAAATCC
The DNA here is from genome assembly GCF_051167445.1 of Perissodus microlepis. Taxonomy (NCBI): domain Eukaryota; kingdom Metazoa; phylum Chordata; class Actinopteri; order Cichliformes; family Cichlidae; genus Perissodus; species Perissodus microlepis. Next base: position 6,684,595 of record NC_140469.1, read on the forward strand.
TTTTAGACGCGTACTGAAGGACAAAACATGGCTCTTCTGACTGGGCGATGAGCTGGATGATGACATTTGACAAGGCTACAGTAGCTCATCTTCAAAACACCACAGTCAATGACATGAGAGACCCCTGTGAAAAGGGGATGAATGAGGTGCTCTGGCACACTGTATCATTCAGGATAATAGGTTTGATATTTATTATGATGTGAGTAGGAGAGACGGATGACCTGCTTGAAGCCCGGATCTATAACGCTGACAGTGCTTTCCAAACAAAGGTGGTTTCTGAGTTCGGCAGGCCGTTGCTTTTTTATTTTTTTGAGCGCTGCTTGACAAGATGACACAAAGTCACGTGCATGTCCGGATTCAGTCTGCAATCACACCGAGCAATCAGCAGAGAGCTGTGTTAAAACCCTGTGGGGAGCAATCTGAGCTATTTCCAAGCAGCATCTCCCACAGCCACGTAAAGGGGGTGGGGGGGGGGGGGTGGATGCTTTCCGCAGAGGAGCTGAGCTCATTTTGAACACATAATTGTTCTCCTCTTCCCCCTGCAGCCTCATTACAGGACAATCTGATTACAGGGTGGAAACAAAGGAAGACGATGAAAAATATCATCCTCCGTCGATGAGGTGGACGCAGGTCCGCGAGCTGGGCTCCTCCCCCTTTCCTGCCTAACGCGGGTTTGACTTTAAGGGTGCTCGGGAAAAGTACAACTCTATAAAAACACAGTTTGCGTTCATTCCAGGTGAAATTGCATGTCACATACTTTCGGGCATCGCGGCGGAGAGGCATAAATTCTCATCCATGATGTCAAAGGCGCCACAGCTGGAGCAGAGAAGTGGCAGCCACCTCGCGAGGCCTAACTGTGACTGTAGTCAGCCCATTTTCTGTGTATGACAGCAGCAGAATGAGACTGTTTCGGCTCAGTTACCGCGTCGACAATCGGGTCCCTTGCTCCCTATGAGCAGATTTCATTGGCCTCTATTATTGGTCAGGCTGCGTGTGGCAGCGACTGTGTGTGTTTGACTAGGCAATAAGCCCAGTGTCACTGTCACTTTCATCAAACCACACACAAAAAAACCAACAACTTGCATTCTCACTTTGAATTTTGTCTCTGTCCCCGTCTCCCTGTAATACATATGAACAAAATAATGCATTTCAGAGTTGTTTCTGAAATACAGCGTGAGCGCTCTAGCTACATTTCTTCAGTTCTTCTTGGCTGCTTGCTCGTGTGGACGCACACAAGTCCAAAACCAACCCAGCAATACTCCAAATCTGTTCATGGGCAGCAAGAATAACTGTCATCCTGCAGTTTGAGAGCGTATGTCTGCCGTGTGAAACATTAAAAGACAAAAAGACTCTCACAATCCATTTGCATGCATACGGATCCAGACTGCAATATGTATGACAGGCAAGTTTAGGGATGGAAAAATGAAGCACCTATTAGGAATCTGTGTATAATCAACGCAGTTTAAAAGTACAATGCATATGACGAGGACAAACTGAGCTCTTGGTCACAGCAATCATACCCAGCAGCTTTCATTTACATGCAGTACACATAGTCTGCTTTGAACAGTTGTCACTAACCAGGCCAGATGTGGCCTGACAAAACAGATGTACACACAAAATCCCAATTAAGAGGAATTGTTTAATTTAAATGAGAAAAAAAGAAAGAGTTTAAAGCAGCCATGTCATGTGTAGTCAGTCGAATCAGTGGTGTAGGTGAGTGCATGAGTGAAAAAAAGAAAACAGTGTAAATAATATTGTTTGACAAAGACACAAATGCAAGAATGGCGTCTCAGATAGAAGAGCACCCCACACCTGAGGTCTGAGGTCTTATATAGAGCACACTGAGCCCAGGTGTTGCCAGTGTCACCAATTGAAAAATGAGAGGGCAAGGTGGAGCGGGTGGTCACGCACTGCAAACGCTGCTCATCCAGTCAGTAAAGGGAGCACGACTTTGGTGCTTCTCCAGATTTTTCTGGAGATTTCAGTTCAGTTCAGTTCAGTTTTATTTATATAGCACCACATCACAAAAACAGTTGCATACATTGTAAGGTAAAGATGCTACAATATTACAGAGAAAACCCCGAAAATGAGACACCCCCTATGAGCAAACACTTGGTGACACCAGGAAGAAAGAACCTTTTAACAGGAAGAAACCTCTGTTAGTCCCAGGCTGAGGGAGGGGCGGTCATCTGCCTTAACCTGAGGAGAGGAAGACGGGACAGGCAGTCTAAACAGGTATGGGGTATTACTGTCTAAAGAAGGAAAACTCATTGCTCTTTAAATCACACACAGAACTTGAATAACAAAGTTTAGCAAACTGTTTCAAACTGTTTTCCCAGCTGCCAGGTCAGTGTCTGCAAAACTGTCTGGTGCAGCTTTAACATTTACTTCATAGTCTCACCAAACTGCCATCAGCAATAAGAATGCACCCAGGCAGACTGTCAGTCTAATAACCCCAGTTATTGCTTTCCTGCTCCCTAAATATGATGAGCAACACTAAGAAGTTCAACCTTTCCATTGTGCAGAGTGCGCCTCTTAAATAAACGAGTCGCTGTAATATTTCAAGTGCTTTTCTTATTCCATTCCATCCCCTCTGATCATCAGTCCTTGTCCAGCTCCATTAGAGCCGTTTCATACCGGAGAATAACAATATCTCAGTTACTCCGCAGCTCACCGCGCTGCCATAGAGCTAATCAATCTAGAGCTCATCTCTCCATAGGTGGACTGATCGTCTGGCATTATTCTCCAGTCAATTACCTCTACTGAGAGAGTCGGAAGAAAGAATGACAATGGATGCTGATGAATGCCACTCAGGGCTCGATTTTCTTAGCCAGGGTGCCATCGCGAAGCTGGCAGTAAGACAACTGGGTCATCTAATTGGTATTTATATGAGCTCTCCTCCAGCTACCAGCTATTTGTTAGAGACGGAAAGGTTACAGCTGGAATGGACTGTTCACCTGTGATGTGGTATTTTGCATTAGGACATAGTGAAAGGCCACGGTGTTTACGAGGAATGCTTCTGTGTGCCTGCCTGTATCTAAGTGAAACTGTATCATTCCTCATTTTATAAATACCAGTTCATCTTCTGTCTTCAAGCAATATCGGGAGCTTATTGTGGCAATCAAATAACCATCAATAGCCATGGCTCAAATCTCAAAGGCCTCATTTAACCTCTTTGTACACACAGCAGCAGGATGTAATAGTTCAGCAGCTGGTGAATGTATTTAACACATCATAATGTCCTGTGCACGTGTGCAAAAAAAAAAAAGTATCCAGAAGCAGCCAAAAATGGTAGTTGGCCCTGCAAATGTAAGGGTTTATGGAATAGCAGACCACAGACATGTTCTTCTGTCCTACAGCATGATGATGAGAAAACCACTGTAGGACTTATGCAAGATGAAAAGAGAAACGATGGAAAGAAAACACAAATGAGACGAGAGAGGGGAAGGAGAGAGGAGGGAAAGCAGAGTTCACAGTTTCTTGCCCAGAACAACAAATTTTAGAGGATGATGGAAAACGGGGGTCTGACTGGAAGGAAGGAGACTGACTGAGGAAAGGAAAAGGAAGGCATGAAAACAAAAACAACTTAAACCCAAGCACCATAAAGTAGTGAGGCTCTTGCCAAATATTTTTGAAAAATAGGCTATATTAAAACAAAATGCTATGCATTTGTTTGTATGTGACGGAAACATTATATTCTGATTTCTTTGATTGCAGCTTGATCAGGACTTGGGCAGCACTCGGGGGGTAGTGGTTAGCCTTGTTGCCTCACAGCAAGACAATTCCAGATTCTCCCCGTCCCGACTTGTTTTCCTTCATGCACTCAATCCATTTTCTCATCATTAGTTTAGAAGATGAATGGCCTGATGAAATTAGGGTTTGTGCGGTTAAGTGGGGTGTTTCTTTGGAGTTAGTTACGCTGCAATAGCCCTAGGCTGCTGGGGACTTCCCATGATGCACTGAGCATTTCATCTTCACTCGCATCTCTTCACTTTCTACGTGTTTATACAGGTATTAATCAACTCTGTCTCTCTTCCACAGTGCCCCGTCTCCCTCCCCTCATCCCCTACCAGTCGTGGCAGATGGATGCCCCTCCCTGACCCTGGTCCTGATGGAGGTTTCTTCCTGTTGAAAAGGGAATTTTTCCTTCCCACTGTTGCCAAGTGCTTGCTCACAAGAGGTCGCCTGATTGTTGGGTCTTTCTCTGTATTACTGTCGAGTTTTTTACCTTACAATATAAAGCACATTGAGTTCACACCTTCACACCAGTTCTTAACTACAACATGCAGAAAGAGGACAACACCTGGCAGTCAGGCAACTGACTGTTAACTGTGCTATACTGGTAAAATCAGACATCACACAGACTTTGTCCCAGGTAGCTGACACATTTAAGACTGTTTAATGCCGCAAAGTCATTTGCATTCTCACTTTCACTTCTCTCTTGCCGTAAAGCGTCACCACAGCAGGTAACGCTGCATGTTTGATTTGGCAGGGGTTTGTTTTGCCCTTTCTTTGTGTCTCCAGCTGGAATCAACCCAGCGACCTTTAGTTTGCCAAGCGAATGTGTTAACCACCACACCTGATACCTAGTAACGTTTAGGGCTACACTGTGAAAACAGAAATTTTTAGCTATGGTGAAGAGAAGGGCTTATTTTCAATTTATGGTTTTACATAAAGTGTTTTTACAATATTTTTTTCTGTGTTCATCATGGACTCTAGCACTGTGCCCAAGACATATTTCCTTCAAGGGCAATAACATTTATTTCACTTGATTATATAATTTTATGACTTTTTTTATGCATTTGCAAAAAAATATAACTGAAAGTTCCAATGTTTCGGCTGGTGTTTCTTTAAAAATATTGAGTTTCACCACAAATAACGTTTTCAGCTGATAAAGCACATATTAAGACTTTTTTTTTAATTGCATGAAAAGCTTAACCGGCCCTCTGACATTCCCATGTAGACCCGCAACCTCTGTTTTTTTGTCATGCAAACAATGCTGAGCGGTTTTCAGTTAAAATTCACAACAAGGAGACCTTGTTGTGAAGTCCTTGTGATGTAAGGCGAGTGTGTCCCCCTCCGGATAAGAAGGCTACATTTTCAAATCACGTCAAGGCCGGCTCTTTTCACAGCGCCGACTTCTTTTGTAAAAAATAGTTTTCAATGACAGCCCACCACAAATGAGATTCTTACCAAACAACTGAAACTCAGACTGAGACATCAAAAGTTAAGAAAATATTAAAACCCACTGAGGAAAAAATGTTTCCACTGAAGACATATGAGAAGCCTCATGTTGGGAAGTTGAAATCCACCCGTAAATTTAACATCTATCCATCCAGAGTATAATACCACAACAGCATCGCGGCTCACTGAAATTATTTCCTATGAAAGAACAGATGTCTGCCTTTTTTTTCTGACCATCTCTGCTGTTTTCTGTCTGTGGCACAAGGCTCTTTTGTGAGTGATAATCATTTTCACAGTCGTACCTACCAGGCACTGAAGTATCTACTGTCCTGTAATCCTAATAACAGATGGCTACAACTGTCCGAGTCCATCATCTAAATTACTGCTTTAGGCAAACGTCCTACACATCGATGGGTTATTCAGTTACAACACCTTTACCTCTAAAATCTTTTGTATGCACGTGTCTTCTGCTGAACCCTTCAGAGGCCACTTTCACAGCCCTAAGCTCCATTCACATTCCTGCAAATTAATTAGGCCTGACTACATGTATGCGCCTTTGGACATGCCTTGTTATCCTCGACTTATGTTCATCCCTTTCACTTACCATAAAATAATTCTTTTCCGAATGGAAAAATTGGATACTAAACAAACTGATATCTAGAACTAATGGAAACAGGAGAGTCCTTTTCTTTCTCAGTCCTCTTTTTCCTCTGTTAGTCTTACATTTCCTCAGCACCCAGATCCCAGACAAGACCCTCTCCAACCCGACCCCGCAGTGATCGTATCAAGCGTGTTAACCATTTGACCCTCTGACCCACAAAAGCACTTCCTGTGGTCCGCTCAAAGTAAATCTGGTTAAAACACATGTAAGGAAATACGAAGAAATTAGCTCAACAGAAGGTTCATTTTCTATCTGTCTTCTAAGGTTTCAGCTTGCTGCACAGGACTCTGTGTGGGTGCGTGGGTGTGTGTGTAACTGGCAGTAAAAACCATTACCAGAGTGTGGATAGAGCTCATTCACACACCTGGGCCCCATTTACCACTGCCCTGTCAAAGAAGTGTGACGAGCCCCGAACAGAGCGCCATCGCTAGGAAGTCTAAATTAAGCACATGGCTGTGACACGGTCAGGTCTCGTTGCCGAACACTGTGCGTTTATGAGGAGTGAGAGACAGAAGCAGGCAGAATACACAGATGGGCAAGTGTGCTCAGCAATAAACCCATCAGGATTCGAATGAATAAAAATATCAAAGCACTGTAATTAAACCTAAGTAATTAAACTTCTGAAACATTGCCCCTTGATTGACTTGCACGCTTTTGGCTAAATCTAATGTTGGTCTGTATGTACAACTAAAGTTGTGCGATTATAAAACAATGAATACGTGTCGCAGTTTTACACAGCCAGGCCCAAACGCCCCGTTCAAAATGTTACACTGCTAAAAATAAATTGAATAAATCACAGCAAACTAATAACAGAGAAAATAAAAGCACATTTCATGACATGTCCAAATAGTCTGTCTGTGGAATTACAGAACGTAGAAGGGAAAGCCATTCCCAGAACTCCCTCAAGCTGGAATACTGGGCGTTGATATTTTTTGTAAGTAGGCCTCGGGGACTGCTTTTGAAACCATGCTTGATGTAGGATTGTATTTGGTTTGGAATAAAAATCCTCCCCAGAGTTATTCTCCTCCCATAGGCTAGTTAACCCTACCTGACATGCACACCCACTTAAACACACACACACTAAACACTAAGTAGGTTATGATTCATTTTCATTTTCATCTTCTGCTCATAAAACACAGTCGACTGGGGTAAATGGGGGCTTTCCTCCACTCCTTTTAGGCTGCACACTAAATCATTCATGGTTATTAAGCACTACATGTCTGTATTTAAAATGTAGCACTTTAATTTGAACACATACACACACACAGACGTAGATGCAGACTCTGTGCTTTCACATAATGTCATTCCAGCTATAACCTGACATTTCCTCTGTATTGTTGCTTTTTAAATGTCCTGTAAATAACTGGGAGCACAATGAACGGCCAGTGGCCGGCCGGCTAATGAATTCAATTAGTCAATGTCAGGCCAATTAAGAGGTCTGAAAAGAATCATTGTCACATCATAGATAGACAGTGAGCGTGTGTGTGTGTGTGTATGTGTGTGTGCGCGAAAAAGAGTGAGAGAGAGAGAATCAATGGGTCTATCAGCCATCCAGGCCAGGCCTCACACTCTGGGCCTCTGGTTCCATTCATCACCAAGGACCAATGGAAGGCCAACCAGAGAATATATGTGGTGTGTGTATGTGTTTCACTTTGTTAGCATCTGTCTGCATTGTTGTGTGTGCAGTTTAAACCCTTTTTTTTTTGTTTGGTACTGTGCGCCTGTGTGTTTGCATAACAGCAGCTAATTATACCCCTTTCTACCAACTGAGTGCGTATCTCAAAACAGCTTCCATAGCCTCTTATCTCAACAGAAGACTGCTTTGAAGCTGTCAGAGGGCTCATAGATGCTTTCTCAATTAAGAGTAACCTTTATGCTGAAGGATTCACACCCCACAAAAGCATCTTGTCTGCTTTTACACTATATACAACAATAGGAATTGGAGCCACGGCACTTGTAGCTGTCAGACGCGCAGTTCAAACGGCGAGAGTTATTTTTTCACAGCGGGCCCAGTGGGGAATCGACCTTTTCACTAAGATGTCCGAGTAAACAAAAAAAGCTAACAAAATAAAATGCCAAGCAAAGCTGACGGTAACCGCACAGCGACTGTCTGACGAGCGGCTACCAAAAGACCACAAACAATAGAGCTCCTCAGCAGCCCACTGAAGCTGGTGAAGCCTCTTTTCAAAGGGACGCACTAAAGTAGATGTTTTAGGTAATGTTGCTCTGCATGTATGGTGAATAATCCTCGGCTGATATACAAACACAGTGGTCTAAAAGAGCATTACAATGTTTATTAGACTCAGACAACACTGAGCTGAGTGGCGATGCAAGTCAGCAGTAGGCTGATGTCTGTCCTTTTATGATTCGTGATGATTTTTAAACACTTGAGGAATGCATTAAGAATTCAAAAAGCACCTCCCACCGGATGAGAACAGGCGCATAAACATGCTGCTTCATAAGCCTGAAGAAAGTACTTAAGCTTCACACAATTTTCAGTTTTACTATATATAGCATCGAGGTGTTTTATATTTTAAGCTAAAGACCCAAAATAATAGAGAGAAATCAGCAGCAATCAGGCAAACCCCTACGAGCAAGCACTTTGCTGACAGTGGGAAGGAAAAGCACCATTTTAACAGGAAGAAACCTCCAGCAGAACCAGGTTCATGGAGGGGTAAGTATCTGCTGTGACGTGAGGACAGGAAGACGGGACAAAAAATATGGAGGCAAGCCAGAGATTAATAATAACTGATGATTAAATGATAAAATACAGAGAGAGTGAGAAGAGGTGAGTGAAGAAGAAACACTCTGTAGTGTAACTAAGGGAGGGTTCCAGGTCAAATGGTCCAGCTCTACCTATAAACATTATCAAAAAGGAAAGTTTTACTACTTTACTTGATCTGATTTAAAAACATGTGATTACCCTGTAATGGGTTAGTGTTTCTAAAGCTTTGAAACAGTCAACAGACGTTGTAGGAGTGCAGTTCCCTCTCTAAAGAAAAAGAAAATAACTGCAATACGTATAAATGATACTTTAATAAATTCACATCAAGACATTTTTTAGAGTTTGTTTTTCAGGCAAAATTTGTAGATCTATCTCATCTTTCCTTCCCTCTTTGATTTAACTCCACAGTCGACTTTTTTTCCAAGACTAAAAATCGCAGATTTGCAGATCTCCAGCTAATGTCTTAAAACTGTTTGTTTCATCTCAAAAATCAACATTACAAGCAAACATTAATTCATGAGAAAAATAAACACATATTCACATCACAGTTTATTGTTGGTAAATCACACCTAGTTTTATACTTTTACTTCCGTGCTTCCTCGACTTTAAACCTTGCAGTTTTGGAGCTCTAAGGCTGCTGAGGGAGGCCTGTCAGTTGTGACTTGAGAGCATTCACTGTGCGTTCGCTGAGAGAATGCTTTGGCTTTCATCATCTGCCCATCCACTCCTTTGACAGCTGCTGCAGTTTACACTGAGTCAGGAAACTACACTGCTACATGCTTGTGTTGATGGGTCAGCTTGCACAGGAGAGATGAATCAATTCTAAGACAGCAGACAGGAAGTGTGCGCTCGGCCTGAGGGCCTCGCGGCTGCTACACTGTGTTTATCTCTGTGATATGCTTCTATCGCCCCCACCCCTCTTTCTTACACAGGCCTGCTCAAAACCTGGCCCAGTCCCTGATTGCATCTGGCTTGTCATCATCAGCAGCCAGCTCGGCTCTTCAGGGGCCCCTGCTGCTCTGATGAAGCAAAGCAGGCTGGCCTCCCTCCATCTAACATCCACCCACCCGCCCCCTGCTAGTCTCCCCATCTCAGAACAAATTTAATTTGGAGGTGCCGAGGACTGATAAAACCAGGAGCCAGCATAAGGGGCAAAGGGGGAGGGGGTAACTTGATACCTCCTCCTGACCCTTTTCACCTCCTACACACATACACACATCCTCTTTTTCTCCACTCCGACCCACCCACCCCGCACACACCTTAGCTATCCCCAGACAAAGACATCCCACCATCTCTTCTGCCTTCAGAAAGATGACAGAATTAATACAGGAAGCAAGATGATGAGCAACGCCATGCTTTGGGTACACTTGCTGTGGAGCTCTGTGTAAAAACTGAATGTTTATGAGCCCTTTTAAGGGTCACAATCATTTTAATTTTAATATTTCCCCATTATCCCCCCTCAAATAGATATTTTAAGAAGTACCATTGATTTTTTATGACAGATGAATCATTTTGCTCGCCGCGTTTCTCTGTTTTATTTGATTTGAAATCGAGGAGGCTTGTGTTCTGAACCGTTGGGGAGAACAAACATTTTGAAGACATCACACTGGGCCCTCACAGCTTTTAATTTTTCATCAGAGAGGTAACTGACAGGTTTATGAAAAAAAATAAAAATCCTTTTTGAAGTTCTAACAATGACAAATTGTGAACAGAAGAAAGAGGGAATACTGCAGCGCTCGGTTAAAGCTAACCCCTAAATGAAATGTCTCTCAGCAGCACCGCAGGTCACTAAGTGGCCACCTGTCCTGGCCCAAAACTTAAGTGAAGCGGTAACTGAGCGTAAATCGTGGCCCCGGTGACTCCCGAGTGAGGCCGCCATGATGCGTGAGAGCACACAGATGTTGCTAGACTCTGTCTCAATGGCCTTTATTGAATTAGCCCTAGACTTGAGTGAGCAGTCTAAAGCTGAAGGTTTTCACAGGTCAGTGCTCCCCTCCAGCCCTGCAGCCATGAGACCTCTGAGCCACCTGCAGCTCAACCTGAGACTGACTGTGTTTGTGTGTGTGCATGTGTGAGTGCATAAAAGAGGGAGGGGAAAGAAGGGTAGAAGGAAAAAGCTGACCAACTAGTCGACAGATGGATTTTCCTGGGGAAAAAAAAAAGAAGAGCATACCAACTAGACACATCTAGAGCTACACAATCGAATGCACACACAGACACACAACATAGATGAACAGACATGAGGTCAGACAGGTGAATGTGTCTGTGTGTGTGCATGTGTGCTGCTTTCTTTATATGGACAGGTGAAAGCTGTAATTACCATCTCTTAAGCACACACACATCTGCAAAGCTCAAGGCTCTCAGGACATGCTTCACTTCTACACACACACACACACACACACACACACACACACACACACAGAGAGTCCCCATTCTCTTTATAAAACCGAGGTGAAAAGCACCTTTTCCCCTCTAACATAATCTGGATCGTGTTACCATGCCAGCCCTCCTCGCCAAATTGGTGAATGGGCACCAACAACCCCCCCATACCCCCACCCGCCACCCCCAACTCATCTATTATTGAAGGTGACATAATTGCAAGGGGGCATTATCCACCAATATCAAGACGCCCGATATAAAAGGGCCTTAAATAATTCAGGAAAGAGGTGCCCACCCCACACGGGGGAAGTGGGGGATTTCTCACATGATGAGATCATGCTCCCTCAGAAGCCGGAGGGGGGTGGGGGCACGTCTGTGTGTTTATGCGAGTAGTGTGGGAATATGTATGCTCATAATCATTTGAGTAAATAAAAAGAAGTCACCCCAGTTCATCACAGGATGTGACGGCGGTGTAAGTGACAGGGCTGCAACCTCGTCGCCTTCCAATTTCAACACCGCCACAACCTGAAACTGCTTCCATTAATCACATGGAGAAAAAAAAAAAGGAGGGGAGAGACTCATATGTATTCAAGTAAACTTCAGGAATCAGCATATATGTCATTACTGGTTAGGCAAATTGCTAAGCCTGATTGATTGAGTGTCATTGTTGGGGTAATGTGTGATCTGTGACCGGATGATTGTGTCGCACAGCGTGGACCGGCTCATTTGAATATTAACTACCAACCACTTGTGTCACTATGAAATGACATTAAATTGTTCCTAATTTTGTGACAGGTAAATTCTACCTCATCAGCTCTGCATAATAAGCGCAGCTTTGAGCATGACACGATTACAGAATTTACATCTCTCAACTTACAGTTTTACCATTGTACGCTCTACAGACAGCACAACAGGCTAGTTTTGTCCAGAGGAATCTCGAGTCTGCAGAGTTTCAGCACAGATTATGATATCAGAGCTACTTGTACAGTGCAAGTCAATCCATCACCAACAAATATGTCTGCATTTGGCTTGTTTTGTCATTACCTCGCTGTGCTGAGTTCAGCATTTTTATATCATTGTACACATTATATTAAAGCCTAGTACTGTCGGTCACTTCACACAGATGGAAAAGGGCATATCATTGCCTCATACAGTTATTATCCCATTAATCCAACATTTCCTTAAAGTTACAGCATCTAAAGTTTTTCACTGCTAGATGTCAGTAAATTTCAGATTCCAGTCATCTGATTTGTTTTCTTACCCCCTCCCAGTATAAGTGCATATTCCTAGCTATGGATGTTTTAGTCAACCAAGAGAGATCAAAAACATTCCCTTTAGACTGAACCTGCAGTCTCCATCCAGAGTGGAAGCCTCAGTCAACTGCGTGAGAAGCGTTTACCTTTCTTTACTCTCAAAGAGGATGTGAAACTTTGTGTCTGATATTGGTCGGTGAGTCAGAGGAGCTCACTACTGACCGACCAACGCTGAAGTGAGTCGTTGATGATATGGTAAACTGTTGGTAAGCACTGCTTTTTGGCTGCTGTTAGCTTCCGTAGATGTGTTAGCTGCTGTTAGCCTGTGTTTTCACCAGTGTTGCTTCTTTGTCATTGTTGGACTCTGAATAAACTAGTGAATAACTTGCATACAATATGATAATGTAATCAAACTGGTCTTTGGAGGGAATGTGATTTTTAGGATACTTGAGCCTAAAATTGGCATAATGCTAGCTGTATAACTAGTGTGCAGGTGGTGCAGTCACAAATTAAAAAAATTCCTCCACAGCAGGTGAAAACCTTGTTTTCTTCTCTGCCTTTGGTGTACTACATGTGTAGCAAACATATTCATCAGAACGTAGATATCCTTCCCGGCCACTATATTCAAATATGGTGGGGGAACGTAGGAGGTTCTACAAACCGCAAACCAACTCGTATGCGTTTTTAATACATTAATGATATGTTTATGAGAATGGATCAATTTGTTGGAAGACATAAATAACCTAAAAAGATTACAGACTGCAACTTTAAGGAAACATCTTGTTGGCACCTACCAGTTTCTACAAATTTGGCACAATGAGGTTTGCATTGCCAAAGAACCTCTTTAAACAGATATCCACCTAAAAAAGCAAAGACTCCACAGCCAGTATCAAATGAGAGCGCGTTCTCAGCAGCTTGTGAAATCACTTGTGCTTTAAGTGAGAATAAAACCCCAATATGAATAAAACTCAACTGATGTGTAAACTCAGCTGTGTGACCAAACAGTCAAACTTTAACGCACTCCTACAGGGACCATCAAGGGAAATCAGCCTCCCTTAGCTAATAAACAGTAATGACCTGCTTCCAGACACATCTTGGAGCCTCCCTTCATGTTGGGAGCAGTGATGAGGACAAAACAGCGGAGCCAGCAGAACGAAGCTGTGCTTGGGGTGGCCTGGTAATTACTGTTAATTGGTTTAACATGGGGATGGATGGAAAAGAAGGATGAGGGTAGAAGAGAGAGTAGAAGGAAGGATGGAGTTCTCCCTCCAAGCCCCCTTCTCTGCTTGTTTGATGTGATAGGGTGTGTTATCACAGCTCTCTATCAGTATAGCATGAGCTAATGCAGGGGAGAGTGGGTAAGGGGGGATGGGGGGGAGGTTAGATATGCAGGGCCGCAAGTACATAAGCTGTCTGGTAAACAAGCGTTTGCTTGTGCGTGCACAAACATGCGTAAATACAAAAAAATGTATGAATTATGCTGGCAAGCAAGCAAACAAACTGTGGCCACGGTACACAGGTACAATGACAACATGAAGAACAAAAAAATAATAATAATCAAGGTATGAAAGACACAAAGAAGAGTGCATACATTGAGCACATATACTACTACTGTAAACACACACGCGCACACACTCAGATTACACAGAGCCTGAGGGAAGCTGCTCATCCAGATAAGACGGGCAGTCTGAGGGCCATTTACGACCATTTGATGCATAATGAGCCTCCTATCAGTGGCTGTGTGGGCAGAGAGATGAGGTGTGGAGTATTCCCCATTCAGCTCCATGCTAATACACTGACCATAACCTCATCAACGACCTCTGGACATCTACACACTGCTGCACATAATCTGCCTGAGAGACACAAAGAAACTGATTTTATGGGAAGATGAAACAGACACTTTGTACCAGAGGCTCCAGTGTGGGTGTGCAGATGAAAACAAAAGAGAGAATGAATAAAAAGAGGGAGGACTGTGACCTGTAAGTTACCCACAGGACTTTCTCTTCACATGTCTTGCATACTTTCCCATTAATGCAGAGCTGAACTGCAGAACAGCTGAGAATTAAAGACTGCCAAATACGAGTCCTGCAGGTATACTTGTCTGTGCCACCATATTTCTATTTCGTCATGGAAACAACCCAAAAAAGACACTCTATGTTAGCCATTGCACAACAAAACTGAAAAAAAGATGGTCATAACACGAAAAAGACTAAATCTCAAAATCCACTGAACACACAACCTTCTGATCCGAATTCAGACACACTCATTAAGCTGAAAGTTCCTCATAAGCCGACAGCAATCCACGGCTAGTGAGAAGACCATCGGGTGTGATCTTCCAAGGCTGAGTAACATCAGAGTGCACATTTGAGGCCAGTATCTCTTAACTAGCGCTTAATACAAACAGTCAATGCTTCCTAACAAACATTCTTAAAGGGCAAGAAGCTTTTTTTTCTCCACGCATTAAAATATCTGCAAAGATTTTTCATTAGATATTGTGCTCTCATTGCACATTATCATCAGCACGGTAAGAAAGACACTGGGGCATCATGAGCACATTTACTGTAAAAGCTACTTTATTCAGCACACTGCTGACATTTTGACTTGTCAGCAGGAACATCACGAGTAAATCATACTGGTGATAATGACTGCATCCCGTTTAGATGAGACTATATCTGTCTGATGAAGTAGCTCACCAACGACCTGATGATATGATTTCATCAGTCGCAACATCTCCTGATTTTTTTTTTTTTTTGATGGCCCTGTGCGGTCATCCCCTCCATCCTCTTGCATGTATGCTTATGCATGGACTGCATGCATAAAACTCCAAAGTATTTAGGAAGTCATTACCATTCACCTCCAGTCTCCTTCCTGTATGCTGTCAGTAACAAATATTCACAAACTAAAGTCTGGTTTGTGTTCTGACACACGGGTGAGCGCAATGGTCTTTATGGTTGTGGTGATGTACAATTAACAGGCCATTCAAACACCACATTGCAGCGAGACAAAAACAAACCCTGCAGCTCCATGTTTTATTCAACAGGCTCACCGAATAGTCACTTCCAGAGGAGGCTTGCTCTATTACCTCACACCACAGAGCTTTAACTGGTTTCTGCACGTACCAGTCACATGCAGCAATCCTATTTCAGGGGTAAACCAGGCCACCGCTGACACCATAAAAGACAGGTCTCCTCTACTTAGTTTTACGATTACGCCGATACACGCAGTCCGCTGTAAAATTCACCCTCATACAAAAGAGCCCTCCAATAAGCCCTTCACACAGAGGGCAATAAAAACCCAGCCGCCATGGGCAAAATACCGCTGCTTCTCTTCAAGAATATGTAGGTCCTGGCTTCTTTCGTTGGGTGACAAAAAAAAAACCTTCTTATTTTGGACAAAAGAGTCATCTAGAGAACTGAGCATCATTATCATGTGAAGTACTAAAAGCAGCTGTTTAAAAGATGACAGTGGGCTGATTGGTGATAAAGGCCTTCCTGTCATCTGGACTTAAAGAGGGACTACCATGAGTACACGGCCTTCCTTGGATGCACTTATTATAGACTAGTATATGCTATAAAGTCCAATTCAGCATCCCTGGTTTCCTACTGGAAACCAACTGTCAATACCACTGATTTCAGCACATACGGATGCTCACATTGAAGTATGGCTACACACACATGAGTCAATAGGTTACTACATAGGCTACAACCATTACATCACCAGGATAATTTTAAGCCCCATTGGGTTTAACGGTCCCAGAAAAGTCACAAAACATGTCCCCATCGCCGATATAGATTAAGTCATCTTTATGGCTGAACAGCTGTCACACTTGGTATCAGACTAAAGTAGATGTCCGTACAGCATGACTAGAGCTGTACTTTGAGTCAAGTTGGATTTATATGACTGCCCTTAATCGGGACAGCTTTAAAAAAAAAAAAATCTTGCTTTCATGTCAGCACAGAGATGTTCTACAAATGTTTTACATCTAGATGCCACTCAGTCTCAGTCACCCTGAGTGGCATTAAGATGCTAAGGTGCATGATTCAGCTTCTGTTGAGGTTAAATGACTACACGTAACCCTGACTGACACCGTGAAGGTGCCTTACAGGGTAAATCCGTTGCCTCTGAAATCTGCTGTGTATGTCCATGTGCCTTTTTCCTCCAAAGTTCATTATTCCAGAGTTTCTAGCATAAATTTAAAGAGCTACTAACAGGTTTCTCCCAAGTCCAACTTCTCTCACTCTCGCGCCCTTTATCTATTGACAACGTGCTCTCCTCATCTCTAAACCTAACAAGCACAATGCAGGTTTTAGCTGGCATGAGAGACAGCGGTGATGGTTGCTCGAGTTCATCAACAGGAGCATAAGCCTGAACATTAACCAGCGCCGGCCCATTAGGCTTTCATTGCGTAAGCTCTCGGAGCTGTGTAGTACTGCCAATGAGCAATGCTTCAAAGATGTGTATGGTGGGAGTGGAGAGACGGAAGGCTTAGGGCTTTAAAGTACTGTAGTTGTGGGGAAAGTTTTCTAAAGTATGCTGTGTAGAGATTTCCTTGCGGAGGGAGGGAGAAACCGGTCTTACAGTAGAAGGGATGAGTTGAAGAACTGATGTGCAAAGCATCCGTGCGACTGATAAAAGTGATCTGTGCTCCCATCCATGTCTTCTAAAAGTCAATGAACTAGATTTACACATTAGAAGAAAAGTAGTCTGCAGAGGCCTTTCTGATCAGCCAGGCTCCTGGCTATCTTTTTAAGATAGAAATATGACAGTTCAACCAATATATGAACACACACAAACATACATATGCTTCCTAGACCATAGAATAGATTTTTCTGGATGAAAAGCGACATATGTGCACACACACTACAGCTAAAATCAAGCTTGAGTGCATGTGTCCTCCTGCTGTTAGATACTTCACAGAGTGAGTGCTAGAAAGCAGGATGACTCACATTCTTTATAACTTCTATGAGCCCTAGAGGCCGGGCCTAATGTAAAGCATAACAGCAGCACTGCCAATAGACAAAGGCAAACCATTTGGAGCCATTTCACGGATGGTGTATGGCAACCGTCTGAGTTTGAGGAGGAGGACAGAGGATAATAAATGGGGTTCTCCTTCACCATCTGCCTCAGGAGAGAGACAGTCTTCCCTCTCTTTCCACATCAACGTGATGGCAGGAGAGAGGAAGCGTGTCCGGGTTCTACTTCATGCCTGTTAAGCTATTCGTGAGGACTACACATGTAACTCCGTGGCTTTAGTAACAGTGTGTGCAGAGTTTGCTCTCAGCATCCCAGACAAGCTTAGTCAAGTTTGTAGGATTGCAGACGTTCTTAACTTTGCAACTTCAGTCGTATGTATATTTGTAGGACAAACTTTCTGCCAAGGGGTAGAGCGCTACTACTACTTTGATAAGAGGTCAGCTCCAAAAGGAATCTGTGGACATCTACAGATGCAGACTGTTGAATACCTCGTGTCTTCAACATGTGTCTGAATAGGCAGGCGTGCTTCAACACCAGCGTAATGTGATATTCCTAGTGTCCTTGACTGAATCCTAATTTAACTCCCTTTTAGGATAACAGCCTGAGCTAACAGGCACTTGGAACAGTGATGGAAAAACCGATGAAAGAAGCTGCATGTGATCTAAATATTTCCACAGCTAAATGGATACAACCCATTATATAATCAGAAGAAGCCCCTTTTAAAGTGCAGGATTTTTAAAGTTAATGCTGAGTGACTTGGCGGTGTATAGTATGAGGGTTCCAGCTTGCAGCGGAATCTGACCCTGTTCTGTAATAACCCTCTACAAGCTCCAACGGTGACATCACAGTGCCCCCTGCTGCAGCTGGAAAAAGGTGCAATCAAAGGGGAGCTACTCAAATCATTAATGCAACAGTAGTTCTCATTTCAGCCAGTGGATCACTCTGATACCCTGGAGAGCTGAAGATACTTCTTATGCATGCAATCACTGACATGATCCTACCACAGTCAGCGAGGAATAAGGAGATATTTGGTATAGCTCAAGAATTCCCCGGTGTCCCTTCAGAGTAATGAGAGCTTATGAGGGAGCATAAAGACAGCTCGCAAATGCACCGCTCATGCCAAGAAAATATGTTCTCCGAGACAAATATGACACTTACTTATATTAACTGTGTCAGAGTTTTTAATATGATTTGATCGTACGAGTAAGGGTATGTGTCACAGAAAGTTTAGTGAGACAGAAACTTGGCAAAGATAATGTCAGAATGACTCAGTAAATGGTTGAGAAGCTTATATACAGCTTATCATAGGTATGTCTAAAAGCTACGGTGGCCCTGAGAGATCAAATGCACTGCAACTTAAGAAAACATCAGCAAATAGAGAAATGTTACACAAAACACTAAGGAATTCCAACAATAGACAATGGAAGTTGAATAGAAAAAATAACTAAATCACACAACACACAGCAGAAGTGTTTTAGGGGACGCAATAATGTGACAGAACAGCTGCGCAAGTGACAGAAACCAAAACATGCAAAGGAGAGACACTCTTAAAATGAGCACAGGATGCAAAAGATGCAGGTACTGTGTGTTTTAATTGTGCGATTCATGCAATGCCGCAGATACAGATATGCTATCAGCCACTTACTGTTAGCTTGTCACTTCCATAGCTGGTCTGTCACATTATTGTTCCCTGAAAACACTTCCACTTTGTGTTTTTTTCCTATTTTTGATGTGCTTTTATTCAAAGGTTCGACAGTAAAATTCATCCAAACCTCCTCTGTCTCTATCCTGCCTTTAGTCTTCCCACTTGAAGTCAAGAATAGTAAAAACTGTATGGCTTCATTATGGAGGGTATCTGAAGGTCAGTGGGCCAATTTGGGAGAATAAGTCTCAGTGTGTCTTTGTGTGCAGCCATGGCTTTATCCAGAAGGGATTCTTAGTTAAAATTGCCATAAGACCCATCACTTCACCACTCAACAATCCTTCTTCCTTTGTATTTATTTTTTTAAAAAGCTCATTCATCACACAAGTATGCCTGGGTGTGTATAACATGTGGGTGTGTGCACATTGTGGTGGTGTTGTATGGAGAATCTTGAGAGTCCCTGCATGAAAGCCTTATGTCTTCTCCTACAACAGATGTGCCACAGCCTTAGGCCCCACAATTGTAGCTCGTTATAGGATTGTGTGTGTGTGTGTGTGTGTGTGTGTGTGTGTGTGTGTGTGTGTGTGTGTGTGTGTGTGTGTGTGTGTGTGTGTGTGCGTGCACGCGCGCATGCATGTGAAGTAAGACTGCATGCTACTTCCATTCAGAAGTCAGCGGGGAGTTTTCCTATAAAAGGCACAAATAATAGGGACCCATTTATCTCTGAAGACACTCATCCATCAGCGTACACGCAGGCACGAGCACACACACATCTGATGGTTTTGTGATATTATTGCTCTGTTATGCCAGAAGCACTGTCCTGTACACATGCATTAGAGTAAATGTCGGTCTTTACACAAGGAAGGGACTCATGTGACACTCTGTATTGTTCCATGTCAGTAAGTCTGTCTGGCTTTCTTGTTTCAAGGCCATTACACTGTAAAAAAGGCCTGATTCACTCACTGACACTGTGTGTGGCCTACCAATGACACTCCTTTAAGGACACACAAACAGCCCGCTCTATAGCCGTGTGTACAGTCCACTGTATGTCCTTCCTGTGTAACTGAGAGCTGGAAAAAAAAGAGCAATTTGTGCACTGATGCTTTGTTATGACAGCTGGAATTAAATTCAAGCCTGTTGAAGTGAATAAGATAAACTTTTCGCACATGAACAAACGTGATCAGGCAAAATGTGCAGAAAAACATGTCACGAACAATTACTAAACACAAACAGGAAATGATTTTTGAAAATATACCTAATAAGCCAGGGAACATCCAAAGCTGAACATATGAAATGGCATTTTCTCGTACATCTTCTCATCTCAATGCATTTGTTCTCCGAGTGTCTTTGTAACGACCCAATTCTGATAGCTCCTGTTAAAACTCTTCCCCTTATTCTTCAAATCATCGTCACACTGCTTATTCTCCAACAAGTAGGAAAAACTCTCCAATCCCGTATTGATCATCGGACAGCAAAATGAACTGAGTGTGGTCCGGCCAACCATCTCCAACTCATTCATTTATCTCATTTACCAGAAATCATGTTAAAAAAGAACTGCCCAACGCCAGCCTGTTACTGTGCAGAAATTGACAGTTATATATTATCCAGTGGTGAGGTGGTACGAAACCCCACTAAAGTAAAAGTGAGTCAGTTTTGGAGAAATGAATTCTCAGCAGCCCACACAGATCAGACTGGTTGTGGTTTATTTTCCTGTGCACTAAACATTAAACCGATCCACATGCAGACACTATCAGAGCGAGAGATGGAAATCACCATACACCCCACGATACGATATAATCACAATACTTCACTCACAATACAATATTATTGTGATTTTTAACAATTTGCAATATACTGAGCAATGCACGTATCTTGAGATTTATTAAATTTTTTCATGCAAATGATGTCCTCAAAGTTAAAGTTTATCTTATTTGAACAAACAGAGTTCTCTCACTTCACTTCTGCACACCAACACGCTCACTAAAACCTGCCACGAGTACTCTCATAAGACAAAGTCAGTTTGCAACTGAATTGGTTCAACTTGAAAATTACAAGCAATCTGTTTTTGATCATATGGAATAATTACTGAAGATCACATATCTGTTGCTGTCTAAAAGCAGTGAAGAAAAATTCACATTTATCCATTACATTTCCTCTCAAAATGCAACCAGCTGGCAGCCTGTTGAGTCGAGCCTCTCAAGTTGTGCTTATTGACACAAACCCATTCAGACTGATGGGAACATGTTAGCATGTCTACATTTACAAATTAGACAGCAATATTTGCAAAGCCTCGACAAACTCTGAAAGAGCCAATCCAGTCGGTCTGAGTCAAACTGCAACTGTTTGCAGAAAGGTTGCCTCCCACCAGTGCAATTGCCTTATAACTGTACAACATCCTCAAGTTCTGGTCAACCGTTCACCACAAGTTGCAATCAGTCCCACAATGTGAAAAAACATTCAATACAATCGCCAGGCAGCCACCGAGTTTTTGTAGATGGAAGGAAGTTGCTTTCCTAGTTTTACTCGTGTGACTGAGAGCTTGTTCTGAATTAAGGGGTAGTTTTGTCAAAGCTAACGTTATCTCAGGATGGCGATCGATCCAATATCGCCACTTAAAAATATGATCATACAAAGTAGTTTTTAGTTGCATTTA
This sequence comes from Perissodus microlepis, assembly GCF_051167445.1. NCBI lineage: Eukaryota > Metazoa > Chordata > Actinopteri > Cichliformes > Cichlidae > Perissodus > Perissodus microlepis. The sequence continues at coordinate 6,706,066 of NC_140469.1, forward strand.
TGACTTTTTAAATGTTTTTTTAATTCAGCATTTTGTGTGTCATGACCGAGCTCACTATTCTTTAAGCAGGAGGCCAAGTTCAGGCATCTCTTTTGCCAACAATTCATTACTGAGCAACATTTCATGGCTCACCTCCTGTGCATCACTGATTGAAGTTTATTCTAATGTAGACATGTAGGAAAAAAAATTCAAGTGTACTTTGTTTAATGTTTCCACTTCGGCTCTTTAAGACCTCCAAGATTCAACACCACAAACAGTGCGTGGGCACAACTGGTAGACAGAAGACACAGTTCTGGCACATTACTTTTATTCATAAGTGAAACAATGATGACTTGTGCTGCCAACAGTGACGGGATGCTAATAATTCATGATGTTTGGGGAAAGCATCATCGGCAAACGTGTTACCTGCTTGTATTCAAACATGGCCCATGGAACAACAGGAGTGTAACACATCTCCTTCAACAACAACCAAAAGAAAACAGCTTTGTGATATTTTGATTCACCGTATTCTGTACTTTTACAGCGGGAGCGTGCAAATAGGACGCACGTTTTTAGGCACGACTCACAACTCTGTAACAGAATAGCTGTGGAAAGTCTGCGTGGGTGCCGGTATTTGGCAGGATCGGGTTTACTTCTCGCTTCAAAAACCAGGTTGCTCCATCAATAACAGTTCTAATGTTAATATTTTATTCAGCATGTCACCTGCACGCTTCTTACGAGGAAGAAAAGGAGTGGAATAAAAGGATGAGGAGTGACTGAGAGGAAAAGAAATGCAAGCCTTCACACTCCTGTCAAGCCAAACTAGTCCTGTTGAGCGTCCTTGCTGTGGCCTTTGTTTGCATTTCAGACTTTAAAAACCTTTACAGTGAAAACACTTGTTCCACAGATGCACGCTTCCCCAATCCTCTAGGGAAGGGGGATGTCTGGCTTGGCTTAGCCTTATTGTACATGTGTGTACATGTGTGTGCGCTCTAATGGTGCAGCGCTCCAATTAGCAGTCCTGTTAGCAGCGAGAGGTGCAGCACCTGAGGCCAGGCAAGCTGCACTGGGAGTTCCCCGCTTAACGGAGCATCAGGAGAACCAGCCCCTTTTTTTCAGTTTGACAAAGCACTCACAGTGACATTTCATTGTGAAGACAATGCTAATATTTTGTCATGTGGCTGTGGAAATGAGTTTTACTGCAGAGTGGGAATACAGAGCAACAATTCAGCCACACGCTACTCGGGAGACAGAATAAATTGCAAAGTGAATAGTAAAGCGTTTACCTTGCGTTTCATATCAGGAGAAGGATTTAAAGCAGAGACACACAAAGTGCAATAAAGTACAATATTGTAGCGCTCTGAAAGCTACACTATATCTGTGTTAAACAAGGCTGGGACAAAGCAGGGGGAAGAGTGGCTCGCCAAGACACATTTTGATTGATGCATCTTTATCGCTGACGCATATGAGATCATTTCACTTTTCCCCACATTGTGATGTGTGTTTTTGTTGCTTTTTCAATAATCTGTTACTGTCTTGCTACAATTCCTTGCAGTGGAGACACGTGCAGCGTCCAGAGCCCTTAATCTGAGGCTAAGACGCAGCTTTTTTTCCCTTTAAAATCGTGTTAACATGGTCTTTTGCATTTTAAGCATATCCATTCATTCTAGTGTGTCTGCATTTTTACTTCTTTTTTAGTTTTCTTCTCCGTTTTGTCAACCCCATCGGTGCAATTCCAGTTTCACCAGCTGGGTTCTGCTTTCTTTCTAATTGTGATGTTGATGAGGATCATGAGAGTGTACTGCCCTCGCCTGCCCTTGGTGCCATTTGGCAGGACAGTGGCTGGCCTATCGCCCTCCCCGTAGCCTGGCACCATGTTCCTTCTATGGCCTCTCACATCTCTGTGTGTGTTTGCATGTGTGGACAATATAGTTTTAACATGGTCCATGTCCATGAACACACACACTTCCACCCCCCTCCACAGTTAGCAATTTGCTCAGCTCCAGAAAAAACTGCTGTGTTTTCTTTAGCGCAAACACTTCTCCTGATGCTGCGTTTCAGCGCGCCACTTTTATGTTGTGTGATTATTATTTCGGGCAGACAGAGACAGAAAGAGATAGAAAAAGCAAAGTAAGAGGTATTTGATTGTGCATGGAGCTGGAGGTTGATATGAATATCAAAGAGTTTTATTCCTGCGAGCAGGTGATGCTGCCTGTGGCGTTCAGCTCACACTGACAGGTGGTCTCTTTTGGGGGTGTGTGTGTGTGTGTGTGTGTGTGTGTGTGTGTGTGTGTGTGTGTGTGTGTGTGTGCGCGCGCACGCGTGTGTCTGGATGTATGCTTGCCTTCCCATGGCTATAGGTTTGGGTGTGAACAGCACTCATCGGGTGTGCATTGGCTTGTTTGTAATATACAGCCTACACTGTGTCTGTATATGTGTTTCAGCAGATTAACCCCACCATATCAGACTGTGGCAGTGTGCCTCTGTTATTTAACACTCATGACGTCTCATCCATTTAAACAAGGCTTGGGAGGTGGTGTGTGTGCCGCGTTTATGCCGACTGGAACAGCACACTCGCCGTCTGCATTTCATGGCTGATTTGGTAGAGGAGACACAGAAGATGAAATATTGAAATGTGCAATCTACGCTTTCCCCAGAAGGTTTTATTGAACAAAAGTTGCTCTGTCAACCCACAGCGTTTCTGTGTTTCTGTGGTGTTTAAGTTCAGGGGTTTCTTCTTTTTCTTTCCCCTCTGTGACTTCCCTAAATCCCTATAAAAGGGCCTTGGTGGAATAAGGAACAGCAGAGAAAGGATGATGTAACACAGGAAAAATAAAATGGTAGAACACAGAGTAAAGTAGCATAAGACAGATCATCAAATAAAGATCATTGAACACACACAACAGCAGCCTGTTGGATATCAAGAAAAAGCAATAACCAGTTCCCAACATGCTTTGTAATGTTGTTTAATGTGTTGTTTTCACTATAAACGGATACAAGTAGAAAAGATGGCCATAGACTGGATTGACCCCTCAATCAATCAGTCCAAGCCGAACATCATTAACTCCCAGAGTCTGTATCAATGCTTGTGTATCAATTCAGTTGTGTATAGTTGTATAATTGCATACATAATAGGTATGCAATCGTATAACTCTTCAATAGTTTTCTTGTTAGATTACATTTTGTAGAGCCTGAAGAAAAATGAGTAAATCTAGCCTGCAAATATTTGATATTTTTAGCCAATAAGTGTTATCCATACAGCTAAAAAACAAACAAAAATGCATCAATACGATAGAAACATTCTTGGAAGCAAGAGGGTTCAAAAGAAACTCATGCCTTACTAAAGTTAAAATATTTTTCTCTCAAAGTTTTATTCAAGGCATAATTAGGTATCGAGCTATGAAAGAAGAAATAAAAGACTTAGCTGCAGCACCTGCATGTTTTTGTTGGTATATTTTGAGCCAAATGAACAGAAATGTAAAAACACGAGAGTTTACAACTAAGCACTCCATTGCATTGACTACACAAGTTGCATAGGACCTTCAAATTATGCAGGGACCCCGAACCCCCTTCGTTTTAAAACAAGTTCCATGTTTACAACTTCAGTGACGAATGAAGCAAACTGCCCTGCTGCTCATGAGAAGAGGAAATTAAAAAAGACTGCCGTGTGAGATAGCTTTCAGGTTAATCCATGTTTAAGGTCTGCAAGCTAACATCAATGTTAAGGAGCAGTGCATATGTCTCTAGTCTGTCCCTCTGGTTAACCAGTCTGGGCAGTGCATTTCTTTGTCTGCGTCGTGCTCACTTGCCAACTTCATCCACGGCTTTGCTTACCAATGCTGTGCCTGACAAAAAGTAAGAATGAAATACTTCTATTAGTTAGGCTACAGCATTTATTAAAAAAGCAGCTCAGAAGGGGAGACTAGAGGAGCCAATATGACTGGCTTTATCTCGTGAGCCACAACCAGCCCCGTGGCAAATGGTTTTCATGGCTCGCGGGCTTGCTTTGGGGGCCCCAGGGAGGTGGGAACTGGCTCCAGGTCTAACAAGTTTTGGTGACATGAAAAGACTTTTAAATAGAAGTGTTGCCAGCTTCCTTTTCACAAATATGGTGACGATGATGGTCATGAATAAAACAATAACCACCTCCAATCCCCCGAAACCCAGACAGAGCCCTTTGAGTTGTTAATTGAAGCTGGAGACACAGAATTTTAAAGCAGATTCAATTATGTCAGAACTGAAGGTTATTTACTCATTTCCCCGTAACGATATAAAAACACTTCTGTACAAACTATATTTGAACATATTTTAATAATACCAACACTTAGCAATAAATCAAGAAAAAAACATTGATGTGTGACAATTACTTTGTTAGATTTTTAATTTTTACCTCCGAATCACCTCAAATGATCTTGCCGGCGTCATCTCCTGTTTTGAGCTGTAGATCACCGTGTGGAATGTCCACAACTAAGTCTACATCCACACTAGCCCGGATAAATTTGAAGACGGCATTTTCGTCTGAAAACGCTCCGGGTCCACTCTGTTGTTTTCAGTCGTTTTCACAGAGTTGTGTGTCCACATCGAAACGGCCGAAAACGCTTACGTTCCAGTACTGCGGATGCATGAAACGCAAGATGATTGGACCTACCTCATTTCTGTCCGCTGCTTATTTGCTTTCCGGCTCTTTGAAACGTCGCGGCAAAATGTTGAGGAAAAGCTTTTTTTAAATGGACTGACAATGAGGTGGAGTTGTTGCTGCGAGTAACAAAAAAGTACAAAGTTGTAAAAGTGATCGAGAATTAAAGAATTTGAAGAAAAGCTATCTGGAGCATTTACAGACTGAAATCTTTAATTGGGCTGTCAAAATTGAGAGCAAACAAAGCAACTGCTGTATGTATCCTCCGCTATCTTTGTTTAATTGGTCACATGACTGCATCACATGACTAAAATGTGTCATCGTTTACGAAAAGGCTCCAGGTTCGCTGTCCACACTGCAACGTGAAAACTGCGTTTTCAAATGTATCTGCTTTGGAGAGCGTTTTCAAAACGCTGCGTTTTCCTTGACCAAAAACGCCATCTCAGTGTGGACGGGAGGCCAAAACGGAGAGAAAACGAACACGTATTAGTGTGGACATAGCCTAAGTGTTGTGGAGGAGGTAGTAGAGCTTTGTGGAAAGGAGCCTGATATAAGTCGATAACAGCAACACTGAGATGAGTTTTTGAGGATTTCCAGAACTTTTCAGTCAGTAAGTGCTGCTATTTTTGCCGCTGTTAGCTAGCATTATTGAAGCGTGAGGTGCATCCAAGGTTGTTGTTGTTTAGCAGACTCGTTTTCAGCTGTTCGGACACGGTAGGGTTGATCTGCTGAAAAATATAATTGCAACAACATCAGGGATAAAAAAGAATCTTTGTGTATGTTTTCCTGTGTTAGACCCATAACTTTATTACAGGAGATGAAGATCTAGGTGAGGAGGAAGGAGGATGGGTGGAGGAGAAAGAGATGACGACAAACAGATGATAAAATGTTCAAATGTACTAATCTTACATGGTCCTGCATAGTTTAAAAGAGCTAATTGTGAACGTTCCAGATAAGACCGATCTGAAATTTTCTAATAGAAATTTCCAGATTCGTTTGAGGTGACTTATTGTCACTTATTGTTAAGGCAACACATCTGTTAAAGAAATCAAAGATTAGGCTAATATCACAAATTTAATCAATGCAGTTGCTGTTTGAATGGACTTTTATTAACTAATGATATTAAAAACTCTATGACAACGGGGACAGCAAAGAGAGAAATCCCCCTGACCAGCGGAGGCGACGAGCACGTAGCGTTTCAGCATGTCTGTAAGCCTTCAGTATTTTAGCAGAACGGGACATAATCTGAAGAGGTCTTTAGCCTTTTCTCACGAGAAGACAAGGCAATGAGAGCACACAACCATGGTGTTAGAGGGGATTCAGTCTTCTGTCTGCTACAATATGCCTGTCTAAAGCTCTCCAAACCAGGCTTAGCTTCCCGGCCCTGGCATCGCCTCCCTCCGTCTCCGTGCCAGTGTCAACTTCAGCTCGGTGCTGTGCCAACCGCCAGCGCCAGACTCGGCTTAGCTTGTGGCGATGCCTGCTCCACACTTTTTAGCATCTTTTCCTCTGGATGCTTTTCTCGTCTCTCGTCCCATTTGTTCATTATTTTTTATCTCTCCTTCTTTATACTTTGTCCATATTTTCTTTACTTATTCAGATACGTCAACCATGCTCATACAAGTTTCTGTATCCGGTGGTTCGGGGTAAAAGCTGCTGTGTTTGCACATGTGCTTTACCAATCCTTCCTTCTTCCATTAGCCCCCAGACCATACGCACATTTATACTAATTACTATAATATTTAAATCCACACAGCGCTCAAAATCCCAAGTAGCTTGGTATATGTCATATACCCTGTAATAAATTAATGCAGTCTAAGAAACAGCGCTTTGCCTTCCCGAGTCTATTTGAAAGCCAATTTTCAGACACAACCTTGGAGTGACTTTGGATCTGTGAGGGTAATTATATATGGTTCTGAAGAGAAGTAGTCAAGTGTTGAAAACAGCCACTCACGGTCTGGAGACTCTTGAGACAAAAGCTACAGAGGCTTACTTGTCATGCAGAGGAGACACGCGCTTGGTTTAACAAGGACTTGAGAAGCAGCGGGGTGAGAGGGAAATAGGTCTATATTCAAAATAAGCAATTGATGGTAGATTAAACTTTTCTGTTTAAGATTGTGGTTTCTGTTGAACTCGTTCTGACTTTGTGTAAGTCGTTTTCAAGCTGGCAATCATAGCCTATAGAGCCCCACGAAGAATGCACCATTGCCCCCATGAGGTGAGGTGGAAATGGCTCGCGTGGGGAGACGATGCTTTTCTCTGAAATGGTACCGAACTCACAACAGCCACATAATGAGGCAATAAAGATAAAAAGCAAAGAAACCAAACCAATACCTCACACTGGCTCATGCCAGTGGGCCTTGCGGGTGCAGCACTCGCCACATAACAGAGAAAATCGACTCCTTTGTTATGTTAGTGCTCCTAGGAACATCTCTCCAGGGGGTTTTGAGAGGCCTGCAGGATCCCAGTAGGGGGGGTGCCTGTATCTGTCACCTCTGTTTAGGGCCTGTCTCATGGCGCCTGACCCAAATCAGCCCCCTGGGGCAATGCTGGGCCCCTCCACAAGACTTTGCCGCTGCAGATAATAGGCTTGTTTGGCAAAGTGTCCAGACACTGAAAGAAAAGCAGCCCTGACAGCTGTCAACCAGAACCAACATCCTCCTGCGTGACACATGACCATACACAGCTCAAGGATGAGAGTGTGCGCGTGTATGTGTGTATGTTCAGGATCATTTTCTACACAGGCGTGTTCGAGAGCAGAGGTTGCTTTGGCACAGCCTATCCAGAGCTTTGGTTAAACGGCCTGACATTTCCAGACAGTATTCGGGCTCGCAGACGCAACGTCAGGAGCGATTTGGCGCATCGGCAAAAGTCTCTTCCTGTAGGGGAGCTGTCACGCAGGAGAAATCAAAGACATCTACATGACTAGCTGGATTTCCTCTGAGCTGAGAAACAGACTCGGTGACATGACCCACTTTCACCAGTTTTAAAGAAACCCACTGTGGAAGATGGAGGAGTTGCCTGCTGCTTTGCAATATGGACCAATAACATTCTTACCCCAGGGCTGTGTATGTCACGCTGCATACGCCGTACAGCTGAAGCTGTGTTTTTGTCAACAAGAATGGACTAACGCCATCCATACTGGTGGCTCAGCAAGTCTAAAATAGCAGCTTCAGCAGATTCGCTGGGCTTTCATGCACTTGTATTACCTTACCTCAGCTTCATAACCACAACATGACCTTTGTTCCACATCAATACATGAAAATGGTTCGTCAGACAGAGAGACTTCATCTCATCTGGCACACACTGGACTCGGTACAGCAGACGCAACCTTGGAATGACATTCTGTCTACAACTTAGAAAGCTACTAAAAACACTGATGACAAATTAAAGGAAAAACCTGAACCATTGAATTCTGTAGGGGATTCAATGATTTTGGCTCATTTTGGCCCCTCAGAGAGAGGGGTCACTACAAATCAATTCCCAAAACTTGGAGAATCCAATCCATAAAGGAAAAACCCTATTTTATTATATGCATTACCATTTCAAAATGCATTGCACTTTATAGGACAACCTGGGCCGGGCAATACTGTGATTTTGCACAGATGTGAGACCAATTTCCAGCTTAAAGCATTACTTTACAGAAAACAATCTGCACGTTTTAGATACTTAGCCCACATGGGCTCACAAGATGCCAAAATACACAGCAGTGATGGCACTTGCAGTATTATAAAAACATAAGAACAACGCTTCTTCCATTACTCTGCAAACAAAGAACTGCTCTGGATTGTCTCCTATGCCACGCTGAACAAATAACAATCAGCCAGACAAAAGCCGCCCTTCCAAAAACAACCCCCCAAAAGCTCAAGTTTCTTATGATCATTCAGCTAGAGGAGCTTGTCAGAAAATAAGGACACGGCGTAGCCCTTTAATCAGTGCAAAATGAGCAATGAAAACATAAAAGGCCTCATGTAGTAAACAGTCTTCTTGCTACAGAAGAGATGAGTAAACCTGCTGGTTTCTGTAACTAATGTATGTACCTGAGTGTAACAGCGCACACGGAGAGTTTCCTCACTTTGGATGTCTTTTTGCACGCGATAAGCACAAAGACTGCGGCTGCAATGGGCATCTCATCACAGCGAGGGAATACGACCGCATAACTGAGAGGGAGGGCGTTTCTGAAAAATTACAACAGTGCTCGACAAATCTTTCCCGAGTAAGTGAAGTTTAAAAAACTAGGAAGCAAATAAACAAGCACGAGCACACAATAAATCCAAAGCCTCAGAGGAAAATGAAATGAAAAACTGCTTGCTGCCGCCCACAAGCCTCCGAGAGGAGCAACGGAGGTGAGGATAAAAATCCGCCAGCGTGCTGAGCCTTTTAAGACGCAGAGCTGACTTGGGTCCTTACAGGCTAATTACAGCTGACTGCGGCAGGGCGTGTGCCTGTGGAGATGTATGTGTGTGGGTATGTGTGACTATTTCTGGGTGTGAGTTCTTGTGTGAGCACGATGTCTCACTTGGTATTGAATGCTCCTTTATGGTCTTTATAGTTAAGAAGACATTTGGACTTTACTCTAGCCAGGAGACGTATCTGTGATGCTAGTTTCATTAGCAGCAGTAACATAGATAAAACAAAAGTATATAACTACTAGTTGCCTCAATCTTGACATCACTGTGGAGTTATGCATCAGCTTAATGGATTCTGTTTCTGTTTTTCCAAAGCAGAAACAGGTCCTGGTGGTTCACAGAGAACCAGAGAAACTGTAAAGAAAGATGATAGTCTGTCAAGCCACAAGAGGGCAGCATCTGGGCTCCAACTCACTGATGACACATAACTACGTCAGAAATGAGTCAAGTTTCAGCGCAGATCACAAACCTTAGTGTAGCCACAGGAAACTCATAAATACAGCACACATTGTGACTAAATCTCAGATTGATCATTGCATGAGTTTGGTTTCTGTGGAGTCATTACATTATCACAGTAAAAGATGGACTTGTACTTACATAGCTGTATTTTTCTGTTACTGAGCACTCAAAGCAAGTTTTACTACAAGCCTCCATCACCCAGCTACCTCTAACATTCACACGCACACACTCCAAGGATGGGGCAACTTCAGTTTCAGCATCTTGGACCTGAGGACACTTTGACATGGAGTAGCTGGGGATCGAACCACCAAACCAAACTACAAATTGGGAGACGACCTGCTCTACAAACTGAGCCAAAGCCACGTGCACGTTTGGACATTTAACCTCTACTTTTAAAGCAAAGACAGAGGAACCTTTATCATGCTCCATTGCAAAAATCAAACTGGTCTCAGTGGATTCTTAAATCTTTCATGAAGGACTGCACAAGTCAAATTAATAATAATAATAATAATAATGGATTGCATTTATATAGCGCTTTTCGGGGCCCTCAAAGAGCTTTATAATTCCACTATTCATTCACTCTCACATTCACATACATCAGCTAAACTCAAGATGTCCAGAAAAAGAGAAGAATAAATGCAGCTTAGTGCAAGTCTGGAATCTCAGAGACAGTCCAACCATACAGTCTTCAACGTATGCCAACAAACAGCCCTTGTTCACACACTCGTGCACACACACACACACACACACACACAGAGACAAACAGAGTAATTAGTCTTTGATTTCCCCTGGCAGCGCTCTGGTACCAGGGGAAGCTGCTGGGACCCTGCTTTAGCCTTGGCTAATTTCACTCACGGCTTGATCTCGACCCAGCACAGGTGCCCACTTGGCACTCGACTGCCGTTGCCATGGCAATGCCAACTTCAGGGGCCAAGAAAATGCCAATTGTCCAAGGGGCTCAACCACAGAGACCATGGATGTGATACTCATTATAAACAGGACACATTAGCAACAAAAGAAGAAAGCAGTCAAGTCTGGACAGTCAGGCTACATCTCTTTTTCTTTTAGGAAATGCCATGTGCCTGTCACTCTGAGGCCGGCACCCATTCCTAGGAACAAACAAAAACAAAAAACGTGTGCAGCAGGCAGGATACAGACAATAGGGGGAACCACCGTAACCTAGGCTTGAGCGCCTCTTTGTGGTTCACAAGTGTCACTGCAATATCTGCTCAACTGCAGCTCTGCGTCTGCATGCACCTGCTGTAAAACACAAAACACCACACTGCTGATTCAGGTACCTCAGCTATAATGACTTTTTCCTGTTAATGGCTTAAGGAATCACCCTTCACCCCTGCACTCATTAAGCCCAGGGACAGGCTCACTTTGTCTCACCTCTGTTAACAAGGAAGCGCCAGCCTTTAAGCGACAAGGGGAACAACGTTGTTTGAATTATCTTCATTTATCGAGTCTAAAGGTATAATGCTGGAAAACTGAAGCGCTGAAAGGTAATAAAGAGGAATGTAGGAACAGACATGAGAGAGCTCATACTGTACTTGAGTATCCCAGGTAAGCATCTTTCTTTCATGCCACAGTTGCAGCTTCATGTCTCTCATGAGATGTGAACTATTAAACTGGATTTGCCTCTCAGCATAACCATTGCACATGCAGGCCCATGTTTTGCATGTTCCCTGATCTGCAATTCATTTGATTCACCATTTAGCTCAAAGAACTCTGTAGTCAGTAATCAGACAATACGTTTGTCTAGTGCCACAACAATTTTGACAGACCATACATTGTAATCGCTAATGTAGTAGACTCATTTCCCTGTAATGAGCATTTAAGTTGAATCTAATTTCATTTAATTGGCCATATCACAGACATTTCCTGCTTTTATGAACTCATTTCATCAGGCACATATTGTGAATTTCTTACTTAAGGCCATCTTCCAACCAGAAGCCTTTCTAATTGCCGCACTGGCATCTGGTGTATGCATGAAGTGCCTACATCGCAGTCATTTCTAGCTGTGAAGCAGCAATTCGATGGCTACCAGAGTTAATTTTTCACAGTTTACCCTAAGGCAGAGCTACATCAGAGTTTACCCACTCCTCTTTACAACTGACTTTTCTTGTGTTTGTATGTTAGTACTTATTGCCAAGAGCCTAATTCAGTGAAGAAACCAGTTTGATTTGAGCTTTGTGACATGCCAGGAGCAGCTATCAGAGGTTGGTACAGAGTGGTCATAAAGGGATGGACGTTGTTAGCAACATTACTCAGGTAGGCTGTGTTTACACAATGCTCAACCCCAAATGTGTGGCAAAAAAAATCTGCACCACACCATTACATCACCACCAGCATGAACCATTGATAAGGTAGGAAGAATCAATGCTTTCATGTCGGCTGAGCCAAGTTCTGATCCTACCATCTGAATGTCACAGCACAAATCAAGACTCAAGACAAGGTATCGTTTTTGTAATCTTCTATTCTCCAGTGTAAATTGTTCGTGGCTGACACAAGAAGAGATAATGTGGTCTTGTAGCCCATCACGTTGTAGACATGTTGCTTGGTCATGTTCTTCTGCATACATTGGTTGTAACAAATGGTTATTCCAGTTACTGTTGCTTTCCTGTCACCTCAAAGCAATCTGCCAATTCTCCTTTGATCTCTGATATAAACAAGACATTTTCATCCAGAGAGCTGTTGCTAACTGCATATTTTCTTTTCTCCAGACCTTTCTCTGCAAGTCATACAGATGGCTGTGTGGGAAAATCCCAGTAGATTAGCAGTTTCTAAAATACTCCCACTCAACTGGCACCAACAACCACACCACAAAGTCACTTAAAATCACCTTTCTTCCCCATTGTGATGCTAGTGCTGAACTTCAGCAGTTTAACTTGACCATGTCTAAATCTCCAAATGCTATGGCTGCCAAATAATTGGCTCATTAGATATTTTAACTTATGAGCAGTCAAACGGTGTACAAAATGAAGTGGTCTGTGAGTGCACATAAACAGCACAACTAAGGCCCTATTTACACATTTCATTCACGTGTTTCATATTCAGATAAAATCTAAATGAGAAACTTTGATTTGAACATATTTGCACTTTTTGTTTTATCCTTCAGTATCCCAACGAAGGTAAACCTGTTAATGAGATAAGTTCGACATCCGGCTTGAGTGAACGCTGGCGCGTCTGGCTGCCGCTACTCACCGGTTCATTTTTCGATTATTTGGATTTATTTGGATTAATTGGATTATTTGGATTCAGATTTGAATGAACAGGGACATTCACACTCAGGACCAGATCGATCTCTGCCAGGGATTGATTTGCAACGCTTGTCCTCAACTTCTGTTATTTCAGCTGAATGTGTTCTCACGTCTTCTTCTCAGTGAGCTGCACTAGCTTAACTGTTTGAGCTATTTTAGCCCACCTGTTCGTTGCTCCGGCCGGCTCGGCTCCTTTTCCTCCACACAATCGAAGATGCGGACCAAGATGTTCCTGAGCTGGTCGGCACTATTTTGGATTCTCCTGACGCTCGTCTACCATTGATTACCGTTGATACCTTTAGTTCTCTAGAGGTCCTTGCATGTGAGCTGACTGGACCCATTCCCACCATCATAGCTACTGTATACCGCCCCCCCAAACCTAACCCTGTCTTCCTCAGTGACTTTGCTAATCTACTAACCCATCTTTCATCTCTCTCCCCAAATGTGATCTTGGTGGGAGATTTCAACATTCACATGGACAATAATGACCTTCTGCTCACCAGAGACTTTTCCTCCTGTCTCGAAGGCTCTGAATTTAAACAATTTATCGACTTTCCCACTCACTCTAAAGGACACACCCTGGACTTGGTCTGCTGTTCTGGTCTTACTCCCTCGAATCTTTCTGCTACTGAAATCCCCATAACTGACCACTTCCTCCTTTCATTTAATCTCACTCTCTGCTGCTCTTCTACCAAGCCAACCCGTCTCATCTCGTTCCGCAACATCAAGAACATTGATATGGACATTCTCACTACCAGTTTGGACAATGTTCAGATTCCGGACTTCTATTCTACTCCTGATGATTTGTTGTTATATTATAATAATTGTCTACGCACTGTCCTTGATTCTCTGGCTCCTGTAAAAACCCACTCTGTTTCCTTCGCTCGCTCTGCTCCCTGGTTTACCTCTGACCTCCGAGCTCTGAAGGCCAAAGCTCGGCAGCTAGAGCGTAAATATAAGAAATCTGGTTTAACTGTTGATTCAGAAATCTATAAATACCACGTACTTCAGTATAAAGACTCCATTAACAAGGCCAAACAAAGCTTCTACTCTGGTATTATCAGTTCTTATGAGGGTAATGCAAGGACTCTGTTTTCAGTTTTCAACAAACTAATTCAACCCCCCAACGCTTTACCACCGCACTTCTATTCCTCTGAAACCTGCAACTCCTTGATGCTGTTCTGGACTACGAAAATCAATAACATCCACCAGCAACTCAGATCAAATGTTGTGTCTACGCCCTCTCCAGAACCTTTTCTCCTTTTTGAGCCGTTTTCCACTTTTCATCTTCCTGATTTATCTGATATTTCTGAGTTAATATGTAAATCAAAGCCTGCCACATGTCATCTTGACCCCATGCCCACGGGGCTTGTGAAATCCTGCCTCTCTTCTTTACTCCCACTCATTTCTGCTATCATTCACTCTTCTCTCACCACCGGTATCGTTCCCTCCTTATTGAAGACTGCTCTAGTCACTCCTATACTGAAAAAACCTTCTTTAGATCCTAACAACTTTAACAACCTCCGTCCGATTTCCAATCTACCCTTCATTTCTAAGATACTTGAAAAAGTGGTTGCAGCTCAACTTCATTTACACCTGGTTAATAATAACATCTACGAGAGATTTCAATCTGGTTTTCGCTCATGTCACAGTACAGAAACTGCTCTACTTAAAGTCACTAACGATCTTCTAATCGGAGCTGACTCTGGTCTTCTCACCATCCTCGTCCTTTTAGATCTGAGCTCAGCCTTTGACACCATTTCTCACTCTGTCCTTCTAAGCAGACTTTCCTCTCTCGGCATCTCTGACATACCCCTCGCCTGGTTTCAATCATATCTCCTCGACCGCTCCCAGTTTATTCAACTAAGATCATTCCGCTCTCGTCTATTCCCCGTCACCTCTGGTGTACCCCAAGGCTCAGTTTTAGGCCCTCTTCTCTTTATAATATACATCCTCCCTCTAGGTACCATCTTCCGCAAATTTGATCTTCAGTTTCACTGTTTTGCTGATGACACCCAGTTATATCTCTCTTGCAAACCTGATTCCTCCTTCCCACCTTCTTCCCTTACAGAATGTCTATCCGAGTTAAAATCCTGGTTTACCTCTAATTTTCTAAAGCTCAATGAGGATAAAACTGAGATCCTCCTTATTGGCACCAAATCCAACCTTTTGAAGGCAAACCATTTCTCACTCACCATCGATAACTCCACAGTTTTCCCTTCTCCTCAGGTTAAGAGCCTTGGTGTCATCCTAGACAGTTCACTTTCCTATAAATCTCACATCAATAATCTCACCCGTTCTGCCTACTTCCATCTACGTAACATTAACAGATTGCTTCCTTCTCTTTCCACCCAGTCTACGTCCATTCTTGTACATAGTCTTGTTACCTCCCGTATTGACTACTGCAATTCTCTTCTGCATGGTCTCCCCCAAAAATCCCTTCATAAGCTTCAACTGGTTCAGAACTCTGCTGCTCGCATTATCACCAGAACCCCCTCCTACCAGCACATCACCCCTGTTCTTCAGGAACTTCACTGGCTCCCTGTGAAATTCCGGATAATTTTCAAACTTCTTCTGCTCACCTTCAAGGCCATTCATAACCTCGCTCCTTCTTACCTTTCTGACCTGTTAACCACCACTTGTTCTGCCCGTTCACTTCGTTCTTCTTCTTCTATCCAGCTTACTGTACCTTCCTTCCGCCTCACCACCATGGGAAGCAGAGCTTTCAGCTGCTCTGCTCCCAGGCTGTGGAACTCTCTGCCCCCTGAAATAAGAAATATTGGTTCTCTCCCCCAGTTTAAATCCCAACTCAAAACTCATCTGTTCAAATCTGCATATTCACTGTGAATCCACTGTTTGTTCATTTTATCTTGTGCTTTTATTTTATTGTTCTTATTCTGCCATTGTTTTACTAAGTGTTTTATCCTATTGTAAAGTGTCCTTGGGTGACTTGAAAGGCGCTCATAAATAAAATTTATTATTATTATTATTATTCATATGATGAGTTATGGCAATAACATTTTAGCTAGCAACAGTTTAGCTAGCATTAGCTAACAATCCATAAAATAACAAACAAGCTGTGAATAAATACTAGATAAATAAATACTAATACTAAAGGGGTAACCTAATTTTTTGTTGTTCTGAATAGACGCTATTTTTCCATTATATTTCAATCATATGTTCATCATCTGAAAACATTAATAGGTTTTTATTGGGTGTTACAGAGATCCCATAGCATCATGGTATCAGAAAAGTTGATACTTTACTTATTTTTGCTAAGAATAGCAACTTACTTGGAAAAAGTATCTTTATTATTCCTATTATTTTGCTATTCATAGTACTGGAGTAGCTAGTTTTTTATTATATTTTTTCCCTTTCTGGGGAAGGGAAAAAAGCCCTAATCACACAGGGAGCCAATAAATGCACAGACAGACAAATACATTTCTTGTGCTTTTTTGCACCTGCAAATGAACAGTTTGGATATGATTTCAAGACACAGTCTTCTGATCCTAATTTGTTTCAGTGGAAATATCAAAATGAGGTTCGTAGCTGCTAACCTACTGCTCATAATACACTTCGGTCAGGTGGTGGCAGTGTGCACCAAAAAGCCAGTGTGGAAGCTGCTATCAATTTTAAATGAGCCACTAATGTGTTAGCTTTACTGCAATATACTAGATAATAGTACAATAGCAGAGATTATTAGTAATAAACAAAAATACAAGTGATATTGTTAGGAGATTACTGATCTGACTACTGACTTCAGCCTAAATTTCAGTCATAGAGTAATCTTAATAACATCTAAAATCTAAATATAACCCCAACTCGTCACTATCATTGTATCAGAATGATTTTTAAAGGAAGAATTGAAGACATGAAGTTCAGCTTCACACTTGAAACAAACCGAGATCAGCAACAAGGTCATGTGTGCAACACAAAACCAAAAACACCCCAGCTGTACAAATACACTCGTACACCTCATGCATGTGAAATGGAAGCTGTTGATCAGTATGAAGATCTATGGAGCAGACACGGGCAGGCTGCAGCATGCAGCTCTATGACTGCACATGAATCACAGCATGATAATCTGACTGCTGAACCTGAGCCAGATATCACTCACTCACTCACTCACTCACAGACACACACACACACACACACACACAGCACTGTTGGGAGGACATGACGTGCTCCTAACAGTAGAGCCACCGAAACTTGAAAGGAGTGAGATCATTCATGCTTTAGTCACACATTCACATTGAAATTCCAGTCGCGTAGATGCATGTACATACGCAGTTCTATTTTTTGCAGATGAAGACAACAGAATAATATCTATGATACAACCTGTCTAATCGATTTTTTCCTTAAAAAGCACAAAAAAATGAGCCTTAATGAGAAAACCAAGGAAAAAAGGCACCAAACATGATGAAGAAGTAAAGCTTAGAAGTCTAAACATCCAACACATTAAAAAGACAAACTGTCAGCCCTTCATATCCCTCCACTGCTCAAAGATCTGACTCCATACTTCATCAAACAGATCAACCCTCACACCAACTCCATGAATAACTCTTTCATAGCTTTCCAAATGCACTTAATACCTGTATCCGTTCTGATTAGCAGGGAAAGGCCTGGATTTATTTAAGATAAGCAGGAACATAATCTCTGCTGTTGTGACATTTTAATGTTGTCCACTCTTCGTAAACAGACATCATCGTGCTTTTTCTGATCAGAAATGTTCCAAAACATGTTACTCAATAAATGGGTGGACATCACCATCATGGGTAATCTGCAACATATTTCCCATTTTTCCTATTATATACACAACATGGATTTTTTTTTTCTTCCTGAATATTCTACAGGTTGCTTTCCCAACATTTATTTTGAGATATTTTGGTAGGAAAGGCGAATAACACACAGGAAAACCCTGCAGCAGCCTTGGGCACATAGGTGAGCAGTGAGCTACAGCACCGCCCTCCCTACATAGCTTTAGGCCATCCACCTTTGTCAGCAGTGCATTTCCAAATCATGTATTTTATTTCTGACAACCTATTTTTATTTCCCGTGTCAAGATAACGTCTTTAAAATTCAGTTTTTGCATGTACATGTCACAGAAATTGTTACGAACATCAGCAAATTATAAACAGCAAACATGGAGAAAACTAGCAGCATCAGTCCTCTTGAGAGAAAAACAAACAGCGGTAACCAATCAAGAGGTTTGTGTGGACGTATTGTCTACAGGTGTGGTTGGTTTATAGTGTTCATTATTATACATATTTCAGAATGATTCGAGATTTGAACTTAACAAAAGGGTTTGGTTTACTGTTAAATTATGTCATTTAAACTCAGTTTTAAACACTGAACTTTGACTTTGCAGTTCATCTGCAATGATACAGCACTATAGACACGCTATGTGGGCTATTAACCAGAATATGCACAGACTGAAATGGACAGGACCATGTTTATCAAGGGCGCAGGTTATTTGTGATATCTCCTAAATTCCTGACTAATAGTCCTGTTTGAATTGCACCAATGTGACATGTCAGAGAGTAAACGGAAAGAAACACGGAGCTGGAAAATTTCTGCTGAAGCTTATAACATCGGCAGCACGTCTGACTACAAATCTCGGCTGCAAAAGGACTATGCCATCTCCACATACACATTCATTCAAACAACATAGCACAAAGCTTTGTGGTTCACATATATCAGGAGAAAACCTAACGTTTGTACAGCACAAGTGTTTTCCTGCCCTGGAAGTATTCACACATACAAGAATGTGTTGTCATTACCAGGTTAAAATGGGCTTGTTAGGAGGTTAGACAGTAAAAGAAGGAGGGTTAGTAGATTAGGGAAAGAACTGGACAGACTGGATTTACCTCTACAGCTGCACACACACACAGACACACAAAGGAGCAAACACCCACACACCGAGATAAAGTCATTCAAACAGAGCTGTTCCACCAGTTTGAAGTTGGCTGTTCCAGTCGACTGCCAGCTGACTTTCTGACACCGCACTCTGTCATTTGGTAACTATCAACACAGTATTACTACAGCATGTTGGTCTTGTGACCAGAGAGTCACTGTTTACTTTTTAGGCTGAATGTCTACCACAGGTGTAGAGCAGGCTAAGCTGTTAGAAATAACTACTGACAGTTACATGAAAATATTAAAAAATATATATATCAGCAAGGCAACTAAAAATGTCAGCAAATTTCTTTTTTTCCCTAAATTCTCTATTCTGCCGTCAATGAGAAGGTACTCATGTCGTATGACCACCAGGGGGAGCAGGAATCACAGCATCAGAACAAACTGAGGCTCTTGAAAAGTCAAAAATGTATACAGAACTGCCACATTTGTTTCTTCTTTCTTTGCATTTTTCCAGCCAAATACCACAGATGATGTAAAATAAGAGAAGAATTAAAAAAAAAAAAAAATTAGAAATCAGTGTTTCAGGCAGCAGGTGCAAAACAGCTGCTCTCCCCAATGATCCCACCTGATGTGTAACCATGGCACCCACCACATAGTCATTGTCAGGTGTATAGAGGTGTATAGCTGGCTGAAACACACCATGTCTCATCCTCGCACAAATGTCCACACGAGATCAAAAAGAGTGTGCACATCAAAGAGAAAGAAACAACTATGTCACCCAGCTTTGCAGAGTTGCTCAACATCACAGTATCTGCTGTGGGAAGCGATCCGTTTACCATAAAACAGGGGGACAAAACACAGTGTTGCTGAGAAAGATATAGTATCAGATTTCAGTGATAACGCTGGCTCCAGGGCATCAGACAGAGCAAGAAAACAGAGCAGATAGGAATTAAAGATTACATGTTTAATTGAAACCTGGATGATTCATTGCCTTTTTAATGTGTGGTGGCCCTGTTAGCTTTGGTGGAAGACATCTCTGAAAAGGTGTGAACACCGCATGTGAACAATCATCCACATGATGCCAACACCAGGATAAACTGCAGTGACTAACAGTAGGTGTCTAATGCCCTTGTGATGAATTGGAATATATTTTAAATGATTTCAAATTACTAACCATCTGCAACTGCTTGCAATATGATTTCATTTAATAATTGAAATGGCCTGAAAAGTAGTGATTTTTATGGCACACATTAAAGCCAAAGAGCTAGTGACTCAGGTGTAGCCAGCACTGTTCCCATGGGAAGGAGGCAGTGGGGGTGTGGGTAATCGTTTACACTTGTCTAGTGGGTGGGGAGGGGTGGGTAGTGTGATGTCATAAAGCCTCATAGATTTTGCCCACACAATCTCCCAGTGCATCCAGTAAGAATTCACAGGGCTTCACTTGTTCCACGGGCTTATTCCAAAACGTCTAATTTCCTCACACAATATCTGATAATGACAAAGTGAAAACTGTGCTTGAAATTCTAGTAAATATATTAAAACTGAAACACAGTAAAATAAGAAGTACATAAGCATTTACAGCCTTTGCTCAATACTTTGTTGAAGCACCTTTGAACATGATGCTACAAGCTTGGCACACCTGTTTTTGGGTAGTTTCTTCCATTCTCCTTTGCAGACCCTCCCAAGCTTCGGTGCATAGCCAGCCATTCTCAAATCTCTCCAGAGATGTTCAACAGGGTTCAACGTTCAGAGTGGTCCCAAAGCCACTCCTTTGTTATCTTGGCTGTGTGCTTTGGGTCATTGTCCTGTTGTAAGATAAACCTTCACCCAGTCTGAGGTCTAGAGCACTCTGGAGCAGATTATCATCACGGCAGCATTGATCTCTCCCTTGACACTGACGAGTCTTCCAGATCCTGCCGCTGCATAACATCCCCACAGCATGACGCTGCCACCACTATGCTTCACTGTAGAGATGGCATCAAGCAGGTTCCCTTTCTAGACATTACGTTTGGCATTCATGCAAAAAAAAGTTCAATTTGTTTAATCAGGCCAGAGACTGTAGTTTCTCTACTCTGGCTTGGAGTCCTTCTGGTGGCCTATAGACAATTCCTTGGACTTCATGGCTTGGTTTGTGCTCTCACATGCACTCTTAACTATGAGACTTTATACATTGGGTTCCATAGCTAACAGTGCCAAATCATGTCCAATCAACTGAATTTACCAAAGGTGGCCTCTGAACAAGCTGTAGAAACATCTGATAGGTGATCAGTGCACACAGGATGCACCTCAGCTCAAATGTGAGTGTTATGGAAAAGAAATACAGTGCCTCCTTGCACACAACGTGGAGCCTTGAATGTAAAACAGTCTGCAAATATGAAATCTGCAGAGTACTTCCAACAGGCTGAACTGATTAAACAGAGAACATGGTGGTGAGCAGTTTACTGCACTGCAAGGTTTAAGCAATGATGACAGCAAAAACAGGCAGGTGTAATCATAAGCACATGTCAGTGAAACCTTTGTGGTACGGCCAAGGCTTTATGCACAAACATTTTAGAGTTCAGATAATACTTTTTTCTGCCTACAAGGAAAGGCTGAATGAAAATGAGAAGAGATAGAATAACAGGACAGTGTGGCAAATAAACAAATACAATGTGCAAACATGTTCTTTTTCGCAATCTAACACCGACTTCAACTCACCCTATCTTTGTCATCCACCACATCGCACAGCATATCATCCTGGTCCAAAATACCACCATCGCCATGTTCCAACCTGTTCACCTGAACCCAGTAGCTGGGGTCCTAGGAGAGGAGAAAAAAAAGGAGTTAAAGTATAATCTGTGTAAAGAGATCACCTCGATTTGTACCATATACAATCAGGATTTGTAGCATTATGTACGTAAAGCCATATATATTATAATAGGATTCCCAAACCAAATGAATTAGGAGCTTGTGACTGTAGCAATCAGCTGATCTGATCGCCATGATCCAGTCAGCTGGCACACAGGAGCTCTGACATAGTTATGGATTGACATCACGATAGCGGTTATGAAATATTATAATCCCCTGCTGGATGGCCTGCAAACTAAGCATATGGCTCACATAATTTTTCATGTCGATGTAGAAAAGGGAATGCATGTGATTGACAAGGATCATCCACCCTCTTCCCAGTCAATGAATAAAAAAAAACATTGCCCTTGTTTGCATATTTTAAAATATTTTGCAGGATATCAGTATGCAAACAAAGAACCCGATAAAACAGCACAGTTTATATCTATAATCCTGCTTGCTTTTTTGGGGTTTTTTTTGTTGTTTTTCCTTTTCTTCCCTTTGCCCTGTCCAAGAGTATGAGTCAGAATTGTTGTCTAAAAGCCCCAAAAGTGGAGCATTACAGCATTCACTATAACTGTCCACTTGACAGTCAGATAGCATTCATTAGCATTTTTATTTTGGGTTATAACAACCTAACGGACAACACCGGGAGGGAGGGAAGGAAGGAAGGAAGGAAGAAAGGAAGAAAGAAAGAAAGAAAGAAAGAAAGAAAGAAAGAAAGAAAGAAAGAAAGAAAGAGTTAAAAAAAAGTAACCAATAATACAAGATATTTTTAGATCCAGCAGCAGCACAAGATAGTGTGCCTGTGGGTACACAGGTGTGTGGGCGTTCCTAAGGTCTCTCCAGTAGTGTCTAACAGTGGGTGTGTGGAGCCACAACCCCGCACCCCAGGACCTGAAGCAGGCATGGAGGAGGGCCCAGTCCTCCAGAGGCCCTCCAGGGCATGAGAGCCGCAAGGAGACCACGACAGGGACAACCGCGGCCCCCACTCAGAGAAAAGCAAAAAACTATTAGAGAACTAGAGAAAACTATAAATATTATTATGCCTTTTTCAAATGCAGACCACTTCTCCTGCACTATTCACTGCATCAGAAGAAGCAGTTAAGTCGAGAACAGGGACTAAATTTCAAGCTGGATGAAAAATTGTATATTTATAATGTTTCTATTTTAAGTTTTTTTCAGTCCAAAGTAAAACTAATACCTAAAAGAGAAGGAACACATGTTCTTTCAGCTTTCTTTTCAACTAGTAAAAAACTGCTGTTTCATTATGCTCCATAATTTAATGAAATACAACATCTGTGCACAGAGCATTGATAGAAATACAGAAGATTTTGTGTTTGGCAGCTCCACCATCCTCTAAAACTACAATCATCAAAACACGAAATGAGGGAAAATCTTTTGGAAGAATGGCGAAACGTGCATTTGCTCTGAGAGATTTCCAGACGCGTGGAGAATCAACGCCAGGGTGCACTGAAGCCATTTTGGTGCCACGTGTTGGGCAGGCACCTTAGATTTATGTTAGTTTTAGCTTTAACTGCCAAGTTTTAGCTAGCTAGGCAGATGTCTCAAGAAGAACTCAGTTACTGCACTACTTGAGTTTGACCTTGATTCAGCAGTTTTAACAATTATTATGCATTCCTATGGTTTTTGGCAATTTAAAGCTTGGCAAATGTAGTTACCTCATTTTGTCTGTACAGCACTGTGTAGGCTGACATGGAAACAAGCTATGTAAAACAGCTTCACATGACATGACTGCGGGTTTGTGTACAAACAACCTCATGGAAGATTTCATGTTTATCTGTACTGGTTTAGCTTACTTTGAAATCAAAAGCTTTATTTGTCTTCTTCGATCTGTGTCACCCTCCCACATTTTGGCTTTGCCCAGTTCATAGCCTACAAGCACTGGAGCATGATAGCTCAGCCAGTCAGGAGGGTAAGGAGAAACCACAGAGCTCAGTGATCGTCCTTCCTCCTTCGCTACGTTATGAAAGAATCCTCTAACTCTTTTGTCTGGATTTTGTTCTCACCATTTCCTTCTCTCCGCTTCCCCACTTATGCATTCCCTCCAAACTGAGCTGTCTTAAGGACTGTGGTTAAATGCCTTCATGCACATCCTTGTTGTACTGAGCTCCAGTGCGGTACACCAGGGAAAATGGTCCAAATCGTGAGGGGAATGACTGTGTGGTATTTTTCCTTCCTTTTGAGGTTATTAAAAGGGAAAAGATGGCGAGTTCATCGAGTTGCTTCCAAATGACAAGACAAAAATACGTGAAGGCTTCAGAAGATAGTTGCTATTTTATTAATGTCCAACACAATAAAATCAGTTAGCCATTACAGAAAGCAAATATAAATGTATATATGGACTGTGTTTAAAATTAATCCTTATGTAATAGTATAACAATAAAAGCAATTACAAAACACAAACTGACTGCCAGCATTACAGAGCAATAAAGAAAAAATGTTGAAATGTTGTCATGCTGCTTGTACTGTTCCAGACTTGTTGCTCAGATGGGATTATGGGGAACAAACATAATTCTGAGAGAAGCTCAGCCGCACAACTTAATTCCAGAAATACTCTGAAGTGATGAGGAAAAAACTGAGTCAGACAAACAATTTAGATTTTACTTACAGATACACTCCAGCCTTGCATCACTGTTCTTTGGTTCATCAGAGCCACATCTCTTAAATCTGTGTTTTAAAAAGGGTTTGGTGTAAATACTTCGATCTCAGCTAAACTCCAGCTATGAGATGGCCTCACTGCTTACATGTAGGTAAGCAGTGAGCTCTTAAGAAGACACGGCTGGTCATGTTAACCGTTCAGCTCACGAAAAACACAACCCACAACTAAATGGTGAAATCCCCTGTTTAACCTACTTCTTAGTATTACTTCTCTTCTTTCGTTCTGCAGCCCTGCGCCACAGCTGAGAATATATAGCACCGCATTAGCAACTTGAGCGTGGTACTGACGTATTTGGATTTAAACACCCTGTTATTTTTCCTTTAATGATGTCTGACAGTGTCAACGATCTGTCATGCCACTGAGCTTTTCGTGAGCCTTCCCTTAAACGCCATCACTTATACTTAAGATTTTCTGTGTTCTCTTTTTACCTCTAATGGAAAAACAAACAGTTACTTAAAGTGTAAAGATTGGTATACAGTAAACTGGTATGCAGTAAACTGGTATGCCATCACGGACCTTCTGTAAGCGAACCACTAGCAATCCACTATGTACTTGAGCAAAGCGGTTTTATTATGTATATCCCATTTAAAAGCTTTGAGTGCTCAGATGAGTAGAAAAGCGCTATATAAGAACCAGTCCATTTACCATTTAAAAACATATGGGCTCGATCAGATTTTGAACTAGAGACCAGTACATTTGGACTGAGGACAATCAGAAGGAGCAGGACCTTCTACAAAGAAAGCATTGTGAGCAAAGTAACAACAGTAACAACAGCTAAGGAGGACATCCACAGAGTTGATAAACTGATAGCACGCTCAGCAGTCAGCATCAGCTCATTTTGTTACCATGCTCTCTGCAGCTAAATCAGCATGTCATCTCAGACTCGCTCTAGCATTATGTGATAACATTGTTATTCTGTTTCATTATATATTTTTCAGTACACATTTTTGTGTACTTACACAAAGGTGAGAGTTAGAGGACCTAATTCAAGAGAGTGGAAAGACCATTTGCCAAATAGGTTCAGGAACTCCTTCCTTCCAGAAGCAGACAGAATCTTTGTATCTCAAACTATGCAAAGCAACGTTGTTCACATATTCATTTGACTTTAGAGAAATTTAATGGGTCAAAAGAACAAAATCCATACCTGCAAAAGTACAACCACAATTATGAAAACGTTGGGAAGGAGTGAAAAGAAAAACAGAATGCAGTACGCATCACTGCAAAGAAACAACCAGATGAACGTTTTGCTACTAATTAGGTTCACTGGCAACAGATCAGTAACATGATATGATATAAAAAAGGAGGCAGAGATTTTCAGAAATTTAAAATAAGTGTCCACAAACTGTCAAACAATTATCATATGATGTTCATTAACGTAAAATTGTGAAAACTTTGAATATCTCATCAGATACAGTACATAACATCAACATCTGAAAATATGGAGGTGCATTACTGCCTATGGAATTGGAAGGTTGCTTATCTTGTAAGGCACCATCAATCCTAAAAGGTATAAGCAGTTTTAGGAGAACATATTTTCCTGCTCAGATATCTTTATCTGAGAAGGCCTGCATATTTCTGCAAGACAATCCAAATCCCTTTATTGCATCTAGTACAACAGCATGCCTTCATAGTAGATAAGTGCCAGTGCTAGAGTGGCCTGTCTGCAGCCCAGACCTTCAACCAAATGAAAATATTTGGCACGTCATAAAATAAAGAATACAACAGAGAAAGACTCGGGCCTGTTAAGCAGCTAAATTTTCTATACAATCAGAATGGGACAACTTTTCTCTCCCAAAAGGCAACTGGTCTTCCCAGTTCCCAAACATTTACATACTGTTGTTAAAGGCGGTAAACTTCCTATAACTTTCAGTCACAGGGTGATTGCACAGTTCATCTGGTGAGAAACAAACTCTTTCCAAACAATGATGGTCCGGGTTAGACTGACTGTAATCACTCTCAGATAGATTGGCAAAGGTTTGCCACCCAATTCAGAAACACAGACGGGCTGCCAAGAGTACCAACATGTTGCAATCAACCCAAGTCAGTCTGCACCAATTAGCCAATAAGTTCTTCTGCAACAAATCTCTTTGCAATAGGGGATCTGACTCAACTGGTGGTATTCGAGTTATGTTTGCATATAAGTACAAGGCTGGTGAGCACCTACGTCATCAGTTAAATCGCCATCCTGCAGTTTTTTTGTGGATGACTTCCTGAATTCCTGTTTCACATCCATGAGGTTCTGGGCGGATTCTGAATCTAAGTAGTCAATGTGAATCTCGGTTTAATCTGTGTATGTAGACGGTAAAAGATTTGCAACAGACAGCAGCATGTTTGTTATTTCCACCAATTTATCACAGTTAATCACCATATTATCTCCAACAGATTGGATGTAATTACCAACTTGACCTCATTCAATCACAAACTGATAGCAGACTAGATTGCAAGTTCATTGCCCAGTCGCAGTAACTTCACTTTTGCCACTGTGTCCAACCTCTGTTCTCCTTGTGAAATCTGAAGCATGTATGTCAACAAAAAGCACAGTGAAAAATGCAAACAGGTAAGATTATTATTAACTTGTAGAAACCAGTGTATCATGTGTTGAATGGTTGCAAGTTACATCACTGCCTTGGGAAGTGTGACGTCTTTTTTCCAGTGTTGCACAGTCTGAGGTTGAAGACAAAAGGCTTCAAGGGTACACGTAAGTCATGAACAAACGAACCTGAAGCCCTTCACTGTGCTTCATCATTTTATAACAGAACTAGGATTATGATGCACATACTTTGATAGTCTGTGGGATCAACAGGTCACACTGAAACCACAAGATGCCAGATGAGACTCATAAATATGACACCTGACAGGTATTTCAACATACTGCAAACACTTGGGAACTTTAACACCAGGCATTGCTGCCATTACTGTATTACAGTAATACTATCGCCTAATGTTTAAATGTTTCCTCAGTAAGTCTCTAAATTACTGTCACTAGAGTCAAGAACCCGTGAAAAGGAAGTTACACTACAGAATGAGGAGAACCATGAACTTTCTTTAGGTAGCACTGCCAAAACCAACATTTGGGGAAAGCACAGGGTTTTCAGTTTCACTTTAATGATACAATGTAGCAAAGTAAGAATAACGAAAAATAGGCCTGACCTGCTAATCAACTTTCATAAGAACAACAGGAATTAAACATGATCCCTGTTTTGTCGAGGAGGAGACTCCAAGGTTTAAAATACTTTTTTTTATACTTAGGTAAAAAAAAAAAAAACAACTTACAAATAGTAAGAAAATTTATTTTGATCAGTTTCTTGTAACAAGGCTTCTTGGCAATAAAACTCATTACTGACCAAGATTTATAGGCCCATTATACTTAATTTGTAATTGTTGGTTATATTGTAATTCTCATCTTTCAAAAACCACCTGAATTTGTCAAAATGGTAAAATCCAGGCAAAGCTGATTTTTTTCCTGTTTTGAATGCCTTAAGCTACCATGATACACCAAATATTCCTGTTTGAAGTTTGTCTCTAGCCAAAACGGAAGTCTGATCACTCCTGATGCTGGTCACCAGCTTGGTCATACACTGCTGTAGGATGGCACCCCATTCTGTAACCAGCATTTGCTCGAGTAAGCCAGTGTGGTTGTGTTGGTCACTCAGGCACGAACGGCACGCTCAAGCTGATCCCACAAGTGTTCACTGAGGTTGAGGTCAAGACAAGCAACTCCATCTTCTCCACTCCCAAATTCATTGATGAACCTTGCTCTGTGGGTGTAAGCCGTGTCATCTTGGAGGATAGCGTTCACTCCCAGATTGCAGAAATATGGGATTGCCACTGATTGCGGAATCTCATCAGGATAACTTTCTGCATTGAAATCGCCTCCAGTGATGACAAGCCTTGCTTTTTCCCATGAAGGAAATATCGCCACACACCACCACGCTGCCTCCATCAAAAGCTGTTACCCTATTAGTGCACCAATCAGCAAAGCGTTCTCTGTGCATTCTCATGGGCAGAATTGAGAATCAGTGATAATCAGGGCCCAATCTGGCACCTGATTATCAGAAGCTCAAAACAAATCAAAAGCAGAAAAAGCAGTTTGGCAACCCACACACTCAACTTTGCTGCTCAACTAACGTAGCCAAATTTAAGGGGAAATAAACAGACTTTCAAATTGTTAAAACAAAGAAATAATCAACCAAACACAAATTTGCTTAATTTTTGTGCTTTAATTAGATGTCAACACATGAATATTGCATTGAGCGCCTGTCCCAGTGCCCTGATTAACCACTTTTAAACTTTATTCACCCACACAATGAGTGACATGCCGCCACCCTACTCCGATCAGATATCTCCTTCTGAGATTCAGCCTAAAAAGGTGAGAGACAGAAAACACAGAGGCTGTTTGTTGTCTGTGTCACAAGCACACACACACCCACACACTTGTGACATAAGTCCAGACAATAGCTTTCTTCACCCCTCTATCTGTGTCTTTGTGCTGAAGTGAATTGCCTGTTCCTGTCAAAGACCACACAAAGACTGGTGCCCTGGAGGAAGCTCGTGGTGAGGGAGGGTGGGAAAGAAGGAGCATGTGCCTGTGTGTGTTTTATGAGTGCTACATTAGCTCCTGAAAGTGTTCCTATTCCCACAGGGGGAAATGTCACCGTCTAAATGGGCTTCTCAAATATCCTGGCCAACAGTAGGACCTTGTAGCACAACAATAGCACATCTGACTCCAGCCCAGAAGGTTGAGTGCTCAAATCACATTGTGGTAAGAGGTTTTTGAAGTCAGCCACCATCAGTTCACGTTAGCCACACAAAATAAGCTTAGAAAGTAGGATAGCTTTGTACGCCACAACTCCAAAAATGCAAACAACACTTTAATTACTTTCCATTGGGGAATGTGGAGTATTTGGGGAAGATCCCTCACAGGCGGCAGAAGTATGATGTTGCAGCTTCACAAACCACAAACAGCCAGAGTTTACGGGACAAATGAAATGTGACCGTGTGTCTTATCTGCTAAAGATGGCATCTGCTGTGTAAACTGAGAAAGTGAGTGAGATGTGATGAAAGTATGCAAGCAGCTGCCAAAAAGAGGAGTCACAGAAAAGAACAACAGTGCGTTCATTATCTTATCACAGTTCTGCAGGTGCCGTTGAAACACAAATCGCTCTGCAGCAACATTATTCACTCTGGTCTTTGTCTTTATATTAAGTCCATGATTCAATTACAGTTGTAGTGAATGCTTTGATGAAGCTGTGCAGAAGGGCTGGCCATAAGAGATCTGCTCTATGAATCATGATTTTCCAAACAGATACAGTAAGGGAAACTTTACAAATGCTGAATTTGTAAAGTTAGCTCATTTCCAAAGAAATGAACACCAGGTTTGTGCACATCTCAGGAGGGATTCTGGCTGACTCTTCTCTAAATCCTTTAGGTTAGCTTCAGAAGGTCTGGAGACTGACAAGGCTACTCAGTGACCTTAATGTGCTTCTTTTTCAGCCAATCCTTTGTTGCCTTGGCAGTATGTTTCGTGTCTTCAGTGTTTTGGCTGATGGAAGGAGAGAAGGAGGTTCTCATTCAAGGTTTTACAGTATACAGCCCCATTCATTGGTCCCTCAGTGCAGTGAAGTCGTTCTTTACCCTTAGCAGGAAAAACTAAGGTTTTTATAAGTAAGCAAACTTATAAATTCTGCAGGGAATCAAATAATTATTTCCCCCTGTAGATGAATGTGTGTGTAATCACATGATTAGTTAGCCTTATAAATACAAAACTTTACATTGTGATGCTTTGTTCCTAATATTAGTAGCTCACTGCTTGTCCACCACGCTGTCTTCTGATGTCGACGTGTATCCAAGTTTGATGCTAAGTTGTGTCATAGCCAGTCATGTCTGTTTGTGGAGTAGGAAACTTTCATTTAAATATAGCGCCTGCATGACTCCTTCAACAAAACAGACCACATGCCAAATTCTGATTCTTCACAAATTGAGCAGGAATACAACATTTGACTAATAAGACTTCAGCTAATGAAGTGTGCTCATGCAAATCTGTTTGTCTGCCATGCTGAGTCATTCATTTGTGCTTGGCATAGGACTAGTCCAGAAGAAAGAGCCTATAGCTTAAAAAAATCCCTAAATCTTACTAAACCTTTGGAATTTGTGTGTAATATGTTTTATGGTTGTTTGTGACCTAGCAGTAATCTAAAGAAGAGAATAATAATCATAAAATATGCAGGCCAAATATGACCCTGAGGCAGATGAACACTTCAGTGAAAAGAAAACTGTAAGCATGAAGAAAAACTGCAGTCTTTGTACGAGTAAAGGAAGGAAGGCAGGTCGAGTTTCCATTTGGTTGGTTTATCTGGGAAGGTTACCGTAAGCACTCAGTGGGGTCAATTTTGAGATAAACACATCTTTAGCTGTATTCAGGCTTATTTTAGCCACAACTGCCCCTTGGCTATTACATCATAGGAAGTGGTTACACATTTCAGACACATTAACCTGACTCTGTCACGCTGCAAGTCATTTATGAACAATGGAGTTAACAGCACTTTGTTTTTGTTTTGTTTTTTAAAGGGATGAGCATCGTGTAAAAACATATTTCTCACCAAAATCTCAGGAATTCATTAAAAGATGATGACACATTCCCCACCCTTTCACTCTCTGACCGAAGGGCTTATAGTCTATGAGCATTAGGCAGTGACCTCTGACCTCTGGGGTACAGACCTCCCTTTGAATCACTAAATGAGCCTAATGGTTCAACCTCTCAACCTCCAACTCTTACAGTTTGGGCTCTGTAGCACAATAACTGCTGTGATTTATAGTTAGCATGCTTTCCCCAGTGACTAACAAACATTACTGTCACACTTTCTGCTTCTCTTGCACACACACATACACACAGACACACACACACATCTCCTCAGCTGCTTATTTTTCCCTGAACTTTAACTGTTTCTGTCACGATAAAGTAAAGCAAATGCAGAATAAAAGATACAGAACAGTAATGGGATACTGTCATGACTTAGTCGCATGTAGTGCATGGGTGTGCATTTGGGGGGAAATTAAAGGTGTTTCCAGAGGTGCTTAGTATCCTCGTTTCTGTGCATTTCCCTTTATTCTATAGCCTGGAATGCCTTTTTATCATTAACATGTCCTTGTCTGTAATGAAGGCTGAGAAGTGGGTGTGTCGATGCTGAAACACGCCTCAAAGGACGCAGCCGTTGAAGAACGCGCTCAAATGAAAAGCTAACACAATCCTTACATAAGGTTCATCAACACCAAACATACTAAGATTACTGATACAGTGAATAAATGTGGATTCCAGTCACTTCTATTAGGGTGTGTAATCATCCTCATATGCAAACTAACAGATATTTTTGGCAGCTCTGCAGTCCATGTTGTCCAGTCAGAATTTCCCTGTGGAGCTGACACTGTTAAATCACACAGGGCTAAATACTGGGTGTTTACGAAAGCATTCTTCAACTCGAATCGACTCGCTGGTTAATTTGGCTGGCTGTCATTATACTTGGGGGGGGTGAGACAAATCCTTTCCTGTGGGGGTTGATTTTCCAGTTTAGTTCACCAGGTTTGTTTTGGTTTACTAAAATAGACCGAACAGGGCATAACAATTGCCTCCAAGAGGAAAATTGCAGCGTTAAAACTGTTGCTACCTACAGCCTGTCTGTGCGGAAGCAGACTCCAGTCGGATAAATAACTAGCGCTCTGATGGAAGTCTTACTCTGGTATTCCTCTGAGACAAAGTCACCTACACGGTCTGTGCATTATTGATGTCGGCTTCCAGAGTACAACGCAGAGAGAAATATGATAACCCAATGTCCACGTGCAAGGAGACCTGAACAGTCTGGAGTCCTGCTGCAAAGTATTATTCAAACCGCCGTATCCAGGATGACTCAGAGAACTCAAAATGAACAAAATGACTTGAAGTACTTTCATTGTATAATTAAGGTTTAAGGGATATTCACGTATACATTTTAGGGAGTTCCAGACATGATAATTCCAAAACGTTCATAAAAGTTTGTTTTATGTAACATTGTTTCCTAAAGTATTTATTGCACTCCACCCAGATGCAGCAAGAAAGAGAGGGTTGTCTATCCACAGAGACACAAACAAACAGGAGGGGTGAGCTTTTGTTTGAATGCCTGTTTAAGTAACAGAGTTGTGCATTGGTTAAAGTCAAACATCAGGAGAACAAAAAAAAAAAAGAGAGAGAGAAGAAGATGATGCTCAGTAGTTACACATGTCTGACAATTTTCTAAATACAACTTTACACTAAAAAACAAAAAGACCACATTAAGCTTAAATGAAACTACATAGCAGGTTACACACAGAGTAGAAGTGCATTTAGAAGTGTAACGCCTAGTTGCTCAAGCAACTTTCACTTAAACTGAACAAATTTCATTTTAAAATATTCTCTTCAACATGAGTTCTTTAACCAGATCTGCTAAAAAGCATAAACAGCATGATTGATGTCTTTGACTACACAGTTTTCCCCCTCTGCACTGAAAGATTGTCAGCACTAATGTTAAGAGGTTAGCAAGGGATTGAGCTGATTACAGACTGTCCAGTATTGAGGCAAACTCTGCAGCCTAGTGACACAGAAAGCCTCCGTGTATATGCGTGCACATGTACTACTACCATCAGTTCTCTAGTCTCATATTGTAGTTGTGGAGAAGAAAGGAACCAGAAAAAAATATCCTACTGCACCTTTAAGTCAAAAGCCTGGCCATTATTTAGTCAAATGACACCTGCTCTTTCTGATTAGTCTGTTTGGATAAACCTCCTCTCCCTCACTGTGTGATTTGCTTGAGTAGGGGGTTTGTGATCCCTAAGCCTTGTTTCTCCAGGACTACAACTGCATCCCATCACCCCTTTTAAGTGCAACGTGGAAAGCTGAGCATCTGGTCTGCATAAAAAAAGCAGGTCGGGGTGTGTGTGTGTGTTTGTGTGTGCGTGTGTGCGTGTGTGTGTCTGTGCAGATCAGACATGCTGCCTCATGGCTCAGCATGAGCTGAAACTGCCGCTGTGAAGGTTTCACCAACAAATAAAAAAAGGCATAATGTGAGGATCCGATTGTGCAGCTTAATAATTGTACCCAATTATCATCAATAATAAAAGTCAATTTTCAGACAGGCTGTGGCAGTGTTTGAGAAGCAGGACGGTGGTTTAATGACAGAACATCTCGATTCATTTGAGGGACTTTTTTAAACCAGTCCTATGACTTTAAAAAAGCAGCTTAGGAAGGTTAGGGCTTCATTAGTGAACAGGAAGCAATTTGAATGTAATATCTGATAAATAAGAAAAGCTCAGCTGTCATAAACACCAACCTTTTATTCGGTGAGAAAGACAATACATGAGTGTTTGCTTAAAAGCTAACATGTTGGCTCGCATCAGCACGTCACATTTTTACTGGCATGTTTATTAGCGGTCTGTCTGCAGTGCCAGGCAGGTAGCTTGATAGGGCAGCTAGCAGGTTTCAGCCCATCTGAGAGAGGGCTTATTAGCAACGCACGTGGACATACCTTACACACGACATACCTTACACACGACATACCTTACCCATGACTTGGCAAGAGACAAAATCTGTCTAACATCTATTATAACACTAACATGAATATTTTATCTTTTGACTTTTAAAACATTTGATTGCATATAAACTGTTACATGGAATATGGTTAAATAATGCCTGCTGGTTTTAAACCTAAAGTAGGGATTTAACATTATCACCCGCTCTTTTAAAGTGAATGGTAATGCCACTACCCAGCAAACATGCCCATGTGGGTCCACAGTGGGAAGTTGTGGATGAACTGTCAGGCTTTGTGGTCAGGGCAAACCCACACTTACCCCATGTGATCCCCAAGTCCATGTACCCACACAGGGCCCACAGCAGGTTTATTCTTTGGGGCCCCTACATGAGTTTTCACAGTGAGCTATTCCAATGCACATTGGACCTAGCAGTTTTGTGGGTAACCCACTGTGGGTTGCCCATAGAAAACGCACGTGGAGCTCATGTAGGCTAGCCAATGAAGAGCCCATAACAAATTTGGCCTTTTGGGTCCCATTGAGCAGCAGTCCCCATCCCCCGGGGCCACAGACCGGTAGCGGTGCGTGAGTCGTTTGGTACCAGGCCGCGAGAGTTTAGGCTCGGGTGTGAAATTTATGGTTTTCAGGGGTTTTTTGGGTTTTTAGTGTTATTTGTTTTATTGTTTTTATTGTTAACACGGTTTCCCTGAGTCTTTTCCCACTGAGAAGATGACCGAATCAAAACATCAGTAAGATTAAAGTTAAACTGCATCTTATCTATATACTGCAAAACAACAATTTTCTGGTCCACATTTCATACCAGCTGGTGGGGGTAATGCACTATGGGCCACATGTGGACCCTGTAACATGGGCGCTGGGTGGGCACGTCACTGTGGGCCCTGGTACCAACATGAAATATGGTGCACTTCCAGGTCCCAGTAGGGGACCAGAGCCCTGGGGGAGATGTGCCATGCAGGCCATCTGCTCAGTCTTGGATTGAGAGCAGTTCCAGTCACATTTGGTGCAGATGTGAAATACTAATTATTGATTATGCATCTTCAGAGTTTCATTTTCTTTACATACTCTACGAGGTTCAGACATCAACAGAAAAAAATGCATTCATACATGAAAGTTAATTGAAATAAAGCAATTCCATTTTCAACTAGCAAAGCAAAGACTAAAGCTGGCAAGTTTCTACTAAAACAATGTCTAATACTGGCTAAAAAAAATCCCTCTGAAGGTACACGAGTCAGTGCATTCCCTGCAAATCGAGGTCTGCTGTTTCAGTACAATTCGTTGAACACTCTTCGTCTACTTATAGAAACAGCAGTCAGCATAATTTTGGCACACTTTTGTTTATTATGTTCTAAGACCAGAGGTTTTGCTCACCAGATGGGACGTCTATATGCGCCAAGAGAAACACAGAGCACAGGGTGAATCACCGAGAACAGACAACCCGCAGCGGCGATGTCACGGCACACACAGCTCTTTCACAGCCGGCAGATGTGGAGCACAGAGAGTAGTGTTTTCAAAGATTTGTGTCTATGTGGCTAAAGAAGGAGGTGCCTTGTATCTAAATGTAGAACAAACATCATTATATGCCACTTATTGCGTAGTATTTAAGAGTTCAGAACTCATAGTGTCAAACTGCGGCTCACAGCTACCAACAGCACTTATGGAAACAGGAGTTTAACAGGGTGCAGGCAGCCCATACGGGGGAATAGTCATTATATCCGTGTATCAAGTTTCTGAATGCAGAATATGACTGTAATCTGCATTTTCATATGATTTTTAGAGAAGAAAATATGTCAAAATCTCAGTCGGTTCAAGAACAACATATGTAGAGCAAACATTAAAATCCCTGGCATGTGAAGGCCAGCAGGAGGGAGAGGCAGCTCTTTGGTCTTACATATTGAAACAGTGCACCACACAAGCCACATCTGTACTGCAATTGCTGGGCACAAAATTTGCTAAATTAGGTAAAGACCCTGCAATAATAGACACAAAACCCCAACAACCCCCTATGAGCAAGCAGTTAGTGACAGTGGAAAAGAAAAACTCAAAAGGTAAAGTTTTAACCCTAATAGTTAAAAGTAGAGAGAGTGTCTGTCTCTCAAATCCAAACTGGGAGCTGTTCCACAGTAGAGGGGCCCAAAAGCTGAAGGCTCTGCCTCCCATTCCACTTTTAAAAATACCCTAGGAACCACAAGCAACCTAAGAAGGATGTGCTCTGGTTGGGGTGATATGGTACTATGAGGTGTTCAATAAAAGATGGATCCTGGTTATTCAAGAACTTGTATGTGCGGAGGGGGATTTTAAATTCACAGGGAGCCAATGAAGAGAAGTCAGTATGGGAGAAATATGCTCTCTGCTTGTAGTTCCTCTCAGTATCCTAACTGGAACATTTCAGATCAAACGAAGGCTTTTCAGGGAGTTTTTAGAACAAACTGATAATAATGACTTGCAACAGTCCAGCCTAGAAGTAAGAAGTACATTTCCTCAAGCATAATTTTCTGCTTCATGTTCATAAAAATTAAAATAAACCAATATTTGAATATATCTGAGGTCGGCCAACATCATCTCAGAAAATAAAAGCTCACCAACAGACAGCTCTGGTTGGGACATGTTTTCCCCTAAACTAAAAAGACTATTTATTCAGCATCTTCTATCAGTGCAATTGAAAATATATTATGGTAAATGGCCTGTATTTGTATAGCGCTTTATTATTTCGAATGAAGCATCTACCAAAGACGGTGTGGAAAATCCCCAAGATTTTAATACAAACATCTTAACCAGCTTTTTTTGCTGAAGTTTCATTCATTCAAACAAACTTTTTTTTTTTTTTTTTTAATCGAATTGTCAGAAATAACAGGAAACTGCAGAGACATGCACACAGTAAAGACAGATCATTGTGCTTACATGTATAGTCCCCTCCCCCTAAAAGCCCCTTTCTGAGCATGAAAAATCCTGTTAATATAAACAAAGCTCAAGCTGCAGTATTTTAACACAATAAAATGCATTTATTCAACAGTAACACAGTAGCTTCAGACACAGGAAAAAGGGCAAAGACAGAGAAAGCTCATGAAAAGCATTTTCTAAAGGATCACTGTGGCAAACACCCAAAGTACACAAACCTTAACATCTGACAGTCTGAGCTAAAGAAAGTACACAGTATAGCAAAACACCAAAATCCAGAAGAAGTTAACAAAGAACCAAAGAGCCGCCTAAAGAGAAAAAGGAAAAAGAAAATCCAGATGTGTTTATGGATTTGTAAGGAGCAGGGCTTCAAGTATTCTTGTACATTCTATTAATTCCCTGCCAGTTGTCAAACAAAGCTCTTTAATAGTGTGCATTTGTGGTCGATAAAAAGTGACTGATTGGACCAAAACAAACAAAGAAAGGTGGAAGTTGTGTGTGTTTGTCATAGTTATAAGCCTGAAAGTAAGTAGTGTAAGTTTAAGAAAGACTAAAAAGGAAAAAAAAACATGCCGGAAACTTTTAAAAAAAACCGATTTATAGTAGGAGGTAATGCAGGCGAGCAATGAAGAAAGAAAGAAGCTTATAGATTTTCTGAGGTGAAAACAAGCACTGAGATAGAGCCCATGGACATTAACTCATATCAGTTAATATAAATGACAAAAACCATCGACTGTGACTGAGATATTGCTTTTACCTGAGCCTCGTTTCTTTTCATACGGGCAGAACACATTATGTAAAGTCTACAGAGCAGTACATTATTAGGACAGTCATGATGTCTTGAACTGGACATATTTTGAAATCATTTTTCTAAATGAATGAAATCAAGCCAAAGCATCACAGACAAGCGGGGAAATTATCCAGAATTTCAGGATTTTCAAAGATTCAAACTCCAGTAAGTGATGGAAGATTTGTACTTTGCAGTTAGGGGACTCTCACTGACGGGGCACAGGAAGCAGGCAACACAAAGGAAAGGCACTCGAGGCTGAAAAGAGGTAACATCAGTCAGACATAGGAGAGAAAGTGAGAAGGCAGAAAGGAAACAGATCAAGGACAGAGGAAGAGTTCAATAGTTCAGATGGACAGAAAAGCACACGAGAGGTGGAAAAGAGGTTAAGTAGACTGCATGAACCTTGAAATAAAATGGGTTACATATCCGATGTGCAGGGTGTTATGTTGAAACATGGGAGCTTCATGCTTCTGCCGTAGTTTCAGACTGAAAGCTGTGGCTCTTTCATTAATCATGAGTTTTGCCTCTTTGGCTAGGAGCAATGGCTTGGCGTTTTTATGAAAACAAACACACCCATACAGTGTGAAACCCCACTCAAACTTCCCCTGCAGAGAAAATTGCACCAACTAGCTGATGCGATGTTCAATCCAAAGTCAAACTGACAGAGGTAAGAGGTTCTGAAAAATGTGCGGTGATGTGTTTGCAGCGGTAGCTTCAAAGGCGGGATGATCATACTGTGGTGAGGTTAGTGCAAAGAAGCATCTGCAGAGATCAAAGCTGAACACCAGGGTTTTAACATGACTAAGCTCCTCGCTTTTATCCAATGCATTTAAAGGACGATGGACTTGCCTGACTAATACCGAACACTATCAGCACGTCCATTGATGTGATACAATACTTACTGTTTTCACTTTTTAAAGAATAAAAACCACTAAACACTCGTCTGCTACAGTGTTGGCCATTGTGGTGTGATAATGAATGCTTCTATTTCTGTTGTAAACATTAAGCAGTGTTTTTTCATCTTTCATTATTTGCATCCAGACAAAAGCTTACTTAGCACATGCACTTTTGCATCTATGTCACTTTGATGATGCCTACCATACAATCGTCACTGCTTTATACAGAAAGAGATAAGTTTATACAGAACGTATTTACGTTTAAAGAGATATTGTTGTATTTTCCATATATTCAATTTTGTTTTCTTTGTTCTGTTTTTTTAAACCTACTTTAAGATATTTGTAGTGCAGCAAAGTGTAAAATAAGTTTTGAATCACAAGTTTATTTTGTTTTTGAGAACAGTTGTACTCATTCACACCCATACTAGGATATGTATTTAAAGTGTTATAAGCTGTTCCTGTAATGTGCATAACAAAAACATAATAAAATCCATGTTGCCAATACAAACAAAGGCAGAACATTTTAATCACTGTTTTAAAGTCAGAAGACATTTGATGTAAGTGATCTTATTTGGCCTTGAAGAAGAGGTCAGAGGTTCAAAATAACGTGACATCCGGATT
Organism: Perissodus microlepis; assembly: GCF_051167445.1. Lineage (NCBI taxonomy): Eukaryota > Metazoa > Chordata > Actinopteri > Cichliformes > Cichlidae > Perissodus > Perissodus microlepis. The sequence continues at coordinate 6,744,934 of NC_140469.1, forward strand.
ATTATTCCCTATATGCTGTCAATAGAAAGTGACAGTGGGAAACACATTTTAAAGAGCTCTGTATAGCATTATTATCTATGGAACCTGAAGGAGAGGTCAGAGGTCAAATGTGACAAACTTTAAATCTTTATACTTTAAATCTATATGTTGACAATACACAGCATCATAGTTTCTAAGGCTTTTTGTCAGTTTTTAACCAATTAACCATTAAGTTGACCTTGAAGACCTTGGTGGACCTAAGACGAATTTTAATTGTTAACATGATCCCACTCGACAACTTCTATCAGAATTCATCTCAACCTTTTGAGCTGTTTGTGTTGACAGACTGTATTACACGCACCCAAACGCTACCAAAAACATAACCTCCTTGGTGGAGGCGATTAAGTTCTAATCCTGACAAATTTGCAACAGAGCCAACATGTCACGAATACCAAATTCGATCCGGTTTCACTTTCTATGTGTGAACATATGACACCAGATGAACGCAGTCCACTTCTGTATTTTGATGTATCAAGGCTAAGAGGAAACAAACATGGCTGCTCAACCGTTTTTCTGTTCACTGTCTTCAAAGCTTGGCAGCGTGAGCAGCATTTAAAGCCAAAGGCTCACGGAGACACTTGGCTCACAGAAACTATCAGCACTCCCCTAGTGCTGTTGTGTAAAACTAGTTATCATGTTGTCAATATTAAGTTAAGTTTCCTGTTTTGTTAGCAATCAGGGTAATTGTACCTCAGCACTAGAATGCAGTCTGAAGGCTGCCCTTCAGATTCACAACATCCAACAAACGTCCAACATCCACAAAACACATTTTTGTGTAGGAGCAAGTATGCATGCATATGTTGTCAGCAAAGGTCCTGGCTTTCTACGCAAAAGCCAATAGCTGTCAACACAAAGAAATGATATAAATCTTTCCTCTGCCCAAACTCTGTGTAACAAAGTGTTTAAAAGAAGAAGAAGAAGAAGAAGTAGTAGAGGGAAATCCCTAACCTTAAAAACATAATGTGCCACCCTTTTTTCTCTACCTTATAATTTTCCCATGTTACCATTCTCCTGGCAACAGACATCTTCCAGACATAAGCGTAACTACATTATGCTTAACTTTTAGGACACGCAACCACAACCAATGAAGCGCCTGTGGAGAGCGAAGCATACGAGGGAGCATGGGAATCAGTACAGTGCAGAAATGGCTCGCTCGCATGGGTTCGATCGTGGTGCCACAGGAGCAGAAGCTGGAAAATAATAAGTACATTATATAAATAATAAATAAGCAGAAAGAAATGAAGCTCTGGACAATACAGAGTGTGTCATGTCTCAACTATCACGCCACTGCTCCTCCTTCCTTTTTACTACCTACTCTGTCTCTCTCGTCTAATTTCTTCAGTCTCCTAATAGACTAAATATGCCCTCTTCAAACCCTGTTCTTGCACCACTTTATTATCATGTCTCAGCACGATCCACCATTATCTGTTTTGCTTTTATCTCTTCAAATGTCTGATGTGTTCTCAACTTAAAATCAGATAATGAGCATGAATTGGAGCGTTAACTGCATCGTGTAATTCATCATGATTACTTGGATGTTGTGCAAGTAGCCACCTCTTCAAAGACAAACTTTTTGACCGTGAACTGCAACAAAAATGAAAGACATGAGAAAGAAATGAGGAGAGAGAAAAAAAACCCAAACAAGAACAAAACAAAAAGCAGAGGCTACAAAAAGGCAAAGCATGGAGAAGGCAGCACACACAAGGAAAGGGAATAGGAAGAGTGTAAAAGGAGGACAAAGGAAAAGAGAAAGGTGGTGGTGGTAAGGAAAGAAGACAAGAGGATGGAAAGGGAGGAGAAGCAGTTGAGAGGGAACAAAGGAGATGCTGAGAGAAAGCACTCCGGGCTTTGCCTTCAAGGTTAAATCTAATGAGCTACGTGTTTATCGATGAAAGACTTGAGGACACAATTACGTTGGGGAATGTAGAAATGTTCACACGCATAGACACAAATGCAGTGCGCCCATCAACTCGAGGTAATCCGAAGACTTGCCGATGCTTGAAACAAGACTGTACCTCAAATTAACCTCAACACATCTCATTCTCTTGGCGTTTCCATGACAACGGGGTGTCATTTAGCTAAAGATGACTCCAAACCAACTCAAAACTTCACACGCGAAGATCACCGATTTTTCCAAATAGGCCATGATTTTTTTTCCTGTAGCTAGTTTCCCTTCATTTTATTCAACTGTCAGTTCATATTTTTCTCGTTCCGTTGTATTGTCTCTGTGATGCCATGTCATAACACAAGCTGACTTCAGTCCAACCGAAAGCAAAAGCGGCACAAGTGTAAGGATGGGCGCCAGCCATACCAGCCAACCAGCCAACTTTGAACCACATCATAGTTGGCACAGTCTGCGATGTGAAAGGTGATGCAAGTGGGGCTGCATCTCTGTCTGTGATTGACTGCAACTCCTTTGCTCCTCCTCCACCCAGTGCTTTCACTGAAGCTGCGCTCATTAATGTCCAGAGTGATGGAGGACACCGCCATCAATCTTGCTTAGGACCACCACAGTTGAAGGCTTGGTGTTAGAGAAGAGCCACTGGTGGGGGTGAAATGGCATTGTTCTGGCCTGACTTTAGAGCACATGTGCATCTCTGATTGGTGGCAGTAAAGGTGAAGAGCGCAGGGCTAAAAAGATAGAACAGTCAGTGCAGATACCATAAACAACACTGTTCCACAAGGTGAGATCCAGGTAGCATCCAATAAAGCAAAGTATTTTTTTATTGATTCCACATCTTCCTTTTTCTCTCTGAGTGATTTCTGATCAGGACTTCAAATTTAAAATCTTAAAATAAGCTAGCAATAGCATAGGACTGATGCAGTATAAAAAAGTCCATCACTGTTATAAACATCAACATATAGACAAAGCTTTTTAGCTCACATAGATTTTTCTTAGTTTTAGCCAAAAAAAAAAACAAAAAACAAAAACTAGACAAGTATCAACCAGAATATGCAGGTTGGAATTTTTCTTGGGAAAACTGCAGATGAGAGATCCTCATTTACAAAACGGTGGGTTGCTGGGAAATCTCTTTGGTTGACAGTGAGAAACTGGCTAAACCAGATCATTCACTTAAACCTCACAACACATACACAACAACACACGTACGCACACTCGACTCTCTCTAGGATGTCATCAACACATGCCGGAGTAAAAACAAACATTAATTTGTAAGAAAGAGTTTCACTGAGGTTACTGCCATAGCCTTACTATAAAACAGCATTCAAATTCAGTAGCACACAAATGTGTTAGAAACACAAACAAGCCAGAGGCCTTGTTCTGTCAGTTATACACCACTTAGCAAACCCTCAGGTGTAACGTGATCTAAGATACCCAACACCTACTGCCAGTCAGCCTCCTCCTGGGGTTGTGTACAGTCGCTGCCTTTAATAGCAACGAGGAGGGAAAACGCCAACGAGATCTCCAGGAAAGAGACGAAAAAAATCAATAAATGGAAACTAAAAGCATACTTGACAGTTTTTGATTGCATATTTAAGTCATGAATGTTGATTAAAGTGAAAAAAATGTTACCACAGCACAACTAGATCACCATTTTAATAGAGACAAATTCAAAACCTTATTGACCTGATAGACGTTTTTAGAATTCAGAAGCAGCACTCCTACAACTCTCTGCAGTAGCCGTCCTCCCACTCGATTTCTCTTAAACTGTAGCGTTTTTGGAGAATGTGAGGATCTGTTTGCAGACAGCAGATGCTATTTGTAGGCCGTCTCCTTCCCTCAGATGATTACTGATCCCTAATCACAGGGTGTGAGTCTGTTGGCCTGTCAGTGGGAACTTAGCATGCTCCTAGCCTGACAACCCGGACAAGCCGAAACTCATCTGTTATCAGTGTACGACAACACAATCAGGATCTTAAGTGTCTTTCCTACTCATTGTTGACATGAGTCAGCGTCCTACAGAAACATCCTTCAGTTATCATAAATAAGCTCAACACTAGATTTTCACTGGGAAAATCGGTCACTGTTCCGTGAGCAATCGAAAGGTCAAGACAAACACATGAAAACAGCAGGACTGACCCTGACTTCACTCTTAAATAGTTCCCATGTCTTTCAGCCGCACTTCCTCAGCCTGTACCGAATGACCCCATTTCATGGTCCAAGACTAATCATCCCACAACATGTTCTGTAACCAGAAAAAATGTCTGAGCAGGAAATTACTCTGCACAGATAAATCCGCAACTTTACATATTCATCAGCAACGTTCTCCGAGCAAAGACCCCATGCCGGCCATCAAAAGCAGACGAGCTGAATTTACAACTCATCTGCAGAAGCACAGTGTCTGAGCTGAAAATGTGCATAACCATAACCAGGCTACTCATGACAGTGCAGCCTTTTGCTTTGGGATGATCTTGTAAACTACACCTTTGTTTCTGTCTGACTATTTACAGTACATGGAGCGTGAAAGTACTACCAGCAATTATAATTTTTTTAATATGATAAAAGGCATCCAGTTAATTGGATTGCATGCAGGAATTTACCTTGGGGATGAAAAAAAAAAACAGAGGTATTCGTTTTTGTAGCCCCTATGGCTTCAATCCTGCCAAAATAGATGAGTATAAAAGTAACAGCCAACAACATCAATCAAACCACTCAAAATCTCTTGTATCTATGATCTGTCAAAGCACGCTGCAGTCTTTGTTTGTGCCAGCAAAACATAGTGCCTATATAAAACTATAATCTGGCTTTCATTTGATGTCTGACAACCAGCAACCAAGTTATTGCTTCTCTCTATCAATTACAACCAACACATCATATTCAACGTGATAAAAAGACTGACTCATCTCTGAATCATTTTTCTCATGAAGAACTTGGTCACCTTGGGGCGCAGCCGCACAATTAAGGGCAAGTTCACCTTCTCCAAAGGCGACGAATATTGAAGGCACAAGGTCACACACTGTATGGCATACAAGGTCGTATGTCCTCTGTGGTATTGTAATAAAACAGCTTATTAGAAGCAGAGGGTCAGCAGAGGATTCACTCAACATTCCTCGTATATATACTTTAGATATTCCAGAATGGGAACACACCAGAGAGAGGCTTCTTTTTGGGACTCTGTTCAGAGTCATAATTTATTTTGAAGTCTTCATCAGAGTTAAGCCACTCTAAACTCCCACCTACTATATTTCCCCAACAGAACCTCTTGAATCCCTGCATAACAGACAAGAGTGAATTCCCAACAAGAGAAGTGCTAATTTTATTATAAGACTTTAAGCACCAGCACACCAACCTGCCAAAACCTTTTTCCGTTGCATTCATTAACTTCACAAAGAGAAAAACCCACTTTAGCAGAGCAGCCAACTTTTCCTATCGCCCATTTCATGAGGCAATTCTTGATTCAAAATAAGTCACTGCAAATGCATGCAATATTTCACAGTCCCGCCAGCATCTAATCCCTTCTAACATCTAGGATTTATTTTTCTCCCGTAGCCCTGAGCATGCCGATTTCATTTCACAGCTCTGCCTGGATGTTTGAGAGGGAATCTTGGTGGGTAGAAGCTTGGAAAAATTGACACAAACAGATAAAAAGCCAGTCGTTTTAATGTATAAGCAGTGACACGTGAGGTATTTCTCCCAGAATTTATATGAGGAGTAGTGCAAAACAAAATTTCACATAGGCATTCACAGGTGAATGATATGTGTTGTGTAATTCCTTATCCTATTACCATCACCATTATATGCAATCGTTTGCAAGTGTTTTGGAATGATCCAGTTTAACGGAAAAAAAAAGATTGTATTTGAATGAAGAAAAGATTATTCACTTATTTGGCAAAAGAAATGGAAGTGTCTGCACCGTTCAACACCAAAAAAAAAAAAAATAACATTGAGCAAACGAATTTAATTCCAGATCACTGGGAAAGAGTTCAAGTTCACATTCTGGTTATGGTTGATCAGTAAAGGTGTAGTTTGAAAGAGCTTTTTAGGTATCACTACAGTAATCAGGTTAGGGGCCGATGATGTCAATAGCATGAAAAGTTAAGCTTTGGATGCTGAATACTGGATGAATGATGAATACTTAAAAGTCCCAAACCACAAATGATGTTGCTTCAGTCATTATGCTAATTTGTAGAATAGTACAACATAAATGTAGCATTAAGACCAAATAATACCACACAGTCACTGCGTTACCAAGGCCCAGCCAGTTAAAATACAAGGATCTACTATTGAATTGTATTATTTCACTCTCAGATCATGCAATAGTACGGTATAGGAGCCCAAACCGTGAGGATTTCTCTTCAGTTTCAGCAACACAGACGGATTCAGTTGTTAAGAATATGTGAGCGTTACCCTGCTAAAAGTTTTAAAACCTATAAACCAGGAAAAGATCCATTATAAGTACCAACTAAAGGTATTTAATGTTTGCATTGAGCCAACACTCAATCATCAAAACTCTGAGTGTTCCCGGTATTGATTAAAGCTTAGCGCAGCTGCTAACGTTACATGACCATGTTTATTTGCGTTATCCACTAAAAGAGAAGACTTTGTGGAGTGCTTGAGGGTTGAAAGACCCAGAGTGCCTTAGTGGGATTAAAAGCCAATGACAGACAAAGCCACATGATAACTTTGATGCTGTATATGAATCACTTTCAAAATCTAACACAGCTCAGTCAAGTCAGTGTAAGCTTTAAAAAAAATTGAAACTATATCAATCAATTAGCAATTAAGTTTTGATTCTGTGTTTTCACACAAAGTGTGTATAAAGGCTGTCATTCTGCCAGCGAGTTTTAAACTCTGCAATCATCCCCAGGGCTTAGTGTTATTAAATACGAACATGTTTACATAGGGAACCCACCTGGTACTCTTCATGATTTGTACATTTTTCAAGATTTTTCTATTGAAAAACTACCACTTTGTATATCCAGAGTAACAAACAGTTAATAAAGAACAAATTATGTTGATGGATTGTTTGCTTGGACCCTGAGATGGATCTTTTTGTGTAGAATTTGTATGTTCGCCATGCGCCTGCATTGGTTCTATAGACAGTAAAAAAACAAGGCCATAGTTTCAAGGTCAGAATATATATGCAGTCAACATGACAGTACCGATTTGTTTTTGGTTTTAGAAGTTGTAAAACCACAACTAACCGAGAAACTAATCCTTGTAGTAGCAAGAGTGAAAGGAAAAAAAGACTTGGTAGCGTCTCTGTTCATATATACTGGTAAGGCAGTATATATGAACAGATATACCGCCTTACCAGTATACGTCGGGTATTGAAGTGAACAGCTAACATGGCTATTAGCTAACTTGGTTAGAAAGGTTCATCCGTGTTTTTAAATGGGAAATTTTGGCTAGTGGGGGAAAAAAGATTGAACAGCCGACTTTTCAAGAGTGTCTCCTTGTATAACCAAAAATGTGGCAAGTATGTATCACTCAGGCTGCCCACTCTATTCTTTATTTCCTTAACTTTCATTTATCGACATTAGCCAATATAAAGAGATTGGCAAACAGCTAATAATTAAAAAAAAATGCTGATAATATTGAAAGACCCCCATGCCTTTGGTCCTTTCCCTCGAGGAAGGGAAAGATTCTACATAATCACCACTTATGTCAAGCAAGAAAACACCTGTCGTTAAAAACTCAGAGACAAACGATATGAAGGCAACTTGAAAAGAGATATTATCAGGTAACCTTTGTGAATGAGGGACGAGCAACATGTTCGTTTGAACAGTTTTTTTGTTCATATGTGTTGAGTTTGCATATTGTCCATGTGCCTGCATTGCTTCTATAGACAGTAAAACACAAGGATGTAGCTTCCAGGTTAGAAAAATAAAGCCGATGTGGGAATGAATTAAGCCTGTGTTTTACCTGAAGGTCTACATGTGGCTGTAGCTGTGATTACATGAAGTCTTCCAGTCCTGTAGAAGTCTACAGGGAAATGGGTTTCTGGACTTGACCTCTATAAAGGCCTTCCTGGTTAGTTTGTGGCCTCAGTAACTTATTTCAGGCCATAATGAATAAATAATTAAGTCTCTTTGGTAAATACTGGTCACACTATATTTCAACATGCAAGATTATCTGTGGAATGCAGATTCACTAACTTAATAACAAGTCAGAAGCCAATGGGCAAGTAGTTTCCAAGTCAGACCAGCCTCATCTGGTTTTGTGAAACCAAGCTAATGATGGTGAAATACTCAATTTTGAAGCTTCAAAGCAGGACTTGGATGACACCACAGTAGCTAGGTCCATGTTTTTTTGTACCACCTGGCTGGTAGCATGGCTTCCTCCTCCAGTCCAAAGACATGCATGTTAGGTTAACTAGTGACTCTAATTTGGCGATCTCCGGTAGACAAAGTTTTGTATCTAGAAAACAGCACTCTACTGAACGTAGGGTTACATACAGCTTGCAGTTTAAAGCAAACTGACTTGACAGTAAGAACAGAAACGTTCTATAAATCGAAGTATTAGTTCATTCCAAAGGTAAATTAGCAAGCAAAAATGTTAATAAAATCCTTAAAATTGCCATGTGTAGTGGGAAATTCATGTTCTTGCTCATCTTCTACAAACAAAATAAACATTGTTTGCTAGCATATTACAATTGCTAGCATGTTATACTACGATAATTCAATGATAAATCAGTATAAGTGCTTTTTAAAATGTGCTTCATCAGAGTATTCTTGTGCAATTTAAATATGAGTCAGGTTTTAAATTTAATAAGGCTTCTAAACTTGAATGACTTTTTTTTTAAGGATTGAGAGTAACGCCAGAAAAAAGTAATAAATCTCTCAATTTCATAGCTCTACACACTACATGTTATATTATAATAAGAATATGGTGTTTTTCAGGTTGTACATTTATAAAAAAAGCAAACTTCTCAAAACATTTATCAGCTGTCACACTTTCAGAGGTTAATTTCTCGACTGTGTGCTCCAACACAGCTCTGTAACTGCAATCATGGCCATAAGTTGTTGACAAAACAGTGGATCACACCCAAGAAGGGCGGGCATGGTCTGCATGTCGAAACACCACAAACTGCATATTTGGCCTTTGCAACAACTTGCTCATAGCTGAATCCAGCTTGAGGCAGGAATTGTCATCTCACGGAGACGTTTGATTAGAAAAACAAGATAGACATTCTTCAGATGGCTACTGTACCCAAAACAAAAGGAAATACCAAAATTCCAAAACTGTGAATGTAATAAATCCACAGATTTATTTTCTGCCCTTAAAAGTACGCTTTGAATGTTTTTATGGATAAGCATGGCTCCCCGCACCAAAGCTGTTAATGAGCTGCTAATTGAGACCACTTGACCCTGTGGTCAGCTTTACGTTCGGTTCATCCCACCAGCCAGGGCAGGGTGAGCCACTCATTCAGTCAAGTAAATCACATCAACAACCAATCACTGCCCTGAACATCTGAAACTAGAGTCGACTGGAAACATTTTAACAGGCTGGTTGCTCCGTTTGTTTCTTCTTTCCTCTAAGCAGACGTCTTTACCCAAACTGACCTCCAAAATCCGTTTTATATTCACATTTTTCAAACTGTTCTATTGTGCCCGTCTACAGAGCTGTTTCCTTGGCTGCTCCCACTGAAGTTTAAGTCAACCAAAGAGATTATTTCTGCCTTCAGAGCAGCTCTGCCTCTAAGAAATGATTGTATAACTATAAGTGGAATCTTTAAAAGCTGCGAGAGCTTGATTTAAGAGCATCTCTTGACTCTGAAGCAGCCTATATGGAAACGTCATGCGTGTGTTTTAGAAGGGGGGAAAAAAGGAACCTCCGTGTCAAGACGTGCAAAGAGTAAACAATGGGAAGCTGTCAAAGCAGCCTTTAAGACTACTCTGTGAAAGCTGAAAGGATTTTTCCATCTGAGCAGGACTGGCAAACATAATATCTGGCCTTTCTGCCTAAAATACATTTAATTCAACAGCTTGTCACCTTGCTCAAGTTTTCCATTTAAAAATAGCCCAAACAGAGGTTAAGCAGTCCATCCTCCGACCAGAACGGCAGCTGAATGATGTGTTAATCTTTTCTGTTATATACCGGGCCCCTGCACGACATCAGAACTGCGTGATGGTGTTTTGACATTTCTGGAAAAGCTTGATTTGATTTTGTTGAACTCTACCAACATTCCTGCATTGACTTGCCTGACAAAACAGAGTAAAAGACAGAATATTTTCACGTACTGAACAAAAAAAAAAAGAAAAGAAAAGAGAAGACAAAGAAATAAAACATAAAGTAAAGGGTAAAGGAAATAAATGAAAGAGGACGTCAGAGGATGGCTTTGCTAAAACCACAAGCTACAGGAGGGTTCTGGTTAACAAAAGACCGCTACTAATTCCACATGTTCTACTGTGTTTCAGCCGTCTGCCACGAAGCTCATTCCTTTGACTCCCCAACATCGCCGTTTAGCTACCAGTTAGATCAGCAGAATTACAACATGAAAGGAGCTTAATGGTAAGCTTTCCCAGAGCAGCCCTATTATCTTCTGGTGACTAATCTGCGATAACAAATGGAAGTGTGTCAGGTGAATATGGAACTAGACGAAGAGAGGAGCGGCAGGACACATAAAAACATGTGATGCAATAGAACGACTGATTAAAGATCGCAAAGATCAAATTATGGCATCTAATCACGCGTAAGCTATTGTCAGGGCATCATTAAGTACTGGATAAAATGCTCCATTTATGGAAGGGCAGAGAGAGGGAGAGAGACCGAGAGAGCAGGATCATGAATGTTGGTTGGTCAGAGTGCATTCAGGACCTCGTGGCGCAACGGTAGCGCGTCTGACTCCAGATCAGAAGGTTGCGTGTTCAAATCACGTCGGGGTCAGAGTTTTAAGATGCGTCCTCTTTAATGTGTGCAAGACCCCTAGTGAGATAAAACAACACCCATGAAAAATGCGAGTTTTTAATCCATTACTTAGAGCAGCTGTTAAACATCACCGACTTACACTATTCTGTCAGTTGACCACATAATCTGTGCCAGGACAGCTAAATATGTTGTAGCACAGGTTCTCTTTGAATAGACACAGAAATATATGAAAACCTCAGAGGTCCAGAACCACCAGATGTCCTCACTGTAGGGGTCGAAGGGTCCAGGGTTTTCTTTTGAGTCATGCAGTGGGATGGTTCTAGTTTCCTGCTTCTAACAGTTCAGGCTAATGTTTAACTGGATTATCTAAACTAGCAGGCTAAGATAACAAACAGTAACTCCCCACCATCATAAGCTAGCAGGGCCGTACCTAACAGTGAGAGCAGACTGGGCTCAAGTTTTAGGCTATTGTGCACACGCCGTCTGCTCTACCGGATGGAACAGTGGCACCGTGCGAGAGTAAGAATTGATTTCATATTGTGTAAGTTGTTGGTTGTTCTTCTATAGCGCTTCTCTACTCTACTTGAGCACTTAAAGGACTTTATACAACATGCCTCATTCACTCACTCAGACAAGCATTTTGTTTTTAACCTAAAAACGTTCTATGTGACAATCATGGGAGCAACCAGGGATCGCACCACCAACCTTCCAGACGACCTGTCCCACCTGCTGACCTACAGCCAAGTATTTAGATCAACATTTAGATGCTTTCTGGGTTTGGGTTCCTTCTTCCGATGTGTTGGGGGGGGGGTTGTAGTCCTATTGTGTTATATTCAACTTCAATTGTTTTTTCTGTGCTTTTAAAGCATTCTTCTGTTTGCTTGCATTTTTTAAAGATGCAGTGCATTTGAACACTCAGGCCACCGTACAAGACAGTGTAAAATAACTCAAGTAACATGTACAAATGTTATATTCAAATCCTACTTAAACAAAAACAGAACATTTTTATTAAAATCAAAGTGCCCAATATGCACAATTTCACAGTCACATACATGATTTCATTAAGCTCACTAACCATCAGTTACCGATCAGTTATTTTTATTGTGCACAGTGTGTCACCTTCATGATGGAGCTGAAGCCAGCTTTTCAATTAACAGAATAAACTGGGTTAATCTTTGTTTTTGTATCACATTATATCTCTGTTTGAGATCTCATATTAATACTTTCACTGTGCAAAAAAGGTATTTATTTAGACAAGCCTCTGCAGGAGTGACACACAAAACAAAAAGAGGAAAGTGTGCGATTTAGCGTGTTTTTCACTGATGTCTGACCCTGTGGGCAAGAGTCTTCTCGTTTTTCTTCTCTTTGCTCTTTTTTCCTTTTCCTTTTGATCATCCATTTTTCTTGCCAGTTTGCATTAATGTTATCAGTAGAGATAAAGATGAATTCATTGGCTGCCTAGCTGAGAGTGGTACATAGGCCCATATGCATCTGTGCTGCTCACACGGCAGCGACCGGTTCAACCCCGATGCCTGGATTCTGACCGCGGTGTCAACTTATTTGTTTTTTCTGGTTAAGCTGACTCCTCGTGGCAGCCCAGAAACAACACTCGGGCCACTGTGCATGTCATTTTCCTCCTGTTGGGCAATTTTATTTTTAGCTCCGGCTACAGGAAGGAAAGCTAGTTGGTGTTTAATATTTTGGCTCCATCACACTGTTGTAAATCTGAACAGAGGTGAGAAAAACTCCCAATAAACCAAAAAGAATTCATGTTGTTTACCTCCAAGGACAATGAATAAACATAGCAAAACATAGCAAAAAAACCTGTAAAACTACAACAGAAGCTGACCTTCACATTGAATGAGCTAACACAGGATATATGAAGCTGGAAAAGAAGTCATCCAATGGCTTGGCGTGGCTTGAAAACATAGCCCACTTTCATTGCTGCGTTACGCCGTTATTGCCAGGAATTCCGCCCGGCTTTGTCTGAAACACATAAGTTAATGGCTTTAAATTCAGCTTCCCAGGTTACAAATGTTTTGCTCTCTGTTGGCTTTGCATGCATGCACTCCACCCCCTTACCATGTGCATAACATATCAGCACCTGTGTGTACACCTGAGAGGCGTTCTCCTCAGCAGGAAAGTCCTAATGTCTGCTTATCTTGACCCTGAACAGAGGCATTGTTTGGGTTAGATAAAACGTCCCGGAGTGTGGTGTCATTGTCCTTGATGCCGTCCACACAAGCAGGGAAACTTGCCAGACAGTCATTGAATCACTAGTCCAATCACATATCCAAAGCTGCATAAATGTGTAGAATATAGTGCTGGTCTTTGCATGGCACAGGGAACGTTTGTGTTGTGCTATGTTGGCTGTGTTACACTGTAAAAAAAATCCTAAAAAAACAGTAATATTCCAGCAGCTGGGGAGCCAAAATAATACCAGAAAATAACTTTCTCATAAAAATACGGTTATTTTCACTAATGACAATAGTTTGTTGCCCTAATTTTACATTGGATTTTGCCTTTTTCAAGTGCTTTTAAACATTAAATTAGGAACATTTTAATGTGATTAAACAATGAAATTACCTATAAACAAGGTCAATGAATGCGGCATGTTGAATAATAATACTTAAATGTACAGAAATTTACAGTTAACAGTTGGTTTAAATAACAATAATGGATTGCATTTATATAGCGTTTTTCGAGACCCTCAAAGCGCTTTACAATTCCACTATTCATTCACTCTCACATTCACACACTGGCGGAGGCAAGCTACAGTTGTAGCCACAGCTGCCCTGGGGCAGACTGACAGAGGCGAGGCTGCCATATTGCACCATCGGCCCCTCTGGCCATCACCAGTAGGTGGTAGGTGAAGTGTCTTGCCCAAGGACACAACGACCGAGACTGTCCGAGCCGAGGCTCGAACCGACAACCTTCTGATTACAAGGCGAACTGCCAACTCATGAGCCACGATCATCCTTCCTGCACTTTCTGGACAACTGGGCAAACCAACATTTGGATTGTGACTGTTTTACTCAAAGACTGGTAGCTAATAGTGGCTGTCAAGACTGAGTATGGAAGCAGGGACAGTCCTCAGTCAGCTGGAAAATGACACTGTGTTGACCAGCTTGAGAGAGAGAAAGAGACAAAAGAGAAACTGGGATCTAAGAAAAGATGAAAAACAAAAAGGAAACTCAAGAAAAGCCAGAAGAGAAAACAAAAAAAAGAGGATGAAAGGTTAGTGAAGGCCACACTTTTTTTAGTGTGCTACTCTGTTCCCTGCTGTGGTAGAATTCAAGCGCTGCCTCCTGACCACAGCTGAACCATAGAACTTCTTGTACTCAGTTACAAGCCATCACATTGCATCCCATCATCCTGGCCAGCCTTCTCCACTCAACTCACAAGATGAAGCCCCCCCAGCAAGTTTCAACTAACTTCCATAATCCTATTCACAGACTGCAGCTTCTCTCTATTACGTAATCACTGAATGAAGTGAGCTAACAGGCACTGACAACCCTTTCAAAGACACTTCCCACTTTCCCGCTGTGGCTTCTTCCTGCACAGCTGCCCCAGCGCAGGGTAATATTAGCCCCTTACCTGAGAGCAGATGAGGATTATAAAGCTATGCAGAACTTTTACTAACAGCAAACAATTCCCAGAAGAGCCAGGTGAATCTGATGTAGCAAACAAGATGTAGCTTTAACATTTTCTTGACAGACTCTGATAAACAAATGTGTCTTCTTACAACTACGATGACTGCTCTCACTGTCAACTATAAAGCCAGGAGCCCCGCGATAGACTGCCGACCTGTCTAGGGCGTGCCCGCCTCTCCCCCTATGACAGCTGCTCACGTAAAAGCCTGTGTAAGCAAAATGTCAAGCAGAATGTGTGACCTTTCACCACCGTTTTCTTCTGGCTGAACTTTCAGAACCTTGTTGAAAACAGATGATTTAACCTTGCCAAATTCTAGTGTTGTTCTCACAAAGCCTGTATTTTAGAGCAGCTCAAAGCATGGGGAGAACAGAGTCAGCACGAGAACCTGAATATTTCTTCCCTATCACGGCATGGGAAGGACTGTTATTTTGCATCCACATGGTAATCAAGACAGTCAGCAGCTCACAACAATTCTCTGAACAATGCAAGATCACTGATTTGAGTGCAAGTATGAGTTCCAAGGTTTCTACAGTAGATTCATACACAGTGTTATTATATGATGATATTATCTTATGCTGCAGATATAACGTATATTAAAGCTAAAAGCATAATATGAAAATCTGCAATGTTGTTTTGCCTGTAAGAACATTCCTACTTCTTCTTCTTCATCTTCTTCTTTGGTATATTTAAACAATTTGGCTATGCTGCAACATGCCTCAAGTCTGCATTTGCGTAATTTGGGGAAAAATAAAGAGTCATTATGAGCTTACGAGGCTCTACAACACATTTAGGGCAGGCATTACAGACAAGTAGGATTAAATAATTCAGTTCTTCAAAGATTTAGAGCCACAACCTATGGATCCAGTAGTCATTTATTTAAATGTACGATGCTGCAGCAGATACGGGTGAAACCAGAGTACAAGAGGAAGCATTGAGCGCCGAACCTCTCCGTCACATCCATGCAGGGTTTTGTGTTCCAGTGGATAGGCCGCAAAATAAAACCCTCATATTGCTCCTGCTTAGCTGACTAAAATTTTGGTGAATACACCAATATTACTAGTACTAAAAATAACAGCTTGAAAAGAGAAAAGCGGAAGGAGAAGCCCAAAATACCATTTAGCATGAACCCTTCAAGGCTGCGCATAATGTAGACCAGATTGACTCTAAAGTTAATGGTGCTTGAGTGGGAGTCTGCTCTTTCAGGTCCCACTGAGCTTGTGACAAAGCCTTCAAGAGTCTCTGGAGAAGATCAGGTATGCCAGTACAGCATGTGATGTTGTCTGACTGTCTGCCTGACTGAGCTTGGCGACTTTAATACAGCTAATGGCGAACCTCGAACACATAAATGTAAGAGCAAAGATGAAAAGAGCACAGCATTACCAGGGCAAGTTACGCACTGCTTGCAAAAAAAGCCATTAGAATTGAAAATGGTTCACATATAAAAGAGTTAAATAAGGACATTACGGTCAGGCAGAAGGTAAGTGGAGTCAGAGCAACTTTAAAATATAGGCTCATCGGATGGCAGCTGCCATAACTGACTGATCCACTGTGAACAACACGATTAAATTGCAAAAAGTGCATAATTGTTTCCAAGGGTGAGAACCAAATGAATAAGTCACAACAGTGAAAGTGACCTGTGGTTGAGATTCTACTCTGCTGCAGACACAGACAGCTGTGGACGCGAAGTCATTCATGTTAGAGTTCTTTCAAGTCCGCCTGAAGGGCACATGCATAACTGGTGCATTGTAGAGCCTCCATGACGAGACTGTGCCGTAAACCAATAAATCTGCAGCCAAGCAGAGCCTCACGCTCGCCATCTGATGGCATCTGATCAATCAGAACCAAGTGGACCCCAGCGTAAGAGTGGAATATGAATCTATAGCACACCATTAAGAAATCACACCAGAATGCCAAAACTTTTGGATCTTCTTTGAGTATGTGAAAGCATGGAAGAGTTTATGACAGTGAAAGCCTCAAACTGTTACTAGGCGTCATTTATTAGGCAATCAAGATTTTCTTTATAGGCCCAAGTGTTGCTGGGTTTTTGACCTTTTCAGGCTTCCTCCTCTCCTCCATGTGTCCTGGAAGTAGGTGAAGTTGTCTGAGGAACCTCTACCCTGCTTTAGATCCTTTTTATGAGCCATCAGATTAAACACCTGCCATACTTTCCTGGATCACTTTGTCGATATGTTTCCGTGAGAGCAGGCATTTGGTGTCTGAAACATCAGGTTCTCGGCTCTCCCTGTTAAAGCTCAATCAAATTATCAAAAAGCTCAATCTGTCAAAAATGTATTTTATGCATAATAAACTAAGGTTTTATGACTCGGATAAAAATGACATTATAATGTCTGCATGCCAAGAAACCTTAAGGGTAGCTACTAAAAACAAACAAGCCAAACAAACTTATGGTTCAAGGGTTGGGCATTCATGCATTGCTTTCAGCTGCTCTATGTGTCATTATGCCTTCCTGTAGTCCAAAGGTCTTCTGGCGCATGGCACAGTAGTTTTTGTTGAGCCGAAGCCAAGTGATCTCCACAGGGAATGCACACTTCTACGTTTACAGCACAGCTGCATGGATCAATGGAGCAGTCGCCTCCATTCTGCTGAACCATGGAAAACCATCAAGCACTGGTAAACAGAGGAGTGAACGCATGTGTGTGTGGGTATGTACGTGCGATTGCTGATGTGTGTCTAAGAAGGAAGTGATCTTCATGTGAGTAAATGTTGACCCATATCATCCACGTTTGCAAACAGCGAGAAGAATCTGCTGCTAAATTCTAGCAGCGAGGCTGAAAGTGTTTTATCTGTCACCGAGAAGGTGATCGGAGAGGCTGTAAACGAAGCACTGTGTGTCTGGGATTGTGCTGATTGTTCTATCCAAGCCACCACTGTAAGTCTGGCTAAATCTTGGCTGTAATGTCTTCTCTCCAAGAACAGAAAACAGGAACACTGGAAGAAGGGGAAAAAAACAGCATGGTTTTGCCAAGGTATTCCATCCTGCTCCAGTGTTAACGTGACTCCAATTGTAATAGCACCCACTGGCAAAGAGGAGAAAGTGCTGTCACTGCTAGCCATGGCAACAGTACCAAACTCTAATTCATTCATTAGTCATTTAATGGGCTTTAAAGCTCGGCCCACAAAAACCCACAAAAGGGAAAAGCAATCAGTGTGCTCATTCCTGTTTGGCACAGGGGCTTCACACGGCCATGTGTTCCATCATTCAACACATGAAGGCTTTTCTTTAAACATGTAGTTGGACGAGCTCTCATAAAGCCAACAAGCTCTGCTCTTTATGTTGTATTATGAAGACACTATAGTAGATTAAGGATGATCTTATATTGTCTAGACTCTTACATTACAGTGAAGCAGCCTAATTGTGATATAAGAGTGTGTGTGTGTGTGTGTGTTCTTAGACCAGGCTGCACACATGCATTTGACAGTTACCCTCCTTCACTGCGAGCTGATCCGGTTTGAACTTTGTGCACTTTTGCACACTTTTCCGCCTCTACTGCACAAACCTGAACACTTTCAGTGTCCCAACTTTTTGGTGGAGACTAAAAAGCAGATACACACAAGTGACACACCTTTGATAACAATGAAAAGCCCCCCCCCCCTCGTTTGCGCACCCCTGGACTCCCATACCCCATGCGTCGGGGGCCCCTTGGGTTCTCCGCTGTCTCTTTCCCTCTTTCACGAAAAAAGCGCCATGTTGAGGCTTCAGTGTGGACTCGGCACGCTGCTCCGCGGAGCGTTTACAGAAATCACCCCGGGGCTGAGGTGTGTGTTGCCGGGGACTCACCTTTGCGATCGCCTTTTTGTACCTCATGGCCGCTTGTTCGATAAGACTCTGGACTTTTACATTCCCATCTCCACACGGAACGACCACCCGGGTCCTCCCGAAGCACACCGTCACTTTCATTTCTTTCCCTTTTTTTCCTCCGCCGCGTTAATTCCAAAGAGGAAAAAGCCGCGTCAAAGCGACAATAACCATCCCCGGCGCTGCGTGGAAGCAGAAAACACCGAAACCCCCAGCCTGTCGACCCAAGCGGATTCGTCTTTGTGCCCTGCGTCCTCGAAGGAGAAGAGAGAAGCCCAGCATAAGATCCAGCGGCAGGGCTGGGTGGCGTCCTCCCTGTGCGGTGTTGACTCACTTACAGAAAGTTCCCAGCAGAAAAAGGCTCCCCAGCGAGAGCGCACAACTGGACAGCTGACAACCGACACTGCGTGTGCGCCCACATGTCAGAGCAGGCACGAAGAATGTTCCCAGCGCGGGCTGATCCATCTCAGTTCACTTTACATTTCCCTGCGTTTTTATCATATAATACATAAATTTGAAGAACTAAATAAAAACTTGCGCTGGCAGGTGGTTATCAGCAGAGAGTGGTGAGGACTGTTAGGGTAATGGAACATTTTATCCAACAAAACCCGCATTTTTTCTGACCTGTTATCACAGTGGCGAGTAATCAGTATAACTAAAATATAACTTAAAGGGGTAACCCCCCCCCCCTCCCCCCATGTGATTAGTAGTTATAATGCTGTGGTCTTTGAAACGATGGGGGGGCAGGGCTGGATTAAGTCACTAGAGGGTAACAGGGTAAAAAATGACCTGTGGGCTCCATACAAACTCTGAAGGGGGGCGGCGGGGGTCTGGAGGCCTTGGGTAGTTTTCCAGGCAAGTTTGTGTTGTTTAAGGCATGAGCCAAGGTTTATTTTGGATTCACTTTTCATGCTAGAAATATTTAAGTACAGATGTTCTGACTATCCTACAGGCCATTCCTGTGGGTAATATCGAACTGAGATCCACGAGTGTGGGAATCACCTCAAGCCAATGGCCTCCTGTGGGCTCAAGCTTGGAGGGCAGGCATATTGGAGTAAGCAGTGCTCGTGCATCACCGCGTTTTGATCTGATGAATGTGGTGATGGATGCTGAATTTTATTTTTAATAAATAATGCAAAATGAAAGGCAGAATGTTATCAGACAGAGTTGCATAGAACAAAGTCTCATTTGTATTTGACTATGCTGATTGCAAAGAATATATTAATGTAATAAATTATTGACCTGCAGTGCAGGATGAGAAAAATCAGCCCAAGGCTGGATAGAAAGTATGACCCAATTCACTGATAATAGCTGCAACCTTTCTGCAGAGATCCTCTCTATTCCTGCAGCTCCTACTCTTTCTGGTCCAATGTGGTCCAAATGAGTGCACAAGATGAACACGGCTGCACGAAATGCATCTGCCCCCCACCTCCTTTGTCCTAACACTGTATGATTCTGTGATTGGTGCAAGATCTAAAGTAAACTTCAGGGTTTGAAACCTGCTTTGATATGTTACTATAATAGTGTTTGTCCTTTGATGTCTCACCACACATGTGTAACCCCACTGATGCATCCAGAACAGCTTCCAGTGAAGTTCATACACACTGCAAAACAGATGCAAAAAAAACTTAAAACGAACATACTTTGACAAGCTGGGCTCTGCCATGCGCTTCCGTTTTAACAAATGCTACAAATACTCCATCTAGTGGTGTAGAGTGGTGTAGGAAAAAAAATTCAAGTACATAAAACTGGGACCAGTTTGATGAAGCAAACTGAGTTCTTTATTCAATTGTGCATTGATAAGACTCAGATGTGTGAGTTCAGTGGTGCTAGCAAGCTAGCAACAAAAAATTGCAAAGTAATTGTGCCTGCAGCCCCACATTGTTGTTGTTTAATCAATACGGCTTAATATCAACTGCATTTCTTTACATATGAAAGAAGATCAAGTTGTGCCCATAAAATCCACTGTGACTGTCTGCATGAGAGATTGCTGCAGGAAACATCAGTGAGCATGTCAGTTCTTCCCCCCATTAATCAAGCTCATTTGCTTACCTCAACTGCCATAGTAAGATAAGTTCAGAGGCTGGTTTGCAGTTTGTCCACTGCACATCAGGAATGCAGGAGGAAGGGGGGCAGGACACTCAGGAAAACCCAGCGCTGTCCCTGGGTTTCATATTCCTTGCTGATAATCATCACACCGAAGCAGCTGTTCCCAGCTGGCTAACTGAAAACATGATTATATACAACAATTCAGAAAGAAATGTAACACAAGCATATGTATGGAGGGTAGCAGGGTTCATAAATATGTTTCTAGCACTAAAAATATTGTGATTAACATGATTCATGCTGCTGCTTCAATGCTCTGTGGTGCAGCAAACGTTTGGAAGACAGTGAAGTCTAGTCATACTCAAAACTTACAGTCTGATGAATCCTGAGTCCATTTATCCCAAACGCACAAACCACCACCACCACACACTTCCATTGGTTGCTGAACCAAGGATAATCCACATTCTTCACTCACACATTTTCAGACTTGCCTTCTACAAAGGGGGCATCGTAAATAAAAGCAGGCACAAGGCGTGCTCTGACATGGTCACAGGAGCGGAGGTCACACCTGGGTCCTGACATATTCGCTCACCACCACAAGATGACATCAAACAGGCTCGGAATTTACTACATCCTTCCTCCACACTCACCAAAACATTCTAATATGACATGTATTCTCTATTAATAACATCGCTGTTATTGCTAAACTTGTAGAGTGGAGTAAAAGCTCAGAGGGGGAAATCATTCATCCCTGGATCTCACATGAACATTCATTTTAAATGTTCGATGTGAGAACAGAGAAGGCCCAAGAGCAGTGAAGAGAGGGATCATGGCAATTGAGTTTCCATGTTTAAGGCAGATATCAGAGAAAGCACAGTGAAACAGGGCCTCGAAGACATGATGAAAGTATCAGCATGTCAGTAAACAATCGTGGTGGTAAGTAGCGAAGTACAAATAACTGTACATAGGTTGAATTTTCAGGTATCAGAACTTTTATTTCTTTTTTGGCAACTTTTTACTTTTACACCCTACAGTTTAACACAAACACCTGTACTTTCTACAGTGGCTTGCAAAAGTATTCGGCCCCCTTGAACTTTCCCACATTTTGTAACATTACAGCCACAAACATGAATCAATTTTATTGGAATTCCACGTGAAAGACCAACACAAAGTGGAACGAAAATCATACATGATTCCAAACATTTTTTACAAATAAATAACTGCAAAGTGGGGTGTGCGTAATTATTCAGCCCCCTTTGGTCTGACTGCAGTCAGTTGCCCATAGACATTGCCTGATGAGTGCTAATGACTAAATAGAGTGCACCTGTGTGTTATCTAATGTCAATACAAATACAGCTGCTCTGTGACAGCCTCAGAGGTTGTCTAAGAGAATATTGGGAGCAAAGACACCATGAAGTCCAAAGAACACACCAGACAGGTCAGGGATAAAGTTATTGAGAAATTTAAAGCAGGCTTAGGCTGCAAAAAGATTTCCCAAGCCTTGAACATCCCACGGAGCACTGTTCAAGCGATCATTCAGAAATGGAAGGAGTATGGCACAACTGTAAACCTACCAAGACAAGGCCGTCCACCTAAACTCACAGGCTGAACAATGAGGGCGCTGATCAGAAATGCAGCCAAGAGGCCCATGGTAACTCTGGACGAGCTGCAGAGATCTACAGCTCAGGTGGGGGAATCTGTCCATAGGACAACTATTAGTCGTGCACTGCACAAAGTTGGCCTTTATGGAAGAGTGGCAAGAAGAAAGCCCTTGTTAACAGAAAACCATAAGAAGTCCTGTTTGCAGTTTGCCACAAGCCATGTGGGGGACACAGCAAACATGTGGAAGAAGGTGCTCTGGTCAGATGAGACCAAAATGGAACTTTTTGGCCAAAATGCAAAACGCTATGTGTGGCGGAAAACTAACACTGCACATCACTCTGAACACACCATCCCCACTGTCAAATATGGTGGTGGCAGCATCATGCTCTGGGGGGGCTTCTCTTCAGCAGGGACAGGGAAGCTGGTCAGAGTTGATGGGAAGATGGATGGAGCCAAATACAGAGCAATCTTGGAAGAAAACCTCTTGGAGTCTGCAAAAGACTTGAGACTGGGGCGGAGGTTCACCTTCCAGCAGGACAACGACCCTAAACATAAAGCCAGGGCAACAATGGAATGGTTTAAAACAAAAAAAATATCCATGTGTTAGAATGGCCCAGTCAAAGTCCAGATCTAAATCCAATCGAGAATCTGTGGCAAGATCTGAAAACTGCTGTTCACAAACGCTGTCCATCTAATCTGAGCTGGAGCTGTTTTGCAAAGAAGAATGGGCAAAGATTTCAGTCTCTAGATGGGCAAAGATTTCAGTCTCTAGATGTGCAAAGCTGGTAGAGACAGACCCTAAAAGACTGGCAGCTGAAATTGCGGCAAAAGGTGGTTCTACAAAGTATTGACTCAGGGGGCTGAATAATTACGCACACTCCACTTTGCAGTTATTTATTTGTAAAAAAATGTTTGGAATCATGTATGATTTTCGTTCCACTTCTCACGTGTACACCACTTTGTGTTGGTCTTTCACGCGGAATTCCAATAAAAGTGATTCATGTTTGTGGCTGTAACGTGACAAAATGTGGGAACGTTCAAGGGGGCCGAATACTTTTGCAAGCCACTGTACTCCTTACATTTTCAAAACCGGCTCCTTACTTAAGGTTTAAAGCAAGGGATCTTTTTTTATTTCCCAGAAAATAGGAGCCTAAATGAAGGAAACCATGATACATAAAAGACTGTGGACAAGCACATCAAGTTCACCAGGGAGGATATGAAAAGTGGCAGGTTAGCCTTCATAGACGGTGAGATTTCCATCAGCATTTAAAAGTCGTTGTGTATCGTAAACCATCGCATACGGATCTGTATTTAAGGTCTGACTCTCATCATCCACTGGAGCACAAACGGGGTGTCGTCAGGGCGCTACAACACAGAGTGAACACCATCCCCACAGGTACAGTGGCCAGGGAAGCAGAGGAACATCATATCAAGAAGAAGGCCCTGAGTAAATGTGGTTATCCCAGCTGGACATTTGTCAAAGCTGGTTTGACAACGTACTCATGGCCATTGATCAGTGGTTGTTGATAAATGGTCATGACAATGCATATTAATGATCAAGAAACCGAACTCACAGCCCATTTTCATCAGTGGTGCTAGTTTCAGTCATTATGCAAATTTACTGTTTATAAGTTAGGGGAAAGCCTGGACGATTGAGCATGCATCAGTCCTATTGGTGTAACTATCAGCAGGGCTTATCAAACTCAAAGGGCACACAGAGGCAAGACATATAGTAAATAACGCAATGTTCAAGGTTTAAAGTGGGCCAGAATTATCCAGAATGGCATTTTTGTTGCAGATATCCGTAAGTTGCAGTATTTCACCATCTAGCTACTGCTGCAGAAGAGGAGTGAGTATAACAGGAGTTAAGTTTTTTAAGTGGCAGGTAATTTTAAATGAAACATTTCTATCAGCTTAACAAACATCAGCAACCAGTGGCAGTCTGTTGCACAGTGTGTCTGCTAGCTAAAGGTCCAGCTGCTGTTTTGGAAAGAAGTTCACTCAGAGATGAAGAAAAAGTAAAAGACGTACGAAAGACAGGACAGGAGAAGAAAAAGAGAGGTTATATTTAAAGGTAAGGATGCTCAGTGACATCAACTGGAAAGCTAAACTTACATGTAAATTATGTGATGGGAAGTTTTTCATATTGTGAAACATTCTTCAAAACAAACTAAGGTGTATACTCGGGGTTGCTGAAAGGTTGCATGAAAATCCTTTGCAGTTGTGCAGGATAAACAGGTTAGTTTGCTGTACTGTGGTGACTTTACTGTAAAACACTATGTTAGACTGGTGCATAGCAGCTGTGGTAATTGTGGTCAGAGTTGGGATATATAAAATATTGTAGAGATGAATTTAAATTTAAGCTGATAATGCTTGTAGTCATTCATTCAATTCCACCTTTGTACTAACTGTATACAGTCTAGTACAAAGGGAACATAAACAGTATACTGTCAGTGTAGCGGATCGAAATCAATGAAGTTAGCTTGTGAATGATCCACTTACATCTTGTTGAATTCAGTTGTGTAAACCCATAAACAGCAGTAAACCTCAGAGTAGCAGCACAGGTCAGCTGATCGCAGCCTGTACACAAAGAAAATCTGCTGTGATTCTTTTTCTCACGCTGAGCCACTACAACAGATCTTAGGGTTCCCCTGCCTGCCAAATCCCACTTTAACCCCTGACTGTAATATTTTTCTGCTTAGGTGTGGGTGTGTATTTATGTATTTTTACCCAAGTATCTGTACTTCTACTTAAGTAAAGAATGTCTGTACTTAAAGTGCAGTGTAAAGCCTGAAGAACAGTGTTGTTCAAATCCCCTCAGGAACTTTTGGGTTATATGGGCATCTACTCAATGAAGCTATGCAGTTAAATTTTCCTCTATACAGTTTTAAAGTTATTAGACATTGGCCTTTTGCCTCACTTGCATGTTGATGCAACTCTAATTTAAAAAAAAAAACTGCTGTTTTGATATTTAAATCGCACTCAGTGTTGTCTAACATCACCTAATACAAGTCCTGTTAATGTTCAGAGTGTGTTGCATGCCGAGGCATGTGTTATTTCTCCAGTAGTGGGGCTAATTACACTTTCCTTTAGTTCATTAGTAGCTCAGGGCTACACTGAAACCCCATCTATGACTAATGCAGCAAAACATTTAAACAAATTAACCTCAGACTAACCATGCACGGCCCTCTTGTCCTTTGTCCTTTGCATGTTTTTTTTCTTACAAAATTTGCCTATCAGATTCACAGTGAAATGCATTCTTTAACCTGCAGCTCTGCGTGTTTCTGAAAGCTGAAATAGCCCCATCTGCAGGCTCTTAGAAATATTACATCTTTTCCCGTCAAGCCTTGTTTGGATTAAGCCTCGAGCCTTTAATTGCTGTGTTTGTGGGGCGGGCCTACGAACACTGAGAATAGTGTTAGCGTGGCCTTAGCAGTGTGATTTCATGGATTAGGATTACTGTAAATGCTGCCTTTCGCTGTGTTACACTTGCGGATTTTTTATTTTTGTTTTTGCGATTTTCCAGAGCCTGTCAGAGCATATTGTAACTTGATCTCTGAAATCAAATGTGTTTATTTGCACATGTTGCGCTGATCATTCAAAAGGGCCTAGTTTCTCGCTGGAACATTTAAACAAGACCTACAAGTCAAACAAAAAGATGGAGGTAGCGAGGGGAAATGTTTTTTTTCTTTGTTTTGTAGGTAAAACACACCATTTTTTCTTCAAAGATTTAGCGCTCTCTCATGAATAACAGTGTTAAGAGAGACAATGCTTAGGCACCGAAGGACCTGCTCTGAGATAAACACAGTTTATGATGACAAAGTTAACGTCTGGGGCTGGGTGACTTGTCATATTCATTAAATCTGAATAAGTCCCTCATAAGAACTGTTTTGACCCAGTTCTTCATCTTTTTTAAGTGCAGGGTGTTGTGCCAGATTGAACCCTCCTGCAGAGTAGCCCTGTACAGTAGACTAGCTGCTAAACCAGTCTTCAGCAGACTGCTTCTTCACATCAAGAGCCAACAAAAATGCCGCTATTGTTTAAAAAAACTCCGCATTTGTTGTTCTTGACTGTTTTTAGTTGAAAAGCACTTTTACCTGTTTATAAACACCGTGTGCCCATTTACATGTTCATCTGTTTGTTGTAAACTGTTTGCCTTGCTTGCTCTCTTATGCAGACCAACCTCAGAGGGTAGAGAGCTATGAGATGAAGTTATTGTTAGACATGTAACGCCGACAAGCCAAACATCGATTTCCCTTTGACTTTCCTTGCTGCTGTTGTAGTTGAATTTTCTTAGCATTTATTCATGACGTGTGAGAGTCACGATTTTGAAAAAGTTATGACCCCGACGTGATTTGAACACGCAACCTTCTGATCTGGAGTCAGACGCGCTACCGTTGCGCCACGAGGTCTTCTACACTGTCACCGCTATGAAAAGCCAACTACAAAGTCCTATATGTCCGTGTGGGCTATACTAGCATTTTTATTTAAAATATTATGAAATATAGGCGCAAACACCTGACTTGTCTGAACGCTTCACTCACACGCAGAACACGCAGGGCAGCTGAATAACAGGCGCATTACAGGCGCCTCTACGGACACCGCTGCTGCTTTACTGACAAATTCCAATTTCTGTCATTAAAGCCTGCGTCAGCACCATGGACAGCTGTTACCACAGCGACCGCACCTCGCGTGCGGTAGTCGTTAAAAAAATATGGGCGTGATGAACGCGCATGCGCGAGTTACATTTAAACGATTTCGGTCAACAAGACCGGTGAATTCTTTTATCAACGTATATTTTTTAAGTCATTCATTCATGTGTAAGCACCTGTACCTGTATCTTCAACATAAATTTATGCCCACTTTAAATAAAAACACATCACAAGGAAACGTCGTCGGTACATTTTTCATTGATCTATTACTGCATTATATATTCCACAGGTGCGATTAATGAAAATTATCTGTTTCAGGTTCCCAGCATTTTACATGCCAACACGTAGTTTTCTGGGCTATTGTTAATACTGCAAGTGATAACTTGCTTGTGTTCTTTTCTTTTTACCTTTATTTAGTTAGGAAGTGAAACTCTTGAGATTAAGAATCTCTTTTGCCATTATAAACATAGACAAGGTCTGTTCCTGTCTGTACAAGCCACCTGTCTCATATGGGAAAGCTCTGTTTCCAGCTCCTATCCTCGTGATCCTATACTCACTTTTCATCTGATTGCCACCTTTCAACCCTTATCAGTTCATCATATTAATGTCGAATCACTACTCGCAGCTGCTTGACACACAGATAAGAAACATGGCAGGCTTCCTTTCCAGTGTTTTTGTGATTATATTGATGAACTGCATATTTCTGGCAGCTGATCCGAACAGTGTGTTTACAGTGTGTACACAACTACAACAAGAAAACATTACTTGTAATGATTATATCTGTCCCCCTCACTGAAATGGAAACACTACACAAACCTTTACATAAACCCATCTGTGTTTTTTATTCATTTATTTGACAAGCAGCAGGATCATGTTTGTCTTTATATTTGAAAGTAGATACAATAATCAGTATAACATTTTATTACAATGTTTTCCTAACTTTAATACATTTAACAAAGAAAAAAATAAACACACAACAACGGCAAATGTGAGAAAAGAAAGCATTTTCTTTTAAAAGTGTCTCCAATTTTTTCTTTTTTCCTTTATTTTCTGTTGTAGTTTATCAGCTCTCCGCTCTCAAACAGCTACAGGCATTCTCTTTGACGCACACGTGCGTGGCACTGGTGATGTTGTAAACAGCTTAAAAATCAGAAAGTGGGCAGGGTTCGGGAGGAGAGCCTTATGAGTGATGATGACGTGACACGATGACTTTTCTTCTTTTCAAAGATGGAGGCACCGGTTTCGCTTTATTTTGCTGCACGGGGATCGGAGCAGACAGTCCAAAACCTAAAATGAATGAAGGAGTCCGTTTCGTGTTTTAAACCTGTTATCAGTCAGTCAGTCACAGGGGCGGGTGTTTCTGTGGCTCGACTCTTCTGCTTATGCGACGTAGCTGTACTCGTCTGCCGAGGTCTGGCTTCGCTCGATGTACTGCTTGTCGATGAGCACCTCGATGCACTTCTTGATCATGCTGATACTGGGGTTGAACCTGGCTTTGGACTGATTAATGACCTGGACACATGAAGTTTCATATGTAAGCAGAAATATAGATGATCTCAAAACAGGTAACCATTTAAAAACACTTATGCTCATGCTAAATTTACTCCTCGGGCTTCCAACAGCCCTTCATTGCGAGCATCAATACATTCAATCCAAGTAAATCCCTCTGACATTGACCTCAAAGACTTGTTGGCATGTACGTTTCTTTCTATCAACCTATTTGAGACAAAAGCTTCTGCTCACCTCCTGGATGAGGGCATTGTGCCGGAGCACCTTGCGGGCTTTCATGATTCTCACTATAGCAGCTTGTAAATACATTTTGCGGTCCTCGTCGACAGCGCTCCTTGTCTGCTCCATCTCCTAAACATGAGACAATTCAGGGGGCACGTTTTTAAATGTCAAACACACATGTATATACACTGCTCAGTTATCTTATAACAAAGCACAGAGACAGATCAAAATCTATTTGCCTGACCTGTGGTGTGTCTTTCTGCATTGACGTTGTGATCTTGAACTTTGTCCTTTTACTAGTGAAACTCATATTTAGTGAAAACGTCGACTCGGTTTCAATCTCCTCCTGTGAGAAGAGGGAAAGGATTCTGAATTTAAAACACTCTTGGTGCTTAATGGAATATTAGCTGAGCTTTGGGATCCACGTGATCCCACATGAAAGCTGACACCTTTTGTGAGTCGTGGTTGAGCATTTTGACGTCCAGCAGGGACTTTATTGTTTTCTGTAGCTCCTTCTCATTCATCTGCGTGCCATCCTGCAGCTCCTTATAGGTCACTGTTTGGCTGTTGTTGAAGGCCAGCAGCACAGCCATCTGGTAGGTGGTCACCATGGCAACGTAGGGCTTGGATAGATAGTTCATCTTTACTTCACCTGTGCAGGAAACAAATTACATTTGCATTTGTTAGTTAGCATGAGTCCAGCTCGCTGCTTGTTACTACCTTCATTCACCTCCGCGCATGCTTGTCCTGCATCCTCAACTGCTTATCTCACTAGACGTTTGTTTCGAAGATTTCACCAAACCATAATCATGCAACTTCTGGCATGAGACACCCATTTGCAGGTCCCATCTTAGTCTGCTCAAACTGATCTCATGGTACCACAAATGATGAAAATAAAGTCTACATGTGTTAAACAGGCTTTTTAACTGCACACTGGACAAAACCGAAACATGTTCTCAGCACAAACACAGGTCCATCGACCTTACAGCGAGCGCAGAACCAGACTTATGGGATTCAACTTTAATCTCAAAATGCTAAGAGGAGCTAAAGTTTGATGTGTAAAGTTTAATATGCTCTTCAGAGATTATTACATACCACAAACGTCTCTCAAGTGGAGAGTGATAACTTTAAAATGATTATCCATCATCTTGACCCAGAATGGGTCATGGTCTGAGAGCATATGGAACCTGTCTGAAGTGAACTCTTGTTGAATAACTGATAAATCTGTTTACTGATGTCTATATGGGTGTGTTCCTGTGACTATACAGCAATCAGGCATAACATTATGAGCACTAATAGGTGAGGTGAGTAACACTGATTTTCTCTTCATCATGGCACCTGCTAGTGGGTGGGGTATATTAGGAAACAAGTGAACATTTTGTCCTCAGAGTTGATGTTTTACAAGTGGTCCAAGGAATAAACAATAGTGAACCAGAGACAGAATCAAGGGTGACCAAGGCTCATTGATGCAAGTGGTGAGCCAAGGCTGGTTGTGTGGTCCGATCCAATAGATGAGCTACTGTCGCTCAAATTATCGGTTCAAGAATGGTTTGTGGAGCACAACAACGAGTTTGAGATGTTGGCTTGGCCCAGATCGCAATCCAATCGAGCATTTGTGGGATGTGCTGGACAAACAAGTCAGATTCAATGAGGCCCCACCTCACAACTTACAGGACTTAAAGGATCTGTTGCTAACATCTTGGTGCAGGTACCACAGCACACCTTCAGGGATCTAGTAGAGTCTATGTCTCGATAGGTTAGAGCTGTTTTTGCATCAAAAAGGGGACTAAGGTGACACAATATTAGGCAGGTGAGCATAATGTTGTGCCTGATGAGCGTACACAGGACGTAACTTTACTTTATATTAACTGTCAAAATATAGGAGCCAATTCACTAAACTCTGGCTTCAAGGATTATTTGTCACCTAATGTACAATCAAATCACTGCTATGTGACAACTGTGGCTTGTTCTGCAAAGGTTAAAGGGATGTTTTCATGTAACAGTGACTCATGTTTGACGGAATCACTTTAATGGATTGAAAAAGAAAGTAAAGTTACAGATTCCGTGCACGATCCTAATGATGTATGCATCATTTTCACACATGTATGTCCCACTTCCAGGGAAACAAATCTCTGACATAAAAAACATATAGTTTGGTCCTTCATAACAGTACTCCTGTTGCTGTTACGCTTCCTGTTTGTGCTGAAAACGGTGCCTTGTTATACTCGCATCTTGCATAATTCTTGTGTATTTGTGTTACCTGTGCAGAGATAGTGCAGCCAGGTCAACTTTCTCCCACTGAAGTGCTGATTATAGAACAACTCAAACTGAAAAGGGAAGGTGAAAACAAGGTTAGTCCAACAATGTGCTCCTTTGATCAGCATCACTCTTTGAGTATTATGCAGCGCTCCTCACCATCTGCACGCTCTTCTCTAGTTCTTGAGGGATGGCGAATGTGGAGGAGGGGACGTGTGTGAGAGGCCAGGCTCCAGCCTGCCAAGCGAGAGCATACACCACAACATTACAGATTAAAATGTGGGACACAGGCTGAAGTTTCATTGTGAAGCATTTGTGTTTACATTACGTCAGGGCTCGCAAAATCGCTAGACCGACGTCCCAGAGCTAGCGATATCTCCGGTCGGGCGACCAAAATCTATCTCAGCCCCGCCCGTCGGGCTATATGATAACCCAACGGGCGGGGCTGAGATAGATTTTGGTCGCCCGTCCGGAGATATCGCTAGCTCTGGGACGTCGGGCTAGCGATTTTGCAAGCCCTGTAACGTGTTTACTGACCTGTAATACATAGATCTGGAAGCTGATTCCCAGGTCCACCACTGTCTCCTGTGTCTTGATGAAATTGTTGAACTTGTTGTTGAGGTCAGCACTCACGCTCATGTCTGTGTACATTCTGTGGAGTTTGCTGGTGAACTCATAGCCACAAGCTTGCTGCAGGGTTAAGAAGTAGTATGAGCAGAGGTGCAGTAAAGAAGGTAAATGAGAAGCAAAACAGAGAACCTTAGGTGTCTCATACATCACAAGTCCAGCTGTGGATTTACCTTAAGTTTGTTGATCATGGCTTCTTCTGAATCCATTGACAACGATAAACCATGTATTAACCGCTTTGCTAGCATTCTAGCGTAAAACTGTAGAAAAAAAAAAAGGAGAGACAAACAATGTATATTTTGGGACAATTGAAGATATTAAAAATGAACACCACTATTTTCAGCTCAAAACCAAACTTCAGGGCTGAGTTGTTATGTCAAAATGTGACAACAGTTTTTTTTCTCCTTTTCTAATACGCCTTCTTGTTACCTTTTGAAAAATGTCCTTGTCATCTATGTACTTGAACACTGTGATGAAGCTGGTCAGCTTGTCCTCCACTTCATTTTCTGTCATTCCCTTTGCAGACTTTTTCAGTAGATTGTCACAGTATTTCGCCAGCTGGACAGAAACACAAGGAGGGACATGACCTGGTCAAGGCATGGGGTACAGCACTGCGTGATGCTCTGTGTGTGTGTGTCTGTGTGCGTACTCACGAGTTCAGGGGCTTTGCAGATGGACTTGGGCTCCCTGAAGTTAACCACAGACGTCAAAGCCTGAGAAAGAGACATCAAATAAACACTGGCTGTCAAATGACTTGAATTGTGAGAGAAATGAAAATAAACTCATACTTGTACATTCAATAAGACCGTGAGGAGTTTGATACCTTATCGAGGGCACTCATGAAGTGCTGATCTCCATTTAGAACTGTGTTAATGAGCTGAACAAATTTACTGTGAACTTCTAGCACTGACTCCACAAACAGGGTTGGCATCTAGGGAGGGGTAGCAGGAGAAAGACAAAGCAGTATAAGTAACAGACATTTTTAACGATAGAGAAAAAACAAACAAACAAAAAATGCTAAAAACAATGGACAGCTACAAATGTAAACGTAATTAAATTATTTGAGGGAAAAAGTGGGATCATGTATGTCAACTTATCAAATTATCATCATTTGCAATAATATTGATACCAACAGTGCCATCTTAGCCTCTTCCAGCACAACTTCACACAGCGCTGCGACAGTCAGGCACAAATCCTCCGCTCACTAACAGCTAAAGTAGTTAAAATTCAAAAAACACTGATCGACAGTTCCAGAGGTCCGTAAAGCTCCTGTTTCGACAACACTGAATTAGTTAGCAGTTAGTTAAATAGTTAACCTGGCCAGCTCACATGTTAAAATTAGCCATTTAACTATTACTAATTACTTGACAGTCACATTAGCCACTTGTTATCATTAACGTAGAAACAAGTAGACCATAGTTAGATAAAAGATAAATAATTATTGCAGGTTGAAGGGGTCAAAGATTGAATATTGAGCTGTGACAGAAAGGATTATAGACACATGAAGAACCAGGCGGGTTGCTGGCTGTGCAGAGCAGCGGGGCAACTGTAGCTGAACTGAGCAGAGAGCCCAGAGTGTGGAGAACTAATCCGAGCAAACAAAGAGAGAAACCGGAGCAGGGCAGCCAAATCAGATGGTTTCAGTGCTAAAGAGCAGAGCTGAGGATGTAAAGAGCTGTGGACTGAGGTGGAGCAGTGTGAACAGAGAACTTACAGTCAGATACTGACAAGATGACCAACTTGAACTTTTCTACTTTCACAATAATTTATTAAAATGTGTTTCTTATGTTTTTGTAGCCAGCTTTAAAATTCTTCGTTGTTTTATTGTAACAAAGATCACACTTTATTCAAAGCTCACTTTTACAGAATGTTCAAACTGGTACTGGTATGGAGTTTGAAATCCTAGTATTGTAAAACACTTATGCCATCAGACAATCTGGTTACTAACAAGTCAAATATACAATTTAACTGAACTTTAAGGCAACAAACTTACTGTACTTTAAACCAAAGCATTTTTTAAGCATGCAGTTTCTCATTGGAATGTCTTAGCTAATTACAGCGCTTCAGCTTTCATTTGCATAACACGCTTCAACCTCAGCATGTGTAGTTTTCAGTTTGAGGGTTTTAGTTTTGTTTATATACTTGATTCTTTACCTCATAAATAATGCAACAGTCCTTGGTGATCTGGTAATTTGCCATTAGTTAAGGTAGCACAATTCCTAAAGAAACATCTAAAAGGTACATCCACAGAGGAAGAGATGGTTGACCACTACCAGGTATTCCAGACTAGTTTTCCTCTGATGCACTTTCCAGTTTTTTTTTATATGTCAATCAACTCCCTCTTTGCTGTCATTGGCAATTGCTTAGGTGGCTTGTATGTACAAGTAGAGACAGGCATACGAATGTAGACAGGTGTAATACTAACATTTTCCTGAGAGAGGTTACTGGTTCCTCGGATACCCTCATTGTGGATATGGACTTGCAACTCCTGGATCATATGCGGCAACCCATTAGACACGGCCCGTAACAGGGTGTACATGTTGGCCATGTCTGGACAAAATGACACAAAGTTTCACATTACACAGATTTTCACATTAGAAGTGCGTACTTTGTGAGAGTGTATATAATTAATTTGGTGATAAACACCGTCTTCGAGCCATAAAACAAAACAAACAAACAAAAAAAACACAAGCGGACGAACCATCTTTCTTCTCCTGCCGAATGATGTTCTGGCACTCCCCGTGTAGGAACTGCAGATGATCTGCCACCATCCTCTGCTGGCATTCATGGATGACTTTGGCGTAGGAGCTGGGGTGCAGGTACTTCCGACATCTCACTTCTTCATCTTTCAACCGTGCTAACACCTGCCACAAAAGAAAGATGTGATCAAAAGGGCAGGTAGCTTGGTTTCAAACCAAATACAGAAAAAACCATTTGTAGGTCCATGATTATCAGCACTTTAAAAAAGGAGATGGGTTTTATACCTGTACACTGTTATATTTTACAGGAAAAAATAAACATACACCTATACACTTAATGGCAAAACAAACATCTTAATCTGAAA
Organism: Perissodus microlepis; assembly: GCF_051167445.1. NCBI lineage: Eukaryota > Metazoa > Chordata > Actinopteri > Cichliformes > Cichlidae > Perissodus > Perissodus microlepis. Next base: position 6,779,193 of record NC_140469.1, read on the forward strand.
CACTGCGCCACTCCTTAAAAGACGTTATAAAGCTCTTTCAGGAAACACGTAGCTGATAACAGAGAAGGACAAACAACACTTTTTCCTACACATAGTTGTAAACTGGGTCAGAAAAGGAAGCACAAGGACACTCTATAGTACTATAGAGTCTGCTGCTGCTCTTTTGCAGTCATATCATATATTGATCTGTATCTTAAGGGAAAGATCAAATGGGAATGCTTGACCTTGATGATGACCCTGTTTACAGGCTCAAGGGACAAACGTACAGCATAAATGTGATTACTGCCACAGTGACTGAGTGACAGAGAAATGGTGTCATGGTAGCTGACATGGCCCAGGAAATCCTGGTATCAGCTTTAGCGATTTAATGATATAGCTAATATTCAGATTAAAACTCTTATGTCACCAGACTGACAGGAACTGATGAGTTGATATGAATAACCTGTGGATGGTGGTGCACACACATACATGCAATCATTCACAGAAAGATTCAGTGATAGTCATTAGAAATCCAAGAGTGACTAAAACCAAACCAACTGAGCTTCATTTTGACTTCTTAAACACAAGAAAGCTCAACAATGTCAAGACGTTTAAAGCGACGCTCAACTACAGGAGCTTGTTCGCTCATGTTCATCCTGGAACACATCCAGCGTTCACATACTTTTACTATCTGTTGTCCATCTCAGCTTACCTTCTCCATATACTGTGAACAGTTGGATTCCTGCAGTAGATTGGAGGCTTCCTGTTTGTAATACTCTCCTGTTTTGGTCAGAAATGGCCCTTCAAAGATTTCCTGATAAAACTGCAGCATAGGAAGAGAACGTGGCACGCACAGGAGTTATCATTTAATATGTATACACTGGTCTATATAAAAGGCTGCTTCGTACTCCATGAAACACAAAACTAGTGGTATTCATGGCTGTGAAAGTTGGCTACATTGTTCGTATGGCGCAGAAAACATATGAATCCTAAAAAAAAAAATTAAAAAAAACCCACAAAAACAAACAAACAAAAAACCCCAAAACAAAACTGTAGGAATTGGATGGCTGAGCTGTTATTTGTTGCCTCACCTTTAGTGGAAACTTCTTCTTGTACTGTTCAACATGAACAAAGGAGTTGATGACCCCATGGATTACTTTCTGGTTGGGATTCTCACCGCAACGATCACTGTGAGAGAAGGGGAAGGTTTTTTCAAATGTTTAACTAAATTGCCTTGAGCTGAAATGATTAGCAGGGTGGGATCTCATTTTTTTCCTTAGCATATGGTAAATAGTTCATAAAGATCATGGATCCAGACTAAGGATGCCAATCCAGTACTTGAGTTTTTTTCTTTTCTTAGTGAGGTAGAGTTGCTCATTTCAGTTTAGTTTATACTATTATTGAAATGTTTAGTGTCCATGTTAGTTTTAGTCATCTGTTTAATCGTTAAAACATCGAGGGTATTTTTAAGGGGAAAGACTTATGAAACACGGAACAAGTATTACAACACTAACAAAACTATGTGAAAGCAACTGACTCATGCAGCTGTGGCCAGAAGTTTACCTACACTCACCATGAGCATGAATGTCATGGAAATTTGGGGCTTTTAATGATTTCTTCGAAGAGTTCATTTTCCAGGATGGAATGACTGTACAGTATACATCTTTAATGACTTTCAAAACTAAGAGTTGCACAAGTTTGGATTAATTTGGGATTTTCTCTAATTCACACATGGTGGAAAATATCCACACATTCACTTAAATCTTTCATTTAATGGTGCCGTGCTTTCTAGTTAGCGATTGAGTGCAATTGACTAGAACGTGCGGTTTTTCCTTCTTTCTTTCTCAGACTGCTGGCTTATTTTTGGTTCCTCGGGTATTTAAAAGTAGAATGGGAGGCAGAGTCTTCCCTCTTCTGTGGAACCAGCTCCCAGTTTGAATTTGGGAGACAGACACTCTCTTTGCTTTTAAAATTAAACTTAAAACTTTCCGTTTTGATAATGCTTACAGTTAGGGCTGGATAAGGTGACCCTGAACCCTCCCTTAGATGCTTGAGGCTTCCCATGATGCACTGCATTTCTTCTTCACTCAACTCTTTTCATTTTCCATGTGTTTATGCACCACTCTGCCTGTCTTTTGTCCCATCTCCCTCCCTTTACCCCCATCTAGCCATGGCAGATGGCTGCCCCTCCCTGAGCCTGGTTCTGTCTTAGGTTTCTTCCAGTTAAAAGGGAGTTTCTCCATTTCCCACTGTTGAGGGTTTTCACTGTATTATTGTAGATCTTTACCTTACAACATAAAGGGCACTGAGGCACCAGAGGAATATAACTGAACTGATATGAAATAAAAAGCCGGGACTGTGTCAGGAAACAAACAAACTGAAATGAACTCTCTGAATTCTGCCAAAAAGAGTGATCAGAATCCAGCCAGAATCACGTCAGAAGCTTGGTAATGTTGCTGACGGCTACCAAAAGCATCTGGCTGAGGTGCAACTTGCTGAGGGACATTTACCTAATATTAGTGCGGGTGTGTGTATTTCAGCCTGCAGGTATATTTTTGGAGAAAATCCTAAATAAAATCAAACTAGTGCACCCAGTTCTTATTGGTTTTATAAGTCAGTAAACATGTATGCCTTACAATGCTTCAATAAAAGACTGTCATTAAAGATCCGCACTAAAATCTTCTCAGGCATATTGTGCTGACACATTTTACAAACTTCCCCAAAAGACAGTTACTCTATATAGGAACTGGAAGACAGCCACTACAGTAACTGAACTCAAGGCCAAATGATGGAATAGATGACAGCAAAAATATTTACAACAGACTGTTTTTTGGCAAAAAAAGAAAATAAAAGAAAATAATTTTTTAGAAAAGAAATTAGAATAAACATACTTTTTGATTTCATTTAGCAACATCCGGATGAGGACAGCCTGAAGAGGCTCGATCATTAGCTTCCTCCACATATCTAATGCCAACTGCAAAGAAAAACAAAAAGACAGCATATTAGTTCTGCTTCAGCACAGACAAATCCTACATCTAGAAGGGTAGTGAAAGGAGAAATGTAGGCCTATGCAACAGAACACTGATACTGAATCCTGCCAATCTGTCCATTATAAGCACTCCCCTTATCTCCATCTAATATAATCCCAGCGCCCATTGAAAAATGGATGTGCAGCAAAGCTTTTTATGCCAATGCTTAGTACCTCTCCGATCTCCATAAGCGGCTCATTCATGTCCACTCCCCCGTAGCCATACTGCAGGTCAGCTTCTGTTAGTTTGTTCTTCTTGATGAACTGAGTGTTGAGGTACCTGAACAATGTGGGGAGATATTCAAGATGTTCAAAGCATCGCAAAGATTGGAAGGCGGAATAAACACAGGCCTCATGTTTTCTGAAGAAACACTGAAAGGCTGCTGACAAATGCATCCTGTTTTCATTCACTCATAGACGCTGTGTGTTACTGGTATTGTTTGGTTAACCTCTTGGTTGCTCACTCTGTGGTTATTTATCTCAAAATTAATGAGTGAAACACAATATCCAGACAGTAATCAATGCTCCCATTATATTTTGTAAAAGCTTTTTTAGTCTAGTTGCACTTTCATTATTTATTATTTACAAAAATAATGACAAGAAAATGATTTTAAAAAGGTCATCAACACTAGTCAAACACATTAATAATGTCTCATGTAACAGGATATGCTCAGAAAGATTTGTTTATCTTTGGATCTGTTAACAAACATTCACAGTGATGAAGTTTAAGAAATCCAGATGCAGATCCTCTGGCAGTGTCCACTGCCCTTTACATTTCAGACACTGAAGCTGAGTTTCATTTACTTGTTCAGCCAATTTGCTCTGACTGAAAAACACAAAAAAAACGAAGAAAAGAACTGAAAAACTGTAGATTAAGTAATTAAACTACAATCAAAGCAGCAATAGTACTTTGTGTAGTCAAAAGTTTTTGAATTTTTCCACAATTTGTTCAAAATTGTTTTGGGGAATGTTAAAATATTAACAAAGCGTTGGTCTTTTTAATGTGCCTATTCACATTTTCATTACCCAATTGTATCATCTACTCTTACTGGTAGCAGTTTATAACAGATACATTTGAGTACTGAGCAAAAATGAGTTTGCCCTTGTGTTCTGTAATGTCTATGAGAAGAACAAGATAACAGTAAATGAGTCAGTAATAGTCGAGAGTTAACACTTACATCAGTGGAAAAGTTTTATTTACTTACCAAGTAGTACCAAACACTGCTACAAGGACGTCTCAGTTTGTAGTACAGCTAATTTATATGACAGATAATCAAATTCTGAATGCATTTGCTATTAGGGAGAATTCATATGTATACGCTGCTTCAGGGAAATTACTCACCATAATGTTCATTTATTATTAATTTTGATGTAAATCGATAAGCTGGACAAGCAGCTACATCACTCTTTCATTACTCAAAATTATTTGAATAGCTGGCCACAAGCACTTGAAGTGCTGAACTTTTCTTAACGTTTCAGCACTAGTGAAGCCACAAGTCAGGAAGCTGAATGGGAGGAAGGAGGATTGTAGCCTGAGTTGCGTACAAATGAATGAATCCTTAGTATTTGACAAACAAAGCAAAAACTGAGTTAGCACAACAGGACAACTTCCAGACAAACTGACAACTGCTTTCAAGCTCTAATCCATGATGGCTAATTTAGTCCACCTTAAATAGCGCACAGCTATTATATTATATATTATATTTCACAGCTGTGCCTGTGACATTCAGCCTGGTTTCTCTCATTCACTCTGACTGTAAGTCAACCTGCCAATATACCAGCTAGTGTTGAGTACCACTAACTGCTGGAGAGCAGAACTGTAGAAATAAAATAGTCATTATTGCTGTTGTTGTTCTTTTTTTATATATATTTTGGGGCATTTTTTGTTCCTTTGATTATAACAGGATAGTTGAGAATTGCCAGGAAAGCTGAGAAAGAGAGAGAGGATGAGAAGACGCACAGCAAATGGCCCGAGGTGGATTTGAACCCAGAACTCTGCAGCAGTCTTACAGCTCATCAGTCGCCTGCTCAATCCAGCAAGCTAAACTAACAAGTTAACGAAGTCTGTTCTGATTCAGTCCAAACTGAACGCAACTACACATGTATTTCACAAATTGATGTGTTAAGAATAATAAGCATCTCTCTTCGATGCTAAAAATTGAAGAAATTCACTACTAAAGCCAAGCGCCTTACTTTCTTCTCTCTTGCTTGGACCGACATAAATTACAAAAGCATATGTATGCACAGGGAGTCTGGTGGGTAGCACGTATAAAAATAGATCTAAGAGCTCTACAAGGGAATATTGATTTAGAGTGAATAAAGACACACCGAAAGCCTCTTGGCACCTCACACAACGACATTCAAAGTAATATTTTAAGGGACAAACTAAAGGCAGGAATACTGAGCCTTGTAAAGGAACAGAATTAGTACACTTTGCATTAAGGAACGCTAAACAAACAAGTGGACTTGACAAACACAGAAGCCTGGGTGAACTCATGCCTTCAGTTAAAAGTGAATGTGAAACACCGACTACAGACATGTTTATGTTTGAATCTGGCAACCTCAAACAACACAGGCTGTCCAATCATTTTGTTTATAGATAAAAAGAAAAAAAGGCTGGAGTAAATGGTGTAAATCAACTCTGTGACTCACTAATATCAAATTGAAACTGAAATTACAGACACACAAAAAAAGCAGAAATGTTACCTGTACAAGCAGTCCATGTAGTCGGCTCCTTTACTGTACTCATCCCAGTATCTGTGGTACATCACTAAAACCTTCTCCTCTGATTCCAGAACTTTCTGAAATACACACATAAGCGTGGCAGCTTTAGAGGAAATGCGATGTGATAAGCAAAGAAAAAGCACAGAAGAACTTTTGCTTACCTTGTACAACTGACGAACATGGTTCTCAAGAAAGATTTTGGTCTCTGTGTATAACTTTTCACCTAAAGGCTCTGGGTATGCAACACACAGGGCATAGATGTCACTGGTGACAATGTTCAGGAAGAATGTGAGGGATGTAAATATACACACATTTGCTATTAAAAATGAATAAACAAAAATGTATTTTACAATGACAACAATGCTTTGGCAAATCTGTATTTACACTCAAACCCAGTGCTGAAACTTAAAAAAAAAAAAAATCTCATGTTGCAGGCTAAATTGGTTAAACATGAAGCGAGCTGGTAAAGTCTCAGATTAGTCTCAGATTTAGCCATTCTTATATTTTGCTTGTTTTACGTTATTGTATTTTTGCACAACTCTGTTGCTTGTGAAGCTCGCACACAAGAATTTCATTCACATGTACTGTATCAGTGTACCTGCACATGTGATGTGACAATAAAATTGATTTGATTTGAATTGATTTGATAAAGGATACGAGAACCTATCATTCCATGTGGCTCTTTCCACATAGTCGAGCATCACCACAGCCTTGATTGTTGTCAGTAACTTGTTCCATGTCTCGTCAAAATTTACCATCCGTGGCTTTAAGGACATTGTACAGTTTCTCTTTTAGCCTAAGAGAACGACAGAAAAAAGCACATGAAAAGAAGAGTGTGCAAAGAGATTTTAAAAAGGAAGAAATAAGGGGCTTAGTTCCTGGCTTTCGTTTCTTCATTAATGATGCAACTGTGTAGTTTGCTTTATATATGACAGTAACAGTCAACTCAGCCTCAGTAGCAATGACAACATAAAAGAAATCATGGCAAGGTGTATTCTCTCGACTGTTTATTTTTACTTTCACATGAACCATAATACAAATACGAAAACAGCATTACTCTTAGGGCAAAATTTATATGTAGACAAACAGAAATGAGTGTAACACTATCAGCCTGCTCACAACAGTTTGGCAGCAACAGATGAGATCAACAGAATAGACAAGTTCACTGTGTCATTATTAGCGGTCAAACTTGGTACGCACTGGTGTCAGCATCACGTAGCAGACATCCTTAAGCACGTTACCTAGCAATATTAGTACCAGCTTCTAGGGTGTGCGCCGGTACCATCACAGATTACATGACCAGAAGGTGAAACTGGGCCCAGTGTTATTTCTTGTCATTCATATCACTTAATTTCACGTCACAGAAAACACTGCTACATCATCAGCCACTTCAAATTTACAGATGTCCGACATACAAAACGAAGCGTTATTAATAAACATTCCTCTCGTAGTCGCGCTTAACGTAGCTAAGTTAAGGTTACTAGCTAGCGGAATGCCAATCCCAAAATAGGATGGCGAGCTAAAAGGCTAACTAGCTTCTAGCAAGCTAACTTCTTCCTGCTCAAGTCCGCACAGTTTTGGTGAATCAGCTAGCAGTCGGCTAGCAGCAAGCTAACAGTAGCTCAGCTACCGCTAGCAAAACTGTCATCTTCTTCACAATTTTCCCACATTTACACTGACAGCTCGGCAGAACACGGTGCTGCTGTTAAACAAAACAGTTCACTAAGGTCGAGCGAGGACTCCTGGATAGTACTTACCTCTGTACAGTAATTACTTGTTATAAAACTCCGATTTCTCCGCTGTCACAGGCTTGATTTGTCTCACTTACAGGTCTTCCCTACCTCTTGGATTATACCATTTTGTTAGATGCCGATGCATTATCAAGATGGGTAATAGTCATAAAATATACTGTTGCCATTCCCTGTGGTTACTTGTATTGAATAATAGTTTAATATTTTAAATAATTTATTCCAAATATGTTTATAATAAAAATAAACCCCTTAAATCAACATCACGAGAACACCCATTTAAAATGGTATCGCCCAAACTACGGCGACTTCTTAGGGATTGACCATCAAAAATGTCATATTCTTCATATTCTCTGGGTTATCATCGGAAATGTTTTGGTATTAGAAAGAACAAATATGCAGCAACTTTGCCAGGCAGCTCAAGAGCCAAGCTCCAATTTCCCTCGGGATGAATAAAGTATGATCAATCAATCAATCAATTTTCACAGTAAAAGCCGACACAAACCTGATAATTGTGGAAGAAAATTAATCAAATAAAACTTGTAAACGGTTTGAAAATGGCGTTCTCTTGCATTTGATATGTTTACCATAGTAACAGCTCAGTATTCGAATAATAACAATTCCAGTTTGTACTGAGCAAATCAACCAATCAGAATGGGCAAGAGAAAAAAACACACTGCCTAACGGGCTCACCGCCAAAAAAAATAGATAAATAAAAAAAATAACTGCGTCAGTTAATCATCATCATCTACTAAGGTAAGTTTTTCTTTTAAGACTCATTCACACAAATACAGCATTGTGTACATAAGGCCGTACAATGTCGGCACAATATATTTGTTTACTAACAAATTTAGTTCTAGCTAAATGCTTTACATATGCTAAAATATCAGTTAGTTGCCAGGACGCTTGACCAACATGATATTGTTTTTACATGACCATTTAACATATTTTTACATTGGTTACCAAATATGTGGCAGCTGATCGCAGCAAAAGGTTATTGATATGAAACAAAATCTCAACTGAGCCAATGTCTGTCGTCCACTTTTTGTTCCATTTTTGTTAACCAAAATCTGACGCATATGTTACTTACAGGGCAGTGCAAAAGTCTTTAGGTACCCCTCTTTTCTTTATATTTTACTTCCAATAAGGGTCTTTCAAAGTGTTTCTTTGGTTGCTTTTTGAATTCATTTTCAATTTAGTCTGATAATTAACCTGATAATTTTCAGAGGATTTTTTTAACCTATGAATGATGAAGAGGTGAAAACAGCAACAAAAAAAAAAACAATTTGAAATTAGATATTTAGATGCTTTTTTATTTGCACTCCAGTAATTTATAACACATGTAATAACATGGAAATTGGTCCCATTTATGAGGGAAAAAAAATCCAAAATACAGATATAACACAGTTTGACAGGAATAAAATAGCATTTTTGGAAAAGAGCTAAAGAGCTATTAGCTGAAAAATTAGCATTGCTTAGCATAGCTCAGCTTGGTGCTTGCAGTCTTTAAAAAAATGATACTGCAAAATAGAGAACAGAAGAAGAAGTGGAAGGGTGACTGTCAAAAAGCCATTCTTAAGATAAGAAAGGTTTGCCAAATTACATAATAACTGGACTGTGACAGTAAAAGCATACCTGGATTGAAAAACACAATGCAACACTAACAGTCATGGATTGGCCTCCCCAAAGGCTGGACCTGGACATTATGGAAGAAGCATCTTGACAGGGAAGGGAACAAAAAGAGAGAAAAATAAAAAGACAAGCTTTGAATATCCTTTAAGAAGCCTGTTCCTGAAAATAACTTTTTTTCTTTTTAAATTTTGCTTATATACCGTATTTCCATGCATGTTTAGACACGTTTCAGTAAATCACTGCAGCCATTCCCTATTTTCCAAGAAAAATACAAAGAAATGAGGTGTGGCTCAAGACCTGATTTTCACAGTACTGTATATCTTACTGCAAACCACACGCTATACTTCAAACCCCCGATTTGCATAATGCAAAGCTGAACACTGAGGCTAAATAGAGAAGTGGTTCATAAACTCCAGGAACTGGTTGAGTCATCTCTTCTGGGGGCTTGACTAAACAGTCACAGTCATATTTTACTAAAGTGCAATATCTCTAGAATCTAAGTACATCTAAGAGGTGCCAATGTGGCAATGGTTTCCTCATAGATGCAACTCTCATTTAATTTTCTTAATGTGAGTAATGTTACCTTCTTCTGTTTACCCCAGGAACTAGCACAAACACGTGATTTACGATTGAACCAGTGCCTCTCAGAATGAATCAAATGAAGACAGGTGAGAAATATCAGCTGCCCGTTGACCAGCAAAAGAGCTGCAAACAGAACAGTAAGCATGCCGTGATCACACAGTTTACAAATCACTACCACACTCCAGCTAAACAACATTACCATCACACGAGTTCAGTACAATTAGAGCAGATAATTTGAACCTGTGACATCTCAAACTGCTAATATGTAATGGGCCTTTTTACTATCCCAGATGGGCTTTTTCAAAGAGTTCCTGCCACGATAATGCCTAATAAGGTAGAGAACCTGCCATCTATGGCTATGACTAGGACACAAACACTCCAGTATCCATTAAGCACTTCTCTTCAGTGCTGTGGGGGGATCCAGAATTGGGCACAGCACCCCTATACTGCGTATTCCTTACCAGGTAACCCCTTATTTCCAGACTCATGTGTGTGTTTTTGTGTCAAAAGCAAAAGTAGTGACAGGATGGTGCTGCTTCCTCTGGATTCCTGCAGTTTTTTACATCTCTGTTATAACAAGAAACAGATATTAAAGAGGGGGAATGTTCCTGCTGCAACTGATAAACAAAGCAGTGATGCATTAAACCTCAGCTTTTATTTTTTTAACAGGCACTCCGGACAACTTCCAAATCAGTACACAGATCCTGACATCAATTGCCACGGCCAGCACACGCACACCAAGTCCTCCACCAGAAACCTGTGAGTACAGCAGAGATGCTCTCAATGATATGCTATCACTTCTAGGTAGCAGCTGATTGCCCTTGTGCTGCTGCTGAGTTGCTACACTGGGTGACTAAGAACTGTAGAAGTAAAAACAGGCATTTCCTACACGAACTGTACAAATGCCAGAGGACAATATTAAGCTCCAGGAAAACCACACACTGTTTGTTATAGTCAATATAAGGCCCTTGTATGTAGTTAACAACTATGAGACACATCAGAATTGACTATCTGATAATATTGTATCCTTTCTGTTGGTAGATTTGCATACTCTATGCTCACTAGGGATCGGGAGCATAAACTCATCAGGAAAGTGTTTACTGGGGAAGCCAATGAAGTTGTCCCATCACCTTTTCTGTAACCAGCCTTTGTAACCGGCATTGTCTACACTTTTCAGAGTGAGGAAAGTTACCTTTTTCACTCAGTTTTATATCTTCCATCCATCTATGCACTTTCTGACACTTATCCAGGTCCAGGTAGGAAGAGCAACAGTCAGACATCCTTCTCCCCAGCCACCTCCTCCAGCTCTTCTGGGGAGATCAAGGCTTTCCTAAGCCAGCTGAGGAATGTAATCTCCCCAGCATGTTGTGGCTGTGCCCCCATGCCTCGTCCCACTATGATGGCTGGAAAACCTCACGTAGATTGTGGCTAGGAAGCATCTCAGTAAGATGTTGAACCACCATAACTGCCTTCTTTCAGTGTGGACGAGTAGCAGCTCTACTCTGAGTTCCTCAAAAATGACCGAGCTGCTATTGCTAAGGCTGAGCCCGGCCACTCTCCTGAGGAAATTTCCACTGTTTGTATCTGTGATCTCATTCTTTTGATCACTAGCCACAACTCGTCACCATAGGCAAGGGCTGGAATGTAGACCAACCTGTATATCGACAGCTTTGCTTTCATGCTTAGCTCTCTTTTCACCACAGGTAGAGCATCCGCACTACTGCAGACGCCTCGCCAGTCCATCAACTGACCAATCAGGTTGTCTGAGTATTCAGTTAGCATAAGCCAAGAAGTTAGCTAATGCTATAAAAACTATCACAAGCAAACCAACACAATTGACCAAATTTGACTAGCAGAAAACTGAATTTGATAATGCATTATTATTATGTTCAATAAAGAAAACACTTGAAATCCTTACCATTTGTTTCAGAAGAGAGTTTTATATAAGCAAAAGCTTTTTTTCCATTTTCCACCGCATTCCAAAGCTATCACACAGCAATGTGATTTGGTCAGTTTCCATGTTGATACTGGACCAGCATTATTATGATGATGCAGGAACAACACCAATAAGAGAAAACCAGACACAACTCCCCTCAGTGTGTGTGTCTTTATATTTACATTTTTATCTTAAATCATCTGAAAGATAGATGAGATTCAAAGTCCAGCAGATAGGTTTCATTATTCATAGTCTATATTTGGCCTCCATACCAACTTATACAGTATTCAAATTTTCAGCCTGTTTCTCCGATTCTCTATTCACTCTTTATTCTCCGCGCTACTGATAACTTACCACCCTGCAAAATTTGTGATGATCTTGAAATATGATGCATTTCCAAAAGAGCATAAAAAGAAAGAACGAATTCCACCTCGACCCGAAGCATGTTTATGTACATCTCTCTGTGTGTTAATCACATAATGATCCAAATTTGGACAGTGTAAAAGTCCATTTGAATACTTAACACTTTAGCTTTCACTTCTCTCACTGTGTGTTTTTACAGTGAGGTTGCAAATTCAACTTAAGTCAAGGATCTAAGTGCTTCCTCTACCAGTAACTCTCCGCCAACTCAAATGACTGAGAAAGTAACATAGAAATTTGGGAGAAATGCACACGTACAAACGTCATCAAGCTTTTACATCATTCCAATTACTTAGATCATACCTCTGTGATGCCTGCAGGGGGAGCCAACTCCTTTAGCTTGGGGTATGGAAGGTGATGTGGCAGAAGGACGAGAGCTATTTATATTTGTTCAATCGATAACTTTATCGATATCAGTAGCCTGTCTATTTACTGTATAGATCTAATTTGAATAAAAGTACAAATGTGAATATTTGACATAAAATAAGAGTTCCTATCACACACTGGTGACTTTTTGTTCTGCTCTGAGAAAGCAGGTTTTCAGTATTGCAGTCATACTCTGTGCCTTCAGCTGCCTGTTTGCTTCGGAGCTGAAGAGGCGCTTCAGTCTAGCTGATAAAAAATTCCTCTCCAAAGACAAACAGCAGAGCCCCTGACTCATAGCGCTGTGTCGGGAGAGAGCAAACCATACTGTTGACATCAGGAGGCCAGTGATGTCATGGTGATGTCAATGCCTCTAATTGTAAATTGCACACACAGCTCCACTGTTGGCCGTGGTAATGTTTCAGTGAGAGAGAAGACTCTGAAAGGAGCAGTTTTTCTTGGAAAAGCTGGGAGCGTATACAGTATGGCTGTGACTGGGGATGAGACAGAAACAGGTATGTCTCTTTTATTACCGGATCTTTGTGAGAGTGCGTTTTCAGATTGTTGTTTTGTTGGACTGTCTCTTTAAGAGTTAGTGAGATTCGTGAGTTTATGGTGAGTGGGAAAATTCACAGTTAAAATAAGTTAGAAGCTTTTAGACTGGAAAAAAAGAGATTATTGTGATGCTTGCTTTTTTCTTCTTTATATGTTTTCAGTCAGTTTTTCCCCAAACCAGCTCAGTTAAGATCAGTAACTTCCTCAAAATAACGTCACAAGTAGGGTCCTCTGAGAAAAGTACCAGATGATCCGAAAGAAATAGAGATTATCCTCGTTTTCCACGGTCAGCTGCATCAAGATTGTTCCGGAGGAAACATTTTCACAGGCTCTGCCTGTGTCTCTCTGTTTCTCTGCCCCTCTCTCTCTTTGTGAAATGCTTCAGCGCTCTGCCCACTCAGAGCACATAGCAGCACCGGCTGACGTCACTGCTTTTCCTGGAACAGGCCCCCCAGCAGCGACATGCACATGCACCCAATGAATAAGATGCACATTGACGTCAGCTTGCTGGCCACACTGTGATTACATACGGCTCTTTTCGCAGTTCCAACATGTCAGAGAATTAATGAGTCCTACTGGTGCTGACCAAACAATGAACAGAAGGAGAAGTGGACAGGAATGGCACCGTCTCTCAGTGTCTATTTCCCTCACAGCATCACACGCTGGCTTGATTCGATAAGATTTTGTCAGAATACATACAACCGAGTCACTCATGCTCTAATTATTTCTGTTTCTTATTATAGCTTTAAGCATCATACTGGGTGAGCGTGTGATAAAACCATTTAAAATCTGAATTCTGTTTAATGGGAACTTGCAGTTACGAGTTCCAGGATTATTCACGCTGTGCTTTATTTTCGTCGATCTAAAATAAATAGATAGCATGTTGATGTTGAATAAAAATGTGAAAATTAGATTATGATTTTGGGTTTGAAAGAGGCTGTTCCACAAAACACTTTTCACACTACCAATTTTAACTCTTTACCCCTTTGAATGCCTGCTGGTCTTTATTGACATATACTGAGGTGTCAAAAGTCATCACTAAGAGTACAGGTCGTGAAATGCTGTCTTTATGGGGAAAAGAGTTAAAGATGTTGCTTGTTACTGGATCTCTAACTCCAGTAGCTGTGATAGCAACTGTAGCTACTCAACCAACTGCAACAAAAGTCTTCCGGCTTTTGATTTAATAATTTAAGCAAGCAAAAAATTTACATGACATAACAGCTGATTCCTGCCTTCAGTAAATGTCATCTTTCATGAGTACAGCCTTACTGTGTTGCCTTACTGTGTCCATAGGAATTAAGAGGGTAAGTAGCAGTAAGCCGCTGCTAATCAAATGATGTAACAGGCAGATAAAGTCAGGCAATGATTACTTAAAGTTCTTGCTGCTAAAAGTGGTTCTGCAAAGCTACTCAATCAACTGTCATACTGAACTTTTATTTTACATGAAAAACTGCAAAATACAGTTTCATTAATAAACATTCTGTCTATTAAGGATGTAAACTATTAGCCTAAAACGTATGACCAAATCCCTGAGTCTGATGTGTTGTTTTGCGTCTCCCTAGGCACCCCTGGTGACCTGACTGGCTGCCAGCTGCGTAACCCCACTTCCAGCCTCCCTCAGGGTGTCGCAGGGCCCAGTGCTCACAGCTCCCAGAAACTTATAGAGGATGCCTTACAGAAGAGGGAGCTGCGCTTGATGAAGAACAGGTATAGAGGAGTGCTTACATTCATTCTCTTGGACAATATAACCCAGATAATAAGGCATTCGTGCCAACACAGTAACAACAACAATTTAAATAATCCAGTGTCAGCTGGATAGATTCAAAGTATATCCTTGGGGAATATATCTTATCTCATTCCTGCTGTGTCTGTTGTATAATATACAGTCATCTGCATGATAATACACGACATGTCCACGTAATAATAAGTTTTATAGCACGTCATTAGTTCATGACATAATTCACCTTCATCCACACTCTTTATCTTCTAATTCTTATTTGTCCTCACGTTACCTTCTCTGCGTCCTGTGTTTGGTGTGTGGAGTGAGCTTTCTCACATGGAGGTTAAAATGTCAAATTTTGTGCGCATATATACGTATACGCGTTTATGTGGATAATAGTGATTTGCCGGTGAGCAAACAGAGTACTCTACATTATGCGTTGACTATGTGCTTGCTGTAAACAGCTGTTTCCAATGCCAGCTTTTCTTGGTTGTCTTTTTTCCTGCATTTCTTCCCTACACTGTGATTTTACTATGATCGGCTATTTATCAGTGAATCGTTGTTTACTTTGTAAGATCCTCCTTTGGTTGGCTGTGATGTAAAAGACCTAGCCTGGAGGTTTTTGAATGGTAATGCCTTCAAAAAGATATCTTAACCTTTCGTGGTAGGCTTTTTGTATGTGTTGTTCTCAGCTTTAATGAGTCCTCTGTTGTCCACTGCTTCCAGGGAAGCTGCCCGTGAGTGTCGGCGGAAGAAGAAGGAATATGTCAGGTGCCTTGAGAATCGCGTGGCCGTGCTGGAAAATCAAAATAAGACTCTGATAGAAGAGCTTAGAGCCTTAAAAGACATCTATCGTCACAAAGTGGAGTGATGGGGAATCGGGATTGTGTGGACTGTGTCGGTTTGTTTCTGTGGCCCATCTTGAGGACTCTGTGTACATATACACGCACTCCAACGAACACACACCCTTTGTAGTTGCTGATTAAATGTGTTTACACAATGATGTCAGTGTTTCAGGCTCTGAATTATCCATGCACCAGCAGCAGCTGAAATATGCAGCTCGTTTCAGGAGATATCAGTGAGTATTTGTGAGCCAGGCTTCTAGAGGAAGTAGGCCCTGTGTGGATCAGAATGTCCAACAGCGGAGGTTAAACCTGAACGTGTCAGCAATGGCTTTGCGTTACCTTAACCGCATTGCGTTTTACATTCCTTTACAATATTATGATGTGGGTCTGTTCAAATACTCCATTAATTGGTAGTCTTTATGATGGCTTTGTTTGGAGGACTGTTCAGGGAGAAAAATGCTGCCAGAAGCCAAATTTTCAAATATCAGGGTTCATGTGATCTTCAGGGCTTCACAAAGTTTGTGGGTTTTTTTTAAATTTTGTTTGATTTTAGAAGGTCCGATGCCTCTAACCAGTGGATTATTATTTATTCGGGCAGGTTTTGCTGCACATTGTTCTATATTTTTGGGATATTGCAGCATAGTTGAGTGTATGTTTAGAAAAAATATCTGTTTTTGAAGCATTTGCATTAACTTGTCGTTTCCTTTTTTTGTTCCCTTTGCATCTGTATCTGTGATTAAATTTAACACTCTAGTCGTGAGACAGTTGCTCATTTGTTTTTAATGACATATTAGCTGCTGGATTCTTGGTGTATCATGTCTCCTCTGCAGCACGTTAAGAATCGTCAGAACCCATGTGAAGGCCTTTTGGAATGTTTTCACTTCAATAAAATTCTCGTTCAGCCTCTCTGTGTCTTTCTTCTCACATGCAGTAAATGTTAAAGACCTGCATATGACTTAAAACTAGTCAACGGGAGTTCATCATTAGTTTGGGCTTAGAGAGATAAGACGAAAGGCCTCACGGACCTTATAAGCTAAAGTTCCATTAAAGCAGACGCTGCCACTCTGAGTCTCAGCCTTGGGTTTCTGCTTGGAACATGACGTTCCGTTCTTCGCTGATGGTGATGGCTCACCTTGATACTGGGACTGTCACTAAGTCATTTCCCCTCTTTTGTTGCATTTTTGCAGGTGACAGACATTTTGTAGAAGAGCTGCACTTTTAATGGACGAATGGAAGATTAGAGAGTGCTCTTAAGCACATTTTCTTAAACCACAACCAGTGGAACACAGATGTGCCAACGGAAAGGAAATATTTGCCTGCTCTCTTTAGTAACGCTAAAGCTTAGCAAATTCAGAAATTGTTGCTCTAAAAAGGAAAATATTAAGAATCTGTGCTTGATATTTAACCAGCTTACAGGATGGAAGGAGAAAAAAGGGACTCGTGGATAGCAATGAGGGATCTTGATTGTGCAGTGCTTGTGTCACTCCTATGTGTAATCTGCCTCAGAGACCTAGTAACAAAGCAACAAAGGAAAGAATCCAGTATCACTGAGACCAGCCTTGCACCTGGGCCTATTGTGAAACCTTATTCCTGTCCAGTCTCTAAACACTTCCATCGTCAGAGAGAAAAGAATCCACTATTTGGGAACAGTATAATACAGCTGCTTTGAGTTTAAATGCTGCATTTGCATACCTGACCTATGCTATCAGATCAAATGCTTTGTGCGGGTACATCTTACATCCTAATTAAAACATACCATGGGCTTTATTGAAGTGACTAATCATCCAAAATCCTGCCATGAATGCTTCCACACTGCATTCATAGAATAAAAAGCACAGCACAGTCTGTAATCTTGGTAATTGGTAGGGGGAAAAAGAAATGAAAAAAAAAAGATCAAATTACAAAATACACGTTTTTAAAAATTTAGATAAGCTTGTCATAAAATGCAGTGCAAGTACAGTACCAGCAGGCTGCACTACAGCATCATGCCTGGTCATCTCAGTCTATACAATCCTGCAAACAGGATTTTTTTTCCTCATTTTTCCAGCCTCGGTTTACAAATACACATTGTCGTACATTTGAAGAAACGTCCTGATTGAACTGGCTATTATTCTTCAGGGCTTCACTTTGTTTGCATTCCCAAACCCCAACCAGAAAAAAAAATCCAGTTAATACTACAAAAATCAAAGCTATTTGATTTTTTTCACATGCAAAGGAAAGCCCCGTATGGGTTTGCCAGTCATTAGTCAAGATCAAGTAATTTACTGTACACAAACACGGGTGTGGACAGGCGTCTGTGTTTGTGCCCATAACAAGTCATAACCAGGGAAACAGCACAGTTCATTCACCTTTTCAAGCAAAATGAACTGCTTTCTATTTTAAGTTTACAGATACACCAACAACTGCATAAAAATATCGGTTAAAAAATGGGGTAACGAAACGTAGCGTCATTACGTTGTATTACATTCCTTAGTTTCCTTGGTTGTATCCTGTAGACGGTATTATAATTGAGCATTTATTACACGGTTGTAACTACCCACTTGAACCGGAACCTTTTCCATCACAGCCACAGCGCAGTGGTTTTTTTTAAAGATATGTTTATGAGCGGCAGGGAGCGTGGAATTTTTAATAAGAGTAATAGTCTTTGCAATTTATATGTTGAGCTACATTTTTTTAAAGCAACTTTAAATAAAAATCAAAGCGCACTTCTACCTCGGGAGTTACTTTTATCCCTCAATTTCTTTATAATCACAAATGCTTTCTTTTCTGGCCATTAAAGGCCCCTAATTCGAAACTGCTTAAGCAACTTTGGTTGTCGAAAATCTGACTGTACTTGTAGTACCTGAAAGCAACACGGCAGCGGATGTAGCAGCAGCAGTCTACAGTACTCTGGCAACCATGTAGCGCTGAGAGCAAAAACATCTTCCTCGCCGACCAGCTCAAGTGCCATGTTCTTATATCCGTATCGTTATAAAGTAACAGTGCTCGGAAAATGTGTCTCAGAGAGTAAACGCACGCTCGGAGAGGAATTACAGGGCGAGGGAGTCGACAGCGATACCGAAGCCTGCTATCCAGGGGCACTACCTCCCCTCGCCTGGAGGTTTGGAAGTGGACATTTAGCTGCTTTTCTTTTTCATTAGCCAACCTTGGCGGGTTTTTTTTCTTTTTCTGTTTTTTTCTAGTAGCTCTCAATGGCTCCATTTGTTTAACTAAGCGTGCCGTGGACGCGAGAGAAGGGCGTGTAACGCAAATTGTACCAGGGCAAAGCTCGTTTGCACCGGGGTCCCGTCTCCGCGTTACCGCCCCGTTTTTTCCTCTTGTAGTAAGGCTAGCAGCAACAGCAGGGAGAAAGCCTGCCGGGTGGAGTTGGGCTTGAGGAATACAACCGAAAGCTGCTTTCGCAAACATGGGCAATACAACCTCCTGCTGCGTGTCGTCGAGCCCCAAACACCGGAGAAGCAACCACTCCAGGCTGGAGCCCTACCGACCCGAGCCGGAGCTGAGTCGCGAAGACACAGGTTGCAACCTCCAGCACATCAGCGACAGAGAAAATATAGATGGTAAGATGCAGACTGGCTTCTTTATGGCATTTAAATAAAAATAAGAAACTACAAGTTTTTTTTCCTCAAGATATTATTGATATTATTTTTTATAATAGTGTTGCAAATCGTTTAGTATTTCATATATATTGTGATTTATTACTCCAATATGCCCACGCTTCTGTAGAAATAGGCGATTAAACAGGTAATGCGACCTTGCAATGTCTGTGCGAAGGACCCACCCACCCATAATACCAATAACTGCGGTAACTGAGGGCTTCATCTTCATTGGACTCCTAGCTTGTAAATCTGCCATATTTCATGTTTCCAAGCTTGGATGGGTGCAACATGAGGATAGTTTTCCTCAAAAAAAGATAAAAAGATTAAAAAAAAGAACAATTTCACTGATACCTTTCATTCCTATGACACTCTGCCATAGAAAAACAACAGTGGGCAGGTTGAATGAGTCCGATGTCTTCAAGGTGGACCTCTGTCTTGTACGATTTTTGTTAAGCGTCTGCTTGTGAAAGAAGGCATAAGGCAGGGCAGTTTGAGTGCGGGTCGCTGTTCTGGTGGGAGGTGATGGTGCTGGACAGGGTGTCCACTCACTTCCCTTTTAAGTAGGAGATGTGTAACCAGTTTAAACTTTCATTTACACCAGCACATTCACACTCTCACGCACACACACAGATAAAAGTCAAGTGACACTGCTTTTGGCCTCTAAACATTAACACAGCTGTTGGAGACAAGTAGCATTTGAGTAGCAGTAGTATTTCAGTCTGACTGAAACAAATTTATTTAGAATCAGTGACTTCATCCGATTCGAGCCAGGCCTGAAGTGTCCGTGTTTGTGTATCCTTGAAAATCAAAGAAACCCTGCAGAAACTCTAAGGAAATGCGAGGGAGAGGGAGTGAATGGGGGGAAAGGAAGTCATACCAGCATGCCATAGCAGTAAGGAAATTACCAGTAATGCTTGAAGAGATGTGCAGTAACTGTGAAACATTAGCAGGAACCAGCCCCAATGCTGGTTGCTGAAGCAGACTTATCACAGTTTCTCAACTGTGGCAGTGTTTTGTTTTGTTTTTTTTGGTCCCCTCCAACCACCACCACAGTGTACCAAAGCTACAGTGTGCTCTCAGTCTGATGCCTTTTTCCAGGCAGGAGATGTGTACCATTGTGTACCTAATATTTCCTACGCACATGACATTGCGCAATACGAGTTTTCTTACTAAAACATGGTGGAAAGACCGAAATGTGTTCATTTTTGTTTCTCTTTCAGTGCTTTTTATGACCTTATCCAAAGTGGTTGCGTTTTTTTTGTGAGCTGCACAACTCGCACTGTAATTAGGGATGTGCAGTCGTACCCCTGCCTGTCTGTTAACGTGTAAAGCAACACAAACTTTACAAGGTCTGACCTGTTATGATTGATGTCATGAGTGTTACAGACAAGACAAGTGACAAGGGTGCACATTTGAACATGAAGCCGACCCACTCAGATGCAAACGTGCATGTCTGAAAGAGGGGCTCACATGATGTGCTTTGAATACAAGCTCTGAACTGTTTCTTCAGCAGATTTCTAAATAATGGATCAGTCGTGGAGTGGGTCATGTGAGTGTTGGCCTGCGTGGCTTTTAATAAGCATTTGGATGTTTACGCTGCAAAGGATTTCTTAGTTGCTAACCACTAATATTGATATTTCTGATGTGGGTTTGGATACCAACAGGCTAGGCAAAGTAGCACAGAAATCCTTTCTACCTAGTTCTTTCAGGTTCTCTTGGGGATTCAAAGGCATTCCAAGGAGGGGCCTGCCTGGGCCTCCCGTTGCCTCATCTGGACCCACAGATCTCCCGTGATATAGGCTGTGTCTGATGAGTTGTGAGATTTGCTTCACGGTTAAAAACACCCTTTAGTCACAGCCCGGCTCCTGATTACACAGCCCTGTGCCTCAGTCCTGCTCCAGCTTGTTTATTTTCCATGTGTTTACTGGGTTTTGAGGTAAACTCAGTTCAGTCCACTTTTTTTTATTATTCAAATCTAGTAGATGCGTGATATATGTAAAGTCAGATCAGTAGTAGTAGTGATAATTGCTGTTATCAAGCAGTCACACCTCTCATTATGGTTATAACACTTTCACAAGAAGTTGTGTGAGGTCAGTCCTAATAAAGAGCAGATTTATCCACGTGCCCAGACAGCTTTCAAGGGAAACACATGTTTGGCAGCTTGTAACTGCAGTTTGATTTCATCAGTCAGTGACCACGGCATTCTAACAGGAGTACAAGTATAAGAAGTACAGTGAGTATGACAAATCTAGCATTTAAACATATATACCGTCAGATGCTACCATAAACCTTTACCTGGATAAATAAATGCTTTTGGTTGTTTAGACCTTCAGTAGACAGATTATTAAGTTAAGTAAACTGTTTTATTTCACAGAGTCACTGGACAAGAGCTCAAAGTAACCAACAAACCAACAAATCCAGAAACAAAGCTCAGCATTGTGCCGTTTACAATAGATAGAAAGCAGGACACAAGAGCAGACTCCATGCTGGTTATTTGCGTTTGTCCTAGGCTATTTACACTAGTGATTAGGTAGTGACCCCTTCACCCTCTCACTGAAACTATAATAGCATTCCATAGGCACAAGACTCATCTGTGTATCCTGCACAGGATCACAGCTTTGTCCAGGGAAACAGGTATATATATATATATATATATATATATATATATATATATATATATATATATATATATATATATATATATATATATATATATATATATATATATATATATATATATTCGATATAATATGACTTTAGCTGTACAAAGTGCATCTCTGCCCCTTTGTATTGTGTATTATTATTTACGTTACCCTGGCTACACAGAGCTTGTGATTTATTTAAAAAAAAAAACTGCTGACAGTGGTGACAACACATGACCACACTCTTGTGTGTTTGTGTGTGCAAACAAACCACCTCAGTGCACATCTTACTTAGAAGTATGAAAGGCTCTGTTGCTGGGTTTTTGTAATCGTACTGTATAGACTGTCTATGTTCAGTCTGCCCTGTTATGGCTGTTTTGCAGATTATGTATAGCAATGCCCATGCAGAGATTTGTCAGGGTCAAGTTCGTAATCTGTAATAGAAATTTAAGCAGCTGGTTCCAAATGAGAGGATATTGCTGTTAAAATACTTGTGCTTTCTCTCTGATGTTGTTAGACTGGTGGCCTGTGTGGTTACTGAGCAGATTACACAGTCGAGATGGTTTCTATTTTAAATGCATTTGATATAAAAAATTCACGACTAGTTATGTAAAGATGTGTTTCTAAAAATCTGTAAAAGGTGGCTTTTTCAATGCAGCATTGGTGTGTGTGTATAAAGGCTTTATTAGCATGACTAAACACCATAAATATATCTTTTTAAATACCTTGAGTTTGTCTGTCATCACACACATTTCCACAGGTAATATTTCTGATTATTTATTTATTTTTAATTAAGAAGGTGAACGTATGAGTTTCTTCTCTCTTCTGAATGGAAAGTCATGTTACTGACTGAAAGCTAGATTTTTAAAAATTATTCTTAACACTCCCTGTAGAAGAAAATGAGAGGGAAACAGAGGACATGATTTGAACAGAGATAATGATTAGACCTCTATGTGATTCTTTACTTTCATTGCTGCACAGAATAGAGAGCGGGATCTCCAAATCAACAGCAGCTCTATTTTTAGCCTAATTTGATCAGAGACCTTTGTAATGTTGAACCGCAGCTCAGCAGCACCAAGTAACGGTAAAACTAAACCTCTTTCTCTCCCTTAGAATTCAAAGAAATGTGAAAGGTGATTAAACAGATGGATCCCTCACCCTGTTTGGATTTTACTTACCACAGACATCTGTAAATGAGCAATGGCTTCAGGCCCAGCATTTGTCCATCTCATCAGTGTTAAAATTAGTTATTTCTGGAGCATGCACACACACGCACGCACACACACACACACACTGATGAGTCTTGCTTGCAGGCTAATTGAAATCTGGACATGGATTATTCATGCCTGGTTGATGAGCCCGGGGAGTCTCCTAACTATGATTTCCAGACAAGTTGACCTACATCTATGGTGTATGATACTATTTTATTTTGAGTGTGTGTGAGGTGAAAATATTCCTAAAAACCTGATTTGTTAAATGTCTTTTGTAAGTATATAG
The DNA here is from genome assembly GCF_051167445.1 of Perissodus microlepis. NCBI lineage: Eukaryota > Metazoa > Chordata > Actinopteri > Cichliformes > Cichlidae > Perissodus > Perissodus microlepis. Next base: position 6,802,463 of record NC_140469.1, read on the forward strand.
ATGTTAGATTTACTTTAAGTAGGGATTTTACCCATACCCATGTGAACCATATCAAGTGCAGAATTGCAGAAATTCATATTTGAAAATTGACATAATTAAAAACTGCACGTCAAAGCTTTAAGATGTTGCAAATCAAATCTTGAGCCAACCTGTCGCAGAGCTTTGCTGGATGTTTTCATGTTTCTCGAGGATGTGACTTTAGATGCTGTTCATGTGCTGTAGATTTATACCTCTTAGCCATAATAGGCTGAGAGGTAATGTCATCAACCCGCTGGATGGGCATGTGGTTTGTGTGGACACCCAAGTTTGTGACAACGCAGCCACGTAGCTGCCACTTCTTCTTTTGTCCTCTGCTGTGCAGTATCCTCAATTTTTTTTTTAAGGACACACTGCACATCATGCTGAGATGGGCCACATTTTTGTCTCTATGGGAATCACCTATTGTGTTATCTTTGGCATTTTTCATACATTCAACTGAGAAATAGGGAAGAAGTGATGTGTTTTTGTGACAGGCTGCTAAAAACAGAGTGCCTAAAGAAAAGAGACAGAATTTAAAATTGTATCTTTGTGAGATTTTTGTAACACTGCCTTGTCCCTTGACCTAGATAGCTGTTGGATGATTGAATGATTCACAGGTCAGTTTTAATTGACTTAACAAACAGAAAAGGTACAAGAATACACTGAAAATCAGCGAAAAAAGCAGCTCATGTCCAAAGAAAGAATTTGAAAGGGTTTTAGAGTCTTTAGAGTAGCTGTAAAGTCTGGAGAACTATTGCTCAACATCACGAGACTGTCTGGCACCTTGGAAGCAACATATAAGGAAACTAAGAGTTTTGCATTATAATGATCAAAACAAATATCTGACCAGAAAATATTAATTGATTTGATTCAAAGACAATTGGGACAGTCTTACATTATAGAGGGTTCGTACAGGTGCTGGAAAACCTTGAAAATGCTTGAATTGTAATATTGTCTTTTCAAGGTTTGAAAAGTGCTTAAATTTCAGATGTGGTGCTTAAAAGTGCTTGAAACTGTATTTCATTCACCACAAATAACTATCTGACCGAATAGTTTTCTTATCAGGTAGAGAAATAACACAAGTCGCAAAGTCTAAAAGCAACATTTCTCCGCCTGGGCTGCCTACCTATGGGCTCAAAATGTGGTCATAAATATTTTGTACTTGTAAAAAAGATTTGTGTGTGCGTAAAAAAGATTTGTGTGTGCGTAAAAAAGATTTGTATGTGTAAAAAGAATTTGTGTGTGCGTAAAAAAGATTTGTGTGTGCGTAAAAAAGATTTGTGTGTGGACTTAGAAAAAAACCCCCTGCAAGTTACAAGTACGAATTTTGACCCTATTTTTCTTCCTTTCATCTGATTGGTCAATGTCATGTCAATCACAAATGTAACAATCCAATCAGAGAACAGATGGGTTTGGCTGTCGGAGGGGCGCTTTTTTGAACTGCAGGTCCTTGAAGGGTGATACAGTTTGAAGCTGGAAGATCTCTATATAAATATCCGATAGCAGCTAGGTCCCCTAGCTTTCAGCAGCTGTTGAAAGGAAAAAGTTGTGGTATATCAGTGGTTAGAAATACCATTATTACTTTAGGATTAGTTTAACACAAAGTCAGGGCTGACCCGGGACCATTGCTGTGAGTCACAGTGCGCAGCATAAAAGTCCTTTCACATCAGACGCAGGATGTGCTGCTAATGCTAACTGCTAACTAAAAGCAAAGGATCCAGAATTTGTTGCGCTGGCTGCTGGGCTCTGTGGGTTTTTGCAGCAGCTCTACCTGTACTAGATGCACCTGCTCCTTGTCTTTTCTATCTCTGACTTTATGTCCTCTACAAGAGTTTCTGTTTTTTTTGCTGGTTCTTCAAATGTTCAATAAAAACATGTATGCTAATTCATAACGAAGAAAGCTTTGTAATGAAGACTGTCATTTCCAAAACACTGCCCGCCCCCACCCCGCGGTCCGCAGCGCTGTTGAAAAGGCTGTGGAAGTCCCTGTATTAAACACGTAGACCTGTGACACAAAAATCACCAAACTCGGACGACCACAGACTGTTTTCCTTCGTGGTGATGAAGGAAAACGCTGGGTTGGCATGTAAAAGGGCATTTATTCCCTTCAAAGACCTGCAGTTCAAAAAAACGCCCCTCCGACAGCCAAACCCATCTGTTCTCTGATTGGATTGTTACATTTGTGATTGACATGACATTGACCAATCAGATGAAAGGAAGAAAAATAGGGTCAAAATTCGTACTTGTAACTTGCAGGGTTTTTTTTTTCTAAGTCCGCACACAAATCTTTTTTACGCACACACAAATCTTTTTTACACATACAAATCTTTTTTACGCACACACAAATCTTTTTTACACATACAAATCTTTTTACACATACAAATCTTTTTTACACATACAAATCTTTTTTACGCACACACAAATTCTTTTTACACATACAAATCTTTTTTACGCACACACAAATCTTTTTTACGCACACACAAATCTTTTTTACACATACAAATCTTTTTTACAAGTACAAAATATTTATGACCACATTTTGAGCCCATACCTACCCCTGCATGTCAGTCTGTTTCAATGTGTGACCCCGCCCCTCCCCCAGACAGTCAGGGATGAGTGCACTAAACTTGCTTTAGAAATGATTGAAATGCGTGTGATGGAGTATGGCAGCCTTATTATAGCACTTAGTTATGGCATGGGGATTTATTGAATATGGTGTGAATTTAGCTAACATTACTTAGCAGTAGCAGTAATGTGAGTTACTTCACTCAAGTAAAAGCTTTAAACGTTAGTCTGACACTTAACTAGCCAACTTAAGGCTTAAGGAAATAATGGTAATAAGAGGGACTGATCCATATGGGCACAAAGAATAGCCACTTTTTTTGTGCTACCGAAGTCCCCTGGCTTTTATTCAAAATCTGTTTATTTTTATAAATTATAAATGGCTTCAACTCACATTGAGGCCTGTGGGGCACTATCAGCCACTGAGACAACATACAAATTTAAGTGTTTTAATATTTCATACTTTAAGGTTGCCTGTTTATTTAAGGTACATTATTTTTAGGTACATTATAATTGTACCTAAAAATATCACAGATGATAGACTAAATAAATAGATTTTAGGTAGATGCTTGTGCATTCTTAAAGTCTTGTATGTTTAATTAAACTGAGTGTACACCATGTACTTACTGTACATGGTGTTATTAGCACAAACACTTTAAAGGTGATCATTTATGACTTTGACAATAATACAGACAGCAATGTAGTCAAACATCTCACAGTTGGTTTTATTGGGAATTAACTTTAACCTGTTAGGCCTCCAGGGGTTTTCTGAGCTTTCTGCTTGAAAATGAAATGACCAAAATAAATTTTCTCTGCAATTAAAAACTCTGTGTAAACAGTTTTGGTATCAAATAAAGCTAACACTTGTGAGATGTCATCAGACGTATACATATTACTGCAGATGTTACTATGTCAAAGTTGCTGTGACTCAAACATAAAAAACATTTTTTTTATAACCCTCGCCTAATTTTTAAAAGTATTTTACAGCATATAACACCTTTGAAAATATGCTTCGGTTCACATTTAACTCCAGAAAATCATAAATCAAAATATGGATATTACCTGTCCACAAATTCATGGTGACGTATTTGCTCTTTAAACTTTTTGGTTTCTTTGCTTTGTTTGGTGTCTGTAGAAATGGTTTATATGAGATTTTAGCTGAGATTCAGAGGTTTCTGTGGACACTACTCATGTCGGCACTTACATTTCTGACTTCGTGTTATGACCGATTAAACGTGATCTCCTCCCTTTTGCCCCCATTTTTGGGTGCGTGGGTGCTTAACTAGTTTAAAAAATTAATAAAATCTGTCTCTTATTTTTTGTGTCGCATAGGAAAGAAGCATCAATACCTCACGCAAAGACTTATTAATTTGGCCTTGGAGATGAATATCTCTAACAGGCTGATTTGTTCACATTTGCAAATCTTAATTTTTAAGAGAAATGTGTTTTCTGAGTTTGTACACTATACGCATATTGCACCATTTCCTTTTCCAGTAGTTGTCTGTGGTGCATTTTTCTATGTTTTAACAAAAAGGGGAACAAAGGACATTTAAGTCAACCTAAAATGATTTGTTTTCATTTTTACATGGCCTTACTGAGGTGATGCTAAGTGAAACATGCATTCTTTTTTTTGGGTAATGTGCTGGAAAAGCTTAAAAATGGGCCTTCAAAGTGCAAAAAAAGTGCTTGAATGTGACCCTGAAAAATGTGTATGAACCCTGATTATAAAACAACCTCTGAATCCTTTGCTGTAGGAAGCTACAAAATTTTGTATTTTGGCTTAAAAACTAAAAAAAATGCCAGATTTGCAGTCCCTGAAAGTAGGTTAATCTTCTTCTTAATTAAAGAAAAACATTGTGTCTTTTTCTTTTTTATAACTCACAAAGCACATTGACCTGTCTGACCATTCAGCTAAAGAGGACATAATGGTGGATGGTGTAGCAGCCTTTTGACATCTCTCCCACTCCCTGGTTATTAAACAGAAAAAACAAAATTACCTGATGAAAGAACTAACAAAATAACTACACAGTCTTTTAGTTAACTAAAAAAAGAACAGACAATGGCCGATAGGCTGTATGTGACTTTCACTTTGTCTTGTTTTGTTAAGCAAATTTAAATTCTGTAGCATCAGGGCTGTCACTGTTACCCTCTCCACCCATATTGAAAGTGGTTTCTCGTGCAAACTGGGTGGGTTGTTAAAATGCACTTTAGTAAATGTAGGACATTAACAAAAGTTTAAGTGGAGAAAGCAGGTTCAGCACTGATTTTAGGAGTAGGATGCATAAGAGTGTGAAAGAGGCTGTGGTTGAGCATGAGTTTGAAACGGCTAAGGGGCATTGTTGTCCGATGCAGAGCGGTCGGATGTAATGCGGTCACAGGTGTGAGGGTTTTACAGCTACTTTGAATGTGGATTAGTCTGTCAGTCCATTTCCATCATGGTAGCTGGAAAATCAGTATTCAAGTTGAACCTTTGATTTTCCATGTGTCTAAATTATATGTCTGTGTGAGGTCTTAGTCATCCAGGTCATGGTAGTCTAAGGAGCTTGGAAAGAAAGTGACTGGACTTGTTTGTTTATGTTCAGTATATTTGGATCATGTAAATAATATACAGAAGTTCATTTGGCAAAGAAAAGGAAAAAATGCTACACAAAATAAAGCAAAATATATTTCAGTGTCACGTCATCTGTTCTGATTCAGTTACATATCGAAAAGGAGTGCTGATTTAATCTGACCCCTTCACCGTAAGTTAATATTTATCAGTTAATATTTATTTAGCTTCCTTACTGATATAAACTGCAGATCCACCATATTTTTGATGGCCTGCTGGAGGAAGTACTTTAGCTTCCTCCAGCGATCAGTTTAGTTTAATGAATATTTTACAGTTTGTCATTTAAGTACTTTACATTACCTCTTTCATGCTGGAGTATTGTTCCAGGTCTGCAACCTTACTCTTACTCTCTGGGTGTGCAATCTTTTTTTCTTTCTCTGCATTTTGGATGCAGAGGAGCTTTACCTCCTCCGCAATATCAAGGATGCTTTTCTCCTGCAACCTGATAGTAGAAATTTCCTCCATTAGGAAGTCAAGAGACTTTATAGTCATCTTTGGCTCCATGTTAGCCACACAACAACTCTCAAACAGGAAGCCTTTAAAGAGTTAAGTGTTCAAAATCTTTTTGATCTTCACATATAGCTCAGAAAAAACACACAAACTGACTTAAGAAGTGCAACATTCATGCCAGCACCACAATGACTTACTAACTTCCCTTTGACTTGACAGGTTTGCATTTTCCTTGCTTTTACAGGGAGTGCAGAATTATTAGGCAAGTTGTATTTTTGAGGAATAATTTTATTATTGAACAACAACCATGTTCTCAATGAACCCACAAAACTCATTAATATCAAAGCTGAATGTTTTTGGAAGTAGTTTTTAGTTTGTTTTTAGTTTTAGCTATTTTAGGGGGATATCTGTGTGTGCAGGTGACTATTACTGTGCATAATTATTAGGCAACTCAACAAAAAACAAATATATACCCATTTCAATGATTTATTTTTACCTATGAAACCAATATAACATCTCCACATTCACAAATATACATTTCTGACATTCAAAAACAAAACAAAAACAAATCAGCGACCAATATAGCCACCTTTCTTTGCAAGGACACTCAAAAGCCTGCCATCCATGGATTCTGTCAGTGTTTTGATCTGTTCACCATCAACATTGCGTGCAGCAGCAACCACAGCCTCCCAGACACTGTTCAGAGAGGTGTACTGTTTTCCCTCTTTGTAAATCTCACATTTGATGATGGACCACAGGTTCTCAATGGGGTTCAGATCAGGTGAACAAGGAGGCCATGTCATTAGTTTTTCTTCTTTTATACCCTTTCTTGCCAGCCACGCTGTGGAGTACTTGGACGCGTGTGATGGAGCATTGTCCTGCATGAAAATCATGTTTTTCTTGAAGGATGCAGACTTCTTCCTGTACCACTGCTTGAAGAAGGTGTCTTCCAGAAACTGGCAGTAGGACTGGGAGTTGAGCTTGACTCCATCCTCAACCCAAAAAGGCCCCACAAGCTCATCTTTGATGATACCAGCCCAAACCAGTACTCCACCTCCACCTTGCTGGCGTCTGAGTCGGACTGGAGCTCTCTGCCCTTTACCAATCCAGCCACGGGCCCATCCATCTGGCCCATCAAGACTCACTCTCATTTCATCAGTCCATAAAACCTTAGAAAAATCAGTCTTGAGATATTTCTTGGCCCAGTCTTGACGTTTCAGCTTGTGTGTCTTGTTCAGTGGTGGTCGTCTTTCAGCCTTTCTTACCTTGGCCATGTCTCTGAGTATTGCACACCTTGTGCTTTTGGGCACTCCAGTGATGTTGCAGCTCTGAAATATGGCCAAACTGGTGGCAAGTGGCATCTTGGCAGCTGCACGCTTGACTTTTCTCAGTTCATGGGCAGTTATTTTGCGCCTTGGTTTTTCCACACGCTTCTTGCGACCCTGTTGACTATTTTGAATGAAACGCTTGATTGTTCGATGATCACGCTTCAGAAGCTTTGCAATTTTGAGACTGCTGCATCCCTCTGCAAGATATCTCACTATTTTTGACTTTTCTGAGCCTGTCAAGTCCTTCTTTTGACCCATTTTGCCAAAGGAAAGGAAGTTGCCTAATAATTATGCACACCTGATATAGGGTGTTGATGTCATTAGACCACACCCCTTCTCATTACAGAGATGCACATCACCTAATATGCTTAATTGGTAGTAGGCTTTCGAGCCTATACAGCTTGGAGTAAGACAACATGCATGCAGAGGATGGTGTGGACAAAATACTCATTTGCCTAATAATTCTGCACTCCCTGTAAACACCACGTCCTGTCACCATCTTTGAACAGAGGGCGTGGTTACGACACCAACTGTCTGCCCCCTAAAATGCAGTTTTGAGATCCCTTCCCAGGCTCCTCAACCTCCACTCACATCTACAGGTGACCTTAATAGGTCACATGATATGGTGAGGCAAGGTGTTAAAACGGTTTCACTTGGAAGTCTCTGGTGATAATGACCCTCTCCTTTTCACAGGTCTACTCATGTGAGGAGGTGATGAGGTGTGATCAGTGACCCTCTCAAGGGAAAACCCCCTCTGTGGTTTAAATACCTGGAACTCTCAGATGAGGTGAAACATCTTCATGACACTTAAAGTCCAGTCGCTTTCTTTCCAAGCACCTTAGCCTGTGTCTAAAAGAGTTCAACTAGATGGAGAGTTAGGTATTAGTTAGGCTTGTTTTGAAATTTACAGTGAGACCAAAGCCAGTGAAACTTGAAAATGTGTTAAACTATGTTGTCTTTATCAATATTACCCACTCCTTACCGAACTGATTCCTTACAGCAAGCATCAATATTGTGTAATTCTCATCTTCTCTGATGAGTAGCTCTAACGTTTAATCACATTCTTATTGTACAATTCAACATTTTTGTCACGGGTTGCTCTGAGGATCCACTCGCAGGACTCCGGAGTGTGTTTTAACAGAGACGGTTTATTTACAAGATCTTCACCAAGTGTATTTACAGACAGTGCGAGGACAGTGCTATATACAAGATGTGAGAGGCAGGGTTCCAGGGCTCCAGGGAAAACAAGGGAATCACACACGCGCTCACGCCAACCTCTCTCCGCTAGTGACCAGTCACTCCTTACACACTCCACACGGGGAAACACGGGGACGGGTCCGGGGAATCTAGAACAGAGAGACACACGTTAACTTTCTGAGACGGAAGTGTGGGAAACTTGGGCTCGACGTGTACTGACTAGAGTCTTCACAACAATCCAGCGTTGAACAGCTGATCTCCTCCTTCTAATATACCAGCTGGTCTGATGAGGCCCAGGTGTGCACGATCCGGGAAGGCGTGGACCGAGGGCGTGAACCCGCCATGAGTTCCGCCCCGGCAAAACAGGGGAGAGGGAGAGAGAGAGAGGAAAAAGAGAAGAGAAGGGGGGCTAGGAGTGGAGAGATGCTGATCAGCGCCTTGTCGATCCCGCAGGTCGTGACAATTTTAAGTAATTAGGCCCAACAGAAATCTCTGGAACGAACTGATCCCATGCTCCGAACTTGAGAAAAACCGACCAGTGATGTTTAATTATTAATAGCAACTAAAAGCCAAAGTTGATTAAAATAATTATCCCAATTGGACACTGTATTATAGCACTCTGTTTTAATTAAGAATAATCACAACTGTTAGAATCTAGTTTTAGCAATTATCCATTTTCATTTCTAAAATTAAGTTTTCATATGACATTTTTCATGAAATATATGCCACAGTGGGTCAGTAATTGGCAGTGTAAATAATATTTTGCTACCTCTTAAACTCGTTTTCTGCCAGTTGTTTAATGTCAGTATTGATTTCTCTGTAACTCCAATAAAATATTGCAATATTTGCAATTCCTCTAATCACCAGTCAGCACAGTTACAAAAGGAAACTGGTTTAGTCAAATGCAACATGCAGCACGCAGCTACATTTGGTCATTCTCGCTGTTTTGTTTAGGTGATGGTGCTGTTTGGGCAGACTGTGCAGCACACAGAGCGAACACTCGCTAGCTGTGATTTCATCTCTCTGTTACCTGGGGTTTTCTCACATTGGTGCAAATTGTCACAGTCAGACTTCACACAGCTTTGTACTTGGGAACCGGCATGTTAAAGGCCGTGTTCATCGGTGTTGTAGTGTCTGTTTTTGGACCATATCTCGGGAGGAATTCTGTATTGTTGTTAGTTACTTGTGTTTAGGCACACTGCTGCACTAACAGGACAGCCTCAGCTTTTTAGATAGGAGCCAGACGTGAAATGTGCTTTTGATGAAGAAAAGAAGCTGCATCAGCTGTTGAGTGGCTATTGTTGGTGGGTATGGTTTGAATCATGTCTGCTTAAGACACTGACAATTACAGCCTGCAAGAAACTCTTCATTTGCTTGACAACTTCTTGTTTTTGCGGGCACAAGCCAGTGATTTCCCTAAAGGAATAACAAATCATTTCAGAGGGACTTAATTTCCATTTTAGAAACAAATTAACTGATTCACAGATTGTTAATGAAAATCCAATTGTCTGTGACAATCTCATTCTGGTGTCCCGGTTGGCTTGATTTGGCTTTCTAGTGGGAAGACACATTTACTGTCCACAAATGAACTAGTCACAGCAGTCTCCAGAGAGATTCACATCGTAATGGCTTTCTGCCAGTTCTGATGAAGCCTCTGGATCTCTGATAAGGAGCACTCATTAAAGTACGAGAACGTGTCTCTGCATGGATCTCGCTGGACTTTCGGTGCTGCTGTACATGTACTGTCATATGTCTTATGAAATAATTTGAGGTATTTGTTTAGGTTAAATACTGTTAGATTCAAAGGTCATATTACTTAACTCTGGTTTTCTCTGGACTTTCCTTCTTTACCAGATATAGGAAAAAGAAAAAAAAGTGCTTTGCTTAAGTTCACAAGTGCACTTTTTATAACAAAAAATAAGGAATTTCTTTAAATTTACAGCAACATTTTGTAAATGTAAAAATTATCCGTAGTTTGTTTGATGTTAGTGAAATCGTTTATAACTAATGGAAAGAAAAAAAAAGTGACAAAGGAAATGCCAGATGTGTATATGAAAGCATCATTTATAAAGGCCAGTGGGCAGAAGACCTGTTAAAATAGCACTCATGGTTCAACCATGTGTGCAGAGTTTTAAATAGGTCTGCTTGAAGGCAGCCCTGATGCTCCACTGGGCCTGAATATTTTGATCTGACCAACTTGGTGTTGCTTGAGAGAAAAATAAACTCAACAATTAAGCTGCAATTTTGGCCCAAATGCTGTTTTTTTTCTTTTCTCTCTTTCCGTCTTTGCTGTCAAAATGTTAAGCAGGGGCTTTTGGAAGAGGGCTGGGTAGTGAGGCGTGGGAATGCCGGTAACCTTTGTGATCCAGGTCCTCATTCTGTACTCTGGAGTGTATTCCACACATCCAGCTTGTCAAGAGTGTGTGGCTCTTGCAAGCAGGATGACCAAACAAAATGAACTGCCTGTGGCCGGTGTCTCTGTAGATCCCTACCAGTTATTTTGAATGTTAGAATCAGGAATCAGCTTGAATAATGCTGTGTGTCTGCTTGCTTGGTGTAACTGCTGCTTTTACCACGCAGCGACATTAGATGTGGAGTTTCGGGGGCTTAAGAGATCTTTTAGGAATAGCTGTCAACAGGCCACTTGAATTATTAGAAAAGCTTTGAAGACAAAACAGTGTCTGTTTGTGTTGATTTAAAGAAAGAGCGCATCAACAGCAAGTTTCTTTACATCATTCTTTATATTCTATAATAAAAAAAAGACCTAAAATTAACCTCAAGCCTTTTTTAATCTTCCTCTTTATTTGTTTTAAATGTCCTTGAGCAAGGCACTTAACCCCCCAAAGTGCTTCTGTAGCACAAAAAGTGATAACATGACAGGACAAGGCATATATGTACATGGTTTAACACAGGTGTGTCAAAGTCGTTTTACATCGTGGGCCACGTAGCTCACTTTGATTTTAAGGTTACCTGTAAAAGAAACTGTAAAACCTAAAAAAATCTGTGCACTCCCTCAGATTTTCCATCTTTGTTAGGCCGATTGTGGCCCCCAGGCCTTATGTTTGACACCCGTGGTTAAATGTTTTTAGAAAGAAAATCAGCCTGTTTTTTTTTTTTTTTCCAGTTTTAACCAGCCGCATGACTGAAAGGGAATCCAAGCAGGAGGAAATACACAAATTCAGATGTTTGTTCATAACACATTAGATCAGCCTGCCAGCTGTGTTGTGTATACGGGGAGTGCAGAATTATTAGGCAAATGAGTATTTTGTCCACATCATCCTCTTCATGCATGTTGTCTTACTCCAAGCTGTATAGGCTCGAAAGCCTACTACCAATTAAGCATATTAGGTGATGTGCATCTCTGTAATGAGAAGGGGTGTGGTCTAATGACATCAACACCCTATATCAGGTGTGCATAATTATTAGGCAACTTCCTTTCCTTTGGCAAAATGGGTCAAAAGAAGGACTTGACAGGCTCAGAAAAGTCAAAAATAGTGAGATATCTTGCAGAGGGATGCAGCAGTCTCAAAATTGCAAAGCTTCTGAAGCGTGATCATCGAACAATCAAGCGTTTCATTCAAATTAGTCAACAGGGTCGCAAGAAGCGTGTGGAAAAACCAAGGCGCAAAATAACTGCCCATGAACTGAGAAAAGTCAAGCGTGCAGCTGCCAAGATGCCACTTGCCACCAGTTTGGCCATATTTCAGAGCTGCAACATCACTGGAGTGCCCAAAAGCACAAGGTGTGCAATACTCAGAGACATGGCCAAGGTAAGAAAGGCTGAAAGACGACCACCACTGAACAAGACACACAAGCTGAAACGTCAAGGCTGGGCCAAGAAATATCTCAAGACTGATTTTTCTAAGGTTTTATGGACTGATGAAATGAGAGTGAGTCTTGATGGGCCAGATGGATGGGCCCGTGGCTGGATTGGTAAAGGGCAGAGAGCTCCAGTCCGACTCAGACGCCAGCAAGGTGGAGGTGGAGTACTGGTTTGGGCTGGTATCATCAAAGATGAGCTTGTGGGGCCTTTTCGGGTTGAGGATGGAGTCAAGCTCAACTCCCAGTCCTACTGCCAGTTTCTGGAAGACACCTTCTTCAAGCAGTGGTACAGGAAGAAGTCTGCATCCTTCAAGAAAAACATGATTTTCATGCAGGACAATGCTCCATCACACGCGTCCAAGTACTCCACAGCGTGGCTGGCAAGAAAGGGTATAAAAGAAGAAAAACTAATGACATGGCCTCCTTGTTCACCTGATCTGAACCCCATTGAGAACCTGTGGTCCATCATCAAATGTGAGATTTACAAGGAGGGAAAACAGTACACCTCTCTGAACAGTGTCTGGGAGGCTGTGGTTGCTGCTGCACGCAATGTTGATGGTGAACAGATCAAAACACTGACAGAATCCATGGATGGCAGGCTTTTGAGTGTCCTTGCAAAGAAAGGTGGCTATATTGGTCGCTGATTTGTTTTTGTTTTGTTTTTGAATGTCAGAAATGTATATTTGTGAATGTGGAGATGTTATATTGGTTTCACTGGTAAAAAATAAATAATTGGAATGGGTATATATTTGTTTTTTGTTAAGTTGCCTAATAATTATGCACAGTAATAGTCACCTGCACACACAGATATCCCCCTAAAATAGCTAAAACTAAAAACAAACTAAAAACTACTTCCAAAAACATTCAGCTTTGATATTAATGAGTTTTTTGGGTTCATTGAGAACATGGTTGTTGTTCAATAATAAAATTATTCCTCAAAAATACAACTTGCCTAATAATTCTGCACTCCCTGTAAATGTGGTGTATAAATAAATTGACTTTGCCTGACTTCAACACCTGCTGCTGCTGTTAGATGTTCTTTATGAGGCATTAAAAGAAAAGCGACTCCCTTGGTTCATTTCACAAGTTAAATTGGTCGACCTCCTCTGCAGGTTAGTACAGTATTACACATTTTAAATTAATCTCAAAATAAATACCCGTCTTCCTAAATAAAGTGAGAACTTGAACAAACTAGAAGTTGCGAGTGAAAGCACATTTGCTAAATTATTCACAGAGGCAAGACTCAAATTGAGAAACAGGAAGAGCTGTCATTATCAGCAGATTTTTCTCTTGCATCATCTGTCTAGCTCATACTTTCACATCAGTGTAGTCAGTGTAGCATATTATTTTCAGACACCTTCTTGAGAACGAAAAGTAGGTGTTCATGGGACTTGACAGTAAGAGTAATTGCAGTCAGATGATGCTGCCCTATGAAGGAAACGTGACGTGGGATCATTCTGAGGGTAGAGTAGTGAATGAAGCTGTTGTTGATTGTGGTGACCCTCGTGGCGTCGGGGCTGATTTGCCCAGATAAGCTGCGCTCGCAGCCATCACATCATCAGATGGGACCAGTGGAGTTGTTGGTGTCGGGTGAGCAGGTGTGGAGGTAATTACATGCTGCTGATTGGCTTTTGGAAACCGAGCTTGGCTGCCAACATGTCGCCAACACCTGACAGGCAACACAGTCGACAATATACGACTCAGATGCGAGTTATGGGTCATTGCAGTGGGGTGGTTCAGCTAATTTGACGTCGGCTCATTTTCATTTTTGCCTATCATTTATTTCATCACCCATTTTCTAAACTGCTTCTTCAGTTCATGATTCCCTGTCACGGTACACATGCGAGTGTTTACCACTAACTTTGTGCATCACTGGAAAGCCATAGTTACTCTGCTGTGTTTGTTTTGGTTGCATGCTTGTGTGCAAATGTCATACGTGGGTATGTGTGGATTTTGATTCGAACATGTTCCAGCGTGCATGCGCGTTGTGGAAATGTCAGCACGGGCAGAGTGTGATGGAGCTTGGCACAGATGGCTTTCCTGTCATCCCCGGCTCCTTCCACAGCTTGACACTAGATAAAGCTCACAGAGAGAGGGAGAGAGACACAGTGGCTTGGATTAGTTGAGGAGCATAGAGCGGCAGGGCTAATGCATCACACTTGAGCAGCTTTCACAGGTCCAGCAAACACAGGCCAAAAGCATATCCGCACTATTGTTACATCTCAAATCAGCGTCATTGTGCTTTTAGAATAAAAGAGCAAGATAAGTACTAGCTGCTCAGTAGTTTCCTTCCACTGTTTTAATTCCTTGTTCTTAAATTGACATATATACTTAGAACCCCACTAGCATTACAGTGCAGTATCATATTTACCGGATTGTCCATTCAGATAGTTTTTCCTAGTTTGTCTATACTGAGAGAGGAACTTTAGCTTGGATTGCTTTTTCAAATCTGCATTATGTCCCCCCAGACTGCTGTTTATTTAGACTGCTTCAATCCTGTTACCACTAATTGGCCATATCTGTCCTATGTGTCAGCAGAGATGGTGCTTCAGTACAGCCACACCTCTGATCTGTGTGTGTGCGTTTATGTGTGCTTATAAAGATTATTTTAATCCTCAACTATTGTTTCTATTTCCTTATTTGTCAGTTCTTTGCTGTCAGCCCTGTGCGCATGATTTTCTTTCCTACTGTTTTATCAACTGCTTCTTTCAACCCAGACTTCCCCAAAACACCTAGTTAAACTGAACTTCTGAGATGAGATCCAATTGCTGTTTTTCTGTGGATGCAGCAGGCATATGAAGGTTTGCATTGCACTCAAAGGCGATGCTGTGGATCTCATACTGCGGATTTCATCCTGTGTTACACTGTATTACCGCATCAGCAAGCAGTGTAATGCTCTGCAGCGATTAGTACAGTATAAGCAGGTGGTAAAGGCAAAGAGAAAGACAGGAAGGGAAGAAAAAGGCAGCAAGCCCGCCTGTCTGTCTTTGCCTTTGATGGGCCTGCCTCTACCATCCGAATCGTTTCAAGCTAGTGTTGCCTAGTTACAGCGAGCAGAGGATGCAAAGGTTGGGAGGGGAAAGAAAGAGGGAGGGTGGGTTTATAGTGCTCAGCTGGGTGCAGAGTAAATGAGTCCCCTCCCTGCCCATTGTTCCCTTTCAGCCCCTAATATCCCTCATGTGCTTGTATATCTCAGTCGCACTTGTTATTCCTTTTACATACACACAGAACAAACACATTGAAAAATAAAAATAAATCTCCCACTTTCCACACAGTCTTTGAGGTTGGGTGGAAAAATGCCAGGTCATCTTAGAAAATGTGAAGCTTGTGGTTGTAAATTCTGTATTAGATGTGTAATATGACAGCATGCCATTAACTACATTTCTCTGATTATTGAACAACAACGCAGGAAAGTGATCGACATGGGGATTGCATCTCTGTGATTACATTTTTAACTAAAGGGCAGAGAATGTGAGTTTGAGTCACGCTTGGCAGCATTTCATGCAATTTTAGCAGCTTTAGCAGCTTGGGTTGCTCAAAAACTGCTTTTATTCATCACGTAGGCAGCAGTGTTTTAACAGAATGTTGATGTAATCAAAGATTCTCCAGCTTTTATTCCTGTTCTTAATTAACACATAGGCAGAAAACAGCTGATATTGCTTTGCCATTGCATTAAATGTGATTGTTAGATTTGAGTGTCTGGGAAAATATGAGTCACTTGCCGTCCTAAATGCAATGTCGATAACAATTTGGAGTGTAGCCACCCGCTCTTTGCCTCTCTTTGCGATATTTGTTTCAATCTCCATCTGTCTGTCTCTGCAGTACTTGGTATATTTAAAATGCTTTCTAGCGTCTATTGAGCGATTTTCAAAGAAACTGGGACTTTTGCTGCAGAGTGCTGTTGTCTTTCTTTGGGAACACTTTTTCAATTTCTTTGTTCCTCTCCCTTCCCTGGGTTGTTTCATTTAAGCTTTTACTAATTACAACCATTCTTCAACGGCAGCGCTCTTCATCTGTATGTCGGTACACTTTCAGCCTTAATGGAGTCTTCAAACTTGGAGCTCCAAGGCTCTGTTTCTTTGCAATTCCTTACAAGGTCTTTTAACTCCTGTTAGTCAGTCCAGGATGTATTAACGCCACAAGGCAGGATGTAGATCTGTAGACAGACATGAGGTATGGGGTTTTTTGTTTGTATAGCTGGCACTGTATTCATAGCCATATTTAGAAATCCAGTGCCATGAATTAGGCATTACCTGCCTGAGCCGTATGTGAGAACAACCCCAACATTAAATGCTGTTAAATGATCTTTAACCTGCCAGCTCCTCAGTATAAAGTCCTTGTGACATGGCGGTTATTGTTGCTTTAACTTCGATTTCTTGTTGACAATTGCCAATATTGACTGTGCCAATATTGACTGTGATGGTATTTGGTGACATTCTTGACCGCTCCTCCACAGACTGTAACATTTTGCTAATCTATTCACTATGAACCCAATGGTACATTACATATCATTTTAACCAATGCTTCATAAACAAGTTCCTATTAAACTAATGACAATCCTATCAGCCTCATCTGCCCCTGCGTTGAGTTCTAATCTGCATCTTCCAGCATGCTAACAAGCTCAACTCGGACGACGAGCTTGGTAAAACTGCATCTGCATGATAGCATTAGCATGTAGCTCAGAGTACATCTGTGTCTATGTTTCACAAAGCAGTTTGCTGGTTAGCTATGGGCTCTTAATCCAATGGAGATATGCACTAAACTCATTAAATGTGAAAACTCATCAAATTCATCATTTTAACAACTTTCTTGGCACTTCTCTTCTCTCAGTTTATTTTTATTCTGCTTAGCAATACTTTTCACTGCTTCTTGACTGGCTTGACACACTGTTCTCTAACACTTTCACACAGTCCTGCACAATTCAATTCAATTCAATTTTCAATTCAATTCAGTTTTATTTATATAGCGCCAAATCACAACAAAAGTCACCTCAAGGCGCTTCATAGATACAGAGAAAAACCCAACAATCATATGACCCCCTATGAGCAAGCACTTTGGCGACAGTGGGAAGGAAAAACTCCCTTTTAACAGGAAGAAACCTCCGGCAGAACCAGGCTCAGGGAGGGGCGGCCATCTGCTGCGACCGGTTGGGGTGAGAGAAGGAAGACAGGATAAAAGACATGCTGTGGAAGAGAGACACACAGTCACTCATGTGTCTGGGCAACACTTCCTACATTTGTCATCAGGCCACTGCAGCTTTGACTTACTGCTGACCACTTTTAAATGCTTGTAACATTGTATACATATGTCTCATCTTGGAGTAGACGCGTGTTTACAAGCCTTTTTTAAATTGATTTTCTTTCTGTAATCATGCAAATGAGAGCTGTTTTCTGGTGTGTTCTGGTGCAATTTTCCCAACTCTTCCTGCTTCATCTTCTTGTCCCTGTTGGCTTTTCTTTGATAAAAGCTCAGCTCTTTTTACTTTGATGAGTCTGCATCACTGCACAGAGGTTGGTAGCTGTCGGGGATCGATGATACAAGCTGAGGGGTGATTTAAGCTTTTAGAAAGAGCTGCGATGGCACTGCTGAGAGTTTGTGTGTGTGTGTGTGTGTGTGTGTGTGTGTGTGTGTGTGTGTGTGTGTGTGTGTGTGTGTGTGTGTGTGTGTGTGTGTGTGTGTGTGTGTGTGTGTGTGTGTGCGTGCGTGCGTGGGTGGGTGGGTGTGCATGTGTGGTAAAATTTAAAATATGGGTTCATCATTAGTTATTCATTCACTTGGATTTTCAGCCATTTAGTCACCCTCATGACCTTTAACCTCAATTTTTTAATATTAGAGTTGGCCAATTTGATGCCCAGAAATGTAACTGCATATTAAACCAAACAATTTTCAGTGTGTGTCAAGTGTTTAAATAGTAAATTGTAGTTTGTTTGGAGGAATTCCTGATGGTAACCATGATAGACACTGAACTGTGTCCAGATGGGATAACACTAATTAGATAGTTCCCTTAAAAAAAAAAAGGAAAAGAAAAAGAAAATAAAGCAGCTGTAACTCTGACCTGTTCAGCTTATCTCCTGTAGTGTAGAGCTAAAAGTACACAATTGCCGTATCATAGGTTGATAGGGTTCCAAATGTTACAAAACAGATAACATGCTTTCTCAAAGGTGCAGATTAAAACCACAACGGAGCTCATGACAACGTACAGTCCATGTCTTCTCTGCAGTCTGCAGTGTTTTCTTATCAAAATAGGAGTGTGTCAACTGTTAAGATGTGCCATCAAAGCCTTTATTCACTAACTGCGTCCAGTGAATGTGTGAGTAAGTGTGTCCTCCTCGTGGATTTCTCCATCTCTCTGTTATCAGGGCAAAGTCACAGTATCATGTGGTGCTGCGGTTAAAGTTGTAGGCATGGTAGCTCGCGGATGCCTTTGCAAACATCGCGTAAAAGGCTGTTTTACATGAAATTGCAGATTGACGTAAATTAAGGTTAAACAGGAGCCAAGTGGTTTCCTTCAATTCGCAAACTGTTATTTATGCTTCAGTCATCATCATTTGGATTCTTTTTGACACTGTGTCTTCTCTGGTCTGTACCACGCTGCACCATCTGGAACTGGTCAACCAAAAACCAGCAAAGGGGATGGAGCCTTCCTCGTGACCACTCTGGGGAGCATGTAGTGAGAATAGTGTACTGGTGTACAGTATATACAGATCATCTTGCTCACGGCATAAAAACATTCTGAATATCCTACAAAACAATAAATTTGGTTCAGAATTATTAGCACAGCCTTGAATTAGTGAGTATTTATTTTATTATTAAAAGAAAACGCATGTGTTATGGTCTTTAAATTAACCCCTTCCCAAGTCAACAAAATATAAAATTTACGTTTGGTAGTTTGTTTAAGCTAGACTGGTAACACTTACTTTTGCTTTAACAATGAACAATTTCTTGTTCTTCACCTCCCACAGCAGCGTTATTTACGCATCAAGATTAAATGATGATTAAAGTAGTCTTTGCTCAAGACAGGGAGGAAAACCAAGCAAACAAAAAAATCCCACTTTTTCCTGAAGTACTAAAGACTCTCCATTACTAGCCGCTTTGACAGACTAATGTTTTGCTGAGTGGCAGTGAATGGTCACACGATTGAAAACTATGAATACCAGTTAGACAGCATAAGTCAGTGTTTTCCCTAAGTAATAACTAAAGTAACTTATCTTGGAACTCTGCTCTTTCTTGGGTCAGGCTTCTGATTTTCCACCATGTAACCAAATCAGTAATTCCAAATTATCCATCATTTGTTCTTCCTGTCATGTCGAGTGTAACTAGCGAGTCCTCCAGTGATGCTTGGTTGAGTCATTTGTTTCTCCACCATCCATCTCCACCTCACGTATGCTAATACCTTGGTTATACTCAAAGCTGGGTTTTTTGCCTCAAGTGAACAAGTTTGTTGTTTCTGACTTTAGCAGAACAGTTTTCAAAGATTTGTGCTTTTATAGAAGTTATTGAAATAGCTGTCTTGTTAAATTGTCTTTGGAGGCCGACATGTGGCTCTCACTGTCAGCATGTTTAGACATTTTTGATTGTTGTGCATGATATCATTGATATCATTATATGATGCTTTTATAAAAATCCATACAGGTATTAATATATGATAGACAATATAATAAGACAGCTTTAATTTACTATATGTGCTAGACTATAGAAACTTTATTTTTCAGAGTCAATACTATATCCAGTAGGTATGTAGCATAAAATCAGCCAGTCATATACTAATATGACCACACTTTAACTTGTAGAAGTGTATTCAGTTATCAAATGGGAAATGGGAGGGGCAGTAGGCACGACTTTGTTGGTGCCCTTTTTCTTCTTGTGTTTATCTTTCCATGTTAGTTGTGTTCCGTCAGTATTCTGTACAATGTAAGTGGTATAGCTTCATACATGCATGGCTTAAATCCACACGCTGACCTTCTCACCATTCTTTGTTCAGCTGCATTGCTAACAATGAGTAACCGCCACCCCCTTGCGTCATTTCCTCTCAACTTCCTGAAACGCAGGAAGCCGGGTTGCTTTTGTCTCCCCCAGGTTGGAGAAATGGGGGGAGAGAACTTAAATAGGGTGGACTCACGCCAGAGGTCAATGACCACACATTGAGGGGGACACACCCTGGCTCTGATTCTTTTTTCTTCTTTTTTTAAAAAACAAAAACAAAAACAACACCTCTTACTGCAGCACGCATAACTTCAGTAACTGAGGTGTTTTAGATGATCAAAGTGTGTGATATTATATTGCTTCCACTGTGATCCATCCTTTAAAAAAATTGGTGCCAAATGTTCATACACTAACTGGACCTATGAGATTTCCTCCTTCGTGACTCCTGGTAATGAGGCTTAGCAAGTGAATGAGGGCAAAGGAAACAGCTGCAAAATACAAACAAAAACAGAAACAACAGAAAATGTCATATACCCTGAATCACAACAGCTAATTAGAGAGGAAAGGCTTGAACTGACACATTATTAAAACAGAGACAACTTAAATAAGTGCTGGCAACACAAAGTGGGTGGATTCCAACTAAACTTTTTTTTAAATTTGAGGCCATAATTTATTTATATAGCACTTATTAAACAACACATGCCTGACCAAAGTTCTATACAGCAGAAATATAAAAAGTGCAAGTACAAGTAATTGTTGCATGCCTAGCAGGCATGCAATTACCAATGAGTACAAATGATGCATCACAGGTTAATAAATCTGCGATCTACATAGGCACCTGCAGAATAGCAAACAACTGTCGGCTGCACAGGCCTAAAGACAGGTTCGTGACTCCCTATCATCTGTCGTTCACCAAAGGAAATAATAGTGATGGGTTTCATTGGGTAAACCTTGTGCCTTACATCTAAAACCAACAATAGTCACACCTTTTGTTTTAAAGGTGAATGGTCTCTGTTTCCAGTTTGTGTTGCACTCTTAGTTTGAATGTTCAACCACTGCTGACCAGCTAGCTCTACGCCTTCCTGTATGTTTTCCCTTCCAGGGCATGCTCACTGGAGTACTTGATAGTGCTGCTTTGAGTTTATCTGCAGTATGAGGCAGCTGAATATATTGCATGGTTATCCATCACAAAGTAGATGGCAAATAAAATGTTTCCAGGGGAGATATTTATAAATTGCATTATGTAATAATTTATAAAAGAAATGGTGTGTGACCCTCGCCACAAATTAAATCTAAATCTACAGAAAACATGGGCATTTTGTCACGATCATACTGTGTCATTAAGCTGTGATTTCCATGCTTACTTTCTCCATCACTAATGTTCAGACACTGTGCATCATCATTAACCTACCTTAAGTTCTCCTCCAGTGCTGCTTCTTCCCACACAGCCATCTTTTATTCAGCATCGCTTGTCACTACCTCCTACATCATGGTGGTGTGTGTGTGTGTGTGTGTGTGTGTGTGTGTGTGTGTGTGTGTGTGTGTGTGTGTGTGTGTATATATACACATATATGTATGAATGTGTGTATATATAAGTGTGTGTGTATCCTTTGAGGCTCTTTAAGTGGCTCTCCAACACAAAGTTCAAAAGAGTTTGTAGACAATAGCAGCGGCTTGCATGTGTAAGCTGCTGTGCAGAGAGCCTCTGTGATCTCAGCTGTACTTATCACTGCATGGTGTGTTTAATGGCACACTAAACCAAAGCTTTACACCAACAAGACTCAGCGAGATCTGGTTGCAAGCCAAACTCTTCTCCCTCACCTTTCACTTTCTTTCCACTAATGCTTCCCCTCTCATCACCTTCACTCGTTATATTTTCTCTACTACTGTTTCTCTCTCTCTCTCTGTCAATCATGTTTCAAATCTGTCATCTTCATCCCTTTATTTTTCTGCTCTCTTGCCCTCTTTGCCCTTTTCTCTCTCATTATCTGCTTCTCACTCTTTGCCTGTCTCTTGACATCAGTTTCTCTTTCTCTGCGTTTGTCTGTCTGGGTGTTGGTTCTTTGTGACCCTTCCTGTTGCGCTGACATCATCCAGGAGGCCAGGAAGCCGCTCGTTGGCTAACCACCCCACGCTGCTAGTTTGCATTGAATTTGAGTTTTGTTTCTTTTCTGGTTCAGAGTTTAATGCGTGGCAGTGTCGATGTAATGTTAGTGTGACATTATCATTAATTTTTCCTCAGGCTATTGTAACATTTGAGAGTAAATGTTTAACCTAGACCAGAGCACAATAAAGATTCTGAAGTCATGTCAACAAATGGTTTCATCTAAGGTAGTGCAGGATATTACAGGTCACCAGAAAATTCCACCATTAAATCAACCAAATAAAAGTCTGCTGTTCAAACAACAGTGGCTCTCTGTTGCACTAACCACAGCAACTATTATGTCTGCAGGCTCCGAATTCTACATTTCCTGTTTATAATTCAGCAGTAAAATGTCACGTTTCAACATGTCTGGGACTATGGGATGTAATTGGGACAAAGAACTAGGACACTAAATTGATACTGATATATTCATTCAGTAACTGTGCATAACAGCCATATGCTAGGCTCTGTAGCTGCTACTGGATTTAAACAGACACATCTGGCAAGAGAAGGCAGTATATTTACAGCAACACATAAAAGCAAATCCAGTACAAATACATAAAAAATTAGAAATGAAATCAGGTTGTATTCTAAATGCCAACTTTACTCATCTGTTTATCTGTGTCTTTTGGGTTTTGTTTGGTTTTTTTTTACATTTCCCAGTAGCCTGAGATTATTTTCCATCGTGTCCTCTATTAAAACACATTATTTGTAATGGGTTGCCAGAAATAAATACCTGGGCTACTTTCCATTAAAACAAATTTAACAAGTAAGCATATTTCAGAGTTAGGACTGTTTCTTTTGATCCTTGTATAAAAAAGCCTCATTGAAACATTCAGACACCCTCTGATGGATAAGTGTACAAAGCACTTAGCGTCATACCCAAAGGATGAATGCTGTACAAAGCAGGTTTCAGCAGCTGATTTTTATCAGCTGTACAGTGCTGAATGATATTGTGCTCGTCATTTATTGCAGTTTTTCTTGCCAGCTCCTCTCAGATCTTTGGGTTCTAGGTGGTGTGTGTATGCGTGTGTGTGTGTGTGTGTGTGTGTGTGTGTGTGTGTGTGTGTGTGTGTGTGTGTGTGTGTGCGCGCAGAAGATGATTCAATACAAATCTATAGCCTTCTGCTGTGTTTGCTTAGTGCATTGATTTACAAACCACCGTTTACACAGCGCTGGTGCAGCAAACTGTCAGCTGACAGATATGTTTTTCATTTAGCTCAGACCATTAGACGAGAGGTGGTTAACTCGTGAAGCCAGTCCCACATTTATAACCTCAAAATTAAAGGTTGTATCCGGCAGCGTGTTTAAGTTATACCCGTCATCCTGATGATTATACGATATTGAATATAGTTTTATCAAAAGAACATCACAAGTTCTCTAACAGCTTAAACAATTTGTTTTTCCTGACAGCATTTATTTTTCAGCTGCATTTGGGATTAAATCATTTGAATCAGTTTAAATGCTGCTTTTCTTTGAGGCTTATGTTTTCCTTCCTCTGTATTTAGATCTTCCCATGGAGTACAATCCCTCAGATCATCCCCGCGCCAGCACCATTTTCCTCAGCAAGTCACAAACTGATGGTGAGTTGTGCTCTCTTCTTTTGTCACATTTTAATAATCTCAGATCTCTCTGAAATTTCTTCACTGACTTTTAAATGAGGGGAAAGAGTATTTGGAGTGTCATGATTGTTATTAATCTAGAATGAAGAAGAGCTAAATTTAATAAATGTGTTTTCGTAATCAGTGACGCACCATTAGGTGTACACCTGATTTACTTGGATAAAGCCAGGATAACATAATGCAGGGTTACATTTGTGGGTAGGATAATGTCTTCCGGTTTGTTTGAAAATGAGGAAGCAGCTTGTGGACATGCTTGGAGTTTCTGTGCAAAGTCAGTGAGCTGTGCACTGGTAGGTGCAAAGCCACTGCAGGTGGATCATGGACAACCAAGCAAAGAGGTGAAGCAAAGAAGACTGTAGCATATGCCCACTTTTTGAGATAGCAAGCTGTTTTTATTGAAGGTGGAACTTCAGATATCAGCACTGACCAGCGTGCTTTTATCCAACATAAAAGCTCTAGATGGAGCCCTGTCCCGTCTGCTTTCATGTCAGATTTTTGAAGACGCACTGGGGTGTTTTGATCTTCCTTAGCAGGCACAAAGATTGATCTTGTAGCAGTCGGGTGCCTCTAGAATGACAGGAATGTCTTATTATCAACTGAAATGTGAAGCTTTTTAGATTATTTCCCAGTTTAGACATCATATCTTTGCTTTGATGATAAGCTTTTGATTCAGCTGAGCAGTCTGTAGCCTGAAGGCTGTTATATAGATCCGGTGTTAGGTGCTGATAGTGTTGTATTAGCATCGTCAGGCTCTTATGTGAAAGTCTTCTGGCCTTTGTTCTCATGCTGTTAATAAATATCAATACACAGCATTGTGGTCCTAACATATGTGACAGCTGCTGTCTTCATCACTCCCAGCAGCTATAAATGAATTACTGACGCACTTAATAACGAAGCCTGTTGTGAGTATCTGTGTCATAAACATGGAGACAACTTGGACATTTGTTTTTCAGTTGCTGTGCCCAACAAAAGAGGTAAGCATGTATACGTCTGTGCTTGGTAGGCAGGTAACACTATGCTTACTGTGTGTTCGGGCTGGACCCTTTAAGGGAACAGTCCCTCTGTGTGGTCTCAAACTGCATCGTATTCTTGTACTCTGTTAGCAGGTGACTTGTCTCTGCTGCTTAGCTGCTGATATCGTCTGTGTGCGTGCGTGCGTTTCTTCCATTGCACTTGTCCGTCCATGAGATGTAGGAACAGGACTGCACAGCCTTGGCCAAAGAAATTGCAATTTAGTTACTAAAATGACACACCTCTAATTACTGGATATTTCAATTTTCATATGTAAATGGTTGATAAAGTTAGAAATCAGCCTCGAGTATAAAGCTGTGATTTGTGTCACAAGTGAAGCCATGTTTCATGACTATTCAGAAATCACTGTGGTTAGGTTTGTGGTTTTTTTGTTACTGTTTTTTTTTGACTAAGCTGTGCAGCTGTTTGATGGTGTCAAAGACTGCTGTTCTTTGCTAAACACACACACACACACACACACACACACACACACACACACACACACACACACACACACACACACACACACACACACACACACTCACATTTGCTCAGTGGAAAAAGCTCAGCGTGCTTTACAGTGTGAGTGTGTGCACCTTAGTGCCAGAGAGGTAAGATACAGACAGTATGGGATGAGACGTACAAGGTGTCTCTGTGTGCTCTGCGCTCTCCATCTGCTCCAGTTTGCTTTGCTAGCAGCCCTTTTCCCTTTGCGTGCTCTGTTAAAACAGAGTGAGCACATATACTGATGCACACAGACACGCACGCAGCACTGCTGCACTGTTGCATGTGCCGTAACTGCGATGAAGCTCTGCTTTATAGAACCAACAAATCATCACATCCGTTAAACAGAAGTAAGGTAGCAAAATACCAGATTTGTATGAACAGAAAGAAAAAGAAAAGAGATGAGCTCAGATGATTGGCTGCACTTGAATAAACCAGTCACTATGCCTGATTTAATTTGGACTCATGTATGTCCAATCACAGGAAGTTAATTCTGTTCATGTGGACGTAGTGTGGGAGAAACGTTTCATCATTCATCCAGGTGAATTCTTCAGTGTCTGAAGATTTCCTTACCTGGATGACTGAGCATGAATTAAGACATGTATGTCTAAATGATGAACGGATTAATTGATAAGGTCACACTCATTCCCACATATTAACACACATTTGCCAGTGCAATCGCAGGGGAGAAAATACTCACAGGCTTTGAAATTTCTGTTTTTTAATGTAAAAACTGCTTTTTGCTGAAGCTGCTTTGCCTTGTTGTATGTGGTTTATAATAATTATACACAGGGGGAAAGTCTATATTAATAGGGCAGCTCTGAAGCCTGGTTATATGCTGCTCCCTGTCTGTGAGGGTTGTGTACTACACTCACACAAAGATTCTTGAAGCGCTCTCTCGTCTTCTTTTTCAGTTCGAGAAAAACGGAAGAGCCTTTACATCAACCACGTAAGTAACTGAATCATTAGCCACTGTGTGTAATACGTTTGCTGTTATTGCTGTGCCGTTAGTAATTTTAATGTCTTGTATTTTTTGCAAGTTAACACACATTTCGGAGAACAAGGTAAAGTCCTCCGAATGACCCTCAAAGTAACCCAAACCCGTTTCCATTGTTCCTCCCGTTTTTTTTTTTATCTCACACTCCAGACTCCAATTATAGTCTTAGTGTTTAAAAAGCTTTAGATGTAGTACAAATGTAGAAGAAGCGTGGTGTTATGGTGCAGGTCATCTTTGTCCACACACCCTGAGACCTGAAACACAGGACTAGCTAAATGTGCAAATGTGCTTTTTTGTTTGAACAAAATTTGCATTACTCAGTTCCTGCAGGGCCAAATGAGAAAACATCGTCTTGTTTAAGTCATAAACCTGTTTAGTGCACACCAGTTAAAAATAATTTTGAATGAAATGAATGGACGATGAATAGAAAGGTCATTACTCAAGGTGATGAACTTGCTATTCGTCAAGTTTTTGATGTTTCTCTAAAGATGCACTCCACCATAAATACCATTCCTGCATGCAACAAAGTGAGACGCTGACAGACCCACAGATTAGCTTGTGGGCTCACAGGTGCCCTACTTTCCATCCTCATACCAGGCCTTTGGCTCGTCCAAGTATGACAGAAATAGAGATTGACGTGTGTGTCTCTGTTTTTTGGTACGGACGTGTTTGAACTCCAGCATTATCCGGGCCCAGTGAGACGGAAATACAGCTCCTGTTCCACCATATTCCTCGATGACAGCACTGTCAGTCAACCCAACCTGAAATACACCATCAAATGGTAACCCCCATCTGAGCGATTCACAGCTTTATCTAATATTGAAAGATTTTTCGCTTATTGTCCTCTTACACTCATTTTTATTTACCTTTTTGTGCTTGCAGCGTAGCCCTTGCAATATATTATCATATAAAGAACAGGTAAGATTAACCTTTTATTTCTTTTGCACCAAAATTCCACGAAATACAAAAGCCCTGTAACATCCTGCTTCATTCTGAACCAGAAAGATTAGATTAAATTCTTTACTCTTTAGATACTTTGATATCCATCTGAGCTAGACATCCTTCTGCAAAGGGATGTGTTCTTACTAAAGGCTGTGGAGACACTAAATAACGCTTGCATGGAGACATTTTTAAATAAAACACAAAGCAGAGAAGAACAGGCTGTTTTATGTAGCAGCTTAAGTGACTCACATTTCTGCTCGCAAAGATGCATCCTGGAACACATTTTTGTGTTGTTAATAGAATTTGGTGAATTGACATGACTTGACAGATCTCATATTTTTAAAAAAACACGGAAGCTTTAGGATAAAACGTGTTTCTATAAACTGAAAGTGGTAAGAATTCCATATAGGGCAGCTGGCTGAAGTGCAGATTCATTCATATAAATGACTTATCAATGAAATCATGCATCTGTTTTTGATTTCTTTTCCTCTTTTTAATTCCAGAGACATCGACGGAAGAATGTTGTTAGATATTTTCGATGAGAAGCTTCACCCACTCTCAGTAAGGCCGCAGCCGAAGATAAATTTCCATTACGCACAAACTATAGAGCTGTCAGGATTCATCAGGAAGACTAATTGCATGAGCTGATAAACGGCACATAAGCACACATGGATCACACAGTGGCGAGATGTGTAATCTCAGGAGCCATCTGGATCATTCAGACGTGTTTTAAAATGAATATTTGCTCAACAATTTCAGTCTCAGATTTTACATAACCCCTTTGTTTTACGCCCCATGTCCAACAACACTAAACCTCTGCATTCAGAAATAAGTTGATGTATCGAGCAGCAGTTTGTGATTCCACTTTGGGAAACGATCTGATTTCATTTCATTCTTATCTTTTCTGGTGTTTGTCGCAGAAGTCTGAGATTCCTGCTGATTATGACAAACACGACCCTGAGCAGAAGCAAATCTACCGCTTCGTCAGGACGCTGTTCAGTGCCGCGCAGCTCACTGCCGAGTGTGCCATCGTCACTTTGGTGAGTAAACAGTTCAGCTGTGAAACCCAGTCCCTGCACACTTTTAGCCCTTTTCTATTCGCACTTACTCAGATTGGCTGGACGCACGACTCGCTTCGACTCGTTTTCCATTACAACCACCTAATGTGGGTTGGGTCATTACAGCAACGCGACAGAACGTCCCGTGACATCATTTGGATGTGACACAAACGCCACAATAAAGGAGGACGTCGGGGCGATGTTGCACCTGCTGCTCGGTCAGGCTCGGGGACCGTGGTGTTGTTTTTGTGCAGTCATTTCCCTTGTTGCCAGGTTTTAAGAATGGCGGTTTTGATTTTGTAAAGGAGACTGACTAGCCAGTTGGTGGCATGCATGTCACATTTTTGGATCGCTTGGAACTGTGGCCGAGTAGGTAATAAAAAAGCACCTGGTATCAGGTACTACGGGAAAACGCTAAAAATTGCATTGAGCCGTGCCGAGCCAACCTGAGCAGGTACTAATGGAAAAGGGCTTTTTGACTCCATTTACATGTTTGCTTGGAGGGACGATCACATTAAGAGCTTTTCCAATCCAGCTGGCCCTGAGTGGAAGTGGATTATAAAAGCCTTCCCACCACTGAGTACAGCCACACTCTGTGAATGTGATTATTTCTGCATTGATGCAGTTATAAACAAAATGAAATGAAAACTTTTTGTTTTCTTTTAACAAAAAACAAAAGCAAGGAAGGAAAAAAGAAGATTAGATTAGAAGTTCCTGTTTGTATTGGAGGAAGACAAGGGTGTCCAGAGCTTGCGGTTACAACCTAAATAAGAGACCCTTCAGCAACTCGAAGCATGACTCCACACAGAGTTAACATCATCAAGGAGCGCGAGAGCGTGGGAGACAGATAGGAATTAGGAGAATTAGGACTGTGAGTCTAATTCAGTGCTGACACTAGGAGGGAGTATTGCTTCTGCTTGTCTTGTTTTCTGCTGTCCTTAGATTGCTGTCTCTCTTTATTTTTTACTCTTCTTCTTTGTATGATATAAAAACAGCCTGTTTGTCCTTCTGGAGAATGTTGCACAAACGAAGCCACGAGACAGAGCTGAAAGTTCAGTAACAGATTTGTAGCAGTTTAATCCGTTTAGTCTCCACTCAGAATTACTTCAGTATGAGGTCTGCCTGCGCCTGTAGCAAGTGTATAATTAGAATATAATTGGTGCTTTGGCATACAGTGGGCTCCCCCCCCCCCCGTGACTTATGACATCCTGTGTGCTCACCTGTGCTTTTCGTTTCTTCTCTCTCCTCACATATCATATCACATCATCTCTTTTTCTCCTTAAGCAGTTCAATAGTTTATCTTTATGTTTGATTTGATGGCACAGTTAGGTGGTGAAATAATCAGTTTAGCTCTAGTGTCTGTTTTTACTGACGTGTTCACAGACTCAGTGCTTAATAGGGTTGATTTATTTGTCTGCTTGTGGGTATTTTCCGGCTCCACAGTGTAGTAGTTTACACATTTGTGTAGCATATGAAAGGTCCTTGGTTTGACACCGGGAGGAGACACAAATCCTTCGGGGTTGCATCAGGAAGAGCACCCTGTGTAAAAATCTGCCAACTCAAATGGCGCTGAAAGTAGCTGCTACTTGTATATGTTTTACTAGTATATGTAAGTCATGTGTGCTTGGACATGGACTCTCTCCCCTTCTCCACTCATCTGCCCAGAAACATTTCTTTCTACACTTTGTCACTCTGGCTAACACGTGGGTCTCTAGAGGCCAGCAAAGTGCATTGTTAATGTGGCTAGCCCAGGGGCCTGGTATTAGGTTTCTCTGCTTCCTGACAGATGGACAAATGTGTTAACTGTGTGTGTGTGGGTGTTTCTGCTTTTCCAGAGAGTAACTGGAAAGCAGTCACTGTGACGTGCTGTCTGTTACGTTCTCGGTGTCTGCGTCTTTGTCCATGTTCAGGTGGACGAGAGCGATAGTTGCACACAGAGCCTGGCACACAGCGTGCCTCCTGCAGCTCTCCAGTGTAAACTCTGCCATGCTGTCAGTAATTGAATGGGGCTGTTGGCTGGTTGTTATTGGTGTAGCTTAGCTGACACAGCTAAATTTAGACAGGGGAGTTGAGATGAAAGCTGGGCATCTTGCTTTCCCCAAGTTATTACATCACAGGTGAGGAGAGAGAGGATGGAAAAGAAAGAGACCCAGAGAGTGAGCATGTCATCCTCTGGGAAGACGAATCAGATTTCCTGTTGAGGGACAGAAAAAACAGACAAACTTATTGTAGTAGATGAAATTACTGTGTTTTATTATCAGACAAGCCTCCTGAAATTGAAGCAGCTATGCCAGGATGTAGTCTTCTTTCATTTCTCGATGTTTGTCACCTGCTGCCAGTTTTGGGCCACAGCAGAAACAGGCTGGTATTGTCTTCAGGAAGGACGCCCCACTGAGCATGACTTGTCTAATTAACCACCTGAGCTGTGACAAACTGGGCTGCAAAGTGGCATAAAAGAACTTATTAATTTCCATTTCACAACCTGCCATCCTTGTTAGTATGAAAACTGAAATATTTATTACGATGTACCTCAGGGTATACATCCTGAAAATGGCATGGCTATGAAAATGCAAAGAAAGTAAGTAAGAAGTGACAAATCTAAGCTTGTGTACTTGAGCTGAATGTGGGCTTTGTGCGCTAACTGTTCGAGCTTTCACAGTTCAGTCCATGAATCTAACAGAAGACCTTCTCTCTTGTACTGTAACAAAATGATGATGAGTGGATCAGAAGATTTAACATCTGCACAAATGCTTTGGCTTGTTAGGATCAGGTGTCTGTGTGTTCTGTGCGCTTTCTGCCGTGTAGACTGTGGGAATTATTTCGAAGGAGAGAGAAGGAGACGGTGCAGGGGTTCGATTGGCATGAATATTTCACGAGGGAGCTCCGGGGAAGCTGGATTTCATCAGCCTCTGACATCATGGAGGTGGAGTAGGCAGGAGACTGCAAAACTGTAAAGCAGCAAACTAACCCTTCAGATAAACAAAGGCAGGGAGAACAGAGGGTAATTAAACACAGGAAACCCCGAGGAAACAAAGGCTCGATATGATTATTAACGTGGTGTTTACTTATGTTTTGTACCTTATGTTAGCGTTACACCCGTGGGTGAAGGAAAACACAGAGCGATAGCAGTTTAACAATCTGACTCTTTTGACCCTGCATGTAGGATATTTTAGTTGTGTGAAACTGACTTGATGCTGTTAATGCTAGTTGATGCAAAATTCAGAGTTTTTCAGCTTTGTTTTTGTGCTAAAATAACTGTGTTTTATTTCAAGATGCTTACTTGTGACAAATCCCTTTGTCTAAGGTGTATTTGGAGAGGCTCCTGACCTACGCAGAGATCGACATTTGCCCGGCCAATTGGAAGCGGATCGTGTTGGGAGCCATCCTCCTGGCTTCCAAAGTCTGGGACGACCAGGCGGTTTGGAACGTCGACTACTGCCAAATTCTCAAGGATATCACTGTGGAGGACATGTGAGTCACTTTATTGACATCAGCAGTGTAGAGCTATATCCTTATAGACTCAGGTCAGTTGCAGAAGACGTCTGCTGTTATTTCTGCACTAAAACAGCTGAGTTGGCGATAGAAGCTAAAGCCTGGCATTTTATTTTCATTACATGGTTGTTTAAGAACATAGAAACAGTTTATTGTTTAACTATTTGCATGGAATAAATCAGCTAAAACACTTGATTTGTTACTAAGAGAAATAAAACATTATTAACTGATGGCAGCAGCTGAAATCAAAGATATTTAGTCCTTTTTGTTTTCCCCGGACGCTGTTCTTCTCTGTGATCTTATGACTGGGAAACGTCTGGACTATTTCCATGACAACAGCTTCTCTCAAAGGGAAACCAGTGTCCTTGTGTGGGAGGTGCAGAATCACATGACTGACTATACCATATGATGGTTTCAATAACATTAGCATTTCAGAACATACTGTAGCATATTCCTCTGAATGTTCAGTGTGAAACATTTCCAGCAGGAGTCTGTACGTCAGGCGCATGTTTAGGTTTAGGTCACATCTTTGGAGCACAATGAGGACTACCAGTTATTTTTATCACCGATAATGCTGCAGATTGTTTTACTGATTAATCAATGCAGCAATCAGCAAAAAAATCATCCAGAATTTGTCAAGAATTTACTAAAGCAGCAGCTAAAAATTTTATATCGCAGCACTTTTCCCCCCATCTTTCTTCTGCAGAGCCACAATTCTCAAAGGTTGGTGCCATCAGCTGTTTGCTGGCTCCTAAAATGCCACACAGCCACGAAAACCCCTGGCAGAGTGTCAGCCATGTAAATAAATGCTTCCTCTTTGACTCATGGTTGCTGAGTGGGGTGATGGCAGATACAGCAGCACTTGTCTTTCTGTCCTGAGAATAGTCGGGCTTTGTGTGGTCAGCCTGTTTTCAAGAGCTGCTAAGAGTCTTTGACGGGAGAGTCTCTGGCCATTTCGTCTAATGCCTTTGATCTGAGCAGTGATAGCTCAGTAGGTAGAGTGGTCGCCCCATGATTGGAAGGTCAGGGGTTCAAATCCACTTAACGGCTACCCTGAGGTACCCCTGAGCAAGATACCGTCCCCACACACTCCTCCCCAGTTGCTAGATTGGTGGCTGCCCACTGCTTCACTGAGTGAACGGGTTAAATGCAGAGAGGAATTTCTTGTGACAACAAAGTATACATCATTATTATTTTATTTTGTTCTTGAGCTTAGAGTGTCTGAGGGACTTCAGATTACATTAGTTCCTTTTGTCTCTTTCCCCATAAAATGGTAATAACCCACATGGTATCACGTCATTAAGCCTTAAAAACATTATAGTTTGTTAGTTTGTAAATAGTTGACAGTGAGAGATTCACAGTTTTCTGGGTTTGCAGGACAAAAATGTCAGCTTCATTTTAATGCTTAATCTTAGATTGTGGTGCATTTGGAGCAAAACGGGGAAGATGCCTCTGAAGCATGAGGACAGACAACTCAGTCTTATTTACCACGTCAACCTCAAATCCACTTGTGTGGATTATTCTGAGGAGGGACTCGGTGCTGTAGACGCCACCTCTGACCCCTCCTGCTTTCACACTTTTCTGCATCAGTGTATGTCTATTCTTGTCCTTGAGCTCAGATTCACGGGGCAATGAGCGTAATCCACCTGTTCAGGATTCTCTCCAGTGAGTGCAGCACAGTATGCACATCTGCTGTGCTCCCATATGGCAATTTACCGGACTGTGGCTCTTGATTTGACCAGAGATTTCCTCAGAAGGTCAATTTGAGTCCGTTCAAAGCCCTGTTCTGGAACCTAGCTTGCTAAATTTCACGTTCCACCCACTGACTGAACAGTAGAAACGTCTTGGGAGAACACTGAGGAGCAGAGCAACACAAAAAGAAACAGATGAAAACAGGCTGAATGAGGAAAGATGAAGAAAAAGCAGCGCTATTAGGCAGAGTTTGGCTACAGCAGAGCCTAAATTTAGCCCGTCTGTTGCTGCGTGGCTGTGAAAATGTGTGGGTGAGCAACAAAGGGTAGGAAGAAGAGATGGCTAGTGGTTACAGTGCAGAAGGATTTGGTCACAACTGAAGAGTAACAGATGAAAGCATCTGTCATCACGCTGCACCGAGGATCACAGAGCTGCTGAGCACGAGGCACTGCATGACAATAGCACTTTCATGTGGGATTAATTCTTTCTTACACATAACGCTCAGTGTTCCTTGCTTAGATAGCATTCCCTTTTATCATAAAGAAGAGGCTTATGTTTGGTGGCGTAGGCTCAGTGCAGCCTACGCCACTCTGTGAGATGTTGGCTTTACCAATCAAACTAACCTTTATTTAAATAGCAGAAGACTAATTAACTAACTCACAAGTCTTCCCTTTCTTTTTTATGGCAAAAGGAATGAGCTGGAGCGTCAGTTCCTGGAATTGCTGCAGTTTAATATCAACGTGCCGTCCAGCGTCTACGCCAAGTATTACTTTGACCTGCGCTCGCTTGCTGAGGCCAATAACCTCAGCTTCCCCCTGGAGCCTCTCAGCAGGGACAAGGCCCAAAAACTAGAGGTGAGAAGCGCGCTGAAGTACTAGAGATAGGTTTATGTTTTTGGAGCTCAGGTAAAACAAGAAAAAAAAGAGAAAAATATCAATTTATTTCAGCCTGATTGTGAAATAGAAAAACCAAGGTAATTTGGGTAGTTGGTATTTTGACGAGCTTCTGATCATTACAAAAACATAAATGTTGATCTCCTGCCGGGTGAAGGACAGGATGCAGGGACGTGCTGCTGTGCAGGTAGCTTCCTGTCCTGCAGCCTTACT
This sequence comes from Perissodus microlepis, assembly GCF_051167445.1. Taxonomy (NCBI): domain Eukaryota; kingdom Metazoa; phylum Chordata; class Actinopteri; order Cichliformes; family Cichlidae; genus Perissodus; species Perissodus microlepis. The sequence continues at coordinate 6,836,938 of NC_140469.1, forward strand.
GCTGTTAGTGTTTCATTCATTGATGCCATTGCTTGATCTGTTGGAGCAAAACAAACTTTTTACAGCAGGTATACCAGTGTTAATAACGGCTGCATTTCATTTAGTTTTAGAGTTTTAAACATCAAGCTGGCTGAAGGTGAGACGTCTCCATGTGACGAGTGGAATTGGTTGATTGATTTATTTGGAGATGAGACCATTCCTCAACATTAATTTAGTTATTTAATGCCCAAAAATAACCCCCAAAAGAAAAATCAGTTTACCTAAAAGACTGCTAGAAGTGAACCCACGTGTCTTTGTGATTTTGAAAAAATTCCCATTCCCACCCGAGTTGAGCAGGACAATAAGAGAGAAACTCTGATGTGATCGAGAGATCATTGTTGTCACTTTCTCACCTGAACTGCACAAAGCACAGTTTAAATGAAATGTTTCTAAGCGCGTTTGGTGTGTGAGCCCATCTCAGACTTGTGGTGTTGTAACCACTACTTACACATAACACACTATGTGTTTAGTACACACACACAGGCAAAGATGTTCTGTAGTCACTCCAACTAAAACATAGGAAGGCACCCCCGGCTCCATCTCACTTGCTCTTTTGTTTGACTTGCAGGCCATCTCACGGCTGTGTGATGACAAGTACAAAGACTTGAGGAAACTAGCCAAGAAGCGCTCGGTGAGCGCAGACAACCTAACAGTGGTGCGGTGGTGTCCGGCCATCATTTCCTAACACTGGCTGTCTGCAGAGGAATGCATCATAGACCTGTACTGTATTTCTGCCTAGTATGCAGGCAGACCAGGTGGGCAGCAGTCGTGTGGATCAGTGTCAGTCTGGAATCTCCTTACACATACACACACCCCTTCAACAATCTGGCACTATTACAAATGTTATTGCATCCAGACTGGTTGTTGTACATAAAAGAAGTCCTGTTTCCTGCCTGCACCGAACCAAACGGAGATAAGCTGAACCAAACTGAACGCTGTTGGAATGAAGACAACCTAACTTCAGAAGATAAGCAGCCAGGTGGAAATACAGAAGTGGAGAGACTTGTGTGAAGTCCAGAAATGAAAATAGGAACACGCTTAAAAAGCAGAATACAGGACGTAACAGCGGCAGCGGCGCTCCATAATTCCCTCCAATGCTCAAGTGCTTGTACAGCTGCTGGAGGGGACGCCGTGTACATTCCTTTGATTTTAATCTTTTGGTTCAGTCAGTACGTTAGCTGAAGCATGAGATGATCGTTTGACAGCTTATAGACACATTTCAGACTTTACTTCAATTTCTCAGTTAGTTTGTGTTTTGTTGGGTGTTTTTGTTCTTTTGCATTCCCACACAGCAGCTCCCTCTGTTCGCAGAGACAAGCGCATACAAAAGAAAGACATTTCACTGTTAGCTTAGCAGTACAGTTGATACGTGGACTACATATCCTCAGCCCTCCTTGACAAATAGAATCCGCTGAGCATTGTCTCAGATGGGGACCATTTGACTGAAGTTTTCATCAGGATAACTGACATTCAACGAGACAAGTCCGTTTTTAGCTCAAGGGCACTTATTCAACTTGTAGGCATCCAGTTGCAGAATAGTATCTCTGACAGTACGGCCACCCAGCAACCATTCAGATAAAGCAATATTCATGCATCGCTTTGTTGTTGTGATTAAATATAACAAAGCACGCACACATGGGAGGAGATTTACTGGAAGACAGAAACGAGACATACTGTAGAGCTTCTGTTGTACTTTATTCACTGCCATTGCCCTGACCTGTGGTGCCTGTAATAAGCTAGTTGAACACTTCTCCCCTCTCTGCTGGAGAAAAAAAAGAACAATTAAGTCTGAAGTATTTTTTTTCCTCTAACGTTTTGTACGGTTCTTCCAACTTACAAAGTAACAGCACAAGTGAAAACATTGACATTAAAATGCCAACTAAAAGCATGAACCTTCAGGGTCGTCACAGACTGAAACGAATGAAAAAGCTTCGAGCGATGATTGAAACACTGCTTACAAAATGATAGATTGTATACATTTTGCTAAATTGTCTTTGTACAGTGTAAATACAGCACCGTCGTGTGCAAAAATCTGTAAACTGAGGTCATAATGTTAAAAAAAAATACAAAAAGAATAAGGTTAGAATATTTATATGGGTCAGTTTATACTGTAAATGGGGAGGGGCAAATATGTCTAAATATGTGTTTCTATGACAAATCAAGTAAAGAAGAGAGTCAAGTGTTACGATTTAAATAGGAAACACCACTTAAGATTTTTTGGTCTCTTGTCAACAATTTCACAATGCCGAAAATGCCATTTTTTTTAATGTGACATAATGTGTGTGGTATGGAGATAACACATGACAATTCAATTTCATTTTATTATTATTATGATTTTTTTTGTGTTTGTAAGTCCTCTCTGTGAAACGTTACCCTACTCATGTGTCCTTGATAAAATAAGGATGTTTGTTTCCTCTGATGCTGTAAAATTGGCAAGATGTTGTAAAAGGTCATCAGGTGAGTCAAAAATATCACTCAGTATGTCGTTAAATAATAATAATGTCTGAACTGAGAATTCATATTTGGCAGACTTATTCTGTTAACACGCATCACTAACCCTCCTGTTGTCTTTGGCTCAAATTTCATTTGTATCAATTTCCACATGAATTTATTTTTTTTTAAATTGGACTTAAAGATTTAAAAAAGTTAAACCCACAAAAAAAGATTTATTCAGACTGTATTTAAAAGATGGACCTAGTGCCTTAAACCTGCATTTTATCTCATAGCCAGCAGGGGGCATTTCGTCTCGTTGCAAAAAGGAGTCCAGTTGCACAGAAGTGTATGGGGAAAAGGAAGTTGGTGTCAGTCCAAATGCTCAGCTCCAAGTTGTAACACTTTTCATGTCTACACCAACTAATTGGCGATTCTGTGAGAAAATTCCCTCTTGACGACTTTTCCACTTCTCACTCTTAGCTGGTGAGTTAAAAAGTTCATTTTGGGTCCTGATTGGGCACGCTGTCCATCTAACGAATAAATGGAAGCACGTTTTTCTTTTACGACTGATTGGTGGTGTTAAGCATTTTATTTGTGCCAAATCACTGGCGTTCAAAATGTCTTTTTTATACAATATTATTCGCTTACATCAACAGTCATCTGATAACCTTTTGCAGCATTTTGCCAGCCTCACAGAAACATTAGTAAAACTGTCATAAACAGTATTTTCATAAACGGCCCCCTTCCTGATTCCTCCTCCTCCTTTTTTTTTTCCTTGAGCTTTTTCCTTTAAAAACAGAAAAAAGGCCAGTCTACAAATTTGAGTTCAGTTGCTGTTCTAGGTGTATGAGGATAGGATAAAAATGAACTTTATGTGACCGGCTGTTTGCCTTACAATCAACCAGACTCTAAATCTAAATCAGTGAATAGACACAATCTTGATGTAATCTAAAAAAAAAACTAAGGACTTACTTTTATTTCTTTTTAATGAAATAAAAAGGTCAGGGGGAAAACACGTTCTGATTTCAAATGTGACATCGGTTTGTTCTTGTGCATTTCATCGGTAGCCTCCAGGAGTGTGATTTATGTTACTTTGCTTTTCTAAGCTACCAGAAAATCAGTCTGGCCTGCAGGCGTGCAGAGGGGCAGAACTGTACCAAAGTCATGGAGGAAAAAATGAAGGAAGCTCTGATGTGGTGTCTGATCTTAGAGAAGTGCTTTTTTGTGTGTGCACGTGGCGCTTTGAATGATTGGTAAATAAAAAGTGCAAAATGCATCTTTGGGGGAAGTTACGATGCTGGAGTAGCTGTTGTGAGATATTGAAAGATTGTATATCCTATTTATTTTATGTGTGTGTACATACCGCCCAGTGTGGTTTTCTCTGCACGCAGAAAGAAGCCGCGTGGTTGACAGTGGTGAATCCTGATGTGGAGAACGTACCCCCTCCCTCTGATAGCAAAGACCGGTGTGTGTGTGTGTGCGTGTGTGTGTGTGTGTGTGTGTGTGTGTGTGTGTGTGTGTGTCATAGCCTTGTGCACTGAGCTCTACCTCTGCATAGAGTTTTACTTTTTTCTCTAATGTTTTTTCTTCCTCTCCAATATGACATTTTTCAAATTTGACAAATACAGCTTTGATCATGATGGCAGTAAACTGCTGCAGCTGTGACACTTTTTTTCTTCTTGTTGATGGATAATTTCAACAACTTGTACTGTATTCTGTTGTAAATGTCAGTGTATTATTTCCTCTTCATTGAGTCACTCATTTGTTCCTGTTCTGAGTTGCCAAACTTTTCTCTGTATGTTTTCAACTATGATTTAAAAAAACAAAAAAACAAACCTGCTCCCATTTTAGGAAAAAAAACTTTGCAAGAATTAAAATTTCCAACCTTGCAGTTCATGGTGTGTTTTTTCTTTGTCTCGCTTCATCATAATCGATTTAATAATCAGTGAAAGAAACACACTCCAAGATCTTAGACCTCCTTCTCTTTCACCTTGTTAACTCAAGTGTTTTTCACAATAAGACAATATTTTGATATGTACTATACTGTACAAGTGATGTGTGTTGCGCTCACACAGTGTACCATTTAAATGGCTTACAGCAAGTGCTAATACAAAGATTACATTCTGCCATTCAGTCACTGAGGGACACATTCAGTCCTTCATACTGGCCTCGATTTGTTTTTATTATTTTATTAGTCCTTTATTTATCCAGGTAAAAATCTCATTGAGATTAAAAATCTCATTTCCAAGAGAGACCTGGCATCATGGCAACAAAAGTCAAAAGATTTGTGTTTCAATTGCTGCTGTGGTAACTGCTATCCAGGTCATTTCAATGAAGAAGTGCTGTTAGTTTTTATTAAAAGCACTGTTCGAACCGCTGTAGTGAACACCATCAAGCTGAAGTAATAAGTGAATAGGAACAACATCACTTTACAAGTTGAGAAAGTTGTATAAAAAACGTGAGTCTGTGAAAAACTCAAGTACACAAGCAGAAGTTTTGGCAGTTTGCTGGTCTGAAACGTCTAGCTGGGTGTCAACACAATGCCTCAACCTTCCCATGAGAGGCGTTCCAACAAAATCACCCCAAGGCCAGACCATGTGATGCACAGAGAAACTGCAAAAACCCAAAGAGATAAATGTTGAACTCTAGTGCACTTGTGCAACTAGAGAAAGAAAAAGTACGTTTTGTATGGAAGGAGAAAACGTCTCCCTGAAAAGACCGTGGCAACACAGGTTTGAGTTGCAAAGTTACATCTGAACAAAACTAGAACTGGAGATGTTTTTCTCTTAATAGAGAGCTCAACTTTTGGTGAAAACTAAGCATGGCATATCAAGACAAATGCCTAATAACGGTCAAACACCGTGGTGGTGTGATGATTTTGGCTTATTTTGGACCTGGGTACTTCATTGAGTCGACCACAAACTCCTCTGTGTACCAGAGTATTCTAGAGTCAAATGTGAGCCATTTATCTGACAGGTAAAGCTTGGCCCAAATTGGGTCCTGGAACAGGACAACGATCCCACGCACAGCACTAAATCGAGACAGAATAGCTGAAAAAGAAGATTCAAAGTCGTCAACCTGACTGAAACAGGAATCACACACAAGAGAGCGGTGGATAAATTAATGCCGGAAAATGTCAATGAACTGAAGCAACTGTAAAATTTGGTACAACGGGATAGATTAGTCCTGTTACAGTGTTACCAATAGTTTTAATGTTCCCCAAGCCAGTTAGATCTTGCTAATAATTAGAGAAATCTCTGTACGTCCATCTGTTTGCCTTTTCCTCTGCTATCTCGACTCCTGTTCATCTGATCCACCTCAAACCTAGCAGGGGTGTTTCTGGAGCTTGCAGTGTTCCTCCTGGTGTCTCTGCTGCCTTTTTGCAAACTCAAACATTTCAGATCATTTGGATTAAAGTTTGGTCAGATACTTTGAATGAAGAGTCAGAAAAGCTACACTTTGTCCGGAATGGAGACGTAAAATTTGCTCTGATCTGCAATGAGGAGTGACATCATTAGACAATATCATTAAAGGTGCTGAAAGAATTCTCAGTAGGGTTCATCGCTACTTAAACGTTTCACAGTGGCATTTGATCTTTTGTCAATATAAAAACAGCTTTAAGATGAAGAAACTGATCCCGCAGGACAAGCATTACGTGTTTTATCTAATTAGAAATTTCTCACCCTGTACGTTCATATTCAATGCTATATCCTGCACTGCTTTCCAAGCCTTTTTATAATCTTTTGGAAAGTTTGACACTCGTGTTCATTGGAAGCAAACACAAATGTCTCATGCATCATTTCCTAGGAGATGGGAGACGGCTGTGGATCAGGTGGATGTTCAGGTAATTATTTAGGTGGGAACTTTTCCAAGTAATTGGATAAGTGAGGAGTAGCCAAGTTTGAAACGAAAACGATTGTTGGCTTGAATGGAAAATGCATCTACCAAAGCCACAGTCTAATGGGGAGGATGGAAAGCTTTCCTGGGGATATATTGCCACTATGCCATTATGGCCTCATATTTTAATGTAGTGAGTTTGAGAGTTTGATGTGAAAAGCGTTAGCTTTTTTTTTCTTGTTTGTTTGTTTTTAAATCAAACTATGAAATGACTTCAAAAATGAGTTTTGCTTGTCATTCTTTCTTCTAAAGCAGGGGTAGGCAACTCCAGGCCTCGAGTGCCGGTGTCCTGCAGGTTTTAGATATCACCGTGAGTGAGGATGCCGGCAGGCCTGGTGTTGCCTACCCCTGTTCTAAAGGGTTACCCCTTTTATAGAAACCAATCAGAGTGGATGCCACATTCTACTTTAAATCAGATACAGATGGTGGTCCACTCCTCTGGGAGGGAGAGAGAGGGTAGCAGTTGAGGCTCTTTTACTGCTAAAACTGTGCCGTTAGCTGTTGCTTTGAACTCAACCGGAGCAGCTGCACAAATTTCTCATGCTGTCTTGTGAAAAGGTCATCACGGGCAAAAAAACCCCAGTCATAACAGACTTCTGAGTGGGATTTTTTGTGTGTGTGGGCAAGCATGGACGTGCTAATGATCACTGATCTGTAGTAATTATGAGCCAAGCCAACTGTCTTTACCCATGTGTGCCCTCAGCAAACTAACGTCATGGGAAATCTGTGCTCTGTACAGGAGAGAGTCAGTCTCTCTCTCTCATGGTCTATATACATATATATGTGTGTATATACATATACATATATAGCATACATACACCTGTGCTGTATTTAAGACAAATGATTAAAGATGGCTGTATTTCCTAGCCGTATTATGCGAGCTTCCAGTAAATCCTTAACAGCCATAAACTGCTATCAGCTGTGGGAAAATGCAGTTTACAACCTCCTTATGTTTCACGAGAGCAAATCCACTGTCTGCATATCTGCACATTATCTTTATTTGTCATTGTAAAATGCCTCAGTAGCTTCTTATATTTTTATGGAGCGGCCTGTTTGAGCATGCCTACCATTGTGGTGAAGAACCTAATACAGTAGTTTAGCATGAGTAAGCCGGGAGGCTTGTTCTTCTCCTGTAAAGACAACCAGCAGCACCAAAATATCTTTGCAATGCCAGGACAGCGGTGAGCTTTTGCGAGTGGGTTAAGAATAGATCGACAATGGGGCTCACGCCTGTCTTCTGTTGTCTGAGGACAGACGGTTGTCTGCAGGGGACGGAGGAAGAGGTAAGGTGGTGTGCTAACTTCACTCAGCCTTTCAGAAGCTTGGGTGATTCAGATGAATCTGATACAGTTTTACCCGCAGGGACTGGGTGAGAGAATTGGAGTGTCATGCTGCCCACCTGGGAGCCAACGTGATCCTTTGTGGAAAGGGTAGAGGAGAGACAAGAAGTGGATAGGAAGTGGAGTGCTGGCTTAATGATTTTAGCCTTTGGTCCGAAACTGGAGGACCTGACGATTTTGGAGGCCCTTGAGCATAACAGACATGGCGGGATCAAGTGCCTCAGAGGTGCTTTTTATCTCTGTCAATCACAGCATCACTTTAATGGGTGAGTCGCCTCTAGTTTTGTTTTAAATTGTTATTTATGGCTTTAGATATTGCTGTTAAACTAAAGATCATGAGGGGTAATCTCAGTTTTTTTTAGGCTGATCGTATAATCACATTAATTTGTTTTCCTTTTCTTCCCCGCAGGAAAGGTGTGGCTCATCGTAATGATCTTCCTCCGTGTCCTGATCCTCCTCTTCGCCGGTTATCCTCTCTACCAGGATGAGCAGGAGAGATTTGTGTGCAACACCATCCAGCCTGGCTGCGCCAACGTGTGCTACGATCTGTTTTCTCCTGTTTCACTCTTCCGCTTCTGGCTGGTGCAGCTTGTCACCGTGTGCATCCCTTACATCCTCTTTGTCATCTACGTGGTCCATAAGGTGTCCAACGCCCTCACGGTGGAGCTGAACTCCCAGAAACAAACCAAAGCCTTTCAGCTGTTCAGAATCCAACAGGAGCCGTTCAACAAGTTGCCTCTCACAGTAGAGCAGCGAGGGTGGGCCCGGTCCTTCAGTGGAGCCTACATCCTCCATCTGATGTTCAGGACTCTGCTGGAAGCAGGCTTTGGAGCAGCTCACTACTATCTGTTTGGTTTCTACATCCCCAGGAGGTTTCTTTGCCAGCATGCTCCGTGCACTACCCAGGTGGACTGCTACATCTCCAGGCCCACTGAGAAGACTGTGATGCTCAACTTTATGCTCGGCGTGGCCGCTCTGTCCTTTTTCCTGAATGTGCTGGATTTTATCTGCACCGTCAAGCGCTTGGTGAGACAGAAGAGCAAGAGGAAGATGATGGTTGAGAAAATACTAGAAGAGGAGCAATGCTTCCTTTCAGTGGGAGGAGCATCCAGGGGCAACGACCAAGAGCAGGAAGCACAAGACGGGCAAAAGGGGGGTTTCCGGAAGAGGAGAGGCAGCAAGGGGTCTTGTGGAGTAGGGAAACGCGATTTAGCTCAAGAACCTCCCTCCATGGAGCGCTACTCTCTTCCTCGTTCTCTTGGCCCGATGGGCTGCACCACCAATGGTAACAATGCCGACTCGGTCTCCCAGGAGGAGGCTCCAGAAAGGGCCGGCAGCGAGGTGGCTCTCTGTCCCTTGGAGCCCATGGGGACGCCCAGATCTATTCGTGTTAGCAAACGGGGCCGACTCAAACCTCCACCCCCACCCAGACGTGACCTTGGTTTTCCCTCTGTGGGGCCATGTGCCCCAGTGGGAGATATTTCCACAGCAACAGCAATCTGTACCAGGAAGGTGGGCCAGTATACACTGGTTGAGGTTGGCTGCAGCGCAGAGCTGCAGACGGGCGACGATGGCCAGGAGAAAAGATCCGAGTGGGTCTGACTTTAATACTGTTGGAACCATATGAAGCAACAACAATTTTACCACGTGACTGCCCTGTCACCCTGAGAAGAATCTATAATGGCATTACATTCACCGGACACCTTAGACTCTTATTTGCCATGATTTTTTTATCATACCATCAGGCCGCATCTCCTTTTTGCAGCACTGGTCCGGTGATGCAAACTGACAAGAATTCAGCAAATCTCTGAATTTAGCAAGTCAGGAATGACAGTGAACTCAAGCCCTAACTGTCTTTGAGCAAACCCAATCCCTGAAACAATCTAAAAGAGGTCAGCCCACCTGTTGTTTGTTTTTTTCTTTCTCCCCATGATGCTTTTACCCCTTTTATAAACAAAGGCATGCCCCACTGACTTTATTTACTGTGTCAGGGTCCCCGGGGTCAAAGCAGACACGAGCAGCCTCTGGGCGACCTTTTGGAACGAGAGAGTCGGGCCTAAATGAAAGGCAGTAATCTCACTAAGTTGCTGTTACCACACGTAGACGACAGAAAAGGATTCCTCCACAGCAGTGAAGGACACCGTGAAGGCCGATATAAGATCACAAAGCAATTATGTTCTCCCATAGGGGCTCTGTATTTATGGAGACAGCTTGTCACTCTATTTCAGGGCCTCGCGGAGCTTAGAAGGAATACAAACCTTAACATGGGCTGACACTAGAAATAGAGCACAGCGGAGCCCTGCAAAGGAGGACTGTGTGCTGCCCTTCAGGTTATCTGCGCTCAGCTTTGGTTTCCCTTTGATCAAAGCTCAGGTTAACGTGTGCGAGAAACTAGCAAACTGCTCCGACACATATCAATCACAGAAATTATGATAACATGAAATGTGACCCTTTTTTTTTCAACTCCCCAGGTGAATTCACGTGGAGGTCAAGAGTCTTCCACCGTAAATCAGCTGCGTTGCTCTTGATTATGTGTCGCTGTCGCTGAGGGGCCAGCCTTTGTGGAAGTGGATAGCTCTTGATCTTTGTCCTCTTGTGGTTTTTTTGATGATGACGACAAGAGCTCCGAGCCCATATCTCACCTAGCTACAGAGTACCGCACCCTGACTGCGACCACAGGGAGGGGAGGGTTCATCAGACCAACATCAAAGGGATTCTTAACTCTTAATGTAAAATGATGTATTCTGAATCCTACAGTTCAAATATTTCACATTATAATGTTGTGTTTACATAGTGTGTCTGGAAAGTATTCACAGTGCTTCACTTTTTCCGTATTTGTTCCAACATCTGATTGATTGGGATAAAAGGGCCTTAGTCAGGGAGGTGTCCAAAAACCAGATGGTCACTCGAGCATTGCTCTGGACAAGCATTTCTGCGGCACTCCACAGTCAGGCTTGTATGGCACATGACAGCCTGCCTGCAGTTTGCCAAAAGGCACCTGAAGGATGGTGTGATGAAACAAAGACTGAACCAAGAGCTGGACATCAGTCAATCAATGCCACCCCACAGTGAAGCATGGTGGTGGCAGCATCATGCTGTGAGGATGTTTTTTGACAGCAGGAGCTGGGAGACTAATCAGGTAAAGATGAATGCTGCCTTGATGATAACCTGCTCCTGAGCGCTCTGGACCTCAGACTGGGGCGAAGGTTAATCTTCAAACAGGACAGCAACTGCAAGCACACAGCCAAGACAACACAGGAGTGGCTTCGGGACCAGTCTGCCCAGCCAGAGCCCAAACTCTCATCTCTGGAGAGTTATGAGAACAGCTGTGCACCGCTCCCCATCCAACGTAAGGGAGCTGTGATTGCCTCCAAAGATGCTTCAACAAAGTATTGAGCAAAGGCTGACAATCCTTATATACATGTTATGTTTTTCTCTTTTAGTTTTGATAAATATGCAAGAATTTCAAGCAAACGTTTCTTTTACTTTGTCATTATGGGGAATTGTGTGTAGACTTTTTAGGTGACATGACAAAATGTGGAAGAAGTGAAGCTCTGTGAACACTTTCCGGATGCACGGTAACATAAAAATTGATTGCAATTACTGCCTTTTTTTTTTTAACCTTTATAATATCAAATGAATTAATATCCAGTCAGTGTGGATTTCTTTTTCAAGTGAGAATTCATGTTTGTGCTTTAAGCTTTTCTTAGATTTTTATGCACTCGTTCATTAGCAGTTCTGATTTTCTATTAAAATGGTGATGACGCTGAAAGCAAACTTTTCTCAGCACTGTATTGTTCCTCCTTCCCGCTGTGCTGTATTCTCTGCACCAGCACTCTACTCTGAAGTCTTGCTGCCCTCCAGTGACGCCGAATGTGACGTGCTGCCTTCAACTGAATCAACTGCTCTCTGGAAACGTGAAATGTGCATATGTTTTTTCCCCGAATTCCCAGAGCTGTAGGCATGCTGTTCATTTTCAGTTATAAAACCACGTTATTGTACTGAAAGAAAAGGAAAAAACTAATTACTTCTGTTTTCACTGATTATCTCAAAATAGCTTGTTTTACAGATATATTTATTTTGAAAGACAAAAAACTAATAGCTACTAAAACTACTCCCTACCTGAATATACCGTACACCACACTGGACCGTTAGACTTGCTGTGAAACGTGTGTATTATCATAATGTCCCCTTTTGTGCCTTTTTGTGCTACTGTGAGCATTTAGTAACATCCGCTGCAATGAAACATTGAAATGTGAAAGTGGCTTTTTCTTCTTTTTGTTTGCTACTGCTGTTGTCTCGAAAAATAAAAAGCTAATCAAAGGAATCACCTAAAAATATTTCTTGATTTCAAACATTTCACCAGCGTGTAAAAAATAAGCCTTTAGCCATGTAAAGTGGCAGATACTGGTGCTGGCTGGAAAGACTGTCTGATGACCTCTTAACGAATTTTAGGTTGGGGGAAGCAGTCCCTGCAAAGGATTCTGGGAGAAATAAAGTGCACAATGGAAACACTGGGAAAGTGCATTGGCATGCTATCTGTGGGTGCATGTACTGCAGCTCCTCCTTACAGTAGGCGCTGCTAGCAGACTGTTTATTATGAAATGTTCTGTTCCACAGCAGTGAGTCAAATATGCTGGTGTTAAATCTGCCGCAGGTACAGCCGTGAGTCTGTGGGTTATGTTTCACAGTGAGGCCTTTGATGGGTTTCATTTGGTACTCATGATGACTCTATTAATCATTTCCTCAATGTGGTTATTTGGAGTTTAAAAGAAAACTTTAGGACTGCAAATGGACCTTTTTCCATTTCCACTGGTAATCTGAACTCTGAGCTTGAGAAAAAGTTAGCTTGGAAACCTCCCACTGTTCTTCATTTAGGTCTTTAAGAACATTCGATTGGGCGTGTCCACTGTAGCACTTCCAAATATTTGTTATTATAAAGACTTACAAAAGCCTTACGCCTGTTGTGAGTACAGAGCACAAAGAGACCAGTCCCCAGGCAGCCGTGAGATTTTACACAATCAGAACAATCTGCCCCTCTGTCTCCAGCGAGACAATGATGGCTCCTGTTTTTGGGAGGTCAGCTCATCTTCACTTTGTGCGCTGAGACTACACCCAACACCTTACTCACTGCCCTCCTGTTCCCTGTGAGACACAAACACAAAGTAAAAGCAGCTTCACTGTCCCGCTAACTGTCTGACACACATTCAGCTGTTGGAAAAGAGGGATCAAGACACTTACAATGACAGAAAACAGCATGCCTTACATGCACTGTAGTTCCCCTATCATGATGACGCATAAAACCCAACTATTTGTTTAAAACTGGAGTGTTTATTAAACCTTTGGACAAAAAAATAAATAATTAAATAACAGTTTGTTCAATTTGTAGCACTTGTTTTTTTGCTACATCCTTTGCTACATTTGTAGCACAAGATGCTACATGTTCAATTTATTGCTAAAAATTTAAGATGCAACTTATTCATGTTTTTTGGGATAAATTAAGGTAACACTTTATAATACAGCCACTGACCAAGAGCATAATTAACCTGTAATTAAATGGAATTTTAACATATTTCATTTGAAATTACAATATAATTACATTTACCTACAAATACTTAAAGGTGGGCACACTTGAATAATAAAGTGTAATAATGCGTAATAAGAAATATTTATACTTTAAGTAAATTTAAATACTGTGAAGTAATTTCAAGTAGTGTGCAGTTTTGTGATAGTTTTTCAGTGAACATGAGCAATATTTCCCCATCTTACATCATAAATGATGCGGCCAAGTCTAACTTTAACAATCACTGTTCAACACAACTTTCAAAAAGAGTGCACAAAGTTTCACATTTTCTGTAAAGACACCTGGCAGTAAGATAGGTTAAACCTCTTCATAATATGGCCTGTGCCTTGAAAAGTACAGCAGAATAGCAGAATTTAGGCACCACTTCAAATGACTTATGCACTGATTAAATATACATACAATGTATTTATTTATTTCCTGTACAATACATGAAGTTATGCAGTATTTAAGATTACTTACAAACTATTTAAATGTACTTACAATATAATGAATTCTTTGTTTCCGTTATAACTTCCAGTGTACCTACCTGTAAGTATTTGCAGGTAAATATAATTACAATGTCATTTTAAGTAGAAAAATGCAGAGGAATTACACCCTTAGTCACAGGCTAATGTATCGTATGTGATACACTTGGCTTTACAGGGTTGAGCTTTACAGGGTGCATAAAAACCTAAAACTCAGTGTGGAGTCAGTCTGTCTACGAGGAACCACCTCAGGGTCGTACAGTGGACAATCCACAGTTACACAAAAGAAACAACTATGACTCTATTATAATACAGGAAGTACAATGTAAACAAAAGCATAGTGTGTGTGTATTTTAGATCTATTCTTTTATGGTTACTCAGACTAATGCATCAATAAATATAAAAGGATTAACACAAACTTTATCTGAACAGAGGCTGATGTGGAGCAGCTATGAAGTAGGATAAAAATGCATCGTTTTATAATTTATCGTTGTTTTCAGTTTGACCTGCTCAAGACACTTCTTGAGTATTAATTTGTGCTCCGTTGTGTCTTTTGTGTTAAATGTCTCACAGTAAAAAAAACAAAGCAAGAGAAATCTGCACTGTATCAGCAGCAGGACAAAAGAGTACTGATGGCTCCCTCAAGTGTACACAGATGGGTATTACATTAAAAAGTAACAAAATTGAAGCATATGGAACATAATGACTAGGATTTCTGCTGATCACAGCATATATACTGACAGATACTGTGTCCCCTAAACTCACGATACATGTGACTTTCACCATGCTTAAAAAACAAAACCTGAACTGTGCTGATTCAACAATAAGGAACAGAGCCTGGACGATCTTTGTTACATTTATCACTGGTGCTGAGCGCCTTTGGTTGGGCTGAAGGTTCGCCCCTGCTGTGCCCGTACCCAGAATGTATCTGGAAAAACCGTCGGTCCTTGGGATGAAAGATGTGAAGCGCTGAGGGGAACACAGAGTTCTGCTCCTGCTGTGTGTTTGAGAGAGAAGGACAGGGTGGAGGGTCAGCAGCTTTAACATTTATCTTAACGGGTCCCAGAAACCTGAGGTCACTGTTATTCTTTATGCATAGAAGGATACACCCAAGGAAACTCTGGAGTTTAATTGCTATTGTTCAACATTCACTGGCAAATATAACCAGGATTTTTTTTTAAGGAAAAACAATAGTTGCTGGCTTTATATTTACAAAATCCAAGTGGGATCACATGTGTTAGTGCTTAAGAAAAGACATTTTTAATGTAAATCTAACAATAAATAATATTGGGCTGATTTGTCTGTCGAAAACAGCCAATACAGATCACAAGATGCTGTCCACAGCTGCGGCGTGTCCTCTCACTGCGCTGAGATTAAACATAAAATCTTTACCCAAGTGTACCGGCAGGATCGATGGTATTAAAAAGCACGACCTGCCCAGCACCCCTCCGCTCTCCTCTGTCTGCCTTTCATCAAATGCTGCCATTAATATTTGATAAGCAGCAAGTCAGAATGTTCCTCCTGGCTGCAGAGAGTGATCAGGAAACAAGACAATTCAATCAGGGGGAGCGAGAGTGAATGATTGGATTTCCTCACCGTTTGAGGGATTTGATTCTTATCAGATTTAAGTTTGCTACCATTCTGCTCCAGTGGAGCTCAGGGATGCACTGAGAATAAAGAGCCCCGAAAAGAACAAATAGGTAGCCTCGAACAGCTGAAAATACACATTTAACTCAGACACGACCTGCACTGTATCCTCCTCCATACCTTACCATACGCTGAATGCACCTAAAAGACATTCTGTGCAGGAAACAGGCTACAACATGATAATAACAATGTGTATATAACAGCCAAGCCAAAACCTGTTTCCTTAAGCACCTGGATGGCTGGATTGTGAAGGCAAATATGTGGGGATGTTGTTTAATGGTGTATGGTACCAGGTTTGAGAGGAGAGGTATAAATAAAAATGGTCTAACATTAACTTGTATCTTAGATGTTTCAGGTAAAAGAGATAGAGCTAAGTGCTAGTCAGTGATTAGGACTACAATTCAATTTATCTTGTTCTCAGTTTAACCATATGTGGTTAACTAACTCTGGAAATCTTTCAACCTGTGAATCCCAGCCAAGGAGTACAGAAGCTGAGGTGTATGTGGAAAAATATGCACAGCTATTACAGTTATTAAAGTTAAAACTATTTAGTCCTGACGAAAACTCAAGAGAAAGATTCATTAAAAGTAAAGTAAGTACGCCACTTGTGGAAAAAAATTGAAACATGAAAATAATTAAATCGTCATAACTTGCTAAATATGTTTGAAATCCTAAGCTGGACAAATTAAACTTAGCTAAACATGATGTATCAACTGCTGAAATACTATAGTTTGCTAAAATTATGAATTACAAATTGTGACCAGTTTGCAAAATGTATGGCTAGTAGTCAAAATTGCTGAAGTTTGAAATGATTAACCGTTGAAATGGATAAGCTAACATTCTGAATGAAGCCAAATTCTTAGATTGTTTGGTAAAAGTCCAGTTAAAGCTGCTAAATTATGATGAATAAACAGTTAAAATGCAGTGGCTTGCAAAATCTATGTATAAATAGATAATAATTTGGCAGTGCGTAATTTGCATGAGTATTAGGATAAGCCTTGTCTGGTTCTCGGATTAATAATGTTGATTAGCTCTGAAAACATTTAAGCAGTGACTCCCAACCAGCTATCAGGGGTATGTAGAAAGATTAACACAACTATTAGTTATCAAATATCAAAAAGACTCAGCAGACCCTAACCCTAAGCTAATTAAAAGTAAATGAAAAATAGACCACTAGCGAAAAAAGTCACAAAAAGATAGTAAAAGAAGAAGTTATAACTCGCTAAATGTGGCTAACAGTTGACATGATTAGCTTACAGTGGGGACAAATTCAACTGTTAGCTAAACATGATGTATCGACAACTGAAATACCATAATTTACTAAAATTAAGAATAAAAACTTTACATTAAAAAACTATGTGTAAATGGTTGTAAATAATGCTAAAAGTATGGCTAGCCTAGCAGTCAAACTGTTAAGTAACATTACTGGCTAACAGCTGAAATAGCAAGATAATGTTTGAATAACTGGAACTGTTGAAAATGATGAACTACAAGTAAAAATGAAGATGTTAGCCAGACAAAACAGATCAACATGTGAAACTGGATGACATGTAATGACATGAAAAGCTGTGAAATGGAATAAGCTAATAATTTAACTGAGAAATAATGATATTTATGGAACCCAGATCTATGTTCAAATGTGTCACTGATGATGAAGATGAACCTCTTTCATCTGACTGTGAGCACTAATTGTTGAAACATCTAATCTTTATTCCAAAATGAGTAGCAAACGACGACACCACAAATACAGATGCTGTATGTAGAACTGCGCAGTGCTGTTTTAACCACTAGATGGGGCTGCAGAGCAGGTCCATTGCTGAGATGCTGGCAGGCTGAGAGAGCTGCAGCTCAGCACTGTTTGGATAAGATAAACACCAGAGAACCAGACTGAAAGACTGAAAGCAACCGTGATTATTCATGAAAATAAAACAACAAACGATTTGGAGCATTAAACTGAAATGTGAGATGGAGGGACGCTGTGTTTACATGTGAAATAAACTTTTTCAAACTTAACTATACCACCAAATGTGACAATTAATGCCTCCACACAAACATTAACACTACTCAGAGCTATGCCAGTTTTGTAGAAAATGACCACAATGTAAAGAGACCACTGCCCATCTTGAAAAAAGTTACTTTCAACTTCAAACTTTATTATTTTGTTCTTCGCTGAGAGCAGGGATCATTAGGCTGGCAGTGATGCAGGATTTATAAAGCTGACTTACACTGCCAGCAGATGCATGTCCATGCTGCATTTACAGTGTGAGTGTAGAGGAATAAAGCAGGAACAAAGCAGTCACTACAAAGCCTACTGTCACCATTGACCAGCAAATCAAAGGCACGTCTATGCTGGGTTACAGTGTATCATCTTATGCCAGCGCATTGGGTTAATTGGGACCAAACCAGATAGATACATTTGTAGCAAAAAAAAAAGAAGAAGAAGAAGAAAAAAAAGCCTCGATTAAGGGGCCTTAAGATGTGAGATCATGTGAACAGACCACCTGTGGGGCTTTCATTGAGATTTCAATATCATTCATGTCAAGGCCCCTGCACTCACTGACACAGCTTGAGCTGAGGGAGAAGATGTTTCAATTGAAACCTCTGCAAAAAAAAAAAAAAAAAAAAAAAAACCAAACACAAGACGCAGGGGCTCTGGCAGGTTTCAGCTCTGACAACCCCTCCCAAAAAAGCAAGGGGTCCCAAAATGCTCTTTCAATTGTAGGCCGTCCATCAAAGCATCCAAATGGGGACATTTAGGGGAACCTTGGCACATCAGACAGACACTCGTAATACACACCACCTTTATTCTAGGCTGTTAAAAAAAAGAAAGAAAGATCAAAGTTTCTCCAGATGAAAAGGGTCCGTTCCCTGCATTTATACCCCCCCCCATTCACCCACTCCCTCTTTTACCAAATTAAGAAAGCAGGCTTCGGCAGGCATGTGAAGAGGACTTTAACAATTATGGAGATGCTCCAACTCAACCCCTGCCTCTAATTACCGGTCTCTGATGGTTAAAAGGGCTTCCTTTTTACCCGGGACTCTCAAAAGCTGCCATCATCAACATGGTGACCATAAGGAACCACGAAAAACAAAAAAATAAATAAAATAAAAAAAGATATAAGGCTGCACAGACTGGCACACAGAAATCCTCAAAAGCACTGCACAGATATTGAGATTTATCAAATGGTTTTATTGTCAAAATAAAGGTCATATTTGCTTTCTTCACAAAAGAAACATCTACACTTTATACAAATTTACAATATCTTATAAACTTTTCTTTTATACACATATTTACACGTTTTCTCTCCGTTGTTGTTTTTACAGAACTTTTATATAAATACATTTGTAATTACAAAATCAACGACCCATTTAAAAAACAACAACAAAACTATTGGGCACTGTTAAGGCTTAATTTAAACCATCTTTGACGAGACTGGAGATTATACAACGTTATCTGGCACTGTGTAGAGAAAATAGCAATAAAAATCCCCCCCCCAAAAAATGTTCTTTGTGTGAAGCTGGTTATAAACTAAAACCTCTGCCCCCAGCAGGTAATGGCCACATTGTGTAAAAAGCCTCATTCTGTACCTCTAATACATATAAACAGGAAAGGGGGCGTGTGTGGGGCTTAACCTGCGTGAATGCCAGGTACATTGTTTCAACCAATTCTCAGTTCATTACGATGCAAATTGCTCGACACCTGGAGTGATGGGTTATCTCCCAAAACATTTAGCAGTTCCCATAAGCTGCTTTTAGTGAACCCCCCCCCCCGCCCACTCCAATTCAAACCTGGGACAGTGGCATCTGCTTGGGGCAAGACACAGAGCTGGCTGTGCCCGACCTCCACGTCAGTCCGGTGCTCACGTCGCTGTACATGGAGCCACTGGTGCCTTTGCTGCCCCAGCAGCACCTGGTGCAGAAAGTTCTCCAAGAGTCCAAAGTTTTTCCAGACCAGATCCACACCCCGGACGTGATGCCCACTAGAAGGCACATAAAGTATTTCAGCATAAAAACGGCATAGTCCGGAGTCCTGCGGTCCCGCTCTAATAAACAGTTAAAACAGTTGTGCGTGACCTCCCAGCTCTGTCTGTTGTGCTGCTCATAAAAGTAACAGGCCACTATGATAGTGGCGGGCACCGTGTAGAGCACCGTGAAGATGCCTATTCTGATCATCAGCTTCTCGAGTTTGTCAGTTTTGGTGCCGCCCTGCTTGATGACGCTGCGGATCCTGAACAGCGACACAAATCCAGCCAGCAGGAACATCGTCCCTATGAATAAATAAATCACCAAAGGCGCGAGGACGAAGCCCCGCAGGTTGTCCAGGTTCTGGTTCCCCACGTAACAGATGCCAGCCACAGAGTCTCCATCCACGGAGCTCAGCGCCAGGACCGCGATGGACTTCATGCTGGGGATGAGCCAAGCGGCCAGGTGGAAGTACTGAGAGTAGCTGGCGATCGCCTCGTTGCCCCACTTCATCCCGGCCGCCAGGAACCAGGTCAGGGAGAGGATGACCCACCAAATGGAGCTGGCCATGCCGAAAAAGTAAATAAGGAGGAAGACCACGGTGCAGAGCGCGGGGCCGGTCGTCTCGTAGTGGATGTGCTCCACGCCGAACTCCCGATTGCACGCCACTTTCTCGTGCCCAGCGATTAGCCTGACGATGTAGCCGACCGACACGAACATGTAACACGCCGAGAGGAAGATGATGGGTCTCTCCGGGTACTTGAAGCGCTCCATGTCGATGAGGAAAGTAGCCACGGTGGCGAAGGTGGACACAAAGCACAGCACTGACCAAAGTCCTATCCAAAAAGCGGTGAACGCTCTTTCGTCGTGCGTAAAATAGGGATTGTGGCACGGCATGGCGCAGTTGGTGATCTGCCCCGTCTTGACCCGGTTGTACAGCGGGTGGCGTTCCGTGTTCACCGGCACCATGGGCTCCAAACATGTGCATCCCGGCTCGCACGGAGCGGCGGGCGGCTTGTATTTCCCCGGCGTGCCGGGTCTGCCGGGCTTATTTTTCGGCGGATTGTAACCCTTACCTGGGTGGTTGGTGGGTTTGGAGAGTACCGGGGACGCTGTAGTTGAATCGGTTCTGTTGTAGTCCATGCACAGCGTGTCTGGGTTGCCCTGCACCGGCAGCAGGTCGCACCTCATCCTGTCCGGCCAGGGAAATCCGTACTGCCTCATGAGAGGCGCACAGCCGGCCCGAGCTCTCTCACACACGCTCCGGCACGGGGGGAGAGGTTTTTTGTAGTCCTCCAGGCAGATCGGCGTGTACATGCTGCAGAGGAAGAACTTCAGGTCCGGCGAGCACTGGATCTCAACCAGAGGCCAGAACTGGTGCACCTCCAGTCCCGCCTCGTCCTGCGTGTCGTGGTTAAACTGGTTGGGCATGTACGTGTAGTTGTAGCCGATTCCCTTGCACAGAGGCACGGCTATCTCCTGGCAGGTGATTTCCTTGGCTGTGGTGCAGCTGGATCGCGGAAAGAGAACGAGCGAGAGGAGCAGATAAATCCCAAACAGGTCCATCTCTCCGGCGCGTCGCGTCCTTCTCTTTCTGCTCTGGCGCAAACGGCGATAAATCCTCTCAGGCGTCTGCTTTCGCCTCCAGCCCGGTTAGATGCTGCGCGGCGATCCCATCTCGCTTCTCTCGGGATCTTGCACGGAGTTGCGAGCAATGTGCAAGCCTTGTTTACTTTAGGCTGAGGAGGAGCAGGAGGAGGAGAGAAAGGAGCCTACAGGGCGGAGAGCAGAGCTCAAGATGGCTGAGAGGAGAATCCAGCTTCTTCTTCTGGAAGCTGCTGTCAGTATCCAAAGAGGAAAAAAGAAAAGAAAAATCCCAAGTAATGTCCGCGGGGGGAACGTGGGCCTCCTTTCTTTCTCCAAAACACAGCGACCACATTCAGTCGGCTTGTCCCACCTCTCTCCTGGTTCCCATACAAAACATCAGCTTGTGGACGAAGCGGTGCCGATATATACGAGAGCCCGGCTGAACACACCCCCGGAGCCCCTGCTCCTATCACAGAGAGACAGGGGCGGGGCTTCCCAGCTATCACTCAAGCTTCCTTACCTAAAGTCTAATATAGCTCATAATCAGAGAAACGTAGCCAGTTGTTTTGTGACTCCGGGTTCAGGACAGTGATGCTCGAAGTTACCGAGAGCCGCGGATCCTCGGACACTGAGACCAAGCAGACATATTTTAAAAATGAATGAAGCCTCCTGCGTGACACAGTTGTGCACCTTGTGTCCTTTATTTATCATTTTTATGAACTTCCCAGAGCTGCTAGTGCTCTCCAAACAAACTCTGTCTACGCAGTAAAGTCAAAAGAATTCCACAACAAGCACAAAACAAGAGCGTTAACACACATTTCAAAAATCACTCCAGCGTTCACTGTCGTGTAACTTTCCTTCAACACACCACCTTTGATAGCGTCACAACAACAGTTAACACGCACACCAGGCGCGGGGAGGATGCCTCTGGCTGCAGATGATTGTGTCTGCCAGAGAGGGGCCGGTTTGGTAAATTGGCTAATTTGCGCATGATAAGACTACCCAGGGAGCTGTCTGTCCTTGTGAAAAGCTGTTTTATTTTTTAAATGAGGTGCTAATGTTTCGTTTAACGGCTCGCACAGAGCTCCGCAGGAGGCGTAATTGCGCGAGGCAAAGACCGGGCGGCATGAGCACGCTGAGACAGTGGCAGAGCCGTCATATCAGTGTTAACATGATTGTCGAGCCTGTCTGGAGAAGGGGGGTGGGATGGGGGGCGTCTCTGTAGTAATGTGACGCTAATCTCATTGTAGTGAATCTTTTTTTTTCTTTTTTCTCTCTCTCCGCACACAGTTTCTGTTACTTCTCTAAAGACTTGCTGCACATAAAATCAAATGCACTGCACAGAGGAGAGTGCTCAACTGTATACAAGGTAGGCAAACTTAATGCTCCCTCACACATCAGTGCATGAATGGAAGAAGCTCCTTCATGTCAGAGCACAACCTCCTGCAAGCGCTGAAATTGTGTCCAAATAAATACCAAATATATTTGCAAAATATGAACAAAAATCGACATTTAACATGACAGCATCAAGATTAAATGTTAGATATGTTGGATTTAAAGCTAGCTAGGGCAGGTTCCGGATATTCTTGCAGGAGATAAACATTGGAATCCCCCATCTGATGACACTTTACTCTCAAATGCACCACAAGGCGAAGACCTCTGTAACATTTAGGAAGCTGTTTTTTACATTCCTGTGACTTCCGCTGATGTGCAGTTTAATTTAACCATCGCATCATTCTAACCGACTGTCTAGAAGATGGAAAACCGCACAGCTTCTGTTAAAAAAGAAAAAAAAAAACCCAAAGAGGCAGGCAAGGCTAGACATGTGATCGGCACATCTGCTCGAAACTTGATCTCCATCTCACAAACAAGGGAGATGTGCTTTTGAGTTGGCATTTTTGTCACACACACACACACTTCCAGCAAGAGTCTGAGTGTTAAAAAGCGAATGTGTGGTCTCACTCTTTTTTTTTTTTAAAGCATCATCTTCCCAGTTTCCCATCCCAGTATAATGCAGCGTTGTGTGTGTGTGCTGGGACTGGTGTGTGGTGGTCATGGTGTTGGAGTTTATTGTGTTTGGAGTGGAGCCAGGTCTTTATCATTTGAGGCAACTTTTAAAAAAATATACACACACACACATGGACTCGACTCACTGAAAGGATAACACAAGCCTGGGTGAGCTGAGCATCAGGAGAACACAGACTGATTAAGTGAGTCGCCGGTGTGAGATAACAAGGAAGGAGCTCTGTTAATGGCTGTTTGCTTTTGATTAGGAAACAAGAGTTGAGCTGGCAGCTCTGCAGAGGTATGCAAGTGTACGTTTGTGCACATGATGGACGGCGTGGTATTTTCCCAATAATAAACTTTGGAGAAAGAAAAAAAGAAAAGGGCACGTAATAAAAAAAGGGAGTGAGGGTAAGGTGCTGGTCACAGTGTGGGAGAATGATGGAGGGAGCAGAGGGAGGATAGATGAGGGTGAGAGAGGGCGTTGTGGACAGAGATAATGATTTACTCTGAAGGAAGTGCACTTGTGTTCTGTTTGCAACGCATGCTGTGAGAAAATCTCCCCGCCGCCACACCGAAGCCTTGAAAAAACACTCTGTGACCAATGAATAAAATCCACAATCATGTCAAGATCCAGAGTTAATGCGTGCAGTTTAAAGCCTCGCTCTGTCTGTCAGTGTCAAGTGCTGCCGCTGAAGAAAGGGAGCCCATCGAGTGCGACTGCTTGCCAAATCCTGGACTTACCTCAGAGATGGTGAGACGGAGATATGCTAATGCAACTTTATCTTGTAAAGGAAAGCTTCGAGCAGATTTAGCCAATCTGCTGGACACAATTCCAAGAGCCTCAGTGGCATTTAGCGGGCTCGCGCTAACCCCGGGCTGCTTGTTAAGACTTCATTAGCTGTGTTTGCTCAGGCCTCTTCTTTCCAAAGAGGTGGAGGAGGGCTCCCCAGGCTCCAGCTCCGGCCCCACTCTAGCCCCTCCATATGGGGCTTGTTTGCTCATGGCTGGCCTGGTAATCACTTTCAGGTGGAGCTGGAGGAGACGGAGCGAGGCTGAGTGAGGGGATTTTGGAGAGAGCTGGACACCATGCTCCTAGCCCCTGCCACTGAACCCCCCCAGTTTCCACCGGGGCACTCCTGAGGTGACAGAGTGTGCAACGTGTACCCTGTGAATTAACTCACCTAGGGCCCATTATCTTAACAAACACAGCCGGCCCCTCTAATCAACCTACTGCTGGGAGGACAGAAGGCCCCTGTAAATCCTTCCCTATGGCCCCTCTCTGCGGGTGAAGGGTGAAAACTATCAAATAAGTGAGAGAATCACAACTTGTATTAACAAGACACCACAAGGAAACTTTGAAACTTCATTTCCTGCTATAGTTCAATTATATTTATGCGCCCTGACAGCCTGCGATGTGATTTTGGTGAAAGACAAGAGGCAACCGACGCAAAAGAGCCAAAGGATGTCCGCACTTTAAAGGCAGGAGTCACACTCTGCAGGGACAAATAGTTCCAGTGAAAGCTTTTGGTAGAGTGGAAAGAGATCCTGCTGTATATATGCACATGTTTAAAGCTTTTAACCCCATAAACAAAACTCATTTCCTAACAAGAAGCACTCAGAGAGAGGAAATCTCCACCAAGGCAGCTCAGTTTAGAATAGAATAGAATAATCAATGGTTACCAAAAACAGAGTAGTGTACCGTTATTAAATTAAATAATATTAAATGAAGTTAAGAGGCAAACCCTGGTTATAGTGTGAATCGGTTGATAAAATAGTGCAAGTTACAGCGCCGATGTAAACCTCTATGTTTGCTGGGAGCAGTTTTGATTGTACAGCTTGTGCAGTTTGTGCAGCATATCAGTTTGTACTGCAGTAAAAACAAGTGCAGGCTTTTGTTATGTAGAAACCCATGTTATTATACTTAACATACTTGAGAGGTCAAATGCGACATATTTAAATCTTTATACAGTGCTTTCTATATGTTGACAACATATAGAAAGAATTCAGAATTTATACAAAACCTTTTGAGCTGTTGTGTTTACAGACAGAATGATGACACACACACACACACACACACAACCGAAAACATGACCTCCTTGTAGGTAACGAGGGACAGTTGATAAAAGAGAAGAAATGATAATTACTGCATTATAAATGATTTATAATAAATAACGACAGCTTTTTGGGTTGCCAGATTGTGTAGTAACATTTTTAACATGTACAACAGCAGACTGGACAAATAAACCCCCACCTCTTTTTTTTCTTGAAATGATTAAAGACATTAACATTTACATCTGCAGACACGATGGCCTATTAGAAAACATTAGCGTTTATTTTTAGCTTAACCACATTTGGTTGATGTCCAAAGCAAACCACATCTTAAAACTTGCATTAGCATTCGCCTACCTCCATCCTTCATGAGAAAGTCTTTGATGTCTTTGATGTGTGACATATCTCTCACAGGACAGTGACATTATAATCACACACAGCAACCTAAGGGATTTTTCTCATCTCGGAAGATTAAAATTAGTAAATACTATTTGGCTAAAATATCTCTATGATTTTAAAAAAGTGGAAAATAGTTTATTAGCTAATAACAGTTGAATTTATTGCAGCTTCTATAATATTTAAAAATGGTACACAAACCTGCTGTAGTATAAATGTCAGTGATGGGTAAATGGTTATGTGCTTGGGGCATCTGTAATCATCCTAAACTATAGTCTGATCCAACACAGTTGCTATTCTTTGACCCAGAAAGTGAAATTGAGTACAAGGTTGTAAATCTTGTTGCGTATATCGGTAAAACTGTAAAATCCGGAGGTAAAACAGATTTCTCTCCTTCCTCAGCTAATTAAAAGTCCAGCGTTGTCTCTGTGAGATGGCACTGTACCATTCTCCTGCAGCCAAAGAACTTGTTTGGCTTCTGTCCCTCAGCCAAGTGAGTGTGTGTGAGTTATTGTTTGGTGTTCTAAGCCATCCCATGCAACGAGAGCCTGGCCAGCCAGCAGAGGTCTGCTGCTGGCTGCTGTCACACCTGATACTTGACACTCCTGTTAGATTTATCTCCCCTCTTGTAAAACAGCCTGTGACTTGCTCTTTCCATCCAGAAAGGTAAGTGAGCCCACAGAGAATTCTCCTACTCTGGCAACACACACACACACACACACACACACACACACACACACACACACACACACACACACACACACAAGCCTATATAATAGTGGGAGGGGATGTTTTTTTTAACCTGGGTGTAACCAGAGATGAGGCCTGCGCGCCGGGGACGACACATGGGTGACACTTAAGCAGGTAGACTTGCCATCTGGTTCCAGCACGCGGGGTGGAACACTTGTATGTGGTTCCTGGAGGTGATAATTTAATTTTTTTGTGGTCGGTGTCCTGTCGCTGTTGTTGTTCTAGTAGTAAGATGCAGCAGACCAGTGGCCCAGTTGCTTCGGGGCCGATTCTGACCGCGCTGCAGGGGGGGTCGCAGGGGTCACAGTGTGTCTGCCTTCAATTCTACGGGGAGGGAAGACGAAGCGCTTCCTGCTAGTTAACTTGTCTCATTAATATTCATGCAGTCTTTGAGTACGTCCTGGTATACCTCTACCTGCGGCCCTTTAACCTCAGCTCAAAGTTTGAGTGTGTCTTCATGTCAGCTGCTATAAGCTAATAAAGCATTGTCTGTGGACAATCTCAGGATGTCATGTTGAGCTCTATCACCAGGCACAGAAACCTGACATTACTGAACAGAGCTAATTTTGCCTGATTCTTGCACAAGCGCACGATGCCATACTTCAAATATCGGAGGTGAATTTAGCAAATTCAATTCAGTTTTATTTGTATAGCACTAAATCACAACAGCAGAAACCTCAAGGTATTTGCTTTGTAATGTAAAGACCCTACAGTAATACAGAGAATATCCCAACAATCAGATATCCCCCTATGTGCAAGCATTTGGCAACAGTGGGAAGGAAAAACTCCTTTTTAACAGGAAGAAACCTGCAGCAGAACCAGGCAGCCATGTGAGCGGTTTGGGGTGAGGGGAGGGAGACAGGAAAAAAACACATGCTGTGGAAGAGAGCCAGAGTTTAATAATTAGTAATGATTCAATTCAGTAGTGGGGTATAAACACACAAGGAGAGAAAAGAGCTGAATGAAGAAGAAACACGTGACTCATCTGTGCATTATGGGAAGTACCCAGCAGGCTAAGCCTATTGCAGCATAACTAAGGGAGGATTCAGGGTTACCTGATCCAGCCCTAACTAAAAGCTTTATCAAAAAGGACAATTTTAAGCCTAATTTTAAAAGTAGAGTTTGAATCCAAATTGGGAGCTGGTTCCACAGAAGACGGGCCCGAAAGCTGCAGGCTCTGCCTCCCATTCTACTTTAAAATACCCCTAGGATCCACAAATAAGCCTGCAGTCTGAGAGTGAAGTGCTCTGTTAAGGTGACATGGTACTATGAGATCTTTCAGATAAGATGGGCCCTTGTATGTGAAAAGAAGGATTTTAGATTAGATTCTGGGAGCCAGTAAGGAGAAGCCAATGTGGGAGAAATATGCTCTCTCTTTCTAGTCCCTGTCAGTACTCTTATTGTAGCATTTTGGATCAATTGAAGGGTTTTTAACATGTGCACAGTTGAAAGTAAAATGCACAGGACTGATTTGTGTTCCTTGTTACCTCCTGAAGAGCTGCTGGTGTCCCATTAGGGCAGAAAGTGTGCATGGGTTCTTGAAAATCCATCAGAGAATATCCAGCCTGGACAAAAGTAATAATCTTTAAACTTAGAAATAAAGTAAATCTTTATTTGCTGGTAATGGCATGCCCACACACAACTTAGCATATTTATATATTATATATTTATCTATTTAGCATGTGCAGATAAGCTTTTGCCTAGATAGCTATCACCTGAAGTGGCTGGTATGAGCAAACTGTCATACTTACATGTTAGTTTGGAATAATTTAATATTTCCAGCTTAGACTTCAATATGCAGTTTTCTGTGAAAGCAGTCCCAGAGCATAGCTCCAAAGGCTCTTCAAATATCCGTGGATGCTCGCACGGCATTTTCCTTCCTCACTTTTCGTCTCTGTAGCACCACGTCCCCACCTCCCTCCGTCTCCATGTGTGGCGTACCAAGAAACAGATGGCGAGGGCAAGGATGACCGCCAGACAGAAGGAGGGAGAGAGTGAGAGGCAGAAAAACGACAAGGTAGGGAAGCGGGAAACCGTATCCAGAAGGTGAGAGACGGAGAAGCAGCGAGGTAGCAGATGTGTAAAACACAAATGACCTTGCAGAGTTTTGCGACTCGGTCCTGGCGAGCGCGAATCAAACCCCCCTGATCTCTCTCGCTGTGCACATCAGAGGCCGAACGGTGCCCCTTAGCGAGCTATCCTGGGCATCTCATACTGCTCATTAGCAGTCTGATTAAGACGTGTTTATTTATGTTGACGTGGGCTTTATTTACAGTAGTAATCTAACCTTTGTGCTGGGCTTACATTGGATACTGTGAGACAGATTTTATTTGGGAGACAGTTCCTGGCAGAACGAATATTACTATTTGAAGCTCTCTGGCAAACATCCGCGACAAGCTGGGGGCACGACCGACTCTCGGGTGGGTGGTGTTTGTGCAAATGTGTGTCGGTGAGAGAAAACTCAGACTCCCCAAGGCCAGACAGTAGGACACTGATGACCTTATCTGCTACAAGCTCCCCGCCTCTCCATCTCTCTGTGGAGAGGATCGCCCCCTCATCCCGACAAGCTTTACCCACCCCCATGATATAAGCACTGACAGGCATATAATTTCTGGCTAAATAATTAATATGAATTAATAATGAAAACAGTTTTGTGCTCAAACAGTCACAGACACTGGCTTTGTTTCACCGTGGGTGTAAAGTACACCAGCAGGAACGCGTATACAAACGTGGTATCTGCTGACTGACTACATTTCATCCAGGGAAGAGCATCCACACTGCTCTAAGGGTCGCACTCCTCATCTCCACTGTGCAACATGCAACAGCAGCAACAGATTAAAGCGCCCTCCTGACACTCTCTTTCACCTCTAACATTACGAGGGCCGCCGCTCCAGCAACGAGTAATTGGATCAATTGAAATGATGGTGTTGCTGAAATTAGGTTACTGGAGTGAATCGAGTTCCTGGTTAAGGGCACTTTTGTTTTATTTGCACAGATTGCATCAGGCAGGTAAGGCGCAGCGTAATAATTGCTTCGACTCTCCAGTCGGTTGATGTTATCTCACCTTGTGCTGGCTGAGGACGTATTTATCAGCCTATGACACCATTGAGATTGGCATCTTCAGACAATGTGAGTGTGCTTACTGGGTTGTTTAACTAATTACTCTATCAGGCAGGATAAACATGAGGGCTGAGACCACATTCTTACCAGGCTTTTAGAGCATATTACAGTGTGGGCCTGCAGCTTATTTTGTGTAACCTGCTAGCTATTTAAACTAATTAGTGGTGATTTTTTTAAAACACATTTGGAAAGATACTACACTGTCTGTTAATGTGGTATATTTGACATGCAGATATTGCCAAAGTTAATTGTCACAGACTGCAAACACGTGGAGAATGTCTGATATACGACTTGAGTCATACTCAGCATACTTCTGGACCGCGTAGCCCACCTGGCTAGACAATAACAGCTGTAACATCTGCCAACCCCAATAGAAATGTTAACAAGCAAAACTCTGGATGAATCTGAATCATTCGAACGTATCGTGAGAGACACGAAAGTGAAGCGAGCACCAAAGGTTGAGGAGAGGGGAGAGCAGCGGAGTGGAAGGGAGAACCTCCCTCGAGATATACCGTGTGATGTCTGATTGACAGCCTACACGCTAAGCTCACCTGAGCCTCTGACCTCTCTCTTTACACTTCTCCGTGGCTCTTCTCCTTTCTCTTTTTTTCCCTCTATCATCTGAGAGAGGGGTAACCTGAGGAGGGCCAGGCTGAAATGGCTTCAGGCTGCGACCTGCTCTAAGGGGAGGGGGGGTCACGGGGAGACAAAGGCCATTCAGGTAATCTACTCTGAGCTGGCCCGAGACAGCCAGGCTCCCAGTCCAGATAACACTGAGAGCACATCCAACCTGATGTGTTGTCATTTTAAAGCATGCAACTCTGACTACATTCAGCTAGCAAGTCCCAACTAAATGACAATGTATGTAATTTCTTCTCATTGTCTAAAACACGCATATGAGTAACTCAGCGGAGGCGGTGTCTGTGTCATTGTTTCCTAAAGCCCCCCTTTCTGTCTGTTCAGTGTTAATATATAAAAATGCACGAGCAGTGTTTCCAAAAATCTCTTAAAAGTTACAGATTTTCTACCAAGGTGGGTATTAGAGTGGATGAACTCTCAGCCTCAGTGAGCACTTAGGAAGGGTTGTTTTAAGTGTGTTTGTGTGTGTGTGTGTGTTGAAAGGGTAAAACAGACTGACAGGTGAGTAAACACAATACTGTGAAAGCCCCACTGAACATTCCTGAAATTACTATGCTGGTGCTGAAAATATTCCATAGAAAAGTACTAATCCTCTTCATGGAAGCTAATCTTGGGCAAATTCAGAACTTACAAACCACATAAGAGGACTTGGAAAGCCCTCCTTACATTCGCTCACTCCT
Organism: Perissodus microlepis; assembly: GCF_051167445.1. Classification (NCBI taxonomy): domain Eukaryota; kingdom Metazoa; phylum Chordata; class Actinopteri; order Cichliformes; family Cichlidae; genus Perissodus; species Perissodus microlepis. Next base: position 6,867,533 of record NC_140469.1, read on the forward strand.
AACAGCACCGTTTCACCGAATCAATACGCTTTGTGTTTGATTAGTTCTTCAGCAAAGTGCTCTAGACAGAAAGCTGATTAGTGGCTCTGATGTACATGTTCATTGCAGCAGGAATATTTCAACCCTTATCTACCTGACTAGCCCGCTCATGTTCGAGGACTCATGGCTACAGCAGACACAGCTGATAGTTACACTGATACAGCAGATGACTCTAAAAGCGGAGACACTTAGCAATTCTGTCTTACAACAAGAAAAGCTCTTGGGTTACAAAGCAATCATGGAAAAAAGAAGCCTTTGTGTCTTCACTTAGTGTGCTCGCCCTGAATTTGTGTGTTTTACTAGACTTTCTGGTTTCTTTCCATCCTAATAGACACAAATGTCAGGTTTTGGTGATATGCATGTATGCTAGTCGCGTATGCTAGTCACGTATGCTAGTTGTGTTAAAAGGGACGATAACTTAGCTTAAGTCAAAATACACATGATGGATTTTTTTTTGGCACTTCGTTGTTGACTTCATTTATCAATCTTGAGCAACTAAAGAATTTCCCAGCATGTTAAACTATTCCTTTTACAAAACTAAAGCAACTGGTTTGAAGTTTGAACACTTTGTAGCTATCGATAGCTTAACATACATTTCTCATATTTACTCTAACCTCAAAAAGTCTTGTTTTTATTTCATACTGCTGCCTGCTTGGAGTCATGCTGCATCCGTGTTCTCCTTAGGCAAAGAAAATCAAATTCCCTCGAGCTCAGGTAGTAGAAACATGGATGGCATAAACCATCCACTGAGGACACTGCAAATGCTGATTCTACTGTATGCTGATTATTTTCACTAACCTTAACCCAAACTTCCCAAATAGCGAAAAAAAAAGGAGAGGACTGCAGAAAGTTGTCTGTTTTGTTTGTGCCCACAGATCGTGTGCTGGCTCTGAGCAATAATATTCGGCTCCCGACTGAAAGGGAGCCCACTGTCCCATCCCATCTCAAAGGTTCTTTAAAGTGTCACCATGGACCATTAGCCTTGACTGAGCTGCTCACCCCGGGCTTCTTCCCACAAAGCCACAGTGATGAAATGATATCTGCAGCTAAACTGTAGGTTTGAATCTGCGTTTGACTCCCCCCACCCCCTCACCCTCTCGTCCATCTTTTCCATCTCCCTCCTCCTCCTCCTCCTCCTCCTCCTCGTTTCTCTGAGCAGGTTTCACTCTTGTGCCTGTCATTCTTCTGCCTTTTGTATCTGTGGGCCTTTTTGCTATTGAACGCTGCTTTCTCTCCCACCCCCACACCCTCTCTGCTCTCCTTCTCCCATCTCCTCCCCTGCTCTCCCTCACTCACTCATTCACTCTAGGGCCTAATTATGAGATAGCTTCGAATAAATACATGTATCTCTTCTCCTGCGAGGGTGAAAAATCCTTGTGCTCCACATTTTTCTTTTTTTTCCCCTCTTTTTTGACAGTAGGTTGAATTCTCAGCTCAAGGAGGTTTTATTCAGCGAGGTTCCTCTGCAAATCGGAGTGGTCGCTGGGACGGGAGATTTCCTGGGTGCGGTAATTGTGTCTCATTAATTCTTACTGTAATGCTGGGTAGCTAAACAGGCTACGCAATTAGGGGGCTGAGCCCTGAATAGGTTGGCTAATCAGGGGACAAAAGCTGTGGCTCAGAGGCCATTAGGCCTGGAGGAAGTGTTTTCATTGTGAGGAGTGGTCTGTGATGCCTTCATCTCCCTCCAGTGTGGGTGGGGAAGAATCCTCAGTGGGGTTCTTCCACTTCTAAACCTTTCCTGGTCAGTTCATAAAAAAAAAGTATACTACTGCCATCTTTGAGCACAAGAAAAGCTTGCATTCTGCTTTGGATTATTTCAGATCAACAGTGGATTTGCTGGATGTAACAAAACAAAACTTGTCGATATTTCCTCAAAATTTCATTGTGCCAACTGCTCCGTAGCCTGTTAGGATCCACATAAAGGGCTCAAATTTTTTTATTGAGAATATGCCAATTTGACCGCTCCCACTGCTCTCCTCTTCCTCTTCAGTATGTGGCCCAGCAGCCCATCACGCGTTCCCCCAAACTGTCGACTCAGGAGTCTGCAAGACCTTCCTGCCATCCGGGAAGGGTCGAGGAAGGAAGAGAATAGCAGATCCCCAACATTATCTCCCTGCTCGCCTTTCTCCTTCTCCTCTCTCCCCCCTCTGCGAGCTTTATCTTTCATCCCTGTTAATCACATCGTCAGGCGGGCTAGACGGAGAATAAATGAACTATCCTGGTCATTAAAATTAAGCACTGAATTATTGACATGCAATTAGCCTGCCTTTTTTTTGTCAGGAGAGACTGAAAACTTTCCACCCCAGCAAAAGGGGAGAAATTATATGACTGCTGTAATCATCAGAACTAAAAAAAAAAAAAATACAATTAAAAAATTTTGTGTAGAAAAAGATATAACACGTAAAAATCCCATTTATCACATAATAAGAGCACAAAGTGTGTTTCCATCTCATTTAGCTGAGTTTTATTCCCATAAGGAGCGGTGCCTCGTTATCGAGGGGGCCTGTGCCGCCGCCACCTCTGGATTATGTGGATTATGTTAATGTCGGGGAGGCACACGGACGCGCTAACGTTAGGTGATCTCTCGCAGCTGTACATTCCCGTGTGGCGCTCTTGCTCCTTTCACTTTAGCGTTGAGTAAATCACGTTTATATTAACCAACCAGTTTGGTCCCTCTTCGCTGTAATCCCCTATCACTCAAAACACAACCAGTTAAAGAAAGAAAAAATAAAGTAAACAATATTTTGGGGGCGATGCGCCTACTAGCTCTCCTTTGGCACTCGCTTCCAATTACAGTGACAATTGCCTTCGTAATTTCATGAATAGCAAGAAACACTTACTGTGCTTGTTAGTCAAATACACATTCTGCCGCCTTTTCATAGCAGCAGAGCAGGAGTTTGACAAGCTGTTTACGCTAAGCCTGACTAAATCAAATTCACAGTTTGCCTTCCCTTCCTCGGTAATCTCATTTTGTTTACCGCTAACGCTAAGTACATTAGCATCTGCAAGGCCTGTCTGTATTTGCTCTATTTACCCCTACTGTAATGGCTCTAAGCCAAACGGGGACTAATGTTATGAAATGAGGGTAACCAGCTGTATATTCATGAACAACTCTCGACTAATCTGACACACCGAGGCAGGGATCCGGAGCAGGCAGAGCGGCAGACGGAGAGTAAACTGACAGAAGATGTGGGTTTTGCTTAAGTGAATGGCGATATTAGCCGCTTCTAAGCTGCGATATTTTCTTTCCCTCCTTCTTGGGTGTTTATTTTGGGAAAGCGAGGAAGGGTAAGTCCCACTCTCAGGAAACCAAAAGATACACAGTAGGCTGTAATGGTTTGGGTCAGATCATTCTAGAGCAGAGGCTACTTAAGGTTTACATAGGAAGTAAGGGTATTTTGAACTTTTAAGCAGGGAGGAAGTGACATCAGGGTCAAACTTGGTCAGGTTTCTATGCCTCTGCAGCTTTTTCTCTCCTGGCCTTTCACACGAAGCATGCAGCGACTATCAGATCTCACCTGTTGTATTTGTCTTCCTGTTTGTCCTTAGTTCCAGGGTGTGATCGCAGGTTCCCATAACCTGTGGCCTCCATGCCTCATTAGGCAGCCTCATCCCACATGAACACTTCCCTGGGTGGCAGACAGGCGCTGCCTTTACACTGTGTCCTAATGAAAAACCAGACCGCAAGTCGTGAGGTCTCACTTTAAGTTTTCCAGCTGTGTCAAACAGTGAGTAATATTTTTTTCCCCTGCAAAAGCAATAATTGGGAGCGAAAAAGGTTTGGTGGCCTTGAAAGTGGACAGCATGAGGAAAGGAGACCCCTTAATCACTTTGTCTGGAGCAAACTAGAGCATGTTGAAAAGTGTTTTTATTTTTTAAAATTGAATATTACAGCCTCATTTGAATGAGTATGTATGGCTACATTACACAGATAGACGTACAGGTAATCAAAACCACAAAATAACACATAAAAACAAAAAAGTGGGAATTAAGTTCCCAGTTTTTAATACTAAAATCAGATGCTATTTATACACTGTGAAATTGAAATGACACTGTCTAGTGGGAGTGAATGTAGGAGAACAAAAACAAATAAGATCAAAGTAAGCTGATTTTAAGATTTAAGACGGAAAGAGTCACTCCCTCACCTTGTCACCCCTCCCTCTTTGAATGCTTGTGCAAACAAGTGATTAGGAGGACTGTTAACAAAGCGATTTATTTCTAACTGCAGTCTTGACTGTCTTGCTAATGTCACTGCCCAGTACAAAGTGGCTACATGAAGAATTTAGCCCCTCCACAGAAAACAATCCAAAGCTTGTTTTAATGGAGCGGTTCCCAACCTTTTTTGCGCCACGGACTGGTTTATGTCCGAAAGTATTTTCATGGACCAGCCTCTAAGGTGTCGCGGATAAATACAACAAAATAAAACCAGTTCCGGTACCAAAAAAAGAAGATTTATTTTCATAACACTCGGGAAAAGACCCAGGAAAACCAAGTTAACAATAAAAACGATAAAAAAAAAATAACGATAAAAACCAATAAAACCCCTGAAAACCATAAATTTCACACCCGAGCCTCAACTTTCGTGGCCCGGTACCAAATGTCTCACGGACCGGTACCGGTCTGTGGCCCAGATACATTGAATGCATTAAAACCACTGTTTTAATGTATATACAGTGGGCCATAAATTTTCTAGAAATTACTTGAAGGTGGTGGATGTGAGAAACAAAGCAGCTAACCTGCTAGCTGCTTTGTTTTTTGTGACCATGTGAGAATAAGGAGGTAATCACCTGGTGAATTTGCAGCTAGCAGGTCCTCCCTGCATCTTCCACTGCACCCTTACTTAAACCATATGTCCATTAGAGTGAATGCAGCTTATATCCTGGTGTGTGCTACATGTAAGGGTGTCTGTGGAAAATATTCTTGATTCTTAAAAACGTGTGAAAAGTTGTTGTCTAACAGTGGGAGCCACAACGGCAGAACCCCTCCTACACCAGTCTATTCAGATATTTGTATGTTAGAAAAGACCCCATGCAGAATTTAATCATTTAAAATCCTGTGTGCTTTAATTGAAGTTTCTTTAGATAACACAGCTTGGCATATAAATAGTATTTTTACACCAACAAGGTGACTCCTAAAGGGATATTTAGCTGAAACCTTTACATATATTGGCACGGTGTTCAGTGTGTCCTTACAAAATCTGAGGAAACTGGACAAGCAGAGGACAGAAAACCAAAGTGACAGGACTGAAAAAACCTATCTACAGCAGATGAACAGTATCTGAAATCTTGTTCTGAAAATGGTCTGAGTGGATTTCTTTTTGATCAAATAAACCTTCAATATATAAAGAAGAGGTACGACAGAAATGTAAAACACTGTGGAAGCGCTGTCATGGTTTGGAGCTCCATTGCAGGCAGTGGTGTTCGGGACCCACCAAGCAATATCATCGATAGTGTGTGATAGGAAATGGCTTTATTTTCACCATGATGATCATTGTAAACACACTGTTCAGTAAAAACATTCCCTGATAGAAAAAAATACAGTGAAACACTATCAGTAATGGATTGGCCTCCCGGAGCCTGGACCAATACTTTACCAATGTAATGTGAGATCATCTAAACAGAGAACAGGACAATGGGCAACAAACATCCAAAGAAGAGGTTTAAAGGCCCTTTATACAACTGCATTGGTCACTTTGCGCCCTGCCAGTAACACCATTACAAAGCTAAATCTTGCCAAAGCTTGCTGTTAAGGTGCTGGTAGCTACTCCAGTATTATCATAGTTATAAAAACATTAGTTTTTGCAACTCAGACAAGACTAAATCAGCACTGGTATCTGAGGAGAAGAACTCAAAATGAGAGGCAAAGTACAAGAGTTCAGGTTGTGTTGAGGAATGAAGGTGATCATACTAAAATGTTGATTTTCAAACTAAAACTCTCTTTTTACCTTATATACTGTATTGCAATGTATGTTTACACATTTTCCAATTAATTCCTGAACATATTTCTAATTTGTCTAGCAAAAAATAATTGGACCCCTTCCCCCTTAGTTTGAGTGGTTTTTACACTTTTCTTTTAATAAAATCAAAGCTGCTCCCACTAATGCACTACTATGTACACACGTTCATCCCTGCTCCTAAGCAATGAAATCTTGTAGGACTTCAGCACTTCATGCCTGTGCTTGATTTTCTCCCATTTTACAAGGATCAAACACGGTCGGACCGTAGCTGCATTGCTAGGCTCATCCAGTCTAGTGCAGCAGCGCTAAGAAGCTTTAGCAATGGGAGTATTTCATACCCTGTGGCAATGCAATCTCTATATCCCAGTGTAATTATCAGGATAAGACATTTTCCCTCCATGGTGAAGGCCAAAGTTTCCAGCTATGGCGCGTGGAGATTTGATTTGATTGAAAAGGCTGTGCTTGCATGGCACGTCCTGACAGGCTCCGGGGGGGCTTCTGCAGCTCATACATTAAGCCTCTGTGTCCGTGCACAATAGTTGTTAAATGCATGACTATTTTTTCCTCTTTCTCTGAATTATTGCTGCATAGAATTGTGAGAAACTTTCGCACAATGGCTGCAGAAGTGCCCTGAAAAAGTCCAACAAAATTAAACATAGATTGAATTTTTGAAATGAGAAAAAAAAGGTGAAGCTTCGTTGCTTTTTCGATGGCAGGCTGGTCCCTTTGTAGCTTATTGCGACATTTTACTCGTACACGTAACGAAACGTGAAAACAAACTGTCCAACTGGAGAGGACTGGAGGTCAGCAGGATAACATCTCGTTCTTTGGCCTCTTGGGGTTACACACACACACGCACACACACACACACACACACACACACACACCCACCCACCCACACACACACATTTCCACACTACAATATAATGGTTCCAGCATAACACACATGCATGTTGCATGTTGGTTGATTTCTACTTGCATGAATGATTAGTTTCTAAATTCCTTTCTTTCATGTCGGATCCTGATTCTATATGCAAAGGGGATTACAGAGAGCACACCACTAAATTCTCTGCTCAGCTGGTTAAAAATTAATAGGAATGCCAGTGCCTGGGTATTGTGTTACTTTTTAACCACACTGTCTTTTCAGTTTATTCAGTCTCCGGAAAACAAATGTAACATTCCTTTACCTTTAGTCGTAACTTTGTCTTCTTGCTTCCTCCCTCCCTCCCTTTCTTTCCTCCTCCTTCTTCTTTTTCCTCTCCTGTTGACTCTGATGCCCGGGCTTCCTCTTAATTGGTATTTCTGTTGAGCTTTTCCGAGTGTGAAACAACAGAGCGTCACACCTCAAATGCAGCGTTTATTCATTATTTTGCACACAGTTATCCGACAGCGGGAAACCTTATTAGGCAAGCTAATTTAAGGGGTGACTGGCAATCCAATTAGATCTAATTGGAGGCTGATAGAACAGCCTTCAGAGGTAACCTGCGCTGACTCCGGCCACCGCTGCATCCTCACGCCCCTGGATGTCTTTCTCCTCCCTGCGTGAACATCGCAGCCTCCTCGCCAAGATTTAGTTAGTGAGACAAACTCCTGCAATCAAGTAATAATGAGATTGTTGCATTACACGGTGCAACAATGGAGATGTATTCATGGTGGTTTGACGGTGTGGAAGGGGCTGCGTGAGAGGGTAATTCTTACAAAAGAGGCCTTCTTAGAAAACTGCTAACAATGTCAGGGTTATTGAGGCGTTATCTCGGGGCTTAGCCCACCCTGAGCAAAGACTTCACTTACTCTCACACACTGGTAACCTCTCGGTCAACACATTACAAGACTACAAAACGTAAAAACATGATTTATAATATTGCTAATCAAATGGCTTAAAATAGCACAAAAAACATCACAAAAACCGCACAACATAAAGTCACTATTCTGTTAATTATAAAGGCTGGCCTATTACCATAACAACTTCACCAACACCACTGCCATAAACACACTTCCTGAATCTTCAAAATAATGATGTGTGCTTTGCTTTTAGTATTTTATTGTTGCTCTGGGTGAATCTACTAGAGTGGCTTTGCATCATTCCAAGTTCAGATTCTCTGTTGGTGTGTGTGTGTGTGTGTCGTTTGTGTATATGTGTGTCTCATATACTCAAATTTTGAAAGTAGGACTATGGGGTTATATGGTTCGGATGCCTGAGATGTCTAGTGTATATCAGGGGTACTGCTGTCGCTAACTACCTAGTTACTACTCTGACCTCATCATTGGAAACTTTAGTCTTCCTTAATGTGTTCACCATTAAAAACAAGACTAACCAAACAAGCCACAACTGTTAAAATACAGCATAATTACAGTGATCCCCTGCTGACGTTCTAAGTTTGCTCACTTACAAAGAAATTATTTTTATGGTGGTTTCATTTTAATGGAGAGACACAGAATATCAACCAAAAAGCCAGGAAAACCCCACATATTACATAAAAGCATGATTTGCATGTCACTGACTGAAATAAGGATTTGATCCCTCACAATTAAGCCAGAGTTAGCTGTGTGTCCATGTGGCGCACAGATTACAATCAATATATCAATTAGAGATCCTCCTGATTTCAGCTCATTATTTGTCTAAAGCACATCTATGCACAGAATCGGTTTCTTCCATTCCAGGCTCTCTACCACCATGGACGGGAGCAAAGAGCTGTCAAAGGATGTCAGGGAGAAGACTGTAGATGTGCACAGGTTGGACTGAGCTGCATGACCATCAGTAAGACGTTTGGTGAGAAGGTGACAACTGCTGGTGTTGTTCATTCAGAAATGGAAGAACAATAAAATGCCCATCGATCACCCTCACTCTGGAGCTATGTGCAAGATCTTGTCTCATGCAGTCAGGAGGATTGTGAGAAAGGTGGTGGCTCAGCCCAGAACTACAGAGAGCTACAGGTGGAGCTTGTTAATGATCTGAAGGCCAGTCGGGACTACAGTCAGCAAGAACACCGTTAATAACAGCACACTACAGTGTAATGGCCTGAAATCCTGCAGTGCCCGCAAGGTCCCCCTGCTCAAGGAGGCACATGTACAGGCCCGTCTTAGGTTTGCCAGTGAACATTGAAATGATTCAGAGAAGGTTTGGGAGAAAGTGCCGTGATCAGAGGAAATCAAAATCAAACTCTTTGGCATCAACCCGACCCGCTATGTTTGGAAGAAAAGAAACACTGAGTATGACCCAGAGAACAACATCCACACAATCAGACACAGAAGGTGTAACAGTTATGCTCTGGGGCTGTTTTTCAAAAAGAAAGAAAGACAGAAAAAAAGGAAAAATAGACTTCAGTGTCTCCCTAGCGTCTCATTTCCTGCACTGTATGTCTAACACAACCGTAGTATAAAAAAAGCCTTAAAGTGAATGCAGCTAAATGACATCGAGTCCTGTCTGTCACAGTTCCATGCCAAAGACATAAACATCACATATGACTTACTGCTGTTGAATTAGACAGCATTCAGATCTACAGCTATTTTTACCGTTTGTGTGTTTGTTTATGACCGTTACACATACTGAAAGGGAAACCTGTTAAACATTTCCTTATTTTTCTGTCATGTACAGTTCATGACAAATTTATTAGATCACCTGTCATAAAAACAAAGAAACACAAATACTTTGGAAATGTGTCAAAATACTTTGTTGCTTAAAACTAAAATGAAAAAACAAACTCACATTTTCATACCCAAATTTTAGTGGACTTAATCAAGCATAAAATCCAACCAAAGCCTGTTCAGGAGTGCAAGTAATAGTACTGTAATTTGGCATCTTAATCAAAACATTTTTTAAATACTAATAGAAAATGACAATAATAATTTTTTAGCATCAAAAACATTTTGATTAAAGAGCTTACATTTTATATAATGAGCAATAATTTAATTTAGGGTGGATGTAAAGTGTTATATATGCTCTTACAGTGCTGGATGTGCATATTTAAATGTGTCCAAATTAAAATGATGAGGTCAGCAAATGCTCTGTCTGTTTGAAAGGAGCAGCCAATCAGAAAACTGCTGGCTTAGATAAATGAGGGGCGCTAAAACAGCTCGTCTGAGGACTTAGAATAAAACAAGATCCGTTTGAACTGTGAATAACGGAAAGCTACTTTAGTAGAGTCCAAGAATAGAAAAATGGAATTGGTGCTCTTTAAATATTTGTTCCGCCATTTAATATTAATCCAACCATGATGAGAACTTTTAATCTGCTCGGAAAAAATTGAAATTTTCCAAATTTCATGGCAGCTAGATATAATCTGTTTGTCGAGGGAGGAGATAAATGGTAAATGGCCTGCATTTGTATAGCGCTTTACTCAGTCCCTAAGGACCCCAAAGCGCTTTACACTACATTCAGTCATTCACCCATTCACACACACATTCACACACTGGCAATGGCAAGCTACGTTGTAGCCACAGCTGCCCTGGGGCGCACTGACAGAGGCGAGGCTGCCGGACACTGGCGCCACCGGGCCCTCTGACCACCACCAGTAGGCAAACATGGGGTTAGTATCTTGCCCAAGGATATTTGGCATGCAGTCAGGAGGCAGCCTGGGATCGAACCACCGACCTTCTGATTAGTGGCTGACCTGCTCTGCCACCTGAGCTACAGCCACCCACATAAGATCAAAAGCAGAATAGCTACTAAATAGGCCCTGAGATAAGATTATTTTGGCAACTACTGTCACCAAGAATTAACTTACAGGCTAAGCCGATTGAATATTATTTCAAGTGGAAGCAAATTCAAAGAAAAAAAGAATAAATAATTTGAAGAAACTATTGTCAAAAATATCTAAGCGGTCCGTTTTGCCCCAGCAGAGGTGACACGTTGACTCGTCATCGATCGTGAGGACACAGGGGGCTAAACCGATTCATATGTACAGTAGAAGGGACAAAAACAGATAAAAGCTGTTTGTCTGCAGGCATGAGGCCAGCCTCTGGTACCCAGGGAATTATATTACTAATACTTCCTTCATTTTCTGGGGGGGCGGTGGGGTTGGTTGGTCCCTATCTGATTGGCCACTTGCTCGCTTTGGAACATGATGCAAGCAATCACAGACTTCTTTTGAAATACCTAAAGCACCATTTGCATTTCTAAACATCCAGTGAACATTTGCTCACTGAAACCTGGATTAAGTGTGTGTGTGAGTATTTCCCGTACAGTAAAAGCCCTTAAAAATAAATCACGTTCTCTTTTAAAAGAGTACCCCCCCAAAAAAACAAAACAACGTTATGTGAGATGACAACAGCAGGCGCAGGGCCTTTGCTTTTTAAAGATCTGTCATCATAATTCATCTCTGAATTTTAGCTGACAGGAAGCAGCAAAGCTGTTGAGCACATTCTTGGAGCAGAACCATGAATCATGTTGCAATGAGATCTTGCAGAATTTTACAACATAGAGGGTGGACACCTGTCATTCATGAGCAAGGCTTTACCTGTGACAAGCTCTCCATAATAATATAGGAAGGAAAAGGAATGTGAAGACTTTCTTTTTCTAATCTACTCTGATGACTGTTTTTACTTTTCAGTGTTTTGGGTAAAGTTATTATTACGTTTTTTTAACATCTCCTTCTATGATGCTTGAGTATAATGAAGCAGTGCCCAGCTAGTATTTCAGCTTGTCATGATTTGTGGAACAGGAATAGAGATTTTAGCTATTTAGATTCATTAAAATTGCTTCTGGGAATGCAATTACCAATGCAAACAGTCCGCCGACTGGGCTCATTGGAATTCCACGCCATATAGAGAGGAGCGCCTCCGCCTCGCTCCGGCAAAGGCACACAGCAGACAGACAAGCTGTCAGAATCGTTATCGTCGGGACTTCATCTCGTTAATTTGGTAGATGGGAGCGCGGGTATTTGCCCTGTGGAAAACTAAACACACTCGCAGGGTTTCTCTCACCCACCCCCTCCCACCTTCCCCAGTACATGGAGAAACCAGCTTGGCAGCCAGGGCCCACACATAGCCTGCGGTCATATCACACCCAACAGCCTGGCTGGAGTCAATATGACCGCGGGCGAAAAAGGGTGGTTAGAGCTGGTCCCCCTCAATCTGAGACCTGGCACGGGTGCTCATTCAATGAGTGTGCTTCCCCACTCCCCCCTCTTGCCCTCACACAAACCGAATGCACACTTCAAAACTTGCTTGCAGTCAGCCCCCTGTCACCCCCCCTTCCACCGCCCCCGCTACTTTCGTTCAGCTCTTCCCTTCCTCTCCACCAACTCCACTCTCTGGCTCATGCTCAACATCTCCTTGTTTTTGTTGCAAGTTGTACATAATTTTTTTATTTATTTATTTTTCTTGTGAAATTGAGCAGTGAAGGTGCGTGCGTGTGTGTGTGTGGGGGGCACAACATTTTGACAACCAGATTTGATTTGACAGCAGATGCACCCTCTCTTTCCCTTCTCTGCTGACCTTGCAGACCAGTGTAAAAGAGACCAGGTTGGAAAAGAGGTGGATTCTGGTGGAAAGTTTCCTTTTATCAACTGGAGTTTGGTGGTTGTTATGTGCCTCTCTGTTCCCTCCATCCCGACCCTCTCCACCCCTCCTCCACGAAAAATTTCACGGAGCAAGTGAGTCTGAAGTGACATTGGCGAAGCTAAATGACACTAAAACGTAGAATTAAACAGGCCGAAACAAAAGAAGTGATTTGATTCCTTTCACTACCGGTGAGCGCTCCTCAATTATTAAAAAGCATCAGGCTTTATTTTGAAAGGGTCATCCTCTGAGTCACACAGAATCCCAGAATCCTGTTTTGTGTGCCTGCCACTATTATTATTATTAATTTTGTCAGCTGAATATTTATGACTGAAAACACACATTTCAAGCAAAGCAGTGCCGAAGCTCCCCACGTTGATCCCCGCCAAACACATCTCAAAGAGAATATGCGAACACAGACCGCTTTATTGCAGTGTGTGTGTTTGTGTGTGTGAACAGCTCTGTCAAACGTCTGTTTACCATCTTGTGTTCCCAGAGCCACAAACCTCTCGACACAGGCTACATCTATTTTTCCTGCTGAAAGATGTCTTTAAAACAACAGCGCTGTGCTGTCGCTTTAAAGATGTCAGTGTTACAACCTCAGAGGACAAATTACAGTCAGCGTAGCATGCGCTGTATGAGATTAAGCACGCACGTGTGTGTCTGTGTGTGCTTCAAAACAAAATTGTAGAAAACAGTTGCAGAGCTGGGTTTAAATGTTTAATGGCTGAAGATTTTGTAACATTTTGTAAATGGACTGCATTTGTTAAGTTCTTGAGGCTTATTGAATAATAGCCCATTACTCTTGAAGACATACTTATTTAGGACTTTTTATACTATATACGCTTTTCCTATCCTACCCACATGTATCACTGAAAACAATGATACACATGGGGTTAGTATTTCCCCCACTTTGACATACAGACATCAGATTAGAGGAAGACCCAGTCTACCTCCTGATGTTTGATCTCTGCAAGTGGATACTAACAATACAGATGTGTAGCCACACATCTGTCTGCTTCCAAGGTACTGGTGCCTAATCGGCGTTACATCACTTCCATTTTCCCAAGATGTCAAGCTGACTGTGACATCACTGGTCAAGCCCAATCATCTTTCTGCTGGCCTTCTTCAGGCCAATCAGCCTTCAAATCTCACTGATCATCTCTCATTCTTCCTTGCAGACGCCTTTGTGCAACCTACCTCCTCCTCATCATCACTCACGCCTCCATCTCCACCACCAGCGTCTAGACTCCGGGGGGGGTCCTGCCTAATCCCTGTCACCGCTGGGATTACGTTCTGCTGTGAATGGCCATCGGAGTCTAACCGCCAAATACCTCATATTGAATTCTGTACATCAATAAATCATGTTCAGTTCCTTCTAATGATCTCCCCTTATTGAACTGCTGTTAATTGCATTTTTAATACAAGTCTCTGAATGCTAAAACCCTGTAAAAGATGTCTCTGCTACAGGGAAATTCTAGTGTTTTGTAGGCTACTTATGACTGGACGCCCTGCATAAAAACAACACAAATTTGTGAATTTTACGGATCCCAACTTGCCGTGTAACCTACATACATACGGACAAACGAGAAAGAAACACAGATCATCCAGTTCTCACGAGAAGGCAGCAGCAGGGAGAATTTCATGGTGTGATCCAGGAGTGGAAGCTGTATCACAGCTGCTCTTGTACATGTTTCAGGATGTCAGTGGGGCACTTTGAACTCTTGTTAGCAGAGTTGGAACCACACGTGAGGAGGTAAGGGAATCATTTCAGAGAGCCGGATTAGTGTCCAGCTGTGTGTCTGAGGTAAAACTGTATTTATTTTATGATTTCCATGTCATTGCATATTCAGGACAAGTGCCTAATTTGAGCTATGAGTTCAGTTGTTGCCATATGCAATAATCTGATTGTTCAGATTTGTTTATTCTGAGCTGAAACATCAGAAACGTCAAGCTTGGTTTGAAAAACTCAATGACTCAAATTCATCTTGAGTAATTATGCATTGACTGGATTTTATGCAAAGGGCCGTTACTCACCGGGTCCTGTGTGAGTGATCGTGGGTCATAATGGCTACATCTGTCTCTCTACATTCAGCTGCTCCAAAAAGGTCAGAGTACAAGAAAAAGTAGACATTTTGAACTTAGTTGCTTTCCTGCCAAAGTTACTGTTGATATAGGTATTGTCTAGTCAAGCCAATTTATTCATAAGTACATTTTAAAACATCAAACTTTGACTAAAGTACACCTTAAAGGCATAAATCAGAGCAGGAAAATACAGAAAAAAACAGACCAACAAGAAACAAAACAATGCAAATTGAGTAAAAATACATAGCTTTAGTATGCAACGTTTAAACTTCAAATATATTTGGACACAAAAGAACCACGTCAGCTTTATTTGTATGTTAAGGTCAGGTCCCGATGAGGTACTAGAGACCAGCTGGCTGCTAATGTGAAACTGGTCAGTGAGAGCTTCACGGTGCTAAATCAAAAACCTCCTTGCAATTGCTTTAGCAGCTAGCAGGTTGCCATCGGCTTTTATTTTGAAGGTGAATGTTTGCTATGGTCTTTTTTATCTTGAAAAAGTTTTAAAATATTAATAGAAAAGAATGTCTGCTACACACCAAAGGAATCACAAGGACAGTTCGTGTAGTACCTGTTTTTGCAACTGATGTCACCTGGTGACTTGAAGCAACAGCTGCCAATCACTCAAATTTCTTGCTAGCGATTGTAGGTTGTTAGGAGGTCATCGACTGGTCTCTAGGCCTGTGTGACTGAAGCCTAAGTATCACTTTTGAGGCTGTCAGATGTGGTGTATATCTTCTTATCTATCTCTGGAAAAAGCAAATATATAATAATATATGTCTCAAATCTGCACTGTATTCATTTAGGCTCAAATTACCCAGGAAGTGATGATTTTTCAGGTGACTGTGCGAGAATATTCCTGGCTCAGATGCCCAGCTCATGTGTTGCTCCTGCTCTCAGTAAGCAGAGTAAATACACAGCAGATCACTGCTTCAGAGCAAAACATCCCAAATATAGATTTCACTGTCATCTATAAGTATGCAAACGAACTGAGTGTCTGCCCGTAGATGGACGGCTCATGGCTGCTTTCCAGGTTCTCTCATTTTAATACTCAAATTGACGCCTCGCTCCTTTTGTTACTGCATTGCACCGAGCCTCTCGTCAGCCAAGAAAAACAAAAAAGTCAGTTATACGGCAGCAATTGATGCGACAGGCATTTAGCGAGGCGATTTCTATGGTAACAATCCTCAGGAACATTTTCATTTCCAGCATCAAATGGGGAAAAAAAAAGCCAACAAAAAAAAAAACCACGTAGCCGTGATAATTAGCGCTGTGTGAGCTGCTTAATTTGTGTGTGTATGAGTGTGGAACCTGCTTTAAAGGACTTCAAAAAAGCCTAAAGGAAAAAACACAGTTTGGTGTTATACGACATCTCACCACTCTCTCTGCTGTCAGTCAGCATTAGGGACTGTTTTTTGCCTGTTGTATTTTTCTTTTGTAATCTAAAGCACCCTCCTTTTTAAAAACGACTCTGCTAATTACTTTATTTAATCGGGCGCCGGCCGAGGAATTATTTTCGTAGCCCGGAGCTAATTTTGAACCTGTAACAATAGCTTTTGGAATATCAGTTTAAGATAAAAAGCTTTTATAGCTAATCCTGGAGGCTGTTCTATCTACACATTTCGAGTTGCACTTTCATGTAGACCCTTCAAGATCGCGAGCGCTCTGATGTATTTGTATTGCACCTGAGGATAATCTGAAAACCAATGCAATTAGTGTGATTGAGCACAAAGCGAGGATGAGTATGATATGCAAGAAAAAAACATGTTAGCCACAATATCCCAGTAAACATCCTTGAAACCTCACTGTTCTCTCCTTTTCTGACAACACCTGTTCTTTCCCTAGCACCCCTTATCCCACTTTTTTCTCCCCCTAGTTCTGAATTAGGGAATCCAAGCACAAGACAGCAAATGGTGTTTGAAAGACCCCCCTACCCCTTCCCTTGAAAAAAAAGACAGAGTTGGGGGGTTTTAGCGGTGGTGGAGGGAGGTAAGAAAAAAAAATCAAAGCGAAATCGGCAGAATGCGTACTTTCAGAGGCCGCGGCACAGTTGAACTGAGCAGGCCCAAGTCCTCTGAAAAGGAATGGAGACAGCCTGAATGCAAATTAAATCCCCCTCATTCCTGCAAATATTGTCTTAGCCATTAGTGCGGGCTTGACTAGAAAGGAGTGGTCCCACTCATTGTCGCTCGGCCAGAGAGAAGTCAGGAGAAGAATTCTTTTCAGTGGCCGTCTTGGGGGCTCGGTGCACTTGGGCGCTTGTTTGGTACCATTCAAACGCCACAGACCGTGGCAACAAAGAGAGCTTTCAGCGTACCTCACTGTAAAAGCATGTGAAAAAAGAAGAAAGGAGTCGGATAGGAGGAGGGAGGAAAGGGGCTTTGGTGGGGAGGCGGTGGACGGGTTGAAAAGGGTTGAGCAGCACTGGAAAAGTTTAGGTGTATACTGTGAGTGGAGCTGGGCCTGTGTGTTGTTTTTCAATCGTCTGGTTTATTTGGCTAGGTGCGATATGGGAGCACTTCATGCAGCTTGAACAGTTGGCTCTACTGGGCGAGGAGCTGTGGATATTTCACACACACACACACATATATATATGCGCTTATGCACAGCCCTTCTCTTTTGGCCTGTCTTCTAGTCGCACCCATGAGAAGACAAAAAGAGGCGTTTCAGCACAAAGCCATACCTGTCTTGTCTCCTTCTTAAGCTCTTTGTGTATAGTTCTGAATTTTTACACATTTTTCCCAGCGAGCTCTGCTTTACGCGTCATCTCTTGTAGCCATTTTGTTCAAAAACTTCTTGACTGAGGAGGCGTACAGTGTGCTGTTGGCCCAAAGTGACTTTCATACACAGGGAAGACAGCGATTTTTATAACACGGTGAACATATAGCTGAAAGGAGGGCACCCCTCCTGTCCAAGATTCCTAAAATTCGGCTCTTAAACGCAAATATGACTGTTGTGTTTGAATCTGCACGAGAAAGCTCAACCTTTGGTTATACTCTGCCACAGGCCTCACGTTAAAGAACGCAGAGAGAGGCTTATGGAGAGAGAACTCACCGAGCCGGCGCACAGGAGCGAAGAAATCATCGAAAAAGCGCAGCGCAGGTTTGTGTTTGTGTGTACAGGTGAATCTGAGGCGTGTGTGCAGAAAGCAAAACAGCCCTTGGCATCCCAGATTTGTTTTGACTGGTGCATTCGCAGCTGTTGCATGGGACGGGCGAGGAAGGGCCCGGGCCGAAGTAAAACAACCAAATTCTTACATTTCGTCCTCTTTTCTTTCACTCTTCCTCCTCTCCTGTCTTGGGGGAGATGGCTCCCGGCCAGCCACCTGTATAATCAAGCCCTTCATTTCTACTTTATTGACAGATGCTACTTCAAGCCTCGGTTGGAGGAATACGGTTTGCTTTTTGAACCTCTGGGAAAGATTGAATTACACGGCAGGGTGATATATGCTAGGTTTTGTTAATGTTGGACTACAGCTGCATGGCAAGTAGAGGCGGAAGGCTTTCCTCCACTTTGTCAAGCAGGAGAACAAAAACTATACTGTTTTATATTTTATATATTTATGACATATTTTGTAAGTTTTGTATTTTTTTAGATCGTTTTTAATTAACTGATATTTATTTTTCAATGTATTTCATTCCATTCCCCTATTTTTATTATGACAAAAATTAAAATTTATGAAGTAAATAGAAATGTTAGGACATATATGTAATAAAGTAGTAAATAAATAACGTGAAAAATAAATATCCTTTTTTGCCTTTTATCAAACGTTACTACCTATATTAGTTGTATTTAAAGGGTTATTTATTTATTGGCATATAATTTCCCACCTTTGATCCTCCATACATCTGTCCCTTTCTCCTTCAGTAGTATCTTTGCTTCGCTCTCGTCTCACTGCGGGAGAGGCACGCCTAACAATTTGAAAACCCTTGATTTATGATGGGCTCATGCTGATCTTGACATTCAGGCGTAATCTTTGTAAATGAGCACAATCCTGCATGTAAACATGTAAAACGGATGCCAGAAGCTCAACCTGCATGTCTCGCGTCGCTTTGTATTTTTCCCCTCTTTGTAAAACAGCACCTCAGAGTTTCCTGTGTACCGCCTCTCACTACAAAAACAACCCAGAATACTCTGAATTACTTTATGTGCTCCTTAGTTTAAATTCATCTAATGCATGTCAGCCAAAAAAAAAATAAAAAAATCCTCACTCACATGAACAGAGGAAGGAAAAGGCTGCCAAGACAATCTGAGGCTGAGGAGACGGCAGGTTGGAGTCGGTGACAGATGGAATGGAGAGGCCTGACTTCTTTATTTTAAGGACAGTATCTTCTATCTCTTCCACTTCCCTCTTCTCTCAGTGGCTCTTTGTGCCACAGGAAGAGTGATATATGTTTACTGTGCACATATTGAAAGCAAGGCACTGATAGACAAAACCAGTGGATTATGTTCGCGTTCCATGTGCTCAATAACTATCCAAGGCACAGGTTTGCAGGATCATAGCGGTTTTGGAGATACCGGAGACGATGGTGGGTATATCCATTAGAGTTTTTAGAGAACGTTTTTTGACATAAACCCTTCTTAAGTTCATGCTAATGTTCATATATTGGACAAACTTATTTTAATGCACGAAGCAGAAGCACATGAAAAATGAACAGTAGCAACATAAAAACAGTTTTAGAACAACAAGAGTCTATAATGTAGGAAAAGGTGGAGAAATGAGTACCACAGATATGCTAACTGAGGACAAAAACTGTCAACTGCTAATAAAATTGTAATGCTACCTTTGAACTGATGCTGATGCTGCCAGGAAACAGAGATGCCTGTTGTTACATGTACAATAATGCTGGAGGTGCCAGTGCTACCATTGAATAAACACTAATCTATGCTAAATGCTACCAGTAGATCCAGTGCCAACTGTAAACATGCATTCAACACAACTGTCGTTGTGGGACGCTCAGTTTCTTATATCTATCTTCATCATGTATACTTTTTTTTGGCAGGTCTTCTCACATGGTTTATATCTGTTTTGTCAGTTTTCTGAAATCCACATTGCACATCAATCCTCTCTGTGATTGGTCCCAGTGGGCAGGTGACATGGACAGATGGATTAAAGGTAGGGAAAGAGAAAGGTCAGACTCTGATACAGAGATGACCAGGTCAATTAAAACTCTGTCAGTGTCAGAGGGTTTTTTTAAAAAAAAAAATCAGTTCCAACTGATTCCTTCAGGAAAACAGGAATGGTTTCACAGGTGCAGACCACTGATATTTTTCCCTCCTCATCTTTTTTTAACTGTTTTTTGCACTAGTTTTGCATTTGTCTATAGGGTCAGTGTCACGACTGGCAGCGTGAGTCGATACCAGGATCCTACAGAGGTTGCACAGGTAGTCCAGCTCCTCCAGGATGCTTTGCTCTGTCTCCTAGCACAGTCTCTAAAAACATGGAGCAGATTCCAGGAGACTGTTACTCTAGGAGAGCTGGACAGGGCTACAGAAAAATTCCTTAACCCATCAGCAGGACCGGTATCTGCTCCTTTCTACAAGGAGAAACAGGATGATCTCTGCCAGAGTTACAAAATGACCTCCAACAGGACACTGGTGTGAATGTGTCTGTCCAAACACAGAAACAGACTTCATGAGTGTGGCCTGAGTACCGGGTGTCTACTAGTGGGCCCTGTGCTCACTGCCCGGCACCGTGGAGCTCGATTGACACTTGCCATAGAACACCAGAATTAGCAGCTCCACCACTGGTGCCCTGTGATTTTCACAGACGGCAGCAAGTTCACCCTGAGCACATGTGATAGACGTGAAAGGGTCTGGAGAAGCTGTGGAGGATGTTAAGCTGCCTGTAACATCGTTCAGCACGACGGGTTTGGTGGCGGGTCAGTGATGGTCTGGGGAGGCATGTCCATACAGGGACACACTGAAAGGCAACGGGACCCTGACTGCCATTAAGTATCAGGATGAAATCCTTGGGTTCCACACCCGGCCTCAAGTAGCGAGAGCATGCAGCCAGTTCCTGGAGGATGAAAGTATTACCGTATTTTTCGGACCATAAGGCGCACCGGATTATACGGCGCACTAAGCGAAACAAAACAGATAAGCCAAACTTTACTCAACTCATTCTTCTTGCTTCCTCCACTTCCGTACCATCGATTCATTAATGTTGAATCCTCTCGCAGCTGCTCTATCACCGTGTTGTTGCAGTATATTAATGACTAGCCTCGTATTGTGGATGAATAATCTCAGTTGTTCTCCTGACTGAAGTTTGGTCCGTTTACAGAATCCTGCCATGCGATTGCATTTGTCCCTAACCATCAGGAACCTTCATGTGAACTTTTATTGAGTGGAAAAAAGTTAGCGTTCATCCTCCAGCTTCACTGTGTTTATGTTATGCTAACATGGCTGTGTCGCTAGCCATCACGTAGCACATCATTATATTCCAGCTAGCCAAACTTTTCTGTCTTCATTTATGTTGGAAGTGATAGCAGAGCTGTACGTTTGAATTTTTTCGGAAATCTGTCAGCGCACACACACACACGCACAAACACATCCTCCAACCACACACACCCATATTTTGCTCCATTGTGGTTTATTTCACACCTCAAACATTTAGTAAACAATTAAGCAAATACAAGTAATCTGCAATAAATTACAGGTAGTAATAAAATAAACTACTAACTCTTTTATGCTACGTCCACACCTACACAGGTATTTCAGAAAACGCAGCTGTTTCGTCCACATGTAAACGGCGTTTCGAATCACCGAAAACTGAGATTTTTTACAACTCCTTTTTTGCGTTTACGTGTGGACGAGGAATACAGAGTTCGTCACGCAACGTCAAAGGTATGTGCCTTTTTTCACGTCGCGCTGTGCGCCACGTTATTGTTTACATGAGATGAATTGCAGAATGGCAGATAGAGACAAAATACTGTTAATCTGACTATCTGCAGGTTTTACACACTTACATACACACATGCAGTTACTGTCCCTCTATTTAGAAAGGCAGAGGCGTCACGGTGTAATTATTTTACGTGTAGTTGTTTTTTTCCTGTGTAATAATATAATAATAATAAACAGCTGTGGGATACTGTTTGTCCGTGATTTAGACGGGGGGAACAAATCGTGGCAGGATCAGCCTGATATTATTTTTTATCCCACTGTAACTTTACTGTATAAAGAGCTAACATCTCCAAAATGTCAGGAGTAGTTAGTCATTACAACAAGTGTTTGTGAACTAAAAATCAAGAATGTGGGATGCTGTTTGTCCGTGATTTGAACAGCCCAGCGCTGCTCCCGACACAGGGAAAACCAACTCTGCAGGGGAGACCTACCTCGGCACTTGTGCAGGTGAAGCGAAAGGGCAGATATGCTTCACCATATTTTCTAGTCTTTGGCTTAGAATGAAGTTGGTTTGGAAACATATTTAGCGATGCTTCATCTCCGGCTTTGCGTTTCTGTGGGCGCCCCGTGCTAGCAGTGTTCAAGCGTTGTTTTTTTTTTCCCCTGTTCATACCGCCCCCCTTACAAAGGGCGGGCCCCACATTTTGGGAAGGTCTGTGCTATATTATGATTAGGTGGAAACTAGCGAGCTAACTTCCTGCTAACTTCTAACTCCATTATATTTAATAAATTCTGTTTTCATGGATGCCTGGATGTTAAACTTAATTGTTACACCTGGTAAAACAGCAATTTTATCATTTTATTAAAGCTGAAAGAATTTAGGCAGTTTTTAACTCTCAGTGTTCGTTTGACTTTGGGACCTGAAGCAGACGGAGTTTTGGACCCAGATTACTCCGCGAGGCTACTGACTATGGTAGCCATAATGCTCTGACAAGCCATCAAGCGGTGCGCTTTCATAGCTTACCAAAGTCGTACTAAAACATTTTCTGACAGATTTTTGAGCACCGTGTACCACATAAAATCAGTTCAAAGTCAGTAAGCACAACCAGAATTCATACATAAGGCGCACCGGATTATAAGGTGCACTGTCGATTTTTGTGAAGATTTAAGGATTTTAAGTGCACCTTATAGTGAGGAAAATATGGTCATACCATTGACTAGCCCCACACTCGCCCCACCTAAACACCTTTGGGACATTATGTTTCTGTTCATCCATCAGGTTAGGAGCATGCTTTAACATTATCAGGCGTGCATTTAAGCACATAAGGGCCATACAAAATGCTGAGTAGCATTTTGAGTTGCTGGACTAGCACACCACAGTATTTTTGTGACTTTGATTTTCGGGGCGTCTTTGGATTCAGTCTTCTGTAGGTTTATCATTTTCATTTCCATTAAACAAGGTGGGATTCTTTTGTTCCTAACACATCATCCTGTCAACATCAGTATAGATATCCCGGATGGATTTTTTCCCATTGAGATCTGATGTGTTTTCCAATTGTTTATTTGGAAAACAACAGAAGTTTAGATTTTCACAATTTAAAAAGACCTAGTCATACTTCACATAAGCTGTTATGTTAATCTACTGTAGCTAACCAAAGTTTGAGATTAGGACAATCCATTTACTCTGATTTCTTAGGTCATGTGCCCCCAAAGAAAACAGGAAAGTGGAGAAAAAGCATAAAGCTTCACGAGTCTTCACAATATGTTGCAATTAGTGTTCATGCATGACCTGTTTTAGTCACACGTTCACAGTAATTGTAAGTATTGTAAAGACTCATTGTCTAAACAGCTGTGATGCATATATGGCCGAGCCTGGCCCTGAAGTTGTTACCAACGTGGCTGAGGAAACAGAGCAGGGTGTAGGTTTCCAGAGAGGACGTGTTGACATTTGTGGGCTTTTTTCTTCTCTTAAAGCAAAATGCTGCCAAAAAAAGGAAAAAAAAAAAGAAGCTAAGAACACCTCAAACCCACAGCCACTACCCTCTGCTACTGTGGCTTTGTGTTCTCAAAAATACTGCTGTATGTGTGCCAAAAATGGTTGCAGACACAGAGATTGCAAAGGATAATTGAGCTTATTTCTAAATACAGCTTTGGTACAGGTGTGTGGTGTAAACAGCCACACCTGGGCACATAACCTGGACTATTTATCATCTTTTCGTCTACTCACTTGGCAGCTTGCTTGCACTGTTTCCCCTTCAGCAATGTCAGGATTAAGTCTGGCATGTTTAAGGAAGTGGCTTTGGCAGGCAGCGTGCAGAAGGCGGGCAGTGAGAAGTGCACATACATGTAAACACACATGCAGGTGCATACACATTCCTGATGCCAGCTTTGGCTCAGTAACCCCATATTGCAGGGCAGGTTTTGATGATGTGTCTGTCTGTCAAGCCTGAAGCTGAAATTAATCTGTGCGTGAAGAGAGCGAGGGATATGAGGCGGGGAGGCTTTAGCATTAACTCGGCTATCATTACAAATGTCAGGCAGAATGATGAGTGCGGGCTGATGCTATTGGTAAACCGATCGCCGCTGCTTGCTTGGAGTGGGGGGATTATTGCAGTTTAATGGAACAGGTGAGATTTCTTCACACCGCTGCTGCCCCCGATGACGATGATAGCTGTTTTGTATTGAGGACACCTTCACTTGTCTCCTCTAGAGCTCTATTTTTCTGCCAAGAACATGACAAATGACACTTTTGGAGAAAGAGGAGAGTTAATACACTCCAGCTATGGCTTTGAGCGGCCCAATCAGACCGGCTCCGTATAGCGTTTCACCACTGGGAAGCCAAATTCCTGAAAAATGACTTAATTGTGGGGTACCTTTCCAAAGGATGATCTGCGGCAAAGTGAGAGAAAGAGAAGAAGAGGCCGCAGTTAGGGTGGGAGTCTCACATGGACACGCTCCCTTTTCTCAACAAGTGTAATCACGAGGAAAATACAGTAAGCTCTAAGAAAGGTAAAGTCAGTGAAACACAGGAAACAGAGGATTGGGAAGAAGACAAGATAACTTCATAGGTTCCCCCAGCAATTGCAAAAGTCTCCAAAACAAGGTGAGCTGTTTTCCTCCAGCATCCTGTGGTTTCAGCTCAGTTTTTTTCTTACTCCAGGGGAACAAACAGCAGGAACTGGAGAGCCAGGATGTGCTGAGGGGCTTCTTATACCTGCTTTTAAGTTGACATGCACGAACATGTCACTCCTTCTGTTCCCCGGGAGGTTAGCTTTTTTTTCCCACCGTCGATGGAGACGGGAAACACTCAATCTCTCTGTGGCCACAACCTGCCTATTCATCAAATTTTATATGAAGTCAATGGCTGTAAATCAATGTTATAAAAAGAAGAGATGGAGGGAAGAGGGAGTTGATTTGGCCTTTGAAAATTTTGCATCGTTGCATTTTTAAGGCTCAGAGTAACTGAGTTTAGTCATTGACAGAGGCAACTTAATGTTTTTTTTTCTTCACTACTATGAAGCTCAACAGATTTCTTCACTCTCAGACTGCAGGGTTACTTGTGGCTTCTAGGATATTTGAAAGTAGAATGTGAGGCAGAGGCTTCAGGTTTCAGGCACCTCTTCCGCAGAAACAGCTCCCAGTTTGAATTCTGAGAGCCTGGTTTTGTCTGAGGTTTCTTCCTGCTGACAAGGAGTTTTTCCTTCCCCCTTTCTCTGCTTGCTCACAAGGGGTCATCTGATTGTTGAGGTTTTCTCTTTTCCTATCACCTTTACCTTACAATATAAAGCATCTTGAGACGACTGTAGTTGTCATTTGATGCTATAAAAATGAATGGTAATTGAACTGAATTGAAGCTGGCCTAAATCTAAATCATTTAAGTCAGTGGTCCCCAGCCCTCGGGCCACAGACGGGCTCCGGGCCGTAAGAGTTGAGGCTCGAGTGGGAAATTTATGGTTTTCTGGGTTTTTATCAGTTTTTATTGTTATTTTTTGAATCGTTTGTATTGTTATCTCGGTTTCCCTGGGTCTTTTCCTGTGTGTTATGAATAAATCTTCTTTTTTTAGTACTGGTACTGACTTTATTTTGTTGTATTTATACGTGACACCTATATATTGTTGGACATAAACCTGTCCGTGGCGCAAAAAAGGTTGGGGACCTCTGCTTTAGGTGTCTTGGCTGCCAGAAACTCAACTTCTGCATGAGACTAGTGAGGTCACTCCATGACCTTAATGTGTTGCCGGTGTGTTTTGAGTCAGTGCCATACTGCAACACCCATATACGACTCATCTTCAGTGTTCTGGCTGAGGGAAAGAGGCTGTTGTCCAGGATTTTACGGTAAACTACCCCATCCATCGGCCCCTTTATGTGGTGAAATTGTCCTGTGCAAAACATAATGTTTACAGCTCTAACCACGGTGGGTCAAGTTGATGCCAAAGAGCTCGATTTTGGTTTCATCTGACCACACTTTGTCCCAAGCCTTCTCTGAATCATTTAGATGTTTTTTAAGTGAGCAAAGGATCAAATAATTATTTCCCCCACACGCGCGCACACGCAGCACAACAGTATAAAATCGATATAATTAAAAAACTATAGCTGTGTTATTAATGCAAGCAATCATCCCACAGAAACTTTAAGCTCTACTTTAAGTGATCTTAAAAATAAAAAAACATACACGAACAAAAATAAAGACTTTGTAAATGTACTTGCAGCATAGCCGAAAAGGAGACATTGCAGCGATAAAGTCAAAGTGCAGTGGAGGAGAACAACAGATAATAACCAGTTAGGACTGGTTATTCAACATTTTGATTGCCTGTGGGTAGAAACTCCCTCTGACTCTCTCAGAGTGAGATTGTTAAAGTCCTTTCACTGCAGGAATGCTGTGAGTCTGTGTGTGCTCACAGAGTTGCTAGCATAAATGTAGACCTAGTCCTGATGACTCGGTAACCTCGCATAAGACAAGAAACAAAAACAAGACTACTTTCTCCTGCTAAAAAGCAGCAGTGCATTTACATTACTACTTGTAGAAGAGGGTGACTCAGATGCTAACAGGACACTGGGTAGGGCACACCCCATAATTTATAAAGCTCCAAGACTGAACATCTCTCTAATGGGCTGTTTCTACTATATTGCCTCAACCTCCTTTTGGTTCCAGTGCCTGAAAAACATGCCATATAAAATAAAAAAGAAGTAATAATTGCATAGTCTTAGAGTGAGTGATGTTTTAATGGGGTGGGTTTTTTCTATTTTATAGCTGTTATTCTTGGCATTGTCTAGTATTTTTGATTTATTATCTAATGGTAATTGATTGTGGGTTTTGGTGAACACCGCAGTTGTCCGCTCAGAAGTGTGTGCCCTCTGGACCGCTCACCAGCAGGGGCTAAAATAAGTCTCGGTTTGTTATGCTTGTTTGAACAGAAGCTGTGGCCTCTTCATTTTGTGGTTTTCAGCAGAGCTCCAGTTTTTTCTCTCGTTCCTTTAAATAGAACCCCCCCACCCTCCCGAACACCACTACCTCATCTCTCTCTGTGTGCCGTTGTAATAAGTGACCAACCAAAACACATCCATTTTTATATTTTCATCTACAAGATGGGGAAAAAAAACGACCCTGGAAATTTCTACGGGACATTAACAACTGGCTGATTTTTTTTATTTTTTATTTTTATTTTCTCAAAGCCAGACGCTACAGAGCAAGTGCTGCAATTTATCACAGAAATCTGCCTCTGCCAACTCTTCCTCGGCTCGTACAAACGCTGGAATTGTCCAGTGTGTCAGCAGAGTGTGTCACTAGCTCCGTTGCTGAAGTCATTAACACCGAGTAAACCTCTGCAAGTGGCCAGAAACAACACATATTGTTTCATTCCTGTGAAATGCTGTAAGTACTTAACGTTGTGTAGATGAAGCGAGGACAGCCGGGAAGAAATGCCTGAACTTGGAGAACAGCTTCACACGCATACGCGCTCAAACTGGTGAAAAGCTGCGATAGAGCGAAGAGCTAGCTAATACCTTCAGCTGTCAGCCTAATAAAGTGGCGCTCTGAAGTTGGTGCTACTTTAACGACCCCGAGCGCGGACAGATTATATGTTTGAAAAATAAAAAATGAAGAGCTTGCTGTCAAAGCTGTGCCTGAGCGAGTGCATCAGCAGCACCTCATCTGTTTTCCACTAACATGCTGAGAGAGAAATAACAAGTCCATGTGTCTACCGGGGCAGACTGAACTTGGCGGATGTGTGTTAAACGGATGGGCCCCGGAGTACTAAATAATGATTCCCAGTCTCCCCTTTTGCTTGGTATGGGATCGCAGCACCGGGGAACTCTGAATGGAAAAAACTTCTGTCCAAACAACGGCCCGCTGCTGTCTCCGCCGCGCACCCTGAGCGTCTGTCATCGGCCCTCTGCATTGTTTTTGAACAATTGGCACTAATTTGCCATCTGCTTGAGGAAGCCTTTGTTGTGCGGGAAGGGAAGCATTGTGTAATTATCAATGGAGAGTCCACTTAGGGAGCCACCAGTGGACAGAGACAAATAGGGAAGACAATGCTCTTTATCATGGCTCTGCTCTGGTTAACTTCAGCGGAATGACTGTTTATCAGGCAATCTTGCGCAAGTAGAGTAAATTTTACTTCTCAGGCCAGGCTGACAGGCAGATCAACCAATTGGAAATGTAGTTTACAGCTCTGACGTTTTACCAATAGCTGTGACACGGTAAAGGCTGTAGTTTAAAATCTACAGCGTGCCTTTATTATAAGGCATTCACTGCCGAAGGGTAGCAATTGGTGAGATTTGCATCTCTAGCTGGGCAGAACTGGGCGAGGTGTTTCCTTTGCAAGCGTGTATTTGTGTAAAAGTGCACTAAGCTGAGCTCTCAGGCACACCTTGGGTTATTGGAGGACAGAAAAACACTTTTCTCTGCAGACTCGCAGGTTGACGGTGGTGCTCTGAGATTCGTGGATGCGCTGTAGTTCATATTGTCGTGAAGTTTTTCAGTTTTTCAAAATGCCCATGAGGTTAAAGTTGACCACTAAAAGAAGCTGCCACTTTTCTCCTGGCCTCAACTCTCCCGCTGCCACACCACTCCCCCCCACCACCAAAGCTCCTTCCTAGAGGGGAAAATGCACAGTGATGTCACCGAAAGCTGAGAGAGTACCAAAGCGCTGGCGCCTTTCTTACTTTTCCAGTTTGTTTCTCCCTTTCTGTCTTCATCGAGCACACCTTACCCTCCCCCACCCCTCTGCACACACGTTTTCTGTGTGTGTGTGTGTATTACATTCACCACCTCTACAGTCCTCCCCAATCCATTTTGCAGCTGGGCACAGAGAAGATGAGAAGTGGTGTTTTCAGTCCACAGATCAATAGGCCTTACTCACCTTTGAGTCAGGCTGCAGAGGCAACATCATCACTGTATTTGGCTGTACTGTACATGCAGGAGGAGGGAGGGCGAGAGGGAGAGAGAGAGAGAGAGAGAGAAGGGACCCAGGGGTGCTAGCCTGCCTGTCTAATGCATTATTGAGGAGTGCATCTCAGCCATCAGTTGCAGGTAGAAGGCTGAAATACTCTTATTAGTTGCTGCAGACAGAAACGTGGTGGAAAACACAGCTGACCGCAGCTGAAATCCAGCATCTGTGAGGTAGACGCTGATGTTACTTTGTGAGTGGATGCACAGGGATTAGTCTTGTGGGACTCTGGAAAAAAAAAACCAAAAAACCGACTCGCATTGAAATATTGCTGTTGAATTCTTTTTATCACGTCATAAATATTTGCAAAGGGTCATGGAGTAATACATCTTTGTTTGACTAGCCTTGTCTGAGTAGAGCTTTTTAGCCATTTCACAATTTTTATTTTCCCCCCTGTAAGGAAAGCAGACCGTTCTTTAGTGAAAATATATATAGATGTGCGCGAAACCCCTTCTGAGTGCAACAGTAGATTCATATCAGTATCTGCTTAATTCATAATGTGTTGGAGGCTGTTTTGACTCCATAAGCGCGGGTCCTTTTTCATTGAATTTTCAATAAACATCTCACCCTGAGGTTGCGCTCTTGGAAAAATAATCTCTTTAGGCCCTGTCAGCAAGGAGATCCAACAGCATTCTTAATATGTAACACACAATATTCACAACCAAAAACCCAGAAAGCAAGTTTCATTTGGAAAGTTCATTTGCACCCCAGTGGGTCTGTAAACGGTATAAAAAACCAATGAGCACTGGCACACTTTTAAAAATGCATGCTCCCAATAGAAGCATTTGACTGAGTTATCATTGAACCAAATATGGCTGCTCTGACAAATGTCTGACATTTAACTGATTCGTGTGGTGCTTTAAGTTTATTTCAATATCATCATGCTAAGATGAGTGAAAACGTAGCTGTGCCGCTGTTAAAAGGAGAACTACTAGCCTGTAGATTCAAGTCAGATATTCTTTCTCTGTTCCTTGTTTTACAGATAGCGAACACAGCAAAGCTTTGACAAATGCATTCTTCTCTCACCATAGTTAATATCAGTGGCTTCCGGACAAAAACCCAACACTCGTGCATTTGGAATAATCTAAACACGTGTAAAATAATCCCATGTAGAGCATCTGTGTGTCCTGTCAGTTTGGTTTAATTGGTTTGCCGAGTGTACAGGAGCGTGTTCGGTGAATGGCGTTTCACACATCTGAATCTTGACATTCCTCCACAGATAACGAACGAAGCAGCATCTGTTGAATCGCTCAGGTCCCTTTTGGCAATGCTGGATGCGGTCGCTACTCTTTAAAATGTGCAACTTTGATCAGTAATAAAGGCGCAGGTCTTGCACTGTCGTCTTTATCTGCGTTAAACAGACAGAACGGTGCGATCCAATCGTACATGCTCTTTCCATCTGTTTAAAACATCAGCGAAACCTTGGTGATGTTAGGTTGTTAAGACTTACAGTACAGGATGGAGCTGTTTCTGTCTAATTAGGCAGAGCAGAAAGGGAATTTTAACTGGGGCAAAGAGAAACCAGGCCAAACCCTTTATATTTAAAATTACCTAATACTGTGAGACAGCACTGTAATTGCACTAGCTAGCTAGCCTCAGGATGTGCTGCTCAGACCCACCTATCCTGCAGTAGCCCAGCTAGATGTGGGAAAAGCAGTTACAGAACATTGCTTAATTGTGTAGAGCTTATTATTCTCCCAAGACTAGCTTAATTAAATCTCCTCTGCCTCGCATATTCGGTGGTTAGGCCAAAAAAGATGATGAGCCAGAGAGTAAAGAATGTATTCAGTCTCAGATAAAAAAGACAAGGTTTATATTTTGGTATCAAGTTATCACTGAGAGACACTGAATGTAAATGATTCCCAGCCAGGGTTGGCATTTTTGGAGTAGGTAGCCAAAAATGTATTTAATGTAAATATATCCAAACGTGCAATGGGCCGCAACATGGAGTTCATAAATGCTAGCTAACATGCGAGATATATGAGGATAAATGATTAAACTCTTTAAAAAGGGAATGAATGAGCAAGTCTTTTGCTTTACGAAGTAAGTACAGTATGAATGCTGTAGAATGAACCTATTGGTGTTAACCATTGGTGTTGCCTTTAAGCACATAGACAGCATAAAAGCTGTATGCATAGTCCTGTGGCATTACCCACTGTTTTATGGAGTCCTGTTCTGAAGCCTGAGAGTATAAATGTTGTTGCTATATTTGTGCTTTGAAGCCAGATGTGTGCATGTGGTGCAATCCACTTACCTTGGAAGTCGGATGACGGTAATTCGGGAGTGACGTTACAGTTAGAGCGTTTCATTAGTAAAGTTTGAAAAGCTTGAAAAACAGGATTTGTTTTGCTTGCTGGTAACGTAAAACCATTCATGCAGTACTAACAACACAGCACCATACTAGTTTTTTTGCATTCAAAAACACAGCTGCAGCACATTCATGGATAGAGCCTGTTCAGTTCTCTGCATTGGCTAATTTAGTGAGTCTCAAATACACAACAGTGGCAGAACAGATTAAAAGGTCAACTGCTGCTGCTATCTTTGATTGTTAACTCGGGGTTTGTGAGGCTGCTCCGATTTTCTTAGTTTAAAATAAAAAAAAATTCTGACTGGGAATTCGGAAAATCCGATTTCCAACTTGATCTGGAACGCATTAATTGGCAAACGACTTGTCAGTCTCAAGTTGTTAGCTAGTAAGCATATCCCGGAATATCCAACCTTGCTGAAATGACACCCTGAGCCCATAAACTTTCAGGAAACTATTTACATTGGTCAGATCTAACGACATTATTTTCTCATAAACTTCTAAACTGCTGTCTGTCAAGTCTATTTGCAACCACAGGTACTGCCCCCTGGTGGTAATTAAAAAGTTGGCTTTAATTTTCAGGTCTGGAAGCTGTGTCTAGCCTATAGCACCAAAACAAGAAGAGAATATTACTTTTTTTTTTAGCTGATAGCTATCAGGAGCTTTCCCCAGAAAACTATAATGGTGAATAGTGGGACAAATTAAATATGTGTGGAAGCTAGGAAAAGAGACCTTCCATTGAAGGACGTAGAGAAGAGTAAAAAACAAACAAATCACTCATTGGACAGAGCCTGCAACAGTAACAGTGCATTGATTTTAAAGAATACTTTAATCACTAAATGTTAAATGTTTACAATACATAATTTAACAGCTAAAAATGACCTGATGATAGATGAAATTGTTAGCCTAAAACATGCAACTTACACAGCAAAGGGCAGTACAAATGCACAGCTTTACTAGAAACCTAATGCAGAAGCTTCAGTGAAATTTTGAAAATATAAATAACACCTAGTTAAAAAGTCTGTTTTACCCAGCTGAACTCGTGCATGTACATGTTAACAAAGTAAAACAAAAGATGCAACTTGTAGTTAAAGGAGAATATTTGCTGGCTGTGACTTGACTCGACAGCGTCAGCCCCAACTGACAAGTCAGGCTGCATTGCTGCTCACATTAGTTTGGTTGCACAGCCTCGCAGGCATGTCGCATCCAATTAGCCAAAAAGTGAACTTAAGTGATATGCATCTGGAGCAACTGCCATCTTTTGACTGCACTACATCATATTATGTGAATTGATTCACTGGCCCGTAACGCAATCTCTTATTCATGTGTTCAGACGCAGGCAGGTGCACGTAGCTCTCACGCAGACAAATAGACTCGCTGCTGCTCCACTGAACTGTGCAACCTCCGACAGGTCCTTAATGCAAGTGAGGACTCCTCCAAAACGCCCCGGCAGCACCTCGCAGTGACATAAGTGGGCACAAAGGAGCTTTTGTTGGCATCCAGGGATGCTGAAACTGCCTCTGTCATTCCTTTTATAGGTGTAAGACTCACCATGATTAATGTTGGTTGCTTGAGCCTACAATTTATATGTTTAATTTGTAGGCTTATGCAAAATCTTATGCTGCAAATCTTGTTTTGGTACCATGTAAATACAGGACCAGTATTACCGATACCACTACTTTCAACTTCCAAAGGAAATGAATAAAGTCTGAACAAGATCATTAAAATTATTTTCCACTTTTCATATTGTCATGTATTTTGAAATGTTTTTTGGGAGAGCATAGAAGTAAATAGGATCAAAGCATTGATCATATTGTTCTAGTATGGTTCCAATACCAGCGCTGGTATTGATACTTTGATATTTCGATCAGTCCGCCTACCTCTGCACAAAACATTAGAGGCTCGATAACATGCAAAAACCTGTGTCAGTAACCAGATACCACCAGAAAGCTCTGTGCTTACTGGTCAGTAATAGTGTGCTTTTCCCACGCACCGGATTGTCGCACATTCCTTTGCACTTCTCTAATACTGTAGAAGTAGTATGCAGACCGGCAGCAGCCCCCGCCCTGAGGCTGAACCCACAGTGACCTGATAACTGTCCGCTACGTTTAGGAGAGGATGTTCTCCAGGAAACGGATAGTTGTCCTCTGCCCTGCTGACCTGCAGTGCTGTTTGTACACCCCTATTTACACAACACTGTGCTCAGCTGCATGTCCTTGACTGAAGTGAAGCAATGAAGAAAAAGTGCCAGGAATCTGGGCCAATTTACAAAAATGACATGATAGGAATGCAAAACAAGGAGTTATGTGGCTAACATTAAATAATCATTAGCAAGAAAGGAGCTGGTTAGGGGTAAGATGGAGATGACATTCCCAAAGACAGCCTTCACATCTTTTTTCATCAGATTTTCTTTGTTTGTTAAGTAAATAGCACCAATCACTGCTAATGGTGCCTTCCCAGTTCAACCTGTCCTTTTTCTAAATAAATGACTCATGCTGGAAAAGCATCCAGCTCTCCATGAGCTGCATTTTTCTCAGACCGAGTTGTTGTGCAAGAACAAAGTTTTGCTGAATTGGCCACAGGTCGAAAACAGCATTTACATAAAACTTGGGGGAATTCTCATTTTAAATTTCAAGCAAGGTCAGCAGGCCCAGAGAAACATCGATAAGATGCGAGTCAAACCCATAACGCTGATATATGGTAGCTTAAGGACAGAAATCCTCACTGTCTGTAGAGTTGGATGACATGGTGATATAGGAAGCCGACTGTATGGACCTTTCCCCTCTCTGCACGGTGGTCTCCAGCTTGAACACTAAGCAGGCCCGTGGAGGTACACTTCCAAAAAGGGGCCCATTCAATCAATCTCGGACTTGGAAATGTAAATAAACCTGTATGATGGTAGCGGTGGGTGGCTGGGTAGCATTCCCTGCGTGGGGAACTGCGACCCTCGGGGAAATAGAGCAAGAAAAAGCAAGCAAACCGTGACCCAAAGTGATTTGTACCTCTAGAGTAACTTCACCGGGACCCTTGGGGTGCCATACAATGCAGTGTATATTGGATTTGTTTACACCTCACTTGGCCTCAAAGGCCACCACGACGGGTGGTGGTAGAGGGAGGGTCAATGACGGGGATCATGGCTCCATTTGCTGAGCGAAGGCACGCAGGGAGAACCGTGTCTCTCTTTTGAGCACAGTCACCAGGTCAGCAGACTCCGACCTCGATTCCGTATTCTCCCGATGGGAGGACAGGCTAATAACTGTTTTGGGATCAGAGGAAGATGAATGCCTGTCTGCAGGCAGACAGGACACACGCAGAGGCTGCAGACAGGACTTGACTTGAGGATCACATTAATCCCGTCGGTGCAGCTTAACTCCTAAATTGGTGTCAGTCTTTCTAACCGCAATCTTTATGTAAATGGGGGACATCGAGATGAGACAGGCATGAGGTGGTGTTCAGGAAGTTGACAGAATCTGGGGTGATATAGTGTAATAAGAGATTAAAAGATTAGGCGGGTAGAGGTTTTATCTGGGAGCTCGAGTACGCTGCCAATTGGCTCTTTGTTTACGAGGAAAACTGGCCTACCGATTCCGAAGCAAATAAACTTTTTCACATATTTCTGCCCCTGACCAGCAGCCTACGGAGTAATGACTGAACAGTCTGACAATGTAAGCCTGGTGGACCCGAGACTGTTGTGTCGTTAAGGAGATCTCCGTGTGAGCGTTCGAGGCCGGGGAAGCAGGGAGCTGCCTGCCAGCACAAATGCAGCTGCAGGGCTTAAGGAGCCAGAGGCCCGGCTGTATGAATGCATCAAGTAGATGTTAATTGGCGGCCCCCACTTTCTGCCACTAGTTGAACTCCTCCTCCTCCCCTCCTTCCCTCCTTTTCTTCCTCCCTCTCTCTCTCTTTTTAAGAACAAATGCCACATTCCTGCCATCAGTTATTTGCTCTGCTGACAGCCTCAGTGGCCCGTGGAGGACTTACCCCCCCCCCCCCCCCCAACCTGTCCACTCCAGGAGGAGGCCTGTTTACACAGTGCTGATTGGGAGTGCCCTGCTCTGCCCCCGTGACCTGTGACCTCTCCCCGCCCACCCCTCACCCGTTCACTCTTTCGCTCTCTTTTCTCTCCTTCTTTCTTTTTCCTGCTCTCCTATTCGGTCCTCGCCCCTCTCGTTCTCTCTCTCTCTTCTCCCCCACTCTACACCTCTTGCACTCTTTGAGCCCAGCCCTCTGTGGGTCTCTGAAGCACCCACAGTGGAACAGTGGAACAGGGGAGGCGGCGCTGCTCTGCGGAAGCCTGGGCAGCACTGATGTAAATCAGTCAGGGTTTTTACAGCCCTTCCTTAAGTGAGCCCAAGGGCCACGGTGGGTCTCAGCAGTGGCTGGCCCAGATTTGCAACTTATTCGCAGGAAAGAAGTGACTTTTGTTCTGCTCGTAGGCGCTCAGTTTCGGCACCCCAAGCTGGCCTGAGAAAAAAACGATTCAGAGCCTGACTAATGTTCCCATTTCATTAAAATGGAAAATAAGGTGGCAGTGGAGCTACAACTGTCTGGAATGTTACACCAGTTATGGCACATGTTAACCTGGAGTGGACAAAATCACACAGAAAACTTACCTGGAGAAACTGAAATTACTGAAAAAAAAAATTTTTTTGGTTTTTATTTTGTTGTGTTTTTAAAATGTTTTTATTTGACTACCACAGTGACAGCATTTATAGCACAAGCTTCACTTGCATTGGACGTCCCTGGATGGGCTATTTCGCTCTTGACCGAGCCACTGACATGCCTCAAAACAAGCTTGTAGCATGGCCAAAAACTGCTAATATACCCATTTAATCAGTCCTAGAAGTAATGAGGCATAAATGTTTGCATCTTTCATGCATGTATTAAAAGGAAAAAAAACAACTCCTGCTGAAGTGAAAAAAGAAAATATCTGCCATATTTTCAACTCCCTTAATTAACTGTGTTTGCCCGCTGTGAAACCAGACTTCAAATGAACTGCTAAAGACTCTGACAGAGCGAGAGAGGGCGTGTCAAAGTGCAGCGGGGATACAAAACAGAGGCAGAGCGAGAAAGGAGGGGAAGAGGGAGGGAATGGGAGGGAGAGAAGTAAAGAGACAATACTGTACACATCGGTGTGGTTCGTGTCAAGGGGGCCGGGCGCACGCCTCTGAAGTCTGGGGCCCCTGAGCTTCCAGCTGTGTGAAGGATTTCTTCAGAGCTTGTCATCACATTGGGAGGAGGCTGCTGGGAGGTGGGTAATGTCCTCCGACAGCAACCGCCCTGTAATCAGTAGAAAACACTCCACTCCACCAAACAGAGACACAGAGAGAAGAGGCCGAGCTGCAACTTCAAGTCCAACATCTTAAATGAAAGTAGAATTAAAGTATTTGTTTCCATATCAAATCATTTAAAAATAAAAAAAGGCTTTAGATACTAGTACTAAATATTAAATAAAGAAATCACTGCTTGATCGCAGCAAATGCTCCAAAAAATCAAACTAAGCTTGGATATGCACCTGTAACGTTTAGGTGAATTAAGCAGGTCACAGACCAGAGATGTGTGTGTGTTCACACTCGACCTTAGATGCCAGCGATTCCAAACAGTCACCTGAATAAATGTTCTCTTTACATTTATTTTATTTCACCCCTGTTGGCAGATGGTACATTCTGGTTTAAATGAAGGCTGAGCCCAGCGGTGCCTGTCACTTTGCTGTGGGGTGGGTGGATGTTTGCTGTAAGGATGTGGGTTGACCCCACCATCCCCTTTAGCTTTAACTTGTTTTCAGATTTATTGTGAAACTGTTGGTACCTTTTTATTGAGTGTTAGCAACCTACAATGAATATTTTTGAAGGTTATTAAAGATGCCTATTATCACTCAGCCCTTATTATCACTCCGGTTGTTTCATTTAAAGTGAATAGTTTGTGTGGCATGAAACACAGCAGAATATTTCAAACTTTCACTGATCCAGATTTCAAGGCATGCCACTGAGGAAGTTTGAGTGGCAAAGTAGCGGGGACATGTGGAGATCAATGTGGAGGAAGTTTGTTCTGTCGATATGTTGGGACATTTGACTGATGAAACATCCACCTATCCCTATTCCACTTAATAAGACAAAAACACTGACCCTGAGTTAAACTTTCAATTTCAACATTTAAAGAAAATCTGAGAAAATGTTTGATTGATCATTTTATTATAAAAAAAATTACAAATAACACTAAGAATATTTCCATCCGTCCATTATCTTTAGCTTTCAATTCAGGTATACGCTATCCCAGCTCCGATAGGTCAAGAGGCGGGTACACCCTAGACAGGTTGCCATGATTTCTCAGGGCTAACACAGTGAGACAGTCACATTTACACCTTTGAACAATTTAGAAGCACCAGTTAAGCTAACTAACAGTAACTGCATGTCTGTGGACTGTGGGAGGAAGCAGGAGTACCCAGAGAGAACCCACACAGACACGTGGAGAACATGCAAACTCACACAGAAATGGCTAAATGACTAATGATATTTCACTTTCTAAAAACAATATTTGTCCTGGTCAGAGTTAGAATAAATTACTTGCTGAACTGGAGTTTGTTTGCCTTGTTTTGATGCTTATGACATGTTATATGTTGAATGGGGTTTGGGGGGCTCAAAAGCAGTGACCCAGATCGAGTCCCTAGTACCCCCCTCCCAGCAGCCCCTGCCCCACAAAGCCCCAAATTCCTGAGTGTCTCGGGCCTTCGGACAGCCTCCCGTGCAGATGAACAGCGGGGTCCGCGTTTCATTTAAAGTCTTCTTAGAAATGCTGACCCAGGTTGGCACAGAGCAACACTTTCCTGCAATCACAAACACATAGACCGAGGTTTTAGGCTAGTGATTCACAAAGTGTTTTCAAAAGCTATCATTTACCCCATTGGTCTGTCATTAAATGCATTTGAATGGGATCAGAGCAATTATAATTTACAGTGCTTGATGGTTAAAAGAGAAAATGAAGAGGAAAGGAAACAGTGGAGCAAAGCAGGCAGTGCCTTCATGTGGTCGATCCTTTGAAAACCCCCGTAAACCAGAGAGGCCTCGTCGTAGTCTGCATTGAGTTGAATACAAAATCCATGCAGGACTTGAAATATTTACATCCTGCATACACTGGTCATGGAATATCTGGAACACTGTGGAATTTAGGGAGGTCCGTGCTAGATGGGGAATGATCTGCAGTCACATTGTTCACCATTTTAGGAAAAAAGCCACGACGAACTAGGAAGAGAGAACACAATTTAACCTTAAAAGCACTTTAAATGTCAACGCTACATATTTTTACTTACTTATACTTACTCTGAAAATGATGGCATGAAAAATTCTCTGTTTGATCAATAAAAAAATTAGATTACAAAGCAGAATCATTTAGGCCTGATTTACAAGTATTTGTTGGCTTTGAATGCTTCAGACTAAAACATCCGAAGCATTACTAAAGCTGGACGTGACTTGTCCTGGAGTAGGGAGCACGCACTGATGTCACGGTGTGAGACGCAGGGGAAAAAGCTGTACGATTTTGGGTGAGGGCTCTGGCTTGGCCCCGTTGTTGTCTGGGTAATGTCTAAAGGTCAGAGGAGAATAAAGGCCTGACTGACAGTAAGGACAGGCCCGGTGTTGGAGGGGTCAGAGGTCAAGCCTCCGCTAAAACACCCCGATTTATGGCTTCTCTGACCGCCGGGTCAGGAACATTGTTAGGGGATGTGATCATTTCCATAACACTGTCAGTGTGTGTGTGTGTGTGTGTGTGTGTGTGTGTGTGTTTCAATGTCCATGTGAGGGACAAGGAAGCGCTCTCTGAGCAGCTACAGAGTTTGTGTAATCCTTAAGAGATATGGGTAGCTGTGTGAGGAAAAGCAGCTTGTATCTGTGTGTGTGTGCGTGTGCTTGAGACAGAGATGTGGTGTCTGGAAATAGCAGCGAGGAGGCTTGCTCTGCTGTTTGCCTTCCCAAGTTTGATTTGACATCCTAATTGCCACATGGAGGAACAAAATACTCTGAGGTTCCCGAAATTGAAGTCGATGTCGAACCAAGCGGGCTATGTTTAGCGGCCTGGGCTATCTGTGGAGGGCCTACATTTACTGTCGCTCACTCTTCCTCTCTCTTTACTCCCGTTTCTTTTTTCTTTTTTGTGAAGAAGGAAATATGGAGACAGAAACGGAGAGATTGACTGGAGGGTGCCGGCACAAGAGAAAAGTAGGTAGAAAGAGAGAGTTAAAGATGGGGGCTGGGGCGGAGGAGGGGGGGAGAAAGGACGAGCAGCAGAGACAAATTGGAAGATCACTGCTTTTTATGCACCCCTCCAGTGAAACTCCCCAGCCAGGCCGAATGCATGCGCACACACAGACACATACACACACACTTCTTCATTTCTCTCCTCCTCTATCTACCACCCCTCCCTCGCTTTCTGTCTCCATACACCCTCTAGCAGCAGCAGCAGGCAGCCCAGGCAGGTAGCTGACAGGCAAACTGAATCCTGGCAGACTGGAATAATTACATGTGGCTGTCTGCGTGGAACATGACAGCTCTACTTTCAATTAAACCAGGAGAATGCATTTTCATCACCCACCGAGAGCTTGTCGTCCACCTCGGCAGGGCACGACGCTGCAAGGAGTAGGGGGGGGAGAGATGCTGGACTGACAATGACGTTGCTACAACCTCGCTCAAATTATGACTTACAGCCAAAAAAAGGGTTTTCCTGTCAGCCGAAAGGTGAAAAGGTGGCGATGGATCAAAGTAGATGGGAAGTAATAAAGCACAATACTAGCAGTTAACCTTTTCCCCCCGAGGTTAATGGAGCTATCAAAGAGTGATGTCGCTCTGATGATGATGAGCGGCAAGAACAGCTTCAAAATGTTGGGACAGGAGGCGCTTGTAGTTGGATACACACGCCTTAGTTTGAAGTACAGCGTCACTGTGCCATGACAAAGTAAAGTATAGGGCGTGGAATTCAGATGCAGTTTTAATCGTTTCCACCAGAGTCAGGAGTAAACTTGT
The DNA here is from genome assembly GCF_051167445.1 of Perissodus microlepis. Taxonomy (NCBI): domain Eukaryota; kingdom Metazoa; phylum Chordata; class Actinopteri; order Cichliformes; family Cichlidae; genus Perissodus; species Perissodus microlepis. The sequence continues at coordinate 6,907,721 of NC_140469.1, forward strand.
AAGGAAAATATCGCTCCTGAAGTAATGTACATTAGCAGCTGATGTCCCCCCTTTACCCATGCCTTCCCTTACATTGTATAAGGGGTTAATTATGAAACTGACCTCCATATTCCAGCCATGGCTGCAGACGGGTGTGCAGATCCTGGGGAGTTTTCTTTTAATCTTACAAAGGCGCTGGAAAAAAAGTTGCTTACATTTTAGCAAATCTTAATTTACATTTAGAGTGATTAAAACCCCCCACGACAACCCCAAAGCATTAAGGGGTAAAAATACTCTTTTTCACTCGCTTCTACAAGAAATGTTATTTCCAAATTAAACAGTGCAAAATTCAAATGCCACATCTGGTGCATAAATGCCACTGGATGTTCTTCTGTGTCAGCTACTGCTTCTGGTGTCCAAAGACAACCGTTCCAGCTGCTAAATGACAGACTGTAAATAAAAGATGGAGATAGCCGCTGGTGATGTCACCCATTGGGGTTAGAGTTCTGGACTCAGGACTGGGGAAAAACTGAGGTTAACACATTTAGATGAGAAGTTAGACTTATGGGCAGTGTTAGCGAGTTTTCAGACCCCCTTAGCGACTTTATTCTAAAAAGCGACTAGCGACAAATCTGGCAACTTTTTCTGGTGTTACTGGAGACTTATGATGACTTTTTGACGTGAAAGCACGTATTGCTCTTACTCTCAACAAGCAGCGGGTGCTGCTGCGGGCACCTTGCCCGTGCCAAAGCGTTTACAGGTGGCGGACAGTCCCCACGCAGCAGTTGCCCCCAGCTGCTGTCACGGCAGGAGATGTTCACACCTACTCATCCAAACTGCAAATGAATCGCGCATGAGTGAAGCCGCCGCTCCTGCCCTGACTGTAACGCAGTCAGTTCTTTCGCCAGAGTGCCTATTATGGGTCACTTTTGCCAGTCCCAAGCCCAGATAAAGTAGGAGGGTTGGAATTGTGACAAAACAATAATTGCTAAAAGAAATTTAATTTGTAGTTCTAAATATATTTTAAATGCATTCAGGGTCTTTTTTACTCACTTTATATCTCTTCCACAATGTTATTTATCTCTTCTACAGCGTCAGTTACAATTACATAAGCATGACCAATTATGCAAATTAGGCGATGACGCCATTTAGCGAATTCTAAACGACATTTAGGACAGCCAATAGCGATTTTCCTTACTGAGGAGTTGGCAACACTGCTTATGGGCTCATGGGAGACTCATCACTCAAACACAGATACACATACCTGCTAACAGGACTATGAAATATAAATTTTTTTCACCAAAGCTGGAACACATGCTTCTTTGACCGGCAATATCACACAGCAAGCTGTATTTTTCATCAGATAATTCCTATAAATATTCTTTAAATTAAAAAAATGGTAGCGAAGTCCAAGTCGTTGATGCAAATTAGCGGCTGTGAAGCCTCCGCAGACAGCTGCTTTTACACTTTAACAAAATTCAAACTGTTTAATGCACCAGTATTTACATCATCACGCAGACATTTCTTTTTATGCACAGACAGCCGCTGCAGTATTGTCCTGAACAATAGGTGTCACCAGTCAGGCCACACCGCCACATCATTCATATAACAAAGACATTGCAGAGTGTTTTTTCTCCCCCACAAACTCTCATGTTTTTTCAAACTGTTGCAACATCATCTCCATGTATAATGTGTGACTTTAAGCTTCTGTACTGTGGCGGCAGCGGTGCAACTCACCTGGTTACAAAAAATGTGCCAGTGGATGTGACATCATTTTTGGCGTGTGCTGCCATGCGACACGAGCTAAGCGATGTGCATGAACGCAGCCATAGTGCCACAATGATGCTAATTAGCTCTATAAACAAGAACACTCTTTGGAGGAGGCTGTTAAAATGTTAATGGAAGGAATGGATGGAAGTCTATGGGAAATATATAACTCGTGGCGCCGGCCTCAAGTAACCATTGGAGGAACTGCAGTTTTTGTGCTTGACTTGTTTGCTTTCTTTTTCAGCTTTGAAGATTGCTGTTTGCTTTAAAAAATAAGAATAGAAAAAAGAAAACACACACACATGCATTGGTTCTGTGTCCTGAGAGAGCCCCGGATCAGGATGTATGAGCCTGGCCGCCTCCACTGTGCCACTTGAGACTGGTACTGGAATATAGATTAAGCAGCAAGGTCAAGGAGTTGTGAATTAATGGTACAGATAATCAGTGGGTTTACCGAGGCAGCCCTTCACAGGCTTCCTCCCCTGCTGTGTAACCCCGGCAGCCCCTGGCGTACTCCGGGCTCCCATGGCAGCAGAGGTAAACATGTGTGTAAATACTCCTTTGCTCTGCACAGTCTCGCACACGCGTGCACACGTTAGCGGAGAAAAACTTACAATCAGAATGCAGCTATGTGCATGTGGCTCTCTCTCACACCCACACACACACACACACACACACACTGGAAGAATCTGAGAGGAGGATTGACAAAAATGCCTCAGGTAAAATGAATCAAATCCAATGAGATGTATTGGGAGGATAGATATGTAAAGGGCTGCTGCTGACAGCTGCTATTGCTCCCTCGGTGGCTGGTGCCAAATGACAGGCCTACGGAGAAGGGCGCATCTGATAACACATCCACTACAATCCAGCAGATCCCCGTTCCCTTCGGTCTATTTATATTTCTTCCCCCACCCCTCTTTTATGCGTTGTTGTCTACGCTAACCTCGAGTCAAAGCATCTCAGGCTGTTTTACAAGCTTACATGGGAAATGCACTTTGTTTCTTTTTGTGGGCTGAGAGTTGTTGCCTTTAAAAATAGCATATCATCAGCTGTGCAACACCAAAGTAACACACAGACACACACACACACACATATATGGGCAAATACACAGTCTCACTTTGTTTCTCCTCCAGCTTCCTCCTCCTATGTGCCTCAGATAAACATTCAGGCAGCAGTGGGTGGAGGGGCTGCGCAGCTCGTGGGGCTAACATGTTGCATTGGACTCCTTGAGCAGAGAGGACAATGACTAGGTCCACAGTGCCCCTATTAAAGCAGCAGCCTCCAGGCTAGTGGATTAGCCTGAATAGGCTGTGCTCCCCAGGTACAGGATTTGGTTTACATTAGCCAGCTTTGCCCTTGGCTGCCACTGCTAACTCCTGTTCAGGTCACTTAGCTCTGGCCTGCCACACAGGACACGTATTTTTTTCCCTGTTTTGTAGCATAATTAGAAAGAGGAGTTTAATTGACACCACTTTGTGTCACAAAGAAATGTTTGCTGCCGTTTGAGGAACGCACTGGCTGTGCAATTGTTAGGGCAGATGCTCGGCGAGAGGAGAAAGAAAACGTCTCACTTTTTCAACAGTCTTGTGTGCACGACAGTGAGGAGGGCATGTAGCTTGGGGCAAAGGAACCACTTTAAATTTTAAACACAATTTCATCTTTGCCTCATTTCAATGCAGTGCGGCTGGAGGTGGAATCGGAATGCATAAAATTGACTGCATGAAAAGATAATGTATAATAAATGTATTCCACATTGGGCGCCGGTGGATCGAATCATTGATTAGCAGCGGCAGGCCCACTGCTAAACATTCTTGTTTCATACATATTTCATTATGGCTCTGACAGTGGCTGGCTCTAGTGTCATGGGACTGTGACAGATGTCCATTAGCTGAACCCGGGACCAGCAAAAGGGAGGTCCTGGTAACCTGTACCACCCCGGATCTGGTGTCCCCATCTGGGTGGATGCATGGTGGCCCTTCTTACAGATTAAGCTTCATGTCCAGGATGTTAAGCCCAACCAAGAAACACCAAATCTCTTCTTTTTGTTGTGTTGTTGCCTGTATAGGTCCATGCATCCATCTATTTTCTTCTGCTTATCCACTACAGGGTCACGTGGGGGCTGGAGCCCATTACCAGCTGTCATTGAGAGAAAGAAGAGGTATGCCCTGGAAGGTCGCCAGTCTATTGCAGAACTACCACAGACAGACATATGACCATTCACGTTCACACGGCCAATTTAGACTGGCCAATTAACCTAACTACATGCATGTCATTGGACTGCAGGGACAACATGCAAAGTCCACACATAACTGTCCCAGGAAGCCTGTGAATTCCAGGCACCAGTCACCACGAGACTGCAGTGCTATTCGTCTGTATGGGTAACCTCCTAATAGGTAACTGTTCTGCATTCTGTTGAATCCCTCCAAATGTGGTGGTCCTGTGTCTTGGACCTTATTGAGTTGTATTTCCTTTGCATGGTGTCTTGAACTTTGGCATATTGTCTTATTGCCTATAGTTTCCTTGGTTTTACTCACCTGTTAATCTTGAGGGATAGTAGGTGTTCCCGTTATGTTGCTTCCTGTTTTATTTTATTAATCTTTTGTCTCATGTGTTTAGTATTCACTTTTTTTCTCCAGTCCTATTCCCCAAGTTGTCTGCACCTGTGTTTCCTGCAGCTGTTGTGACCTCCTTCCTGTTTCTGTCAGTGGAGTAGGTAACTCTTCCTGACATGTTTCTTCTTGGTTTATGATTCTGCTCATACAGTTTCCCCATACTTTGATTTTGTCACCTGTTGGACTTTGTTACTTTTGGACTGTACCTGGGATTTTCATTAAAAGTAGATTTTGAGTTTTCATTTCCACCTGCCTGCCTTGGTCTGCATTTTGGGTCCACTGCCACATCCACACACTATATGATAAAATAAAATGATTGTAAAGTTTCAGCAGTTTCTTAGAAGAGCCTCCGCTAGACAGGAATTGATCCAACTGGGCCATATTTGTTAGTTTTCCACATTAAGCTAATAAATACTCAGACCAGCCACAGCACATACTTCACAAAAGCTTCTGCAGTCGTGCTTTTCCAGAAAAGATGGAATCATGAATGAACCAGAAGAGGCAACTTCTAACTTCTAAGTCTGTTAAATTTCATCAATTCTGTTTTCATGGATGCCTGGATGTTAGACTTAATTGTTTCACCTGGTAGAGCAGGAACGCTGATCATTTTATTACAGATGAAAGAATTTAGACAGTTTGTAACTCTCAGTGATGCCGCAAAGTTCTTTTGACTTTGGGACCTGAAGCAGAGTTTGGATCTGGAAACGACTAATGATGTCATACTTAAAGACAGGATACACTGGGATATTTATAATTAGAGCTATTTGTATTTATTAGAGCTACTTTGTTATATTTTGTAACTTTGTAATACATTGTATTATTTAATTTAGTTGAGTTAGTTACTGTTCTTACTGTCTTGGAGCAACTGTAGCCACATAATTTCTTCTGGGATTAAAAAGTATTCTGATTGTGACACAATAGAAACAAATATCTATCAAAAAGAGTATAATTTAGAATAGTACTAGTAGTTGATCCCACCATGTTGAACCTGACAGTAGGTGTGTCTGCTTTATAGCTTAGTTTAGACTTATACATAACTTGAATATAATTTGCCTTTTTTTTTTTCTCAAAATCACCTCCAGATGGAAATTTGGGATTCAGCATGTTTTGCTACACAGGACTGTATGATATGTTTTTGTGATTTTTGGAAGGGGCGTGTGTGTGTGTGTGTGTGCATAGCTTCTGCAACCTACAGTTACCCATAACATCTCTCTCTCGCTGAATGGGTCCACAGAGACGTGAATCTTCCCTAAGCTGTAATTTCTGCCTTTCGCTGAAATGCTGTCATTGGGCGATTGTAGGGTTCACCCACTTCTATGAGCATCACGAGCACAGAACCTTCAATTCGTCTGTCTGCTGATACGCACGCGTCTGTTTCAGAGGCATAAAAAGGCAGTCACTCAGGACTAACGCGTGTGTAAGAAGTGCAGGAGTAAAGGTCACAAAGACCAAATGACACGTCAATTCAGGCAGACCAACAACTTCTGAAACTCTGCAAACTTCATATCTGCTTCTGTTGTCGTTGCATGAAGTCATTTGCAGCCCTTTAAATGGAAGATGTTTTATGTCAGAAAACAATGTTGTATGTCTAATGATCTCCTCACCATCTCCAGTTCAAAGAGAAGCTTTAGACACATGTATTCCCTCTCCAGGGTCGGTGCTTTTTTTTTTTTTACATCGTGAATGCAATTTGTCAGGTGAAGATGAGGAAAAAATGAGGCCAGCATATGGGCCCCCCCGAGTGAGTGTGTGTGTGTGTGTGTGTGTGTGTGTCTGTCTGTGAGATAGAGAGAGAGCGAGACGGAGGGAGCGAGGGGAAGAGAATTTTTTCCTCTTTATTTTGGGGAACTAGAGCGTCGTCTCAGCTCTTCGCTATTCCCCACTAATCAGGTGCTGCCAACCTGCCAGCCAAGGCGGGACGCGAGGCCTTTCAAAACACTCTGCTAATTAACAAGCCCCCAATGCATCCCTTCTGCTTTTACAGCGCTAGCACATCTGCCATAGAAACTCCAGAGAAGAAAAACTACATTATCGCGAGCGTGAGTGGATCCCTTCGCTTTGCACACAACCTGAATAGATGTGTGTGTTGTTGTGTGTATGCATCTCAGTCGCAAAGGTGCGCACAAAGTTATTCACATGAGCTCCCAGTTTGGTTTTTTTAATTCGTTTTTTTTTCTTCCTTGAAAGTGTTGACGGCTTTACATTGGTGCGCCGCTTGGCAAGGCGTCCCACATCTATCAAGCAGCTGAAAGGCATGAATAGGGTTCCCACCGTCTTAATGACTGTTTACATGTCCCCAGCGCAGATTAAAAGACGTTTCTGGTGTCGCCTGGGGTCTTGTGGCGACACATCTTTGACATCCTTCTTGCAAGATTATCTTAAAAAAAATGTTTGTTTCCTTCACTTAGTGCCTGATTTCTTTATGTCCATTTAGTAAAGATTACATAGGAATATGTGTTCAGCTAAATTCAATATTAGTTGTAGATGTGTTAAAAAGAGGAGGACGTGGTAACAAAACTGCATCGGTGTCATCTCGAGCCAGATAATTACTCATGCTGACACAAGTAGAAGGTTCTCATGTTACCTGGGGAGGTTGAAAGAAAAAAGCCTTTAAAATGCAGTTTAATTTATACAGGCCTTCGAAAGCTGCTCGGAAAATTGGACAAAGCAGCCACAGTGGCCTTGTTTACTTTTGGAAAGTCTCTCAGAACTGTAAAGGATCCATACATTCCCATGTAATGTGGAGGTATGACTTTTTTTCCAGACCCGGAATTCCATTGCCTCTACGTTTGCCAACCAAAGGCCGGTCGCAGCCCAGGAGATCCTCCGAGCTCATTACGTCTGTCGGAAAGCCATACCAAGCTCGCTCTCTGACTCTGATGGAGCCTCATGCTAATTTACTGCTACTCAACAACTCCCTCTCCAACAGCACTGAGCTTCTCTGGTCCTGGAGACGAGCTTGAGTCATAGAAATTTGCAAAAAAAAAAAAGCATATTTTTGAAGGTCAAATAGCACATGTTCGAAAGAAAACTGGTGAGTCCATTGACTGAAGGCAAATCGTATCTTGATTGAAGTGATTGAAATTGAAGTGCTTTTGAAATTTCGTTATAGGAAGATTTTTTGACATATTTAAAGTCAATAATATTTCTTTTTGCTTTGTGTCATTCAGACATGGGTAACACATTCATTGCAACAGATTAATGAACAATATCCTGTTATCAGGACATGGACACCCTCTTTACTTTTACTTTTTTTGATAAAGCTGATAGTTACAGCTGGATCATGTGACCCCGAATCCTCCCTTAGTTATACTAGTTATGTCTTTCTTTTTCATTCACCCCTTTTCACTCTCTTTATGTTTGTACACCTCCTCTGCATTTAATCTTTAGTTAGTATTAATCTCTCGTTCTCCTCCACAGTGTATCTTTTGTCCTGTCTTCCTCCCCTCACTGCTAACGGCTCCTTCCTGAGCCTGGCTCTGCTGGAAGTTTTTTCCTGTTAAAAGGGAGTTTTTCCTTCCCAGTGCCTGCTCGTAGGGGGTCATCTGATTGTTGCGGTTTTCTCTATATATTTATTGGGTCTTTACCTTACAATATAAAGGGACGGCAGCTGTTGTGATTTAGGGACGTGTAAACAAAACCAAATAAAACAGAATTAAATAAATTTTCCTCATGGCTTCATCTTCAGTGCTTGGACTATGGAAAAGAGTTTCATGGTGCTTTCTTGTTCTGGGCAGTTCAGTATTATTTATAGACTGTTTCATATCAAGTTCTCAAACTTGCTGCTCATTAAAACATTAACATGTCACAATGTTGTGCTTATTTGTCACTGCATTCATTCATTTACGCTGATTCTATGTTAATAGCATTATTCAGTCTAAGATTCATGAAGACTGTTTGACATGGTGGCACATTAGAATGATGTCATGATGAATACATCTAGTGCTGTTGCATGATAACCTTTGAACTCTTGCGCAATATACTTGTTTGAATAGATTAATGGCAAAGATTATGTCGATCTCATTTTATAGCAGTGTTGAAAATACTTTAATATATCAGTTAGAAACTCATGTAGAGAGAATATTAAAACAAACTTTATTTGAAAAAAGTCAATTTGTGGTTTCAGTAGAGGAACATTTGATGGATGACCAATATTGCTGTGACTTTTTAAGGTCTGCAGTGGATTTTAAGCCAATCCTTCCCATCTTTGGTGCAATATTTTACTTCTCTGGAGTGAAGACAAAAGACTGTTGGTATCAGGTTTGTTGTCTTAAAGGAGGGAGCATAGAGCCTTTATATCAGTGTTAGCTTAATCTACCCTGCTGTTCATCTGTTAGCTATGCTAATCTAATTTGTCATAGGTCCAGTTTACACAATACACAACATTTTCCTTTCTTCTGTGCTTTCTAAAACTTTACCTGATTTCAGACACACCTGCCTTTCCTTTAATCTGATGACATATAGTTAAACATGTTAGTATGCAAAGTCAGATCCAACAACATTTATGTTTTAATCTCAGGGTGGCTGTAGCTCAGGAGGTAGAGCAGGTCATCTACTGACTGGAAGGTTAGTGATTTGGTCCCTGGCTCCTCCAGTGGGCATGCCAAGTATCCTTTGGCAAGATACTCCGATGTATTCATCAGAGTATGAATATTAGTTAGGAAGCACTAAAAGCTTAGAAGAAAGTGCTTGTGTTAATGTGTCACGTTGTATAGAGTGCTTTGGGAGCGTAGAAAAGCGATATATAAGGATCAGTCCAGCAATGGATGGATTCTGTGCCTTCCATGTCTTAAAGAGGCGTTTGATAACCAGTCAATTATTCCAAAACCCCGTTATAAAAAGCAGAAGCTGTGTGTGAATGTAGCGTAAAAAAAAATGTTACAACAATTGCAACCACGGCAGAAAGAGCAGAAGAGAATATGGCAAGTGTGTTTTAGTCGTATCCTGGGCTTAAACACTGTAGACAGACACATATTTTTTGGCAGAGGGCTTGGTGATGATGTGGGGTTATTTTCCCTATTTACAGGAGGCCCTGGCAGAAAAATGCCAATCAGAAGGAATGTTGGAATCCCATCATCCATTTCTAGCCTAGAACACCTTCACTTTCCATTTGCTTCAATATGCAAACCAAGCTGTTTAGGGATGAGGAGAGAGGCAGCTAATGAGCTGCCTGAATCAAGCCTGCAGAAAAGAAAGGACCCCCGTACGTAGCTGCTCGAGAGAACAGCTCCTCTGGGCATGCTCCGAAACAGCAAAAACAACAACAATAACAACTACTCTACAGCCAAGGCAACACAAATTGATGTGATTAACCAGTGGGAATGACAGTTACTGTGTGAGAGGCTGGATGCAGAGCAAGCACATTTGGAGTTTGCAGGCAGGCAGAGAGCATGCAGCTGCAGACTTGGAGATAGATATGGTGAGATGTCAGCTGCTGATGAGCTGTGCTTGACCTCAGAATTAAAGTTTTTTCTCTTGACTTTTTCCCCTCTTGCTGTCCTTGTTGTTTAGTGTCTAATTTCTGCATTGCAGCGTAACATAAAGCTGTCCATAGATGACATTGGATCCAGTTGGTTCTTGTGCACAGGGGATTTGCTTGACATCCTCTACTGTAAATCAATCTCTGTGAGAATAATGATCCATTACAGGGTTGAACAGTCTTTGATTGTTCATCTGCCAAAAAGTGCTATATGGATTATACCAAATCCTAAAGATATTGAAAGATAGGATATGGATTCCTAATGCTAACTCAAAGGACAAATGATGTCTATCTTAAATATTAGATAGAGAGCTCTCTTTTAGTTTACTTATAAGATATCTGTGAGCTAAAAAAAAACGTCTTGTGAATTCTTTAGTTGTGACTAATGGGAGGTCGTGCCATTAAACGACTCTCTAAAAACACGTCATGTAAATATCAGTGTAGTGAGGTCCAGTTCAGTCCGCTGAACTTTTGCACTTTCGTTGGCCCAGCCAGAGTTTTGCTCCGCCACAAACCATCACAAACAAAATCCGAGGGCAGTCTCGTTTCACATAATTGCTCAGCCAGAAAATGTCCATTACGTTCTTGTTTTCCTTGGCGCACGGACTAGAACTTTAAACCATGAAAGAAAAGCAGTGTGGGAAGTTCAAATGGTATTGTCATTAACGCCTCAACACAGTGATCATTCACAAGGGGCTTGCACGTACAGACAATGTGGGCCTTTCTTGCTGTGGTGCAGATGGCATCGTAAAAAAAACAAACAAAAAAAAAAAAGAAAAAGAGGCCTTTTCTGCAAACACCAAAAGCAAACACACAAACAGTGGTGACCCTCTGAGTCCCCAATCCATCTTTTCTCCTGTTGGGTGCTTGTTGTCTCAGGAAGATCAAGGCGTTTTCACTGATGTTTGGATGCTGTCGTACACGCTCATTTTGGTACCTCTTGAAATGCAAATGTACACTTTTCTAAATGTTATATTTCATCCAGCTTTTGTGTTGACTTCATACATGTGCATCAATGTCTCCCAAAGCTTTTAATGTACAGGGATTCATTGTTGCATATTTTTCCGTCACTGCTTGACAACTATAAAACAATAATGTGGAATAATGTGATAAAAAAAAACAAAATATTTAATTGGATTCAAAATGCTGAAAACATTTGATACTGATTTCATGTGTGGAAGTGTAAACTTCACTTTTTAATTCATTGTAAACTCTACATTGGCAAAGATGTACTGAACTAACTGAGAACATCACTCACACTAATTCAGTGCTAAATTAACATTAACACGTAGTAAGTTGGTCCTGTGAGCAAACTGATCAAATCGTTCATTATATGTGTGCCTGATAAAGAACATTTGTACATTTGGGCTAATTTGTACGGTGGCCCAGAGAGGTCAAACGCACTGCAACTTCAGAAAACACCAGCATATAGAAAAACACTGCAAAAGCATGTAAGTTAAATAAAACACAACATAAATTTAAACAACTCACAAAATGCAATGGGAGTGTTTTTGGGGGAGACAATAATGTGACAGACCAGCAGCAGAAGTGATAAGTTAGTGGTAAATGGCTAATAGCAAACATGCATTTACAGTATTGCATGAATCCTGCAGTTAAATCACACATTACCTGCATGTTTTTCTCCCTCACAACACCCATGAATCCTCTGCTTCTTTTAAGTACCTCCCCAAAAACACTTCCATCTTTTGTTGAATGTTTTTCCCCCTCAAATTCCAGTGCATTTGACTTCTCAGGGCCACCATCCATTATTTTGCTGCCAAAATAAGTGGAAAAATAGTCTGTAGCTTACACTTTTTCACTCATATAAATGTCTATAGAAATCTAAAGCCATACAAAAGTCTGGAGAGTGAAGAGGAAGGTTTAGGAAGCTGTTATGTCTCCAGTGGTTTAAATAAAGTTTTTGCTGCAAACCCCAGAGCTTCTCCAAACAAGGCTAGGCTTTATGGTGCACACAGTTTGCACAAAATGTAGAAAATGAGTGGCATCCACATAACTGTAATATGGAATTCACAGATACAAAAAGGTTTAAAACAAACCTACTAGGAAAATTTTAACAAACTCTCATATAATGTAATCAGCTGTTGCATTATCAAAGGCTATTAGTAACAGTGCATTTTACTACATTCAATTTTATTAAGTAAAATTACTTAGCAACCTTACATTTGCAGGAATTATAACATCAGTGCATGAATGCATTTTTGTGTGTTTTCAGTTGGTGGATTTTGGTGAATACAAAGTGACTCTGCAGCATGATGCTATCAGCTCCATTTGGTTTAAGGCAAATTGGCTAACCTTTTGAAATGGCTAGTACTGGACTTGATCTCCAAGACCAGTGGGTGTCTTGTGTATTGCCCTTCAGAAACACAGATGTTCCATCTCCACAATGCAATGCAGCTTTCTTTAGGTCTAATCCCTGGATGCTGGCAGAGTTGCAGCAGAAATATTTCCAACCAGAGCTGCAGCACTTCTGTGTGCAGCTGTGCCTCAACATTTGTCATACCTTGTCATCAAGTGCCGGAAACGAGGCTGAAAAATTTGCTCAAGATTACATTGCACACAAGCAGGGACTCGCGTGCGCATGCACGCATGCTTGTACACATCCCCGCACATGCTGTGACAGTGAGATCAGGAAAGCGGGGCCTATACACAGCATACCAGGAAGCAGGCCAGCCAAATAAACATGTCATGCCACTTGATAAAAGATGTTGTAGGATACACCTGTGCTTCCTCTCTCCTCATTCCTCTCATAGGTGCAATTAAGAACTGGTAATCTGTATGACAGAGTCTTGAATTTGTAGACAGCTTATAGTCCAAGTGCTGCTGGCCAATCATATTTGAGCAGGCTTTAACTGCGTGCAAGAAAATCCTTTGCAAAAAGAGGATTTTCCAAACACACTGGCTAATCGTCATCTATCACTGATTACCATTTAGAATTCATTGATCTGATACATAATGACTAGTGGATGGAAACTGAGATCTCCATGTTGATGGAGGGGAAGAGATTTTCAGGTCACAGGATGAGAAGACACAAGCAAGCATAAGGCACACTGCTTACCCTACCTGTGTGGTAGGGTAAGCAGTACTCATTCATTGAGCACTTAAATCTTCAACTGCAGGCTTATTTGTGGTTCCTAGGATATTTGAAAGTAGACCCCATGGCTCAGTTTGCATTCAGGAGACAGACACCCTCTGTACCCTTAAAATCAGACTTAAAACTTTAGTTTTAGATAAATAGATGTTTCTGGATCAGGTGCCCCAGTACAAGGTGCCTTCCTATGATTCACTAAGTGTCTCTTTTTCAGTCATCCCTTTTCACTCCCTTTGTTTAAACACCACTTCGCATTTAATCATTAGTTGTTATTAGTCTTTGGCTCACTTCCTCGGTGTGTTATTTGTCCTGAACCTCACCCCTAACCAGTCGTGTCTTTATCTTACAGTATAAAGCACCTCGAGCCGACTGTTGATGTGGTTTGGTTCTATATAAATAATATGAAATTAAATTTTGGTGTGCAGGTCAGAGCAGCTCCGGAGACTGACTGCTGCAGCGCGCCGGTTGACTTCCTAGCAGACATACTGTGGGCTGCCTCGCCTAGAACTTTGGAGTGTCACTCATGTTTCCTGTGCCATGTGAAGAAGATAAAAAGACAGATAGTTATATTAGTCATCACGCCAGGGGCATTAAGTAATTAAAAACTTTTACGGTAACGTAGCCGCACCGTGACAGGAACAATGTCAGCGTGGCCGCAGCCGTTCAGTGATATAATCATCGTACACAGGTGTGCCCCGGGCCTAGGTTTGCATAATGAATCAGAGACAGACGGACAAAGCAAGTACAGAAGGCACGAGGTGAAGCAAGGCAGCGGGGAACACGGGGGGGAAACCAAACGAGAACGGAGAAGCACAGCTGTGTTTCTGGCAATGCGTATTTGCTAACAGGCATGCACAACAATTAATGTAATGAAGGAGGGAAAAACACATTATTATAAAACTCAAAAAGCTATTAATTGGTTTGACTGGTTTTTTTTGTGGGTATTCATTACTTTCCTTCTGTTTGGACAGGTGACGGCAGCACTTTAAATTTTCCTTTAAGCTTTTATTTCCCTTGGTTATCATAATCCTTCCAAAGAAAATAAGACCAAGATGCTTCTCACTACAAAGCCCCGACTCTGTCTTAAAAGTTTCTCAATATCAAATAAGCAGATGGTTACAATAAAGAATGTGCCTGAATTTGCAGAACTGAGTCTTCCACCATAAGACTACGGATACATCTTAGCCACCATCATCATCATCATCCCAGCTGTGCACACGGTATTTTAGTAAGATTAGTGGTGTTGTTGAAAGTGCAGCTATGTCTGTCTGTGTGTGTGTGGGTCAAGCCTCCACTTGATGGATGGACCGTCATGAAGCTCAACACTTTACGGCTGTTGATTTGGAACTTCTAATAACGCGTAATAATGATGTAAAAGAAAAGAAGTGTGAAAATATTCAGCAGATAGCCCTAATCAGAAAAATAAAAATAATTAAAAGCATTTATCTGGTTTAATTTTAGTTTCTGTACCCAAACCAGTAAAACTAATCAGATTCCTACTGGCCTTTGCATTTATCCAATTAGCAAGTGTAAATATGCTAACAGGCTAAGCAAAAGCTCAGTATGTTTACATTTTCTACTGTGAGCATGTTAGCCTTTTGCTTTCCAGCTCCCAATTTAGTACATTATTTAGCATAAATTTAGACTCTTGGCTCTAAATAAGATCACTTTTCTCAACAGAATTGTGACTTATTTCACTTTGGTTTAGCTGTTTTTAGCCACAAGGAACAGAAATGAAACAAACCCATAAAAAACAGGAAAAAAGCACCTCAGTTGTAAGTGAGAGAAAGGAAAGATGTTGACACGATTCCAGTCCAAACGCTGACCTGAGCCGTTGCTAAAGAAGCTGATTTATTAGGTGGCTTAATTGAGGCTAATTGACTCGGTTTATGATCTTCACACAGATCAAACTGACCCAGGAGAGCTTAGCTGACCCCACTGCAGACACACACACACACACACACACACACACACACACACACACACACACACACACACACACACACACACAGTAAAACATGCACACAATTCTTAACACTGCCCCTTCTTCCCTCCTACAAGCCTCTATTTGCCAAAAGCTAATACAATTGAAATCAAATTATTTCCTGTGAATCAAGGTCTTGTTGACACCTTAGTATCTGACTGCTTCTGTCCTCTGGTATTTATTTTTTATTGGTCATTTCTCCGTGTTGGAGTTTGGTTTCACTAAAATTAGAATAAAGTTTGTGAATGGCACCGTCTCTGTTAGTTATGAATTGCGTTATGTCGAAGGGGAAAAAAAACCCAAAACACCAAGTCATGCTGAATTGAGTAATACTTGAAGGTCGAATGATCCCACATTGGATATATAGGATATATATTATTTTATGAGTGAAATAATGAAGCCAAACAAAACAAGGCACAAACAGTAATGGCTCAGCATGAATCCATGGCTGTTGCTTACAGATTTCCTTCGAAATCCTCGCATATTTTTCATTTTATTTTCACGTTACAGTCTCCGAGAAAATTGGATATTTTTTCCCCCGCTATCGGTTGGGATAAGGATCCAGCGTGGTGTTGACTTCTTTTGCGGCCCGTCGAAGTTTCATGAATGATTAAAAGCACTGGGCCTAGAGCTGCTCATAAATAAACAGCAGGCAACAGGACTGAACAGGCTTTTCATAGACAGGGAGAACTGACAGATTGGCTTTCAAATCATACCATTCAGTGGTAGATAATCCACTGTATAGCATTTTTATGCAGGAGTAGCTTGTTTTGGAAGTCATGCATATGCACTATGGACTGGAGAGGGTGTGTAAAAGTAGATGGGAAAAATACTCCTTATGAGTAGAGCATGCCCTTACAACACACACACACACGCACACACACACACACACACACACACACACACACACACACACACACACACACACACACACACAACACACACAAGAAACTTTGTGCTGTTAACCCCCCCCACACCCAAACTGAACAGAGTGGGAATACAAATGAGCGTGTGCACTTCAAACTGTGCCATGCAACCTTTCCCAGTAAATAAAATGTCATCCACATGTGCAGTTGACACAAAAGCACAGCACAACAACAAAATGGTCCAGGTTCTCTCATTACCTTGAGGCGATATTATGATTTTAAGTCCCTGAGCGGGTTGAAGGGTCAGAGCATCCACATGTGTTCCTTTTTTTTTTCTTTTTTTCCTCAGCTGTGCTCCTCCAAATGAGAGCCAAGGTGCCATAGGACGACCCTCCATCTCAATCTCACGGCATAATGAATAGTCTGAGGCCAACTGCCCTGTACGTGCTGAACTCTTGGCTCCTGAATCATATCTCAGCCAATTTACTCCCTCACTAGTCACACACACCCCTTCTCCCCCTACTTTAAGGTCAAGAGCTTGGAAGCTGTTTTCTGCTTCAAACCAAATCACTAATGGCTAGAAACAGCTGGGAAGTTTGCCATAAAGATTGCAGGTCGGCTAATTTTATTCATTTCTAAGGGAAAGCTGAGTGTGATGCTCTGCTGTATGTCGAGTTTGCTTGTTAGCATCTGGTTGCATTAGGGAATAAGCAGGGCTTATTGAATAGTAAGTTCATATTTTTTCTGCATGAGTCAAAGCGTCATTTTGTCACATCTACCAAGATGGAATTGCATTTAATCATCGCATTTAATCGTTTGTCCTGTCTCCGTCCCCTCACCCTCAGTCGGAGGCGAGAGATGGCCATTCCCCCCTGAGCCTGGTTCTGCTGAAGGTTTCTTCCTTTTAAAAGGGAGTTTTCCTTCACACAGTCACCAAGTGCTTGCTCATAGAGGGTCGTCTGATCTTGGGGGTTTTCTCCTTATCTTTGGAGGGGGTTAACCTTTACAATATCAGCACCTTGGTGCTATATAAATAAAATTTAGTTGCATATAATTTATCGCAATCAAAAAAGAAACGGTTGCAATTTAAAATCTGAATCTCCTGTAATCAAGTGAAATACCATACTAAGCATAAGAGGACTGCAGTGCTTTGATGAGTGTTGATGAGAGACAGAGGTTGTTGAGATTTGTTAATTGGTGTTTTTTTTTTATTTTTATTTACACCACTGATGAAGCTGTTGGTTCAGCTTCATGTAAAAATAATGAGGCAGTTTTCCCATCAAGCACCGCTCAGGTGTGATGAGTGCACGGGCGTGGATCAGACGTCCTCCTCTTTGTCGCTGAGCGCTGTCACCTGACACTCTCCTTTTCTTTTGCTGATTTACCATATCACTCCAACCAGATTTGTGACACAAATTGGGATATTGTCACAATGACCACAAGGGTTAAATGTTGTGTTCAACAAATACTGACTGGTTCACCCACTTTTCCACCCTCTCCCCGACCCCCTCCTCCACTCTTTTCTTCTTTCGCCCCATTATGTCAGGGCCCCGAACCTGCTAAACGCATTTCTAAATGACACTTAACGGCGTATCGCATCAAAGAAACCTTGAGTTGTGGATTTTCCTCGCCTAATGTGGCATCTTTGCCTGAGCACCAGTGTGGAGAGGAGTGAGAAAAGGTGGGGCCCAAGAGGGACAATGGCGGTTTGCCTGGGGAACGGCAGGGAAGGGGTCAAGAATCAGAATGTGGAGGACATTAGCAGTCAGCAGATTGATACAGGACCATTGATTCCCGACTTCTTTTTTCCTTCCTCATGGACATGATCTGCATTGCAAATGGCAGTTCTGTTGCTTTGGCCTTTTCTGGAGTCAGAAAAGATTGGAGGGGGGAGGTGGGATTGAACGAGGGAGATCTGGGGTTCCCACAACACACAGGCCCTCTACACTCCATAACCTCCCAACCCTCCCCAGAAAAAAAAAAACAAAAAAAACAAACCCTGAGCTGCGCTCCTCCTTCTCGAGTCCTCGCCCTTGTCCCAGGATCCCACCACAGCTGCCTCTGCAGTCTCCCAGGACTTCTCCTCACTCCTGAGGAAAGCACAACAGGCTCATTGTTCTGTGGGGAGGAGGCTTGGACAGCTCTGCTGCTCCTAGGTGCATTGTCTCCACTAACAAGCCTCATAAGGTCTAAAAAGGCGACTGCTCAAACGGAGTGGGGAAAGTTAGTCTCCTACTTTTTAAAAGCCAAGTAATGAGGCTGCTCCTTTTGCTCCCTTAAGTGCAACATGCATGCACTCAGACATAGACGTGTGCTTTTCCAACTGCTAATTTTGTTATCCACAAAATTGCTTTCCACTATTAATATTTGCATGAATTTGGCTGTTTTTCAGAAAAGAAAATTCTGCCCCCTCTGTGTATGTGACACAACAGACATTATAAAGAAGAATGGTTCTGGGAAAATTTTAGAGAGTAGTTACTCAACTTAAGAGTTGTTTTTCTGACAACTATGAGGAAGAATTCCTTCATTATAGGTCATGGTGCAAAATTTCATGCAAAACTCCCCTGCATCTTTATTCTAATAATACTCTAAATCCGTTTCTCTCAGTGCCAAGAGTGCAATTTTCCCTGATAATTTAGAGTTTCTTAACTCTAAAGGAGGCTGTTTCTCCACTTTCTTCTTCCACTGCTGGAAGGATCAATTTGAGGTTGTGTTACAGGGCCGTCCTAGGCTGGGAGATGTTCCAATATCCGTGAAATCGTGACATTGATGAATGCATGGAAGCAGTGACAGGATTCATGTGGACACTGTGAAGAGGACATTGTGCCCACAAAACCCAGAAACCACAGATCAACACTACTGTATGAGCGCAACACACTGGACGGTGTGTCGGTAAGATTACCAAGGAGACCCTAGACACCACAACTGTGGAATGTGTCAGATGCTGCCGTCTGGCAATCGGCATCGCAGCCTCAAAGCTGGGACCTGGAGGCTCTGGAACAGCTTTTTTGCACCAGGCAATTAGGCTTACAAACAATAAACCCAAATGGTGTGTTGCCTGCCTCTGACACACGTACTCACACATAGACAGCACATCGCTACACACAGCACTCAGTAGCAATGCAGTTTCAGATATTACGTTATTATAGTGTTATGAGGCTGAAAAACAAGAACCTCTCTTATTTTAACAATAAAATATACTTTATTGATACTTTATTTTGCATATTCCATATTTCTTAGTCTTGAGGGTTGTTTTTTTTACACCTCCTTCTGTCATGCCTTTTATTTTATTGCATTTTTGGATTTTCCCCACCTTTTCTGTTTGTTTTGCTTTTGTTAATCTAAAGTTAATAATTTTAAAAAAATGAATACGATCTTGAGTTTAGAGGCAGAATCATCAGGTTTAACAGCGCGTTCTAGCCAAGCAAACAGGCACAGGAAATGTAAGGCAGAGATAAATACATGCAGAAAGTGTTGACTGTGGACACTGCAAGTGTTCCAGCTAATAATGTTCCATCACCTCACAGAGACAGTGGAAGTGATATGCAAATGGTTCTTCACACACACTGAGCGTGTCCTCCAATTATAGGCTCTCATGTTGCTACCGGCCACCTCAGTGCAATTAGCCCCCTCCGAATTGGACTGTTGAGCCATGTTAGCATGGTCTGGAGGCAAGTTAGCATTGCAAATGAAACGAGAAGCAGCATTTCCAGGGGTGTCATTATAAATTAGTGTTGCATGATGGGCACAAATTGCCATCCCTGCTTCCCCAATAAGAGCTGGCTTCTTCCACAGAAAATGCTATTTATCCCTGTGTAAATGTGAAGTGAATCTGCTCTGAACATGGACAGCCCTGTGCATGACAAGTAAGTCTCTAACAGCCACACAGAGGTATCCAAGAGCGGAAGGAAATAATGAAGTTTTGGTCCCAAAACAGACTGCATGTAGTTCTGATTTATCGCATTTGGTTGTCTTTATGGGCCAGCGTGTTTTAAAGTCCTTCCTCTCTGCCAGGACAGTGTCTAACATCATTGTCCGGATTCTCAGCTGTGAAACACAAGCTGACAGGGAGAGGTTTAACCCAGGGGTCATGAACCGGCATCTCCAGTGGCTCCCTTTGGCAATGACAAAAAACATCAAGATGAATATGAATAAAGAATATATATAAATGCATAGAAGTTATTTTTATCATCACTACCAACGACTCTTTACATTCACCAGCTGTAAAAATGTCTAGCCTATGCATCAAATGCAAAAAAGAATTATTAATAGGTCTTTCACCCTGACACCCCTACCAAGGAGTCATGTGTTTTTTTTTTTATTATTTAGGCCTAATAGTAATGTTAATAGAAAATAAAGACTCTTTGTCTCTTTCTGTATGAAGGTAAATTAAGTTTTGCATCTCTTTACAGATTTATTTGGGGGTCAAAAATAGTTCAGAGGTTGATGACCCTGATGTAACCCTTCAGATGATTTATGTGCTGCAATGTGTTGCAAATAGCTGGCTCTGCTCAGTGTATAAGGAAGTCAGTCACTATCATCGTTACATCCTGCATCAACACACTCAAATGGATGTGCATGTGTAAAAATGCATTCTCACTTTCATCCCAGTCGGTGCTACAGCCATAAAAACAACTTTTATTCCAATGTTGCAGTATGCGCTACATAAAGGTCTAATATACCTACATTAGTTGCTTAAGGCCCCAATCACAACCCTAGAAATTGGATGGCAACTGCCTGGCTGATTAGTCACTAAGGAAAAATATTTGTTCTTCAACCAGTTGGTGAGTGCTTGTGAGAGGTTTCTTGCTGTCCTTGGTAGGGATGGGTATCGTTTAGGTTTTATCCGATACCAGTACCAAACCGGTACTTTTGAAACGGTGCCGGTGCTTAAACGGTGCTGAACCGGTGCTTAAAGAACGGAGAACACAAACTTTGTCCAAAAACCTCTCATGTTTAGCTGTTTTTTTGTAAAAAGATTACAATGTTAGCCTTTTCTGCAGCTATAGGGGATTTATGGCATCACTCTTGGCTGGAAGCAGTGCTTAATCAATGGGGGAAAAAAACACCAACTTTGTCCAAAAACCTCTCATGTTTAGCTGTTTCCCTCTTTTTCTTTGGTCATTTTAGCCTTTTTGGCCAGGGTGAAGGGAGTATCTGCCATCAAACAAGAAGACAGCCGGGGGCTAACTATGACGGTGTTTGCTAGTTCACCTTACGTGCATTAATTTAATAACGTGGTTAGCCTACTCAATGTAAATTACACACGAACAACATTAAGCTACTGACCCAGAGAAGAACGGCTGCTGCCATCATCATTCGTCATCATTTTGCTACACTGGCAGGGCTAGGGGCCAGGACTCTCCTCTTTGGGTTCTTGGGGGATGTTGCTAACTCCGGGTCCGATAACAGGCACCATACCCGCAGTAGATGTGCACGGTGTGAGGTCTCGCAGCAAGCTATCAAATACGGTGCATTTCTCGGCTTTTAACAAAATGCTATATGTTGCCAGGTGTTTCATCAGATTCGAGGTGTTACCTCCTTTGCACAGTATCACTTGTTGCAGGCTGCTGAGTTTGCATCTTTTGCTGTGAAGTACAGCCAGACTTTGACCGCTTTGCCTTGGGCATTTTTAATCTGTAGCTCTGCTCTAAAAGAACGTACGTACCTGGGCCCGCCTACTACGCTTGCAAAGGTAAAATGATTGCCTGGAATCCAAAGTGTATGACATCTCAGGAAAAAAAAGCACCGAAATAAAGCACCGAAATAAAGCACCGAAATGTGCGCTGCTTTTCGGTCTGGTTACTACAGTTTATGTCAGAACCGGTGCCATTATGACACCGGATACCGGTACCCATCCCTAGTCCTTAGATGAAATTGCTGCACCTTGTGATTGCATTGGTTGCATCACAATCTTTACAGATTCACAACCACTTAGTGAGGAGTTGGGTGTATTTGCATGGATGAAGCTAACTTGTCTGAAGCTAACACTTGCAAACTGCTGCAATCTCTGGAGAACTTTCTCTTTGACTATTTCAAGCTAAAACATATTGTATCAAGTGAAAAATCTGCCAATGGAACAAGTGAAAATGATCAAGATCCAAGATGCACTGTCTAAAAACAAGTTCATATATCTCACTGAAATGTTACTCTGTAGCTGATTGTGTCTTATTTTAAGTGTGATGAGATATTTCTGACTAGAAATTAGACAAATATACTTGGTAAGATTTTGAGTTTTTGCAGTGTAGCAGACTGCTCTCTAAGCCAGGTATAACTTCCAATATGAAATTTTGACTGGTAACTAGATACTGACTTTGCAAAAGAAAATGTTTATCATATTAATACAAACCTCCAGAATAGGCCATATGGAGTAGATGTTTTTCATTTTTATGTCACTCCAGAAAAGAAAAAAGAAAAGAAAGAAAAAACTGTTACATTAAGTTAGATTGGTCTTTCAGTCACCTGGGTGTCCGCCAGAAAGTCTCTTTGCTTCTTAGCAACAGCTCAACTTTGTATAATTTATTAATGCATACCGTGAATACTACAAACCCACATTTTTGAGAGTCAGATGGGCTTTTCCTCCAGGGACTGAATAAATTAAAATGGAACCATGAAATCTCGTATGAGGCGCCTGTTTGGGAATAACAATGGGATTTAAATTTGTCACATCCATCGTCATGTAGCTTTTATGTCAGCACAGGTCACTGCAGGCTGTTTTTATATAGTGATGTATCCTGTAAGCTGACAATAATTAACTAAATGACTAGGTGGAGATGATGATGTTAAAATTTACATCACCACATCTAATTCTGTTGAATTTTAAAAGTCCAATGTTGTCTCTTTTCATACTTTAGCAGGAATCAATTCTCCCTTTAGTTATAATCAGTGTTGGGACTAACGTGTTATTAAGTAACGCGTTACAGTAACTACGTTATTATTGTGGTAACGAGCACGGTAACTAGTTATTATGCCAAAACCGGAAACGCGTTACTCGTTACTGGGATTTAGATAGGCTCGTTATTCGTTACTTCGTGTGGTGGCTATCGCGGAGCTTCCACAGATTCAATAACATTAACAAGTGGTGGAAGCCAGCAGGTGGATGAAGGAAAAGGGGGCCAAGAGGAGAGACCCGAAGCGGCCGCTGGTCCGAGAGTGTCAGGTGAACTGAACTTCAGGTAAGAAGTTATAACCTGCAGTCCATCTGGGTCAGATATGAACCAAGTTTAGGTGGAGTTTATTTTCGTTATGCTGACTTTTTCGTACTGCGTACTAGCTAGCATGACGGAGTTTCTATACAGCTGGGTGGGTGCTATGTTACTGATGTTGAACTTTATTTTGTTCATAGGTTAATTATTAGAGTTGCCAACCGTCCCGTAAAAAACGGAATCGTCTCGTATTCAGAGAAAATATTACGGGTTTCGTATTGAGGTGAAAAGGAACACAGTTTGTCCCGGACTTCAGCTACAATGAAAAAGACACAAAGCTGGAGTTATTCTGTGTTTACGCTGCACAGCTGCCTCTTCTCCTCTCATTCTCTCCCCCTCCCTCTCCTGTTTCTACTTCAATCATGAAACTGATCAATGATCAGCTGATCGGCTTTTCTCTCTTGTTTATTTATCGCCTACTTTGCGCCAGAAAGAGGAAACCAGCGGGTGTCGCGCTAAACAACAGCAGCACTTTTAAGCTTGATCAGCTGTTGTTAGAATTTATTTAATATTAATTTCTAGTATCAGCTGATGTTTGCTGGAGCCACAGCTGTAAAGCTGCTGGTCATGATATCGGTTTGGATATGTGGTGAGAGGGAAACATGCAGATGAAACCAGGAGATGTCCTTACTGAATCATCAGAGCTGTGATGGAGAAACAGGTTTACCTTTTAGGTGACATGAATGAGTTGAAGGGAAGTTATGAACTGTTTCTGAGAAATAACACCAGGATCCTTTTCTAAGTAGCTGACAGCTGGTAACTGTGCAGGGGTGGGTCTAGTAAAGTGTTGCCAGGGGTCCATGTAGGGCATTAAAAGGGAAAGGGGGGCACAAGGAAATACTTTCTTATTCTCATTTAAAATGTCTCACTTTTAAAAAAACAATTATCTGAGTCTTACAACAAACAATTGATAGATTGATACATATATACCATCAGAACAGTGTACATCACTGTCACAACAGTGTTTATTTTCATTCAAAGGCTTTATGATTTTTCCTATAATGGCGGGCCGGTCTCTAGTCAAAATGCCCGGGACGATTTTTTTGTCCCAGTCCAGCCCTGTAAGCAGCTCATCTGCAGTCTGGTGTTACCTACATCTTCCTATTCAGAAGGCAGAATTTCCGAGTTCTGAGTACAATCGAAAGCACCACGACTGCAGTTTTTGTGTTGGATGTAAAAAGCAGGCTAGGATAGAATCAGGCGTGGGATTTCTCTCGTGGAAATGTGCACATTATTTTTTCCTTTCTATTGGTAGGTGGCACAGTGCACTTGTGGCAAGTAAGCAAGCTAGAAGACTGGCAATCTTGCTGGGTATCCAGTTACGGAAGCAACACATTAACAAGAGAATTCTGAGTAAAACCAAAGTTACTTTCCCTAGTAACTAGTTACTCTGAAAGTAACGAGTAACTTGAAGTAACTGAGTTACTTTTGATAGAAGTAACTAGTAATGTAACTAAGTTACTAATTTAAAGTAACTTACCCAACACTGGTTATAATAAAGTTTCAACACACCTTCACGTCTACATGTGTATTTCTAGGTTTCACCAGTGCCTCGCAGCTTTAATATCGTGGATTGTAGTTTAGCTTTTAGCCAGCGTCTGACTTTCAGACTCACAGTCTCTGGTGTTTGCCATCCTAATCAGCTGCATTGTCTCGGAGACGACCCAGATCTGACCTCGAGTCTGACGACTTCAAGGCCACCGCGACGGATGGTGAGGCTGTGTTTGCAGCAAACACTGATCTAAATTCATTAACCCTCCCACAAACACTCTCCCAAGATTTGTTTGCAGGGCCAGTCGAAGGAGCGGTAGGCAGTGATCTCGAAGCACTTCATGATAATCCTTGAATTTATACATAATTGGAGTGGCTCTGCAAAGCAACAGGAGGCTGCTCTTAAGAAAGTAGATTTTAGAAAAACTGCAAAGGACCCTAAGGTGAGAGACTGACCTAAGAAAGGAGAACATGGATTTGGATGTTTAGTTATTTAAATAAAATTAAAAATAATCTTTTGCTGGAAAAACAGCACATATTTAAAGATGAATTATCACGTTGTGTAGGATATACTGGTTCTGTTTTACACTATCAGCAGCCTACTGGTGACAGAAATAGTACAAAGTCTTGGAGACTAACATTATTAAAAACACTGTATTAGTTCACATATATGCTTTCCTTTAAGGCTTTGCAGTGAATTCTGGTGCCTGTATCTGCATGCTTGTATCTTTGCTGGTGCAATCTTCCTAGCAACAACAAAGCAAGCTAACAGAGCTTTGATTAAAACCTAGCATGAGCCAAAGCAGGTGGTTTATGCTAAACTTGTTTATCTAGAACTGCAAATATTTCAACCTCTCCTCCAGACCTTTCACATGACATGACTTGGTTGATGAAATATCATGTGTGTGGGTATCACTACCACACCCATGATAGCTTTCCTGCTTTCCATAAAATTGATACATTTTTAAATTAAAAATTTAAAACACAACGAGCCTACCGTAAAAGGCAAAAAAAAAAAAATCTTCATGATGGATTTTTTACCTTTCTTGAAAAACTGAAAAAAAGAAGAAGAACAGATGTTTTACGATTTATAGTTTACACTTCCTCACAAAACTGCTATTTCTATCGTCAGCTTCAGACACTCTCCTCGTTGACGTCAGAGACTTGAAGTGCAGGCAACTTTGATTTTCTTGTACGTTCTTAAAGATGATGATGTAAATCACATGACTCCTTTTTTCTCCTTATGAAGCAGTTGTACGATGTGCTGAGTCAAAACATTGTGCTGTGAATAAGAAACCTGAGATTAAAACTGCACATCTGAGGTGAAGCTTGAATTTAAACCAGAGTGTAAGTGAGAGAAGTTGTGGACTGTTTTAAATGACTTTCACTGAAAAAAAAAGTATAGAAAAAGAAGAAGACTGACTTGCAGGTAATGCATACAGCCTGATTTAAATACATAAAACCAAAGCGAAGACGCGTGAGGGTGGCGATGCTTGTGCGATATGACTCGGGGGTGAAAGAAAAGGCAGATAGAAAGAGACACAGTGAAGAGTGGCGTGCATTCTTCTAAGCCTGGAGTCACATTATGCCAGCTCCCCGGGACACCACTTGCTCCACTGTTGCCAATAAAAAGGCCTCATCTCCCTGTCCTATGGGAATACTATCTCGGGGAGCTGAAGAAGCAGTGCTCTCCCTTTAAGGCCTGTCAGACACTTTGACAGCAGGCGTAAATTTAATCCTCAGACCTGCTGGGATGCTGAGGAGCCAAGCAGCGGGAAAGCCTTTCCTACTTCAAGGACCTTGGCTGGCTCTGGGATAGCCTGCCAAAAAAGCTTTAAAGCTGATGACAAATTCATTTTGTGCAGCTGCACCCCTAGTCCACTACAAAAATAAGGGGTTAATGATACCTCAGCAAACAAACTTTTTGAAATTATTATTTCAAGGAGTCTTTTTCCTTTTGGTAAAAGGTAAGTATTTAAAAAAAAAAAAGTCTTTTACTTTGCCTGAAATGGTGGTTGTTTTGTTTGTGGCGTGACACCAAGCCTCCAGTTGAGAGTTTGGCCTGTGGCGCTGTGGGGGCCCGTCTAGCTGGAGAGGCATTTTGATAGGAGTTGATTATGTGGAGAGACAGTTGCTGAGATGGCACAGAGGCAGAGGAAACCGATTTTTACAGCCATGCAAAGAGCGGATTGCGCAGCAGCAGCAGCAGCAGGGTGGCCCGAGGCCTGCAGGGAGAGAGGTTTATGAATATGTTTGTATCCGAGTTTTCCCCTCCTCTTAATGTTGAGGCCATGCTAATCGCTTGGTGCTCTGACTTCTGGAAGCCTCCCAGTGGAGGGCAAATTGCACAAGTTTTCTACGCTAAGATTTCGAGAATTTTTGAAGTGGTCACACCTAATCCACAGAGATGAAAACCATTAAAACGGAGGAGGGCTGATTTCTCTTTCCTGCCGTAACACTCGTGACATGACATCTCTTGGTAAAAGAGAAAAATCCAGGCTTTTGTCAAATCAAATTCTCAGATTTTAATCTGCCCATGAGTTAATGAGTTGAGCACAGGACTGCCCACCCCGCACCCCAGTTTGCGCGTAATTATCTGTGCAATTCTTAAATAAGAACTTACTTTTGGATCATATTTGTGTCGACACACCGGTAGCATTAGCATGTTATTCATAATAATATATGTATACTTTTGTTGCATTCTTTATAAGACTTTGGCGCTCAGTCCTTCCTTCAGAGCACTCAATCACTGGGCCCCGGGGGGTTGTGGATACCTGCTCTTTGAAGCACTGAGAGAGAAGAAGCGAGAGCAGAGCAGATTCAGGATGTGGGAACATTTGTTTCTGAATACTGCATCTTCCATAGAAGAGCAGCGACTGTAATCTAAAGATGATGTCTGTTACATTTAGATGTATGCAAAGAACTCGATATCCTAAACGCAGCACTGTAGGGAAAGAGTGAAAACAATATAAACGGAAATAAATCTATAGGTAGAAAACGTCTCTAGGTTCAGCTACTCTAAGTGGAAACTGACCAAAAGTCCTCCTTCATCCAGGTCACATTTCACCAGGGGGAAACTAGCATTCCCATGATAACAATAGCGATAAAGTCTTTTTTAAATACATTTGTTTCATTTGTACAACTTTCTGCCACCAAATCACCTGCGAGCTACTGCAAAACTTACATATAAGTAATCTGACTGACATGAAAGTACTACTCCTAGATTACTAAATCACATGACTCCTATTTTATACTCTTGGCATTGGCTCCCAATAGATTTTAGGATTATTTTTGAAATTCTTGTACAGAACACTAAATGGCCCAGATTCAAGGGGGAAAGAGGCACCGAGGCTGTGGATCAGTTTATCATTACAACTGGCAGGCAAAACGTTTTTATTTAAATAGGCTAAATTTGATTTAATTGTTTATTCTAAAACTACCTGTTTATTTTATTGCATT
The DNA here is from genome assembly GCF_051167445.1 of Perissodus microlepis. NCBI lineage: Eukaryota > Metazoa > Chordata > Actinopteri > Cichliformes > Cichlidae > Perissodus > Perissodus microlepis. Next base: position 6,935,672 of record NC_140469.1, read on the forward strand.
GATTTAGTTTTTTTTTAAAGTGACTTTTATGGCACATAATGTTCCTATTTTGTTTACTCTTTCTGTGTACAGACTGTTTGTCTTTGAAAAGCACGTAATATATATATATATATATATATATATATATATATATATATATATATATATACACACACACACACACACATAAATCATTTACTTACTCACTAGTTTATACAGTAGCCAGCAGGTTAATTGGGTTACTTTGATATCTTAGTGATTTAGACTGTTATTGATAGAAAAACATCTATCAGAGAGCAAACACACAGTCTGTGATCAGTCTAGACAATGGAAGCACTGCTGACACTCTTGAGGAATTGATATGTGATGATGATGATTTTAAGATGATCTTTGTCTTTTCCAACACGTGTTCTTAAAAGTAAGATGCTTTTAATTGAAAAAATGCTTTTTTAAAATTTAGCATTCTTCACGCTCTTTGAATATGACAAAAAGTAACTGGTAATCTTTATGTCAAACAAAATTCCAGTCATGCTTGCAGTGCTAAAACAGATGGCCAAAGTTGTATTTATTTTTAGCTTGTCTTTATATCCCAAATGATACTTGAGTGTAGTAAAAATGAATTTTTAGCTTTCACATGGTCAGACTCTGTTTGCCCTCTTTAGTAGACCATGGCTGAGGCAAAGTCTGAGGGTAATCTTTACCTCTCAGTTTATGAATATGTTCTCATGACTATTAACTAGGCTATAAAGCTATTCAACTGTGACATCATGCACAAATGATGGGTAACCGTCCACCTTATTGGACATGATACAGCCACCAGTTGCGAGACCACGGCAACCTGCTACAAACCAGCACAATCACAAAGAGGTTTTTTTTCCCAGCAAATGGCAGAGAAGCTGACATGTCATGTGACTGCAAAATCTCAATAAGTGACTTGTTAAAAATGTAGCATAACAGCAAGTAGAGTAAAATACATTTATAACTTAATCTTTCAGTGTTTTAAAATGTATCCAAACATAAAAATTTCTTAAATAAGATGGCAAAAAAAGCAGCCGGTTTACTAAAGTAACAATAAGTGTGGCATTTTAGTAAGAAAATAACAGTTGGTGGCAAAAAAGACTGCTTTTGTCTATGCTCTCTGGAGAAATGAACCACATAGTTTTTATTTAAAGTCATTTTTCTATGACAAAGTGGTAAAAAGGTGTATAATATGCAAAAATAGTAGCGTAGCTTTTTATTTGACGTATTTAACAGACAGTGAAATGTAGTTGGAAAAAGCCCACATCATTAAACGATAATGTGGATATTTAAATGTTAAAATGTTCAAAACTTTTATACTTTGAGTATATGTTTATGTTATAATTTCACAAAACAGCAAGCAAATATTACCAAAAGTATGTGGCATCAATTTATATCAATACACCTCGTTTTGATTTGTGAAAATACTATTTTAGTCCCATTGTTTTTTTAGGCTGTTTTTTAGGCTGTTTCCAGGTAAAGTTTTACTTTCCGGTTTAGCATCAACATGCTGTTGAATCACACGTTTTCCCTCCCGAAAAGTCAATAGCAATTGATCAGAACATACCTGGACTTCCCTGTGCTGCCCTCACACTTCAAACAGCAGCACCCAAGTTTGAAAAGCGAAGGTGTTACTTTTTATTCCTCCTGCATCAAACACATCCTCGATCAAACGTCAAACTCTTCAAACAAGGTGTCACCTGCAGCTGTCCAGTTGGGTTTGATGTGAGGAGGTGTAATAATACAAAGGATGTGCTGAAGCTAAGATTGCCCGCCACCTCCTCTGATTTTAAACAATATCTGGTAGCAAATCAAATAGAAACTGACAGTGTACACCACCCTGCTCTGTCTTTTCATTCATGATTCATAATTTGTGTGTCTTTCTCATCCAGATGAATCCATTGCTTGCCAGTGCCATAGTTAGGAGTCCATACTTAAGACTACAATTTTAGTGTTCACAGATGTAGACTTGGTTGCTATTTGGCTGCCATACCTGCGGGCCAAATTGAAGGAAACCACTAATAGAGCCCGAGCATGGCCACAAATCAAAACTAACTCTCTGATGGCCTACCTGTTTACACAGGAAATCAATCTATTTGAACTATGTACAATCCGCTACACTGCTTTACTTGTGGCTTGCTGGTATTTTTTCAAACAAAAATGGACACGAGCATCTCTGGTTTCACTGCTGGGCTCGGCAGTGGAAGCCCGCAGCCTCATACAGGCCCGAGAAAGTGAAACCCAGCTCCAGTCCAATTTGCTGCAGGTTTCCCTGAGGAGAAGAGCGATGTTGATCTTGGCACTCACTCCCAGAACCAACCAACAAACCCTGCCTTTTTTTCCAGGCATGTTGGCTCAAGATCTCAATGGAAAACTGGGGAAGAAGGAAAAGAGGAAGGCAGAAAGAGAGAGGGGGAAAAACAGCCCCAGGGCTTGAGGGAGATATTGTATGCATGTGCACTCAAGCGCAAGGTTTGTGGCCAGCTGCTTAAGGATTTTTCTGGGGAGTCAAGATTATCCATAGAGTCAATAGAGTAAGGGAGGGTGAGAGGGAGAGCCTTGTCTGCTTATGCCAGTGCAACTCAATTCTGCGGGGTAAAAGAGAGACACTGTCAGCTCTGTTTTGCTCCCTTTTATTCAGACCTAGCTGCTAAGAAAGCAGCTCCATGTTACTCAACATGCACACCACCATTCATTCCAAAGATCTATGAGCACATACTCTATTGATCAGTGGTACAAGTGCATTTTAAGAGTAATATACCTCTGCAGAGGATCTGAGAGTCCTGACCTGCAGAAATGTACGACACACTGCATTCTACTGTCAGAACTCACTTAGCCCTCAATCATTCTCACCCCTCTTTTTCTCTCATTTCACTCAAACAATAATGATGTCTTATGGGATGTTGTTATCTTCTTATCTCATCATTTTAAGCTTTCATTTGAGGAATTAAAAGTGCCAGCGAGACACACGGAGTGTAAGCGCCAACACAGATCAGGAACAGCATCCCCTCCTCCTGTGACTTGAAATGGAGCGGGATAAGAGCTGTTGCCAAGGTCACAGCTCTGCATTTGCACAGCCATGGTTGTCAAAGGCTGAAAGGGCTCAAGCCCTTGAAACACCTTCTGGCTAGCTCTTCCATTCTGCATGTGGTGAAACTGCTAAAGGCAACAGAGAGGGTGGGAGAGAGAGGCTCGGAGGATGCGAGAGGGACAAGGCCAACGAGAAGGGAGTCTGCATTTCACTGATACCAAACCCTACCACGCTGTCACACTTTGAATAATTGTGAGGGACAGGCTGTGGGCACCTCTGAGCCAGAGCGTAGCCCGGAATAATACCCTTCCTCTGGGCTTTCTCTGGCAGGCCTTGACGGTAGTGCCATGCAAAGCCAGTTAGCAAAGCCAGTTAGTTACCTATGGTAGTTTGGGGCCGCAGTTAATTTTGAAACTTTAACCAACATTAGCTCCACCTTTTCCAAAGAATGAGACATTCCAAATGTCTCAACTGAAGCCCGGTGAATAGTCTTTTGAGGGTGCTGTATTGTGGATGGACAGCCTATTCAGGCAGCTTTTTAAGGGTTTTGTCAGACAGGAATTTAGATTGGAGTCTTACATGACCTTTCCCAAGGGTCACTGGTTGGATCTGCTGGAGCTTTTGTTGGCACACCTGGGTGATGGAGCCTTGACAGAGCTACAAGATTCCATTTCAGGTTTTGTCCCGAGTTGCAATAGTGCAATAAAGCACCTCCCTCCCCCCTGCAGCACGGGGAGAGGAGGAAGGCAGAAGGCTGTTATTCTATCTGACCCACCTCAAGAATATAGAAATGATAGCAAAGACACAGACGTGGAATAAATATGTTTACTGCTCTTGACTATGTTCTACTGTTCTCCCTGACTTGATGCTGGCATAATAAAACCACAACACATCCTTTATGGCTTTGGCTGAAGTTGCTGCCAGTGGGGGCTTGAAGTACAGGATGGCAGCTGTGGTTTGTTTCAGAAAATAGGCTCAAGGTAGAAATTCAGACTTGAAACTTTCACACTAAGTTTACGGACTCTGAGTTGGAAATCTCTGTGTTTTTAGTTTTTGAACAGCTGATCGGTAGATTGAGTTTAAGTTTGAGTATTGTCTATTCACCCTGAGGTAAACCTTGATTTAGACTTCTGCAAGAAATTTATATCCTAACTTATGTAGTAACCAAAAACGTCTTTTTGTCACAGCCAGCGGGAGCTGACTGTTTGTTGCGTCAATGATGGACTCAAAAGCAGATAACAATGGACGTGGAAGGCAAATTGGGTTAACAGAAAGCGAGCCTTTATTCGTGGCTGGTTACAGGGGTAACCAAAGCAAGGTAAAGTGAACGGGGAAAAAAACCAAACAAAAGCCTAAACTGGAAGAATCTATGACAGTCTATGAAACTGTGACATGAAAACGATTCTGCACAGGAGTGTGCGAGAAACTGAATCGTCAACGTGGACCGAAAATATGAACATGAACATAACCTGAGCAGAATCTTGAAAGGTTTAATCCTGGCGTGACGTGGAGGGTAAATACACAGACAATCTGACAAAGACTGAATGACACACACAGACTAAATACACACAGGAGGTGATCAGGGGAAGTGGAAACACATCGAACATAGAAACAAGACTTTCAAAATAAAACTGAAAGCATGACATGAGCTTAACATGAAACACACAAACATGAAACAAGACAGGTTAGACACGTGAGCCAATAAAAGAGACTTAAACACAGGGGGTGTTGACACAAAGGGATCTAATAAACAAAGACCTAAAACTGAGCAACCTAAAAGCTAATAACTAAATGAACTTAACAAAAACAATGAATGTCAAAATACCAGGAAACTCAACTCAACTCCGACGTTTAGTTACGTTTCTCCAAAGGTGCACGTCAGGTTATGTAGCAGGTTGTGGCGTATAGGGTTAGAATAGGGTTCTGGATATGGCGTAAGTTACAAAGTAGATCTGACGCAGAAGTATAATTCATGTGTAAGAGTCTGCACAAACAGTCAGTAACAATCTAACAAACCAGTATGAACCCAGGAAAAAGGTAAACAAAGCTAACAGCCTCCATATTACTCTAGCGGAGTCAGAAATATGAATCTTTGACACTGATGTTGAAAAGTGCAGAACATCTCAACAAATTAACACTAGTAAATTTTATCCCATTATACACTTTTTTGTCCTGTCTTGTCACCCCCAACCACAGCCTCTCTGAAACTGGTTTTGTCAGAAGTTTCTTCCTGTTAAAAAGGGTTTTTTTATTCCCACTGTTGCCATGTTCATGCTCAAAGGGGTTTAAGCATCATTTACCTGACTTGAATTTGTCCAGATGGGTGATAAAGCTGCAATCCTGTGAATATTACATAAAATAAATACAAATATTTACCTTATTAGGACAAAAGGTCAATGAAAAATTGGGCCTTTTAGATAAGATAAAGTTGATTTATGGACTGCTGATTATAAAATCATAGTCTGATCCAGTAATGGTGATTTTAGTCATATGAAATTTTTACATATGTAAATATTGTGACACAAAATGCTGAAAAACAGGTTACATCTATCAGCAGCTTAGAAACTCGCTGTCAGTCTAAATTCGGTTCAGTTTTACAATCTTAAAGTGGTTTCATCTACATCTGGAATCATCCTCTGACTGATTCATGACTGATCATTAATCAGTCTGTTATGTGTCTAAATCTTCATACAGAGCAGTTAAACAGTGGTTACTGTAGCGATGTATACTAAATGTTTCTGACAGTGTAAGAGCTTTGATTCTCAACCGAGGACGAATCCACAGTTTCCACAGATTGCTGCTTCTGTCCTTAGATCAGTGGCAGATTGATCATAAAAGCAATCACGCTAAAGATCTTTGGGTAAGGAACTAATATCTCACAGAGATTTGAATATTTTTAAAGACACAAACATATGCAAATTAATGCGTTACAGTATGTTTTTGAAATAGTTTATATGAGTGAGGAAATTAAATAGCTTGTCAGTTACTTTACACTCAGCAAAGGGGAAAGAGTCAGGAATCTGTCACCAAACGTACTGAGCCTTATAATGATGCAGGCTGGCTATAATTAAGCCTGTCAACATTACTAACACGTGTAATATTTTATCACATGTGACTGTTCTGCATTATTTGGTTCTTTAACTTTACAAATTCATTACAATATAAATGCTTAAACATTGTTTCTTTACTACTTTTTATTACTAAGAAAAGTGAAAAGTCGTGAAACAGAGGGAAAAAAATATCCATCTACCAATATGCCGACCACTTTCTACCTGTGTCTGGGCAAAATGAATTAATGGATGTGTATGTGACAGAGGTAATCCTGCTGTTCTCCCTGTGATACATACACGTGTGTAATAGTGTATTAGTGTTATAGCACATAGCACTATATAATAAATTGCTTACCAACTTCCCCTCAGGCCAGATGTAGCCTGTGGGCTTAATTTTTTTCTCGCTACATCCATGTATTTTCAACAAGATCCTCTATCTTGTGTCGTATTTGTGACCAACTTGTAAATGCAAACAGATGAAAGTCGCTTGAATGTATGTCATTCATGATGGAGTTCCCTGTAGTTAGTTCCTGGTGGCGTCCATGAAATTGTTTGGTTTAATTAATTAGTTAAATTCATCGGGGTTTTGTTTTTCGTTTGCTTGTATTTTAAGCTCTTTCAAACTCACTAGTTTGTGGTTTTATGCTAAACTAAGGTAAAATTGTAAAACTATGAGAGACACCTTTCAGTCCTCACAGGTTTCCTGTTTTGTGATTTGTCACAAAAGTGCAGATAGATGTACAAAAGATCCTTTAAAGCCACAGAAGATGACACACAACAGATTATACAGAGAGCCGTGCACTCTGAGACTGGTAAATTGACTTTGACGTTTAAACTGGTGGAATTTCCCTTTAACAGCAGCTCTATTCTGACTTGTCTAAATTATCGTGTGCTGTTAAATTATGATGAGGAATTTCCTGAAGATTACAATTAGGAAAAATCACCAGATGTCTAAGTAACATCCAGTGTGTAACCAGCCACGGTCTGAATTACACTGTGGCTTGATTGGTGGAGCCACTCGGTTGGGTTCTGCACAAAAAACTTAAGACATGATGAAACTGAACACTGCACATACTTGATCAATAAGTTTATTTTAATAAGGTTTGATCAATGCCCTTTCGTTCATGGAAGCTTAAGCACTTTGGCTAATTCAAATGCTTGTAATACTGAGTCTACAAATGCAGAACCGCTACAATTGTACAAATGTAAATATAACATGAATCTCAAGCAGCAGACAACACAGCTCATTATAAGAAAAGAATAAAAGAAAAGCTTCTTCTTGCACAAGACAGAACAGTCTTTTGGTTTATCTTCCCCCTATAAACCACAATCTTGCAGTGGGTAAAAACTACAAATTTACTCTGTGCTCCATGTCTAATTTCGGCTATCACACAGCAGCACTGGTGCAGATGTTACCTGCACAAACAAACACAGCTGAGTGAGAAGGACTCAACCACTAAGTGTTGTATCCCTGCAAGGAAATCTGGGAAATCTGAAAATAGCCCCAAGGCTCCCAGTGTTATTGTAGGGATTGAGGTGGATGATGCAGAAACCATTGAGAAGCCGCAGCAGGCTGGTATTGGACTGGGCTTTGTTTGGAGAAATACGTTCTGAGATTACGTGGTTTTCCAAAGTACAGCCACTTGTTTTTGCTTGTTCAAATGCTGGGGCTGTTTTTCTTTGAAACTGCACAGGGATGAAAACAAAGAGGGGGGAGAAAACCAAACTAAGCCTCCACATGTTGAAAAGGTCCACCTTGAAGAGTGATATGCTGCCTGGAGTCGTGGTGGAGTTAAAATATATCCCCCTGAAAGTAAACGCAACTTTCTGAAGCTGCGTGGTATTTCTGGAAGAGCCTTATGGAGCTGAGCAAACAAAGAAAGTTTAGTGCATACCTCAGCTAAACAAATTGTTGCGACAACCTCTCAATATGGTCTGTTGTTTGAATTAGGAAATTATTATTAAAACATACCTGCAAGCTTCCGACAGCAGCAGACTGAGAGGGCCTTCAAAGCACTCACCCCCGTCGCCTCTCCCCCGTGTGCGGTGATCATAAAGGAAGCTTTCCTTGGCTTTTCATAAAGACAGAGTTCAGCAGGGTCAACTCTGCAGCGTCATGTCTGTATCGCTCGGGCTTTCTGAACACCTGGCACCTGCTTTCTTTCCTCTACAAGCGGAAGCTGGGTTTAAATATGAGATAAAGTGCTGATTGTCCCTTCTCTTTAGACAGAAGTTGGAGGTGAAGTGAAACCACTTGCCTTTCAAGATGACTCCCTGGTTACTCTTTACTGTTGGGGAGTATCCCCACGTGTCTCTGCTGATTAATCAAAATGCTCTGTCATCAAACTTTGATGCTTGGACGAGTCGCAGGCGCCTCAGCGGGGTGTCTCCGGTCTAGATATCATCATGCCCTCGCAATGGTAATTGAAAGGCAATTGTGCATGCCATGTATAGATCAACCACAAACTATGCAAGATAACCACAAACTATGCAAAACATAAAGCCAAAGTTTCAGATCTCTATGTGCTACAGCCAGCCACTCACCCACCAACCCAAAAAATAAGAGTTCAAAAGAGACCCACATCTGACAAAGCTGCTGTGAGATGTGATCAAATGCTTAATGATTAAGCTTGTATGTACCTGCATGGGACTCTTCGCTTGTTCAGCACAGAACTCACTTTGATTACTGAAGAATTTTGGTTAGAAAAGGCAGCATCTCAGCTGGGTTGACATAGCTAGCTTCTAGCTGTTTTCAATGAGGTGGCATGAGGGGGGACCAAGAACCAGACAGGGGGTCACAGGAAATCAAAATATAGGCTCAGAAATAAATACAGTGTAGAAAACTGCACATCCCTGCGGTGCATAAGCGAAGGCATAAATTTACTGTATGCTGAGTAAATAATCTGCGAAGTGGCAAAAGAAGACGAAATATAAGCGCTTCACTTAAAGGTACAGTCAGCTGTTTGAATTAATTTAACAGAATTAAGAATATTGTACTGATAAATATTACAATATACATCATTAGTGTAACATCCAACAATGTTGACATGTTCTCATAAACTTTGAAGTACATTGCCCTTCCTCCTAATCTTGTTTTATGTATGTAGCTAGAGACTGTCCACATACATAGTACATCAAAGTCATTTGCATGCTGTGAAGGCAAATTTTAAGTTGTACCTGCGCATTATTTCCATTGTCATCCTAATAACTTACTGCCAGCAGATTTAACATATGACCCTACAGACAGCAGTGGCAACAACAGCAACAGCTTTTTGCTAACCCTGTTCCAGCTAATGTTAGGCTTGAGTGTCATCAAAACCACATCCATCCTCTGATAAACAGTTTGATTACTTTCTCACATCGTATGAGAATTATTTGCTAAGTGTCAGAGACCAACTGTGTTAGATCCGCTTCAAAGAAATTTTTGCTAACAGCAGATAGCGCTGGCTAACACCAACGCTAACCAACAGAAATACTCAGGACATCCTCCACAACTCGCCTCATTATCGCCGTCATCAGAGGTGAGATTCACTGCTTCATCAACTTATATCTGTGAAATTTTACACACTTTAACTTTAAGTAAACATAATAATCCAACTTGGATAATAGTACAGCGCTTTGCATTAGCTATTTAAAGTAGCTAAAATAAAAGTTCTCATTATTCAGAATGACCCTTTTCAGCATTAAATAGCTTATACCAGCGGTCCCCAACCTTTTTTGCGCCACGGACCGGTTTATGCCCGACAATATTTTCATGGACCGGCCTTTAAGGTGTCGCGGATAAATACAACAAAATAAAACTAGTACCGGTACCAAAAAAAAAAGAAGATTTATTCATAATACACGTGAAAAGACCAAGGAAAACCGAGTAAACGATAAAAACGATAACAAAATAATGCTGAAAACCGATAAAAACCCTGAAAACTATACATTTGACACCTGAGCCTCAACTCTCGCGGCCCGGTACCAAACGACTCACGGACCGGTACCGGTCCGAGGCCCGGGGGTTGGGGACCGCTGGCTTATACTACTGGATATTTGAGAGTTACACGTCCTATGCACAGCAGAATAGTCATACACAACCACCATATCACAGATCCCATGTGGAGTAAGTGGGCTAAGAAAGAGTCGGTTTTAAACTAATACTGACATAGTGAATGTGTGTTCAATTTTAGTCATCTTCCTTTAACAGAAACATCCCTTAGCCTGAAGGTTTCCAACCTTTTCCACAGGCCTTGCTCTGGTGGCTGTTTTTCCTGTTATGGTTGAATGCAATGACATTAGAATATTGGTTTTTAAACCTTAAAAATAGCCCGTCTGTGGTAGGTAGTTGGAGGCATTTTCCTGTAATTTAGCTGGGAGCTTTCCATGTTCTATGCTCAGCGGGACAGAGAGAGGGAGAGAGAAGAGGGAGAAGAGAAAGATACCCACTGTTTGGAAAACGAAGTGTGTGGCCATGGTGTTGTCTCACCTAACCAGCATTACCCTGATGAAAGCCATACAAGAAGACTCAACAGGGAAAAAAACCTCTTCATGCTCTCTACTTGGAAGGCAACAAAAAAACAGTTTTAGGAAAAAGAAATGAGAAAGGTTAGCCTCAAGTTAATGTTCCCCACTTTCGTTGAGCGTCATCCAAATGCTGACACCTAGAAATGCTTACATAATGTTCCGGCTCATTTCCTGTTGTGCTTTGCACCTCAGAAATGCTGACGCTCTGTGGTGTGAATCACCTGAGAAAGCGTCTGCTTTTGCAAATTTACATATTGTCTTATGCTGATCCTCCTTCTTTACATTTGACTTTGCTTACAGTGTTCTTTAAAGATGAAGAGTCTTGTGTTGTGTTCAACACTAGGGCACCACCATCAACACTGACATACTTGGGAGTCTGCTGACAGGTTTAAATGGGGAAATCTGTTGAGGGACTTGATGTTTTTGGAATGCCTTCTCAACCTTTCAAATGAGTGGAAACAGAGCGAGGACAGGACAAATTGAGGACAGCTGAATGAACAAATGAGCAGTTTTCCACCATGTGTCCTTAACCCCCCACCCACCCATCCACAAAACACACACACCTCCTTGCATAAACCAGTAAGATAATTAAAATGTATTATTGCTACAATCTATGCCGCTCTTCGGTTCAAGAAAGTGTAGAGATGGGGTGTCAAGGCAGTCCTTGGCTGTGAAATTAAAGAGTAAATGCAACATGGTCCAACACTGAGGAGGTAAGAAACCAAAATAAATAAATAAATAAAGGGGGGGGGGAGAAGAAAAAAAGAAGAAAACATCTGCCCCTATGAATTTTATGAGCCTTCCTGTAGTTGAATTATAGATCTGCTCTGGTGTTTTTGCTTGGATGATTGACAGAAGGGGTAGGTACATCTTCAGACCCCATGCCCCTGCCATGAAAGTGAAATGAAATCTCAAAATTTACCGCAAGAGCTCAGCAACCCTCAGCATCTCAGTTTCTGACTCAATGCCTGCGATAGGCAATGAAATCTCCTTATTTGACCATAGAGAGATGCAATAATAATTGTTTTTCCTTATAAACCGCCACACTCGTGGGAAAAGGTCCTGGCTGTGCTCTTGCATAACACGCATAACTGTCATTCACTGCATGTTGTGTATGTCTTCAAGTGCCGCACTCACAATTTTTCATGCAGTCTAAATTTTTTCCCATATCTTGAGTAAATACATCCCCTTTCAAGTTACATTTCAGTATTTATTTACAATGAAAATGCATTTTCTTATCAAATCCTTCTCAGACACAATGACAGTATCGAATTAAAAATGGGCTGTCTAGAATAACTAATGCTAAAGACGAATAAAATGCTACAAGGCCATGTCATATTTGCCATAGTTAGGGTTCTCTTCTACTTCCAGCTTGTCTCATGCTAATCCTTTGTCATCATATTGATGTTTTCTAGTTGAACCTTTGGTGTCGTTTTTTCAGTGTGTAGCATAGACATAGACTACATAGACTATATCAGAAGTACCCCGGTGTGGGAAAGTGACTGGATAAGACTGAAGCCAAGTGTTCTCTGTTGGTTTATTCAGTGTTGCAAGTAACATCATTGGTGAGGTGGAAAGTGGAGAAGAAGCTCCAGCTAGAAAAATGTGTGAACATGTGGTGAACTAGTGTTTCAACCCAGATGGTGCTGTTTTCCTCTACAGAATCAGGGGTGATTCTAGGTTAAAACGTTTAGGGGAACTTACCCCCCATTCATGTCATGCATACAGTCTTCTTCTGGATACACAGGATCTACCCTGAAACTGGGTTTAATACACCAGTTTCAGGGTAGATCCTTTAGTTATCAAATCCAAGGCAAAGGCTCAGTCACGCTGACCAGAACCTTTAAAAGTAAGTTAAAGTAAGTTATAGTCCTAGGGCTTAAATACCTGGGACTCACCACGATTTGGTTTTAGAGCTGAAGATGCTTCTCAGATGAGAGGTGAAATGTCTTAAAGACACTTAAAGAAGTCCAGTCGCTCTTCTTTCCAAGCTCCTTAGATTACCATGACCTAGATGACTGAGAACTTTCACAGAGAAATTGAAACTTGAGTTAGCAGAATAAAAACATTATAAGGCAATGTCAGAAACCAATACTAAAAAGCATTATTGTTACTGCAATTTCTATAGTTATTTTTAGGGGTGTTAAATATGTGTGAAAAATAGGGACGATTGAGAACTCTACACTGTACTTGATCAAGTAATTTAGTTGCCCAGACCAAACTAAACTAAACAGAGTGCAAATAGAAAGTCAAAAAGTAAAGTAAAACAATTCAATTCAATTTTAATGATATAGCTCCAAATCACAACAGCAGCCTTCTTGAGGCTTTTTATATTATAACGTAAAGACCCTAAAATAATACAAAGAAAACCCCAACCATTAAACAACCCCACAAGAGCAAGCACTTGGCAACAATGGGAAGGAAAATCTCCCTTTTAATGGGACAACACCTCTAACAGAACCAGTTTCAGGCAGGGGCAACCGTCTACCATGACTGCGAAGGGAAGAAAACAGGACAAAAGTCAACAAAATAAAATCTTGTAAAAAATAGCACCCCACTAAACAGATAAGTGAATAAATGAATGAGCTAATACATTGTGAACAAGAGACTCATAAAGATATTAGCTATTGCATTAGCATTAGGATAACAAACAATCTACAATTAAATTTTGTTTACAGTCAAACGGACCTTTCACAGTTGTCCAAAATGGCATGTGTACCTAAAATGAACATTCAGGTTGCATCATTCACACAGCTTATTCATAAACAAGCTAGCAAGACACGTGTCATTTGTGTTGTGGGTATAGGTGTGTGTGTGTGACTTAGAACTATCCAGAAACAGCTGTTTGCTGCTATTTCTCTTCATTCTGGCTCCTTTCCCCTCTAATCTCTGTAAATTTATTAAGTAGATAGCTAACGCTGTGGGATTTGCCTCAAGCAAATTCATGTCTAATCATGTCTTTCCATTGACTTTGTATAGAATCGCACTGCCTCACATTCTCTTTGCATTCCGCCTGAAAACACATTGGAAGGGTTTGCAGTAGTTGATAACTTTCTCCACCATTGCACGGGAGACAAAAGATATTAGCCAGAGAACGACAAAAGATCGCTGTCAGTAAAACGCTAAAACAGCTTGTTTTTAGAAGGGACCAATTTATTTCCTTCTCACTAGATGCATGATAATCAATATGAGGCTATTTTGAATCGATTTTAGTATACAGAAGTTTTATTTGAGGAAAACTAGGGTTTCTTTCTTCAGCTTTGAGAATCAGATCCTATGCATGATGTGAATCAGATCACAACAAACTGTGGTCTGTTTCTCAGTGCATGATGCCTGCCTAGCCTTTTTGTGTGAGGTTTCCAGTCACCTGTTGCATTGTAATGACCAACAAGATCACCACACTGTGCGTTTGCAAATAGGAACATAGTAGTCTGAGCCATTGGGCTGAATCAGTCTGTTTTCAGTAGTCATTTGTTGGCCTAGCTAGTTCCTGGCAGTTGAATGGATTGTACATAAAGTCAAGCAATTTTTGCTATGATATTTATGAATTTATTCTAACTCTTAGCACGAGTCAAATCTGACAGATGTAGATGCAGAAAGATTCACTCCCAAATAAAAAAAATCAGTTTCATGTAATATGAATAGCCTCCGGTTGCAATGAATCAGTGTATATAAATAGCTTTTATGCAGTTAGATTCAACTTGTACATGTAATATTATCAAAGCAAATAGGATAGGACAGTCTTGTACAGTACTGTTCAAAAGTCTTGATTCACTTCTCATTTCTTTATATTTTGCTTCCAAAGAACCATTTTTTTTGTAATTAAAAAAAATGTTATTGCAATACTCTTCCAGGCTTTCTGGAGGTCCTTCTTACGTTTTTTGGACACTGACTACATTTACAGTTAGTTTCAGTCCAGTCCTTGTAACTGACCATTTTCTATGAATCATTCAAGCATAAAAGGAGCCTAACTCAAAGATGAACCAGTGTTGGGTCTACACATGATAACAACAAAGAAGCATCTGTAGCTTTAGATACATTGTTACTAGCAGCATTTTGCAAGAACATGTCCTGTTGCAATAGCTTTCTTCCACTTCTATTCATATCCAACCACCTCCAGCTCATTGCTGCCCCTCCGTAAGACAGAAGCTGTTGGAGGTTACGTCCTCTTAAAAGGAGTTTTTCCTTCCCACTGTCACCAAGTGTTTCCTCAAAAGGGGGTCATCAGATTGTTGGGGTTTTCTCGCTATTTTCCTAGGGTCTTTACCTTACAATATAAGGTGCCTTGAGGTAACTGTTTTTGTTACCTATATAGCTATGAAAATGAAATTGAATTGAAGTGAATAAGCTCAGCATAGTGGGCAGTGTGCTCTTTTGGAAGAATCTGGAAGAAGTGGAAGACCTGAAAAAGATGTCTGCAGCAGCTGAACATCTTGTCCCTAAGAAATAAAAATGCAGCAAAGACCTGATACAGGATACAGATACATCTGGACCTTCAAGCCTCATCAGAGATGCTGTCATTGGAGAGGTGGCTGTCGAGAACATGATTACATAGGAAGTAAAGTAAAGTTGTGTAGAAAAATGCACAACAGAACACGACCAGTCATGGATTGGGCTCCCCACAGACTGCACCACAACATTTTTGAAGCAGTGTGGGATCAGAGAACGCCAAAAAAAGCAACCAGCATCCAAAAAAGAGCTTTGAATATGCTTCAAGAGGCCTGATAAACTATTCCTGAAGACTCCTTAAAGAAAAAGATAAAAAGCTGCCCAAGAGCGTTTAGCCTGTGTTGAAGGATAACAGCGGCCAAACCAAATATTGACTTTCAAGCTCTTTAGAACAAACTGTTTTTATTGTATTTCTATATATGTTTCCATGTTTTAATAAATCACTGCACCTATTTCCTATTTTTCTAGCAAAATATGAAGAAATAATGAATGAATCAAGACTTATACACAGTACTGTATTTAATAATGTCAAGTATAGAAGTGGTGCATTTCCCTTGTTCCTGTTTTTCTGCTCAGTCCATTTTGCCACTGGGTTGTGTTATCTGTGGCAAAGCCTTATGTATAGGAATTCAGCTACATGCTACCCTGTAACTTATTGTTTTTCTCAGGCTTACTAGAGTGCTGCATTGGCTGGCTCTCTCTCCCTCTCAATCCTCACCTCTGGCATCTCACAGTGATGTGTGGAGAAGCTTTGCTGTTGTTGAGGAACATGCTGTGCTGCCACACTGGCTTGGCACCGTCTCTAGGGGCACTTCTTCCATCTCAGCCACAGTCACAGCACATATTTGCACCTTGACTTTAAGTTGTTTCCTGAAAGATGTCTGGGTCTCTGCTCCTCAGTGCTGCCCTGGCTCCGGTTGAGTGACCTGTTTTTCCCTCTTATTTTTCAAATTAATTTTTGAGATTTTTCAACGTTATGAAATGACACAAAGTGAAAATTAGACCGGAAAGCAAGGAGAGAGATTGGGGGAAGACACACTGCAATGGCCTTGGGATGGACTCAAACGTGGGCTGCTGTATTTGGAGCCCTCCTCCTCTCTTTTGACTCTATGGCAACATGCTGCGGATATTTGAGTGCTTTGTATCATCCATGTTGGCATGGGGATGGTTATCCGGTGGAGTCAAGAAACAGCTGAACTTGGAAAAGTTGTCTGGCAAAATGCGAGAACACTTTATTCACTCTTCATCTGGATCCACATATTCTTCAGTGAAATGACACCATCTTCACTTTTTCCCTTTCACTAAATTCAGATTTCTTTTCCTGCTCTCCACTTTAGTCACTGTTGTCTTCTTTTATTTCCACCAAAAAGCACATGAGATATTATCAGGTCTTTTTAAATGTTGTATCAGTAATAATTTCACAGTTGCACTTTCTGTAGTTTTATTTGTAAAGCACATTTTGGACTTGTTTTTGACTCACATGGGAACCACAGTCTGACCACATTACCTTCTAATTTTAAAAATATTACCATTATTTGTATTTATTATCATAACTTTTAATATTTACAGTGATAATGTACCAAAAGCATAAATTAAAAACTGGGACTCGGCATTCATTCGGGACTGTGTAATCCCCAGGTGGACTTGTCTCTTACCCCTACCCTCTGTGCCAGCTCTGCTTTCCATTGAAATCCTTACTGTTGATGTACTGTATGTTCTGAGATATAAAATTCAGTCCTTGTAATTCGAGGGAAGAGAAAAGAACTAACAAGACAAGGGCAAAAATGAGAAGTGACAAAAGAGGGGTCATCACAGTGTGCACTATAGCAAATATACTTTGAGTCTGTGGCTTCGAGTCCGTGCCTCTAAGATCCATGTGCTTAGTATTCTAGCTACAACAGCTGTGCAGAGCCTTGTAAAAAGTGTTCATCATTAAAGTTCAGTCAATCCAAGTGCGTGACTTCCTCCCTCACTAAGCGCATCATACTTCCGCAGGGCGTACAGTATTTAATTTAGCCAAATCTTTAAAAATCAGCAAAACCATTCTTCTACTTAATGGAGAGGAAATGTGCACGGCATGTCAACTAGTGTTTAACCTCACAGAAGTTTCCCAGTGTTAATCTTGGAAGAGCATCTGAGCTTTTTTAATAGGAAAAGCCAATTAAAAATCAGTTAACATCTCTGAATCCTAACATATACCTTTTTCCCTTTTTCTTTGCTTTTTTTTGTGTGTGAAAAAAGATACCTGAATAGCCTCACTGTTCACCGAGAGACCCATGACTGCACCTAATCCACAAATTATATAACACACGGGCCATTTCCCTATGTAATTCTGTAGGAAACAAAAGGACAGTTATTTGAAGGGAGTAGTTATTCCGCACAGCGCTGGCAGGGGCACAGTGGTTGCCTTCCTCTCTCAGCACCATGAAATGAAAATTTACATTCGCTTAGTGGAGCCGTGGTGCTCGCTGGTAGACAGCTGTATTTTTAATGAGAGCGGGGAGATTTAATTACCTCTGTTTTAGCGGGCAAGACTTCTGCGGTGCAATGACAAGGGATATATGGTGCAAGGGAAGAGGTGGCAGATGATTTCTCCGCTCCCATCCCAGCAGTCGCTGAGCAGAAAAGGAGTAGCTGGCTGGCACCGGGTCAGCAATTAATCCAAATTTATTCTGTGACTGTATAAAGGCTGATCTGAAGAAGACAGTGGAAATAGTCAAGGTGATGATTTTCGGTGAGAGAAAGAAGAAAACAAATAAAAACGTGCAGAGAAAAACAGCAGCAATCTCCAGATACTTTGCTGACATATAACACTCATATTCTAATGTGATTATTGTTGTGAATTTTTCCCCCAAGGCCTTGTTTTTTTTTTATAACATCAGTAAAACTTCTTTAAGACTACATCTGACATCGTCGCGCTGATTTTCAGCTGCAGGATTCGAGATCCCTCAGAGGTGGGATGACAGCGGGGGTTTCTGATGCCGTTATCGGCCCAACAATACTTCAACGCATGCCAGATAAACCCCCTGCTTCTGCAAATTCATCACTCTTTGAACTCACATGTAGCATCAGTTCACACATAATAGTACTCTGTATTCCAATCAATGAGTGACAGTCACACACCATCAAAAAAAAAGAGAGGGAAAAAGCTCAGTTGGTGAGACTGAGAGATTATCCCCATCTTCATTTCAGCATCAATTGGCAGAAGAATCAATTTAAGCAGTATCTGGTATCTCCGCCCACCCACCCACACACACACACACACACACACACACAGAGTAGCATAAAGTTTTATCATCATGGGGAATAATGAGAAACAACTGAGTTTCTGTGAGCTGATTTTGAAACTTAATTCTATCTAAAGGGAGATAAAGTGGGTTGTTTTGACCATCATGCAAAATTGAATATTCACAAAGATATAACTGAAATGCTGATAGCCATCAGAGCTGTTGTATGAAAACGATAATGAGCCAAGGTCAAGGCAGGAACATATGTTTTTAGTCTTGCTCGAAGCGCCAACAGAAGGTCACACGCAAAACAATTTTGCAGCAATCGTGCAAAAATAAAAACAAGTAGATAGGAACTGTTATCCTGCTTTAAAAAAAATTAATTAATAAAAAATGTAAAGCGCCAGTGTATTATTTTCTGCCATTTGACAATAAAACACACACAAACAAACACAACAGTCATCTGGTAATATTAGCTTCTTAGCTCTTTAGCTAACAGGCTAAGCTATGTGGCTAGTTAGCGGTTGTAGTCCCTGTTAATTCATCAGAGCACAGTTTTAACAAGGTGCTGTAATAATCCCAGGTGTTGTCTCCTGCTCCTGTAGCACATCTGCTTCAAGGTTTGATGTGTTGTGCATTCAAAGATGCTCTTCTGCATACTTTGGTTATGACGATGTTTTAACCTGAATCCAATAAATTCAATAAATCCAATTCAAATGCAATTCAAATTCAAATATGACTGCCGTGGACTATAAACCTGGTGAACTCAACCTATGCAATAAGCTGCATCCTCTGAATCCTCCTATTTTGTCAGGGAATTTAGTAGCATGTCAACATATTTTGCGGGAGTCAAGTGCAGTGACATTCAGCAGCAACAACCAGCACTGAAAAGATGTATGACAGGTGTGCACCCAGAGTATCGTTAACAATCCACAGCTCTGCAGTTCAGGGGAAACCATGACTGGTCATTCACAGTTACATTTAGTGGGAGCCATGATTTAATCATGAACGTGATGGAAGTTAACAACAATACCACAGCTGCCCCGGGATACTGCCTGCGCAGAATTCTTGATACTCAATTATTTTAATCCAGAAGTTCATTATTTATTAATTCACTAGGTCTGGCAGTTCATAATTTAGGTCCCAGAAAGTAAAAATCCAGCAATGTAGTAATTAGGGGGATGTTCAGCAACGGAGCCCAAATTCACCTCCAGCTAATGTTTATAATATTCAAATACTGCCACGGATTCCTTTCCTCGGTATCATTATGAGTCCTCACTGCACGGCAACTTTGAGTCGAGCTTGAGAATAGTTGGAGGCAATGTGTTCCTTGGGGTTTAGTGGAAATTAAAGTTTTAGAAATTGGTTCATGCCAATCAATGCGGCGAGCAAGGGGAGGGAGAGGCAAAATAAGGGAGAGATGCAGGACGAGAAAATAATGAGGGCAAGAGTGCAGGAAGGATAAACCGCCATGATCATTGGAGTGACAGTGACTGAGAGGGAGAGGAGGGGGAGAGTGTCAGGGAAACCCAAAACTCGCCGAGTTCATCCTTAGCTCAACGTACCCAAACTCCTCTGCAGCACTTGTCTCCTTACAAACTGCCAATCCACCCAAAGTGTCTTGGAGCTCCATCATCCTTCAGCACTCTGTCCTACGTTCCCTCACACACACTCACCACCACTGTATTTTTCCTTTCTGTCCTCTCTCCTCTCTTATATACCCCCCACCCCCACCCAGCCACCCATACCCCTTCATTTCCTTCTTCACTGTTTGGATTTGGGCAGACTTGAACTCCCCTCCCTCCCCCGACCGCCCGTCCCCAGCCAGCTATGAATCACATGGAGGCCAAGAACCCAGAGGCTGCCAGGGCCTCCTGATGACTCCCAGCCCGGCCATAACAAGTGGCTGACAGCTCTATTTACATAAGACCAGCAGGCAGTGTAGAAAAGCAGCCCAGTCTAAGTTACAGACGCACACACACACACACACACACGGAGCAAAAAAGGCAGATATGTCATGATAACACTTGGTGTGGGTATGAATGAACGCCTCACTCCAAATAAATACAGGAGATGCACAGTCAATAGGTTTTTTGGCCTCGGGGCGAAGATCCAAGCATTTGTTTTTGGCGAGTTTTTCCACATGACTGCAGAAGGTGATGGGACCCCGGGGACTCGGGGCCTTTAGACCTCTATATCCGCCCCCGTCATACATCTCTCATCACTTGATGCCAAGGAGAGCAGTCCCGTTGACTGATGTTTAGCTGTTATATTAGGACTAATGTGCCTCTTTGTTGACCTCTCTGACTCTAATAATTCATCTCTGGCTGCTTTTCACAGAGAGGAAATTATGATTTTGAAAGCCAGAGAAAAAAAAGTGATTTAAATTCAAGAGAAAAGGGATCTGTGTAATCTGTATTTGATATCAAAATTTGACTTCGACCTGAAGTAGCTGTTTATTATCAGGCAGACTTTTTCATTTCATGTGAGGACTCCGGTTTCGCAGGTGTGTAGCTGCTTATTTACCCCGGTGGGTAGCTAAGGGGGGAGATGGAGAGCGTGTACTATCTCTCCCAGACTGACAGCTGGGGAGAATGTTTATGAAATAAACATGGGCCTGATGCAATGCTCAGAACCCTGCACTGCAGTGGCCTTGGAAGCCTCCTGTATCATCCCACCACACCTCCCAGCCCCCTTCCCCAGTCTCTTTCATTCCTTCTGTCTTTCTGCAACATATAAACACACACATACGCTGACACACACTTTCCCCAGAGCTATGGATACAAAGGTGTCATGGGCCTAATGGGGTCAAACAGACTGTAAATCAATTGTAAAGCCTTCTCTCCAGAGCTTACTCCAGAGGACAGGCTCTTCCACTGACATCCTCTGCTCCGCTCCACACAAGCAGCCACAGCTCGTGGCATCAGGATACCCTGAGATTGAAATCAGCGGGAGAATCCAAAAGCACAAATATTACAGAGACAGTGATGATAAATGTCGCCGAGGGTGCTCCAAACTGCTTATCAGTACTGAAGACAAGTGTGATGGATTGAGTTCATGGCTTGGAACTCTGTAAACTCCCTGAACTCAGACAAAGACAAATGTTCAGTCATCCAAACTTACACATTGCCAGATCCATAACTCTTTATTATGAGACAGACATCGACACTACAAATGTTCAATAACTTTGTTAAAACAAAGCTAAAGTGAATATAAACTGCAGCAAAGTAACAATATAGCCAATGTGCGCTGTTCAAAATTGGATTGTTTTCAGTGAACTCATCTGTAACACTGAGGTCAAACTAGACAGGGGAGTTTTTGTATCTCGTCACATGCACAAATGTCTGGATTCCATTCATTTGATCTTATTTCATTTCATCAAATGCAAAAGATAACGCGTAACTTTAGCTATCAAATCTGCGCAAAAATGATGGTAAATTGCAATATTTTCATAAAACAACCAAGAAGCAATCAGAGAGTGCAAACCTGCGCCAAGCCAGTTCATTTTCTCGACAGTATTTACTTTGAAGGGAACAGTATTGTGTTTTGTATTTAATATATAAATTTGTATGTCGCTAAAATCAGATAACGGCAGCATGTTTACTGTTTTTTACATTGTGTAGGAGTAGATAATGGATAATTAGTATTGATTTGTAAAATGAATGGACATGAATAATTTAAGTTTATTATATAAGTTTATAGAACTGTATATTTCTTACTACCTCAGCAGCACAGTCCCTTTCTCTTGACAATCCTTTCTTTAAAGATATAACAATGAAAGAGTAAGGTCAGAGGTCAAATGTGACATGAAACTATATCTGATACTATATATCAGAGACCCAAAGTAAAGTGATCCACATATCTCATTCCCTATATGAAAATATGTGCCAATACAAACAATGATAGTAAGAAAGTAAGAAATAGCTTGTTTTAAATGACTTTATATAGGATTATTATCTCATTTTATACACTTTTCCAAATTCTAAGACTTTTTGTCAATTTATGATCAATAAATCATTAACTTGACTTTGAAGACATAATATAAGTGGATATAAGTCATATTTACACCCATACAAAGTGTTATCAGAATCCATTCAAAACTTTTCAAACTGTCATGTTTAGAGACACGACCTGTCCAAGGTGTACCCCGCCTCTCGCCCTATGACAGCTGGGATAGGCTCCAGCGCCCCCCGCGACCCTGAAAAGGATAAGCGGAAGCGAATGGATGGATGGATGGATGGATGTTTAGAGACAGAATGACAGGCATGCATGCACATACTATAACATAACCTCATAAATATTCAGTAGAATATTAGAATTTTATTGCATTTTCACTAATTTGTAAGGCCATACTAGTGCCTTAATTAACTTTCTTACACTAGAAATTGTCATAATAACAAACAGTTAGGGCCCTAATGAGAGATCCATGTACCTGAAATAACACACTATTGCAATTCAGGTGCAGGACTGGAATTCACCAGGGAGTGCCTACAAGGAGATGGGTTAGTATTGAGCTGCAGGTTAGTGTAATTGATTATCCATATATGGCCAGAAAGCCTTCTTACTTGACTTTATGTTGGGATAAACATCCCAGGGATGGGCAATCGGGTGAGTACAGTTGAGTAAGATCGCTTCTTGGCTTGCAGGTGAGAACCAGCGAGCTTTGCAGCTAAATATGAGCTACCAGAGAGGGTTTGGATCTTCAGGTGAGTCCAGTAAAATTGAAGCAGTTACCAGTGAGAGGCCAGAACATCACTGATTGGCACATGAACTTGTAGTAAATACGGCAGAGGGTTACCTAGGCAACCGGTGCATGGAATGTCCACTAGTGACTAGCTGTCAGCTTCAAAGTGGTGCGCAAAAAGCGACTCACTTCCAGTGTAATAATCCAATAAAACAATTTTGCCCCCCCAAAATAGTCTTTGAAATAATTTATGCACATCTATAAATGAATAAGCTGAAATGCCTGCAGGCAATGGCAAAGGGATACTAAAACTCAGAAGCAAATCCAAGGGTTTCTCGTTGCTATCCCAATTTAGCGCTTGCATACACACACACAGATATCCATTTCGGCATCTGACACCAGAAAATGCTCCTCCGGCATAAATTACACCAAGAAATTTACTTACTTAGACCAAATACAACAAGTTTTTGGACTTCATAATAGAAAAAAACAGGAGCTGACAGGTGTACTCTCAGTTTTGGCTTAGCAGTCCTAAAAGGATGACTGTCAGAATAGCATTGATTCTGATGTATTACTCAGGTAAATTCAGCAGACATGTTTTGTGAAATACCATCAAAGCTCATACAAGGCCACACAAGAGAAAGACTTTGTTAAAGTTTTAAAAGCCTGATACGGCCTGTCAGTAACATGTTAATAAATGATAATGTTAGACGTTTGGCATGCTGCTTGTTGGCAGACTTGAAGTGCTGTTGAAAGGCTAATGGTGGTTCTGCATGTTTTATTAGCAGCCTGCAAATGATTGTATTTGGAAATTCACTGGCGAGCCAAAGCAGAAGGTGTGCTGAAAGAAATATAAATTTTTAGGTGTAATTGTAATGCTAGTTCTAATAACACATGATTGCTTTATGTGTGCATTATACATAAGAATAGATTGACTGCAACAAAAAAAAAAAAGCAGTTCTGCACAATGGTGGAGAAGAGACACCTCAACAGAAAATCAATAGGACAAAGTTTGTTTAAATCATGGCCTTGAGATGATGCTCATTACAAATCAAGCAGTATCGAGTGAATAAATCACTTTAATATGCATCTAATTCATTAAAGTAAAAAGTGAAATATTCCCCCACAAATGCACTCGGGGGTTCAACATTTCACAAGCTTCCAAAACTCTGACTAATGTCCTGAACCTTTCAGACGGTTGCTAGGAATAACAGGCCCCGGTCACTGTGGAGTATTGGCCTCTGTGCGCCATTATTTCCACAAACGACCGGAAAGAAAAGTCACTTGCTGGAGTAACAGCTCCCTGGATGGGAGGCTGTCGTGCAGACTGTGAAAAAGACACAGGTCAGTTGTTTGCCCGTGCTGTGAGGAAGAAAGAAAACCGACATCTCGCTCGAGTGCACTGCATGTGTGTATTATCGAGGGGCTTCTTTAACGATGGGCCTGTGATGGAGGGTGGCCCTCGTTTGGCCCCGGCTTCGCATTTCCCACCACAAGCAAAAGTTCAGCTGGTTTTAAAAAAGAAGCTAGAAAATCTTTTCGCAGCCATTCAGATTCAATCCTGTGGTTTGAATGCTTTACAGAGGCAGTTAACAAAACTAATGATGCTTTTTACTTTTAGTCCCCTTGGTAGAAATTCAAAATTATTCCTTGTTTTATTACCACAGAGTGAGAATGAGCTGGAAATCTAAACTGTGTGCACAGTTACAGATGTGACCTCACTTGCTTGAGGTAACAGACAGATTATCAGAATAAGTGACCTCACTACCTGACTCATATCCTCAGGACTCTATAGCTAATTCTATTTCCTTAGTGTTTGTGCCAGGCTCTTTGAATCCCCAACATTTAGTCTTACAAACCTTTTCCTGGATAGAACATGTCGGAAAGTGGAGATATTTCCATTAGTGGATGTTTTTGTTCAATAGCTTGGTTAATAGGCTATTAGCTATTTAAGGCTATTAACTTCATATCTGGCTACTGACTACTTTAATTCTTCCTGGTATAGATACATTCCTGCAGATTCGTCGGCTTCAAGATCAACAAGCAGACTGTGTTGCCCCTGTCCACCCCCCTCCACACACACACACACAAACCACACAAACACACAATACACTCCCCAGATACACACACTACCTCATTTTTCCATCCCCTTCTGTGAAAGGACTGTTGCTATCTACCCGAACGAATGTGACTGGGGTTTGTTTTAGAACTTAGATTTTATGCTATTTATGCCTTTTTTGCTGCTCTTTTTTAAAACTCATTCTTTTAAACTGTATTTATTCTTTTTAAACCGTATTGCTTATTGGACTGTAGAGGCTGGTGAGAAACAGTATTTCATTTCAGGCTGGGTAACACCATACGAAATTACAATAAACTTCTTCTTGAGTCTTCACATCAACGAAGCAAATCTTCCATTCAACCACAAACTAAAGGTGCTGTATTGGATTGAGATCTGGAGACTGTGGAGGGTTTATGAGCAAATTTATTATCATGTTCAAGAAACTAGCTTGAAATGATTCGAATGTTTTGAAATTGCACATCATCCTGCTAGAAGTAGCCATCAGAAGATGGGTACACTGTGGTTACGGGATGGAAATAGTCAGCAACAATGCTCATACCATACCCAACCATCTAAATATCGGAGCAGAAATGGTAAGTGCTCAGAGCAGGTAATGTTTTTCCAATTTTCTATTGTCCAATTTTGGTTTCCTGCTCGTAGCTGACAGGATTGACTTCTGCTGCTGCAGCACATCTTTTGGTGGTTTGATGGCCTATGCATTCACAGATGCTCTTCTGCATAGTTGTGGCTGTCCTCAAAATTCTGGGTAGACCAATAATTATCTGAACTCAGACCAGCCCATCCGGCACCAACAACTATGCCACGTTTAATGTCACTGAAATCACCTTTCTTCCACATTCTAATGCTGAGTTTGAACTTAAGCAGGTTACCTTGTGATGTGTCAGGCAGATAGTTTTGCCTAAATGGGATGATATTTTTAGAAAGGGGAGGAATTATCCGGTACTATGGGAGCACACTGTGACCTGCAGGTGAACTTATCAACAGTCGTTAAGCATTTCCCCATTCCATAGTTCCAGTCTTCCAGTGCGGATATGCGCCTACTCCAATCTGATGGGAAACCAGCGATAACTCTTTCCTCTAACATGGCATTATTCAGAAACCATCCCAACTTGTCTTTTGCCCCAGTACACACCCACGAGATATTCCACTTATCAGCGTCTTCACTTGTGCCTCTACCTGTCTGGCATGCTGTGATCACATTCATCTAATGCTCCCGTTCCCGTGGCCAAAACTTCTTTCAGCACTAATGTCAGTCAACATACTGTAAAGTCACTCTTGATGTTATCTTGACATGTTTGACTCATAACCCACTGACAACCTTCGACACTGATTCAACTTTCAGTGTGGCTAATTGGTTTGGCAGGTTCATTCTGCCATTTAGTTACTGCTGACTGAAAGCTGCAGAGTACACCTGCAGTGGTTCAATGTCAAACTGGAGAAAGAGGCAGAGAAAAAGAGAAGTCATCATGTTCTATCGATCTAAACTCACATGGACAGACTCCTCCAGGCCATGACTCATTGAGATTGTACTTTTACTGTACTCTACCACTGTAATGATGTGCTGCAGTAGTTCACTTTGCAGGGCATTGCATCATGATCAGTGATAGCATGATTCATGAAAGCCAGTCAGATTCATGATAGACAGCCAGAGGGGCACTTAGCTCCTGTATTCCTAACTTTGCGGTCTTCTTTGTCATGAGAAGGCCTGAATAAATAAATAGAATTAACAATAAATACCACTAGAGGTCAATAAATAGCTCTTGGTAAGGTGCACATGTAAAAAAAAAGCATCTTAACTAGGCTTCGTGCAGATATAACCAAGTTAAGTTTACAACTGTAAATTTATTCTCTAAAGTCACAGGTTTTCTGTAAACTAGCAGGTTAGCTAGCATGTCCTTTTTACGAATCGTCATTGTCAGGGTTTCCACCAACCCCTCATCACCACCACCTCAGCTGTGGTTTTTACACTTTTACAAAGTTTACTTTTACTGTTTACAAAAGCAAAAGTAAACAAGTGCAACTGTTAAGTTTTAATACAGTTTAACCCTCTTACCACTTATGCTCACTAATTAGCACAAGCTAAATCCCTCAGTGATCTGAGTGAAAGAGGCTAACGGTGGTATTGTAGGATGCTCTCCTGTTAATTCAACTATTGATCAGAGTCTGGCCTGTTCCAAAGACAGCACTGTATTAATAATGCAGTTGTACTGCATTAACTAAATATGTAAATGAAGCAGAAATAGCTGTCCTGCGTGCTGAAAATTCCTTCCTATTGACCCTACAGAAACAGTACTAGTTATAATAGTTAGTCCAGTAAAATCGTGTTTATATAATAGCTACAAATCAACCATGTGATCGAAAGCGTCTAAACAGCTGTTAACTTGATCTTGAACTGAGACGTATTTATAAATAAAGCTAATTCTAGGATATGGTTGTAAATACCTAAAACAGTGGTCTACACAGTCAGAATAGCCTATAACTGGTGCAGTGGTGCATGCATGTTCACATATATGAACTAAAGCCTGATCCAATTAAGAAGGCCTGTGTGTGAGGCGCTCAGATTCAGACGTGGCTTGGGGGGCTTTAATGCTGCAGGACACGAAGAAGGTGGGGGTTACACCCTGGCCCAACTCCAATTACACTGCTTCTAAACTTTCAACTGTAAAATTTCCATATTTCTCCCACAGGCCCAATGAAGAGTGCAAAGCAATATTCCTGGCTGGAGTAAAAGAACCAACACAAGGGAATATCCCTTTTAAACAAAACCTGAGGGGGCAAAGCTGTAAATTTCAGCTTCTTTTACAGCTGTGTTTTCAAGATCTGAGGAAATTGAATACAGCGCTGATATAGCCTGGACGCTTATTAAGCCCAGCCTTCTGTAATAGGAGAGAGGCTTGTTCAACAGCAGGTACACTTGCCAAGACAGGGTGATTTCACTAAAGCGGTAACACCAGGCCGAGAAGAGGTGAGACGAGATTATTACTCACTACACGAAACATGATTTGGACAGGAAAATGGCCTTGATCCAAGTTTTTTTTTTCAACTCTGCCAGGACTGTAAATGTTTACGAATCCTCTAATTTGACAATTCTTTGTGTAAATCACGGCTGATTTCCACTCAAAGCTAACACTGATGTAACTGCTGTCGTTAACTGGAAATGTTTACCTTAGAAAACAATAACTGGGAATGCTCAAGTTCATCTAACAGGCCTTTCTCAACCTTTACACCCATTTAAAAGTTTTACTGTTCAATAAAGAGTAATTAGGGTGAGGCAATGTTTGGTTATCCTGACAATTTTGGCAAGATGTTATTCCCAGACTGTGTTAATGCTGTTGTGAAATTCATGTTTCAAGGTAGCTTCTCCATAGCAGACAACACTTCTTAGTATTCTTATTAAATGGCAAATGGACTGATTCTGACCACATTTAATTTCTTCTATGCTTTTCAGTGCTTCCTAGCTAACATTCACACTATGATGGATGCATCGGAGAGCAACTTGGGGTTAGTATCTTGCCTAAGGATACTTGGCGTGCAGACTAGGGGGAGCCAGGTGGAACCACTAACCTTCCAGTCAGTACATGACCTGCTCTACCTCCTGAGCTACAGCCACCCCCAAATTCTTACCATGCTAGATTTGGTTGTATTAGTAACGTCATGCACAGGCATCTGACAAACTTTAGCTGTGAAATAACTTACTTTGTAAATTGGGTTGCAATATTAAATGAAATTTTAGCATTTGTGTTTGACTGATAAAACTGGACATTTCATCATCGACTCTCATGTGTGACATAGGATGCAAAACCCACACCAAAGTCCAAAATCTTAATTTTCCTTTCCTTTTATAGTGTTTTGTACAATTTCAAAACTTTTGATTAACATGCAAAAACAGATTTAATATGCCCGCCTTTGTTTATTTTCTTTGAATTTTCCCCTCGAAGACGTCAAACTGTGCTCGTTCTTTAAATTGTTGCAAATGATTGCAAATAGATTACACCAACCACTTGGAGCACATTCCTAAATCCTTGAACCTTTGAAAAAAAACCCTCAAAAGAAACCTCGTCCCTCCTCACCACTAAGGAGGGACGAGGATTTACAGTGAAATAGTTCCCTGTTTACGTGTAGTTCATGCATTAGAAACTGCTCAATCAACTACATTTTCAAGCATGGTTTTAAGAAATACTGCAGACAGTGAAGTCAAAATAACAAACACTGGAAATATTGGAAAGTCCTGTTGCTCTTGATTATGTCATTGGTTGGCTGTTTTTGTACGCAGCTGTTTCCTTGGTCTGCCATGCTGCTTCAAATATAATTAGCACATTATATCACTTCTAAAATAGAGTTTTAGACTGTGAAATTTACAGATAGTCCCAGGTTACATGTATCAGACTAATGTATATCCTAATATCCTACCCAAGCCTACACGAGGAAGCAGATGGCACTTTATAAGTTAGTTGTATGTTACAACTATGACGATCTCTGTCTCCAACTCATAAACACTTTTAATTGGATAACCTTTGAACTTCTATCTAAAGCAGCTGCTGTGACTTGCACATTTTCATACAAAGCCCCTCTTGTTCAGGGTGACTGAGGTCTGTGAAACTAAATCTGTGTAAGTCTGCTCTTTCATGCAGGTTTTAAGAAACACTAACATGGCTTTTAATGTAACAGACCTCAGCTCAGCGTGTTTGGCTGTGAAAGAGGTGACGTGACTCCAGTGAGCTCAGGCAACGGTGTAGAAGGTGTAGAAGATTATGGTTGGCACAACCCGCCTCTGGCCTGGAGGCTTTTTGGGAGACAGCTGGGAGCTGGGCTCAGGTGGAATGAGGTCATGGCAGTCTTTTGAGATTGGTTAAAGTGGGAACGCAGACACAGCAGACCCATAGGTTATTGTCTCATCGACGTGGCTCTTTGTAAATATGTATAACATATACTAATGTGAAATTTTGAACTTTTTTACCACCTTCACCGAACAATGGAATTGATCAGTGGGGACTAGAGAGAAACAAATGTATCCAGTTGGGTTTTAGAGGAGGCAGACAATAAAGGTCACTGTTTTAAAAATGAAACGATAAAGTGATAAAATCTAAACTGTAAATAATAACAGTCAACCATGGGACACAACCAGAGATGGGAAAAAAGTAATCGGATTGCAGTACCTTTCAAAGTAGCGAGTAATGTAAGGAATTACTATTGCAAAAAAATGAATTAGATTACTGTTACTTTCCCGTAAGCACGCTGCATTACTGTGTTATTAAACCGTGATTTTGTTTGTAAGAATGTCTCATGACAATGACGTACGAGCGTGCGATGTCCATAGCAGCAACAGATGTGTGCAGATCAACAATGGATAATATGGAGTGTGGGAGAGAGAACTACCATGCAGTGTTTAAAGCGTGGAGGTACTTGCATTACTTTAAGTTTTAGTTCGTAAAAAGTGACAAAATATTAGCGTCTGCTGTGTACTCTGCGTGGGAAGAAAACTTCTTTCTACAGCGAAAAACTAAACTTCAAATCTGAGCAACAGGACTCAGTGCTGCTGAGACTTTGATTTTTATTTTTTTGCTGTTTTTCTAACATTTATTTGAAAGAGTGAGTGTAAACAAAAAACATTATTTTAAACATTTATTTTATACCCTGGAATATGCAGAAAAGAAAAATGTTAAAGAATTTCTTCAAGTCAAAGACTGTTGCATATAATTTAATTTTTGCTTGATTTTATGTGCATAAAATTAAAAGATTAAAACTCATAAAACAATTTTTAAAAAGAGGCTTTCCATTTGATATCATTTTATATGATGGATTATGCAAAAATAGAATTGGGCTGAAAGGTCTTTTTCTTTATTACCTATTCAGGTTGTGTATCATGCTTTTAAAAAGTAACTAAGTAACTAATTACTTTTGAAAATAAGTAATCAGTAAAGTAATGGGTTTACTTTTTTGGAGAAGTAATCAGTAATTAGTAACTAATTACCTTTTTCAAGTAACTTGACCAACACTGACTTTCTATTGGAAATGTTCCTGTGTTGTTGGCAACAATTTAAACATGAATTATGAATACTGTTTAATACTGACCCTGATTTTTGCACAAAAAATTTCACACTGTCAAGAACTGTAATATGATATGACGATTTAAAAAGAGTCTTAAGATATATTGGCATTATAAAACACTTAAATATGGTTGGTTTGCATAAGAAATCAATCAAATAAAAGCCACTTTTTCACTTTTATTGGAAGATTATTTTCTGATTTATGGAAATGATAAGAGATATTAAGTCCCCATCTGACAATAAGTTTGTTGTTTTCAAATCTATCTAGATTCTGTTAGATGCATTTTAACCTTTTGCATTGCCTCAAATACCATATATCTTTTCATGCCACAATGATTGATTTTCAAGCACTTTATTTAGACACAATACATCACGGTGAAGTAACAGGCTTTTGCTTATACTCTACCAAGATAAGCATCTTGGGAATCTGCAATGGGAAGTTAGATGTGAGTGTCTTCCTGAAGGTTTTATAATACATCCTACGGGCCCGCACATAAACCACCCAGCTCAAGTTGCGTGACCCCAGAGGAAACATACAGCCTGAGATAAGGTTCTGAACAAACATTTCAGCTTTTCTTCGCTCATGTAAAGGTTTATTTTGAGCATACTGTATGTAAGGTCAGAGAGTCAGCTGGTGTCGCAGGATGTTGTGTCTCTGGCGCCTTCCCAGGTTTCTTTCTGCTTATCCCACATAAAGCGTCATTCCAGCAAAACAGTCTTTTAACGTGTACCTGCTTTGATGTTTACGTTATGCAGAGTTAAACACATGATGTTAGCCACCTTTTAGAGATCAAATAGAGACAGAATCTTTCTTTTAAATATGTGCCATGCAAAATGTTGCTTTAAGATAAAAAAAGCTACTTTTAGAAAAGTAACAATTAAAATTGACTTGAATTTCTCTTCTCATGCTTTTAAAGAACTCACATAGACATATAATTATCCTGAAGGTCTAAAAAGGACCCTCGCTGAGCTTTACAAAAGACTGGTGATTTCCTCACTTGATATCTCTTTACAAGAAGAGATCAGGTATTTCCCTTTCAGGGCTCAAGGTGGAAATATGAGAAAGTTTTTACCTGATCGTCTGTCATATATCGTTACACACGCAACGGAAACATTTAAGCGAGAGCAAAGACAACAAAGCTGACCCACCTGAGTGATTGATGTCACTTTTCAGGTGATGTTCTCATAACTGTTTCAGTCACAGTATTCAAAGAACGGAAGAATCATTGAAAAAGATGAAAAGTAGAAGAAAAAAGTGGCAGAATTTCTTTTTTCTTTAAGTCCTGATAAGCATTTGGATCGGGCAGCAGTATCGTCAGCTGGGAAGTGTACAGGAAAGGGAGTGGAGAAAAAAAAGGCTGAAACTGTATCTCTGACACACCTGCTCTTAGCAGGTCAACTGGCCTGTGAAAATCAAGCTTCTTTTCATTGGCAGTGTTAAGAAAATCACACCGTGCCTTGCACAAACTTCACAATAAAGGCAACGTGAACAGAAGGCCGGATTTGCTCTTTTGACCCTGTTGTGTTTCACTCCTTTAAGTTTGCACCACTCTGAGTTCTGTGACTGTTTTCATCAAAGGATCGCTGGCCTCATTTGGAGACTCGCCCTTCCATGGGAAGATTCACAGTGAGATGCAGCCGCAACTTGATCCACCACGCATCCATTGATTGCGGTGTCATGACCCTCCATTTGTTTACAAGGATCATGGAGTTTGTATTGCAGGGTAATTGTCTTGTTCATGCAATGAGCCAGAGAAGAAGAAAAAAACCAGCCAGAAGATAAATTATTGTTGGAAATTCTTTTGGTTCTCCACACCATGAAGTAGTAGTCATTCATTTACTCAGGACCAGGCATCTCAGCGTCTACAAGTTGGATTGCCATGAAATTTTCTACTGACATTCAAGGTCCCACAGATGATTCATTCTGCCTTTGGAGTTTATAGGAGGATCAAGTTCCATGTGGATGAAACTTACCTTTAGATTTCTTAACACATTTTGTATCTCAGCCCTGTGAGCGGCTCAAAGTTTGATTTTCTCCAGTGATTTGGCATCTGAAATCTGACTACCGACACAACTAACTCCTTGGGCCAGATTTACTAACAAGTTGCTCAAGCACAAAATGGGTTTTACCGTTAAAAAGAATGAAGCTGAAAAAGCTGAACTTCATACGTAACACTAACCACACCTATGAGCGCTGTTTGGAGATAAAGTATTTGGACCACGCCTCCAAACGTGCTCGTTCCGGTTCTCATCTATATATGTTTCCCCCAGTTGTACAAGCTGTTCGTTCTCCTTTACGTGCCCCGCCAACCCTCCCCTTTCCAATTCTGTAACTTCCTCCCTTCTATTCAGTACATGGAGATCTGCCGGGCCCAGGAGCTGCCACCACTCCCCTTTGAGGTCTTCCCCAAACTGCATCTCAATTCATGTCCAAGCCATTCACCTTTATCTACTAAAACGCTGTCAAACCTAAAATGAGGACATGGGCCCAGCGAGTGAATTGGAGACTGCCCTCACACATTATTTGTGGTTGAGGGCAGTCCCTCACATGTAGCCCTTTGTCTACAGGTAAAAGCATGAGCAGCTTCTTTTAGTAGCATATCAGAAGCAGTGAGTGTTTCTCCACATATATAAGAAGTAATCAGATTTGGTATACTATATACTAGAGTGACCATATTTTGATTTCCAAAAAAGAGGACACTTGGCCCTGTCACGAAGAACTTTAATAATACTGTTTGCTTAAAGAAAATTTTAACATATTTAAACGATGCCTTCTCTGTGCGGTTAATGAAAGGTGAAACAAAAAATGTCACATAGGCTTTTATAAGCAAAAAAATAACTTAAATACCTCTGGAATTAAATAATGGTACAGAAATAAAGCCTCACCTGTATAAGAAAATTTACCAGTACCGGGGCGGTATGAGGGAAATTTCGCTGTCTCTCCTGAGTGAGCGCAGAACAACAACTCACAAAGCAGCAGCTCGGGGATGACGTCACACATATGAGTCCTCTGTAGGAAAACCCGGACATTTTCATCAATCTCGAAAATTCCCCCGGACGCCCCGGACAGAACGTGAAAAGTGGACATGTCCGGGGAAAAGAGGACTGTTGGTCACCGTACTATATACACATACACAATACTTCTGCTATATACTATATACTATACACAATACACAATGACTGAAGTTACAGATGCAAAATTGTGAAAAAGAAACCTGGTGCCTAAAAATATGTTCTGGGTGTTAGCTACACATGTGACACTAGCTGCTACACTAGCATAACTGATAAACGTAGAAGGCTACTGTTAAATCAGAACCATGTAGCATGATTAAAAATGCATTTTTAAGGCTTTCTGTGTTGCCACAACTTACAGCTAGCTTTTAACCTACTAACAGCGAGTAACCTTTCATTTTCCTGGGCAGGTTAGCATGCTAATGTCAACATTTAGCTCAAAGCTAACGGAGCTGCAATCATCACTGTAGACACACCTCAAAGTTTGCAGTTTAAGACTTTGGGAAATAACTGTCAACTTTTAAAACAATCTTGACCATGTGAGAAAACCGCAGTACAGTAACACAATGCATCATTACACCCAATGTAAAAACCGGGAGACAGCGATGAAGATGCCGATAAACCCATCAAGCAAAAATTGCACCATGGCGTGGGAACACACTGTCAAACAGGCCCAGACCAGTATATGTCTCATCATCCAGCTCAGCTGCGAGCCACATACTGATGATAATGAATCTCTGTCAGTGGCATCCAGCAGTATTGAACCAGAGCTTGCGTGTCGGGGGAGCAGCAGAGGCACATCTCTTATACCTCTAAGCCCTGTCACCAGCTTGCATTCAGGCTCGGCTGATTAAAACTGATGGGGTGACATGATTGTGACCTGTATGGATTTCTGACGTCCCAGCCACAGTGCCCGACTACATGTGTCTCCTTCCTTTGACAAACCCACCTGGGAGCACCTCCGAACCAAGCTGCAGAATGCATAATTTAAGAGGCAGCAGGCAATCAATACCAAAAACAGTAATGACAAAGGAGGGGAGGGGAAGAAGGCATCTAAACTTCATGTCCGTCAGCAGCAGCAGCAGCAGACGCAAGTATTAACGTCTAATCCGAGAGTGAATTTCCCATGTTGACATGAAACTTCTGCACGGCACAATGATCCCTTCCGGAGCTGCAGACCAGTATCAATCGGAGAGGTTCATGTTCTTGCCAATACTAGTTTAATTTTAATTCTAATATGCATTTGCATTTTCTGCAGCATGAAGATGAATGCACTGTGATAGGCAAACTGTACTTCTTGACTGCACTGAATTAACTAAAATGTTAAATTAGAACACAAATTATGCAGCTTAATTACCATCTTGGTGATTAAAAAGATGTTTTAAACATGATGTTTTTTCCCCTCAAACTAGCCACTGAATAGAGCATATAACAAACTCCATTTGAAATGTATTTTTCCATGCAGCATGGGATTGCTGTGTTTATTTTCTGTGATTGGCGTCTCCTTCTCCTCAACAAATTCCTTTCCATTCTGGCACTTCCACACTGTCACTTTCAGTCAAGGCTACAGAGAAACTATGGTTTCGTAAAGATTGAGGGACATTTCTTGCATATCTCCCCCTGAAAACAAACTTGGAAGTTTGGAGCCAAATCATGCAAAGATAGTGAGAAGAAAGTATAGTTAGCATAGTGAGACATAATCACTCATGTTTTTACTTCTGGCAAGCAGATTAAAATCCATACAGTGTACGAAACACACTGCACAATACTTCCTAACACCACATGGTGCAGTCCAGTGCTTCGAAGCAATGAAGATTTTATGAGACTGTAAATATGAACTCATTATTGCCTCCATGCAAAAGGCAAACTGTGCTGATTGCATGATAGCTGGAACTGCTGTCTAAGGTAGATTTGAGATCCTTTGCACTTTCATGAATGGCCATTAAATGTCTTGAGGTTTAATTACCTAATTATGCTACCAGTGAACTACTTTAGCAGGCCAAGCAATTTCACTTAACTCTTTGTATTTTGTCATTGTGCTTAAGGGTGTTAGAGTTTAAGAAGGCTGTTGTGTTTTCCTGCCATTGCAACTGCACTAAATACATCAATTGTAAAGCTCTAGTCCCGCTCCACCAGCATTCTGGTCAATGTGAGATTCATAGACTACAGTAATCCTGATGACCTGCAGCTGGAAGGGGAACTTTTTTATGTACATCGGCCCATTGTGAGTCAGTCCACAGTACTGTAGAGAAACAGTTATAACTCAGATGCATGGTATATTAGTTTAAATAAGGTTTATTCACTGGAGTTACAAGCTAGCGATATTTTGTGCTGGAGATGGTAAGTGGATACAGTTAACCCCCTGCAACTTTGGCTAACTCAGGGCTAACATGTGAACATCCATTGTTAGCATTAGAGAAGAATCATGTGTACAGCCTTCACTGTGAGGACAGGGTGTGTGGGGCTAAGGCAATGTTGCCTTAGTAACACCTAGTAAATGTATCAAATATGTAAATGCTCAAATTAAATGCTGCGAGGTGTGTAGAAATTATGTAAGAGTAGCTAATAATGCTAATATTATGCTCAAAACCAGCACTAAATAGGAGAATAAACAGTTACTAGCTAAAGTTACTACTACTAGCTAAAATGAAACAGGTACAAGCTAAAGAGCAAAATATTTGAATATCTGAATGGGGTCGCAGCAGATGGCCCCGCCCCTCCCTGAGTCTGGTTCTACCAGAGGTTTCTTCCTGTTAAAAGGGAGTTTTTCCTTCCCACTGTTACCAAAGTGCTTGTTCATAGGGGGTCATATGATTGTTGGGTTTTTCTCTGTATGTATTATTGTAGCGTCTACCTTACAATATAAAGCGGCTTGAGATGACTGTTGTTGTGATTTGGCGCTGTATAAATAAAACTGAATTAAATTGAATTTAATGATGCGAGCATAGACAGAACTAAAAGATAAACTAAAATGTCTGTCAGTACGAATGTTGCTCCATAAACTATTTAACAGTTCTATTAGCCAAGTAGCAAAAGTCACGTTCCAGGTAATTTGAATGGTAAATAAATAAAAGTAAAATTAGTTTTTACTCAAGAACACAACTGATTTAAGTGACTTGTGCGACAACAGAGTTAACTCTATGCTACTTTTTGCAAAGTATCGCAGAGTTGTTTATGTAGCATGGAGTCTTAGAAGCTGATGCGATAAATTATACTAATTTCAGTTCAGAGCAACCATTTAAAAATCTGCCTAAAACAGTCAAACAGACTGGATAATCCATCTCTGTTAATCTTTTCTTTATTGGGGTCCAATTAATTTCCCTTTCATTTCATGGCTCATTATTGCACTCTGTGTGTTCATCAGTTTGCATCTCACCTCTAACGACCTGAGTGGGAAGGCAGAAGCAGGCTCAGCGTAGCTGGACTGGGTCCAAAACACACTAAAACGGACCTTCATTACAGAACACTACTCCAGATGGTGCAATGGGAAGCATACCACAGATTGCTCTGTTTCGAATGTTTTGCTGTTGGCACTTTTTCACCAGGACTAAATTGAGTCTAATCATAATGTATATGTACGGGACACGTGATTCACGTGCTTTAACTTGGGCAATGTACAACACAAGAGTAGGGGAAGATATTGGAAAGCCTGGCCTCCTCTCTTTCAGCTGAACGCAAACGCACGCCACTTTGGGATAAGTGGAACTATGCAGAGGAGGTCTAGATAAAGGGTTTATGGGAGTGAAAAGGTTGAATCAAAAAGGCTGCCTGAATGACTTGTCTCTGACTCTGCTGTGATTGACACTCTAAATGCAGTCATGACAGGAGAGCTGGAGCTCCAGCTTAGGGAAAGCTTCTGCCTGGGGTTTTCCTGCTCCCTTGTTTTTAATTAGCCACGCTGAAACCTGTAACTGGAGCTGGGGCTTAAACAAATTTAATTGCTACATAATAGCTAGTTTAATACAATTGTGGAGCAATTAGGATGGATATTTGTTGCCTGCTGGCATAATAATGCTCACGGTGTCTCACCCCCCCACCTACCCCCCGCTTCCTTGCAGTATTGAAGTGTTTTCTGCCAGGGGATTTCTCTGTGGGCACTGGGCACAGATGTGCTCCTGAGTACAGCATATGCGGCTCAGGCTCCATCAAAAACATTGCTCCAGAGTAGCATTTACTTAGTCATTCCCCAGTCCTGCAAAAATATCCCAATTAGAATTAATTACTCTCTCTCTCCAGACTGTGGTTTGACTTCCACATATCCCAAAGATAAGCTTAGCACGCCATATTCAATTTGTTATGTTATGGACAGTTGTGGTGAAATTTCCTGTGCTGATTTGTGGAATTCACTTTCGTGGCATGTCTATTCAAGATTTTGATTGCATAGCATACTGTACCAAACTATAGTGTGACTGCAGCACCATCAGCTATACGACTGTCACAGCTGTCAAATGTCTCATTACCCCATGTCAAGTCAAAGGTGTGTTCATATTTATGTCATGAGGCTGTGTGGGAAATGGTGCTACAATCCATTATTTATTGAAAGGATGGTGACAGACAATGTACCTGAGGAAGTCTGAAAAGTGGAAAAATAACATTCCTCTCCCTTAATAAGCCTGTCTTGTCAAACATTTATGATACAGAAAGAAAACAAGGGCAGAGGCGTGCGTTTATTGACATCATGATTGGGGAAGACTGTCATAGGACACAGGTTGGAGAGACGACCAAAGTAAAATCAGGCATTGTGTTTGGAGGGAGCGCTTACTAGTGAAATGCCTCAAGGTCTTTTGAAAAGAGCAACAGGCTGGGTTTCACGTGTGAAGGCTATAACCCATAGCTCTTCCCAGGACATGCAAGAGCCTCACTCATATGCCAAATTCCTATAATTTGAAAAAAGAGAAAAAATACATATACGTGTGTTGTCATGGTCACTGGTAGCATGTGATGACCTCTTCTTGCTTATAATACATCCAGTGTATAGGTTAATATATGTATAATGTGCAATGTATATGTTACGTAGATATAATCTTTCATTCTAATGATTATGTTATTAAATACTATCTGTGCAGACTGAATGCTGCAGCTATGTAAAAAGTGCAGAATGCAGTGTTTGGTAACAAATGAGACATCTCCTGTGGGTGGTAAAACATTAAAGTTAGTGATATGAGAAGCTTTGGTAATTTATGATAAATAATGCAGATAGCTCCGAGCGTCAGTTCATCATTAGTAAAAATGTTGCCGCAATTTAGCAAATAAGGCAAACAGAAGAATAATGCATGTCTTTCTTGGTGCTTCAATTATTGATACAGACTCTAATTACACAATTATCAGGCAAATGGAGCTGGGTATTTGAGGGGCACACGGCGCAGTGCTCTGAAAGCCATAATTGGGATCTGATGGTCAGGGGCCGCTCATTAATTGACCCCTGCTGATCTGAGCTGAACAGAACCTTCAATAGAGGGCCGTTAACTATGGAACATTCACAAGAACTGTAAGTGAAGATGGCAGCAACCACTCTCTGCTGGAGCTGCTGTCAGTTGGAACAGTGGGAGGATGATTGGGAAGGGCTGGTAACACACTTTTCCAAACCCCCTATCCAGCTGCAACATCGGCAAACAATGAGTGGAGACGGCTTACGGCGAGCAAGTTCTCTTTGAAACTGGAGATTCAAACAGAGAATGGCGTGTCTGTGCCAGCATCGAGACGCAATGCCTGCTGAGCCCTTGGGGCTTTGGCCAGACAGACGCGGTGTCCAGAGGTGGCGTACACTTACTGGTTAACAGATATTTGGGAAGCACATTGGCACTTGGTGTACATCCTCTACTGAGCCAAAATAGTTGTGTGGCCTACAATAGCAATGGCAGATAACAGCAAAAACATAAATTATGTTACAGTAACTTCATGCAAAGTCCCCACCATGATTTGCCACACTACATGGCAATGCAATATGTGGCCAGGAAGAGATGAAGGGGGGTAGAAAGGATTGGGAAGCAGTTCATGTTAGCTGAGTTTGATGTTTTATTCGGGAACTGGCCCAGTGACCAGGCAGCCGTCCAGTAAGCTGTCCAGCCACCCCATCAACCAGACAAATGAACAAAGTGTTTGTGAAAAGACATCAGCAGGGGACACCCTGCACCTTGGGCTGAGTAAACTTTTTTCGTCCTTTTAAAAAACTTACCCTCTTTCTTTCTGGTCTCTCTTTTTTTGTCACCAGGGGGTATAACACACTTTGAAAAAGAAAACATTTCCTACCAGCTTGCCTTAAGACAAGCCTTTGTTTCTTTCTTACCACCTCCTGTTGGCTGAACGCTATTTAATAGTCTGCTGATAATGTTCCTTTTCCGTTGCTAAGTCCACAACCACTTCTGCATGAGGAGCAAAGCTGGGGGAGTCTGTTGATAGCAAGCATAAATCAGCAGCACGCTACTTGAGTTTTCCAGATGGTAGCCATAATGGATATATACTGAAACATATATTTAGACATGCTGTGATTGACCAGGAGACACGAGAGTCCAGAGGTCAGAATGTTTATGTCCCTCGTGATTATACGTCATTGACGTTCAAGACAGTAGTGAACATTTGGATGATGCACAGGGGGTATGGCTCCATCCTGCGAAAACACTGAGCCCACAGGGAAATGTGGATTAATTGTTTGACCCCCTCAACCTCAGCAACGTAGCATACCGGCAGCTATCTTTATGTGTGAGCCTGCACTATTTTCTCTCTTGCATCATGCTTGCATCATTACTTAGCCAGCAACTGCACATCCCTTCTCACCTTAAAGTGCCTCAAAAGTAACTTCAAATTGGAAGATATATTTACATTTTCAGGAAATGAGAGATTTTTTTCTCTGAATGTTCCTCCTCGGGGGTATTCTGAGAGACACTGTGCAACCTGACGAATGCATTCTCTGGATTGCTGCAAATAAACTCGAAAATGTTCCATTATTTAGAAAAAATAGGCTTGGTCTTTTTTTAATAGAGCACAGGACAAACTAAAGATTTTCAAAGCAGCAGTTTAATATCTGGAAAACATGTTCATGAAAGGTCAAAGAGATGGATTGGAGATTAAAGATCAGTCAGTTCCAAATCTGTTTAGTGTATTTAAAGCAAAATCAAGCTGTTTTGTGGTAATTCTTTAGCTTTCCTTGGGTACATACAGAGGTAAACCAGCACATCTGGTGTCTGTTTAATCCATACAAAAACAATGTTGCTGCTTGTATGATGCTGCTTAAGTTTTCTGGATGAAAATAAGATGAGTGATATTTGTCTCTTCAGCTATATCATTAGCATTACATTAGCCTTCCAAATATAAAAATTACCTTTCCAAAAATAAAAAAAGAACTAAAGCTAAAACAACAGCAACACATTTTTTGCTTTGTACCTGAAGGTTCTGAACATTATGACTACTACACACTGATCAGGCATAACACTATAACCACCTGCCTAATATTCTGCAAGCCCCTCTTTTGTTGCCAAAGTAGGCCCAACCCATTGATAGAGTCCACTAGAACCCTGAAGGTGTGCTGTGGTATCTGGCAACAAGATGTAGAGTATCCAAGCAGAACATTGCCCAAAGCATCGCAGTGCCTGTCGCTGTCTTGGCTTCTTTCCACGGTGCATCCTGCTGCCAGGTGCTCTTCAGGTAGCCCGGCCATCGACGTGATGGAGAAGAAAACGTGATTCATCAGTTCAGACTTCCTTTGCTCCATGGTCCAGTTCTGATGCTCATATACCCATTAATGGTCTGCAGCTATGCAACTTCATCCACAACAAACTTTAATGCTCTGTGTATTCCGACAGCTTTCTATCAGAACCAGAATCCTTTTTTTTTTTTTTTTGGACAATTTGAGCTACAGTAGCTCGTCTGCTGGATCAGGCTTTGCTCTCCACGTGCAATAGTGAGCCTTGGCCACCAATAATCCTGTCACTAGTTCACCCCAATTCCTTTCTGGGACCACTTTTGATGGATACTGACCACTGCAGACCGGGAATACCCCACAAGAGCTGCAGTTTTGGAGATGCTCTGACCTGGTGGTCTGGATATCACAGTATGGCCCTTGTCAAACTCATTCAAATCATCACACTTTCCAATGACTCACTTCATACATGGATTGTTGAGAAATCAAGAGTGTTGATAGATTCCCATAAAAGTTAAATGGTGGTGACTGATACCTTTTTTTTGCTTGTTTGTTTGTTTCTTTTTCTAGCTGAGACCAATCGTGGGTACTAGGTTTTACTTGTCTCTAGATGAAATGGTACCTACTCCTGGAGCTGCTGAAATTCATTTCCCTCAGCTTGACTCCAAAGCAAGAGAGGGACAGTGGAAACAAAAGTACAACAGGCACCAACTGCAATAAGATATGAATACTTGGAGAATGACAACATGCTTTGAGGGTTGAGTCATCTTACCTAACTTGAAGCAAGAAAACAAAAACGTAATTTTTCACACCATTTCCCCATTTTAAATGCACATTGTTGCAAAGATTCTTGCCTTACTCTAGTTTGCATCAGATCAGTGAACATGGTGCGATAACTTGGGCGTGAATCTTGTGAAACGTCTTCGTGCAACCAAAGACCATGCTCTAAATACGTATGCTAATTTGGGGCTCTTTTTGTTGGGGTCAGCTTGAGGATCCTCTTCCCAGTCGTTAATGGAAGCGTTACTGGAATCGAGTGTGTGACGATCGGGTTACCTTGACATTTCTAGAGAGCCTGGTGCAGCAGCCATGTGGAGAGCAAACGCTGGAAAGCTACCCTAGAATTCAAATATAGATCTCAAGTCAACTCTCTCTGGCAGGCATGGAAATATGTTAATGTGTCTTGTTTTGCCTCTTCAGGAAAGCACGCTGGGATGAGAAAAAAGGCTTTTTCTTTTGCATATCTCTAATCTTCTTCTCTAATCTCCAACCTTCCAATGACTTAAGCTCTTTCAGTCACAATCACCAGAGTGTACATGTGAATAAGAGAGTCATTCTCTGCTGTCTCAGACGAGCTTTAGCGGGAGTTCACACACTGTGTCTGGAGTCTGGAAAATTGCACTGCAATTCAGCTTCCCAGACAAGGGAATAGCTGTCAACTTCTGGAATGTTTCTGTGAAAATAAACAATGCTGGGGCTCCTCTCTGTGTCTCTGTGTGTTTCCCCTGTGAACTCTCCATGTTAACCCTCTCTCCCCTAGCCTTTATGCATAAAACAGTTGCGACAGATTTGAGAGAAGAAGTAAATCAGAGTAATGTCTCCTCAAGGTTGGAGGCAGTCAGTTCTGGCCCTGAGAGTGCTGTCTTTCAACTCCTCAGCAAAAACATGTGTTCAAGGTATGGTTACAGGAGCCCAGTCCAAGTCAGCCGCAGATCATATTAATCACGTCTTTCATCATGGTACTAAAAAAAGAGATTTTCTGTGTTCAGCGCTTTGTGATGGTAGTAGAGCACGCAGCTTTGCAGTCTTTTTCTTGTTTGTCAGTATACACATCTAGTGGCAGTCTGCAGAAGGTACAACTACAGGCTTTTTATCAGGACATTTATAGTGAGTATGGATAATCATGCCTTCTACTTGTCAAAGTGGTTGACTTCCTGTCTGGATCAGGTTTAATTTCACTAATATGCAAACTAACTGCATTCTTCTTCTCTTGACGCAATAAAAATTAAGTAGAGTGTGTTATCAATAATATGCAGGTTAAGCCTTCAAGGGTCACCCCACATAAAAGCTGCATTGTCAATTATTTCTAATTTATTGGCATTTGTACAGTAAAAAACATTTTTAGGTAGAATTCCTCAATTATTTCTCTCCACTTAAATAAAACACAACCACATGTTTTTTTTCATAGGAATGAGCAAAGCTACATATACACTGGAAGTGATTCACAGCGATGTGGCAACCAGAAAGCACAGAAAGTGAAGGGCATGCCCCGATTTCACGTAACTAGAAGCAAAATAACCTCCTGGAAGTGGGCGGGACCTTAAAGAAACTTTCCTCAACTTCCAGGCAAATGAAATGAGAGGCCAACCAATGAGAGTGAAGAATACCTGTCACTGGCACATGACCTATTGGTAAATACATTAGAAGGTTACCTAGGCAACAAAAGTCTGGAATCGACTGGCAGTCAGCTTCAAAGTGATGCACGAGAAGCAAATCACTTTCAGCATGCAAGCAGCTTAATATGTAAAACTTGAGAAATGAAACGTTTTCAGAGAATTTTTACATCATGAATGTTCATCGTCTCATCATTTACATTAGCATGATGCATTTTCAACATCAAGACACACAAACACAAAAATCAGAGGAACAATGAACAACATAACAGTTTTTGTCGATGGATCCTCTTTTTATGCCTCCAGGCTGGTAACAACTACAGCAGGGGGTGTTATGTTAAGCTATCCATCCCATCTCACCTTTGTTTTTTTGTCTTGAAACTTTATTCAACTTTGACTCTTTGAGT
This sequence comes from Perissodus microlepis, assembly GCF_051167445.1. Taxonomy (NCBI): domain Eukaryota; kingdom Metazoa; phylum Chordata; class Actinopteri; order Cichliformes; family Cichlidae; genus Perissodus; species Perissodus microlepis. The sequence goes on from NC_140469.1 coordinate 6,980,194, forward strand.
TTCAATTTGTTATATAGTTCTTATTGTTATATATAATATTTTATATCCAGAACCGCAAAGTTTAACAGCAAGATCATAATTATCTTCAAAAATACTTTAATAAATGCTTCCCTATCAAATGTCTTCACTTTTCACTGCATGCGCTATGCAGCTACACAGACATCGACGTGAACTGCGGCTTGACGGAGGCATACAACTGCAAGATAATAATCCGATTTTTTGAGAGGATTTGCCATTCACTTTAATCCTGATATTTTCTTCTTTTCTTTCTTACCAGTGGTATAACTCCAGTGTTCAGACTGAAGGCTGATACTGCTCAGTACCATGCTGAATTTCCTAAGGGATAAAATTGTTCTAAAAATGTCTGAAAACGCATATATTGACACGCTGATTATAATAAATGCAACTGAGTAAAGCTTTATTTAATCAGAAACTGTTAAACAAAAGACATTTCAACAGACACATTTTTAAAAAGGAGAACGTTCACTTATATTTCCATGTTTTAATAAGCTTGACTGGCCCAGAATAGTGCAAGCATACACAGCATCACAACAGATGATGTTATTTGCTGTATATGTAACACGTCACACTAGCAGGATGAAGACTTACACATCTGTCCCTTACAGGGCAGAATGACTCACTCAATCCTGTGTTGTAAAACATAAAGTACACAATGTTTTTCCAGTAGTACCTGCAGATGCATGGCAGGTGACAAAGCAACCACACATGAATCATTCATCTAGGTGCTTAGGTGCTGACTAATTCTGTCCAGGAGACATTTTGATTCAGTATGTTGCCAAATCTGTGGCAAGAGGGCCATGGCCTGATCTGCCACCTGTGCACAGAGGCTGAGCGCTCTCTGGTTTCGTTTCCTTGGCACACACACAGAAGCAGTGGGGTCTTTAACTTATCAGGAGCTGGCTGTCATCGGGGGAATTTGCAAAGTGAGTTGGTCATTAGATCCTGCATGTAAATGCAGTGGTGGAAAAGCAGTCAGGTTGTCTTTAGGCTTGTGGTTTTACTGGCTCTAACATAACCATGATTCAGCTGCCTACCAACCACAAAGTATTACTGGATCTTGGCTTCTTGGCTTTTGTTGTCCTACTGCTGAGATCACACGACCCATCAGTCAGGGATACCTCACTCAGCAGTGAATTCGGTAAATCCATACAGTTTAACAAGCTCCAGTCGGTTTCAAAACTTTCACTGTCATTAAGGCACAGTGGTTGCATCTTGACCAGTGAGACAGCTTGAACTAACATGATGAAGCAGGCAAAATTTCATTGCATATGGTAAGTTTTTTTTTTTTTTTTTTTTGGCTTTCTTAAAACTAGGAAAAGAACAGGTTTTTTAAAATGAAATCATTTGGTGTCACAGTGGTGCAGTGGTTAGCGTCTTGCAGCAAGAAGGTTGTGGGTTTGAAGTCTGTGTAGTTTGCATGTTCTCTCTGGCTACGTCCAAAGACATGCATGGGTGGGTTAGTTAAGCATTCTAAACTGATATTTTAATCATACTCTCACAATTTATATGTATGTTAAACTGACTGTCACTATGTGTTTTAGTGACAGACTGACAGCCTGTCCAGTGTGTACCACTGACCCTGAACTGGGTAACCAGAGGAAGACGAATGGGTGGATGCGCAGGCCTTTATTGCTGATGCTTAAGGCAGCTAGTCAGCACGACAATACTGATGTAAATAATAATTTTCTTTTTGCATGTTGACTGCCTCAGAAAAGGTGACACGATGGCCATCCACCAGGATTCAAATTGTTAGAGATGCACTCAATATTTTTATTACTACTAATAGAGACTAATTCTACTAATACTAGACTGAACCCTTGTACATATATAAAATGACAAAATGACAAATTACATATTAAAATGTATATTATATTTAAAAAAATATACAGTGTTTTGCAAAAGAATTGAACCATACAACACTTTTTTATCTTTTGCTAGGGAAATTTATAGAAACATACAAACAATGCACTACAGTTTGTACAATTCTAATGAGTTTGAAAGCCAGTATGTGGGATAATTATAGATAGGAACAGGCTTTGGGGAGGCCAGTCTATGACTGATAGTGTCCTATTGTGTGTTCCTGGGAGTGTGGATGGGATACTTGTCATGCTGAAAAAGGAACCCATTGCCACCAACTGGCATAATACCAGTTTTCCCAGTGGTATTAAGTGGTAGATCAACATCTGATGGCACTTTTTGAGGTCATAATTCCATCAACTTTGACAACAAATATAACTTCAAATAACCAAAAAACCAACGTTCTTATTCTGGCTGTATCCCTGTGTTGCCCTGGGATGGACTGGGGACCTGTCCAGTGCTTTATGCAAAATCAGCCAAGACAGGCACAGCCTCCTGTGACTATCTTATGACTGTTACAAGATGTTGATGAAAGAAGTGTTTCTCAGAGGAGTGAAAGAGTACTGAGAGCTCTATCTGTTCCCCGCACGCTGTTCTGCAGCTGATACTCAGCTCTGCAGTTCAAATACACAAAGCGCTAACCAAATATTGCTCTTTGAGATCTGCCAGGCACTTGATTATTTTCCTTTTAAATTGAGCTTCATTATTTTGATGGAGTCTGTTCACTTGGTTCCACATTTTTGTTCCCCCTTGCAGCGTACGAATGTCATCCCACCACACGTAAGGAGGACAAAACACGATGCTTAAAAAACTTCTTTACTGCACTTACAGACAAAAGTTCACAAAAACTCCATTAAGTCACTCTGTGCTGCCATGAAACTGATGATATGTGGCATTTGTGTTCTGACTCCAGGTTACCTTGGCTAAGATAATGGTTTTATGAGCTGATGGAATATTTAGAAGCATCTATCCTCTTTGATTTGGCAATAAACAAATAAACACAGTTGCTGAGACATGCAGATAGAAAAGCTTTCAGTTGACACAGCAGCTGGAGGAGGGTCACTTAGATGCAACCTCAGATATAATTGCATCCAATTAAGCCTCTGCATTTATTCAGACATAAATTATATTATAAGAAGTTGGAATACACAAAAATTGAAACATATGAGTCAGTTTCTCCACAAGTAGTTTTTAATCATCATTAAAAGTGACTCTTGACTGGTCAGTCAGCAAACCCTCATTAACTGTGTGTCATTTTATTCCTCTAAAAAGCAAACTGTTGAGCCATTTGATTAGTTTCTTGATCAAAACATCTGAGAAGGAATTACAGCCACTGGTGCATTCAAGGTCAAGTTGACTTTCACTGTCACCTTCTTAACGTGGCGTGAAAGTAGTAATACATTCTGTTTAATGGAGTGACACAAGGCATCGCTGCGGGGCCGGCCAGACGGGTTTGATCATGACCATCGAGCCAGAAAGTTGGTGGTGAGCAGCAGACGGCGCACTAGGAACCCTCCTCTATTTCAATGTGTGCCCTGACAGTCAGCATTTCGCTGATGGGGATCTAACAAGGCAAGGCGTGGAGTGACCCTGGTCCATGCCTGCTGACAGCCTCCAATGCCACCTCCCCTCCTCACAAACCTCCACCACCCTGCTTGAACCATCAGGCGGCCCCTTCATCAAGGAGACCCATACGTCTCTCCGCATTGGCCCCAAATTTGACTGTGATCGTGGAAGGCCATTGCTCGTGTCAGATGGGCTTAATGACTCAATGTGTCCGATCAAATACAGTGGAAAGCAGCGGTATGCTTGGAATGAGATTGGGTTTTGGCAGAGAGGAGCAAAGTGTGTGTGTGTGTGTGTAGCAGCTTGGGTGAGAGTTTTAATTTCCTTTAGAGAAACCATTTTATTTTTTTCTCAAAATTAAAATTCCTCAAAAAATCTTTATGAGCTTTAATATAAATGGAAATAATACCTAATATCAGATCACTGTCAGCACAACACTGAAGCAGCCAAGAGAAATGCAACAATTAATTTGGAATGATAGAAGCTAACAACAATTACCTGATATCGACACTGCAGTGTTTGTACACAAACTTTGCTATTACAGCCAATTGTTAACTTAGCTGGGTATAAAGACAAAACTGTTAACACTTCCTTAAATCAAGAAAAAATACTGAAGTATGGAACTTATTAATCATATTATGTGTTATATGATCTCTTAGATTTCTGTGGTGTTTTTAGTCTTCATGCTAATCTTATGTTAAAGGAGGAGCCAGAAGAGTCTATAGGGTGGATTGCACCTGAAATTATTAGAAGTGGCAACACATAAACTAAAAAATAAATAAATAAAATTTGTTTTTAATCAAGTAGCACAGACTTGTGGTTGCAAGGTTCAGGTCCGTATAGATACAGTCTTTAATAAAAACAAGAACTGGGTGCTCAGTTTTGAAATTAGTTTAGTTTCTAATCCACACAGAGTCAAAAGTAAATGTTTGGTTTAATGCCCCCCAAAGTTACACCTTTACCAGACTCAAACTGTCACCATCAGATGACAAGAAACTGGTTAGGATGTTCAGGAACAGCGCAGGGACAACCAAGGCTCAAGCCTGTCACAAGCTGACAACTGCTGGAACACCACCAAGTGAGTTTTACATCACCTTGAACTGAGAGTATCCCAACTAAGAAAGCAGCCTCATCTCCAAAATAGGCACCTTCAGGCTTGACTGAAAGTTGCAGCTGCTCACATGGACAAGCCAAATGACAAATGACAAAGCTGTGTGGCCATAGTGACAAGACGTATGTTTGGAGGAGCAAAGGTGAGGCTTTCAAACCTAAGAACACTGTACTAATGTACTAGGGTGGTAGCATCACGCTCTGGAGCTGTTTTGGTGTCAGTGGTACTGGTACGATGCACAATTAGATGATTGAAGGAGGCGGATGACTTCCACATTCTTCAACTTCATTTCAAATCAGCAGCTAGACAGTTGGATATAATTGGGTGTTCCAACAGGACAATGATCCCAAACGCACATCAAAACTGGTTTTGGAATGGGTAAGGCAGGCTAACATTATGTTTTTGACATACGTTTTAGCATTACCCATATGAATTAGAGAAAATTCTAAATAATTAAAAACTTGTGCATCTAGTTTTAAAGATGTACGCTGTGCAATAATTTCATCTTGGATAGCTCAAAGAAATCATTATTTACCACCACAATATGCCCCTATATGACTACCAATGTATCTCCATTGACTGGAAAATGAATGCCAAAGTTTCTACATGTTTAGATACCACAGTGATAAGCACAATATGCTGCTTTGTATTTGGGTGAATTGACCCTTTTAAACCAAGAGAGACTAATGCACATGCCTTTAGTTCTCCCTCTTGAAGCTTCTGTGCACTCTGGCAAGTAAAGTCTTGACTGGGCCCTGGGCTTCGCTTAATGGAAAGCAGACAAAACATTTTCTTTGCTTGATAGCATCTGTTTGGATTCTGGAGTCGGGCGGATATCAGGAGCAGTCGGCGCTGGAGAACGGGGAGGGGGGAGATTGTGTCACATTTCAGACAAGTGCTAATGAATGTAAACATTGCTGTGATAAAGGCAGCACAGCATGGGGAAACATAGCCTCTGCGCATAGGGTAATTTAATCCATTTTTTTCAAACGTCTGCCACAATGCTCTTATCATCCTCATCATGGGAGTCGTGAAAACAAGCCCAGGGATGAGTTGTGTCAAAATAGACAGCAGCAGACAGGGAAGGAGAGGAAGACTTCCTGTTGAGAACATAAAGGAGGACATTTACACTGCAAGGAAGGTGAAGGACACCTTGGGGGGGTGCTATCCACTTAATAAAAAAAGTGAGAAAACTTTAGACTTTGTCTGAGTCAGCGGGGAGCTGATTGAATTTGTCTTGGTTCAAAAACACAATTACTTGAGGGAGAAAGATAAAGATGCCTTCAATTAGCTCTCAGCTTCCACATATAAATATTACATGGAAAATTCTGTTTCTCATTAATAAATTCATTTTCTCATTTGTTTATTTTCTGTTGCTTTGTTACAAGAATCAGAAGGCTATAGCTATCTTTGTTAGGCTGACTTTCGGAATGAGTGACAGTTATTAATTTCCATAATCAGAGGGTAACTTCAGCCTGCAAGGCAGACAGAGGAACTCCACCACCCAGTGACCTGTGGTCCGTGTTGACCCTCATTAGTCAGGCCCACACACACAGCATCTGTGCATGAGGCAGTCGCTTGACCTAAGGTCATGTTAATCCATCCATCTCTGGCAACAGGAAGGCTGCAGGTGATGAGAAATCAACAAGACTGTCCAGTTAAATTTTAGTTATTTTAGTTTTACTATGCCTTTAATTTTTATTTCCCATGCACAACAAATCACTATCGACTAACTAGTCCCTTCTTTGGTCACTATTGTTTATGCACCCATGCCTGCCATTAACAAAAGTACTGTTTATACATACTATATATATATATATATATATATATTTAATTATGGTTTACATATATATGTAAACCATAATTAAATACAAAATAGCAATAGTACTACAGCAAAAAAAGAAAGAATGTAAGTTACTGGATATAACGCCAGTTCCGTGAGTAAATGAGCATAAAGCAATTCACTCTTTTCTTGTAGGGAGTGGGGATGGGTACCGTTCTGACATGAACTGTAGCAATCAAACCAAAAAGCAGCACACATTTCGGTGCTTTATTTCGGTGCTTTTTTTCCCTGAGATGTCATACACTAGCCAATCATTTTACCTTTCCAAGGATAGTAGGCGGGCCCAGGTATGTATGTTCTTTTAGAGCAGAGCTACAGATTAGTGATGGGATTTCCGGCTCATTTTAGAGAACCGGCTTATTAACAATAATATAAAATTATGCACAAAAGGAATTACTAATGTAAAAAAAAGTGGTTTTATTTACATATTTTTATATATAAATATATGCGGTGGCCCCTAGAGACAAAACACGTACAAACTCCAAAACACATTTCTAGCGTTAACAGAACTTCCAAAACAGAGCTACCTAGATCACTTAAATTACACAATTGAAAGCATATGTGTATGGTTTGTGTATTTATACACAAGCACTCATACATATTCAAGTAATTTAAAAAAAAAAAGTTCATTTACCTGTTACTACCACACACCAAATCCAGTCCTTTATCATCTGCAACTGAAAATAGTTGTGGATGATTACTATACCTTTCTAATGTGACGTTGTTGTCCCTGGCTCTCTTTCTCTCTCTCTCCCTCCTGCTCTGTTCCTGTGCTACTGTGAGTGTAACTATCGCCCCTCCCCCCTCTTCCCAGCGTAAAGCACAAGGCTTGCGTGTGGAGTGAAGCGGAAAAAAAAGTGCGAGAGAGAGGGTGAGAGAAAGAAAAAAAACAAACCCACGGCTTGCGATAAGGAGCCGGTGTTCCAGATTAACTGGCGTTTAGATTAACTGGCGTTTAGATCAACTGGCGTTGGTCGAACAGATGTGTGGCAGACTTGCGTTTCAGGAGCTGCTACCGACAAACGAGGAAAAAAAAACGCCAAATGTGTCATCTGTGACACTTGTGAAGTTATCTCAAACACACTCCGTCAGTCTTGATGCCGTTGAACAGCAAAATGTTTAAAAATGTCGCGAGTTTACCTGGTGATATCGTCATGCGCGACGCGATCGCGAAAACAGCAAACAATTAACACCACGCCAATGTTGTTCACAGGACAGCAAGAGTAAACGATCGGGAGAATCTTGTCGTCGTTATCGTCCCCCTCGCACGTTTTATTACTCCGATTTCAGCGTTTTTGCTGCACAACTAAAGCGTGCAGTTTACTTTGTGTGCACTAACATGGACTCGAATCAACCAGCGCCACCTCTGGCCAAGTGCCACAGCCTACAGCCAGATCAATTTGTGACACACATCTGCAGCACGTTTGAATTCGTTTCATGCACAATACATTTGTACCTTTCAATTGTGTCTGTTTGTGCGTCATGCAAATAAACCTTTGAAATGAATGAAATGATATCATGTATATCATGTATCATGACGCACGCTCCACTTGACTGTCGCGTCTCTCACCCTCTCTGTTTTTCATATAATGATATTATCCTATATCCTCGCATGTGATTGGCCACAATATGGAGGGATTGGAGCATAGCTGAGCCACTGTGTGAGAGCTGAGCAGTGAAAGGAAATCAAGTGAGGAGCCGACTCTCGCTCAATGGGAGTCGACTCTTCTGATTCACTACAAAGCACTCTCTAAGCACGGCTCTTAGAGCTGATGCTTTTGCGCATGACACATTATTGAACGTTACGTTGTGTGTCATGGATACTGTTGACTCCAAATCTCCCGACCACTATGTCGATCTGAGACAGCAAGACCGAGACAGCGAGACCAAGACAAGACCAAGACCACGTAAAAGTGGTCTCGAGACCAAGACATCCAACTCTAGCGTGGGACTCCTTCTTTGTGGATCTTCAGAAGTCCATATAAGGTGGTATGGTGGTGTGTAGGGCAGTCAGTGGCGTTATCCTTTTCAACTTGTTGTAGGCAACTGGTGACTTTCTTTTTGTAGTTGCTTGTGGGGTCTCATTTTAAGGCTTCATAGGTATTGTTGTCACTGAGGAGTGTTGTAATTTTTTTATGATAATCAGTTGTGTTTATCCCACCACCCTCTGGAATACAAACCTGCAGTAATCAGGACTCTGCAACACCAGGCAGAAGGTGTTCCCTCTAAGCCAGAAGGGAAAGAAAAGGAACATATATGTAAAGAAAGCTCTAAAAACACGTGGGCTTTCATCAAATCAGCAAAGATGCACAGAAAAGAAGGTCAGACACCAACTAGGGAGAAACAGAAGGACAAACTGAGCAACACTGTCATCCCTTATGTATCAGGTTTACTCATTAGAAATTAAAAAAAAAAAAAAACTTCATTCAAATCATCAGCTATTTTCTATATTGTAACAAGCATGTGAAATTATGTATACTATAGTGACTAGAGCCACCAAGGTACAACTGTTAAAGCAAAACACTGAATGAATCCCTTGTCATTAAATATTTTCACTTATATTTTGAAAACACACCTTGTCAACCATTGCTTCAATGTGAAATAACCAGGTAGAATAAAGCTTAAAAATCATTTTGATTTCTACAAAGGTTAAACACCCTTAAAACCTGTGTGGTTTTCTTTTAGGTCACTCATCACAGCGGATGCCTCCTGTGACATGCTGTCACAGGAGGCATCCTCTGCAGGGATGTCATTTCTCATGGCCTCTTGGAAAGCACAATATACAAACTTCATGTCATAAGGCGGGACCACCTAGTTAGAGAGGGAGACAGCAGTCATTGTTCATAAACTGCTCCACTGAGAGAAAAACAAACATCCGCATGATAAGAATTTTCAGAGATGCCGACAAGATTGGTGCATAGTTAGGAAGAGAAAGAAGCATAAATGAATTATACTTTAAAAAAAAAAAAGAACATAAACATGTCGATTTTAACGTGTAGCTGTTTTAACTGTTGGAGTTCCCCTTTCTGTTAAACTCAGTCTACAGAATTAAATATACTGAGCTGGTTATCAGGACTTAGCCAGGTTATTAATGAGGGTTACATACAATTCAGCTGTATGTTTACATGATAAGCTACTGGTGTCATCGTTTTTTTATTGGTGAAAATTATTCTTAACGCTGTTTTCAAACATATTGTCCAATCGTTACTGAATCATGCACATTTCTTCTGCAGCGCTGTAATATCATCATCATAGCTAGGAGGTTATTACAGCCAGGACAGTAACAGGAAGTGCAGGATCTCCTCTTTCTTTAACATTGTTATGACAGAAAGCTCTGATAACTCTATTCTGTCTAACGTGCAGGCTGTGACAGGACGGTTAGGTTTAGACAGCATTACGGTGCCAAGCCACATCTCTGCCAGCTCAACTTGATATGTGAGACTACTCAACCTGACAGAAATTATAGATTGCATTGGTAGCTAGGATTAAGTGAATGGACTAAAGTTGTTGCAACCTATCCAAAATCTCAGACGCTCACACACTCGTTCTGACGTCTCGTTTCTGCTCCTGCCTGCACAGACGCAGCTCAAGTGGGTAGAATTACCACGGACTGATGTGGAAGTGATTAGAAAACATCACTGGCTGTGAGTGTGATCCAGATGAGGAATAGACAAAGATAATCTTTTTAAAAATAACAAATCTTAATGGATTGCCTCTATCTCGCCTGTTTAAGTCATGTGTCGCAGCTTGTTTGTTTTCGACTTGACCAATTATAATCACAATCGCACTGCAACACCAAAGACGAACGTTTGACACTGCCAAACGCTAACAAGAAAATAATCATAACTGCAAGTGCTAATATTTGCCCACAGAGTAAATGTTTTATTCATGGGACATCTGTGCCACTTGGAATCAGCCTGAAGCTTCGCAGCCCAAGTAAGAATTATTCAATTAAACTCTGTAAAATAGATGGGCAACTGTTTGCTGCTTTGATTTCATTTTTTATTTTCCAGCAGCCCAAACCTAACCCCATAACAATGCATCAATAATCTCTCAATGCTGCATCACCTCAACTGCCAATCAAGAGATGGACTGGGGCCTGTTTGCTTCCCTGATTTGAAATATTAATACAGGTTAGCCTTGTGAGATGCAAAAATGTAGACTGGGGCACACGCTGGCACCACAAGCAAGGCCGCAGCTTGACAAGGCAAACAAGAAACTCTTAAATAAATGATGAGTTTAAAGGTTTGGAGAGGCTCTCTGACATGAAATAACCAATGTACAATGAGTGCAGCCTTGACCCAAGGATTTCAACACAACCTGATCAGCATCAGCAGATATAAATCTTACAAGTACATGTAGCTTGTGCCCTTTAACACTCCAGAAATGCTTTGGGACTAGCACATTATACTGTACACAAACCTGGCTGGGTCAGGAGTTATTCATTCTGGCTTGAAGCAGGAGATAAAGTGAAAAAGAGCCAGAACCACTTCTTGACATTCATTCTTCTGTTTTTTGTCGGGTTGGGGGGAGGAACGGTTGGAGAGTGTGTTGCTGCTCGTTTACGCTGACAGGCTGGACACATGTTCCCTCGGCGCTGCGGCTGCACCGCACACCTCGCAGTCCAAGCGTGGAGTTATTTTAGAGGACAAACAGTGATTTTGGCGTGGCACAGAGGCGCATTCCACCCAGCTGTACACATCTGGGACAGGGAAGAAGAAAAAACTTGAGCGTTCAGGAATTGTTGGCATGTGAATACAAGATTTCAAGTGAAATATGTAGAATTCTTCATTGTATTGTGAGCTCACGGATTTCCTGGCTACCTGAAAACAGTCCTGATGATAGAATGAGATAATGCAGCATGAATTCAAGAGTTGGCATTAGGAAGACTTTCCCTGAGCTCAGGCTGTGGCTTCCAGGGATTTGTCCAGATCAGTGCTCCACAGGCCTGAGGATATGCTGGAGCCTTCCACACTTCAGTTTGACTGTGTGTGAGTGTGCAAGTGTGCACATACAGGCAAACATGTCCAGGAGGGACTGTAGACTCTGTACTTTTTTTCAGCTCAGAACAAAATTTTGAGGGCTGTGCAGTCAGAGTAAAGCTGAAGAAAGAGGAGAGCTCTGATTCTGCTTGACAGATTTAAGTAGGTGAAAGCTGATTGCACTATTAAACTCAAGGGGCCACTAAAGATATTAGTGGAGGTTCATCTTGCTACAGCTTTAGTCGATCCCTGCTTGCAGTCTGATCATCCAGGTGTACAGAACTCCAAACACAACAATATATGTATCTTCTCAACAGTTCATAAATGAACATTTACCAGCTCCTGTTGCTATGTCTGTCATTAGAGTATTTATTACTGCTGTCAATGTAATATTTATAAACTATGAACATCAACTTCACAGTTTGAGGTACAACCACACCAGCAACACAGGATTTACAGGAACTCTGCAACATCTCTTTTAAATGGAACAAATATGTAGAATATTCTCAGCCTCATGTTTCCCTCTTTAGACGTTGGTGATCCAGTCAAATGTAACAATACAAACCTTTTAAACCAGGCGCATAATTTCTTCTTCACAACTGTGGGATATTGCAAACAGCAGCCGCAGCGCATAGCTGCACTTTAACAAGTTGGAAGAAGCAGCGGCACAACTTACATTTGTAGGTAATTTTCATTTCCATTATTTTTTCTTTTTTTGTGAGTCTCTTGATGTTTTTAATCTAGATGATGGTAGTTTTCACCCCAAAATAAAATTGCTGTTTACTGGCTTAATGAAAAGTTTAAATGGAACTGATCTGGATAAAGCCCTCATGCTTACCTCACACATTATCATCTGTATTGTCAAGAGATCACCAATACTGAAAGTAAAAGTCAGTTTCTGATTTGTTTGAAAAATACACTTTTTCTCACTCTGCCCCCACAGAACAAAGCTGTGGGTTTAAAATCTAATTCTTTTTACTTTTGAAGCAACGATTGATAAGTACAAGAGGGCAGTTCTCATTTCTTAAAGACGACCAGTTTTCATGCACAGATTTTTAAAAATGTTTTTAGCCAATAAACTATTAAAAAATTACTTACAGTAGTAGACGATATTAAATGGCTAACCCTGCTTCAGGGTTAGCCATTTAACATTCTTGTAATGGCTAAGTATGTGCTAAAGGACTCATGCTTTTAGTACAAGCAAAAGTGTGCTAACAAGACTAGAGGCAAAGCTGCACGAACTAAGCTTTACACCAGTGGTTCTCAAACTTGTTACATCATTCCCCACATGGCAGGAAGAAATATTTTCAGCCCCATCTAAACAAAACAATGAGAGAAAAGCCTAGCAGCAACTTTATTTAGATAATAAACTCATTCACACTGAATCCTTCACAACGGTCGAGTTCCAAGATGGCGCCTGTGTGTGCGGCTTGCCATCAGCTGTTACCTGTTTTGTTTTTGCTAACTTTGTTGACATCTGTTTTCTTCAAAAATGTCTCCTTCAGTAATTCTTATTTGAACAAACGTTTATTTCAAACAACTATTTGTCACTTTTGTCACTAGAGTGCTTCATTAGTCTGCACCGCTTCTTCTTATAAAAAAAAGAAATCCAGAAACTTGTGAACAGAGATGAAAAATATTAGTGAGTTTAATACTATTCACTCTTAGTGGCTGCGGGGCGTGGTCTGCGGCGTGGCTGCAGGGGAGGCGGACGCACCAATCACGCCTCGCCGGCTTAAAACAGAATGAACTAGGTCCTGTTGTTGTTGTTGATGTATGTAGGCTGTAGCCTAACATGCTATCGGGTCTCTCGTGCTCCAATCCTGGGTTTCGGCACCACTGTCTGACAAACCCGACAGACCCGACCAAATGTTTGCACTTTTCAGTACACGTCTTTATTGCGGCTGTCGCCTTAAACACGCAGCTGCAGCTTTTCAGTGGATGCAAATATTATTAACTTGACTGACGCAAATTTCTTTGTTCCATCGTAAAAGTGATTCCGATGTTAAACATTAGTTTTGCATGACTTTTCTGCCAGGTAACTTGCACCCCACACTTTGAGGACCACTGCTTTACACCAACTGGCTTATCTATGTAGAAAACTGTAGTAATTTTGTTTTACTATTAGTGTTATACAAGAAACAGTTTCTAGACTGTAGCAGAGAAATTTGACAGTGCATTTGAAATTTGTGCATATAACTCGCCAGTTATTCATAGATTTGTGGTGGTTTAACAATCAGAAAGCATCATTATCATCATAAAAATTATAAATGCCTGGCTACGCACAATCATTATTTGTTATAGCAGCCTGATGGGGACAAATATCATGTGAAACTGCTGTATACATTTTATCATACAGACAGAGTTTTATGTCTTTTAACTTTTTAACAATGCACTTCTAAATCAGGGCAAACACACAAAAATCTATACAGAGCAGGGCTTTGTAAATACACTCACGCCATTTGCAAAGGATTAATCTTCCTTCATTAGACCTCGGCTGTATCATAAACTAAAACTTTCCCTAAGCCACAGAAATGAGCTCTTTGTTGACTGTTTTTGTCATTAAATTCCCTTCACCCTGTTCGTCGTCTCCAACTAAAAGCAAGAAAATATCAGGGGGAGAAAAAAAATCAATTACACCTTGCACTTCTCTGTGCGAGTCAGGGGCTTGTCAGCATTGGAACCTAATTAAATTAACCTCAAAGGGAGAGGGACTGGAAGCGCGGCCAGGGCACTCAATGATTAGCGCATCGATTTATTAAAATGGGCCAGCCGGCCGGCCAAGACAAGACCCTTTTTCCTGCCGGGGTCTTGTTTACTCCAAACCGTGGCAGTTAGAACTGTTCTGCTCTGCACTCCTCTGCACTGCACCGAGGAGTTAATTAGTTGTGAATGAGCAACCGTTTCTGAAATATTGTTTGAGCTGACTATAACAGGCACTGCTTTGTCCACGGTAGTGTGGCAGTAATGAACAGCCAACAATTTAGGCTGTGGCAAAAAAAGGAATGTCTCCTAGTTTGTTTGAAAAAAAAAACAAACCCCAAAACAAAACAAAAAAAACCCACAATAAAAAGTAAAAGAAAATTTGATGAATAGCATTCAAGATTAGCTCCTTTTCTGCACGCATACATAGGACAAAATGCACACGACTAACATTTTTGTGCACTCTATCTGCCTGTCTCTCTTACCTCTCCACACCCTCACACACACACACACACACACACACACACACACACACACACACACACACACACACACACACACACACACACACACACACACACACATATAATAGTTGTGTGAACAGATTCAAATGGAAAAATGGGATGTTGTCACAACAGTACTGTACTGTAAGTCACAGTGACCCAAATCAGGAAGAGATAAACAAACAGCAGAGGTCTCAGGTTCAGACCGCAGTGCCTCCTAATCCTCAGAGTGGGCCTCCCAAAGAATCTGCTGCTGCAGACGGTCATCAGGATATCCTGGCACTGACTCACTTTGTCAGTGAGCACGTTGCCATTGGACAAAAATATACTCATAACCGCACAGGAGAACTTTAGGTGGAGCTGGAAAACTCAAGCTCTTTTAAAACATTTAACCTGTGATAGACTGGCAGCTTGTCCAGTATATAACCCACCTCTTTAGCAGAATAATTTACAGCTGGATAAGCAATTTAGAAAGTAGCTTGTAGTAAAGTAGTATGAATAATTTTTGGCAACTCTTTGATGATCTAGTTTGATGCCATTGTATTCTTTGTACCAAAATTATCTGTTCTCAAAGAGATGATTGAAATTACACATTGCTACATATCTACCATGTTTATGTCTAAAATTCAAGATGCATATGTCTAACAATTCAATTCAATTTTATTTATATAGCATCAAATCACAGCAACAGTCACCTAAAGACACTTTTTATTGTAAGGTAGACCCTACAATAACACATACAGAGAAAAACCCAACAATCATATGACCCCCTATGAGCAAGCACTTTGGCGACAGTGGGAAGGAAAAACTCCCTTTTAACAGGAAGAAATCTCCTGCAGAACCAGGCTCAGGGAGGGGCAGGGCCATCTGCTGCGGCTGGTTGGGGTTGCAGCAGATGGCCAAAAGAGAAACAGTTCATTTGTAATTTACAATGTCATCTGAAAAACAAGTAACACTTTACATTGTCCCCTGTGAACACACATTAGGTTATTACTGAGCTGCATGCCATTGTAGGGCCTTCTGATTGGTTCCATTTACAGTACTTTGTTACAATGAAGCATTTAGTTTGTGTTTCTGTGACTCACAACCTCTTTAGCTGCTCAATTTGTAAATAAAACAACTGATGCAACCTAATTAATAATTTCACATTTTAACATATAACTAATGCTCTTTTTTGTTCGCCCCTCAGGTAATACGTAGGTTGCCTTATATTTAAACTACCTAATGTCTGCAAACTGAATGCAATGAGCAACATTTCAAATACAGAAATATTATCAGTGCTTAGATCTGGAAAGAATACAGTCATGGTGAAACTACACAATACACAAAAAAAAAAATCTGGCCTTAAAATTAAGTAACCACAATCTTGGATTAGTAACAAAACATGACATATTGCATCATATGGCGTATTTAATAACTATTAAGCCACAGTGTAGAAGCACTGTGTGGAAAAAGCTGTTCCCATAGGAATTAAGAGGGTAAACAACAGCCAGCTGCTGGTGATTGTTTACACTTGATTAATTGATCATAATCATGTGTGAGCACCTGTGTATCATGTTAGAGAGAAAAATGCAAACCTCAATGAACTAAAGCAATGTTGTTAAGAAGGGCGGCCAAAATTCTGTTAAGTCATACAGGAAGTGATTACTTCAAGCTACCAAACCATGGGATACACTTACCTTTTCATACACTGTCTCAGTATTGTGGCTTAACCATTCATTAATAAATTATGACAGGATAATGACGTGTGCTGTTCATCTAAGGTTGTGTTTACCTAATTTTAAGACATTAAAACAATTTTTTTTCAAAATGTCCTGTTATATGTAGAATATTTGATATATAATATAGAAAAATTGTAGAAAATGATTCAGTGTGTATGTTTTTCTCCTTTTGTGCTGATATGTAAAACCTAAGAGCTGACAGAGGGTGTCATTTCTTCATGGCTGTAGCACCTGGGTTACATATGTTACATATTGTGTGATGGAAACAAAGTGTTACTTTTCCCTGAAAAAAATTCAAGAACCAGGTAATATGAACAAAAGTATTTATAAGCTGCGCTAAGCTTGTTTGGTTTGTCTCATGTTAAGCTGCTTATCTGTAGTGTGAGGAATGTCGAGCCTGTATGGGTCACTCATTCCGTTTATGTTACTGGAAGAAATAGTCACAGGGACAACCCAAACTGTAAGTGCAATTAAAATGCCAAGAATAAGAGGAGCTCCCCAGCATGAGCGTATATTTAATCTTGAAACAACAGCACAACTGATAATCGTGCTTGTATGTATTCTTTTACTCGCTGTTATCACTCGCAATTATAACATTGTTTGGATTCCCACATTGCTGCTCATATTTCTAGTGGGCTGGCAGCTCACTGATGGAGGGCTTTCCCAGGGGAGTCTAGAAATGCCACCATTTTCAATGTATCTGATCCTGCTCCTCTATGCTGAGCTGACTGTAATTGGCAGCCTGTCCTCGTCACCGAGTTATTACATTTCCCCTTTCGGCTATCCCGTGTAACCCCTGGGAACACTTCACATTGCGAGCGAGTCCCACGAGTACCCCTTCTGTAGGACACAGAGGGACAGCGATACAGTGGTCCTCATGGTAACTGCAGTCTCTCTCTGGCCAGCGCTCTCTTTGACTCTCCGTAATGGGCCATCACTGGGATTTCCAGCGTATAATGAGGCGCTAAGTGGAAGATAGCACGGCGCCGATCGTTTTGAGATTGCAGAGTGTCCACAATTAATGCACGAAGGTGGATATTCTGCATTTTGAAAAGAATGGGGGACAATTATGTGCTAATGCGGCAGCAAAAGGGGCCTAATGCATCACTCTTCAAAAAGGTGCAAAAAGAGTTTACTTTCCCACAGGACGCAGGTCCCTTTCAACTCGACATCTCCCCGCGAAAGGTTTTTTATGATGCGGCAGCACGGGGGATGATTTATTCTCCGCTAAAGTCATCCAAAGTCGAAAATAAACACAGGTTCAGTGGCTGCCGCTGTCACTGCTAAGTAAACACAGACCTGCCTGCAATTAAAGTCCCGGCTTCCTCCAGTGGAGCTGACGTCTTGGTCGTGCAGGAGTGGCGGGAGGCCACGGTCCATTTCCTGCGTATTTTCTTAAGGAATAATTGCAGACACTGTTTCGTATGATTAAGGTGATCGCACAATTTCCATATTGTTGACTCACACTTGGGGACGGTATGGTCTGCAGATACACAAGCTGGTAATTGAACGGGGAATGCAGATGCAATTATCTAGTGTGCAGTAACTTGCCTGTGATCAGTTTTTCCACTTGTTTTAGACTCCATGCTGAGACCTGACACTCACCATATGTCCTCTTTGCTGTGCGAATTTAAATCAGCATTCTCCCCACTCTAACTATTTCAGTCGCCGAAGAAAACAAATCCCGGGGTTCCTCCGCTGTGCCAGCGTTGTACAAACCAGCGCTGGTCTGTGCCTCACAGCTTGCTGACATAAACAGCAGTCACACCGATAAGAAACACAGGCATTATTAGTGCAAGTACATGGAAGTTGCCTCATTACTTTGCTACCTCTGCTGAGGAAGGATTGAATTAAGTATTCATGCTTCTCTATAATTCCCCTCTGCTTCAAGTAGAGCAAGGCTGATTTATCACAAGTTAAGAAAACTATACGGTGTATGATGAGGGCGCAAGTTCCAGGTAAGACCCTGTCATTATCCAAAACTAACCTGCAGTCTAGACGACATTGTATGTGAGAAGGAGAAGACAATTAAGGATGTTTTTCAGACAGACAGCTGCAGCATGGATCCGGGGAACAGAGGATGCAACTCGATACCTTAAAGGGGAAAAAAATGCACCCTTAGGACCTTTTGAGTGCATAGCAAGTTAAACAAAGACCTTCTCACAAGACTAAGCCTATTACACAACTTTCT
The DNA here is from genome assembly GCF_051167445.1 of Perissodus microlepis. Classification (NCBI taxonomy): domain Eukaryota; kingdom Metazoa; phylum Chordata; class Actinopteri; order Cichliformes; family Cichlidae; genus Perissodus; species Perissodus microlepis. The sequence continues at coordinate 6,998,692 of NC_140469.1, forward strand.
GTAGCCTGCACTAATCATTACATTTTTATGCACGTTTTAGCCACTTGAAGAGACGCAATGGAAAATGGAACATCCAGAGATTAAGTTGTGGTTAGGTATATTTAAAGTGGACGTATTTATCAACTCTGTATCTAATCTACAGAGTAGCTTATTTCGTTTCATCCTGTCTGAAACAAACTCCTTTAGTTACTTTTTCTGTACTTTGTTTTGATTCAACCAAGTATCGTGACAAAACACAGACACGCTGGTCAATTTTAATTGTTGGAGAGGCAAAGCTAATGCACACGCATGCAGAAGTTGCATTACTGTCCAAATTCAGAGGCTGCATCTTCCTGAGGACCCGGCCTTCGTGGTCTACGTGAGCTGGGTCCTCCGAAGGTCAGGTAGGCCAGAAGTGAGTGGCTGTGAAATTGGATGATCTAGTCTTCAGTTTTGTGTCACCAGCTGTTTAATCAGTTTTCCATTTGACGTTTATTCAGCTGTGTGAAAACTATAACTTTAATCTCAGGTTATTTATAAGCCAAACAATAAAATTTTTAAGTGATCTTAGTGACCTATATATCATGTTTACCCTGAGTAGTGAAGTAGGGGGTTTCAAAACGATGAAACGACGGGAGTTAGCTGTTCTCGCTCCGGATAGCTATCGAGCTGGTGGGTCACAGATGTCTCCGATAACATCAGAACACTTTTGCAAATATGGGATGTCTTGATAAACCAAGCAGATATTTGAAGTTTACACAGCTACATTCTCGCATGAAAATATCTTAAAACTTTATTTTGTGACCCAGAAAGAATAATAACAGTAATATTAAAACTAAGTAGCAGCCGCGCTATGAATTCTGGGATATGGTGGGCCACGAAAGATACACCCGACCCATCCTTCAGATCTGGGAAAAAGGAGAATGTATTTGTTGGCTGCATTTGGAGGAGTCTACAAGTTTGGACAGCCTTCCTCGCGTCACTGTGATGTAATCGGTCTACAAGTGCGGCCTCAGGAGGATGCAGCCTATGAATTTAGACAACCCTAATATATTTAAAGCCACGGAGTCGGTAGTGAGCAAAGAACATTTTAAGGGTCTTTAATATGGCTAATATGTATATACATTTAAATGTGTTAATAATGTCTATGTAAACACTTCCTGTGATTATTTTCATGTTAGCGTCTGCATGCTTTCACGTTTTGTAGCAGCAAAGCGTGTCTGTTCCAAGCGTTGTCACAATCCCGGGTTGTCTGATTGGCTGCTCTTCATCTCTGCTTACATAAAATCTGCCTTGGAGGTTGTGCAGACAAAATTGCAAACAATTACTGGGCGCTTCAGCAAGTGCCTAAACTTAACCATAATTTTGTCAGACAAGTCATGTTTGAAATTACAGGAGCAGAATGTGGTTATTCAGGCATCTAGGCTCCAAGCTCCAGGCAATTATGTTACATATACACATTAGAGAATGATAAATAGTCATCCCCCAGGAGCCTACGTGTGGATGCTGGGGTGGTGGAGGGGTTGAAACAGCACACAGCAAAAGAGAACAGCAGCACAGACGTGTCAGAGGGAGAGATGGGAAATTTATAGCTTAAACAGATCACCAACGGGCAGTGCGTGTTTGGTGTATTACTGTACTCTTTATATGACACGTCATAGCTTGTATTTTGTTTTATCTGAAGCAGTTAGTAGGCTCCTGTGTACAACATATGCTTAGTAATGATTACAACTGAATATTTAATAAGAATAAAGTACATTGGTGGCATACATACACTGACCACTTTATTAGGCATACCCTGCAGGGAATCATTCCTGCCTGTGGCCATCTCCCTGTACAACTCATCCACCTAACACACTGTATACTGCAATAGCTACACCCTTTTTGCACATGCCCTTCTTTCTTATTCAGATAGGCTGGACCCATTTTTACCTTCAAAGCTGCCCTGGTAAAAACCTTAGTAGCATAAATTCAACAAGGTGCTTGAAACGTCCTCAGAGGTTGTGGTCCATATTGACATGATAGCATCATGCGGTTGATATCAATAGCATCCCAAAGGTGCTCTGTTGAATTGAGACCTGGTCACTGTGGAGGACCTTTGAGTAAAGTAACATGTTTAAGAAACCAGTTTAAGATGATTTGAGCTTTGTGACATTATCTTCCTTTACATAACTTCAGCAGGTCAACTTGACCATGTCTACATGCATTGATTAGATATCTGATTAGATATGTGCATTAAGAAGCCGTGTCAGCAGGTGTATCTAAAAAAGTGGGCAATGAGTCGTTTCACTTTCAGTTGTGTTTGTATCAAAATGTATTTGCAACATTTAGAGGGAACTGCAGTATGAATACTGCTGATAATTCCAACCATAGAGGTGGAAACACTTCTCTAGCAAAATGGAGAATCTGACTTGCATGTGGCGTTAGAGTAAAAATAATAACCACCAACATCATTAGCATTTATCCTTTAGGCAATACAGCTTTTTTGCACCCAGTTTCTTCAGCCTGATCAATTTTGTTGTTTGAATAACATACTAATTGTGCTTTCATCATTTGAGCCAAGATGCTAGCTTGGTACAAAAAAATATTGAACAGAATGCAGTGGTGCCATGAGGTTTTCTATGACTCGCCGGCAAACACTGGTTGTCAAAAAACTTTGTAGGAAATGCAGAAATTCTCAAATAGAAGCAGACAAGGCAAATTCAGGGCAGCTTAACGATAACTTCAAAGGCTTCAGCGTAGACTTTTTGGAATGTACTGAACATAGATACAGTAGTGTTCAAGAGAGGTTTATTGACCAGTACTTTGTAGTAACTTGTTTGGATGTTTAGTGGTTTGGTTGATTCATTCATAAAAAATAAAAAATAACAGGCACACTTTAATTGGTGCAATTTATGAAGCATACTGTAATTATCATGGAGCTGATTCACTTGATCTTCAGTAGGTTCAGAGCAAATATTTTTGCTTTCTACAAGATTTACGTGTTTTATCATGCCCTTAATTTAACTGCAATATATATATATATATATATATATATATATATATATATATATATATATATATATATATATATATATATATATATATATATATATATCGAAAGAAGATGTAGTACTGGAAAGAGTGACATCATAACAGTTTCCCTGAAAAGTATGAAGTCACTGTCTTCTGATATCCAACAACACGCTGCCCAGTTTTTGTAAAGCGGCAGGAAACATGCCAGTTTACATCACCTGGAATGACACAGAGTCAGAGAATAGAGTTAAAATGCAGCAAATGGAGCGAAGCAGAGAAATTCATCTGCCAATTCTCTGCCATCTCAGCTCAGGTCAAGTCTGGTTTGAAACGCACGCACAAGCCTTTCCTTGTTTCGCTCGTTCCACCTCAGCGACTCCAGTGTCAGGGCTAAATGAATGAATAACAAATGACCAAAGATCTACGTGGATAACAGACATTATTTTCCGTCTCCTTACAAATTAAAACATGAACTTGGAACAGGTAATCAGTGAGGAATTTAAGTTTGCCATCAGTATCGATCACTTTCTGTTTGAAAAGCTCATGATTTTCCACTAGCCTTTAGCTCATAATTATAATGAAATTACAGTATGCTTGTATGCTAAATGTTTTGGCAGCAGGCAAGAGGTTGAATATAAAATACTGAGGTAAAGATGATGCCTGAATATCTGAATATGTAATTTAAAATGATACAATTGGCACATATGACAAGAAAGCTGCATTTTTAAGCACCTTGTGATCTGCCTCTTATAGTATACTTTTTATAATTTTGGCAACATGTTTGTTCTTGATTTCTGTTCATTACAAGATCACAACCTTGTAAGTTCACTGTGGCTAACATGTTAGCTAATGCAACCCAAACAACAAGTTCAAAAAAACTCAGTGAAGCTGGACTGCAGCTGCAGACTGTTGCCTAAAATATGACAACATGGGGTTACAATCTACATTGCTCCACCACTGTAAAAATGAAATGCTTGCCTCCCCTTGACAGTAACCTAAGCTTCTGTGTATCACAGAAGGGAAGTTATCCAGTGCGGGGGTGAAGAAGGAATACCGCCCGCTTATTGTGGCTTCCAACTACAGAGGACTGTATATCTCTAACATCTTTAACAGCAGACAATCCACAAATCACCAGGGTCATATTTCATCATCAGCTGCCGGGCCTGTCCCGCGCCTGTTTTCTCCACAGTGACATGTGGAGGGAGAGAACAGAGTGAGAGACAATGGAGAGGCAGACTTAAGGTATTGTTCATGGAATGAGTGTCCTGTATGTTTGACACAAGTGAAACATTTTTTTTTAAAAAACAAAAAGCCAGAAGAGCAGGATAACAAAGCAGTGCCAACGCTGTCAGGCCTGTTATTTAAATGACAGCATTCTTTTGTCAGTTTTAATGAGAAACTGACCAAATTTGGCCGGTTTGATGTATGATATTAGCATGCAGTTTTAAACGTAAGTATCTTAGTTGAAACAACTGCACACTTCTAATTTCTACTTGTATTGCACTACTATAACTCATCTGTTTTTTTAAAACTTTTTTTCACCTGTTTTCCAACAGTTGGGCCAAGCAGAAGGTTCTAGCGCAGGGGTGTCCAACTCCAGGCCTCAAGGGCTGGTGTCCTGCAGGTAGATATTACCCTGGGTCAACACACCTGAATCAAATGATTCATTAATTGCCAGGCCTCTGGAGAACTTCAAGACATGTTGAGGAGCAAATTCAGCCATTTAAATCAGCTGAATCAAGGACAAATCTAAAACCTGCAGGACACCAAAGTACCAAAAGTGGACCTGCAAAAAAATCACCAATTCAGGCTGCTATGTTCACTGACTAGTGCAGAAAACAAAAGACCAAAAAAAGCTTGTAGCTAATTTACCCTTAGCTAAGATTAAAACTAGCTAAAATTAAAACCCCTTATACAACAGTACAGGTTTTTTGATAAACAGCTGCGTGCCTGCATGAAACATTTTTAATGTTTTTGGTGTGTATTTTACTTGAATCTTATCTCAAACTGATTAGCATGTATCTGTGAGACAGTCCAACCAAGCTAGCTTGTCTTAGTTGCTAACATAGCACAGTAGCCTCGTGTTAAGATATTTGTTTTACTTCTATCTCTACAAAACCAAGATGCCAGTGGCCCCAGTGTTAAAATCAAGGCTTCGCTAGATAAAACATGAGCTGAAATAATGAAGTTAAAAATAAACAGAACTGAGCTTGGAAAAAAACGAGCTCGTTTTAGTTGCTAACATTTACGTATAGTGCCAGTATACAGTATTTTATTAATTCCAAAGATTGAGTGATAGTAACTGCACCCTTAGTGGCATATGTTATACATGGTAGCCAGCTAGTTACTTCAAAAGCAAGCTGTGTCATACATCAGATACACCCTGGCAGTCTGGTGATCTATTTAAACTCCCAACTCCCATTTCTCCCTGTGACATGTTAGTGCTGCTGTCCTCTGTTGCTGCCTGCTGTTTCAACCCTTCCACCACCCCAGCATCCACATGTATGTTCTTATGGTCCAGTGCAAATTCCAGCATTGCAATTACATGCAGTCTTTTTGCCACTATAATACACCAGTTGCTACATGCAATATCGTTTGTCAGCACTCGCAGATGTTACTCATCTCAAGAATCCGTGTGAGGTTTTGGTAGCCCTTGGCAGCTGTAATAAATGTCAGAAGCCAAATGAGAAAGCCATGAAAGTTGCATGTACAGAAGGATGTTTTGTCAACGCTTTAAAAAAGACCGGGTTCAGATGGAGTCATGATGTGAAATCTGATGTTTTTTCTCTTTGCAGCTAGCCAAATGTGACCCATAACAATCAGCAGCCACAGGTGCACTCTGTTTCTTGAATCTTTTACATGGTCCGATGGAAAAATATGGATTTTAATAAGTCCCTTCAGGAGCAGCAGAGGGCGGGAGCCTGGGAAAGTGGTCTGAGTGAGGCGTCCTGTGCATTGCATTAAATTCTCTTTTAAATGTTTCATAGTAACAGGCACGCAGAGTTGGAACTTTCTGAACTGGAAACTGACAAACTTGTCTGTTTGAAGATGCCATTCAGACCTACTCCTTCTAACCTAAAGAGACCCAATTTATTGTTAACTTAGACTGCAGCTCTGTACACTTCAAATTAGAGCCCCAATTTTGGGATGTACTATTCAGTACCATTTCCCTCACATGCTTGCTTAGCTTAAGCTCCTCAGTTATTCAGGCTCGGCTCAGTACTCAACACACTCCTGTGAGGAAAAGCAGGAAGGGAGAGACAAGTTTAAGTCTGAATCTGGATTATGGATTTGTATCAATTTATTTGTGGCCACTCAACCAAAAAATCTGTGGAAAACACAGTGAAATACGGCTAAGTGGGTAAAAGCTGGAAGCCTAAGAGCTTCTGTCCATTTTAACTCCTTGTTCTTCTGTGACCCTTTTTAGCCTCGGCCAATTATTACACAGCCGGCCTCGGTCTGTCAGAGGCGCCTTTCTCATTAGCCTGTCCCTAGTTCGCTCCATGGGTTTAATGAATAGTGCCTCCATTACACAAGTTTACCTTCAACTCTAACAACAAGACTGTGTTAAGAGCAAGTACAGACGAACAAGGACAAGTCACACATCAGTGGCGTCTCTAACAAGAAACAAGGACAAAAACTGTCCCTTTGGTGGGTTTACTTCACTTGGGAATGCAACTTGCATTTAGAGATTTCTAAATGGGGCTTGCTGTGATTTCTTGCTATGGCTTGGCTCCCCCTAGTGTTTATTATGACAACCACCATCATGAGGTCAATACTGGCAAAATCTGCTGTTCCAGTAATCATCACCATGAGATTATTTAATCGCTGGAGAGCACAGAGCAGCACATGTGCAGATTTGAATTATTAAACAGTCGACAAAGCAGCGTGTCCATGTTCAACTACCATGCAGACAATTATAATCAGCAGCGATCCAGTCTGATGTCATGCAGAGCTAATTTCCTTCCTGGCACGCTAAAACTAAACGAGAAGCCAGAGAATAACACTTTAATAGGTCAGCTAGGATGGACACAAACCCGGTGAGGCGTGTGTCAAGACCACTTCTCTGTTTTAAGTGTATTTTAAACTTACGCCAGATGAGACAAAAAAACAGCAGCTCACACTGCCTACAACAACCAAATTCAAACTTTCCCGATGGTGCGTGGTGTGGACGCCATATTGCTTTACACGCACGATTATCAAAGTCTGCACGCGTTCATCTATGTGTCTGTGTGTGGTGTAAAGTGTGCATGCGGTTCATAGCTTTCACCAGTTAAGGAACAGTTCCTGGCTCACTGGCTGCGTGCAACAGTGTGGCCTCGAACCACGGACCCGCTCTTTGCCAAAGCCAAAGCCAGAATTAGAGATGGCGGTGAAGCTTACCGCGGGCCCCTTGTTGTATTTAGATTGGCAGACAAACAGCAACTTCGCTTGAGTCCTGTTTACAAAGAACTCCTGTCCACATTTGTGGGAAATGTGCCTGTAACGCTCACGTAAACAAAAGTCCTGAAAGGCCCACTGCTCCTGTCCGTTCTCTCCCCTCTCTTTTAGACAGGCATCAGTCCAATAATATGATGTTTTGGTTTAAAATTAGAGGAGGAACTCTCTTGGAAATGACATCTCTGCTAGCCCCACAATTAGATTGTGTGTACTCACAATGTTGGAAGTCGAAACGACTTCCAACATTTTTTTTTTTTTCCTTTTTTCCTTGTTTTGTTTTGTTTTTTGCTGGTTTGGTTTTAGGACCATTTCTAAAAGTGTGAGGCAAATCACAGAGCAGTAATCGCATCTGATGCTGTCATGGGATGGCAGCTGACCATCTGCATTATGCCATACAGCTTTTTCAACCTAAATACAATTTAAAAAAAACAAACCACACACAAATATGGCCCTCGACTGTCTTGAGCAGATTCAGGACAACCCAACTGCAGCCCTTGCTTTAACTTGATGCAATATTTTCAGCATTTTAGCTTTCAGTTCCAGACAAAATACCAAAAGCTAGATCATAGGACAATGATTAAAGGAACAACCCAAACTGAAAAATAATAACAGAGAGGGTTTAAAATAGAGTACATTAAAATACATGGCAAGGGAAATCCTATCCCTGAGAGAGGGTCAGACATGTAATTTGAAAAAAAGAAAAAAAGGCAAAGTTAAATGACATGTAGGGAGTAATTATAGAGTGAGAATAGACAGAATGAACTGAAATAATAAAATACCACCTAGGCCTGTCAAGAGTGTTCTGTGGGCCGAGGGAAAGTAGCCTTGGGTTTAAAACAGGGCAAGGTTACCATCCATCCCTTCTGTTTGGCATTACGGGAAACTATGGAGCATTTCACCGTGTTTACTCAGCTCACATGGAACACACATTAGGCTGCAGGGATTGTTCCAGCAGCATATCCTTCTGTGCAAGACTTAATGTAAGGCTAAGTTATTCTTTTCTCTTCAAAGTTTAGGACATCGGACAGCAAGCCTGAATAACACCTCATCTTCATCATCATTATCCTGTCGAAGGTGTTACTTCAAAGAGCAGAGCACTTCATTTGATTCAATTCCCCTCAGCCCGTGTGCAGACATTATGGGTGTCACATTACCCTCATAGTGATGGATAGCATCATCCCATATCCACAGCCTGTGCTCTATTACGGTGGCCTGTGATTGATTGCACGAGGACTCAAAGTGAAAGTGATGGATGGGTTTTTGGAGTTCACCAGCTCTGTCTTTGTTTATGTAATCATATTGCTAATCTTTAATATCGGTACTGCTACGTGTTAATGTCTACTTTCATCCATAATCTTCTGGGACGACCAGTTGGTGCATCCTCCTGCTATTCGCCCAAAGCTTGTGCACTATTATGTAGTGTAATTGGGGTCGACTACACTGCGCCGGGTGTGTTATCTGGCAAACGGTAAATGGACTGGTTCTTATTTAGTGCTTAGTGCTCTTCTCTACTTGAACACTCAGTCACCCAGTCACACCCAAGTGCTTTCTATCTAACATTCACACTGTCATGATTGCGTCACAGAGCAACTTTCGGTTCACGATCTAGTCCAAGTATACTTTAGCATGCAGACTGGATCAACCAGGTGTTGAATCACCAATCTTCCGCTCCACCTCCTCAGGTTTAGCCACCCGAAGTGGCTGAATGCTTTTTATCACATACTCCTACATTTTCTTAAAATTTGCTTAAAATGTGCAAACACAGTAGAAGTAGAATTCTGGATTTGGTTCTTTGGTTGCAGATGTAGGAGATCATGTGATCTTGGTTCTCCTAGACTTAACAGCTGCCTTTGACATCGTGGATCACAATCTTTTACTATCTCGCTTAGAACACTGTGTAGGCATTCGTGGTACTGGTCTGCAGTGGTTTAGGTCTTACCTGGCTAAAAGAACGTTTTGTGTCAGTCTTTCTGATTTCAAGATCCTCCTCAGCTCCAGTCCCATGTGGGATACCACAGGGATCAATACTTGGACCTCTGCTTTTCTCTCTATATCTCCTGCCCCTTGGCTCTATTTTTAGAAGACACAAAATTGCAGATGATACGCAGGTTTATATGCCCCTAAAAAAGAAAAATTACTTCTCCATTCAAGCACTAAACAAATGTCTTGAGGAAGTGAAAGCTTGCTTGGCTCTTAATTTTTTTTTAATTTTAATGAAAATAAGACATAGGTTCTATCTTTTGGGTTGGGTGTCACTGATGGGTCTTTTCCCGTGGACATGGGCCATCTAACACAGTATGGAAATCCCACTGTCACCAATTTGGTCTTTAAAATGGGTAGTGATTTTAGGTTTGACAGTGAAGTGAGGGCAGTAGTGAAATCAGTAGTGAAAGCCTATCTTGTCAAAAGATGATTTCAGAACAGTAATCCACGCTTTTGTTACAACTCGGCTGGATTACAGTAACTCATTTGGCTTGCTAGTAACTTGGTATCACGTCTTCAGCTGGTGCAAAAACAGCTTTAATTGGTAAATGGAGAAGGGAGCATATTACTCCCATTTTATCCTCACTACACTGGCTGCCTGTCCATGTTAGAGTTTGGAGAATTGCTTTGGATGATATAAAAATGGGATGTAAAAAACACATTTTATGGATCGCTGCCGTGCGTCTTTAGAGCGTCACCTTCAGGGCCATCATCCAGAATATGCTCGGTTGTTTAACGAGTTTATTAACCTTACAGTATATACTAATGTGTTCCTCTAACAGATTAGGTATGACTGTTTTTCCTATTTGGGAGAGGGAGCATCTTTAGAGATAAATGGGATAAACTAGAACACTGACTGTCAGCCATTTCCCCCAGCATCCTCGGCCAACCTCACTAATACGCTTGGACAAAACAGGAGAAAATTCCCTACAACTTTTTTATTTTTAAGATTTGCCAGAAGTGTTGAGTGTGTTCCCTCTTCTGTTACAGCCCTCCTCCTGGAAAGATTAGTTATATATATTTCTTTTGTTTTGTGAGTTAGCTTCTTGAATTACTCCTGAAACCAACGGATAATGAAGCATGACATTTATGTGGCACTCCAGAGTCACATCCTGATGGTCAGGGTGGTTTGTGGGTGTATGAAGAGCAGGAATGAAATGCCACATTCCTGATTCAAGTCTGTGGTTAGGTGTACGCAACAGAAGCACACTGGTTAATGCAAGGGAAAGATTGTGGTTTTGATTAAATGTCATCAAACATAGCTCCTGGGATCCCTGGGACACACAGACCCCTCCACCATGCTTGGTGTTCCCCCAGACAAGCTCGAGGAGGTGGCCAAGGAGAGGGAGGTCTGGGCTTCTCTCCTTAGGCTGCTGCACCCCTGATCCAGCCCTGAATAAGCGGAGAAAAATGGATGGATGGACTAAATATGAATAGACTGAGACATAAGGCACGTCTACATCTTATTTAACTCTCGGCTAAGTTTTTTTTTCTTATGTATAAAGTCCACCATACATATGACATAAGGCTATAGGACAAGGGATCTTAAAAACTTAATTCACAATGAATCCCACGATAACTCCTGTGCTGACAACAACTAAACATAGATCATGGGCTTATGTTGTATGCATAAACAAGATCAAAATAACCCCAAAGGCTCTGCTCCACGTTAAAGCTTCACTGTCAATTCCAGAGTAGCTTATTTCCCATATACATGTGGCCTAGTCCCTAAGTGGTGCACACCCAGTGCTTATCTAGGATCAGTCCAGACCATAACATGTTCAATCACACCAGTGACAGCTGCCCCAGTGTCCAGATTTTCTCCTCTCATCTGTCATAAAAAGGCACTGTCCATGCAACATGTGATACGCTGGCCTTGCGTGTCACTCCTCCAAATGGCAAGTAACTCAATTTTCCACAGATGGTTTGAGAGAAAGGAGCAGGCTGAGGGGATGTGTAGTTTTTGGCAAGAAAAGGTAGTGATTCACATTTTGAGGGAATTTAAAAGAGTAATTTCCCCCAGTAGGTTTTGACCAACTGTATTTTTGTCCTTATTTGCTCCTCTCAGTGAGGAATGCAGTGCATGGTAAACCTAAACTCACATTGCCTACATGTTTCTATGCGGCCTATGCTATTTTTGTCCAGATGTTATAAATAAGCTTGACTACATTCTCTAATCACTGCTATTAGTAATATAATAATGTGGCATTTCAGGATATTTTTCTCAATATAATTGACTTTTATTGATATTGGAGGTGGTGCACTGGAAACTCTTCATAGTAACCCAAGCTATGGGGCTTTGCTATCACCTAGTGGCCATATGAAGGCATCATTTTAGCCTGATTTACCATATTTGAAAGCAAATGCTCTTTTGTTCACTGTATATTCTCATGAGAAAATACTTGAGCTATGCAAATAATATGCATACATCATCTTTCAAACAGATTTTTAACAACTGCACGTCTACCTGCTAGCCACAAAAAATGTTTGCATCCAAGTGCACAAACTGAAAATGGGTAAACGGGCAAATTATATGCAACTGTTCATACACTGTGTTATTACTGTCTGCACCTCACTTCTGAGGAAAAGGTGGGGAAATATGAGGAGACTTGTAGCACTACCCGGCCTGAGCTCCAGCAGCAGTTCTGCTCAGATTGATGGTCTTCGGGGATCAGCTGCGCTCCAGGTTTGGCAGCAGCAAAGGGCTCTTCAGGGATACCAGCTTAATAGAGATAGCAGAGTGTCTGGCTCTCAACGCTCAACAGTGAGGGGCTGAGATGGATCGGTGTGGGTGTGTGTGTGCTGCTACACACAGAAACACACTTTCCTGGCTCTCCACTGACTGAGACATGTGTCAGTCACATGTAGTGGATGTTTTGAAGCTTGCTGAGGATAGAGTGGTTAACACTGAAGGCAGCAGGGACCCTGGAGGGTTTACCTCTGTTTTCTCCACATGCTAAAAACAAAACTAAAATGGGTCGGTTTAGGTTTATGCACACTATGCTGCAATTTTGTCTTTTTGATAATTCCTCTAATTGAAATTGGCCTGTATCTGCCAAAACTAAAGCTATCTTTACAATATGACACACTATAGAATAGGGTGGATAGAGCTACCATGGATGGAGTGCTTTGTACTGGAGGCAGCAGTAAACATCTGATGCAGCAAGTTCAATGCTGATAATTTTCATTACAACTGATTTGTCTTAAGATATTTAAGAAAATGTCAAATTTTCTCATAAGGGTTATAAAAAAAGACTTAAATGACTTAAATGACAAAAAATGTAAAGTATAATCAGCAGATGATTTGTCTGACAAATTCAGCATTGAGAAGAAGAGAGGTTAAAGAAGTCCCGCAGTGTGCCTTTAGACTGTCCAAGCATCCACTCGCAAGCACGCAGTTGCAAATGTGCCAGCTGATTCTGAATTTATGTCCCTCTAGAAGCTAAAAGTGCATCTTTTGCGCATTTTACACAGGTCATCCATCACAACTTGTTGCCAGAAGCCTGTTTTTAGCTGGGGCGGGGGGGCTGCCTCTGGCTTTGTACAGCCCTCAATCCCATCCTCAGGGAGAGACATCATCGACATCATCTGTCTGGCTTATTTAATGACAGATTGGATTTCCAGAGTTACAATGAACAAAAAAATAAATAAAATAAAATATTACCTTTTATCTTTTGAACTGCAAAAATACCTAAATTGAACAGTGCTATAAATCTGTTACAACTATGTTTGCAAAACAAATCCAATAGTTTGACCAAAGCGGTGACTGTACTAACACTGCCAAGTATAACGCGATGAATTGTGGTAGTTTGGATAATGCACATATTGACAGTTTCCTGCACAACAAAAAACATTACTCTTTTTGGTTTTTTAATAAAAAACAAGTATTCTGTTCTCAATGTTCTTTTCAATTTTTCCCCTCTGTACAGAACTTGGAAAAGCTCCTTGGCGTGATCAGATGTTTTATGCTGTTTTTATATTTTTATTGTTTTACATTGTTTTATTTACTGTTATATTGTTTTTATATTTCCATTTCCTGTGTTGTAAAGCACTTTGTGATTTTTATCTGTGAAAAGCGCTATATAAATAAATTTTACTTACTTACTTACTTACTTACAGTCCTTGGCTCGTTGAAGCCTTTGCCTTCTATTTCTGTCCGCAGTCATAACATTTTGGCATGTTTTACTTAAATATCTTGGACTCTTATGTAATTTGCACTAATCTGTTTATCATGTCAACATGTCACCGCAAGCAACACAGCCGTCAGCATAAACAGCATAAACCTATTATCAGTCACATCACTGTGATTTCTTGTATTCAATCCAATTAGGTCTGGTGAATGAAGTATGCGTCACTCAGAGAAGATTAAGGGTTGATGCTGCCTGCTATCACACTCTAATGAGTTGTTTTCCCACATTTTGGCAATGGACACATGTAACTGAACGATTTAAAGGTTTTCTAAGCAGCTTTTTAAAGACACTATTTGTAGTATGTTGTGACTGGGAGTCCAGTTGTGGACAAACACAGTTAAAACCTAACCTTTTCAACTGTGGAATGACTACTTTTAAGCATTTACACAAGTATTTTTTTGCTTCCACAAACATGTGGATGTAAATTGTCACATCAAAAAGTAGTTTTTTTCTTTCTTTTTTAAAAATAATAACAAAACAATGTGTTTGGGATGGTTCTCCCTGCACTTTCTCATGTGGTAAGGAAAGTGACAGGCCTGGTTCTTGTGTTTTTGTGGGTCTGTGTTTCCTTTCCCATTATATTGCAGAAGGGGTCCTGCATGGACTGGTGGTGCTTCCATTTCTGAAATTGCTCGCCATCTGTAGCTGGGATTTTGGTGAAAGAGGGCTGTTTCACTTCGAGACCTGCAACGACACCTTGGCATGGTGGTTAGCACTGTTACCTCACAGCAAGAAGGTCATGAGTTCCAGTCCACCATCAAGCCTTGGTCTTTCTGTAAGAGTTTCCTTGTTCTCCCCTGTGTCTGTGTGGGTTCTCTCCGGGTACTCCGGAGAGTCAAAAGACATGTTTATGGGGTTACGTTAATTGTAAACTGCCCATAAGTGCAAATGGTTGATGTGTTAGCCCTGCAACAGACTGGTGACCTGTCCAGGGTGTACCCTGCTTCGCACTCTGGGACAGGCTCCAGTTTATCCTAAAAAGGTTAAGCAGAAGCAAATGGATGGACACAAAAATGTGATTTACTGGTTTGAAGCGCCTTGAGGCGACTTTTGTTGTGATTTGGCGCTATATAAATAAAATTGAATTGAGTTGAATTGAACTGGTTTGTGGCCCACAATCTACTGCAAAAGAAAACTGCAGAGAACACAAAATCATCTGTCTTTTTATAACATCCATCCATCCATCCATGTATTATTTGTGTTCTTCTTGGTCAGCAGTGGTTTTCTTCTTGGAACGCTCCCTTGGATGCCATTTTTGAATGATCACTGATCTGACCTGCAGTTCTTTAGATGTTGTTCTGGGTTCTTTTGCGACCTCCTGTATGCGTCTCTGATGAGCTTTTGGTGTACTTTTAGTAGACCGGTCACTCCTGGGAGTTCACCACTTTGTGAATTATGGCACTTGTGGCAGTTCTATGGAGTCCCAAAGCCTTAAAAATGGCTTTGTATCCCTTTTCAGACTGATAGAAGTCAATGGCCGTGTTTCGCAGGTGTTTTTTTAGATAATGGTGTGAATCCATTTCAGATCTTTTAGCCCAGCGGTCTCCAACCCTGGGCCATGGACCGGTACTGGTCTGTGAGTCTGTGAGCCCGGTACTGGGCTGCGAGAGTTGAGGCTCGGGTGTGAAATTTATGGTTTTCAGGGTATTTATTGTTTTTTTTTATCGTACCAGTACTGGTTTTATCTTGTCGTATTTATCCACAACACCTTAAAGGCTGGCCCGTGAAAATATTGTCAGAAATAAACCGGTCCATGGCACAAAAAATGTTGCAGACCGCTGTTTAATCCTACTAACTTTGTCAGACAGGATCTGGTTAAGTGAATTCTTGATTCAGCAGGTTGGAACTTTGGATAGCTTTGTTCCTTTAATAAATGAAATCCTCATTTACAAACTGCTGTCTGTATTTACTCAGGTCATCTCTGACTAATATTACAATTTGTTTAATGAGAAACATGTAAGTGTGACGAATATGAAAAAAATTAGGAATGGGACACATACTTATTCACAACACTTTATAACTTGAATCAATAATTGTGTGGTGTTACAGACAGCCGGCAGCTCTGCACACAGGGGGAGGATAGAAGCGGACAGATACTTGGGGAGTTTATTTCACACTGCAGCGTTAGCTGAAAGTCACATGTATATATATATATATATAAATATCAGCACAAGGACACCACATCCTGTTTAACTGAACGGGTGAAGCAGCACTGAGTGATAATATTTGCCTGATATTCATGAACTTACCTGTTAAAGAATGTCTTATCATTCTTGTATATGTCATGTGTCATCGGAGCAGTAGGGTAATAAGGCACAGCATCTAATTAGCCTTTTCACTCATCATACAGATTTGGCTCAGAGTCTCGCTCCACTTCAAGCAGGAACAACATTGTTAGCAAGTTGATTTTCAACGCATCTGTGGAACAGCCATAAACAAAAAAGGCAGGTGCTGCAGGTCTTTGCACAGCTTTTTACATTGTGAAAAGTAATTAAATCCTCCACAGGGATTTATGCTTTAGCACCCTAATTGGGAAACATTGTAATTATTTTAAATTATTCAGCCACATGCCTGCATGCAGCTTGGGCAAGCTGGCAGAACTCTTCATTCTCGAGCACAACTTCTCTCTGTTACATTCTTGCAGAAAAATCTTGCTTTGGTTTGCAAAATGTAACATGAAGCATCTTTAAAAGTCATTTTCTTCCCCCACTGGCTTTGACACCCTCTACTCCTCATGTCCATTTCTGTCCCTCACTATCGCCCTGACTCCATCCCGGTCCACATCTCACTAATTACCCCTCAGCAGTCAGTGTTTAGTGACATGCTGAGGCAGGCCTAGTCTGCCTGACTGGTGACTCTGACAGCTTGTCACACACATAATCCACAAAAGTGCACACTCGCAGAGCTGCTGTGATACTCGGTGGCAGCATGCGACCTGGCCTCCAACCTGCAACCCCATGCCGCTACCACTAATGCTAACCTATTCCACCTTAACCCCCACTGTCACCACACCACACGTGCATTTTAAATGAATTCCCCGGCAATTTGCTGCTGTGCTGTTGTATCCGTGTCTGCCTCTCTCTGCCACTAATGAGGTTCTTGGAGGTTGTCGGTCCTGACTAGAGATGCCGAAGGGTCTAATGGAAAGTCATGCAGTTACATCCTGAGGAGCAGGAAGAGCTGTGCAGATCTGGGAGTCAGCAGGGTTGGGGTTAATTACATGAATAAACATAGCAGATAGTGTGTTGTTAGCATTCGATAAAGAACAGTCTTTTCTTGCTTTTGGGTTGGTTTGCGTGTCTGTGTGCAAGAAGTACAAGTGACTGCCAGACGGCAGCAGTGTGTGTAGCTGTTAGGTACTCCCTGATTGCTGCTTCGCTACTGGCTGACATGTTTCCCTCCACCTGCTGAGACAGGCCCCGCTAACAGAGATACCTAGAGATCATTAGTGTTAGCTCCCCCGGCACAGCTGTCTGAACAAGCCTCCTCACCCCTCCTGTTGTTCCCCTGCCTTCGGTTTGGTTCAGTTTGTCCCCTTCTTCTTCGTCATGTTCTCACTGTTGCTGCCGCTGACCTGTCTAGCCAGATGTCACATGGACCTAGCCTCTACACTTCCTATAAACTGCTAAACATGAATGGACCTCACTACTGATTCACAGTGCAAGGAAGCTGTGAACGTAGCAGAAACGGTCCCGTGGTAAAGAAGGCGACACGCAGAACTTTTCCACCTTAGCTGCTTTTATTTACTGCCAATTGGTGCATGAGCTGTTTCTAACTCATACAGTATGTCATGACACACTTCTCTCCCCTACATAAGCTGCTTTTGTAAGTTAATAGTGTTGGTGTCAGTACTGGTATCACCAATATTCGCCTTATATTTACTTGGTTTTAGATTGATATTAAAATTGATTGAGCATTGATTTTAAGCTGTCTGAAGTCATTCTCATCCCATAAGCATGATTAGTAATGTTTCCCCACTTACTTGTAGCAACTGTCAGACTCGAAGCAAAGAGTGCCAGTCCTGTAATATCACAGCTGCTAATCCAGCTTGTCAGACAAGGGAGGTGAGGCTGAACAGTAGCAGCAGCAGCAACAGCAGCAGGGAAAGTGGCTCACCCTGACACTCAGTGGTGAGTTGAGTTTGACCGCCAGCTGGCATTCCCTCAAGGCATCTCTACAACCTTCCTACAGCCAGAAGTTGTGTTTTCATTTACATCGATTTGGATGAATTTATTTGATGGGGAAAAGGCGTAGAGGATACACAATAGTTATATTCTCTCACCCCAACCGGTCGCAGCAGATGGCCGCCCCTCCCTGAGCCTGGTTCTGCCGGAGGTTTCTTCCTGTTAAAAGGGAGTTTTTCCTTCCCACTGTCGCCAAAGTGCTTGCTCATAGGGGGTCATATGATTGTTGGGTTTTTCTCTGTATCTATGAAGCGCCTTGAGGCGACTTTTGTTGTGATTTGGCGCTATATAAATAAAATTGAATTGAATTGAATTGAATATTCTGCAGTGCAGGGTATTCACTTCTCCATCAGAAGGTAGAGGAACATCTATCCAGTGGATCCTGAATTTCTTTTGGTCACAGGCTCAAATTTGAGGACATCTCTCAGACATGACAGAGGATCGTTGAGATGTGACTGATGTGAGAAAAAAAAGGACAAGAAATGGGTAAAGGAAGGAGCAAGGAATGGGGGGGCTCTCATCTGAAATGGCACCACCAGAGCTTCATTAGGCTTAAATTTCTGTACAGGTCACCACCTTTGGAACTGTTTGGGTGGAGGTCAGGTAGTGGTGATAAAAGCGATTCTTCAAATGATCCTATACAAAAGTGAATCCATCTGTCTTCTTATTTTATTTATTTATTTATTTTACATCTGGTCCAAATCGTCACTGAGATTTCAGTCTGTATACAATTGGAAAATAACATTTCGTAGTTTATAGGTATGATGTTTTTAATCTCTGCTAATTAGAGATCATGCTGTATCCGTCTGACATCTTAAACACCGGGTGCATAAATGTACAAATAAAACCATTTGAAGATGGGAGTAAAATTAATTAGCAAGTAAAAGATCAGTGCAGCCGAGAAACAGAAAGATTTAAGCGACGGTTACTCGTATTTGTGTGGTTAATAAGCCGAGATTTAAGCCTGTGGCTGAAGGCGCGCTCTGCGCTCCGTAAAGCCCAGCCTACACTTGTAAACAGCCTGACCCCATAAACCACAAAGAGCAGTTTAACTGTCCAACAAAAGCAATGAAACATCCATAAACATTATCAGCCCCGGTTATAGCAGGCTTACAAGAGCCACTTGGAAGGAGGAGAATCGTGTAAATAGCTTTCATGCAGCAGGCCAGAACAGCGCAAGTTTGCAAACTCAGAGCCGTACAGTACATTATAAATCTTCACGCACAGGAGGTCCTCACTCTGGCTGACCAAGCCGGGGAAATCATTGCTTGCAGACTGGTGAAAGGTTTAAGTGTGTCTCAGTTTGGTGAGGGTGAAGCGAGCTCATTTATCAGACAGAAATTATAAACCTCTTTGAACAACACATTAAAGCTTCAAATGTCAGGCAACAGTCCTTAGGCCTTACTTCTACTGAAAATTAAAATACAAATTCCAACAGAGTATATAAAATAGTTACCTGTGAAAGGGGACTTCCCCAAAAGCTATTTACAGCTTATACATGTAAATAGGGGCACAAATATCACATAATCCACATTAAATTCTCATGTAATTCCCAAAATATGTTACAGCATTAAGCAAAGTCACTAGAAATATCCCAATATATAAATAACACAACACCAGCCATGATTATATCACAAACTTTTAAAGTCAGCTTCTCGGAACGTCATGAAATTGTTCTGAAGTTTACAAACTTTCACTTAATATAAAGCTCTGATATCACAGCTCTAACTGACAATCTGTTTTCAGTTATTTAAAGCAGTCACTTTTGATGTATGATTGTAATTAAGTTTTCTATTTCCTATAACATATGTTCTCAAACTTTGTGGGAGAAGTGAATCCTTTAAAAAGGAGTCAATGTTCCTTAATCCTTAATGGTTCAGCCCATCACAACACTTTTAGGCGTTCCTTTGGTCCCATGATAACATGTGCGGGAGTAATGGACACCATATGTTAATTTTGTTGGTATAAAAGCAGCTATTCTGTAGACGTTTTAATATGGCTACATAAATGCATAATAAATAGCAAAACAATTGTGCGCTTGAATATAAGTCACAGATCCCCGGGGATCCCAGCACTCCACTTTGAGAGCCACTGTTCTAAAATGTGCAATAAACTCAATAACTTTTGCAATATTGCGACACTTCAGAGGCTCTTCACTAGGTGGCACTGTTGGACAAATAAAGCTCAGCATTTGCACAAGCAGCAGAGCACAATGCGGTGCTGGGTTTGGGTAACACTGTCAGATACAGCATCTCCACATTCTGCAAGTCAATGTTACGAGTCTTTCATTACATTAGCGTTTCAGTTACTATGAAGAATATTTTTGATGCAATAATATGACTGCAATAAACAATTAGGTCACGTGGGGTGGTTTTGTGAACAGCATGCTGCTTTGTATCTCTCACTTCCTATATTACACAATTTGGAAAGGTTACTAGTGCACAGTGTCAGTTTGTCAGATTGGACAATTAATTAGCCCTCAAGGGTGATTTCAGTGCCAGGACAGTGCAGTTATTCACAGAAGGCTCCATCAAGGCTTCCACACAGTCCAGTTTGGCACTTCGCTGGACAACGGGCGCCACGTTCCTGTGCAGGAGACCAAATCCTTTCAGTGCCTGCCCCAGCCCCCTTCCCCTCAGCCTCAGATCTTGGCCCAGCTAAAATGATGTGTCCCAGCAGCCATACAAGCAGACAGGTTGCACCGGAGCTGAGCAGGCCACATGCTGCTCGGAGCCTGGGCTTTGAACTTTTACAGTGTCTCCTCTGGAGAGGAAAGAGCTTGCTTACAAAAGGTGTACAGTGTGCTGGATTTTTATTAGAGTTTGGTGCAACATCATGCAGGCAGAATGTCATATTTACGTGCACTGGGTTCAATATCCAACATGAACACCAGCAACATCCAGCTCCTTTTTGCTTTAAAAAAAAAACAAGAAGTGAGAAAATGGGAGTGAGAGAAGGAGGGGAGGGGGAATCACACCCCTGTCCCCAGGGCTTATTTGACCATTAGATGGTCTTTCCGTGAGACAAGATAAAGAAAACAAAAAACAACCCCCCAAAAATTGTCTGTCCGGTTGTTTAACTCATGACATTTGTTTAAATCAGATTGCTGGAAGACATTTACATAGTGCAGGAAATTGCCAGGAAATGTCACAAAGAATTAGGGGGGTTTGATAGGGCACTGAGAAATGTTGCATTTTTTGTACTCTCTGGCATTTTGGCATTTTGAGGCTTGAAAGTCAAATGGATTTCATTGATTTGTCTTCATGCTGGATGTTCCCCCGGTCGCTCTCGCTTGCTATAGTGATTCTTGTTGTTGCTTCTGCCAAAATGGGCTTTTTGTAAAGGAGGTGAATGGGCGAGTGGGCGGGAGGGTGGGCAGCCTGTTTCATGGGAGCAGAAATGGGGAGCCGCTTTCAGTTTTGAGAGGAGCCCTGGTGAACGGAGCACGGCCACGAAAGTATCAGTGAACGCCTCCAAAATGGCTAATTTGTTGGTTCCAAAGCTGCGATGAAATTCACAGCACCTCGCCAGAGCATCCGAGAGGCACCGGGGCTTCGCATCCATTAGGGGGCACTAGATTGTAATGAAACACTTCAGGTAGAAGAAGAGATGCCCGTGGATATGTGCCCCTTATGCTTACCACATAACAAAGAGAGAGAAGCTGTTGTAAAGATGCAGAAACTAAACATAAAGGAGAATTTTCTATCGCCTCCACTGACCTTCACTTATTCCTCCTTGAAACTCAGTCGGCTGGAGTCTGTTATTCAGAAACATTTCATCTCTGTCCCCCCCTCCTCCCTGTGAAAACATACAACTGAAATAAGAAAAAAGACCCCTGCTGGTTAGGTGTAAAGCCGTTTTGAAAAGGTTATAAATTCTCCTGAACAACAGTGTCCACTCAGTCCCAAAACAAAAATCATATCCACCCGGGATTTGTACAACACCAGATTTTCTCCTTCACACTTCATTATGCCTCCTACTGAAAGCACAGTGTTGCTTGTAAAATATATATCTTGGCTAATGCATGCTATGTGCTAATGTGTCCAAACTGATACTTGGCAGATTTATGGGGCAAAATGAGTTGAATATTCAGGGCAAAAAAAGAGAAGAAGAAAGAAACAGTTCTCGTTGCAGTTCTGTTGCCTGAATAATCATGTTTTGGTTTTTTGTGGAGAAAAAAAATTGGCTCTAATGAGAGGAAAGAGGACAGAGATGTGATCCAGAGCACAATCCTCAGGTAGGATATGACCCAATTGTTTTGATGCATTTCCACTGAAATGCTATCTGACGTCGTTCTGCTTTACACTGTGACTATTAAAGCAGGATGGGGTCTGTGAGTAAACGTCTTCGCTGGACATCTCATCATTATTCCTACATTTATTAAATTAGGATGATTTATGGCTGGTTAGTATGGAGCATAGTATATTACCTAAATGACTATTTAACTGAACACAGGAATTTCATTACCTTCTGACCTCTGTAGTTCAGACTGTACTGCACGAGTGCAGCCAGAGGAAGGCAAAGTGCTGGACTCGTTTATGAGCTGAGTGCAGCCTCGTCCTATGAGACTCTATTTTCAGTTCGCGTGTTGGAATAATTTTATCCTTTATTGTTGTTTATGCCGTGTTTGCCGTGATCTGGGGTTTCTACCTATGTAAAATGTGACGTGATGTTCTCTGACTGTGACAGTGGATTTATTCCTCTCTAACCGCTGCCTATTTGGCACACGTCTGCTTTGTTTTACTCATGTTGCGTTTACATGTGTGTCGACACATTATGGGGATTCAACTGTTTTGTGCATTGGCATAAAGATGTAACATTAGGGTTTGACAAGAAGTTAACAAATTAACATAAGCTAATGCTATTGTACTCTAAACGCAGAGAAAAAAGGGATGGATACTTTTGTTTTTAGGGCATTTCTATGATCACCTTGGAGGCTGTGTGAGCATTCACACTGGGTTAATGTCTGGTTTTAGTTTCATTATGAAGTGTCTACACATTTTGTTTCAAAAGAGTACCATGAAAAGTCCAAAGTCAGCATGTGCGAGTCAGACTTAACACTTGTTTTATTCCCCCAGATTGGCTACTTCTCAAAGACTGTATATTAAAGATAGACATAGCATCTGAATATTGAAGTCACTGTGGAGTAGATTAGGCAGTTAATACAGAAATCTATGGCACTTAGTAAACTCAGTAAACATTTTCCTTGAGTTCATGGTCTCAGTTGTGACTTTCAAGTCCTATTTTGTACATGTTGTAAATTAGGAGGCTACAGCAGGATATGCTTCAGTGAGGGCCCTGTTTCTCAGTCAGAGTCACCTCATGTTTTTCATGCCTGGATTCAAAATGTTTTGATACCAAAAATCATTCAGCTTGACTTTTCACAGTGAAAAAGCACAAAAAAAAGTCTGAAACAGACACGGCTCCAGATGTAAAAAGTGGAACTGGATGGGATTGACGGATAGTTAGATCAAACACTATTAAGGGTTTTTAAATCCCGACAGTCTCAAAGTAATAAAACAACAAGTAAGTACACGCTGGAGCTGTCATCAAAAGGTGACTTCAGAGTGTGTGTGTATAGTTTACTATACACACACACAGTTTACTATACTCGTGGGGACCAACAGTGCTTAAGGGGACCAACATCCTGGTCCCCACGAGCTTGAAGGCATTTTTGAAGCTCCAAATGTGGTTTAAATGTCAGGGTTACAGTTTGGTTATGGTTAGGTTTAGGCTAAGGGTTTACCGAACTGTGTGTGTGTGTGTGTGTCTGTGTGTGTGTGTGTGTGTGTGTGCGTACATGTTTAGACATCTTTGTGAGTACAGAAAATTGGAACGCTATTTTACTTGTGAGGACCACTTGTGGGGACAAAATGCCCATCCGCAGGACTTTGAAGGCATTTTTGAAGCTCCAAATGTGGTTTAAATGTCAGGGTTACAGTTTGGTTATGGTTAGGTTTAGGCTCAGGGTTTAGGGTTAGGCATTCATTTTTTTCATTTTTGAGGATTAGGGAAAGCATTATGTCAAATAGATGTCCTGACTAAGATATGAAAGTGTGTGTGAAATGTTTGTGTAGGAATTCTAGAGGGAGGGGAGCTGTAAAATATGCTGTGTGGTCTTGTCTTTAGTCAGAATGGTTAGATGATCTTGGCATCCAAAGAGTGGAGGTTGGTGGGAAGAGAAGGATGGAAGTCACAGAAGCTTCTCAAGAATATGATTAATGTGGTTGTGGGTGCTTATGAGCAATTTTGGTGACGGATTTGGACACATGATGATCGTGTATGTCTGATTTATCAAAGGTGAGGCTGAAGAACGTGGCTTGCACCCATGAAACAGTCATAAAGTAGGGAATGAGTTACTCACTTGTTTGTTGGACATGTTTGTTCAGCACAGTTCTGATGGGTTTTGTGGCCTACAATAGGTGCTGGGAGTGTAGCACTGTAGACAATGACAGCATCTGATATTACAAAGAGGGGTCATAAGAGGATGAAACACTGTGGTGTCCCATGGAACCGAGGAACAATATACAATTAAATATGTTGATCAGTTTTTTTGTGGTATTTGTGGAATAATATTTAATAAAAATCAAGATTTGGTAAAAACAACAATTCCTCCTGTAGTCTTAGCGACCATATAATCAAAGCTGACACTGTTAATTGTAACTCTTTCTTGGATTACGTCTTCTGATAGACAGACCTGTGCCTGCATGGCCCTGTTGGTGTAAAACTGAACCGGGTTAAACTCTGAGTTTGTGGTGCATGTGTTCTTGGTAATGTGCAACACTGGAGTGCTCTCCCAGTTTACTACAAAGACCTAATAAGATAAATTATGAATTTTCAGACCTGATTTTTCCAGCTTGTCAAATAAAGTGCTAGTACATTTGTGTTCCTCAGGTGTTCCCCAGTTAAGTGATGCACCCAGTCGTCCACGTAGTTTTAAAGAAAATGCTATTCATCGAACTAGACCACATTCTCCCATTGCTACATGGTCTGACATTCACATGCCCATTGTTGCCACTTTCAGCTATACTATATTTCCAACTATAATTTATTGACCTATTTATTTGGATTTACACAAACCCTTGTACAAAACAAAAATACACAATCTATAAAAGCAAGGCTGTCACTGTGCTGCCTAATATAGTATGTGAGTCTAGTCATGGCTCATGACCCTCTATTTCCTTACATACAGTATATTACATGACTATTTCATGTTACTGTTTATAAAAGTGCTTCATGAAAACAAAGGGATATTGATTTATGACACAGGACTGAAGGTTTTATTGTGCATGTATGAATTTTCTCAGAGTTACAGGATTTATGGGTAATAGACTCTTGAAAAGCACAAACAAAATAGGTTATACATCCTTTTGATCACAGTTTCAATCTGCTTATGAAAATGCCATTTTTGTGTAGAAATGCAGCCTCTGGACCCGCACGTACACATGGATGCATGAGAAACACATGAAATGGGAATGAAATGGCACTCAGCATAGCTACACGAACCAATGCGTTATGGATATGTGCTAGCGTTGGGTAGCTCTGTGACTTTCCTCAGAAGTGTGTCTTGAACAGAGCTGCAGATTCATAAGATGAATATAAAGAACTGCACACGCTGAGATGCATACATGAATGAGAATGTCCCCCAGACTGACCATACATAATCAGCCAGCCATGTTCCTTGATTGTTCTCAGCGCAGCCTCTGCTGAATTCAAAGCGTCCTTTTAAGATCCATGGAATTCACCTGGGATGGGAGCGGGCGCAAAAAAGCCCACATTACCTGGAGAGTCATTTTTCAGCCGGGCTGCGTGAGATTCGGTTAAGCCTGCCCGTGTCTCCCAGCCTTGCCCCGAGGTCATGTCAGATGGACAGGTCGACTAGATATGTAAAACTATTCTCAGATCCAGGGCCCGGGGTTAGAGGAGAGAGGTCAGGCATGAACTCGCCTTCTCTCTCAGGGTGACACATCTGCAAGCAGCATTACCTCCGAATACGTATCACATCACTGCCTCCCTTCCCATTTCTCAGTGTATGGAAGAAAGGCTGCTAGTAATTCCACACCTATGTAGGGTGCTTTAATTGTGTGCTGACTGAATATGTATGTGAATCAGCTATGTGTGCCTGTATCCACGACTTATTTTTTTTCTTCTTCTACTTTGTGGCTGTCTCCACCCCACCCACTGTGCGAGCTGACAGGGCTGTTCATTCCACTCTGGATGATGATGTAGATGTCATGAATTTTATTGGCAGCTGCCAATGTTGATACAGCATTATGGAATGAACTAGTGTTTCACACAGTATCTTAATCTAATTTACAAGGCTCCCTGCTTCCTGGGCAGCCAAGGATGCTGTAGGGTTGGCCAAAGTCAAGGAAACAAAGTGAATATAACAGTCAGGATGCCCTTCTGCTATTCATGGGGAAAGGTATCCGAAGGGGGCATGAGAAAATAGTCATGAGGTGAGATATTAGATAAAATTACTGTGCTTATTTAAAGGTTCAGTCAGTCTTTTTTTGTTGTTTTTAATAGAAAAAAGCATATTGTACTCGGTATACATTGTTTAGTGTGTAATCATGTCTTCCAATGGATTGATGCATTCTCGGAAATTTAGAATGAATCAATTAAAAGCCCACAGGAGTGGGTGCCTGTTTGTGGAAGCAGCGAAAAAGGTCCACCCATCTTGAATGCAGTGGCCAAGATTGACATCAGCCTAATCATGTTTTTATACATTGCTAGAGACATATTGATAATGCTGCAATTACTAATTGTCAGGACATTAGCTTGCAACCCTTCCAGACAGCTGACAAGAAGGAGGCTAAACAACAGCAACAGCTGGTTATAAGCTAATGTTATGCCAGCTAAAGTTAGGCTTGAGTGTCCTAAAATCACACTTTCTCGGTGATAAACAGCTTGATTACATTAACAGACCATATGAGAGTTTATTCAAGTGTCCAAGTCTAACAATGTTAGATCCACGTCAAAGACAGTTTCACTAACAGAGGCTAACAGCAGCTAACAAAGTCTAACAGTGGCAAAAACATTAGCGCTTAGTAATAGAAAAGTTTAGGATATCCTCTACAACTCACCTCAGTGTCCTGTCATCGACCAGAAATTAGCTTCACTGTCTAATCGATTTGTACGGGACTTCTTTCCCAGAGTTTTGCAGCCTTCTCCAGAGTAAAACACACACACTGACAGCTGAGGTAAACAGCGATGTGACAGCTTACACTCACTGCAAAAGTGCCCACAGTAGCTAGAACTTGAATTTACTTGAATTGGGAGGAGAAAGAAAACAGAGCTCAGCTGCCTACACTGTACAATTTACTTACAATCAGTAGTGAGATTTTACAAACTGTACCTCTAAGTTTCCTTTTTTTGGCCCATTTAACAGTTACCTACAAAATTGAGTCATCTGCAGCACAAGCTTACAAGAAGTAGTATGTCATTGTATACAAAGGGCACACAGACAAAGGGCTGAAGCATGCAAACTGTCCTCATGTCTTTTTTTATTTTACATATGAAAGGACAACAGCACTTCCCCAGCATCCCCTTCATGACATCATTGGCCATAAGCAATTACCAGAAAAGGCAGAGTGCCCTGTTGTTGTTTTGTAAATCCTTCCTTTGCCAGACATAAACCTAAAGACCACATATGCTGCTGTCTTTTCAGCAATTGTTGTCCAAACACGTGCCGCTTTCTTTTTTCTTGGTGTGTGTCTTGAATCAATTAATACAGGAGCGTTTAAGCTGCGCTTATGTCGCCTCCCCACCTTCTGTTTTAAGATAACTGGGGAGCTTTTAATTTTGAACCACTTTCTAATTGTGATGCGTAAAGCAACTGACAGGCAGGGAATGGTTGTTATTTACAGGTGTGCCGTGGTGGGGATAATTTGGTATGCGAGCTAGTGCAGCTGTAACAATGCAATTTCCTTTCAGCATCAGGGTGATTTCCTCTTTCAGCAGCCAGTGTCGGTGTGACAGAAAAAAAACAGAGTGATAAGGTTGCCTCTTGGAGGCATTTAAATTGAGCACAATGACCAAAGTGAAGCCAGGCCTGTGCATTCAATGTGCACAATGCAGTCGTCTTTTTGGATTATTGGAATGTTCACATGCAGGTACACACATATGGACACTCCAACAAAACGAATCGCTGGATTCCTCATCACAACAACCCATTGTTTTATACTTGTTTTGTTTCGGGGAGCATTTGGGAGCAATGAAGAATTGGAGAGGCACCAAGGGGAGGACTGTGGACGCATTTGATCCTCCGCCACCGGGGTTGCATGTGATTACAGTAGTAAAGATCTTAATGAATACACCATCTCTGGGACATTAATGGATTCTCTCTTGTGCAGGAAAATCTCAGAGCACAGTGTACCTAATTATTGCTCCATGTCTCTGCTTCTCTGGAGGATCTCTGGGTTTAGTGGCTTTGCTGAGGGGAAATTCAAGATGAATTGTTGAGGGAGATGATTGAAGTGTTAATTCACTTTTTTCATGAATTTAGAAACTGTTTTTTAAAAATAAATAAATAAATAAAACCAGCAACTTTTATAATAACAAATTTGTCTCTTTGCTTGCTTTGATGTGAAAAGCGCAGTCGATAACAAGGTTTTTCCTCTTATATTTTTAGTATAAGCAAGTACAATCAAATAAATGGAATTAGTCTTCTATCCCTCTATCCTTTTTCTTCCACTTATCCAATTCGGGACCGGGCGGGTTATCCCAGTTGCCATAGGGAGTGAGCTACACCTTCTTCAGGTCACCAATCAGTCCCAGGGCTAACACAGGTAGCGGCAACAATTCACAATCAAACCCATGGGCAATTTAGAATCGCCACTTAATCTAACCCAACTGAAATGGGAGGAAGCTGGAGTACTCAGCAAGAACCCATGAAGACACAGGGAGAACATGCAAGAAGAAACCAGGACTTTCTTGCTGTGAGGACTGTAGTCCTCACAGCTCAAAAGAATAATCCTAGGGGAACACATCACCGTAGTTCCCCTAGGATTATTCTTTTGAGATGCAGACGTGTATTTTATTCTGTTTGAATGATTAGCTTTCATAAATAGACAAAGTGGGTGGTCTGATCTATGCTTTTTTGTGAACATGAGCAAAACACATGTTACTTTCAGAAGGAAAAAGAGAAACAGATTTTTGGGAAAAGGTCTAATCAGTGCATTTGGCAATTATTATACAATATCAGATAATAAGCTTGGCTGGAGTTGCTGGGGTATAACTCCAACAAAGAGTGGGATGCTAATGTTTTGGAACAGTCAATTACAAGACAGTAACACAAGTGGGTTACATTTGTAAAGTCTGGAAAATTATCCAACAAAGTCAAGTATGTAGTTAAGTTTGCAACATAGCGGCTATCATCAGATATAATGTGTTAATGAAGAACTACATACAGAAATACTTCTCATTTTAACACTAAGTAAGAGCAAACTGATGGTTTTGGGAATGTCCTGCTCAAAGCCGGGATTTTAATCCAATTACAATGTATGGAAAAATGTAACGTCTGCAGGAAAAATCTTTCAATAGGAGAATAATTACTTTAGCAAACTAGTACAGTAGAATAGTAGCTACATTATTAATATTGTTGGATAAATATAGATGATTCTAGGTTTTTATAGGATCTTTCAATGATTGACAGAAATATCAGGTGTGTTCTTGTCTAGATGCACTGGAAAAATCCTTTATGGGATGTGCTTATGATTATAGCATCAAAGAGTCGAAAACAATCATCCAGCAAATTTTAACGCCTTCAACATTTTCATTTGGGTTTTCTTGTTTAACACCCCCATTTCCCCCCAGTCAAGCTATTTCCGTGTTGACACTCAGCTGTGGAGAAGTGGAGCGCCCAGCAAAGTCAGTGACCAGGTTATATTTGGGTCAGTACAGTGCTCTGGCACAGAGGTGTGACATACCCACATTGTACCAGAACTGGCACGCTGCTGTGAGCGCCTCAGCTGCACTCTGCTACCTCGATTTACAGCCCACGTCTGAAGTGCGATTCACCCGCATGGAAAATCACTTCCCCTACAAACCCCCCCCCCCTTCCTGCTCTCTCTGTCTGTCAGTTAGTGTGTTGACATGGCCCACAGAGTCACCTGAAGGGAAAAAACTGAATCTCCTGAGTCACTGCTCCAGTTCTTTTTCCAGACGTATGACGATGTGCCAAGACATCAGCGGTTGGCATTTCTCCCATTGCTCGCTCCACCTGTCTTACATGCTGGAAGATAAATGCCATCCGAAGGGTATGATCATCAAAGTGGTCATTGGCTAAATGCTACTCTTCCCTCAGTGTTGTGGGGAAGCTTTACTTATGAACGTACTGAAAACCTGCCCCATACTTTAAGGGAATAAATCATTAAGGTGCTCACGGTGAAGCCCAAATCTCCTGATTCCTGAGTATTGTGCGAGAGCATGATCGGATCTAATTGAAAATGGAAATGAAGAGGAAAAAGTCGGGGAGGTAAGCACTGATGCTTCCCTGAGGACAGTGATCCACAAGGCAGCAGCCTTGGTTACATAACTGTTTTCCCTCCGTTCCCTTGGCAAGGAAAAGAAAATACACATGCACATTCACACACACACAAACGCCAACCAAAAGCCATTAAGACTAAGGAAATAACAGAGAGTCAGAGGCTGTAGTCAGTAGAGTGTCCCTCAGAGAGCGCTTAGCCTGCAAGTAGCCATTCATTTAAGTTATAATGAACCTGAAACCACACTGGAAAATGTGTCTTTATACGTTCTTGTAATGTTTAATAATTCTTGAGGAAAATTGAGGTTGAAAATTGAGTGCTGATAGAAGCAGAGACCGTAATTTAGTGAAATATTTGGACAAGATTTAGATTTAACCTCTTTAGCCCCCTTGAATGATTCACATTTAGTTCATCAAGGCAACACTAACATTGTTAAAGACACCGAGACTTTTAAAGCTGCTGCAATCAATATTTCTATAATAACAGTAAAGCATGTGTCATGTGAAAAAGACACTAATAGTGGCAAAACCTGACAGCTTGCTGACTGCACTCAGTTTTATGGCACCATAGAACATCTAATTGCACTTTTTCGCAGAAAGACAAAGTTAGTTGTGAACTTCATGGCATGTATGCATAGATGTAGACATTGTTGCAGTTACTATTGAGGCTTCAGAAAGCTCTAAAAGCACACTTCTGTTTGTGAGGGGCAGCCAATCAGAAAAATGTTGGACTGTAGGAGGGGCAAGGGCGTCAAAAGAGCTTGTTTAAGAAAGTGGAATCGGTACTGTAATACTCGGTACTGCAAAAATTTCCCCGTTGTGGGATCAATAAAGTCTTATCTTATCTTATCTTATCTTATCTTATCTTATCTTATCTTATCTTATCTTATCTTATCTTATCTTAATGGAGTCCACCCCCACAATGGAGCCAGACCCCTGGCCCATGGCAAATATCTGAAAGCTGAGTGTATGTATCACTTCTTCAAGTTTTGTTTACTGCAGCCTTGATAATTCAGTATAGCTTCTATTTTTTCCTATGTTAACATTTGTTTTATCTGACTTCATCTCCAGCTTTTGTAACAAATGATCTCATTGCACCTTCTGTTAAAAAAAAATCAAAATATTCCTTCCAGGCAATTGATTAATGTTGCATGCTGGATTAGGTAATAAGTTTCCACTGACTTTCCAACGATGGCTTTCATACAGTAGTTATAGTAATACAAACTTGTATGTGTGTGTGTGTGTGTGTGTGTGTGTGTGTGTGTGACCTTGGCCAATGGACACTCCCTCTGACTCACAGGTCTAGTCACTGTTTAGCATGTCCTGCTGGGCCACCTCCACCCCCGTGTCCAAGCCCTATCTCCCTTCCACCCACTCACCCTCCAGCCCTTTTCACGTCCTCCCCCTCTTCATCCTCAGATTCATGACTCACACTGCCAGTATCCTGTGACACTCTCAGGATGACCACAAAAGCACCCCTCACCCATCCATCTCACTCTTTCATTCTCTCTCTCTCTCTCACACACACACACGCACACACACACACACACACACACACACACACACACACACACACACACACACACACACACACACAAATGCACTCACAATCTCTGCTCACAGACTTGTGTTGTGTTCATTCCCTGGCTTAGTCAGCCTCAAACCCTGCTGGGAAAGAGAAGCCAGGCAAGCCCCAACAGAATGCTAATGATGTCATTAACCTCTGGACTCTGGGGTCACGAGAAAACTGATCCTTTCAAGCAAAGATCATGTCACTCTCTCACTTACTCATTACATATTTACCATTAGTCATGCTCACAGGTGGAACACAAAAACTGGTATATGTGAAAACAATAAAGTAATAAACTAAGGAAGTGCTTTATTGCAGCCAACATAATCAGTGCACTGATAACCGGACTGGGCACTGAATCTCTTCTTTGGAGCCTCAGCTACTTACTTACTGAAATGTGCTTTCCAGATCTGAGAGGATTTTCAAGATGTGTTTCTACTACACAAGATTCAAACGAGTCAAAAGGAAGCTGACATGTATCTAACATGCAAGGCTTTGCACATTACAGCAATGGTGTAAGGCCAACACAATATGTCAACAGCTAAAATATTACCAGTATCTGGAGAAAAAAAAATGGTCTCAAACTACCATAAAGAAATACTGCCCTCAAAGCAGAGCATGCTCCCTGCTGGTAAACAGGGTTAAATCTGAAGTAAGGTAGCACTGTGTTTCTGTGCATTACATGAAAAGTAGATATGTTAGACAATTAAAATAGGAGAAAATAAACAATGTTATAGTTTCTTTTATATAGATAGTTTTCTTATCTTCCTTTTTTAAATTTATTTTTATTATTTTCGATCAGCTTTTTTCTTATTCTATATAATTTTTTATTTTATTGTGCTGCGTATTATTCTACTTTTGACGATATGTGTTATATACAGAAGAGGATTAGGGCCACCAGAAAAAAAAAAAAAAGAGAGGGCATGTCATTTTTTCTTCTTTTCCAGAATTCTGAGAAAAAAGTCTGAATTCTGAGAAAAAAGCATTATAAGATAAAAGTCAGAATTCTGACTTTTCTCTCAGAATTCTGGCCAATGGCCCTAATCCTCTTCTGTAGTTATATGTTGTGTTTAACTTCATTTTAACTGCTATAACAAATGACTTTTCCAACTTTGAGATAAATAAAGTGTATCTATAAAGTATTTGCAACACCCCAAATAAAGATCTTTGATAAGCTTGTTGATGAAAAACTACTGACTTTTTAGTAGATAGACATATAAATGTACTTGTCTCTAAAGGACTTTGGGTCAGCTTGTGTTGTTTAAATGTGCTATAACCTATAAATGAAATAGACGTTACATTCAATACAAAAAGGTTCAGAGATTTTTTATAGTGCATGTTTGAGGTGTATTGTTTTACACACTTCAGTATCCTACATAAAGAACTCAGTATCGCTCATAGTAGTATCGATAAAATACCAATATCAGCGCTGGTATCGATATTTGAATTTATCTGCCCACCTTTAAATAAATAAAGAGCAATGGATAGTGGAGAATTTGTGTATTTCATGCCATAATCTGAGCAGAAAATATATTTTTATTCCCTTTAATTCGGTGAAAATAGTCTACATGTAGAATTTACTATCATATTAAAACTCTTGTTTAACTAAAAGCTATTAAAGGCTACAATGAGCTCAACTGCCATACTATGGAGTATTTTCTGAGGCATAACAGCTACTTTACAACCATTAAGCGTATTTGGAAAATGTGTGAGATCGTTTTTATAAGCTTTTCTGCCCTTCTCCAAAATGAATGCCAAAAAACTACCAGAGGATTGCAGATGAAGCCAATGGGCAGGTGTTTATGTGACACACATGAAAGCGTGACAGTGTTCTGACATGCTTGATCTATAAAAACATCTCCAGGTAAAATCTTTATTTAAGTGTGGGAAAGTGGCATTTTCTATTTTTTATTTATTTTTTTGGACTGTAACCAAAAACAGAATAGGCTTCCGAGTGTGCGTGTACACCTCTGCAGATTAGCACCATCTGATGAATATGATAGGTTTTCACATGCTGACTTGGATCTATATTAGCACCTACACCAAACAGTGCACCTACGCATAGATTAACCTTCAGGACAGATTGAGGGCATTTTGACACTCTGATTTTAGCTGGTAGCTGTCCTGCAGTCCCACTGAGTCCTATCTCTACTGTTTCAGGATATTTATAGAATAATAGCGGTCAGAGGAATAGCTGGGGAAGGGGATTCTTCTGAAATGGTTACCCAGAACAGCTGGCCAGATGTCACACACACTGGGTTATGCACAGGCTCATGCAGACACTGACATACAGAGAAGCAGTATTTACACTCCTGGAGTTACACATAAAATAGTAAAAATAGGAAAATGTTACACAAACACACAAGCTCACAGTATGTGAGCACACGCACACAGACACAAAGGAACACAGCAGGAGGAAGAGGAAGTGCTTGCCAAGGAGGTGGGAGATGAGTGGGCACTAAGTAAACAACACTTAGCGCAGGAAGTCCCTATAGGAAGTTTTACTCAGAGGAAGGAAGTGTGTTTGGTGTGTGTGTGAGTGCACGGGAAAATATGCGGAGGAGGTGTGGATGTAACACTGTGGGTCCAGCTGACTTTAAAACCACAACACAGTAGAGTAGATTCATTTTCTATACGCTAGCCTGTATCCATATCAGAAGAGCCATATGTCCTTTGCAGGGTGAAAGCAAGTCAAGGGAAACATCTGGTTTCTTTCAGCTCCACTAACTTCACCCAGGTTATATAAATTTAAGCCACTTTGTTAATAAAAGATTTAAATTGTAGTCATTTTTAAATGCGTATCCATATGTGAGGCATTAAATGTGCCGCCGCTTTGAAAAGCTCAATTATATCATGGGCAAGGGCAGAGATAAGCCAAGGTAAGACTGAATACAGCAAGGTGAAAAAGTCTATTATGGAGGAGCCACCTCAATATAGTTTTTATTTCACCTTTCTCCCTTCCTGTCTCGGAGCATGTCGGGCAGTAGAGTTACATCATTTTTTCATTCACTTTTTATTTAAGGCTCTTTAGAAATATATCAAAAGGCAGAGACTTTACCATGGGTCAAACAAAAAGACTATAACATGTTTTTAAAGTAGAAACTACCAAGTGATGACTCAGGTGTCGCTTTTAATTTTCCAAACCTAAAGAACTTGTAAGCTATCCAAACAGTGTCTTCACACTTTTTATTTGGTAGTTAATGATTCTAAACGCAACCCTACATATACATACATACCCCAACAGAGGTCGATTATCTTGTTAATAATTTCACCTCCTCACTACGTACGACTCTGGATACTGTAGCTCCAGTGAAAACTAAGGTCTCTAATCAGAAGTACCTGACTCCGTGGTATAATTCTCAAACACGTACCCTAAAGCAGATGACTCGTAATCTGGAGAGGAAATGGCGTGTCACAAATTTAGAGGATCATCATTTAGCCTGGAGAAATAGTTTGCTGCTTTATAAGAAAGCCCTCCGCAAAGCCAGAACATCTTACTATTCATCACTGATTGAAGAAAATAAGAACAACCCCAGGTTTCTCTTCAGCACTGTAGCCAGGCTGACAAAGAGTCAGAGCTCTGTTGAGCCAACCATCCCTTTAACGTTAACTAGTAATGACTTCATGAACTTCTTCACAAATAAAATTTTTATCATTAGAGAAAAAATTACCAGTAATCATCCCACAGATGTAATATTATCTACAGCTACTCTTAGTACCATTGATGTTAAGTTAGACTCTTTTTCTCCAATTGATCTTTCTGAGTTAACTTCAATAATTACTTCCTCCAAACCATCAACGTGTCTTTTAGACCCCATTCCTACAAAACTGCTCAAAGAAGTCCTGCCATTGATTAATTCTTCGATCTTAAATATGATCAACCTATCTCTAATGGTCGGCTATGTACCACAGGCCTTCAAGCTGGCTGTGGTTAAACCTTTACTCAAAAAGCCATCTCTAGACCCAGCAGTCTTAGCTAATTATAGGCCAATCTCCAACCTTCCTTTCATATCAAAAATCCTTGAAAGAGTAGTTGTCAAACAGCTAACAGATCATCTGCAGAGGAATGGTTTATTTGAAGAGTTTCAGTCAGGTTTCAGAGCTCATCACAGCACAGAAACAGCTTTAGTGAAGGTTACAAATGATCTTCTTATGGCCTCTGACAGTGGACTCATCTCTGTGCTTGTCCTGCTAGACCTCAGTGCAGCGTTCGATACTGTCGACCATAATATCCTATTAGAGCGATTAGAACATGCTGTAGGTATTACAGGTACTGCACTGCAGTGGTTTGTATCATATCTATCTAATAGACTCCAATTTGTGCATGTAAATGGAGAGTCCTCTTCACACACTGAGGTTAATTATGGAGTTCCACAGGGTTCAGTGCTAGGACCAATTCTGTTTACATTATACATGCTTCCCTTAGGCAGCATCATTAGAAGACATAGCATACATTTTCACTGCTATGCAGATGACACCCAGCTCTATCTGTCCATGAAGCCAGATAACGCACACCAATTAGTTAAACTGCAGGAATGTCTTAAAGACATAAAGACCTGGATGGCCGCTAACTTTCTGCTTCTTAATTCAGATAAAACTGAGGTTATTGTACTCGGCCCTGAAAATCTTAGAAATATGGTATCTAACCAGATTCATACTCTGGATGGCATTACCTTGGCCTCCAGTAACGCTGTGAGGAACCTTGGAGTCATTTTTGACCAGGACATGTCCTTCAACGCACATATTAAACAAATATGTAAGACTGCTTTCTTCCATTTGCGCAACATCTCTAAAATTAGAAATATCCTGTCTCAGAGTGACGCTGAAAAACTAGTTCATGCATTTATTACTTCCAGGCTGGACTACTGTAATTCATTATTATTAGGATGTCCAAAAAACTCACTGAAAAGCCTTCAGCTAATCCAAAATGCTGCAGCAAGAGTACTGACAGGGACTAGAAGGAGAGAGCATATTTCTCCTGTTTTGGCTTCCCTTCATTGGCTTCCTGTTAAATCCAGAATTGAATTCAAAATCCTGCTCCTCACATACAAGGTCTTAAATAATCAGGCCCCATCTTATCTTAATGACCTTGTAGTACCATATCACCCTATTAGAGCACTTCGCTCTCGCTCTGCAGGCCTACTTGTTGTTCCTAGAGTATTTAAAAGTAGAATGGGAGGCAGAGCCTTCAGTTTTCAGGCCCCTCTTCTGTGGAACCAGCTTCCAGTTTGGATTCGGGAGACAGAAACTATCTCTACTTTTAAGATTAGGCTTAAAACTTTCCTTTTTGCTAAAGCATATAGTTAGGGCTGGACCAGGTGACCCTGAATCCTCCCTTAGTTATGCTGCAATAGACGTAGGCTGCCGGGGGATTCCCAAGATGCATTGAGTTTTTCCTTTCCAG
Source organism: Perissodus microlepis (assembly GCF_051167445.1). Taxonomy (NCBI): domain Eukaryota; kingdom Metazoa; phylum Chordata; class Actinopteri; order Cichliformes; family Cichlidae; genus Perissodus; species Perissodus microlepis. Next base: position 7,035,944 of record NC_140469.1, read on the forward strand.
TCACCTTTCTCACTCACTATGTATTAATAGACCTCTCTGCATTGAATCATATCTGTTATTAACCTCTGTCTCTCTTCCACAGCATGTCTTTTATCCTGTCTTCCTTCTCTCACCCCAACCGGTCGCAGCAGATGGCCGCCCCTCCCTGAGCCTGGTTCTGCCGGAGGTTTCTTCCTGTTAAAAGGGAGTTTTTCCTTCCCACTGTCGCCAAAGTGCTTGCTCATAGGGGGTCATATGATTGTTGGGTTTTTCTCTGTATCTATGAAGCGCCTTGAGGCGACTTTTGTTGTGATTTGGCGCTATATAAATAAAATTGATTGATTGATTGATATTAATGGATATTTTTACAACACCCATTAATATGTATATATTATTATATTTGAACTTGTGTCCATCCATTCTCTTTCGTTTATCCTTATCAGGGTCTGCGGGAGCTGGAGCCTGTCAAGCTACCATAGGGCAAGAGGTGGGCTACACTCTAGAAAATGTCGCCAACCTGACGTAGGGTCAATATTTTTAAACTTTAGTAAGTTTATTGTTGTGTGGTCAAATAATTATTTCTAATTGCTTTGCCTGTATTAACAGTGTAACACCATCCATTAGCCTATTTTAGCCTATTTAGCTTTAACTTAAATAGGCTAAAGTAAATAGGCTAGCTAATTTTATCTAATCATTTTGCTTTTACGTACTATTTTAGTGTATTCTGTGTTTTTCAACCATTGATTGAAGGGAATTCTTTTAACCGATTAAGCTAACTATTTCAGTAGTATACCATATAGCTAAAAGCTAAAAACTGTAAGCTAGCTATTTCAATCGCTACATTTAGGTATTTTTACAACATCAACTGAAAAGCAGATATAAGTGCAGTTGAATGTAATTATCCCATGATTAAATGAACAAATCAACGTTTACAGTGATTAACCATTTACCTAATACTTTTTAAGCAAGCCATTTTTTGTAAGCCGAGTCCTTTTACTGTTTAGAATTAACCATTTAGAGCTTTATTTATTTATAATACATTTTAGCTACAAGTTTAACCCTTTTAGCTTTTTTCTTGCCACAGTGACTAGTTTAAGTGATATTTTGGGCTGTAAAGGTGTGTATTCTGTGTAAGAGAAATTACACAAAAAGTGTGTTTTTGAAGTTAATTTTCACCTTAAAGATAGTTTTTGATGCTTACATTTTTTTTTACCTCTTCTTTTTAATTTAGCTAAGCTTTTCTACAGCATCCATGCAATCCCTGGTAACTCTACACTGCTGTAGTATGTGTGTATTTCTTATTGTCAGGCAGCATCACTCTCCATGCTTCCTCTCCACTCCTCCTCTCTCCTCTCCATCTTCCACTGAAGTGAGATATTGTATTTCAGGCAGGCCATTTCTCACTGTCAGTAATGCACATCAAATCCCACAAGTAGGAGGGCTAAGAGGTTTGATCGCCTATAATGCCTTTACCTACACTAAAGGCTTAAGAGAGGAAATCACATTCAAAGTTGCTGCACACCACACATCTGGGTCTCTGCTGGCTTTCAGCTGCGGGATCAAATAGAATCCAGAGCCTCCTAATCCATCTTGAGCTCATTTACACACAAGTGGCGAGTTTTGACTAATATTTTCCTTGATATTTTGCCACGACAGAATAAGAAATAGCTTAAAGAGGTCCAGTCTGGGTCTGGTCGGGAGTTATTTTGAGATTCTGACTGCATGTGTGTCTCAGGACCAATTGTGGTATGATTGGGTGGTAATTTTGGTACGGTGATTTCTTTTCCATGGTGTAAAAGCTGAAGAATGTGCTGCGGTGACATGAGCGGTAGTTTCCGACTCTTCTGCATCCTCCTGCTCGAGCGTATCCTCGGATGACCTCGTATGCCTGCTGAAGACATATCTGCACTCAGTGGAAACTTTTCAAAATTAATTCATTGTTTTTAAATCTTAGAGCATTCTGTTCAAGAAAAAACAACTACAGCATTTATTTACAACACTAAACACACAAATACGCTTAGATGTACTCTAGACAGAGGCTATAATAGCAATCTTGCCTTACACTGTTACAAACAGCTCGTCTGACCTTCTGCCTGAATGCTGCTTTGGGGAAAAATAACACACAACATTTTCTTACTCCCTTCCAACTAGCAGACACTCGTGTCTTCCACGCAGCGCTGCCAGCTGTACAGTTTCTCCTTCACGCCTCCTGAGCTCCTTTCCCATCTTCAAAGCCCCCGTCATGACACCCGAGCCCAGCTGGAGCGCACTAGATGGCACTGTTTACAACAGCACGGAGCAGCAGAGCAAACACGCCGTCTCCCAATCCTTTCACTAATCTAATAAATTAGATTGCGCATTATACAGTTTGTAATTACACAACCACAATAAACACAGTTAACAATGCACATCAGCTCCGATTTCCACAGCTGTTAGAGCATTAGATTGGCAAAGATATGAAACAAGATATCAGATATGGCAATCAATGTGAAACAAGGGGATGATAAGATCAGTCACTATTTTTTTTCCTCTTTAATGGCTCATAATGTCATTAAATCTGACTGCCATTATTTGCAAATACATTTAGCTGGTCCACAGGGGCCGTTTAATGAAAAGTGCAGTCTTATCACGCGATGCTGATAGCATTTGTATAAGCTGGATATTACACAGCTTTGATGCATCTACCTGCTTTACCGTTGCACTCTGCCTCTCTCTCGGTTTATCTCATCCTCACTTTTCCCGCGCTTGTTTGTCTGCAACTTTCTGTCTGTCTGTTTATCTGCCTCCTCATATTCCTGGATCTCTTTTGTGTCTAGGCTTGTGGGCAGGTTTCTGACAGGGGTTGCTCTGGTTGAGCCTTCCTCAGGCATCAAAAGGCAAAGAGAGAGACAGGCTCTGTCACATTATGCGGGCCCTCCTCTCCTGGCTTTGATTGAGAGTAGTGATCCAAAACTGATGCGGAGAGGAGCCGGCGCTCACCTCTTGTCAACGGCGGATGTTCTCCACAGGCAGACAGGCGAGCGGCAATGACAACGTTGGATACGCTCAGTGGGCTCTGACAACCCCCTTCACACTTTGACACACTTGGTGATATCTCACTCACTGCCATTGTCTTAAAGAGATATCGGGGAGACACGTGTTAAATTTCGGCTGCATATAGATTCTTTACTTTCACTCTGGGACTGGATCTAAAAAAAACAACCCTTTTTTAAAAAAAATCAAATAATGCTTCTTCGTAGTACAAAAACTCTCATGTGCAGCTTTTTTCCTTGTGGGATAAAAAGCAATCACAACTTCAGTATCCTCTAATATCCATCTGTGCGTAGTTACATAACTATTTATTTGATTCCGCTGCTGACATCTGTGGCATTTTATCAGTAAAATGAGTCAGAATCTAATCAAGGCCATCTCTGTGTGATGCAGAAAGGGGCTTACTTTTATTCCACTCTGTAGAAATTTCACTTTACAAGGGAGTTCACCAAATGTCAAATAAAAGTCGGGGCATGTGTAACTACGGTTCTCCAATTAAACGCGTTCTGTTGCTCAATTCTGTGGGTTGAAAAAGAAGTGTGCAATCTCCGCAGCCAAGGTTGAAACGTGGAAATAACAGAAATTGTTGTAACGAGATTTTTGTGACTTCAAAAGGCTCAAATTTTTGGTGACTTCTCAGAGCCTCGGGACACACACACACACACACACACAGACTGGTGTTTTACCCTAACGTGACGGCTTTCATTTCTTTTTTTTGACATCACATTTAAGTGACCCCCCCTCCCCCCTCCATGCCCACCCCAAGCCAATACAATTTGCGTGTGTTTATCTTGCAGAGACTCATTTTATAGCTATTCCACCACGCACCATGAACCCCAGCACCACATATTCATAAAGCAGCCATCTGCGTGAAGTGTGCATTATTTAAGGAGGCATTGTCAGGCAATGTGGCTGCAAGGTGTCATTACCATGTGTCAGACTCCCCCATCGCGCTGCCACAGCAGGCTGATGGTTAAAGGAGTGGACTCTGTGAGATGTCCCCGCATAGCTGCCTTCAGATCTCAAGCAAAGTCGGGGCTTGAGACTTTTCCAGCACCAAAGTTGACATTTCATATTAAAAGAACATCCCCCCCCCCCCTTTTTCCTCGTTTTAACAAAAGTTTTCTCTGCAGCTTCTGTCTTGCAGTCCTTGTGGTTTCTCCATCTGTGGCCCCTGCATGGCTGTACTGCAAGTGCTTTTGTCTGCACTTTTCTTTCTGATGATTCTTAACTATAGCACATGTTGAGATCATTAATTTCAAACCCTGCCAAAACCACTTCCCACACATGCATGGCATTCATTCCTCCCGTCTCTCTCTCTCCCTTTCCCCTTCTCCCGCGTACACGCTCTAGCTTCACAGCGACACAGAGAGCAGCAGTAATCCTGTTCCCTTTTCAGTGAATCAAAATCACCATGTGGCTTTGTTACACTAGACGCGCAAGCTAAAGCTGAGAGCCGGATTCCTATTGCCTTATACCATAAAAAAAGAAGAAGAAGAAGGAAAAAAATGTGTTGCTCGCACAGGTTTGTGAACAGAAAAGAAAGAAAAGAGAAGAAGAAGGGGTGAGGATTTATGCAGGCAGCACTGGCAGAATTCCCTCACACCTCCCTTGTTACACCTAACATCGCAAACCTGCACCGTTTCAAAGCAGTGGCAGATATGAAATATTCAGCAGTGGTATTACTATTACAACACACGGTGGAGGGGAGAAAAAAACTGTGCATGCTCTCCCTGCACACTTTTAATTTTGAACACTTGATGATTATTGGTTCAAATAGGACTCGCACTCCACAGCAGGAGCGGCTGCCTGTGGTACCGAGGCTGCATTTTTAACGAGTTACCCCCCCTTAAAAAAAAAAAAAAGAAATCTCATGAGTGGGGGCAGAATGAAAGAGAAAAATAAGGAGAGAGAAAGAGACACTGAGAGGGAAAGTAAGAGCAATCGGCTGGAGAATGTGTGTGTGTGTGTGTGTGTGTGTGTGTGTGTGTGTGTGTGTGTGTGTGTGTGTGTGTGTGTGTGTGTGTGTGTGTGTGTGTTGCAGACAGCTCTCTGGCATTGCAAATGCTCGCTGGTCCTGAGCAGAGCTGAGCTGGAAGCCTGCTCAAAGCCCTTCACCTTCACAGCCGGGCTGGCACGACGCATTGAGCATGGCTGGCATAGCCCGATGTTTATCACACAAAGGCACGATCAAAGAGCGCTGGTATCTGGCTGCACCACTTTCATCTGGGTTCCCACAGCTGACAGTAGCATCCGTGGGGGGCTCTCCTCTTCTTCTCCTCCTTTAATGGTCTCTCTCTCTCTCTTTCCCCTACCTCGCTATTCTCTCTCCCTTGCTCTCTTACACATTTATCACTGCAGAGAGGGAAACTTTATTGAAATTCCATAGCCAAAGAAAATTCTCTCCTGATCAATGATGGCTTTAGAGAGGAAGCCTGGGAGACGGGTGTTCCTTAGCTCTTTGCTCACAAACTTTCCCTTCAATGTTTTTTTTTGTCCTGTTCTCTGTAAGCCAATAAGCTTGCATTGTTCACATTCACTCATTGTTTTCTGCCAAACCATCAGAAAAGCAAACTGTATCTTCAAAGACGTTCCCATGACACGCACGGTGCTGCTTCACCACATGGTGAATGAATTTCATGGGGGGTTGCGGTGGTGGTGGGTGGTGTTTGGGGGCTTGCACATGATGCTTGACAGTTCCAGCAAGAAGTTTGACAACTGGTATTCACTCTCTGTGCAGTTACGGCAATAACAGAAAAAAGGAGTGGAGATTTGAGCTTGGCTTCACATTCAGGAGGTTAGCTGTGGTCGGCATGTTGTGCTTATCATTCTCTAACCGTAACACATGGCTTTATGAATCAGACATGCTCCTGGAAGAACAACTCTTTCCAATATCTGATACAGACATTAGGTATTCCCTGCATATCTCACTTCCTCCACAGGAAAAACGTTAGAAAGCCCAAACAAATGGCTTCAGCGGTCACGTCAAACTGCCTCGACCGCCATGAAAAACAGTTACTCTTCATCGGACGCCGGCAACCCCTGCGCGACTGTCAGGAAATGCATCTGGTGTTCCTTTTTTTTTTCTTCCCCAGAGTATGTGTGTAATGTGTGGCTCCTGTTGTTGCGATCAATCCCAATTTAACAGACACCGACTGAAAGTCAACCTTCGGGGAGCCATGAAAGCTGACAGGTGAGAACTCACTGCCGTCTCCCCGACTCACATCAAAGACATGGCAACAGTGGCGGCTTCAGTGGAAGACGAGCACTTTTAGAAAGAACAAAGAGACTTGGAGAGAGGAGAGCAGGACTCGTCTACTATGGATGGCCGAGAGGCTGAATAGCAAAGGGGCATGAATACTAAAAGAGGATCTGTTTGACCTCATGCAGATTTTGGAGAATTCAGACTGAGTCTAACACATATTCAATATATCGTTGGCCGTATAAGAATAATTTGTTTGACAACGAATTTGGATTCAAGTGGATTTTTTTTTCCACCCCATTTTGCTCCAACTCTTTGTAACAACTAAAAGCATGTTAGATCTGCACTCCTGCTATTCTTGTGCAGTCTGGGAACTGAGCCAGTCCAAGTGATACTATAATCACGTGTGGTTTTAATTGCCAGGTCTTAGGGAGTGGTAATGCATATGTGGCAAAAAAAAGATCCCCGCATAAGAAAATCAAGTCTTTAACCTTGTTAACGTGCCCGTATGGTGTTTTCTATGAGCTCAAAAGACTAAACAAAGCAGTCATTGTCATGACGTTTTCACCTTGGAACTGCAGTGTTTACCAATCTCAGGCAGAAACACAGATTCGGACCGTAAGGAGACAACCTGTCAGCATGTGGGATTTGGTTAACAAGTCAGAGGTGGTGTTGCAACAGCAGTCTGGCGAGGAAGGCTAGCTGGTCCAGCGGGCATGTGGTTTGGAGGTTAGCTGAATAACTCGAAGCCAGTCAGTTAAATCGAACAATAGACCTTTATTGGCTGTTAGCAACATAAGACCATACAAGCCAGGTCTCCACGGCTCTGCTCCGTCCATACATACATGTGCGGGGATGGGTAGGCGTTGGTGCCAGCCCGTTACAATGGTGAGGTCTCTCTTGGAACAGACGCACAGGCAGAGCAGCATGTAACTGCTGCCACACTGTATTCACACACACTAGGAGACTCCCCCCAACTACTACACTAGTAGGGCAACACCCCCTAGCAGTGCTAAAACACAATAAGGGTTGTTACAGCGTGCAACAAAGTCCATTTCTACTGCTTTTGCTGCTCTGCTCTCTGTTTCACCTTGTGTCTACAGTAATTGGCTGCTCTGCTCTGTGTGTGTCATGAGAACAGACAGCACAGACTAGATACTTTAATTTTCACTTGCTGGTTAGATGTAAGCATTAAAAGGTTCAGGTAAAGAGTACTGTTGGACTTGTACATGCCACAGCATTAAGCCTGGACCTTGAACAGTTACACTTACACAGTACATTTGAATGTGATCCCAAACACCCATATGTGATGAGTTGGGAGCGTCACTCACACTCAATGACAATGATTCTTCACTCTCATCAACATGAAGCAAGAATTTTGAGTAAAACGCAAGAAATGAAATCAGGTTTATTTATCCAAATAATTAATCACAAAGGAAAATATGCTGAATGTATGTCAAGTGCCGTTGTACATCCATTCCATCCATTCTCTTCCACTTATCCTTTTCCTGAAGACTATCCCAGCTGTCTTAGGGAAAGAGGCAGGGTACACCCCGGGCAGGTCACCAGTCTGTTGCAGGGCTAACACATAGACACAGACAACCATTCTAACCTAACCCTAACTGCATGTCGTTGGACTGTGAGAGGAAGCCAGAGCACCTGGAGAGAACCCACACAAACACTGGAAAACATGCAAACTCCACACAGAAAGACTCCGGCCTAATAATGGAATTGAACTCAGGACCTTCTGCTGTGCTAACCACCATGTTTTTTAGCACATGCATTAACGTAACCACATCACAGTACCAACTCCAAAGGTCACCTTGCGTGCATGCATGAGACTGCAGTGTTTGACACCATGGTAATAACTGTGACAGCCGCAATCGGATTTCCTTTGACAAGCAGCTTTTCACCACAACACACAAACAGTGTAGAAGGAAAATAGTTTAAATGATCTATCTGTGGATGCACTTTTGAGTGGCAACTGCGGTGAGCCATACCCTGCAAATTTAATGTGATCATCCACACAGTAATGAACATCACTCTGTATTTCGCCATTTGACAATTTAAATTACAATGAAATAAAATGAGAGGTGGAGGAAACATGAGAGTAAGTCTCTGTTAAGGAGAAAATCTGTGATTTCTTTTTAGGGTTAGTGTGGAAAATATCACCGGTAACAAAAACAGGATTTGATTTCATTAAAAACACTGACTATCTTAACTATATAATCAAGGTATTAAAACATGATTATTAGGTAGTGTGGAAACAAAAAAGGAGAATTCAAAAAAAATGAACTGGGTCACTTACTGTACAGCTCTCAGCAGCAGTCTTAACCAAACAGTTATTTCCCCCCCCCCTTCAATAAAACCTCTGGAAAGCTTTGCAATCACAACCCCATTGCACTCACTTTTTATTGTCTACCAGCTGTTGGAAAACTTTACACTCTGAAGGAGAAGAAAGAAATGGAGAAGTCCTCCTAGGACCCATTTGTACAGCTCCAGCAGTTTAAGCTGCCGTCTCTGATGCCATAGCAGGTGTGCGTCCTTTGTGGGCTTCACCTTAATTCAACTTTCAGAACAACAATAATTAATTCTGGAAGGAAAGAAAAAAAAAGTAAAAGAAAAGCACAGATGAGTTCTTTTATTTCGAGGCTTTGTGAGCCTTATATTTCATTTTCCCGTTGAGCAGTTCCCACCCAGAGGTCTTCACACCATCTTGCCGCACAACCTGCCAATACCGTGCATGTACAGAGCGAGAGCGGATCGATACACTTTCAGGCACCGGCAAAGCTGCGAGTATGTTAGTGAGAACAGAGATGTGAAATTGCTCAATTCGAAATGAGGTCCGTCATGCCGGCAAAACCCTGAAGGATATAATGGAATCCGAGCGCTCCGATTCCACCTTTCTACTAAAAGTCATTACACCAAAGCTAATTAGCAGTGCAATCAAAGCTGAACCAAGCAGAGTTGTTACTCAGCTACCTGCTTATTGCTGATTTGTCTGCATATGCACCCGAGGCTGATGTGAGATCTTAACTTGGAGCACCTTTAAAGCAAAGAGGAAACGCTGGGGTCGATAGGTAGGTGTCGCGCACTATCGGCCCCCATCTGATTGGCCGTTTTCGCAGCTCCGTTTCTATCTCTGGGTCTTGTCCAATCATTAGAGGCCAGTATATCTGGAGTAGGAAGTAAAGATTGTGGGCCATTTAGATCTCTTACAGATCTACTTAATGCTGCCCATCGATCGTCTCTCCCTTTTAAAAACAAATGGACAACTCTGATGGTCCAAATAGCCCTTTTCCCAATTACAGGCTTGGGTGGCTTTCAATCCTTGTGCAGAAACACTCCGGCCTTAACGTCAGATAACTGCTTAGTGGCTCGAGTGCGATCCCTTCTTGTTGGCGTTGTATCGAAAACACAGAAATACACAGCTCCCTTGTGATGCTGGGGAAACGAATCATGTATTTTCCGTCTATTCCATTAAGAAAATCTTGTTTTGAGCCATTATGGTTTCGATGTCACTGTATCAGTATTTAGATCAAAATGAGGATTAATATGCTGCGCGCACACTTCTTTTAATAAAGAGTAATTCGGGCTAAGATGAGAAATATTGAATTTGAGAATATAGGGCGCACACGAAAAAAAAAAACCCCAAACAATTCTCTCTTGAAGCTGCAGACCTGACCTCTCTTTCCAGTCAGGTGGGGCTCTAAACACCAGGACACATGCTGTGTTCTACTTAATCTTGGATGAGGAGCAGCGGGAACAGAATCCAAAGAAGGGATGAACAGGGAACTGGAGGAGAGAGAGAGAAGAGAGCTGCTGTCAACAAGCTCTTATGGTGAACAGATGTGGGGGAACTCCCTCACTACTCCTTAGCCTGGAGCCACACATGCACACACACACCCACACACATATGTATAATGTAACACACACTCGAGAGGAGGAGAAGCAAAACAATGGTTTGGAGTAAAATTCCTGGGATGGCTGAGATGGTTGTGGTAGATTTTGCACAGAAAGGCCAAATTTGGAGAAAACCAAATGGGATGTTAAAGTGGATGGTGGTAAACATTCAAACAAGTTCTTATTTATTTATTTGTTTTTTTACGTATCTATTTAACTCTGCGGTTTTGTAAGAATTCCAGTGTCAGTGAGGCCAGAATTTGTTCGAAGAGCGGTCTACATGCTTGATTTATCCTCCTTCCCTGTGCAGGACGGCGTGCCTTATTTGACAGCGAAGCAGACATAAAGCAGCTGCCTCTGCGAGCAGCTTTTAGAAAGAGACGCTATCGGTCAATGGGCCATACTTTAGTCACGTCGCCGAACTCCTGCTCCACTCTGAGCAAGCAAGCAGCATTTACTGTGCATTTATCTTCACACAGAGCTAGTCTTGCGTAATAGTATGGGCCTGCAAAATTCCATCTGTGCTCTGATTTATAGGCTTGTAAGTGAAAGGTAAATTTGGCTGCACAGCGCAGCTATCGAGAACGTCTTTCAAGCGCTGACGCTTCTCTTTTTTATTTTCAGGCACCTACCACTTACTCTACATGGCGATGGAAATATTTAGTTTTCTTCTCTGTTTACTGTTAATATTATGTCTAATTGTATGCTATTTACATCTACGTTGCTGACTTACTTGAGATAAAGAGTCACTTCAAAGCACCGAGGATGTTAACGTTTCCTCTTTCCCTGAGGGCTCCGTATAGTTTGTTTGTACAGTTGTGAATATACTGTTGTTATCAAGTGGAGAGCAAGAACATTCAAGGTGTTTATTGTGATCAAATCTGTCTTCCACATGTTACTGTTATTACATCAATACTTGTGTGATAGGATCGATATTTTGTTCCATTTGTGGTCACTAAATTTTGTTCAATGAATACAATTCTTTGGAAATGAAAAAGTCTGAACTTTGCCACGTCTATTTTATTTATAGCCGACAGCAAATTTACACAAGTGCATTAGAGACGGGCATATTTACATTCCAGCTGTTCAAAACAAACAAACAACTAAAATACATGAAAAGCTGAACGGTTTGATTTGTTGTATGAACTAGTGATTGTGGAAAGTAAAACTCATCTCATAAATCATTACAAACTGTTCTACCATACCTAGAGGAGGGCTGTGTCATAGCCATATAATTATTTGTCAGATAATTTTATTAAATACACTCCTTTAAAACTCAAAGCACAGTCAGTTCAGGTCAGTGAAGGTGAGTCCAAGCCTTCTGTTTGCTAGTTTATCAATCAAAGTGTCGACATCTCGACTTAAGCCTTGATAAAATCCAAATACTTGAGTGCTGAAGCTATGGACATGTTGTTTTCATCTTTGCATCTGTCATCATCAGAGTCAGAAGGACATGTGTTTTGGAGACTGCAAAAAATGCAAAACTATGGTGGCTCTAGAGGCAAATTACGTCATCAACGTATCAAAGTCAGTAGACGTCATGATCTGAGGATAACATCTGTTTAGAATCGCATATCTAACAGCACTGCCATACTTGCAGTAATGTAGCAAAAAACGAGAAGAGCAGCACCAAGCTAATTTAAGCTTTTCTGATCAAATCTGGATGGAGAGAAAAGGCAGTTTTGCCAAATTTCGGCGCTGTCGCTTTAAGCCCAGGAAACACTGAGCTAGCGATTCCTGCTGAGCTTTGTTTCACATAATGTGGATTGAAGTGTAACACTGCAGCAAACAGGATGTTTGACACTAATTATTTATTTGCTTACCTGCAATTCCAGATTACGCAGGCTAACCTGCACTATTGCACCCCCGTTGTTCGACCTTGGCAGAAATCCATGCACGAAATTGGATTACTTGCAGTCGCTGTTTTTTTCCTTTTTTTAACCCAAGTAGCACTTTCCACTCTTTTTAAGGATAAGTAAACATTTGGTCAACACATCATTCAACCCAAATATTTTGTTTAATCATTAACCTAATTTCATTTTTTTTTTACTGTACCTTGCAGCTCGCCTGTGCTTTTCTTTATTATTTGCTGGTTTCATCATTATTCACTTGACAAACAGCAGCTATTAGTCAAAGAACGCTCTGCAGGCCTAGATTAGCTCTAGAGGCTTTCATTACCCTTCGATTCAACCACCTTGATTACTTTCAATTGGTGTGAACACCTCATTTTCCAGCATAATCTAATTCAATATCATCTCATTTAGCAGCTGATAGAATGAGACCCGAGATAATTTGTTCAGTTTGGTATCGCACTGGGATTAAATGTTTGTCTTACAAAGTAATGATAATGTGCTGAAAATATGAGCCTCCATTAATTTTATGTCTGTGCTCAGACAGGTCTGCACAGGCTGCATACCAAAGGTGTACTGAAGACAGACATACCTACTATAATGTGACCTGATATGAGTCAATGACTCATTTCACCTCGGGCAACTTTGCACATTGTGACAAGGGCTCAAAGTATGTAAACAAGTTTTCAGTCTGTGCAAATCTGGCCTATTATCTAAGGACTGCTGAAGATTTGCCTTGTTGACAACTGTTTGTTTCTTGACAGAAAAGTGCACAAAGCAAAATCACTTTGTGGAGGAGGAAAATTCTGATTTGATGTCAGGTTAAATAGCATATGAAGACTTTTTTTCTTTTCTTTCAATTTTCAGCCTTGGAATAACATCTGAATAAATTCTATTCCCATCCTGGTTTAGTTTGACTTGTTGGCTGCCTCTGCTTGACGCTGAAAGAAATAAACAAGGTAACAATGCAAAAAGCAATTCATCATATTCATTCCAGCACCCAGCCTGACCTTTCGGGCATTTAGAGAAAGTGATTGCCGTGCTCGCTGCAGACAAGAGAGGTGACTATCTGTCAGCGCACTCTAATGTCTTTCAGTCTCACGGTGTCCAGACCAGTGGCTGTAGTCAAACTCATGTCCCCAGAGGTCAATCAGTCACCCAGACAGCTGCTCTAAACACAGCTCAGACCTCAGGACAGAAGACTGCGTCTACGAGCTCAGCCAGGTTACCTAACTGATTACACTGACTTTTAGAAACAGCCTGAGCAGATCAAAGAGGAGGAGTATTAAGCTTGTGTTTGGAGCTGCAGGAATTTTATCAGTACACAATGAATTTATCCACGTTGGTAAAAAGGCTCTAATTCAGCATCCTTGCTGTGAGACTGGTAACGTGATGGTTTTCTATTCTCAATCTATATTTGATTTAGTTTTTCAGTATGTTGTTGTGTTTCCTTTTTAGTTGAGCTTCTTCTGTAAGGCTGGTGGAAAAAGGAAAAAAGGGAAATTCTACCATATGCAGATAGCAGATTAAGGATTCTCAAATGTGTGTTATATGTAACTGCCTTCTATAGTAAAATGGGCTGTGCATGACAATGATACTCCAAACATTACCAGGGTACTTGTGTGAAATCCAGTGGTGGTCCTAGCCTGTTTGGCGCCCTGGGCGAACACTCCCTCTGGCGCCCCCCCCCCCCCCCCCCCCACACACACACCACACACCACACACACACACACACACACACACACACAAACACAGACAAAACATATTAAGGATTGTACATTAACATAAAGCTGTTGTACACACACACACATATGAAGAGAGAGAGAGTATGCATAGTATGCAAACGGCTACCAAACAGCCATCATAATTCATCATACAGGGTGGGCCATTTATATGGATACACCGTAATAACATGGGAATGGTTGGTGATATTAAAGTCCTGTTTGTGGCACATTAGTATATGTGAGGGGGCAAACTCCTCAAGATGGGTGGTGACCATGGTGGCCATTTAGAAGTCGGCCATCTTGGATACAACTTTTGTTTTTTCAATAGGAAGAGGGCCATGTGACACATCAAACTTATTGGTAATGGCACAAGAAAAACAATGGTGTGCTTGTTTTCAACATAACTTTATTCTTTCATGAGTTATTTACAAGTTTCTGGCCACTTATAAAATGTGTTCAATGTGCTGCCCATTGTGTTGGATTGTCAATGCAACCCTCTTCTCCCACTCTTCACACACTGATAGCAACACCGCAGGAGAAATGCCAGCACAGGCACCCAATATCCGTAGTTTCAGGTGCTGCACATCTCGTATCTTCACACCATAGACAATTGCCTTCAGATGACCCCAAAGATAAAAGTCTAAGGGGGTCAGATCGGGAGACCTTGGGGGCCATTCAACTGGCCCACGATGACCAATCCACTTTCCAGGAAACTGTTCATCTAGGAATGCTCGGACCTGGCACCCATAATGTGGTGGTGCACCATCTTGCTGGAAAAACTCAGGGAACGTGCCAGCTTCAGTGCACAAAGAGGGAAACACATCATCATGTAGCATTTTCAAATATCCAGTGGCCTTGAGGTTTCCATTGATGAAGAATGGACCCACTATCGCTGTACCCCATATACCACACCAAACCATCACTTTTGTTGTTCCAACAGTCTTGGAGGATCCATCCAATGTGGGTTAGTATCAGACCAATAGCGGTGGTTTTGTTTGTTAACTTCACCATTCACATAAAAGTTTGCCTCATCACTGAACAAAACCTTCTGCGTGAACTGAGGGTCCTGTTCCAATTTTTGTTTTGCCCATTCTGCAAATTCTGTGCGCCGATCTGGGTCATCCTCGTTGAGATGCTGCAGTAGCTGGAGTTTGTAAGGGTGCCATTTGTGAGTAGCTAATATTCGCCGAAGGGATGTTCAACTAATGCCACTCTCCAGTGACATGCGGCGAGTGCTACGCTGTGGGCTCTTGCTGAATGAAGCTGGGACAGCCACTGATGTTTCTTCATTAGTGACATTTTTCTTGCGTCCACATTTTGGCAAATACAACACTGAACCAGTTTCACGAAACTTAGCAAGCAGTTTGCTAACTGTAGCATGGGAGATGGGTGGTCTCGTAGGGTGTCTTGCATTGAAATCTGCTGCAATGACCCGGTTACTGCGTTCACCAGATATCAACACAATTTCGATCCGCTCCTCACGTGTTAAACTCTTCGACATGTCAATGGCTGTGAACAAAGAGAAACTTGTAAATAACTCATGAAAGAATAAAGTTATGTTGAAAACAAGCACACCATTGTTTTTCTTGTGCCATTACCAATAACTTTGATGTGTCACATGGCCCTCTTCCTATTGAAAAAACAAAAGTTGTATCCAAGATGGCCGACTTCTAAATGGCCACCATGGTCACCACCCATCTTGAGGAGTTTGCCCCCTCACATATACTAATGTGCCACAAACAGGACTTTAATATCACCAACCATTCCCATGTTATTACGGTGTATCCATATAAATGGCCCACCCTGTACAATGAGAACAGGACAAATCAACAATTGACAATGACTAATTAATATTAAAATCTGTAATATAATGTATTGTTTGGAGTTTAGTCTGTTACTGTTACTATTTTTACCATTTCTTCTTGGAGCAACTGTAACGCACATAATTTCCTTAGGGATTAATAAAGTATTCTGATTCTGATTCTGATTGTTTCAGGATGACCTGCCATTATCCAATGACACACCTGCTTACCTGTATCTTTTGCTCGTTTCTCTTCCTCTTCTTTTCTCTTTTTTCTAAAGTGAGGACCTGATGGCTTTGAACTTTTCTTGTCCATCTTCCATTGGTTTTAATTTTGCACTCCTGTATGAACACCCATCCCTCAACCCAAGGATCACCACAACATGATCTAACACACCTACACCTTAGTTCACAGATTCACTTTGTCTAAGGTGTATTTCTGGGATTTCACACAACCCAGGATTCAAATCATGTTTACATAATGGGCTTGGATTTACAACATTATAAATGAAATGTGCTCTATTTGGAAGCAGCCGGCCCCCCTCCCCTTTCGACGGGTTGTGTGTGAGACTTTAAATCATCAAACTGTAAATTTTAAATTGTTATTGATCCCTTTATCCCTAGTCCTAAAGTGTATATTTATTTTCTTACTCTTCTTATATATATTGTTTGTTTACTTGCACTGCTGTAACTGGAGCCTCGTCGTCTCATCTCTCTATATACTGGACTGTAGCGGAGATGACAATAAAGTTTACTTTGACTTCAGCAGCAAGCAGGCGCACCGAGGGCTCTCGCGCTCACTTTTCGTGTATAGAATTTCGAAAAAACATCGGTGCAAATTATAAGTCTGTATTATAATGTCTGGTGTTTTCGTGTTTGTTGGTTTGTTTTTATTTTGTTTTATTTTGCGAGTTGGTTATTAGATGCTACTCCAGCCGGTCAGAGAATCCCCCGCCGCCCCGCCCTCTCCTCTCTGTGCTGCAAGCAGCAGGCGCACCTCGCAAACGAAGGGCGCCCTTACTCCCAGGAAATGGGCGACAGAAAACCGATCGGTGCCTATGCCATTCCCAATATGCGCTGGCTGACGTCGGGGCAGCATGAGTACGAGCATTTTTTTTTTTTTTTTTTTGCCGATGCCTGTGATGCCGCCCCCCACCATGATGCCGCCCCGGGCATCGTGCCTCAGTTGAAGCATGACAACTTGGGTATTAACTCTACGAGTTCAGTCCTGAAAAGCTAAATGGGTCGTAAAAAAACCCAAAAATTGATGGTACAAGAAGTTAGCGATAATGTCCAAGGTGCATATAGATAAGAATCATCCAATCTCTAGTTTAAAATTGTATTGACATGCAGTGCTAAAATTTATTGTGTGCAGCTATCTGTAACAGAGACATGGTTTGCAGTGATTCTGCTTCAGATTCTGATTAATTTCAGTTGATTCAACTGTTGAAAATAGTAAAGAAAATATATATCTGTAAGCTAATATATTATCACTTTCGTGACTAAACTAAATGAAAATGAACTTGCAGTAAAGATGAAGAAACGAGAACTGAACAAAGTGGTGGAATGAAAATTAGAGATTAACTACGGTGGCCATGGGAGGTCAAATGCACTGTACTTAGCACTAGTTCCTCCTACGCCGAGCGGCGCATTGGGCAGCTAACAATCTCCATCGACGGCGGCGACTGCTTCAGCTTCGTCCCAGGCTATGTCGTTGGTTTTCTGATCATCCATAAACGTTCGACACCATGTGATCTTTGGTCAGCCTTGCTTTCGCTTGCCAGTGCGTGGAAACCATGTAATGGCGATCTTGGCAAGGCGATGAGAGGGTAGACATAGAATATGGCCCGCAAAGTGGAAGCGCTTTTCGGCAACAACATCGGCTAAGGGGCGGGTGCCTGCTCTTCGTAAGACCTCTTCGTTTGTTATCTGGCCCCGGTTGGAAATTCTCAGGATTTGGCGCAGGCCATGTTGTTGAAGCACGTTCAGGCATTGAGTGATCGCATTTGTTGAGGTTTCATTTGCGTACAGTGCAGTTGGAATGATGATAGAGTTCAATAGTCTGATCTTGATCCTAGAATTCAAGGAGGTCGAGTTCCAAATACGTTGGAGACGTCGAAGACATCAGCCGCCTTCCCTACTCTGACATCGACATGTCGATCAGAGATCCCGTCATTCGAGATGATGCTGCCCAGATATGTGAAATTCTCTACCTCTTCAGCACGTTGTTGGTTGATCATGACAGGAAAGCGGGCACGTGCGTAGCCAACTCGGACTACCTTCGTCTTCTTGCCACTGATTCTTAATCCCACTTTCGTCGCCTCCCTTTGCAGAGCCGCGGTCGACTCTTGGAGGTCTTCCTGAGTCAAGCCCAGCAGGGCGATATCGTCTGCGAAGTCCAGATTACGTACTTCGCGATGATGAGAAGCCCAGATGAGAAACCCAGATTGCTACAGAATCAGCAAACAAATCTCGTGCTTCAAAAACACAAAACTAACAGGAAACAGGGGGAAAAATATCCAATGGAAGTAGAAAAAAACAAAACCTCACAGTACACAGGGGAAGGGTTTTTGAGGAGACAGTGATGTCACTATGAAAGTGATAGAAACCAGAACATGTGAATGATCGCAGTCGTGCTTAAAAGAAGATTCATCGGTGCTTTGAGAAAATGATGCAGGTAATGTGTTTTAATCATATGATTCATATGATACAGTATACACATGTTTGCTATTAGGCATTTACTTTCCCAACTGCTCCTCGAGTTATGGTCTCCACAACAATACATTGTTGTGTTTTGTGAGTTTGGTGTTATTTGTGTATTTTTGCAGCATTTTTTTATTTGCTGATATTTTCTTAGGTTGACGTGCATTTGAGCTTTCAGCGCTGCTTTAGCTAACTGAATTTTTGTTTGTTTGTTTAACTTACACAGATGTCATGATGCATCGTAGATTAAACCCTTGTAACAAGTATTACAGAATCACTGCATGACATCAACATTACTATGGGATGTGTGATTATGAATAAAACTTGAATCTAAAGCTGAATTAAAACTGTTCCCTTATTTGAGCCCACGTTTCAATGTTAGAGAAAACATTTCTCACATTGCTGTTTTGGTCTCGTTAATTTAACCTTTCATTAATTACCACTATCAGGTCCAAATTTTAATTTGTAATTACACATTCCCATCAACTTTAACCCTCCTCTGTGTTAAGTAATAATTAGCTAATGTTAGCAGGCTAGCTAAAATGGTGAGCATCGTAAACATGATTAAGGGAGATAAATTTACACCTGGGAGCTTCACTGAGAAGTGGCTGTTCCAGAACAACTCATCAGCCATTACTCAGGGATACAGGATGGAGTTACTAATTCACTCTCCCCACCCAGATTTTCTCAGCTTGTCTTGGGATTCGACTCTCCAAATCCTCTCCCTTTCTGACACTCTTTATTTCATTATTTTTTCCGCCCTCCTCACTTCCACATTTGCTTTCTGGTCTGCATGTACTCCCAGAGAGTGAGCACTATGAAGGATTACCCTCCCCAAGATGTAATCCAATCAAAAAAAAAAAAAAGGAAAAAAAAGCAGGAACTGATTTCTTATCTTTCTAAGATGCTGCATTTCCCCTCATCTCTGAGAACACACAGCCAGCATTATCAGTCATTTGATTACCCAGTAAAAGTGGATACAGAACAGCAGCGGTTTCAGCCTCCAGAGGCCTGACTTGCACATTGAAATCCAATTGAAGGCTGTACCTTATGTATTTGTTTAAGATTTGGAAATAATTAACTGGGGTAAAAGCTGTTATGGTAGCACAATGGGATTAAACTAGGCATGAAGGGTTTTTTTAGCTGAAGACATTTGAGGCTTGAGAGCACCTTTTTTCCTGCCACTTTAATTTTATATGCAATTATATGAAAAAAAGCATCTGTATACCAAAATGTTTCAATTCAGTGGACATATGGCCATTAGCTGTTTTTTTTAAATACTGCATGTGTGTATCTGCACGCTAAAGCTGCCTCTCGTGCCGAACTTCAGCTCGGGGCACCGTCAGGCTAACAGATGTTGGTCACAGAGGACAGCTGATCCTGTGAACTAAACGCAGTCGCAAACATGTGTTTCTCGGGCTTCCATATGAATTAAACACATGTAGCAACTATCACCCTGACCAATGATAACATCTTAAGCCTCTTAAGGACTATGAAATGGATAATGAACCCAATTCCAAACTGATGGGCTTCAGCAGTTTTGT
This sequence comes from Perissodus microlepis, assembly GCF_051167445.1. Classification (NCBI taxonomy): domain Eukaryota; kingdom Metazoa; phylum Chordata; class Actinopteri; order Cichliformes; family Cichlidae; genus Perissodus; species Perissodus microlepis. The sequence continues at coordinate 7,055,680 of NC_140469.1, forward strand.
ACCTTTTCTCTTTTTTTCTTCTTTTTCTAAATGCAAATTGAACCTTTATAGCTGTAATAGCTTTGTTTTCTATGAGTGTTGATCTTGTGAGTGGGGGTAACTTGACAGGAAGGATGTTTAAGCAAATCCATTGTCCTGCGTTTGACCTAGAAATGGCTGGAGCCTTTGATGGCGGTCTGTCCCGCTGCACTGCCTGGCAGACATCTCTTTGTTGCAAGCGTTTTGCTGAAGTGTCCTGAACAACGCTCGCTGTAATTGCTAAAAAGGTAATTGCGCTGGCAGGTTACTCAGAGGCTTTAGCTCCCCTGAGCCGCACCCTGATCCCTGCATAAGGATGTGATTAACCGCCATCTCCTGTCATTAACTGTGAGGGCTTTTGGCAAGCGGGCTGCTCCAAGTGTGTAATTGTCATATTAGACCCATTGCTTGGTCAGATCAAGTATTGGAATCAAGTTGCTGGTCTGAAGTGGCTGCTGGCACGCCGTGAGTACGAGGCAGAATTGACCGAACTGTTCATTCTTGTTCCTGCATTAATATGTGACAGCCGAGCTGCCGTGTAATGTTCAATTTGCCAGTTTGCTGACATAACTATGCTCTCCACTGTGAGGGAAAAGAACATTTTTCCCTCTGAATGGTCTATAGCTCAAGGGCCAAACATCTTTAGGTTGACTTCCAGTAGTGGTGCTACCTCATAAACTGTAACATTAAAGCCACGGGAATGAATCATTTGCTCGTCGGTACGAGACAGTAAGTGCCCAAAGCAAGCAGCCAGGCACGGGTTCAGAACAAATAAAGCGAAACGCATGTTTACAGACCTGCAGAGAACCTGTCTTTGTTGTATATCACAGTGTAGTATAGATTGCTGCGAAGAGCTCAATCCCTTGGTTTGAACTGGCAGCAGCAGGCCATTGATCTTCCTCGCCTTCTCAGTGCTGTGATGCCTCTGCAGACAGATGGAAGTGGAGTGGAGGCTGGGTTGGGGTGGGGTGGGGGGGCGAGGAGTCATTTGCTGGAGCATGCTCAGAGATGCATATGTTCAGTGGCCTCTTGATGGTACTTCAGAGATGGGCTCAGTTTTGCTTAGATTGCTTGAGGATGGACTCATCGGGGCAGTTAGCATCACTTTGTAGCTGAGAAAACTGAGTGATGTAGGCAAAAACAAGCCTGTTTTTAATGTTGTTTTTTTTACAAGGGGGTCAGGGAGAGGGGAAAGGGCAGCAAAGGAAACTGGATGAGCTAGAGCTATATAATAGATATACACACACAGATACATATATATATATATATAAAGCAACAACAAAAAACAAGCATTTTGTTTACTATGACAGATTTAACACATCATGCAAATATTTCCCTGTGGGGTTTTAATAGGGGTCTAGTCAGATGTGCAGATGAATAGACAGTTTTGTTTCATATCCTCATTGCCATTCTGAGGTTCTCCATTTAAAGGGATTTTGTGTGGAGCAGGGATAATGGAGCGTCAGTGGGGAACCCGGGAGAAGAGGAAGGATTTAGATGTGTTTGAATTGACTCAGACATTTTGTTAAGTGTCATTGTGCATGGCCCGTTTATCAGCCCCCCGACTCCTCCCTGCTTTTCATTCATAACCATCCTGCCGTCTCTTTCATGAGGGACTATGGCAGGGATTTGTGTTTGTGTGTGTGCATGTGTGTGTGGTTTAGGAAAGTGGATAAGGGCCCAGACCAAAACAAAGCCCCCACCCGCATCCACCCAGCACCCCGGTCAGGTCCATATTGTGCGTACGGAGTGAATGATGACGGCATTTACACATATACCAAACACACACGTGTGCAGGCAAGTATGTCCAGCGGGGTTAGAGCAACAGAAGTGATAGTGGCCTTTGCTTCGGACCTGAGAGGCCTGGGTCAGCTGGAGGCAGACAATGCTATTGTGCAGAATGGAAAGATGAAGCAACACAGGGACAGAGTGAGAAGGAGGAAAAGGATGAGGGTGGAGATGCAAATCTCTTCCAGCTGCAGTGTTTCACTAAGCTTAACCCCAACAGGCCGGTTCAAGGGGAGTGTATGGTTTACAGATCCCTAACATCTGTATGTGCCGTGCATCGAAAGAGAAAATGGTTACTAATGCAATCAAGGTCTCATTTGCATCCCATAGCGCATTCACGCTGAGCGCGAAACACGATGCTTCTTTGCAGCCTCTGTCTGCTATAGTGTTTAGAATGCTCGGAGCACAGTGTAACAAATTATTACCCTCTACCACTCTTCTCTCTGTCTTCCTCCTTGTCTCTGTTTCATTATCTGCCCCTTCATTTCACTACAGCTCACACACTGGAGGTTATAGGAAACACTGAAACAGGGTTTAACTATTGCATTAACTGTTTAGGAAGGAAAGTCGTTTTTATACGTAGTACCCCATTTTCAGAGACTCAAATCTAATTGGACATCACCAATTGTTGTGTTTCATGCACTGAGACGCTCTGCAGGACTTTACTGGATCCACTGTCAGCTGCTGCTTGTTTGTGGGACTCTTTGTCTTCAGTTTTATATCTATTGCACTGAGGACTAGAGACTGGTGAGGCCATTGTGACCTTATTTTCCTTCTCCATTAGCCACTTCTTTGTTGCCTTGGTGGTATGTTTGGTGTCATTTTCAGGCGTGCTTTATACACATTACGAGATCAGATCTGTAATTGATCAGATACTTATTTTACTCAGTCACACCCAAATGAATTTATAGCTTTTATGTCATTTTTCTTGGTTTTTGGTTGATGTTCTGTCTCTTTCCATTAAAATGAAACTATCATAAAAATTAGAGACTGTTTATTTCTTTGAAAATGAGTAAATTTCAGCAAGTAATTTTTCCTCCACTGTGTTAGAGAAAAACATCAAATGAATTTTATTTATGTAACACATGCAACCAGATATTTTAAACAAAGACGATCAGGAAATGTTTTAAAAAGGAACACATTGGGGGGGAAAGCATTCATAAAATGCTTTGGAAAAGAGGTTTTGAGGTGAGTTTTAAAATACATTTTTCTGTCTGGACTCCTGGGAGGAGGCAGTTATATAATCCAGGAGCTTAGACCACAAAGCTGTGAGTCAGTGGCTAATCATGGAACCAAATTATGTAAGAAGGCATTACGAGAAAGGGGAATTACACATTATTTTACACACTACTTCATATGTGGGGAGGAAAAATTCAAAACTCTTCATCTCTGCTTGAGGCTCCAGGCGACAGTAGCTTACATTAACATGACACCTGTAAATCTGACCTGTCTTAGTTTGAATGCATTGTGGGTAATGTAGGAGGCAGCTTTTGACAAGAAAGAAGAATGTCTATAATAAAAAGAGACAATAACCCTTTTTCTGCATTGATCTCAATAGTTTAAAACATTTCTGACGTCCTGAAAGAGTAAAAGTAATTAAAATAGCCTGAAGATTTCATTACTTATTAGTTAGTAAACCTTCGAGCTATCGTAAAACTTCAAAGGTCTGATTTGATTTAACTGCAGGAAATGATCATCTTCAGAAGGAACGTTTTAAATGCATTTGTTAAAAAAAAAAAGGAAAACGGAAACCCTTCCTCGGAAAAAACACGTCATTGGTTGAATTCCAAATAAATACAAAGTGCAAACGTAGAAGCAACGAGCCGGTTAACTCATAGCTCGAGTATTTAACATCCGCTCTATGCCTCTGTTAACATTGTCAACAATGGCCACGCTATTGTTATTGTAGGACGCCGAGGCTATCGAGGACACGGCGAACATCCTCTAAGTGTTTATAGTTGCTGGAGTGAGGAGAGATAAATGAGTGGACCTGGATTTCTGCGTGACTCACTCAGGGAAGATGAGCATTTATGAATAGCAACTCGGCCGAACAGCGCGGGCCGCTTCCCTCCTGGGTCGCTCAATAGCGCTGGTCAGCCGCCGTGAGCTCCAGGAAACAGATGTGGTCTGATAAGGGGAGAGGATGTGATAATATACATGCCAGTTGTGTGTGTGTGTATGTGTGTGTGTGTGCGCGCGCGTGCATGTGTGTGTTTTCCTATTGTAAATGCCGTGTATTGTTCTCACACTTCCAGCTGCTTCCCTGTTCCTTTCGACCTCTGGGACAATTTGCTCAGGGCAACGTGAGCAGCCGGCTGTTCTCAGAGAGACCAGAGGCCACTACGACCGACGTTTCTCCCCCCCACACACACCTTTCATACTGGATAACAGAGAGGTAAATCACAGTTGTTTATTCCATCATCTCAGGTTTCTCTCTCTCTCTCTCCCAGGAGCCACAATCAATGTTAACCTGAACTGCGCTGGGTCGCGCCAAGCTAGGCCGCTCAGCAGCTTCTGAAGTAGGCAAACGGGAGGGTTGTGAGTGAGTCCGCTGCAATGTGGCGCTTTGTTATGAGCAGAAATGGAAAAGTAAAGTAAATCGCAGCTGTTTATCTGCATCTCTCAGACAATGTTTGCATGGAAAGAGATATGCCTTTGTGTGTGTGTGTGTGTGTTGGCACCAGCGTTCGCACTTGTCCGCCTGTGATTATTTGCAAGTGCAAACTAAAGACAGGATGAGTCACTGCTGGAGCGATTACACACTGCTGGAGCTATTATAAGGGCCAGAAAAGAAACAGACAGTATGGTACAGAACACGTGGGCCCACACCCACACTGGCACATGTCTGAACTTTCATATTAAGATATTCTGTTGACACACCGCTGCAATTATAATAGCCAGGTTTCATTTATTGCTGATCATGCCGATCACTCCCACGAGACTCCCGCGCGGCTGTTTTTTCTCTGCAACGCGGAGAGAAATTATACTCCCTGCACACAGCATTAGCGGTGCAGTACATCATTTTTATTCCACGCTGGATGCATGATCTCAACCTTTATAAAAAGGTGACCTTTATATAAAATAAGCACAGACCCTCCCTTACATGAAGCTAATTCCAGGCAACATGACGCAGGTGTTAGCATGGAATATCAATGCTGCTATCTTCCCTCTTTTTTCTTTTTTACAGGTTGCAACTTTGCCTCTGAGCGGGGAAACTTTCCCCTTGGTGATATGGACTCGGTGAAAGATATTCCTGTGTAAAATTCATGAATTCATAACTTTTGAGGGTATATTTCACTACTGATCTATTGGGCCGTGATAAGAATTCAAAGGTGAATGGAGCTGGAGGACATCTTCAAAGCGGTCGAGGACATCACAGGAAAGCCAATGAGGCATGTTGCCCTCCTCCGACATCCTCGGAATACATTCTATGTGCCTCTCTGCAATGCGATGCACTGTCAGAGAAAATCAGATGCCATCGCAGCCCGCTGCCATTAATTTGATTTACACTGGGTTTCAGTCAAACTCTGACAAAAAGAAAAGGTGGCGTTGGCAAGTTTTAGCAAAGACGTATGAAGAAGACGAACGTCGATAGCCACGCTCGCACTGAAGGACACAGTTAATCACAAAAAGGCTGCATTTAGCAACGTTAAGGACTAGCAGCCACGTGGGCTCAGTAGTTTCCCCTCTTCCCAGCTTCACTATCAAAGCTAACAGCCTTTAGCATCTGTCAGTCCAAGTGGATAACCTCTGGTAGATACAAGAGGACAAGGAGGCAATCAAAGGTGTTGGTTCTGCTGGAGTTGACAGTGGTCGGCTTCTGGAGGGGATCAAGGCCTTTAAACCTTAAAGCAGGCCCACTCCCCTGTGTGTCCCCTCTTAGCCCCCCTTAAACTAAGCCACAGAGGGGTCTGGTTTGATTTAGGCCCGTAGGGATCTGATACAGCTCTCTTCTGCTCTGCTGGAGGGACAGAAGCAGACAGATAGAGAGCAGGGAAAGGAGGGAGTTAGTCAACATCTATCACCTATCGGTCCATCACTGCAGGCCAGGTCAAAATATTTGACCTCAAACACTTAACGTGAAATAGAGAGTAAAAAAAAAAACATAAGTGCATTTGTGAAAGTATCTGCTGATTGCAATATCAGTGGCAAGTTCCCGCTTTTTTTTATTAAATAGCAGAGAATGCACTTCTTTTCCGATCAGCTTAATCTGAGGATTGTTGCAAATTGCTTTGTAAGCTGGATTCTCATCACAGCGTCGCCCGTTGTCATACTGGCCAAATTTGTAGTTCGTGGTGTGATCAAGGCCGGTCATCTATGCCTCATTGAATTTTATGGCTCAGACCTTCAGATACACTCAACACAGCAATGAGGAAAATATGTTTTACCATTGGAAAAGGCTCTTCCGTGAAGAGAAGCTCCCCGAGAGACATGCAGAGTAAGGTTATGGAACAAAAGCTTCCCTTGCTCGAACGTTATTGTGGTTCATGTCATGTCTGCTTGGAAAGCACACTGTCTACTTTGGCAATCACAGTGGATGGTCCCAGTGTGTTATTCTGGACAGAAATATGTTGAAAACATACTCGACGTTTCCCTGAAACTGGGACATTTCGGCTTACGAGTCGACGAATTTCAAAATGTGACATTTGTGGCCTCCTTTAAGTTAACCCTCGAAATAAAATGCTACACGGAGCCAAGGTTTTATTGTGAGGTGGGAAAGGTGAAGGGTCGCAGGGAAAGGCCAGGTGAGCCCTGCCTCCGGGCCAACTATCTGTCATCATGCAGAGGGGACGAGCGCCACGGCTCAGTGTGCTCAGTCCGCCATGCACACAAATCAAGTCTGTCCACCCGTTTCAAGTGTGCATGCATGCATGGAAACACAAATACATCCTCAACATATAACAGAAGATCTATAATTGCATCTTGGCTTTAGAGCAGGGGGAAAAAATAACTTGAGGCCTGAGCTCGCTGATAATGCTGCGAAGTCACAGGATATTTAAACAAATTGACTTACGTCTGGTTGAGCACGTTTGTCTATAAATCTGGCTCTGTTTTCAGAAGCGTCGGGCTCACTGTTCATTTCCCAACTCCTATGAGAGACATAACCCCCGGAGCTTTATGTATTGAAAGAATGTGCTGAATGCGTCTCTCTTTCTTGCAGCTCAGGGATGCTAAAACGTCCCACCTGCAAAACCCAAATTAAAAAAAGCAAGCAAAAAGCTGTAAAATTTATTAATCCGGTCAATGACACTCAATATGGTGTTTCTTGTACCCGCGACCACTCGGGGGGCTAATGTCTTGCCCTTTATTGGTAATTACTCGCAGCCCGCATCCTCAAACATTACACATATGTGGAATGATATCTTCATATTTACTGTCTGCCTTTTCATCGCTGACAATAAGCCAAGGGAGGAGGCGGTGCGGATGAGCGCAGAGTGTGTGATGTGCTCAATGAGACAAACAGAGAGAGCATTAATTATTCAACGCTCAAATCACAAAAATAAAGATGGCAAAACCAAATTGTTTTGAAAATTTCCTGAGGAAAAAGGAATGTTGGCAAGCCTCCCAAAATGCTGTTTGAAAATGCTCTTTGAAGGTAATGAGGCATGCTTGTGGCACACAGAAGCAAGGAGCAGGGCCACAGCAAAGCAGCTCGTTCTCATCTGGGGCTCTTTTTTGCTTACATATCACTTTAGTAAGGCACGTGTAGTACATTTCTAATGAAGTGCAGGATCACGCCCTACCCACGCTAAGGGCATTTGTGTGTAGAGGAGTTAAAGGAAGTAACAATTCAAACTGATTGAAATGAACATTTTTTCCACCAGGATAAAACTGATATCAGTCTTAGCCCTATTAAAAAGTACATCACTCTATCCACTGCAATGAGCATTGGTGTTGTATTAAACTTATACTGGCCTTTTTTATGGGTAATGAGATATGAGAGAATCTCCTCTCGGGTTGTTAATAATACATGTGAGGTACGAGAGAAAATCATTTTTTTATTGTTTCTCCAAAAACCTTTCGCATTGTGACGATGAAGAATGTAAAGCGCGTGGCTATTAGCCCGGTTTTGGGTAGTAAAAGATAATATGGGCATCATGAAGAATTTATGTGAAAAAAAAAGTTTCAAACTTCAACAATCTTTTTTATTTATGTAAATGGATAGGTTTGGGAACTATGAATTTCCATCAGAACTAACCCCGAGCAAAATAGTGAAACCATAATTGATGTAGCGAGGGTTTTGAAAGAAAAAAGAAAAAGGGTTTTATTCAAACACTCGTAAAATGGTTTAATAACGAATCCCAAGGTTTTCGTCTTGCAAACCGAACCTTGCTCCTCATAAAGGTAAAGAATTAAATTTGTAGGGAAAACAGATCTTTGTGGCTGATGCTTTCAACCTGTATTCTTTTTAATGGCCAGCAGGGCTCAACTCTAAACTTTGTTTAGACATGTCAGACATAAGTTGTGAGCCAACGAGTGCAGTTTCACATCGAGATCCACCCTTCGTTTGGTTAAAGCACCAATATGACAAATGCCCTGCACATGTGACTTCATGATCAAATGGGTGACATCACAGGGGCTACAGCCACTGTTTATGCCCACTATGGTTTGACTTCACCACATTCTCAATCCCAAAGCGTAACATTTTCTGCTAGATGACAAATCGTCGGTATATTACGCTTCCAGCCACCCAACACGTCCCTATTTCGAGTTCAGAAAAATGAGGAAACATGAGAACCGTTTGGAGTGAATCTACAAATGTATGTTTATTTTACTTTAATCGCTTTGGAAAACACTATCTAACACGAGGTAACAAGGTAGTGGTTACGATTAGGGATAAGGTTCGGGGTAAGGCTGGAATACATGGCTGGAACGTGTGTTACCGCGGGAGCGTCATTCTATTCGATTTCATCCAAAATCCGTAGCATAGGAACGAGGAAGGTCACGTTTCGCATTCCCATGGAACGCCTCGGGACGTGACAAATCGTCAGTATATTACGCATCGGGAGTGAGAACTAAGTTTAAGTTACAGTGAATTGCCAAAAGGGTCAGTGCTTTCAAAAATTCAATTCAATTCAATTTTATTTATATAGCGCCAAATCACAACAACAGTCGCCTCATGGGTTAGGGGGTTAGGGTTATAATAGGTGTGAGGTCTTTTTTTTCGCACCTATGAAAAAAATTGTGCGTTACGTAATGATTACACAGATTTTTTGTTACACATTCAGTCGGTCTTTCAGAGGTCGTGTGTGCAACAATCTCAGTCTCTGGGCAATCACTTTCAAGCAAAAGGTGATTGCACAGGTTGCCTGGTGGTAGGCAAATTGTCTCCAGCTACAGCTCTGCAAACGTATGCAAATAAATGCAAATCCTAATTCACAAATGCAGACAGATTGCCAACAAGTTTTTAGCAATCTGAGTCGGTCTGCCTGCAACAGGGGACTGAACTCAGCTGACTGTCATCTGGTTAAATTATTTATTTAAAACAAAGTTGCCAGGGCCGTGTGACATTTTGCAGTTAAATCACAGCTCTGCAGGAACTACATGACTATTTGTGAAGGAAGTTCTGGATTTCTCTGTGACATTTTGGCTGGAATCTGAATGTTAGTAGTTGTAGTAGTAGAAATTCTGCTTATGTAGTTGGCAACAGATTTGCAATTGTATTCAATTCAATTCAATTCAATTCAATTTTATTTATATAGCGCCAAATCACAACAAAAGTCGCCTCAAGGCGCTTCATAGATACAGAGAAAAACCCAACAATCATATGACCCCCTATGAGCAAGCACTTTGGCGACAGTGGGAAGGAAAAACTCCCTTTTAACAGGAAGAAACCTCCGGCAGAACCAGGCTCAGGGAGGGGCGGCCATCTGCTGCGACCGGTTGGGGTGAGAGAAGGAAGACAGGATAAAAGACATGCTGCGGAAGAGAGACAGAGGTTAATAACAGATATGATTCAATGCAGAGAGGTCTATTAATACATAGTGAGTGAGAAAGGTGACTGGAAAGGAAAAACTCAATGCATCTTGGGAATCCCCCGGCAGCCTACGTCTATTGCAGCATAACTAAGGGAGGATTCAGGGTCACCTGGTCCAGCCCTAACTATATGCTTTAGCAAAAAGGAAAGTTTTAAGCCTAATCTTAAAAGTAGAGATAGTTTCTGTCTCCCGAATCCAAACTGGAAGCTGGTTCCACAGAAGAGGGGCCTGAAAACTGAAGGCTCTGCCTCCCATTCTACTTTTAAATACTCTAGGAACAACAAGTAGGCCTGCAGAGCGAGAGCGAAGTGCTCTAATAGGGTGATATGGTACTACAAGGTCATTAAGATAAGATGGGGCCTGATTATTTAAGACCTTGTATGTGAGGAGCAGGATTTTGAATTCAATTCTGGACTTAACAGGAAGCCAATGAAGGGAAGCCAAAACAGGAGAAATATGCTCTCTCCTTCTAGTCCCTGTCAGTACTCTTGCTGCAGCATTTTGGATTAGCTGAAGGCTTTTCAGTGAGTTTTTTGGACATCCTGATAATAATGAATTACAGTAGTCCAGCCTGGAAGTAATAAATGCATGAACTAGTTTTTCAGCGTCACTCTGAGACAGGATATTTCTAATTTTAGAGATGTTGCGCAAATGGAAGAAAGCAGTCTTACATATTTGTTTAATATGTGCGTTGAAGGACATGTCCTGGTCAAAAATGACTCCAAGGTTCCTCACAGCGTTACTGGAGGCCAAGGTAATGCCATCCAGAGTATGAATCTGGTTAGATACCATATTTCTAAGATTTTCAGGGCCGAGTACAATAACCTCAGTTTTATCTGAATTAAGAAGCAGAAAGTTAGCGGCCATCCAGGTCTTTATGTCTTTAAGACATTCCTGCAGTTTAACTAATTGGTGTGTGTTATCTGGCTTCATGGACAGATAGAGCTGGGTGTCATCTGCATAGCAGTGAAAATGTATGCTATGTCTTCTAATGATGCTGCCTAAGGGAAGCATGTATAATGTAAACAGAATTGGTCCTAGCACTGAACCCTGTGGAACTCCATAATTAACCTCAGTGTGTGAAGAGGACTCTCCATTTACATGCACAAATTGGAGTCTATTAGATAGATATGATACAAACCACTGCAGTGCAGTACCTGTAATACCTACAGCATGTTCTAATCGCTCTAATAGGATATTATGGTCAACAGTATCGAACGCTGCACTGAGGTCTAGCAGGACAAGCACAGAGATGAGTCCACTGTCAGAGGCCATAAGAAGATCATTTGTAACCTTCACTAAAGCTGTTTCTGTGCTGTGATGAGCTCTGAAACCTGACTGAAACTCTTCAAATAAACCATTCCTCTGCAGATGATCTGTTAGCTGTTTGACAACTACTCTTTCAAGGATTTTTGATATGAAAGGAAGGTTGGAGATTGGCCTATAATTAGCTAAGACTGCTGATGGTTTATCACCATCTTAATGCACGAAAGGCAATTTGTGGCTAAAAAGTGACAGTGAGTGATCGCAGAGCTGGATGCTGTCTTTCAAGTGGACATTGGAAAAGTTCAATGCACACAGTCACGATAATTTTGGTCGTCTCCAACCGTTTTTTCCCCTAGTGGTGTCTGACCTTTGAAACCGTAAGAACAATAGTGGGCAAAGCTGGCTTTAAACCAATTTCACCAATTGCTTTAGCATTTAAATCATCTGTTTATTCATTTTACATTTGATAAATGCTGGAAAATCCTGAAGGAACAAAAATGAGCATAGTTAGCTTATTTAAACATGTTCCAAAACACAAGGATATGGCACAAGAAAACGGGGCAATACAAAAAAGAAACTATGTGCCTCTTCTTACTCACTAGCGAGAAGGTGTTATGTGAGAAGCTATATATATATTTATATAAGTTACCAGCTAGAACCACTTGTTTAAAGAGAGTATTGTAGGTGAAAATGGATTTTTAATGCACAATCCACACTGAAACTTGCCCATCAAATCTGTTCTGTGAGAAACAGATGAAGAGGAGGAAACCAAATCCAGCTAATCTGCAATGCATTAGCAAGCACACTAACAGTATGTTACAGCCCATTAGTGGTTAACAATGATAGCTGATTTTCAGATGGCACAGATAGCCATTACTGTAATTCGCTCCAGCCTGCGTCAACTCCCCAATGACAACCGTTGCTTCCGGCCCTGACATTAGATCAATAATGCAAAACCTCCTTAAAGTTCTGCCTTGTGGTTTCATTTAAAAGAGCCTCCTCGCAAACTAATGATGCAGGTTAATTGGCTTGTCATCGTTTGAGAGTTTCCTGGGAAAAGGAACAGTAGCTGTTTAAAAAAAGGATGCTCCTGGGAAGTGCCTTGCTCCCTCTGTGTAATGCCGCTGTAGTTTTATTGATGGTTTTTCCATGTCTTGACTGACCACCAAATCGCTTCAGTTGTGTGTATTTTGCTTTTCACAGTGTCAAAGCAGTTAAAAAAAACTGTTTGCCTAAGAAAAAGCAAGAAAAGTTGCTCAGATGAAGAACTTTACAAAAACGAGGGTCATGACATGTTTTTCACGCTGTATGAATCCAAGAATAAATGAATGCAGAAATAATACATGACTGAAAACTCAAGAGGCAGATATTATGTCCATGGATTTCTACATAAGCTGCGAAACTGTCCTTGAGCAAGACACTTAACTCCTGTCTGTTCATTCCTCACAAGTGGCTCAGGGGACTTCAGACATGTACACAGAGACCTGCATGCATTCAGCTGGTCAAACATATGGTCCATTATGTACGCTCTGTCCATACCGTTGTCCTGTCTGCTTTCCTCCGCACAGATCACCCAAGGGGTTAAGCCACCACCTCCATCGATTGCCACCGCTTATTAATCAGACTCTGGGTGGACACTACCAGGCCTCCCATTTGTTAGTGGCTCTCCTACAGGATGCCATTAGAGTGTCACAGTCTCACATTATCCTGAATAAGTCATGAGCAGGCCGGTAAAGCTGCAACTTCCTCCCACATTAGGATAAATGACTTTCAGGCAGGCACATTTCATTAATATGCATGCAAAGAGGACAAGTGAGGAGGAGCGAGGCAGGCGGGCAGACAGACAGAGGTAGAAAGAAAGGCAGATAGATGAGCATTAGGGACTGGGAACAAGCTAAAGTCTCCATAGAGAGAAGGACATTCAAGATCAATTGCTGAGAGAAGATGCAGACTAAGTGCTTTCGTTACGGTGAGGGAGGCAGAATTAAGAGTACTTGGCCAGACCTTGAATTTGGTAGATACACAGCAATATTACTGATAGTGCAGTTAAGGGCAAAGTTTATTTATTTATTTACTTTTGATGTATGGTGAGAACTGGGCAGTGAACTCCAAAATGGTAGCCATACAGCTGCAGTTATGCTCCTTCTTAGACGATCGGCTTCAGAAATCATCTTCCTCCACGCTTTTCTGCCAAATAACATGTGTCTTAGTTTCTCTCTGCCATCCTGACAAATACATTCTCACTTGGCCAAAGATTTAATGTCAGACGTCTCACAAATAAACTCTTATCTGGGTTTGAGGAAAGTTTTACAGATACGCAGCCTCCGCGGCTTAACTTTGGGAGGTCTGGTCTCTTTTATAACGGCGGTCTGTGCTTGAAACGCTTCTTTGGTCATGTGTGATTTCTGTCATTGTAATAGCTTGAGTAAGCACACATAGCTTTACTCAAACCCCAGTTGGATCAGGCCAGTCAGCAACCTATAAGGACCTACTGGGGAACAAGGTCTCGGATATAGTTGTCTGTGTAGGTGACAAGAGATAGATGAAATATCCAGTCACATAACAGCTCGTATGTCGTGTTTTTTAAAAAGAGACTGCATGTGAGTGCTTTTCACCTACTGATTTTTCTTACAAAGTAATAATCATCCAACAACACGCTACTAGGTTTCAAGATTCTGAGGCTGCCGATCAGTTTTCCTCTACAGCGCTCTCTAGATTCAATAGTTTATTGATCTGATTAGTTCAAATCAAATAGAGTTAGATGGTTGTGGCAAAAAATGGTTAATTCATTTTGAAAGCACTGACCCTTTTGGCAAACGGTGAGCAAGGACCATTTCCCCGATGGTTTAGTCCAGCACTTCAGGTGAGGGGGCTAAACTAGCGGAACGGAGTAGGTTAGAGTTGCACCTTGTGGGCTTTATTATTTAAAAAAGAAGCAAACCTCTTTTTCTTTTTTAAACTATTGATCAGAAATGACGTATCAAAAGGGACCCACTCTTTCTAATTTAGTTTATAAATCACATGGCTAAATCCAGTTTTTAATCACCTAAAATCCACGGAGCCACTGCATGTACAGATTTTCCAAAGTGTTATTTAGTGTCCTAGCTTTTAATTGGCTACTTATTTTACCGCATTGTTGACTTGTGTGAAGAACTGCAGATTCATTAGTCACGTTTGCATAGTGCTAGGAGACGCACCCTTGACGAAGTTCTGTATAAACACACCAGACTTGCAGTAAACACTAGAGAAACAGAGCGTACCAGCAACAACTATTATTATACATTTATCAACTTGCCCATGGAATGTTGTTTAGTGCCAGAAGTTCATTTTGAAAGCTGAGGATAAAAGTCTGAACATAAATACTGTAAAGATGAATTCCTCTAACTTTGTAGCTTCACATCTCCCAGGAACAGACTTGAAGGGTTATCAGTTAAAACAAGCGAATCAACCAGACTAGACATAATCATTAAGTAAATAAAGACAGTCCAATTCTGCAACATTTAATGATTACAGTATGTCAGATACCAGTAAATGTCCTTGAAAATACCACGTATAGAAAAAGAGCAACAGTTAGCTGCATAATATGCATCTGTCATGCAGCACCACTGGAATGCAGACTGACTGCGGTTTATTTGGTTGTTATTAACAGATATTTAGTGATAATAGCGCCTCATGGACGACGAGCCTTTCCCCCGCAGGGCCAGGATCAGCCTCTGGAGATAGCAGAAGAGGAGATTTGCAGTGTGAAAATATCACTGTGGCATTTACAGTTCGGATTTGTCAGCGGTGTTGGGAAGGTGCCGTTATAACTAACTTCATCATTGAAGCAGCCTGGCAGGATTTTTGTTTAGAGCCCCGTGGCTTCCGGAGACATTAGAGAGAAGCTTCTTGTGATTTTTCAGATGTTTCCCATCCTGCTTCTTTGTCACTAAGGAGGACATAATGCAGGGAGGATGGAAAAAATGATCATGTTTACAAGAACACGCCTCACTTTTAAGGTGTCTCGGTGTCAGCCGTGACCAGATCCGGGTTTTTGCCTCTCATTTGAATTCGTCCTAATTAAACAACATCCAGCCTAATGAGTTTGTGCTGACTCAAAACACCAGCAGGCAAAGCGGGTGAATCATCAGAAACTGAATTTGTTCGGGGTTAAAAAGAAGCACATATTAGTGTTTAAGTCAGCAAAGTGTTCGATTAAATTTTTTTCGTCCATTTCAAGGCACCAACGACACCTGAGGTCGACGGATGAAGAAACATGGCTGCCACGTGGACCGAGAGAAGCTTTAAGCTCTTTATTAAGGCCCGTTGTTTTAATCAATTTGAAGATGGGAGGGGAGATCTCTCTCTGTTCATCCCACTAACACAACAAGTGAAAAATGCTTATTAGAGTTACTCAGCAAGAGATAATGCGCAAACAAGGACATTGGAGATGTTTATAATGGCGCTTCAGTGCCGGGGTCAGCGTCCGCCTCAAATCAATCAAAAGAGTTAGAATCAAGGGAGCACTTTACAAAAGGCACACACCATCATTTATCTTATCATCTGATGGTGTGCAAAGGTTTTCTTTGTAAACAAATTGGAATGCAAATTGCATTTGTTTGTTTTTTTACCCTTTTTTTTTTACCTCAAAGCTTTCCAGGCTGATTTAAAGCATTGTGTGCATCCTGCAATCACTCACACATACACATGGCTCTGCACACACACACACACACACACACACATAGAGGATAATGTTTTCTGGCATGACAGAGCTGGACAAACCTCAGATGAATGGTCTCTCTCTCCGCCGGGCCTGATTTTCTCCCGGTTGTCGCGCTGCTTGTGTGCGCAAATCAATCAGGCCCCTTGTTCTAATCAGTCCCACTTATATCTCCCTGCAAATAAATGACACTGCTGAGAAGGGGAAATCAATAGGGGATAAGGTGAAAGTCTCCCTGCTTCCTGCCCACAGGGCACAGGGCTGGGACAGAGGCCAGAGAGGGAGTGGAGAACCAAGACGTAGGGAAGATGAAACTAAGCAGGTTTGTTCTTTTGCCTTCCACGTTGAGTGATTTCACTCTCAAATGTCAGTCAATAACCACAGGATTGGTACAAGATGAAGAAATTGAATTAGAGTGTGTGTAGGCCTATATGAGTGTGTTGTGTATGTATAAGGAACAAGTAGGTGTAACTGCAGCACACTGACATATTCTGTCCTTATTGTTTCTTTATCATTTTTTTTGGCATGTAATACAAGCAAATAAAAGGTGACTGAGTTCATAATTAATATTTGTGAAAAATCCCATTAAAATAACAAAACCAGGCCCAACTCTTAATGGTTTTAATGACTAGCTTATAGTTATTTAGACTCATAACAATTAAATCAAGCATTTAAAATAAGATCAGTATTCACAGGCTAGCTAAAGCAGCTGGGAGTCAATCAGTATGCTAGCTGTTAGCATGAAAAACTCAGAGGGATGATTGGTGGTTAGACAAAGGACAAAGGAAACACGGGTATAAACAATTAAAATCTGACGCTAAATCTTTTAACGGGTTATTATTTAAGTGATAAACAGAAGAAAATATGCTTCTTTTTTTTTGGTTTGTTGATTTTTGCTTGGCTAACGCCACATGTGGCTAATATAGCCAGTAAGATAGCAAACCTGAGTGTGTTGTTACACTTGGTGTAGCTAATATTACTCAAGGGATTAAAGTGAAATGAAATTTATTAATAGTGTTATTATAGATTAATGAACCAACTGAAGCTGTGCATAACAACTGGTTTGTTGCTGGTTAGTTTAGTTAAGACTGTTATGGTTTCCATTGATTTCCATTCATTTTTAGTCATTCCTAGTTTTATTTTCTTTCCCTGATTTCTGTGTTCCCATGTTCATCATATAATCTATCAGTTTAGACCTTTATCTAACCACCAATCATCCCTCTGAGTGTTACGATCCTGTCCTTCCTGTTGCGAGTCTTACCCTTATTACTTGCGCCTCTTTTTGTGGTTTCCTGTTTTGATTTTTCTTTTCTGTTTTTTAAATAACAGCCAGTAAAGCTTCCTCTTCCTTGTTTAAACCTATGTGTCATGCACTTGAGTGCATAAAAAGAAGGAAAAATAGCTTTTATTTAGCACTATTTTTAATTCGTAGATCAATACATGATTTTTGATGGACATATCCAGGATTGACGCAAATAAAAAATAAAAAAAAATAAAAAACACTGCCATGTCCATGTGCTGTGTCACAAAATGATGACTCATTAATGTTTCTTTTAGTGATCTGTTTTTGGACAACGTCTGAGATCCACAGAACCCTTTGGCTGTACAAACAATGGTGCTCTTTATGGCATTTGCTGACAAGAGAGAAAAAAAAAAAGAAAAATGCAGAAGCTTGCTAGACTGATCTTCCATTCCTTCCATCAAAGTTGACAAATTTATAAAATTTAGAGTGAAAAAACAAAGTTCACTAAAGTGCACGTTAACTGCCCTTTCTAAACCGAACAGTAACTTCCCCTTTTTTGCAAATGTGCCATAAAAATCCATCAAGGTTTGCCATATCATTTAGTCTGAAAGCAAATTGATGTTGCTGTGTGTTGCTAAATATTTTCCAGTGTGAGTCACCATGTTTACGGGAGTTCATTATTATTATGATTTCTTATTTTTTTAAGGAATATGGCAGCAGTTTTAAACATGTTAATGCTCCAGCTTCATAGACGTTATACAGTTAACTAGCTGGGCTTGCTTTGATGATAGAGTTCAGACTAAATTATGAGGCTTTCGTTTGAAGTCTAGGGATTTGTAGAGATTTGTATGAAAAATAGAAAACTAAGCACAACAAGTAAGGAAATGTATGTATGTCAGCATTTTCCTACTGACTCTTGTTTTTGTTTTGATGCCCATCAAGCGCCAGACTAGCAACATGGATCGTGCAATAGTGATCAGTTGGTGTCTGCACCAAACATGCCACATTTGACTGTTCTGGATATGGCCTGTCCCATAGGGCAAATCAGGCTGATGTTCCACAAAACCAAGTTTCAGCAGGAGTGACCCCTGATGGTACCATGTCCAAACTCAAGTTATAGAGAACAGGGGATGTCAGGTGAAGTGGGCGTCCCAGGAAGACAACACCACAAGTTTCCTCACCCTGTCAGCGTGTAGGTACCGTAGGCAGTCTTGTACAGATTTGCACTCAGTGTTTGCAGGACGATCTCACAGGGAGACTGCCCTTCTCCATCAGGCCTGTTTGCGCTGGTGTCACCAACATGTGCAATAGAACCTGAACATGTGGAGGAACGCTATGTTCAGCGATGAGTTGAGATTCTGCCAACAGCAGCTGGATCATAGCTGGATCGAGTGTGGAGAAGAAGCGGAGAACGCTACGCTGTTTGCAGCACCAACAGGGTAACGGCTTTGTGATGGTGTGTGGCAGAATCTCCTTCACTGGAAAACGAAGCTTGTCACCAATGGAGACGATGGATACTACCTTCGAATAGCAGTGTATGAGCAAGCCGGTGACCAGCATGAGCATCATCCAATCAAATACACAATGCCAAACAAGAGTCAATAGCAGAATAAGGTGTTTGGCATTAGCAGAGAAGATCTGGCAAGTGTTTCATGGGCACAACCCACACACTCAACTCTGCTGCTCAACCCACGCACTCAACTCTGCTGCTCAACCCACAAATGCATTTTTGTTACATATTGACACAATTAAAGGAAAACTAAACAGGATAGGACTTATTTCCAAGAAGCATTGTTACAAAAAAGAAACAAATTTCCTTACTTTTTGAGTTAAGGTTAGAATGAATGCAAACTGAAGGTTTAATATCCCCTTTCCCAAATTAAAACCAACACATCTACACTCACACAAGAGTAAATGACACTTTGATCCAAGATGAAAACAGCTGAAACTTGTAAAACGTCCTGCTATCCTTGCCAGATGTTTCGCATCATAAAAATTAAAAGTAAACCAAGGTGACTTGTTACAATGGCTATCCTGTGGACCCCTTTTAATATCCCTGTATGGCCAACCTTTAGTTTTAGAGATGACCGGGCTGCATGCTGAGAGCTCCAGCCACCAGCTGGGTTGAACTTGCCCAAAGCAGCTCACCAGTCGTTCTCCCAGCTCTCCCCCTGCCTTCTGTGAGCAGAGAACAAAGCACGCCGTGAGTCAGAATGGGATCGAGCCCAGTCCAAGCACCGGGGCCTGGGTTTGGTTAAAAATGCTGGTGGTAAGCCATAAAAGGGCTGGGATAAAACTGCGAGCAAAGAGGAGCCGTCTCCCCTCCTATTCATGATTCATGAATGACTAATCTTTAATGTGAGTCTCCTCAAACACAGTTTATTTTATTATTCACTCAGTCAGTATGCAGCAGCTGGACTTTTCAGGCACCACACCCACGATGAACTCGACAGAAGAGGAGGAGGGCCGTGCAGTGTTTGCGTGGTTTGTTGTGGTTCGAAATGTTTGCTCTGTGCTAATTTTTCATCCGTTGCTTTAGGCCTGAGTGGAAGGCTGAGAAGAAGCGTGCCAGCGAGCAAAAAATTGATTTTCAAGAGTCTCCTTTTTTTTCTTTTTTTTGATGATTCATTTTCTCTGCAGATGTAATTAGAAATGCACATTTGAGATTTTCTCCCAAATAACTTTATGCAAAATTATCCTCTGGTGTTCTCAGCTGAAAGTGACTTTTATTGAATTCGTGCCATAAATTCATTCTCTTCTCATTATACTTTAATAAAATTCAGCAAACAATCTCAAACTCTTTTTTGAGAGAGATAGAGATAGAGATTTTTTTTGTAGTGGACATCTCACACCTTTAAAATAAATATATAAATGTCACAGCAGTGGTCAAATAAAAATAATAACCATATAAATCGTCTGATAGTCTTGGTCAAACTGGATCAGACATGTTCATCTGTATTGTGCAATAACACTAACATGTTCTTGTGGTGTTTAACCAACCACTGCCATGTGCTCAATTGCTTTCTAAGATTAAATTTGGCTCTAGTTACTCATTACAAACATTAAAAGCAAATCATAGCCGTTTACTCTAGACTTTCATCATGTCTGCGTTTACGTTTTATATTGAAAACGAGTCCACTGCTCTGTTTTGTTTGGGGCTTAATGCATTGCTGTTATTAAAGTTATTAAAACTTGAATTTCTGAACAATGTCCAAGAATGTTTGTGCATTTTTCGCTTTTATTGACAGCTGCCCTCAAGCTCCCTGAACTCCACAGGTTTGTGCAAAACCCGATAACCCCCCGTAACCCCTGCGTGATCTGGCAATGTTTCAAAGAGCTTCTTCTGATGTCAGGAATGCTCGGCTTTGGTCAGGCTTTCAGTGCCCCCCATAAATTTTCAGTGGGGTTGAGGTCAGCTGACTGTGGAGGAAAGTCCATGACAGTCAGCACTCCTGTCTCCTCTTTGGTCTCTGAGTAGTTGTTGCAAAGCTTTGAGGTGTATTTGGGGTCATTATGCTTGCTGCGGTAAGAATTGTTTTCCACAAAGATGCAGAGGGTGGGGCAGGTCTCTGTAGAGTGGACTTCTGCTTTTGTCAGCTCTGTGTTTCTCTGTATGTGTGATGCTCCACAGTCTGTTCTGCTTTTCATGTCCTTCCACCCTTCTGTTACTGCCTCTAACCTCAGGCGTGGATTCATTACTAAATGGGAGTATCTTCCAACACGGCACCCCATCTCACCACAAGCCTTTCACCTGGTTTTCAGCCCTAAAGTGGTTTAGAGAAACCACTCACTCACCAATCACTACTAGAAACCTTCTTTTTTGATGGACCTCTGCTTGTTCGTCTCCTGGGCTTAAATACATTTGTATGTACGAAGAACTTATTCTCTATCCCCCAGTGAGCCAGGCTCATTGTATTGGTCTCCTGTTGATGTTTGTACATTTTTATTGTGCTTTGGCTACACCTTAAAATCTTTTAAAGATCTCTGTGTGTTACCCCCTTCAGAAAACGTCAGTCTTGCCATTATTCGGTGGTAAGAAACCCCTTCTCTGCTCACAAAAACAATCTGATTTCTGACATGTTCACTTGAGGCCGATGTCATTTTTCCCACCGAGCTTCTCATCAAACAGCGTTCTCCTGGAAACGTGAGGCAGAGCTGTATTTTTAACAGCCAAACAATAGCAGCAAGTGGATTTACGTCAAGAAACCCCCGATGAGTCATTCAAAAGAAAATTAAAGTGTTGCTAAACGGCTACTTCAATGGAAGGCTGCAACTCAAGGAAATCTCATGTTTGTTTGTTTTTCACAAAGAATTTAACATGATGTGTGCCAATAAGATCGCTCTATTTGACTGCTTACCTGAAGGGCTATTTTATTTTATACAGGACGACTGAAAATGTTTTAAAATGCACAGCTGAATAAGATTGTGTTTAATGCACTCACATAAATACGGTTAGCTCATTAATGGAAAGAGTGGCATTGCGACTGGTAGCACTGGTAACAGAGTAACTCATAATGAGAAATATTACATCCAAACTTTCTCTATTACTCATGTACACATAAATGTGTTTGCACTGACTAGAGCATACAGTAAATAGATATCTGTCTTGGTTTTTAATGGACTGAATGGACGATGGGTTAATCCAGTGAGAGGTTGTTATGTGTACACTCTTTTAACACTAACCGAAATTCATCACAACTTTGCTGTTAATTAACCCATACAGATTAGTCACTAGGAGGATTAACATTAAGCAAATATAGAGATTGCATCGTTAAACAAGCTGCTATAATCTGATTCATATTAAAACCATCAATGTTTCTGAGAGCCATTCACATCCGGGGGTTTTGTGATGGCAGAGCATAAAGCATAAAGTACTGTACCTGAATCAGTCACTTTTCAAGTTCACTTAATAGAAAAAAAGAAAGCTGTACTCATAACTATACATTGATTAGTGTGTAATTAATGATGTAATCCTCCATAATACACAGGAGTGGGCACCAATTTGTGGAAGCTGCCATGTTGACCAAGAAACTTGAATACAGTGGTTTAGATGAACATATGCAGTACACAAAAATGGCAGGAGAAAAGAATTTGTTGGCGTTTGTGTTTTATGGAGGGAAATTTTAATTTGTATCTGCACGTTCAGACTCAAGATATGGAGGTTCATATCTACGATTGAGGAGGGGTCCCCTTCAACAAAGAAGAGAAAACATGAATGCAAATATTATCCTCTTCCTCCTCAACTCAAGCCTCATCTTCTGAATTGAAGTCAGGGCTCTAACACAGGAAAACGTACATACACTTTACTCCCAAGCCAGGGAATACAGCTGAAAATTATCCTATGGCTAAACGTTTATTAATGTACATTGTCCCTGTTAAGAAAAAAAAAGAAAAATGCTAAGTTATTCCAGATGTTGTTGCAATTACCTCTTTTCAGCAGATTAGACAATGCAACCCTTCTGGCTAACTTTATGCCAACTAATGTTAGGTGATTGTTACAAATCACACTCTGATAAACACTTTGATCTAACATCACACGCTAACGCCCACTAACTGCAGCTAACAGAGGCTAACTGTGGCAAAAACCGCAGTGCTTACAAGCACAAACTCCAAATACCAAATTATGTGGATTCAACACAGTGATGATTCCATAATGATATGTATAAGCATTGGTGCACTGGTGGACTCCAACTCCAATAGATGATTGTTAACTGATTAACTGGTGTTTCTAGGTATAAATTTAATCATGAGTGATCGTATTGCTGCCGACAGCTTGCTCAGGCTGTACCCTTTAAAAGTACAGTACTAAATATCCAAATAACAACACTGATCCATGACAACTAATGCAACCACTTACAAACAACTGTGTTAACAAGTTTTTATATACTGTAGGAATAAAAGAGACAAAGCACGTCACCTGTAACTGATGTCACTTAAGAGTCAGACTATGGAGTCAAGCATTCCTCATTTAATTCCTCCATCCTCACATCTATCTCACACATCCTCGCTGGGAGGAGTTAAGATGCGACTGAAGGAAATGAGACGACACGTTAGCATAATGAAAAACACCCTCTGTCAAAGGGAGGCAAACAGGTTACACCCAAAATGCTGGAGTTTACATCCCAGATTAATGACGTACAGGTGCGTGATCGCACACGCACGCCAACTTTTAAACGTGCAAGATGGATTCTTCCACTTTTTAATCACTCTGCTTTGACCCTCAAACTCCTCTCGGTGTAATATGCCGACCAGTTTATTTTCTTTGCCTCATTATGAGGAGGGTTTTAAATAATTGATTCCCTGGATGATTTACTCGATAGTAAATAGAATTGCGGGTTTAAAAAAAATGGAGGTGTTGAGCTTTTTTTTTTTCAGAGATAAATTTAACCCAATTACAGAGTAAATACAACTGATATACAGCATGCAATAATTATAGTTTTAAGTCATTTATAATGCACCACAGTCTTTCCAAAGCAGCATTACATTTAGTTTCTTTAAAAATGTACTTCCTGGAAAACATGACCACATACTGTATATAATCTCATTACATGATTCAAAGTACAGTGAACGCACCTCCCTTAAACAAAAGGCTTGAGTGTTTTTTTCCTTGTTGGCTGCCACTCACGCTGGAAAATGACTAGCTTCCGTGTGTATGGGAAGCGACAGTCAACACGCAAGCTTTAAATTAGCGAGGGATCCCTCCACACAGCTTGAGTAATATCTGAAACATCAGCTGCTAATATCTGATTACAAATGTATAAAGTAAGTGGAAAGAAAAGGAAGGGGAAAGCCAATTTGTTGAAAGCTGAAGCCGTCTAATGCCAAATGCAAACTAATACATGTTAACACAGAAAATAGAAAATAAATTAATTCCACTGAGTAATTTTTTATTCAGTTTTAACTCCAGGAGTTTCTTTGATCTGGATAATTTTGATCATGTAGCTGTTTAATCATGAAATAAGCTCTATTTTTCTTACACGGCCTTTGGTGCTTTACTTAATCTATCAAAAGAGGATCTGAAGCTATTGTTTAGAGCACATAAACGCTGATATATTTACTCCTCTTCCATTAAAGTCATGTTTGCCACACCAGCAAAAAAAAAGCAGTTCGTGAACTCTAAGTGTCATGGATATGAGAGTTGAAATTCCTCTGCTCCGCTCTTACCCAAGAGGATACTTTGTCACTTTGGTTTAAAGTTCTTCCCATGAAACGAGGCTGCAAAGGTCAAGCCCCATCTTTCTGACATCATTATTTCCTCGCATGTCCGGAGCAGAACGTTTTACATGTGCTGGAGCTGGTTTCGAACGGGTTGGATGTGGCAGGAGCGGGGAAGTGGGGTGGGGGGTTGCAGGGTCCTCCACTCCGAGCGGGACCACAGAGGATGCCCGACTTCTTTTCCCATATACTCCAGAGCCAATGAAAACACTGGAAAACGACACGTTCCCATCAGCTAAGCTCGGTGACACGGCGACCTCAGGAAAAAAGCATGAGTAAATACCAAAGGCGAGGGAGGGGTGTTGGGGGGGGGCAGCAGTGGAGCGTTGACTCAAAATCTTTCAAACCTGCAGATGTGGCAGCAGCTACTATTACCAGCCACCTGTGCTTCATTTAGGTTAAATCCTTCATTAGGCTTTAAAAGCTCATTCATTCTCATTTTCTAACCCCGGCTGCAGTGCTTTTGCAGGGCTACCCACTTGTCAGATCCAATCTTTAAGAAGGTGGCCCTGGTTCAAGACCTGCAGGTGATTCATTTTTATGTATTTATTTGTCAGTTCCCAAACACATATTTCCATTTTTCTCATTGTTTGCTGTCGGCTTTAATATACAATTTTGTCATTTATCTGCTGCAGACAGCATGTGGGAAACACCAGTGATGGTGAAAAAAATGCTCAGTGCACGCACGGGTCAGAGCAAGGTGACAGGCTGGTATTACTTCACTATAACCCACAACGAGATAATAATCATCCGATGGTGACGATAAAGGCGCAGGAGTGCTGTTCGATATGTCTTGGAGGGTTTTTTTTCTCACATCACTTATGCATGTCGTACTCTCCAGTTGCCAGAGAAGGACGTTTATTTCAGGAATTTATTGTTGTTGTTTTGTTTTGTTTTCGTCCGCGAGCCAGTCCGCAGCGTTGCAAATGGCCAAATAAGATGTTATAACGATCATGACTGTGGGGCTGAAAAGACCAAAATGACATCCAGATGTTCCTAATTACGCAGCTCCAGCCTTTGGTTTGTTTGTGTTACTACAGTAAGGTCGTAAGTCTCTCACTCCAAAAAAAAAAAAAAAAGCACACAGGGGACTGATGGCTGTTTGCAGGCACTAAATTTAAATGGGACTGAAATATTTACATGCTGCAGTAAGAGCTCGAGTTGGTGCAGAGATCTGTCAGCAGTATAGAATAACGTTCTTTTATAGTTCTGCAGGGGCCGTGGCTCTGTAGCTGACAGGTCTGAAAACTCTGTGTACATGCAGTGTTGAAAAGGACACAGGCTTCGCGCAGTGCACTTTTAGTTAACATTTAGTTAACACTCAACAGAACTGCAGAACTTTTTGGCCTCTTTGAATGCATGCTAAAGAATGCTTTCCACTGCTTGAGGCCATTCTCATCTTTTCTTCTTGAGATTACCACTTTAGCCTTGCAGAGATGGACCAATATTACCAGTCCTCACAAAGTCCTCTTAAAATTTTTTAAATTAATTTATAAAAAGCTTGAGCCACATGCTCTTGTGCATTCTCAGGTTGATGAACAGGATTACGAGTCAATCTTAGTCAAGCTAACAGCTCACGTTTAATATTATAGAGTATTGAATTATGGACTATAACCGCTCTGCAACATGATGCATAGGATAAAAAACATTTTTGATACATTTCTCAGGAACTCAAGATGTATCCTCTGTCAGTGTGACATCGGAGCAATGAAACAATCCCGTTCAACCTGACCTCAACAAAGGAGGTAAAACTGCTGCATGAAGAATATCTGCAGGGTTGTTTTTTTTTGTGTATATTCTATTCTTAAGACGTCATTGTCACTGCTTCTCGGTCTAGGAATTACATATTAGATTGGACTTGGAAAGTAAGAATAAGTCTTGTGAAAGAGTCTATTTTAACCACAGAAAAAACATTTAGCACAATATTCAAAGAGGGATTCTGGGGACTGCACTACTGCATGTTTTTATTAAAACGTCCTATTATGTAGCTATGTAGTGGTGTCAGGTTCAAGTTTCAGGTAGATCTATGCAGTGATTAAAGCTAAGAGACTTTGTAAATAGATGCTTTCCACAGCAGTGGACAACATTAGCAGCGATGCCAAATCGCTCATTTGTAAACCTGGATGAACAAGATCCAAAGTATTTGCTGATGCTTCAGAATATAAGCAGTTGCTGGGAGAGTGAAGTACATTTCGTGTGTTTTTGACCTAAACTGCACTCACACTGAAGACACATGCAAGTGCTTCATCTCAAGCTACTCTCTGCAATGGCTGGGACTCAAACCCAGGTTCACCAACTGTGAAAGCAGCTTTCAAGGCGACTCATCATCCTATTGATAGAACTCTTCTGAAATGGCAAGGCTATGTTTTTGACTGCACTCTTTTCTGGCTTTAAGTTGTTACTTTGAATCTACTGTAGCTTCCAGGTCAGAAAAATGAAGCCACTGCAGAAGTGCCTAAAACCTGAATTCTATTTGACGCACACCAGGTGGTGGTCGCTGTGGTTGTGCTTCAAGTCCGCTTCTGGCTCAGTCGCTGATTTTTGGGTCAAGTTATGTTTATTTTGTGTATCTTGATGGTACCATGTTTGAAAATAGTATGGCTTGTGGTATGAACTTGTCTTGTGGTTAGCCAACAAGTGTGCTGTGTGTCATCCTTCCTGGTCGCATCTGTTTTTTGTAGCTAAGACGGTGACGGCAGAAACGTTTCAAAAGAAGACTTGAGAAAAAGCAGCCCATCCAACCCAACCATCTCAACCATGACCATCTTTACTCTCTGTCATTGTTACCAGAAATCACCTTTCAGAAGCATGATCTTCATGAAATCCCTGTGTTGGTATTGTTCGTGGATCAGCAGAATTAATATTGGTCCAGGACAGGTTGGACATTGCAACTGACCAATCACATTGTTGACCCTGAGCCTAGCCTCTTTAGATATCAGCAAGTTTTTCCACATCACAAACTATGACATCAACATTAATTATAATGGAACAACACCAACACAGAGATATTGGGAGATCACGCTTCTGAAAAAAGGTGTCAATGACAGAGAGTAAAGAAGATGGACTTGGTTATTTTCAGAAGCCTTAGACAACACCAGTCTCTCTCCATGAGCACCCATGAGTTCCATGTATTTACACGTGTAACACGCAGGCTTTAACCTGATTATTCACAGCTATAAATTATAGCTAACTGAGAGACGATTGATCGGGTTCTTTTTCAACTCCTCAGAGTCACGGTTTACACTGCTGAATCATTTGTCACAAAGCAGGTTTGCTCCCTGAGCTCCATCGCAGCTGTCAGGATATTTTTATTTTGCTTTCTTTAAAGGCCGTACCCACGAATATGTTAGCTTTCTCTCTTTCCTTCCTCTCTGTATAAGTTACAGCACGGTGGTTTTAAATTAAAGCCGCAGAAAATCTGTTTTGTCACTTCAACTTGTGATAACTCTTTCCTCTGAAACATGTCTACGCTGCTCGCCTCAAAGGTTACACTGACCTGGAATTACCCTGAGAAGGTTCACTGTAAATTTGCACTGCTGGAAGGTGGATCTTTCTCAGGGAACAGGGAACTTGTTCTGGAGCAAATAGGACAAAGTGTTCTCCTTGGAAAAAAAATGTTCTTGGCAACGAGTCAGACCTATTTGAAAACCATAGGGGATATCCCTGCTCACACTCCTCCACAGGTTAACACCAGAACAAATGGAGGAGTGGTGTGTGTGTGTGTGTGTGTGTGTGTGTGTGTGTGTGTGTGAGGCAGAAAGAGAGAAAGTCCACACCCAGCCACTATCTGCATATCTGTTCTTCTGCTTCTATAAATTCTTCCTCAGTCGAGCCTCGTTCTGTTCATACTTGTCAACTTTCCGACGTTCCCTGTCATCCCTGAGCTATTTGCGCGAATGCATGTAAAAGCTTCCTCCTAATGCAGGGAACAATTAAGTTATCAAATGGACACAACCATTATGTAAAAGGCGGGTTCTATTGCCAACAATTTGAACACTGTCTGCTTCCTGGAAGTGCAGATGAAATGTCAGGGGCACAATATTTCAAGGCTATTAACTTGAGTGCTTTTTTATTCAGTCTCATTACTTTTTAAACAGCATAGGAAGTCACGGAAATGTAATATTAATTTTTACACGGCTTTCATTTTCATTCATATGGAGCTGTTTAAAATTCAGACTTATTCTTTTTTTTTCACGCAAAGGGTTGGTGGGGTGGAGCGGAGGGGGTGATGTATTATTCTATAAGTCACATCCGCACTCGTTTTTTTGTTTTTGGTAGAAAATCAAAGCTGTTGGGTGTTTGTGGAGTGTGGAAGTCATTTGGGTATTCTGAGGTAAACGATGTGACAAACAGACGCGGCACAGGAGCGGATCTCACAATGTAGAGGAAGAATTTGCACATTAAAATACACCTTTCTAGGCATTTACCTGCTTATAATGCATGGAAATACCCTGTTAGAGGAGCAGAAGAGAAAGCCTGGCGATAAAGTTAAAAAACAGAAGCGATGTTTCATTAAATCTTTATTTTGGAATGTAAAAAAACCCAGATAAGACCAATTTTGATCAACCAGAACTCCCTAATTTAGCCCCTAAAGAGATTTTTTCAAATGTGGGGAGCCTTATCATGAAAAATGGCTGGAGACCATTAATAGTTTATGGGTTGAGTTAATGATAGAGATGACTCCTAATTGAGCTCTACAGAGCGCTGCTATCTGGTGGTCCTTTTCTCCAGAATTTCTCTCATTATTTTGGATTTGTGTTGAAAAAAAAGAAAAGAAGAAGGCATGCATAATATTCTCTTTTTTATGGGAAAGATTAATTTATGTTCCAAAAAAAAAGATCCTACTCAGCTTTCACAAACCAGAAAATTTCAATGTCGTAAGAGAAAGATAAAGTCTAAATCAGCTAATAATTCTAAAGCAACGTAAGAAAATGAGTAGATCTAACAGCAATCATCTGTTTATGATACAGTAGGTTGCCATGGAGATTAAGTTACCACATTACCTAAGTCATTTTTCCCTCTTTTGATTTGAACCTTTGTTTTGCAGCAACTGACCGGTCGCTCATGTAATCAGCGTCTGTTGTTTTCCGCTGAGGCGGTGCATTCACACATGCACAGGGTTACGGTTGAAACTTATAAATAGGCATTACCATATGAGCCCGTCATCCGCCTGTTGCTGTGTAGTTAGTTGCCAGCCGCGTCACTACAGTAAACACCAGGTCGCCATGGCAGTAGTCTGACAACAGTAGGGAAGGGGTGGCAGGAAGGGATTCCCTATTCAGCCTAGTGACGACCGCAGAGTCACACGGATTCCCGTCAACCTTTCCCTGGCATTACTGTGGGCTTCCCCCATCTTGTTCAGTTGCGCCAACTGCTTGGCGGTAAATCCCCCCCATCAACACGCACACACGCACACTCCTCAACCAGAACATGTGGCAGCTCTAATTACTGCTCCACGCAGGCCTCGGTGCAGGAAAACCACAATATGGGGTTGTATGGTTCTGTGCTTTTAGCGCGCTAACCGGGCCGAGGTGCTGTGCTGTGAGTTGAAAAATGCCCTCAATTATTAATGGTTTGTGATTTTTGTGATTTACAGGCGGGCGAGATTATAAAACCCCACTTCTAAAGAGGTGAAATATGGAGAGCTATATATACAGCTCCCGAGTCGGCCTCCAGCTCTCAGACTCAGGGCAGACTTCCAACATGGCAGATGGTGACTGCGAGACAGTCAGTGGAGAGGAAGAGCTGAGCTTAAGCTGAAGAGGAAGCCAGAGTGTCTGTGAGTGTGTGTGTGGGGGGGCTTGTATCACAGTCCGCAGCATTTCATCAATAGGAAAGTGTATAAATCAAATGAAAACACCCTTCTAACAAGCTCACACATTCGGGGCTGCTCGTCTTGCGGCTCCTCATCCACCCGAGGCGATTTAGAGTGATGAGGGAGAAACAAATTGCTGTTATCAGACTGTTAGATGTCAAAATAGAGCAGCCCCGGTGCTCATCTTTTGTTTGGGGAATTACAAGCATTCTCCCTCTGTTACCAGCCAGTCTATTTTTGGGAGGAAAAATAAAAACCTCAGCGGACTCTGCTGAGATGTGGGAGGAGATTCAGGGGCAAAAATAGCCTTCCTGTTTGAAGTTCAAATAAAAACACAGTGCAGAGTTTCACCAAACGCTTCCTAATGTGAAGCATAAATCTGCATCTACCAGAGTTACATTTTGACTTGGCGGGGCCTGGAAATCACATGCTAATCGTTCACCTTTGACTGGAGCATAAAGAACGCGCAGGATGTGACATTTACTCGCACAAACTCAGTCTTCTCTCCTAACTGTCGCAGTCTTTCCAAGCTTTCCTCATTTCCATTCTACTGATTTCCAGTCTGACTTCCACCCCCCGCCCCTCACAAAACACTTAAAATTCCAGAAATTAACATTGTTTTGTGTAACTTCTGTGCTCAGCAGATCTGTGAGGATGCATATGTGAGCAGGGATCCCCAGCGGGGAACACGTTCACCCAAACCTCGCTCAGATCAGTTGGTGAAACCCGACGCAGCCTCCACGACCGAGGGAATTCCTCTCAGAAATATTTGCTTTTTTGTTCTAGCGAGGGAATCGGGGTGAGTGAGGCGGAGGGAAGCGTGTGTTTGTGTATAAGTGTGGAGGGGGGGTGTTCTGAAATTGAATCGCCATAGTAACCTCAATAACATTTCTCTTCCCCTCCTCCCCCCGAACCATCACACACACACAAACACGCGAGAGGAAATGAGTTTCACAACAAAGATTGTGCTTCAACCGTCATTTGTTTTTGACGCCTGCCGAACAACAGAGACGTCACTGACTTGATAAGGACTCGCTGACAGTTTTACTACCCTGCATCATAGAGCAGGAGGACTGGGTGCTGCTAAAATGCTAATGGCTCACAGCTCCTTGCTGCAAGCAATAACGGAGCATTCTGAAAGTATCTTTAAGCACGCTAACCCAATTCCTGCTGTTGTATCGGTATGTTACGTGCGGCTCGCTCTCTGTAATTTTGCCTAAAGAAGCATTCTGGGAATGTGGAGATCCTGTCACAGGCCAGAGGGCCAAATTTGACAGGAAGGCGGCTGCAGCACCCGCTGTACGAGACCGCGTGCAGGAGAGGTGAAGTACAGCTCAGGGATATGTGCGCGTCGCAGCTCAGCTTCTGGGGTCTGTCAAGATCTGAGCTGAATGAGTTGAAGAAATCATTTGAATTTGATATAATGTTAATAAAGTGATGCAGAGTTGCAATTCCAGCATGAATTTTTTAACATTGCTAAACATGCAGGATTAGACAGGCCCATAAAAAAATCATACTGTAAACAAAAAAAGTGATGATCCGTGCAAAAAAGAAGCTTAAGGGGGGAAAAACAACAGTTCCCTCTCAAAGATTTTGGAGCTACAAAGTACTCGATAATAATTTTTAAAAGCAGCAATAATTATTACTTTTATGTCGCCGAAGAATCAAATGAATGCGAGCTGTGTGTTAGAGCTGTTCATCATTATAAAACCAGAGTGAATTGTCTTCCTTCTTCTTTACGGAGCTTTTAGCATGTGCTTTGCTTTTCCAGCCCACAGGCAGAAGCTCTGGTAAACCTGCTGTGTGCTTCCTGTTCGCAGACAGACAAAGTTAGCAGGAGATCAAAGTAGAGCATTCTTCACCTGAAAGGCCAGAATAAAAACAGGTAAACACCAACAGCTGGGCAGAAAGGGCTTATATTCATCAGGGGCACAATGGACTGGACAGGACTGGCTCTTGTATATAACTTTTATACTCTACTAAAGCACTCAAAGAGCTTTATACAATATTACCTATTCACACACACACAGACACACACACACATTAATTCTAGCTAACATTCACACTGATGATAAATGGATCGGGAGCATCGGGTTCAGTATAGACTTAGAGTGGAGGAGCCAGGGAGCAAACCAACAGCCTTCCGATTGATAAATGACCCGCTGTACCCACTGAGCCTCAGTCACCCTAAACGACGACTCCAAATAAGTTTGAGTTTTGGTGCGGGATGTGTAAATAAAAGAAATCACCTCAAATTATTAATATGAAAGATGTAGTGTTCACAAATTGTTCCCACTAAACCTCCCCCCAAAAAACTGGGAAAAAAGCTGTTATTGCAACTAATATGTAGTTGTGATGGAGTAGCAAGCTGTCCAGGGTGGAAAACCAACTGGAAAATTCAGGCATCACAAGAAGATGATAATATAGCAAGATAAAATATTCCAAATACTGACAGCAGCGCAACTTTAATTGCATTTTGTATCTATTTTTGAAATATAATGAAAATAGGGAATAAAGAGAAAAGCACAATCCATGCAGTGGTTTGTAAGCAGGTTGGGTTGCGGGACGGTGGGGTGACAACATGCTATCTGCAGCCTGACAGCGGATCCTCAGCTTGCAGCTGTTTCAATAAAACATGCCAGAGACAACAGGCGGTAAATGACATGCTTGTCTAAGACAACCTTCAGGATTTCTCATAATGGTCAGCTCCCCGTGTCCCCAGCATTCAATTCTTCACTGTGCCACTGGACAGTTAAGTAAAGATACCTGACACCATATGTTTCCCTGTGCAGTAATGACCGCTCCTAGCACTGCTTTTATGGCAGCTGGCCTCCTGAGGCCCCGTGATCAGAGACATGTCCAGCCCTCAATTAGAGCTGCAGGAAAGAGCCCGTGTTTGTTTACAGGCGCCTTCTTTTACACGATTAACACCTCTGCGGGGCTGTATGCATTTACTTTGTGGTGCAATATAAAGAGAAAAAAAAGATGCATGCAGGCGGTAGTTTGAAATTTACAACAAAAATCCATGAGGGGAAATAGAAGAAGAAGAAGACGAGGGGGTAAGATGAATGAGCAAGAGGAGGAGATGAGCGGTGGAGTAAAGGACAGCGAGAGAAAACTAAAAGAAGCAGAATGGAGGAGACAGAGATGAAGACAGAGAGAGGAGAGGGAGACCAAAGGCATGTGGAGTTCACCATCACTTTGCTTGGCTGCACAGTGATTAAAGAGAAGAGTCCCCGGAGAGAGAGAGGCGGCTCTAGGCCTGCCCAGTCAGTTCTCTCGCTCCCTTGATCTCCTGCGTGTCGCCCACAGAAACATACCGCCAAACCTTCAGGAAGGACTCCTTTTATTGCACTGGGTCCCCCCCACCACCCTCCAAATGGCTCCAAAGAATCTGCAAAGCAAGCACAGATTGTCGTGGCACCGGCTCCTCTCAATTTAGAGGAAGGAGGTCTGCCTTGGATGAGCCGCTGCCTGGATCCAAAAGTTTTTTTTCTTTTTTTTTTTTGATGTTTTAATGAAGATATTTCACACATTTCTGAGAGCGTCTTGTTACGCACGAACTTGTCAACCTCCAAGATTAGGTAAAAAGAGAATTTTTGGCATGTGATTTTCCCAAAAGTTTATGCTAAAAGAAATAAAAAAGAAAGAAAGAAGAAGAGGGAATGAGAAAATAAGCCTACTAAACCTTCATTAATCCCCTTAGGAGGCTCTATCCTCATTTGATTGAAGTGCTTATTCTTTCAGAAAAATTGATAATCAGAACCTCGGAGACCAGGAAGTCGGGAAAGAGGAGACGAGAAAGGAAAATGTCACTTTCGATCTTAATTAAATGGACCGTTCGGTGGCGGTGGGGTGATCGGTGCGTCGTGGGCCAGGTCCCTCCCTCGACCTTTCTTCTTGTGGTCAAGTGACCTTCACTCCCTGTCTGTGCAGTGTCTGACAAGGAAGGAAAGCGCCTGAGGAGGGTGAGGGAAGAAAGGCCGTGACATTACACACATTCTTACGGGTGCCACAGCCCGGATAATTAAACCGATACCCACTTAGCATGCGTCGCGAGCTAGCCTATCGTTTATCAGCCACATGACCTCTAGCGAGGGATCTCTTCCTCTGATCTGTGTAATTATTCTGTTTTTCTTCCCCTCCTCTTTCATTGCCGCTTTCTTTCTTCCATTGGAAATACATCTGTGTGTCAATGCGCGTGTGTGTGGGTCTCAAAGTTGTAAACATCACAGCTGGTTGGGAAAAAGAATTTCGGAAGTGATTCAGTGATGTTTTTGTGCAAGATTTCAATTAATTCCAGTTGGCCCACAGCTATTTTGTATTATTTCCTTTTACATCTCTCCCAATAAAAACACACATATCCCTCAAAATTCTCGTGCCTGTGGTCGATTGAAGCTCGGAGGGGGTGGGCACGTTGCTGTCACTCTACATTTGCTGGCTGGGTGGGGGGTTAAATCCACCCACGTGGAGCTGCTGATTGTATAGAAACGTGAATGAACATGGTTTTTGTTACTGACGCTTTCTTGTAGCCCGGTGAACAATGCCAAGATATTTTAATTTCCTTATAAATTTCAGGCTTTTTTTAAGGATCTGCTGTTTCTGGCCTCGCAATCTGTCAAGCGCTTGTTATGCGGTTTGCTGTTTCTCACTGCTCATCTCTCACCCCAGTAGGTCAAAGCAGAGGGCTGCCCTGTCTCAGCTTGGTTCTACTGCAAGCTTCATCCAATAAAAAGCATTTTTTTATTCTTCCCACTCTCGCCAAGTGCTGCTCAAAAGCAGCTGCTGAGTTTCTTTCTCCAGCACTGTTACTGTAGGTCTTGACCTTAATGTGCAAAGGTGCCAGTGATATTTTTCATTGTATTCGCTACTACATAAGTGAAAATTGAACACAGTGATTTTACTGAACAGCATCATTTGATGCCTCCGTGACTGTGCTTGCATCTTGATGCTTACCAGGTATGTCTGAAGCTTTCATTTAATCAAACTCATGTCTTATTTAATCGTTTGACTTGCACCAAAGTTTAAATATTTCAGAAAGACATTTCATACTTATTACACTCTGAAGGAAGGCTACCACACAGCCAACTTGCTTCACAAGCCTGAATTTAAGAGCTTTATTTTTCAGTAAATAAATCAATAAAAAACCTTTGATCATGCAGCACCACACAGTCAGCCCTCCTGTCATGAAACTTGTCTTTGCTGTGCTTTTAGGCTCCAAGAAACCTAGCGTGCTGAGCTGTAGCTGCAGGCTTCTGCTGAAGCCTCTGCTTCCAGTGTATTAGCCCAAATCACTGCTGCTGTGTGTATTCAATCATCAGAATAATGATGCAAATTCCATCCTTTGAAAACATAGCTTGTCTCATGGTAAATGCGTGCATGGGCTTTTTTCTTTTTACACTTTATAAAGCAGTAAGTAGTCTGCTGCAACTTCACTCAGTTCTTTTCCTGCCCTGTGTTTATCCACCACTCTGCATCTAATCATTAGTTGCTATTAAACTCTGGCTTGCTTGTCATGGTTCTGCTGGAGGTTTCTTCCTGTTAAGAGGGAGTTCTTCCTTCCTGCTGTCACCAAGTGCGTGGTCAAAGGGGGTCATCTGATTGTTGGGGTTTTCTCTGTATCACTGTAGGGTCTTTACCTTACGATATAAAGTGCCTTGAGGTGACTGTTGCTATGATTTGGTGCTATATAAATAAAACTGAATTGAATTAATTTATTGTAAACTCTCTTTTCAGAATGAACTTTCCTTTTTGTTCCTCTTCTTTCTGTGCTACTTAGTTGGTGAGCTTAGTGTCTGCACAGCAGGTCCAAAGCTACAGCTACACATGAAATGAAAGTGAAATGTGGGCTGGATGAAAATTTCCAAAGAAAACTATAGAGAAAAGTCAGAGGATTCGACCTTTTTTGAGTTTTGTTTTTTCTTGTGAACATGAATGTCTGTACAATTAAATCTAATGGTAATCATCATGTTGTCTAGGTTTAAACAGATCGTCCTGTCACAGTGCTACAAAACTAGCATGGTTACAGAACTCTGGTAACATTCAGACCTTTTTACTTTTTGCTTAAGTTATTGTGACACAATTTATTTTTAAGGATTTTAAGGTAAGCACCCATTATTCATCTCAAATATCAAAAAAATGTTTGCAATATATTCACACAGCTTGTGTACACAAGTAGGTGTGAAAAAAAAGCTTATTAAAGCAACCTTATAGACAGTAAAATTTTCGGTATATTTATTTAAGCCAAAACACCAGAACAAGATGTATGATTTGGAAAAACGTGTTACTCTGTACCTGACATGAAGATGTTTTTAATTCTTGGCTTGAACATTACATGCACTCGTGAGCGCAGGGAACCAGCCAGCCGCTGTGAAAGTGAGAACTATATGTAATATATATGTGCCATAAACCTGCAGCTGATATTTCTGGGTCACTTATCTGCACAGGGAGCTGCTTGCACTGTTCTAACCTGTCAGCCTATTATGTAACAGATTGGCCCAGTTTACCCCATATACTCTGGCTGTCTGTGATTTTCCACTCGGCCTATGTATCACATGGGTTAGCTGTGATTGTCTGCACGACAGACAAGGACCTGAAGCATGAATTTCTCAGGTAAAGCGCCCGGGGTGTAGATGCAACAGTGTGGAGAAAAGTAGAGCTAACATTATTAAAGCCTCCATCCAGTTTCAGCTTGCTCACATTCCATTTTCAGCTTTCAGCCATTTAAAAAAAATAAAAATTCGTGCTTCTTTGCAGATCATTGTATGTGGATGGAGCTCGGCTGACAGTGAGGACACAAAGATGAGCCCCAGCAAAAAAAAAAAAAAAAAAAAAGTAGCGAGAGAGCGCGAGTGTCAAAAGTAATCCAGAAGAGCAACACTCTCAACACCCTTCATCTTTTTTTACCAACAGGCCTCGCTGCAGATCATCTGGCTGCTTTGAGAGTACAAGGACTGTGAACTGTAGTTTGGCAGGATTCACTGATACTGCAGATATCCAACAAATAGTGACATGTTTAGTTGGAAAAGTAGTTAGAGTGCATTTGCTGGTATTTTAATCCATCACCGTAATGGTTAAATCTGCACTCATCGGACAGATTCGGCACAAGTGCATACGTCTTCATAAATTCTTGGACTGCATTGCCAGGCAACAATAATCATCTACAAACAATAAACAGGAAGTGTGACGCTGCTGC
The DNA here is from genome assembly GCF_051167445.1 of Perissodus microlepis. Classification (NCBI taxonomy): domain Eukaryota; kingdom Metazoa; phylum Chordata; class Actinopteri; order Cichliformes; family Cichlidae; genus Perissodus; species Perissodus microlepis. The sequence goes on from NC_140469.1 coordinate 7,092,898, forward strand.
AGAGACGGTCCGTTAGCTGCAGCGCTGGCGTCGTCTCATTTTCGACCACATTTTGTAAAAATCTGCTCCGCGAGGTGCTCTGCATGAGCCTTCGAGTAGTTCCTGTTTGAGGTATGACCACAAATGATTAGATACTCGTGCAGAGACAGATGTGGAAGAAGTCAGCGTTTGCTGAACATATTTCTGGACGGTGACTTTCAGAGAACTAAATTGAACATGAAAAAGTTCTCTGGTTTAAATTTGACCCTAGTGTCAAACTTAACATTTAACACCCTGTTCGCGAGCGCAAGATCAAAAGAAAGAAAAGGTAGAGAAACTTATATGGCCTGACTCTGATGTACAAAATGATGAGCGTGTGACATGAAAGAGATGAGGCGTGATTAGCATGCTAAATAAAAGGCCTCCGAGTTTAACGTCTTGAGATTTCCTGTGTTTCCTGTGCACGCGTTGTCACCGATACAAGCAGTTTGTTATTCATGTCTTTGCTCTGACTCGTCTCCATTCTGACACAAGATAAAACCACAAGATAAAAACGCAGCGCTCAGTTACAGGTAACAGGACAAAACAACTTCCTCTGCAGGGAAATGGCACTTGGTATTAATTTTAATCATGTGTTGAATACTGAGCTGTGGTGCACATTATTTAAACAGTTGTATAGTAATTTTTCTTTTTAATAATCTTGATGTATGCATACTAATTTTTCGTGGGCTATTGAATCACATTTTTGTGATTTGAATAAATAAGCTTTGTTACATTTTCCTACTGTAGATTTATTTTTTTCCTGAGCTCAATTCCACCATCAGGCCGGGGTCTTCCTGTGTGGAGTTTGCATGTTCTCCCCGTGTTTGAGTGGGTTCTCTCCGGCTTCCTCCCACAGTCCAAAGACATGAAGTTAGTGGGGATAGGTTAATTGGAAATTCTAAATTGCCCATAGGTGTGAATGTGAGTGCGAATGGTTGTCTGTGTCTGTGTGTTAGCCCAGAAACAGGTGTACCCTGCCTCCTGCCCTAAGACAGCTGGGATAGCCTCCGGCCCCCCATGACCCTGAAAAAGGAGAAGTGGAAGACAATGGATGGAAAATATGTCCACTAGGATGTCTTGGAACACCAGCACACTTTGTGCACATATGAATGATTTTTTTCATATGTTGCTTCCAACTTTATGACAAGACAGAAATAAAGACTGAAACACGGTGCTGTGCAAAAGTCTTGAGCCACCCTTCATTTATTCATACTTTGCTGGGAAAATGGAAAAACTTGAAACTGCGTTTGTGCAGTTCTTAAAGTCAGTATTTGGTTTGACCACCTTTAGGTCAATACAGCCTGAACGTCCTAGGAGGCTTTCATGCCGTTTCCTTCAGTGGTCTTAGGAATACTTCTCCAGACTTCTTGAAGGACATTTCATACAATAAACAGGAATCTTGACGCCCCCATAGGCACAGTCCCGTTGGGGAGGCCAATCTATATCTGTGTGTTCGGACTCATTATCATGCTGAAAAAAAAACATAGGTGCCAATCAAGATGCCAGTGCATGGTGATAATGTTTTTCTGCGTTCTTAATTCCATCATTTTGAAAAGATGCCCATACCACTGGCTGTAATGCAATCCCAAACTGAGCAGAACTACACTGACTTTCAGTCCAGTTCTTGTGTAATTTGGCATATCTCAGCTTTTTCTCAATGTGCTGTTGACAGCCACCTTTGAACTGAGGCCATTTCCGATGAGGCTTCAGTAAACAGTAGGTGGATCCGCTGAAGGGCCAGATGCGTCTCTCAGGTCCTGTGTCAGGTCTTTGCTGGACTTTTTACAGATGTGACTTTCAGATATCGCTCATCTGTCACAGAAAGTTTTTAGGCCCCCCACTTCTTCTTTTGTACTGTAATTCTGTAATGATCCACTGCACACCATGCCAACATACGCAAAGTTTTCAGCTAATAGCTCTTTGGTGCAATAATACTATTTTGTGTAAGTCTAACTGTGTTATCTTTGCCATTTTTCATGGTTTCAACTAAAGAAATAGGAACAAATGATCACTTTTATATGACAGGCTGCTAATAACAAAGTGCCTAAAGATACAATTCAAGTTAAGGCAATCCCCATAACTGCATATTGGTTACAGATTCATTATTAGTTTCTCAGTAGACACGACCAGCGTTATAGAATCAGAGTTCTGGGTTTGGGTCAAAACTAAGACTGATATAGAGCCTCTCACACCTCTAATGGAAAGGTTTCCTCACCATGGGAGTTTCCCAGAACACTTAGGAAACAGCACTTTGACACAAAATGCATTTGAGCCTATAGCCCCCAGGAAGCCATTAAGCACACATTCTGGCACATGGATATTAAAAAAGTGAAAAATTACCCCAGTGAAGAGACGTCAGAGAGAGAGAGGGAGCTTCTGTCACGATTACCATATCCATCTGTAACCCTGCATTAGTCCGCCTCACATAGTGTCACAGGATCTTCTGGTGAGATGCTAATTGATAAGAAAAGATGAACATGTGAGCTGGGAGACCTGATTTAATCAAAAATCGGCACGAAGCTGGAGAAGAGAGCGGGCGGGGGGGAAAAAAGATGTTTGCAGCTCTCTATAAATCATGAGACTTGCACAAAAAGCCATCCATCACAGTTGGCAAAAGGCCTCGTTGGGGTTGAAAGGTCAAAGGGCTGAGTTATGTTAGAAGGTCTTTCCACTCCCAGGGGACAAATTTGACCAGTTCCCGAGCGAGACGAGACAAGGGTAAGGCATCGCTTCTGTCGGGCAGAACTCGACCTATGGGTTTCCAGTCTGTTGCCACTGACTATATACCCAGAAAAAAAGGTTGAGCGCAAATGGCCCCAGCGTAACCCCTCAATCCTTCATCCTGAGTGATAGCTCTCTCCTCCGTGTCAAGTCTTTTAATCCACACTCACTGTTCTGCCTCGCTTATATGTCAGAATGAAAAAGTTGCGCTACGGCACTTTCCTGGTTCTTCACAGCTTCTTGGTCAATATTTCTCATCAGGTGGGAGGGAGACAAATGACCTCCACGGCTTTGACCTTGCCGTGGTTATTGGCAGGAGGAGACAAGTTTCTGCTCTGATTTTTTTACATCCAGCTATTAAAGATGTAACTCTTATTGCTGCTTAATTGGATCATTACCACATTCCCTGGAAGCACGCCTAAAAACGTATGTCCACGTTGTTAAAGTTATGTTAAAGAGAGAAAAAAAGTATGAAATTTGTAAATGATACAAACCGTGTTAACATACGCAGGTGTGGAAAGGCTGATTTAAAAATTAATGAGCCTTGAAATTTTAATTCCAGATGTGATCCTAATCTCGACAAGTGGCGTTATCTCCCACTGTAAGGCGGCTCAGATAGCACTAGTGAAGTAGCGAAGAAGCAGAGGCGATGTGACAGAATTCGCATGCAGCTACCCAGGAAATATTAACCCAGAAAAGGAGGTTTTAATGAAGCTCTGACGCCCTAATGAATGCTGTTCATACCCACACACCCCCGTCCATTTTTACATGAGCATCTCTGGAGAAGCAGCCCTGAATTCTGATGCTGTAACTCCATCACTGAGAGCTCCTCTTTAAGGATTTCTCCCTGTGTCAGAAGCCCCCATCCTCCACACGAGGAGCCATCAGTCTGGGAGGCTACGGGGCAGGTTGCGCTTAATCAGCATTTCAAAGCCGCTCCTCTGTCAATTATCCGAGGCTGAGCTGCTTCCAGTTTGCTCACATGGGTTTCACTCGGCTACGGGGATGTAAGGTCAACGTGCGCAACGACGGGGTGACATCACCCTCCTAGGGAATCCTTTGGCAGACATGCACGCAGAAAGAAAACAACACAAAGGAACTTCATTTCTGCATCTTCCATTTCCCATTTCTCTCGTGGCTTTGCCGCAAAAATCCTCGTCGCCATAAAGGACTATCCGACGGTCACACTGGGAGGCATTCGTGTGTAGAATACAATTTAAAATTCCATAACTCAGGGTGAAGCTGTGTTTTATATCTTTTCCATTAGCTCCAGATGTCATCTGAATACCATATGTAAAATTGTTTTGCATTTGTTATGCACACAGAGGGGACAATCTGTATGCTTTGCTGGCAGACTGTAGCATAATTCACTACTCACCCCATTGACTACTGAATATGAAACATGCGTTCCATATCAAGCCACTTCTGTCACCGGGCCAGTGGAGTGGAGCGGGCGCGCTGGAGTTTTCTCGGGACTTATAAAGAGACAGACTTTATGCTTTCAAACAGAGATATTAAGGCAGTAGATCTCATACATTACAGTCAAGGGAGCGGTGCGACTGTTGTGTAATTTCCATACACACTTTTCTCTCTCTTTCCCACAGCTTTCAGCAGCTACTGGGCAGATAATCTTATTCTATAGGTCTGCCGGGGAGCAGCAAAAGTCTTGGACGGACTCCAAAAATATTTTGCTCATTAAAAGTAAGATGTAAGGAGAGCCAGACGGAGTAGAGCAGCACAGAGAAAAATGCTCCCAGTTTGATTCTGTGAGGGTGTTTATGACATATGTTGAAAGTCTAATAGGCATCGTGGACACATGCAGGCTGAGGTTTGGTTATGCAAACACTTGGCAGAGGCAGAGCTGCTCTGGAGGAAAGCAACATAACTGGTAAAGTTACACTTTACAGGTATCTTCCATCTGGCCCAAAAAGTTTCAATACAATTCCAGTTTTTTAATAACCACATTTTCATTGTTGTCATATTAATAGGCTGCAGTGGCTCAGCTTGCATTTGTGGCCTCGAGTGAGCCAAAATGTACTGCATTTACAAACGAAATGATAAAAAACCTGGTAATTATGAGAAACGGTTACATTTGTTACCAGTCATTGCTATTTTAGAGGACTGCTTGACTTATTGTGATGAATATGAAACTGGATAAACAGGAACTATGATATTGCTATAAACACATTAAAATACAGCTATTTTGGTCTTTTAATTACGTTCATTTTTTTTTTTTTAAACAGCTGTTGATTCAGCTTCTTGTTGCAAAAATGCTATTTTTCATGGATAAATTATACGTTTGCAGGCAGATTTAAACATGGGATGACTCACGTAAGCTTAGCAAGATTGCAAACTGACCACTTTGAAACTCCTGGGAATCAATCTTACACTTACTGTATGAAAAAAGAAAAGACAATGCATAACATCTGTCTCCTTAAAAGGAAAGCAAAATAATTTCCCCCTAAAAATCAACCTTATTTAACTTACACAGACAATAAGCAAGATGTAAGTTAACTTAAACTGAAAAAGTACTTTTTTATTTTAACCTGAAACTGTTGGTATTCTTTTTTCCCTTTTCCTTTTCTAAGTCAAAACAGCTCACTGCAATGCATAACTTGGATATAAACCAGAGTGGGTGTGGCAGCGCTGTTTTTCGGTCTGACAGCCAACTCCAGCAGAATAGGGCGTTTCATAACTCAACCGCCTAACGTGCTTCCAACCCCCAAGTTTTAACATTCATTTTAAAGAAGCATCTATCATTTTTTCTGCTACATGTTGATATTGTTATACAGTGGAATACGTTTCTCCTCCTGTGGACAATATTGACATTTTGCCCCACAAGCCATATTATTTCCATAGGTGATGAAATTCAAATGTGCAGTGGCAAAATTTCCTTCTTGTTGCCACAAAAGACATAAAAAATAAATAAATAAAAAATCTCAATGACACATGAGACCATTTATTTAGCATAAATCCTGCTTAGCCCCTAAATGTGCGCCTAAACTTTGGCACCCAAACAGATGATATATGGAACACAAACTGTATTTACCATCTAAATTGCTTCTCCACAATGCCGAGATGATGACAAAGATTAATCGGCTAAAGAGCTAAATCTCCCCCCCTCCACCTCCAATATGGTGGCACATCTCAGACCACACGTTTCCAACTTAAAGGCAGCATTTGTATTCCTGAGGAGCGTCTTCTCTCGCCTGCTTTATGATATTACCACCAGGAGACTGCGAGCAGCGGCCTCGTCTCCATGTGTGGGCTCCAATTCGACTGTCATCCATTCCCCTCCGCTATCTTTTTATCATTACACCGCCTAATAAATGTGCTGTGTGCCCCGTGATGCTGCATCATACATCAGGCAAAGTGACCCGGGTCAGCGCATCACCAACCACCAAGGTTACCGTCTCTCTTGCGCTCGTTCGCCGGCTGTCACGGTGAGGGGAGAATTTGTCATCTTTTGTCATCTGGAAATATCCTCTGACAAAGTAATAACCTCTTCCTCGTCCCTTTTTAAATTCTAAACGTTGCATCTTCTAAAGGAAGTGACAAAGGTGTGCAAGCCACAGGGGTTTGCTGCGTGGTTGTTTTGATCCGGTAGGTCGCCACCGACGAGCGCGCTTCAATCGAAGCAGCAGGTTGTTCCCCCCACAGTGGCTTTGCTTTGTGCCACGTTACAAAATGATTCTTCAGTCTCCCACATCAAACGCAAACAGCATAATATCACAGCGCAGCACTTGGAATGCGTGTGAAAGTGTGCGTGCCGAGGTGTGCCGTGCAACCTGCGCGCTCCCCTGCAGATGGAGCATTAAAGAGCTCCCAAACTGGAGGCCAGCCAGAGCATTTTGGTTTACCGCGGTGCCTTGGCAGGACACTCACGCACACAAATACACACAGTTGGTCATTTCAGCGTTAAGATTATGTGATTTTTCAAAACATGTGATTGCGGGGAGCTGGGTGGGAGTAGAGGGCTTGGCATCGCATGTCCGACTGTCTCCCAGCGATCACTCATCTGAGGCGAGAAAATCAGCAGCAGTCTCAGAAACTCAACGCGCTGATTGGAGCCAGATTGGAACAAGGCCTTCAAATCAGAGGGACATGCTCTGCTACGTTGTAGAGTTGAAGCAAGTCTATTACAGGCCCCAGATTAACTATCTCTGACAGCAACCAGCAATGAAAGGCTCCTCTATCTCTTCCTTTAAGAAAAAAGAAGAAGAAGAAGAGTTACATAACATAAAACAGCAGCAGAGCACCCCAGCCTTTACAGTGGCACCACAGAGGATTGATGTATGGGCTCTCTGAGAAATGTCCCCTTTCTCTTTTTAATCTGCTGGACATTCTGCTGTGGATGGGAATAAATAGTCCATATATGTGTGTGTGTGTGTGTGTGTGTGTGTGTGTGTGTGTGTGTGTGTGTGTGTGTGTGTGTGTGTTAAAAGGTGGGGATGCATCACTCCCGTGGGAAAAGGTAATGACTGTCCCACTAATAAAGAATCATTATAAACAACTTTAGCAGATCAAAGAAAAGATGTATTCATTGAAGTCCGAGGATGACCGATAGATCAGCGGGGCTTTCAACAAATGCCCTCTGTCCTCTCTCTCTGCGCAATACAGAGAGGCAGAAAGCCCATATAAATGTCCAAACCTGGGTTTAACAGCGAGCTTGTTAACTTTTATAGACGTGTGTAAGATCACAACCAATAAATCGCGATAAACTGAGATGGCATCAGGTGAACGGAGCCTTACATGGAAACTATTTTATTTTATTTTTTTCCTAGACGTCACTGTTTATAGAAGCGGCGCAAAGGGAAGGTCAAACCTTTTAGGTGACTTGTATACAAAGACCAGTAAAACACAGAACTCACATATTTCCTCATTATTTAAATGAGGGTAAAACAATATTATTGTGGACTAATCGTCAGGACGTGAGGATCTTTCCCACGACAGTGACTGACTGACTGCTAGGTGCCCTTTTGTTGTTTCAGTTATGGTGAAGTAGTCCTACTTGTTGTTTCAGCACACCATATGTACATGTTTACTTCTAGTTAGAATAAGCCACAGAGTGTAAGAGGGAAATGTACAGAATGTGAGTTACAGAAGTGACAACTTTGACTGCTTGTTAGGGTTTCAAGGTACAAGAATTTCAAACTTGATACCGATGCCCAGGAAAATGAGAGGATTTCAACCCCATCCTGCAATAACAGAACTTGTGAAGAAGTGAACTTGTTAATTTTCAACTAATTTACCCAATTATTAGTTAGATTTAACAAAATAAAAAAGGTTTGTCATATAAATTATTATTTTCTTACAGATCATGAAAGTAAATTATGTTTTAGAACCTCACAGCTGGCTACAACAACAACAGAAACACATTTTCATAAATTATTGTATAAAAACAGAAAAGTTAAATTTGGTCATTTTGTCCAGCCATTTTCATGTGTCCGTAATCCTCTCTGTGACAGCTCAATATTCAATCTGTGACCCGTTCAGCCTCGAATAACTGCTGCTAGCTGCTACGTTAATGACAGCAAGTGGCTAACGTTGTTGTTGCTAATTGCTAATAGTTAAAAGGATAACGTTAACTTTTGCGCTGGCCAGGTTAGCATTTATTGCTAACTGCTTACTAATTCAGTGTTGTTGAAACAAGAGCTTTACGGAACTTGTGCGTCAGTTATAAGCAGCAAAGAGTTGGTATCGATACTGTTGCAAACGACTGATTTTTACATTTTTCGATTAATATCCAAGTATTGATTTTTTGAAAACCCCACTACTTGTAAAGCAAATTAAATATCATCAGAGCCATCTAGCCTTTAGCTGTAAGATTTCAAATGCATTGCCTCTTTTGGGCTTCAGAGGGACTGTTCCAATATGAAGCTAAAGCCACCTAAAACATGACTGGTCAACACTGCTCGGACTACAAAAAGAAATCGGAAGGCTTCTGACCGCCTCAGCAGACTCTGCAAATTCAGGTGGAAGATTAATATTGCATCCATCAAATGACAAGTACTGGCATTGTTAGTGTGAGCCAACGATTCACCAAGCGGACAGACTGCTAAAATAAGGGTCACAATCACCACGGGAGAAAAAAGAATTTGAAATAAGAACGCAAGTCTAAACAAGCTGATCTCTTAGGAAAACTGAATATCAATTTCAGCTCTGCGTTAAGACTTTGATTTTCTCATCGCCTGAGTCTACCTTTGACATGAGCGCTAGGTGAAACCCTGCTATACATCACGATTGCACAATGGTGTTTGCGCAGATTCCCATGTGGAACCGAAAAGTGCAAATATCTGTGATAAATTCCATCCTGTCACGTGTTGATTTACAGGTCAGGTCTGCATCGGTGGGTGAATTGGTGCATAAGCGCATGTGCCGGCACGTCGAGTGTGTGAAAACGCCCGTGGTCATTTTTCATCTCTTAGTTAGTGTAAGTGTAGTGTTTGTTAGAGCGTGCGCATGTGTATGCATGCCTGAGTGTGAGAACGTTTCATCCTGGCTTTTTGCACAAGCCAATATCTGTTTCTTCACTCGTTACCTTTAATCTCTGATTACCATGCAGCTGTTTTCCAAAATCCTGTAACGGTTGACTGATTTAGCGTTGTTTTCCTGCTGTGGCCTGTCCGAGCACGGGTCGAATGGCACCAATAACTGTTAATTACTTAATTATGGAGATAAGAATATGGTCAGGGACAAAACTGGCAATGATTAATGCAAAGTCTACAAAGAGTTTTCTTCCTGCTTGGAAATATGCACAACTATACACACAAATGCAATCCCACATTTTACCCTGTTTTAACCTGAGATCTCTATCTCTGTTTCCAGTGTTCATCTCTTTTTTTGTCTTTTGTCTCTGCCCATTAACATTCAACTGAAAGTACAGGAGAGGGGGGCGGATGCACGAATAGCAACCGCAGATTCATCACGTTTTTTTTCTCTCTTTCTTTCTCTTCCTTCATGAATTATGGAGAGCCTCCCCCGATACATTTAGTCGAGCCACTAGTAAATTAAATGCGGTGTGCTGCCATGCCACACGGGAGCCAACAGGCCGAGCAGGGATATATCAGCCTGTGCTGCTGTGGCCGAAACATTCATACATCTCCCTCCAGTGTTTACAGGAACCAAAACCAGAAAAGCTACGTTTCTACTTTTGTTCTTTTGGTGTGTTTTTTTAAACACACCACACCCCTTTTTTATGCCAACACTGCTCTCAGTTAAAAAAAGCAACTCACATATTAAATCTATCAACAGCCAAGCAGCCAACATGACTGATCATGCAGCATCGTAGAAGTGATGTAAGCGCTATCACAGCAGAGTAATTCAAAACAGGCCGGTTGTGCAATGAAAGTATTTGACCCGAAGCCAGAAGAGAAGCTATGATTGACTTTTAAACGCTGCTTTTAAACGTTACGTTTTAGACGCTTTATCCACCTCAGTTCTCAGCCTTCACACTGCTCCATATTTCTCTCCAGAAACAGGCACAAATGGGGGTGCTGGCCCCCTTCTTGCCCCCTGATTTATAGCGCTATGGTAGTAAAATGGCAGACTAGAATAACATGGGTGGTAATAAATGACTATAAGACAGCGACTAGCAGCTGTTAATGCTACAGCCATTAGGCTGAAAAATGAAGGGTGCCTGTGATTCCATCAGACTTATACTTTTGCTTTATGCCATGCATTAGTGTACGTCGTGCTAAGTGGCAACCCATATAGACATTAATCGTCTGCTGCATCCAAAATGTTCTGCAGGTATCTTGAAACCAAGCAGCAACAATATCAAGCTAAAGATTAAGATAGGACTCGAAATATTAAAGAAAATGTTTCCAACGGTTATTTTCAGCTAGGCATATACCATTGACAGAGTGTGACATTGCTTTTTCACAATTACATTTTGAAATTCAGTATTCCCAGTAATTCTCTGTTACCCTGACAGTTTGAGCTTGTTCACTGTCTCACTGGGAGTTTGATGGATGGTTTCTCAGTCTGCTACGTCTGGATTCAGTAGACTGGTCTGCTATGTGATAGTCGAGCCCGTCTGCATGCCACGGGTGTCAAATTCTGCATTTTTTAAAGACACTGTTAAAAAAAAAAAAAGCAGCATTGATAGTCTTATCATAGAGCATTTTCATGTAGATAAATTAAGACCTGTTAATGCAAACACCTGGCAACCATTCGAGATGAAATGTGTCTGTCTCTGTTTAAAAATTCAATGCCAATTATTTGCAAAGCTTTGCCAGTCTTTCTGAGAGTTGTTGCAATCAGTCCAAGTCAGACTGGAATCGTTTGGAGACAGGTTGCCACCCACAAACTGTGTAATTTCCTTGAAAGTGCAATTGCCTTTATTGAAAGCTGTCAGCCAAAGTTTGAGGATGTTGCACGCTCAACCTCTGGGAAACCAGGTGGTCACTGCAGCTACTTGCATTTGGTCTGTGGGGGTAAAATAAAAACCCTACATAATCATGTAACCGTGCATTTTACCTAGTTACTGGAAGTTTGTCATCCTGTTTTTTACTCTTCTGTGACTGAGACATAAGTAATGGGTTATTCCAGTCATTAAGTATTACATTGACAAGTAATATAAAAGATGATAGTTTATCATAGTAACAAGCAGAGATCCTTGTTTTAGTCAGCAGTATGGATCAAAGTTCAAAAACAGCGAATGCCACTGACAGCGTTACATTGTAGCAGATGTCATGCTACCTACCTGTAGCAGCCTAGCGGCTACGTCACTCTACAGAGTTCCTTCATTGCCATTAAAAGCAACAACAAACACTTTTCATAAACTTACTAAGCCTACTATTCGCAATTTCCTTTATACCGGTACTGTTTAAGTAAAATCTTCAGATCACTCTGGCTAAATAAATAGTCAAGAGCATAGTGATGCATTAATTTTTCAGGTCAGGCACAAAAACCCAATTGCTCTTTGGCTCTTTTCTTCAGTGGCTTCACACTGTGAAAATGGGTTGTGAGAATAAAGAGGCTGCACGCTAGTGATACTGGAGAAAGAAAAAAAAGGGTAGGACTTGTAGGTTTGCATTACATGGCCAAGGACAATTAGCAGCTTCATCGAGCATGGCCAGAACAAATACCGTCCAGTCACCTCCCTCCTTCCTCATTTCCAGATGAGTGGGCCCAAATTCCTATTCAGCGTTGCAGAGGACACTAAGGACCAATAGCTAAAGTAAGAGGTGGGAAGGGCTGTAATTATTAAGGGGATTGTCTCAAGACTCTGTACACACCGTTCGGTGATAAACGCTTTAACATACAGGGTGAAAAGCAAGAACCCTTTGAAGTGCGCAGCATGGAGAAAAATCACAGCTTCGCCATGTTAAGTTGGACTCATAATTGAGTTGTGACATCTTAACCGTAGTGAAGCGAGAATCGTTATTTAAAACACTTTGTAAAAGGGCGGGTCTGTTTATTTGAGACTATCTGCATTTATGTGCGAAGAGCAATAGAAGAATCTGGGATGCTTTGATGCTCGTAAAACAAAGCCTGCACCGATATCTTTAATGATGAATGAAAAACAATGTTTCCTTTCAATGGGGCCTTTCATAGGGCAGCGTCAGGAACGATCTTTATGCGCTGATTAAAGGCTGTCGATGGTAAAATAGGCTGGACAACATTTGTAAAAAAGGGGCTTTGAAAGATGACTATGAAAGCAGACAGTGGCCTTTCATCTTGGCATCTGCGTGTGCCCATTACTGAGTTTCTGTGAAAAATAATGACTCTGCCTTCCAATATGATGAGCACTTTTTAAGTGGACCTCATTCTTCATGACCTATATCTATTGTCTTACCCTGTCAGCAGTGGGAATAGCACAGCTATTCATGTCCTATATCAAATACAGAGTCAGGGATATTTTTGCCATAAAGCACATGCCACTTCAGACTCGATAGTGAATATGTGCCTCCTATGAATTGTTGGATTTGCATGAATATTTATGGAATCGTAGTGGGAGTTACAGCATGTGAGGTAATTGCATTACAGATGGGGAGAATGGATGTGAGTCATAGCACATTTTACATTCTCATGTACAAATTGGCTATTGTATTAGAAATAAGAAAAGCCTTCTTGAAGTAATGGTTTCCAAATGAGCTTGGTAAACAAAGTAAATGATTTACTTTGAACCAAACGAACCATCCTGGGTGCTGCGCTTTAGTTTTTAAGCCACAGTCCATTTTGCTTTTTGTTTGAAGAAAACCACATTCCAATGGTGCGTTCTCATTATAGCGCCCATTGAGTAATTTGACAGGATTATATTGCATTTGTGTGGATCGCTGCTGATGATTCTCATACGAGAGGGAATCATTGCTGCAAACTTCCCTCTAATGCGCCCATTACTTTATAATGATGCCAAGTGTTCAATTTCACAGTGGTGGCATGAATTTGTAATTACCACATATAGATTTCCCAGTGTCTCCTGATTGCAGAAGAAACATACTGTACTCACTACCGCCTCGGGTCCAATAACCAGATGTGGAATAGTCTCCAGCTTGCCAGCAGCATCCCTCCCAAATGAGCCTCAGCCGGCTCCGGTGGGAAGTGTTTTCCAGTTAGCTATCTTGCAGCGATCAATACTCCACCTCCTCCCATAATGTTCACAGAAACCCAAACTTCTAATGAGGGACTTTTGTAGCCATGTTCCCCGAGCCCTGTAATGTATGCGGTCAATATGAGAGGAGATCTGCTGGATGAACACAAGACAGAGAGAGAGAGAGAGGATGGCGCGTTCAATATTAGGCACTCACCGTCTGGCGGACCGGACCTGACCCAGATTTACCTCAAACTGTCTCACCACACTATCTCTGAATTTCATCTTGCTTGATAAAAGGCTCTGGTTTTCTTAATCCACACTGAGGGATGAAGCGCATTATGCCAGACCCCAGTTTGTCAGATCCAGATTCGATTTTTGAAAAGGTTAATAGCTGCGCTTGCAAAAAACCAAGGCAAAATGTTTAGGATGAGGCCTTTCTGATCACAAATGGGCAAATATTTGTGGTACAAGTTTGGATGTCTCCTGATGACCTTTGTCAGAAAAGCGCTGATTAAACAGAAGGTAAAGTTGATGAGACAGCGTGGTTTTCAAGAGATGAAGGCCAAATCCATAAATCTCATTACTGCAAAACTTTCACCTGTATGTGTCTGACTGCCGGCAGAATGGAAGGCTCCACGTTTCAAGTCGTATTCATTTCTTTTGAAATAACACAAACCTACAGAGGTTATGTGATTGAATACAATAAGATAACAAGGTGGCGGCATGCAGATGGAAGCTAAACGCTAACGTTGCTACGACTGCTAGTGTAATGTTTACTATGTGCTTAAATCAACATGTTAGCATGATGAAGTTCGGTATGTTTTTGGTTATGTAACTGCTTGTCAAGTAAAGATAATCCGACCTTATGATCCAGCTAAAGGAGAATCTGTCAGACGGGTTTCAAGACATTTCATTATAGACTGCAAATCCTGCTGTAGTAAATGCATAAAAGCATAGAAGGAAAATCTTGAGTCTTTGTGTCCGTGTGCTGAATCTTTAGTCGTCTCAAGTCTGATCACAACTAATTATAATATATATATAATATATATATATATATATATATATATACTTAGATTGCACTTTAAAAGAGCATTGTTTATTACTTGATCAACTTAACTGACAGTTGACATTTAACTGACAGCATGATGTCAGTCCCATCCTTCTGACTCGATGACATTTTAGAGAGGATGTGCAGTTCCTGGGTCTCTTTGGCTCAGTTTCAGCTGTACTTGGTCCAAACTGGTGGACTATCCAACCAAACACTGCTATCATTGGAGCCGAACCACTGCTAGTATCAAATAGAGCCCAGCTAAAAGAGGTTAGGGTTAGAAAGCTTCAGCTTTCTAATTTCGTGTTTTGAGACGGCAGTGGAATGAATCCCTTTAGGTATTTCCTTTGTTTTATGGCACTTTGGAGCATTTAGGATGAAAAAGAGGGCGGGAAAGCAAGACTGTTACTACCTGCGCCGCTAGTGTGTAGTCACGAAATTTGTCGGATTAATGGAAGCAAAAACCCACACCGTCATCAGCTAATAGAGATTAACTCACTGCACCTTAGAGAGTGTCCTTTTCCACAGAATAAATGAGGAATTAACAGCTCCTTCAGACAAGGTTCCCCGTTGTTGTAAATGTTAAGCTGAGTTTAATGCAGCCAGGTTGATACATTTTGCAGGTCTTAGCGCATTAAAAAGAGATTTAAATGAGCTTTGTTGATCAAGCAGCGGGAAGCCTTTGTTCTGCAGCCCATGATTTATTCAGAGACGGCGCGCTCGGACCGTCACTATTTTCTGTCTGTCGTGTTGCGGCCGTGCTTTCGTCGGCGGGCTTCATTTGTGTTGAGAAATGCCATCTGGCTCAGGCAGCGAAAGCTCTGTCA
Organism: Perissodus microlepis; assembly: GCF_051167445.1. NCBI lineage: Eukaryota > Metazoa > Chordata > Actinopteri > Cichliformes > Cichlidae > Perissodus > Perissodus microlepis. The sequence goes on from NC_140469.1 coordinate 7,108,055, forward strand.
GAGACAGAAGCGGAGGGGAGGGGGGATAATGTGTGCGTACATGCAGCATGTATCTATTGACCTCAGGATGCTGGAAATGGACTCCTGACAAATTAGAATGTTTCTAACTAAGCGTTCACCTCCTGGAAGCGGGAACACTGTCAAAGAAAATATACTGACTAGTCTGAAATTAAATCACAGAATCAGAATATAGCCTGTTGCGTGAGTTATAGTACAGCAGGCTGCTATTCTCATGCAGAGAAAATAGAACTTCTGTCTGAATGTTATGCCGAGTGTCAGATGCATACACAAAATAACTGCACAGATAGCCAAATAAGGTGAGAAGCGATGCTCTTCAAGCAGCAATTGCAGTAGACTGAGCTGGAATTCGAGCCCTTTAAAGACTCCTGTGTGACACATAAACTATACATCACTCTCCTGTCGGTCTTCGGCGCAATGAATGATGTAAGGTAGCTCCTTTTTCTTCCCGTCTCTGTTATTAGTCTTTGCTTGGCTGCCTGCCACTGGTTCGTGTAAACCGCAGTTGTCCTTGCTGATGTACTTTGCTATTTGGTGTACAAACAAAAGTGACAAATACCCTCAAGTCCAAAAAGGCCCATTATCTACTGCTTCTCATGCGCCGCAGCATCCGTCTTTTTACGAGCACATTACGTGCGCTCACATGAAGCATGTTTGACCGAGGAATGATGAATGGCATTCGATACAAAATAGATGTGCTGAAATGTGGCAAGGACAAACAATACGGCGCCGGTTGGCGTTGTAAATTTGAATCGTTAACGACAGCCTGCCTTCACACGGCATTACAATCCATCACACGTCCCCTGAGAGTCATTGATTATTAAAACTAGATTATTGGTATCGGAAGAGCGTCGTACACTATATTACGCCTAAACACAAAGCATGAACCGGGACTGCGAAAGGGGACGGCAGTTGCGTAAGTCAACTCAGTAGTTTTGTGTGCTGAGTCCTGGTTATGCTTCCAAAGACTGAAAACAGACTTTTGACTAACAGGCTACAGGTGTGCATGTGTAAATGAATTCTGGCAGTTGCTTGCATTTCAGTCTGTAAACAAAGAGCATGAATCACATTGATCAGTGAACAGCATTTACAGGAAAAAAATCCATATGGAAACAGTGGTGAGAAAAATGGCCAGTCCCACATATCCATGGACGTTGGACCATTTACAAACAGTGCATATGCACAAATCCTGTGAGCAAAAACACAAATGCATAAACATGAATACTACTACTACTAATAATGATGATTAATAATGGTTATTATTACTATTTACTTTTGATCATTAGCTACACATTTCCAAAACAACATAAGCAACAAAAAGCTCAGAATTAGAATGAAATAAATAGCAGCTTTGCTCTAGATTGGCTCTAGATTTCAAGAACTTTTCTATGCAGATATTAGCGAAAGATGCTCATTATTTTGTGGGCTCACTCTGGGATACTGCATGTTACGAGTCATTGATTTTAAGTGAAATTTTTAGTTTCTTGTCCTTGGTTGTTTTTTGTTTTTTTATGAATTACCATTTCGGCTTTATGTGAGATGTAGCAGGACTTTTGTCTCATCAGTTCACAGAATATTTTCCCAAAAGTCATCAAGTCATATTATGGCAAATGTGAGATGAGCCTTTGTGTGTCTTTTCGGTCAGCAGTGGTTTTCTCCTTGGAACTTTCCCACGGATGCCATTTTTGCCCGGTCTCTTCCTTATTGTTCAGTCATGAACGCTGACCTTAACCGAGGCGAGTGAGCCCTGCAGTTCTTTAGATGTTGTTGTGGGTTCTTCGTGTGAGCTCTTGGATGAATCATCGATGCGTTGTTAGAGTCATTTTGGTAGGCCGGCCGCTCCTGAAAAGAACCACCACTGTTCCCGATTTTCTCTATTTGTGGATAATGGCTCTCACTGTGGTACACCGGATTCCTAAAGCCTGAGAAATGTCTTTGTAACCCTTTGAGATTGATACACATCAGTGCATTTGTTTCCTTCTGTTAGGGCCGTGTAGGTTTGGGTAGCTTTTGTCCAGAAAAATAAGACATCGGGGGCAAGTACTTTTTCACAGCACTGTATATAAAACAGCACCACTTCCTCATGATGGTTCTGAGTTTGAATCTGCCGCTGAGGCGTTTTCACTGGTCTTCAGAAGTAGAAGTTTATTTTCATACTTGTTTTCAGGTCTCTTTCCAAACAGCTGAGAAGATTGCTTTTCACCTTCACTTTTTAACTAAATCTCAATGTTGTTTCTACATCTAACAAAGTCGCCTTTAGCATCTTTTCTTGAATATATAGAAAAAATGATAGATATCTTAAAAACATAGCATTTAGTATTGTAAGGAAAAAAGTCTTATTCTTCTAGGTTTTTATATTTCTTGGTACAAAGATCTAAATACCACATCCTCCGGTCACATCGCTATATTTGGAATTACGTGTTCCTTTCACAGACCAAGTCAGGCATATGAGAACATCATCTTTCCCTTCGATCACCCCTCCTGTTTTTTTCTTTCCTCCTGAGTGATACCGTGTCTTCTGCCTCTCTGCACAGGTTAAGAGAAAGTTGAGGCTGAGTTCAATCAATGCTCTGAATTACCAGACAAAGAACGATGGAGCGGCCCATTAGTATGACTGACCCACTTAGGATCTGGTCATAACAGCCAAATAAAGTGGGTTTCTAGCCAGCCTCAGAAAGCCATGTTTTCTGAATAAAGCAAGTTTTTCTCATTACTGACCTGTCTGGCCAGAAGAAGACGGAGCGTATTGAGCATGAGCCATGGAAAAACTTAATATCAGCTGGATCAAATACCACTAGGGCGTCATATTAATATCATTACATCATGAATTTTCCAAGCCCTGTTTTCTGTTTTCATGTCGTATTAAAAACGGTCGGAACGAGCGTTTAGATTGCGTAAAGCCACTCACCTGAAAACTGAGAAAACCCCCTGAACATTTTGTCAGGATCTCAGTTCCTTGTTGTGTTTCGCATGAAATCAGGCACTGACTGCCGGAGGAGGAGGAGGAACCTCCTGGGATTGCAGCAGAGGGGCCGTTATTAGACGTGACCTTTACATGAGGAGTGTCAGAGGAAAAAACAAGCCAAGAGGGGTAGAACGGCCATTCTCAAAACAGCAGCAGGTTAAAGCGGCCTTTCCTTTTTTATCCTGGCCACACTAAATCCATTTAGACCAAAAGTATGAAGATAAACATTAGTAAATGAGGAGGCAGGGAGGAGGGGGGGAGGGGGGTGCTGTCCCTCAGTGACCTGCCAGGAACAGTTTGCTTGCTTTTACAGCTCAGGCACATTTTGAAAAGATCTTTGAGCATTTACAATATTCATCATCATTGCTCCTGCTCGAAGTTGTTCAACTACTTCCAGTTTGTTGCACTAATTTTACATGGGATTCTGCCTTTTCCAAGTGCTTTTAGACATTAAATTAGGAACATTTTAATGTGATCAAACAATGAAATTACCTATAAACAAGGTCAATGAATGCGGCAATATGAATCATAATACGTAAATGTACAGAAATATACAGTTAACAGTTGGTTTAAATAATAATGGATTGCATGCCCTGGGACTGAGGCGAGGCTGCCATATCGCACCATCGGCCCATCACCAGTAGGTGAAGAGTCTTGACCACGGACACAATACGGAAAGTGTCCGAGCCGGGGCTCGAACCGGCAACCTTCTGATCACAAGGCGAACTACCAACTCTTGAGCCACGATCGCCCTAAATAGCAATGATAATAATACTTATGTGATGTAACACAAGCTTATAGGAATCGTGTTATATACTTTTTCATAGCATTACATTTGAATTCAACAGTTCAATCTTTCAAATAATGGACAGATATTTGTGAAATCATGATACATTTGTGAATGTATTTTAACAATCTAAATATGCATATGTACAGACAGATACATTTAATAATCATGACAATTATGTTTTATTACATTACAGTGATTTAACGTTAATTTACGTTTGAAATGTGAAATCAGTCTATTTACGTAACTTTAATGATATTCTAGAAGAACAGAACAAAACTGTAAAATGCAGTAAAATACTTTCATATTAGGATTTTTTCCTACAGTGCAGCCATACCCGCGACCTTGTGGTTGTTAGTTCACATTCATTGGCCGATGCTTAGCGTCATGTTATTATGTGTCCCAACATCCAATGGCATGTCACATTGTTTTCATGGCCACACCCTCACCCCAGGTGCAGAGGCCTATTTCTGTTCAGAAATGCTGTGAATACTTTGAGATTTATATTAATTGCAATTCCTACCTCTACATTTATTTTTTTAAATATATAATTAGCACAGCGTGGCCGTGCAATGTTTTATATGTTTTTTTTAGTTTTTATTCCTATTAATTATATTTTCACTTGTTACCTCTGAATTATTGAATCAGACCTAGATGACGTGAAATTTTCCGCACAATTATAATTCAAATACTCCTTTAATTATTGATTATTCTCATTAATTTTTGATCATTTTATATATTTTTCCATAGTATTACATTTGAATTTAACAGATCATTCTCTCACATAACAGACAAATATTTGTGAAATTATGATACATTTCTGAATGTATTTTTACAATCTAAATATGCATATGTACAAAAAATATATTTAAAAAAACAAGCAAATTGTGTTTTACTATATTTACAGTGATGTTATGTTATTTTACCTTTGACATGTAAAATCACAGTTTACTTATGTAAATTTAATGATATTCTAGAAAGACAGTACAAAACTGTAAAATATACAGTAAGATACTTTGACATTACTATTCTTTGGAACAGTGTACCAGATGATAATTTAAAAAAACACTGTGGTGGAGCTCAAAATGGGCACAGGAAGCTTCTTCACTCACACCTACACTCGCACATGCACATGCTCCTATGATAATGTAATTATGACAAATGCAGTAAGATGAGAGGCAGTGAAGTGATGTAACCAGGTCAAGTAAAGTTGAGCCGCGCGCGTCACTAAGACGACAAGTCGGTGCACGCTGAGACTGAAGTCTGATGATTCCCATCAAGCGTCTGATGGACACAGATGAGGGGGATTTAGTAAAGATGAACATGACTGACACAAATGAGCTGAAGATATATATCATTTTGAAAATGAATGCATTAACTGTTGACACGAGAGACACTTAAACACTGGATTTTAAACACTGTAGGTTGTATGTTGGCCTCCTCCTAAGTGAGATATTAAACTGTTTACGTGGCTCTTTAAGCCTTGGTAAACATGTGCAATAGCATACTTTCAACATAGTACCAGTTTTTCTGATTATTTTTAATAATTCCCATATTTCTACTTTGTAATCAATGGAGGAAAAAAAAGTGGATGACAGCTGGAATCGCACCCTGTAGCTAATGAGTAACTCATGCTGAAGACATCTGCATCGGGGCATGTTTAGTGTGGGCCAGAAGGCCGGGTGGGGGTGTAGCATTGGATTTTAGTCTGTGTAGATGGGGATCGCGATGCCTCATTAGGCTACAATCTCAGCAAAACAAAACCTCAGGCCACACTGAGGCTGCTCAGTCCTGGAGGATCATTGATATTCATCAATGAATTGATGCTAAAAGAGCTCATAAACAGGGTAACACATGTGCCGGCATGTGCACCGCATGAAAACGCCACACATTATGCGCAAAGGATCCATAATGTTCTTTGTCAATCTACTGTTCCCGCACAGCAGCAATATGGTACGCTGCCTCTTATTAGCGAGGTTAATTATGTTATTTTCTCGCAAATGCCACCGACATTTCCTATTACAGACATGGGATATTGTCAAATACAAATAAAATGGGACTTATAGTGTGGGAGGGGGTGGTCATACAATTTTAATTCCAGCCTATATTGTTTGTATTAGTGTGGAGCAGTTCTTACCTTTGGGGTATGTTCCGTGAAACCAGTCCTTGTAAGCCATTCAATGAGAAATCCTACTCATTCGCATGCAAATGTTATGGGTTAATATTTGTTCCCCTGATTTGCAATAACCCAAAGTCCACCTCCTCTAATAAGCACAATGAATAATGCACAATGCTTATACAATGTTTAGAAATCCATATCTTTGGAGATGAAAATCCCAGCCAACCTTGGGTGAGTTAATGGGATAAGACTATTCTCCCTGGAGGATGTAAAAGAGGCTCAGCAAAGTCCAGTAAACACTTGAGCTTCTCTAATGTGAGAGCTGTTGCTCAGTGCCAGAGCTTAAAAACTGACAGTGTAGTATGCTTGTAGCAGCATATTTAGGGATTACAACTGAGCCGATCCTTTATTGTGTGTACGTTTGTTTGCTAACTCTGCTACTAATTGCAAAAAAAAAAAAAGCACATCCCATACATCACCTGTCAGTCAAACAGAGTGAGTGGCTCATGCTTTGTCAGTTTGTGTTACGGTTCTTCAAGTTTCTCTTATTTCTCTATCCTCTCTCAGCCGTTCTGTTTATCACCGTTTGTCCTGCCAAGCTCTATTTTTTTTTTTTTTTGTTTATTCTAAGTAAACTGTGGCTGCTGGTTAAAGACATATAAAACGCGTGTCGCTGTGAGCCAAGAAATCAGTTCTGGCAGGAAGGTGCCTTATGTATGAGAGGTTAAAGTGGGGATAAAAAGAAACTGTGGATAAATATTCTGAATAACAGAAAATTAAATTAAATTAAAACTGTTTTTTAAACATAAGGTAGTATAAGCGAATGGGAGGAATGGAAGGGGAATGAGAATAGAGCCTTGAGGTACTCCAAACAGAAAGAAGAAAATGACAAAATGATAAAAATGATACAGAATTTTCTGGTCTTTGGATAAAATAATCATAGCTTTAGAAGGTTTTGTTTTTTTTACACTAAATCTTTTGTCTGTCACACAGCATATGATACACACAGATTTGTGTCACATACTGTAATCAGGTCAAGGAGTACTAGAACCAAACCCATGCAGGCATCAGAGAGTCATTTATCAGCTGGAGGACCAGTACACAGTTTATATATGCTCATATCATAGAGTAAATTTAGGCAGACAAAAAAATATTAATCATAATAATAATAACAATAAACATACATTTCCTCCATTGTATTTCCAACACTTTCTGCAAGCTTTTACTGCAGAGTTAATCTGGGCCATGAGATGCCTCACAGTTACATAAATTCAAGTGCCTCTTATCTTACAGCATTCGTCTTAATCACATTATTAGAGGTTTGCGTGTGTGCATGTGTGTGTAGGTGTGTATAAAAAAGAGTTGAAGAAGCTTCCTGTGGTCATTTGATTCCTAATACAATGTGTTCTAATTACTGCCTGGTAGGAAGCGTGTGTCGGTGCTGATGTGGGGAAATGAACATTGTGAATTCTCATTCAAAGATATTTTCAGATACTGAAAAGCAGCTAATTCAGTGTGCTTTGGTTTCAGTAAGCAAACAATTCCTGGCACTTCCTGTCATTAAATTTATGATGATTTTTACATTTTCACATTAGAGATTTCTTCACCCTTCCAAACAAAATCTATAATGGAATAGCAGAGCAGAGCTAGCTTTTTCCCTATAAAGCACTTGTTCATATTTGTATACCACTGTCAACAAATCAAGTTGCACTTTATCTCCATCTCTATCCACACTTTTACAATGTATATTTATGCAGTCATAATGAAATGCATAACTCATAATCTTTTAATTCTGGTGTTTTTAAAGTCCTGTTGCTACAGTTGTGTAAAATAAAGCACCTCACCGTATAGTCTGCCTTTACAAACATTTATAAAAGTATGAAATTTCACTGCTGTTGGTTTCAAAGAATCCTTTAGTTAGATTTAATGAAAAAAAATAGTTTTTTGAGTTCACTTTAGTCACTTGTTTTATTTCTAGGAAATACTGGGCCTCAAACAAATACTTTTACTCAGTTTACTTCAAAAACTAATTTCAAGTGGTTGCAATTCAATTCAGTTCAATTTTATTTATATAGCGCCAAATCACAACAACGGTCTCCTCAAGGCGCTTTATATTATAAGGTAGACCATACAATAACACATGCAGAGAAAAACCCAACAATCATATGACCCCCTATGAGCAAGCACTTTGGTGACAGTGGGAAGGAAAAGCTCCCTTTTAACAGGAATAAACCTCCAGCAGAACCAGGCTCAGGGAGGGGCGGGGCCATCTGCTGTGACTGGTTGGGGTGAGAGAAGGAAGACAGGATAAAGACATGCTGTGGAAAGTAGTTGTGTTGCACCCAACTGTGTAATGTAAGTCCAGAGAAATTCATTACGTTTTACTCTAAAATGTTGAACAGACTCATCAAACCTGCCCGTAACAGTGTTTTGTTGAACTAAAACAAATTACTTGTAAACTAGTATTACTAGTACACTTAAACTGATTCTGAGGAGTTACTTAACACAGTTGTGTGGAACCACAACTAAATTCTAACATGATTTTTTTATTATTTTTGTTTTTTACTGAACTAACTGAATTTGAGTCTGATACTATACCAGTTCACTGATACATATTCCACGATCAGTGATACTTTAGGAACCAAAGGTCTTCAGCCACAGAGTGGCAGACCACATAAAGTTACAGAGTCGCCAAGTGCTGTAACACATATTCTATAAACGTCACCAATGCTGTGCTGACTTTCACAAAAACTGTGCATCGGGAGCTTCAAGGCGTTTCCATGGAGGCAGTTATAGCAGAAATCCTGTTTTGGGACATGGGTGTTATCTTGATCTTGGATTTGAGTCCAAGTGAAAAGTTATGCAAAATTTCATGTGACATATAATTGGTCGAACAGCCTAATCTTTGGGGCTGTCGCTGGCAGCGGCAGCACGGAAAAGCCCTTGATGAGATTTCTTCCCAGTATTTGATTGTTTTCTAACTTTTTACTAGATTAAGATTAAAACACCAGTAGTGATAAATGTCAATAATCAGTCTGTCAGAATAAAAACACAGGTTTGTGTTTTGTGTTAACAAGTGTTGCTTTTTGTAGAAAACACAAACCCTGTGCTTAATACTGTGGCTTGCTGTTAATTTCGATCTTTAATCATTGCCACTATGTTTGCACTTTTTTATATGCAACAAGGTGAAAGCAGCTTGGATCTAGGAAAGATTATGAAACACATTAAAATCCACAGAATATAAGAAAAAAATTACTTTTACAATCTCTTTATAAAACGTTTAAGCGAAGAGGAATGTACAGTCTCTGCTTTTTAATATAGACTACTTTTTTTAGTTTATCGTTTTGTAGCACACAGTTTTATAGTTTAATATTCCTTGTTTCATATAGCAAGGCATATTAAAGTGACACAGGTGTGAAATACACTTAGAAATGCCTTTAAAAATTAAATTAAATTACACAAACAGCCTTATGTTGGATGCATTTGTATCATTTTAAGCCTGCACAGCTACAGCGCAGTATGAAAGGTTGAACTAAGGCTTCTAATAACTTCCTCCATCACCCTCACCCTGATCCGCTGAGCCCGGCTTCACTATATCTGTTTGCGAGAGGTGTTTTCATCAGTTCACCACATGTTTACATCACTTATAAATCTCTCAGCCAGGCAGAGCCGAAGAGAGTTTGGCCGGAGCTCAGACGCACAACCTCCTCCCTTCAACACATACATTCCCTCCCACAAAGAACACATTCCACACTCCTCTTGTCGAAAGGATACCCATCTGCCCCTGAGCCAAATTCCAGCCATGTTTTCTGGGAACGTATCGCTCGGCTTTTGTGTGCCTCCCCTGAGAAGACCTAGGCCTCCCCTCACCAGGGCCAAAAACGCTACAAATTATTGAGGGAGCAGACAGTGAAGTCTTTCTTTTAACCCCTGACAGGTACCGCTGGGCTATTATCAAGATGTTAATGGAAGAGACAGAGCTGTGTGACACAGCAGGGATTGCAAGGGTTTCAGAGGTGCACACCTTCATGAGTGGGCCTTGTTACATCAGCTATGTTTTGACATCACGTATTGTTGAATATTCATTAAGAGCCGCAATCACTTTGGATCAAAATCGTTTCAAAACCAAACAAAAAACACACAGAGGTGATTCTGACACAAGAAATTCCTCTGTGCGTTATGCAGGGGATACACAAGTCCAAAATGAGGCGTGGAGGGGGGGACTCAGAAGAGGGGACGCGTATGAGATACTACATTCCTCACAGCTCTATCAGGCAGACATGAGACGATGTCAGAGAGGCCGCCCGAGGCTGCTCTGGTACGGTTCACTCTTATCTCCACAGATGAACCCTGCTGGCTCTGACCTGGCAACCGTCAGGCAGCTCCACAGCCTCTAATGACAGAAGTGCAGATCAGTGGTAGGAGCACTCACATGGTGCCAATACACATTAGGCGGCTTTCTGTGTGGCAACAGGAAGCAGTCGCTCAAATTTATGTCCATAAAACCACAGACCATTTTAACGTCTTCTAGCATGAATGATCTTGTACTTGTGTGTGTGAGTGCGTGTGTGTGTGGATCGCATGCTCATTATGTGGCAAGTTGCACTGGAGGCTTCTCTGCACTTGAATAGAGAAACAGAAAAAAATTAGTTTTTTTATACCTTCTTAATATGTATATTTGTTTTTAGAACAGCAGACTTAACTGCTGCTCTGAAAACAAACAGATTACAAAGGTTAACCTGGTTACTGACATGCAGTATTTATGTCTTGTACGCCAGCGGTCCCCAACCATTTTTGCACCACAGACCGGTTTATGTCCGACAATATTTTCACGGCCTGGCCTTTAAAGTGTTGCAGATAAATACAACAAAATAAAACCAGTGCTGATGCCAAAAAAAAAGAATATTTATTCATAACACACAGGAAAAGACCCAGGGAAACCGAGTTAATGATAAAAATTATTAAAAAGGTAATGATAAAAAACGATAAAAACCCTGAAAACCACAAATTTGACACCCGAGCCTCAACTCTGGCAGCCCAGTACCAACTGACTCACGGACCGGTCCGTGGCCCAGGGGATGGGGACCTCTATTGTACACAAATGAAATTAAAGTCCTTTCAAAATAAGTGCCCAGATGAATCCCTAGAAGCTTTTCAAAATCACATTGCTGCAGAACTTAACTTAAAATGTAGCTTAATTTTTTTTCTTTCACAGTCACTGGTCAAACATAAAAAAGGAGTGTCATCTTTACACTCCTGTACTTACTTACAGTGTAAGGTGGCTAAATAGTGTTTGTTTTTCCGCACAATTACCAGTTAATTGTGCAGTATTTCAAATAACTTGCAGTGTAATTTGTGTCTCTTTCCCTTGCCCAGAATTTAGGCACTACTTACATGAACTTACAAAATAATAATGCGTTCTTTTGTGGAAAACATGAAATTATGGACTACCTAAAATTACTAATAAGTTCATTTAATTACAGGGGATTTAAACTCTTAGCGGTCATATTAAAAACTGTTACCTGTGATTTACCCAAACTAGCAAACAGGCTTCATGCAGTCAAGCAGTTTATGCAAATGCAATAAAATAAATGAAACTATATAATATTTGTCAGAAAAGAACTTTTTGTGAATATACTTTGGACTTCTTATGTGCATCTTCCACCACTCGCTCATGTGCCATTAAGCAGCTATATTGTCGCGCTTGTTTTCAGCCACATCTCTCATCAAATCTGATTTGATGCAAGCATCGCAGCATGTCAGCTCCTGTTGTAAGTTAAAGGAAAAGAGGCGATGAAATCATTTCCTGTCATCAGCCCCTCTGTTTGGTTTCCTGGCAACACAAGAGTGGCATCGGCAAGGACAACATCTGAGAGTGGCTTTGATCCTTGAACCCTGCTTCCTAATAAACCTCATCACACACTGTAGATGAAATGTTAGATTAAGTCCTTACTCATAATGAAACTGTGCTTTCAAGCCAGACGCTCCTATTGACTGATATAATGAAACATTTTGTCTGTCATGGAAGTCTCAGAGAAATCAATCAGTCTCGAAGCTCATTAATCACGAATATTTGACGTCGGTCGGCTTTCGCGATCGCATTTCCATCAACAAATGCGCACAGCATCTTTGCTTAAGTTTCAAATTATTGAAAGAAAAAAAAAACTATGCCGAGCAAGAGCTCACTGTTACACAAGCCTTCCATGATCCAGTGTTTGTTCAGTGACAAGACTCTCCACATCGGTGGAAAGTCTAAGAGAGTGAATCCATACTGTGTATCAATATTCTCTATCTAGACCCAGTAAAAACATTGAATAGGATCAATGTTCCGCCCCGAGCCCTGAGATGTTCTATTAACAGTTTCACACAGTCATTTAAATCAGTGGGAAGAGATCGATTCAGAGTCATCCAGTGGTTGGTTTTTATGGTGGGAATATAAGTATGGATAAGACAGCAACAGTGCATTGAGTGATTCCTTTGTTGTTACTGCAAAAGTGCGCTTGAGACACCATACGTGGAATCAAAAAGCACATGAGTAAAATTATATAAAGAGAAACATCAAAAAGTCACGATTCATTCTTTTTTTTTTTTTAATGCAGGTTTTGTGGGATTATAAAAATCTCTTTTTTAAGTGTAAATAAAAAATGTCAAATTCTATGCCAAAAAAAACTAGCACCAAGCACTTTGTTCAGATGTATTTTATCAGGATGAAAAGCCTCTAAAACAACACTGACAACCAGAAAGCATTAAATGGATTCACTGAAACTTAAAATAATTACATTATTTTACCATAGTGCTCTTTAATGGTAAGATGCAGGCCCTCGTGGATCAGACATGTGAGCTGCACTAGATGCCTTGATAGGATTTCAAGGGTTGTTTATGAAAGGGTGGAACCTGCCTATTTTACTGGAGTATCTTATCTTTGTTTCTGCTTTTCTTGAACTCTTCTTTTTAAAGGTAAATACTGGACGAATACACCCGTTAAAAATCCCCCTCGTTCATAATATTGGGCAGGTCCTTTCTGGGATGCCAAAACAGCTGCGACCCCTCGGGGGAGCGGGGAGTGTCCTGTGGTTTCTGACATCAGGGCGATGGCAGGAGATCCTTTGGGTTCTGTGAGTTGCAGGGTGGGACTCAATGCATTGGGCTTGTTCCAGGACATTCCATGTACGCTGTATTGGAATGAGATCTGGGAAGCTAGGAGGCTGGGTCAAGGCTCTGTGTGTTATGTTTCTCCAGTTGTCCCAGAGCAGTTTTTGTGATGCGGAAGGCTGTTGCCATCAGAAAGTCCCATTGACATGTGTTTGTGTAGATTGTCACGCCTACTTAGCATCAACACAAACGCCATAATAAGAGTATAGTGGTTAGCATAGCTGCCTTCCAAGCAGTTGACCCGGGTTTGATTTCTGGCCATCGCAGCACAGCATCTTTCACAGAATTTCCCGGAGGAATCCACCTGAGGGATTAATAACGTTTTATCTGACATGCTGAGAATTAACCTGTCACTGTATAGCTAATTTCGCTAGATATACAGTAACGTGGGAAATAACCACACTCAATTGATGTAGCTAAGTAGGCAAGCTGGAGGTACTTGCGCATCACTATTTGCTCTTTAGGTTAGACAGCACATTGCCTGTTGACGCCCAAACCAAATACAGGCATACACTGATCAGTCATACCATTATGAACACTGATGAAGGTGAAGTAAACACTGATTATCTCTTCATCATGGCACCTATTAGTGGGTGGGACACATTAGGGAGCATTTTGGCTTCAGAGTTGATTTGTTAGAAGCAGGAAAAATGAGTGAGGATTTGAGTGAGTTAGACACAGGCAAACTGTGATGCAGTGGTCAGTATCTATCAAAAGTTACTGCTGGTTCTGACAGAGTGTCACCCTGACTGGTGTGCATAGCCTCAGACCACTCAGGGTGCCCGTGCTGATCCCCGTCCACTGCTCAAATTGCCAACAATGGGCATGTGACCATCAGAACCGGCAGAACTGGACCATAGAGCAATGGAAGAAGGTGGCCTGGTCTGATGAATCATGTTTTCTTTTATGTTGCGTGGATGGTCTTGTGTATGTGCATTGCTTACCTGGGGAACACCTGGCACCAAGGTGCACCATGGGAAGAAGGTGAGCCAGTGGAGGCAATGTGATTCTTTGGGCAATGTTCTACTGGGAAACCTTGGGTCATGCCATCCATGTGGATGTTAGTTTTACATGAACCACCTAACTAAGTAATGTTGCCAGAAAAGTATTCCCTGATGGCTGTGGTCTTGTTGAGCAGGACAATACATCCTATTGCAAAGCAAAAATGCTTCCGGAATGGTTTGAGGAGCACAACAACAAGTTTGAGGTACTGGCCTCCAAATTCCCCAGATCTCGATCCAATTGAGCGTCTGTGGGATGTGCTGGACAAACAAGTCTCATCCATGGAGAATCCACCTCGCAACATAGGACTTTAAGGATCTGTTGCTAACATCTTGGCACAGATACCACAGCACACCCTCAGGGGTCTAGTGGAGTCCATGCCTCGATGGGTCAGGGCTGTTTTGGCAGCAAAAGGTCATGATGTCACGCCTGATTGGTGTAGGCAGCAAGCTGCCAGGGGAACAGTGACTGAGAAAACAATGAATTGCTGAGGAGCTGAGGTGGAGTGACTAATGTTCCTGCACTACAAGTTGTCTACAAACATCACTTAAGATGAACACTAATGCTACCTTATATGTATTTGCTGTTTTGAATTAGCAACTTTTTCTAACTTATTTTAGATCCCCAGTGTAGGGGTTCCACTTTTGCTTTAACTGGCTAACCACAGAAATGAATGAAACTGACTGTCAGCGAGCAAGATTTTATGACTTTGTTACAGTCAGCATTAGAAGGGTTAGCGAATGAGACGTTGGGTTTTGAGTGTATCCTCATTGTAAGAACAAGAGAAACTAGGCCACACATGATGCAGGATGACCTGACTCATTGCAAAGCTTACTGTATGAGCCTAATGATAGTACAGGAAGCAGGCTGAGCACAGAATAACTAGAGAGTCTAAAACAATGGACTTCCACTCAGTGAAAAACAGAAGTAACTGCTCCTTGTGACTTCAGCTTCTGTTTGTTCCTCCATCATTCCTTGTGAGCGGTAATTGCACAGTGAAACATCCTGTTTTGTGTTACCTAACTCAATAGAGTTGCTGCCGCAATAAACAATAAGAATATTTCCTAAGCTGTGTAATGGCAAGAAACGCAAGGAAATGGGTTGTGACAGAAGAATATGGCAATTGAAGTTAATGTAGCCTAACATCTTTTATATTCATTGTAGAACATTCATATTTTTTATCTTAAATAAGAGGTCAAGCTGACACACTGCCTTGTTTATCCTGCTGTAGAGATGACAACCCCCCCAAAGGACGTTATGGATGAAATGATAAGATTCCAACAGAGGGGAGGAAAAGGTGTGATTTATGCCAGGAACCTGCTCACAGGGTGGACTGGGTCAGGGAGAAAACAGTGGCCAAGGTTGTGTGTGCGAGACCAGATTAAGTGTCCAGACACAACCTGTCACTGAAAATACAGCCTCAACTGTGGGAGCCGGGAACAACGCCAGAAAGCAAATGGCAAGCCGACAGCTTTTTTCCAACACACATAAAAGACACAAATCTCTGCACGAAAACAAGAAAAATGCATGTAAAAGGATTCGATTCGGGTGGAGGGTGAGCATTTCTGACAACAGGAAGTGACGTAAGGCTGCAGGTGTTGCTTCCTGCTGTGGAGATGTGAGTGTGGAGAAGGAGTCTGGGAGGTTTAAGCAGAGAGGGGTTGGGGGGGTGGAGGCTGGTTTGGGATTTGGCCTAGCAGATGGTGCTTCTCTAACTGAGGAGGGAAGTGGAGCTCAGTGAAGATATGAGGAGAATGGTAAAGAGCGCAGACAGAGGAGGAAGGATGTGAGTCGGTCCCGAGGGGAGGATGAGGTAGTGGGGTTATCCACCGGCTGGGCTGGGCATGCACAGCCTGGAACCACATGAGGTGAGCGGGGAGGGTCACAGAGAGTCAGAGGGCATCTATGCAAGCAACTGTGGGAGACTGACACGCTCAAGTAAGGCATATATGATGTTACTTTGATAAGTTTTTGATAGTATGAGGAAAAAATGCATATGTTATGTATGATTTTAACAATAAATTTATTTTATTATGTTTGGCTCTGGACATGGATTTTGTCTGTGTCCCTCTCTCCACATGGTAAGGGTTTTGTTACACCAAAATAACCTTTGATGGACAGCTGATCTCTGCTTAAGACTTCCTGTTCCATGAACTGATGATCATTTACAAATGCAGTTAAAAGCTAATAAAGACTCCTTTCTTGCATTTGCAAAATGAGAAACATCCTGTCTCAGAGAGATGTTCATGCATTTATGACTTCTGGGCTGAACAACTGTCATTGTTGAAGTCAGAATCAAATTTAAAATCCTTTTCCTCACATACACGGTCTTGAATAATCAGGCCTCATCTTATCTCAAAGACCACATAGTACCATATCATCCCAATGGAGCACTTCACTATCTGCTGGCTGGCTTTCCTCGGGTGGGAGGCAGAGCCTTCAGCTTTCACGCCTCTCTTCTGTGGAACCAGCTCCCAGTTTGGATTCAGAAGACAAACATTATCTCTACTTTTAAGGTCAGGCTTAAAATTTTCCTTTTTGATAAAACTTATAGTTAAGGCTGGATCATGTGACCATGAACCCTCCCTTAGTTACTCTGCAATAGCCCAAGAAGCTGGGGCTTCCCATGATGCACTTCATTCACCTGTTTTCACTTACTATGTCTTTATACACGACTCTGCATTTAATAATCTCTGGCTCTCTTCCACATCTTGTCTTTTGGACTGTCTCCCTGCCTTTACCTCCAATTGGCCGGCCCTCCCTAAGCCCGGCTCTGCTGGAGGTTTCTTACTCTTAAAAGTGAGTTTTTTCTTCCCACTTTCGCCAAGTGCTTGCTCATAGGGGGTCATCTGCAAACAGAATGCTTCTTTTGTACATCCTGTACAAGTATGAATGGTCAATAAAATTTCTGAAAGTCTGAAAATACAAAATCTTTAAGCACATATTGGTTTATAAAAATTAGCTTCAGACTGCTTATAAAGATGTCATAAAGGTCAATATGTCTCTGTTTGTTTATGGTTTCTATATCAGCCTCACTAATATAAAATATATTACAAAATCAACTTCTTCACCATATAGTGAGCTATGCAACAGAGAGTTAGAAATTCCACTGGTTCTCTAATCTGTACAAGAGAAAACAAAGTGTAAAGCAACAATTCATTTCACAGCTGGTCATGCTGTTGTTTTTCCTGACCAGAAGCAGTCATTTCCTGCAGTCTCTGCTTTCCTTGGACAAAGACAGTAGACATGTAGCATAGACCACATCAAGATGCTTGATATTTAAAGAAAAAGTACATACATTTCACATATTTAATTTGCCACTCAGTGTTTTTTGGACTACAGGTGTTTATTCTAGGCTAGGCTAGGTAGCTAGCAGTAGCTTCAGAGAATGTCATCAATCTTCTCATCTAACTTTTTGGCAAGAAAGCAAACAACTGTATTTCCCTGAATATTCCCAGAAAATATTCCTTAAAAAATATCCAAGCTGCTTTTCCTGTAATTTGCATAGTTACCTGACAATCCCCTTTTTTTCCTTCTTTTTTTTTTCGAGGAATAGCTGAAAAGTGTAATCAGCTTTGTGTCGAACAAAAAGCAGGTGTGTGTGAAGCTAGCTGCATGGGGAAGGAGCTTAGAAGAGAGAAGCGGAGGGGGTGGCAGACGAAGGGAACAGGAAGCAAGGGGGTTTGCTTTTTACATCCATTTCACCCCCAAAAAAATAACAAAAAGAAAAAAAAACTGAAGCATAAATCCCAGAAATAGATTTAGGCTCAAAGTGGCAGACTCCAAGCTGTTTCTCTTTGCCATACGGCAGCTGTCTTCAAACGTCTGGGATGACACAGCAAGCATCCTGTTTATTGACTACCAGCAGGAAACGCTTTCAATGCTAACAATGTGCGCTACTTACAAGTCTCCTTGCTGCTGCTGCTGCTGCTGCTGCTGCTGCTGCTGCTTTTTTTTAACCTCATCCCCTCTCCCAAAAAAAGGTGGTGGGGGGATGTTAACTTGAAAATGAAGCATCCAGGGAAAGCAGTGCATCAATATTCATTCATGCAGAACATGCATTGTCAAGTAGAAATAGAGACGGCGATGAGTGCTGCATTTATTTGTCATTTACCTCCTGGTATGCTAATATAATGAGGTCTGCACACCAAATAAGCAAAAGTCTATATGAATACTGAATCTGTGTATGTTTCCAAATGCAACTGGCACACAGATATAAATACTATCTTTATGGTTTCCCCCCTCCCTCCAGAGAATACTTAGTGATAATAGTGAGCTACATTTTCCTTTGAGGCAGCAAAGAGAAAATTATATTATTCCATCAGCATAAGGTTATTGCATTATGTGTTCCTTATGTACTTCAATAAGCAATAAATCTTAACGCAGGCCACCAGGAACGCTACACATAGGTAGAGCACATGTTTGTTTTATTGATGACGGTTGTGACGCGATCTGACAGTGAAGCCCGGTTGTTAAGGGAGCAGATGAGCGTCTCAAACCAGGGACCGTGCAAAACGATTAGCGGGTCAGAAAAGGAGGACGGTTAGGTAGATTTTATTTTTGCTAGAGGGAGACGAAAAATATTATTATCTTTTTTTTTATTTTCCAAGAGCAGGAGGTCTTTCAATTTGTTTCTCACTTTTATTACAGGCTTTTATTGGGAGATTTCTTTTTTTCTAAGAATATTTGAAAAATGGCTACTATTATCAGAGCGAGCTGATAATACAGATGCAATCTTACTTTTTTGGGTGGGGTGATTACCCTAACAATGTAATTAAAATCTCTGCATTCAAAATAAGTATTCAAATTAATTTATATTTTTGGATTTTTCTTTCTATTCAAATCAAGAGTACACAGTAAGGAGATTCAGACTCTCTTTGCTTAATAGCAATTTTCACACATTGCCCAAAAGTTGAGGAACACTAAGTGATGATTTATCTCCTCTGAGTGGATGTAATTAGGAAATTTTGATCAGTTTTTGCTGCTCGAGCAGTGAGGAAAATTTGAGTAAACTGCATGAAAACGGATAATGGGAAAAACAGAGTTGCCATTTTCCACAGTCTGAAAAACAGAGCCTTGTCAGATCAGAGCCTTTTTAATGATTCCCCAGCTCGCTGCTAGCAGTGCACCACCTCTAGAATTTTAACATGTGTATGAAACAGCGTGGATATACTGTTTCACTGACACGTGTTAGCACCGCTTTCTCAAAACCCTGTTTACTGGAGACGGGCTGAGTCAGGTCTCAAGGGGTTACACCGGGACTCTGGATATCTGCGTCATCTCAACCATAATGGAGCCTTTAACTTGAGCTAGAGCAGGATGGAGGCAAATGCTGCGTGGATGCTGACCCACGGGTGGAGGTCTGTGAATTAAAGTAAAAAGAAAGTGGCATGACAGGAACTTTAAAGTTTTTGTTTGGAGAGAGAAAATGTCTGAATATAATCTGCACTCACCCCTGATGACGTTTCTTTTCAGGTTGTCCGTATCTCTTTTAGTTTTGTCCTTGTTTTTGTCACAAATTCATAAAAAGCGGGGAAGAAGAGCACGAATGCTGTGGCTCTAATTAAGGGATGTGTTTGCACTGCTGCTTCTGTGCAGGACGAATCAGCGAGCCACCCCCACCTCGCTGTGAGTGACATTGTTTATGTTTCACTTATCTCTGGCAGATGTTAGCTGAGTGAAATTGAATTCCTGGCAATGAGGGAGAGAGATCACGACGAGCATTCTTTTTTTATGTGTGGGGACAGGATTTCTCCTGGCCGGCCTTGATCCCTCGATTGCCCTGCGAGGCTGGCGTTGGGTAATGACAAAGGTCGAGGGTGAAACAGGTTTTTCCTGTGTCACTGGAGGCTGCTGGGGGGGCGGCAAGGACCCGCTGCCAGCCTGTTGACTTGGATAACAACATCAAGAGCTGGCAGAGCAGCAGCGAACGCAAAAAGAAGACAAATCACTGTATATATGAGCGGTAATACAAATCAGCTGCCTAATTCTTTTATGAAGCTGTAACAGCACCAGTGAATTTACTGTTTTCAGCTGCTCCATGCTGTATCTCAGTTTGAGTAAAACACATCACACCGGGTTTATAGTTCTACATATTTCTCCTATTTTTTTCTTTCTTTCTCTCTTTTTTTCACCGTATTATCGGGCTGGACGTGTAAATCTTCGTGAAAGATAAACCCTGCGGTGATAAAATGTAGTCAGTCATCTTTATTGGATTTCTGAGACTGGTGTGAAGACTGCGAGATGAAATCGCTGCTTGCAAAATAAAAACACGTCCGAGGCCCCTGAGTGAAAGGCTTTGCTCGCGTGCTGAATAGCGCGCATTTATCTCGCTGCTCCGAGCTGCTGTTTTCTGCTGCAGTCGAAGCATTTCCCCAGAAATTGTTGGTTGGATGATGCAGCATCACTTTACTGTAAAACTAATAGAGAGTGTGGGAGAGAGAGAGAAAAATAAAGAGAGAGCAATTTCATGTCATTTGCTGAGAGGCCAGTCTCATGTGTAGGCGCTCTGTTTCCTCTTGTTTATCCCGAGCTGTTTCTCAACCCAGGATAACAACCCTGAACAAACATGACTATCAGCTGATATTGCAGAGGTCCCACAAGCATGAGCAGATGACACTCATTACCAGTGCAGGTCAGGAAGATACAGCGGCGGCAGTTTCACAACAACACCTCTCTGGCTTCGTTATGCTTGATTGAAATAACAATTTGCTGTCTCTCCCCACCACCACCTCCTCCACCCCAGAGAAAGTTGGAATCCAGGCAAAGCGTAAACAAACAATGAAAAATGACAATAACAACGGCGACCGGAGGGGATGGAAATGAGAACGTGCGCGAGGCAGTAAACAATATGCGGCAAGCTGAAGATGCAAAACATTCACAGCTGCTAATTTCCTGTGGTGTCCTCCAGTTTTTTATTCCTCTAATAACGCACGTCAATATTACACTCGCTGTTCTACAATATTCCTTTGAATGATGATGTAACAGCGAGCGAAATAACTCCAGGGGCTCTGCCGGGACAGATGTTTACAGTGGTTGCCTTGGTGCTGTTAATATACCGCACATCTCGTACTGACTCCCATATGCTTTATATGAAAAATCGATCCTCAATAAGCTGGTCATCTGCTGAACTGGCCAAGACTTGGGCTTGTGCGAATAACTGACTTGAAAGGTCAGTGAGACCAACACTGTATACCTGATAGCGTGCATGTCTAAGCGACTGTAAGGCATTGTTTATGTAAAGCATATACCACTTTGCCCTCTCGCTCATGCTTTTGTTGATTTGCCTGACATCAGGGTAAAGGTACTCACCTTACCCATTGTTCTGTGTAATTGGTCTATGAGACTGATGCTGCAGTGTGTAGTCTGGTCACGTACAGTGCTGAACATAACGAATAATTCTATAGAGTGTATGTGTTTCTATTGTCCAGAGACCACAGGAAACAGGAAACAAATGCTTGGATTTGTCTGTTGTGTGTGCTTCAGCTGAGGTGAGTAGAATGACTGTTTGCCATGTGGCGGTAATGTGGTCATACTTTATTTGTTAGAAGTGCAGCTTCTTACGGGTACAGTAAGTAAAACTGTCCATTTATAACTTACTTAAATCTGTAAAATAAAGTTTCTTGTCATGTTTTTTGTGGTATATCACATTTTGTTATTATTCAACTTCGCACTTTACTGAGATCCCTCTTGAACCTCTGGCGACAATTTTGTGCCTTAATGTAACGGTTCAAAAATGGACCTTTTAAAGAAGTTTCAGAATTGGGTTTAACAGGGTTACAGCCACTCAATGATCTATCAATCTGACATTTACACCTGTATCTTTGGCTCTTGGGTGGAAACCAGTGCACTTAGAGAAGACATTCTGGAACGCTTCAGACCCCGGATAAGTCCGAACTCTGTAGGGGTGTCCAAATTCACGAGCTGCATCCTCCTGAGGCCGCATTTGTAGACTGATTACGTCACAGCGAAGCGACGAAGGCTGTCCAGATACATAGACCCCTCCAGATGAAGCCAACAAATGCATCCTTCTTTTCCCCAGATTTGAAGGATGGGTCGGGTGTATCCTTCGTGGACCACCATATCCCAGAATTCATAGCTTGGCCCAGCCATGTTTCCAATCCAGTTTCCAACAATGGCGGCAGCTACTTAGTTTTAATATTACTCTTATTACTCTTTCTGGGTCACAAAATAAACTTTTAAGATATTTTAGGAATGTAGCTGTGTAAACTTCAAATATCTGCTCATATTTGCAAAAATGCTTCGACGTTTTCGGAGACGTCTGTTACCCACTAGCTCGATAGCTAGCCGGGGCGAGAATAGCGAACTCTCGGCACATTGTTTTCAATCCCCCCCCCCCCCCCCCGCGGTCTTTTGCTACTCAGGTTAAACATGATATATGTTTAACCTGTTAATTACATGACTTAAATAGGTTTTTGTTTAGCATTTTTCAGTGTTTTATTTGTTTGTGAGTAAATCGGTTTGGCTGAGATTAAAATTATAGTTTTCACACAGCTGAATAAACATCAAAAGGAAAACTGATTAAACAGAAGTGTGAGATGATCGAGAATTTACTCCAGTGTCCTGTTATATTTCAGATAGCAAGGAGCACACAGCTGAGTTTAATAAACTCCACCAAGACAGCGGTGACGCAAAACTGAAGGCTAGACGGCCCAATTTCACAGCCGCTCACTTCCGGCTTACCCGGCCTCTTGAGGACCCGGCCCACATAGACCGTGAAGGCCGGGTCCTCAGGAGGATGCAGCCTATGAATTTGGACACCCTCAGTAACGTCTTCTTGTTAAGTAAAAATGCTAACTGCTTCAGCACCACACCTACAATATATCATACAAGTACATCATCCCACATAGCAAAATTGGTATGGCCCGGATCAGGCCCATACAATGTGCTTACACATGGCCCACATACCGCAAAGAATGATGACCCTTTGGTGGCCCAGACCTGGTTTGCCAGAGGTGGCCCACACATGGGCCAGCACAAGGCCAGTTGCATACACACTGCTGGTCCTTTGCTGGCCCATGTGTGGATTACCTCTGGCAAACCTGATCTGGGCCACCAAAGGGCCGTCATTCTTTGCGGTATGTGGGCCATCTGTAGGTGGTGTGCAGCCACGGGCCAGTTGTAGACACACTGCTGGCCCAGAACAGTTTCAGCTCTGGCCCCAGATATCAGCCTAATGTGTACCTTAATCAAGCCATGTAATAACAACATGTGCCAGAACATGCAAAAAAGTGCAAAACTAACATGACAAAACTCTATTCTGACAGCGAATGGACTGATTCTTATATAGCGCATTTCTACTCTCCCAGATTACTCAAAGTGCTCTATACAACATGCCACACTCACCCAATCACACACGTTCTCTTAACTGAGTGTTTCCTAACTACATTCATACATATTCACACTCTTGACATGCAGACTGGAGGAGCCAGGGATCGAACCACTAACTTCCGATCAGTTGGTCACCTGCTCTACCTCCTGAGCTACAGCCACCCACTGGCAAAGATGAGTAATCCGTCACTAGGTTTTGCCTAAAGTGTACACTCACAAACCTGTCAAACCTGCATTTGAAACGTTGGCTACCATAGCAGTATAGTATTGCAACAACTTTTTTGGGTCTTCTAACTAAATAAATAGTGCCATTATTGCCAGACCTGGCCCACATCTGGTTGACATGACACCAGTCAGTCAGAAGTGCCAGCTTGATGTCAGATCTGTGCCAGACCTGTTTTCTATGAGCCTGGGCCACATAACCCAAACCACAATCGAGCCAGATATGGCATGCTATCACATAGACAGTGCCATCTACGCCAGGCCTGGCCCATATCTGGATGACATACGTCTTATCATGCCAGAAATCAGCCAGCAGTGCCGACTTGATACCAGATCCAGGTCAGACCTGCTTGCTTGCTATGTGGGATTTATGTACTAAAGTTGTGTAATTTTTTCATACTGGAAACAGTATGAAAAAGCAAAAATGTTCCCCCACGGACACCTACTAGGGGTAACTCTTGTTTCTGAACAGGTTTCTGTGATGACAGTGATGTCTGCCTATGCCACCTACTAGTGCTAGCCTTGGAAAAACTCTTGCTATTTTAATGGACCTCAAACCATGTCTTTACAGATGTACACTAAGGTGTTAAAACATGTCATTAAGGATACAAGGGAAGGTTGTGAAATGTTGTCTTCATGGGAGAAAAGAGTTAAGGCTAGTGCAAATATGTACCTTTTACTTTTGAGGAACATAATTGTACATATTGGTACACATAGTTACTTTGAAATCTAATAATTAGGTCTATGGATTACAGTTATGCAACTGTAGATGCAGGAACAGAAAATGGATATGTACTGGACCCCTTTTTGTGAGCGTGAAGCCGAGATGCTCACCAAATGGCAAAGGAAAGGATTGGCTGCCCAAGGTCATTACCCTCCATGGAGAGCCATAGCATGGCTGATATATCATGAGTAGATATACACAAATGCAACCATCTATACATGTAAAATTGGTGGCACCCCTCTAACAAATTCTCCATATCTTCACAGAGTCATGGTGTGGTTATATTTTTAGCCTCGTCACGCTGGCCCTTCACCAGCAATCTTCAGACTAATTCTCTGCTAATGTAAATTCAAACTGTGTGGCTATATATTATCTCTAACCATGAAACAGCCATACAGTATTTATCTGCCCTTCCACAGTACAGATGATAGGCCCCTGAATGGAACAGCAACAGTTGGCACGCTCCCAACGTCCACCTTCCAGTTAATAAATAAAATCCCTTTACTGTAATAATTCATCCTACATATCTTGTCTGGGTATCGCACACATATAGCAGCACGGTCTTGAAAAGGCAACGTGCGTGAAGGTGCCCTTCAAGATGCTTGAATAAAAAATAAAAAAACGCAAATTCTGTACATTGAAAGAGACCACCAGAACTAAACCTGTTATTGTCTCAATTTGATCCCTTGTAGCATGAAGTTGACCCCCTTTATCTCTGCCACAGATTGAATAACTTGGAGGAGTTAGTATTGAGGAGACTTATCATTCCCAGATGCTTTTTTTAGCCGGTTTTAAATACACAGATGATGGGAGTGAGGAAGGCACGTTATTAAGAAAATGCACAGAGCGGAAGGGTGGCGCCATCAGTCAAAAGAGACGTGAGAGATTTAGATCAATTCCCGTTATATAGGAAAACGTATGCACAATGTGGCTGATCTCCATATTCATATGTATAACTCTGTGCCGTGTCATTAATAATCCCAAAGATGGGCCATAAACTCAATGGCGAAGCAATGGAAAATTCAATATGAGTAAGCGGATGGTGTAGGGCCTTAAAATATGTGTGGGTTTTGATTAGGGTACACGGATGGAGAAGTGGATAAGAAGAAGATATAAAAGCAGCATACATCTGCATCCCCACAGGAGAGCTTTATCAGAGAAAGATGAATATGGATTCCCATTAGGAAGCGAATAGTTCATATCCAGGTGATTTGTTATGAGGTATCAGGAGCTCAAATCTCTACTCCCTTCCTTCAGCGCTCCGCCACTCCTCCGGTGGAGTCATTTGCGGAATGAGATTCCTCCAGACACCCCAGATTAAAATGCAGTTGAATGAAGTGGCAGGTGGCAATCAGTCCCCTCAAGCTCCCTTCATCTCGCTCTCTCTTCATGGCTCTCATTTTATTGAAATAAAAAAATTTTAAAAACCGCACCGATAGGATCTCAGTGCACCGAGCTTTTAGGAACATCGGTCACAACCTGATGCTAATGACGTCTGATGAAAGGTCGGTAGATGAGCGCGCGTGACGAAAATGCATGCGAGCGCCTGGAGTGAGCATCAACAATGAGGCTCTATAACAAGGCTCCAGAAATAATAACCAGCCAGCGCTCGTGCAATCTGTGACAAATGCTCGGCGGCGTGCCCCGACGATGGCTCGGGTTTGGCATAACGATGCTTACCTGGAGCAAGCGGCAGAGGTTGTGTTTCAGGTTGGGAGTGAAGGATGCTCTCCCGACACGAGAGGCATTGACCTGGTTTCTCAAAATAGAGCCATTAAACGCGATGCAAGTGGAGTATTCACCGGGTCGAGTTTAGCAAACTTTTCCTCCCCTGTGACTCAGCTGCATACGCTATCAGAATAAATCACCTACGGCCTCCATGACACAGACTCACGGGCCACAGACAGCAGAAGAAGGAGATACTGAAAGGTCAAAAGTTTATCAAAGAGAAAGAAAAGTGTGCATTCAGCTCTTCACTCACGGGTGGACAATGGGATGAGGACGGTGAATGCGACTGGACAGCGCAGCTGACCTCAGTCACTCTGCCACATTCACTGCTCCTTCCACTTTCATATCACCGTTTCACACCAAATCAATAGGAGCCCTAGCATCAGCCACTGCTATTTAGAACAAACCCATGTTTGTTCTAAAGCCAGGTTTTTTGGTTTGGTTAGTTTTGTTTTTTCCCCCACTTGCCCACTTTCTTCCTGGGACAAGACCCAGCTGACGGCCACGTCACAGTTCATTCCAGTCGATCCAGGCAGCGTTTCCCGGCTGCCATTTTTTGTTTGAAGAAGATAAGGCAGGAGTTCCTCGGCTTTTATAAAGGATGTACCCTGAGATTAGTGTGTGCGTGTTTACAGTGGACTGGGAAGATAACTTCTACAAGGCATGTCAAATATGCAGGTGTTTGTGTATATTTGTGCACAAGCGCCTCCCCTCTTCCATCAGCGCTTACCTCTGAATGGGACCTCCAAAGAAAAACAGTGAGGGGCCGAATGTAAACATGGCGCACTCTGACTGATGGGTGTGATTTTGTGTTATATCAGCCACTGCTATTCAGCTGGGGAGGGGTGTGTGTTTTGAGGTTGGTACAACACACTTCACGTAGGTGCTTTGGAGAGGTGTGTAACATCACCCGACTGTCAAAACACCTGGCGTGTTGCAACAAGCTGCTTTTCCATGTCTTCACATGGGGTTTCTATAGGATGCTGTTTAAAGCACTTGCAGCAATGACAGATGTCCGCTATGAAAACACCGGAGCTCTTTTATTACGATGAGTTTGTATGATCAGACTGATGCAGCAGTTTCACCATCTCAGGTGTAGCTTGCAGTAATGGCCAGGAGACTTTCTTCAGTTGTTGTTCTGCCAATTAAAGCAGCTCATCAGAGACTGTCGGTGGGACTGTTGTTAGTCTAATTAGTGGCCATAGGCTACGTTGGAGTCACAGTGCTGTGGCTATAGCATAAGCTTTTATATGAGCAAGTAATCACAAGTCCAGCCCGCAAATCCCCTCAAGAATGTTTCTTTACCTGGCAAACAGCAATGCAGGTTGTTTTATGGATACTTAATGTTCTGATGCTCATCATTTTAGCACCTTTACGAATGTATTAGTACAAGGATTTAGGGGCTTAGGTTAAAGCCTCCCCTCTTTTCAAAAAGGTGTTTTGCTGATGTTTGATCTTGACAGTGCAAAACGATGTGCTGGAAGGTGCTTTTTCACATTTATCTGCTTAAGGGTAAATTCAAACAAGCCGAAATCTCAGTTATTAAATATAGACATACACAGATAAGGCATAACATTACGATCACTGACAGGTGAAGTGAATAGCCCAGTGATTCATCATGGCACCTGTTAGTGGGTGAGTGATATTAGTGAGGAAGTGAACATTTTGTTCTCAAACTCGATGCGTTAGAAGCAGGAAAAAATGGGCAAGTGTAAGGATTTGAGAGAGTTTGACAAGGACCTAACTGTGATGGCTAAACGAATGACTGCAGCTCTGGTGCACCGCTCCTGGTCTACAGTGGTCAGTATCTGCCAAAAGTTAGTGCTGATTCTGATGGAGCGTTACCCTGACTGGTCTGCAAGGCTCCCTTATGCACGTGGGAATGAGCTACTGTAACTGAAAGATGTCAGAATACACAGGGCTGCACAGTTTGTTGAGCTGACCCCGTCCACCTCCAAAAGCACCAACAATGGGCATGTGAGCATCAGAACTGGACCACATTGCAATGAAGAAGGTGTCCTGGTCTGATGAATGACGTTTCCTTTTGCAGCTCATGTTTGGCCCAGTGTGCGTGTGCATCAATTACCTGGGGAACACCTGAACCAGGATGCACTATGGGAAGAAGGTAAGCCGGGCAAAATTCTGATGCTTTGGATAATGTTCTCCTGGGAAACCTTGGGTCCTGCCATCCATGTGGATGTTACTTTGACACGTGTCACCTACCTAAACATTGTGGACGGCCATGTAACCCTGTCATGCAAACGATACTCCCTAATGGCTGTGGCCTCTTTCAGCAGGATAATGCAACCTGCCTCAAAGCAAAAAAGGTTCAGGAATGGTTTGAAGAACACAAAAACGAGATTGAGGTGTTGGCTTGGCCTCCAAATTCCCCAGATCTCAATCCAATCAAGCATGTGTGGGATGTAGTAGACAAACAAGCCTCATCCATGGAGACCCCGCATCACAACTAACCAGACTTTAAGGATCTGTTGCTAACATCTTGGTGCAGATACCACAGCACACCTCCAGGGGTCTAGTGGAGTCCATGCCTCGATGGGTCAGGGCTGTTATACCAGCAAAAGGGGACCGAGATAATATTAGGCAGGTGTCCATAATGTTGTGCATGATGTGTGTATTGTTGATTCGGATTATACGTGTATATCTAATTGCTTATTTGTCATTTCACTTCCAACTGTGCTCAAACAGTCATTCCAGAAATGAGTGCCGCTCACAGTGAACAGGACAGCCCTGTCCCAAAGACGTCATATGGTCGATCAGACAAGAGAAACACTCATCAAACCGAGAAACAGATGTGCTTTCAGTTATTAGAACTATGAGCAGCGCTCCTCATGGTAAAGAGTTCCATTCTGCCAACAAAAATAGATTAGTAAAAGCAGCACATCATCTAAGCTGATGACAGGTTTCTGGGATTTCCCAGAAGTACAACTGCTGCCAAACAAGTAATCTGAGTGTTGGTAACCCTCATGCCCCCACAAAGCTTGTTTTCTTTAAATCTTAGTTTGGTTTAGTGGGCCTTTGACATCATATTCACACTGGACTTTTTATTTGTACTTCAGTCTCTTCAATGTCAGTGTCCGCTGAACAGTGTCTGAGCTGCTTGAATGAAACAGATGGACAAAAAGTCACAGGAGGCGGCAGTTACAAACAGTCATCGTGGCACTGCAGCAGAGAAGGAGCAAAAAACGAGATGGCGCTGATAAATACCCAGGAATACCACAATGCTATTGAGCCTGGGAACGAACAGTGTGATTAGAGACAAAAGTGGGTTTTTGTCTAGTCTGAAAGGGGCTGAACTCACTTTAGGATCTTTAAAGTAGTATCATAGTAATCTTAACAACTTTCTGTGTTCTCATCCAAATCAGGGGTTTGTTTTCTGCTGTCAAATCAAACTTTTGCTGCATTCTGCAGACTTATGAATGGAATATGAAGCAAAGATTGAAATCCCATGTCCTTTTGTCCTTTCACCCATCCTCTCCTGGACAGCAGGTCCCATCAAACAGTGTCATCCCGCTTCACAGCGATGACAGGTCACCATTTGGCCAGTGGATGTTTAACCAATCCCAAGACACCAGCTGGCACTCAAGCACACTTCACATTTCCCTCCAAAGTGAGCCTCCTGTTTTCCATCCGCGCTCCCGGGAACAGAGGGGAGGGCGGCGGTGGTGGCAGCAATTGAGGGCAGGAGCACTGAGAGGAGGAGGGGTGAGCTAACAGGCAAACACTAAAGGTTACCATCCACCATTTCACATCAAATATCAAGGACACCAGTAATTACCGCGTACAGCTGAGAGGTTCCAACACTGGCTGGGGTATCTCTTCTATCTGACCTTGCGTCCACATGAACTGAAATGCTGGAAGGGTGACTACACGGAGAAACAAAATAAAACTAGAAAATGACACTCACTAATTGCAATGCTCCCAAAGTGCAGTGTACCCTAATTACATGTCAGGATGTGTCCAGTTTTCCCATCTCTTTTCTCCCTGGATCTAATCCCGTTGCCGCTCCGCAAACACAGCCTACAATCCTCACCTTTTTGTCAATGTCGGGAAGCATAACACAGCATCTCAATTGGTTTTAAATTTATTTGTAAGGGGTAGCTGTGTCAGGACACAGAGGAGCAAGAGCAGGGAAATAAATGGGAACTGAAGGTAAAAAAAACTCCTATTAACATCCCTCTGTTACTGAGTGTTCTCTGTGTGTGTGTAGCTGCAGAATGAACCAAGGGTGTCAGCGTGTGAATTTTTGCTTGCTGGCTTTGTGGGTGGGCACAGGGCCTGGGGTGCATGTGCTGGCTGGGCTAATGCAGAGTCAACCGGGAGAATTTGATCCCTGGTTTGGAAGGCCAGGCGTATTGTTAAATTCCCGGATTAGGCGGCTGTAAAGGGAGGGAACGCTAACTGTGGTGGTCAGCAGGCTCGGCTGGGATCAGCACGCTTATTGAGGCTGTTCTGAGTGGCCGTCACCACCCGATAGCCCGAGATGACACGATGCCCAGCCACGTCGCCCCCCTCACCACTAACCCACATATCACACCTACGTACAGAAAGTCCCAAATAACTGTGCTAAAATCTGCCGTGGCTGCTAATTAATTCTCACAATAGGTCAGCCAGCTGCTCGGTCATGTTGGACATGCTTTGACTGCATGTCTGGATTAGCTGACAGTTTGGAGCTGTGCGACAGGGAATAGTTCTTGTGTATTATCAGATGAAATTTAAAAGAAAAAAAAGAGCACGCTCTCTATGAATAAATCTTTCTGGAATATGTTTACAGCTAAAACAGGATGAGCTCACAATTTCGAATTCCAGAGGTTTCGAATGCACAGCTCTGAGCCAAGAATAGCCACGATGCAAAAGTGTGACTGCGCCACGCATGAGACATGTCTTACAATGAAAGCAAGAAGTGTGGAGTCTCCAGCCGAGAATGATCAATTAGAAACTCGCTCAGGTACCGCGCATGCTGTCATGGCTTATTTGGGTTGTTGTTGCCACTGCCGTTGTTTATTGAGCCTCAGCCATTAGGGTTTCTTGGGGAAGAGGTGGTGTTGAGCGTGCGTGCGTGTTAGTGTGTGTGTGTGTGTGTGTAACCCCCCCACATCCTCTTGTTTTTCTCCTTAGGGAAGGCAAGCATGTCTCCAGTCATTACAGGCGGTGCGTTTGAGGTGAGCAGGGTGCTGTGTGTCTGCGCTCGGCTCTTCAGTCATTTGAAAGCCACCCCTCCCGTCTGCCCGCCCGCTCCCCTGCTCAGTCTGGGTCTGTGTGTCGTGGTTGGGAGGCACTAGCTCGTGTCATTGCTCTCTGGGGCATTGCCCCTGCCCTGTTTGCCTGTCTGTTTACCTTTCACTTAGTCTGCCATCTAGTCTCGTCTGTCTTCTTGTGTCACCTTGCTGCCGTGGCGTGGCAGGCCTGGCGGTGTCTGTCCTTTTAGCCAGGCTTCAAAATGACACTGGTTGGGAGATCATTGCAGAGACGCTTTCACACATTCTTTAATATTAACGACATGTTGTGCGCCTGCACATGTCAACATGTTTGTGCAGAGAAACGGCTGAGCGGCTTTCACACATGAATTTCAGACACTGTTGGAAGCATAGTGTCCGCGGTCGCTCTTTGTCACACAGCAAGGCTTGGCCAATCACAACTCATCGCTTTTTTTTAACGTGCGGGGTGACTGACATGAAGCGGTACATTTTGTCCCAAACCATAATCTTTTACTTAACACAACAAAGTAGTTTTTAATAACTAAACTTAAACATCCATCCGTTTTCTTCTGATTATCCACTTCAAGGTCACAGGGCTTGAGCCATAGGGCGAGAGGCACGTACAGGTCACCAATCGTTGAATTGCCACCAATGGTACACACTGTACATATTTGGAAGACGTGTTAAAAAAAACACCTCACAAAATCTTTTAACAGCTCACCTTGTTTCCAGAAAGCATTGGTAGAGCTAAGTAAACACTGTAATTGCTGATCATTTTGCCCCATAGACGAGGAGAACTGTCTCACATCAACATGCAGGTGAGTCTTGTTTAATGGCCTGCATAGACAGACATCCAGTGCTGGAGGCTTCATGATCCCCTCATTAGAAATGAGCACAAGCACAAACGAGCACCAGTAACGTAGCATTATACTGACATCACAATGTTGCGTGACAGCTAAACGCGGGTTAAAGTGTGGTGTTCTCAAACGCAACTCCATCAGGTAGTGTTGAGAAAATTTCATGTGTGAAAACAGTTCAACTAAGTGCTCTCAGGGCAGCGTTTCTCAGGGCACTGACCATTAAACAAGGCTTATTTAGTTTTTAAAGAACTGCATGTTGTGCTCAGCAGGAGGCTTGAATGCTCTCAATATTTTGGTTTTAGGCTACCAGGGTGTCTATTCTCAGACTGTTTCGGGGACTTATTTTTGTCATAGTGTTTTGAAAAAGTACCCTTTTTTTGCACACAGATAATCAGAATTAATATTTTTAAACAACCTATTAGAAATCATACCAACAATCTAAAGAAACAGCTGACAAAGAAAGTCATTGACATCTGTCAGAATGGAAAGTTTAAGGCTCTGGGACTCCACTGAACCACAGTCATAGCCATTATCCACCATGACTCATCCAGATGGTCACAAGACAACCCAGAACAGGAAGAAACATTTATTTTAACTGATTCATTCATCTATATATATATATATATATATATAAAGTGAGTGTGTAAATAAACACTTTATTTATAACAGTTAGATAAGATTAACGCATGCTGTCGTGTCTCTGTGCTAAATATGAAGCTAAGATCTGTTAGTAATTCACTGGCTTGATTGTTGAAGCTGACGTGATGTGCAGTTAGTCAGGTTTGCTTTAACTGCTGAGTAACTGTTAGCTGTAGCTTCACATTTAGCACAGAGACATGACAGATCACATGAATACCCCATGAACAGGGAAAGTCGGCGAAATCTGAGATGCGACTTATCGAGTTGTTGATCTCATAACGATGTGACACGTTTTCCAAGAAGACGAACTATTTAAGTCTAAAGACGAAGTGGTTGTATTATTAACTGCATATATAATCAAAGCAGAAGTAAAACTATGCAAAGTGGTAGCTGTAGCAGGCAATCTGTTAATAGTGTCAGCAGTGGTTCTAAGTATCAGTGGTGATAACAGTAGCTGGATTAGAGCTAGCTCATTACCTGCCTTCTCTATCTCTAAGAGACTACTTGCAGATTCAGTCGGGAACAAGTCAGGCGTCAGTCTGCATCAGCATCTGTTTGACAAGCAATTGAGGCCATTAGTATGTACAGTTTGTACTCGGTGTATTTGTTTATGTCAGTCTTACTCCCTGGAGCCGGTGGTGGTGTGATGGTATAATTCACCACTCCGCCTGCTTCCCGGAAACCGCTGCTTGGAACAACAAGTTTCATTGGAAAGCAGTCATGAGATATGAATGAGTCACTCTCAGCTGGGCAAAGGTATCTGCTGAAGAGAGAGGAGGAGGGGAGGAGAGAGAGCGACAGAATCTTGATGATTATCATCTGATTGCTTCAGCAACCAGATGATGACAGTGAGCAGAGTTGTTTTTATGGCAACCTTAATGATTATTTATTAAATCTGCCTTTCGCTGTCGCACCAAGCCTATTACACAGAGTCGCTCCATAGTTTGTTTTCCTCTTTCGGACACACTAGCTACAGCCGAATGACAAATTAAAGGAAAAAAACCTGAACGTGCCTGTGGAGTTGAGGCTTTTTCACACAGCTGCTTTCTGTGGTAGGATGAAGCAATTTAGTCACCGGTCATGCTCTGTGGTGTGTCTTATCAATGTTCAAATGTCACCTCCATCAAAAAACTCCAAATGGGGAAATATAAGTGAAACAATGTGCAATAAAATTTAAGTGACTCGTGCAAGCAAGACACGTTGAAGCATCTCTGCTGGGTTGTAGTGGTCCAACACTTCACTGAGACAGCTGATGTAGGTTTTTCCTTTAATTTGTCACCAGTATGTATGTTACCTCTAATTGGAACTGAAACCTACACTGTGTGGGTCACCATAGATCAAAGTGTTCACTCAAGCATTCACCTATTATGTAATCTTGGGAAAATGGCCTCAGAAAGGGGCTATCGTGGAAACGATTAGGCTAAAGAAAATTCACAATGGAGCCTGACAAAAACCACGGCATAAAAGGTTATGAAGGGAAACAAGGGGTTTCAGGATAGGATTTCCTTTTGATAGGGAAAGAAAACAAGCAAAGTTAAGGGACAGAGAGAGGCTGACATAGGGGAGGAACTTGTAAAAGGAAATGCCGATGACACACAGATCAAATAAATGACATAACCGTTCAAAGTTCAGCAGCGTTCACTGGTAGGTGAGGTCATACTGGGTAGGATTTGTTACTTTGGCAACGGCCAGCGGTTAGCCTGCCGACTCCGTGTGTCCTAATGTACAGACAGGCGCTGAGTCAACAAAGCCTGTTTGGAGTCAACCTTTAAAAGTCACGACCTTAGTGAAAGGTGCAGAAGAGCTGATGTGTTTCCTATACAGCACGGACACCTAAAGTTCACACTCTGCATTAGCTGCTGCTGATCAGCTATCCTGACGAAAACGCAATTATGATAAAGCGCAGCTCACAATAAAGATTTTCCAAAGTTCATTGCTTACAGTGCCATAAACTTTGCTTGGATGAGTCTTACCCTGCACTTGGATTGATACAAGGAAGCAGGCTCTTAAAGGCTTACTCATACTGCAGTGCTCCTGCTGCTCCAAGTTTCACTTTAAATGGTTGTTTGTTACAACACAAACCAGGGGGGAGGAAAAGTCCCACTTTGTTTGACCCAGTGGATGAAAACAAAGCCATTTCTCCACGTTTTTGCTGGTTTTGTTTCCTTTTCACTTCTGCCTTTATCGTAAAGTTTCATCCGAAACTCATCTGTGACCCAGATCTGTGACAGATCACAGATCAGGTGAGCACGATAAGCAAGCAGTGGAGTCACATTGTTTACAGCTGTGTGAGGACAAAGACCCCCTCGGCAGAAGACTGTATCCTAGGTCAGTGACTTATATTGAGATGTGAACTCAGCATAGGGCAGGAGGTGACTGTAAACACAGATTTGGTAAGACATGAGAAGGAAAAGAAGGTACAAAGCTCATTATACTTATTGGATTTTTGGAATCAACTCAAAATGACATATTAAATCCACAATACAACGTGAAACAGCTGCAGGCTGTGTAGTTCCCCTTCTCTATGTCAAATGGCTTTACCAAATAAGGAAGTTCCTCCCAAGTAACATGACGCCAGGTGAGTTGTGGCTTGAGGATTAAAGATTGACACAGGGATTCGTTTTGTGCATGGGGATAAAAGGAAGTCTAAGAATAGAAAAAGAGCGGTGGAGGCTAAAGACTATATCTGCACAGACAGCGAAAACAAAAGAAGTTGAGACATTTTTTATTTTCAGCTTCGCGAAATTTGTAACAACAGACTGTTTTCCAAACGCGGTGCACTGGAGCAGATGTGGGTCTGCTTCGCCATAAGCAAACCCATCTCTGGAAATATCATAAAAATAATCCGCTTTTCCGAAACAACCCATTAACCTTTGTAATGAAAAAAAAAAGCGGCGAGTGGCTATCGTTTATCCCAGTTTATACCGACAACCTGAATCGACCACGAGCCAAACCGTCCGAGATGTGGGTGGCTGTAATGTGCAGAAAATAAACGAGAACAGGTCTTGCAAAAGCGATGTTTAAGCAGATATTTAATTAAAGTAGCAAAACAACAGTCACTTCCACATGAGAGAGATTGTAGATTACAGACATCACGAAACTGTGAGTCACTGTGAGTTTTATTCATGCACGAGGAATTCGCTGGCCTGTTTTCTGCAACTGGGTGATAGTTGATCCTGTACAAGAAGCTGGGAATACCACATTCAGCTCACTGTGTTCACGGTCATGGTAACCTGATAACCCCCCCACACACACAGCTAAACACTCTTCTTTCTCCTATCTCACACCCTAAAGTGTACAGTGAGTGTACATCCCAGCTTTCTAATCAGTGGGTTGGACCAGTGTTTATAAAGTGGCCAGCCCCCGAAAGAGCCAGAGAGTGCTGGTTCCCACAGAGGTTGGCAGAAAATAATAAAATGCTTAACATTCTTCCACCCCGTATAATGGTAGCAGCCTTTAGTGCAGTGTTGGCATCACTAGAGGGAAAAAAACAAGTTGCAGCCCCTGAATGCACCACCCCGTGTGAGACAATGACCATTGAACTGTCCCGCAGATTTTCCAGCACTTTTTAAGATCTACTGCTGAAATCGCTCCCCGTGTGACAGCGGCGTTCAAACAAAGCGCTACTTGAAATCTTTGGCTGGCACAATATGTATTGGTAGAAGTGAATGAAGCTCAGCTTGTAGGGGGTATGTGTGGTCCTTTCACTGTTTGTTTTTTTCTATGTTCCAGAAATGTGGCTGGAGACTGTTTGTTTCATTTGAGCAGCGAGACTCCCGAGGGCTACGAGAGCATGTCTGTGAATCACAGAAACAGACTCACTGTTGCTACTCACTCGAGTGATAACCTTAAGGCTGTATGACACAGCCTGCACGGTCAGTGGTAATTTGCTGTTGTCAAAACACCCCCAGCATACGTAAGTTTATACGCTTCCAAACTCCTGCTACGTTACGGTCCTTTGTGATTCGACACGGACACTTTTTGCTCTTTGCGAAAGGATTTCAAGGCAGAAATAAAAGTCGCACAGCAACCACGTGTTTAAAATCTCTCATTTATTGAGTCTTTTATTTCAATATTTTAATGATTTATGTTTGCTTGTGTGAGCTGGGTATATACAACACATAAAGACTAAAAATTTGCATGCTGAAGCAAGGCAACGCAATGGTAATTATTTCTAAAAATCTTGCTTCTTGGCAGCCTTCATGGTAACACTTTAATTATGAAGTCACCAAATTAACTTTAATTACAATCGTTAAAGGGACCAAAAAAGTAAGAATAGAATTGTTAGTGAGAGTGGATGAAAACAACTTAGAAAAACAATAGTTTTTTCCCCATTTTGTAATTTTGTCATGCATGTCTATTCAGAGCTCTTATAATGTCTCTTATAATGTCTTGCTGTAAGATATTTATCACATTCACTGTGCAATTTTCACCATCTTACTTTTATGTGACTACATTTGTGGGTGACATTTGCTAACTAGCACTAAACACAATCCAGAACTGAACCCACTTTTTCAGTTTTGTTGGTATTTAGTTATAAATGATTGGTCGTGCTGACTTTTGTGGCGCTGAAATAAATGTGATTGGAAAGTTGTCACAGTTTATCCCCACAGTGTCATGAATTTGGACCCAATTTCATGACATGTCTATCCAAGAATACTAATAAGGCCAGATTTAATAACACATTGCACATCGCACTGTTTGGAAAACAGTTCAAATTTTGTGAATCACCCATAAAACTAAGCAAACCTAAGCGGATCTACAAAAATAGCGATGCAATACGATGTCTGTGAGGTTCATCTTCTGGGAATTACGGCGCTCATTTACGTAAATGTGAATCTTTCACTGAATGGAAACATTTTACTGAAAATTTTACCTAGAAAAGTTCAATGAATCTCCACAGACTGCAGGATATATTCTCCAGGGACCACGAGTAACCACAGAATGAGTGACATTGCCATACATGTTTGATTCTTGATGTTGTTTTTGTTTCTTTGAGGGTTTTTAATCCAAATGAACAAATATCAACAATAATTCAATTTTTTTTAAATCTGAAAATAACTGGTTCCAGTATTTAGTTGCAGTTTGGTAGAATCAGACAGCAGTGCTGTATAATATCTTGTTGTTCTCCCCTGAGAAATCTCAACCACTGACATAACAATGAATGAGCTGGAAAAAAAAAACATGATAAAACCTCATCAGCATCATTTCATTTTTCTGTTGAGTAATAAATTTGGCAATAAAATTAAAAAGAAGGTATAAATGGACAATAATGGCACCTTTCCTAAGGCCAAGGCATTCTGAGGAACTGTTTTTTGTCTTTAATTATGGCAGAGCTGTTGATTGCAAATTAGCTGCAGAGCTGAGCTCAGCATACTTAAATTGATGTACTTTAAAGGTCAGTGATGATAAATATGGAATTAAAATGCTCTATCGCGTGTGTATAAAGACACAAACTAAAAATGAAAATCTCAAACGCTCGGGATGACCAACCCAGGCCTGTTTACCGAAAACAAAGAAAGATCTATTTTGCCCTCTGAGTGCAGCTTTGATCGGGGACGACCCTCCATCATACTGGAGGTGGACGATATTGATTTCCACCCCAGTATATCAGCAAACTGATATATCAGCCTGTTCTGAATGCGAGCACACAAAGCAATTCACGACCCTCTATCGCCAAACATCACAAGAGCATTGTGACTGATTGCTGTGTCTCATGTCCGCTCAGCTAAAACACACACATCCACGCACTCATGGGGCCCACTCTTCATCCTCAAGGTCAAGAGCTGCTGGGGGCCAGGGGCTCCTCACTGACGACCTGATGGGGTTGACACCGCATGACCCATTGTGCGCACGTGTTGATCTGTCCCGAGACGTGGCCTGACAGCTGCACGTAAGGCAGGCGTCGCCCTAAACCATCAATGCATTTCAATGAGAGGATCTCAACTTCATGTCTGTGTGTGTGTGTGTGTGTGTGTGTGTGGCAGGAAGGGGCAGGTAATGTAGCAAGCAGGGGACTGCAACAACACTAAACACATTTGCAGGCTGGACGAGCCTCAGCCACATGGAGTGTGTAATCCAAAACCAGGCCAATGATTATCTCACCCTCCCCACACGAGCACTGACTCAATTCTGATTTATGATTCGAATGAATATCGATTTTCCAGGAGCTCCCCCCCCCACCCCCCACCCCCGATTCCTTCTCTCTTTCCTTCCATTTCTCCTTTTAGCAAAAGAGTGAATGATGTATGTGCATTGATTTCCAATCAGTTATTTTTATTCTCATTTTATTTAAGCTTGGACAAATTTTCAGTGGCCCCAGAGGAGAGCAATGTATCTCTATCAATAGCTCTGTGCCTCATTACTAACTGGCCTTCTGATTGTAAGCAGGCAAATAATGAGTTTATTTCTCGAGTCAGCCACGTCTGCTCCATGATGCCGCGGACACAAATTTGTTACACAACAGCGTTTGACACTGACACCTAAAGTAAATTATAACATCAGCTCATTTATCTTGTTTATCTGTTGTATATAAATGTCTAGTGTGTTTGCATGTGGAGGTAAAGAAAAGGCTTTACTCTTCTATTGGTAGTTCATTTTCTAAAATTCATTATTCTGCAGGTAGTTTAACTGTAATTGTGTCATTGGTGCTGTGGCTTTAACTTTATAGACAAGAGGTTGAGGAAATTGATCTTTTGGATTTTGGCCCACAGGCTACCTCAGCCTCTACCGCTGTGCCAGGTATAAATCTCAACCAGGTCAATATAGCGTTTGCAACTGGCAACTGTAAGAAAATAAATTCTTACAAAATATGATATAAACAGTAACAGTCGTACAAGCAGAAAGATTTAGGAATGGCGTAGAAACATGTTATTGTGGTTTGTTAGCCACTGTATGAAGAATTTGTGTATTTAATTGCTCATAAATTTAACTTCTCATTTGGTCATTTGCCCGATCACATTCCATTCAGTTTGATTTATATAGCACCAAATCACAACTGCAGTCACCTCAAGGCGCTTTATATATTGTAAGGTAAAAACTCTACAATAAAACCGGACCAATCAAATGTCCCGCTTTGAGCAAGCACTTGGTGACAGTGGGAAGGAAAAATTCCCTTTTAACAGGAAGAAACATCCAGAAGTGAAAAGTTGGGATCGAAGGGAAGGAGACAGGACAAAGGACACACTGTGGAAGACAGACAGAGATTAATAATAACTAATGATTAAATATAGAGTGGTGTATAAACACATGTGAATGAAAAAAGGTGCGTGAAGAAGAAACACTCAGTGCATCATGGGAAGCCCCCAGTTTGCAGCCTAGGCCTATTGCGGTGTAACTATGGGAGGATTCAGGGTCTAAACCCTTTCAGCCCAACTGTAAGCTTTTTAAAAGCAGAGAGGGTGTCTGGTTCCTGGATCCAAATTGGGAGCGGGCCTGAAAGCTCCCATTCTACTTTATATATAATTCACACATAAAGTGATTTTCTCATTTCATACTTTTTTGTAGCTGGTTGGACATTCCAGGTGTTCATTGCAAAGGCAACACACGAATGGATTCACCATCATCAGCTCCCATTGGTAAATGCTTCAATTACTCGTCTCGAAGCTTTCTCATGATTGGCCCACTTTGTGCCAAAAATGACTGCTTCACCTGTCAAAGACACAAGTCATGTCCCTTAAAAAAATAAATCTATCACTCTTTAAAATTGTACATTGTGTCACATTAAACGGGAACAAAACGTAATATCATTGCTGCATTGATTGCTGCTTAAAAAAGGCCGTGAAGAACTGCCTCGTATTCTTTGTCATTTCCAGCAGGGAGCAACTCCTTGGTTTCATAAAGTCGTGTGGTTGTGCAGAATTCTGAGGGAAAACAAGCGTTTGGCTCACTTGCTCTGAGTTTATGAAACACAACCAACATGTTCAACTCGAGGCTTCAGGCTGGGACTTTTCTAAGCAGTGGCCGATGTCATGGTGGCCACATCTGACTTTTGTATACAGTCTGTGGCTGCAACTAATAAAAATGTTCATGTTTGGCTGTTCCTGATATCATACCCAATTTATCAGTTAATCCTCAGTCTATAAATAGTGAAATCACAAGGCAAAAGTGACATCATTAGATGTTTTGTAAGAACTAAGCATCAACTTTTTACACGTAATCTATGTTAATCAGATACTCACGTCCAGTCATAACTTACAGGAAGCTGATAAAAAAACTGGAGATCAGCCTAATCTCTCTTCCCAAACCCACTTTTAAAACACATCAGTAGGTCTCCACTGCACCCAGGATATTCAGAAAAACCCCATAGAACAACTCACTGATTGGGTTGACAATGATTCATTGAAATGGGTCATCCTGTAATTGCTCTTTCCTGTGGCTACTGGCTGGGCTGGGATTACATAACGATGATAAAGCTCCGGACCTGGCCTTCTGAGATAAAAGCTGCCATGCAGGACCCCGTGCATTCTCTAAATGCTTCATCTAAGAGGTCTTCTGAAGGAAGTGATTACTGCGGTGCTGCCCAGTATTGCTCCGACGGGACCCGGCGGCGTACTCTGTTATTCATCAAACGGTGTAAGCTCTGGCAACTTCGGAAATGCGTGAATAATGAAGCCGGGCATATTATTGTACGATGATAAGCTGCACATTCTGTTACATTTCACTCGGTGACAAAAGAAGTTTTAAATGCTCTTATAGAATGGACATGTCTGCTGAGTCCTGGAGGGGCCACAATGAATAGCCCCATTAGTAACATCAAAGCAGAGTGGAATTCTTTTGCAGGGCTACTGAGGCCAGCTCCAGGCTTCACAAGACATCCCATTGCCATATGACCAAATCAGATGCTCTGGGTGACCAACGTGACCTCACAGCTGAGAGCAGCACAAAGGGCGCTCAGTTGTCTATTCAGGCCAGCGACAGAAAAATAGTGCCACTTAGAACACAATGCAAGTCCTGTGTTGTGGTGTTGTTTATCTCATGAGGACCAGCTGTGCCAGGCTGTGCAGCAACTCAGTGCTGTGAACTTATGCAATAGCTGCAGGAAGGAGATGCCTCTGTGGCACGCGAGTAATTCTCCAAAGAGGAAATGATAAGAATAAAGCTGGGTGACGTAGAGTAATGGCCAGATATGTGATGGAATGCTACTGGAATGAAACGTCATCTGCGAGATGACAGGAAGGAATTTTGTGTTGGTGTAAACTTTCACGTTTCTCCTTTGATAAACACAACTATGCGTACTGTTAGAGTCTGCCTACACTAAAGTATAGGTATGTGAAAAGAAACATCCAGGCTATGAAAAATGTTAGTCTTGTCTGATAGTGTTGACTGTCATGCCCTTTTTAAATTTTTTATTTTTTTATAGCACATTTAAACAACAGAAGCTGACCCAAAGACAGGCACATTTACATTTTAAGTCTCAAGTAAAAGAAAAAAAAAAAAGTTTACAAAGACACAAAAAGTTTGCTTTCATGTTAACTAATTACTGTGGGAAGTAAAAATCGTGGTGACTTAGAGTCATTAAGATGCATTCAGAATTCATTGTATAAGTCAGCGGTCCCCAACCTTTTTTGCGCCACGGACCGGTTTTTGCCCGACAATATTTTCATGGACCGGCCTTTAAGGTGTCGTGGATAAATACAACAAAATAAAACTAGTACCGGTAATGAAAAAAATTAAATTTATTCATAACACACGTGAAAAGACCAAGGAAAACCGAGTAAACGATAAAAACGATAACAAAATAATGCTGAAAACCGATAAAAACCCTGAAAACTATACATTTCACACCTGAGCCTCAACTGTCGCGGCCCGGTACCAAACGACTCACGGACCGGTACCGGTCCGAGGCCCGGGGGTTGGGGACCGCTGGTATAAATCATGACGCACTCCTCTCCCCTACAAAAGCTGCCTTTATAAGTTGAAAGTATCGGTATCGGCAATACTTGGGGCATATCAAAATATGCAGTATGGCACAGCACTAGTACTTCTCACTTCTCATATTAAAACAAAAGATGAAGACAAGTAGTGGAACTATTCTAAAAGTGTGTTTTCCTCACTTCCTGTCTACACAAACACGGGGCACAACAGTGCAAAGCTAGGCTCAAAGATTTGGTTAAATTCCCGCCTAAACATGGTCTAGAATGATCTTGGGAATAATTGAGTGTTAATTTATACAGGATTTTCTCCATGTATCATAATAATTAAATTGGGGTAAAACAAACTCTTTAACTTTGGGGAACTACTGTTGAATATTAATTCCGCGTTGTGCTCTTTTAAGTGCAAATTAGGGTTTAAAAAGATACTTTAAAAAAAAAAAAACCCAGTAAGGGCTGCACTTGTCAAACCTCAACCACAGAGTGCAACTTTGATCTTCCTTCAGTAAATCAGCGATAAAGCAGAAGTCTACATGAATGTAGTCATAGAGGAGAACTGAGGACTAATGTTTCCTCTAAAGCCAGCGTGTGTCGTGATAACATAATATCCTGCCATCCATTAGTCACCGTGTCCCAAGACACGTCTTCACCGAGTGGAACTTTCAATGGCTCTTGTCAACACAAGCACTTCGCCACAGTTACGGCCTTGAAGACAACCCCCTTCAAACAACACTGTTGCAACTGCTACTTGTGACAAAAAGTTGCACACATGTACACAAGAGGTTTCGCCACAGAAGAGAAACTGTTTCGGCTCACATGCGCTGTCTGTGGCGAAACACCGTCGACAGAAAAAAAAAAAAAAAGACTACGGCGAAAAGAGCCCGTCGCTGGTTATATATATGTGGCTATAAATACCAGCCAATCAGAGACGAGCCACTGAGAGTTAAACGAACCACTTAAAAGCGGAGATGAGTTAGCGGCCCGACGCGATTGGTCGGCTGTGATATCATTCGCGGGCCCTTGCTCTGCTCATCGCTGATTGGTGGAAAGGGAGGCGGGCGTAACTGGTGATGATGAGGGGGCGGCAGAGGAGAAGAGGGAAGGAGGGGAGGGGGCATCGAGGTTTGAAGAGGGAAGTTTGCAGAGCGCAGTTGTTCCCCATCCAGTGTGGTGCAGTGTTTGCAAATACCTTGAACGAGAGCGAGAGAAGAAGGAAAGGGGGGGATTGACTGGCTGACTGACGCGCGGAGTCTTCTTCTGCTGCTGCTGCTGCTGAGTACAAGTCGTTTGCATCGCGGAGGGATCGCTGCTGTGTCTTTCACTGGGTTTTCTACCTGAGAAAAATATATTTAAGTGCAGCTAAAACAAATTTAAATAATAAAAAATCACAAGCTCGGGGAAAAATGGATGTTCTACCCATGTGCAGCATCTTTCAAGAACTTCAAATAGTTCACGACACGGGCTATTTCTCAGCCTTACCGTCACTGGAGGAGTACTGGCAGCAGGTGAATATAAGTTAATGTATCCGCTAGCAGCTCTTTTTTTCCACTACTAAGTCTCAATTTGAGCCTGTAAGGCAAAGCGGAACTGAGCAGATTTCATGCTCTTCTTGCTGTAACACATGACACGGCGGACAACTTCAAATGTATTTATATGTACTATGTGCGTGTATGTACTCTGATAACGGTTGTACAAAAACAGGCTCCCGGTGCTTAGACGGATCCCGTTTCATTTTCTGTTTGGTTCTGAAGTTTGTGGCAGGCTGAAGTGGATCAGTGTGTCAGTCTGACAGCTGGAGTCCGAG
The DNA here is from genome assembly GCF_051167445.1 of Perissodus microlepis. Taxonomy (NCBI): domain Eukaryota; kingdom Metazoa; phylum Chordata; class Actinopteri; order Cichliformes; family Cichlidae; genus Perissodus; species Perissodus microlepis. The sequence goes on from NC_140469.1 coordinate 7,152,514, forward strand.
ATGAATGGGGAGAGAGTAACTCGAGCAGAATCGGCGTGCTCCTGCGTTCACTGCCACTGCTCTGTTTGGAGCACGGCTTCTGCTTGTTTTTCGGCCGATGCTCTCAGGGCACTGGGGTGCTTCTGTCAACTGCTGACACATGCTGGCGAATGACAGCGGTTGTGGGAAGGAAGTGCAGTTTGAAATCAGCATGAGAGTAGAGGATGTCGTTGTCGGTGCTTTTCAAATCACATGGTTATAAGTCTGTTGTGGGATCTGCGTTATACGTCTCTGTGCTTCAGAGCATTTGTTTTCCTTTACGAAACAGATGTTTGTATCATTCTTGGGATTTGAATGGGCTCCACGGCATAACGATATCAAAATGTCAAGCCTCGGCCAATTCCTCCTCCTCCTCGCATGAGTAGACACCAGCACAGCTGGAAAAATGTAGTGTAAAAGCTGCAGAGGCCTAGAGGAGAATATTTATAAAAGCTGCTGTCTCAGAACTCTTCTTCTAATGACCCCCCTCCTCCTTTTTTGCTTTTTAACTTTAAGGGCCCTGTATAAGTTAGTAAATTTAGAGTCAGTGAATCTTTTCACAGCTGGGGCTTGGAGGGGCTGACAGTGAGGGGAAGGACGTGATTGCATGACAGCGGTCCTGCATGAGGACAAGCAGCTGAAATGTTGGAGGGGGAAGTTGAGCGGCTTCCTTAAAAGGACTCTATATTTGTTGAGTGAGTCATTGTGGAGTGCTGAAATGACACTGCACGTTTGGCTGCAGGAGAGCTCAGAGCTGAGGCTGCTCAATGAACTCCATGTGGTCGCTTCGTGTTATGATGCCCAATCAGAGGTGGAGGGGGCTGAGCTGAGCAAAGGAGACACATGATTAGTGACGCTGGCATCAGGAAATGCAAATAATGGCGGTTTCTAGAAGCATGTGTCTTTATTTTTTCCCCAAATTGGCCATCAAAAGTTTAAAGTTTTGAAAATCGGGGCTTAGCTTTTAAGACGTATATCAGCGTGCGTCATGTGATACAAAGAAGCAGCAAATATTGGTTGTTTTTTCTTTAATTTTCCTTCCATTGCTTAATCAGTGCAGCCTCATTACTGCACATGCAGAAATAGCAGAAATTTCCTGGTTTCCCGCTGTAAGCGTTTAGCAAATATTCCACCAGCCAAAAGCATACTGGGGATGTGCGCATGCATGATTTAAAAGGATTTCCCCGCTCGCAGAAGCATTTTGCTGCTGTGAGTGAATGTGCTGTGACTCATCTGTTCTTACTGTGTCTTTTTCTTTTGCATTCATCCAGACGTGCTTGGAGCTGGAGCGCTACCTGCAGAGCGAGCCTTACGTCTCCACATCCGACCTCAAGTTTGACAGCCAGGAGGACCTCTGGAGCAAGCTGATCTTGGCCTGCGGGGATAAGGCCAAGGCCGAGTCTGACCCAAAGGCCCACGAGGAGGACAATCAGGACAGCCAAATCTTGGAAACCAACAGTGTGAATTCAGACGCCAGCAGCGAGGCTTCAGACAGTTCTGAGGAGCTCTCGCCCACTCACAGCTTTACCTCCAACCCTCTGGGCTCTGTCTTGGTTGGCTCTGGACCTTTTAGCCCCTCTGTCATTAGCACACCTCCATCCTCTCCCGAGGCCAACTCTGAGGCCAGCGGCGCGATGAGCAGCTGGGTGAGCACGCACGCCGAGTTGCACTTGCCGGTCAAAATCAGGAGCGGCGGCGTGGCAAAGAGCTCGGAAAAGACGGGACTTGCCTGCGGAGACGCATCTCCGGACGGCAGGAGGCGTGTGCACAGGTGCCACTTCAACGGGTGTCGCAAGGTTTACACAAAGAGCTCCCACCTAAAAGCACACCAGCGCACACACACAGGTGAGTCCCGGCTCTATCGGCCTCAGAATAAAAACAGGAAAGGGGGATACAAGGAAAGACAGTACTTTCTTTAAAAAAATAAAATCTCAGATTTTATTGAGTCGATGCCAGGAGTGCTGTTAATTCAGTCTTCCACCTTAATGGCATCGTCTGCCCATTGTGTCATGTAATTAAAGGTCCACAGTGCATGATGTCCTCAGCTGGAGCGCTGAGTATTAGCTCTGCATGGCTGGATAGCTAAACTGTGACCTAATCTATCTGGAATGTGACTGACTGAGCCAGAGAGAGAGCGAGGAGGGGGGGGTTTACAAGGGGGAGGGGTTGCACGTAGGAGATAAAAGGACTTCAAAACAGATTGGGTTTCACCATGGGAAAGGGGAGACTGGCTGAGGAGCCGGGGGGACTGAACTGGGAGGTTCTTTGACTGGTCATTCCAATGTCCCTTGTGTTTGATCAGCAGTGTGAAATTGCACTTGTGGCTTCTTCTTTTTTTCCCTCCCTCTGTTTTGCATTTTAAATATCCCACACATTCAGCCACACTGCAGCACTGTTGACATTCTTGGCATGTTTCGAGCTGCATGCACGCAGAGCCTGTGAGCCAACAGGTTCAGTGGTATCCCAGGTTTCAGACAGCTTTGTCAGCCCGTCTTCCTGATTGATTTGAATGAACGAAACAAGCATGTCATCACACCAGGAGGAAATGTTAGCGCGGGTTTTAACCAATCTTCTTGTTTGCTCCCGCAGGTGAGAAACCATACAGGTGTTCGTGGGAGGGCTGCGAGTGGCGTTTTGCACGAAGCGACGAGCTGACCAGACACTTCAGGAAGCACACCGGGGCAAAGCCATTTAAATGCAGTCACTGTGACAGGTAAGCTGGGCTGTTTATCTCCGAGCATCGTCACCGGGCTTCTGATAAGACTGCTTTTGTTCTCATGGGATCTGATTTTTAATTTATTATTTTCACTTCCCATGCATCATCCTAGCAGTGATGCTTGTCTTTAGACTAGCACATTCGTGTAGCCCAAAAAACTATCCCACTATGTAGCCCAAAATATCGGGTAATGCTAACTCAGTATACACACGTTGATATTTTTGGCCAGTTTGTCCAGTAAAAATGTGACATAGCATATTTCAGGCCCAACAGAAGCTTAAGAGTCAGATGTCAAGATTGCTTGTCTGCGTTGATGTTTGGACTCTAATTTTTAGAGTCTTTGACGCAAAAATCAGGAAAAGCCAGGCTGCAGGAAAAATGAAGCAACTGGCTTCTTCATATTAAGAATTTCTCAGTTTAGGTCTGCAGATTGCAACGACCATCTTCATGCCCTACAGCGTGCCTCATCCAACATCTTACTGACTTTCTCTCTCGCCTCCCCCCAATCTATCCACAGATGTTTCTCCAGGTCTGACCATCTGGCTCTTCACATGAAGAGGCACATCTAGAGCGGGGTGAGCGCCGAGCGACGCCACAAAGTGGGGGGAAAAAAAAGTTTTGAAAAGGGGAGAGGAAGGAAAAAAAAATGTAAACAAACGCCGCCTCCCGACCAGTCTCTTGGTTGAACTGTCCCAGAGCAGGGTGGCGGGAGAGTGTTCCAGCCAAAGCATGCCGTTTTGCACCATACTGAAACCCAGTGCCTCCGGGACCTCTCTTCGGAGAAAGGCGCTCTGAAGGTCGTCTGTTGCAACAAGAGGACAAAATCATGGATGGGCAAGTGTTTTTTTGTCGGTTTTTTTCTTTTTGTTTTTTTTGGATTGAGAAGGACTTAAAACACACACAAAAAGACAAAAAACTAAACAAAAAAAAACAGAAGAAATAAAAAGAAAAGACAATTAAAGGGTGAATGATTTGTACGTATGGTGCATGATGTTTTGGGGACATCTGCCAGACAGCAGATACACTGGTACTTTACTAAACTGTCTGAGGCAAGCATGTGTGCACTGTGAATGTCTGCGATTGGCTACCGGACCCCCCTCCTCCCCATCTGGAAGAGAGAGGAGAGGAAGAGGAGAATTTTGGGAGGTAGAAGAGATGGGATTGGCGGATGGGCTGGTACCGATGTTGCTGTGGACTGAGCATTCTGGGAGAAGCATTCCGCTTTTGTTTCCCTGGTGGCGGTGTGAGGATGAGGCAGGGAGGAAGCTCCTGCCTGCCTGCCTGTCTTGTGTGGTAACCAGACTTGGGTGAGGGAGGGGGGGCCCCCCTGCTTCTCTGAAGCTAGCGAGGCCTTGGGTTTGACCAGAGCCAGTGACAAAGAGAGAGAGAGAGGTGCTGACATGTCACCTTCTGGTCTGTGTAACCTAGGGACCAAAACACCCCCCTACACCCCTCCCCTCTCTTGGTCACTGTATGACAGGAGCTTTTTTTGGTGTTTTTGGTGCAGCTACTAAATGTGCAATGTGTTATGTAGCCTGGTTTATTATTTTTTTTACAAGCTACAAAGCTCATTTGTAGTCCAATTGTATAAGCTGTGTGCTTAGAGGTATAACACAACTATACTATAACTTCAGTATCATAGACAGGTGTTGCATGGTTCTAGGGTTTCTTCATTTCCTGTTTCCACTGTAATCAGGACTCCAGATAGTTTCAATAAAAGTGCAGCTAAACGGCAAACAGTTAAATGTTACAATATTGTACATAAAGCCTTGACGATTTCCTCTTTTTTTTAATATATATTTTAACACTTAAATCCATTGCCTTCATTCTGGTTTGTCAGATCACCCCTGCTTGCTAACGTTCTCATTCATTCTTTGCCTTGAGGAGTCATTTTGGATTTTTTTGTACTTTCTTTCCAATAATGCACTGTTGACCTTTTAATGGTGCCTTATGCAAGTGACTCGGCCCTCTGGGGTAGCCGTGGTTTTGCTCCCTTTGGGGTGTCACATTTGTTGTCTGGGTGATTTGCGAAAAGCTTAATCAAGGCTCAATTACAAATAAAATTGCACCTACTTTGTGTTTAAACTAGTTTTTTCTGGCAGTTAATTTGTTGTTTAAATGTAAATGTTCACAAAAGTACCTTTTCTGAGTCAACTGCCTTTTTTTTCCCGTCTCTTTTTGAGTCGGAGCACCAGTTTAGTCGATGTAAATGCCATTAATTTAAGTTTGAACTTGTACATAGGACAAATGCTGTATGTTTAGAGCACTTAAATTCATTTATTAAAGATGTTAACTACTGTGTAGTATGTACTGAAGTCCATCACACACAGTGCTGCTCCTCTCATTCACTGGTGTCCTTCCCCACCCCGGTTTGACCACCCCCATTTCCTTGTCCCTGCATCCCTTCGAGTGGGACTGAAGGGGGGGAAAAAAGCTAAAGATTTATTGTAATTAACAGGCTGCAGTCGGACAGGCCTCGCCTTGTACCGCCTCACAGTAATGAATTGCTAAAGGCTTTGTTGGCATGGAATCTGTCACAGACTGCTGACTGTGTAGGTTGGTTATTGACCTGTCTGGAGAGCTTTGTTTTAGCCAAGCTGCAACAGTATTATGAAAACCACAGGAGTGAGCCTGGTGGGGTGGGGTGAATGGAGGCTCTCAGGATCTGGGAAATTTGGCCACAAAAAAAGCTCATCAAAGTTTCTGTTTGGAGGTGGAGGGAGAAGGACCCTCAACGACAAAGTAGAGCCCAACCCCCCGACTCCCAAACCGCTCGGGCTTCTACCGATTACTGCTTTAGGATAAATCTTTGTGCGGCACTGTCTCTAGGTCAGCGACCCGGCTGCAGGAATCCAATGTCGCAGCAAGTTGCAGAGCGGCATGCTCCGACATATGGATTTCAGATGAGCGGGCACTGGAGACGGGGATGAGTACAAACTTGAAAGTGCTTGCTGCGATAGATTTTGGGAGCGCTGGCAAGGCCTTTGGCAGGCAAAGAGCAGGAACATCCATTCTGCGAAAACAGCAGCCGATACTGTTCCAAGTGATAATTGAGCCTTGATTCAGCCTCATGCTTTTTTTCTTTCCTTCTTGTCTTTGCTCGCATTTCTTTTTTTTCACATCTCCATCATCACTTTCATCTCCACTACCCAAACTACTCTGTCTCTCACACACACACAGAGCTCTTTGTTCTCAACTGAATCTTTGTATTAAAAAAAAAGGAAAAAAAAACTTTTGTAAAATTGTTATGTTTATGCTTTATGAAATTTTTATTTGAAATTGTTTTGCAAAATTGTTATATTTCTGTATGAATGTATTTTTTATTGGAATAAGAAATTCTTATCTGACCTTGGCTCGCCTCCTTTGTCTCATTTGTTGATTCTCCTCCTGAGTTATGCTTTATTACTGTGAAACCCCCTTTTTTTTTTCATTTTTTTGGGTTTTTTTGTAAAAATTTTTCCATTTCTTTTTTTGGCTGGAGGAATATATTTTTAACTTGCCCTGCAGTTACACGGATCACGTCAGATTAGAGCTGTGGTTGAAACACTGCATACTTTGTTTCTGAACAACCTCGCCTCTTCCTGACTCGTACATACCTTTCTCTCTTGAATGACCATCTTTGGAGAAGCTGGCTCTCAAACACAGAAACCTTGGTGGCAAACATTCCAATTTTTGCTTGGTTTTTTTGTTTTTTCTTCCCGCCCCCAGAAAAGTTTCAGTAAAATCCCGCTACAGCGGTTTCAAGTCTAAAAACGACTGACTGCTCAGAGCTAGCTAGCTCTCATCAAAGCAGAATAAATAATTTATCTCCGTCTCCTACAGCCCGTGGCATTTAATTAGAGAGCCGCTTTTATACATTTGTTAGATAATTACTCTACTTGACACAGATAATGATACAAAACAGCAGTGTATAAAGCAAAGAGTCTAGTTTAAGCTACAAACTAACAGGAAAATAAGAGTTAGATAAAACAACACCCTTCTTCTCTGCTTCCCGTGCTGATGACCTCGAATGGGCAGGCAACTTATTAGCACCTCTGATTTTCAGTAAAAGCCCTGTGGTTTCTAAATGAAGCTTTGCCTGCAGTTGGTAATTAAGCTCGCTCCGGAGAGCCTCCCGGCTTTGGAGTGGTGAAGAACGTTGTTTTTTTTTTCCCCCACTTAAATCCTGGAGTTCCTTGATCTCTCAAAACTGCTGCCCTGCTTGGTTTGTCAACTTCACATCTACCTAGCATGCAAAATGCACCATTATTGAGCATTAAAAAAAAAGGGGGAAAGCATTCCAAGCCAGTCCGAGCCACTCGCTTGACCCGCTCGGAGAGAAAATCCCAGTTCTGTGTTCTTTAACCTCTGCAGCTGGGAGCCAGGCAGATGTTGAATTCACTTTCCACTGCTGCTCACTCATATCCTCGCTGTACATCTTGTGAAGTGGACCTTCTTGGATAAAGCTTCTCATGACTGTGGCATCGAGACCGCGTATTGCCTTTGATGTGTTCAGAGCTCCACGTGCTTTCCCACATTGATACTGTAACAGAGGCTGAAACCCGAAGGATTACTGGAAACAAGCCATCACTTTTCAATCTCGTACGTCTTTTAATGTCTCAGCGGACAGTGCAGCCCAAGGCTCGCGTTTCCTGACAACGTGAAGCGCTGGAAATGCGGTTTTGTCATAAGGGCGTGTAATAAATGACCAAGCAGTGGTGGAAAGTGACCAACAGCTACAAGCCATCTCTCAGAATGAGACTGGACATTAAAGATATAGAGTGTAAGTCACAGGGGACATTTTTGTTTCCGAGCTAGTAGTTTTATTTTTGAGACTTTTGCAAAGAATAGAATAAAATATTGGGGTTGGCTAAACTTTGTTTCAAAACTTATGCCCTCCACTATGTTTGATTTAGTTAAAACACCCTCTGTAAAACATTTTTCATTGGTTTACTCCAATTTAGACCTTAAAGAGGACCTATTTTATGTCATATTTATTGTTTCAATGCTGGATGCTTACATTAAGCATGGCTAAAGTGTTAAATAATGAGGACAGCATATGTGCACGTCACTTCCGTGAGCCTATAGCTGCAGTTTTGGCTCTCTCATTGAGCTGATATCCCTACTATGGTAATCTCAAGCACAAAGCTCTGTCCATGTGAACAGAGACCCACCCACTCCTTGAGGGGCAACCAATCAGAGGAAATTTGGCTTAAATGGAGGTGGAAGAGAGCTAAAGTATAAGACAAATAAGGATTATTGTGAGTCATGCAAAGCTACTTTTGTAGAAAGAAAGAATAAATATGTGGAGCTTGATATCAACATAATAGGTCTCCATTTACATTAAGTGGAACTCTTAATGTGCACCACTTTAATGAAAACGTAATAGAGAGGTGTTGCTTTTACAAGTTCAACATAGTGCAAGTGAAAGTGTTTAACTATTAAAGGTCTTCCAAAGAAAGCCTGGAGTAGAACACATATATTAGGCGTGAGGAGAAAAATATGACCCTGCATGCACTTCCAAAAAAGTCTGCCGGCATCTCTGCCAAAAAGAAAAATTGTGGTGCCCTCTGAAAAATATCTTTTGACCTTTTTTTTTCATTGCAAGTAAAAGAGTATAAAAAATAAACATTGAAAAACTAGCTTAAGCAAAGTATACAACCATGTGGAAAAAGTGAAATCCCACCAAGAGCAATGCCTTTTATAGATTTTGTCAAACAAACGCTTGATCCTTGTTGATGTGGTGTGCAGATAAAGAAGCTATACCACGACACCTGCAAAAATATCCATACATTTAAAATTCTCCTGTTGCCACAGAAGCTACTGCTTCTCCCTTCAACAGAAATAACTTCTTGTAGGCGTTTTACATAATTGTTGTTCACGAGTTTCTGAGATTGGCTTGCTGAAATGTCTTTATTCCTTCAATTGTAAGACGTTTGAACATTTACCTGTATATACTGCCTGCTTTAACCCCCCCCCCCACCACGATATTTCAGTAGGATTCGAATCTGAGCTTTCAACAGGCTACAACCCTTCATTTGATTTTTCCTAGGTGAATTTGCATTGTTTTTCTTTAGGATCCAAAGGACTCCCATTATTTTCAGGCACTATTTAAAATGGTGCCTCTGAGTAAAATTTTTTTACACCTGTGGAATATCCTTTAACTCTTGCAACTATTTAGATAATAGCATGGCAACACTGAAAGCACAAGTATGGCACATTCCTAGCGAATAACTTGCATGCAATCTGCAGAATCATGCTTTAACAAACCTGTGGTTAGCTTACCTCTGGACCTCAGTTTCCTCTGATGCAAAAAATATCTCTAGTCCAGAATTTGATTTAGATGCTTGAGTTTTCATTATTATTAATAAGAAATATCTTCCACCACTTTTTCAGTCAGCAATGAAAGGTAAATGTATTAAAGATAAAGTTTTAAAAAAAGCTAATCGAATCAAACACTAGCATGAATAGCATGACGTTTACCTTGAGTTAGCTTGTTTTCCTGTTGCTGCTAACATTTTTTTTAATGTCAAAATCCAGCATCAAAGTCAGTCAACAAAGTCCTCCTCTAGTTTACTAAAGTCTTACTAAATGAAAACTACACAGTGGCCAAATTTTTCAGTGAACAAGCGAGTAAGTCTAGCTTCTGAAGGATTCTCCTCTTCTCTATCGTAGCTGTGGTGACAATGTGAACTTTGAAACAATAAAAAAGCAGTTCTGTTCAGTCAGAGGTTTAGAAATACCAGATCAAATAAGCTTCCCCTTTTTTCACTAACCTCATGATGGATGAATAACCCCTCCGCCGACCATGTCGACTGCACACAACAAAGAGCCCTCACATTCTCTAGTCTCCAAAATAGAGACTTACGTTAAACTAAGACAGCAGTTCTTTAGCGCTGGCTTCTAAAACTAATTTATATCGTCATCACCAAAGCTAAACCAGAAACAGGCAACAAAATAGCTTTGGTGTTGCCTTTTTTACTTATTAGCAATTTAAGCTAGCAATCTAAGCTAGTTTACATAACAGACAAAAATGTTAAATGCAAAATTAAATCATCATGTTGTGGCTGAAAAAGATACCCAAAACTTAATTTAGTGGTTAAAAATGTGCTAATTTTAACATACCGCTTACGTTATTGTATTGCACTGTTAAGAGTGTTTCTGCTGAACCTGGTGAAATATTTAATACTAATATAAAGTGAAATAACAGTTATTTGGTTGAGCAACCAATCTCTGAAGCGGCTGACAAATCATTTACAAAAAGAGTGTACTCTAAAGGCTTTTCTAATTTTACACCCTTACCCGACCTGGTAATGCTAGAGAAGATTGGGCACGTTAGTCGCCATCAATTCAAAGCTTTCTCAGGTCCATGTCAGCTGTATCAGTGGATCTCGATGAATGTGACTATCTCTCACTACATAATTGCAGCGGGATTACTATTTTATCATTCCCTTTCAAGCGGAAGGCCTTCCAATTGTGGATAGTAAAATAAATCATTATCCAAAATTGCTGTGAAATAACAGACGTGCTGCAGGAGTGAGAGATTGCCCTGGCTGAGTTTCTCTCAAGCACGCACACACAAAATGGACTGTGATGGAGGTACACAGTGAGTTAAATGAGGGGAAATAATAAGGAAAGAGGAGGTTATCAGGCTCTGAGCCTGGTTCATTCAGCCTGCCAGACTGCAAGTCATCACATATGCAGACTTTACTCGAGCGTCAAGGCTTTCTCTCCCTCTCTTTCTGTTAATAGACTCTATTAGGACTTGGCTTGTATGGGAAATAGGAGTGAAATCAGAGGTCAGCGACCCTCCTTTATGTGCCTTGGCTTGAGAGGACCACAACAGCAGTCGCCACCGCTGTGCCATAATCGCCATCATCACCAGCCCCATCATCATCATTGATGGCGTCTGCCTCACTAACATTGTCGTTCCCTTTTCAATCCTCAATGTCACTGTTGTCGTCAAAAGTGCCTCTCTGCTTTTCTTACTCTAATGCGCCCTAATATTAATCCTCCTTGGATCCCCCTCGTTAAATAATGCATACTTCCTTAAATGAACCCCCCATAGTAAATTAGATTCTGCACTTAATTACCGTCTTGCAATTAGCAAAAAGAAATGAGAGAGGATCTAAGAACATTGCCCACAACAAAATGTACCAGATTAGATTTTTTTTGTTTTTTTTTTCTTCCTCCTCTGTTTTGTTTTGTATTTAAGCCCCAGAAATATGAAGAGCTAAAGCTTTTTACCGCTTTTAACACAGATTAATTTCCGTCTAAAGCTATCAGTTCTTTTGAAAATTGAGATGCAATCCTCAGAGAGAGCCCGGCTCGCCCCGAAAGAAGCAACAGCCTCTCAAGAAATCTGACAGAGACACAGTGTAGCAAAACCTCCGCCTGCTGATGTAACTAAGTGTGACCTTGTGGCAGAACCCGGGGTGAACCGGCGAACACGTCTGAGTCTTATGCAAAATAGCATGGGTAACTTCATTAGTACAAGTTTTTAGCGGGTGGATTAGTGTCTGACTAATAAAAATTATTTACAGAAGCCACTGGTAGGATTAACCCTGACTGATTTAAATTGTATTTTGCTTCTTTAAGTGAATTTATATCAGCAATATGATTAGTAAACACTAACTGCAGTTAGGTGTGCAGATTTACTTGCTAGACGGCATGAATTAGCTGTAGGTGCGGTGGCCCTGAGAGGTCAAACTCAGTACAACTTTAAGAAAAGTCCGCAAAAGCACATGAAACACAATAGAATTAAACACTGCAAAAGCTCACAAAAATAAAAGTCATGCCAGAGCAGCTGCAGAGGTGACACGCTATTAGCCGTTTAGCTAATAGCAAACATGTATCCACAGTATTACTTGGATTGTGTGATTAATAAAACAGATTGTATTCCCTCACAACAATCAGATGAATCCTTGCTTCTTTTACGGATGTAGAAAACAGTGTTTTCTGCACTTTTGCAGCATGATTGTATTTGCTAGTGTTTTCTTAAGTTGCAATGCATTTGACCTCCCACGGCCACGTCATAATTTTGCTCATCATAATTTTCAGGCATCAGAAAGAGTTTCTAATGGGAAGGAACTACTTATATGGGACAAAACGGAAATTTGGGAAGAAGACTCTAAGCCTTTCGCTTCTCACTCCCCTTTAGCTCCCTGAACTAGTACAGCAGGGGATGGATGGTGAAAATAATAGTCTCCCACCTATGGGGAGGCAGATACAATAGGCTGCAGATAGGTACTGGGGCAGAGAATGAGGCTTGTGAAAAGCTGTAAGAGCTGTGGTTCATTTGATCAGAATGTATCTGACAAAAAGTAACTAATGAGTCTTTGGGTAAAATGGATCAAATCCGTATACAGGGTGGTGTAACTCTAAAAGACTGCTTTGATGAATACTGTGTACAACTCCAGAATATAGAAAGACCATATCAAACGGCGTTGCTGTGTTTGTGAGATATTTTATTGTTTTGTTTTTGTTTTGGAATAAATCAATTCTCATTTTCGATTTGATGCCAGCCACATAATGACCAAAAGAAGTTTCAAAACAGCCAATAAAAATAGTGGAAAAGTTGTGTCATACTATAAAGAAACACCTGGTGGAATAACCCACAATTAATTAGGTTAATTGTCAACAGGCCGGTAACACAATTTGAGCAAAAACAAAAGATGGTATCCCGGAGACACCGAGCCTTTGAGAAGTTAAGACAGGGAGGTCAGCATCCTGTGGTACATTATATCCTTCAAATACTGTGAGAATTGTGGAAGTCGCTACACTGACTTGGGACAAGATCCAAAAACACCACTCTTGGCTCAAGCTCATCTAATATGGACTGAGGCAAAGTGGTAGATGGCCCCGTGCTCTGATCAAAGGATTGATTGACTGATTATTAAATTTAGGAAATCGTGGATCCCCTCATCCAGGCTAAAAAGGAGAAGAAGCATTCTCTGCTTGTTACCAGCACAGAATTCAAAACCCAGCATTCATGCTGGTATGGGGGTGCATTAGTGCACGCGACATGGGTAATTTGCACATCCTCAGGGGCATCATGATTTCTGAAGGATTCATATATTATTATGTATTTGGTGCCACATATGCTGCTATCACCAGCAGCCTTTTCTGAAACATCTGTTGCATTAAATATGACAAACAATAAAAGAATAACTCTAGCCCCTCCTGGAGAACTAGAAGAGAATAGACGGATTTATCACTATTTCGTCTGCTTCATCCATCCTTTCTCTTCCACTTATCCTTACCCGGGCTGCGGAGGGGCTGGAGCCTATCCGAGCTATCATAGCGCAATAGGCAGGTACACACCTTTGACAGGTCGCCAATCTGACACTCCACTACAAAAGGAGACAAGATGGTAGCTATTACTGGCACAGGATTCACTCATCTCCCTTTTCGTTTGGCTACACCTGAAGCTGCTGTGTTGCTAACTTTTTGTATTATAGATAGGTTTTCCTGGCTATGTTTTCCTGAGCTGCCTTTTAGCTGGCCTTTGTTCATTGTGAAACTAACCTCAGATCCTGTAAATCCTGTTCACAAGTTGTCAAATAAGCTCAACAAATATCATCAATTTCTCCCAAGCTGCCTGGGCTTGAGAGAAAAAAAGAGTCCCTCTCATGTTGAGTCTCAGCCACTTCTAGATGGACACATCACAGGACCATATCCTTCACCTCTGTGGCTTTTATGTGTTACCAATTCAGCCACTGGCTACATAAATGGAAGAACTCACTTAACAGCTGTGTGACAAAGTTTAGTTTGCTTCCAGCAGTGTGGGTGGAGAGTGACTGGCATGTTGTCCCCTCTGGACTTACCGTAGCCGTGTGTGCTCACTGCTGTGACTCTTCAGTACTACAAACCCATACAAAGCCCTATAATTGACTTGACCTGACTTGACTACAGCTCTTGTACACACTTGTTGCCTTCGCTCCCCGTTCTTGCCCAAGTGTGGCCAAAATTTCAACAGATATTGAAGAGCCCACTCAGAGGCTTTAGGGCTTACCGGTACAATCTGCCAGCCTGTTAGCCTGCAGATATATTCCTGATGTCCATGGACTTTGACAAAGCCTCTGCTTGAAGTTAGAGCGACAGCTGTAACTGTCAATATCTCCATTGCATTGATTTAAAAAAACTACTTCACCTAATACTAACACAGAAAACACCACATTCAACCCAGTACAACAAGGTGGACTGTTTGTGGGCAGCTGTGACTCAGGAGATAGAGCAGGTTGCCGGTCGGTTGGAAGGTTGTTGGTTTGCAGGCCTTTGCGGTATCCTTGGGCACGATACTAAACGAGTTGCTCCCGATGCATCCATCCAAGCGCTTGCACGAATGTGTGATTTTTGGTGAAAGAGGCTTGTGGTAAAAAGTGCTGTGAGTACTCAGTTAAGAGGCAGGAAGTGCTATTTAAGTACTATTCCATTGGCTGTCTGGCCAAATAAAGCTTAAAGCTCAATAAGATGGCATTACAATATAATTCTCTTGACAACTAAAGCTATAATACTGAGTTATCACCCAGCTCTGAATAAAACCTTACAGCTACATCATATGGAACAGTTCATTGAGAACAAAGGAAAACCACAAAGCAGTCGGTTGATAAATAAACATGCACATCACTGTAAATTGGCCACAGCGCGTGTACGTGTCTGGTTGTCATTGCATGCGTGAGTTGCTTTAATAGAGAGACACACAGGCTAAGTGACGGAGGAGTCTCTGGGTTCACGCTCAGTCCTCAGAAGATGCATCTCCAGCACACGAGGTAAATCAGTCCATTTGAATACAAATCCGGGTCAAACTGGGTCGCAATCATAATTGTCTCTGTAATTAGATTCAGTCTCTGAGTCTCTGGCTTGTGTCAGTCCGGCAGACAGCAGCAGTCTACCCAGGGGGGATGGACCAAAATACACTGTTAGCCTCTGGAGCCAGGGGTCGAGCGGTCAAGAAGGGGTGAGGACAGGATAGTGCACATTCACATATAATGGTCTCTGGTGTAATGGTGTTTTCGTCCATGCCCTTTTCCACTCTCATTAAGGCATTCTTGGTGGGTCGCGTTGCTTCAGAACTCTAGATGCGCTGCTTTGTCGGTTTATGTACACTAATGATCCCAGTTGTTATGGTGCCATCATGGCATTGGATGTCATTCCAAACAACTCGTTGCTATGTTGCACGTAAGCACACTGACCAAAATAACTGCATTGTCACTTCTTGCTTCTGAAAGGCTCTGTTGTCAGCCCACACTTTGCCACCGCTGACAAAGTATTTTCCTCGAACCGTGCAGCCAAAGCACTATCTGAAGTGCGGGGATTTCATTTACAGCAACTAAACGAGATGTCAAGCTTTATAAAAGCTGGTATGATTTTCAATTTCTCTTGCCATTATATTGGTAGTGAGCAGAGACACTTATTACTTGAAGTCAAGGTCTGAGATGCTTTGAAAAGTCCTCTTCTCTCTTCTACAGGTTAACAGTGTGCATTTGCATTAATCACCATGACAACTGCCTCCTGACTGCGTGTTATGCCTGGCAGAGAAAGAAGAAAGCGGCAGAGAGAGATGGCGATAGCCTCGTGACAAGATGTATTTTAATTTCACACTATGTGAATATTTTCACTTCAAACTTGTGCTGATATGCATTCGGCTTTACTCAAATTGCAATTATTGTGTGAAAAGATGAGGTCACACCACACTGGTTGTGTTCCTTTTTCAATCCATAAACGTCCACTTCATCTCGGTTTCAGAAATCCAGTCTAAGGAGGGTTTTTTCTTTTTCCATTTATCCATTTAAACTTATCATGTGCCGCTTTAGAGTGTATCGGGGTAAAGGCAGAGCAGTTACAGGAACTTAATGATATTGGAATAGAACAGATCTTTATTGTCACTGTTACAAGAACAATGAAAGACAGTCTGCCATCTCTCTGTTAGCAGCATGTGCATTTTTACATTAAAATTCCTTTAGAATAAGAGAAAAAATATAGAGTTAAAGTTATAGAGGGAACTTCTAATAACGTAAGTATCATATATATACAGATATGTACAAGTTATATTTGCCAAATAAAGGCGCAGGTGCAATATAAGCTGCAATGTAATCAGTGGTAGTGCACATTGAGTAAGAGGTAGGAGTTGAGGTAGGAATGCTGGTTGCTATTATAATAAATGCGGTTTATAAATACAGTGTAAATGTCCATAAATGTTAACAGCACAGTTAACCTTCAATCAGGGTGGAGGTGGGGTGTGTTTGACAGCCTGTGGGTAGAAACTTTTATTGAGTCTGTTGGTCTTTGACCTGATGGACCTGTAGCGTTTACTAGAGGGAGGGGGGGGAATGGTAAATGGACTTGTTCTTATACAGCGCTTTTCTACTCTGTCTGAGAACTCAAAGCGCTTTATACAACTAA
The DNA here is from genome assembly GCF_051167445.1 of Perissodus microlepis. Lineage (NCBI taxonomy): Eukaryota > Metazoa > Chordata > Actinopteri > Cichliformes > Cichlidae > Perissodus > Perissodus microlepis. The sequence continues at coordinate 7,168,631 of NC_140469.1, forward strand.
TTCATTCACCCAATCACACCCATTCACACAAGCACTTTTTTCTGACCTAAGTGCTTAGTAGTCTACCATTCATACACATTCACACTCTGATGGATGCATCGGTGAGCAACATGGGGTCAGTATCTTGCCCAAGGATGTTTGGCATGCAGACTGGAGCAGCCTAGGATCGAACCACCGACCTTCTGGTTAGTGGCTGACCCCATAATGTGGGGGTAGTGTCCAGGGTGCGAGGGGTTGAGGGGGGTGCGAGGGGTCTGTGGCGCAAAAAAGGTTGGGGACCGCTGCTCCACAGAACAGCAGTTAAACTAGCATGTACAGCAGTAGGTAGGTCAGAAGGCTCTCGGTGGTGGAGCGGTAGAATTTAATTAGCAATTTTTGGGGTAACTGGGCCTGATGCAACTTCCTGAGAAAGTACAGCCTTTCTTGTGCATTTCCTACTTGGTGGGAAATGTTTGTGGACCAGGTAAGGTCGGCCGAGATGTGGACCCCGAGGAACTTAAAGCTTTCTACCCTTTCTACCTCCTTCCCATCAATGTAGAGGGCGGAGATCACTTTGTTCTTCTGAAGTCGATTACCATCTCCTTGGCCTAGGCTGTGTTCAGATGTATGTAAGCTGTTGTTGTCACACCATCGCTTCAGATGCTGAACCTCCTCTTTGTAGCCTGAGTCACTGTTGTACTCGATTGATAATGTTAGCAGTGCATTTGTATTTTTAAACTGATAAAATAACACTTAGTATTCTTAGTATTACCCAAAGTTTCAACCTTAGTTTCAACGTCCTAACTTATTTTTCAATATTTAGTAACAGTCATCATATTTTATTAGTCTATATATATGCAGTGTACTCAAATAAAATCTTAATCTGGAATTAGTGTAACTATTAGTTGCAACTTTTCATTAATATTAGAAGACGCAAAGAAGTAAAAATTACAGTATTTCCCTCTGAATTGTTGTGAGCTGCTGTACAACTAAACTACTGCGAAATGTGAACTAGAGAAAAGAAAGGTACCATTGTGGAGCTTTATGTACTTATCTCGTGCTTTTCTAGTCTTACTGACTACTCACAATACAGGGAGTGCAGAATTATTAGGCAAGTTGTATTTTTGAGGAATAATTTTATTATTGAACAAACAACCATGTTCTCAATGAACCCAAAAAACTCATTAATATCAAAGCTGAATGTTTTTGGAAGTAGTTTTCAGTTTGTTTTTAGTTTTAGCTATTTTAGGGGGATATCTGTGTGTGCAGGTGACTATTACTGTGCATAATTATTAGGCAACTTAACAAAAAACAAATATATACCCATTTCAATTATTTATTTTTACCAGTGACACCAATATAACATCTCCACATTCACAAATATACATTTCTGACATTCAAAAACAAAACAAAAACAAATCAGCGACCAATATAGCCACCTTTCTTTGCAAGGACACTCAAAAGCCTGCCATCCATGGATTCTGTCAGTGTTTTGATCTGTTCACCATCAACATTGCGTGCAGCAGCAACCACAGCCTCCCAGACACTGTTCAGAGAGGTGTACTGTTTTCCCTCCTTGTAAATCTCACATTTGATGATGGACCACAGGTTCTCAATGGGGTTCAGATCAGGTGAACAAGGAGGCCATGTCATTAGTTTTTCTTCTTTTATACCCTTTCTTGCCAGCCACGCTGTGGAGTACTTGGACGCGTGTGATGGAGCATTGTCCTGCATGAAAATTATGTTTTTCTTGAAGGATGCAGACTTCTTCCTGTACCACTGCTTGAAGAAGGTGTCTTCCAGAAACTGGCAGTAGGACTGGGAGTTGAGCTTGACTCCATCCTCAACCCGAAAAGGCCCCACAAGCTCATCTTTGATGATACCAGCCCAAACCAGTACTCCACCTCCACCTTGCTGGCGTCTGAGTCGGACTGGAGCTCTCTGCCCTTTACCAATCCAGCCACGGGCCCATCCATCTGGCCCATCAAGACTCACTCTCATTTCATCAGTCCATAAAACCTTAGAAAAACCAGTCTTGAGATATTTCTTGGCCCAGTCTTGACGTTTCAGCTTGTGTGTCTTGTTCAGTGGTGGTCGTCTTTCAGCCTTTCTTACCTTGGCCATGTCTCTGAGTATTGCACACCTTGTGCTTTTGGGCACTCCAGTGATGTTGCAGCTCTGAAATATGGCCAAACTGGTGGCAAGTGGCATCTTGGCAGCTGCACGCTTGACTTTTCTCAGTTCATGGGCAGTTATTTTGCGCCTTGGTTTTTCCACACGCTTCTTGCGACCCTGTTGACTATTTTGAATGAAACGCTTGATTGTTCGATGATCACGCTTCAGAAGCTTTGCAATTTTGAGATTGCTGCATCCCTCTGCAAGATATCTCACTATTTTTGACTTTTCTGAGCCCGTCAAGTCCTTCTTTTGACCCATTTTGCCAAAGGAAAGGACGTTGCCTAATAATTATGCACACCTGATATAGGGTGTTGATGTCATTAGACCACACCCCTTCTCATTACAGAGATGCACATCACCTAATATGCTTAATTGGTAGTAGGCTTTCGAGCCTATGCAGCTTGGAGTAAGACAACATGCATGAAGAGGATGATGTGGACAAAATACTCATTTGCCTAATAATTCTGCACTCCCTGTACTTCAGAAAGCAAGTCTAAATGAACACGTTGTACTGGAAAATAGCAACTAAGGCTACGTCCACATGTACTCGGGTATTTCTGAAAACGGAGAATTTCCATTTTCGTCTTTAAAAAGAATCCTGTTCACATGTGCAATTTTGAAAAAATATCTCTGACCACATGTAAACGCTAAAAACGCTGTCAAATGTTGTCAAGAACATCCCAAATCCTAACCGTGTAGAGATTTTGGCCAATCAGAAGTCTGGAAGTCTGGGAGGGAAAGAGTAAACAGGGTTTTATGCAAACCTTAAGTACTTCTGAAAAGTTTGTGTTTTTCTGGAAAGGCAGCTAATTTTGTGTCAAGTGCCTTCATTATTTCAAACGTTAATAACTAAAGACATTATTTTGGCTGGTGTAAATTCACAACTTAGAAATGAACAAAATGCATACAGCATACATAAATTTATTTTAAAAAAATGTATTTATTCAAATCCAACATCGGGATTTGGGTTGTGAGAGCGTCTGTGGTGAATGTTGAAGCCACGTCTCTGAAGCTCACTCTGATGCCTCCGTCCTTCTAAATGACAGTAACTGACAGTGGATGTAGCCTAAAATTGATTGAAGGTGTCAAGGATTATTATACATCTATAAAACTACACATTTTCTATTATAGCAAATATTCCCTGTTTGCCATTAGAACTAATGCACGTATTAGATGCTTATTTTTCTAGAATAGCAAAGACTGCACTGTATAGGCAGCACTTAATTAAAAGTACTTTACTTGCATTCTATTATGGTTATATGAAATTCTTCACGTTACGTCAAAAAACAGATGAGGCATTGGGCTTTAAAAAGCAGCATCCCATACTTAGCTTTTGGTGTTGACCATCAGCAGCCGTTGTTAGCTTAGATTGCTAGAAGCTAGCTGTGAGTTCCTGGCAGGAAAGAAAAGGTAGCAACACTTTGGAATGTGAGGAATCCATTTCTCCTATGAGAAGTGAGACTAACTCTCCATCAAGCAAACATGGTGGCACCAACTTAATGCGCCAGCGCAAAACTAATCAACCTCGCTTCCAGTAAGCTCCGAACTATTAGCTACCACGTGTTTCCTTACAGTACACTGAGTGAGCACGTGTGGTTTGATAGTCTCAACGTCATTATTAGCTGCACAAGAATTAACTTTGCTAAATAATTGCCCTTCTTTCATTTTATAATAGGTGCACTAAATGTAGCCATGTTAAGCCAGTCATCAAGTTTTGCGAGTTATTTACACTTCACTCCATAATCTCTCATTTAAACCTAAAAGGCTACAAACGAACAAGAATGCTCACGCAGAATATTAATCCTCCTCTCTCCACCTCCATCTCAGGAATTAATTTTGCTATGCACACCAGCATTCTTTGCACTAGACCCTAATTAATTTCTGGTCACACTAATTAATTATCGACAGAAAAAATGTGAAGAGCGTATAGGAAATACTGTAAGGTTTAACAAGGAAAGAGGGGAGATTAAAAAAATTTGCTGGAGGTGTCTACATGCTAAATTGTGTGACAGTATGACTGAATGTTGTTAAGTCCTATCTGTCTGCAAAGCTTAAACTTTCTGAACTTTTAATATAGTGTGTAAAATGTTCGTTTTAAATTGCTTACCTAAGAAGAGCTTTTTTTTTGTTACTGTAGGATACACATATGCAAATGGTCCTCATAGCCATGGAAAAAAATAAACGACAGAAGAGGGAGAAAGGGCAAGCACTTTCTATTTTCAGCTGACATGCTCTCTAGCATATTTCAAAGATTAATTGCTACTCCTTGTGGAAAAAGACATCTGTCGTCCAATTATTAAAGTGATTGTTTTGCCGGTTATTCTTGGGGTCAAGGGGTGCTGTAGTAAAATATAAATGACTCTGGCTCTCTTGCATGCTGGTGCATAATGCTTCAGAGACGACACTTGGGAATGTTAAAAGGTTCCGTAACCCTGGAGCGACATTGAAGCTAATGGTGGCTGCTCTCTGGGAAGCGAGTAGCCTTTTAGTGCCAAAGTCCACTCAGAAAAAGGTTATAGAAGAAGGAAAACCATTCATTGGTTATATGAAATTGATCTTTCTGATCCAATTGATCTTTCTGAGTTAACTTCAATAATTACTTCCTCCAAACCATCAACGTGTCTTTTAGACCCCATTCCTACAAAACTGCTCAAAGAAGTCCTGCCATTAATTAATTCTTCGATCTTAAATATGATCAACCTGTCTCTAATAATCGGCTATGTACCACAGGCCTTCAAGCTGGCTGTAGTTAAACCTTTACTCAAAAAGCCATCTCTAGACCCAGCAGTCTTAGCTAATTATAGGCCAATCTCCAACCTTCCTTTCATATCAAAAATCCTTGAAAGAGTAGTTGTCAAACAGCTAACAGATCATCTGCAGAGGAATGGTTTATTTGAAGAGTTTCAGTCAGGTTTCAGAGCTCATCACAGCACAGAAACAGCTTTAGTGAAGGTTACAAATGATCTTCTTATGGCCTCTGACAGTGGACTCATCTCTGTGCTTGTCCTGCTAGACCTCAGTGCAGCGTTCGATACTGTTGACCATAATATCCTATTAGAGCGATTAGAACATGCTGTAGGTATTACAGGTACTGCACTGCAGTGGTTTGTATCATATCTATCTAATAGACTCCAATTTGTGCATGTAAATGGAGAGTCCTCTTCACACACTGAGGTTAATTATGGAGTTCCACAGGGTTCAGTGCTAGGACCAATTCTGTTTACATTATACATGCTTCCCTTAGGCAGCATCATTAGAAGACATAGCATACATTTTCACTGCTATGCCGATGACACCCAGCTCTATCTGTCCATGAAGCCAGATAACACACACCAATTAGTTAAACTGCAGGAATGTCTTAAAGACATAAAGACCTGGATGGCCGCTAACTTTCTGCTTCTTAATTCAGATAAAACTGAGGTTATTATACTCGGCCCTGAAAATCTTAGAAATATGGTATCTAACCAGATTCATACTCTGGATGGCATTACCTTGGCCTCCAGTAACGCTGTGAGGAACCTTGGAGTCATTTTTGACCAGGACATGTCCTTCAACGCACATATTAAACAAATATGTAAGACTGCTTTCTTCCATTTGCGCAACATCTCTAAAATTAGAAATATCCTGTCTCAGAGTGACGCTGAAAAACTAGTTCATGCATTTATTACTTCCAGGCTGGACTACTGTAATTCATTATTATCAGGATGTCCAAAAAACTCACTGAAAAGCCTTCAGCTAATCCAAAATGCTGCAGCAAGAGTCCTGACAGGGACTAGAAAGAGAGAGCATATTTCTCCTGTTTTGGCTTCCCTTCATTGGCTTCCTGTTAAGTCCAGAATTGAATTCAAAATCCTGCTCCTCACATACAAGGTCTTAAATAATCAGGCCCCATCTTATCTTAATGACCTTGTAGTACCATATCACCCTATTAGAGCACTTCGCTCTCGCTCTGCAGGCCTACTTGTTGTTCCTAGAGTATTTAAAAGTAGAATGGGAGGCAGAGCCTTCAGTTTTCAGGCCCCTCATCTGTGGAACCAGCTTCCAGTTTGGATTCGGGAGACAGACACTATCTCTACTTTTAAGATTAGGCTTAAAACTTTCCTTTTTGCTAAAGCATATAGTTAGGGCTGGACCAGGTGACCCTGAATCCTCCCTTAGTTATGCTGCAATAGACGTAGGCTGCCGGGGGATTCCCATGATGCATTGAGTTTTTCCTTTCCAGTCACCTTTCTCACTCACTATGTATTAATAGACCTCTCTGCATTGAATCATATCTGTTATTAACCTCTGTCTCTCTTCCACAGCATGTCTTTTATCCTGTCTTCCTTCTCTCACCCCAACCGGTCGCAGCAGATGGCCGCCCCTCCCTGAGCCTGGTTCTGCCGGAGGTTTCTTCCTGTTAAAAGGGAGTTTTTCCTTCCCACTGTCGCCAAAGTGCTTGCTCATAGGGGGTCATATGATTGTTGGGTTTTTCTCTGTATCTATGAAGCGCCTTGAGGCGACTTTTGTTGTGATTTGGCGCTATATAAATAAAATTGAATTGAATTGAACTGAATTGAAATCTCCACATTGGTGACTTTTACACTTCTTTTTTTTTTCTTTGTGACATTTTAAAGCGGTATTTTTACAAAAGAAATAAATTGTTTTTAAAAAAATAACCGGGTTTGTTGGAATTTTAAATCATTTCTATATTTTTATTTACAGTTTATCTTCATTTTATTAATGGATTACCTGTTTTTTTTTATCCTAAACATGATAATAATATAAAATTTAAACCAGTTTAAATTAAAGAACCATGAGTGAATGAGTCATATAGCACTTTAAGTGCTCCAGTAGAGTAGAAAAGCACTATATGACTCAATTTACCATTTATCAGTGTTAATGTTATTGGCTTGCAATTACATTTTTGAGTAAATAAATCTTCATGTAACTCTTATTTGTCAGTTTCTGACTATTTATGTTTTAAAAAAAAAGATGCTAAAAAATAAGGTTTTAAAATTGTAGCAGTTTTGTGAGAGGACACCACAGGTTGGCATAAAAAGTGTTTGGAAAAATAAGAAAAAATAAGAGTTTGGAAATGACTACATGAAAACGTTTTTTCAGTTCACTGAACTATTAAAGTACACAGTGTACGTGTGGTTACTTGAACAAGTCAATCACTCTCAACTTCATAAATCGCCGCTCAGAAAGCTATAACACCAAAAGATACTAAACTAACACAAAAAGCTCACATGGGATCTGTGTTTGCTTTTTGGTTTGTGTGTTTTAGACAGTTGTGCACTGAAGTTCAGCCTTGATGTGTCAGGATTTATAGGGTAGGAAGCAACTCTAAAGCTACAGTGATACTATATCAGCCGAGATATGCAAGTGAATAAGCAAGAGGCAGCGAGGCTGACTGACTGCACCTCGTCACGTCCGATAACTGCAGCAGACGGGCAACAGGTTATTTTGCATTTTAATTATGAGAAGGTCAGGCCAGGTTTTGTTCACCAGTCTTGTGTTTCATGTGATTAAACATGCACCGGACGCATAATTTATAGAGCACAGAGGAAGCTTTGACCCCATCGAAATTTTTACAGTCTCTCGCATCTCTTTGTTGGTGCTATGTAAATAAAGACAGTAATTTATAGCAGAAAGATTAAAAGCTCTTAGAGGAGGGGGTGGGGAAATCTATGATACGTGTTGAGGCAATTTCATTTGTGTTCTGCTTCTTCAAAAATCCAGGCTTTTTTCTTTTTTTATCTTGAAGTGCTTTGTGTTTTTTAACTGGTGTTCTCGCCAAAGGAAACATCAATGACCAGGTAGCACATTTCCCACAGTAAACCTGCAGTTGAAAGTTCTTGTGCTGTTTCTACTTTCTGTCACCCAGCAGACTTCACTGCGGTTCCCATTATTTATTCTCACTGAGCTATTTTGAGGGCCAGCACACACAAATGCATGGGGATAAAGAACTACACAGAGAGCATAGATTGCATTCTGCAGCTTGAGAAATTCTAAAAATGCTCGATGGGTGCAAACCAGCACCCTCCAGCCCCGCCAGATAACAAAAACGGTTGCTCTTTTAGTTCCCATTTATTTCCCATGGATTACTGCTCTAATTTACACCCCCTTCCCCCTAAAGGCTTATGGATGCCATTCACTTCATAACAGTAGTCTGGCTCTGCTTCACAGGATCTAGTTCTCAGACTTTAGCCTTTTTCTCATTTGCATACTGTAACGCAGCAGGGGAGGGAGGGCTAACTTTCTCACATGGGAGGCCAAAGACTGTGACATAATTGTTTGGCACATTATTAACACTCAGTGGCTGTGAATGCTTCACCCTCCTATGGTTGGCTTGAGAATACACTCCAGCAGAAATTGGAGGTTTATCTCATTTAAGCTACCAAAATAATGCACTCACACCCACCCTTTAGGAAATGGTTGCCCACCCAATGACCGCCCAGAGCAAAACAGAAAGAGCAATAACCTGCCGTAGCCTAGGGGCAGCCCCGCTCTTTGGCTCAGGCCCCAATTATGTCATTTTAGACAGCGGCACTTTGAATGACAATAATCCACTGTCATCATGCCTGTAATGGTGTTTTTCAATATAGCCCTCCAGATCCACTCTCAATCCACAGCCGTAAGCATCCTCTAGTATTTTTGAACAGACACCAGAGAGGACAAACAGCCAAGGTGACGACATCTTTACCCCCTGCTCCTCTGCTGATATTACTCTTGGCCTTTGAGAGCCCTTGGAAAATTTCCCTATGATGAGCTAGAGGCGTCCGTTCAGTGGAGAGGTGATTTCCATAAACCAGGTCAAGTCCAATGGTGGTTAGGACTGTGATCACTCATATCCACTTTACCATGAGGGGGTATTATTGTTTTGTCCCTCGGCCGACCTCTGGTCACTCTGCTGTGGACGGGTAAAGAAGAGTTTTAATCCGTAGGCGGGCCTGCTGCAGAGGTAAAGATGAGATTGAAGTTGGGTCTTTGCATCGGTCATTTCCAGATGATACTTAAGCAAACATTTCCATAGTTTCCTTATAAAGTAACAAAAGCATTTGTCTCATCTAAACTATAGAAACTTTCTCAAACTAAATCTGAGCGTGTGTTTTAAACCCACGAGACTAACTGAGACTAATTCAGTTGTGAACTCGGAAGAGCATTAGTGCCTAGATTGTAGTCAAGCTAAAAACAATGAGTCATTTCCCAGAATGCAGCGTGGCAGTGTCTGTCACTTGCGCTTTCCTTGTGGTACCAACACAAAAACCCTGTTTGTGCAAGCATGCAGTTAAGAATAAGGTTTTGGGTTTTTTTTATTGGTTTGGTTTGGATTTCCTTCTCATTTCAGAGCCACAAAAGGCTTTACGGTTGGAGAAGTAATTATTTAATCCTCTGCTAAATATCTAAGTCTCTAATTTTCTGGTAGTTTCATTTTAGTGGACAGTCAATCAAAAATTCACTGAGTGAAAAAAGGATTTCATCCTAACAGAAAACACGACTTAGTATTTGATGGAGAAACCCTTTTTGGCAAGAACAGCGGTTTCTTGCAGCTGGTCAGAGATTTTGTCCCACTCGTCTTTACAGGAACTCCTTTAGGTTGCTTGGCTGCTGCTGGGCAACTCAAAGCTTCAGTTCCCTCCACAGATATCCGACTGAGCTCTGGTGACCGGCGAGGCCACTCCATGACTTTAATGTGCTTCTTTTTCAGCCAATCCTTTGTTGCCATGGTATATTTTGGATCACTGTTATGCTGGAAAACAAATCCAAGACGCATTATCAGTGTTCCAGCTGAGGGAAGGAGGTTTTCATCAAGAGGTTTTCAAGAATTTATCATATATGGCAATGCAGTGAAGTTGTCCTGAACCCTTAGCAGAAAAGTAGCCCCAAACCATAATGTTTCCACCTTGTTGCTTGACTGTGGGGATGGTGTTCTTTGGGTCATACTCAGCGTTTATCTTCCTCCAAACACGACGTCTTGAGTTGATGCTGAAGAGCTTGTTTTCATTTCATATGACCACAGCACTTCCTCCCAAGCCTTCTGTGAATCATTTAGATCACAGGTCTCCAACTCCAGGCCTCGAGGGCTGGTGTCCTGCAGGTTCTAGATGTGTCCTTGATCCAACACAGCTGATTTAAAAGTCTAAATGACTCCTCAACATGTCTTGAAGTTGACACCGGCCCTGGAGACCTGGAGTTGGACACCCCTGATTTAGATGTTCACTGGCAAACTTGTGCAATGGCCTGCACTTGTGAGCTTGAGCAGGGGGACCTCTGAGCCCCACAAGATGTCAACCCAGTACGTTATGGTGTATTAACAGTGGTGTTCTTGGTGACTGTGGTCCCAACTTCCTTCAGATCATTAACAAGCTCCTCCCATGCAGTTTTGGGCTGATCTTGCATGGAGTTCCAGAGTGAGGGTGATCTATGGTCATCTAATATTTCTTCCGTTTCCAAAAAGATCAGATCAACAGTTGTCACCTTCACGCCAATCTTCTGATGGTCTTGTAGCCCATTCCAGCTCTGTGCAGGTTTGCAGTCTTGTCCTGTGACAGCTCTTTGGTGGTGGACAGGTTGGAATGAAGAAACCGATTCTGTGGACAGATGTGATTTATACACATAATGAGTCAATGGATTTCTCACACTGCATCATTTTCCAGCTGTTTTCACTTTCACATTTAGTTAGTCACACAGTTTTATGTTGCTGTACATTCTGAACATTTTATTCTGTTGTCTAAAGATAACTGTGCCCTTTTCTTTAGGGACTAGTTGATTTTGGCACATTTTATCTTGCTGCAAACTAGGTTACAAACTCCAAACTAACCAAACTGGTTTTGTTAACAGCATTTTTGCTCAGATATAATCTTTCACTGCAACGCATGCTGATGAGCATTCATATGAACTGGGTATGCGTGTGCTGTGCTGCATCACTCGGCTTCCCAATCAGATCTACCCACGGCTCATAACATTGGGTTTCAAAACACCAAGATGGCAGCTCAGATTGAGTTTACTAACCAATGGACTGTATCACAAAGCACATAGTCTGTGGTAACGAGGGAACAGACTCAACTTGGAAGCTCTACTTCGTCTTTTTAGCGTATTGCCGATAGTATTCAGCTGTCCAATGGCTGCAAAAACCCAAAGTTTTGGTAAAACTGAAATAGAACTGCAGCAAAGCAGCCAAAGTTCAAAATGCATCCAAAAGTTAATGTCGAACTTGTTAAATTATGATTTGAAAGTGATGATTTGAAATATTGTGTGTTGTGAAACATAGACGTAGATGGTTTTTTGTCATGAATTTTAAAAAGGAAACACACAAACACAAATAAAGAGTCTATCAGTACTCCAAGGTATCCTGAACCTATTAATCTGCTGTTTGTTTTCAGTCATGGATGACACATACAACAAAAACGACATCCTAGTTTATGTTTTAATTAGTTTGCCACTGTTGCATACACAAATCATAATTCTGCCAACACACCACCGTTAATGGATCCCAATAAATGAAATGTACATTTTGAAAATTGAGCAGGCACGCTTCCAGAATAAAGGCTAGTTAATCATACGCGGACACTTATTCATTGATTCTTTGCATCAACTCGACTTCTGATATCACACTTCCTTCTTATTCCCCCGCCAGCTATTCATTCCTTTTATTTGCGAGAAAGGCTTCATGCAAGAACCATCCTCTTTTTTCTTTTTCCCCCCTCTCTGACATTGTTTGCTTTTGTCGGTACATATCCTGTTGTTTTGTTTTGAGGGTGTAAAGGTCTTTGGGAGACTGAGAAAGCCGTATCAACCCTGTTTAGCATAAAGCTTGTGGCTGGCCCCCGTCCGTGGCCTAATGAAAAGTAGAAGATAGGCTATGCTTGTCATGCTTGGCTGGCCCTGTGATCGGCAGACTGTGGACAGTTACTCTGCTTGCATGCCAATTAATCTCAGCCCCTGAATTTCCCACCGTCGCCTGTTTTTATCCGCTGCTTGATGGGAAAAAAGAAAAAAGAAAACTCTGAGGGTTGCTTTCGAACAAATAGTCATCAAAACAATTGGTGTTGAATTTATGTGCATGGCACAGACTTTGTCTGGAGGTTTTATAGTTCAACACAGATTGATTTTTCTGAATTCACTCTGCTTGCTTGCTTCAGATATGGACATTAGAGTGTAATGGTTTTATTTAGCTGCAGATAAAATAAGGCAGCAGGAGTCCCAGTTGTGTAGGATTACAGCTTTCCACAGACTGTTAGATGCCTCTGAAGATCATATTTTCCACCTTTTGATATGGTGCATTGGTTAAAGGGCACTTTCAGCCGTATTAGCATGCTGCTCAGGCAGCCGCTGAACATTATTATTCTCTTTTATTTATGTGTCAAAGCAGTGGGAGGAACCTGGATCACAGCTCAGGCTCAAACGCTCTTGGCTCTGTCTCAACAGACAGCCCGAGTATCTTTAAATGGCCAGTCATCGCCATCGGAGAGCAGATAAAGATGGATTTCAGATGAAGATTCATCGGGCGAAAACAGACCTGAGCTTGCTGTTTTTGGCCCTCATCACTCATCATGCATCATCTGCTACATGCTTACACGGAAATAAATAGTGGGGAGAAAAAAAAACGAAGCCGAAAAGTTCTCATACAGCTATTTTACAAATCAACAAAGAGCTGACAAAAAAATAAAGGAGGAAAAAGAGAAGCTCATTCATCATTAATAATAGACGGGCTGGCTAAGCTCACAAGGCAAGTGAGGAATCCAGGTTACAATTTATGGGATAAATATTTCATCGCTAACATCTGTCTGTGTATTCTGTGCCAGCGTGTTTTGAAGTTCTTACAAATGAACGTCAAACGGAAAGTAAGTGAACAAGCCGTCGAGGGACTGGAACAAAGACGTAGCAGTGCTGGGAGGAGAGAGAAAGAGGAGGGGGGGGGAAACTGAACAGCAAACAATTTTCCTCGGCTCGTCACACAAATTAAATATGCAGCTTGGTGGACTTTACAGCATTGCTGTTATATGGAGGGGGGTGGCGGGTGAATCCATGGCCTCCCGTGCTCCTAACCCCCCCCCAACCCGACTATTGGGACTGTGCCACGGCTTGGACAGTGCTCACATTCTTCCACAGCTTATCCCAGGACTCTCTCAATTAGGCACTAATAGGCAACCACACAAAGAGCTTTTAAAAATATTTAACCAAAAAAAAAAAAAGTACAGCGAGAACGAAGCAGAGGGAGCCCACTTTGCTTATACATCCAAGTTTTTCTAGACTCTAATTGGCCGTACTGTTTCCCGTTTCCTGTTTGTATTTATTGTCGGGCTTTTTCATTAGATTACACCCCAAGGAACCCCACCCCCAACCCCTCCCTTTACCCATACAAGAAACCTCTCTGCTCACTTGAACATGGTCAATAGGAGAACATCGGCACCTAAGATGGGACGTGACAGCTCTGCTTTGACAGCCACTTAGAGCCACGGAGCACGGGTCAAAATGTCAAACGCCGCCTTGTGCTTATCATGCAGCTGAAAAGAAGAAGAAGCAGACAGACTGCGAGCCCTCGTCGCGGAGAAACACCAATAAGTGAACAATTAGAATTAGCTCCGGCTTCCTTTCTCTCTCCTGCTTTCACTCCCATCGTATGATCAAGAAGAGAAGGAATAACACGGGACGCTGATACAAAGCGCCGATGGTGAAGCGCTGTGCTGAGGAGAGACTAAAGCTGGTGCCACATCAGAGCACATCCATATGAAATGAGTTACTGATGGGGCTGTTTTTCAGCTTCAGAGAATATGGCACTGAATCAAAAACAGAGCCCCCCCCCCATCACCGCTACCAGCACCACAACCAAAAAAAATAGAAATAGGCCGTCTGCACGTCTGAGAGTCAGTGTGGTTGATCAATTAGTTATATTCTCTTTCACCTGTTAATTTATAGCAATTTTGGTTTAAAATGGAAATCTTAGCATGCCAAACAGCTTCTGCTTCTTTTTTTAAATGCGCCTCTTTCGGCACTCCAAATCCTCTCCAGCGAAGCCGTTCAAGCAGGTAGAAGTACAGCCGGAGCTTCACGAACGCAAGCAAAAACTTTCCAGCCTAATCCCCCGTTCTTCTTCATTAAATGTGCCTCGTTTTCGACTGCGACGTTAAAAGTCGTGTTATTTTGCTCGCAATCAATTCTCGAGACACTTCAGCTGGCTTGAAAACAAAGTCGCTGAAGGTCATTTATGAAAAGCACTCCAAGTTCAGAAGCGGTGAAAGAGTTCGCCCCTCATCCGCGTCCTCTCGAGAGAGCTTTTCTTTTTCTCAAGTGCCATAGCGGCCACAAGGACAACTACAAACAGTCACAATTTAAATATAGCTGGTTATGCAGGCGTTTCTCTGATGGCAAGCAGCACTGGAAGCACAAAAGTCCTCCACAGAGGAGGTAAATATTGTGAACGCTTTCGAAAAACTAGCTAATTTGAAGCGCTAAGAAAGAGCACGCTGTGAAAATGTAAACGAGTGTCCGAGCATTGTAGCGAGATGTGTGTCCGTAAAGCGGGAGCTCAAAAGCAAAAGAGAATTACTGAGTCGTTTTACCATAAACTGAATAAATTGCAAACGTAATGGAAGGGTCAATATCACAAAAACAAAAACCTCCCTTGCTGCTCAGAATGCAGATTTGGCTATTAGCATCTAAGCTTCTGTCAGGGACTGGTTTATATATAGCAGCAGTGTTGTATTGTACACCAAGACCTCACTGAGAGCTTACTATGACCTCAACTTGTGGCAATGAGCGGGAATGTCATGCATAACAACAACACATGTTATATTATGTTCAGTGATAGTATATCTTTTAACGTTATGCTAAATATATACCTTAGTACTTCCTAGAATTGTGTATGCTAATTAACTGGGTTGCACGCTCTCACATTTCCAGCATGGCTTTTACCTCTGTTCTCACGCCTCTGAAATCAAATCTCATGCAAAATAAGACGTTTTGCAAAAAGACAAAAACAGGTTAAACAGGCTTTTTTTTAATACATGTAGGTCTGAGGGTTTTCCCACATTTTAGCACCAAAAGAGTTGCATGCATTGACGAGAGTGGCACAAAATTTGTAACTCGATTAATTATTCATAGCTATTAATTACTCCCAACACCATGGCGGGATTGGTCAGGAGCTAATGGTGACGTGTTTGCAAGAGTCAAAAATATTTTTCTATTCTGTAGTTGTTGGGGTTTTTTTGTATTTTCTGCATTTTGCATGGATTTGTATCAGTGACCGTAGAGTTCATCCAAACCTTTAAGAAACTCTTTCTGGGATATTTAAAGGGCCGGCACTCTCACCCAGACTGATAGCTGAAATGTAATATCCGCGCCATGACTTCAGTGAGAGGGGAGTCTTCTGTGATGGTATGTTAAGTTATGTAACAGGCACAAAGTCAGAATGTTTTAACATTCACTGCTATATCCTATTGATTCAAATGCAGACTTGTGTATGTGTGTGTAAGTGATTGCTGCGCTATTAACTTGTGAATTTCACAGTTCACACAAAATAAGCTCAGAACTGTGTAAATAGAGTGTAATGGAGTGAAAATCAAAGGGTGGTATACATTTAAACAGCCAGCTTGGTCTTACTGACATCTCTTCATCTTCAAAAACTGCTGCTCTTTTTTTTCCATATTCATGCATTTAATTCATCCTACGATCTTATTTTTAGCCAGAAAGCAGTGTTGGACTTGAATCTTTTCTCAAACTCCTTTAATCAAACAAAAGAACAAACCAAAGGAAGACAAAACAACCCTGAGATTTACTTCCTAGACAACACACCCCCACACTGCCACATAACTTTGTGCTGAGTGCTTTAGTGGGCTGAACCAATGGAGAATGTACCATTAAATCATGCATCAAGGTAATCCGGAATCGCTTTACACCCTTTAAAAGGCACTGAAACTGGCTTTGCTGCTTAGCCACGGTCCTGCACCAAAACCCTCCCCGCCGCTCGCCTGCCCACCCTTCTGTTTTCCTTTCTGTGTATCCTGGGAACCTGGAGAAGTAATTACATCACCGCAGCTCTTCTTTTCAGGCTGTCCGATTGGTTGTGTGGGAACCTCGGTGCAGGAAGGAAGGACTTGCAGGTGCGTTCATAATTAGGAGAATAGAGTAGGCAAAGGGACTGTGCACATACACTCTGCTCTGCTTTCGGTCCACACGGAGAGGTGTTTGCTGCAATTATTTGCATGTGTTTTTTTTTCCCAGAGCTGCCGCCTATGATATCACCCAAGCTTATATCTTGCTGTGCTCAGGCGAGTATTTTCAAATGAGCAACTGAAGAAAAACAGCCAGTGCAGTTTAGAGTGTGAACACAATCAAAGGCGAGAGGTCACATGCGTCCAGCCTCATTAACTGCCTATTAAACCTATTGTGTTATTGCGGCTCCCAACCAGGCTGTTTATATCTGCAGCGCCGTCGCCCCCGCCCCCACCCCCCACACTGAAACATCCATAATTTCGAAGGCTCTCTTAATGAACGTGCAGGCCTGTCCATTAGCTTCAACTTCCAAACAGCTATTGTAGCGCCACAGCATGTGGTACAAAACAACAACAGACTGACACCATTTCTCTCTTTTGTTCCCTCGTTCTCTCCGTGCACATTATTTGTTGTGCTGTTCCTTGTGAAGTGGTGTTCCCATGCGACTGGCAGACGTCTTGGCGTGAACCTGCTGTAAAAATAAGAACAGGCCACTGCGTTATTTATAGACGAGGCCACGGCTGTCTAGTGAATATGCTGCCGAGATGCAAAGCACACCTGTCACTTTCTACATGAAAGAAGGTGGAAGCGCCGTAAAACACATCGCTTTTACAAATAACTTTAGCTGAAAGTGAAAGCTGAAAGTCGTCTGTGCCAGTTAATGCAAAAAGCTCAAGTTCGCCTTGATTTCCCATCCAAACACAGTCGAAACGCTGACGTTATCAGTCCGAGCTGAGAGCAAAGACTGCATCATAGCCCAGCCGATGTTGACATTGTTTCCACGCTTCCCGTGGGTGATGGGCCCACAGGGGGTGAGGGTTCAAAGAGCTGTGCCCAGCCAGGCTCTGTGGGCTAAGATCCAGCCACCAGATGCTCTCCCTGGAGCTCCCTCCACAGCCCTGGGGTCCCAGTAACCCTATCCCAGGCAGGGTAAACTAGTAAGTGAGTAACTCCTGGATGAGACATTCCGAGCTTGTCCTTACAAGAGGAGCCCCGGGAGGTTGATCCAGGACACTGGATGTACTGGAGAGTTCATATTGCTCGGCTGGCCTGGGAACATCTTGGTTTTCCTGCAAATGAGCTAGAGGAGGGGGCTGGGAAGAGGGAGATCTGGTCTTTGCTGCTTAGGCGACTGCTCCAGCGGCTAATCCCCGGATAAGTGGAAGAAAATGTATGGATGGACATTTAGGTGCAATTCCCAAACTTCCACTTTTGAATTAAGTTTAACTTAATTTTGACACTGATGGCTATGTATCATTTAAACATCTTTAAGTTCTCTAATCAACAAAAGTCCAGCAAACATTTGAGTTGTTGGCTAGCGTTTCCCACAATGCACTGCCAGATCCTAATGTATGTATGTTGGTATGTTGGTCGTCTGTTTGCAGTTTTTGAGGTCCTTTCATTTTTTAAAGCCACTCTTTTTTTCCAGACCTTCTTTTGTTAGCACCGCAACTTAATATCAAGAAGGTGCAAATCTGGCTTTTCCCTCTTCCCACTTTCTCTCAAAGTCCAAAGACATGCATTTTGGGTTAGCTGATGATTCCAAATTTGCTGTAGGCGTGAATGTGAGCAATGGATGGTTGTCTGCTGTTAGCATAGTGATAGACTGGTGACCTATCCAGGGTGTACCCCTGCGCTTGTTAGTGTGAGCTGGGATAAACTCTAGCCCCCCAACAAAACTAAATTAAACAGTCAACAAAATGAATGGATGGATTGATGGACCTTTAGACCAAATCTCAGCGCTATTCTAATATATAGCACTGTCATGTTAAATGTCTTTTCATTGCGGTTTTGCTGGGTGGGTAGTACTATAATAAAAAAGGGAGGACTATCTAGAGCAAATGCACTTAAAGCAGCATTAGGGTAGGGAAGGAGGGCACATTTCAAGAGCTGGAGATAACTCTTTTAAATTCCTCGGCGTTTCAAATCGATTCTGACAGGTAGTTTCACCATGTTTATTTTCCAGTGTGTACATTGAACTGCAGCGTGCCCTACTAAACTTATTTTCAATTTGCTTAGTTTCACTCTGCTCACTTGAGGTCAGAGGATCTCAGCGGGGAGAAACCGGGGCTGTGAATCTTCCATCTCATGCTCCGACTGACTCTTTTGCACTTCAAAGTGTCTCTGTGCACCTTGAGATCACCAACTCTGCATCTCAGATGGAGAATAAAAGAGATACATTATGCTTTGAAGAAATTGATCCCCGAGGATGGCAAGCTGGATGTCAGCCAGCGTGGTTATGATACTGTTATGGTTCTGCCAGGCTGTTTTTTTTATCCTTTTGTGAAAGCGATACTATTAGATCTGCTATTACGAGTCAATAATCTTCGTCCCCGGTGTTGCCGCTGCGCTGATGTGTTTGTGGATGTCATGTCATGCAGAAGGGAAAGGTTGTCTGCACTCATATTCCAGGATGCAGCTGAGATTTGACCCAATTTGTTTTCAAGCTAAACACTCCTGCCTGTATTGGCAGTAAATCTTCACTCTATACCAGGTAGAATTAGATTTTTAAAAAAGGAAAAGTTTTTCCTATCACGACTCGAGTCGCCCAAATGGAGTCGCATTCTGCACCGAATCCCCCCCCCCCCCCCTCCAAATATAACTGCTCATATCAGATAACAGCAGGCTGAAGTATACAGCATATTCAGCAATCAATGTGAAACATGCTTACTGTTCAGCAGACCGAATGGAAAGAAAAATCCTTACTCCTGACACAACATTATTTCCACGAGTCTATTAGAAAATAACAGCATTTGCAAAGACGGGGGAGGAATACATTATCAGCAGTTAGGCTGAAATGACAACACGCATTATACAGCGATTAGTTTACACAAGGCAGCTAATGGATCCAATCACAGCACATTAATAAACAAGACACTTCGCTTTGTATCTACCTGAAGAGCCTCATCAATCTTTCATTGAGATAGCCACAGCCGGGGCCGAGGCAGCGCCGGTCCAATATTTTGACCGCTGAGAGGGGGGGAACGATGTCAATCACTCTGCCTCTCCACCGCTACTTATGCAGAAGTAAAGAAAAATTAAAACAAAATAAACATCTCTGGGATCAAAGCAATCAGTAAGATTATTCTCTCTGCCGTGCTGCACAAAACGACCGTCATATATCTGCAGAAGCCGATCGGGGATCAATGCCCATGGATCAATGATCGTTTTGGCAGGTGTTTGCAAAGACACCCCACCACCACCACCACCACTTCTCTACAATGTGCATTGACATTTTTGTCTGCTACAGGGTGTGTGTGTGTGTGTGTGTGAGGGGGGGAGGCTGCTAGGAGCTAGAAACCGGCCTTATGAAGACTAATAAGCCTCGCATGAAAAGCGAATGAAAGCAAATGCCAAAGTTGTATAATTACTGCAGTATTTACTCGTGTGATATATTACCAATTTACTGCATGTTTCTCTAATTAGCCAGCCCCCTTGCCTTGTACACTGTTTCTGTCAAGTACAGGCCACAGCTAAAGGAGGGTGGGAGTGGGTTTTGATGAGTTCTGTGACGCTGTTAGAATTCCTAACAGCCACCAATAGAAAGCAATGAAATAAATAAAATGAATCGTCGCAGTCAGACACATATTGTAATGCCTGCAGCACTATAGCAAAAGCAAAAATGCCTCACTCCCGCATTGCTTACACAACAGGCAGGAAATATGACTTCAAAGTCGGCGTTTTCACAACTTCGTCGCCAGAAAAGACGGAAATAAACTCCAGATCTGTGAGCACACGCGGGGATCAATCCGTTAGTCAGACAATTAATCACCTCAAAAATGCATGTTTATCATTTGTCTCCAACACTTCCATTCTGATGGATTACATGCATTACAGCCCTGCTTCCGATCTGATTTGTATGCCTCACTGTGCTGATTACAAAATTACACTGCTGATGCATTGGTTTTGTCAATACAAGATTGATGGCACTGATGAATCTAAGAACAAAAAAAAAAGCACGTAAAGATTGTTAAATAAATGCAAAGGTAAAAACAAAAAAAGGAAAAAGCTTGAACAATTAAGCAGCTGATGGGCCGAATGACAGACAGGAGGCAGACAGAGCTGAATGGCAGAAGGGGGGGTTGGAGTTTTTGGCTTCTACTCCACTATTTCTGTGACTCGGGGGCGTATTCCCCCTGGTCTGCAGACAACCCCAGGCTGTTCTCTCAACTTCACCAAGTCTCTGTCTGTCTCTATCAGCCTGGGATCAGGGCTGCTCCGAGCTTGTGCGAGTGTGTGTGTGTGTGCCCACGCTGTCTGTTGCTTCAATAAAACCAGCCAGAGCAGACTGGGACCAGGGGGAGATTGACAGACAACACCAGCTCACAGGCACACAATAATAATGCAGCACAAACACATCGTGCAGCGCACCGGCACATCCATAGAGAGCCATGCAGAGTAGCTGTGTGTGCACGTGCAGCTCCATATTCCACTCTCTCACAGGCACACAGACAACCACATTTGGTGTGTGTGTGCGTGTGTGTATGCATGTGTGCCTGTTAGGTGGGGAATAGCGGGCCTCCCTTCCCCTGGGTGCCAGGTGCCGACAGGACATCTTCTGCTGGAGGCAGTTATCTGAGGACGAGCAGAACAAGAAGGGGGGAGGGAAGACAGGAGGGGTTTTTTTCACCACAGTATTGCTTCCATGCTGCCACAACAAGCCAAGACAAAATCTATGCATGTCGAAAAGTATGCATGGTAACGTGTAAAATTACCACCTCTGACAAGACTGTGGATAATTTCGACTAATCCTCAGTGAATTTGCTCAGCAGATAAGTCGTGTTTCTGTATTCTGCCCGTGACAACGAGGCGTGATCCTGCTTCCAAATTCTAAAGAAGATGCTGAAGAACACGTTTCAATGTTTTGGATAAAAAATAGCTTCATCAGCACTCTACATTTGGCAACAAGCCCTATCTGGATCAATGTTCAATGCAAAGACACAATTTCTTTTTTGTCATTTCAGATAAGCCACTCCCACCTGCCCTTCTTTATGACTCCTGGTTGTTGCCTTGCTGGTTTTTCACTACACAGATATTGCAAAAAATATTCACTTACACATCAAAATCACTGAATTCAGGTATTCCAATCACTTCCATTGGCACAGGTGTATAAAATCAAGCACCTATGCATGCAGACTGCTTCTGCAAACATTTGGGAAAGAATGCATGGCTCACAGGAGCTCAGTGAATTCCTGCATAGTACTATGATAGGATGCTACCTGTGCAACCGATGATGATCCGCATCATCGGTTGACTGGTTGTGTAAAGTGCTTTGGGGTCCTTAGGGACTAGTAAAGCGCTATACAAATACAGGCCATTTACCATTTACCACAAAAGTGGAAGTGATTGGGGAATGACAGCAACTCAGCTATGAAGTGGTAGGCCACATAAATCAACAGTGGGGCAGCTGAAGCACATAGTGTGCAGAAGCTCTCAACTTTTCTTCAGTCAGTCGCTACAGACCTCCAAGCTTCATGTGGCCTTAGCTCAGGAACAGTGCTCTGGGTCTCTAGAGCAGTGGAGACTGAGACTGATCTGGCAATCTGACGGATGAGTCTGGGTTTGGAGGTTGCCATGAGAACGGTCCTTGTCTGACTGCACTGTGCCAAGTGTAAAGTTTGTTGGGGGTGGAAGGGATTATGGTGTGGGGTTGTTTTTCAGGAGTTTGGCTCGGCCCCTTAGTTCCAGTGAAAGGAGCTCCTAATGCTTCAGCATACCAAGAAATTTTGGACAATTTCATGGTCCCAATTTTGCAGGAACAGTTTGGGGATGGGCCCTTCATGTTCCAACTTAACTGCACACCAGTGCACAAAGCAAGCTCCATAAAGACATGGATGAGCGAGTCTGGTGTGGAAGAACTTGACAGTCCTGACCTCAACCTGACATAACATCTTTGGGATGAATTAGAGAGGACACTGCGAGCCAGGCCCTTCTCATCCAACATCAGTGTTAGACCTGATGCACTTGTGTAAGAAAGGTCAAAAAAATTACAATAAACACTCCTAAAGTTTGTGGAAAGCCTACCCAGAAAAGCTGAAGCTGTTATGGCTGCAAAGGGTGGATCAGCATCATATTAAACCCTATGGATTAATAATGGGAGGTCACTGAAGTTCATGTGTGTAAAGGCAGACGAGTGAAACCTTTGGCAATGTAGTGTATTTAACCAGCACAGACACTCTTTTAGTCTAAATAAACCTGTTTCAGCTCGTTATATCTATAAAAGCAAAAAAACAAGAACGACTCTGCAACCATCCATGAGATAGAAGAAGACTTCCCTTCCCAAGCTTCTGCTTTGCTGCATCCTGTACTGGTTGCTGACATTTTCCCATGACTAAAGAAAAGTTTATTTGTAGAAAAGCGTTCTTGTCACAAGCCGGTGCAGCGCCTCAGACCATTGTTTTCACCGATTGTAAACTACACTGAAAAATAATGAACTTCAATTCAAGCCTGGATTTTAGCTTTTGTTTACAAAAACCTAATCAAAAGAAAAGATTTTCATTTTAATGTCTGCTGGTCATTCCCATATGGAAAAGATATATATAAATCTTATAAAGTTTGTATCTGTCTTGTGTGAAACTTGTATGACAAGCATATAAGAGTGAAAACAGATATAAGATCCCTTGAAAAATTATATAATGAAACTTGTATGTTTTGGATACTTACTAAAACAATATATGAAAGTAATGAGAAAGTGGCCACTTTCATGAGTAATCACATATAAGTTTTTACTATTTCTTTTCCATATGGGTTGTTTACGAATGAGCTTAGATTTTTAAAAGGCTAATAACGAGCTCAACTTACATTGGCTAATAATCATTGCTAATCCAGTTTTCATATTCAGAGTTTTTACCTGCTTACAACAACCGGCTGCTCAAACGTGACTGACCGACTCTCAATATTCCAGATCAGGCAACTTTACACATGACATTTACATGTAGTCCAAATATACTGGAAACAAACCAGTTAAATGCAACACTACATATTCTGATAGAGTGGGGCACATTCCTGCTGATGCCTTCCTTCTTCTGATACTACAAACTTTGTGCTCAGGTTTATGCATTTTTTGGCTCCATTAAATGCTTTTCAGCCTCAGTTCATGAGAGCAAATCTCTGTCAGTTTGTTCACATTTGCTTACTTTGGTTTTATAAATAGCTAGATTGACGATAACAGTGTGGTTTTGCTTTGCAGGCAGTTCTATAAACTGATAACAGAGATTTAAGCTCTTCATAAAGTACCTCCTCTTGTTTGCTTACACGCTCCTCAGACTCCGTATTCACGGATCCATCGCAGCACCGGGGCTATTCTATCTGCTGTTGCAGTGTATGGGATTACAAAGATGCACGGCCCATACAAGATTACAAAGACGCAGAGCACAGCAGAAGCCTGTTCACTCCCTGCAGCATCCTCCTTGTTTATGTCCAGGAGATGTGGTAGAAGAGCAGGCTACCAGTAGGGAATCCTGCATGGCCGTGTAATCTGGGCTCTCCGCTTAGACACAGTGCATGGAGGACAGGCTTATCTCTGGAGGGCTCACTGTGAAACGGCTATACAGGGGACGGGGGGCTCCATTGCTGAATGGATCTTTTACAGAGACGGCATGTGTTCTACAGTGCATTTACACCTCGATGAAGCAAAGAGATAAAGCCTCGCTATGTCAGCATGTGAAATGCATAAGCATCCTGGATGCTGGCGTAGGCATTTTGCAGCACTCGTATTATCGACTTGACACATGAGTTTGAGAGGATTTAAAACGATGAATGAACCAGAACAACTGGAAACAACTAAGCTAGTGATCCGCTACATGTCATTTTCTCATCTAGCACTTACTTTAAAGCAAAAAAACTCTGCAAGTTGAGTTGCAAACTTTTATTTTGCAGCACCTTGCTGCATGCTCCTACACATTCCTTCTCATCTTCGCAGCCACGGGGTATTTTTACGACATCACGGTAGGTTACAGCAGCAGTTTTTTTGTTTAAGCCTTCAGCGCAGTTTCCTGCACTTGTCTGAGCTTGTGAAGACCTTTGTTAAGTTTCTCCACCTCTCCCCAAGGGCATCTCCTCAACCTTGCACAACCCCACTGTCACATCATCCCATCCCGTTTTCAGTTTGTGTTGAGATTCCATTTCCCTGCTTTTGTACTCCACGCGCAAATCCCAGCTCTGGGCGGATCCCTACATAACAATGAGCCGCGCCGCTATCTGTGTTTTAACTGGCTCTGCTGGAGGAACTCTCTGGATCGCAGCCAAAACAATTCATTCACACAGAGTTCCTCACACGCCCATGTTGTTTCACTCCTTTATTTTGGAAACTCGACGGAACGGCATCATTCATCACTGGCAGAACTGCTGCAAATATTTTTCCTGTTCGCTGTTATGGAGGCGAGCTGGTGTATAATTTGCTGTGCCACCTGAATATATTGCACATAAATAATTCAAACGTGAGCTGTTACAGTTGTTGCGGGCATTTCGTGATGATGACAGTTAACGTGAAAATGATGGTTATTCCCTTTAAGTTCAGCTCTGGGTTTATGTTTATCCGCTATAGAATCTGCACAAAGTTCAGTGAGTTCAAGCAGTGACTGTAAACACTGCTGTCTGTTAGCCAGAGCCTCCATTTTTTTAATCAAATCTCTTCATCCTGAGCTCTTGGCTTCCTCCTGTGTTTCTACTTCTGTGGCAGAGAGATACATCTTGATTTCATAATTAGTTTGTCGTCTCATTCCCAGTCTCTACCTGCCTTCCTGTCCACCCTGAGGACTCACACTTTATCAGCCCCTGCTATCATATGCGGGATAAGCTTATATTACTCATTTCTTTATTTTTTTACATGTTTTTATGGTCACTAAGTCACTGATGAACCACGGACTGTCTGGCCTTCATCTCAAGATAAACCCAGAGATCGAGCAGTGCGTGGGAGTATTTCTCTCTCCACGCACCCATACAAAAGTCACACTGCTATCAGCTTAAAAGGTGGGACAGCTCAGCCATCTGGCAACTCACCAGCGTCAGATGCATTTGGAAATTTATGCCTCTTCTGATTAGATAGCACGTAATTGGCACATTGTAAGCTCTGCTGCTCTTAGTTACTGTTGCTGCATGTGTCAAACTTTGCATCCAATCAGGTTGCAGTGGTAACGGCAAGCTCACATGAGGCTTTGTTAGGAGCAAATCATTTCTGATGACATAACCACAGGATTCAGATCTTAAAAACTAGATGAGTAGTTTAACCTAATGATTTGATAAGTTTGAACAGGAAACAAAGATCTCAGACGTTAGTTTTGTTGACCACATTTTCATCGACAGTTATACCCAAGAAAGAGAATAAAGGCTAAATGATTAGTTGTGCCAATTCGCAGACAGCTTTGTGACAGGGTAGAACTCGGAAACTAGCTCATGTGGGTCATGGCTGTGGTTAGCAAAGTATGTCATGTTAATGCTAATTTTGGCAAAAAGCAGAAACAAAATGAACTTAAAAACTTAAATTTAATGAACAGCCAACTGCTTAAACCAAAGTTATACTTTCCACGTCCACAGGGGGCGTGTCTGGGTCTGAGTGACATAAATTTCATCAACAGTCAGTGAGCGTGAGATGTCCGCATGTCTACTTGGTTTTTTGAGACAGATTTTTTGCAAACCCCTCTAAACCCAACTTCACAACCTGACACACACTTGACATGTAACTAAACATCAGGCTGAAAAAGCCCAAAACTACTGTGACTGGCCTGTTTAGCAACATCGATTCCTCCTGTGCATTTCATTGCAGTTTTAAAATGTGTAGAGAATAATGATTGACTCAATATCAGGATGCACAATTGTCAGCGAATTCCTGGGGCAAGATTGCTAAAACCATAAGAGTGGACATGAGGGAATGTGCAAAGAAGTTATTGCACCTGGAAAAAACTGACCACAACAATAAGTGGGGATTTAGGAGGGAGAAAAATTCGAGGCATTTTATTTGTTTCCATTGGCTGGTACTGCATGTGAAACACTGGGACAAGACCATGCGGTAATTAACACTTTGTGCACCACACTCAAGCATAAATGCTGGCAGCGGTTAAGATTCCCAGCAGGAGTCTAGATCAAGCTTTAGTGAGTCTTTCAGTACAAATGAATGCTGAACAGTTCAGCATCTACCTCACAGTTAAAACACCCCCATCTTTGACTTATACCAAAGTTGCTTTTCAGGGAGCTCGCCACTTTAATTGGAAAAACAATCATATAACTTACGAATAGACCCAGTCTATTACTGCAGCTACTACTACAAAACAATGAGATAAAACTGTTGCTAATCTAACGTTTCGAGAGCTGCAGATTTCTTCATATTGCAGACCCTGCAATGCTCGGCATCTGGGCCTGTAAATGTCTCAAACTATAACTCCTAGATTGTATTTCAGTGCCTGCCAACACAGCCTCCCTGCAGCCTTTTAACTACTAAAACTTCACACAAGAGTCTGTGGCTAATGTAGCCTCTAACTCCACGCAACAGTGCAATAGATGTTAATTTATATGCTTCTTTTATTCAGTTACTCTGTACTCTTTGTAATCCATTTCTTAGTTTTCCTATCGCATTTTGATTTCGTGGATGAGAATGTGCGGACTCTTTAGATTCCAGATATTATTCTTATGCACGTTATCAGACGAAGCACAAAGTGTCACATTGCCAGAGAAGTTGGGGCGGTGATTTTCTCTTTTCTCCAGATGCATGTGAAAGCAGAGCTGGTACCAGTGGGTAAACAGGATATTGTAGCCTGCATACCAGACTTCATACCTTCATTTCACTGCAGTGCTAATTTAATCCCTGTTACTATGGCAGTAGAACACAGAGGTTTAAAGACACGTGGTCATTTGTACGATGTGGCTCCGGGCCCAAATATCACATCTTCTGCAATCGCAGATTTGCTTGTTTCCATTTAATGAAATCCATTTCATATGGTAGCATCGCGTTTCGTTTGTGACAGCGCTGCCAGCTAATTGAATTTCAGGAATGAAATCGGTGTGAGATATGGATCATCCACCTCAGTGTCTTTGATCTCCCGGGATCTTCCATTTCTGTGTTCAGATTTTTATTTGAAAAGGATAATCTGTTCCACAGGCAGAAATCATCTCTCAGCAGCCTCTCAAAAGGGCAAAGGTGATGTGAAAACGGCCATTGGTGATTGGTTTTAATGAGAGTGTGACCTTTCAAAGAAGCCCAACAATAACTGGGATGGCTGATTTAAGCAGAATCCATATCAAAGAAGCTCTGGGTTGCAACAGTGAGCACGGTACACGGCGGCAGGATGAGGAACTCATTATTCTGCGACTTACAGAGAGAGTCTGAAGCAGAGAGAACTGGAGAGGAAAGCGAGGGAGAGCAGAGAAAACAAGTGTGGAAAAAAAAAGATTTTAAAATGATCAAAATTCCAGTCACAAAACATTAGGGCTTATGCTGGGTCTTTTACTCGGAGCTGACAAGGCTCTGCAACTCTGCCAGCTGCCAAGCATGTTGCATCATGAAAACACACTAAAGCCTCAGAGGAAAGTGCTGAACAGCAGGGAGGGATATGAACAGCATCAAACCACACACCCCGCTGTTCCATACAGCGTTCTCGCTGTTTTTTTAAGGAACAAGACGCACGCCGCATACGTTGCTCTGCCAGGTTTGTCTGAAAGATCGTGCGCATTAAGCAGCTTTACAGGTGATCACGAATGATAATGCAGCAAAAACTACCACATAAATTAGCCGCCATCGTGATCCTTGTGTGCATCGGTGCGCACAGCTCAGCTCGAAGTAGGAATGCAAATGGCATTTTCTGCATTAATCCGAGACACGGTGATTGAATTGCAAATGCACTAAAGTCACTGTTTTTTAAATTCATTTAAAGGCTTTGAATAGTAATCGTTTCCTCTCTTCCCGCACTGCGCCGCTTAACACAAAGAGTTGGTTTTACCTTCCTCCAGTGCACGAACTGCTGACCAAAGCCGGCACACTAAAGATGAAGATGCTACAGTGTATGTAGCGCTTGAATACATTACCTCACTGCTTTTCTGTGCAATAGTGCATCAGTTGCATAGCTTGCTAAAACACTTGTATAAGAGGGACTATTGGGAGATATGAAACAGAAGTAGCTAAAATTAATTGCATTTATAGTATCTGGGGGTCGTCTCTGATGGAAGTTCACGTGACCAGACATGCATCATTAAGTAGTTTTACCTCTTCAGTATAGCTCTACATCCGTACTATTATATTTCTGGTAACAGTCATATGCTGACACATTGTCTGAGTTGTGTATGTTTGCATGGATTTGTTGGCATTTTGCTGGTTTTAGCACTTGCTCAGTGTACATTTTAAACTAGGAGGCCAGCATGGTGTTATTTTTGAGGACACGCAAATAATTTTTGCAAGTACAAATGTTGCCTTTTGAGGAGAAAATTATTTTGAGCGAAGAAAAATTCATTGCTGCGTGCAAGAAATGTATTTCAGTGTTTGTTATTATCCCTCTCGCTCAGTTGTTGATATTTGCTCTGTGTGCTGACAGACATCTGCGGATCTGCTCTCAGTGTGTCGCTCCCACTCTCAACATCCCTGCTCTCTGCACACTCTTTCTGTACACCGATAAAAATGTGCCACAAAACCAACCAGTCACAGACTTGGATGCAAAAATTCTGATTGGCTGTTTTGGTCTCAATTCAGCTCGCTAGCTACTGGAAACATCGTCCAAAATGTAGCTAAATCCAGGAGAGTGGTTTAATTTAAACTAGATTAAAACCAATAATGGTCTTAAAAAATTACATATTTTAAAATAAAATAATTAAACATAATAACCGAAAAAGGCAACATTTCTATGTGTGCTCAGATTAGAGGTACAAAACTAACGCCATAGGCCAGTTGTTATCAAATACAGCTGTCTGATTGGTCAGATCTGTTTTTTCACATGTGCAAAATTGGAACGATCGAGCTTGACCCAAAAAAAGGAAGCACATTTTTAAATTTTTTTACAGATCCGGTGTGTAAAAGCTTTAAAGTCAGGCGTGCAGCTCGATATGTGTTTGCTAGCAGGCAGTGAACTCTTCTACTCATTTAGATTGAAAATAAACAGTATTATTAAATTGGAACGTGACATATTCATTCAAATAACAACAACAGTTGCCTCAAGGTGCAAAGCAAAGACCCTACGACAATACTGAGAAAATCCCAACAGATATATGTCCCCCTGTAAGCAAGCGCTTTGGCAAGAGTGGGAAGGAAAAACTCCCTGTAACAGCAGGAAACCTCCTGCAGAGCCAGGCTGAGGGGCAGCCACCTGCCATGACCGGTTGTGGGTTAGAGGAGGACGACAGGACAAAGACACCCTGTGAAAGAGAGCCAGAGATGAATCATAACTAATAATTAAATGCAGAGCGCTGTATAAACACACGGTGAGTGAAAAAAAGGGGAGTGAAGAAGAAGCGCTCAGTGCATGTAGACTAAAGGTCACGTCTCTGGTTCTTTTCCCTGCATTTTGAGTCCCCCAACTTTAATGTATAAAACAAAATGTAAGATGTTTTTTGTAGCTTCTGGAGGAGATGGTGATAACTTATAATATATCTTCATATGTCAGGGTTTATGTTGAAATTAATTAAACTAATAAAGGTGATGACACATATATACAGCACATGTTGAGCTTAAAATTTGTGATAGATGTTAAATTATCATTTTACAGCCACAGTGACATACTGTAGTTGTAAATGTCACAGCAGCCTGTGGTGTAGACACTCTTGGCTGTCCGTAATGATGACACAAGGAGGATCGGTGTAGCTGTGCCTCACAGCAACGATTTAAAGCAAGCCGCATAACAGACATAAAGGGAAGTACATGGTTACGTACTTACATCATTTATAGCATGTATGACTCCAAACAGGAAGTTAAAGGTTGTTCATGTCTCACTGTCCTCATGAGTCCTTGGAGCGTCCAATCAGGTTCTTCATTTTTGTAGTCCCTATCTAGGTTAGTGAATATTTATTTATTTATTTGAACTACAGTATGATTCCCTTGCACGCTCCAGAGGTGGAGTTCACCTTACAAAACATAGTTGGATTTTTTGGTGTCTTTTTGCTTGAAATTACCATTAAAAAACGATAATTAAATCCAATCAAATCCCAATTTAAGTTCCAGGCAGGAAGAGGAAAACTCAGAGTTTCACACCAACAGAAATCAGCAGTCACTTCAGGAAATGACACTTGCTATAATATGTCCGTCTGCAGATCGTGCCCCAAACTCTAGCATTCATCCATGTGATGGGGTAATAAAAAGGAAGAAATGTGGTGAAGTGAATGAGGCAAGAAGCAGCAGTCATTGCTGGTATTTTCCTTTAACAGACACTTAAATCCTCTCACGTCTTCTCAGATGATTTGATTCCACACCTGGCTTTTATGACCTTTTCTTCTAACCATGCAGTATCTCGATAATGGCCTCTGTCTTTAGTTTTCTGGCAGCTACATAAACTTATCCTGTCACTCATTTTATTTGACCTGATTTGACTTGATTTATTAAAGAGTGAATAAAGGAAAGCCATGATTTTAGTGCGCCATGCCCCAATATTTATATATCCTTAAAATCGCCTTTAATATCAAATAAAAATAACAAACAAACATGCAAGTGTAATCAGAATCATAACTTAGCTTAAAAGCTATATCTGCTGTTGTTAAATACACATTATAGCACTAGCCAGTTCAGTCAAACTCTGTAAATAAAAGATGGAAATCACAAATGGGTGTTTTTAAAAAAAACACCACATTTTAAAATATCTAAGTTACTTTAAATTTGAGCTTTCTTGAGACAGAGCTGATCACATTTATCAAGTTATCAGCGAGTAAAAGACTAATAAAGCACTTGAGTTTCACTTGCTAAAGCTAAATCGTAGCCTTCTTGCATAGGTTTCAGCTCAAAGTAGGTTATATTATTTGTCAGATACCTACCGCAGGTGGAAAGGTGCAGGAACATGAATTAAATTGAGGTAAAGCCTGGCAGGACACCTAATTTAAACATAAATTTAAAATAAAAACGTGCTAAGTTATTCTTAAAATATCACCCTGCACAAGTGTTAACGTGGCCTTACGTGGCTCTTAGAGGGTTTGAGGTTTTTGGCACTTAATCACTGGCTTCATGTCTCAGCACCCAAGGCTGTAACTTAGCTAATGACTAAAATATTCACAGAGAATTTTCTTTCATCAACTTTTCTCCTCCATCAAACGGACTCTTCAACTCTGTCGCATCAAAGCCTTAAAATAGTTTGAATGGGTTGTTATAAGCCAGGTAAAAGCTTTGGACTACTCCACTAATCCAGGACTAGATTATAAGCACAACTGTGTTAAACACTTTTGTAACAGAGCCTTTTTAGCTTGTACTGTAGTCATTAGAGTTTGCTATTCCCAGATAGCAAGGAGACATTGAACAGATGTTGATTTTCCATCTGAACCATCAGAATCGTCAGGATTGAAATGTCAACACAAAACCAATGTTGAAACAACATTGAAATACTGATGAAACCTGACACTGACATTGAAATAACATTGATTCACTGTTGTTCTGTCATCGTTGATTGTTCATCTATTTATAGTTGACAAGGTGACAACAATCACGTTGAAAAACCATCAATTTATGGTTGAGCGGGAAATTAAAGCTGCTACCACTTGGACTATTCCATAGCACCCCCTCTCACAGTGGTACATCCCTCCAGGTAACCATTGTCTTGTACAGTAGAGCGGGACATTAGATTAACTCTCAGCGGAATTGACCGGAGAAGGCATCAGTTCATGCACTGCACTGGCCTGCACCACGATTAGTATAAGGTAAGAATGAACGACTTATGTTCTACTCGTTATTTCCACGGTTGCATTTGAATAGCAGTAAAAAAAAAAATTTAAAAAAAACTTGTTAATGTAAAGTTTCGGACAAAATGTGGGAGCCCGAAATTGTGTCTACTTTCATCTTGCAATCCGGCAACAAATAAATTGCACTGCGAACAAAGTCTATCAACAAAGAAAACGTTCGTGCGTTTCATACTTTTCCGTTATATTCCCTTACAAAGCTAGCTTTGACGCTTCGAGGGTTCCTTTGTTCTTGCCGTCGCCTCGGCGCTTGACCCAGACTTTCGCTCTGTAGTTGCTTTTTAGCATAGTACTACAAAAAATTGTAAATCTGTGATATATGATTGATAAACGTAAAGGTAACTGTATAAATGTGTTCAATGACTTTGTTACTTTTAATGATTGGAGAGCACCCGTTTCGATTCACACTCATTTCAAACTTTACGTTGCACGCTCACGTAACTTTACGTTGCACGCTCACGTAACTTTACGCTGCACGCTCACCTAACTTTACGTTGCACGCTCACCTACCTTGCGTTTGCACCTTTTGTCCACACGTAAACTGCGTTTTATTATTTATTTATTAGTTTTTCGCCTCTCACTGCTTAAGCCATTAATCTTTCTAGAATTGTTTTTTTAAACAGATGCGACCTCACAAAAGATATTAACTATGCTGTCAGACCTGACGAGAGCTGTTAACGAACTCCGTGAGGAGGTCATCCGCCATCCCTGCTGCAATGAATCGGTAGATGCTGGGGTACTGCCTCTGGATTTGCCCTTGCACAACATTGAGGAGCTAAACAATGCAGAGGCAGCTCTTCAATCACAAGAGGCAAATAAGGCAATGGTAAGTATATAAAGGTTATGTACACTTTGTAACTATAAAGTGTAATAGCTGTCAGATGTGATTTAAATACATAACAATGGCCTGTTGATTAAACACACAAGCACTTGCATACACATTTAAGACATGAGACACGCTAATTCCATCTCTTAAAATGTGTCTATAGGTGAGACGCTTTGCGTGAATGGTTCCGATACGCCCCAGATCGTTTGGGTGGTGCAGAACGCACATCATGCATCCCCATCCCGGAGTAAAAAATTACAAACTTCTGTGAAACATATAAATGTAAATAGGAAACTGTCTTTTAATAAAGTATTTAACAAACGAAGCATGCCTATTGACCTTTTTTTGTTTATTTTTTTTCTCTGTTACATCACATGCAATGCTTTCTTATTTTAGGATATTAATATTGACATGATACATTGTGAGACATTTGGGGTTTTTTTTAATAAAGGGTGTCCAATTTGAGGAATAAGTACAATTATGTGTTTAGGTGGTTTAAGTATTGATGGAAACATGCAGTAGTTTAGTATTGGTTAAAATACCTATAAAGAAAGGTAGATTTCCAGTCATGATTTAACTGTTGTTTTAATAAAAAGCAACTGTGCGAAAGAGGTGGAAAATCAACACTATAGCTCAACAGTGTTTCAATATCATAATCTGACATTGTTTCAATGTCAACAGTATTAGAAAATATAACGTTGAATCAATGTCAGGTTTCAACATTGATTCAACATCAAAACCTGACGTTGTTTAAACATTACAAAAGGGTACAAGAGTGACGTTAGGTCAACGTCACACTTCAACGTTGATTCAATGACATCGCCTGATATTGACTCAACATTGTTTCAATGTTTCCTTGCTATCTGGGTTAATCCCCAAATAAATTCACCGTTCTTTTGAAGAACACACAAGTAGTTTTTACTTTTGATATTGCCGCCTACATTGCTACAAGCACTAAACAGCGGGGGTCTCACGGTTAACAAGCAAGCTGTTATGCCAAGTGCTCCTGTGGCTCGGGAACTCGAACGGATTGTTGACCAACCGGTTTCCTCGGGCGAGATACCGAACCACAGGAAACGTCACCCGATATTTAATCAGTGTGAGACTGCGTCTGTGCGACACAGAATCAGTGTGTTGTGTAAATGGGTGATTGTGCCATGTAGTTTACAGCACTTAAGTGGCTGATTGGGCAAACATATAAATGTAACCCATTTACCATTCATTTAAGAGGTAGGAGTAAGGATAACTAATCAAACGTACAATATACTCCATCACGTGTAGTACCTGAAGTTTAACCTCAGAAACTGACTGTGAAGCAACACTCAGCTGCACGTGTGTTTAGTCAACACACACACACAGTGCTGCTGCTGTGACTGAGTCATGTTGACTCTCATTTATTGAGGCTACTTTGAATGCATAATATTAAAGTTTATGCAAATGCTGCTTGTAGAGTTTTATAACTCTTTTTATGACAATCTTGTTAGTTTTACAGCGGGGATTCGACTCTGTTCTTTCTCACGCTCGTTGGAGGTTTATTAGGCTCTAAATGTAACACGGAGGCATAGAGCTAAATAAAAATGAATAAAATTGAGTGATTAGAGTTTTCCGTTTGAATTAGTTGAGCAGTGATGTGCGATCCTGCAAATTCTGGTATCGATCCAATACCAATAAGCGTATAAAGATGAGTCACATTTTAATGGCCACTAAATCACTGTGATTTTGACTGTGCATGATAATGAGTTAACGTGCCCTCAAACCTTCCAGCACATGCTGTTCAGTGGGCTACGTTGAACTTAGAGGATGGAATCAAAGTATCGATGCCATCACACTCATATCAGTCAGATACCAGTACAGTCGTCCCTCGCTATAACGCGGTTCACCTTTCGCGGCCTCGCTGTTTCGCGGATTTTTTTGTGCAATTTTGCATGCTTTTCTTTTTTTTTTTCATTGTGTTCTGTGTCCCGATTGGCTGTAGACCATCGTCAATCAATCTCCTCCATGCAGTGTCTCCTGCACAGTACAGAATGCTTCAGCTTGTCAAATTTACATTAATCTTCAATCACTAGCAGTGTGACTCTGAAGTGCTGCACTGTATGTTTGTAAGTTTTCTCCCCAACAAACACAACGTCGATCAAACATTTTGCACCGTCAAGGGCACCTGCAGGAGCACCCAAAAGGCAGAGGAAGATGCTAACCATCGCACAGAAAGTTGGACTTCTGGACATGTTAAAGGAAAGTAGAAGTTACCGTATTTTGCGGATTATAAGGCGCGTTAAGTAAAACAAAACAGTCAGATAAGTCAAACTTTACTCAACTCATTCTTCTTGCTTCCTCCACGTCGGTACCATTGATTCATTAATGTTGAATTCTCTCGCAGCTGCTCTATTCCCATGTTCTGGACCTGAAAACAGGGTTTAATCTTTGGTTTCCTTCTATAATACTGGACTTATTTTTCTACAAAGGTTTGAACTTTGAGAGTGTTTAAACAAGAGAGAAAAGTGTGAAAATGTTCATGTCTGTCTGAGAAAAGTGTATAAAGTGTGTAGCGTTTTACAGCCTTACAACATCTATAATAACTGTAAAAAAACAAAGTTGGCTACTTTGCGGATTTCACCTATCGCGGGTTATTTTTAGAACGTAACTCCCGCAATAAACGAGGGACCACTGTACCAGCTTTACTATATTTGGATCGATGTGCCCACCTCTGTTTATAAGGTTTAATTCCCAATTGATTTCAGTTTAACTTATTAATATTTTTCCATACAGACTAGAACAGTTAAAACAAAAAAAAAGGAAAAACGTTCAGTTTTGTGCAAAATCCGTGCTGCAAAAGTAGCATATGTTGTAGATGTCCCTTTTGCTGCACCGGGGGAATAAAGGCTAGTATGAAACCTCGCCTTGGGCTGTAACCTTTGTTCTCTGATATCAAACCCCATACAATCGTGCTGTATGCGATCAAAATCTGAGAGTCGCATTGATATTCAGGCAAAATAGCAGTAGTGGCCTTTGAAACAATCTTTTCCATGCAAGACCATCCATTTTTGTTCCAAATGCAGCTACATTAGGACATACTATATCACAGAGGGAAACACTGGAGAATTCAATCAATGCTCACTTTGAAATCCACCCTAGCAAAATTTCTTCTATTTCGCTTTTCACAAAGCGTGATGGTGATCTGATGTGTGTGTGTCTACGCTGCACGGTGGTGTGTAAGCGTGGTTTGTGTATGTCGAGCATGCTGCATGTTGCAGTAAATCGTAGCAGATTCCTCCCAGGGGGACGTGAAGATGAACCGTGGGGAGGGTGAAGGATCGACAGAAAGGGGGGTTTGAGGAGAGGGGGTGGGGGGTAGTGGCTGAGAAGCTGACAGAAACATTATTCAAATGATCTCCTGTGCTTTTGCTTTCTCTTTTTTTACAAACTAAATCCTACCATTTGAGTCTCGGTGAGATAGGAAGAGCTGAGGCAGTTCGTGAGTGTTACCCACCCCCCTCCTCGCCTTTGGCTCGCAAGCGCCAAAGGTCCCAGAGTCCTCTGGCAGAATTACACGCACCTTGGCCATGCTCGACTCAGGGGCCCTGCTGTTTATGAATCAAATATTTGATTTGGAAGGTCTGCTGTCCAGCGTATTTCCAAATGCCACCCAGACAATAGAAAGGTAACGGTGAATCCGGCTTATCTGAGAGAGACCGTCCACTCGCAGACTGCTGGGCCCAGACACTGTTGCTGCTGGTACTATGGGACTGAAAGAGCAGCGAGAGGACGACACAAGACGGAGATGGGGGAGAAGGGAATGGGGTGCGGGGGGGAGGGAGGAAGCATTTTTGCAAGGCTGCGGCTGGACATATTGTGCTTTGATGGGTCGGCTTTCATTTTTACTGCTGTTTTTCTTCAGTGTGGCAGCGCAGCATTAAAGTCTTCAATCTCTAGTTGATATTACAGGACTCACGGCAGATTGTGATAAACAGCACTGCGCCTTCCTGGACACTTCCTCTCTGAACATCTGTTGAAGCATCACACGGCGACAAAAGCAGTGTAATTATAATGCACCACCTAAACCTGCCTACCGCACAGGACTTGGTGCGGTTCTTTAAAGTAGGTGTCGCTCTGGCAGACGAACAGTCAGCCTGGAAGGGGGAGTGGGAGAGCTGGCTGGCTCGTGGGTGGATGCACATAGCTGTGTCTGTGTTTTCTGGCGCTTGGAAAATAACAAGTGACTGCAGGTGTGGTTTTTCATGTTGCACCATAGAATTACAGTGCTGATGTTCAAGTATTCAAGTCTGCTGAGTCATGTTTACAGGTACGTGGGGCCGTGTTACACAATGGGACAGGTTTCAACAGCTGTACTCAGTGTTGTTGTACACACTGTACCACACAGGAATTTTAGTTTGCAAACCTTGGCAGGTTTATATATATATGTGTGTGTGTGTGTGTTAAAGGTAAGGTTCAAAGTGGTCTCAGTGGTTAATTAGAGAATTAGGAGCTGTAACCTCGAAACTGGAAGAGTGCCTCCAGCAGGTTCCTGGAACAACATCAGAGGTCTCTGTTGATAAGAGCGCAGTCCGAGGAACAGCTAAGATACTCCACAGAACCCCTCAATGTCCCAGACCTCTATTAGAGGGCCTCAGTTTGAGGATCACACACATAGCACTCCCCAAAGTGTAACATGTGAAAATGCTTAGTATGCTATGTCTATACAACATTATATATATATATATATATATATATAATGTTGTATAGACATAGCATGCAGCACTTCTACATTTCCTAGTCAGATCTATCCCTCATGACCATGGCTATATTGCCCATGTAGCCATGGTCATGTCCTTCAGTTTTTGAAGGTCAGCCAAGCAACTACTTCCTACTTCCCTTTAGATATCACTAATATCAGTAATATTGGTATTTATCGATAGTTTGGCTTGCTTCTCTTCTGTATATTTGGCACGTTGCTTCTGTTCATCAGAAAGTGGACGCGTCTGTGCAGACTCCTTTCATGCAGGCACACTTTGCTCCACGACCTCCTCCCTGTCTGCTGTGTTTATAACGCCTTCCAGATATCTCGGAAATCAGTATGTTGAAACTTGAAAGTGACATCACTGCTGAGTTAGCACATTCCAGAAAAAAACAGGATAATTTGGTTTGATTCTTAGCAAGCTAGAGCTATTCAGGTATCCATCCATCTATCCGCTTATCCTTTTCAGGGTCGCGGGAGGCGCTGGAGCCTATCCCAGCTGTCATAGAGCGAGAGGTGGGGTACACCCTGGACAGGTCGCCAGTCTGTCGCAGGGCTAACACATAGAGACACAGACAACTATTCGCTCTCACATTCACACCTATGGGCAAGTTAAATTAATTAATTAACCCACAAACGACATGTCTTTGGACTGTGGGAGGAAGCCGGAGTACCCACTCAGACACTGGATGAACTCTGGGCCTGCACCAAGGCGAAGTAGGAGGTAAATGAGGATTATTTTAAATAAGTATAGTAGGTATAACAGGCCTGCTTTAAAACCCATAGTCACACCTCTTCCTGTTGAACCATCCCATATGTACTAATACTGCGCTCTTGTTTTACGGCTGCAGTTCACATTACGCATCAGTGTTGCACACACCTGTGACAAAACACAAAAGATGTTAGCTAATGTTGCACAACCCAATGCACAGTCGGCACACATGGTGCAATAGTGGAACGTATTGTTGCGTATTGGTTGACACAGACAGGAAGAGGGTGCGGGCCCATATTTACAGTCCCAGGAAGGCGATAAGCTCGAGCCCACTCCTACACCACAGATCATGAGAGCTGCACAGGTTCACAGGTCAGCGTTTAATAGCACAAAGTAATCTGCAGACAAACAGCCCAGCCCACTGTACAGTCACCCAGGTAAATATTGCTGCACTCATTTGTCTCGCCCTAGCCTCTCATGGCCTAAATGTACATTTCATAAATGTTGATGAGCTGCCAGGCGATGAGCGGGCCAGCGGTTATTGCTGTACAGCAAGTCTCAGCCCATTGTTTGGGATGGGAACGCCCGTGATTAATTCAGCCGGCTACTTGGAATCACCATGTGGAGGAGGATTACAGTCAAGGTTATTGGCCTGGTGGCTGGAGGCCAAGAGTGGCAGACAGATAGAGAATTGCAGAGAGAGCACAGAGGAAAAGGAAGACGTGTAAGATCCCCACGGTGAATGAGACTGCCTACTTATCAGCTGTGATGCGTGATGTGCAAACAGAGGCCTTTCAGGGCTGCCAGGCACACAATAGCTTTGTTTGCTATGCAATAGAAACTAGTTGTTCGCTGCTGAGTCAATATTTACTGCCTAATGGAATGTGTGCTCTGCTACTAGCCCTGATCAACAACACCAGATTGAAGGAGGGACTTATTACCTCCCCTCTCTGTCTTTCAACCCCCCCATGATCATCCTCTGTCCCTCTTCGTCCTTCCCTCCCTCTCCTTTATCGTACTCTCCCTGCCGTCCCATCTTTTACTTCCTTTCCTCCCCCTTGCACTCTCAGAGTTTTGTTACTCCCTGTTCCTCCTTACCCTGCCCTCCCCTGTTCTGTCAGTCACATATCATATCTTGCATCTGCACCTCCCCTTGGCATAGCTAACAAAAACAGTTGTGGAAACTCCATATAAGGCTCTGTTTGGGACAGACGAGGTAGTGAGCGAAAAGGAGATCACTTATCGGGTAATTTAACAAAGGAAATATTGAATCCTGAGCGGAGCAGTACAACGATAGAGAAGGAAAAAATAAAGACTTGACAAGAGGAGGAGAGTCCTCTATTTCTGAAGGCCAGTGTCCTACCAAGGCCGTGACACTAACTGTGAGAGAGATAGCTTAGCGATGAGATCACTGCGCTAACAGAATGATCCCTTTGTGTCTGAGCCCAGTGGTTGGCAGTGAATGCGTCGCA
The DNA here is from genome assembly GCF_051167445.1 of Perissodus microlepis. NCBI lineage: Eukaryota > Metazoa > Chordata > Actinopteri > Cichliformes > Cichlidae > Perissodus > Perissodus microlepis. The sequence goes on from NC_140469.1 coordinate 7,208,578, forward strand.
TGTGGTATTTATGCCGTGGCCTCTGATAAACTAATCACAGGCAATTTTCTTAAAAGGTGCACGCAGGCCAGTCATGCACAAACGCACCAGCGTATCTCCTTAATAGCACCAAGTGGAACTGGTTTCTTCCCTCACTGGGTATTGATTGTGCTCTGTCTGCCACCCTCACACACAGACGCACACCTTGGCCCAGGTGTGCACCGATAACTAGAGGCATGACACACTTGTCTGAGTTCTTTAAAGGTTTTTTTTTTTTTTTACACGCCAGCCACCCCGACAATCCATTCCTTTCAGTCATGCTTCAGCATCGTTTCCTTACAGCCCCGAGGATTACTGAGGAGAGGACGGCTGTGGGAGTGACTGTGCAGGGGTAGCTGGGGTGAAGGGGGGTTTCCATAGTGACACCAAGGCAATGAAAAGATTGGACCAGTGGAGTGCGGAGCCGGTGCCAGGGTGTGTATATGCACGCACGCGGGTTCTGCTCTGTAGCTCGGTGGAGACACAGTGGAACCATTCATGATCTACTATCTGGCCCCCAGCGGCCTTCTCGCTCTTAAATCAGAGCCCTCAGATCCCTGCTGGGTTTTGTTTTCGCACCCAAATCCACAGCAAAAAAAAAGAAAAATTACTGTTTTAATAGTGTTTGATATTTTCTGTCATCTTTCTCCTCCCATGCATTAGAGCCTTCTCATTTCTGTCCAAAAACTGTGCCAAAGTGGCGAGGTCATGTTTAATACCCCTGTCATGGAGAAGAGAAATTGATGGCTCCGAGTTGTGTGTGTTAATGGTTTTATGCTGGCCGAGGGATAAACAATTAGAGGGAGATGTATTCATAGTCTCTAATTATCCTTTCTGCACGCAGATTAAATGTTTTCATAAGTCTGGCTCTAACGAGCCAAATCCTCTCAATATATGGGCATTACATCTGTCCACAATCCAAAACAAAATCACTTAGCTGCTGTTGTTATCAAGTCACACTGTGCTGTGAGCGAGACTCATCAATATCGTTTAACTGGGGAAACTTAGGGCCTCATCCGATTGCCTTTTATAGCCATTTTCCAATGAACTTGACCTCACACTGAGTCCACTGACAGGGCACTGACTGTGGCTCAAAGTGTGCTCAAAAATGCATTTAATAGGAATCTGTCTATGAAACGACTCAAAACGTGCTCACGTCTTGTAAAGATCCCCCCCTCTCTGCCCTGAGCATACATTACAAGACGAATCATTTTCAAAGGGGCCTTGATTGTGCGGAGCCTATTAATGAAATCTGTGGTCTTTCATAGAAATGACACTTAATGAAGACTATAAATTGGGCACAGACGCCTTGAAAGAACGGCGTAAATTAGAGCTGAAACTCTAAATCTGGTGTAATACCTTGAAGAGTAATTTAAAGATAAGACAATTTCTCGTTTGGCACGTGAAATAATTAATTATCTCTTTGATCCAAATCTTAACAGGGCTGCTTAGTATGCATATAAAATTCTGAATTGTAAAATCAAATTGACATTATTAACTTATAGTGTTTTAGATTACATCTATTTGCTTTTTAAAAGGTCCCACGGAGTTGAATTGATAATTAAGTAATGAAATGAAAATGTATGATCTAATCAATGGCAGTCTGTATTAGCTCAGCAGTAGTAATAATAAGGTCACGGGCACTGAGGGGCCTGCCTAAAACTGGCAGAAGCCCTGAAGAATTAGGTTGCAATATGACTAATAATGATCATGGATCTATAATGAAGCTTTTTTACTCCTCTTGGATAATTGAATGGTATTCATATAGTGCTTTTCTACTCCAAGTGCCTTTTACTACAAGCCTCATTCATGGAAGCTTGTTTCCACCACGGAAAAAATAAAATAAAAAGGGCCACACATTGCCCGAAATTTCAAGTTAATAAATCAAAATGTTAGGTTTTACATCATGTATCTCAAAATTTTGAGTTGATAAGTCAAAACGTCAAGAAAAAAATTGTGAATTTTAAATGACTTTTTAGAATTTCTGAGAGTTAGCGCTGTCAGTCAGAAAGCTCCAGGTTCTTCAGCTGTGAATGGCTGCATAAAAGGTATGAAGTGGACATGCACACTGGAAAGTGTGCTGGCATCCAGTGTGGGCATCAACTGCAGATATCCAGTGTGGACACGCAGACTGGATCCAGTTTGTACAGGTCGCATCAGTGTGGTCATAGTGAACTACTGGACAGCTAATGTCTTCAGTTTCCACATAAGAGCTAACTCTGCCTTTTCAGTTATTTTCATGAAATTGAGCCGTTACTGAATTCAAGATAACGTCCGACGTCTTTTTCAGTGGCAGAAACAAATTTCACACACCCAGTTTTTTTTCTACACCCAGGCGTCTTGTCTAACATCACTGACTTCATATATTTTTTAAATCGTCTCACTTCATCCAACAGTGCTAATGTTAAGTAACGGAAAAACACTGGACACCCAATCACTTTGCTCATATCTTTGCCCAGCTAACCAATCAGATTTCCCATGTCCACCTCTCTTCTTTCACCTGCCACTTGCCCGATTGTCTTTTGCTCTGTAGCAAAGCCTCCCAGTGTTCCTTGTTGTTTTTCCTGGTGTTCACGGCTATCATGACCTGTTGCCTTTTTTCCTGCGTTGTGCCTACATTGTTTGGTTTTGCTGGCAGCCTTTCTTTGTATGACCCATGCCTGGATTAAAGACTGGATTTGGGATTTTACTCTGCCCCCTGGTGTTCTGTATTACATTGCCATTGTCATGATCCCTAAATTTTCTGTCCCACTGAAAAAAATCATTTATTTTTACATTTTTTTCTCTTTACTTTTCTTTTTAAAATCTTCAGACGACTCTCAGGATGCCACTAGGAGCTGCTAGCACCTTGGTGTCTGATACGACAGGACACCTTCAGAGCTCTTGTGGAGTTTTTGCCTCACCGGGTCGAGGCGTTTTAGCAGGACGTGTTGGACCCACACTGTGTGAGGCAGGGAGTTTAAATGCTCTGTTCTTAATTGGAGTATTGGATGCTAACATGCTCGCCTGCATATTTATTATTAATATATGTGTTCAAAACAAATCTGTGAACATTTGAAATCTCAGCTCATGAAAATTCATGAGCATTTTAATATATCTGGTTTAATCCTTTTTTGTATGGAATTTGTTGCTTATTAATCTCTTTAAAAGGATTTCTCGTGATATGTTATTTGGTGCAACAATTACCCACGTGCAGTGACCAGCTATAGCAATAACTGTATTCAAAATTTAAAAACAAAAATACTATTTTAATACATTTTTAAGTCGGTTTTATGCACTATGCATGAAAGCCACAACAACTAATTTATCTGTATAAAAAAGTCACTTAATTTGAAATCTTAAAATGTTTGAATTTCTCATATGAATAGATATTTACTGTTAGTGTTTGAACAACACTTATTTATTGTTGTTGTTTTAATACTGTATCAGCTCCAACTTCATGGTGTCTTTGTGTATTAAAGTAAAGGAAAACTTGTTGATCAGATACCAATAACAAAGTTGGTATCGATACCTTTCAGGTATGATTTTTATAACAACTTACAAATTGTATATATTATCTGTAGTAGCAGATCTCAAACAAATGGTAAGATTACATGCACATGTAGCCTCTTAGCATTACGTGCACATAGGCGATGTGGCCTAAAATCGGTATAATTTGAAGCATGTGCAGTAACGATATATATTGCGATATATTCTTTTCTTCTGTATACACACACACACACACACACACACATATAGATATGTTAAAATGACTGAACAGTATAAAATGCCATTTTAAGAGCATTTATTGTGCAAAAGTTGTTGTTTTTTTAATTTTTCAACATACAAAGCTTTTCAAATAATTTTTAAGATGTAACAGATCTGTTTCCAGACAATGTAACGCAAAATTCTTAAATAACAAATAAAAATGGAGATAAATGTGTAAAAAGTTTTGAATAAAATAAATACAAGTAAAATATCAGTAAAATACTAAATTCTAAGTTTTTTAAAATAAAGTGCAAAATGTGCCTTTGGAAAAGATCAGTCTGCTGGTGTGTAGGGCCACCTTTTTTCTTTCCACTTGACGTTTGTGGAGGGCGAGTTTTTGGCTTTCCTCATATTGAAAATGTGCTTCGTCTCTTCGCTATTACTGTCGCCCCGCATAATTTGCAGATGATATTTTTCTGGTTAACATCCAACTGCTTAAACCCAAACCAGGTGCATATGACCGACGTTGCACCGGTCTGCTTTATGAGCACCTCCTCGTCTCTACGTGTAAGCTCCATGCTTGCAGCTGCTGCAATGCTTTCGACCAAAACAGGTGCAGCTTGATGATATTGATATATCATCAATATGGGCTATCGTGGTAAAGTGGTATAGTCAAAATCTCCATCCATCCATTCGCTTCCGCTTATCCTTTCCAGGGTTGCGGGGGGTGCTGGAGCCTATCCCAGCTGTCATAGGGCGAGAGGCAGGGTACACCCTGGACAGGTCGCCAGTCTGTCACAAGGCTAACACACAGAGACACAGACAACCATTTGCTCTCATATTCACACCTATGGGCAATTTAGATTAATCAATTAACCTTTCCCCACTAACTGCATGTCTTTGGACGGTGGGAGGAACCCACGCAAACACAGGGAGAACATGCAAACTCCACACAGAAAGACCCCGGCCTGATGGTGGAATTGAACTCAGGACCTTCTTGCTGTGCAGCAACAGCGCTAACCACCGTGCCACCGTGCTGCCCCCAAATCTCTACCGTTGGCCAAATTCATATAATTTCTACTGTATACCATTTATACCGCCCATCATCCATAGCGGTTGTTTGTAAAAAGATTTTGTAAAACTATTTTTAGTGCAGTGGCACTCTGGGGTCAGCAGAATGTGTTGCCATGCATCTTTAAACCTTTAAATAAGTGTTCATCAAACAGTGATGCTAACAGTGCCTGTAATTGATGATTTATAATATAGTTTGCAAAGAAGAAGGAAAAATATACGTATTTATTATTTATTTATTGTTGTTAGTCAGCCGGAACCATTCTTTCAAGGAACATGAATGTGTTTGCACAGTGTCATCTCAATTCATTTTGGGGTTTTGTTTCATTTCAGTTGGAAAATCTGGAAAATGCTGCTCTGCCAGAGGTACAACGAGAAGAAGGTTAAGGTGAGGCTTATGACAAGGATTCGTCCTCTGTGCAAAACTTCACAACTGTAACTGGTTACTGAGATATTTCAGTCAGCACAGAAGGCTCACTGCGTGCCCTCAGCCATGCAGCAAAACACTTGCTTGCACAGCGCTATCAAAAATGAAAGATGATTAACATTTGTTTTGCTGTAAAACCAAGACGGCTTTGCCCCCTGCAGGGACTTTTCAATTCTGGTGGCTTTGTCAATAGATTTTAATATTTGGCCTGATGCAAGGAGACACAGTGACATAAAAACGCGATGCTTCAGCTCCACTGCTTCATAACAGGTTAAATGGAGTGGAGGGCGATGAGCAATTCTCCAACAATCCCTCTCCTTGGGTTGTTCTTCCCCCTCCAAACCCATCACTTCCTGGTGTTCCGGCTTAAAGCTTTACCCTGTGGGGTCCCAACAGGCTGGAATAAAACACGAGTGGATGCGGCAGGTTGCCATGGCAACTTAATAAGCCGGCAGTTGTAGTGAGAGAGGGAGTCAACTACAGTACCCGGTGAAGCATGCGTCTGAAGGAAATAAATTGAATGCTGTGGAGGGGAAGAAGACGGAGGGAGACGGGTGGGGAGGAAAAAGAGGCAAGGGGGACCGGGTGCTATTGTGAAATAACCTTTTAAGTCGGAATTAAATATTTTGTCGAGAGCGCGCGACTCTGATGTCCCACCCAGGCCTCCCTCCGCCCCTCTGCGATGTGCCTGAGGAGGGTTGGAGGTTAAATGGTTGTCTGCGTTGTCACAAGGACACTCTGAGCCATCTTCTGCCGTGCGTCTCAACTTGTGACCAAGGGGCGCCTGACTGCTACCTCCAGCCCCACCCCCCAGCTTCCCCTAACCTCACCTACAACTGTCACGGCTGTCGGGCCATTACGCAGGCGCTCGTCTCCAGGGCGCAATTGATGTGCCTTTAGCTGTCAAAGCTCAAAAGCCTCCGACATGCTACAATATTGCCGAGCATCCTTTACGCCGCGTTCATTAACCGCCAATCTATCATTAATTATTGGCTCCTGGCATTTATGGAGAGGTGGGGAGATTGATAGCGTGGGGGCTGGGTTGCTGATTGAGCCTGTGTATAATGATTCACAACAAGGAGGATCCCTCTTAGCTTTTATTTATAAGGCATGGAGTGAGAAGGGGGGGGGTGCTTCTCACCACTTGCCAGAGGTGTTGTACATCGGTCTAGCTAACCCGATAAGTCCTCACGGCAGCTGGAAAACAGCTTTATCTTCATTCTCCGCGTCTCTCAGGGTCCGTCTCCATATGTTTTTGGACAGCTCAATGATCATCTCTCTTTACCTCTGCGGGCTCCTCTTTCCCCCCGGCCCCCTTAACAGAAACAAATTAATTCCCCTCTGAGGCTTAAGCCCTGGACCCCGCAACTTTAAAGGTGATGAGCTTCCTGCTCTTGATTCAGGGGCCAGGCGACTGCCAGCTTTCTGTTATTGGGCTTTGAATAGAATTAGCTATCTGCTTCAATAGCAAAAAAAACCCCTAAATAACAGTGTCAATGACATCCTTATGTCGCTGTAGCTCTAAATACAATAAAACCAGGCCTTGCAGAGTCTATAAATCATCAGGAAACCTTGGCCTAAAAGTGCCAGCAAAAAAACCCAAAAAACCTGAAACGTCTTCCTTCTCTTTTTACACCCTAATTCTTTTTCATCCCCCTCTCTCAGCGGACCTAACACTATTTACAGCTTTTCAGATGCTCAAGCCACCAAATTATAGCGTTGTTTTATCTTTAGACAAGTCGATAAGGGACCATATTGGTTTTCTGCTAAAAGCTACGGATTGCGCTGCCTGTATTGACTCGTCAGTCGGGCAGTTCAGACCGCAGCCCAGGGAGGCACATCCGTCCACACACACAGGCACACACATAGTCCTCAGTTGCTCACAGCGTTTCATTTTCTGAGATTCACCTGGTGGAGAGAAAGATATTAAAACTAAGAACAAGGATCAGAGCCGGGATAACACGGTGTAACAAGAAAGAGGTAGCGAGCGGGAGCAAGAGAGAACAGAGAGGTACGAGACAGAGGCAGACGGAGTAAGACAGGGGAACAGGAATAGACGTGAAATGAACACCCATCCAGAGTGCTTCATCCTGCATTGTCACGCTCTGTTATACCAGCGGTCTGCTTGATATTTAGTGACAAAGACTAGATTAGGGCTGCCTGCCTATCGCTGCTGTCCCCAATCAACCCAGCGGTGCACAAGCAGTCACATGGAAACCTGCTCCTGCTGGGAGCTAGTGAAAGCTCCTGGAGGCATCAGGTGAGAGTTAAGATATTGTCAGAGAGGCCAGAGAGAGAGACGGACAGATTCGTTACATCGGTTATTATTCCAGGTCGCGTCACAGTGGAATGGGAGACCTCAGCAGGTTTCATTAAAGCCCCCAGAGTGAGTTGTTCAGCGGGCTGGTTAGTGTGCAGATTCTGGGAAAGCACTGAATAGATGGAGGGTTACTGGAGGTGACTGAGATAAAATGAACTAGTGTGTTTTGGCCCGCAGAGGTTATTATATGTTGTTGCACTGAGGGCTCACAAAAGGCTGGCCTCAGCTACAGCTCGGTCAAGCTGTTTATTACGAACTAGGTTGATGTAACCAGAAATATCCAGAGGCTGAGAAGCCAAATGGACAGCTGCCATTTAAAATAATAAAAAATAATGCATGGGTGACTATCACAGGCAACAGGATAAGCTTTCAGAAGATGATTTTATGCATTATTCTGTACCGTCGCTCATAAAAGTATTCCAGGAGATGGAAATCTGCCTCCGAAAGACTTTCATCTGCAGACTGAGAACGGTTCCCATGTTAACCTGGGAAAGATGAGTGTTGAGCTTTCAGCAGAAAGGCACAATAGTAGAATTAGGATTCATATAGTGTTGGCTTTACAGGTACTCTTCCAAATGACTCCATGGAGCCCTTCAGGCTACTGTCAGCAGAAACCCTCACAGGAGACATACAGCTTATATGCCCTTGGTGTTTCACAGCACTGGAGCAGATGGTTATGATATGGATTACACTGACAGTAAGTCAATAAGACCCAGATCTTGGGTTTGCACCGGATTAGTCAATTGTCTCTGCCCCCCCCTACACACACACTCTTTTTATGATTTTGTTTTCTGACTGTTCGTGCCTCTCAGCTTTTCGACTCGATTTGAAGCCACTCTGCCAACCAGGCTATGAAACAGTCTCTGCCTCCATGTCCGGATAAACAGGGGATGCTCATCCCGACGCCGTAACCCACCAGCACAACCCGCACAAATCTCATTTATTGCTCCCGTGCCATATGTTACATGTCCACATGCTTTTACTCTGATATATGCGCTCAAAACCAAGCTTGCAGGCCAGCTTTGGTTACAATTAACCAGTGCGCCATCCAACCAGAGCGCGGCAATTAAACAGCATCCAATCAAATTTGCGTGACAACCAGACGCCTTTCATCACAGCGGGAAACCAGACGTGCTCCGTGCAGCCCACCTGCCCCGAGCACTGTCTCGGAGATGGTCTGGAATAGCTAATTAGGCAGGGCCGCTTTCAACCATCCAGCACGGGACGCTCACACCGAGCCGACACAGAAAAAATTCCACTTGATCTCGTCATCGTGCTTTGCTGTTTTTTTTTATGTGTCAGCATTCTCCTGTTTGATCCTGCATCCACGCAGGCAGAAGAGAGAGAGGAGCAGTTATGGTTTGTTTAACAGAGTTTCAGAGGAGTTTGGAAACACCTGCTGTGCACGTCGCACCGCATGCTTTTCAACTGCAGTCCCACCCAGGGAAGGGGGATGGGGGGAGGGGTGGACTGTGCAATTTTTTTTTTTTTTAAAAAAAAGTCTTTTCATTTCGGGAGGTTTTTTGTAAACGGTGGACTCGTCTTTCTCAGCTAACACGTTTAAACTGGTTGTCATGTTGTTGCGAGAGCATTCGGGAGGTGATGCGCTGCAACTCCGGCGCTTTGAGCAGCAGGAAGTGCACTTCAAAGAACGCGTCTCTGCTGCGAGGCTCTTTGGTTACACTTTTGTTAAAAGCAATCCATTTTTAGCTATTGTTCCAGGTTTTGTTAATGCGAAAGCATCGAGGGGGTGGCGGTGGGGGCTATCTTACCACAGAAAGGATAAATATATGCATATGTAAATTATTTCAACAAAAGCATCGAGTCAAGTCACCTCTCGCTTAGCTGTAAACAGTCAAAACTCCTCTCCGTCCTGGTGTTTGGAGAGGTGAAGAGTGGAGTTCTCACTCACAGCTGGAAAACAATAAAGCAACAAATAATGTATGAGGGGGGGAGCGCACCGCAGCGAACACAAACACAAATTATTCATTATATATGCAGTATTCGCTCAGTTTGTGTGAGTGAGCAAGTGAGCTCACCTCAGTTAATATGCAGTGTTTTCCATAAGTCAGGCAGGGTAACTCACCCTTGCTTCTAGCAGGAACCCTGTGAACCCACCTCCTTCTTTAGCTTTCCGACTTCCTCCCTGCCCCTACTCCCGACGTCCTGCGCTCACAATAAATTGATGTGAACGCTGTTTTATCACTAGAATACCAACTTGTCAGTAATGTGCAGGAATGTGCTCACAGTCAGCAAGCCTCTTTCCCTGTCCTCTTTCTTTAATGTCTGGCCTTGACAGGGGAAAAAAGGCATACGTTGGGCCTCAAAACTGAGCAGCTCATCAGTCATGACATACCATTAGTGTTCAAAAGGCCAATTACAAAAACCTACAAGGCACTCCTAGTCACTAAACGGCAGACTTCGATTGGAGCTTGACCTCGGTGCGATTTGCGTGCACAGCTAAGCACCAAATAATAGATAAAAGATCTTTAACATAATTACGCTTTAATGGACGCTGAAGCCACGTTGTCAAAAATTGATATGCAGGCCTTGGTGCATTTAAGACGAGATGGCAGAGCACATTTATCTCCACGTCAAAGAGGAACCGAGAGAGAGGGGAGGACAGCTAGAGGAGTGACACCAGGATGTGGATTGCACCACCCGCTGTAAGATCTTCTCCCATAAAGCAATTGTGTGTTAGTGCTATCTAGTCTAATTGCAGTGCAAATATCCACCCTTCACCCCTACCAACCCTTTTTTATATTTAATCATATCCTGCTATTCTGTTGACAAAGCCTGATGAACATCATTTCCACCGCCGGGTCTTCTGCCGGGCCGTATTAGCGCCAATGTTGACCAACTCCACCAAGGTGACCGCCAATAACTGTGGTCAGCTCCAGTTGGCTGCATTTAGCAAAGACTTTTTGTGAAGTCAGCCCCATTAAGTCAGGGATAATTGTGTGTGTGTTCTCCGTGGTGAATATTTGATCTGCTGTTTGCCCTTTGCTGGCCACACAGTGCAGAATAATGGCCCTCTTTGAGCGACGCGAGGCAAAACCTTCGACTCCTTCGGCCCAGTAAGAGGCCAACGCAATTACTCTATCAATTATTAATTCATCATAAAGGTCATCCCTTTGCTCCATTATCCACACCAGTCTAAGCATGCCAATGCCATGAGTGTTAACAGGCCCTCCGGGTCAAACGCCACCCAGACAGAGAGCTATACAGACACTTCACAGGATTCAACTTATTGTCAGGAGCAGTGGACGCCATATGTGTATAATTAAGAGTGTGAAATTTTAATATTTGAAAATTCTGAGAGTAGTAAGGAGTCTGAATTAACCTTTAATTGAAGTCAAAGGAGCTTGCAAAGAAAAGCGTCTGGACTTCTTTAAGTTACTTGAAGACGTTTCACCTCTCATCCGAGAAGCTTCTTCAGTTCTAAGGTCAAATGGTGGAGAGTCCCAGATATAAACCTAGTGGGAGTATCCCCCCACAGAGGGACAAAAGGACCCCCTGATGATCCTCTAATCGCCTGAGCCAAGGTGTGAAAGCGGGTGTGGGTCCCAATCAGCCAGAGTTTCGGGTGTGTTCATTGTGAAACCTGGCCCCACCTTATCATGCGAATTCCTGAGGTCAGATGGCCCAGGATGTGAGTGGGCGTTAAGGCGTCTGGGAAGGGATCTCAAAACTGGATTATAGATGGCAGAGAGTTGGTGTCGTAAACCCCCGCCTCTGTTCAAAGATGGTCGCTCACAGTGGACATAGATGGCTTCTTTCACTGTGAGCGACCATCTTTGAACAGAGGCGGGGGTTTACGACACCAACTCTCTGCCATCTATAATCCAGTTTTGAGATCCCTTCCCAGACGCCTTAACGCCCACTCACATCCTGGGCCATCTGACCTCAGGAATTCGCATGATAAGGTGGGGCCAGGTTTCACAATGAACACACCCGAAACTCTGGCTGATTGGGACCCACACCCGCTTTCACACCTTGGCTCAGGCGATTAGAGGATCATCAGGGGGTCCTTTTGTCCCTCTGTGGGGGGATACTCCCACTAGGTTTATATCTGGGACTCTCCACCATTTGACCTTAGAACTGAAGAAGCTTCTCGGATGAGAGGTGAAACGTCTTCAAGTAACTTAAAGAAGTCCAGACGCTTTTCTTTGCAAGCTCCTTTGACTACGATGACCTGGATGACTGAGAACCTTCACAGACTTTAATTGAAGGTTTTACTAAAGTGTCATTTAGCGCTAGCTAGCTAACTGAAGGCTAAAGAAGTAGCAATTAGCTTGGAGCTGTATTGTACCAAGTAGCCTAGCTAGCAACTGGGTCTAGTGGACAAAATGTTTTATATTAAATGTGATTCTACAACATTTTGTTAGTTAAAGGTTTTGTTCTCTTCCTATGATATTTCACCTCAGTGAGCAGGCTTGCTACCTAGCAAGCTATGATATATGAGAAGGGGACAGACGTGAGTGTGATAGACTGAATTTAAAGAGTGAAAGAGGAGAAAATAGGAAATGAGATTTGAAAACCTGTTGAGAAGAACAGGGACAAGACTTGAAAATGTCTTCAGAATTTAAAAAAAAAGAAGAACAGAGGAGGATATCAGAGCAGAGGTGTCAGGAGCTGATACAAGAGAATAAAATATGCAGTTCATCTTTTGTGCATCTTAAGTTACTGATCAAAAATATTAATGTTTTTTTAAATATTTTCTTATTTCAGTGGAGGACATTTTCAGGCTTCAACGAGTGAAGCTGAGAGTGGAAGAAATGAGCGATGAATGGCAAGGAATATATAAGTAATACTGTAAGTATGCACTATTAGGCTCCTGTTGGTCTGATAGTCACTTTAGTGTGGTGTTATTGGACATGATTAGATTTTTACACCGTACCTTCTGTAACTTAAAAAATATGAACATCAGAGAGGTTTTGCCTTTGGTTTGGTAGCAGAGGGGAACATTTATTGCTTGCTGTGTTGTTTTTGCTGGTTTCACAGTGAAGAACAACTAAGTATCTTTGCTCTGAAGCAGGTTTTTTTCTGTCTGAAATGACGCATAGAGCTGTTTGGCGTCTTAGGAGACCTTTAGGGCTGGGCTAAAGGTCTCCCCAGTTATTCTCGTATCTAGTTACTGTTCTCAACTGGTTACAGATGCCAAACCAGTGGTTCCTAAACATTTTAATCCAATGTACTATGACATGCCAAACAACTCAGAACCTTGATCCAACAAGACATCCAGTCAAGCTCCAACAGCTTGAGGTCCCAGGTGCTAGCTGCATGGCGAGTCAGGTTGCGGTGCATATGAGCTCAGACACACTGTTTTGGTCAACCTTTGAACTGTTTGGCCTCCAAAACATATCTAAAGCTCAGGCAGACTCATCGGCATTATGCTCACATTTGTTCATTTGAAGTAACTTTGTGTGTAACACCCAACATGTAATGCATAACTTTGCATGTGACAAATAAAGTGATCTAGACTTCTTTCAGCATAGCTTCTACTTTTAGTTTATTTATGGTCAACCAATCATCTTAAACATTCATCCAAAACTGTTGACCTGCTATTTGAACCATTTGTCCACTATTTATTTTAATTACTAATACATTTAGCAATTAATAATTGTTCCATCCTTGGCAGCAAGAACTGCCGCCAAGTATTTGTAATAACTAGCAGTGAGTCGTTGATGGTGCTGTGTAGGTATTTTGGTCTTCTTTCCTTTTGCAGAATTGTTTGAATTCAACCACATTGGACATTTTTTTAAACGTGAACCGCACGTTTAAGGTTACGCCAAAGCATCTCACTCTGATTTGAGTCTGGATTTTGAAAAGCCAACTGCAAAACATTTGTTTTTGATTTTGTTTGTCTTTTTCAACCATTCAGAGGTGGATTTTTTTGTGTTTTGTATTATTGTTCTGCTGCAGAACCCAAGAGTACTTGAGCTTCAGGGCACAAATCAATGGCAGGACAGAGGACTGTACCAGAAAGTCCTCAGAATTTGTCAATTATGGCAAATCATCCTGCTCCTGAAGCAGCAAAGCAGCCCCATATCATCACACTACCGCCACCATGTTTAACTGTTATTATCAGGTTCTTTTTCCATGTGGTGCTGTTTTGCCAGATGTAACAGGACTCCCCATGTTTTAATGTTTGATGAGTCTTTGTGTTCCTCTTGGTCAGTAGTTTTTATCTTGAACTCTCCCACGGATGCCATTTTTGTTCATTCTCTTTCTTGTTGTTGAATCACGAACACTGACCGAAACTGAACCAAGTGAGGCCTGCATTTGTTTGGATGGTTTGGGGCTTTTCTGTAACTTCTTAGATGAGTCATCAATGAGCTCCGGGAGTATTTTTGGTAGGCCGGCTCCTGGGAAAGTTCACCACTGTTCAATGTTTTATTGCCTCACCGTGTTTCACTGGAGTCCCAAAGCCATAGAAATGTCTTTGTAACCCTTTCCAAAGTGACAGATTTCAATGACTCTCAGCTGTTCTTGAGTTTCTTTAGATTGTGAGATATTTTAGCCCACTTCACTTTGTCAGAGTGTCTCTATTTAAGTGGTATCTTGATTCAACAGGCAATAATCAGGCCACAGCATTTTGTACTTCATCGGGTCATCCTTGGCTAATGTTAAAATGTTTTTGATGACCTGAAACATTTAAGAGTGAAAATATGGAAAAGATAACATTTTTGGAAAGGGAGGAATGCTTTTCTTAACGCTGTATACAGCAGTCTCTCATGTCTTACGGTCACAGGCTAAACAGATTGACTGAAGCAAACCACATGAGCTTTGCAAGCGGATCAATCCGCTTTGACCATGACCAGTGGTGAGTTTGTGGTCCTGTGTGGCTACATGTCAGCGCCGTGGCAAATGTTAAATGTGTCGTCTGGTTTGACCTTTAGTTAATGGTGCTGGCGCTCCTTAGCAAAGGTCACATTCTACATTTCAACCAATCGCCGTTCATTGCATTAACCGTCTGCCCGCTGGCGACCGACCGAAACAACCCCCCCGAAAAGATCAAAATACACTACGTAGTATGTGGCCCATCTCACAAATAATGATGTGATCGGTGCGCGGTGAGGTGATGGTGATAATCAGTTTCATGAAGGATTTGATAGCGTGACATGCTACGACCTTTAAAGAGCCTGATAATGTATGTGTGCTGGGTCAGGGTTATATTACAACATCAATATTTATGATAATAACAGCTAAGCATGTTATTACCCTCTTCATCTGGAACAGACCACCTGTATTTTTTAGTGTGCTGTCAACAACTAGAGTGAATGCAGTTGGGGGAATTGGATAGCAGGAGGATTAAATATTTTTCCACACATTTACTGCCAAAGCAGATTTTCAATTAAAGCAAAGCAGTCTACTTTGGTAAATTATAAATTGTCAAGGCTGTCTTCATTAAATTGTATTATTAGTCGTATTAGCATTAAGTGCATAATTTAATACAATTATCCCTAATTATTCACATAAATTACATTTAGGCCACTGAAGAAGAAAAAAAGGAGAAGTTTCCGTGGTGTATTTTTCCTGCTCTAATTTGACTGTCCCGTTAAGAAGAACGCCCCCCCAAACAAAGCCAGCATTAATATTCATTTCCCACATTTCACTTTCACTGAGGAGTTTACAAAACTCCTCTCAAACTTTCTCTTGCTCGTCTATTAACAATATTTTTTATATAACATTATCTTCCAGAGCCACGACGTTGCTGCTGAATATGTGCAGCTTGGGCAATTACAAAGAAGTGCGAGGACCTGACAGCTTAAATACCAAATGATATTTTTATTACTATCAATTCTCATGCAGTGTTAAATTGAGGGCGTAAAAAAGCATTAATACAGTTATAATTCATGACATGTCGTGATTCGTGACTGTGAACAGAGTGATGACTGCTTTTATAACAGACCTACACGTCTCTTTCATATCATTTCGGCTCGCCGGGATACAAGAACACAGGGGCATTTTCGTGCAGTGTGTCGCATCGTCATGGCAACATGGGAAAGCAAAAGCCAATATGTTTGAGAAAATGTTAAAAAGGACGAAAAAAAAAGTGCCAGATCTTTTCTGTGGACTCGGTGAGGTAGTGAGAAAGTCTGCCAGCCACCGGTGGAGGAGACAAAACCGAAACAAAGCGGGCGTGTGAGTGTGCACGTAAACTGTGTGTGTGTGCAGGAAAGTGCTGACTGGGAAAATGTGGGGTTTCTTCAAGAGCTCACAAAGCCATGAAAGCGCGTGATGACAGAGTCTGGTGAATACACTCCATCACTGATGTGGGCACACATGCCCGCCCACGTGCACACACGCACACTCGCACACGAAGACGCATTCACACTCACAAATGCAATAAAGGCTGTCACAGCAGATGGAGACACTTAAATTTTGTTACAAGTACCTGCCTGGAATATGAGACCTGTTTGAAATCTGCGATACCATCTTGTAGCCAGCGTAGGTGTTTTGTAGAGTAACTGTATCCTCAGATTATACTGCGGTTATAAAAACAGAGGTAGTGCTTTTTACACGAATGCCGAAGCCATAAGCATCCTGCACAAATGTGTTTCTGCACGGCCATTATTTATTGGATTACTGTCTTCTACAGTAGGCATATTTATCAGCACCTTTGCAGGCTATTACTTTAATTTTAGATGAAAAATAAAAGCACATCTCTATGTTTATATTTAGACACCTTGGGCTGTCGACTGAATATTCCTCTGTGATGGGTGGGCTGCGAGTAACACTTTACATAAAAGCCCTGAGACTCAAGTGACTGGCATGTTGTTGCACAAGAACCATTTTTAATAATCAAATTCCCCTGTGGCTTGAGAAAGAAATATGTTTGCGTGCATGTGTGCGCGTCTGTGTGTGCGCCCGTGTGTCTGTTCGTTCCTGTTCTCATTAGGATCTAGAGTACAGGGCGCTGCTTCAATGTTGTTTCCTGTATAGCCCATTACTGCTACCTGCCCCGGGGTTGGAAGTTGAAGCCTGAGACAAACAGCGAGCCGTGTGCAGTAAAATGCACCCGGGAGATTAGCGTGGCGAGGAAATCGGGGTGTGTGTAAGAGGGGTGAACTTAAGGTTGAGTCAACCTGAGGCCACAATGGGCTGTTGTGGAGAGACAATTTCCAGCAAGGCTTTTAGCGTGGAGGGGTGGTGACAAGTGAGAGGCAGAGAGAGGGATCATTTTGTGTAATTTAGTTGAGAAAATAGAAAGATACATTATTAAAAGTCATAAGATTGAGCAAAGCACAAAAAAGTCACCTTGAAAAAGGGCCACGCAATGCAAACAATATAAAAAACTGCACACACAACATTTCCTTTAATAAGGTCAGTAACTTTAGAGCCTGTTCAAATCCATGTGAAGTGAATGTTCCAGCCACAAAGTTTCACTTTCGAGTCACACAGGCAGTGTTAGTATGGTTAGCTGAAGCTAGCTAGCAATCAAAAAGCTGCATTTGTTTTTTAAACAGCTTAATGACGGTTACATTAAATTCTAATGCCAACGTTACATCAAGTAGACAAGTCGACATAAAAGTTGCCGTTTGTTGGTCATTGCAAGTCTTAAAACTTCAAAGTTTGAAAACGTATCACAAAAACTATGAAGTATTATGCTACATATCTTAGGCTATAACGACATGCTTAAGCAGGCATTGATGCCACACTCATCACTTCCAGTCAGAGCACCTAACATGCATGTTTTTGGACCAAGAAAGTTTTTTTGGGTAATTTTCCCTCAACAGAGGATCTTTAGTCAAAGAATCGAGGTGTGATTGAAGTGCAGACGCAGCTTGTGTTTTTGTACATAGTCGCCGTTTTCAGCGGCTCAAACGTAATTTGACAAGCTAACATAATTTTAAAGATCAGGATTGTTTTTACTACTGGTCTGAAAATTCTTTGCATTCACTGCCTAAAGTTTAGAACCCGTGGACATCACCAACCACTGCATGTCTTCCCTTGAGACACTGCCAGACCTTTACTGCAGCCACCTTCAGCTGGCTAACTTAGCCATCAAAGAATATCCTTTTCTTTGTCTTTTGGTTTTGTATCTTGTATCTGACTGGATGCAAAAAGCCATCCAGTCGGTTTAGTAGCATTTGAATAAATCTGAGAACTACTTCTATTAGCAGTCATATCATCAGTATTATTATCAGGATATCCAAAAAACTCACTGAAAAGCCTTCAGTTAATCCAAAACGCTGCAGCAAGAGTCCTGACAGGGACTAGAAAGAGAGAGCAGATTTCTCCTGTTTTGGCTTCCCTTCATTGGCTTCCTGTTAAATCCAGAATTGAATTCAAAATCCTGCTCCTCACATACAAGGTCTTAAATAATCAGGCCCCATCTTATCTTAATGACCTTGTAGTACCATATCACCCTATTAGAGCACTTCGCACTCGCTCTGCAGGCCTACTTGTTGTTCCTAGAGTATTTAAAAGTAGAATGGGAGGGAGAGCCTTCAGTTTTCAGGCCCCTCTTCTGTGGAACCAGCTTCCAGTTTGGATTCGGGAGACAGACACTATCTCTGCTTTTAAGATTAGGCTTAAAACTTTCCTTTGTGCTAAAGCATATAGTTAGGGCTGGACCAGGTGACCCTGAATCCTCCCTTAGTTATGCTGCAATAGACGTAGGCTGCCGGGGGATTCCCATGATGCATTGAGTTTTTCCTTTCCAGTCACCTTTCTCACTCACTATGTATTAATAGACCTCTCTGCATTGAATCATATCTGTTATTAACCTCTGTCTCTCTTCCACAGCATGTCTTTTATCCTGTCTTCCTTCTCTCACCCCAACCGGTCGCAGCAGATGGCCCCGCCCGTCCCTGAGCCTGGTTCTGCCGGAGGTTTCTTCCTGTTAAAAGGGAGTTTTTCCTTCCCACTGTTGCCAAAGTGCTTGCTCATAGGGGGTCATATGATTGTTGGGTTTTTCTCTGTATCTATGAAGCGCCTTGAGGCGACTTTTGTTGTGATTTGGCGCTATATAAATAAAATTGAATTGAATTGAATTGAATCAGTAAGCACTAGTGACCTGGCACCAGGCCTTTTGGTTGTTATGTATCACATTGCCTCTAAAAACTGGAAACCGTGTATAAAAATGGCTGAAATTCCTAAATAGTTACAGCAATACTATTATAAAAGCCCCTTGAATAAAAACTACAAGTGTGCACTTCAATCAAATCTTGATTGGTTGATTTAAAAATAACCATTGCAGTGTACAGATGCAAAATTACGTAATATGTATACATATATGTCATTTTCCAAATGTTCTAGCTGAACACATGCTAGGAGAGGTGGAGCATGCAATGCTAAAATGAAGAATTTCCAAAGCACGAGGTATTTGGCAGGTTTTGCTGCAGTACCTGGATGCAGTGAGATACGCCGGATTACAGATGTGCCTCTTAACTGCCTGTGCTGGCTGCAGAAAAGTTCCTAATCACACTGTGTGATTATGGATGAAAAATTCTGTCTGGGTTAGCTAGCTACCGAGACTCATGCTAATGCTGGATAAGCATGAGTCTCGTTAGCCTGCTACTGAGACTCATGCTAATGCTGAATTAGCACAATACACAGACAGTACACCGCGTACCCATAGACGGGACCAAAAGTTAAAGGACAGGAAAGTTAAATGCAGAGGTGGAAACGGGCAGGTGTAGTAAAACTTAAAGTTGTGCTTTAAATGCTGCTCGTACTTTTTACCATGACTTATCTGAGCAGCGATGAAATCTAAACCAACATGAGACATTTTGCGAGAAGAGATGGTTAATATAGAAAGACAGCATGTGTCTGTTCTGACTCAGTGCTCTGTACACAGTCCGATCTGCCCCATATTCCCCTTCTTCAGTCACGGGCAGTACTTTCCCTCCACATTAATATCAAAAGGCTAGTCCGTTAGCATTGCGTGACTCAGCTCATACTATGCCTGTGTTGTGCCAGTTGCAATTTAGCAGGTGTTTGGTGGGGATGGCTCACACTGATACTGTCAGTCACCATGTTTTCCAATTACCATAGCCTGCACACCAACATGATTGCTTGATTGGCAGCGTTATTTCCGTGGCAATTATTACGATTTTGATTATGTCAATCATTTCACTCTCTGCTCCACGTGGCATCGACTCGCAGCAGCTCACATTGCTCCCTTCTTCGTTCCCCCTCATGTGTCTGATGGCTGAGGTATATTCTCTCTTTTTACAGTAGAAAAACTTTTTAAAAATTCATGCTCTGCCCGCCTCTAGCACTATTACCTTTGAGCTTGGTAGCTCATTCTAAATTACTAACGGCCTGTATATGGTCCCCATAATGATCATTTTCACTCTGTGTCAGTAATAATTGCGAGGTTAGTTCTATTTTAGTGCAAGCTCAGGGCTTCTAGTTTTATCTTGCTACTTCTTGTATTATTCATGTCATCGCTGTGTCTTTGACTTTTCCTACAGCGCCCTCCATTTAAACTGCAATTACTACTATTACCTCTTCGACACTCCTCCAGAAAAAAAGGAGGGGGAAAAAAAGCTATTTTCTTCATTACCGTCGTCATCACTGCCACCACCATCATCATCTATTTACTACATGATTCAATTAGTGAGCCATCAGATAAAAGGTCACAACCGTAATCAGTCCTTTAAGAACATGTTTTTCTCTGAACGCCTTCCACTGGGCCCTGGCTTTACATCCAAGGATGGCTAATGACCTCGCCTTCCCATTTTGTGACTGCGACTCGAATACATGCATTTTTTTTAACTAATGCAGTATCCACAGCAACAAATGTCTTTGGCTGTGAGGCCTTAATAGTTGGTACAGAATCAGCAGAAATGCAGATATTGGCCAGGCTTCACTCCCGCACTCTTCATGTGATGCTTTATTTATTAAAACCTTCCTTCCTGATTTAATTCTTTCTCATAAATTTTGCAAAGGGATTGAACTGATTGAAGCTTAATATGCAATATTCCAGCTCATGTCAGTGCTCTATGCTAAGGTGAATGTAGGGTGGACATGTGACTCAATGACGGCTGTTTACCGTCCGGTGTGTACTCTACCTGCAATTTAGGCACACCTAAATAACTGCATGCCACATTTTTCTTATCCTTTATGAATGATCAGACTCCTTGATCAGAGTGCAACAAGAACTATTGAATGAATTATCTCTGTATCTATGAAGCGCCTTGAGGCGACTTTTGTTGTGATTTGGCACTATATAAATAAAATTGAATTGAATTGAATTGAATTTTGTTGCTTTGTTCAGGTATCCGTGTTCCCAGTGATGCATATGAACCTTTAAGTTTTTACTGTTAAATGGACTGCCATGAAATTTTGACGTTCCCCAGAGGTTGAACCCTAATAACTTTGATGAGCTATTAGAAGCTCTCAGACTTAATTTCTCCCATCTACTGATGGAGATCCCATCCCCTTTTTTTGTTGTTGTTGGAACTGAGAAATTCTTGGAATGACCGTTATTATTTTTTAGTACCTACCTCAGGGTAAAAACATTTTCCAGTCGTTGAGGAACCTTTGAGTGATAAATGTACGTTGGTCGGTCCAGGCACGCTTGCGTGCATTGACTACATCTCTGTAGTTATTAACTAGCTATTAAAGTCAACCTCAAAAATTCCTAAAACATGAAACTGACTCATATACGAATTACCAACCTGCTATTTCTATGTCCCTTCCATATTGGTGGCAATGGCAGTTTTATTTGTAAAGCACATTTCATTACACAATAAAGATAAAAACATGAAAACCTATTTAGGTCTAGTATTGTTTAAGGTCATAAAAACAAAAACTTTACAAACTGGTTAATTTAACATACACACACAAACACACACACAGTGTATTATCAAGTGTTATTAAGAAATTCTGTAAGTTTGTTTTTGACTCATTTCTAATTGATCCTGGGTCAGCGGCAGCTCGTTCGAAAGAACAGGACCACAGTAGCTGAAACTCTTGGTGACTGGAAAAGAAAAAATAATCCTTTGAAGGCAGTGGCAGGTTGGGAGCACCTGGAATTTTCCAAGTGGTCAGATAAAGTTTAACAAGGTACCTGACGTAACGACTGGAAGAGAATTTTTTTTTATTAAAAAGGGCGGGGCTAAATGCTGAAAGTTAACTAAAAGGTGCGGGGTCACTCATAAATATTAGCAAAAAAAGAGAAACAAATACCTATTTGTATTGTCCTTCAATTTTGATTGATTTGTTAATTTGTTAATATACATTTACTTGGTGCTTGAATGTAAAAAGATTCAGTTGAAATTTTGAGCTCACTCTGTATCTCATTCTCTGTTAGGAAGGTTTTGTGTGTGTAGCTTTGCACATCTGTATGTGCCGTGAATGTATTCCCACTAGGTTTTCAGCAGGCTAACCATGCGGGCAAGAAATATACCTTGAAAACTCACAGATCAGGTATGCTGATAAATAATTAAAGGTGAATAAGGTGTCACTACAGCTTCTATAGTTATGTATTACGTCTTTTCTTAGACCAGGGGTGGGGAACTCCAGGCCTCAAAGGCCGGTGTCCTGCAGGTTTTAGATATCACCCTGGGTCACCACACCTGAATCTAATGATTAGTTCATTTCCAGGCCTCTGGAGAACTTCAAGACATGTTGAGGAGGTCATTTAGCCATTTAAATCAGCTGTGTTGGATCAAGGACACATCTAAAACCTGCAGGTCACCGGCCCTCGAGGCCTGGAGTTCCCCACCCCCGTCTTGGACAGATATCCATGCTTCAAACATTCATGCTCCATGCAGGATGAATTAACAAGGTCCTCTAACATCTTTTGAATGTGTCCAGTCACTCAGCCACATTATCAGTCAGTTTGTGGATTCAAACTGACGACCTTTAAGTCACAAGCCTTTTTCTACAAGCTTCAATAAAAAGAATGCCAGATACACTTCTAATCAAAGTGATGCATTTGACTCCAAGACAATTTCACACTTTGGTTATTTAAGACAGAACCTAAGGTAAAGTTCATTTTATGTTATAGGGCTGAGGCTAATCAGCCTGATATACTTATTTGAAGTGTAATCCAACTGACACACTCTCCAGCAGTGACCTATATCTGAATGAAAGCTGACAGACTGCTTCCTCGCTCGCACCCGCATGGACACACACACACACACACATGCATAATCACCTTAAACATCAACATCTTAACTTTTCTGAGCTCACAGGCTGTAGTACGACTGTCTGATCAAAGCAAACTAGCAAACTTCAGTGTGTGTGTGCGTGTGAGAGTCCATCTCAGTAGCTGCTCTGTCAGCATACTCCCAGTCCAAGAGGGGATGGGGTGGGTGTAGGGGGGCACACAGCATGGCTAAAGAACTCATCAACAACCCCAGGCGCTGTGCTTGGTGTGTGGGATGATGCGCTGCAGACTCAGCCTCTCAGCCCAGAAACCCCCCCACCCAGTGCACACACAAACACATCATCTTCATCATGGACCCGTCTGTACACACATTAACATGCTTACTGTCTGCATTCATTCGGCAAATGTGCTTGTTCCCCACGAGGACGGGCATTTTTTAATGGGGGTTAAGAATCTGGAGTGCAGGAGCTTGTTATGAGAAACTAGAATTTGATTTGCTGTGAATGCAAAGCACACAGCGAAAAAGCTCTTGGGGTATTTAGTCTCTGGCTATAGGCTTAATGAGCTTGTGTGTGCATGCAGTATGTGCCGCGTTACAGTTGTGTGTGCAGTGCACGTGTGCACGTCACTGTTTGTGCAAGTGCAAATGCCTGTTTGTTTTGCAGCTGTCAAAGGCTGGAGCTCTCTCCAAGTGTAATACACTTATGTGATGGCTAGTGGCTGGAGGCGGACGGTCTAATTCACTCTCGGAGGCTAATTCCATGCTAACAAGTCAGTGATGCCACATGCTTGTCCTTGCCCACAGCCCAGTGGGCCAGTCTCAAAGCAAACCAATTAGCCATCCTCACTCAGGCTCTGTCAACCCCCCCGCCTTGAAAAATCATTCTAAACTCCCCCCCTCCCTCCACTCCTCTCTTGGAGGCTTTTGAATGAAGTAGGTCCGCGAGGAGAGTAAAGGGTCTGTGCATTAATAAGCCTGTATCGCTGGCATGAAAGACGCCTAGCAAGAAACATCAAATACACAAGCCTAAGCTGCCTTGCCAATTAGCTAAAATAGCTATTTAGTGACAAATCGTCTAACCGGCGCATGAAACCACGGCTAATGTACAAGTGAGGAGATGAATACAGTTTTAATGGACGCATTAGCACGCCGAGGGATTCTTTGTGAAAACTTGCTCCGCTCTATCACTGCGAGTTTGAGGAAAGCAAGAAACATGACGGTGTCAGGGCTCGCTAAGTGGACTGGCTTGACACTGTGCTGTATTGCTGCAGTTCCACTGTGGGAGTAGCTAATTGGATGGTAATTAATGGAATGGAGGCCGATAAATACCTTTGTGAGCAGGCTTGTCAAGGACAAGGAGGTGACGGGAGGAAGAGAGGGAGAGACGAAGAGAAAGCTACAGGACAGGCACCTTTTCTTCATCATGACAGCTAATCCTCATCCCTTCATCCCTCTCCTCGCTTCCTAAATGAAACTACCCCTCCCTCATCACTCCTCCTCTTTTACTCTGCTCTCTTCCTCCCCCTTATCAGGCCCCCCTGCTTATTCTCCCTTGCCCCAACTTCAGTTGTTTCCATGGAAACGCTGAATAAAAAGAGTTACTTCTAGATTAAATCAAAGATTTCGAGGTGGCGAAAATATTACAAGCTTTTGAGTCGTTTTCCTCGAGTTCAGGATGATACTCTATTTTCTCCTTCCAGATACGGCATGCGTGCCCCTGCCTTCGCAGTGAGGAAAAAAAGGCCGAGCTGCACAGCTTATTCGCTCACTGATGCAAACTCTACACTCGTGTGTCTCTGTGGGACCAATGAATAGCTTGTGAGTTGACAGTTTCGCTTTCTTCCTGGGCTTTTTTTTTTCTTCTCCTCTCTTTTCTGTGTTTCAAGGCTTTGTAGGTGTCCCGCAAATCTGTTTAACCAGTCTGTCAGCTGCCATCGAGGTGGTCCAGAGGAGAAATTTCATGCATAATTGAGTGCGTAGGCTGGAAAACGAACAAATCCTGCGATGTTTCTGTAGGACACTACAGATTAATAAGGTTGCTCTGTCTCTAAACACACAATAGGTTACTGTGACATGATGCAGGTTACCTTGACAATAGACTGTGTTGTTTTTAACTGTCGTCTCTTTTATCCTGATCCCCATTGTGTGAATGGAAGCTTTGGCTTGCTTAGCTTAAATAAACAGTGGCCTTTTTTGCATTGGTGGTGATCTTAACAGCACAGGTAGAGGTCTCTGCAGAACACGTGGTTGGGTTTGGGTTAAGGATCAGGGACATATAGGGCAATATAAGTAATTCCTTGCAGTGTAATGGTTTAGGCATTCCCGGTTAGGTTAAGGAATGCCTGCGCTGTGTCCTACATACAGTGCAAATCACAGCCTTTGTATTACAGGATAATTTGTGTCTCGTTTCCTGTAAAATACATGAAATTATGCAATACTTAAAATACTTATTCATCTACTACCTAAGATTACTTGTTCATTACTTAAATTTCCTTAAAATATAAATATTTCTTTGTTTTGTACAAAAATCTGACCTGTTATCCTCTTCTAGTGTACCTACCTTTAAGTATTTCTAGTTAAATGTAATTACGTTGTATTTTTAAATAAAATCCTTTGAAATTCCATTTAGTTACAGTGGAATTATGTCCTTAATTTCAGGCTGTATTAGAAAGCGTTACTGTTACGTGTTACAATTATGTGATCCTTAAGTAAATGCAAAAGAGGTAACTGTGGTAGGATTTTTGTCTAATGTCCCACATTAAACAAGTGTGATATATACATGCTGATACGGAATAAAGGTTCGAAACATTCAAATGGCACATTACAGCCTACAGGAAGCAAACCAATACAAAAAGACGCATAAGTACAGGTACTTATTTTTTTGCATACACATATTTTCTTTTAAGGTTACATGCATAGAGATTACAAAATAAACAAACTTAATAGCTGGGTTATACATTCAATGTTCTGAGTGTGCTCAGCTCTGAAAGACATGGAACAATAATTATCTTTTCCTCAACATGAAATGGGTTTTCCCATTAGTATATTCGTAAGGCCTGTGCTGTAGCTATTAAGTCAGAGCAGAGAAAAGTCTGAAGTGCAACTGACGCTTTCTTTACCACAGTTGGATTGGGAACTCTCTGCCATTTATTTCACCTAAACTGAACCCTAGCTTGTATGTTACTCTTCATAATTTTTTACAAACCTAAATGCAGTTCAAACGAGCTACTACCACAAGGGATGCTTGAAAAAGGTTTATTAAGAACGGAGCCGTCTTCTTTTAGTTGCTCAAATGATATCAATCCACTTAAGTTCCCCACTTACATGATTCTTTCATGTGCACATGCTCTCGGAGTCTGAAGTCTGAAGCCATTTTCTTTCCAAGTTGCACCAACACCACTATCAGCTTTACTGACAGTGTCACACAGTGTGCGGTATTGCTAGCTGATAGTGCTTTGCTAGCACAGGGGCAGCCTGGTGGAAACACAGTAGCTTGTACTGCTGTTATTATTTTACTTTTCTACTTTTTTCACAATCATATTTCAGATTTTTTTTTTCCTGAATATTCAAATAAATAATACGATTTTGAATAATTGCTGACAGTCTTTAAAGAAGGATCATGCATACCATACACTCCCTAGCTCACAGCCCCAACAGTCCACATGACCTTCAAAAAAAAAAAAAAGACATGGCCATTTTCTTCTATTGTGCCAGTGGCCGGAGTATTTTTGTTGCAACAATTTTTCATGATCAAGCAAAGAGACTTTGAGTGCCCATAAACGTGTTTCCATTCTGATGTTCCTTTCTTAGACTAACACTGGTAGATACTATCAACTACATGTCAGAAACTCACAAGGTTCTTGAGACCCAAGACCTCCTTTGCCCAAAGATACCTGAACATGTGGCCTGGAGGAGGCTCTGGACCCAGGATTGAACTTGGAGCTGGAAATCAATTCAATTCAATTCAGTTTTATTTATACAGCACCAAATCACAACAACAGTCACCTCAAGGCGCTTTATATTGTAAGGTAGACCCTACACTAATACATACAAAGAAAAACCCAACAATCATATGACCCCCTATGAGCAAGCACTTGGCGACAGTGGGAAGGATAAACTCCCTTTTAACAGGAAGAAACCTCCGACAGAACCAGGCTCAGGGAGGGGCGGGGCCATCTGTGGCGACCGGTTAGGGTGAGAGAAGGAAGACAGGATAAAGACAATCTGTGGAAGAAAACCACAAGCTTTCTGACTCAGTCTCACGTACGTCCCCTGAACAATCCCAGCCCATTCTTCTTTGCTGACTCTCAAGCTCCTCCAGATTTCATGGTTTTCTGTCATGGACCTTGGTCCTCAGTTCACCTTTGAGGATTTCAATGGGACTCAATTCAGAGGTTTATACCGACCAATCAGGAACAGTCACTTTGGTCTTTGGAGGCATGTTTTGGGTTATTGTTGCGTTGGAAGATAAAGCGCCCAGTTTTGCTACTAACTGCTTAAGTGAGGTTTTCTTTCAAAATCTTCACATATTCATCATTCTTTGTGATTCCTTCCACCATGACGGGATTCCCATGTTGCTCCCACCATCCTGTTTCACTTTGGGGACGGTCTTCTTTCTTTCTCTAAAAATAAGAAGAGTCTCTGTTTACAAAGAGTTTTGTCTCATCTGACCTAAGGAAACACTTCCAGTGTGCAGAATCTTCCTCCAGGTCGTCCTTAACATACTTGAGTCTTACTTGAAACTGTCTCTTCTGCAGAAGTGGAGTTTCTCTGGGTCTGCAGTCTCGCAGTCCATTCCCGTGCAGGGTCCTAGGGTGACTGTCTTCTTTGAGACTACAATTCTTAGTCATTCGCTTGTGTCTTGACTGTTGTCTTTGAGTCCTTGATATCTTTCACTTCCTGCCTCTGCCAGTCCTTCTCTGCACTGTGCAGCTTTCAGCGCGTTTCCTGATGACACTTCTCCCTCCAGTTCTTTGTATATCCATCTCCTGCTTTGTGAGTTAACATCATTGCACAGTAGAGGCTTGTGCTATGGCTTAATAAAAAGGTCAGTTTTTAGGTCAGAGAGCTAATAACATTGACGCTGATCATTTTTATTTTTCTGAAATAATTCCATTAATATGTGCAAATAGAAATATTTATACCTTCTACAGACAAGTAGTTTGTTTTGAAAAGCTATGTTAAAAAGCTGTCTTTAAATATCCCACCTATTGACAGTTGCCATAGTAACATGCCGTGGCAGATCAGTATTTATCCATATCCACAGCTGACCATCCGTATAGCAACTATATGTCATCTCTTCATCACTTTTGCTCGGAGAGGACGAGTGACAAGAGATCCACAGTGACACTGGTAGCACAGAAAGCTTTTAACAGAAGCCGCCTGAGTGTGTCCCTCCTTCACACATGGCTGAGTCCTGAAGGAGACGAGGCTGCGCGTCACCTGAGCGGGGGCAGGCACGTTCACATGTACAAGGACACACATTTGCAGACACACTCACACACACACACAAGAATGTGGGGAATTAATGACAGAAGAGAGCTCGGGGTTTGGACATCTTAACAGCAGAGAGAGAACTCCATCAGTCCACAAGAGGACATGTGGTGAAAAAGCAGTCGTCTTTACTCTCAGTACAAAGTTGTCTGGCTGCTCTGTTGCAGTTTCTTCTCCCACAACTGGAAGTTTAAGGCATGCTCATTTTTTTCCATCGGACTGTATCTCCCTCCAAGTGGAGAACTCACAGCCATGTGAAAGATTTTCAGTAAGGGTGCCATTAAATGCTGCAGGACTTATGCATTTTTTAATGCATACATTTTTTATGCATGTTAACCGACTTGTATAACTTACATCCTCCTCTTTTTGTGGCTCTGATGTACTTTAGTCTCTGAGAGCAATAGCATGCTTCAGGGAGAACGGTTTTTGCAGACTGGGTTACATTATTCTGCATGTGTCTCACCCCCACCCAGCCACCCACCCACCCATACAGTACAGTGGTGCAGAGCTACCACCCAGCAGAGAATGATTTATGAGGTACACACTCGCCAAATTACACCTAATGAATTGTATTGCTCCTGACTGAATTTAACACCCCCCCTTTATTTTACGGCCTTTGTTTAACACGGGTTAACTGCCACAAGAAAAGCAATCGATGCTGAAATGGTTAATGAGAGAATATGAAAGATTGATTTGCTCTTGTCCTAAGTGGGATTTATGGTGTGTGTTCTCACGCTAGGCCTGAGGATTAAGCCCACGAGGTCTGGGTTCATGTTACTGTATCCACATGTTCGGCCTGTAGCCCAGGAGAACCAGTGGATGCAAACACATCTGTCTGCACCTTGACCTCCTCCCTGCAACTGACTGAGGTAGAGAGAGGGAGGGATGACTTTAACGCACACCTGCGTCAAACTTGAGGAATTCAGCCGCACCGGAGGCCGGCGTTTTGTAAAATATCCTGGCGCTCTTGTTAACGTGTCAACGTGCTTTTTAAAGGGCTCTGCAAACAGCCCACCTGGGACTCGTGGGAAAGGGAAGGGCGAAATGGGAGGGGAGTGTACAAAACAGAACGCGGCCCGTCGTTATTTTCACAAGTCTTTACGACTCAATTTAGCGGGTGGGGAAATAAAACAAGCAGGGTGTCGGAGCTCCGGGAAGGGGAGGAGGGGGAGCTGAGATGAGTTAGTGGGTGCTCCCCGAGCTGTCAGAGAGCTCGCTGTATCGGCGAGGGGGTTGGTGGGGATCAGAGGGAGGGATGGGGGAGAGATGAGGGAGGGGTGGGGGGAAGAGCCGTCCTAATCAAGCAAGTTTATTCAGATCAACGTCAGTCTTTAGCTTCGCTTCACATCTCAGCAAGTTGAAGCCTGAGCGGTTAGCTGAGGAAACCAGGGATTCGTTTCAAAGAAGCGAAGGCTTCGCTTAGCTTCAGAGTTATTTAGCATGAATTCTGCATGGAAAATTAGCATATTTTGTGGCTTTTCCTCCTCTTTTTCATCAAATTCTCCATGGTTTTCATTCCCTAGTAGAATAAGACGGGCTGTGGACCTTCAAACATAATGAATGACGTATATATTTTCTTTTCTTTAGCTTTTTACTTTCTTTGCAGTATGCTGTTAATATTGCCCTCTGATAGTGACTGTTTCCCACAAGCTATGATAGTGCCATGTGTTAATGGCGCTGTCTGCCCCTCAGAAAGGCCTCGTCTTCTTTCATTCACCTATCTTCTTTTTTTTCCCACCGCTGTTATTTCAGACCAATTGGGAGCGCGCGCGCGCGCGCACACACACACACGGACAGGAGGAGAGTGTCGGTAATTAAAATTCTGTTCAGCATGACAACGCTGTTTCATGCCTCATTTTCCCCCTCCCCACACGTGGGATGAATACCGGATAAGCGCCGAGACTGTTTTTAATAGGTAAATACACACTGCTGGTATGCGCTTATACCGCGTGCGGCGCTACCTCGAGCGCACAGGTGGAGAACAGACGCGAACCGCGCGAGCTTATTATCAGCGGCACCAGCGCGCGCGCCGTTCGGTAATGGCAGAGGCTGTTGTATTTAAAGTGTGCTTAAAAAAGATGAAAAAGGAAAAAAACAACAACAGTGGCTGTAGCTTTTGAGTGCAGTGTGTTCCTCACTGACAGCTCGTATATGTTTGTGTGTGTGTAGGTGTGACACCAGCATGCACAGTTGCATGCTTGCATGTGCTGATTCTGTGATGTTTACTCATTGAATGGAGGGGGGGGGGACACAAAGCCTCCTGGGATCCCATCCACAGGGCTTGTCAACTACTGTCACTCAGCCATCACAACGGTGCCCCCCCCCCATGCAAAACAGAGACAGGCAGCCACAGCAGCTTGATCCAAAGGGACCATCGCTCCACCAGTGTTTAACCTCTGCTACAGCTTCTCTCTGTCTCACTTGCTTTCCTTTGCTTGTACTATCTCCCCCTCCACCTCCTCGTCATCCTCTCCTTCATCAAAGCATTTCTGGCTATTTTGTTTCCCAGCTCTACAGAGAGTTATTGCTCATGACAACGATCACGGTCGTTTATTTTCTCTCCGCAGCCCAGCCTCTGTATGCATGCCGGGCTAGTATTACCCTATGATATTCAAGCGCTCTCTATTAAATATGCATGAACCCTGGAGATGAAAATTAATTTTGGGAATGTTCTCTGCCTCTTTCTCCCCTCGCTCTCTCTTTGAATGTTCAAATATGCCTTCATCTGCCTTTGTGTCAAGCCGTGAATTCATTATTTCATTTGCCGGTGACAGTTCGTAACTTAACGCAACGTGCTGGAGCGGGGGTGAAGCGGCGTCGCGATATTGATCTTGTTAAAGTGAGGCGGGGGGAGACGTAAAAAAACAAAACAAAACAAAAAAATCCCCCAGCTTTGGCCAAAAACACACGTACCAAGAAGGGAGTTTTCTCAGATTGGCCAAGTTTTGGAAAAGTTTGCCCCGAGCTCTTATCACTCATGAATATTAAGGGCCATAAAATGGGAAAATATTACACTGAATTATGCATGTATGAAGTAATGGAAATCTGCAGTAGGACACTGCAGTTTTGTGCTGTCTGTTTTTTTTATTTTTTTTAAACATGATCATCTCTGCAAACCGCCCCTCGTTTCTGCTTGTGATGCGCTCTCTCGTCCTCCAGACTCCAGCATGTATGTGGGTGCTGATGCGCTGGTGTCTGTTCTGCTGCACGGTAAATTACAGTATTCCTCGGTAAAGAGTGCGCACAACAGTGAGAACATCAAAAGCGTTGCAGACACAAACAGCCTGGTTGAGCAGGCTGTGTAGGAGGTGAAGCCAACACAAGTTGAAGGATAAAACAAGAACCGCTTTAAGAAACAGTACACAGCAGTGAAAAGGAAGTCTGGGCTTTCTTATGGAAGATGCTGCAGTGTTTACTGATGTGCTGCTGTAGTGAGATCATCTTGATATTTTATTCTGGTATTAGTCGAGGAAAACTACGCTCTCGTTTTTGTGACAGTATGAAAAGAAAATGGCTTCACTCAGTCAAAAAATAGATAATTTAGGCTGCGTGAAACCAGGAGCTACGTTTTGATTTGTTGTTGAGGGTACTGTTACAGTTTTATTTGTGAAGGGTTAATGCATATGAGCCAGCAGCTGATTAGCCTAGCTTGGATTTGTCTAAAAAAGCTAGCAGCCTTTAAAAGTTTTTTTTTTTTTAAAAAGAGAAAGAGATGTTAAATTTTGCTGATTTTATAAATATATATATATATATAAAGTAGCTCTGATTTTGTCCTGTTGTGTAAAAGCAGCATCATTCTACCTATTTTTGTTAATGAAAAACCATCTTTTTGCTAACGCAGTTAGCATTTAGCATGATTGCGTTTGCATAGAGCTAACGGAAACATAAGGAAGCAGCTTTTTATGCCTTTGTTTTTTGAGTTTAAGTTCTGTCTGCCAGGCGTTAGCTTAATTTTAAGCCTTTGTTAAGTACTGAGGGAAATATTTGGACTTTTAACTGCTAAATTCTCAAATTTTCCAATTAGCTACATGCTAAAGTTGTCTACCAGATGTCTGATTTTGGGTATGGAGTGCACAGTGGGTTTTAAGAGCCTTATCACTGACCTATGAAAGCAGTTAGAAGATACTTCAAAAATATATTTTAACAGGGAGTTCTTCCTCCCCACCATCACCAACTGTTTTGCACATATTATATTTATTGTAGGCACTGCAATATATATATATATATATATATATATATATATATATATATATATATATATATCGTAATTATTTGATTTTTGGGACTTGTGTACAGTGTCATTATTTCTTAGAAATGAGCACTAGGCATTATTGTATTTTAGTGTGACCCAGTGTGATATCAGGAAGTTTATGTTGCCTGAAAGAGCTGCCCATTCAGCAGACTGGGAAGCTTTGGGCTGCTCCACATCAGCCCCCTTTTGGCCTGTGTTCACTCACCCCAAGTCCATCTGCATAACTGCATCTTTCATGAGCTCTGGTCAATGCCTAATCCATACTGTATGGGAGTGTGTGTGTGTGTGTTCAGGTGAACGCCTGCACGTTCTCTCCTGGTCACGCGCTACATATTTTGTCTCGCTGTGACCCATAAAGCGAAGACTCACATGCGCTACATGGACAGACACAAAACCATTAATGCGGGACAGAACTGTGCAGTCTATCATAGAGTAATCGCTCAGGTCAGCAAATAATGATCTCTCAATCGCTTAGCTGCGAATTAGCACTCTCACCTGTGTCTCTTCATCACCTTCATGGCTCCTGCTAGTGGCACCTTGTTTAAACCCAGTCAGTATCAGCAAAGAGAAATGCGGATGCCGGCAGCAGGTGGAAGACCCCTGTAGTTCTTATCAGGTAAAGTGGTTTTTGATTAGTGTTAATGGCCGGGACTAAATAGCGTTCAGCTTTTCCAGCAGCTATGCTTGTTATTCGCGTAAATGTGTGTGCGTGTTGTGTGTCTGTGTGTTGTAGCTCAGCTCAAGGACATGCTGGCAGTTCATCAGGTTGACAAAGCTATATCTGCTCTGCATCGACGAACAGGTTTTATGTCTGTGCCTGAACCCTAAACTTACACCATCAGGTTGCTTCTAGCTATTTTGAGAATGCTGCTGGATAGTGTTCTGGACTGCAAAGCATCTCCCCGCCGCAGCAGTGTCAGTGTGTCAGCACCGCCTCAATAAGAATGAGGCTTTTCTCGTTGTGCACGCTCCAGAGCCACGATCCACTCGTGGCCTAGAAAGACAGGCTTGCAGCACCCGCCCTCCAAAACGCTCGGCATCTGGTGCAACAGACAGCCTTGCATGTTAATGCCGAGTTAATATTATTCTTATGAACTGCGAGTGACTTCGCATGTTAGTGAGCGCTCTCTCTCAAATTTATGTCACTTCCATTAATGCCGCCGTCTATTTCACGTCACGAGCACGTCTGGGCCCAGGCACACCCCACACACACCCACAGTACAACCTCGTGCACTCAACTCAACGCTGGATATACACGGTTGTATCCAGTGCACGCCTTTTTCTCCACAGAAGCAACAGAGAAGAAGAAAATGAATGTCCTGACTCATTTATCACATAGCCCCAAAAGTACAGATGAATCCAGTGATGAAAATCTGTCCTGAGAAATGTCAGGAAGATATTAACTCCAATACATCAAAGAGGAGCTGCGGTCTCTGAGCTGACTGCCAGCCGATGCTCCCAGCCTTTTTGGTTAAATAGAGGGGGGGGGGGGGGGGCACCACACACCAGCGGCGATGTAATTTTTGCCATCTCTGACCGTTTGTCACACAGAAACGAGTAAATAAAGACACAAGTCACTTCCGTCCACAGATTAACATCCGAAATGATGCAGAGCGAATTTCATTAGTGCGCAAATGCCATTCTTTAGATCTGTCTGATCTCAATGAAGTGTGAGAGAGTGAGGGGAAAGAAAAGAGGGGGGGAATTGCCTTTTCATGTAGATTTCACTAATCGCTTCCCTAACAAAATACGGCAGACTTGTACTAATAAGTAAGTTAAGGCTCAGTGGACAGATAGAGTGAAACACGGCACAGAGGCTAATGGAACTGAGAGCTTTCCATGCCTCCATGGGTGTCTTAATTGTCAAAAAGAGGAGATTCTCAGATGAGCATTTCAGCCCTCGCCCGCTGGATTGTGGGAAGCCTAAATTGGAGTGCGACTCACTGGACTTGTTTTAAGGCAGAGCTTCTCTGGTGTGTGCGAGGCGGATCAAATCCCTTATCCTATGTCTGGAAACGGTTCCTGTGATTCACTCCTGTTTATTTTGCAGCCAGCGCCAGCACAGTGTGAGCTTCCCATGCAGCCAATGGGGACTGCAGTAGGCTCATATCAAAAATCTATAACTTCTGCTCTTCTGTGCTTTTTCATCTCTCAGCGAATGTATTGTGAGCTCATCTATTTTTTGCATGGCTCCTCTGGTTCATAAATATTCATCCCCGCAACGTCAAATAGGTGATTTATCTGAAAGCAAAAATATGGCTTTTTCGGCACCAGCCAGCTTGGATTTATTGGCTCTTGCCGCTACTGTTACCGAGGCACCTTTATAGCAAGCTATTTTAGCATCGCACCTCTAATGCTAGTTATTACAGCAGTAGAAATTCCAACCGCTGCGGTTCATTAGTAGTGAAACCGGAGTGCAGGGGGGGACTCCATGAGAGACGGAGAATGCACTTTTAATCTAAAAAGGTCAATGTGCATGAGCTATTTTGGAGATTCACTGCGAGCTTATAATTGGAGGCCTGTCTGAAGACAACTTGGAATTAAATGAAGACAAAGTTACCGAGCGTGTGGTTGGCCTTTGATGAGAATCGGGGAGTGAGGACCCTTCATTTGCAGCCTTTAATCAGTCCAGTGAGATCAGATTCACGTGTGATTGTAGGAGAAAAGAAAGGAGGGGAGAGAAATGAAATGGTAATGAGTATTGATTACCTATGTGCATATGACCCTTTAGTCTCCTCTTGCATTCTTAAATCAACCCAAATTATTGAATTTTCTAATTTCATGCTCAGAGAGAAGTAGCCGGCAACATGAAACTGCCTCCACAATGAACCATGCGCCCATTGGGGTCTGAGCAAATTATAGTGAAGAGAAACAAGGCGTCTTTTTGTGCAGAGGCGTGGGCGTGAACCTGAATTAAACGCACCGCTTTTAAGTTATGGATGATAATTATTCTGGGAGGGTCTGTTGGGAGTAAAGGTGATTCAGGTAGCTTTTTCTTCAAATTGCATTTCATGTCACGGCACTGTCGCTAAGCGATGGCCTCAGCACAGCCATATATGTATGCAATTACTTGCCGTTAAGTTGGAGGAAAAAAGGTCAGTTTAGGCTGGAAAAAGAAGCCCAATTACATGTATACACAATTAATACACCCATGGGAAATTGAAATTTTCTTTCAAATGATAAGATTAATTCCTAATTATGGCCTCACACACACGCACACACACGTGCACACTCACACAAGGCCTCACACAGCTAATCTACTTCAGTAATAAGCTAGTGTACACTGAAATAGTGAAGAGAGAAGTGGACAGCAGCTGATGGAGGGAATCCGTGTCATAGTGGACTCAGTGAACCGGGGCACAGCGCAGGCCTGACGGTCCTCTGCTGCCACCTGCTGGCTGTAACGTATATCATGGTTGGTGCAGCACAGAGGGCTTTTAGGAGTTTCTGTTTACCTCCTCCATGCCTGCCATCCCTGCATTTACTGAAGAGAAAAAGTGCATAACAACGATTGGTCCGTCAGTGTGCCATCCCTCATGATGTCCTGTGATCAGTTACAAACCCCATGTCGATGCACGTGTGGTTAGTTGGCACCTTGCAACTGTTTTCAGTCTCTTTGAAGATGCTGTATGTATGGTGCAACCACACGTGTGTACTATCGTTTTGAATTACTTTGGCTGTTTTTGTGTCTCCCTTGTTGTGCTTCTCTTCATGCTTATATTTGCTTCTCTGTATATTATGGTGGATTTTTCCTTTTCTTCATATTTCTTTGTAGTTTGTTGTTACTTTGCATCCTTTATTGTGTTTGAACATTTTGCTTCTCTTTACAGTTTGCCTCTTTTTTATCTTGTTTTTCTATTTGTGGTGATTTTATTATGTATTGTTTGTTTATTTTGTGTAATTTAGTCTAAGGAGCTTAGAAAGAAAAGCGTCTGGACTTCTTTGAGTTGCTTGAGTTGCATCCGAGAAGCTTCTTCAGTTCTAGGGTCAAATGGTGGAGAGTCCCAGATTTAAACCCCGTGGGAGTGTCTCCCGAGAGGGACATGGACCCCCTATTGATCCTCTACCTAATCACACGCGCCAGGGTGTGAAAATGGGTGTAGGTCCATAGTGAAACCTAGCCCCACCCTATCATGTGATTTCCTGAGGTCAAATGGCCCAGGATGTGAGTGGGCATTAAGGCGACTGGGTGACTGAGAAGTGTATGCAGACATTGTGTTAATTTAGTTAGTCAATACAGTCGACACTATTGCCTCACAGGAAGGAGGTCCTGGGGCCTTTCTGTCCAGGTGCTCTGGCTTCCTCCCACAGTCCAAACACATGCAGGTAGTGGGGTGAGGGGAACTGCTTATCTAAATTGGACATAAAGGCTTAATGTGGCCGTGATGGCTTTGTGTCTCTGTGTTAGCTCAACACACTGGTGTCCTGTCCAGGGTGTGTCCTGCCTCTCACCCTTCAGCCCCTCCATGACCATGAATTGGAAAAGTAGTTTGTCATTAGGTTAACAAATATTTACACAACTAATGAATGGCTCATTAATCTGACACTCGGGGCCACGAGCCTGCTAACTGGCTTCACTAATCTTCAGGCTTCACCAAGAGTCAGTCAACTGAAAGCGATTTTGATTATACAAGCTCTAGTTAAACCCCAAAAATGTCAATTAAATGACTGGAAGAACTGTAATAATCCCAGATGAAATAAAAGGACATCGTTTGATGGAAAGTGACAATCGTGACTCAGGCACATCTCAAGTATGATTTTATTCTGTGGGTCTCATATACATCTAACTCTGTTGGTGCAATATAACAGACAGCTACTCAGTACAGCAGTGCCTACATTTTTAATATATCCACATTTACAAGCAAAATAATTTTTAAAAGATAAATATTAGTTTCCTTGTTAAAGCACAGAATGGAGTTCTCTTGGCTTGCAGCAAAACTATATTGCATCAGTCTCATATAAATATGCTTAACCTCACACTCGTTCTAAGAAGATACGCACTGGTTTGTGCTGCAGATAAAGTGCCTACTCTGCAGCTCTGCAGTCAGAGAATGTCGAAGCAACTCAAGACACAGAAAGTGCAATTTAAAAACACTAAAAAGATCCAGGGCGACGAGGACACACAGGACAGCTGTGTGTGTGTGCATTTGATAAGAGGAGGAGAGAGGCTAGACTACAGTTGGTGAGTTTTTTAAAACAAAACTGAGAGGAGCGCCACTAAAAGGAATGACAGTAACAGAACATGAACACAGCATGTGGCCAGAAAAAAAAGTGTTCATGTTGTAACAGGAGCTCATTTACAACACAAAGACTGACACCTCACAAAATTTCCATCATACACAAAGACTGAACTCAGACCGTCATACAGCGCGGGCCTTCACATGGCCACCGAAGCGTCCGAGTCTTTTGGTCGATTGTGTACGACGTGCTCGAGCTGTCCGGAGTCGGAGACGTCGTAGCTCGTCTTGTACTTAGCCAAGATCTTCATCAAAGGACGCAGCTTCAGCCACCACTGCTCCTTGGGGATCCTGTGACTGCACACAGATGAAGAAACGTCAGTGTCAGCGTTTATTTCTGCATTTCTTTCTCATTTTGGACTCCCGAGTTCTCTTTTGGACTAATCTCCCTGTGTCCCAGCGAGCTACTGTGATACATACACAAAGTCAGTCTCATCCTTGAGTTGGACCACAGGCTGGAAGACCAGAGTCCTGCGGCGCATTCCCAGCAGACAGCAGGAGTCCTCGGTGTTAGCAAACACTCGGCCTGCACACAAACACTGAATCAATCAAAGGTGCAAACACAGGAAGTCCCTGATCTTACAAACATGCATTAGGGTGGAATTAAAGCCACTGGAAACCCAAACCTACAACAGCGTTCCAGCTGTACCTTTTAGGGTCTATGCAATGCCGTTATTTTAGAACTTTTTGATCACTAGGTTTAACTTCCTACACCTCTGTGTGTCAGTGATTTAAAAGCCCACTGGTGAAAATGACTAGTGTCATTGTTTTTGTTGGAGAAACAATGGACTACACTGGTGATCAGGGTTACCCTCACATCAGCAGCAAAGGATAACTGCTTCCCTTCTTAAAGTCGGTGATTTTGTTAGTTGGCACCAGAAATACTAGTCGTTTCATTATTAATATTTTGTTAATGTATAAAGCGAGTTAACTGTAGAGTTGAAGCTGCGTCTATGTAGCCAACCACCAACAGCCACAGCTGCCGTAACAGCAGATGGCAGCAGCACGCCACCCTGCCTCTCTCTGTGATCGGTAGCTTTAAAGAAGATCAATCACAGCAGAACAAGGATCAGCAAACATACGACCCGATGGCCAGAACCAGACAAGCAAAGGGTCCATCCTGACCTGCTTTTGCATTTTGCACCTTTAACTGTATTTTAATCAGTCTTACAGCCCTGTTACTGTGGCTTATTATGCACCACAGTAAGAAAACAAGAAAAGAAGGGAAACAACTTCTGTATTATCAGTAGTCAAATTTCTTTTTTAAGTCTCTATTTTGTATACGGTAAAAAAAATTCAGAACTTTTCAAATTTTCAATTCACAAATAATTTCTGTTTTTTAATTACAGTCCTTTTTTTGTTAAAGTGTAATCCCAGTGAGTGAGCTCCGTTTTTAATGTTTTTGGACTTTTTTGTCTCCTCAAAAAGGCCGAGGACTCTGATACCATTTATAATTGTTATGATTTTGGCTAAATTCCCAGTGGCTTTCACATTGAGAGGTGTCTGGGGAGGTAGGGGTGGTTCACAGTGATTTCTTTCTACCAGCTAGTGGCTATCTGAAACATCATCATAAATGAAACAGCTGCAGTGTGGTTTAAGAGGATGAGAAAACTGAAGCACAAAGAGGTGTTGATATGGAAGCCATGAAAAAAAGCAGCTGAACTGAGATAAAGCACCGCACACTACCAAGAAAATGTGGGAAAAGCAGGAAAAAGAAATGTGCGTGTGGCTCACACAGCCCATGCTTGCACATTTCCATTTCAGAAAGGACCTGGAAACAGCACTGCATGGTGGCTGTCGGTAAATTTGGAAGGCATGGGCAGATTGCATCCTACATGTGTGTAACACAACAGTGAAAATGACACACACAGAAACACACACACACACTGGGAGTATGGCGCTAAAATGAAAACACAGGATAGGAGCTAAATATGTAGATGGTCATGGAGCCAGCATGAAGAAAGGATTTACCTTCATCTTATGTCATCCGAGTGTAAGAGAAATGGACACAAAAAAACAAAACAAAGAGGAGTTTTAACTTTAATGGCGGCCTTAATACACAAACAGTGTACAGGTCGGTTGTGTCGTATCAGATGAGGAAGCGTGTAGGTCCTCATTAAAATGCTACATTGATGAGTGTAAATGATCAATAATTCATTTTCTTTGTGAGGATAAACATACATCAGAATGTCAGACAGAGTGACTCCATGACAGATCTGCTTCACAACGGCCACGCCTCTGCAGGGAGGGAGGATCGGCTACCGCGGGTCTAATTACAGGCAATGGGAACATTAACCTTACCTTGTCTGAACGTCTCAACCAGCTTTTTGGAGACCCACTGCATGGCCTTGGCTGAGATCTTGGTCCCAAAGTTCCGGTCAAATGGAGACGGTGCTCCTCCCTTTGGAAAAAATTAAGAGTTTTCACTCATCCACCAGATCTTTCCCCCTTTCTTCTTAATTGAACACATGTTTGCTGATGTGGTTTGCTAGCTGTGCTATCTTTTCATTACAAACTAGATTTTCCTCAGAGATCATCAAAGTTTTGTGTGTTCCAGTTTTTTTATGTGCTAATCTCAAGATGCACAAATCCAAAATACAACAAAGACCAGCCATGTAAACTGAGAACATGCATATTCATGATACAAATATGGAAAATTGGCACTTCTGTACTCTGGAGGAGACGTTACCACTGATTATTTATACAATGGGAAATCAGCCCACCTGCTGCATGTGTCCCAGCACATTCTTCCTGCAGTCAAACACCCCCCTGCCTTCTTCAGAGTAAAGCTGATAGATGAAGTCTGTTGTGTAGTTCTCATTGCAGTTCTCATTCCTAACAGACACACAGTGAAAGTGTTAGCAGAGGCACACTCACGATGTGTTTGGTTGACGCTCACGCTAGCTGGACGTCATCAGTGGGAGCCGGATCGTAAAATGTCAGCACTGTCAAAACTGTCGACTTCACCACAATATTTGTTTACTATACAAGGAGCTTCGAGTCAAACACAGAGGGATGGAAATGCATGTTTACACTGCAGCTCATTACAAAGAGATGCTGGCTGGAAATTTAAGGTGACTGTCATTTTCTTACCTGAGGACGAGACCTCTCTGAATGCTCGTCTTCATTTTCTCTGTCAGATGTTCAACATTGGCCTGTGGGACGAAGTAGTGCATGTGGCTGATGTTAACACATAGGTGGCTCTGTAAGGTCTGCCTTAGAACTAGAGTAGGGTGACATCTAGTGGATAAAACCAGGAATGACATGTAAAGAACTGAGCCTGAAACTTAAAGGGGACCTATGTTGCTTTACCTTATTTACTGCCATATACACTAACGGCCACTTTTTTAGGTACACCTCTTTTGCCTTCAGTGCTGGTACTAAGGGGCCTAAAGTTTTCCAAGAAAATCCCCGACACCATTACACCACCAGTAGTTAATGTGGTGACTTTATGTATATATATATATATATGTATATATTGTACTATTCTTAGTTATCGTATTGTCTGTCTTGTTAATGTTTGTTTATAATGGAGCATTGTAACAAAAAATAATTTCCCCCAGGGATCAATAAAGTATTCTGATTCTGATTAATGCAAGGCAGAATGGAGCCATGCTTTTATGCCGTTTATGTCAAATTCTCACCCTGCAGTCCCAAAGCTGTAGCAGAAATAGGCTCGACAGCCCAGGCAACATTAACTGTTGCTTCAACTTGCAGTTGTAAGCTGACAGGAGTGGAACCTGCTGTGGTCCCCTGCTGCTGTAGTTTGACTTGTTGTGCACTTGCTGTAAACCACGGTGGTAACGAGTGGTTATTTGAGTCACTGCTGTCTTCCTATCAGCTCAGAGCTGTCTGACTATTCACCTCAGACGTCTGACATCAACGAGGCCCTTTCACCAAGAGGACTGCAGTTTGTCTGGATGCTTTCTTATTCTTTGATCGATCTCTGTAAATCCTAGAGATGGTTGTGGGTTCAAATCCCAGTAGATCAGCAGTGTCTGCATGCCAGATGCAATGAGTAATTGTCATGTGACTGGCTGATTAGATATTTGGATTAAAAGGAATTTAAACTGGTGTACCTACAAAAGTTGGCATTAAGTGTATATACACTATAAATATAACAGATTCCATCATTATTAAAGTTATTATTGAATGTTTTTGTTTTCATACAGGATAGTTTTCTTTTTGCTGCTGTTTGTTTTGTTAGAATGTTTTATTTGCTTGCTTACTTCAGTGTTTATTTCTGAGCATTTATATAACACTGTTTGTTGTTCATTGGACAATATGAAAATAACTGTAATAAAGGGAGAATGTCCTTGGAGAGAGAGAAGCCAAAACTGTTTGTTTGTTTATTTTGGAACTGTGACTCATGCAAAGCTACTTCAGTCCAAGAATAAAAAGCTGGTGCTGAAATGACCATCACAGGTCTACTTTAAATAATGAATGCATACTGGTTCTGTGGTTGCGTCTTACCTGCAGTTCTTTGATGTCAAACGGCTCCTCGTAGATGTAAGCAGCATCAGCCCCTGAAGCCAGGCCCCCCACCGTGGCCAGATAGCCACAGTAGCCTCCCATAGTCTCAATAATGAACACACGTCTCTTGGTCCCACTGGCTGATTGCTTGATGCGGTCACAGGTCTGACACACGCACATGAGCTCACAAAGTCAGTACACATTCAGCACTAATGTGTCAAAGCTAACCTCTGTAACCCTGAGCTCATATTTGTCCATCAAAGTAAACATAAAGATTAGAAGTCGTGAAGTGTTAACTTAAGACTTTCCACACAGTAGAACAACACCGTGCTTATTTAGAGAATAGCTACATTTCAACAACAGATTCATCTAAATGCTGCTTTCACCAGACAGACTGGATCCTGCGAAAGACGACAGAACACGTCAGATGGTAACATTAAATTCAGAATTCATATGCAAACACTTGGTTAAATTCTATGTGGAAACATTTTTCT
This sequence comes from Perissodus microlepis, assembly GCF_051167445.1. NCBI lineage: Eukaryota > Metazoa > Chordata > Actinopteri > Cichliformes > Cichlidae > Perissodus > Perissodus microlepis. The sequence continues at coordinate 7,251,124 of NC_140469.1, forward strand.
TCCTGTGCTAGATTTTTATTTTGATAGCCCAGTGCTGACAATCAGCTAAATATGAGATAATCTAGCGTCAGTTTAGAAGTTGCAGTAGTGATAAAAATATGTGTTACTGTGAATTCATGTGCTCTGCAGAGAGCCCGTCTCCCAAAAATGGGAAATCGTTCTATAGTGTATCCATGTGCTTTTAAATGAGAATGTGTTGAAACAGCACAGGGCGATTGTGGCTCAAGAGTTTGGAGTTCACCTTGTAATCGGAAAGTTGCTGGTTCGAGACCCGGCTTGGACAGTCTCGGTCATTGTGTCCTTGGGCAAGACACTTCACCCATCGCCTACTGGTGGTGGTCAGAGGGCCCGGTGGCGCCAGTGTCCGGCAGCCTCGCCTCTGTCAGTGCGCCCCAGGGTGGCTGTAGCTACAATGTAGCTTGCCATCACCAGTGTGTGGCTGACTGGATGTGTAAAGTGCTTTGAGGTCTTTAGGGACTAGTAAAGCACTATACAAATACAGGCCATTTACCATTTTATAGCTGCTTCCAATAAATAAACTGTTGCTTTAGCTTTTAACAGGGTTAGCTCTAAGAAGTAACATTTGTAACAAATCTGTTTCTCTGCATGGACACAAGCTAACAGTTTTGTAAATCACTATCCTGGAGCCCTCAGAGTGCTTCAGCATATCATATATTTAATGTTAGAAAACAACACTGATGTACTTAAATGTGGACAATTTTACTTCATGCTTTTGTGTATGATTTAAAAGAACTGAGAAAGTTGTGCACCAAAGTTTTCCATCTTTCTCAGCTGTTTTGATGATGTGAGCGGGATCAGTAGGAAAACACTTTTTTCCAATTTTTCACAGCAGCACATGAATGCACAGTTTATGTTTGAGTTAGTGTTCGGGCTAAGTTTAGTTCATTGACTTTTGTTGCCTTTACTGTAACCTAAATCCAGAGAACATAGTAGTGTAGCACCTTCTGTAAGCAGACAGTTTGCTGAGTATTAGCACTGGACCACAGTTTTATCTCTTGCACTTTCATATCATGCCTCACGTTCAGTGTCTTTGCACAAGCATCTTGAACAAAGCGCTCAAAGCTCTGCTGGCGGCGGTTTGACTGCCTTACCTCCACAATGGCATTGAGGGCCGTGTCTGCCCCGATACTTAGATCGGTGCCGGGTACATTGTTACTTATGGTGGCAGGCAGCATACACATCGGGATGCAAAACTCCTCATAGTTGGCGCGAGCCTCATACAGCTGCAGCAGACTCTCAAACGCCTGAAGCAGCAGTATACAGAAAACGCGTTAGACGACCGGTCGCTTAGAGAGAGAGAGGGGTGAATCTCTCTCAGTTTGCAAGAGAGTATCCCGCCATTCCGGCATGTTCCGTGTGATAGCGGCTATGGCTTCCCTTTGGCAGAAAGGATGGGAGGATGGGATTGTAAACAGAGTGGTGGAGAAAAGAAAATAAGAACAGAAAGAGTGGCAGAGCAGAGTGGGGAACGTGTAATCAGAACAGGAAGTTGATGTGCAGAGAGAGAAAACAGAGGGAAGGATGATAAACAGGGACAGACAAAGAACAGATGAAGAGACAGGACAGAGAGATGTGTGTTTGTTGGCCTCAGAATCTGCTCCACGGCTCCACGCGGCATATAACAATCACATGACAGCCAGATCTGCTTATATTCAGCAGGACAAGCAGGGCCAATCGAGTCTGCATACACAGCAGGAGGACATGAAGATGGCCAAGCTGCGATTCCAGTTTGAAACAGCACACGTTACCTGAACTACAGGCTGTTAAGCTTGTGTTCTGGCGATGTGTAGACGTCAAAACCTGCATGCAGCCAGCCACTCATCATGACGTGTCAGAGGACACTATCACAAACACACAGACAGGGAGAAGGGCAAGCAGAGCAAAACATGGCGGCCACAACACGTGTGCACCTCACAGCATGCCTCCATGTTGACACTCACTTACTTACCTGAAGGGAGCTTTACGTTTACCAGTCACGCCTCACGGTGCTGACATGACTCACTTTGTCTGTCTGAATTTCTAGTTTTTAGGGAGGCTTTTTGTGCCACATGTGGCTGACAGATGCCACCGTTACAAGAATTTCTTCCGAATGATCCCCTGACAGGCTGGTGACTGGTAAAACACAACACTGTGGGTTTTTCCCCCTTGTTGAAACACAGCTGGCTGGCTTGTAAAGTGAGCGGATGTGTTTGTGTGTCTGTGTCATGTCTGTCTATTCCTGTTGGCAGGCCCCATCACTTACAGTAGTGATGGCGTTCAGAGCCGTGTCAGCGCCAATGCTGAGGTCAGAGCCCGGCACATTGTTGGAGACAGTGGCTGGGACCATGACCATGGGCACACAGAACTCGTCATATTTCCCACGAGCCGTTAACAATTCCAGCAGTGACAGGAAGGCCTGCAGGGCAGAGCCAAGTGCTTTAGTGTCTGCGAGGGGTTTGGAAGATTGGTCTGGAAGAGAGGTGCTACTTGCCACAAAGGAAAGGGTAAGACATAAGTGGAGGGTGCCAAGGGGAGGAGCCAGGTCTATCACAACGGACAGCAGCGAAACAGACAGGTACCACTCCACATTCACCCTCAAAAAACACACACGTACATCATACACAGGATAACTCATTTACTTGCATTCATCAAAGGAAAAGTAAAGCTGGTGAGCATCTATACAGGAGTGCGTGAAATGGCTGAAGAAAAGCAGGTGTTCTCTGTTTCCAAATCAGATCAAATCGAGTCAACTTCAGTTAAATAATCCAAAAACATCATGTTAAGGAGTCTTCTTTCTCACTATATAGCTATACATATATATCATTATAAATATACCATTTAACATGTAATGCTAAATATTAGCTTCCAACGTTGCAGTTCTGCAGCTCTGCTTTTAGGCAGAGAATTGAATTTAAAGCATAGTTTTGTACACAGCTATGCATGGAACCATACAGAGGTGTGCTGAAATGAAGTGGGATAAGGCTGATGGAAACATTATACTGTTTACTGTAACATGTCATAAATATTCATCATTTAAAAGCTTTTAAGCTTGTACATAGACTTAAAGATGAGAAGCATCTACTGACAGATTCAACAAGTTAAAAGCAAAACGAGCAGAGACAAAAACAGAGTCTGAAACTTACCTCGAATCCACCGATAATCAGCAAAGCATTTATATTGTGCTTTCGCATTTGCTCAGCAATTTTCTCCACGTGTTTTGCAGGAAGTGTTCTGAGGATTACAAAATGAGTATTATGAAAAAAATATATATAAAAAATCATTGAAATACAAAGTGTATGGCTGGGAATTTAGTTTCTTAAAGCTATCTATGAGGAAATTCTCTGGATATACTGGTACAGTGCTGATACAGACTCCATCACCTTTGTAGATATCTCAATTTAATCATTATTTTATAAGAAAAACTGAAGACTCTTTACCTTTTTGTCCCCAACAGGGAGCCACCCTGTCCTGTCCAACCTCCGACATCACCCCATTTCACCTCCTTAATCTGAAGGGTAGATGGATGAGACAGATATGTTAGCTATTACTGATGAGTGGAGTCGTTCACAGGATGCTTTTATTTATTTTGTTTTGTTTTAAATGTTCTAATTTAGTGCTCTTCTAACCTGCAACGAGCTGAAAAGCTCCAAAAGCTGGTGCTTTTTTCTTTCTTTGTTGTGTTAAGAGTTGCACAGAGACTAATGAATGTAGTCCCAGTGTGGAAGCTGTTTTCTCCCCAATTTATTTTCTTAAGTTTGCATCTCTCTCACAGTTGTGTATTTTTTGTCCTATCCTCCTGGTTCTCAGGGCAGACATTGCAAACACCAGAGTTAATTTGCTGGACAATCTCTTTCATGTAGCAGCGGAAACTAACAAAGCATGTAGCAGAGAGTGCTTGAGTCCTGAATAACAGAAATCCATTATTCCCTCTGGTCTAATCTTCTTGGGGTCAGTAGGCACAGTCTGAATCCAGGTCTCACAGAGGATGTGTAACTAAGCAGTGACAGTGGAGACATTCTGATAGAGATAAATGATCCGATTGTTTCTTAAGTGCTGTTCACTGAGCCGACCCCACACTCTGAGCGGTTTCGTCAAAGGAGGCTAGAGGACAGAAACTAGTTATACCAGTCATGCAACAAAGAAACGGTATCACCTCAGATTACATATCAGTATAGGTTTTCATTGTTAAAAGTCACACAGGTGCTGCTTGCTTTTACCCTGTATTCATAAATCCCGTGACATTGTGGTGATAGGTAATGTGAGAAACTCTTTGACTTATCAGTACAGAGCTGTGTTTCTCGGCCCAGGGAGAACAGTCTGTTTCCCCCCACTGGATAGTTGTGGTACTGCATCGTTTCGACTGAGCCGAGCAGAGCAGGGAGAGCGAGCGTGAGGAAATTGGTTTACATTAATCTGGACAGATTATCCCCCGGGTTTCTCTGATTATGCTTTAGTGTGACTGTGCACTGTCTGACTCTCATCAAGCTAAGCCAATTCTCTCTGAGATATTGATTAAAAAATTGGAGTCACACACACAGAAGATTTTTATTAAGCTTGGAAATTATGAATGCATTTAAATAACATGAAATCTCATTAGTTTCTGGCCGATTATAATGACATGCAGTAGTGCAGCAGCAGTGCTACAAGTCTCACCTGTCCTTTGTAGAATCCCTCAAAGCCATCACTGACGGCAAACATCTTGTGCCCCTCAGAGATGCCCACCCTTACAGCTGAACGGACAGCAGCATTCATGCCCGCTGCAGGGGCCCCGACATTCAGCACTGCCACATTGAAGTTGCTCTGAAGACATAAAATGCACAGCAACAGGTTATCATACATTCTGGCTCTGGAATAATCCCACCAAATGATAAAGTGTGTTTTTGAACATGGATGATCACGCTCTACAGAAGAAATCAATAAATGCTTTCTGGGGTACTCTCAGCCACATGCTGAGCCTGCAGTGGTCATTATCACAGAGGCAGAGGGTGGAGTCAGACCCTAAGGCAAGCTCCACAGCATGGAGTCTGCCAGGCTGCCTCTACACTTCGCTGATTTTCAGTGTAAGCTACCTCCTATGGAGCTGCAGGTCCTGGCAGGGATGATCAAGTCCAACCCTCAGAGGGGGAGCCAGGTGTGATCTAATATCACTGCACAGCAACAGTGGCCACCCGGGCCCCATATGAAGCCCACGCTCACTAAACCTTAAGGCTTCACAGTAAATAAGAACAACATGGTTAGAAGTGAATACTTGTTCTTATTATGTGCACTTTTTATCTTTTTATAATGAACAGCAGGGAACCACTGACGCATATGACTGCTGAATACTAATGCCCTCAGCCTGATGTCACACACCTGTCTACAGGACAATGGTCACATGGTTACTCCCTCAGAAGGTGTGTAGCGCAGGCTCCATAGCTCAGTGGTTAGAGCACTGGTCTTGTAAACCAGGGGTCGCGAGTTCGATCCTCGCTGGGGCCTGATGCCTGGACAATACTTTTTTATTTGTTTTTGCCTCCACCTCTAGATAAATAAAGTATATGGCTTTGTTTTGTCAAAGACAGCTCTTAAAATAGCAGCAGCAGCAAGGCACATCACAACGGCAATAGCTGAGTCATTATTTGTTGGGCAGAACCTTAGGCTGACTTGGCTCCCTAAAAACAACCTGCTCTACAGGTATTCTGTGGGGGGAGGGCTCTGTCCTTTTGATTTCTGTGTGTGTGTTAAGTGTGAGCAAGAAAAGCTGACACCATCACTTACAGTCGGCAGCTCGGATTCTGGTTTACGATGAGCCAGCAGTTTGTATGTCTTCAGGTTGTTTTCAAAGCTCCTGCAGAAACACCAAGTACAGTGAGTTCATCTGTTCCAACACTTCAATACACAGTGAACACTTCAAAACTAAGGGAGGTGTATTTGAAAATGAAGTCCATGATCCTGATTCTTTCCCTCTTTCCTCATCCTGCTGAACACTGAGTGTAAACAACAGACTGATGGTGTTCTAAAATAGCACCTTGATCCACTTTCCCTGTGTGCACTTAGAAACACCGGACTGAGTGAAGTTCAGGTCTGTCGGTCATACCTGCCCCGAAGCTTAACGGCCTCCTCAAAGCGTTTCTGGTCCATAGCTTTCTGGACCTCTTGAGTCTGGGGAAAAAAAAGAAAGGAGATTGTTTCATTGCTTGAAATCTGCATTTAGACACGGCAGCACAAAAGTACTTTTCAATTTGTTTAATCTACACGATTTGGGAATAAACATCTGCATGCAAGGTCTGTGATCTTTGAAGTGTCACAACTGCTGCATGGAGGAGAAACTGCCCTGAAGTGTGGACAGAGGAAAAAATAACGTGTCATTGTGTGTTTGGGCAAAAAAGGTGACTAATATGTAACCTGCTCTTCACCTCTAACATTTCCTGCTACATAACGTCAGTGAGGTCTTCACTGTGAGCTCTGTTAAACCCAAACAAGGAGCGAGAACGACAACAAAGCTTTTTTGTGCATTTCTATGGAGGCACACATCATCATAAACAGATAATGATTAACCAGTGGCTCCATCTCAAACAATGCACTTCTCTTGTGGACACTATTGCCACTCCAGACTCTGTCTGAAATCATTACTTAAGCTCTTTGTCTTTATGGACTCTGTGTCTGTCTCTCCTCGGCTTCTCTGGTTTTGTAAATATGTGTGTGTGCATGCCTATTGAATATGTGAAGGTCTTGGACTGTTTCCAGCACAGAACAGCACTTACCATCTGCACACACTCCATCAGAGGCACGCGCACCGATGTGTTCCCACACAGAGACACCACACAGGCCGGCGTGTTGGCCGTGGTCTCCAGAAGCGCGAGAACAGCCTCAACACCCATACGGCTGGCCTGTATGTGAGACGCACAGATTAAACTGCATCTTCCTCACTCATCGTTTCTATGCCAACACATTCTTCCCCTGCTCAGGGTTTCTTTTGTTCTTTTAAGTTTTATTTACTTTAAATCTAAAATTGGTTTTAATTCTCCTCTTAAACATCCATCATTTTTTTGTTTTCATCTTTAGACGTTTTGTAGTAAACGGGAAGGGTTCCTGGGATACACTTGCACGTGTGCAGAGCCACAAATCTGTTAATATGCTTAACGTAAAACCTGAGGGCAACGCTCCTCAGACACACACGGGATTGAACAGGAAATGTTTTGGACAACTCCTCAAAACAATACTGCGGACAGGGAACATTTACTATAAATTCTCAAAAGACCATCTATTGAAATTGTGAAAATTAAATCATTTCTGATAATATAATGGCTTTTAAAATTAGGAATAACACTTTAAACACTAATAAATATGCTGCTCAAAAACATAAATGTGCCTATAAACTGCCAAAATAGTCAAAAATGTCAGTTGCAACAACCTCACGTGATAAATTTAAAAACATGGTTTATTTGACAGGCCAAAAGCAAAAGATACTGCTTGGAAAAAAAATGAAAGGAATCCTTTTTAATCAGAGTAAAGCATCAAGTCAGTTAAAGTTGTGGGCATTGATCTGGTCAGTTAAGTAGCAGAGGAGGTTGCTGATCAGTTTCAGCTGCTTCGGTGTTAATCAAATTAACAACAGGTGCAAGAGCATGGAGGAGATCCCAGGAGAAACTAAGTTACTCTAGGAGAGCTGGACGGGGGCATAGAAGGTCCTTAATCCATCAGCAGGAGTGTTGTCTACTCCTTTGTGCGAGGAGGAACGGGATGAGCACTGCCAGAGCTACAAAATGACCTCCAGGAGAACACCTGTGTGGATGTCTGTGACCAAACACAGAAACAGACTTCATGGGGGTGGCCTGAGGGCCTGATGTCCTCTGGCTTCCCCCCTGTGTTCACTGCCTGGCACCGTGGAGCCCGACTCACATTTACCATAAATACTAAAACAGGCAGGGCTACCACCGATGCCCTGTGTGTCTGACAAATGAGGACATGTTCAGCCTGAGCAAATGCGACAGACAAGAAAGGATCTGGAGAAGCCATAAAATCGTTCAGCATGACTGGTTTGTTGGTGGGACAGTGATGGGCTGGGGAGGCATATCCATGGAAGGACACACAGACCTCAACAGCTTAGGCAACTGCACCCTGACTGCCATTAGGTATCAGTATGAAATCCTTGGATGGACGCTCAGACTGTCCAGGAGTTCAGTGGCGCTCTGGTCCAGCTCTGGGAGTAGATTCCCCAGGACATCATCCTTTGTCTCATGAGGAGCTTGCCCCGTTGTCAGGAATGCTGACGAGATTGTGGGGGTCACACAAACTACTGAGAACCATTTTTAGCTGCTAGTCTGCAGTAATTTGATTTTTAGGGTGTCTTCTGGAGGTTGAAGTTCATTTCCATCAAATGATCTGGCATCATTTAATTCCTTATTTTTAAAACAAGTTTTATTTAACCAACAGGCCAGAGGCAAAGTAGTTTGACAGAGAAAAATTAATCCTGCTTTCTGAGCACGTGAACCCGACAAATGTTTGATATTTTGGCCCCTAAAGTAATTCAACATTTAGCAAAAAAAATCAGAGTACTGGCTCATAAGTCAGGAGGGTGGACCTACCAAGATACGGTCAAAGGCAGATGGGGTTCCTCCTCTCTGCACGTGTCCCAAAATTGTCACTCGTGTGTCGAAACCCAAGCACTTGACCACGAGCTGCGAGGAAAAGAAAAACAAGTTTGAGCAGATGGCCTGGCATCACGTCATCAATATTCTCATGAAAATAACAGCTGTTCATTTAGGTAATGGATCCTTAAAGAAGCAGTTCACCCTAAAATCAAATGTCTGTACTTTCCTCAGGCCTGTGCTGCTGTTTATCACCTATATTTACTTTGGTGTGAGTCGCTCAGCTCCAATTGGTAAGTCTGTTTTCTCTTGAATATAATGCAATCAGATGATGTTTGCCTAGTGCTGATCAGAGAAGCAAAAATTAAATAAATACATGCATTTAAAATAAACCTCACAGGTACATGCAGGCTTCCTTCCACATAACGACACAACTGTTAGTCGGTTAAACAAAATAAATAAAAAAATGTGCGTGTGTGTTGGGGGGGGTTCAGTTCAGTGTTCAGTCATAATTTCTAAAATGCATTCCTGCTGAGCTTTTTAAATGGATTTTGAGCACCACAAATCGACTGAAGAGAAGGCAGACGGCAAAGTCATCTACAGCAGCGGTCCCCAACCTTTTTTGCGCCACGGACCGGTTTATGCCTGACAATATTTTCACGGACCGGCCTTTAAGGTGTCGTGGATAAATACAACAAAATAAAACTAGTACCGGTACCGAAAAAAAGAAGATTTATTCATAACACACGTGAAAAACCCAGGAAAACCGAGTTAACGATAAAAACGATAACAAAATAACGCTGAAAACCGATAAAAACCCTGAAAACCATACATTTCACACCTGAGCCTCAACTCTCGCGGCCCGGTACCAAACGCCTCACGGACCGGTACCGGTCCGAGGCCCGGGGGTTGGGGACCGCTGATCTAGATGGATAAACAGCACAAGATAAATAGGACCAGAGAAAAGGATGTTTATGTGATTTATGGGTGAAGTGTTGCTTTACTGTTGTCTAAATTCATCTAATGCACATTATATATACACTAATAAAGGTATAACTGTGTCACTAATATATACAAAACAAAGGTATATGCAAAAACACATGTAAACAAACTGGCACATCACAAACTTGAACATCAACACGATCTGAAGCTGAAGAGAAGGGGAAACAACAAAGCACAAGCAAGCCGTTCTAATTTTTCAGTCATGTTAGAAAGGCGCTTTTAATTTGAAATCAAAAATAATTACTCTGCTACTTTGAATAAAAACAGAATCTCCAAATAAAAATGTTAGTAATAATTACATAATAATATCATCATGATTCACAATTTACAGTTAAAAAGCCAATTTGTAAGGAAAAAGAAGGCTATGTGTGAAGCAGCTATAAGTAAATTCTATAAGACCTATAATAGCTGTGAGGTTTAGAAAAGGTGTCTTGCAGTGCTTTGGCAGTACAGTGTGGTGAAAGCCCTCTTACCAATCTAGCAAGTGTGCTTTACAGAGCATTCCAGAAACACAGCAACAAAGCCACACCAGGGCAGCAGTACAGTAGTAGAGGTCATTCAGGAGGGAGTCAAAGCTGGAACTGGGTACACTCTGTACTTACATTCTTAACATATTCAGTGGTAATGGGTTTGTTGTTACGATCAATCGCCCCTTCGGCTACAATTATGATATTCAGCCTTTTCATCCCTGCTCGGTTCTACAAGGAGGGCGTGGTGGAGAAACAACATGACAGAAAAACTGAGACTGTGGCTGTAACGTGGGCTTTCAGAAGCACGGGGAGGGAGCCGGACGACGACGGCAGCCTGGGAGCCGAGGACAGATTTGTTCACAATAAAAGCCTGGGTGTCACCACGGCTTGTGTTCACACTTAGTTATCAGGTGTATCCTGTCTTTATTGCTGCTTGTCCACACTTTGTTATTACGGGACTAGCGTAATGTGGATACTGTAAGAAAACTGTAACCAAAGATTTTGGCGGTGTGTAGCTCAGATGGCTGGCTTGCATCAGTCAGGTCTCCGTGCTTCTGGCTTCCCCTTTCTTAACACTCAGGTACTCACATCCTTGACAAAACTAGAGGTTATAGGCTTCCCGTGCCTGTCAATGGCTCCCTCTGCAACTATGATTATGTTCAGCCTTGTTCCCCTGGAACGGGTCTAAATCATAGAACATTGGCATTTTTTTTCAAAGCAGAAAAAACACAAAATCTCACAAAAGTCTTTTGTGATTTAAAGTCTGTGTAGAAAAACAAAGAAAGGTTTGGAACAACATGTTATCAGAGTAAATATAACATTACATCTCATAGAACAACCCAGTAATACTACACTTCACTGAGCAAGTCTGACTGTGTTACCGCGGATAGTTTCTGACACATCTTCTCCTCCCAGCCATCCTCTGGAGGCATTTCAGGGATCAGCACCCAGTCTGCCCCGCAAGCCAGGCCGCTCACCAGGGCCAGGTAGCTGGGAAACACATAAAGGAGATAAAGGTCTGTGTCTCTGACTGAGAATTGATGGTTCTGGATCTGCTAAGGTTTATCTATTCTTACCCACAGTGTCTGCCCATGACCTCCAAAACAAATGTCCTCTGGTGACTGAAAGATAAGGAGAGGAAATATGATGTAGGAATGCTGATGTACCTGAGAGCAGGTGTAGAAGATACCATGATAGTTTTTTCCAGCGTTAAACTTTTCTCAACTTCAAAGTGAGTGATTGAAACAGCTGCTGGTAAGAGTGAAGGATTATTATATTTGAAATGTACCCTGATAATTAAAGCCTGAACTAGCAACTGACTTGTCACATATGCAGCAAACTTTCACATGTAAAGCTGCTAAAGGTGCTTATGTTGACTGCTCACCTCTGTGCAGTTGTCATAATTGCGTCCACCACCTCGATGATTCTGTGCAAAGCCGAGTCAGTGCCAATTGTCATGTCAGTTCCACAGAAGTCGTTATCGATAGAGCCGACCATCCCCACAATGTGAAGGGCAGAGTACTTCTGGACGGCATCGGCCTCAATCAAACCTGAAAGGAAAAGAAGCTTAGAGCAGGACTGGGCTTTTGTCTGAGTAACCACTCTGAGTCACAGCTGTTCCTACAAACACAAATCTCTGATATTACTGGCGGGAGACACGGCTTCTCAGTACGGCACCAAATGACTCCAAGCTCCACATGCTGTGCAGAATTGTTTTCAACAGTGTAACCATGTCCTCAGAATATATAAACTGCATTTTGTCTTGATTGAAAATAGGAAACACAGAGCCATAAAGCCTCCACTACCTTGCTCCACCAACTCATTCAGCAGCCCGCTCCATTCCTCCTTGAAGAGGTTGGCTCCCGTCAGACTGCCGTCTCCACCGATCACACACAGGTTGGTGATGCCGTGCTGCACCAGGTTGTGGGCAGCCTTCAGGCGCCCCTCGTGAGTGCGAAACTCTTTGCAGCGAGCGCTGCCGATAACGGTCCCTCCCTGGTGACGATAATAGGCACGTTTTAAAAGTGTCTCCGGCCCATATCACATGGTTATTCTTTTGGTTTGAACTCCTGTGTTTGTTCTTCAACAGGAAAAGCACTACTGATAACACACCGCCTACTGCGATGTTAGAGGTTGTAATGTTTCACCACTAAACAGCCTTATTGTCTGTGTCACATGACTTACATGTTCCTCCTTTGTGCATTGCTTCCTGCAAGATAAACCTAACTTTGACAAATACATATTTCAGTGTTTTTCCACACTTTTATATTTTATTTATGGTGGGTAAAGAGGGCATGTGGATGCATTAGTCACGCCATAATAAAAATGATAATAATTCCAATTTATAGTAAACGTCTCAAGAAATAAATCTGATGTGAGGTTAGGTTATTTATTAATTATTAAACACGTCAATATGAAGATTGTTCCTCTGCAAAGTGCTTTGAGTAAAATAAGCTGCTTATCTAGTAAGCATCCCATCCTGCAGATGAACTCTAACTGCACTGTCTTGAACTGCAGCTGGTGACAATACTCCAAAGTCGCCTCGGTGGACTTCAAAGCAATACATCAAACGGGTCTCCACTTGCTCCAGGTTCTAGTTAGAATGGTTCCTCAAACTCATAGAGTACAACCGGAGTAGCACAAGGATACTATCCCCAGCTGCAGTTCAAAACAGTGGAACTGGAGTACATCCAAATGGACATGATCCTCTCTAGAGAAAGCAGCTGAATAACGCTGATTACCATCACAACAGTAGCCTGGTCAGAGAGCCAGGAAGAAAAACGATACAGGAAGGGCCAGAGTTAGCTTACTGGAAGATGATGAACTTGCAGAGTGAGAAGATCATAAATCAATCACACATCAAGGCGTTCCTCCACACAAATAAAAAGCTAAATGAGTTTTTGGACAGTTATTAAAACACCTGCCAGCCCATCCAAGTAATGTTTCCATGTGGGAAACACTGCACGCTGCAGTCCAAGAACTGCAAAAGTACTTATTACTTTCGAATGTTTCCGATATAAGCCGGGAGCCCACAGGAGAGAGAACACCTGCTTATAAAAACCTCACTCTGTGTATGTTACATGTGTCTAATATAGACCATGATAATTACTCACCAACTGCAGCATGCTGGACACACTTTCCCATGTGGCTTCCTTTATGTTATCCCCACCATCCACCATACCCTGATATCCCTGATTACAGAGGAAAAAAAAGAATATACATTTAACATTTATGCCTAAAATTGTGGCTTTAACTAATTTAATTAGATATCAATTACATGTAATAAACATATAAATTGCCCATGTAATTCTGTTACATAAGTACAACATGAAATGTTACATTTAACGGGATCTGGGCAAATAAAATTTACTCAAGTAGTATACATTCAGTTTATTTTCCTTACTAATTATTTATTTGAATACATGACCATTTGATTTCTGCTGCAATTTATTTCAAAATATTGCTTCATGGTTATGAGGGCAAAGAATCATCTTTCTGAGTGTTGCACGAGCTAAACAAACAAACACACACTCCAAATAACCTCTGGCTAACAGCCCAAAATACAACGCAACGACATCCTATTGTCATCATGACTTGAAATAATCAAAATATTTCCACATAATTCAAAACCAATGAAATTTACATCATTAACTATAAGACTTGTGCATCGTCATACTGTGCTACCTTAGCTGGGTGCAGGGTATTCATATGAGGCATCTAAAGCCTCAGTTATGTAACATCACACTGTGTGTGAGCAGAAGCCACACGTACACAGATGTGCTGGGATCACAGGATGAGCAGACAGAGCATGGCTCTTCCCAAAGCTCTTTTAACATCTGCTTCATGAAAACAAAATAAACATCCCTGTATTGATACCGGACCCCTGGCTAGTACTGTACACAAATCCAACCATTAAAGTTGGGCTTAAATGTCTTCCAAATACTTTATAGTGATTTTCCTTGAAAATGCTACTATAGTCCTAAAGATAAATTTATGGCTCACCTCATGAATGAAATAAACCTTTGCCCCCACGTACAACCCCATTCGAACCACAGCACGTACAGCACCATTCATTCCTGAAAGAGAAAGAGTTAAAAGAAGAAATCTTAAGCACAAAACAACTTTTTTTTACAAGGTCAAACTTTAAACTATAGAGAGGGAAAACACGTGTGGCTCTCCCAGGGCTTAAGCTACATGGATATTTATTTAATCTGGGTGCAGCTGTAAACCTTTATTTATTTATTTATTTATTTTATGAGTATTTCTATGTCCTGGATGTGGGAGATAATGTGTGTAAGCCCAGCCTTTGCGTGTTTATAGTGTCTGTGTGTCGCTTGTGGATTTTTTTTGCCCCATCAGAAAGCCCTGCCATGTTTGGTCAAAAGGCTTTCCTAGCTCCTCCTACAGGTTCTCTTAGTCTGAGTGAAAATACTAACCAGTAAGACCATGCTCTGTGGTTTTAATGTCAACGTCAGGGTTAGCTTCAACACAGATGGGATAAAAATGTAAAGCTTTACCCACAGGAAGGAGGAGGACGGGAACTTGGCTAACTGGAAGAGTTGTAAACAAAGGGAAGAAAGGACTGGGTTTCCTTGTGAACCAAGCAGTACTGTTACTCTGCAACACAAAGGCTCAGCCCACTCGGGAAGCAGAGGACACAGCAGTGAGGGAAGGGAACAAATTAGGAGAAGACCTCTGAAATGTGTTCTGCTCATGAAGCCGGCAAAGCATCCAGAATTATTAGAAAAGGACCAACAATACAACCCAGTGTATAATCCATGGCACGCTGTCCTTGTTACATAACTACAATCACAGGGGCATCAGACATCAGAGTGTGGTGAAAACAGAGGCAGAATATATGAAAAGATGTTCGCGTAGATATCTCAGCTGAAGGTTTCAAAGTCTCTATCAAAGCAGAACATCTCTTCTTCTGCGTGACTGACTCTTTCTCCTGCTGACTGACTGAAAGCACTCAGCCAAGGCTACACAATGTACTCTGACACTGATGCACGGTCTCAGTTAGCATGCTGCAGACTCACTGCTTAACTCTGGGGCCAGCGCTGCGTGTTTGTTCTGCAATTAAGTGGATCAATTCACTGCTTCTGAATAACCACATTCACTCTTTGAGCTCCTGAAGGATGGAGGTTACACTATAGAACACCTGGTATAATTAATAATAATACATTATTAATAATTGTTCACAAATGCACTTACATAACAACAACAGGTGGTTTCTGAGAAAAGGTCAACATTTGTCTAAATTAGGTATTGAAAAGTTTAAAACAGGGTGGTTATTTAGCAGAAGATTTTAACATAAACAACATTAGAAAATAAAGAAGCTTCTTTAATGCGGTAGAGCAGTGTTAGTGCTGCTGCCCTTTGTATCACAATCCAATGCTAAAAGTGGACACAACTTTGATCTGACCATGGCTTCTCAGGGTAATATTGGAAGAATATCTGGATCAATAAGCCAAAAAAAGTTGAAGTGCTTTCTGACTATTTTTAAAGCAGGATAAAGAAGTTTTTTCCCCACAAAGATACAAAGCTTCTTGCTATTTTTGTCAAATTACAATTTACAGTTGGTTTGTTAATAACTTTCCATGCAGCATGAAAACAATAAGAAGGAAAAGTGTTTTAAAATATCCATATTTATTCATGTTTTGCTCATATTTCACTTTCTACAGCTTGAAAGATATCAGGATGGATTCACTCTCTCTTTATGTTTCCTCTACTACACTGGTCACGTGTAGGCCTAACAATAAGTTACATAACTGGTAAAATAACCACATCCTGTCTTTAAATAAAATCATCAAGTTTCGACTTTTGTTGTTTAATTATAAGATGATGTAACTCATTCGGATCAGCCGGCTGCCATTACAATGTGGCGTTACACGGCAGTAGTAGATGTACATGTGCTTAAGCGAAATTACGGGATGAGCCGGTGAGCACATGACCCGGGTTTCCTCTGTGACGTATAGTCGACTGGAAGAGACGTAGATGAGTTATATGCTGCTCATCACGTACACAGGATGCCGGTATCCCACAACCGCTGGCCTCCACTGTGCTAATAAAAATCCAAAGTCTCTAGTCTCGCTAAAAATGAACACGACAGAAAGGCTGTGTAAGAATTTCCAACCTGTGCGCCAGTGGCCTACACATCCACCAGAACCAGCTTTTAACGGTTACACAACACAGAGCCCTGCACTCCTGCGTATCTGGCTTCTGCACAACCTAAATTAATTGGGAATCTGCGATAATTAAAGGCTAACACAAGCCCGTCAGTTATAATGCAATAATAAACTGTGAGGAGGAAAGCAAACCGCGCGGCTCGACCTTCACGCATCTGTCTGAGCCGCTGGGTAATGTCACACATGCCTCTGAATCAATGACAGGATGATGCTGTTAGCGACTTAGCAGGATGCGCGGTGTTAGCATGCCGGCTAACCGTGTAAATGGCACATAACATCACAGCCTTACTGTACCACCCCGCCCCACCGCGTTTTTAAATAAAAGCCAGGCCGACTTGACAGGCAGTTCACTATGACACAGCGGTGTATCTTCGCCCTCTGCGAGCCTTTCCTCACTGATACGATGCTTCACACAAGTATCCACAAAAAGTGTAACTCGATACTCTACCTTGTGCATCCCCTCCGCTCGTCAGCACCGCAATGGCTTTGCCCGCTCCCGACAGGTTCTCAAAAAATATCTTCTTGCTGTCCGGCTGCGCCATTTTCACTGCAACTCACTATATAAATATAAATAAATATGTGTTTCCTGGCACAAGCCGATAAAAGAGAATACCGACAGTACGGAACTGTGCTAAAATGATGAAGGGCAACAATCTATGCCCTCTACCTATGTACAGTACGCCCGCTTTGGTCTCCTTCTCCTGCCTGTTCCGTATCTGGTCGCTGATTTGCATAGGCCGAGCGCGAGGACAGTTATTGGCAGAAGCTCGGGCCAATCAAATCATAGTTCCAGCAGCATCCGTTCGCTTGCAAACTAATAAGAGATGTGTGGGCGGGTCTATCATTAGAGGATGCCGGCGAGGTTTCAGTTTTTATATGAACCTTAGTGAGGAGGAAGCAACAAGTTACGAAAGTTACACACAGAAACACCTGAATTATACAGTGTAAAGACGAATAAATCTATTATTTTTAAATTAATAATATGAGTAGTAATAGCAGTAGAAGTAGTTTTATTTCTATTTCTAGGCCTAGGTGTTTTTATTGCAGTAACTGGATTGCTCCATAATCAACATTTTGGTAATCCTTCAATATGTGTTTCAACTGTGTACGTTTTATAGTATTCTAAATCTATATTCTTTCACTGTTGCTGATGCATTTGCCCAACTGTGTAAGGTAAAACAAACCTTCCACAGATGCGCTACCTTATGCCATTCTTCGTAAAATGCATCGTCTACGGCCCAGGCTGACTCTTTTGTGAAGTGTATTCTAGTGTGGTGATCACTGCTTAAATATCATATTTACTTTTGCATCACTGAAACTGTGCGCTTTCCTTCAGGCCGAAATCCTTTTACATTGGAGCTATGACTTCCGTTCAAGGTCGTTTTTTATGAGCCATTGATTTTTGTTACTACCTTTATGTGTATTATGTGTATGGGACTCCTAACACTACACAGAGTAAGGTAGCGTTGACTATTTAATATTTTTCACAGATAAACACAAGAATGTAAAACTATGAAACACGCAATGAGGAAGGTTCCACTTTGGATCGTTGTCTCCATCATGTGGCCTTAAGGCCAAACTACAAGTGGAAAGACATTGAATTGTATTTTTCCCGTATTTGTTGAAGACCACTGCTATAAAACGGAAGTACTGTGCATGCTCTGTATTGGTCTCAAACAAAAAGTGTGAGTAAAGGTCTGTTTAGTAACATATAACATCAAAACCTGATTCATCAGCAGAAAGAAAAAAAATCAGTCATTTTGAATTATTCTCATCACACAGCAGACACCGCTGAACTTTGCAATATGATTTAGAACAAGCAAATGAGGCTACTGTGCTTTTAGTCCAGAATCACCCTATTATCAGAAGAACTGCTTTTCCTGCAAACTCAAAATCGATTCAGAAGAAAATACTGACATACTGATATGCATGAATGACAGCCCTTAAGCTTCAGGAACTACATCCAACGACATATAAAGTGATCCTGCTAGTGACATCACTGATAGTTGTGCACCTTCTTGCCTCACATGTGTCCCCCCCAGTCCCCTTAGACACTCCTACAGCTTCCCTGGAGAAGACGCTGTTCGTTTTTGTGTTAGTTCCAGTCAGTTATGAGAACTGTCTCAATTTGATCACACTCACTGTCCTGAAAAGTCAAATAAAAGTGAAGAAAATACTGAGTTAAATAGTCTTTAGATAGAAAAAAAACATTTAGTTTATTAAACTTAAATTGCATCTGCAGGTATATTCAAACAAATCCAGCATAGTGTTAGTTCAGACAGGCCACAAAGCCAAACTCAGATGCAATCTCTCCTGATCAGCTCATCTCAGTGCCAGTGTACATTAGCTGATACCCATCTACACATCCAATTTGCAAATTTCATGTAAAGCACTCTATTTAAGCTGCTGCACATTAGCAACCCACTTCCATTTCAGCCCCTCCTTTCATGCTACATCATGAAAGGAAGGGCTCACTTCCAAGATCCTTGGGGAGCATTACATAACTCATTAACACTAAAATAAATCAAAAACAGCACAAACTAACCATTTATAGCCGATGTGCCAAAAATCATGCATAACTCTGAGACTAAACACAGTCTTGTGTGATGACTGGCAACAGTCTAATTGGCCATTCAAGGAACAGCACATTTTGGAACTGTCAGTTTCATTTACAAGTGAGCTGAAAACCAAAAGGGTGCTCCCATGGAACTGCAGATCAGTGACTTAAAGTATAAAGAAAGTCTCTAGGCATCAATTATGCATCTGAGTAGTCATTCTGTTGGGTCTCATCATGGCATAATCGCCAAACACAGTTTATTTGTGCTAAAATTACCATCTGTACATGTTACAGTAAAAGTATCCCAGTGAAAAAGCACAAATATCAAGCTCTCACTTTTCTCATTTATCTTCCTTTTTTTAAAATCTTCAAGTGGAGGGAATTGTTTCCTTTACATTACCAAGCCTCTCTGCCCTCAGGCACTTACAGCCATCATATGGTCTCACTCCACGTGCTGTCGAGACGACTTTGGTGGAAACTGTTGAGATGACTGCCAGCTGGAGGCCCGATGTGGATCTTTTATCTGAACTCATCATTCTTTGCCGTCAGCTTTTTGCTTCACATAACAACGAAAGCTCTGTATCCGTCAAATTATGTCATCTGCTACAGTATTGGTTTATCGTCAGGCCTCAGCTGTAGCATGAAGCAGACGACAAAAAAGAGCTTAATTTGTGTGACAAATAAGTGCAACTCTTACACACAACAAATGTTGTCGTTTTCATTTCTCCAGCACATCATATTGTGTGCGAGGTAACATGAGTACAGCCTACTGTAAGTATCCATTAGGGCGTTAAGTGACATGTAGAATTTCCAAGATTTCAGTTACGCTAATCTCTTGGAAAAGCGTGAGAAACACCAGCATTATCAGTCGTGCATGTGAGCAGCCTAAAGAAAGGCCTGCTGGCTGGCAAACTGCCATCGGTGTTGTTTTCTCACCGTACCTGTATAATAAATACATGTGCGGACTTAAGTTACTCACTCCCACAGGAAAACCGGGGCTGTCCATTAAAGTCTGTTAGCTTCATCCCAGAAGCATGTAAGCGACTTGATAGTGAATGGAAAGAGAATGGTTGAGTAAACTGAGCCGAAGAGACGTAAATGTGTCCACGTCTGGTTTGTCAGAGGCAGCCTGCAGGTAAAAGTCCTCAGACTGTAGGAAAAGGCTGCTTTTAAAACGTCACTGCAAGTGTTGGGAGACGGGACTTGTAGAAAAGCAAGAGAAATGAAAGAATTGAAAGAAGTTGGATTTTTCATTTTTCTTTTTAAAATGTAGAATTTTACATCTATTTGTAGTTTCTTGTGTTTTCTTATCATTGTTGTTTTTCCTCTGGGGTATTACACTTCTGTGTATTCTGTGCTGAAAAAAAGTGATTCTTGTATTACCAGTTCATTTTGTACTTCCAAGAGCAGCAACCAGACACCGGGGGGTTACGACACCAAAGAGGAAGTTGCGGTTAACCACAGATTTACTCTTGATTGACTTATTTATTTCCTGCATGGGCACGGGGAGAGAGAGCCAAAAGACATATTTTATTTTTACATATTAATAAACATAATACAGAAATGTAAAAATGCGCTATTTATTTGGGTGTGGAACACAGAGATGTTTAAAAACTAAATTCATAGACAAGAAATTGTCTGAAACATGACACGCTAATGATCTTGGCCCAAATGAGCTTGATGGTAACATGTTATGCTCAGAATGATAAAATAAGATAACAAGTCAAGAACTCAATCTATAATGTAATTCAATACAATAGTGAGATTACATGTAACGTAAATACAGGTATTGTGTTTTGAGGTCAAATGTTTTTTGTACCTGTCCTTGTGTTGGTAGAGTTCAAACAGATGTTAGAAAGTGTTCAGCTCTGGATCCATTAATTATCCACATCCATTCAGCTCAGCCCAGTCATTTTATTGACCTCTGCATCAGCTGATAGAGGAATTTTACAGTGTGTTGATTCAGACAGATTCAGTGACACACTGCCTCACTGAGTAATATGGATGCTTTTCATCAGCTAGCACTACAGTATTCAGGCCACAGAAGGGTTCCCTTGCACTAACAGGTTCAAGAAGACAGCACTTTTCAGTCACAACTAATGCTGATCCTCCACATTTCTTCTTGCTGATCAGATTATAGCTCGTATAACTGAAGAATTTCTAAATCGCTGAAAACCAGGCAGACACCCACAGCTGGAAAATGCCCACCATACAAAAAGCTGCAAGTGGCCACTTTAGATTGGCAACCATGCTACATGGTACAAAAAGCAGTTGTTGTAGAGTCGATGTAGACTGTTACACACACGCAAGCACACAGTGTACCCTTAAAGCCTTAAAGCATAATGTTTCCACCCACATGCTTGACTATGTGGAATGTGTTCGTTGGTCATACTCAGAATTCCTCTTCTTCCAAACACGGCGGGTCGAGTTACTGGCGCAAAGCTCAACTTTAGTTTCCTCTGATCACAGCACTTTCTCTGAGTCATTTTAAAGTTCACTGGAAAACTTAAGGCAGGCCTGTACATGTGCCTTATTGAGCAGGGGAATTTGTTATGACATAGCGTGTTATCAGTGCTGTTCTTAGTTACCATGATCCCAGGCTCCTCCCATGTAGTTTTGGGCTGATCCACTAGCTTTCCTAAGCTCATCCTCACCCCAGGAGGTAACTGAGGCGACTGATGCTCATTTCTTTCATTTCTGAATAATCGCACCAGCAGTTGTCACCTTCTCACCAAGCCTCTTGCAGTCTTGTAACTTCTATATTTACATTTATAACATACATTTATAACTATTTTCAGAATTTTTGGATGATATTCTGTTTCTCTTTATTAGCATAAAGCTACCATAAACATTACAGACAGTACGTGGTGTCATCTTCAGGTGACCATGAATATCACTTTGACAAATCACTGTGAAATGTCTACTGGTGTCTGAGATATTTCCAGTCTGGACCAATTAAAATGTGCAATAATATACAATTTAACGGGACTATCCGGTAATCCCCCCCCAGCAGCGGTCACTCATGACACCACTACACCTTCTCAGCAGTCGTCTGTCCCTCACACAGAAACTCACTCTCTGTCAAATTACATTTCCTCCTTGTAATTTTACACCACAAACCTCATCCCTTATTGCCACACGGATCCCCAGGGAAATCCAGTGCCAATTTAGAACAGGTTTGTGCAATATAGGCTCACATTGATTGTTTGTATATTGGCTGCAGGTTGTCATTCAGATTGGTCCTTTTTGTTGGAATGAGGTTTTAACAGATGTTGTGACCCAAAGAGACAGAGCTCAATCTATTTCCATCCCAAGAGGCGAACTGCAGTCTCCAAACCTGCGCTGCCTGCATGGAAAAAGTTCATTGTTGTTTTTTTTAATTTAAAAAATGTAAAAATATACGATTAGTTTCACTGCAAAATTCACTTCATTAAACAGTTTAAATTAGCGGTCCCCAACCTTTTTTGCACCACAGACCGGTTTAATGTCAGACAATATTTTCACGGACCGGCCTTTAAGGTGTCGCGGATAAATACAACAAAATAAAACGATAGGACCAAGACAGAAACTGTGGTGTTTTGTAAATATAATAATAAACACACATTCACTGTGTAATTGTGTAACTTTATTAGCAGCGTCCTCCTGAAATGTCCCAACAACATTAAGAGTAACATCCTCCTCTTGGCCCCTTAATGCTCTCTGATTGCTAGGGTAACGTGTAAATATTTCTTTCAAAATAAGACACACGACTACAACACAGGAAAAGACCCAGGAAAACCGAGTTAACGATAAAAACCCTGAAAACCATAAATTTCAAACCCGAGCCTCAACTCTCGTGGCCCGGTGCCAAACAGCTCACGGACTGGTGCCGGTCCGTGGCCCGGGGGTTGGGGACCGCTGGTTTAAACCATTTGCTGGACTTTTTTTCTCATTTAAATATTATTGGATCCTGTCATTGGCACTGAAAAGTCATGGTTAGGTCCCTCCTTAGACATTGGTCTGGGGAGAGAAGCTAGTGACTGTCCAAGTTCCCAGAATTGTTTTCCTGCTTTATTTACATTTACATTATTTACATAGTAATAGTAATATGCAAAACTAATCTGGTTGATTTGGTTCTAATTTGTGCTCTGTCGACACCAAAGCTTTTACCGTATGCAGTACATCAGGAAATCACATAATACGGGTTGAAATTGAAAGTGTTAAAACAGTTCTGCCACTAATGAATTCAGCTTATTGCATCCCTATATAAAGCAGTCATGCACTTCCTGCTTTTATGATGTGGCAAGGATGCCTTTAACAGACACATGCAACACGGATGCTGTTTGTGTTTCTTCTCTTCTTCGTTTGAAAGGCTTGTTTCTACTTTAAAACAGGATCATGTAAAGCACACCGGACAGACATTGTGAGCTAATGGTCTGTTGAAAGTAGAGCGCCATGAACGATATCCTCTAAGAGGGGAATATGATTGTGCTTGTCGTCCTTGTCTGGTGACGTGATGCATCATTTAGGCTGATGCATGAGACTCATTAAGATATTGTACTGAGATGCCTAATGGCAGCCTATTTCACAGCTGATTTTCCAACGCAGAGTAACATACAGTATATGAGCAGTACTTAACCATGCTGATTATTTCTTCTTCTAAAAAGAAATCAATTGACAATATTGTTACCACCACACGTATTAAAAAAATACCTCATCTGGGGTTAATAGAGGTCACGTTTGGCATCAGCACACATTTGCAGCAGCATAAAAAAAGAAGATGTGAAAGTAACAAAAAGAATACAAAGAGATGGTTTATAATGTTAGGTAATAGCGTAAAGGTGGTGAACTGATTTCTTTCCCTTTCTGATTGCCACATGGGAACAAATGAGTGAGCTGCCAATCTGCTGAACTGATTTCGGGGGGGCCTCAGGTTGCTGATTAATGAAATGTGGGAGGACAAAAAGACGACTGTGAGCAGCGCCTACCCACAATCCCTCACTGCTTTTTCTGATTGGGCTAATCACCCCATTGTCCCTCAGAGCTCCGAGTCTGGGATTTTTAACGGCAAGAAGAAAAAGAGCGACTGAAGGAATCGCACAGAAAGCTGCATTTCCTTTTTTCTTTTTTCCCCCCAAATCCTCCCACCATCTCCTCTTTCTGCCGTATCAAATCTTGCACCATTACTTCCAGTTTTTCCATAACGCCTCATGTGTCATCCATCTAGCTCACTTTAATGGCAGCCTCATAATTATTTAGATGATTATGTGTTGCAAGCCATTTAGCATGCTCAATGACACATGTTTAATTTATTTGCTGCAGCAGCTTCTCATAGAGGAAAGAGGGGAAAGAATTGAAGATGGCTGCTGGTGGTGGTGTAGCGGCTACAGTTGCTGCTGCCGCTAGTGAGGCAAATCCAGTGCCAAAATTGTTTGATAAATTGCAGCTGTTGATATAATGCGCCATGCCACATCAAAGAGCTAATGTGATACAAATAAGGTATGGTTTGTGTAGCATTGCAAGGCAACATTTGCTCGGGCTAATGGCGTGTGTCTTGGTTGACCAGTCAACCCACATAACGGACTGCACCATTGAGCAAGCTATTAGGACACATAATGGACAGAGCAGCCTGGTGCCGAGTGTGAGGTCGTTTCCTTCGAATCCAGCTGAAGGAAAATACGCAGAAAGCTCATTCTGTGTTTGCCTCTATTTTAAGAAAATCTCAATATTTCCATTGTACTGGCAAGAAAAACTGAAAATAGAGCTGGACACACTTGTCTGTAGAGCTCAAAGAAATATTTGAAAATATAGTTTTGGCATTAAAGCTTGAGAGATTTGACAAATGAAGGGAAAGTATACAAAAAAGCACAGGAGCTGTGACTGTTCGAGTGCCTACATGCTTCTGCATGGCTGCAATGATGCTAGGAAGCCACTAGAGAGTAGTACATCCCTGCTGAAAAGGTAATAGATGGCACTGATTCTCAGAGGTTGGTTTGGTCTCTAACATGAAATTGCTCTGCACATGCAAACAATATAATTACTTTATTTAAATTTGTGGATTTGATTAACTTATACTAGTTTCTGAAGTTTTTAAACTTGAGCTATCCATACGAAAGAGAATACTTTTGCTTTTTTACTTTTTATCACACGTATTTGACTCAAGACTGTGATCATTATTTCAGTCATGTTGTGTTTAGACTTTGGTTCTTGAGGGTATGTATATATGTGAGATGAACAACATACAGTCGAAACATGGCCGCCCCTCCCTGAGCCTAATTCTGCCAGAAGTTTCTTCTTGTTAAAAGGATGTTTTTCCTTCCCACTCTCACCAAATGCTGCACATAGAGAGTTGTCTGATGAGTTGTTGAGATTTTCTCTCTATTAATGTAGATGCAAAACCTCAAAATTTTGCCTAAATAAAGCATATTTTTCTAATTTCTAGTCAAAATATCATCACACTTGAAAAAGGGACACAATCAGCTACACAGTAACATTTCAGTGCGGTATAGGAAGTGAAAAAGTCTTGAAAATATATTGTTTTGAGTCATATCACAACCTTTTCTAGTTTTCATGCATTTGTTTTTAAGCTCCTGTGTTATTTGTAAAAGATGAATCATCTTGTTTCAAGAAATAGACCAAACTGGAACAACGACATCAAATCTGCTTTATCGAGAACTGCAGGTTAAAAACATGCCCAACATTGGATTATTATGAGTCTTAGTATCTTAAGTACAGTGTGGTTATTTTTCTTACAATTCAAACAAACCATGTCAATGTGACATTGAAAAAGAGGCAAAAGCTGAAATTAAGTTTCCTTCTCTGTTGTGTTGTGCTGGACAGACTTTTCTTGAGTTGTGATTTCACACTTTAGAAATAAAACTGAACTGAATCGAATCAATAATATTTACTAACCTGCGGTGTTGTGTGGTTTTTCTTAAAATTATGTGTTTCTGTCATAAGTTTGGCGCACTACAATATGTTAAGTTCATGTAACTTATCCTTCTTAAATACAACACGCTTACAAATATTATATAAAAATACCCAACACAGAGAACAAACTTATTAAAAATGAATGCAGCTGAACTATATTCCTTATATTTGTATGACTTGAATGTTTATGGCCTACGTAAAGTGATCTGTGTACAAAGTTTAACATTAGACAGTTGCATGCTTGCATGGTCATAGAGAAGGAATGGATAAAAATAAAGGGTTTTGCCTACATGATAAAAAAAGACTAACATTTAAAATAAGAGCATTGCCTATATGCTGAAACATTTCTGTAAGAGATCTTAAAGTACAAAAAAAGTTCTCCCTGAGGACCGAGCCGGGTCGATCAGCACAGATTTATGCTTGCGTGGCGCTGAGCAGCACAGCTTGCAGACACAATGTCGAGTGCAGTGTGCTGCAGCTGGGTCTTGACGTGCGCTGAAGTCTGTCACTGCGCTCCAGGAGCGCTCTGTCATCTCTAGCATCTGCCGTGACTTCTTGTTGGAGAAGCTTCTGGAACAATCACAGTTCTCTGGTTGTCAGCACCTGGTGTTCCTGTCTGCTTCCCTGCAACATGTCACTGTCACCCAACCGCACGCATTTCACCGCTCATATCCACGAACCAAACAAGCATGGTATTGTCGTGCACCTCTCACTGTAACCGCAGACACTCCTGTATCAATTAGTGCCTTTTTGAAAATCATATTTTCACAGCTGGTTACTGGTATCATTTAAGACTAGCTTTCATGTTTGAAGTTCTGCTGTAGTGGAATTTTCCAGCTGTATAATGTTGTTTAACAAAATCTAATTTCTCAAATGCAATTCAACAAGAGTATTCACAAGCATATGCCTTGGTGTTTCGTACTGACCCAGAAAGCATATGGACCATTTGTCAGCTCCACAGTGTGCCTCTTGTGTTTGTGTGGTTGATTGTATCAAACATGTGCACATATAGAAAATATGCTTCTTTCACAGCTTATGTTACTCTTTGGTGGTTCTGCAGCCTAAGATTAAAGAGGAGCTTTTGTGTTTGTTTGGTTCTCAGCACTTCAGACGGCAGATGTTTTCAATTGTTTCTCAAAAATATGATACAGTAACCTCAAAGCATCTGGGCTTGATTACAGGGTTAGTGAGTAAATGCGAAATCAGCTGTGCTATCAGTGCTGTTCTTTGAAATACATGTAGCAAAATTGTACAAATGTATACTTAATTTCCTTTCTTTAATTTTTCACAAGGTTCAATAAACTCTTTGTTTCAAAAGATTGAAATTTTCTGGCTATTATTTTACGTTTTAGACTTTCCAGGGCGTTATTATATGAATATATTTCATCAGTGCAAGAGTTCTGTTGTTGGCAAAAGCCGAAAAAAGTTTACTGCTGCAGGAAATTCTTATAATTTACAGGTGTGTAAAGTCCTTAACCAATTTATTATCTTCATGTGTTGTTTTTTTAATCTGTATCATGATTTCCACATTAAATAAGTTTGTACATTTTATCTTTACAACAGTTACGCTTCAAGTGCAGCAAGTACCAATCAAATTTGAAAAATGGTAGGTTCAATTTAAGTTTGAGCTTCACAGTTTAATATAATTCCATAACTTTCATGATAAAAACATGCATTCATCAGACACCTTAATAAGTACACCTGCAAGTACTAGGCTGGACCCTCCTTTGGCTTCAGAAGTGCCTTAATTCTTCATGGCACAGATTTAACAAGCTGCTGGAAACACTGCTGGCTCATATTGAGATGATTGGACCACACGGTTTCTTTTCACAAAAGTTTAACATGTGGGGTGTTCAGAGATGCTCTTCTGCATGCTTTGGTTGGAACACATGATTATCTGAGTTACAGTTGCCTCTCATCCTCTCAAAGCAGTCTGGATATTATGCTGATAGAATTAGGATATTTCCATTGCTTGCTAGGGTTCGAATAAAATGCTATAAACATTTCTTAGTATTGTTATAATAACCACTGCTTAAAAAATGTATTAGGCTCCCCGTCATAAAAACAAGAAAACACAAATAATCTAGAAATCTTAAAAAAAAAAAAAAAACTTGTTTAAAACTCAGATTTACTGAATTCCCTGAACCCTTCTTGCTTTTATACCCACATCTGAAAATTATATTTTTTTAGGATTAAATCCATCATTTTGATTAAAAAACTAAAGGAATTAGCCACATTTTCTGAACATTGATAAAAACAATTGGCTCTTCCTGTACGGATTGGACAGTGACATGGACTTCCAGAAGTGCCCCAGCAGCCCACCTAACCAACATAAGTTCTTTAAACAAAATTAAATAAATAAGTATGCAGACGTAAATTACTTATCCAATAAAATTTTGACTGGACAATCAGGACAATCATATTCAAAAGAAGACTGATGTTTCCATGTGCACTAATTTATGTTTGACACAGCGGCTGTGTCCCAGGACCTGACTCTTGGGTTGTGTAAGGTGGGACCAGCACAAAACAGAGCACCTACCAATCCCAACAAACACAACACTGACGAAATCAGATTCAAGACAAAGGGAGGCGGGTTGCAAAGTGGCTTGGAGTTGCACAGCAACAGTAGGCAGGCTCAAACGGCTTAAACAGTTTATGTGAGACAGTCAAATGAATGGTGTAGAGCTGAGCCACTGCCTGAGATCAGCTGATCTGATGGGACTGCTTGAACCAACTGTATACTTAACTGATTACCACTAAACATAAACATGATACGCTATTAAAGGTGAAATCATGTGACATGGCGGTGTGTAGACCTGTATGAGGCCTGTGAGGTGACGCTCCTGTGACCCCCGGGTCAGTGAGAATGAAAGATTTAAGACTTATGAATTCCTTCCACTGTGCTGGAGCCCAGTTACAATAGGCTACTTGTCCTCAGAGACAACACCCCGTTCTTTCTAAGCTGTGATACAAGCTTAGAAAGGACAGGATGGTAAATAAGGAAATATCTGAGGTAAGAGATGTACTCACTTTCCTACAAAGCAGTTCATTCTGTGGCCTCGGGATTCTTCACGATCCCAGTTCTATTCAAAGTGAATGTACACTGTTAAACAAACATGTTCCCCCTCCTTCACCAATTTGGCCATGTTTGATTTAGGAGCTTGCGTATGTACTCAAAAATACACACCTTAGACAGAAAAATGAAGGCTGCTGAATAACAAATCCCAAACCCTGGCTGTATGTATTTTAACCTTGTTAAAAGTTCACAGTCCTTTTGTTTTCACCCGGTAACTAAAAGAGGATTTTGTGGAGTTGCATCTTTTTCTCATCACCATTAATTAATGATTAAATGATGATTGAAAGATCCCTCACCTGACTGCGTATGGTGATGTATTTAGTCTGCTGATTGAAGTCTCTCAATCAGTAGCTAAGTCTGTAATCAACACCTGATTATAACATGCAAACATACAGTGGGACCCTCCCCACATCCTAAAAATCATCTCTCCATTTATTTCATTTAATCAGCTAATGGTGTTAAGGTTGGCAACTGTTCTACCTATTGTATCCTCCCATTCTTTCGACTCCCGCTTTGTCCTTAGAGTCTGAACCAACCCATCATTGCTCCATCCCTCCATCAACAGATAGATTAAAGCAATAAGTTAAAGTCTGGTCTCTTTGCCATCATGTTTTGTCTCTGACTAATGGTGACGTTTAGGAGCAGTGAGAGCTGTAAAACATCAAGATAAAGTGAAACTGCATCCAAGATGGGTTTAAAAAAAGGTATTTCCATGACTAGCTGCACAGATTAGATTCTGGGACATTCAAATGAGTGACATCAAGTTTGTGTTTAATGTCAAACAGGGAAGCAGAAGACCTGACTGCTACCTGCAAATGCTGTGAGTACCATAGTGATTCAAGAGTCTTTAAACAAGCAGAAGAAGCGTAGCTACACAAATCAGGGATGACACGTGTTACTACTGGCTCTGTACACGGAGCTTTTTGGGTATCATTGTCTGCTTGTGTAAGTATACATCAAATCCAAGCGTATTTTTTGGAAATACAATTGTTTGATATCTTGACAGAGTTAGAGGAAAAGATTGATACAGTTCTCAAGAAGCTTGAACCAAGAAGGATTAGCATTAGGAAACTAGCCTGGCTTCATCCAATTAACAGTAATCCTAAAGCTCAATTCAGGACCTTGAAGTGCTGGAAAGATAAGATAGCATATTGGCCTGTACCAACAAGGCCTTTAACTAAACACTCATATTGGTCATTTTGAGTTCTTAAAACACCAACAAAGATAATGTAAGAAAGCTGAAACTATCAGCAGCCTGGAGTTTTTTCTTTAATTATCTTTTTTACTCACGAGTTGATTTAATTTGGTCACAAAAACGGCATTTTGCAGCTGTATCTCCAGGTAACAATAATGGCTATTGTAGTGGAAACACACTGGAGTGCTTGTTATTGATTAAAAGAATCATGCTGTTAATTAATTTAAATCTGTGAGGGGCTGTTGCACCTGTTGCATCATGACACTCATGCAAGATTTACATTGTTTTGGTTTCTTTCTCGAGTTTTATTTCAACCATTCTTGATAAAACATTTCCTAAAGTCCAAATTCAGACATGTGATTGACACAGTGTGTTAAAAATACTAACACGAGCCAAACCTCCTGACCTTCACCACCTGGAGCTTAATGAAAATCCTGCAGCAAAAATACTCCTGTAGTTATTTGTGTGCCGTACAAAGACAAGGTTCGTAGACAATAAGTGCTGACAGTAAAATCAGCATCACTCAAAGGAAAACAGCAAATTAGACTTCAGCTATGTTTATGTGAGGATTATATAAAATACTGTGCAAAACAACCTTACTGTTAGCGCAATATAAACACAAAGTCAGATTGAGCAGCCTAATTCTAAATAAAGTATTTTGTGATACTGACTTCCTCTGTTAAAAAAACAGTCACCACTTAATAGATTTCCAATGCAAATTCTGTTTCTGGTGTACCTTGGTGATAAGATCATCAAACAAACAGACACCCTCAGTCCAAGTGACCAGTTAGTATTTAAAGAGACTGAAGGAGCAAAAGAAAACGCGTCCACAGAGCTCAGTGGAGCAGATTCATGTTTTCCTTGAAGCTTGCCAGCTGTTGTGTGTTGTGTTTGTTGTGAGGAGTAAAATAACTGTCAAACTGTTGGACTGCAAAAATGGGCAGAAATCCAGCCTGTGCAGTTCGATCTGCAGTTAATACAGTGGAAAATTGTCACAATATACAGAGAACCGCCTGAGCTGCCACCATTCCAGCTTCTTCTCCAAGAACCAAAGGTACGGATAGAACCAAAGGTTTACACCGATCAGGAATAACATTGTGATCACCTGCCTAATGTTGTGTTGCTCCCACTTTTGCTGTTAAAACAGACCTGATACACTGAGGCATGGACTCCACTAGACCCCTGAAGGTGTGCTGGGGTATCTGCACCAAGATGCAACAGATCCTTTAAATCTTGTGAGTTGTGAGGTGGGGCCTCCATGGATTGGATGTGTTTGTCCAGCACATCTCACATATGCTTGATTGGATTGAGATCTGGGGAATTTGGAGGCCAAGTCAACACCTCAGACTTATTGTTGTGCTCCTCAAACCATTCATGAGCCTTTTTTGCTTTAAGGCAGGTGCATTATCCTTCTAAAAGACACCGCAGACATGAGCTGATACTGTTCCCAAAAAAGGGTGTACATGATCAGCAAAAACGCTTACATAGGTGGTACGTGTCAAAGTAACATCCACATGAATGTTTCCCAGTAGAACGTTGTCCAAAGCATCACTCTGACCATGCTTGCTTGCCTTCTTCTCATAGTGTATCCTGGTGCCAGGTGATTCCCAGGTGAGTGATGCACACACATGGCCCCCAAAAACCAAACAAACAATGGGTAACTCTGATTCTGACAACTTTCTATCAGAACCAGGATTAAGTTGTTATTATCCGTCACTATGTTAACTTGTTATTAACAGGAACTTGTTTGTTGGATTGAACCACACAGCAGCCTTTACTCCCCCACGTGCATCAGTGAGCCTCGATCCTGTCTCTGCTTCACCACTGTTCCCACCTTGGACCACGTTTGATAGATACTAACCGCTGCAGACCAGGAACACCGTACAAGAGCTGCAGTTTTGGAGATGCCCTGACACAGTTATCTAGGCATCACAATGAGGGTCAAACTCGAACTTGCCCATTGTTTGTGCTTGTAACACACAGAGAAGGAAAAAGTACAGACAACTGTAGTTAAGCAGAAGTAAGGATACTTGTGTTAAAAATACTCCAGCAAAAATTGAAGTACTGAATCAACTTCTTAGTAAGTAAAAGTGAAAAAGTACAGACTATTAAATGTACTCAAAGCAAGAAAGTAAAGAGTATCTCATTGAAGGACAATTCTACCATCTATTTTTATGCACAGGTAACTGGACCGTCTACTATATTA
The DNA here is from genome assembly GCF_051167445.1 of Perissodus microlepis. Lineage (NCBI taxonomy): Eukaryota > Metazoa > Chordata > Actinopteri > Cichliformes > Cichlidae > Perissodus > Perissodus microlepis. The sequence continues at coordinate 7,283,297 of NC_140469.1, forward strand.
ATGTAAAACAAAAATAATATCAGTACATGAGAATACACATGTTATTCACGTCTAAATTCTAATTGTAATGAATGTGCTCACCTTGAATCTTTCATTTAGGACACATGCAGTAAAAGAGAATTAAAAATAATAATTTTGTGTTGCCTACATGGCAGAGGGCGACTTTACCTCCACACCTAAACAGAAAAATGAGAAGAGTCAGGGGTTAAAGTGAAATGCGGCAAGTGTAGTGGCTTAACGTGAGGAAAATACTAACAGCTCACAATCATTTGTAATGTGAGCTTCCGTAGGTTTTCTTAGTGTACATGCTGTGATCAGCTGACCTGCTACTTTTTGTGGATTTCAGCAGATGTTTCACGACACTAACAGTATAATTAATCTCTGCTACACTTGATGTAACCTAACACTGACCACCACAGCCACTCTGTATCAGTCCAACACCGAATTTACTGTGAATTCACCACATTAATGCAAGCTAACCTGTTTATTCTGCACATAACTACTGAACAGTATTTTCATTTCAAATTTGAATAACACAAAAATAGCATAGCTTAGTTTGTTTTTGCAGGATGTTTCACAAAGTGAAAATCCATAATAATGAACACAACAGGAAGTGTCATGTTGTTAGCATTTAGGCATGCATGTAACAACTTTGCACTTCTTTTGGGGGTTTTCTAAAGTGAGAATTATTGTGATGGCAATGTAATATCAGCATATGAGCATCACAGCGTGTTTTCAGGGTTTAAACCACCTGGGTGGTGTTTCCAAGATTTCAGCTCTCTGTTCTGTTAGAATCAAGTGCAAGTCATTGTAATTTTCTTCATGAAAAGCATTTTAGTGAGATACTTAGTACCTGACAGAGGGAAATGAGACTAGGGCCAGTGTTAGTGGGTTTTTTCCAAATGTGAATTGACAGGGCGGAGGTGGGTGGTTAAGTTCAATCCACTATTGCTGATGAACAAGCTGATTTCTATTAACCTGCAGCCTGCAGATCAAACAGACTGTTCCATGCTGCTGCTGAGAGAGAGAGCACGACAGAGAGAGAGAGACTCTGCCACCAAACTTTTATGACACAGAAAGTCTGCTTAATGGGCTGGAAGATTCTTCCCATTTAGCCCTGTGCGGAAATAAAAGGAAGCTGGTCGGTGCTCAGGAAAAATGGCTACTTCCAGTTAAGTCCCCCAGTGGATTGGAAATTAGGAAATTATAAGCAGAGTGATCAATCACGGAGGAGTATGTGCTCTAGCATGAAACGCCCCAGTATTCTCCCTGATGTAAGAACGCAGAGTCACTTCCTGTCCTATTAGTTCAACTAGATGGAGCACGTTCCCCATGTTATTCCCAGACAGATAACATGAGACGCTTTCATGATCTGCCATTGTGGATTTTTTTAAGCTCTTTCTGCAGCAGGTAAACACAGGATGTGAAAGTAATCTGTCATATTTTGTCTCAAATGTGTCCACTCCCCCCCACCCTATTTGTGTTGATTCTTACTTACAGCACATCCTGTTGTGTCCAGTCAGACATGAAACCTACCAGCAACAAACAGCATCCAGTGCTAAAAAAAGATTGGAGTTTTATCTCCCAGCCTCCCCGTGTGTGACAGCCAGAGCCCCAGAGCACGAGCAGGCAGAGCCGGGAGCGGCAGCGGGACGAGATCAGGAAGCCCCGGAAAGGCGAAGAAGTGGAGCTGATGGTGGAGGGGTGGAGAGGAATGTGTTGGCTATGGTGTTCCGGGAGGGTTGGAGGGGAAAATATTGATGCAAAGCAATCATGACAAACAAGATGCAAATTGTCACCATAAATAATCAAATGTTTGTCACAGCTGACAGTTGGGAATGTTTGATTGATAGTGAGCCAGAGGTATTAAGAGTCTGAAGCTGCGACATGCAGCTCTTCTGATTCGAATAACAACAGAGGAAAGAAACAAACAGACAAAGTGAAGCTGATGAAGCAAAACAAAACGGCAGACGATCATATGAGCAACACGTTTTGATTAGATATGTTCACATTAAAATTTGGGAAGTGAGTACATTTGGGATCTGGTGAGTTTTTCGATGATTAATTTATGTCTAATTTAAGTGGCTGCACTGTCGTGGTCATTTTGACGGTTCAAACTAACCTCGCTTTTTTTGTTTCACTTATTTTTTATCATTATGTAACTCTTGTTGGCAGGAATGCTTCATTAGTTGTGGGAATGTTCAAAAAATGCAGTGGGAAAGAAGTGTGATGGAAACTACACAATACATGCCAAGAAATTAACGGAAACTTTGAAAAAGAAACTTACAGAGCATGTTGGCTGGAACCACAGACAATATAAAAGATGGATGTAGCTACTGTAACGTCACCCGCTGGCTTAGGAAGTCCTGTTTTGGAATGTCGACATAACCATTTTGGCCGTTCCCATCCTGGTTGTAGAAAATCGGATGAGATGATAAAAGACTTGTGGCTGACAGCTCATTAGCTAATAAGGATAAAGTTTAATACCAAAGATAATCCTCCAGTCAAGATTTCTAAAACAGAATATTTTTCTTTTTTTTCAGTTTGAGCAACAAAAGAGTGACTGAGCTCATAAACTCAGCAGGAAAGTCTTTACATTGGTGAACACAGAAAGCAATTTTCTCATAGATTTCTATAGGATTGGAAGACTTTTTGCAACCCCAGCTATCGCTATCTGGTGGCCAGTGAGTGGGCGGTGGAGGCCAGGTGGAGCGGCTCGCCGTCTACCGGGTGCAGCCTGCATCCCTCCATCGTTACCACTGTGCAGAAGGAAATGGAAAGTTTGAACTTTTTGCTAATGGCATCCACCTGTCATCGACATCTCTTATGAAAGGGGCATTTTGAGTAGACTGCCTCTTCAGTTTTCATGCAGATATTTATGAATTTGATTTTGACCTGATAAAATACACTGAGAAGTTGCAGAGACCCACAGAATGTGACTGAATGTGGCAATTTTCAGATTTTGAACTGGCAATGGAAATGAGCAGGGGAGAAGCAGCACATGCCTGTTGGACAAAATTAAAAAAGTTCAACATTCAGTCCAAGAATTACTTGGACTAACTATTGGACTTAACATGTTTTATTTTGAGCTGTATTTCAAAGCCCTTATCGTGCTGGATGTGCACTAACTCTAATAAAAGGGCTCAGAATTGCAGTAATATTAGGAGTAACATCAGAAGTGCTGCAGGTTGCCTGCACACTGGACACTGAGCAGTGATGTGGGAAATGTCAGCCTCTGCTGAGACTTCGTGCTCTGCTTGTTCACCACCCATGCATACCACCCTGCTAATGACCTGCAAGGCCAAACATACCAGCGCTCTATTCCTCGCAGACACTTCCCCTCACATTGATCGTTTTACCCTTGTAGGCTCTTACAGATTTCCAGTGATTCATTCTAGGCATTATTTGTCATCATTAGATGTCTTTAGATTAAATAACAGTCGATTCTTTGGAGCTCAGCTCAGTGTGCTATAGCAGCCACCATGCTGTCGTCACGTTTGTCCAAAATTCTCTGTTAGGGACTGGCCTGGAAAGTTTATGAACTAATGTTTTGATGGTTTTGGTAAGAGGGAGAGTATTAATGTTGCGAAATGGGCCCTGTGATGAAAATATGCCCTGTGATCAAAGATGTGGGCAGGAGAATCTTTTATATAAATTGTCTGTACGGGGCGGAGATGAGAGGTGAGCAGGAAACAGAGGGAGTAATGGGCAGAGAGCTGAGAGATGCCTGCAATGGCTATAGGATCAGAGAGATGAAGGAGCGTACATACGTGTGTGGGTGTGTGTGCGTGCACTGCAGCCTGCACAGGGAGCTGCAGTGGCGGCTGTGTGCTGATCATTCATGATGGCACCTTAGAGGCCATCCTGTAAGGAAGAAAAATGAAAACTATTAAAGGCTCACTGGGCTATGTTGGCTTTGGTGTGTCAGCAATTATTGGCCGGGGACAGCAGTCTTTAGGTCCTCAGATATAGAAGAGTGGGAGACTGTGGCAGAGAAGGGAAGGACACTGCCCGGTTACATACTCTACTCTGATCTATGCTGCAGAACTTTCTTCACTGCGTGGCAACGGTGGCACAAAGGGGCTTTTATCTGTAGTTTAGGAGTGGTAATTTAGCAGTGAAGTAGTCATTTGCTTTTATGTCTGTGTGGCTTTTTCCAGGTTGTTTGGCTCAGTCTTCTGAGTTAAGCAGCCGAAGATGCTGTGGAGTTTCTGCACAGCTGTCAGTCAAACAGCATGGGTGGCACTGTGACCTCTTTTCCTTGGATTCTGTTGAGTGGCACCTTTTTTATTTACCCCCCTCTCTGTTCATCTGTGCTGTTTTAACTGTTCATTTCTTTACCCATCTATTCCAAATGCTTCCAACTTTCTATTAACAGCTCTGTTGAGAGTGTTCACAAGATGACATGCCATTATATTCATACTGTAACCTTCTTCTACTCATGGCAGTCACCTGCGTTCACACCACATGCACAAAGTGTGACATCGAGCAGAACAAGTTTGTTATTTGCGGTGCAAGTGCACAGCTTGGCTTGATATAATTACCGGAGTTCTATTTAAATTGAACTGCACATTTGTCTGCCTCTATAGTGCGAATTCAAGGTCAGAGGAAACAAGTTCTGGCTGGTTTTTTTATCATGTAATAGGCAGATTGGAGTTTTTCATGCTGTTTTCATTCTGTCTGCTATGATTCAAGTCCCCAAGACTTAAGAGGAAGAGTATAGAATGAATAATAGGGCAGGTTAGGGTATGGTTAAATTAGTTTATGATACTTTGCTTGCAAGAAGCTTCTTGGATTTTTTAAAAGTGATCTTGAGCAATAGTTCTTCGCTCTTTCTGAAGTTCTTGAAACTGCATTTTTTACTCATTGTCTATCCAATCCTTGTACCTGACCCATGAATCATTCAAGAATAAAAAAGGCACTTAACCCAAAGGAAGAGCAACTAACAGAAAACTTAGCAAAGAACCCATTTTACTTCCTATCTTTAGGCACTTTGTTACGAGCAGCCTGTCACAAAAACACAATTTGCTTCTATTTCTGCAGCTGAAGCTGCAGAAAAATTCCAAAGAAAACCAAAAATAACACAGTTTGACAGACATAAAATTGTGTTTTTGCATGTTGAAAAAGCACCATCAGATTTCAAAACACTATGTAATACGCTTTGGAAAGCAAAGGCAAATGCTTCATTTTTTCAGCATATTACAACAACAGAAGACTATCAGTCAATGGTTGGCCTCCCCAGAGCCGGGACTTTAACAGTATCGAGGGAATGTGTGACAGAAGAAAAGCCAACCAACATTCAAAGAAGAGCTTTGAATGTCCTTCAGCAAGCCTGGAGAACTATTCCCGAAGACTACTTGCATAAGAGGTCAGGCTGTGTTGAAGAAAAAAATGTGGTCAAACCAAATACTCACTTTCAAGCTTCTTCGAATTTTACAAACTATTTTTCTTTTCTTTTTTTTGCCTTATTATATTGTATTTCCATGTATATTTGTACGTTTCAATCGATAATCTAACGCATTTCCAATTTTCCTGACTAACAATAAAGACTTTTGTACAGTTGTACTGTTAGTTTTGTAGAGTGATTAAATAATGTAATTTAATATTAATTAAATTACATTTAATTTTTTATAAATACATCTTTGAACATATAAGTCAACTGCATTTTGTAAAAAACGATTGCTTCATGTTTATGAGGGTGAAGAATCTTTAGTTTTTTGTTTTGGAGTTTTTTGGGGGATTTTTTTAAACACAGATCGGTTTTGTGGCTGCCACAGAGGAGGCTGTCTGTCACTATTAATAATCATACCAACTGTATTACATAATTCATTTACGGTGTTATTTTAGCTTAAACATTGTGAATGAGGGTGTACCAAGGAAAAACCACAAGGGCGCCACGGTTGAAGACTAAATCATACGAAATGCTGCAATTCTTTAATATTACATTTTCACTGTCATAAAATAAGAAACAACTGCTGGGACATGCATTATAAATCACATAAATGAAGGTCACAGAGTCCATTAATGCATAGCCTGCTGGTCATGTTCACAAATTGCAGTATCTCACTCCTACCTGCTGGTGAATTTGGTGTCCTTGCATTTGCAGCTCCTGCTGGAAGACAGATCCTCAATGGTAGAGCCCTCATTACTCATTACAGTGTTTGAGGACGCGGGGGACCACCTGCGACACTTATAAATGACTTGCTTGTACAGTTTGCCCAGGGCAGAGCTGTTGCCGGGCCTGACCAGATGGCCTGTGATCGACTCTCGTGTGGTGCAATACACACGCGTCCATCGCCCAAGGGTCCAGTTTGCTTTTCACATGCATTATAAGGCAAAATAACACAGTAGCTTGTGGGTAACTGTGTCTGGAGCATTTCCCTTGGTAAATAAGCTAACTATGTAATTTCATAGTATCCATGAATCCCTAATCCAGGAAGTTCCAAAGTAAAATAATTTACTCATTCAAAAAGTTGCATACATCTAATTATTATTTATAAGGTAGAAGGCTCCCTTGTTTCTTTTTAGCAATAAAACAATCTATACTACAGCTCTCTCATCTTCTTAAAAATTTGTATTCTGCAGGAAAAACAAAGGTAGACACGAAACACCAATGGCAACATTTGTGACAGTAATCCATGCCGGAGTGGGAAGGTGATGCAAGAGGTCATTGAATGTAAACGCTGCTGTTATTCGGGTAGTGTTAATCCCTCGGGCATAGCGACTGAGCATGCATCAATCACAGCAGTGTGTGTCCAGAGGTGAGCCAACAGGCATTAACCTTGAACCAGGAGTCAGAGTCTGGCTGCTCTGCCCCCACGGCCACAAGACAGCAAGCATTGTGTCCACTCGCAGAAATACAAGCTGGAACTTAGCCAAAGTTAATGTGAAGAACCGTGCTAGCAAAAAACACCAGTGCTACACAAACCTGTTTTTACACTCGCTACACTCACGGACTCTTCATTAGGTACACCTTGCTATGACCGGGTTGGCCCTCCTTTGGTCTTGAGAACAGCCTGACAAAGATTCAACAAAGTGCTGGAAAAAACTCCTCAGAGATTTTGATTCATGTTGATATGATAGCCTCACACCCACTATATCAATGATGGGACTCCACCGTATCTCAAAGGTGCACGATTGGCTCGAGATATGGTGATTGTAGAGGCCATTAGAGTACACATCAACAAACCAGTGTGAGATCATCATGTGTTACCCTGCTCAAAGCAGTCATCAGAAGATTAATACACTGTGGTCATAAAGGGATGGTCACTCACATAGACTGGGGCATTCCTCAGTTGGAGCCCCACACCATTGCACCACCACCAGCAGCCTGATTTGCTGATACAAGGCAGGATGGTTCCAAGGTTTCCTTGCTTGTTTACACCACATGTGATCCTAACATCTGAATATTGGAGCAGAAATTAAGACTCCTCAGACCAGACGAAAGTTGTTCCAATCCCTTATTGTCCAATTTTGGCGTGCCTACTTAAACTGTGGCCCAAATTTCCTGTTTGTAGTTACAGGAGTGTCACCCAGTGTGGTCTTCTGCTGCTGGAGCTCATCTTCTTCAAGGTTTTTCTTCAAGTATGTTCTTGTGCAAACCTCGAGTTACTGTTGTCTTCATATCAGCTCAAAACAGCCTGGCCATTCTCCTGTAAACTTTGGCATCAACAAGACAACAAACACTGAATATTTTCTCTTACATGTGAGAACAGTTTATTTGGAGCCAAGCCTGCGTTTTCACACTCAAGCACTGCAAGGCAAAGAGCGTTGAAACTTTTTGCTGAACTTTGAGCTCTGAGAAACTTTTCCTGGTAAATATTTCTGGATAAATATATGGAGGCAGAATTTTGTGTTCAACCCTCAACCACAATGTTTTTATTTTGTATTCTTGTATTCTTCAGGTTGCATATACTCAAAATGAGTCTCACTAGAGTTCTTTAACTGTTACAAGACAATCCACTGCTTTGTTAAATAAAAAACGTAATTCTACATGAAAACCAGCGGTAAAAGGAACACATTCAAAAGCATGGCATGTCAACCAAATTTCACTTTTTTAGGTCTCTCATGGGCACTTCCATTATAACTTCACACCTACAGTTTAGGGACTAGGGATGGGTATCGTTTAGGTTTTATCCGATACTGGTGCCAAACCGGTACTTTTGAAACGGTGCCGGTGCTTAAACGGTGCTCGAACCGGTGCTTAAAGAATGGAGAAAACAAACTTTGTCCAAAAACCTCTCATGTTCAGCTGTTTTTTTGTAAAAAGATAACAATGTTAGCCTTTTCTGCAGCTATGGGGCATATATGGTATCACTCTTGGCTGGAAGCAGTGCTTAAAGAATGGAAAAAACACAAACTTTATCCAAAAACCTCTCATGTTTAACTGTTTTCCACTTTTTCTTTGGTCATTTTAGCCTTTTTGGCCAGGGTGAAGGGAGTATCTGCCATCAAACAAGAAGACAGGCGCATGTAGCTATGATGATGTTTGCTAGTTCACCTTACATGCATTAATTTAATAACGTGGTTAGCCTACTCAACGTAAATTACACACGAACAACATTAAGCTACTCACGCAGAGAAGAACGGCTGCTGCTGCCATCATCATCTGTCATCATTTCTGCTACACTGGCAGGGCTAGGGGCCAGGACTCTCCTCTTCGGGTTTTTGGGGGATGTTGCTAACTCCACGTCCGATAACAGGCACCACACCCGCAGTAGATGTGCTCGGTGTGAGGTCTCGCAGCAAGCTATCAAATACGGCGCATTTCTCGGCTTTTAAAAAAAACGCTATGCGTCGCCAGGTGTTTCATCGGATTTGAGGTGTTACCTCCTTTGACAGTATCACAGTATCAGCTTAAAGCACTTGTTGCAGGCTGCTGAGTTTGCATATTTTGCTGTGAAGTACGGCCAGACTTTTGACCGCTTCGCCTTGGGCATTTTTAATCTGTAGCTCTGCTCTAAAAGAACGTACGTACCTGGACCCGCCTACTATCCTCGGAAACGTAAAATGATTGGCCAGAATCTAAAGTGTATCACAGCTCAGGAAAAAAAAGCACCGAAATAAAGCACCGAAATGTGCGCTGCTTTTCGGTCTGGTTACTACCGTTTATGTCAGAACCGGTGCCATCATGGCACCGGATACCGGTACCCATCCCTATTAGGGACGTGCTTCGGAGCAAATCAGACTTAATAATAATGAGAAGGACTTTTCAGTACAGGAAGAATCATGCTGTACAGTTTTTCTGTTACAGAAAAAATACCAGTCTCTTTATGCCTCCAATCGAAACAGGCGTCCCTCCCCACAGGGTTCCCTCTGTTGTCATCTAAAAAAATCAAACGTATACTGTGATTTGATTTTCTAATTCATGTGTTTTTTTTCAAGAAAAGCCATCGCCACGTTTTTAGTGATCATGGCAGACTCAACAATGTTTGACCGTTTTGTCCTGCAGATTACATTTTTCTACCCAGAGAACTTTCTGCTTTGTGGCTATTTTAGAAAAGACTAAAGTGACTTTATAGCTTAGATCTAATCATGCTTCCTCAGCAAGCAACATCAGATAGGCTCCCACACCTTATCAGTGTAGGAAGGCAGAGGAATCATTTCAGGAGGGAGGAAAAAGAGTAATTCATGGCTGTAATAGCAGAGGCTCAACAATTAGAGAAAAAAAGTGGGGAAAAAATAACAAAAATACACCTTGGAGGCTTTTGTGATTGGAAAAAAAAGGCAAAAGAGGAAATGAAGAAACAAGGAAAGACTTCAAGAGCAGATGAAGGGGATAAGCCCTTGAAAGACTGTTTGATTCCTCGGATTGTCCAAAAGCTTTTGATTTGAGCTCTTTCTAAGTTACATGGTCCTCGTCAGGAGCACATTAAAATTCAGTAAGTCTGTTTAAAGATGAATATTATTAGATTTTTTTTTATTCCCTTTTATCCGACTAAAAGGTAATGCAACTAGATTTATTTTCATTGCATTGATATCAGCTATAATGAATTTATAATGAAACCTTGATTTGTGGTATTTTATCATGAGTTTAAAAACAAATCGTGTAAATACTGGTGTTTTTAAAACATAAAAAGGTCTACTTTAGTATCTCAGAGTTTTTAAAATTGTTTCAACAAGTTTAATTTAATACGTTTAGCATATAGTTGGGTCTGGATCAGGTGACCCTGAATCCTCTCGTAGTTATGCTGCAACAGGTCTAGGCTGCTGGGGATTCCCATGATGCACCGAGTATGTCTTTTTCACCTTTCTCACTAACTATGCGTTAATAGACCTCTCTGCATTGAATCATACTTGTTATTAATCTCTGTCTCTCTTCCACAGCATGTATTTTATCCTGTTTTCCTTCTCCCACCCCAACCGGTCGCAGCAGATGGCCCTGCCCCTCCCTGAGCCTGGTTCTGCCAGAGGTTCCTTCCTGTTAAAAGGGAGTTTTTCATTCCCAGCAACACTTGAGGGGCACAAGATGGTCAAAGAGTGCACTTACCACGTCAACACCTCACCTAATTGTACAATATGCTCCACCAAACAGCGGTTCAGGACTTTATTCTGTTTGAAGCCACAAATATTTAACAAAGATATGTTTGTCCTGAGGAAAAAAGCATTGCAGTCAGCGTTCCTTGGCAGTAGTGATGAAGCAGGAATATTGGGGATATTTTTTAGAAGACTTATTTCCAGTGTCACTTTAAATGACCCATTGTGAGTCTATTGAAACAATATGCAAGAACTATACCAGTGCTACCAAACCCATTACAGATAAGGGTAGGGACAAAGCAAACATGCATAGCAAATGTCATCACCTGGTGATCACTTGGTCATATGATGATTATGTTTAAAATCGCCTCTACTCCAACCAAGTAGCTGCTTAGTTTTGATGCGTAAACCTGACAGGTAGTAACTGAAAACTAAAGTAAAGAGAATGAAAATGAAAAAAAAAAAGTTAATGCAACCATGTGAGGTTATCATGGATGATATGAAGGAACTTCTCTGTATTAGCAAGGTTTAGAGAACAAGTAAATAAGACAGTGACAATTTCTTTGGTTTTGTTCCCTGATTGAAAAAACTAAAGAAATAAAAACCACAAGACATATTCTGATGAGCACGAACTGCCCACATAAATAATGTATATGTCAAAAAATACAGAAAACAGTCAATAACAAGACCAAGTTAATGAACACATTTCTGCTGTGAGACTGTGCTACTTTATCCTAGAGCATAATCCCAGCCCACCAGCAGTTTCCTCTACGCATTATAAATACATGTTTATGTAACTGGCGACCTGAAAAAGATGTTAATACATATGTTGCTTTCTGCCAAAATATAAAAGCTCAGATGACTAAACACAAAGTAGTACAACATTTTTTCCTCACACACACACACACACACACACGCAATTATGCATGCTCCCAATGTGCTACAAAACCAGTCAATATCACTAAAATGTCACAAAGCCTTTCCATTTAATGCACTTTTTTTCTCATTAAATGAAAAGGCTAGAAAATGTTTATTTGCTAATATTCTGTAAATCAGTATTTTTGGAGAGATGCTTTTCACATACTTGGCTCTTTTGAGTTGCTCTTTGCTGGAGGGGTTTTCTTGCTCTTCTTTTCACATTAGGATACTTCAGATGTGTCCCTTTAGAAAACTCAGGGACTTAGTTGACCAAGTTATGGATTTTACTTGCTTCTAATTTAAAATTGTTGCAGTGTCCCTGTCATGTTAGAAAATTCTTCTTCTGCCAAGTTTTTCATGGAGCCATTAGTCAATCCCATGTCACACCAGCCTCCACCTCCATGATTTTTTTTTAGCTGGCACAGTGTGGTAATCCTAATTAGACCCCATCAGATCCCAGTAAGTTTGCTTTGGTTGCATCTCACCCAAGAATGACCTTCTTATCTCAGGCTTTTAGTGACTTCTTGAATTTACCTGTTTTTTTATTCTGCGTAGCTTTTTATGTAACTTGTTCAAGAAAGCACAGTTGTTGTCATAAAACGAGTAATCCATCCTACTGTTTATTCATTACAAAAATCAGTTTATAATACTTTATCACCAAACAAGTGTGACGTATCCTTCTGTGAACGGCAGAAGACTTTAAAGCCACATTCACATACCAGCCACAGTTAGCCAGGATAGCAGTTCGTGCATCTCACATGGCGATGAAAGAAGCATCAATATGGCTGCACTGCTCTGAGTTTGCTGTTTGATGCTTTACAGCAAACACTTCCTTACAGATAACCGGTAATCCAGATGTGACAGAACAATTGTAACAGAAATGGGCAGAAAATTTCCTTGACATAGCAATGATGTTTCCAATCTTGGAGACAATTAAATTAACATGATCGGTGCAAGACAGGAATTTAAAAGCCAGTAATTTAGTTTTAGTGACCTCCTATAACCTCACATTTACAGACAGGTGAGTGCAGAGGCATTAGCAAGAACACCCATGCTATCAAAGTGCATTATTTTCAATCATTTTCACCCATTAGGTAATGCTATGTATGCTACTACTAATTGATCCATGAAACCAAAGTGGAATCCACAGCATACATGATTATTTTGTCATTTTTAACAGCATATAGTAGATACTGAAAATAAAAGCAGTCCTAAATATCTTCCTTGCGGAACACCACATTTTATTTTGTTACCACCATTGAAAACATTTGCTGTGTTCTGCCAGAGGGGAAAAACTCAAGTCTGAGATTAGCAACTATAAGCTGAGACTGAAGAAGACACTTGGATGAGCGACGAAACATTTCTCCCACTGAAAACGTCCAGATGAACAGAATCAACCTTTTGGGAACTAGAATATTGTGGCAAATTTCATTCAAAGCCAGTGTAAAATCTGGGAAAATTGCCAAAACTAACAACGCAGGAACTCCAGCAACACTTAAAAGTAAAGAGGAAAAACTTTATTAACTGGCCTTCATCAGGGTCATAGTAACACATAATACAATTTATGCTTAAATAAAGGACAGGAAAGAGAAAAAAATTTCAGATTCACCAATCACATCTTCATAGGCAAACCAGCTGAATTATAACAGGTTGGTATTGGTTAATAGGCTAATTGGTTAAGTCACAGCCCAAGTAAATACTGGACTAAACCATTAACGATAGAGATGGTGGGACACACACACACACACACACACACATAATCCCCACCTATCTTAACATAATGCATGCGAGAAATACATAAAAGGAAAGAGTGTTAGAATTGTACAGAAAAATAATAAAATGATTACAAAAGAAAACATTTATTAAAACAGAAGTCAGTGCAACAGTTTGATTGGAAAACAAGAACATTTGTGAAAAGGTCCTCATTTACATCTCTAAAATGTAGACTTAAAACTAGAATGCTTCTCTTTTTGCTGATAAAATAAATACATAAATATTACCCATCCAAAAATAAGCAACAGGTCAAAATAACTGGTAAAAAAGTAAAATCATAAAAAGGTACAGTTCACAAAAAGTCATTGATAGAAAAATCCTCATTCATACCTCTAAGGTGTAGACTCATAAAACCAAAATTCCTTTTTTTTCCAGAAAATAGCCAAAACTAACATGTGGAATAAAGCAGCGTTTATAGTGCATTGAAGGTGTGACTATGACATTAATGCCAAAATATTTCAGGAGTTGGAGACTGGCGGATAATTAAAAAACAGACTTATGAACATAAAATGCTACTGTGAGGGTTAAAAATGACCCAGCAGTTCAATCAGGACGTAGTTTAACAGGAGAAAGATTTGTGTTCGCTGATGTGCCCTGAATGTGTTGCCTCAGTGTCAGATGTTGAATTTCAACTTTATTTATCGCCGCAGCGACAATGTTGCATCAGTAGCCGTTGAATAAGCTGCTGTGAACAGTTTGCCTCTTTGAAATGCTTAACGAGACGGAGGTACAAAATTAGCCTGGAAATGCTCAGTGCATGTAATTAAAGGCCCCAATGAATTCCAATAATCAAATGGGCCATCTTCGGAGAAAACTATTACAGGAGGATTATTAGTGTAGCAGGTTTCACTAATCATTCAGTGACAGACAAGCTAGCTGGCACGCACACGCGCACCCACGAGGCCACACTCGGACGCTCATGTATAATTACAGTCACAGACACCCCCAAACATCCATGCAGACAGAGCGGTACGCCCATACGCACACAGGCACAGACAGTCAGTCAGACCTATTGATGTCAACCTTTTGCTCTCAGTTATCATCTGCACACAGGCAGGCTTCATATTGAATCAGAGGGACAGGGTTAAATAAAACTGGAAGGCTTTCACTTTCAATCTCATCCAGCCTCCAACTTACATGCCTCCGCCGAAAGACTGGGAGATAGGGAGATAGAGGGCCTTTGGATGTCAATGCGCAGAGACAACACACTGCATGTGGGCATCTGAATAACCTAAACTAACTTTTAGAGATACGCAGACCAGTCACCCCACATAATACCACAGATATAGAAAGTACAAACAACGTAAACAAAGTCTGTGTATTAAGTAGAACGTGAACAGGCTCAGGCAGAAACACAATGCTTATATGTATATATCACCAGCCCACAAGCCCCAGAAGCTCGTAGGAGAGTAAACTAGTACGGTAGTGTCGCATATCGTCCACACAGACAGAATGAAAGTTATAACTGTTCGTTGTAATGAGGAAAGTGATAGAAAAGCTGATAATGTGATGCCCACTGATGCTTGTTCTGTACAGCAGTGAAGTATTTACTGCATCAGATTTAACCACACACGGGCTCGCACACAATTTGTTAGCCGTCAGCCCTCTGCAGCGCCAAAGGACCCTGCGAAAATTAATCAGTGACATTAAAAAACAGACCAAAATGCGTCACGCTTTGATGCAACCCAATGTGTTTATTGATTAATAAACGGTCAAAGGATTCCATTTCCCAGATATACTGTCTCTGCCGGCTCGGCGCTGCCGAAGAGGCTTTTTCCCTCAGGACAAATGTGTTTCAGCTGAGCTGATCCAATCCCTTCTCCATTGTTTTTATGTACCTCTGTTTAGCACTCCCCGGGCTCCACTGACTACCTGTCTGTTTAGAAGCCTATAAACATAAATCAGGCTTGTTATAGACTTTTTCATAAATTCCTCACTATAGAAGAAAGTAGCTCTAACCGATGGATCAAACGCCATCGAGGCTTTTACTTTTATTTTTTCTGCTTTTCTGAAATGAATTCCTGTCCTGGCAGTGTTAAGAACATTATTGCTATCATTAAAGCGCTGTTGAAAATCTGTGGTAGTAAGCCAAGAGCCATGAAACCTGGCTATTGTTTTCATGTCCATACAGTAGATTTAAAGTACTGGATCCCTACCAGTTTGTATTGACTTTGCGGTGAGGCTCCAGTCCCTGAAAGACATTGATTTACAATTTATACAACAAAGCTCAGGTTCCACTTTCTGCTTATAGACAATAGCAAACGGTAAACACCGCTGTTCTGTCATGCATTGAAAATGTTCATATGCAGCGCTAATTCCTGCCTCTTGAACTGTAAAGGTCAATCACACTGACTCTTTGTATTCATCAGTACCTTCATCTTAAAAGTAACTTTGATTCCATCCAAATAGTTGATTTGTTAGTCATAACTCTCGATTTTTTACCCCACTAGTCTTAACCCCACTCAAAGCTTTGACCTCTGCAGCACACCAGTAGAGAGTCTATGTCACCTCTGGCACTCCCATTTGTCCCCTCACTGCACTTCAGTGGGAAAGATAATTACGCTTCAAATGAAGCTCCCTTCATTGTGTCGGCTAATGTTCAAAGCTCCCTCTTTTCTCGCACACAGTACAATGGTTAAGGTCAATGGATCCACACTCACCTCTTATTTACAAGATTCATGTTTATCTAATGCAAAATCAATAGCTCAGCACCAGGGAGAAGTTAGGGCTCGACTAACAATCGCTGAGAGCTACTTAACGGCACATCTGCCAGCGCTTTAGTGGGCCATAAAGGAGAGGGATTGTCGTGGACTGGCCTCAGCGGTGGTGTTGGAGTGTGGTGTCCTCACACGGCAGAGGGGTGGCTGCGTTCATCTCTTACGTCTAACAATCCTTTAACATGGATATAATAACTGTTTTTTTTATTGCTGTTTAGATACTCGAAGGAAGCAGAAACAAGCTTTGACCTCAACAGAGACATATTATGACTTCTTTGGTTGCTATAGAGGTCTGGACATTAAATTTAGATGACATGTTGTTTTAAATGAATGGTAGCAGCTTCACTGCCCACTCACTCTTGATTTGACTAATTGTAACTGAGAAGTTTGAAAACAGCTAAAAATAAAGGATTTCATTTACTGCAAGTCATGGTTCTGCTGAGGGGTGTCAAACATAAGGCCCGGGGACTGAAATCATCCTGGCAAAGACTCCAATCTGGCCCACTGAATGTCTTTGAAAAGTGTGGCAGAGAGAATAAGTTTGGACTATTAACTGCATGTTTTAAAACTTTTCCTCAACAGTTACCATTCATACCACACCAAAGTAATTAAGTAACAATTAATTAAGTTAAGTAATTAAGTAAAAGACAGAAAAGTTCCTGTTTTTTCTCAGTATACCAAACTAATATCTGATTTTTACAGTGGTTTTACAGTTAAAGGAAACATTTATAAAATCTTTTTATTTTATATCCATCCATTCGCTTCTGTTTATCCTTTTTCAGGGTCGCAGGGGGCACCTATCACAGCTGTCTTAGGGCGAGAGGCGAGGTACACGCTGGACAGGTCGCCAGTCTGTCGGAGGGCTAACACATAGACATAGACAACCATTCGCGCTGACATTGACTCCCGCATTCACACCTATGGGATTTTTAGAGTTTCCAATTAGCGTAACCCCACTAAGGCCATGTCCACACCAATGAAAACGCATCTTTTTCTCTCCGTTTTGGTCTTCCGTCCACACTGAGACGCCGTTTTTGGCCAAGGGAAACTGGGCCAAAGCGGATACATTTGAAAACGCCATTTTTGCGTAATAGTGTAGACTGCGTAAACGGAGGCTGATGATGCAGTCATGTGACCAATTAAACAAAGATAGCGGAGGGCATTATACAGCAGTTGTTTTGTTTGCTCTCAATTTTGACAGCCCTATTAAAGATTAATATCAGTCTGTGCGTTTTTAGACAAAAACACCGTTTTCAATTTATCCAGATTAGTGTAGACGTAGCCTAACACGTCTTTGGACTGTGGGAGGAAGCCGGAGTTTATCATTTATAATGCTGGCAGATTTCTGTCAGTTACCACAGCAGCATTTCTTATTATTATGTCGAAAAACCGAGACATGCTGTTCACTTGTCTTCCTCACATTAACATATCTCAGGGATTAAATGTGTAGTTAAACATCTGCACACTGAGAGGAAAGGGGAGTTTCACTGCCCCGGCCCACTCAAGTAAGCTGCATGTGGCTCACGATGCAAAATGACATTGACATTTCCTTATTTATATGTATTGAGTTTAAAAGGCCTGTCGTCCTTATTTACTTTCTATTTTTTAAATCGCAGAGTATGGGGCTTGCACGGTTAGAAGGCAAAATTGGAAAGCAGTGCTTGTTGGCAGCAAAACAGCACTGAGAGGAAACCTTACTTGTTTAGAGTAATTACAGTAACAGTAACTGTGGTCATTTTGATGTCAGCATGAACAAGCTTTATAAATTAAGAAGTGTGCACGGCTTGTGACATTGTGTGATGCTGACAAATGGCTGTGTGCTGCAGTAAAAGTTCAAAAGACTAACTGACTAACTATGATACTTCATCATGCAAAACTCTCCCTTGACATGGTGGTGTAATATCCTCCAGACCTGTAGAGACACCTCCACCTTATTTCCTGGTTCCTTGCACTTTGAATAGATCAGCACTTAGAAATCTGCCTCAGCGGCTCTGCTCGGGGGCGTGCATCATTTGGCCCCAAAATTCACTTTTCCCCACCAGTAAGCACTATCTGTCTCGCACCCTCATGAACCCAGACAAAGACCTTGCCATCTGTCAGTGTCGTTCGCCGCAAAGTGGCTGCGATTAATTGAAAAACAATGGCGGGGCCGAAAGGGAGGGTCAAAGCAATATGCATCGTAGCCTCGCGGGGTCACCTCCTCATTTCCTCGTCGTCGAAACGCCTTCTCCTGACATTAGCCGCAGAGATGTCGGAACACGTTGTGCCTGTTTGGTTTAACATCCTCCCCTCATTTGGCAGTGGGTATTATTGGGTGGACAGATCCAGGAGACTCTTATCTGTCTCTGTCTGTGTCACTGTAACACAGTGCTAATCAATGCTGAGGGGGATAACATGGAGCTTGATCCCAGAGGACTGGAGGCTTCTTCTGTGACAAAACTCTACATGAGTTATGACCACCCAGAAAAACCGCTGTGAGTGATGGACACTGAAGCACAACGACGAGAATAAAAGATACATGAGGTTAGCAGTGAATGCAAGCGCCCAGCGGGACAGTGATACCTCTGCGCTGCGGCAGCCCGCGATGTTATTTTTAATCCTGAATGAGTTTCGAGCACCTCATTCTCCAAGTTTCAGCTATCCTGCTGAATGAATTTTTCCTCTTCTGTGCAGCCTGAGCAGATCGAATCACCCTGCGCGCACACGCTTTCAGGCTTGACTGAGCAGCTTCTCGCCCTCGGTAACCAGGTGAAGTGACCCTGTCTATATGCAGACTTACAGCCTGACACCGCCGTTTACAGCCATCCAGTCCATTTTGCTGACACCATATTGCGAGTCACATCAAAGCGACCAAGCGTCTCCATCACTGCCAAGCCAGAGTTGGTCATCTTTATGCAGCCACCAGAACTCGCGATCAATCTTTTACTGAATGTTTGGCTGATGCTGCTGGACCAAAGTGAAAGAAATTCACAGAATTGCAAATCAAAAACAGTAAGCCTAATTTTCCTTTGACTTCACACGGGCTGCACAAGGATTGTGGTCCGTAAGCCATTCAATGCCTAGATCTGATCTACACTATGTGAATAAAAAAAATGTTTTTAACGTTGTTTGTACAAACAGTACAGTGAACATTTCAGGGTGGATATTTAGTTATTTAGTTTATCAAGATTTGCTTATTCAAGGGTATCTGGGTATTTGATTATCTGGTTCCACCTGATTAGTACTCTAAGCGTGAGTAACGGGCAGAACAATTATATTATCTTCCACTAGAGGGCAGTACAACTACCTGCTCTAATTGAATGGGACGTCAAATGCCAGTAAAACAGAAGAAGACGAAGAAGAAATTATAATAGTCTAAGTGTGAGACAACAGCGCTTAATAGCAAAAGATAAATATTTAAAAAGAAAAAGTAGTCAGTCTGACCTGAGTCCTGGAGAAAATTGCAACCCACGTGAAGGCCCTAGCATGAGTAGTGGTGAGAAGAAAGCAAAAAAGGTATACTGGGGACAAACCGAGCCAATTCCACTATATCTGGTGCACGGGGAAAAATGATCAATATGCTTCTTGTGACACTTTTGTTATGTGGTGCCGTGTGATTTTTCTAATGTGAAATATGTGCCGAGCTCCAAAAGATTGTGAAACACTGTCTTATGGATCTTTACAGAAAACACTGCCCTGCAGCAGTTATCACAAGTGAAATTCATTTATGAATTTCTAATAGTTAGTTGGTGAAGTCACTGCAAACAAATCATTCACTGGGGCTTTCTATATAAGTAATTTATAAATTGTGTTCAAGGCAAGATGATCAGTATTGTCAGATACATTGTAGCTGCTGACAGAAAATCTGTCTTATTTTAAAGTAATGCAAAGAAACATAACAAAACACTGTCATGCATTGCTATATGCTACTGATCCCACCGGGGTCGTGGAAAACTGAGCAAGGCAGAACAAAAACGTGAAGAAACGTTCGAGTCATCAGCCCAAGATTTTCATCACATCCTCTAAATCAATCTTCCATTTCATTTCGAGACTTCAGCATGTCACAGCATTTGAAAATGAGATCATCTGCAGTTATGTAGACGAGATCACAGCAGGCAGATTAGCAAATCGATAACTTATATTCCTGAAACTAAGCATGAATCATGTCCATGAAAAATAATATCAGCATCCCAGCATCATTGCAGCCGAGATTACATTTCTGCACTTGAGGAAACAATGAAAAAATGAGAGGCAGCCTCTCATCTATAAATGGCCTTTTTTAAGCTTTTTTCTTTCCCATTATTTGGCCGACTGTATGATTTTTCATGTCATTTTAAATCATTCCCGATTCCGCTTTTAAGGAGTTGCGTTGACCCATAATGGTTATAGGCAATAAACAACAGGTACCCGAGAACTAGTGACACTTTCAGGTAGGGCTGCACGATTTTACATAAAATGAGAATCACGATTTTTTTGTTTAGAATTGAGATCACGATTCTCTCACGATTTTCTTTTCCAGTATAAATATTTATTGCGGTTATTAACTGCACATCAACTT
Source organism: Perissodus microlepis (assembly GCF_051167445.1). NCBI lineage: Eukaryota > Metazoa > Chordata > Actinopteri > Cichliformes > Cichlidae > Perissodus > Perissodus microlepis. Next base: position 7,303,718 of record NC_140469.1, read on the forward strand.
CGTAACAGTTGAGACTGAACATAAAAACAATAAATAAACATAAAAACAACAAATGTCTCACATTTTGTCGTTGCCGCAAAATGTTGTACTGCTTGAAATTCCGTCTCCACCTTTGCTCGACACTGCGTGTATAGAGCAGATAGTGCAACAATAGAAAAATAGTTGCGGGACGGCACTGTGTAGCGTTTGTCTAGGGTGTTGATCATTTTCCTAAATCCCTCGTTTTGCACAGTGTTGATGGGAGCCATATCTTTGGTCAGGTGACAAGTAATAGCGTCCGTAATTTGTTTGTACCTGCGGGAGTTCGACGGGTATAGGGAAGCGCTGTATAAGGTTCCCGTTATTGATGTTTGGGTGGTTGACCGGGACGGATTTTCTCCAGTCACTTTCTCGTCATCCCTGACGTGCTCTCCGTTGTTTTTTTCCCTGCCAATTTTAGCAGCCAGCTTCTGTATCACGTGGTATAAGGCTCCGCCCTTGTCATTTGTTGAGCAGGAAGAGTGAGCGCTTGTTTTCATGCAGATTACGTCCCGGATCAAAATGCGGTACAATCGTCGTCGTCTTTTTTTTTTTTTTTTTTTAAATCGTTGTCATTTGGAAATGAGATCGCACATAAGTATGAATTGAGATCGCGATTTTCTAACGATTAATCGTGCAGCCCTACTTTCAGGGTTAAAGAAGAAACTGTAACGTATTATAATTTTTTTTAAAAGAAAGAAAGTTTCATCTTGATTACACATTATATATCACATCCACTTGCTCCCATGTCCTCTTTTAAAAATATCCCATCGAACCACATTTATAGACGTCTTTAACTTCCTTCATTGCCTGTCATGAAAGGATTTTGTAATGTATTTCTGCTACTCTGTAATTAGCATTAAAATTATTCATCTGATACTTGTCAGAGTGTCGACAACCAGTGGTTATGTCAGGCACTGTTCTAAAAAAGATGGCAGAGGGGCTCAATTAACTCAGACTGAACAAAACCACTGTCTCCAGTGCTTGATGCGTGGCCTAATACCGCATGATTTGATTATTCTGCACAAGCAAACACATGCAAATTGCATTTCATTTTGAAGTTGTTAATTTCTAAGCGTGCTGATTAAGAGTAAGAATCTGTCAGAGATATCTTTCAAGGTATTCATGTGGATTTTTAAATGAGAAACATGAAAGAAAAGTTTAATATTTTTATCTTCCTTCGGGGAAGAGAGCTTTAATTTAAAGACTAAGAGTATGTCCGGCCAACCTGCTGTTTTTGGTGCTTTTCTTCTTAAACAAAACCAAAGAAAGCCAGCTGGGGTTAACCTTGGAGGCCGTTTTACAGACTGAAGGAGGATAAAACATGGGCCGACCTGGTTGTTCACTCTGCCATCCAAGCCTTTGTTTTTCTCACAGTGTGGATGGCCATCTGTCAACCTTACCCAGAGAGAGGCAATGATTTTTGCTCGCCTGAGTGAACACCCAGGAAAGCAATATTTCACATGTTAGCGCTGAAAAAAGACCCGTCTCGGGGGATTTTGCTTACTCGAGTGATGTGCTGGTGCACATCAAGAGTGATAGCACTGCCTCGGTGATGGAGCGGGATCTGCACAGAGTCTGGTTAACTAGGAGCCCCGAACTCACCTGAAGCATAGGATGTTGCTTGAATCCACTAGTTGATGATGTCTCTTCAAAATACAAGTACTGCACACGTGACTTCTTAGGTTACAGTCCCATTTCATACTGTTTGCTCATTAGTACACCAATTGTTCCCACATCAGAATCATTGGAGACCCCGTGTTGATCTAAATGTGCTTTCTATGTCTGGAGCTGTTTGGAAACTGCTCATTTTGGTTAACTGCACAATGCACATGTGCATGAGCATATTTTAAATTTTATAGAGTCTAGTTTTAGGTAGGGCTCTGTTTGTAGATAGGTCCACCAATATCAGTCGAGCATCTATAAATCGTATGCAGCCTGGAGGAGGACTCCTGAAGACTGACGTTTCCTGAAGCACCACTATGAAGCTGAGTTTTGCAGCTTTCACTAGATTTCTCAACATTTGTCACCAGTACATTTGAATACAGATATAAATGTTCTACCCAGGATGCATTTCTACCAACTCTAACTTAATAATAGTCTTCCCGCCTGTTTCAGATGTAGTTTTAATCTTAATTTGCAATGGTAGCATGTTAAAATGCTAAGCTTAGATCAAAAGCATGATAAATGTTGTGCTACGGCCCTAACATCCCCTGCTAATGCTGCCATAGCCTCTTATTTATAGACTGCCATGCATATTTACCAGACCAAAAAAGCTCACAGATTGGCTATAGCTCAGCTGCATGGTTCAGACACAACCAGGGGCTACAGATTCATCATATAATTTAATGATGTCATTATCTAGCGAAGGTGTTTTCTGACAAGTCGAGTTTAATTTTAACATTTGAAATAACAAATGAGCTCCTTACAACAGTAAGTATGTACTAGAGATGACAGGGACTAGAAGGAGAGAGCATATTTCTCCTGTTTTGTTTTGGCTTCCCTTCATTGGCTTCCTGTTAAGTCCAGAATTGAATTCAAAATCCTGCTCCTCACATACAAGGTCTTAAATAATCAGGCCCCATCTTATCTTAATGACCTTGTAGTACCATATCACCCTATTAGAGCACTTCGCTCTCGCTCTGCAGGCCTACTTGTTGTTCCTAGAGTATTTAAAAGTAGAATGGGAGGCAGAGCCTTCAGTTTTCAGGCCCCTCTTCTGTGGAACCAGCTTCCAGTTTGGATTCGGGAGACAGAAACTATCTCTACTTTTAAGATTAGGCTTAAAACTTTCCTTTTTGCTAAAGCATATAGTTAGGGCTGGACCAGGTGACCCTGAATCCTCCCTTAGTTATGCTGCAATAGACGTAGGCTGCCGGGGGATTCCCATGATGCATTGAGTTTTTCCTTTCCAGTCACCTTTCTCACTCACTATGTATTAATAGACCTCTCTGCATTGAATCATATCTGTTATTAACCTCTGTCTCTCTTCCGCAGCATGTCTTTTATCCTGTCTTCCTTCTCTCACCCCAACCGGTCGCAGCAGATGGCCGCCCCTCCCTGAGCCTGGTTCTGCCGGAGGTTTCTTCCTGTTAAAAGGGAGTTTTTCCTTCCCACTGTCGCCAAAGTGCTTGCTCATAGGGGGTCATATGATTGTTGGGTTTTTCTCTGTATCTATGAAGCGCCTTGAGGCGACTTTTGTTGTGATTTGGCGCTATATAAATAAAATTGAATTGAATTGAATTGAATAGATGTGCAAAGAAGTGTCCTAAATCCACAGATACCTTATTAAAAAAAGACTTTCTTGAATCAAGGACTCTGACCGTACAGTCAGAATGGAAACACGGTCACGTGATATAAATTAGTCATAGACACGAGTCTTTAGGAACCAAACTTCAAATTTAAAAATCTTGATATTTTAAGATTTTGCACACTAATTATTTAGAGTTATTTTATTTTTTTAATTAACTTAAAGTCCTTTCATCTGATCTACATTTCGCCTTTACTCTTGAACTTGCTTAACCTTAAGCTCTTAGTTTGATCGTTTCAGGAAGTAGTCTAATGACCTTGGAAAGAAATGACAGGCATTTTGGGAATTATGTCAGGAAGTAATTCAAGTCACTTCATTCGACCCAAACATTCATGAATACACAACTTGGGTGATGATGATGACGCAGTAACCCAAGGTAGGAATTTGGACTGGGTTACCTGAACGACTCGAGACTGATTCAAAAAGTTGAGATAAAAGAGATGAAATTAATTTGATTTGAATCATACAGATAATGCAGTGTTGTCATCTACATGAATCGGTGGTGTCTTCTTCCTTTCATCTGGTAGTTTGAAAGGAAGAAAGGAAGACGGTACATTAAAGGTGTAAAATGTTAAGAGTTCCCTCTTAACTTAAAATATGTGAAACACCCAGTTGCTTCTAGTCTTTAAGTTTTCAGTGCCTTGCTTTAAATAATCTCCCCCTGCATGTGAAGGACACTTTAAATATAGCAAAAAGATTTCTCTGTTTTCTGAGCTGACAGAAAATCTGAACCAGAAGATTTTCTGCAGAGGTTTTATTGGGGGAAAACTTGGGGGCAGTTGTGAATGGCAATATTTTAAGTAGTTTCAGCTTTACCCAGACTTTACCGACTTGGCAATGGTGGTTTATACATGCAAGCAATATGAGTAATAAATAAATAAATACAAATACTTTTTATCATCTGATTCATCAGCTCACTGTCAATTGGAGAATTCCACATAATACTGTTCAACCTGGAGAGACGGCAAAACTGAATGTGGAGATTTCCAATATCCCACCCCACTGTGCATGAAGTCAACATCAACCCGGCCTCCTCCTCCAAATCTCTGGCCTTCCCTTCATGAATTCAAGTAAACTGCTTGAGGAGCAGATTCTGACTTGACATTAAGATACAAGAGATTGCATGTAATCACTTTCACATGCATCTGCAAAGTCACTTTGTGCAATGGAAGTGAAAATTACTTAAAAGTGGCCAAAGTACAAAGAGACCCACCAAAAACCAGGTGTTATCCTGCCTAAGCCGTTAGCCTTGTATCGAGGGATGCAATTTGTCAGACGCAACTTCTTTTCAAGGTCGTAGTCTACAGTAGAGCTATAATTCAACCATTATCTAATTAAGGAGGCCAATGATCATTTGAAAGGAGTAATGAAGTATAGAAAACGCCTACGTCAGACCTTATTAGTGCCAAGCAGGACACTTTAAGAAGTGATGAGCCATTAGCCAAAAGGATACAACTAAATGAACAGCTAATTAGCATCTCAAAAGAAACTTAAAGAGCAAATTGGTGAATAATTATTGGGACATCTTTGAAAATAAATATTGCCACCCATTCAGTCATGCAACAAACCGATCAGTGGAGTTGGTAATATTTTGGTATGTTCAGCTGGATAATGAATCTTCCTAATATGCATGCAGATTAGCTCTAATTAGGAGTGGATTTTGTAAATATATGTAAATGAAACAGATTTTTAAGCTGATAAATATTTTAGCAGACAAACAGTAATACAGCGTATTGACGGATTAGCTTGTGTACAAGGAAGTGTGCTTCGCAAACAAATAGAAGGTGATGGAAGGACTAACTTCCAGTTGTCGAAGCTTGTCAAATTGCCTCCATTTAGCAGCCATCCCATCCACAGGCATGTAATTGTGTTTCTGTCATACATTCCCTCTCCCCCCGTACGAAGCTTTCGATTCTGGGTCTTTATCTAATTTATGCATCTCGTGAAAGTACAAGTCGGAATTTACAGGCGCTGGGCTAATGGCATTCATTAACCTTCGCTACAGTGAAATGTTTGATTGGAATATGGCATTTCCTCCTTCAAAGAGATGTTTCATTTCCTTTGCAATTCAGATACTTCAATTGAGTCATTAAATGCTATTTTACTTCAAACGTCCAGTTTGTGTATGGTAATAACTATACCTCATCACACTTAACATGCACGCACTGATGCTGGCACTGAGTCGAACACGCGTCATGCACGAAAGCAGACGGGGGTAAAATGCATTTAAAGACGGGGGTCACAAAAGCAAGCATTTACTTTATGATGACAGTTTACGTCTTACACTCACTGGGCTGTGTTTTGAATATCCGGGCTTGATTAGGAACAATGCATCTGGAGACATAATTGTGTCTTATCATTAGGCTGATCTCTGACTAATTATAGCTTATAATAATGAGCTGTGATTATGAGACTAATTATGAATTCCACGTGTAACGTTGCATGATGGTAAAATATTAAGGAAATAAATTGAAGAAGCTGACTTTGGTGACTTTTAAAGAAAAAGAGCTTGTCTGTTTGTAGCTCGTAGATCAAATACTATTGTGACGTTTTAAGTAAGGGCTCAACCTTCCTTTGCATCTGTCCTCACAGATCCATATTTTCTAGTACATATATATAATAATAACTATATTAAAAACTATGAAACAATGAGAATTATTGGTTGTTTGAAAATCAGTTTTTGGTTGTATTACATACTCCCACCTACATAGAAGAGCCACCTCGACAGGACAGGACTCGGTCAATCTGCATCTAAAGGACAAAAGTCACTCTTTCGACGATGCCAGTGTCCACATTTTGGACAGAGAAGACAGATGGTTTAAAAGAGGAATGAAAGAAGCCATTTATGTCCATTGTGAACGACTATCTTTGAACAGAGGAGGTGGTTTACGACACTGTGTGTCATCTATAATCCAGTTTTGAGATCCCTTCCTCAGGAAATCACATGATAGTGTGGGGCTAGGTTTCACTATGGGTTCACCCGAAACCTTGGCTGATTGTGACCCACACCCGAGATGTAATACCTATTTAGTTTTTATCAGCTCGTGGTTCTTTAAAACTCAAACAACTCCTGTTAGTTATATCAGTAAGTGGGCTGCAGCTATTGAAAGTTTTGTTTTGTGCTTAACAAGAAATAGCACGCAAAAGTGGTCACTAGCTAAAGAGCTTATAGTAGCATTAGCAGCTAAAGTAGCAAATACTTTTCAAAACAGTTGGTAGACACTAGCATGGCTTTAAAAGAACAAGAATGTTCACAGAATCAGACAATGAATGTTGGACTTTTTAACCTAAAAAACTAGCCTACTCCAGATGAATGCTAATGTTGCTAGCTGTTGCTTTAATGTGTAAATAAAAAGTTTGCTAGCTAGTTTACCATATCAAGCACAAACATTTGTTATCCCAAAGTGGCACAAAAATAAATCTGTTATTTTACGTTTTGAATCCCGTATTCACAGGGCCAGAACAGATTCTTTCGTTTTCTCATGTGATGAGACTGATGATAGTGTCATAAAATTCTACACAGGAACCTACCTGCTGAATCAGCATTACATGTCTGCACTTGGGCCTAAATGCTTCTAAATACCAGAAGACACCTTTGTGCCTGTAGCTGCTGCAGCTTTCAAACACTGCACATACATTTACTGAAAAGTCAGAAGCTCATCTTCGCCTGTTTCCCTAAAAACAGTCATCTCTCCATTAGGCTCCTGACCGGCCTGATGAGAAAGTGTTTTATTCAAGGGCGTTTTGGTCACGGAGTCATCCGTGCTGTGTCCCAGGCGGCCGATTGCCTCCAAAGTTATCCAAAATGTCCGGCTCTGTGTAATGATTTTTCCAGACAGCTGAGTGGCCCGGCGCGCTCACGTCACTCCACAGATTTCACCTGATAATACGCTTAGACACACTGGCTGATCACATTCACCTGACCTTGCTGCACCAGCTAACTTGGGAAAAGAGAGGAAGAAAACGTTTCTGCTTATCTGTTCAATTCGCTGAAAGAGGAAGATTCTCCAACACTCACCGCCGGTGTGGCTCCCATTGACTTTGAACCTTTTGTTTTTTTACCCAGGCCACGGATAGCATCTCTGGGGCTGCTCGAATCATGCACACAGAATCTCCAAATACAATTAGCCATTATGAATTGAATAAACACGTGAATTCTCTGAAGGATGTGACGGATTTCTCTGGCTTGTTTAGCACAATGTTGTCACTTTTTTTTTTTTTTTTTGGTTGTTTTGTGTCACTAATTGCATTTGTCATTGACGGCTGCCTAAATCAGGCAGTTGCAACACCTAATGAGCTGCTGATTAGAGATTCTGAAATTCACTCACTACTGATTTGGTGTTATTTTAGCAGAAAAATGAGGATAATTTTCTCTAATGCCACTTGTTAAGGTAATTACTCTGTAATTGCTTTATCAAGGTGTCATAGAAGAGTCAAGGCAAAAAATATCCTACCCTTCAGGGGCACTTTGTCACTCTCCATTTAGCTTTTATCCTAGTAAACGCAGCATGCTGGCACTGCTGAATGAGTGAAAAGGTTTGTGTGGCAGCTGTGAATTTTCTTTGCTCATATTCAAGAGCAACACACATGGTGGCATAAAAAATAAGGCCCGCTGCATATAAATAGAGCGATAAATACGGCAAACGGATCGCGTTTCAGCATTTCGTCAAATATATGATGGGAGAAATTTCAAATGGAAGCCCTGCATGATTTAATTATTCCCATTTAATCACTTGCAATTACTCAAAAAGTCATCGTAGTAAAAATATCTAGAATCATCTGATAGTCTGTCTCCTGAGGTTGTGATATTGAATCGCTGTGCTTCCTGTGGTGCTCGCTATTGGTTTATCGTGCACCATGTAATTTTTCTGTGATTGAAAACAAACTGCAGAGATGAAGAAATAGTGAGGTCTATGGGAATCCTCCCCGGTATCTTATAGACCAGCGGGTCTTGACACCGGTGCAGAAAAGCACCTTGAATCCATCCTCGTTGGCAATCACCCCAAAACTTTTCCTCCCTGAGACGTATTTTAAAGGCATGCCCCGATGCTGAACTATTTCCCAACCGACCATGTTGTGATTAGAGAGGAAAGCTCAGACAATAACCTTCTGATTGTGGCCAAAGTTGCTCACTCAATAGGGCACGAACAAGACTTTCTTTCTCTTTAATGCTACATTGTGGTATTTCTTCTTCGTTCTTTTTTAGTTTTTCTTGCACAGCTACGGGGTTTTCAAATTATGGCCATGATTGATAATAACGTTGACTGCACTCAACAAGAATGCACAATCACTCACCTCATAATTTAATGGCACACATGTGAATATTTTTGAGTTACTCTAATCTATTATTCCTTTGTCTCTTTTGCAAAAGAGGCTAAAACCTTAGCAATAATTGTACTATGAGCCTAAGAGTCTTCCAGGTCTAACTTTACATTTTAGAAATGTACTTTTGGCTGCTTCCTTATTTACAGGTGTAGCTGTCGTCTTTTTCTAAACAACCTCAAAGGTATTTGATCGTGGTCCCCCTCCTGGGATCAAACCTGAATCTTCTGCTTGTGAGGCAAATGTGTAAACCACTACCCCAGCAGTCCCTTTTTTGCGCCACGGACCGGTTTAATATCAGACAATATTTTCACGAGTTATCCAAGTCATCCAAGTTACATGGTTTATTAAAATTATCAAATTATAGCATTTACATTTATGTTAGACTACTTTTAATTAACTGCTTTAGCCCACTTACAATGAAAATTAAAAGAAATCTTGTTCATGACCTGTGTAATATGTTAACACTATTGGAAGTAAAAATAACTTGAACTCCAATTTTGAAAACACAACTTTCTTTTTTTCTTTTTTTCAATAAAGCTCTGACTTGTATTATGAGTCTGTGGTCTGGGTCCTGTAACTCTCTGTCTGCAAAATATAGTATATAACAACCAATGTTGGGCAATTAATGATATAGTTACTTCTTCAATAAAGTAATTGAGTTATGCAAACAACAAAGTTTTTTGCAGCTGTTTATCTAAAAATACAGCCAAGGCGTTTTTTAAATAAACATTTCAAACTATTTACAGAACAATCAAGTGTTCTGCATCAAATTTGATGCCACACAAATTATTTGTGCCACTCCAAAAAATAATTCCTGTCCACTATGAGATAAAGGAGAACAACAGCCTGATACCTGCAGGCCTGACAACAGGAGATGTATCACTCCTGTAACACCTGTAACATTCAGCAGTCGCCTCATTGTTCTGACACACACAACAAAACTATTGACTACACTACACACTAACTACACAAGATTTGCGCTAAACGTCTCAAATCTCTCACATCTCAAAACACCACCGTCACTCCTAAAACTTCCCTCCTTCCTAAACAACTAAATGCCATGTTTCCATATCATTTTTGATTGGTCGACATGGTACATTTTTCCACCAATAGGAAAGGCTGGGGTTTTTTTGGTTTTGGTTTTGTTCACAGGCTTTCGAGCGTTTTCCTTATAAAACACAGTTTTTACCGTTTCTTCCTGCAGTAAATATAAACAGCGATAGTATTCAGGAAGAAAACCAAACATTGCATATTTTTATCATAACTCTGGTTTTACGTGGCCTATCAACACAATTTAAAAACTGGTATAAAGTCCACACTTTTTCCGTCAATTGTTCGTCTGTCCTGCTCACATCTCCAATGGTTGTACACGTTGTCATTAACGTGGCTTCACTCCACATCAGCCACGCCGCTTTGCTAGCTAAAACACCGGTGTCGGCACATAAGGACGCTGTCATAGCCTGTCAACGACGTTGATTAGGTGCGTACGTTCATACGAATGTGAATCGCATTACTGGCTGGACTATGGGATAAGGTGGCATCGTTCTAATCCCATACGGGAGCAGCCAGTTACTTACTAACACTGCAAAACAGAATTGTTAAAGTATTCATTTTAATTTCAATTCAGGTTGGATTTTTTTTTGTGCGCAACGCAGATTTTCTGTGCGCAGAGACCGTGCCATCAGTGCTCAATGGCGCATGCACGCAGCTTAGAGGGAACATTGAGCGTCCTCCTGAAATGCACCAACAACATTGAGAGTAACATCCTTCTCTCTGCCCCTTAATGCTCTCTGGTCGCTATGGTAATGCATAAATATTACTTTCAAAATAAGACACACAACTACAACACAGGAAAAGACCCAGGGAAACTGAGTTAACGATTAAAAACCCCAAAAAAACAAAAATTTCACACCCGAGCCGCAACTCCTGGGCCTGCTACCAAACGACTCACGGACCAGTACCGGGGGTTGGGGACCGCTGCACTACACTACTGAACTATATCTGCACATCTTGTATTATTGCTTATGTTTTATGACCTGACTCTGACATCTTACTCTCTGAATTGTTGCTCCCTGGATATTTTCTCTACAAACACGTTAGGTTGGTGAAATAATTTCTGTCCAGTCTGTTTGGTACCAGCAATCCTCACATGATCAAAAATCACCTTTCTTCCCCATTCTGATGCTCACTTTGAACTTCAGCAGGTCGTTTTAATCACGTTTGCATGCCTGAATGCATTGAGTTGCAACCATCGGATTGACTTAACTTGCATTTGTATTAACAAATAGCTGACCAGATGTACTGATTCACCGTATTCACTCAGAGAATCACTCTAACAAACACAAAAAGAAGACAAAAGCTGATAGAATTATGACATTAATTATCTGGTCTTTTGTGAGGCATTGCCAATTCAGGAGAGCTGGTTTGGTTCTGGATCCCAAACCAAAATGGGACCATTTAAAATAGCACGTATAAAACCTTAGTACACAATAGTACACCAAGCTATTTCCAGGGCTAATTTTGGATAAGCAAGCAGAGGACGCTAATATTCCAGTGCAGTCGCTACAGTAACCAAGGCAGCTATGTCAATAATGCTTTAATTTAACTTTTTGACTATAGAAGTTTTTTCCCTTTCGAAAATGTTTGGGTTACCAGGGAGATATGTTTCTAAGGGGCAACGCTGTGTTAGGAAGCGATGATTTAGAAGCTGAGTGGAGCCTCTGAAAAGATAAACCCTAATCAAATTTACCAGATAGCGTGCTGAACAGTAGTAACCTCCACCTACTGTGTAACGGGGAAGTTGTGTGGAACCCTGATGACATAACCGTAGCATCATCAGGGTTATTTTTCAGAAAAAGTACATTGTACAGCAGTCTCACGGGGTGAGCAGCACTCATTCTGACAAGTGAACTAAACATCTGTCTGTTTTCTTCTTATTATTCTCGGTGAGTTGATGACATATGTCAGCAGCACATTCTCTCCACAACTTTCAGCACAACAATGAGGCATTTTCTTTTTTTTTCAGTAAAAAGTAAAGCTGAATTAAGGGGCGACTTGTTTCCGTCTGTCATGATCCGATAAGAAGACTGACGATCGGCAGGACATGCGCTCTTTCAGCTGTGACCCGTTTAAGTCCGGGTCTGTTCCCGCTAAACTTTGTTTTTGTGCTTTCATTCCACAAAACACAGCATCTTTTCCAGCGTCCTTCAATGTCACAGCTCTGTTTTGACTGACCCGTCCAACTGGTGCAGATGCTAACAATAACTACAACAGAACCGCTTGTCACAGTGTCCGCCAGGGCTGGATTTTGCCCTCGGACCTGTCTAGCCTACTTTCACAAGAGCAAAGCCCGTCTGTCATAATGCGTTACGGTGAATGATGGCTTATCTGTTTTTGTGCCGCAATATTGGGAGAGCTTTTTCCCCCCTCCAACTTAAAGTCTCTTTTCCCGTGACAGGGCCAGACAAGGGGTGTATTTAACTCGCAGCACACAACCCACGCTCGTGCATGCACCCTACGTGGGCTAACCTCTATTTCTTTCAACTGTTAATGCCCCCAAACTCTCCCTAATGGAGTAATTTACACACACCCTGCCAAAGCCATTGATAGGACTCTCTCCTCTGGCAAATGTCTGGCATTTAGCAAATCGATGACATGAGTTATGAAGAGGAGCCGGGGCCTTGCTGCCTCTCCATTCTTCTCAATAACAAAAGAGGAAGTGCATTAAAAACTAGCATTGATGGGTTGTTGGGAGTTGCAGTCAATGAGCTCTCAGAGTTTAAAATTAAAAGGCTCTTAGGGTGAAAATTGTTTTCTCTGGTCATCCATCACGTCGTGAAGGGTCTTTTTCATATTGATTAATTAGAAACTAAAAGGGTAAAAGTGTGTGAGGGGTGCACGGGAGGTTTAGAAATCCAGTTGTTATAAAAATCCCGGTACTTATCCTGCCCAGTTGTGAGTTAATGACACCAGCTTTTGCCTTGAATAAGTGTTATTGCTGCAGTCCATAATTTCATCTCGAAAATGGGCAGAGGGAGTGGATCTTCCTTATAGTAATTGAGTATTGATTTGAAAATAAACAGCAGCGAGACTCCCACCCAACTGACAGACTCATCCTTCGGATGGAATCGACAATAAATGGGCCCCCGGTTGGAGGGAAAGTTATGGATCAGGATGATACAGTCAAGCGTGCCTTTCCCCCTGCGATCTCTCTTCCAATATATATTGGATTTTAGATAACCCATTTATGAGCCCGGTCATCTAAAACCTATAGTTTTGAGCAGGCGGATGATAAGTTAAGGCTGGGACTTTGCATGGATCTCTGCGGCTCCGGCTGCCGCATGCATCACACAGGAAGTGGTATCTGGTACAAATCTGGGATAAAACTGTGACACGACCAAAGTGAAATGAGATTCGGGGGCAGTGTTAAGCAAATGTTTGATGTCAGACATAATGTATGCTCTCATAAATGCAAAGTACATCTGTCTAGCCGTGGGCAAATACCTTTATCTGAGCGTGGGGGGGAGAGAGCGGTAATGGTTCAACAGCTCAGTGAATCGACATAATACGAGGAGTCTAACACTTATGTCGGGCTGGCCGTTAACCTCTGCGTAATGACTGTTGAACTATGTTCACACGCCCAGCTCTCCACCTCACCTCCACCCTCGCCCCCCCCTCCCTCTGCGGAGACCCGCTCCTGCGCTAACGACGTACAAATGTGCTATTCGTTTTCATTAGCCGCCACTTCACTTTTGATTCGGGGGAACGTGCGGAGCCGTGTGGGAGGAACGAGGGGGGAGGAAGGAGTAACGCGGTGCTCTGCCAAATGACCTCTAGGTTCCTATCGCGCTGCAGGACAGATTAACAGAGAGATACGGCCGCCTTTAATTCCTCCGACTGCCCTCCGAGTTCTGGAGGTGGTGTCAAAATGTGGTCGCTGCCGTGCTATTGCGCTGTCATTCACACCTATCTAATGACTCCTGATTATCATTCACATGCTAATGCTTCATTTGTTATCAGTGTGACCCGCGTCGGAGAGCATTATGGACCCTTATCTGTATTTATCTTGTCAATTATTGATTGCCGTTTTCCCTCACGTCATTATTAATTCGACGTGCTGTGTCAAGCTCACTGTTAATCATATTTAAACAGATATGAGGAGATAAAAATCAATTTTCCATTATCCTTGAGGGTTTTTTTTATATCCATCCAACAGTTGTGGAGGGGACTTAAGAGATCGGCTATGCAAGACTGAGCAGATCCAGATCCATGCAGAGTAAATAATCATCTGATGTGAGTTTAATGGGGGAAGCAGTAAAAAGAGGGAAGTGGTGTCTGGAGTTTTTCTCAAGCTAAGTGGGCCTCTGTTCGGTTATGTCAAGGCCCAGGTGTTACGCTGCTTATGTGCCTATGTTACGGACATGGATGGCGCTAGCTTCGACGCGTGCTCTAAAAAGTTTAATAATATGGCAATTATATCTTAATCTGAAGCTTTATTGCACGTATAAACAATTGTGTAAATGCTTCAGAAAGAAGCTCTTTGCCTGCTAACAAAAGCAGGACAGAAAGACAAGAAGTCTAAGGAGCTATTACCCAGTGGAAGGTAATGGCGCGAGGCGTGGCGGGATACAGATAGCCGAGGAAGGGCACTTCACCCAGATAATGGGGTTGAAGGATTCTGGCATGGCGAGATTCATGTACAGACAAGGCTCCTTTGATGCAGTGACATTGGAGAGCCCATAAAAGCCGTAGTATAAAATGCAGAGGCGTTACTGCGAGCTAATAGGATCCCCGGCTTTTTGGAGGCAGATTTAGCATAGTCTTACGCGAGAGACACAGAAACACTAATTGGATGCACTTACTTGGGTTCAATAAATGAACACACAGGAATCCATCAAAGGGGATAGAGTTCAGATTGGGAGGAGGTGTGGGAGCAACACTAGGTTTGCTGCACACGTCTACGGCAAAAGATTTCAACTTGGGGGAAAAAACTTATGGAACCCATAAAACATTAAAGAATTCTCATTATTTTATATTTGTCACTGATTGTACTGTATACATAAAGTATTTTATACAGTACAGTGAGTAGTAGTAGTAAAAAAAAGTATAATGTGATGTATAAAAAATGTACCGTTATTTATAGTTTGTTAAGAAACCTTATAATCAGCAGAGTTAACGGTCTGACAATACAGGCTGGTCTGCTGAGGTTGAATCTGGGGGTTTTATCTGGTTATCAAATTAAATCCAGCCAAACGGTGGTTAGACAGCAGTCATAGTTTGAGGTAACATTGTATTAAATGTATCCCCTTTTTTTGCTCTTCACACAGAATATTTGCCTCCATGCAAACTCCAAGTGATCTACAAAGGTACAACAAAAATCTTCTGCCTTGCCCACAGTTTCTCCATAATGATACTTTATTAATCCCAGTGGGGAAATTCCTCTCTGCATTTAACCCAGGGGTCGGCAACCATAGGCACGCGAAGGGTTAACTGATGGCACGATCCATAGCTGGACTGGCCAGCTATGGCATACCGGGCATTTGCTCAGTGGCCCAATAATTATTATTATTTTTTTTTTTTGTAACGGTATAAACAATGAAAGGTGGTGGATTGGCCAGATGCTGGCCGGTGTGTAAAAATAACTCAGTTGTTTGGTGGTGGCTATGGCGGAGCCAGCAGGTGGATGAGGGAAAGGGGAGGCAGGAGGAGCAGAGACCCGAGGCGGTCGCCAGTCCGAGTGTCAGGTGAACTGAACTTCAGGTAAGAAGTTATGACCTGCAGTCTATCTGGGTCAGATATAAACCAAGTTTAGGTGGAGTTTATTTTCGTTGTGCTGACTTTTTACAGTCAGTTACAATAACTCGTACTGCATGCTAGCTAGCATGACGGAGTTTCTATACCGCTGGGTGGGTGCTTTGATGTTACTGATAGTGAACTTTATTTTATTCATAAGGTTAGTTAGTAGAGTTGCCAACCGTCCCGTAAAAAGACGGAATCGTCCCGTATTCAGAGAAAATATTACGCGTTCCGTGTTGAGCTGAGAGGGGACGCAGTTTGTCCAGGATTTCAGCTAGAGTGAAAAAAGACACAAAGCTGGAGCTGCACAGCTGCCTCTTCTTCTGTCATTCTCCCCCCCTGTTGCTACTTTAATTATGAAACTGATCAATGATCAGCTGATCGGCTATTCTCTCTTGTTTGTTTATCGCCCACTTTGCAGAAGAAAGAGGAAACCGCCGGATGTCGCGCTAAACAACAGCAGCACGTTTAAGCTTGATCAGTTGTTGTTAGAATTTATTTAATATTAATTTCTAGTATCAGCTGATGTTTGCTGGAGCCACAGCTGTAAAAGCTGCTGGTCATGATGTCGGTTTGGATATGTGGTGAAAGGGAAACGAAGATGAAACCAGGAGATGTCCTTACTGAATCATCAGAGCTGAACAGGTGATGGAGAAACAGGTTTACCTTTTAGGTGACATGAATGAGTTGAAGGGAAGTTATGAACTGTTTCTGAGAGACAAATAACACCAGGATCCTTTTTTATGTAGCTGACAGCTGGTAACTGTGCAGGGGCGGGTCTAGCAAATTTTTGCCATCGGGGCAGGTGGGGCATTAACAGGGAGAGGGGGGCACAAAGAAATACTTTCTTATTTTCATTTAAAATGTCTCGCTGTTATTAAATAATTATCTGAATCTTACAACCAAAGTTTTTATCTGATGTAAAATGTATAGAAATCATACATATACCAACAAGACTGTACATCACTGTCACAACAGCGTTTGTTTTTATTAATACCTGGTGGGCCGGTCTTTAGTCAAGCCGGGCTGTTTTTTTTTTTTTATCCCAGTCCAGCCCTGGGCACGACACGCAGTGAATTAATCTGAGAAGGTGCATCAAAAAATAAATGGCCACGCCAGCGGTGCACATCGCAAATCAGCTCGCATAGACACATTAGTTGTGCCTCTTCTTAATGACGGTATCTTAGCTAACAACCCCAACTACCAGATTCAACTTGTAATTGGCTAAAAATAACTTACTACTACTACTAGCCTACTGGTAAGAGGGACGTTGTTAGCTTTCCACATTCCAACACTCACTTCAAAAGCTTCAGGAGCTTTCCGCTCAGCACAGCATCAGCACCACAGAAATACACGGATACATCCGTAGACTCGAGACACAGTGCATTTTTGGGACTTTCAGGTCTTTGGACCAATGTTTTGTTTTCTGATCAAACCAGAAATCTTTAATGAGCAGCTAGACTTGTCTCACATTAACTGGCTGAGTTAATGCCAGTTAATGCGACATCGAAGCAGCTGGAATCCATAGATGTGCGTGTTCATGCGTGCCTAGGGTTGCCGACCCCTGGCTTAAAGTCTTAGCCAGAGTCGGAGCCGAGTGGTTGCGTTTCTGCTTGTAGCATTAGCTTTTAGTTGCACAAAAAAAAGTTGAGCTGTTTTGGATCTGTGGTAAATAGGCTGCATTTTCTTTATCTCTACCTCTTTTAATATTACAGTCAGTTATGGCTTCATGTCACTATTCTTCGATAGTTTCAGATTTTTAATAAAAATATGTTAATCGATTCCTGTCTTAATCATTTAAGGACTAAAATATCCAAAAACCTCCAAAATCTATTGTGTGTCACAGCGGTGAAATCCTTATGTCATGTACACCCTGTAGACAGAGGAGTAATAGCTTCAGTGCTACCTTCTGAGTGTCACTGTGCTACATTTATATTCATGCAACTCTTCAATAAAAAAGCTGTACCATATAAATCTAAAAAGCTAAAGTGATGGTGCAAGGTTAGCTTCTAGCTTGTCTAAGCTAAAATGTTTTTCCATCGTAGTTTATTTCTGAGATAACAAATAAACCCACGAAGAAGAAAAAATTAATTCAGTAAGAAAGATATTTACAAACACATTTTTTTAAATGAATAAGAACTAATTTTGTTTATATTTTGTGGTTTCTTATAACCAGTATTTCATAATGGCAGTGAATTAGAAAAATGTCCCAAGTATTGTGGTGTAGACTAAATGTCATTGAAAATAGCTGCAGATGTAAAGCTAGCTAATAAAACGTAATAAAAACCTTATTTGCCTTTTGAACCAAAAATCCAGTCTAAGAACATCTATTTTTAATGCTCTTTTACTGCAAATCCTCTTTCACTATTTCATTTAAACAAGTAAAAACAAAGCTTATTTCATTCTCTCAAAAAGCTGATGTAGTGACTATGATAGGAAACGGTGGCTTATTTAAATATGGTGCTGTCGCTCAGAAATCTTACCCGTTATTTTGACCCAATTTTCCGGCCCACACAAGCTAGGTCTCATATACTCCTTTTAGCTCTGGTTTACACGTTCATCGTAGTCATTTAACCTGATATATTGTTAGCCTTCAGTTCTGAGATGCTGTTTTCAAACCCACTGACACAGACATCCCTACATCTAACGTTACTTCTTCTTCGATTAATCACAACTTACTATAAATCATGTTTGTCAGCCACAAAAGGATTGAGAGCTACTAACCGAGAGCACCTGCCTGGACTAATGCTACAAGTCTGTTGCTCTGATTTGTATTTCTGCATGGCTTCTTAATGATGAGCTAATGAGCCCGGTGTCTTTTGGTAAAGCTCCATCTTCAGCCTCTTTGTGCTCATAGACAAACGATACATACAGGGAGTGCAGAATTATTAGGCAAGTTGTATTTTTGAGGAATAATTTTATTATTGAACAACAACCATGTTCTCAATGAACCCAAAAAACTCATTAATATCAAAGCTGAATGTTTTTGGAAGTAGTTTTTAGTTTGGTTTTAGTTTTAGCTATTTTAGGGGGATATCTGTGTGTGCAGGTGACTATTACTGTGCATAATTATTAGGCAACTTAACAAAAAACAAATATATACCCATTTCAATGATTTATTTTTACCAGTGAAACCAATATAACATCTCCACATTCACAAATATACATTTCTGACATTCAAAAACAAAACAAAAACAAATTAGCGACCAATATAGCCACCTTTCTTTGCAAGGACACTCAAAAGCCTGCCATCCATGGATTCTGTCAGTGTTTTGATCTGTTCACCATCAACATTGCGTGCAGCAGCAACCACAGCCTCCCAGACACTGTTCAGTGAGGTGTACTGTTTTCCCTCCTTGTAAATCTCACATTTGATGATGGACCACAGGTTCTCAAAGGGGTTCAGATCAGGTGAACAAGGAGGCCATGTCATTAGTTTTTCTTCTTTTATACCCTTTCTTGCCAGCCACGCTGTGGAGTACTTGGACGCGTGTGATGGAGCATTGTCCTGCATGAAAATCATGTTTTTCTTGAAGGATGCAGACTTCTTCCTGTACCACTGCTTGAAGAAGGTGTCTTCCAGAAACTGGCAGTAGGACTGGGAGTTGAGCTTGACTCCATCCTCAACCCGAAAAGGCCCCACAAGCTCATCTTTGATGATACCAGCCCAAACCAGTACTCCACCTCCACCTTGCTGGCGTCTGAGTCGGACTGGAGCTCTCTGCCCTTTACCAATCCAGCCACGGGCCCATCCATCTGGCCCATCAAGACTCACTCTCATTTCATCAGTCCATAAAACCTTAGAAAAACCAGTCTTGAGATATTTCTTGGCCCAGTCTTGACGTTTCAGCTTGTGTGTCTTGTTCAGTGGTGGTCGTCTTTCAGCCTTTCTTACCTTGGCCATGTCTCTGAGTATTGCACACCTTGTGCTTTTGGGCACTCCAGTGATGTTGCAGCTCTGAAATATGGCCAAACTGGTGGCAAGTGGCATCTTGGCAACTGCACGCTTGACTTTTCTCAGTTCATGGGCAGTTATTTTGCGCCTTGGTTTTTCCACACGCTTCTTGCGACCCTGTTGACTATTTTGAATGAAACGCTTGATTGTTCGATGATCACGCTTCAGAAGCTTTGCAATTTTGAGACTGCTGCATCCCTCTGCAAGATATCTCACTATTTTTGACTTTTCTGAGCCTGTCAAGTCCTTCTTTTGACCCATTTTGCCAAAGGAAAGGACGTTGCCTAATAATTATGCACACCTGATATAGGGTGTTGATGTCATTAGACCACACCCCTTCTCATTACAGCGATGCACATCACCTAATATGCTTAATTGGTAGTAGGCTTTCGAGCCTATACAGCTTGGAGTAAGACAACATGCATGAAGAGGATGAAGTGGACAAAATACTCATTTGCCTAATAATTCTGCACTCCCTGTATATGATTTGTTTCACGCGCTGGAGCCGAGGTTTGATTCTCCCCGTCCGCAGGCGAGCCAGACACTGTTTAGCAATGCTGTCAGAAAAGCTCTTTAGACGGACTAATCTTTGGCCCACTGACAGCTGTGTCCTCTTCCAAAATGAACACAAATTCCCTCAGACCAGCTTCTCCTCCGGCTCAGATCAATACGCCTCTGATAAGCCAGGACACCTTCCAGGAGCCGCGGGGCACGAGGGAGGGCTCTGACATATCATGATTCAGGCTTTAATTACTTGGCACATATAGCTGACTTAAATGAATGTATAAATGTGTGTGTGTGTGTGTGTGTGCAAGTACATGCGAGAATGTGTGTGCCTGCAAGGCAATTATCAATGTGATTGATTACAGGACACATACACTTGGTGTAGTAAACGAGAGCCACCATGGAAGCCAAACTTTTTCACAGCCCTCTGCTGCTATTTGTACAATACTGTGCATTGATCATCATAAACAGAACTTGGTGGGTTGTTTTAGTTGTCAGAAATGTTGCCTATGGGTTGATGATCCAATGATTTTATCTGACAATTGGATGGCTCGACATAATCCTAACTATGTGAATATCTCTTGCACTGACCCTAAACTGAGAATAAAAGATGCTCAAACACTCATCAAGGAGTTTGGTTAGGAAAATCCTGGATGTTTTGGACCCTCTCACCTTCTCTACACAGCATTTAAACGGGTCTCCAGGTCCTTCTGTTCCAAGATCAAAACAGTCCTGTAGCTGGACGAGAGCATCATCTGGTCATGTTTTAATGACCCGGGAGCAATTCTGCAAATTTCAAAATCATATACTTTTTTTATGTTTCAATAATCACATCATCTACATTAAATACTATACTGTATGTGTTTAACGAGTTTAGTAAAGGCCTAACTTGCTGTCAAGAGTCCAAGCACATATAAACCTTCTCCACAGACGGATATCTGTTGAGATGTGGTCTCCGCCCTAGGCTCCGGGCGTCTTGCTTGCACACCAGAGTGGGAAACAAATGGCACAGAGGGGAGTGAGCCTATCATTCTGCCAGCCCACAGGCCCTCATAAATAGCTTTTAACATAGATGTTCAGAATCTGCCACTTGTTTGTTTTGAAGGTAAAACATATTGTCCTTGTACAGATCTCGGATCCAATATATGGATAGACACAGGACTGAATAAGAGCAATAACATTTTTTCCCACGTTTCCATTTAATTATCTTCACAGTGTAAAACTGTGATAAAACAAATACACCAATGTCTTCTCATTATCGTTCACTAAAATCAAAGGCCAGTTTGAGAACCATTCATTTTCTTTCCAATAGGCTTCATGTTTATTTAGCATCCCAGCATTTTTACCTCAGCTGGAAAAAGGTTTGAGCTTCTAATTCAAAGCCTACGGCCCTCTGAAACTATGTTTCCTTGTTAGAATCCTAGAAAGAGCTTAAACTTCAACAAACATGAGCTTTGTGAAGCCATTCATCACTCTATTTGACAACAAAATACTCTGTGCTATAGAAGCTTTGTCCTTTTTTTGTCCCTGGTTAAGAGCTTCAAGATTTAGGCCTTGGGCCAAAAGTATTCAGTCACCCATCCAAAACATTGAGTTTCAGGTGTTCCAGTCACTTCCGTGGGCACAGGTGTATAAAACCAAGAAACTACGCATGCTTCTACAAACATTTGTGAAAGAAGGAGCCTGAAAATCACTTGTTTTAAAAGGAAATAGTATAATTAGGCATATAACCATGTAATAATAATAATAATAATAATAATAATAATAATATGCTTTACTGTATTGTTTTTCTGCTCTTTGGTAAAACAACAAATGTGAAAATTCATGGATAAAAGCAACAATTATAATTGGGATCAGTCATACTGGTGGATTAACCATTACAGAAACATAAAAAGTTATTTTGGTAATTATCATTGAATAGAAACTAAATTGGAGCCACTGTGACATAAACCTTACACTGTGTTGCGGTCTAATAAATGTAAAGCACTGTATAGATTGTTCCACTGATTCATGCTCAGAGCTGAAGGTCAGATGATGATTTGAATTGATGTACAAACACTCCTGATAATTAAAAAACTTCAGACTGCTCTAAACAAACTTTATTTCCTTCCCTTTGTTGTGATGTTGAGCTGAGTCATTCAGCATATGGACTTTTCAGGCACGCCACCCTGACTATGAGCTCCAGCCCCATGCTGTTCAAACCTTCTGTTTGCAAGTGGCAGCCAATCAGAACAAAGCTGCTTATATTGAGCACTGACTGAGACAGTGGAAGAGCTGAGGAGCTGCACCGACGCCCAGTATGAGTAAATACTGTTTGGAAATATGAATCTTGATCATAATAGATCCACTTTTTTTATTAGGCTTTTTATTAAATCATTTGTGTATTTTCCTCTTTGTGTGATTTCAGTGATGCTTTTGCTGATGTTTTATTCATGCTTTTACTCGTTTTGCACAAACAGACTTAACTTATCAAATCACACTGGTTCTTTTCACTGAATCCTTTCATGCTTTGTTTTACCAATAGTCCCTGAGTGGAACACGTCTCCATTATTTCAAAACTGAAACCAAATTTGTTTTACAAGTCTAATCCATTTCTGACGGCTCTGCTCATTCTTCCAGCATAATAGGACCCCGAGTCCCTCGCTTTTATGTGTGTGTGTGCGCCTGTGTGTGTGCGTGCATGTGTGTGTGTTATGCGAGAGTACCAGAGAGGGAGAGAGAGCCGTTACCCCACAGCCTTTGCCAAATCCATTTGACTTCACACAGAAGTTCATTTATTAAATCTTTAATAGACCCTTTTATTATGTATGCTTATAAAGATCATAATAGAGATGTAAATTAATGAAATTCTGCTTTCTTACAAAGCTCATGAATCTCCATAACTTTGCTATTTCAAAGAAAACCTGCTCCAATTGAGTGTGATGTTTTATTCACATGGGAACATTTGCGCAGTTTAATTAACTAAATATGATTTATCTCCCTTCTCCAATCTTCCAGCACCCTCATTATAAGGATACAGGCATGTTCAGTCACAAAGAGTTTATAGTTATTGATGAAAGGAATGAAAGAACTGCTGTTCTGTGTTTGTTGTTGACATTGTTGTTTTTGCAAGTCTAAAAAAAAAAGGAGCATGGAGGCCATGCAGTGACCCTTAGTGCAGGTGCTACTTTACTAACTGATCAAAGTTCCTCCTAGAAACCCAAAATAGCTCCACTATCATCCACTCCAAGTGGAGGAGCAGCGCTGTGGCATAATGGGAAGTTTTTATAGAGGAGAGCCGGTGTGCTGATAAGTGGCAGATAGAGGTTTTACACTTGGCCGGAGCATATCGGTAATAGCTCCAGGAGCAGCATGTGTATTGACTCTAGTTGAGGAGATGGAGGAGCAGGGAGAAAGGAAAGGTTTCTGTGGGCAATCTGAAGAGGGTGACGCCCAGCTCTGGAAGAGTGCAGGTCTGCAGGGAGGAGTATCTGCCGTGGAACAGATGTCCCAGTCACAGAGGCTGAGGGTGCTTTTCACTCCTGCTTGGGAAGGTGGAGGCTGTTGGGTGGGTGGAGATTGAGCTCCTGTGCATTTTGAGTTTATGCTGTCGTGTTGGAAGTAAAGAAACATCATGATTTGCAGCTAGTTGAACAGACATATTTGGTCTCGTTGTCTGAAAGCAGCTTGGACAGAGTAAGATAAGCATGCAATCAGCTTTTAAGGCCTTTTGGTCTTCTTTGGCCTCAGAGAGGCTCAAATGGAAACCAAAAGATAAATAAGTACTGGCAGCTGCCAGTGCTACCCCTCAGTCTACTAGTAGCTGCACCTATGAGTTAAATCTCAAAATCCTAGACTTTAATTTTCAGAAAAGCTGCGATTTGAACTCATCTGAGATTTTTTTTTAGTGGCTGCACATAAGGGTCGAATGTGAGAATCCTTCATTACCTCGTTCTTGAGTGATCGCGAGATTTTCAGAAGGCGCGTGTATTTGTCGGATCGTATCACGCAGGCCAACCGTCACTCCGTACACACCCTCAGATTTAGTGAAATGAAAATAGATTCTATTCCATTCTGTTAATCATAAAGAAGCGCGTTTGATTTGATAGTAGACATGGTTTGGAGTAGATTGGGTTGACTTCATACCATGTGAGTATTATCCAGAAAGGATAGTGTCACTTTTGTTTTTAGCTGTGAACCTCGATTGATTGATTCTTTGTTGACCAGAAATAGCTCTATATCCTCTCAGCATGAAATTAAAAAAACTGTAAAAAAAAAATAATGTAAGGTGTCATAATAAAATAAAAACTACATCTGAATTTATGCAGTGTCACAGTGCTTAATAAAAGTTGCAAAAATTTCTCCGGGACATGGCGCTGTCTCTCTCGCTTTCCCTCTACTGTGCCAATTCTTTTTTTTAACCTTGTCTATGAAAATGTTTGAGAAGTTTAAAAATGTATTTTTAAATCTCGTTGTTTAAACAAAATGAAATGATCAAATTAAGATGCTGTAGCCATTAACTGCATGTAAAGGTTTTGGGCCTTTCATAGCTCCAATCTCCATGTGAAAAAAAACAAATGATGTTGAAATGATGTTCAGCTTTCTTTTCTTAAGGCAGGCTGCATGTCGTTGGTTTTGAGCTCCTCGTCTTCACCAGTTTCTTTTGTTTCACGCAATTTGAACTGTGAATTGTGTCGTTGGCCTAAGTCCGAGGCTAAAATTTTGACAGTGTAACTTTAACCTAATCAAAATTTAGAATGATGATGCACAAACAAATTCTGAATCCATTTAAATCATTAAGAACATTCTCTTCAGTATACCATATTTGGTTATATTTTTATAACAAATACAGCACTTAACTATTTTATTAAACAACTGCCTGATGTAAAACTGATGTCACAGCTGTCCTAATGTTCCACCTGTCCCATTTGGTTCTTTTGCCATCAGAATTATTGTCTAAAGGCAAAGAAAGATGCCCAATGGATTTACTTTACCAAATGGACCATCCCCGCCTTGCCGTAATGGTCTATTTGATTCACCTTTTATTGTTTATTTTATTTTCACTTGCTACACACAGGACAGACATGACTGGAGAAAAGAAAAGGGAGAAAGAAAGAGGGAAAGAAAAATAGCGGGGAAGAGGAACGGCGATAAAGGGCAAAAAACAAAAACCAACAAAACAAACAGACATAAAATACATATATCGATCACCTGGATCACCTGTTGAGAAAGAAAAAAGAGAAAACAAGCAAAAAAAGAGAGCAATTTAATAAACAACATCATCATGATGATCTATGTGAATATAACAGTAAATACTAAATACTGAACATTTTATGTTTCAATGTGCAAAAACGCTTGAATCAAAAATATTTTTAATTTTTATAATTATTGTTGTTATCCATGAATTTTCTGCCCCACCCCCCGAAAAAAAATATTATTGATTGATTTTTTTATTGACTTTTCATTAGGATGTCAACTTACAATTATTTACTTGCACTATTGAATAGAAAAATTAGCTTTAGTGGTCTAATGTTACACTTGATTAAACTGGGATTTCTCACAGATGTCCAGTGTGCCGCCTCAAATTTGTCTATAAACGTGAATTTTTTATATAATTTTATTATTGGCCTAAAAAATAAGAATATCATTTTAAGTTTTAAACAGTTTTTGACCAGTTTCTACATTTTTTTAAATGACAGGTGGTCTTTAATAAATGTGTTAAGCACTGCATGTTTTAGAGGTTAAAGAGCCCTGAGACTCTGGTTCTTGGGTGACTGGATACTGCTGACAGTGCACAGGTGGTGAGTCGGTCTGCTCAGCGCACAGTCTGCCTCTTTATTAATAAACTGATGTGGCTTTATTGCGTTTTCTCATTACAGTTTGTTTATTCTGGTCTGAATCAGTTGATGAGTTTGTAAATTTTTTTGTTTTTCTGCTGGTTTGGATTCTTTTAACACAGAGAGTAAACCGTGCCTGGCTAAAGGAGGCCACTTAGTTCAAATGTGTTTGATTAAACGGTTAAACGGTTTGATTAAAAAAGGCTGAACAGCAGTTTCGTTTTAAAACAACTCAAAGTAAGTAATGTTGCCGTTGTGAACCCACTGTGTTTGTGATTCATTTGTACAAGCTAGAAACACAGAAGCATTTCTATGGAGGAGAGGTTTGTTAGCTCTAGACAGAGCTAGGCTAGCTTTCTGCTGTTTCAGATAGTGTTGCTAAACTAATCTGTAGTCTCATATTGAGTGTACTGACTAGCATAGCATAAATCTTGCCCGCTAAGAATAAAATATCAATATTTTGCTTTAAAAGTAAAATCTAACCCCTTTCTTTGGTTGATGTTACCAGAAATGTATAGCTTAACTAAAGAGAGTTGAATATTAGCACTAATCCTGTTTTTATGTCTTTCTGTTGTCTACAAACTGGATCACTTCAACACTGCATACTTCACGGGAATGAAGAGTCCAGTAATCCCTCTTCAAGTTTTTTGAGGTTTGAAATGCATAAATTAGTGGATTTTCTCTTCCTTCCTCAAAACTGCAAACATTACAGTCAGCACTTCGTCTCAGGGCCTTAAGCACAGCGTCCAGAAGTGCAGCCATTTGCACATTTTATAAGCTTTATCCCTACCTAGTTATTCTAAGATCTGCTGCTAAATTTGTCCCTCATTCCCTTTCCCTAAGCTTAAGCCGTCAGCCCAGTAATACAGCTTCAAGAGCACATCTCATACCAACTTATTTATTTATATACGTGTGTGCCTTTGGTTAAGGCCTCCATGCTCCTGGGGTGCAGCGCAGTGTGGGACCAGGAGGCAGAAATTCTGCATTACTTCATACTGTTTAAGTCTCTGTGGTGTAGCTTATCTGTAAAGCGCCTCTTCTGATGCCAGCCAAGGTCATTCTGATGAGTAAAAACACAACCGTGAAGAGTTTCCTGTAGGTTAAAGAGAGTTCTAGTTTGGTTGTCTACCAAAGATTGAACTAAGTTGTAAGAGCAGAGAAAACAATGGGAAACATGAACTTGTTCTCTCAAACAGTCATTTTGACTTGTGATACTCAGTCTCAAGCAGCTCTGTAAGAGTTCAAACTTTTATTTTTCTAAAACGAAAGCTATTTTGAAACCGCTTCGCTCACGTCTCTCGTGCTGTTTGTTATCTTTGATAGCAAAGGATGTGTTTGTTCCTGCGAGAGCACACGCGTGACACCGTGTAACATTTTATTACTCTCCTCTGCTCTTCTTTGGGTACGAGGCCTGACGGCAGACAACCGTGTTTCTGCGTTTCACATCTCATGCTCTTCTTCTCTCTGTCAAAATTAAAAAAAAAAACAAAACGGTGAGGTGATATTTGGCTGACTCCAGGCTGTGAGGTAGAGCACCAGGCTCCACCAGAGCGCCTGCAGTCAGCAAAGGGGAGGAACGTCATGATGTGTCAGCCAGCATCTCGTCACGCTTGGCTCCCAGCAAGGCGAAGGTCTCCGACCAGATCAGTTTATATAATAGACAGGATGAAAAACAGCAACCTCAGTCGGATGCGGCCTGTACACTTGGACACAATGGGGCTACATATGCGTGCCGTTTTCAACAGTGATTAAGACATTTCAGTATGCAATGAAAACAATCTGGGAGAGCTTAAAAAGGTAATACACTGCAATCACAGCCATTACAAAATTCCTAGATTACTGGGAGGTGACGATTAAAGTCATTAAAGGGGCATGTGCAGCATGGGATCAGCAGGAGAGTTAAATGTGTCTGAGAGCATAACGGTGGGCGTGTGCCTTAGTGGGCACTTTAAGGGTTCAGCTCCTCCCCTGTGAGTAACAGAGACACAGGAAACTGCACGTGTCTGAGGTGTGGTCTTATACACCAACAACAAGATAACTTATATATAAAACAGCTTTACCTGATCAGGTAGGAAACACAGTGATATAAACAAACAAGTGGCACATAAATAAATTAATTGGTCTTACACTTTTAAAAATTATTTTCCTATTTAAAACTAATAAAATGTGTGTTTTTTTTTTATTTTTCAATCAAACCTCTGACGCATCCACAAATATTAACTTCTTAATTTATAGAGGTAAAAAAATGTCTAGCATGTAAAAATGTTTTTGTAAATGTATACAATTTTATACAGACAATTCATATAAATGCATTGCAGCAATTTAACAGATACAATGAAGCAAAAACACTTAAATGAATGATATCAGATCCATATAATTTTCCATTAATTGGCTTTTAGTTAAGCTTTTTGTTTTAATCGGTTAATTTCTGCAGCAGAACAAATTCACAACCAGAAGGAAGCAATTCCTATGAAACTGCCATGATACAAACTAGCTGTACTAACTTTCTATAAACTACTTGCAGTAACTCCGAGTGACTGATTGATCTCTTACCTTTAATCTTTAAAGATCTGTTTAAAGATGGCCCCGCCCCTCCCTGAGCCTGGTTCTGCTGGAGGTTTCTTCCTGTTAAAAGGGAGTTTTTTCCTTCCCACTGTCGCCAAAGTGCTTGCTCATAGGGGGTCATGTGATTGTTGGGTTTTTCTCTGTTTTATTGTAGGGTCTACCTTACAATATAAAGCACATTGAGGCGACTGTTGTGATTTGGCGCTGTATAAATAAAAGTGAATTGAATTGAATTAATTTTTGAGAAATAAAGAAAGACATGCAGACATGGGGCAGCACAGTAGCACGGTGGTTAGCACTGTTGCTGCACATCACGAAGGTCCTAAGTTCAGTTCCACCATCAGGCCGGGGTGCTCCGGGTACTCCGGCTTCCTCCCACAGTTCAAAAACATGCAGTTTGTGGGAATAGGTTAATTGATTAATTTATGGACAATTAATAAATTGCCCATAGGTGTGAGTGCGAATGGTTGTTAGCCCTGTGACAGACTGGCGACCTGTCCAGTGTGTACCCCACCTCTCGCCCTATTACAGCTCCAGTGGCCCTGAAAAGGTTAAGCTGATGGAAAGAAAGACATGAAGAAGCAAACTAAAAGCTGATGAGTGAAATTGTAGGAATCTAAAACAATAATTCAGTTTACTTCTTATTTTCTAAAACATGCATTTTTTAATTTATGTGGAACACTGCATTATTTACTTTGGCATTTTTCACACCCATATAATTTAAACTATTTTAGAACAACAGTAGCAATAACTGCTGTAATCAGTAAAGTTTTAATCTGCATTTTACAGCCTATGGTAGTGCAATAATTATCGCCAGTGAAAAGAATGGCCTTTATTTTATACATGAAGTGCTTATTTGTATAAATAAATTACACAAATAATATAGAAAAAATTAGAAATCTGCATGCACATAAAAATGATTTTAATTGAGACTTCTGTTAAAAACAAGGCAACTGTATTATTTCTTCCAGCTTTTACAGGTAGTAATTATTTTGTGCATGCTAAGATCTTTGTAGCTTTAATTCATGAACATCTTGTTTCACATGGAAACAAACTGCAGACACATCACGCAACTAGCAATGAGTACTTCAGAGGAAAGAGGTGAAATGGAGTAACTACAGGAAAAACAGAGCACACGGAGTTAGCGCGCTGGCACAACACATGAGGGCGAGTTCTGTCAAAGTTCTCCTTAACCATAGTGATTCACAGTGGCTGAAATACTGCTGCGGTTCATTCTTATCGAGCTTATCAGATCCTTGGCACATATACCACTAGAGCACATTTAGAGCTAAGATTCTTGTATTTAAAAAAAACACAGAGAAAAAATAGTCTTGCAGAGCACTTTCAAACAAAAGTGACCTTTAGACTAATTTGCTCAGACGAGCTACCTTTCATTTTATATCTAACACCATAATTAAAATGTTTACTCATCAAGTGTTTTCTCATTTTGATCCCACTACACGCAGCATGCCTTTTGTTTTCCATTTGTCTTCCACACAAAAGCCACTAATTAAAGATCTTTTGATATAGTAATCATCAATACAGAGTGGCCTATAAACAGAAACCAGTGCAAATGAATGATGACAGGCCCTTTTCAGTATCTTGCTCTCACATGACATGAACCAATCAGCAAACAAAACAGGCTCGCAGGCCCGGCAACAATGAGTCCAATTGAGCTGAGCTGTGATTATGATTCACTGAACAGCATGATTCAAAGAATAGCGATGTTTAGACCGAAGGAAACTGATCAGGCTTTCTTCTGAGGGAGTTTTCTGCCTCTCGGGTCCCAGAATCAGCCAGTTGTGTCGCTGATGATGTCGAAAGTGCCACTCAGTGGGATAACTTTGAAGTGATTGAGGGGGGCAATGAGATTTTTGTTTATTCACGAGCCAGGTGCAGATAACGGGGCCATTAATGATTGGAAGTTGATTACAAGTCACTTCTGCCGAGCACAGTGTGACACTTCACAGTTTAATCAAGAACAGAAAGTTAATGGGTGCAGTTTCACGTTTGCTCCGGCAGTGATGGCTAGGTTAGCGTCTATCATTGCCTTGTTTGGTAGATTATCTTTTTGCTTTGCTTTGTATTCAAAAGGTACTTTTCAAATGGATAAAACGAAATATTTCAACATTTCAAGTGGAAAAAACTGAATCCAACATTGATGATGTTAGTTATACGAAACAGGCAGTGGATGCATTGGTGTTTGGTAAATCACAGTCAGCAGATACCTCTTCTAGAAGATGACATATACTTTATCAGTATGAAGGATTCAGTCTTTTTGCATTGATGTAACATCTGTAAGATTGTAACCTAAATCTTAAGAATTCACTATTTTTTATGCTGTTTTGAATACGCTATGTAATGTAGGTCAAGTTAGCATGAAAGCTGTGGAGCAAAGTTATTGTTTGTTATCTAATGAGCCAGTCCACCGGTTTGCCTCTCCAAAGTACCAGCAGAGTGAGATATTTTATTTCAAGCCAACAAAAACTATTAATGGGAAAGCGTTTAAAACATTTACATGTAAATTAGTGCTGTCAGCGTTAATCTCGTTAAAATGACGTTAACACGGCAAATCTCCGTTAGCGAGTTGATGCGGATCGCCCCGTGCGTGGGGCTGCTGACGCGTTAATGGGCTAACTGCGCTAAGTGAGATTTGCCGTGTTAATGCGGTTATACGTCAACGTCATTTTAATGAGATTTACGCTGACAGCTCTATATTAGCCACCTAGGTTAGTCGTTTGTGACATAGAAGGATCTTGGAATGAACTTCCTTGGTCGCTAGTGGCTTCTTGGCTTTAAATATATTGCCTCCGCCTGCTTGTACTGCAGCTTCTGCATGCTAGACCATGTCTCTATGTGCAATGAAGCTAGTTCATCATATGCAGGATATCTTTGCATTATCTGGATGCACTTACCTTAACATCGACTGGCTATCAACTCCACAGAGTTCCCCTGCACTTTCACATGAAAGGTGGGGAGTTGGCAGCACCTGACCATTCACCAGACCTTTGATATGTTTTTGCTTATTTGATGACAGATAGAGAAGCTGGTAAAATGTCACCTGTGTAAGTTAACACAGTGAACAATGGTTCAGGGGGGTTGGGAAGCTCATCTGTAACCGGAAGGTTGCCGGTTCAATCCCCCAGCTCTCTCTGTCCTGGTCGTTGTGTCTTTGGGCAAGACACTTCACCTACCGCCTACTGGTGTTGGCCAGAGGGGCCGATGGCGCGATATGGCAGCCTCGCTTCTGTCAGTCTGCCCCAGGGCAGCTGTGGCTACAACTGTGGCTTGCCTCCACCAGTGTGTGAATGTGAGAGTGAACGAATAGTGGAATTGTAAAGCGCTTTGGGTGCCTAGAAAAGCGCTATATAAATGCAATCCATTATTATTACAACTCTGTCGTAATGGATATTAACAAGTATTTTATTAAAGGCTTAAAAAAACTGTCTTAGTTTTTATTCTTCCAGCTGCAGCCTCTGTGAAATCTTATGATCTGAGAGAGAGAATGAAAGCTGGTGTAAAATTGTTTTGGAGCCAGCAGGATAAAATTAAGGAACAAAGTTGCATCTAAGAATTGATGTTTATTACCGATGTTCATCGGGCAAACACGAAGACTTTTGATAAACTTCAGATCCTCCTATTGTTGGCGCACAGAACTCCGAGGGATCTCCCAGGAATGCTGATGCTATTTTCTGGAGACCCGAACTGGTCAGTAGGCAGTCATTTTGTACGTGGTGATCATTAATATTGATCATAACCTGCTCCAGAGCAAGTTAGGTCTGCAGCATAAGTTACCATGGCGATTTACCCCAATGAGAAGAGAACTGCCTTCGTAGTGCAGAAAGACCCAAGTTTACCTTGAAAGTACCTGGATAAGAGCAAATATTCTGCCTCGTAGTGCAGGCCACAGTGCAAACACAACCTGGACATACAATAATCAAATACTCGCTGGACTTGAATAGTGTTAACATTTGTTCTGTGCTATCTAAAGTTGAAAACTTCACACCTTGTGTTAGCATACTAGTAGAACTAACTAGCTAGCCCCCTACACGAGTAAATAACTGCTGAGTATCTGACATCTTGCAGCGTTTTTCTTGTATTTTCTTTTAGTTTAGCTGCAGATTCTATTTGATAGCTGTTTATGCCCTTGTTATGCCAGACATTGGGATCAAAATGTAGCCTATAACATGAAATTTTGTATCTTATTTATTCAAGAAAAACTGTTTGCATTTAAGCAAAGTTTTTTGAAGACTGCACACTTGAAGTAAAACGTGATCTGTTGTGTTAAATTTTAAATTAATTATCCGTGATTACATATACAGTTACCTCTGACTGACATTATGGCCTTAAATTGCCTTCACAGTTTAGTGTCAAAATTTAGACAATGTAACACGGCATTGGAGTTATGTTGCCAAGACTGGATGGTGTTGTTAATGAGCACTTTTCTTACTGCAGAGACTGTCGAGCTCTGCGCTCTAAGGGTTGAATGTAATCATTCTCCACCAATATGAAATAATGAAGTATGAAGGGTAATTGTTAAACAAGTGCCCTCCTGGGAATCCTTACAAGATTGTACCTGACGTTTGTGATGTGTACCAGGCGTCGCGTTAGCTTGGATGCGCACCCAGATATGCACGCGCTCACAAACACTTTCAGATTAAATCCTATTAATGCAAACTCAAAGCCCAAGTGACATCTCCAGCAGCGTAATGAGAAATTTAGCAGGAATTTGAGGCTGATTATCAACTGTGAATTTGCTGTGATGCCAGCAATCAGAGGAGCTGGTACAGTGGAGAGAGAGGGAGAAATGAAGGGGAGCCAGCAGCGAGCCTGAGCGCTAATTAAACCGTACCTGCTACTTGTTTCCTGCCATCTTCTGTACATGACAAAACCGCCAAGGCTGCGAGGTGAATTCATTTCTGTGCCACAGAAAGAGGTTTTGATTAAACCGATGTATTTAGTGTTGGATTCCATCTACTTATCAGACTTATAACTAATGCTAAAACACAATAACATGGTAAAAAATTGCAACGTTTAATTGTGGCAGCCTGAAATCTTTGACATTCACCTACAAATTGCAAATTACTGTCCCAATGTCAAACACAAACTAAAAAGATAATCGCCTCGCGATATTCTTGTCTGCTCAGATGCCAGAGGGTTAATCACAAAATTAACTTATCATTTTCCTGGATGAAGTAATTAAGCAGTGCAGGACAAACTATTCGCATAATTGAGGGTGAATAATGAGGAGGGTGCCTGCAATCTAGCAGCAGGGAGAAAGATGGTGGAAAGATCACAGTTTGGTAATTACGAGACAGGTGACTAAATGGAACCTGTAGGAGAAATGTTGTGCCACGTATGGCACAGTTCTATCGCTGTGATATAAGAGCAGCAGCAGTAATGAGCGGACGGCTACTCTGCAGGTAAATTCTGTTTTCACCCCCCCTCCCAGCCCCCCGCTCTCAATAAACTGCCTTTGTGTGACTAAACCAGGCCAGAGTAGATTTATTTAATACACAGAAATAGAACAGGTAATGCACGAGCTGCATATTTACATGCAGTCTTTGAGTTACAAAGTAGGCGTCTCGCTAAAGGTCAATAGGCGCTGTAGTTTTCTTGTTGAAGGAGAGAGAGGAAAGTATACTTGAGGCCTTAGAAGGAGAGTTGGAGTATTAACACGACGCTAATACACTATGACTTTGGGTGGTGCATTCTGGTTTTGAGTGAAAAGCCAGGTGGCAGTCTGAGGCGGTTGACTTCATATGCAGTGAAACAGCTTATGAGATATGATCATTGTCTGTTAACCTTAAAAAGAAAAGAAAATGCCAAATAGAGGATTGGTTTGAGGAGGGCCAACTGTGTTAATAATTCTCATGATTTCACAATAAGAATCCTCTATGATTTATTTTATATTGTAAGGCAAAGGGCCTACAATGATATAGACGAACTCCAAGCCAGCACTTGGCAACCGTGGAAAGAAAGAGCTCCCTTTCAACAGGATGTCACGGTTCTGGGTCTTTGTGACCCAGCATTCTTGTGTTTTGGTATTATTTTATATTATGGTTTTTGTTCTGAGTCCTTAGTTGTGCTCTTTTGATTGTGATTTCTAGCTTTTAGGTTTCGTTCTGACCTTGTGTTTATTCTCTTGTTCCCCAGTCAGTCGTGTCTCGTGTCACTCTGGTCCCTGTAGATGTTCCCTCCGTTCTCTGTCGGTGTTGTGTCTCTGAGTTCTGTCAGTGTGTGTTTCCTGTTTTACTTTGACGGTCTCATCTCATGTTAGTGTATTCTGTTTTACTTCCTTGTCTTGCCTAAAAGGTTCCAGCTGCGTGTCCACCTGTTCCTCATGTTCCTGCCAGTGTATTCTAGTCCCTGGCTGTGTCCCAATTCAGGGTCTGCACGCTTAAAGTACGCGCACTACGCGCACTACGCGTACTACGTACGGTGCGTATTATAAGTACGAGAAGTGCGGAAGTGAGAGGCTTGTGAAATGGGACGGTCTAGCCTTCGTCACGCTGTTCAGGTTGCCTAGCAACCATGATACTAACCGCGAGAAATGTTTCATACAGCTTTGTTTGACATAAATGAAGGAGAAAAAAAAATGTTTTTTTGGTCATTCATTTTTGTCATGACATCACCTTGATTAGTTGAGTATCTGAGGCTGAGACCACAGGACTGTAAAACATGATTGTTGGGCTTCACTTCTGTACTGAACAGTCATTTCAAGATTAGTTAGTAAATAACAATTAGCTAATGTTGTTCATGAGACTAAAATCATCTCACTGTGGTAATGTAAATATAATATGGCCAATATTATAGTATTGTCAGATTATTATGAGATATATCTCTATCTATCGATATATATATGCTTTAAAATCAAGTTAATGCTGAAAGTACAAACATCACTAATGTCACACAACTTTGCCGACATGTGGCCAACAGTAATGTTTTAATGTTCTTCGTTATTAAACATTCGCACATAAATAAGTGACATCATATTCAGTACTTACTTTTGACAGTTCACTCTTCGGCCGCTCCCTTCTGCCGTGTTTTGCGGCAAAATTATCCACACCCACCGCCGCGCTATGAATTGTGGGATATATGGGACCACGAAGCGTGCACCGGACCACGCTTGATATTTGGGGAAATCGACGGCGCATTTGGAGTATGCATTTGAAGTACACTTCGAATTGGGACAGCCGTCGTCGCGTGGCGGTGACGTAATCGCACTTAAAATGCGTACTTCAAGCGTGCAGACCCTGAATTGGGACACAGCCCCTGTCTGTCAGTACGTGTTGTCTCGTCGTCAGCGTCTCTTCCCTGCATGCTGCGTGTGCATCCCCCCGTGTTCTTCTAGGTTTTACACACCCAGTTTAGTTTTGTATTACTCCCTAGCCTGCAATAAAACTTTGTTCAAATTCATGTTCTGCCCGAGAGTCCTGCCTTTTGGGTCCAATTCCTGCCTGCCACACAGCCGGACGGTGACACAGGAAGAAATCTCTGGTAGGACCAGACTAATGCAAAGGCAGTTAATAATCAAAAACAAGAGCATACTGATCAGCAAGAAACAGGCAGGAAAGATTTCCTGTGTCGTTCAGTGGTGCTTCTCGGTAATCTCAGTCTTTCACTGAACGTGCTCCTGTGACTGACCAGCATGTCATGAAGTGGGTGGGAGGTATTATCCAACATTGTCTTTATCTTGGACAACATCCGCCTCTCCGACACCACCTTGAGGGAGTCCAGCTCCATCCCCACAACATTACTGGCCTTACGGATCAGTTTATTGAGTCTGTTGGCATCTGCGACCCTCAGCCTGCTCCCTCAGCATGCAACAGCATAGAGGATCGCACTGGCCACAACAGACTCATAGAAAATCCTGAGCATTTTCTGGCAGATGTTGAAAGACCTCAGTCGCCTCAAAAAATAGAGATGACTCTGGCCCTTCCTGTAAAGTGCTGTGGTGTTTTTAGCCCAGTCCAGTTTATTGTCAATGTGTACTCCAAGGTATTTATAGTCCTCCACCATGTCCACATTGACCCCCTGGATTGAAACAGGGGTCAAGTGTTTCCTGGTCTTCCTGAAGTTCACTATCAATTCCTTGGTCTTCGCCACGTTGAGCTGCAGATGATTCTGCTCACACCACGTGACAAAGGAGTCGACCACTGCCCGGTACTCTGTCTCATTAAAAAGCATTTAATTAAAAGCATTTAAAAAATGACGGCACGAAGAGGTTTGAACGTGACTTTCTCATTATACCTTTGAGAATATTGTTCAGCTCTTTATCAAATGTGATGATAGTTAATCACGCAGCATTTACGCACTGTGACATGATTTGATTGTGTTAAGCTGAAGCGTTTATATGAAGCCAATATAAGGTCTGCTATAATGCCGATACGAGACCTTCAGCGCTCATCGTAGATCTATAAATGTCTGCCTAACAGGAATTCAATGTGCGCCGCAGCTCTCAGTACTAATGTTGGTTTAATGTGCAGGACTGTAGCACCAGAGGTATTATTAGGACCATTATGTCTCCCAAAAAGACAGCATCTGTCTCCTCTGCATTTTCTGCATGGTGAGTACATGAATACAGCAAATCAATACAGAGAATAGCAATCATGAGAAACTGCTGGAGCATTGGGGAAAAGTGCGACACGCCAAGCGGCGCTCGCTGTTTAACAGGACATGCGCGGCCTGCTTAGGCCTTGCTCAATTTATCGACTGCTGCAAGAAATCAACAGTGGCAAGCAGCTTAGCGGCTCTCTCTTCCCATAATAGACTCCATTCATACAGGCCTTTTATTCTGCGCGCGGCACGAGGTGACAAATGGACGTAATGTCTGCCAGCCTGCCTTTGAATTTATTTGATTTTCTTTTTCTTCCCTCTTCCCCTCCCTGTCCTCCCTTCGCCCGTGATCGTCACTGATGTATCTTGACACTCTGAAGTATCCAGAGTAAATTCACTCTGCCTGTATTGCTGTTTATAACCTTCAGACTGCCAGGAACAATCTGTGTATGCGCACCACAAACAGCCGCTGTCATCGTTGAATAACTTGAGAACGCAGAAGAGGAGCGAGAAGAAGCTTAACTACGAGGAAACAATGAAACGACGGCTTTCATAAGTTAAACAGCACGATCATAAAAGTTGGAAAAGCTTTCTAAAAGTCCTAAAAATAGAGCCGAATTGTGCGCGTGTTTGTGTGGGCAATGAAATACAGTCCACGCTCGTTATCATTTCTGAAATCGCAGATGGTAAAATGAAAAGGAAATGGTTTAAATAAATCAAATGCCAATTTGTTTATAGCCACAAATGCGAGTAAATGCACCCTCTCATAGAGACTCCTTGTTACATTTAAACAAATATGCTTACTGCTTTTCAAAAGTTTAGCAAAATACCATCAAGCATTCGGCACTCATTTATTCCCGCTCTTTTAATGAGTAAAGTCGCAATGATCATAATTTTACTTGAAGACGCAGCGCATTAATAATGAGAGCATTTTACTACGGCTGTAAATACATTTTTCAGCCTCAGAAGCCTTGTGTCGGTAATCTGTCACCCCACTCCCAAAGATGGGACGCTCCCCGCTGGAAGATAATTCACCTGTTGTGGATCTCAAGCAGCAGATGATCTATACACTGCTAGAAAAGGTTATTTATCGCTTTCATAATTAAATTTGGTATCTTGGTGGAGGGGCTGTCATGGTATGATTAATCAAGTCCCACTGGCCTGAGCTGGAGAGGGCCGAGCAGCAGGTGTTGCTCACTCTGGCCTGAAATGCTGCCGCTCTGTTTGGTGCGTGTCGACGTGGCGCTTAGGTTTGAACCGTTTTAAAAATAACAGCTGTGGGTATCCAAACCTTCATTTTGAGTGCATTTTGGTGTGTGTGCAAGAAGAAGAAGCTGATCATAAGCAGACGCCCTGTTTTGTGTGACCAAAGATAGCAGTGCTTCTCTTGCATATCAGTGTTGACTTGAAGTTACCTGTCGGACATCAGGTGAAGACGGATGCCCTCTAAGCTTGTGCTTATTCGCCAGTGACTGATTGACCTTTATTTCCACTTATTGATTAAATGCTACCATTTAAACAATAGAGGACCCAACACCAAGGATGATGGTGTTCTTTTTACCATCAAAGAGCCTTTTAACCACAATAGTATGGCTAATGAATATGAATGGGCCCAAATGGTAATTTCGGTAATTAGACTGGACACACTGCGGAGGGTGCCAGACGCTTGGTGCTGGCTCGCCACCACATTAGTGTGACTGTAACGCGTCAAACTGTGAGTCAACGTGTCAGCTGTGTGGAGAGGGGATGAACTGGACTGTAGGACAACAGAAAGTCAATATCTGTGTTGAGCACAAAATGAACACGGTGTTTAATCCTCTGTCCACAACAATTGTCTGCTCCATCACATTGCTTTGCCCGAGCCTCTGTTCAATTTACCTTCCACTCTGAGCCTCGAGGCACCTGCAAAACGAATATGGGTTTATTAGACTCAGCCCGCATGTGCTTCGGTGTGCTCGCGTGAGAGAGAACATGTAATCAAAAGCTATATGGATTAGACCAAGCAAGAGCCATTCCTAGACTTGTTTTCAAAGAGCTAAAATTGGCAGAAGTAGTGGGAAACGTGACAGCTCTTACGGTGAGTTGGTCTGATGATCGTCGTCTCACTTCCCTGACAAATGCGATTAAAAAGCAGCTATTATGTGAAGTTGGGATTAGCGAGGTTTTGACAATCTTTGGCAAAAATAGGACAAATTGAGTCCTAGAGCTAGATCCCGGGTGTTTATGTTAATCGACAGCGGGACGGTATGGGACCTGAGCTAAGCGGCGTACGTTCAGGTCTTTCATCTTCATGTGCATGCTGCAGTCAGCACCCTGACCAGAGAAGTACAGTACAGATGAGGAAAAGATTACATTTTTCACTTCTCCAGTGGTATGCAGGTTTGGTGCATGGTTCATCAGCATGGAGTGCAGCAGGTTAATAATTACCTGTCATCTGGGTTCTGAGAAGTAGTTCGCTTTTACTTTGTGCTAGTAGATGGAATATTAATAGAAATATCCTGTGAAAATGATAAATTATGTCGTAGACATGAATGGATGGGAGCTGGTTGAGGCAGTGGGAAAGTTTTGCAGGGCTTTGCAATACTGCTCTTAAAAAATTAGATTATACAGTTGGAAATTTGAAAAGCCAAAAATGAAAAGATAAGACTCCCCCTCTATAAAGATGCTGTACTGCATTTTATTTAAATGTATTTAATTCTATTATTTGAGCATAAAGAAATATCAGCATTAAACATCCAAAATAAATCTTCATAACACACACTGTAAGTTACTTTTTCTTACTGTGTAGTTTTAATCCATAACAACTACAAAACCTGTAAATTAACCAGTAACTGTATTTATTGAAAAAATAAAGAGCATTTCTCAAGTAAAGCAGCATTAAGGTAGGTTTTCCCTCAACGAGTATTAGTAACTATTGAGTATTAGATTAATTTTTTTATATTATACTACCGCTGTTCGATATAATGATATATATCGGATGACGATATGAAAACGTCTATCGTGTCATATTACGCTACTGTCTGTTTCGTGGTGTCGCAAAATAAACTGTTTACGGCAATGTTTTTTATCATTTTGATGGTCACTGTATAATTTATTTCTTAAAGTTGTCACTTTCTCTTATATTTAATATAACCACACTACGGACGGTCAAGCGACTGTTTTTATGCGTTGTCGTTAGCAACAACGACGGTAAAACCATTGCTCCGCCGTCCGCTTGTTTATTTTCCACATAAACCTTTCACAATAAAGCTGAAGATCCTGTTGAGGTTTTTCAAAATAAACTGAATTACGTGAAATAGTATGCGGAGTGTTTACGGATGAGAAGATAAAAAGAGCCGTCGGGTGCTAAAGAATAAACGTTAGAACTGTGGGCTCAAATTGTGGTCATAAATATTTTGTACTTGTAAAAAAGATTTGTGTGTGCGTAAAAAAGATTTGTATGTGTAAAAAGAATTTGTGTGTGCGTAAAAAAGTTTTGTATGTGTAAAAAAGATTTGTGTGTGCGTAAAAAAGATTTGTATGTGTAAAAAAGATTTGTGTGTGTAAAAAAGATTTGTATGTGTAAAAAGAATTTGTGTGTGCGTAAAAAAGTTTTGTATGTGTAAAAAAGATTTGTGTGTGCGTAAAAAAGATTTGTATGTGTAAAAAAGATTTGTGTGCGTAAAAAAGATTGTGTGCGTAAAAAAGATTTGTATGTGTAAAAAAAGATTTGTGTGTGCGTAAAAAAGATTTGTATGTGTAAAAAGAATTTGTGTGTGTGTAAAAAAGATTTGTATGTGTAAAAAAAGATTTGTGTGTGCGTAAAAAAGATTTGTATGTGTAAAAAAGATTTGTGTGTGCGTAAAAAAGATTTGTGTGTGCGTAAAAAAGA
Source organism: Perissodus microlepis (assembly GCF_051167445.1). Classification (NCBI taxonomy): domain Eukaryota; kingdom Metazoa; phylum Chordata; class Actinopteri; order Cichliformes; family Cichlidae; genus Perissodus; species Perissodus microlepis. The sequence continues at coordinate 7,344,436 of NC_140469.1, forward strand.
TTTGTGTGTGGACTTAGCCCAAAAAACCCCTGCAAGTTACAAGTACGAATTTTGACCCTATTTTTCTTCCTTTCATCTGATTGGTCAATGTCATGTCAATCACAAATGTAACAATCCAATCAGAGAACAGATGGGTTTGGCTGTCGGAGGGGCGCTTTTTTGAACTGCAGGTCTTTGAAGGGTAATACAGTTTGAAGCTGGAGGATCTCTATATAAATATCCGATAGCAGCTAGGTCCCCTAGCTTTCAGCAGCTGTTGAAAGGATAAAGTTGTGCTATATCAGTGGTTAGAAATACCATCATTACTTTAGGATTAGTTTAACACAAAGTCAGGGCTGACCCGGGACCATTGCTGTGAGTCACAGTGCGCAGCATAAAAGTCCTTTCACATCGGACGCAGGATGTGCTGCTAATGCTAACTGCTAACTAAAAGCAAAGGATCCAGAATTTGTTGCGCTGGCTGCTGGGCTCTGTGGGTTTTTGCAGCAGCTCTACCTGTACTAGATGCACCTGCTCCTTGTCTTTTCTATCTCTGACTTTATGTCCTCTACAAGAGTTTCTGGTTTTTTTGCTGGTTCTTCAAATGTTCAATAAAAACATGTATGCTAATTCATAACGAAGAAAGCTTTGTAATGAAGACTGTCATTTCCAAAACACTGCCCGCCCCCACCCCGCGGTCCGCAGTGCTGTTGAAAAGGCTGTGGAAGTCCCGTATTAAACACGTAGTCCTGTGACACAAAAATCACCAAACTCGGACGACCACAGACTGTTTTCCTTCGTGGTGATGAAGGAAAACGCTGGGTTGGCATGTAAAAGGGCATTTATTCCCTTCAAAGACCTGCAGTTCAAAAAAAGCGCCCCTCCGACAGCCAAACCCATCTGTTCTCTGATTGGATTGTTACATTTGTGATTGACATGACATTGACCAATCAGATGAAAGGAAGAAAAATAGGGTCAAAATTCGTACTTGTAACTTGCAGGGGTTTTTTTGGGCTAAGTCCACACACAAATCTTTTTTACGCACACACAAATCTTTTTTACGCACACACAAATCTTTTTTACGCACACACAAATCTTTTTTACGCACACACAAATTCTTTTTACACATACAAATCTTTTTTACGCACACACAAATCTTTTTTTACACATACAAATCTTTTTTACGCACACACAAATCTTTTTTACGCACACACAAATCTTTTTTACACATACAAATCTTTTTTACGCACACACAAATTCTTTTTACACATACAAATCTTTTTTATGCACACACAAATCTTTTTTTACACATACAAATCTTTTTTACAAGTACAAAATATTTATGACCACATTTTGAGCCCATATAGAACAGGCTTTTCCCCGCAGCACACCGTGTAATAAATACTCACAAAGAAAACTGCAGCAACTCATGTCTAAAAATGTATAGCTTCATGCACCGGTCAAAACAGCGGTCCCCAACCCCCGGGCCTCGGACCAGTACCGGTCCGTGAGTCGTTTGGTACCGGGCCGCGAGAGTTGAGGCTCAGGTGTGAAATGTATGGTTTTCAGGGGTTTTATCGGTTTTCAGCGTTATTTTGTTATCGTTTTGATCGTTAACTCGGTTTTCCTGGGTCTTTTCATATGTGTTATGAATCTTATTTTTTCCGGTACTGGTACTAGTTTTATTTTGTTGTATTTATCCGCGACACATGAAAGGCCGGTCCGTGAAAATATGAAAATATTGTCGGGCATAAACCGGTCCATGGCGCAAAAAAGGTTGGGGACCGCTGGGTCAAAACACTCGACTCCAGGTACACAACGCCCAGCTGAAAACACTTCAAGGTTCAAGGTTCTTTATTTGTCACATGCATAGTTATACAAGTATAACACACAGTGAAATGTAACCTGACACGCTCCTCGACTTGTGCAAAAATGGGGGGGAATAGAGGAAGAGCATTATATGTATAATATATACATTAGGTGACTTCACGCAAGTCGAGCTGCCCGAGATTCACAGAATTTACAGAAAATGTAAAACATTTTGTAATACTGTATATATCATTGTTGGGATAAAAATAGTAGACAGTAGTCATGACCAGTATCTACAGTCAAAGCTACAGTTCTCTATCTCTGACTTTGACAATAGGGACAAAGATTATATATAATACAATATTCACTATTATGAATCAAAAACATTAAATAAAGCAGTGTTTTACTTTTTACACACTGCTCTCTTTTGCTTTTCATTTTGTTATAAACACGTATGAAGGTTTGAACATTTCCTTTTTTTCCACATCCTCTATGCTGTCACTATTTCGAGAAAAAATATTCCTGTGTTGTTGTTTTTTAGCGTTTTCTCTTTATTTGCTGCAGCAACAGCCGAGTTCCCCCAAGGTCTAATTACAGTTTCATCCAATATTATCCTGTCTGATGCCTATACAGTCGGTCTCTATTCCAGCCTGATGTCCACCGCCTGCCTGCGTGCTGTTAGTACACTAGAGGGTTGCTTTCCTCTCTGTGTTTTCCTGTGGCTTTATCCATCTCACCTCCTCACCTGGCTGCTGGCCTGTGGGCTGCCAGCCTCAGATGGTTAATTATCTCTTGTCTGAGCCGTGATCACCTCCCCCGGGGTTCAGCAGCATGACGCTGTATCAGAGGCCAGCCTATTGAACTTCCTCCCAGCCCACCGGGGTGTCCAACTGCCTTGGCTAATAACGATTCATGCAGCTGCCAATCTGGCTGATCTGCACCATCAATATTCCTGTCTGCAGAATAACATCAATTAAGAGACAGCGATCTGAACATTAAGATGCCAGACAAATATCATCCGGTGGGCTGATGTCTTAAATGGCAAGAACAGACAAGTGATTCTGAATTGTAGAGTGCTGTGTGACAGCTCACATAATTGCTTAAAGGAATAATTTGATGTGCTGCCTACGAGTTAGATGAAAGGAAATTACATATATGAGCAAATAAGTGTATTGCTTTCGTGTTTTTACTGGAATGCCTTTCAGTGGTTAAGTCAAGGTGATGTACTGTGTATTTATAGCAGCGCGCAGTATATGAAATATAGAGTATAGTATTAATTCAAGCAGGCAATTTAGTCAAGCGCTGCTAAATCCTGGTCGTTTAGCTTACCGCTCTATAAAGCCAGTTGGAAAATCTCATATATTTAATCTATCCACAGTTCCTGCAATCTGCAAGCAGCTTTGCAGCCCACCTCCAACCCAGTGCCTCGTCTCATGTGTCTGATTGTCATGTCTGTTGTCACTGATGTTAACTCCATTCTGTACAAGAGGTCCTCTCATTATCTTTCCATTCATGCATATGGAAGGGTGCGCAGATCCAAGAACAGAACCATATCTCCAAATATAAATAACTACAGATGGAATCTTTTTCAAGACTCTACTGGAAATTGTTCTAATTGAGTTACAAAGTATCCATATCTGACAAGCTAAGAGTGGGAGCCATCTTTCTTTTGACCTCTACTTCTTTTCTTTTGATTTCTACTGCAGGGTCCTAGGTTTGAATCTGTCCCTTTCACTAGTTTTATTCCTTCCACTCTATCCCTGATTTACTGTGGTTTCATACTAAAGGCTAAAAATGCCAAAATTCTTCCTTAAAAAAAAGTACACATTTAGTTTGAAGATAAAACAAGTCGACAAATATTTAGATAAAGATAATGGAGAGCTATACTTTCAAGTAAGAGAAAAACAGATAAAATAGATTGATATGGGTAATAAATACCTACTAAAACAAATAAATTGCTGAAATAATTAACAGATGTTTTTACTGATATAGCTAAAGCTGGAAAAATAGATGCTGTAGTTGGATTTTGGATAAATGACTTATTTTGATGGCTATTAGTTATTTAATAAATGATCAAAATTGAAACAAATGGACACATTAAAGATAAAGTCAGTGGATAAATGGTTGAAACTGTTGGATTAAGGGTTTGAATATTTGACTTGAGGCAATGGATGAATTATTTAACAGCTGAAAATGCTGGACAGATGGTAAAAACAGAGAGCTAAATGTAAGCGTTTAACAATTATGGTCAGCCCTTAATGGATAATGTATTAATGGATAAATGGATTATATAAACTGCTGAAAGTAATGGGTAAATTGCTCGAATGGTGAGGTTAAAGCAGAGGATGAACACTAATAGTATGACTGCAAACTTGAGCCAACAAACATATTATTACTACTTCTGATATATTTCATATACGTTTCAGTTTAAAGTCAGCTAGAAAGAACACACTGAGAAGATGATGAGCCATGACAGGGCTACGGTGATACATACAATCCTTACAGTATCGTCAAATATCGTCAAAAATTGTATTTTTGTAACTTAAAAACAACATTAATCAATAAAGTGATGGAGTTAAAATTCACGGCAGACACTTAACATGCCTCCCTGGGTGGTGTGTTAAAAGTCAGAGGCTGTCTTAATCATGCTGAACAGTGGGAGATGCCTCAGAGCCCCTCTCCGTTAATGGCAACAGCAGTGAAAACGGGGGGATGCCAAGGGAGGGGAAGACTCAAATCCAAGACCCCACTGTGAAGGCCGGGGTTATTATCTGCAATTACCCTGATTACCAAGCCCTTCATTTGAATGACTAAGGTGAAATTCATTTATTCCTCATATTACTACCAAACCGAGTTGGGTGTTCATTAAACAGTCAGTGAACGAGGCCTAAATTTAATCCATTTGATGAAGTAACGCAGGACAATCTGTATATGATCGGCTAAACTAAACGTTACTGCCATCCAGACTCATTTATTCTACCGTATTTGATGAGTGAGCGTTACTTCCTCTGGTCAAAGGAGCTTGCAAAGAAAAGCGTCTGGACTTCTTTAAGTTTACTTGAAGACGTTTCACCTCTCATCCGAGAAGCTTCTTCAGAAAAAAAAGAAGGAACACACACATGTAAAGGAAGCACTCAAAACGTGCGGCTATCCTAAATGGGCGTTCTTAAAGTCAGCAAAGAGGCACAGAAAAGAAGACCAGACACCAACGAGGGAGGATAAGAAGGACAGACGCAACAACATTGTCATCCCCTATGTAGCCGGTGTATCAGAAAAACTTAGGAGAGTTTTCTCCAAGCATGACATCCCGGTGCATTTCAGACCCAGCAACACGCTCAGACAAAAACTGGTTCACCCGAAAGACAAAACGCCAAAACACAGACTTAACAATGTGGTGTATGCTGTACAGTGCAGCGAGGAATGCCCAGACCTCTACATTGGAGAGACCAAACAGCCACTTCACAAGCGCACAACATAGAAGAGCCACCTCCACAGGACAAGACTCAGCAGTCCATCTGCATCTTAAGGATAAAGGACACTCTTTCGAGGATGCCAATGTTCACATTTTGGACAGAGAGGACAGATGGTTTGAAAGAGGAGTGAAAGAAGCCATCTATGTCCACTGTGAGCGACCATCTTTGAACAGAGGCGGGGGTTTACGACACCAACTCTCTGCCATCTATAATCCAGTTTTGAGATCCCTTCCCAGACGCCTTAACGCCCACTCACATCCTGGGCCATCTGACCTCAGGAATTCGCATGATAAGGTGGGGCCAGGTTTCACAATGAACACACCCGAAACTCTGGCTGATTGGGACCCACACCCAGTTTCACACCTTGGCTCAGGCGATTAGAAGATCATCAGGGGGTCCTTTTGTCCCTCTGTGGGGGGATACTCCCACTAGGTTTATATCTGGGACTCTCCACCATTTGACCTTAGAACTGAAGAAGCTTCTCGGATGAGAGGTGAAACGTCTTCAAGTAAACTTAAAGAAGTCCAGACGCTTTTCTTTGCAAGCTCCTTTGACTACGATGACCTGGATGACTGAGAACCTTCACAGACATGTTACTTCCTCTGCACTCCGTGACTCCTTGGTCCTCTTAAACTATTTTACTGAAACACAGCAAAGCCTCATTGCATTTAATAAAAAGCACTTTCATCGCCCTAGTTATGCCATCTGTGAAAGTCAAATTTCCCAAATACATAGTTATTGCTAATTCTCCCTGCGTCCTCAGACAAATATTGCTGCTAGGGAGCTCCATATCCAGTGATCAATCATATCACCTCTCTGAACTTGCTATGCAATTTATTAAGTGCTGAACAAATGGGCCGGAGCAGGCGAGCGGCTGTTCCCAGGGCCAGGGAATGTAAATCTAAGCAGAGTAACAAATTAGTCGGACTTAGCTCTTTTTTCCTGCTTGCATACTAAAATCGCTGGTGGCGATGCAAAGCAGCCAAGGTAGGCATTAAACTTGCAAAGGTTATGAGAGAAATTTGTATTTGCAGGCAGGCGGCCAGAAGTCGTTTCAACCAATGCGTTATGCTGCCAGTAAATGTTCCAGCTTGTTTTATTTTCCCACTTAATTACGATTTAAATATGAAAAAGCTCATTTGTGTTAACCAACTTCAATAAAATATCTTTAAACAGAACAGCAGGTATAGCGGAACATTTGTAGAGTTTGTGCAGTATTTGAGACGTTCAGGCGCGAGTACACGAGCAAACCGAAAAAGATTTCCCTTTATATAAAAATGAGTCTACTTTCCAAAGATAATGACATTCCCTGTGCTGAATAATGAAGACGTGTCCCCTCCAGGATGGTGTAAATGTAAAATGAAATTAATAATTGATGAACTGCATCATTGCTGCCACAGGCCCAAATATTTACTCATTATTTCCTGTGTTGGGTTTAAGCAAATAATTTAAGTTGACTTTATCAAGCCGGACACATTACACCAAACAAAATTCGCCATTATTATTTTCTCGGGTACCAATTTGAGACATTATTCAGGAACAAAGACAGCGGTGTAAATTGTGGGCAGGCTGAGTTGGCGTCTGTTGCTAATCAGGAGAGCGGGTGGCTCATCATGGATGGAAATGGCATCACAAAGCTCTTTCAACATGAATACCAGACTCATGCGGATGCTCCGACCCGGTTGTGAACTTCCCGGTATCTTTGGCAAACAGACGTCCCTCCGAAAACTGCAAAATGTTTGAAATCCCTCTGCTAGATTTCCTCTGTGCAAATGAGAGGAGCAGGTTCTTAACCCCCCCTCCCCCCTCCTCTCCCCTCAGCATTAACACTCCCCAAACCTCACCTTTTATCTGGTCATTTAAAATTCATAAAGTGTGACTCGATGATTACTTTTACACATACTGTCTTTGACCTCCTGTCGCTTAATTATCATAAAGCTGTGCAGAGGAGAACAAGCCATCGCCTCCTCTTTTGTGCCACTGTAATTGTATTCTTAATTTTCGGAGGTGAGGAATACTGATACTGCAGCGCAGACCTGATATCAGAGGGGTTACATTTTGACGAGAGGAGGGAGGGGAGCGGTTGTGCTGGAAACAAAAGGCGGCGAGGTCCAGCAGTGGCCGTCAACCTTAAACTGCACGTATGACTTAATGCTATGGTGGCCGAGTAGCCTGGAAATTGAATAATCTGCAGAAAGCCCAAGTTATTGAATTCTTCCTCTGAATGAGATTTGGCTTGTTTCAGGCGCATTATAGCCTAACGTCTGATATGGCATACCAGAGCAGTGAAAACAGCTTTGTCTCTTTCTATTTACATTTCCCGTCAGGACTCAGGTGAACACACAAGACTAATAGTGTCTTCTTAAGAGGCTTTTTCAGTCATCTGTCTCACACGTCTGACAGAGTAGATGTGCTCTTCTTTTAATCAATACAACTGTCTAGGCCATGTAAGAGCTTCTGCTTTATGCACAGAACTGCGACTCAAACTATACAACAGCAGTGATTTTTGTATGAGACAGTAAGTACTGCCAAAACATCAATGACAGTCAGTACTGTGGATTACTGGATCCCATGAATGCCATAGACGCCATATGAGAGACGGATGTAGTCACCAGTGGTTTGTTAAGTCTCATCATGAAACCTTGAGCTGAGCATTTTTACCATTGGTGCCCAGATGAAACTAAATGCTCATTGACTAACAACTTGTGACTGACAAGTCGTTAGCCAGTGACCCATATCCTGGATAATCCCCCTTTCTGACTCCTTTAATGACCATAATCTACAAAATGGACCTAATGGACTATCCTATAGGATCTTAAACTAGTGAAAGAGCCCATAAAGTCATCAGGAATGTGTTTAACAGATCAAGGGAGATGAGGGCCATTTCCCCCACAGACTTCTATACAACCGGAAGTCTTTTTGCAAGCACAAGGGTCACCCTTGGGTGGACTTGAGGGGGAAAAATGCAGGTTTTATCCATTTCTGTCTTTGCTTCACTTTTCAGACCATCTGTCTTTTATATGTACGATGCAGCCACTTTGATGTCGCCCATTGTTGTTCTTTTTATGGATTATCATCAAAGAAGTTCGAAATCAAGAACCTGTCTTCACTTTTATGTAGCCAGAGGGAGAAAAAGGACAATGGGGATGGGAAATTGCTGCTTTTTGCTGTTTTCTTTTTTCTATTACTAAAAGTTTGATTTTCTGTGTGTAGATAAAAACAACCACATACAACTTCATTACCAGCTCTGACCTTAATAAATGCTCCTGGAATTACAAGTCTGACATCTTGTTAAAGCTTTTGCTCAACAACCTGAAACAGGTCAGTTTTCAGTGTCTATCACTTTCTTTTAACTAGGTTGCCTTTTCTATCACGCTGAAGCCTTAAGTTTTTATATAGTCAAGAAATCCCACTGTGGGATTCATTCTAATAGCTTTAATAGCTCAGAATGAATTGGTAATATTTTGTTTTTGTAAAACACAGATTAGCTTTTAGATATTTAGCAGGTGTCACTTGTAGGGAAATACATAACCCTCCGTACAGCATCCAACATTCTGATTTCAGGCATGAATTAAGCAGCAGTACAGAATTTACATCAGCAGCCTTTGGCCATCATAACCAGCTACTCATAAATGCGTAAATTTAATTTAGTGTAAAAACACATAAAAACATAAACTTCTGTTCACACATATGCTCATCACTTTACCTGGAAGCATGTGCAAATATCTTAGCTTATTCACTCATATTCACTGAGTACTGTCTTGGAAGCCTGTGTTACAAACACCACCCTGTTGTGGCCGCAGCTGAATTGCAACAAATTTCTGTGCATTGTGGCATAAATAAGAAGTTTAATCTTACAAGGGGTGTAGTTTAGCATGTTTACTGCAGCCTCATTATCTATGTAAATATGCTTTTTGTTTAGCTAGCCTAGCTTGGTTAGGTAGTTTCATACACATTAGATCGTAGTAATTTGTAAAAGCGAAAAGTGAGACTTGATGCAGTCTTACAGTCAGAATGTCATTTTAGGTAACGCTGCAGCTGTGCTAGCTGCTCTCTTAGGCTGTGCTTTTGTACTTTTTTTTGCTGCTAGCCATTGATAAAGCTGCTTACTATCTTAATGTTTGCTAGCTTACCTGAACAAGTTAGCATGTTAATATTTTCTGATGGGCAGCTATCTGATTCACTGGGTTAATTAAGTAACTGATTTGTTAATGGAACAAGATTTCACTGTCCATTTCAATAGTCCTCCCAAGTTTATGTTGAGACATTTTAATTTGATCAAAATTGTGGATCTTACTCTTTCCAGAGCCACAAGCACATCTAAAAGCTGTCTACGTCTGTAGCTGTTTATCAGTTCAGTGTAACATACCTGGTAAAAGTAATAATCATCTCATATAATAATCTGTATCACTGTCCGAATGGTGCAACTACTCACTTAAGACATTAAGCCTAAGTAGAGTGCTAACATTATTATACCGCCATATTGCTTCACCATGCCCAGAAACCATAGTCCTGTATCAAAGTCATTACAATAACAACAAAGGTGTATTAGTAGTAAGGAGCAAAACATTCACGGGACCATTACCAGCCTTCATAATTATTCTCTTTTGAAAACGCAGCTAATAGTTTTCTTCAGTAGCACTTGAACCATATTTTGTTTGCAACTCTTTATTGATTTAAAGACTAACTCCACCCATAAAAACATACACATCCAGAACAATCCAAAAGGGCTTCTCGTTTAAGAAGTAGCATCTATTGTGCTTTCGGTTTCCCCACCATATTCTGAACCCTCAAACTGGTGCCTGTCAAACAGTACAGCTTTTGCAGCGACCATTTCTAAATCCCATATAACCTTGTCAAGGTCGAGCTTTTGAAGATAACAAGATTCTGTTCCGATAGTCACAACATAGATAAGAAATATACATTTTATAATCAAATATTGATTTTTTTTCTACCTCGTTTTCAAGTGTGTGACATCAAATTGACTTTGGGGACAGCAGAGACTCATATTTTTCTACAATTGGGAAGCAGCTGGGGAGCTGGATTTAAAGGGACGTATTAGAACAAATGATTTTAGGTGATAATAATTAATACTAATAATTTGCCAGGCAGCAGCAGGCACTTGGTGTCCTGTTTACTGAACAAATCAATGTACTGATGAATGTGTGAAATGCTGATTGATCAACCAGGACATTAGCTTAATAGAATTTGTATTTGGCAAAGGTCTTGTGGGAGGGATTAACAATAATACAGGGCAGTGTTTGGCTTTAGTTGCTTTAGCTTATATCTGCATTTTTTCCCCCCTTTATTTCAGAAAACCTGACATTTCTGTTTTTTTGGCACTTAGAAATCAGACTAATGAAGCACTGTCTGTGCTAGTTTATTTGCATAGTTGTTAATTAACCTGCCGGTTCTTGGTTTTGACCTCTCTCTTCTGTCTTAGATGTTAAACCCGGAGTTTTCACATTTCCAGCTTTCCAACCTGTGGAGTTTTCCAACCTTTAGACAGAAGAAGTTGAAAATTTAAGAAAATTATGATTAAACAAAACAAATGTTGAATTTTCACTGTGCAAATCAGCCTGTAGCTTGAAAGACTAAACTAATTGCTGCTGTTTGCAAAGGATAGAAAATTATTTACAAGAAATTGTCTGGAATTGTAAATCTTTACCTAGTAATGAAACAGCTTGGAAACTGATTGCAGAGGCAGTTTCTGCATTTTAAATCATAATATGCAGTGTTTCATGGGAACACCCTGCAACATATTTAATATGAACTGTAAAAAAGAGTTTTCTAAGCTTAAACTTTCTTGTATGAATCAAGATTTCAGTGCTGTTCTCAGCTCCTGTTATACTAACGTGTGAATAACAGTGTACATATAATATGTTTAGAATATTTTAGCTGTCAAGAGCACAGGGAGGTGAATAAAAACAAGTGCCGCTTTTAGCACTTCGCTCACATAAGCAGGCAGCACTGGGGGAATGTTAACGTGGCCTCCCTGGGTAGATGTAGTTTATGTCGAAACAAGACCGTAATCAAGCACAAGGACAGGGTCTAATTATTCATCCTCCACCCCCTGAAATCTCACAGATCACATCACTGCTCCTGAATTACAGTGTTCATGGTGACCTGTCTCTGTCAGGGGCAGTACTCACTCTGACAGCACCTGGGCTACACACTGAAGCACACATACACACTACTGTATGTTGCCAAAAGTATTCACTCGTCTACTTTCACACTCACATGTACTAAAGTGCCATCCTACTCTTAATCCAAAGGGTTTAATATGATGTACGCTGACCCTTTGCTGCTCCTTCTAGGAAGATTTTGCACATTGTTTAGGAGTGTTTATGGGAATTTTTGACCATTCTTCCAGAAGGGCATTTTTGAGATATGTAACTAATGTTGGATCTGAAGGCCTGGCTCAGTCTCTGAGTCTCTGCTCTAATGCTTCTCAGAGGTGTTCTATGTTGTTGAGATCAGGACTCTGTGCAGGCCAGTCAAGTTCCTACACACCAAACTCGTTCATCCATGTCTTTATGGACCATGCTTGTGCACTGGTTAGCGCGGTTATGCTAGAGCATGAAGGGGTCATCCCCAAACTGTTCCTGCAAAGTTGGGACCATGAAATTGTCCAAAATGTCTTGGTATACTGAAGCATTAGGAGCTCCTTCCACTGGAACTAAACTGCTGAGAAACCACGCCACACCATAATCCCCCTCCACCAAACTCTACACTTGGCCAAGTGCAGTCAGACAAGTATCGTTGTCAACTGTCAAACCCAGACTCGTCCATCGGAGTGCCAGACAGAGACGTGTGATTCATCACTGAAGAGAACACCTCTCCTTTTGTTTAGAGTCCAGTGGCGGCTTGCTTTACACTACTGCATCCGACGCTTTGCACTTGGTGATGTAAGGCTTGGATGCAGCTGCTGGGCCATGGAAACCCAATCCATGAAGCTCTCTACACGCTGACCTTGAGCTAATCTGAAGGCCACATGAAGTTTGGAGTAGCAATTAAAAGAGTCAGTTGACTGTAGCAATTGACTCTGGAAACAGTTGACGACCTCTCCTCATTGCTGACCCTAACCATAACCAGTCGCTTCCACTTTGTTATAATATCACTAATAGTTAGTGGAATATTTAGTAATGAGGAAATTTCACAACTAGACTTGTTGGTGGCATCTTATCATGGTACCATGCTGGAATTCAATGAACTCCTGAGAACGATCCATTCTTTCCCAAATGGTTGTAGAAGCAGTCTGCATGCCTAGGTGCTTGATTTTATAAACCTGTGCCCATGAAAGTGAGTAGAACACCTGACTTCAGTGCTTTGGGTGGGCAGTGAGTGCATTTGGCAACATAGTGTACAAACATAGCAGACAGTTTCACTCTTATGGATATACGGTGCAAAAATAGGTCAGAAAAAAATTGTAGTCCTCACTATCAGAGACTTTCTAAGACGAAGTCCAGTTTCCTAAAAGTCCAGAATGTTGGATATTTTTGCCTCCTAATTAACTCCAAGTTGGTCATAATTATAATTAAAAGTGATCCTATTTGGTAAATTCGCTGGATTTATTTGGCTTTTCCATTAATGCTGAGACAGTTTCTACTTATAGGCATGATTTCTTTAGTTTCTAAAGAAAATTTAATACTGCAGCACATTGCAATATAGAGTATTTATTCAGATGTAACTGGCACTGCGATTTATGTTTCTTATCGCATGGAAATGTTTGTGCAGATTTGTGGATTGGTAACATCTACATATCAGCTGTTGAAAAGGCAGGATACACTGATGTACACACACACAGACACACACACAGTCCTCCATCTGCTTCCCCTCGCTGAGATTGATTTACCTTTGTGTCCCAGGCCTGTCGTTATCATGGGCCTCTCAGACAGGCCCGCTATGATAGCTCAGGGAAAGTGGGACGGAGGTGGCAGCAGGCGCATGATGGAGAAGAGCTTCTTATCACCGATGGAGAGATCAATCATTCTTACACTGAGAGAAAGAGGGCGAAACAGAACGAGGCGAAAAAGAGTTGCTTTGGTCTCCTTTCCTTTCAAAGGTAAATAGTTCTGCTCACTGTAACGCGGTTTTATACCTCAGGGTATTTTAACAGAAACTCGCTCCAGGCTTAAGTTAAACAGTCCCATAGATATCTGATCACATACTCTATTTAAAAAAAAGAGAGTATGTAACAATTCATTTTACTGGAACCCAATTTTTTAAGTATAGTTTAGTTTCATGGCAAGTTTGCTCAAAAGATTTATGACGTTTGGAAATACATACAGGAAGTCATACAAGAAACAGCAGCATTTGCACATCTTTGACTGACGAACTGCATTAACACAAAAACTGATCTGGTTGAAAGTTTACTAAGATTTTAAAAATAAGTGGTTCCTGACCTAGAAACATAAATGTATGCTGCAGGAAACACTCTTAACTTATGACCTTTTGAATGAGTCTGTACAGTGAAATATGCATGTAAAATATATTTTACATGCAGCAGATTTACTGCTAATTTAATTTACATTTAACCTGACTTTAAGTCCTGCATGCAGCTATTGTGAATTCATGCAGGGAGATACTTCTTTAACAGCAGCTATGTTTTATAAGCTTTACCCATATACCTTTAGCACATAAACCAAACCTCAAAAGACTTCTACAGGTATTATTTTGTAACAGCTGATAGTTTAATTAAAAACATTTTTGGCATGTTGGTTCTGTATCAACATTTGTGATGTGATGCTCTTACTGTAACAGTGCATAAGTATCCATTTCAGGAGCTAGAGTTGATAGTATCCTCAGAGGATGGGTGATAACACTGCAGTTAAAAACTGGAGCTTCCAGAGGGCAAATAAAGTAGAAGCAGATTATGAACAATCCAGACATGAGTTGACTTCTTTTACTGTTACGTGGATAGACGGTGTAGACTTTACTGACACTCTGGCAAGACTTTTTCAGTACCGTCTGTCACCATGAAAATAAAAAACTACCAAGCTGAGTTTCATGGATCTCGCTGAATCGGTGCTGCATAAACAAAACACACGACCCACACATCCAGTGTACGGTTCATGAACTATTAGTCAAAGCATCTTATGACATGCATCAACCGCGTACTTTTTTGTACCATACCGTCTGACTGTGATTAAGATAATACGTCTACCCTTTTCAGACGTGACACATTTGGCGCTGCCCAGCTTGAAGAATAGCTGTCAGATAATAGTGTTTAAGAGTCTCACTGTGAGTTCTACCACGCGTCGGTCCCGTCAGAAATAACTGTAATCGCCGAGCTCTTAGAGCCTTTGAGTATGATGCTGTGAAGACACAAGTATTTGTACCCAGCATAATGATCCTTTATGATGTGCATAGACGCGGCAATCGCTCCTATAAATGTGCTTTGTATTAACTTTAATATCGTCTTCTTCCTTCTTTCAAAAGCAAGACAAAAATAGTAATTTCACAGAATTTATAGAACAATAGGCGTTTGATAATATTTTACATTGCATCTTCTCTCTTAGGTTTTTATTTGTTGTGTTAAGGATTTGTAAGGAGTACTTTGGTATCTTTGTTAGTTTGGTGCAGTTGACTCACTTCCACCTACCTACTGCTGGCAAACTGCAAAAAACCCACCAGTGACACATTTGGATTCATAATGAAGAGGCAGATGGCCTCTGCTGATGACCATGATGTTTGTATGATATCTCAACTGTAGCCTTTTCACTAAATGATGGTAGTTTTTCAAGGGGAGAGCTTAGAGCGAGAAACGAATACATGTAGAAAACACTACAGTTCTCTTCGGTCCTTTGTGAATTAACTAAATATGTTGATATTGTGTTAAAGATTTGTAGCCTGTGGCTTAAACTTATTTATTTTGATAATATTATTTAGGATACGCATCACCAGAATCACCTGTCAAAAATGTGCCTCACAGAGATTTGCTGTCCAAACAGGCTGTTACATTTCATATCATTCGGCTTACTTGGCTTGTATCTTGAAAGGACACCTCTTCTAGGAGAGGGATGAAATTATATTTTATAATTGTCTTGTTAACAAACAATATTAGGATATTAGGTAGGGGGATGGATTAATCTGATCCTGGGCAGCCTGGAGCTGAGCTTCATTATGTATATTTATAAAATATATTTGTACAGGTTATATTGGATCTAATAGCTCTATAAAAAGAGAATATAAATGATAGCAACTTGTGAATATCAAATATTTAATGGGGTTTCCCTTCATACTGTCAGTGGTTTTCTCAAAAGGGACCTTCCAAATAATGAGAGATAGTGAGATTATACAATGCGGAGCTCACAGGCACGTCACTGCATCTTTCTTTGCAGGGTGGCTGTAGCTCAGGTGGCAGAGCAGGTCAGCCACTAATCAGAAGGTCGGTGGTTTGATCCCAGGCTGCCTCCTGGCTGCATGCCAAATATCCTTGGGCAAGATATTAACCCCATGTTTGCCTACTGGTGGTGGTCAGAGGGCCTGGTGGCGCCTGTGTCCGGCAGCCTCGCCTCTGTCAGTGCGCCCCAGGGCAGCTGTGGCTACAATGTAGCTTGCTATCACCAGTGTGTGAATGACTGAATGTAGTGTAAAGCGCTTTGAGGTCCTATGGACTAGAAAAGCGCTATACAAATGCAGGCCATTTACCATTCTTTGCCTTTAGACAATAATTCTGATGGCAAAAGAACCAAACGGGACAGGCGAAAAAAAAAAAAAGAGAGATTATACAATGCTTTGATCTTCCTAAAGTCTATTTATTTTTATATTTGTCATGCATGTTTCAAATCACGAAACAAATTTTATATCAGCCAAAGAGTAAATGCAAAATATGCTTTTTTAAATGATGTTTTTAAACCTGGCCCTGTGTGAAAAAGAAAGCTAATTTGGTCTTCTTAGATATGACTTTTATACTTTCAATAATGATTAAAGTTGACCGATTACATTTTTCCTTAATTTCAGTCTGTGGTAAATGACCACAGCTTTTCAAGGTTATAATCATGAAAGTAAAGAGAAAGTGTGGTGCAGACCAGCTGCTGTTAAATATTAGCTGTAACTATTTGATGCAGCAGGCAGCATGGTGGTGGAGTGGTTAGCACTGTTGCCTCACAGCAAGAAAGTCCCGAGTTTGCATGAGTTCTCTCTTAGAGAAAGAACCGGAAAGCAAATAAACAGCAGACAGAAATGAGGCAGGCCGAACCTTCTTGCGCTTCACGCATGCACAGGACTGGTCGTTTCAATGTGGATGCACAACTCTGTGAAAATGACTGAAAACGCCGTTTTCAAATCTATCCGGGCTAGTGTGGATGTAGACTTTGGGTACTCTGGCTTCTACCCACAATCCAAACACATGCAGTTAGTTTGATATAGGTTAATTAGTGAATCTAAATTGCCCGTAGGTTTAAATAGTTGTCTGTCTCTATGTGTTAGCATTGTGACAGACTGCCTCTCACTCTGTGGTAGCTGGGATAGGACTGGATGGATGTCATGTGGTAGCTGCGGGTTCCACCAGCAGCTCTTTATACAGCTGTGATGAGCTTCACTTTGCTGTCACCTCATAAAGGGTCCATATTTACATAATGGCATTTAAACTATTTTCACTTTTTAAATTTTGAATGGCTACACAACAAGCTGCGGCATTTACACTGAAGTAATGTAATGCTAAAAACCCAGTTAAACATCTCTATCCCATCCATGGAAACCCTTACAACCACATTTGTCCAAAGGCAAAGGAAGGACAGGTGAGTGAGTGCTATACTTGGGAATTAAAGTTGCACATAAAGTGCAAATGTGCTTAGATTTGCCAGTATGCCATTAAAAATAAAAACAGCATGTGTGCACATGTGACCCTTCCAGATAGTTTCTTTATAATTATGGATCTAAATGAGAAAGGTGTATTCCTATTATGGTCAGGCTCACACACCTGCTTGTTCAAAATCTATTGTATGGGAAGAGCAACCAATCAGAAGAAAGCTGACTTACAGGGATAGTAAAGGGAGCTAAAAGTCTTTAGTTTAGAAAGAAGATCAGCTGTGATCAACTGCATTAAATCCCCCAAAAATGCTTAAATAATGAAAGAAAATGGTATATAGGTACACTGGCAGAATGTGCAGCATAATGAGCAAGCTAGATACAATTACATTACAGTTACACTTTGTTTCACAGAGGCATTATCCTGGTGCTACAGCAATGATGTTCTGTATTTACACTGCATGCTGCAACTAAACAGTAGTACCACAGTTGTTGATGTGCGCACCACTGTTATGTGGAAGGTGCTAAGCCATAGATTTTAGAGGTAGGTTATTAAGAAATATTAGAGCCCAAGCCTGAGTGATGCCATTTCCACATTTGACAGTGACACGAAATTGCACTGAGAAAAATGTTGTCATTGTTTCTTTGTTGCACACTCCAGAGCACAGAGTTGCCATGTCGATCACACCATTCACACAAAAACACAAGCACTTTTCACAAACATGGAAGGAGACAAGGACACTTCTGACACAGAGGGAAGGACACAAGGAAAAAATATGCATATGGATAATTACTAGGACACTAGTGACACAGAAAGAAAGAGACAAGGACACATTTTGATCAGAAGGAAGGACAAAAGAACAATTTACACAAATGGAAGAACTTCAGGAAACTTTTCACAAAGAGGCTGAAGGAGACAAGGACACATTTCCTCCAAAGATAAGGAAGCAAGGACACCATTCACACAGAGGAAACTAGACAGGGACACGTTTTTCAAAGAGGGAAGGATATAAAGATACTGTACACACAAAAGGAAGAAGACAAGGATACTTTGCAAACAGGGAAGGAAACAAGGGCAGAAATGGATAGAGGCCATGACACTGGTCATCCAAAGTGTAGGAGACAAGGATGAAATTTAAAAAAAAGAAATTCCCTCTCGCCCCTGCGGGTAGTCTTTACCCTTCAAGCTCGGGTCCTCTACCAGAGGCCTGGGAGCTTGAGGGTCCTGCACAGTATCTTTGCTGTTCCTAGGACTGCGCGCTTCTGGAGAGAGATCTCGGATGTTGTTCCTGGGATCTGCTGGAGCCACTCACATAGCTTGGGAGTTACTGAACCCAGTGCTCCGATTACCACTGGGGCCACTGTTACCTCCACAGATACATATACAGGTACAGATACATATATGCACACAGAGCGAAGGAGACCATGACACTATTCAAACGTAAGTCTAAGGAGCTTGGAAAGAAAAGCGTCTGGACTTCTTTAGGTTGCTTGAAACCAGCAACCTAAAGAAGTCCAGATGCTTTTCTTTCCAAGCTCCTTAGACTATGATGACCTGGATGACTGAGAACCTTCACAGACATATTCAAACACAAGAACACTTCGCTCAGAGCAAAGAGTCAGTTACAACTTTCATGTAAAAAGCATGAAACAAGGATGCTACTTGCACAAAAAAGGGAGAAAGTTCAAGTATTCTCAGGGACAAAGATCCAAATCTGAGACACTAAGTGACCAGAGAGATGGAGCTTTCAGGATAGCTGATGATCCAGCAGAGGATTAAATAAAAGATTTGTGTAAAAGCGCACCTCTGATGTCATTGTCAAACATTCACGCTCATGCACAGGATCAGACGTGTGTGGTCAAAGTTGGCACAAGTTGGCTCTTTAAACTGCAGAAGATGTTGACTTCAAACATTTGTGAGCTTTGATTTTATTACTGGCCTGTTTTCAACTCTAACATGATATCAGCTCCAAATATAAGAGCCAAATTGTAAAACCAAACACTGAATTTAACCTTAATGTCAGTAATGTAAGGTTGTTGCTTTTTTGCCAAAGTTTGTGGCAGCAGCCATTAATAACAATAAATGCTTTTTACAGCCAGTATTCAGCACTGAGCAATACTTTCAGATGAATAATGCCACCTTATTGTCCATTATTGTCTCTAGCTTTCTGTGCCGTCCAGCTGTTTATGCAGTCTGCAAACATTACTGTGCTCTAACAGTTGGAGCCAAATGTGGAAGGACACAACGCCCAAGGGTGATTTGTTTAACTTTGAAAGGTTCTTTGGTTTGTGTTAGATTTGCTGGGAGCGATGCAGCAGCGGATCATCTAGCCTGCTCTCTCAAGTGGGTAGCAGCCAACAGAGCCTGGGCGATGCGCGTGGGTAGAGAGGAAAAAGATAACCCCACCAGGGACTAAACGACAGTCCTCATTTAGACTTAGGCACCAAGCAGGCCAGCCATTTAGCAACACAGAAACAAAAACTCCATTAGGTAATTTTTTCTCTCTCTCTCATCGACTCTCTGGGGAGTGTGTTTTTTTCCCTCTAACCAGCAGAGAAGGGTTAGATGTATCTCATGAATCAAATTAGAGTGCCTTTAATCCTCTAAAGTGAGGGTCGCAGGAGGCTGAGGTGGCAGATGAGGAAGCACAAACTAAAGAGGCAGATGACAGAGGGGAGAAAAATAGGGGATGGGTAGATCCTGTACCAGGTAGCAGACAAGATTAATCTTTGGTGGCGGGGTGCTATCGTGCAAGCTGTCAATCTGCACAGCTGGATGTTGCCTTTTCCCTATAGGGGTAAGGGTAAATAGAGCACAGATGGGGGCTTCTTACCTCCTTTCCTTATCCATTCCTCCTAATCCAGCCTAAGCACTTAACCAAAATGGTGCGGAGAAGAAGATCACCTGGGTCTGTGGGGGATCAAAGCCGCTTCAGCAAAAATAAGAGAAGTCTCGAGGAGGGAATAGCTGATGTAACAAGAAGAGGTAGATTAGCATTAAATTCTTGACAGATGCAGAAGGAAAAAAAAGTTTCTTAGGCGTTGGCAGTAATCTTCCCCGTGAATCACAGCCACTTCTGGATTTGTCGCTAATGGCAGGTATACCTGCATAAGTACCCATCAAAGAAAGCGTCATTCTGCCAAATGAAAAGAGTGATTATTACGTTTACGTTTCTGAAAAGGCAAGCGGGGCAACGGGGAGTGTTGCTGAAAGGATCCAAAGTATCCTTAAAAGAAAGGATGGAAGATATTCATAATTTAGCAGATGGCTCCAGGCCAGAGCGACCCCTCCAGTCATATTTCAAGCCACACATTGCAATGTATTTTGACAAGCAAATTGCTTGCCTCTTCGCTGATAGCTTCTCACTTAAATAATAAATTCTAAGTAGTAGCAACAGAAATAATGCATCTTGCAAAGTGACATGGATAAAAGAGTTATCACTGATAGGGGACACAGACTTTGGCTCTTCCTGGAAGCAGTCACGAATCAATCAGTCAAGATATTGAAACTGTATGTGGGACTGAAGACTGAGAGTCTGCAGTCAAGAAAGCAAATAGGAATTCTGATCTGATCCTTGTACTGTTTATCCTGTGGTGGAATAATGTGTGTGCCAGATTCCACAGGATTCCAGTGATACTCTAGAAAAGACGAGCCATTCCCAAAGTTATTAGGATTCATCAACGCAGAGTGCCAGAGATCATCTGTGCAGTAGATGTTGAGATATTTCACTGTAAAAATCACAACTTGGTTCCCCTGTACACTAAAGTTAAGTCTGTAGGCTTTTGCAGAGTCACATATTTTTTTCTTATTTTGCCTCTGTACACCACCATAGAGACTTTTACAAGAAATAATTCAAATGTAATTGAAATGCACACTTTCAGCTTTAATTTAACAAAAGTGTTGCATTAATTTTTAAGACTTGCTGACATTTTTATGCACAGTCCCTCATTTTCAGAGGCTCAAAAGTAATTGGACCGATAACTGACAATCACTGGCGTGGCCTGATACTGTTGGAAGTGAATGAGGTCACCATTAGGCTGAAAATCCTGAATAATCTGGTATATTTTTAAAGACACTGAATGCAGTGGTTAGCCCATCTCCAAGCAACCTCAAAACCACAGTAGACAACTAAAGTGGATGATCACAGAATACTTTCCTCGAATAAGAAAAAGCCCTTCATAACATCTAGCCTGTAGAGCTCCTGGTGAAACTAGGTCCCTACTGTTTAATGATGATATGAAAGCTCATCGAAGTAGCATCATGGAGTCTGAAGTGTACAAGACTGACAAAACTGAAGACAGAGGCTGTCTCCCAATTCGGGGTCTGCAGCCTTAAAGTACGGACTTCAAGGTCAATTACGTCACAGCGGCGCGCCGAAGGCTGTCCCAATTCAACGGCTGCTCGAAATGCGGCCCTGAAATGCGTCCTTCATTTCCCTGAATTTTAAGGCTGTGGCAGTGTAGACTTCGTGGCCCAACATATCCCAGAATGCATAGCGCGGCGGTGGGTGTGGATAATTTTGCCGAAAAAAAGGCGGATGAGGGGCGGCCGAAGAGTACACTTTAAGTACTGAATATCATGTCACTTATTTATGTGCAAATGTTTAATAACAAAGAACATTAAAACATTCCTGTTGGCCACATGTCGAAAAAGTTATGTGACATTAGTGACGTTTGTACTAACTTGGTTTTAAAGCCTTTACTTTAAAATATACGCCGTTCAATAGCTGAGCTTAATCTTACAGAGAATTAGCAAAGCTCATGTAGAAAGAAACAAACAAATGAACAAAAGATTTTCTCCATTTCTGTCAAACAAAGCTGTATGACACGTTTCCAGCTGTTAGTATCATGGTTGCTAGGCAACCTGGGCAGCGCAACGGAGGCTTTTTTTTTTAACTTTATTGACAAACAACAGTATCAGCGCAACGGAGGCTAGACCGTCCCATTACACAAGCCTCGCACTTCCGGCCTTAGCGGTCTTTGAGTACGCGGCCCTTGAGGATCGTTGAGGCTGCGTACTTTAAGGCTGCAGACCCTGAATTGGGAGACAGCCAGAGAGTCCCAACAACCATTAACTGTCATGATCAGGCTGTGTGCAGGCAGGAGAGGACCCAAACGCAAACTCACGGGAAAACAGGACTGAACTCAAAATACAGCTTTATTGCTGACAGATGATAAAGGCGATACAAAATAACATGAAACTAAACTGGGAAGTACTAAGGAACTGACTCACAAGGAAACACACGGAGGGGCACAGTCATGAGGGAGAACGCGACACTGAACTGAGGGAGACGCAGACATAAATACACAGAGGGTTAACGAGCGAAGTGGGAACACACGGGGAACACAGGTGACACTGATAATCATAACAAGACACGGCAGGAGTAAATGCAACACTGACGGGAGACTGTCAAAGTAAAACAGGAAGTACACAGAGGTTCAGACAGGAGGAGAGACAGCACGGGGAGAACACAGCCATAACGGGCTGGGGAAAACATGGAACAAAACACAAGGAGAGACGAGGGCTCACAGATACACAGAGGGGCACACAGGGGGTAAGAGTCACAAGGGGAAAACACATAAGGAACAACGTAACAGAGCAACCCAGGAAGCATGGCCTAAATAAGGAACAATACACAAATACATGAAAACTAAGAATACTGGGCCAACATGGCCCAGGACCATGACATTAACAGCTGAAGGTGGATGCAGTAAATGCCCGGCAGAGCGTCTAAACGGAGGAATTATAGTATTTTTAATGTCCATGGGTCCCAGGCTTTAAACAGTCACTGACTGCAAACCATTTTAATCCAACTATTTAAAAGAATATTTAAAATTATATTCATTTTCGTCCAATTACTTTTGAGCATTTGAAAATGGGGGACTATGAATAAAAGTAGCTGCAGTTCCTAAACAGTTAATGCAAAACTTCTGTTAAATCCCTAAATTAAAGCTTAAAGCTGCACTTCAATCACGACTTGATTAAAAACCAGTGTGGTTGTGTTTACAGGTAAAAAACTATGTTTTAGTCCAAAAGCCTACAGATCTAATTGTATTTGGCTGTATACGAACAAAAAATCTGATCTTATTATTACGATTTAAATGAAAATACAAACTTTTTTTTACGTTCGGCTGAGGTGGAAAAGTTTGCATAGTGATAAAAGCAAAATGTACGCGAGCGTGATTTAAATGGTCAAAGAAGCTTCCGCAAAAGTGATGAAAAATAGTAGATGGAATCGTCGGACCTCTGTGGAGCAATGAAGAGACTGTAACCTTCCTCAAATGACTACATGAAATCAACAGATTAATGCTACCTGCTGTTTATCTCGGTGAGCCATCTCTTAATGGAATGGGTGGAAATGTGAAGTCATTTGCATTTTATCCTGTGGGTTTTCACCACATTTTGATGAAAGCGCTGCCAGAATATTCTGGCTTCAGATCTGCGGAGCTATCACGTAACTCGTGTTTGATCAACACCAGTATCAGCTTCAAAAATCTCCTATCAATCAAGTTATAATCCATCCTTTAGCTGTCAAGACAAATCGCTAAAGCCTCAAAGTACTACACAAGGAAAAGCCAAGAGGCCAAAGAGTGGAATAGTTTGGAAAAAGTGTCTTTGCAAATAACTTAGTAGTTGTTGCTCCACTGCAGTCTTGTCAGTTATGTATTAAAATTGGAACCAACATAGTTTAAAAGTATGTATTTAACTAAATGTGCACAAAGAATAATTTAGACAGAAGAAAAAGAAAAAAGCATATAAGGCAGGCAGGAAAAGAGTTTGGCACATCATAGCAAAGTTTGTTTGTCTGCCATCTATCTGTGGACCGGAACAACATTTGACTGGACAGCCTGAGGTGATAGGAGCACTGAGAGGGAAGTGCATGCTGATAATGCAGCCAAATAGACGCCGATCATTATCTACAGTACAGCTTATGATGGGCAAAATCAATAGCAGGAAAGAGAAGAGGTAGCAATGCAAAAAGATTAAATAAAGTGGACGGACGCCATTTTTGAGAACTTTGAGATATGCTGTTTGAAGGAGGAAGTATGAAGCGTACTCACAGAGCACCTGACGGTTTTTCTCTTCTCAGATTAAAAATCAGGCCACGCGCTCGCTGTTTTGAGACCTGATAAAACATACAACCTTGCATCGGGCTTACTACTCCATCACGGCCCTCACTATTTGGCAGACTCGTAAAAACAGGGCTGCGGTGTATGGATGCGACCAATTTTGGTACAGCGGTCCATATCGTTGAAGACTTTGAAGAGGAAGACATTTGACACAGCATCAAAGAATGAGAAAGGAGGAAAAGACGAATAAGGTGGCAAATTGCTGGATGTTAGCCAACATGAAACAAGAGGGCAGATTCAGCGTCACCGTCATCAGCTGCCCAAAGGAGCCCCCCAGACTCAGAATGGGCTAATTATAGCATTATGTGGATGATGATGATGCTGTTTTGTTGCCCCTAAAACTAATTACAAAGTCACCCCAAACCCAGAAAACACACGTTTTGGTCGGTTACTTTGATCTCTTCTTGCATGATGTAAGGAGAACACATCCCATGCTTTCACAGCCATGTGGCTTTCAAAGAGCTGTAGCTGTTCCAGGCCAGTCATTTGTATACATAGGGAATGCATTTAAAGCAGCCTGTGTGGTAGACTTTGGGTCCCTATTATCCACTCAGGGCTCCTGTTCACATAATTTAATTCTGGATGAATAAAATGAAAGGAAAGCGCAATTATTGAGTAAAGCCAGAGGGATAAAATTTGCCAGATGGAGAGTTATGAAAACTAGTTTCAATAGCAATGATTTTCACAGTGGTCTAAATTGTACAATATGACCTTTTTTGAATGGTGTATGTGCCTTTTTTTTTTTTTTTTGCTACAGCCCTGTATACATACACTATTTGGTTTTCAGTTGATCAGAAAATACCAAAACTCAATTCAGCAAAACTTTTGATGAAAGCAGACTGATAAACTGCTTCCTGGTGATAACAGCCTCAGTGCAGAGGCTTAAGAGAATAGAATTTCTGCTCTACAGTGTATAATTTCGTGGAGCGGCACAGTCTGTCCACTTGTTCAATTTCCCTGTGTAAGCATTAGAGAAGAGGCTAAAAGGCTCAAAGATTTGGAGCAAGCTGACGCCATATTTTCTCTCAGTAAGATTCTTAGCAAAGAGAGTGGGAATGGGAATAAACCAGGGCAAAAAAACCAAAAAGGACTGCTCAGAGGTCACGCTGAAGTCTGTCGAGGGTTATGGTGAACAAGAGGACCGAGGTGAGCTTCCCACAATGGCTGGTTCCAGTGAACAACCAAATATAACGGGATAATGGTGCGTTCGTCTGAAGTGTAGCTAAAAATTCTGGGTTTTAATGTAGTTGCGGGACCCTTAAATTACTTCATATATTATATTAGCTTTTTTGGGACCTTCACTTTTTGCAGGGCCCTCGATTCATCGTCTGACTGCTCATGGAACAATTGTGAATATGAGACAAAAGTCAAAAGAAAGCTGAATACCACAGGCAAGTACAGCTAAGTTGTTGCACTATTTTTGAACACAGAAAACTGATGACCACAGCTGTTTTTTTGTTAATTTTCCAAGTTCACAAAACTGTTATTGTCTCTGTAAGTCTATGTTATATATTTCAGTTACAGCTAGTTTTAGTTACAGCTATAACGCGGTTCACCTTTCACGGCCTCGCTGTTTCACGGATATTTTTGTGCAATTTTTCAGGATTGTTTTTTTTTGGGGGGTTTTTTTGTTACAGCGCATTGTGTTCTGTCTCCTGATTGGCTGTAGACCATTGTCAATCAATCTTATGCCGTGTCTCCTGTACAGTACAGAATGCGTTCAGCTTGTCAAATTTACATAAATCTTCGATCGCTCGTGTGACTCTGTAGTGCTGCACTGTATGTTTGTAAGTTTTCTCCTCAACAAACACAACAACGTCGACGTTTCGCACCATCAAAGGCACCTGCAGGAGCACCCAAAAGACAGAGAAATATGCACAGAAAGTTGGACTTCTGGACGTGCTAAAGGAAGGTAGAAGTTACCGTATTTTTCAGATTATAAGGCACATTAACCGAAACAAAACAGTCAGATAAGTCAAACTTAACTCAACTCATTCTTCTTGCTTCCTCTGCTTCTGTGCCATTGATTCATTAATGTTGAATTTTCTGGCAGCTGCTCTATTCCCATGTTCTGGACCTGAAAACAGGTTTGATCCTTGGTTTCCTTCTATAATACTGGATTTATTTTTCTACGAAGGTTTGAACTTTGAGAGTGTTTAAACAAGAGAGAAAAGTGTGAAAATGTTCACGCCTGTCTGACAGAACTGTATAAAGTGTGTAGTGTTTTACAGCCTTAAAACATCTATAATAACTGTAAAAAAGTTGTCTACTTCGCTGATTTCACCTATTGCGGGTTATTTTTGGAACGTAACTCCTGCGATAAATGAGGGACCGCTGTATTTTAGTTGTAGTTAACTGCAACAACCTCACAAAGAGGGATAATATCTTAGATTTTAATTAGATTTATGTAGCACCTCTCAGGGAACTCCAGTCGAGGGCCTCGGTTAACATAGGAACTGTTACCTTGTGGTGAATGAGGGAATGCTGGTGTGTCTGTTGCCGCTTCATGCTCAGAGTCACTCTAATAACTTAATATCTGGAATTCTAGAAATTTGTAATAGAAGGGTGACAAATTGTATGTGACAGGGGGTGGATATTCTTCCATAATGGTAGGCTCCTTTTCCACCTGACCATGATATCAGTCATTGGTGATGCCACGGGAAGAGCGAATGACTGGATTATGAAGCAAACCTCCAACCCCAGTGTCAGTGTTTGGGTGTAAAGCGTAAGGTTTATATTTTTAACTGGTAGTTAGCACCTCAGGATGTTATCAAGTAACACCGAATAATATAATGAGTAATAAAAGAGTTTCTACGAATAAATAAGTAATAATATAATTAAAAAAGTCATATGTAATAAATTAAACTTTAATCTCTCATTTGAGTATTTGCACATTTGTTTCAATGTTACACTCACAAAAAGAAGATTACATTTTTAAGACTGTATCAGGTTCCTAATGCATCATCTTTTAATGACTCTAATTACTCATCTGCTTTTGTGCTGGTGCATTTCAGCAGTGACATAAGATAAAAATAACTTAATAGTCGTAGTTTAGTCTTTAACCACCTGTTCCCTGATAAATGACTGTATAATTACAGTTATGCCAGAGAAAGTTGGTGCGATGACCTGCAAAATTGTGGGGGGTCAGCTGCAGGTGTACACGAAGCTATGAGTACATATTGTACAAGTTTCCGAGATCCACTGAGAACTCCTGCACCCACTCTGGGAGAAAACAGCGATATATGTAGGAAACCTCAGCTGCTACAAACCCATCCCAGCAGGCTGGACATCAGGCTTCATCCCAGCGGACTGGGAGGCAGTCTTCAGGCGGAGCTGCCTGGTTAGTGGGAACAGAGGGGAGGCTCATTAAAAGTGATCCTCTTGTCCACTGCAGCCTGATCACTTTCAGCACAGCTATCCACTGCAGCTTCCTTTGAAGAGGTGGGCCTAATCTCAGGGCTGAAACGTTGTCATGGGTTATTGCTAATGAGAGAGAGATCGCAAGAAAGTTCTCTCCATTGAGATGTCCTGGAGTCCAAGAGGTGATGGTAGGCTCGGGAACACTGAGAGTTGATTTACCCACATGTAACTTTTAAGAGTCTTTTTTTTAAGTCTTCAAATGACTCAGGAGACTCTGCATTAAAGAATTTATTTATTTATGGTGCTAATATAGTTGAACTTAACCTTTTAACCTGTTTAGCTTTTACACAGGTGCATGTATTAAATGCACTGAATTAAATGGGTGGCTTTTATAGGCTATTCTTAGTTACGAAGTCACAACTTTTAAAGACACATCGCCAACATTTGTCTTTAAAAGTTAAGTCATGAAACATTGCAGAGATCATTTAGTCTACCTTGCATGGCTGAACCCCTGATTATCCCATTGTTTCAAACTGGGTTGTTTTTAATGAATCTGATCTTGGCTTTGAGTTCCAGCCACACTGAACTGCTGCTCAATATGGCTGCACCTGAAAACACAAAAATGACTCACCTGCACTATATTGCCAAAGGGATTAGTCAACCATCCAAAGCACTGAATTCAGGTGTTCCGGTCACTTCCATGGGCCAGATTGCTTCTACAAATGTTTGTGAAAGTACAGGTCGCTATCAGGAGCCAGGTACCAGCGTGGAACCGTGAAAGAATGCCAGCTGTCCATAAAATCCAGTCGTGAAATTTCCTCATTACTAAATATTCAGAGTCAGCAGTTGGTGATATTATTCAAAAGATTTGGTACTCAGGTTTGGAATGCACAGTAACTCATTAGTTTGAAGATGGGCATGTGAAGAAGACCTCTATCTGCGGACGTAAGGATCCCGTTTGGAGAATACGTTTGGAGTTGATCGACCATAGAAATAAGCCCATGAAAGTAAGAACCGAAAATTTTAACTGATACCCAAGCCTAACTGGAAGCCGGTGCAGACGCTTTAACGCTGGGGTGAATTTGTGAAAGTGCGTTAAAAGGCTTGAAGCAATATTTTGATTATTCGATGCTTTAGACCAGGGGTGGGCAATTCCAGGCCTTGAGGGCCGGTGTCCTGCAGGTTTTAGAGCTCACCTTGGGTCAACACACCTGAATTACATGATTAGTTCATTACCAGGAACATGTTGAGGAGCTATTTGAGCCATTTGAATCAGCTGTGTTGGTTCAAGGACACATCTAAAACCTGCAGGGACACCGGCCCTCGAGGCCTGGAGTTGCCCAGCCCTGCTTTAGACAGACAAAAAATAAAGCCTTACAATAGTCTAAGCAGGAGGAGAAGAAGACATGAACCAGCATCTCCAGTTCACTTTTTGACACTAGCAGGTAGAGACCACGGCAGCACGGCTCTGCTAATTCAAGTCACAGATCTGTACCTGTCAACTCTCTTTGTGCTGCTCTTAATGCTATTATCTGACAAACAGCATTGCTTGATTTCCCATTACATCCCTATACATATACAAACAAACCACCCGAGAAGTCTGTGCTCCAGATCTCATTTTTTTACTGGTACGTATCTGTGATTAGCAAGCATCTGTGTTTGTGCCATGCATGTGTCCAGTC
This sequence comes from Perissodus microlepis, assembly GCF_051167445.1. NCBI lineage: Eukaryota > Metazoa > Chordata > Actinopteri > Cichliformes > Cichlidae > Perissodus > Perissodus microlepis. The sequence continues at coordinate 7,373,624 of NC_140469.1, forward strand.
TACAGAGGCAACTTTGCAACCATGCTTGCTAGCTTTAGCTGATAACTTAGCACAGATTTTATTGCTGAGATTTCAAAAGACGGCTTCACTAGCCATTAGTCTCTATATAGATATTATCATAGATGTGTGATATGATATATCCTGTAAGAACATGATGAACGTGATGGATCATCTTTTGCAATCAGTGGTTGCTGATGCCAAACGTCCTTCAAATACAATGAAAATAAATTTCAAAAGATTTATGCCTGTGGTAAGTTTAAAACACTGTCAATTAAACAAAAAATACGCACAAAAAAGTCCTTGTTTTGGCCTCAGTTTAATGTTTTAGAATAGATTTGCATTCTCTGTATCTTATTTACAATTTCAAGTTATTAGAAAGTGAACCTTTAATTTCATTTTGAGTTTTATGAGTGTTATTCTTTTACCTGCTGCCTATTTGCGCTCATGCCGCGCAATAATCCATATTTACCTTTTTTCCTCTTCTGGTTTTGTGCCTGTGAGACAGCTTCAGGGCTCCCTTTGCCTTTTCCCGCTCCCTGAAGAACCAAGAAAGACACTGCCGTCTATTCTCAGAGATACCTGTGCTGTATGTACAAAAAGTCGGTGCAGCATAAGTCACATCCCTGGAGGAAACAGTGGGTAAAAAGAGAGGTGGGGAGGGATTAAAGCGGAGAGTAATGATGTCGGGGTAAGAAGTAGTAGAGTAAGATCCAACGTGAAAACATATGCCGCAGCTAGAAGAGACGTGTGCATAAATACACCGTGTTTCATCGTTTGATAAAAAACAAGCCTAGATGCACATCCTTCTGTGCGGAGATCACACGCGTACACAACGCTGCGGGATAACAAGGAAAAACGTCAGAAACTCTTTAAACAACCAAAAGCAAAAACACGCAAACACAAGCTTAGAAAATTGAGGGTGGAGAGTGATCAGCGGAGAGTATTCTTGCCTGCCCTGGTTTCACATATAAATGACTCACAAGGGAAAGATGAGAAAAGGTGAACGTTTTGAGAAATGTAGGACGAGCCGAAAAACATCTGAAGATGTTTCCTTTGCTAAAGTAGCACACGTGGGGACTCGGTTCGTTTCTTTAACGTCTAACAGGGACAACGGTACCCTGCACAGCTTTGCACTTTGATTAAAGCTAAGTGGGCGCTCGCTGTAATCCTTGAATCCTTTTTAGTCTCGGTGGGATTTAGGTGAGAATGATTTCCTCTCAGCAGTGAGATTTGTGGTTGCTCGCTCTTTGTTTGGGATGAAATCTCAGTGTTTACTCAATCATTCTTCACATGCTTCGCAGCAGGAATTTTGGGTATATCAAAGTGCCAGAAAATCTGCCCAGTCACCTGAAGTTAAATACTGAGCTAACAGCAGCCGAGCTAGAGTCTAAATGTGTAAGAGTTTTGGTTTTTAAGTGATGTGAAATCAGCACTGTGCACTGCAAAAATGATCACTCACTGATCTCAATGTGCACCAGTGGCACTTTTTTCTCCCTGCAGGAACATCTGGCTAATTACTCCGCCGCAATAACATGACAGCAAGGCTAACGGTGAATCTGAAAAGTTCAGACATGACCAAACAGAGACGTTTATTGGCTCAGAAGGGTGATTTACGATGCTTCACTGGAAGGACTAAATCATCTCCGCTTGTACGTGTGCGCCTCTCGCCACGGGAGAGCAGCCGAGAGGACAGTTGATTGAAGTCTTAAAATGTTTGCCGAGAATAAATAAGCTTGACTCCTTGACATTATTTTAAATTCCAACCATTTAACCGAGCGCTGAGAGGGGCTGTGATTAATTGGAGGAAAGTGTGCAGCCAACAAACGAGGGATTATTTCCCCACAGATTTAACAGCGCAAGCATTAACACGGCGCTGTCATGTCTGTCTCCAGACTGTAAACCCTATGGTGTCTCACTGCGCTTTCTCAAAGGAACAGGTCAGCGGCTACGAGAGATCTGACCCAGTCAAAACATCAGACGGAAGGAATGCCGGTTCATTTGCCTCACGCTGAAATTAAAGTGGTTAAAATGAATCCCTCATGGTTTCTTACTTCATTCTTGCATGACATGGGAAAGGATAATAAAAACAATAGACGGGGTATTAGCTTACTGACGGGCATTCTGCTTCAACTGCTTTTTCCTCTTGAGGATCCAGTCACACATAAAAATTTGTGTCCTTGTGCGGCCTAGTAGGATGGAGGGAGGTGCATTCAAGACTCTGGCCCACAAGTGAATCGATCATTTAAGACAGCAGTCCCCAACTCCAGAGTCGTTTGGTACCGTGCCATGAGAGTTGAGGCTCGGGTGTGACATTTATGGTTTTCAGGGTTTTTATCGTTAACTCGGTTTCCCTGGGTGTTGTAGTTGTGTGTTTTATTTTGAAAGAAATATTTACGCATTATCATAGCGACCAGAGCGGATGTTGCATGGTCCAGCCTTCAGAAGTACGTCACGAGCTGTCTCGGTGGAGTTTAATGAACTCAGCTGGTCCTCCTTGCTATCTACAATATAACAGGACACTGCGGTGAATTTTTGATCATCTCACACTTCTGTTTAATCAGTTTGACGTTTAATCAGCTGTGTGAAAACCATGGAGGAACCCACCCGAGGGATTAATAAAGTTTTATTTTATCTAATCTAAGAACTTTAATCTCAGCCAAACCAATTTACTCACAAACAAATGAAACACTGAAAAAAGCCAAACAATAACATTTTTAATTTATCTAAGTGACTTATACATCAGGTTTAACCTGAGTAGCGAAAGACTGTGTGAGTTAGCTGTTAGCTGGTGGGTAACAGAGATCTCCGAAAACGTCGAAGCACTTTTGCAAATATGTGATGTCTTGATAAACCAAGCAGATATTTGAAGTTTACACAGCTACATTCTCGCATGAAAATACCTTAAAACTTTATTTTGTGACCCAAAAAGAGTAATAAGAGTAATATTGAAACTTAGTAGCGGCCGCCATTGTTGGAAACTGGAGTTTGGCTGGGCCGCGCTATGAATTCTGGGATATGGTAGGCCACAAAGGACACACCCGACCCATCCTTCAAATCAGGTGGAAAAGGAGGGCGCATTTGTCAGCTGCATTTGGAGTCTATGAATCTGGACAGCCTTCGTCGCGCCGCTGTGACGTAATCGGCCTACAAATGCGGCCTCAGGAGGATGCAGCCCATGAATTTGGACACCTCTAATGTTGTCGGCGCATTTCAGGAGGACACTGCTAATAAAGTTACACAATTACACAGTGAAATCGCGTTTATTCTTATATTTACAAAATACCACCGTTTTCGTCTCGGTCGTATCATTTTATTTTGTTGTATTTATCCGCGACACCTTAAAGGCCGGTCCGTGAAAATGTTGTCGGACATAAATCGGTCCATTGGGGACCGCGGATTTAAGACATTACGCACATAAGCAAACTTATGACATTTAACATACAAATGTCACACTAGGTTAGTGTCGCACCATCTATATACAGTGTTGTGCTGTGACTTTTGAACAGAGTTGAGCAGGGAAAATTTAAATTATTCCTATTATAAATAATTTTATGTTTGTTTTTTGTTTTTTTTTTAAGTTGCTTGATAACAACAGTGTAATAATAGTTTGTCCTTCAGGTCGACTCCATGGTTCACAATACCCTCAGCACTATCTGCAACACATGTAAGAGAATAACATCACACTGTCCAGACACTCAGTGTGTTCACATTAAGTTATTAACTAGCTTGTAAGATACACTGCTATGGAAATACCATCACTTTCTCCAACATACTGTATATACAGTATATATAGAAAATACTGGCCCTCATACCAGTGGTAGAGTTTATTTACTCTCAGAAAATTGATATCTGCTGGGCTCTAGTTCCTTCAGTTATTGCTTAGTTGTTTGAAATGGGCCTTTTGAACTCGAAACAACCACTGATATTATTTCTGCTTTAAGACCACCTCAGCTGGACAGCTGAAGCATTTGCACATAGGGGCGAGTGAATCGACCCATATATCGATAGGATCAATACCAGTGCTCTTATCGGTATTCGTTTCTATTCTCTAAGTTCAGTATGTAGCCCACTGAATTGTTTTTCATGGTGAAAAATGTTTGAACTTTTTTTGTGTTGACTGTCACCACTATTTTATTTATAGCACAGAGTGAATTTAAATGACAAAAAATGATCCAAAGTGCTTTAGACACATTTACATTCCAGGTCTCATAAAAACCCAATACTGGCCATGTATTTACTTGGGGCCGGATCAATACCAAACTTTGTAGTATTGGACAGCACTGTTTGCATATTTTGGGGAATTAAGCAGTCTTTCTGAAAAGGAGAAGAAGTGCTGTGCAGAGATCAAGGGGAGCCAGTGGACCATTGCCAGGATGCCGTAGGCAGTGTCATACTGGGCCATTTTTCTTGGCAAAATTATGGAATTACATTGAACTAAGGACAGTTTTTCAAGATTGGATAAGCAATGAATAATTTAAAGACTGATGATTAATCCAGTGGCAAAATGCCCTGCTGAAATATAGAGCCTCTGAAGGTAACGTTAGCCTTTGGGAAAGGCAGATATGGAGGTTTATGTGATTTTGTAAGGCAAATTTAACCTCACCCACGACATAAATCTTATTGGCAAGGGAAAAGAAAAGGGTTTATCGTGATGCGTCTGCATAACACACAATTATAGCTCAATTGTCCACGCACCCTAGGAGCAACACGTAAACTAAGTGCAAATCACTTCTGAAGTTCGGATCGGTCCGATGTGTAATCCTGTTGTTGATACAGACTTTCAGGATACTTTGAGGATGAGCTTACAGGGTTTGCTGTGAGTAAAAGACTCTCATACTGTCAGTTATATGTATAGCTTACTGAGAAACTTCCAAAACATTTTGAGGAGTTGCGGGATTACAGCATTAAACGGCCTAAACTGCCTGTGTGTGTTCCTGGATCTGTGTGTGCCACGGGAATTAGGAAGAGCAAGACAGGCAGGGAGTGCAAGCTACATTACTTTCCCTGATAAATATAGATATACGTACCCGTATATTGCTCTACACAGTGAAAAACACAACCTGAATCAATTTCACAATTAGCCAGTTCAGTGTTTAATTAAAAAACAACAGTCGCCTTTGAAGAAATCAATTCCAACTAAAGAGGCAAAAAAAAGAATTCCCCAGCCAGAGCACTATCCCTCTGCGCCGTCAATTCAAAGACACGCATCGAGATGCGTTTGGGCCCTTCTTTTGTATACATATATTACAGATTAAAGAGAACATCCTGCCTCGGCATTAGCCTTGTTTACTGGGACTATTTTGATGATATCCCTCGTGTGAATTTAAAGTTAAGCCAACTTTAGCTTTTCATGAAACAAGTACAGAAAAAGCAGAACAGTTTTAAGAGTTTTAAGCAATCCTTCTTCCACCACAACATCTGCATGTCTGTATGCAACTGTCTGTTAAATGGATTTCTGGTTTCTTCAGCAACATACAATGCGTTAAGTTATTCACATGTCAATTAAATTCATACATTCTGCCTGGTGTATCTACAGTTTCATCTAATTGGTCATGACTCATAAACAATGAGAAAGAGCGCCGCTGCTGTCAGCGTTGCGAAGATATGGTGGCACAAGTCTTAAAAAAGTGATGACTGTACAAGCTTAGCCCACCAACAAAGAAAGGAGAAGAGAAGACAGAAGTACGAAGTAAGGGAACAGGAAAATGATTACCAATGGCTGAGATGCGTCAGTGAACATTTGCAGAAAGCCAGCTGGTTTTCTTCCAGTCAACTAGGAATTTGTGGCATCAGCCAACATGCACTGAGAGGAAATCAAAGCAAGAGTGGGAGGCTGCGGAAAACACATGTAGATGGAGCACTCTCCAAATGAAGGGGCAGGTCCAGACCTCCCTACATCCCTGCAAACAAAACCCTTCCTGATGCAACTATCCTTGTCATGTGAGCTTAGCCAGCGCTAAGAGGACATAGTGACCCACTGAGGTTGGGTTTATATGTCCTCCTGGTTTCAAACTGGGGTTCTTTTGCATGTAAGAGTGTAACATGATAACCACCACACTGAAAAGCACAGAAAAACATCATTGCAGCAAGCCCTTATTTAATTTAAACGTTGTGGGAAGGGGTGCTTGTGTGACATGCTGATTGTGTACCCATGATTTTATATATTTTCATTGTAGATATAGTAGATTAGAGAGCAAGGTTTAAACTTATTTATAGTGCTGATGTGGGGAAGACCGGGGGCAGGACAGTTGAAGGGGGTGGTACAATGGGCGGGACACAGAACGCAAAAGATTCTGTTGACTTGCGGTTGCAAGCCAGACCTTGCTAGACGTAGAAAAGCGCTATACAAATACAGGCCATTTAGCTGAAGTAGGCTAGGCCATGTCCACACTAATATGTTTTCGTTTGAAAACGCATCTTTTTCTCTCCGTTTTGGCCTTCCGTCCACACTGAGACAGCGTTTTTGGCCAAGGAAAACTCAGCGTTTTGAAAACGCTCTCCAAAGTGGATACATTTAAAAACGCCGTTTTTGCGTCGCAGTGTGGACGGCGAACCTGGAGCCTTTCGAAAATGATGACGCATTTTAGCCATATGATGCAGTCATGTGACCAATTAAACAAAGATAGCGGAGGGCATTATACAGCAGTTGTTTTGTTTGCTCTCAATTTTAACAGCCCTATTAAAGATTTATATCAGTTTGTACATGCTCCATTTAGCTTTACTTAAAATTCTCTAACTCTCACTCACTTTTGCAACTTTGTACTTTTGTGTTACTCGCAGCAACAACTCCACCTCATTGTCAGTCCATTTAAAAAACTCGGTGCTTTTCCGGAAAGCGCCGGAAAGCAAATAAACAGCAGACAGAAATGACGCAGGTCGAATCGTTCTACGTTTCACGCATGCACAGTACTGGAACGTAAGCAGTTTCAGCCGTTTCACTGTGGATGAACAACTGCTCGGAAACGATTGAAAACAATAGTTTGGACGCCGAGCATTTTTAGATGAAGACGCTGTTTTCAAATTTATCCGGATTAGTGTAGATGTAGCCCTAGTTGGCTATGTCTCCGGATGCATCTGTATTTTATTGTGAAGCGCAAATAAAGACGTCTGATTTTGGAAGTAAACGTCAAAATAATAAACGTAAACCACAATAATAAAGCAGTTCTCATGAAAGAGTTAAAAGACGATAACAATGAATCGTTATGAGTCAGCTGATTATTTTCTGAGTCTCATGTTTTACATTCAGTTTCAAATTAATCTCAGTTTAATTCAATTCAGTTTTCTTTATATAGCACCAAATCACAATAGCGGCCATCTGCTGCACCAGTTGGGGGTGACTGGAGGAAGACTGGATAAAAGTTACAATTAAAGTCATTTTTATTTGCAGAATACAGATTTCAGCAGCTTTAAGGTTAAATTTTCTCATTAAATGATTAATTAATATTGGTGGTCCTAAATTCAAACAACTGCCAAAACAGTATCTCCAGGCAAGACAGCATTAATTGGACAGCTGCATTAAAAAGTTGCATTTTTGTTTGAAGTCTACATCACACTGTTAGTCTGCTACTTGTACTCTGTTGTCTCTGACAGGGCTTTGGTTCCCACAGTTATTGATCTGCCAGCTTCACTTTCCATCGGCGGTGCTTTCCTCCCCTTCCATTGTCAAACTACACGGACTCTCTTCATCACTGTGCTTCATCACATGCATTTAGTTTTCCTCTCTTTCCCCACCTTCACAGACAAAAAACAAACCCCAGCAACGTTCACGCATGTCTGGCATGTCTGGCATGTCAAACGACAGCCCAGCTGAATTCCCACCCTGCTTTTCCTGAGCCCGTTGGTCTGTTTTGACAGGGATCTAGTCTTTGCTGGCGCTCACCTCGATGTGCGGTTTTAGCGAAGAGGAAAAGCTTGAAACTTCAAACACTGCCGGTCTCTGACGCAGCGATAAAACCAGGCTGATGAAAGAGTAGCGCTTCAGAGAAGGAGGAGGTGAGGAGCTTAACTTGGGGGATTTAGCAGCTCTGTCTCTCACTTCCTGCGTTTTGTCGAACACGGTGTAGACTTCACGCCTGATTGTTGAGGGAAAGTAATGACACTTGTATTTGATCAGTGGAAAACGTTAATGCAGATGTGAATAAAGGTGAGTTAGAAGTGGAAACATTTATTTAAACCTCATTAGATTACCAAAGAATGCTTTCAGTAAATAAATAAATGAATAAAACACGAACTAAATAAAAAGTAGATTCTGCTGTACAATGTGAAAGAGGTGACGGTCTGCTGTCCCCATCTGAGCTACATATAAAAGTGTTTACTACCACCATCTACTGTTCACATGGAGGAGCTGACTTTCAACCACCGCATCCATGTGGCTCAACCAGGAATATGAACTTTGACTGAGTGCACAACATTATGTTCAGAGCGGAAAAAAAACATTAGATCCAAAATTAATTCACTGTAAACACACAAAGTAATACAACAGTACACAGTTAAAATGGAGTCCTCAGCATTTTCTACTTTTAACTCAATATTTATAGTCAAAATTGTTTCAAAGGACAAGCCCTGTATGGTTTAAATGTTTGCACCATTAACCAGAATCCTGCATTTAAATTGTTTTCTTTCAGTCGATTCCAGCCCGGTGCTTTGCAGTGACTTGGTGCCGTGATAGAGCAGGACCGGTTACAGAGCTGCCTGCAGGGAGTGGATGCTATTTTCTTGTGAGGGAGTGCTATGTTTCCAGGAGCATCCGCTCAGAAAGTTCTCATCATTTAAAGACAAAGTAAATAGTTAGTCCATTACAACAGCGCCTTATAAAGTGCTGTTCTTAAAAGTTTAGGCAGACACACTTTGGATCCTACATGGAGGGTGTGTTATTTAAAGGTGCTATTTGTAGCATCCAGCAGATGCAGAAACCATGTTATTGAGGCTTCATTGGCTGCTTGCTGTTTTTAATCACCATGTTCTCTTACTGTATATAGAATGCAGAAAGCTGCAAGCTTGCACAAAAGATAGCAAATGCAGCACTTTAAATGATCTTTGTAGCAGGAATTGTGAGGTTAGTAGTATTTTCTTACTAGAAAGACTTTTTTATGTGTTATTGTGCATTTGCATTCACTAAAAGTAATTTTTTTTATTTGAAACAAATGTGTTGCAAAATTGAATTAATTAATTTAAAAATATTCTAAAAGGTTTTTGGGAGCTGGACAGACAGAGCAGATAGATGCTCAGCAGCACTCACTATATTCATTTCAGTGAGTCACTGCTGCTCAGAGGATCTCTTTGTCATGGCCTCCTGTCCCCTGAGAGCCCTTTAACTCTGGCCTCATCAGAGTCCCACAGAGACCTCTCTGTCAGTCACCCAGACACCGACCTCTGATTGGATCAAAGATTGATTACATCCTATTCATGCACCGGCATCGTTGGAGGACAGGAACGCATGCACCCCTGGTCAATGGCGCCTTGTAATCAGTGCCAATGCAGCGATAACATGATGCCGTTGTGGTTGAAAATGGAAAAAAAAAATCACTCAGCTGTTTCCCGCAAAGTCAAGATCAAAATCTGCCACGTCCTCAGCGCATACAAAGTTAATTGCCGAGGGAGGATTTGGTTTCTGAGAGCTTTTTGTGACTTCCAATCAGCCTTTGATTCATCTCTTGCAAATGCAGTGAAAAGCGTCCTATAACCCTAATCCTCATTAATCTTAAAACACATAATATTTCATGTGCACGCCGCAAGATCGATGCTCATTTAGTCAAAAACTCACTGATTTCATTTGACTACTTAAAGTCTTATTTTCATGAAAGCAGAGACTCGAAAGTGACAATGTGTTTAATGTCAGCGGTGACGAAGTGCTGCGAGCCTGATAACTTTGACAATATGAAAAAGATTCAGCAGGAGGATATTTTAATGGTAAAATCCCTGCAGCCATCTGTTGGAGTAATGAAATGGCCGGCGCTGGCAGAAGATCTGGATGACCTCTCACCAACCACACCCAGCATATGCTGCGCTGTCGAGTCTAAGTCACAACCTCTCCGCTGCTGATGACCATCAGCAACCTCATAATCATCAAAACCTCATCTGTTACATTCATAAATCCCACAATGATCTGGATTTTCAAGGATTTGCGAAACAGAGCGCACCATATGCTGCCATTGTGCACAAGCACGGTCTCGCGAACAAAGACGGGAGGGGGGAATTAATTAAAACTGCACTTTGCTGGTGGGATTTTTTTAAGACCTGCAAATATCACAGGAAAACAACAAATGTGCCCTGCCTGATCTCGGTTTTATTCCAGGAGGTATTAGAGTTGGCCATCCTCAAGTGCTTAGACTTGCTGTACCCGACCTTCTAATTCTGCTTGCATTGTGAGATTAACAAACTCAATTCCTTGCCGAACAATGTGAGCAAAGCGTGATCGTCACTTACCAAACCTCCTACCACTCTCACAACTGCGACTCTGTGATACTACAAACGCATGCAAGACTTTAAGTAATTCTGAATGCTAGCTTTAAAGTGCTAATGAAGCGGATATTAGTGATGTAGTGAAAATCTGTTTGCAATTTTAAGGGAGGGTTTGTTTGACTTTTTCTGGTGGCATCCTTGGTCTGTGTGAGAAGCGCCAAGTTAGGCCGAGACGCTGTTGCACCGAGCAGAGGCAGTTTCAAGGATTACTGTCGGGGTGGAAAAGAGGCAATTAATCTCTGTCTTCAAAATGGAATACAGCTGAGCTTCAAGGCCTTTAGGATCTCTTGGAAAACGATAAGCCTCTGTTTACTAATTTTCCCTTGCGGTGATGTCGATGCTTTGTGCAACTCTGCGGCAGATATCCAACTGTGCATGTGCAAGTGTGCAATTGTGAGTTAGTTAAAAGCAGGTTTAGTGAATCATTTTTAAAATCAGACATGCATGAGAGCATCGGTGTTTGTTTGATTTTCTTTTGCTCATTTTCAGTTACAGCCAGTTCCCGAGCGGCTGCAGCATACAGGCTGCTATCAGTTTGAACAGGATGTTTGATCAGAACTAAGCTCTGCTGACATTTGATTTTTTTTCCCCAAACATACATCCCTGTCCCCCTCTTGGTTGTCAGGTCAAAGCCAGAACACCTCATAATGTCTGCATGAGGTGTTAAACAAACACAGTGCCAGGAAAACTGTGCTACGCATGTCCACAACAGAGCTTTAGAGGGCTGTTTTTTTTATTTCACAGACTGTGGGCTGTACTTGAAATCTGCCGTCAGGGAGGTCAGGGGAGTTTCCAGAAATTTACCTGCCTGACGCCAATGAGCAAAAAAAAAAGAAAGAAAAAGAAACAACAAAAACAAATGTAGCTGTACATCATTTCCCTTCTGGCTGCAGAATTCAGCCTGATCAGACCTGGCACAACAAGCATCTTTACCTTCAGGAACTCTACAGCAGCTTTCTCCATCTGTCTGTGCAGATATCACTCTCCATCTGCCTGAAAACACCAGTGACAACAGGAACAAACATGAAAATATGTAGCTTGAGCTTAAACTTGTTTTTCTTGTATCAATAAGAACAATAATATTGTTTTTAAACAAAACAACACTACACAATGTACTCATTTTAATGAGACTGAAATCAGACAATAAAATCCTGCAGCATATCTATGGAAACACTACCTAACGTACCAAAGCCATAATATATTTTCCAAGGGCTAACACATTTGCATAGTGTTAATTGCAAATATAGCTCATTTGCAATTAACTGAGGCAAAAATTTGAAAATACAGGCAAAATTAATAAAAGGCCTACAGTCAACTGAACACTGGAAATGCACTTTAGCTAAGTGGGAACAGGTTTATGGAGACACTACGCAGAGATACTGCTTACAAGAAATGTAGTCAGGTTTAAGTGATGTTGTCTGAAAGAGTTAGAGGCAGGAAAAAGGAAACTAGTCAAACTGGATGAATGAATGACTAACGGAAAAAGTAAGAAAATTGAGAAACATATGAATAGTTCAGTCAATTTTTTCAATTTAGTTTTATTTATATAGTGACAAATCACAACAACAGTCGCCTCAAGGCGCTTTATATTGTAAGGTAGACCCTACAATAATGCATACAGAGAAAAACCCAACAATCATACGACCCCCTATGAGCAAGCACTCTGGCGACAGTGGGAAGGAAAAACTCCCTTTTAACAGGAAGAAACCTCCAGCAGAACCAGGCTCAGGGAGGGGCGGGGCCATCTGCTGCAACCTGTTGGGGTGAGAGAAGGAAGACAGGATAAAGACATGCTGTGGAAGAGCCAGCGATTAATAACAAGTATGATTCAGTGCAGAGAGGTCTATTAACACATAGTGAATTATTATTATTATTATTAAAGTAGCAAATTTGGGGGATTTGTCACTTTGTGGGTGTGCACTGTGCTATTATTATTATTGCTGTTGTTCCATAGTGTAGTGGTTAACACATTTGCCTCATACATAACAAAAATTCCTGAATTACGACCAGGAGAAAGTCTTCATGCAATCTGTTGTGGTGACCCCTCCCTTGTGAATAAAGGAGCAGGCAAAATAAGGGTTTTATTTTATTACTTGTATTAATTATGATGTTATTATTAAAATCTAACGAGTGGTTTCCAAACTCCAGTTTTTAAGCCTCAGGTTTAGCGTTTCACTCTCAGTATTGTTTTTTCTATTTATTTATTTTAACCAAAGATTATTGGTGCCGGTTGGCTCTGACTAAAAATGTGTGGACACTGCAAATTTATAAAAGCATGCTTTAAACCATGATTAAAAAAATAACATCACACTGTATTGAAGAAGACTAAACTGAACTCATAAGGAAAGGCTTTGCTGTGGTTATATATCAAGTGTAGAGGATGGTCATTTTCTTGATTATTTCTATGTGCTTGGAGCTTTTTGACTGTTTGCTGGCTGTTAGAAAGAATGCACGTTCATTCCCACGAGGCACTTCCTCATTTGCCTTCACTTTTCAGACCCAGAAACCACATCCATATTGTAAATGCAGTGCAGCAGCACTAAAGTCCTACAAACCAAGAGATGAGAAAAGCAGCTTCTTATGAGTACAAAGTTAAACTGTCAGTTGAAACACTAAGCAGAGGTAGAAAATGAACTTTCTTACCTTACAGCCAATAATGACAGGTAGCTACCCTGAGAAGATATATTTTTTTAATTATTTTATTCAATATTCTTATTAAAAGCAACATCAAACAATGAATAATTAAAGTGTGAATAAGTTGTGCAGGCTCAGTCTCTCACATCTAGATTAATAATGGATGTTTCACAGTGGCGAACAAATAAACTGAGTCCTTTGTGGATCTAATCTAAGTAAATCGATGTGATGAATTTAAACTTTGCATGACAATAAAAAGTGCACGACACCACGCTTAGAAAAGTCAGAGCAACCAGCGACACATGTACAGATATCTTTGCAAGAAAATTATTTTAATTTTGGTTGAACAAGGTGTCCTAATCCCGCACTGTAAGTAACTCTCCATTGCAAATCAGAGATCAAATTTACTTTTATTCCGTTCATTTCCTCCGTCCCTTTCTCCTTTGCTGTCTTTCACTGATAAGCTCCCCTCACCGCTGAACACAATGGCTCCATTGTACCAAACCACAGAGCTGATAATGTTTCGTGACATTAAGGGCAATGATTTTAGTTCTTATTCAGAGAGACATTTTGATTGGAATGTAGACTCACAAAGAGCGCCATAATATTCAATGCTTTCAGAAATTAAGGAATCCAATATTAAAGACAATCGCCACTGACTCCCAGAGTATTTTATTAGCCTATATGTCAGGATATGTTTGGTTTCCAGATAGCAAAAATAGAGACTAAGTAATACAGCCGTAACATTAGAGAGGACTCCTTTAATGATGAGCTCTTTGCGCTCATATATTTGGGGAGCACATATTAAATCAATACGCGGAGCTTTCTGAAAACTTTGCTAATTTGAATCCTACCCCGGCAATCTATCTATAGCAGCAGAAAGTCTGAGAATTCCCAATGTCATTTACTTCTTCTGAAGTAAAAACTCAATTGTTTTCTCCCTCTTTTTATGTATAATAATATTCATATTCCCCCGAACGCTGACCCGCGAAAAAGGGGCCATTTCAGAGCTGTCAGTGCAATGTCTTTATCTTCACTCTCCAAATGCTGGGGTCAGCCAAGACTTGACGCTCTGCAGACAATTCTTCCAAAGACCTAATGTGATTAATGGGTGTCACTTAAGAAGGGTGGGGTGAGGTTTGGGGGGGAAGAAAGTAATTCAAAAGAGATTGTTGCCGAAGAAAACGTGCAGTGCCGGCAGTTCATCAGCGAGAATTTAGCCCCTCTGGCTGTAGCCGTGTGCTGTAAAACGAAATGTTCAATGTCACTTTCAGATGTTTAATATAGTTGTTTAAAATAACCTTGAAACGAGGTGTGGCCTAACAGTTTGCCACGAGCGATAGGCATGTTTGACAGTATTTACCCGGTCGCATGCATTCTTGTGCAATGTGTTACCTCCATTTGCTGGCGTGCTTGAAGCCAGTCGGAAGACTTGTAAAAGCTGTGGAGTCAGTTTCCTGTCACTGCTACCTGTCCTCGTGCTCCTCGTTCATTCTGCTGACTTTTCCATTAACGTCTCTGGAAACTGAAAGTGTAAAGTGGGACATCCAAAAGCCTGCTTGACACATGCTGTTAAGCATTTGTTTATCTCGTTTCTACATAAAGTCAGATCATATTCACAGCTGGAGCTGGATTTCTTAGTCGGTTGTTTAAAAAAAAGCAGCTTGTGACAAATGTCAGTTCCTCTCCTCCTGTAGTAAGTATGTAGCTTATCAAAATGCCCACCTGTTTCATGCATCTGTTTCTTGGTGGGATCTGCATGCAGAAGCTTATGTGTGCTTAGGCAGATCTTTTGTGGAGATAAAAACATCAGATGCGACTGGTCTTCAATGCAGATTCTTGAATATGAATCGGGGTGTTAATGTCAGTCAGAGCCATTTTTCAGCATAGGCAAGCTTTCCTATGCCAAAGAATTGTTTCGTATTTAGTTTCAGATGAGTGTTCTGTCGCATTCAAATGAAAAAGGGAACACTATTGATACCTGATATAATGTAATACTACTACAGGGTGTGCCGTTTATATGGATACACCGTAATAACATGGGAATGGTTGGTGATATTAAAGTCCTGTTTGTGGCACATTAGTATATGTGAGGGGGCAAACTCCTCAAGATGGGTGGTGACCATGGTGGCCATTTAAAAGTCGGCCATCTTGGATACAACTTTTGTTTTTTCAATAGGAAGAGGGCCATGTGACACATCAAACTTATTGGTAATGTCACAAGAAAAACAATGGTGTGCTTGGTTTCAACGTAACTTTATTCTTTCATGAGTTATTTACAAGTTTCTGACCACTTATAAAATGTGTTCAGTGTGCTGCCCATTGTGTTGGATTGTCAATGCAACCCTCTTCTCCCACTCTTCACACACTGATAGCAACACCGCAGGAGAAAAGCCAGCACAGGCATCCAGTATCCGTAGTTTCTGGTGCTGCACACCTCATATCTTCACACCAGAGACAATTGCCTTCAGATGACCCCAAAGATAAAAGTCTAAGGGGGTCAGATCGGGAGACCTTGGGGGCCATTCAACTGGCCCACGACGACCAATCCACTTTCCAGGAAACTGTTCATCTAGGAATGCTCGGACCTGGCACCCATAATGTGGTGGTGCACCATCTTGCTGGAAAAACTCAGGGAACGTGCCAGCTTCAGTGCATAAAGAGGGAAACACATCATCATGTAGCAATTTCAAATATCCAGTGGCCTTGAGGTTTCCATTCATGAAGAATGGACCCACTATCGTTGTACCCCATATACCACACCAGACCATCACTTCTGTTGTTCCAACAGTCTTGGAGGGATCCATCCAATGTGGGTTAGTGTCAGACCAATAGCGGTGGTTTTGTTTGTTAACTTCACCATTCACATAAAAGTTTGCCTCATCACTGAACAAAATCTTCTGCGTGAACTGAGGGTCCTGTTCCAATTTTTGTTTTGCCCATTCTGCAAATTCTGTGCGCCGATCTGGGTCATCCTCGTTGAGATGCTGCAGTAGCTGGAGTTTGTAAGGGTGTTATTTGTGAGTAGCTAATATCCGCCGAAGAGATGTTTAACTAATGCCACTCTCCAGTGACATGCGGCGAGTGCTACGCTGTGGGCTCTTGCTGAATGAAGCTAGGACAGCCACTGATGTTTCTTCATTAGTGACAGTTTTCTTGCATCCACATTTTGGCAAATCCAACACTGAACCAGTTTCATGAAACTTAGCAAGTAGTTTGCTAACTGTAGCATGGGAGATGGGTGGTCTCGTAGGGTGTCTTGCATTGAAATCTGCTCCAATGACCCGGTTACTGCGTTCACCAGATATCAACACGATTTCGATCCGCTCCTCACGTGTTAACCTCTTCGACATGTCAATGGCTGTGAACAAAGAGAAACTTGTAAATAACTCACGAAAGAATAAAGTTACGTTGAAACCAAGCACACCATTGTTTTTCTTGTGACATTATCAATAAGTTTGATGTGTCACATGGCCCTCTTCCTATTGAAAAAACAAAAGTTGTATCCAAGATGGCCGACTTTTAAATGGCCATCATGGTCACCACCCATCTTGAGGAGTTTGCCCCCTCACATATACTAATGTGCCACAAACAGGACTTTAATATCACCAACCATTCCCATGTTATTACGGTGTATCCATAGAAATGGCCCACCCTGTAAATGAGTTAGTACAATTGTCATTCCAATCTAAATTGTAATTCTTACCTTGAATCTGTTATTTAGGACACATGCAGTAAAAATAATAACATTGTAGTGGGTGACTTTGTCTCCACACCTAAACAGAATAATGAAAATAGTCAAGGGTTAAAGTGATTTTCATCCCCTACACTGACAGTATATAATACTGTCTTTATACTAGACACAATAAAATTGGTATAAAGGCTGAACTCAATCTTTGCTACACTTGATGTAACCTAACTGTGATCACAGTACTGCAAGCTAACTGCCCAGAATTTTGATGCAACATTTGATTACTGGAGTTTTGGTCAGTGTTCACTGGAACATAAAAACACAGTTCAAAGAATTTTAAGAATTGTTGCTTTGCTACAGAATATGTTTCAAAAAGGGATTTTACTTGTTAGATTCAGATGATGCAAGCACGCACTTTAACAACTTGTGAACTGCTGAAACAGTTAGGAACCACTTACTGTGCGCATGTGTCAACACAACAACAAGATGGGCTAATATATTTCCCCTTTTTTAATGCTGATTGGCTCTTTGGGGGCAGTACTACTTCCATCTTTCAGATTTAAGCATTCTCATACAAATTTCTATTCAGATTTCTTGGAGTGCCCTGTTGATTTGACATTTAATTGGTTGCTATCCTTTTCTTGTGTTTGCACTCTTGTGTTTTTGGTCTTTTTGGAAGCTTAGAAATTGAATATCATTGGCATTGTTACTCCTGAAATGTCCTTCCCACCATTATATGTGCTTTTTAATATCTTCTCTGTGGCAATTCTTGGATGTTAATGCTATTATGTAGATGAAAGGACGATTCAGGTAACTTAACACATGGTTAAATGTGCTGAATCACCTTGTTGGGGTTGGTATCACCTTCCAGTTTTGGAGGGCTGGTCTCACATATTTGTGAGCATCTTTTAAGAAACTTTGAATTTTAAAACATGTTTCGAGGCTTTAATAATCTTACTGTAATGATCGTAGCATATGTATGTGTGTCTATTCCCTACTAGACACAAAAAACCCTAAAACTGCCGCCATGATTGTCAACATCTATGAGATTTGAGAATTATTTTTCCAGCATTCAGATCCTTACAAATTATATTATGTGTAGTACCTGAAATTCACCCGTGCATTCAGTTCAGGCAGCTTTTGCAGTTTGCGGGTGGAGGTATGATTCTGGATACAGGATTTGCTTTGTTTTTCTTTTTCTTGTAATCAAAATGGCAAAAGCAATAAAATGTTTATGTTTCATGGTTTGCATAGCATCTCTTATTAAAAAATTCAGTACCGTTACTGTTGGGGTGACTAGAATATGTGTCATGCATCTCTAATAACTGTTCAACAAACAGTGACGCTAATAGTGACTGTAATACTTCCTTTGTCTTATACAATAAATATGTAGCTTGCAAAGATGAAGAAAAAAAATATATGTGTAATATATATATATACATGTATATGTGTATTTGAACAGCTATTTCTGGCAGCTGACTATATAAAGTGATATAATGAAGATGAAAAGAATAACAAGGTAAATTTACATACATGTCTGTTTTCATAGATGAGCAAAGTGAATAAGTGCCACAGGCCTGCAAAACTACATGCAGGGTAATGAAACTAAAGAGTGTGTAAAGCTCCCTGCAACAGAACACATTGCAGGATAAATATAGACGCTAAGCAGTTGTATTTTCTTAATGCTGTAACATACAAATGTCATAAAGTTTGTCCCTAAATTGACAAATTTATCTGTAGATCTAAAAGTTAGAAAAGATAAGACGTACTGCGATTCTCTATCACAGCAAACCTACTTTGCATTTGCAACATAAAGGCAGAAATTCATATCTTACACATTACAGCCTGTTTACACACTCTCACATGCTCATTATTTGCACAGTGCGGATGCGACACACAGTACGCGAGTGCAGCCTGACTTATAAGTGCTGCTGGATTAGAGTCTGAGGAGCAAACCGGCTGTGGAAGGGAGATGAAGGTGTGTGTGAGTCTCCCAGTCGCTCGCCTTGTGAGTAGCCTGAGCACCTGATAAGGCCACAGCCACCTAATCCTCCCCACCTTCACTACTACCATCCCATGCCTGTAAAAAACATCAGTAAAGCTTTAAGTCAATACTCACCCTGAGACTGATGATAGGCCTCCCTAGGCTTCCAGTTCCACTATGTCAACTGGGAGGGTTGATAAGCTGGTTAACTTGGTCTCACTAAATTCCTGCTATTTCCATCAAGCAGCATCATTGTTTAATGCGACACATTTAAAACCACAATATTCTGGGTCGTGTTTGTTTCCTCTTTTTGAAAAGCCGTCGAAGGGTGTGAGATTGAGACAAAAAATGTCACAACTTGAAGGCAACAATGCAAAGTGAACGCTCCAAACAATGCTCGAAAAACTGGTAACACATAAAAGCATGCACTGAAAAAAACGGCACATATTTTTCAGACAGGCTGAGATTCAGATCGGGCTGTTGTACCATGGGCTGAAGACTTCCTGAGAGCCGTAGCAGCTTTCATTTCTCCTGCAGAGATGTCTCAAGGCTAAAACACTCCTCAATGTTGACACAAACTGTTTCTCAACTGAGAGTTAAGAAAAACAACTGGTAATTACAACATTTTGATTAGAGCACAACACATGTATTACCATGGAGACAACCTTACCTGAACACCGAGCAAGTGTGCTATATTAATTATTCTAATAATGAATACAGCTACAAAAAAAGAGAGAGAGGGCAATCACAGGTGGTGGATGAAAAGAACTCAACTCTCTCTTAATTGTAAGACAGTCATATTCCAGCAAATATTCATATACACACATATATATATGTATATGTATATATATATGTATATATATATATATATATATATATATACACAAATCAAAAGTGCAGAAAATGAATGTGTCTGAGCAATGTACTGATTGGCCTCCTTATCTTAGATTGCAGGTGCCTGATTTGATGATGGAAAAAAGAGGAGCCGTTGCCACGTGTTTGCTGTAATCACAATTTAAATCTAACTCTTTAATCCATAGATATGACATCAAACTAATGCCAAGTGTTTGGCATAAGTAAACACAGAAATACTGGAACATTCCATTATATGTTTGGTGTGATTTTTTTACACAAACAGATATTTTTTGTGCCCTGATTTAACCTTGACTTACATGTCATCAATGTTTGTTTGTTTTTCCTTTGCAGTAGTCAGTCTTAAGTTTCCTGTATTTTGGATATATAGCAATTATAAGACTGAATTGAACTAAATTAACATTTAGAAAAACTGGATGTTCTCCAGGCATGGAGGGTGATCTAAGATGCATTATGGGAAATGTATTTTGGATAATTCGTCTACCAAAAAAAATATCACGATATCTAAGCTTCCTCTACTTCCCCCATCTTTTAAAAAATTGTGTAAGAGAGGAAGTTTAATCTCAAAACCATTGTGAGTGCCCCTTTGAGTGAATTATAGTTATTACATAGAATGTTTTTATAAACCTTATTAAGCCAGCTCTTGAGATTGATATGAGTAAATCTGAGGTAATTAATTAAACATGTTCTCAGCTTATTTCCACTTAAGTTTAAAATTAATTAATGGCTTAGCTGACAGAAACAAATATTTCTTGCTAGTAGCTTCTTTAAAAAGAACCGTGTTTTATAACACTATAAATTTAGCTTTACTTTTAAATTCACTTTTAAGCAAAAGGTACAGTCTGTAAAATCTCACGACTAGATGTCAGTAGATTGTAGATTGCAGTCAACTGAGCTGTGTACCCCTCCCAATTCAAGTGCATAATCCTAGTTATAGTGCCTACTGCAGAACAAACAACTCTGGGCGCCATTCATCTTTAGTGAGTGTAAGCTGCCAGTTCGCTGTTAACATCAGCTGTAAGTATGTTTCCACGCCTATTTGCTCTGAACGAGGCTGTAAATCTTTGTGAAAGGACTCTGATACCAGTGGAAAACTCAGTGAAGAACACTTCTGTTCGACAGCAAAACTGAGGTGATTTTTAAAGGATAACCTTGCCAAAATTAGGAACTGTTAGGCTTTTTAAGCTGCTGTTAGCAACTGTTAGTTGCAGTGTTATCAGAGTTAGCCTCTGTTAGCTGCTGTTTTTGTTCATGTTAGCCTCTTTTAGCTGCTGTTTATGTTCATGTTAGCCTCTTTTAGCTGCTGTTTATGTTCATGTTAGCCTCTTTTAGCTGCTGTTTTTGTTCATGTTAGCCTCTTTTAGCTGCTGTTTATGTTCATGTTAGCCTCTTTTAGCTGCTGTTTATGTTCATGTTAGCCTCTGTTAACTGCTGGTTTTGTTCATGTTAGCCTATTTTAGCTGATGTTTTTGTTCATGTTAGCCTCTTTTAGCTGCTATTTTTGTTCATGTTAGCCTCTTTTAGCTGCTGTTTATGTTCATGTTAGCCCCTTTTAGCTGCTGTTTTTGTTCATGTTAGCCCCTTTTAGCTGCTGTTTTTGCCAGTGTTATCCTCTGTTAGCCATTGTTTGTGAAACTGTAAAGTGGATCTAACATTGCTGAACTCAGATACTTGGTGAATAAACTCATATGAATATGTAATTAACCTATTTAATTAACCTATCAGAGAGAAAGTGTGATTTTTAGGACACTCAAGCCTAACAGTAGGTGAGATAATATTAGCTTATAACCAACTGTTGTGGTTCTTTAGCTGGATTGCCGTCAGCTATTCAGAGATGGAGAGGTCACTGACAATAAGTAATTCTTGCAATATTAAGAATAAATAAATATGTTTTTGCGTGTTTTTGTGTGTTAGAGACTGACTTCAGTTCAAGAGGCGAGGCTTAAGGTGAGTAGGAAATTAAATACCCTTAAAAGAAGGACTTCCTGTACCTTTAAGATTTCTCCTGAATATCTGGGAAAGTGCAGTGCTTCTTTTGTGTGTGTGTGTGTGTGTGTGTGTGTGCGTGTTTCAATAGAACAGTTTAAACAGTTTTATAGATACATAACAGTCAATTAATGGAGATAAATAATCAGATAAATTTAATAATATTGTCTCCTGCTGCTTGTATTTTAACATTTATGTCATAGATACAACCTTTAAAAAGTAATTGTTACTGATATTTAACGGTTTTTATTTTTTTACAATCTACGGGGCTCAATTCTCACCAATCAAGTAGACTACAGTTAAAGAAACATGTTGCTATATAGTGTTTGTAGAGCACTGAGGTAGTACAGCCATAGGTACTGTTGAGCATAAAGATAACCAGGTTAGTTAGTGGTTCTTTGCATCCATCACTTACTGACCTTGCTGTGCATGTGTGTCTGTGCACACACACTTTCCTCTAACCTGTACCTCCACCCCACTCAGCCAGTTTGCTGTTATCTGTGTATTTTCCAGCCCCCCCGCCAGCACACCTTCATTACTGCCCCAGATAGTGGCATTGGCAACTTGTCACTTATATTGATTTCTCTTAAACTGCAATTTACATGGATATTTGTGGGCGTCCTGAGGGCAGACTGCAGCCTGGCGGACGGCCCCGGCACCCTCGCTCTCGTTCTTTCTCTCTCTCTCTTTCTCCCTGGCCCTGAGGCTGGGAGGAAATGTTTCCACCCAACAACAAAGCCTCAAAGTGACTTTTCAATCTGACATCAGCAAACGTGTCATGCTGGTTCTTCAGCAAAAGCACTGCTTTTTCTTTTTCTTATCATAAAAACTAAAGCGGCTGGGGCCCTGTGAAGGTAAAGGGGGTCTTTTGGGGGAAAAATCAAGGCAACAGCAGGCCATTTTTTGTTAGGTATTAAATATCACTCTCTTTTCTTTATTCACCAACTGTACAAAAAAAGAAAAGAAAAAAGAAACAGCTGTACAAGCTTAATGCATTCTTGATTAGGGCTTAACAAACCTGCATTTATTCCGAGCTCCTGAATGTGTCCGGCAGTACCATAGCGCCTCCTCCCAACGCACACCTGACCTTCTGCTGCAGAGGCCGGGGGAATAAAACAATTACCTGCAGCTAGGTAAACCACAAATGCTTTGTGAAAGCCTTCACACCGCGCTTTCACACAAAAATGCCAAAATGTCACAATCTTCAAACTTTACGGATACAACACACCGTTAAGAGTTTTTGCCATGTGTGATGAAGGTCACCTGCAAAAGTCAAAACAGGATTTTCAGAATAAAATACGTTTCGTAAGACCTACGTGGAAAAAAAACAGTCTGTTAAAGATGCCTTTGAAAAGACAGCTGAGCAATGCGTCTGAGAATAATCTTCCTCCATGGACATCTATGACTTCAGACCACAGAGAGGGAATTTATTTCAGAACATTAATCCCACAAGAAGATTGCAAATCCTAAATCCTGCAAGACAAACACAACTGTACAAGGAGAGAAAGGAGAAGCACTCCTCTCATTCTGCATCCCTGTCTCTCTTTTGAGCCTCAAGTTAGTGGTGACTGAGTTTGCAGCAGGCAGTATATGAAGCAGAAGACCACATTCGGTACTTTGATGATGGTAAACGTCCTATTCGGGCCTGACCTTTGACCCCTTCCCCTCCCTGAGAAGGACACAGTTCCCCTGCCATGTAAAAAAAAAGTGAAGTTAAAAAGTGTGCGGAATGAGACGAAACGTTTTTAAAACAGCACTGGGTGAAGAAGGGGTGTGAGCTGGTGGGTGTCGCTGGTGATGTCACACCTCCCAGACAGCCAGGATTGGACCCTAATTAGAAAGCTCGGCAGCAAATAGATAGGCGTCCTGCATGATTGAATTCAAAGTGGCTGATGCCAAAATTTCTGCAGAGGCGCGGCAAAAACTGGCTGAGAGGAGCGAAGCAGTCGGGATCAGTGCTGCTGAGAGCTGCCACGCTGCGCTGCGAACACAGTCTTTCTATGAGCTGGAAGCGAGCTGGAGTTTCTGAGGTGATACAGGAACAGCGAGACGCGAAGCCCCTCTCCCTGGTTTGAAGGGATAAAAAAGAAGAAGAAGAAGAGCCGAAAATATAGTCAGAGTGTTCGTCAAAGCCGAG
The DNA here is from genome assembly GCF_051167445.1 of Perissodus microlepis. NCBI lineage: Eukaryota > Metazoa > Chordata > Actinopteri > Cichliformes > Cichlidae > Perissodus > Perissodus microlepis. The sequence goes on from NC_140469.1 coordinate 7,397,390, forward strand.
GACTCAGCGCTATCAGAGAGCAACGGAGGCTGACGCCAGGCAAGTACAAAGGAGAATCGAGCCGCCGAGTTCAAGTTATCCCTGCGCCTCGCTCCAAAGGTCTGCGCTGATGGCATCCGTACTTGGAAACAACAGCCGCGCGTCGGGGGCTCAGGGCGGCCAGGTGAAATGCAAGCTGAGAAGGAGGAGGAGGAGGCGATCCAAGAGAAAAGGTAAAAGCAAACAGAAAGAACGGAAAAGAAACTTTAGACCACTTGTTTCCTTTTTTCTTTTTTTGGCTTTTCTCTCCAGAGGTCGTGCGCACCTTGGCGGAGCATCGGAGCGCACAGGCGGCAGCCCGGTGGAGTCTGCACCTCGCTGCTGCTCCTGCTCCGATAACGGCGGCTTTGGATAATAGTGTATATTTGAAATGTGACTGAAGAAAAAAAAACAAACGTGATCTCTGTTTAGGAGATTTAGCTTTAAATCGCCTTTCTCGTGTAAAGTTTAGTTGCCGCTGCGTGCGTCGTCCTCGCAGAGCCTTCGTTGTGTCTTATACCTAACGGGACAGTGGAGAATGAAAGTATTATTTCGCTCTTATGGAGCTTTAAACGTGCTCTCCGGTAGACAGAACGGCTGCTGTCAATATTTAACACTGATTTCTTCATTTGTTTGTTTTTTTAAGCAGCGCAAACACATGAATCATGTTTAACTTCCTCACTGATTTCTTCCATAATTTCAATTAGATTGCCACATCAGTTCTTATCAGTAAGTTTAAATATTCAAAATGTAGCATAATTAAAGAGCATCCTTCTCCACGCTGGAAAACACTGCAAAATCCTGTAACAGAATCCCAATAACTCACATTTTTTTTGTCCTTTTCCTTTTTTTTTCTGTTGTCTCATATAAACAGAATTTTCACCCATTAGAGGCTAAAACTGCACTGCTGTGCTGCTACACAGAGAAGCCTCAAGTTTAGGACTCAGTTATGGGCCTGCAACAGGGAGACAAAAGGAGCAGGGACCTACAATTATTTTATCTGGCCCTTCAAAATAATATTTCTTTGTTTTTTTGTCTTGATATTTTTTATTTGTGCCAGTTTTTAATTCCAAGCTTTCAGCCTCCTTTTACGGAGCTTCTAATGAAGAAATCAGTGGATTAACAATTGGAGACAAACTGTAAAACAGCCAATTATATGTGTAATGAAAACAGAAAAGCATGCTGATTTCCAGTGACGGAAACATAATAACAGTGAGGATTTTTTTTCCTAAGGCTCAGCGCCTGTCCCTGCAGCCTTGCTGTAATGGATGCTGACGGGGTTCATGGTAAACAAATCCCTTGTGTGTTTTAAATGCCCTGCATCCTCTCTGTCAGTGACACTCTTACCTTTGTGAAATATTATGTATATGATGCAAAAAAATTAAATAAATAAAAATAATACAATTCACAGCACTCTGGCTGATGAAACATTTCCACCTCAGCACCTCTCACTTTGAGACTTTGCATTCCTGCTTTTTTTAAAAAAAGAAAAAAAAGAAAAGTGGTCACAAGTGAAAACGCAGCATTGCTCGCTGTTAAAATTAATCTGTGATTGCTGAGTAATTTTACCCCAACTTCCTTCGTGCTGCACTTCACAGAGGGAAAAGAGCTGCAAAGTGACATTTTGAAAGATCAAGAAAGGAGCTATTATTGATATGTCAGTGAATGCTTTGATTCTTTAGAAGAAGAAAAATAAAAACCTCGCCGGTTATTTCCTCAGGTATTCTTATTTGGCTAATTAACACTGAACTGAATCACCGAGCACTTGTTTGCTCTGGCACAGGCCGCAAACTCTTTGCTTTTTGTTCACATCCTCTTTTTCTGCCATCTCCATAAAAAAGGAGGAGGAAGATTTAAGCAATATTTATTTTTATTTATTTATACGCATAACAGATGATAACACGACCGTTTGTGTTGTTTATGCTTGAAGACACTGACGTGCCACCCCATTGCATTGTGGAATATGGATGAACGCTCGGAGCGTGTTGACGTATCCGACTGCAATTGAATGCATAACGAGCTTTCATAAACACTTTGCACTTGTCATCAAACTACAAAACAGACAACTGCATCTCATTTCCATAACCTCTTGATTTTTAATAGCCCAAGTAATTGAGACAAGGGAGACAATACATAAAATATAGTGCTGAGGCAAATGTATTTACATAATGGAAAACGACAGAATTGGTTCCACAACATTAAGCATTGCATATGAGTATCACACAAGCGCGCGCGCACATTAGCTGACAGGCCCTCGCTGCGTGTATTTCCGAGCAGCTAATTTATCAGCTCTGCTGATTCATTCTGATAACACGGGACATTAGGGGCCAGTTCAGGGGCCGGCTGTAAATGAACTGTGGCTTCGGGACGCGCTGATGGCCGCTGACTCTTCTGCTCTCCCTGTCTTGACGCTTGTATTCACATTTAAACGTTTCATAAAACTGTCAAAATAAAAGCCCAGTTTCAGACTGAAGGGTTCCAGCTTCCATTTTTTTTTAACCGATCATCGTCATCTTTCATCTCAAATGCCAGCCGAGCATCATCTCGAGATTTCCACACAATTATGTGTATAGACTTTAAGGAAAATAAATAAATAAATAAATAAATCACTGAGGGATTATTTGGTGGCATTTGTGGCTTAATCCCTTGAAAAGGCTGCAGATTATTTGTAGATGGACTAAAACCTGCGTGTGTATTCAAAAGGTTCTAAGCAGATTCAGCAACTTCGATTAATTTCTTTTTCCACCAGACTCCTTTTTTTGTTTTTCTGTTTTGGGTGTGTTTGCTCATTTCTTTTGGATGGGCAGGATAAATAAGTACAGAGTGAAGATTACAGCCTGGGGATGTATTTGCTAACATCTTTTTAGCAGCCGGCCCTCACTGCTCCTGCTCAGATTTCCTAAAAATCACACACCTTACTGAATCCATCAGCTGCTTTTTCAGCTGCTGTTTGACAACCGCCGCCTCCTCAGACTGTTCTGGTTCCAGCACTCCTGTCAGCTCAGTGTTGTGCAGATGTACACCTCACTCGCTGTTTTTTTGTTTTTTTTTTCGCTGTTCTTTAAGCACAGTGTGAGCAGTTATCCCCCTCAGATGGACTCGTGGACACACAGAGGATCTGCCTCTTAATTAGTCACAGCCGTGAGATCTGTGTCCCTAAAGGGACGTCAGTTGCACAAATACAGTCGTGCACATCTGGGTGAATGATGCACTCCCCTGATTTTTGACAAATCTGCCTGTAGATTCCCGCCTGTCAGTCATCTGTACGATGTGACCTTGTTAAACCGCGGCATATGTGCAGCATATTCCTGCTCTTTTATCCACAGTGTGCCTTTCTTACAGACAAAAATAAGCACCGCCGAGATTTATTGGCCAACATTATTTTTTTTTACAGCCACACTTATCACCCTGCACTCTCAGTACAGTATGTCAGCGTATCATCAAGAGCGCCGAGGGGGGAAATGTGAAAAACACAGAGTGTAACATAATTTATATAGCAATTACTGCTTACGCTCTCCTTCCTGGTGAGCTGGCGACGGCGACAGACGGGTCGAGTGTGGGCTGCCGTGGCGGCGGTGAAAGTTGAGGTGGAGAGATGCGAGGGTTTACACACATTTGAACATCTCCGTTCTGGAGAGGCGCAAGTAAACATTAGCTCGGCGGCTGGGTCAATCAACATAAAACACCCTCTCCCCCCACTCTCCCACCCACCCAGTGATGCTCTGTGACTATCTGACATCTCGCCAAGCAGAGGGAGGGAAGAGTGAGTGGAATTCCTGGCTGTACCGTATCATCCCGCTTCCCTCTCAGCGCTAACGGTGGTGATAGAGGCGCCGCTGAGTTGAGGGGCAGAGGTCAAGAAGAGGGGGCACAGACTCAGAGCAGACTGTCCTTTACGATTTCACAAATTTGAAGAACTTTGCATCTGCACTGGTTTAATCAGCCAGGTATCTGTGCAGACCAGTAATATTACTGCCTGCTAGTGCTAGTCACTGATGCTACTGGAAGAAAACCAAACATTCTTGTATTGGAATGTATTTCGGAATGACCAAAATAGCTCTGAGATTAAAGAAGATGTGTTGCAGCCTGTCGGAGAGAACAAGCTGTGTTTTCACAGTTGTGATAGAAGCATTAGCAGTATTTGAAAATTCATAGACGGTATACAAAACGCACACAAAACAACCTTTGCTTTAATTGAATTACGTAACCACACTAGCCCACTGTCTGTCAGTGTTGTTTATCTTAGATATAGTACCTTTACCCGTTTTGCCTTTATTGCTTTGTAGGAAACACGATTCTTCGTAGCTGTTATTTGCTGCACTGTCCTTTAAGGTCTTTACTGCTTATGACTGATCACTTGGAGCTTTTTTGTTGACTTGTGTTCATGCTAAACCTCTTACACCTTGCAAATCTTCCAGATTTGGCTTTGAACTTCATATACTTTGGAGACTCTCTGCAACTCTTCTTTTTTTATGCGTTGTTTACATCTTGCCGCTAATTCCAGCTGCACGGACACGTGTTGAATGTCATGTCCATTTTTCTCCCGTCATTTCCTGTTTGCCTCCCTACCAACATCTGTCAAATAAGCCCCACCCCTTCCACCCCCACCCATAACAACACTGCAAGTTTTTTTCTTTTTTAAGCAGCATATAAATTATAGAAAAAGCAAGTATATATAAATTGAAGGTTCCTTTTAAATAGAATCCAGGATGCTCATGCTGTCTTTGAGAATAAAAAATAAAAAAGCTCAATGTGAGTAATAACAGAAGAAAAAGAAAAAACAGTCATAATGCTCAATAGTAAATCTGGCTAAAAAAATGATTACATTTAAGTTGGAATAGTGAAAGTGGTCCAAGCATGCCGAGTCTGCAGTGAAGTGTGAGAGACCTTTAAGGACGATGACAGTGTTTTATTCAGCATTCATTCAGATCATTGTTTAATGTTAGCGTAACTGTCCCCGTCATGCACACATGCATTGTAACAGTTGCAGTATGGTCTTTGCATTGGCCTACATTCACATGCAGAATCCACTGATAAATAAACTCACTCTGCAGTAACACAGAGAGGACCTGAGCGAATGCACACCTTGCACCAGTTTCCTGGTGTAGGGTCATTGTCATCAGGAGTGGGAAGGTTTCTGGTTGAGGAATGCAGTTATTGGTGCTTGGTTTCCATGTTGGGATAGCCCAATGTCACACAGTGTGTGTGTGTGCGTGTGTGTGTGCGTGTGTGTGAAAGAGAGAGAGGTTTGTTTCACAGATGAAAAGCACTAGTTTTATTCCTGAAACACTTCTGTCACATTTGTTTGTGTTTGTGCTGATAACCGCATTAAGAGCTGCAACAGAAACACCGCTGGCATTTATGAGGTTAATGAAGGTCAGTGCCGATGGAAGCGGCGCCGTGTTCCGCGGTGTGCGCACGCATGGCTCTGCGAATTTACAGGCACTTCCTGATTAAGGGTAGCGGCGGAGGAGTCTGCGGTTTAGGACACGGCGTCCTCTAGCTGACTGAGCGTTTAGCTGGTGGGCGGAGGAGGGGGCTGGGGAAAAAAAAGGTTATTACTACTCATTGTGGTCTCTTGAGGACAGCTGATAAAATGACCAAGGAATAGCACAACTTTAGCACATTAGCATAATTAGTAATTATCTGGTAATAGTCCCTCTTGGCTTTTTTGGAGCTCGGCAGTGAGAAATTGTACTTAAAGTTCAGGGCCAGAAAACAAATTTCATGGCGAAATGTCTCAATAACACGTGGAGTGCAAGAGCTGCCTCAGTCAGGCTGCGGAGAGAATGAATCAGAACAAGTATCAAAAGCACAGATGCAGATTTAAAAAATGCAGAAGGTGACACTTAAGTTAATTAGCCTGTTGTTTGATGACTCCCACAGCTGGAAAGATAAGGGTATTACTCATTGCAAATACCTTGTTGCACTTGTTGCTATGACAACAAAAACACAGTTTAATTGAGTTAGTCATGTGTTACGCTCCATCAGCCTGTCCACAAGAGCTTTCACAACAATGACTACTTTGGTGGAGACATTTGAGAGCTGGTTACACTGCATGCCACTAATGCGCGTGTGCCGCTCTGATGGAAATTGCGCTCCAGAGTGATGCCTGTGTGTGTGTTAATTTGTTTGCGTGCACGTGTGTGTGTGTTCTTGTCGCCTGTGTGCCCGGTACATGTCGCCGTTCGCGGGGAGCTGTCAGTCTTCATAAACACAGATGTGGCACGGCAAGTCGGCGGCATTATCGCTTCCCGTCAGTGTGTGTGCGTCTGCAGTCCACAAAACAACGCAACATGAGAGAGCCTGTTATGTAAAAGAGAGTTTGGATGTCTCGTAGCAACTGTCAAGCAAGTTTTTGTTGTTGTTGTTGCTGCTGCTGTTGGGGTGATGCCAGATGTGAGCAACAGCCGAGCAATAGTGGAACTATTGTGTATCTTTTGAGATGCACGTTAGATCGATGAGAGAGTTTTTAACAAGGGAACATGTGCGATGCTTTGGGAGCAACAAGCTGGTGATTTGTTTATCCAGTAAGAGTAGGGATTACAATTTAAAGGAACAATTCAGACATCTTTTTTTTTCACTGTGTGTGTGTATGTGTGCTTTGAATGTTTTTTTGTTTTTTTGTTGAGTCAATATTCATTTTGGCTGCAAACTAAAGACAAAACGCTGCCACGGTTTCCCAAGGCACAGCGCGATATCGTTAAGCATCTTGTTTTTCCTAACCAGAAATCCAAAAACCGAACGCATTTAGATCGTACAATAATGCAGAATGAAAAAAGGGTCACCGTTTTAAACATTTGATCATTTGTTTTCTGTCTCTCCTTTCAGGCAGTTTCCGTTTCTTTGCTGTTAACATGACGGCAGGTCTTATTTTTCTGTCTTCAGATGGACCTTGTAGAGTTTGCAGCTGAGAACAAGACAAAAAAAAAGAAAAATGAAAAAGGTGGAATTTTATTGACCTTCCTACCTTTGAAATCATCCTGATACCAGTTTCATTTATATCATGAACCAAAGCCACATATATATAAAAATATTTAATTTTCATCTTGTTTACATGGTAATAATTTGGTTTTTAAAAAATATTTAGCATTTTTGTTGCATTGATATTTAAGATAAAGAATACTATCTCATCTTTCCTACTTAAGGTTTTAGAGGAACAGTAACTAACATTAGCTTTTTCATCCAATACAATATGTAGATGAGGTGTATTCTTCATGCAGCTGGTATCTCTAACAACCTTCACAGTTATATGGAAAGCTGTTTTTATCACCTCCTCTCATCTTATCTGGATTGTGGCAGCTGGACTTTGTATAGAAGGGTTTTAGTGTGAAGACAGAGCTGTAAAATGCAAAGAAATTGCATTTCTAATAGCGAAATTACGCACTCGATTTACTCCAAATGTCAACCAAAATGCACTTTTCATGCTTGTTCTTACATTGTGACTGCCAAAGTCAAACAGAAACAGAGCTGAAGTGTTGTTACATTTCACTAAACCGAGTCTGGTAATTCTGAACTAGATTCGCTCACCTAAAAATTTCAAGTTTTTGATTCAAGGCAGTCGATTTTTTGTGTCTTATCATCGCTGTTATTATTATTTTATCATGCCATCAAGACTAGCTCTCACATCTAATGCGAAGTCCTGCCAATAGTGTGGAAGCACCCCACACATCATGGTGGCAAAACATTTCTCCAGTTTATGATCCTAATTAGCTCTAACTGTGCCATCATCCCTGAGTCATCATGCCTGGAGAGAGGCCAGATCATTTGACTGTCCACAGTTTCACGCTTTCTTCATCCCTCCTCTCCCTTTCTTCCTTTCTTTCATGTCTTCTCCTTTCAGTTTCTGTCTCCCTCTCTCTCTCCCTCTTCCCTGAAGCACACACACTGTTATTGTTGTCCTCCAGCTTCATGCTCGTATTCACAGCACGGTAGCTGCTGCTATGAAAAGGGAAATATTTCATAAGCAGAAAATAGCTGAAGAAGGTGCTAGGATATGGGCTCCAAAAAAAGCTTTGTGCTGTTTTACCAACTCGGTCCAAAATACAGCAAGTCAGCCTTGAAATGTGTTCGCTCGCCATTCGAGTGCATTTGGAAATTAAAACTCACAAACACGTGAATGGCCTTTGTCAGCATCTGATCAGCTGGCAAAGCGTGCGCTGCTGGCACCTCTTGCCTTATGTCATGCTTCAGCCACACAACAGCACAACTGCCTCGTGTGCTTTGCTGACATAGCAAAGTTAACACTGATACCCCACCTCATATGGAATAATGAAATTGGATGAAGCAGCTTAGCCGCTTGCCGTCCCTCCTCTAGCCATCAGACTCGGTGCCTATTTGAGATAACGTTAATGAAGGAGACTTTAGCCAAGAATAGACACGTCTTACTGCTGGAGTGGTGGGGGGGTGGGGGAAGAAGGGTGGGGCACTAACGGCATTTATTTCCATTAATAAGATGGAGCGTTTTACAAGAGAACCTCTCCTGAGGGCTCTCTCCGGAGGTCGGAGAGAAAGCTACACCTTTTAACAACCTCCAAAAGAGTTCTCAGTGTGCGGAGAGATGTTGTTGCACGGCCTGTTCTCTAAGAAACTTGTCCTAACCTTGCTTCACCAATTTGGGCTGAGGTGGTGACCACAGTCACTGCTTTTCATCATTTGTAGGTTTTTGTTGTGGGTGTTAGCAGCTTGGGAAGGCAAAGTCTGGATTTTCTTAGAGAGCTAGCATGAAATATTTTCCAGTTCTTCTGCTCTTGACCACTGTATGATTTACCACTTGAAATTGCTGATTTTAGATATCAATAAACAAAGCTAGCTTCTTGATTCTAGTTTTATTTATCAGTTTTGCTGTAGCTAGCTAAGCTAACTAGCATTAACTTCATGATGTGGCTGAAAAAACGTTACAGACTGTCAGGTTTTAATGTTAATGGGTGCAAAGAATGAAGGGCTGTAAGATTGATGTCAAAAACGCACTTGCTAACCTTGTACACAATGTTGTGCTAAAACACTGAATCTAAAGCTAATAGGTGGTCAGTAGTTGTAGCCATGCTAGCTGAAACAGTAGACTGTTGGAATTTATAGCTGTGTAGAAGCAAACTAGTTTACTGTAACACACGGTTAGGCTCGAGCTTTATTATTTATACACTGCAGAGTTTAAAGGTAGCTGACGCCATCTTAGATGATGAATGTGGCCGATAGCGCAGAACTGCAAACAGTATGTAATTCATTTAAAACTAGTCCAAGATGATAACTTAAGACAAAGTGCAGTTTTAGCCTGGACCTTGGATGTAGTAAGCTGCTAATCTGGATGAGCATTTTTAAACTTAAACAGTGTGATCCCTTTAATACGATCATGGTTGGTTTTTAAAGAAAGGAGAGGATTTTGCAAACAGTATCTTGTTCTTTTATCTTTTTTTGTAATAACCCGAGGATGATGCCATACATCCTTATTGGATTAGTGCATTATATGATAAGTGGTAAGCATTATGGGAAATGCTGTAGTAGCGAGGCCTGAATGATTAGCTCAGTCACTGTGCCTGTGTACAGAATATTTTCTACCACTGATATTTTTTACTTCTCTCTGCATGAGGGGTCAAGAGTGTTTTTACACTCCTTCCTCACTATGTAAATACATCTGATAGCAGTTGATTCATAGTAAATGATAAATACGCTCTTTTTGCAGCGAATATTAGATCCCTGTAGCTGATGGAATTGCTTAATGGCAGATTAGGAGCACTGATAATGATGAGCGCATATGCGAATATCCTCGCCGCTTCATTATTCTGCTCACACGCAAGCATTAAATAACATTTTTCCCCCTCTTTGCCCTACAGTAAATCCCTCTCCCATCCATCGATTCCAGGATCCTTTAGGGGCCCCTTCTAGGAGAGACCGACAGGCTTATCTTGCAAATCCTTTAAAAGGTATTTAGAAAAAAATCTTTCCCTGCATTAAGTGTGTCTGATGTTGCATCGCCGCAGGGTTGGCCGAGTTAGAGTTTTAGACCTGCAGGCTGATCGGTGCGATATGCAAAATGATGTTTTTTCCAAGTTTCCTAACAGTCACATGCTGTGTAGTTTATTTTTCCTTCTTGCTGCCCCGATTTTGATTTGTACAGCTTGAAGTGGTGGAGCGTAATAGATGTGTTTGCATTTGCCCGAAAAACTTAGAGTTCCAATCACTCATCCATTACCTTTGATAGCTCAGAGAGTATTTGGCTTTGCCCAGATAAGGCCTGAGTATACATCCAGTCAGATTCAGTTGAATTGTTTGTACACACACGGCGCTTTGGCATTGGTCTGCTTGGATGGGCTTTGGCGTGATGGAGAATTTCATCCCCACCCCCTCCGCTACCTCACTGACAGTGGCGCTTTGGGGCCGGAGCTGTTGGTGAAGGGTGTGTGGCACCTCAGGCTACAAATGTTGCCTTGCGTAAAGGACAAAAAGAGAGGATATCTGCGGGTTAAGAGTGCCTCAAATGCTGGCCCACATGGACCTACATACCCACCATTCTATATTTAGACATAATAGACATAAGGTATACTCTGTAAGTCACTGAAAGCAGCAGTAAAACCAGTAAAAACGCCTTTATTGTACAGCTGCTTTTCCTTTTTCTCGAATTAATGATGAAAAGAAACAGTTCATTTATTAAAAATCTTTTAGTCCTGTACTTATTTGTCTCTTTTTAAAACCATGGCATGTTCAAATAGTCGTGCATCAGCGGTCCCCAACCTTTTTTGGTTGGTTCGGTTTATGTCCAACAATATTTTCACGGACCGGCTTTTAAGGTGTCGTGGATAAATACAACAAAATAAAACCAGTACTGGTACCAAAAGAAAGAAAATGTATTCATAACACAGAGGAAAAGACCCAGGGAAGCCGAGATAGTGATAAAAATTATTTAAAAAAAAATAGCAATAAAAACCCTGAAAACCATAAATTTCATACCTGAGCCTCAACTCTCGCGGCCCGGTACCAAACGACAGCCCGGAGGCTGGAGACCGCTGATCTAGGTGAGGTAAAGTAATGAATTGCTTAATCCGTAATCATTTATGTAATATGATTAGAAATAAGATTTTTTAAAACTATACCAGAAAAAATATTTACTAAAGCTTTAAAATAACAGTAGTGGAAAAAAAACGCTGTCTTCCTTTTTAGACTCACTTATACAAGCTGCAGGTGTTACTGCTAGAAATAGACCCAGTGGCTGCTTTTAGCAAAGTTTACAAGAAAGGATCGAGCAGTTTATCTGCATACATACAGGAATGTAGCTTCTTCTCAGTGTGGTTGTGTTGTTTCTGTGCAGATTGCCCCATTTTAAAGTTAAAGGAATATAAAGTGAAACACTGTGATCTATCAAAAGGTACTGGTCAGGTCATGTAGGCTGGATCCCTCATCATCAAACCAGAAACACTTCACCAGCCAGTGTAAAACAACTAGAAAAGTGAGAAGCTTGATGTTGATGAACCTGCCATATGCTGGATTGTATGCCATCCATGCTTTGTTCCACCTAGTCTCATACCTTCTATTGAACTGTGACACACTGGAGCTAGGATAAACTGTGATAACACCTACCTGACCCTCTCCTCTTCTTCATCTCGCCAGTTGCTTGTTTGGTGTCTCATGTGTGTGTGTCGCACTCCTCGTGTTCTCTCCATTCTCTCATTCGCCTGAGCCCCATGCCTGCTGTTCATAGTGCTGTTTATTGATTTATTCTCAGAACACGATCAAGAGACATAGATTAGGTAAAAGTTAAATATGAATGCTTTATTAAAAGGCTAAATAGTCATCATCATTATTCCATATAGGCTAAACAGTCACACAACACAGTCAGCAACTCTATCGGATGCTTGCTGGGCAAATATTCAGTGCAACAACAGATGTACATCAATCAGGATGCGATCGCTGTTTATTATTTACTGCAGTGTAATCAGTGGATTCTATGATATCTCCGTTGGATAGCATCTATCTTTACACTCTCATCCCTTCCTCTGTTGCTCTTGTTTCTCTTTCAGGTTTTCTTTTCCTCTCGCTCTCTCTGTCTGTCTCTGTGGAATACATGTTTGATTCGCCAAATCCGTTGCAGAGATGCTTCAGGGGAAAACAGATTAGACCGATGGGGCTGAAGCCCATTTTAGGAGAGCAAAAAATTCTGATCTATCTATCTGCTGATGTTCTTTATTCATCTTTTTCCATCCATGTTTTTGACGTCTTATCCAAGCAGGGTTGCGGTGGGGCCAGAATCAAACCCAACTGACGTCATGCGAGAGGCGAGGTAGACCCTAAACAGCTCCCTCCCACTCCATTACAGATCTAACACCAAGATTCAGACACCCTTTAATACCCGCATCCACAGCTGAAAATGAAGAATCGTATTTAATTGTCTTATTGGTGCATGTTTGGAGCTGCTCTGCTGTATGGAGCCACTGTGCTCAAAAGACTGTGGCGATTACACCATTTCTAAATCACTTGACGCATCATTTTTCAGATATGATCAATAAAACAGTTTATTTTATCAGTGTGTAACAATGAGCATATAGTATAGTTGTCATTGGCCAATATATAATTAGATATTTGTAAATGTACTTTAGTTAAGGCCTAATTACCAAAGACAAATATGGAACCACTTAAAATCTATTACTCGCTGGTATCTCAAGGAGTGAGATAATCAATTGATTTGCTGCCATCAGAAAAGGCTATTAGTTTCCAAGCATTAAAGTCATTTGAGACAACGTTATAAATTCTGAGTATTTCTTTTTTTTTTTTTTTCTAAATACGCCACTCAAAAGAATTTCCAGTAAATGAAAGGAAAAATGAATATACATTTGAAGATGTCAGCAGCATCATTACTGTGTGTGTGTATATATATACAGGGTGGGCCATTTCTATGGATACACCGTAATAACATGGGAATGGTTGGTGATATTAAAGTCCTGTTTGTGGCACATTAGTATATGTGAGGGGGCAAACTCCTCAAGATGGGTGGTGACCATGGTGGCCATTTAGAAGTCGGCCATCTTGGATACAGCTTTTGTTTTTTCAATAGGAAGAGGGCCATGTGACACATCAAACTTATTGGTAATGTCACAAGAAAAACAATGGTGTGCTTGGTTTCAACGTAACTTTATTCTTTCATGAGTTATTTACAAGTTTCTCTGTGTTCACAGCCATTGACATGTCGAAGAGGTTAACACGTGAGGAGTGGATCGAAATCCTGTTGATATCTGGTGAACGCAGTAACCGGGTCATTGCAGCAGATTTCAATGCAAGACACCCTACGAGACCACCCATCTCCCATGCTACAGTTAGCAAACTGCTTGCTAAGTTTCGTGAAACTGGTTCAGTGTTGGATTTGCCAAAATGTGGATGCAAGAAAACTGTCACTAATGAAGAAACATCAGTGGCTGTCCTAGCTTCATTCAGCAAGAGCCCACAGCGTAGCACTCGCCGCATGTCACTGGAGAGTGGCATTAGTCGAACATCCCTTCGGCGGATATTAGCTACTCACAAATGGCTCCCTTACAAACTCCAGCTACTGCAGCATCTCAACGAGGATGACCCAGATCGGCGCACAGAATTTGCAGAATGGGTCTGACACTAACCCACATTGGATGGATCCCTCCAAGACTGTTGGAACAACAAAAGTGATGGTTTGGTGTGGTATATGGGGTACAACGATAGTGGGTCCATTCTTCATCAATGGAAACCTCAAGGCCACCGGATATTTGAAATTGCTACATAATGACGTGTTTCCCTCTTTATGCACTGAAGCTGGCACGTTCCCTGAGTTTTTCCAGCAAGATGGTGCACCACCACATTATGGGTGCCAGGTCCGAGCATTCCTAGATGAACAGTTTCCTGGAAAGTGGATTGGTCGTCGTGGGCCAGTTGAATGGCCCCCAAGGTCTCCCGATCTGACCCCCTTAGACTTTTATCTTTGGGGTCATCTGAAGGCAATTGTCTATGGTGTGAAGATACGAGATGTGCAGCACCTGAAACTACGGATACTGGGTGCCTGTGCTGGCATTTCTCCTGCGGTGTTGCTATCAGTGTGTGAAGAGTGGGAGAAGAGGGTTGCATTGACAATCCAACACAATGGGCAGCACATTGAACACATTTTATAAGTGGTCAGAAACTTGTAAATAACTCATGAAAGAATAAAGTTACGCTGAAACCAAGCACACCATTGTTTTTCTTGTGACATTACCATTAAGTTTGATGTGTCACATGGCCCTCTTCCTATTGAAAAAACAAAAGTTGTATCCAAGATGGCCGATTTCTAAATGGCCACCATGGTCACCACCCATCTTGAGGAGTTTGCCCCCTCACATATACTAATGTGCCACAAACAGGACTTTAATATCACCAACCATTCCCATTTTATTCCCATTCTATATAAATGGCCCACCCTGTATATATATATATATATATATATATATATATATATATATATATATATATATATATATATATATACATATATATATATACATATATATATATATATATATATATATATATGTATATTTGTATGTATATATCATATGTGATTATAACTGGCTAACGGTTGACTTCTACTTCAATTGAAAATAATCTGTAATGTCTGTGTATGATTCTTTTTCATAAATAGCATACCTCGTGACAAAAATGTTTGAGAACTCCTAAGCTAAGAGAGCTAAGATAGCTAAGGTAGCTAGGTATCTAGCGATAGAAGCCTCTTCTTTACTTTGAGTTTGTAGATGAGGTAATGGCTTTGTCAGTGCTTGACTCATCAGCTGCTGTAACTATAAAGAATACCTCTTTCCTTCATATCTTCACCTTGCCTGTTAAAGCTTCTTCCACAGCCAGAAATTTTATCTTTGGTAATTAGCCTAGCTACCACCAGATGCTAACAATCCTTGCAAACAGTTTCTTTTGTGATGAACACTCCAAAGGGGAACAAACTAACCTACATTTCTTACAATGGCACCGTTAGGCTAATGAGTCGGGTTTCAATATACGTTTACTTCAAATGCACCGTGGTATTGAAGTTGGGTATGCTCCCTATTAATACCTGCGGATACAGATGATGACAGGGTTGAAAATAATTTGCAGCACGAAGCAGATCAGATGATGAGTCAACAGAGGCACTGGAACTGCAGCATTGCTTTTGAACAGCACATACCGCATGCCTCCAACAGTGAGTTAAACGTATCATTAAGTTCAAATTAGGCCCTGTGCTTTCAGGAATACACATAATTGCCTTAATGTCCAGATATAATTCTTGAAATCAGACTCGTCATCTGTTGTGCTTTCACATCACAATCATGTCCTTGTCACTAAAGCGACAGGCTCTGCACCGATTCAAACTGGTGCTGCAGTAAAATCACGCGGCCTGTTGGTTTGCAGCGGAAAGGGAGAGTGGCAACTTGGTTTAATGATAATAGCTCTGACGATAGCGGTGATAATCCTCCTGCTATTCTTGCTGACTGCAGAGAGCCCGCGCTTTGTTCTCCGCTCCCCCTATTAGCGTGATGGAGGTTCATTTTAATTTGAATGGACCATCAGTTGGATAACGGTAGAATCGCTCGCCCGTGTGTGAGTGCAGACTTGTGTGTAAGAGAAATCGAGCATGGAGAGAAATATGTGCACACGATAGAATGCAGGCACATGCATGTATGTACACACAGTGTGCGCTGTCAAACAAAGACGCAATAATAGAGAAGGACCCGCGGGTCAGTGTGGCGACCTTGCTGGGCTGCAGGTGCTATTATCTTCCTGGCACCTGTTCCGGGAGAGTTCTTCCTCACTGTCTGCCACAGCTGAGGCTTGAAACACTAAGATGGCAGACAAAGGCTGCAGTGAGCAGAAACATTACATTTCTTATGCTGCTTTTGATAGATGCTGAAAGGAAACTGTACATGTTGGACACATTTTAGCACAGTTCTTTAAAGAATTTAGTGAGAGATTTCAAGGGGAACTATTTTACATGTATAAGCATACATATATTTATTGGTTTTCTGTGTTTAAAGCAGGATTTCTCAATATTTTAGATGTAAAAAAAAAACCCAGCAGAGCTAAAAAAAAAAAAGTGCATTAAATAATCAGCTAAAGACTAATCAGCTGTTTTTCGCATTTTATTATATATAGGAGAACTGATGTGTGATTCTAGGTTTGTTGTCATGTACACCAGCGGTCCCCAACCCCCAGGCCACGGACCGGTACCAGTCCGTGAGTCGTTTGGTAGCGGGCCGCAAGAGTTGAGGCTCGGGTGTGAAATTTATGGTTTTCAGGGTTTTTATCGTTAACTCGATTTCCCTGGGTCTTTTCCCGTGTAGTTGTTTCTTATTTTGAAAGTAATATTCATGCATTACCATAACGACCAGAGAGCATTAAGGGGCAGAGAGGAGGATGTTACTCTCAATGTTGTTGGCGCATTTCAGGAGGACGCTGCTAATAAAGTTACACAATTACACAGTGAATTGCGGTTTGTTTTTTGTTTTTTTGTTATATTTACAAAACACCACAGTTTCTGTCTTGGTCCTATCATTTTATTTTGTTGTATTTATCCATGACACCTTAAAGGCCGGTCCGTGAAAATATTGTCTGACATTGAACCGGTCCGTGGCGCAAAAAAGGTTGGGGACCGCTGATGCACATTACAGAAGAACCCAGAGAACTTCTATTAGAATGTTCTAGACTCCTGAGAATTCTGAAAGAAAGGCAAAATCTGATTAACATATAGCTTAAGGGTCAATTAAAAGCTAAAGCTATGGCAATTAATGTTAGTCTTTAGCGTCCTAAAAATCACATTCATCCCCACATTACATTCCCACATCATATGAGAGTGTCTGAGCTCAAAAGCGTTAGACCCACTGTGAAGACATGTTTAGAAACACTGACTAACAGCAGCTAACACCACCAAACACATCAGCGCTTACTGACGGAATCGCCACAGTGTCGTTGTCATCAGACAGCAGTGAGCTTCACTGAATCATCTATTTGTATTACAGCTCGTAGGACTCCCTGATGACTAAAGGATTATCTGCTGGAGGCAATCTGGACACAGTTCATAATTTTAGTCAACACTGTGAAGTGTGACCTCACTTTGTAGGCATGTGACTTAAAAAGAAGAGAGCAGCTTGTGAGCACAGGGTCAACCAAGAGGAGAGGAGCGGGCGCGCTGGAGGCCTGGACTCGCTACTGTAGTCTGATCACTTTACTTCAGTCGGATGCTAATAAGACTTTGCTGGATTTTTGGGTTGATCGTAGCTTTATTCTACATTAATGCTCTCAGCTGCTGTATTGGAGATGCACGCACTGTATGTGCTGTATGCACGAGTGTGAGCAGTAAAACTGTAAGCCGGCAGAATCACTGAGACAGATTGCTCTTCTTATTTGACCCTGAGTTTGTACAAGTTCCCTGTGGCACTGTTAGAGTTTGTACAGTCGTAGCCTGGTGGTGAATGGGCAGACAGTATAAACAAGGCTCAGCCCTGGCTCTCTGTGTGGGTAGTTTGTCATAGCTGTGACTTCAGGGCTATCTAAATAGCAGCAAGCGGGCGCGTTCATCATCACATTCATCCTTAGCAGGGTGAGAGATGGATGCCCTACCTGTCCACCAGGTCATGAGTTATCACTCACCAGGGGCTGCCGGTTCATACAAAGGTCAAAGGACCATTTGTCTTCAGGCAAGTATGCCTTTCTGGTGCATGCAGACACACACACACACACATATGCTTCTATTCACAGCTACAATCACTTACCTGGGAATTTATTTATTTATTTTTTAAATGATATTTTTTATTTTGCTCACTACTTTATGATTACTTACTAATGAATAATCTGGGGATTTGCATTTAAAGAAAAATTCTGTGTTGCAATATGTATACTCATTTGTTTATATATTTTGCTGGGAACAAGCTAAATATGAAAGTGCAACTGCAGATGCACACCATTGTAGTAAAAACGTACTAAAATTAGTAAAATCTGGCAAATTTCATGACTGCATTTAGATTTATATTATCATTGTTCATGAGAAATACTCAGGCCCATCCATCCATATTCCAAGCTGTGAAAGGTTTGAGGCAGGTGCACCCGAACAGGTCACCATGTCACCTGAATTTTGAAACATATTTTGAGGAATTTAGTTATTAGTTGACGTGGTTCCCCGCTTTCAGGGACCTATGTGAGAAAATTGATAGGACTCACTTATTCAGTAAATGTATTGTTACTGAATATATTGTTGCCAGCTCCCAGCTGGTAGCTTAGTGAGTAATTGAAACAGAGAAATTAAAAACAGAATTAGATGCCCTAAACTTCACTTTGATATTTAAAACCCTGTTATATACAAATTGAATGAATAAAATGTGATAAGCTTGAGAAGAGCTGGCTGACAGATTTAGCAAAGTTAGCATACCCAGTTTGCAGTCTCCCAGTTCTATATATTATTGGCAATTTGAAAAGTTTTCCTGAGTGTAATTTGCGCTGAATATGACATGAGTTAGAGCTCCAGTACACACTAGGCTAATGAGCTGCTGGCTGTAGCTTTATATTTATCAGTATTTGAGTAACTCACAGCAACGAAAGCAAAGCAATCCACCAGTATCTACAAATACTAGCAACTTAACTGTATGAGATAATTATATAATTGGAAAGTTCAGACAAAATCAGCTTGCCTGGATCTAAAACACAGTCTAGTAATCTCCACCTCTCTGAGTCAGTTTGTAAGGTATGTAGGTAAGCTATGCAGCCACACTGGAGTGTTTTTGTCGTTGTTATTTCACATATTTTGTGCTAATTGAAAACTCATTCACTGCTCATTCACAGAGAGCCTCAAATTAAACCACCACTTTTTAAAATGACCGTTAGAGTGCAGTCCTTTTAAATGTGTAATAACAACAGCACCGACACTGTGGTATATTCCACTGTAGTAAATGAAAATGTGCTCCAGCAGAAATTTCCAAAACATAATCACGCAAAACAGATTAGCTTTCTCCGTCACCCTCAGACCTTGTGGCTGTGGTTGGAGTGGTGTTATGTAATGAGTCAGAGGGCATATGGATTGGATCTCTGTTAAAACTAGAGAATGCATTATCATTAGTGTGTCTACAGTAAAGAACCAGCCAACCCTGAATAGATCCATTGTCTTTCATTTCCACTCATTAGTCTCCTGTAATAAAGACTGGTTTGCTGCTAGCAAGAATTTACCTTTTTAACAGGAGACTCTTTTCTCAGCCACTGACATCACCTGTTTAGATAAGACGGAATAACATGAAACTTTAATGATCCCTGTGGGGAAATGGGAGTGTTACAGCTGCAGCTGGTAATAATGGAGACACTGAAGGAAAATAGAATTATCATGCGAATACAGCAGAGTGGGGAAAATTAAATGAGCCCAGACCAGCAATCTCAATATTAAACATGTTCAATTGGCACATATTACAACAACAAGAGCACACTTTTAATTATTGCATTATAATGGGGAGAAAAAAACAACAACCGCTCGCTGAATCACACCAAAAAGAAAGCGTTGCATGGTAGAGGATATTTAGCAAAGATCGTAAAAAAAAAGTTACTGTTTACATAGCAAACATCTGCATGAATGGTAAACAGGTTTATTTTAAGAAATGCATTTCGCTGACCAGCATTTATTATCGAGAGGTGTTTCTAATTCTCAGATCTAAAACTTTATCAATATATTAACATGACATATGAAACGTTGTATCATTTAGCTTGAGAACGTGTACAGCAGGTTTATAATAATGTACTCTGTACTCCGGTTTTTGGATTCTATAGAAAGAGAATTATAATCCTGAGATATTTATTGATAAAAGGTTCTAATATCTCTGTGTGGCTACATTTTAATGTAATTATTATCCTTAAAAGTATGCACAAACACACAAAAAAGTGGCACTTATTGTTATCACTTGGCTATAGGTCATGTATTTGGCTGTAATAATGCGAGCTCCTCCTCAAACAGCTCCGGCTGAGGCCTGAAGTCCTCCACACACCTGCTCGTCGCTGACCCACTCTCCTGCCAGCCCTGTAATCCGATCCTTGTTGGCTGTGCTCTTGGCCAAACTGCAGCGCTACCCATTATCTTGCACTAAGCAGGTGCTGAGACGCATCGCTCCTTGATCACAATGTAGATCTGCGCAGAGCGCACGTGGAGTAATCCATTTTTCAATTTGGTCTCCTGCCTGGGATGAATTAACAGATGTCGATTGATTTTCCTTCCCGTGTAACTGTGAGCGTTGTTTACGCCCGGCAGCCAGGGCGTTATATCTGAGAGCCTGGGCGGAGCACACGTTATAATTAGTGCTCTTTATATCCCAGCGGCATCTGGCTGTTACTTTGACGTGTTTACTTTTCTACCCTCTCTGTTAAAATGAATTAAGCTCTCCTCTATAAATGATGGTTTTATCTATATTGTGTCAGGTGTATAACATGTGAAGGAACAGCATCACTCCTCATTTGCTCTTCTTTTACTGAAAGGCCTAATCACTCTAACAAAGACTACACGTCACTCCTCGTACCCTGGAGACTCAGTCTCGACTTGACGCGCCCCCTAGCGTTTTCACAGCCGTCGTTGTTCACCAGCTGGTTATTATTACTAAAAATACGCTTATAAAACTGGTGTAGCCTGGCACCATCACCCACTAATGACGGGAGTCAAGTGGCGCGCGGCAGATATGCCCTCACATGCGCGCTGTCACAAGCCATTTAATTGAAGTTGAGGAAATGGGAGCCGGCGTTGTTTTGCTCCAAGCCCACCCTCTACCCCCTCAACCCCACCTCACAGTCCCCCCCTCCCTCCCCCCAAGTCGTTATGCTGTCTTTATTGCCATCATCTCAGTGATCATGATAGCGATGATCCGATATTATCTTCACTAAGGTCGCTGTTCAGGGTTGTTTATTCTCTCTTCAGTCTTAGGTAGGAAAAGAAAAAACCATATAGCGTTCACATGAGGTGAACAAGGAATGCTGCATTGATTTTTACAAGTGTCAAATAAACTGTAAAGCCTTGGCTGTGAATATCAGGTGACTTTAAATATTTATGACTAAATGAGGATCAACTTGTTTTTGAAACTTTTTAACACTCTCCCTTACAGCGTGTGGGTGCAGTTTGATTTGATTGACAATAAACACCACGAGCAAAACAACAAAAACAACAAAACAGCATATTTCAACACATTTAGATCCAAAGATTGTTCAACTCTGACTGGCGCTGGGAAGCATCCCCACTGAGCACTTCCCACGTCAGGCTAGTCAGAAAAAAAACAATTTAATAAAAGTCTGTTTTTTGAAATAACCGATCGTTTTTTGGAGAAAATAAAAGTGAGGAACCTTTGTCATTGTCAAGGGGTAAGGCTAAATCACTGCACAGCTAATTTGCATAATTAGTTCTTAACAGCTTTTGATGTTTTTCCTTCCTTCTTCTTTCACCTGTTGCACACTTCAGCTTCTCTTGACTAGTGTTGTGCTACTTGGGAAAAGTAGTTAGTTACTTATTAGTGATTACTCATTTTCAATAGTAATCCCGTTACATTACTCATTACTTATTTTCAAAAGTAATTAGTTACTTATTACTTAGTTACTTTTTAAAAACATGATGCACAACCTGAATAGGTAATAAAGCAATACACCTTTCAGCCCAATTCTATTTTTCATGCACAATCCAAACTGAATCAAATGGAAAGCCTCTTTTTAAAAATTGTTTTAATTTTATGCACATTGCATTAAACAAAAATTACATTATATGCAACAGTCTTTGACTTGAAGAAATTCTTTAACATTTAAACCTATTTTCTGCAGATTCCAGCATATAAAATTAAAGTTTTTGTGTTTACACTCACTCTTTCAAATAGATGCAAGTAAAACATAGCAGAAAATAAATAAAATTAAAGATTCAGCAACACTAAGTCAGTTGTAACCGTGCTATTTCCGAATGATTTTCTTCTCATTAACTTAACAGGCATTTAATTATGCATTATGTATATATTATGTATATATAATATATGTACATAAATGTAATTTTCTTTTCATTTCTCTGAGAGAACAACACCAGCGAGGATTGACTGATGGGCAGTCCACTTGCTCTTATTTTGACAGTTTAGTCACAGCTAACTAGCTAGCCCCAGCTGTTTCCTTCTTGTGTTTCCCCATTCGCTGCCTTGCTGGACAGGTTGTTATTCTGGCAGTCCTCAATATCAATTGCTGCTTCTCCCAGAAAAACATCTTGTCATCTCAGGCATTCTCTAACTCTACCATCTTAGTCTGCAGCTGGCTGCTGTAATCTTTATTCTAATGTGGAGAACTGCTTCAAGCTCTAACCAGAGCCTGCAGCTGGTGGAGAAATGGTTAGTGTGTGGCGCTGCCGACCTCACCAAAGCCGCAGAGCAGGAGTTTATCAGCAGGATGGGACTCACTCGAGAGGCCGCTGATTATATTACTCAGCTATTTATTCATCTCAGTGTACATAACTTGTAAACCCCAAATGCTCCTTTCACGGTGCTCGCTGTGGTTACAGCCATCCTGCCCAGCCCTGCCCCAGCCTGTCCCTGCCCCTCGCTGCTGCAACAAATATAATTTAAATCTATGGGAAACACTGATTGAGGTTTAAGTCCTTTCCAAAGCAGCACACTGCATGCTTCTTTCAGTTACAATCAGACCGCAATCTTACAAGAAAACGTTCCTTTCACCACCACCGGTGGGAGGTCAGAGGTCGCTATCAGCTAAAGAACTACAGCTCCAGACTTGCCACTGATAGAATGTTTTGTTCAAGGGCGCGTGCCAGCATGGCTGTTGGAGCTTGGATCTCACTACTTTCCACCACAGCAGCCAGAAAGCGCACAAATGTCCCATAAAGCAAAGCCATTGTCCTGAGAATCCCACCTGCCTTTCAAGTGCTTAGCCATCCATGTCTGTGAGCATGTATCCCACTCCAGCACTGGGTACCTGGGTGTGCTACCTCCATGTCGAAGTATACTGCAAAGAAAAAAAAGACAGAGTCCAGAGAGGGTCTACCGGGAGGCAGGAGGAAAGTGGAGCAGAGCTGGGTCACACATGGAGATGGCGAAAGGGGGAGCTGAGACCAGATGATAGATTGGAAAATGAGGGTGATTCCCAGAGAAATGTGTGTGTTTCCGTTCATGTGTGGGAAATAACAGGCGGGAGTAAATGAAATGAGCACGTGGACGTTTTATGTGTCTATGATGAGGCAGGACAGCTGCCAGGGCTGGTGTCCCCAACTTGGAGGTCAGCAGCAGGTGTCACACCTGAACAACCAGAGGGTAAATGCTGAAGTAGCAGGTGTGAGGGAAAGACGGTGAAAGGCGGGCGAGGATGGATGATTGAGCTGAGGGAGAGTAGAGGGGTTAAGCACCAGGGTGACGAGCTCTCCCAGTTTACAGAGTGACAATTTGATGGATGAATGAGGGGGCCGGAGGAGAGGAACTGAAGCTAAGGAAATAGTCAAGTTGTGTAGCACTGATTGTTTGGATGGGCAGGTGACTGTGTTTTCTTCTTAACTCAGTTAAGATATCGTTTGGTTTTGACACGTTTGACACCTACTCTGGATCCATGAAGACGGCAGTCATGAGAGGAAGAACGGCAGGATCACGTGTGCTTCTCGAGGTCCATGGAGTGCAGTTACACAGAATAATAAAGACAGCATGGGTGCGAGCTGACTGTGCTAAACACTGCCCCTTTACCGACACGAGGAGGTGGAGTGGCTGAGCCGGATCGAGATGAGAAGCCTCGGCCGGCTTCTTTGTTCTTCCCTGTCGTCTCTCTCATATGAGTCGATGCTGTGGCCAGAAACCAGAAGGGGACGGCGAGATTATGTTTGGCTGATTTGAGGCCAATTGCTGGTTTCGCCTAAGCATTAGATGAGCAAGGAGGAGTTGATGTCAAAGAGATGCGAGCATCAGTGATTATTAGAGGGTTGGGAGGGCAATAGAGGGAGAAGACTAAAGTGCCTCCTTGCTGCGTCTCAGCTTGAATGTGACAGACACAATCTCTCCCACACGTGCTCGGCCTGGCGGCTGGGCTGGGTGTTATGGGTCTTTGGCAATGCCTGTGGTCCCCCTCTGAAAGTCTGCTGTGGCTGCTGTTGTTGTGACAGCGTGTCAAAATTAACACTCACAGCCACAGCTGTAACTGCTGAACATGTTGAAAGCACAAAGCATTGAACTCACTGCTATTTATTGCTCTCTGGCCTACTGTCAGCTCTGGTAATTTTTTGTTATAGAGTATAGCTCAGAAATCTGCAGTGTGCTGTGTGTGTTGGCAAGTCTCTGTTTCAGCAGAATAGGGCTTTGAAGACTCATTAGATGTGGCTAATCTGAATAACTTGTAAGCTGTTCTAATAGACATTTTAGTTTTGGGTTTGAGAAAATCAAACTAACCTTGTTTTTTTATTTTATTTAATATAGAAAAACAATATTGTACTTATATACTGATTAGTATGCAATTATCTTGCAACAAAGTAAAATATTCTCAGAATTAATCTTTCAAAAATAAAGAAAAGCGGGTGCCAGTTTGTGGAAGCTGGCATGTTGCCTGCCATCTTGAAGTCAAGTTAAGATGGACATCAGCATTTTATGGATATGACTAGAGACCGGCCGTATATGTAGTACTTAGAAGAGGAGCTGTAGGCGTTAATGCGCAGTGGAGGCAAATTTTAATTTGTATTTGTACCTATCCTCTCAGAATGGGTCCGCTTCACCAAAGAAACGAGAACAGGAAGGAAATAAAACACGACCCCTTTCCTCCTCACCTCAAACTTCATCTGGTAATAAGCTAATTATACCAGCTAATGCTAGGCTTGAGTGTCCTAAAAGTCACACTTTTCCTCTGATAAACATTGTGAAGTTTCACTAATGCGGGCTAGCAGCAGCTTAAAGCAGCTAACAGCCTTTCTGTCGATAAGCAGCACTTATCGACAGAAAGGTTCAAGATATGCTCAAGAATTCACCTCAGTATTGCTGTTATCTGTCAGAAGTTAGCTTCTCTGACTCAGCGACCCATATTGAAGTCCATTCACTACGTTTTCCGGCTTCCTCCGCACATAGGCGTGTCTTTTCAGGTAAGAGGTAAACAGTCGACTCACAGCCTACCCAGTTAGCAAGAAAGGTCTGGGGCTGATCTGATTGGTGTCTGGGTAGACTCACTACAGACAAACAGCGGGCCAGAGTGTCGGGGTAAAAACGTAAAATGCTGCAAAATTTTCATTTGAACCATATCTATCTTTTATTTCTATTATCAACACTTAATTCTAAGGGTTTCTATAATTCAAATATGTTAAAAAAAAAAAAAATGTGTACAAAACGTTTTTTTAATATAACCAGTAGTAGAAACACACCAGCTAGCGATGACCATTATGGGGTATATTTTAAATGTCATTTTTTTTTATCTTTCTTGGCTAAAACTCTTTTGTCTTACAGCATCAGTAGCTGTGATTATGCACTTGAATTTAGAGGAGTAAGACAACAGAATCCAACTGACCCCTAATCTGCAATCTACTGACATCTAGTGGTGAGATTTTACACACTGTAGCTTTAATCCTCTGCTTAGTTCAACTCGAAGCACAAAAAAGAAAAGATCCAGGTTCATGTTCACGCTCACAAATTATTACAGTTGAAGCAAGAGCAGTAAGCATTATGACAGACTGACAGATAACTGAGTGACTCATCGTGGATCATCCGCGCTACATGCAGAAACTCATATTATAGTGACTGACAGGGAGTCGAACTAGCTTCCTGAACATTATCCAGTGTTTCCCCACAGATATGAATTCTATTTGTGGCACGAGTGAGGAGTCTGCATATGCAGGTGTTTTTATGAGAGAATTATTAAATAATATCAAATAAATGTAATATCTTATGCTTCTGTGCAAATATGAGTTGGCCCGCTTTGTAACAAAAAAAAAAGAATAGAGGAATAAACAGTGTCTTCTCCTGTATCTTCTAATTTGGTGGTCGAATTCCAAGTCTAGCATCTTGGTGTGCAGTTAGTGAAGGTATGCCTCGTTCTGCTCTGCAGCTACAGGATTTAAAAGTCAGCTGAAGGATATCAAGAAGTGAAGTAATGGTGCTGTGAGAGAAACACTGGGCGAAAACTGAACTGAACAGAACAAGAGCACATGGATTATCCACTTGTAAATGTTTTTTTTCAAACAATTAAAAAATACTTTACTTGTTACTGAAAATACTTGGTAGCTATTATTACTATAAAACTATTGTTTTATGCTTGGGCAGCCAACCCAGTTAGTGTCTACAGTTTGAGTGGGAAACAATCATAGACTTCTTAAATCTTCTAAAGTGTGACATGAATAAATAAATGATTTCACAATTGATACTCAAGACACGGACACGTGCGCAGACACATCCACATCAATCTGGAAATAAACAGAAAACTATAAAAACACCAACACACTTTGTGAAACAGGATCGTATCCAGGGCATGATGAGGAAGACCAAAGTTGGCCACGCCTTCAAAAGATCAATGCATTAAGCGTTGATCACTAATAGACCGAAAGTCTGAGGTATTTCTCTTACTCCACACCTGATAAAGGAGATGAACCACCGTGTGTATGCTGCCATTTAAGAAAAAGGGGAATAAGGACATTATTCTTTTTGCTTGACGTATTAAGCTGATATTGCTAAGACCTGTAATAAGAAACTTTGTATTAACTCTGACATGAATGCAAACTACAAGAATCCTCGTGAGTAGCCCCATAATTTTGGGTCATAGTGTCTGGTAGCTAACCAAGACCCCAGCCAGTCCACAGCAGTTTCACTGACAGCTTTCGGACTAGCCTAGATTTGCAGTTACCTTATACCTAACCAAACGGGTCTTTACATTGACTTTACACTATGGCTTTGTCTTTTCACATGGCTACTATATCAGACAGTTCATTACATTAGTGATTAAAGTTTGTGACTTTTTACCATGGCAAGGCAGAGGGAGTCAGAGTTGGGCTCACTGTTTAACACAGTGCTCTTCCCCTCATTCTAAAAGATCTAAACGTTGGATTGGCTCATTATTGGACTGATATTTTGTCATGTGACTGTTGCATCATTAAACACTTCTCCGAGGATGCTGTTCTGCGGTTGATGCCAACCTCTAACCTCCCTGCTGAAGCTTCCCCTTCAGGCATCAAGAACGAATCCCTGCCATCTTTTATTTTCAAGCAGAATGCAGTCATGGCCCCCCCATGT
The DNA here is from genome assembly GCF_051167445.1 of Perissodus microlepis. NCBI lineage: Eukaryota > Metazoa > Chordata > Actinopteri > Cichliformes > Cichlidae > Perissodus > Perissodus microlepis. The sequence continues at coordinate 7,424,608 of NC_140469.1, forward strand.
AGAGCCGTAGCACTGCTCTGCCCTTCCTCTGCTATCTAAGTAAGCTGTTATATCAGTAAACACCGTGCTGTTCATGTCAGGTGTGTGCTCCACTTCCTAAAGAGAGGGTATGTCTCCTCTTTGTAACATAACAAAGTGCTGTCTGCTGCATATGCTGTATTTTTAATTCAACAAGGGCGTTTTGGAAGCCTTGTAGCATGTCACACACTAGCAGCTCGCAGTGGCGTTCCCCTGACGCTGACAGAGAAATCAAACGTAAAATGGAGCACCGGAGCGAGTGAGCGGCGATACAGAGCAGATGTTTGCAAGGAATGTTGACTTTTTGTTTGGCCCTTATCTTTGACGCTGCCATCCTCCGGTAAAGCGAGTGACGGAAGAGGAGAGAATAAAGGGAGTGCGGGGGTGAAAGGAAACAACGCAGAGTGAAAGGGAAAAGTGGCGCTGTTGGTAGAACTAAGTGGAAGAAGTGTTGGCAGGCGGGATGTTCGATGGCAGGAAAGTGGGACAGCCACACAGCTGTGTTTTGGCGTCGAGGGACCCCCCGAGATTGGTGTCACTGTATTTCATTGTCAGGGAGAAGACGGGGAGCGAAACACTAGAGACGCTGTGATGTGCAGACAGAGGAGGAGGATCTGGAGGAGGCAGAAAAAAAAATGAAAGTAAAAAAGTGAGACAGACCCTGGAGCAGCTGCTCTTATATTGCCTGATGGTGCAGAATAGAGGCAAGAAAAAAAGAGGCTTGTGTTGGCAGTCGGGGGGCAGGTAAACAGAGCCACCTCCTCTTCACACGGGGAGAACTGATGCCTGGTTCAATTGCGGGGTGACCCGGCAGCTGCACCCTGTCATTTAAACTCCAGAGACGAAAACAACATTTCCCATGATTCAGCCGCTGCTCGATAGGAGCGGTGCTGACATCTTTAAGATCGGCTTGACAGTTTTGCTTGCCACCTCACAATAAATGGCCCTTTTGAGTTATATAACACCCGCTGAGATCTGTAAGAATTTACGATCAGCCATTATTTCATCCTCACAGGGTGATAAATAGGGTGATAAATTCCTGTGGCTGAAGTCGCTGAGGGGTCAGGCCCTTTTCATGTTAGCTATTTCATGTTTATTTTGCACTGAGTTATCTGTCAAGGTGAAGTGGCTGAGTAATGCCCCCAAAGTCAGATAGCGAGGATAGCAAAAGAGTCCAACAACTCAGCAAAACTGGCTTTCCCCCGTAGCCTCTGTGGGGAAATCTCACCTTTTCGTCATCTGGGCCAAACCGAGGTCTTCTGCTGGAAAAAAAAAAACATCCGCCGTTGATCGATGTCTTATCACTCCAACGGCCACTAAAAGTAACAGCTCGAAGGAGTAAATGTGGTGCCATTGTGGCCATGATTGCTTGCTGTGGCACTTGTGTCATAGTCAGAGTCACTCTCAGAGGCTCAGACAGAGTGAATGATGGCAGGTCTGATTCACACCACCAGCCTCTGTGCTTGTATATATGGGACAGCTGAGGTGAAGGCAGATAAACCGTACCCTGAGATTGAGAGGAGATCTCGTCCCTGCATGTTTCAGTTTCAATCGTTGCTCTTGTTTGGGATCCTACAGTTGGATCCTTTCTTACAGCCCAGCACTAGAAGTGCTCTTCAAGTTCCTCAAAGATAAAAAAAAAAAGCCTCCTCTGTCATAAAATAAAAAAGAAAGGTAGGCAAAAAACACAAAACAACAACAGATGAATAGGGGAAAAACAACCCATCCCTCCTTTTTTTGCCCTCGGTTCTTAGCACACTGCTGGTAAACAGCGCGTGAACAAGCGGGCTGCAATTTTGAACGCAGCTTTATTTTCCTCAGTTTATTTAAGCCCAAAATGGGTCCTGATGGAGTCATCAGCCCCCACTCGCCAGCTAATGGTTTAATTATGTCCATCTGGAGGAGGCTGGGAAGGCGAGCTCGCCTTACTCTCCAGTCATTCCTCTGGTAATTTGTCTTCCCCCGCACCCACTGACTGCCGTGCTGATGGCACCGAGATGCGGCGAAGCATTCTGGTGGAGGATCAGCCTTCTACCTCCCACCCAAAACTTCCGTCTGATACTTCTAGTACCTCTTTGGGGCACAGCGAGACCCCACAATCTCTGTTACACTATGTGATCCCTGACCTTCTTGAAACCAATTCTCCTAAAAGCATGTTAGCACTCGGATGATGTTTTATATGAACAGAGTTAGAATCCTCAGTGATGTAGCTACGGACACTTACCGTTCATGTGAGTTACTGCTTTCTTTTTGCATAATAAAGTGATAATCTCTTATACTTTGGGGCTAATGCAAGAACTTTTTGCTACTCTCCACAGCCAGTCGATACAGTTCAGCAGTTACCAAATCTCCTGTGGTTGTGGAAAGAAAACTGAATTTGGAAAGGGAAACGTGCATTGATTTTCGTTCTTGTTTTTAAAGTTTTTTTGTGACTGATCTAAGGAACTTGGGTATTCAGGTTTTAAAAAGCAGCTGCTATTTCTTGGGCCTTTTTTAAATGATGTTCAGTTGATGGATTTGTGGATTAATTCACCTTCATCTTGAAAACAGATCTCTACTCAAACCAGACTCTGGGTTTACTGAATTCAGTATGATGGAGTAAATAGTCGGATGGGCTCATTTGTTGTCTTCCTCAAGAGTTAGGTGAGAATATATAATCTCTCCTGGCCAACAGCACGAGGTTAGCTTAGCTTGGCACAAACTGCCATCTGCCGTGACCTAACTAGGGATGGGTACCGGTATCCGGTGCCATTATGGCACCGGTTCTGACATAAACGGTAGTAACCAGACCGAAAAGCAGCGCACATTTCGGTGCTTTATTTCGGTGCTTTTTTTTCCCCTGAGATGTCATACACTTTGGATTCTAGCCAATCATTTTACCTTTCCAAGGATAGTAGGCGGGCTCAGGTACGTACGTTCTTTTAGAGCAGAGTTACAGATTAAAAATGCCCAAGGCGAAGCGGTCAAAAGTCTGGCTGTACTTCACAGCAAAAGATGCAAACTCAGCAGCCTGCAACAAGTGCTTTAAGGTGATACTGTGCAAAGGAGGTAACACCTCGAATCTGATGAAACACCTGGCGACGTATAGCATTTTGTTAAAAGCCGAGAAATGCGCCGTATTTGATAGCTTGCTGCGAGACCTCACACCGTGCACAGGGGGAATTAGCTGTAGAGAACAAATTCCTTTTTTGTACTATCCATCCATCCATTCGCTTCAGCTTATCCTTTTTCAGGGTCGCGGGGGGCGCTGGAGCCTATCCCAGCTGTCTTAGGGTGAGAGGCGGAGTACACCCTGGACAGGTCGCAAGTCTGTCGCAGGGCTAACACATAGACATAGACAACCATTCACGCTCACATTCACTCCCACATTCACACCTATGGGCAGTTTAGAGTTTCCACTTAACCTATCCCCACTACTAGTCTGTAAAAATGCTTTTCATGTAGCTAAGGAGTCGGCTGTGATTGCTAAACTTCTCGAGACAGCCTCAAGTGGCCATTAGCAGAACTGCAATGATCCGTTACGGTTTTACGAGGGGTTTTGGCCGGGTGCCGCGACGTTCTGTCTCGTCAGTACTGTACTTATCCCAGCTCAATTCACAAAAGTCTAGCACAAAACAAAGAGAGCAGTGCTAATCTTTGCAGGAAACAGAACATATGGGGAGCTGTATAATTGCTCATTTAGAATTTGATAGATGAGTGATCTATGTGTAAGTGCATGATAGTTAGAAACTAGATAAAGAACTGTATGAATCAATGTTAGTCACTTTTGCCTATTAGATAAAGAAAGGACTGTACGTACCTATAAACTTTACATACATTGAAAGTCAGTGTTTTATTATCAAGAAATCCACATTAACTGTTTGACGACTGAGTTTTGAGCAAATTTAATGGAGACCAGAGGAAGTAGTACCGAAAACAACACTGATATGAAATACTGTGAAAATACTAAATACAAAGACTATTAGACTTTCCTCTTCTTCTTTTTCTCACTGAGATCTTAACCACTGACCCTGAACTCCATTCCCTCAAGTCTCGAGTGCTCTTAGATCACATTTCATGGCTGATTTGTACATAATGATGTTGTCTCGACTAAGAAGTTGGCTGAGCCTTATGGCTTTGTTAGTTTGCAGGGCGAACATCATTACTTAGTCGGGGTATTGTTACGAGCAGACTAAGCTGTATTCCCCTGCCAGGAAGATGACATTGAATTACATGTTGAAGAATTGGGTCAATAAAAAGCGTCAGTGGCAACAGTGAGTGCGTCTGTGTTGTGAGCCACTCTCTCTGGGCGTGTACTGCTTCAACTTTATTAAATTTACATGAATGTGTAATATGTTTACATTTAAAAGAAGAAAGTCTGCGATGATTCCAGCTGTGTCTTTTTCTTTTGTGATGGTTCATCTCGGCTGAAAATTCTGGGTCACAATGTCTCATTCAGATGGTTCATTTGAAGCGCCAGGTATTATTGCTACCGTCTTCTCGGCAGTGCGTGCAGAAATGGCTCATTCCTTTTGCAAGGTGAATTTAACATTTGAATAGAGGCCTGTTCTGCACAGATGACCTAGTTGCCTTTTTACCCCTGAAAGCACACAGTTCTGAATGTGAAGGTCGCACTGACGCATGGACGTAATACGCTGTAAGGGCACACAAGTAAAAAAGCTACAGGTAGGGGCTCATGTGTTTTATCAGCCCCTTTGAATAAAAGGAAAGTGAATGCTCATACTTTAACTCTCCTTATCTGTTTTTCTCAGTGAAAACCTATTTTTCCTCAGATCTTCAGCTCTGTTTGTTGACTCCAGTGAGCGGGCACCAAAGCCCAAAGCGCTTTCCAACTGATCTTGCCCATGTGCATTAACGTGGAGGATGTATCATTAGTGGATAGGGATAGGGTTTCATTAATAGTTAAGAGCAGAGATGTTGTTCCAGCTCTTGAACTGCTTTTACCTTCACTGGCACCTCAAAGAACCAATTTTCTGTCTGACATTGCCGCCGATCAAACACTGTCAACCGGCAGTGTGAGCCTTTGAACGTTCAAATCCTTTTCCTTTGCCTTCTGACAGAAGACGATGACTTTGATTTTGAGTTTTGCTCTATCTTAACAGAAAAGCCTCACTAATTAAATAACATTGTTAACCACATTGAGCAATTTAGACCACGCTGTCATCCCTACCCACACCATCTTCCTTTATCTGCTTACATTCGGATCGCTTTTATTTCCCTGCAGTTATTTAACTTCAAAAAAGTGAGTCGATGTTGTTATTAGCATCTGCTAGTGCATTTAGGTATTTTTTATGTTGGCCATCACAGACATTTGGTGTTTTAAACTCTGAGCTGAAGCTTCAGGTAAATAAAAAAGGAGCAAAGAGCAAATAGTTTTGGGGATTAGTAGATGAAGATACAGGGATGCAAAAAGGGAAAGATGTTAAGGTGTGTGTGTGTGTGTGTGTGTGTGTGTGTGTGTGTGTGTGTGTGTTGGGGGGGGGGCACTGTAAGATGGCAGCCATGGGGGAATGGTATCGGGCTCAATTATGACGGGCAGTGGAGCGATGCTCAGGAGCAGATGAGCTGAGAGCCAGTCCCGTCGGAAAAGTCAGCCGCAGATAGCTGATAATCCCCGGGATGGACCGGGGACAATCTGGTCACAGATGGAGCCGTCCCATAGTCAGGTGTGACAGTGACTGCTGGCAGCGATGCACCAAATAACAGTGCAGCATGAAAATGCGACAATTGTTGAAGATTCTTGTTAGGTACGAAGAGGAGAAGGTGGCGTTACTGTGGCTAAAGGATCCTTCACAATGCCCTGATATTATGTATGCGATGGACCGCACTTTGCTGACCCACTTCTTCATCTTGTAGCTATACAGTGGCTCCAGATGTTCCGCAAAATATGTGGAACAACTGGTTTGTACGTTACTCCTCGCGTTTGTGAAGATGGCAGTAATTCACAAAGAACTTAATTGTAGTGGACTCAAACTCTGTGTCTTTTCCTGTTCAACCTAATCACTCAAACATTCAGCATCCCTCAGGTGCATACTTGTAGCTTGTGCATTGGTTAAATTCTCCATTTCTCTGCATAGCCAAAGAAATGCTAACTAAGGACCATAAATCCATAAAGTTGGGTGGACCACTGTCCAACGTGCTGAAGTGTTCACAGGTTAAACATATGATAACTTTCTAATTCAATTCAGTTCAGTTTTATTTATATTCCTCCAAATTGTAACAGCAGTCACCTTAAGGCACTTTATACTGTAACCCTAGAATAATATGATGATGACCCACTTTCGAGCAAGCTCTCAGGAACGGTGGGAAGGAAAAACTCCCCTTTGACAGGATCTATGTTGGAACCAGTCATTGTGAACAGCTGAGGATGAAAGTTTTGGAACTTTTGGAACAGGAGAAGTTTGCATACATGTATCGCTGCAACGCAGGGTTTACAAAGGGACAAAACTTATGTTTGTGTCCCTTTGTAAGTGTCTCATCTAACTGTACTAAGTGTCTCCTTGACTCATGCACAAGCTCGGGCCAAGGTTTTGAAGTGAATTTCTTTCTTTCAGAGGTGACTATCAAAGTACTTTACGTTCTGTATTGTTACCATCCACGCTGTTTGTTTTCAGTCTTCTTAACTGCTATTAATGGAGCATTACTGAGCTTGTTGAGTTATTACCACCCCCTCTATGTATTCCATTGGGAGTCTCCTTGTAGCTGTATAAAGCACATAAGAATAGAGACTCGCTTGTTCAAAACAATGCTCCATAGTGCTGAAGGTAAAAAACCTGAAGTTTCTCGTTGGACTGTAGTAAACTCAGGGGATCTGATGAAACTGAAATGCCAAATGCTACATCATTGCTCATTGTGATCACTTCTATGCAAGATAATGTAGGGAAGTGCTGGCTTGTAGTGTACCTGCACAATAGCATTAAAAAGAAGAGAAAAGACGATAACTGTGCACAGTTTCAGATTATCTATGAATGGAGACGTTGATCAGGTTGCATTCAGGTTTACATGCGAAAACTGTCAAATAGTGACAAAAAAGAACATCTAATGAGGAGACTAGTCTTGGTGTGACTTCTTGATTGTTGGTTTGATAAGTTACAGATAGTGGTCAACTCTAAGCCCGATCCCTAAAAATCAGTGCGTCAATCTTCAGTTGAAGATCCCAGACTTGACTCTGATTCTTCCATTTGATTGACAAAATGTTGATTGGTGTCTGATGCGGAGGGTGCTGGAGGAGGTTGTTTCAGATACTACCTGACCGTCCAACATTCAGCTGGAACAGACTTTGCTGAGCGTGTTTCAGATTTGACAGTGTTTCTGCTTGCAAAATTGTCAGTGGCATTGCACAATGTGACCACCTTCTGTCAGTGAAAATGAAAGATATCCAGGTCACAGCTGACAGTCTGCCACCGGGGGAAAGATGAAAAAAGTGGCTGCATCTCAATCTGATTTGGTGCCATGCTGAGGCATGTTTGTATCTATAGAGCAGGAGGCGCTTTGTAATAAAGAAACAGAAGGATCCATGTTTCCATTAGCAGGAAGTAGACGCCTTTTTGACCTTTTCATTACCTTTGAAAAGAACATGGGTCCAGGAATTGCTTCACCAGATACACTTCTGACAAATCATACTTGTGCTGTGCAAACCTGATGTCTCTTGAGCAAAGGAAGCAACATGCTTTAGTCAGAATAAATTCTGTGTCACACTGCCTGAAGCAGCAAAATAAAACGTTATGTTCATTGATGTTTTTTCCCCCAGACATGAATCAAAAAGCTGTTCTTAAGAGAAAAATCGAGCACCAAACATCGATAGAAAATGTCATTTGGGAGAGGTACTTGTGATAAAAACTGTTTCAGCACCTCATCAAACACTAACACCTGTGATAAATAGAAAAAGACTTGCTTAGGGATGCCCCAAACTATGAGGTGACTTTTTGTGAAGGCTAATATTCATGACTAGTGTGCTCATTTTTCTGCTCACATGTAAATGAAATTTTCAAATAACTCTGGAAGATTTTGACTGGCATGTTATAGCAGACAGAAGCAATGGTGTGCAACTAAATGCCACACGAAATAAGGTAATAAAATGTCAAGTATCTTCACTTGTAAAAGCAACTCTTTCTATATTTCATTTAAATGCATTTTTTTTATCCCTAACATTCACAACAGGGGTCATCTATCGGGAATTAAGTTGTATTGAATTGACATTTCTGCAAGGCGTATTGTATTGACAGGCTAACACATGTAAGTAACAGCTATAGAAATACATTTGGAATAAGAAGTGCGGTAGCAATAAGTGAAATCCAGTCGGGAGTGGGGATGAGGTAAGGGTTTTTTAAGTGTGGGTAGTAAGACGTTTTGCATCATACAAGTGCTTTCCTGAGCTGTTAAAGGCCACAGTTAGACCTGTGTAAGAGGGCTTTATTTTCTTGTTTCTAGAAGGAACATTGTTTTTCTTTGGCTTGCTGAATTAATGAGCTACAGTAGTAACAGTCTGAGAAATCAAAGGCTAGTCTGCTGACTTAGCCCCTGAGGACAAAAGCTAATATTTTAGGGCTTCTGCTGTAGCGAGTGGATAACAACTTGTGTTGCATTTACGCGTTGCTGTTAACAAATGCAGGTAATTAAAAAAGAAGACGTTAATAAAATTAGATAATGACTAATGGTTTTGCAATGGTGTTAAAGCAAATGCATTTACTCGAACTGTTCACGTGCATGCAACCATAGTCTGCACATGTGTAACTGGTCAGCAGAAATCAGACAAGCTGACAGCTTTCTTACAGATTCTGCATATTAATAAGAGAATATGAATAGCTGGAACAGTGGTGCTAAATGTTATTTACATTTTTTCATAATGGAAAGGGTAGCACACAGGAAACACCATTTGTTATTGCCAGGCCTGCATTGTGTTTTGAAATTCATCATTGCGTATTTATTGGTGACTCAAACAAAATTCGGTTGTAGATACAAATTTTGGTGACCGTTAAGTCACGCATGAGCAACGTTCGTTTAACGTGACGCGACACAAAGCAAACTGAGAACATAGCATCACATTCACAGGGGGATAAAACAAACATAATAAAAAGGGAAAAAGTGGGCGATCGTGGCTCAAGAGTTGGGAGTTCGCCTTGTAATCGGAAAGTTGCCGGTTCGAGCCCCAGCTTGGACAGTCTTGGTCGTTGTGTCCTTGGGCAAGACACTTCACCCGTTGCCTACTGGTGGTGGTCAGAGGGCCCGGTGGCGCCAGTGTCCGGCAGCCTCGCCTCTGTCAGTGCGCCCCAGGGTGGTTGTGGCTTCAATGTAGCTTGCCATCACCAGTGTGTGAATGACTGGATGTGTAAAGCGCTATATAAATACAGGCCATTTACCATTTAAACTTATGGTAAATCTTTTTTTTAAAAAAACATAGATTTTAATAGTTGCTGCATGATGTTACATGCATGTTCATTAATCAAAGGTTAATAATATTTAATGTGAATAACCAGGTACAATGGGTGAGGACGGTTACTATTTCTCTATAAAGTAGCAAAAATCATCCTCTTTGCTGTATAAGTAGACAGTGAGTGCAACATAGCAGATTATCTTGATCACTACAAACTGCAAAGATCACTTTTACTGCAAAACAGTTTAAGCAATTAAAGAACGAGGTAAAGATCACTGTTCTGAATCACTGCCAAAAGCTTTAACAGCTTTACAGGATCTCCTATATCTTCAAAAAAATGACATTTTCTCTGCGCTCTTCACAACAGATGTTACTAAATACCCACAGATCTCACTCTGATCATGTGGCTCATCAACAATCTGCATGGCAACAAAGAAAATGAGTGTTGAACAGATCTGCTACCTGGCATGCTTTAAACACAGTGCAAACATTAGCTTTCTGGGGACTTCCACTGTAGGTGTGTGTGTGTGTGTGTGTGTGTGTGTGTGTGTGTGTGTGTGTGTGTGTGTGTGTGTGTGTGTGTGTTATCATCATACAGAGCTGGGGTGCCTCATCAGAACACAGATGCGCCCTGATTAAGGGCGAGCACAGCAATGACAGAACTGCATTAGTGTGATGTATGTGTTGTTAGCCAGCAAGCAGCTAATTCCAAATTTAACACCTGATTCACACAATGCAGTCACACCTGAGTGCAAGCCAAGATTTACTACCCTTGTCAGACCACTGATGGCTTTTATAAGTAATTTTTCGGACTCCCCGATTCATTCTCTCTCGGCGTCGCTGATAATGAATTATGATTCTGGGCAAAGATTCAGCTTAAAAGTGAAATTATAGTCATTTGGAAACTAGGTTGGCGTCAGAGTCACTTCGCTAGAGGGAAACCCCCCTTAACTCCGCCACACACCCGTGAGGTTTCTTGAAACCGTTTTAAAAGACAAATTTATCTTCGTTTCAGAACATGCAGAATGAATGGGCCACTTTTGTACGTGGCGCCGTGTGCCCCAAAACTGGAACTGCTGAAGTGACGTTTAGCAGTGAACTGCTTTTCTTAGAGTTCCTCGCACATTAAATCTCAGATATCGGGCTGACATTAGTGACAAAGACTTTTGTGTTTAATACCCATTTGCTGCGATTCATGATGACAGTGTGCGAGGTCCTCGTGATGGAAAACAAGGGTACGATTCATGTTAGGCACCGCAGGCTTTTGTCTGCTGACAACCTGTGTGATTTTGAACAGGTGTATGCTCTGCCTTGTCCCATCTGGCCTTGGTATAATTCCCAACCTGCTATTTGTCCCATTTTAGTCCCCCTCACAGTGGAGCACCAATGTGTTTGTGTGTGTCATTGTTTGTGTGGCCTGTGTGTACGGTTGTGGTTCCAGGTCAAGCTGGTCCTGTATAATCACGGTTATGTCAGCAGCTTGCCCGCTCATCACGGCACAAGGATAGCAGCCTTTGACATTGAGCATCCCCCGTGCCCATCACCCTCACCCTTCCCTCCATCTCCACACACAAACACTCACACTATCAGGGTTATTATACAGTAATGGATGTGGAATTAAAGCAGTGGCCTTACTATTACAAAAGTCTCACAGATGACCAAAGGGGACCTGGTTCAAGGTCTGTGGAGCCCAGTGATGCCTCAGATGAGCTTGCAGGGGAGATGTGCACACGCTCTTATCATTGGCATTGTGGGGGCTTCAACCAGAAGATCTGATTTCAGCTGGTTAGTGTTAGTACAGCAGCCGTTGTAGCAGGTTTGTGCTGGTGGCTGGCAGAGTACGTGGGGGTGAATTGATACAATGTTATGTTGCATTTTATTCATGTGGCACTATCCAATCAGGCTGCAGAAGGAGAGAGGGGTTAAACGGAGATAAACGTTGTGTATCAGTGAGAGAGTGTCAAAACATCTTGAACCTCTTTATCCTTAATCAGTATTAGGGTTGTCAAGAAAATCGATACTCAGATATTAATGCTGAAATAAATATAATAACAACAGCGTTGATAGAGTGAGTTGATTTCGGACACATTCAGAACTGGGCAGGTCACTGGCTGTGCAGAGCAATGGGGGGGAACCATAACTGAACTGAGGCGAGAGTCCAAGTGGAGCAAATAAGGAGGGAAATCCAGAGCAGAGCAGCCGAATCAGACAAGTTTCAGACCTGAAAAGCAGAGCTGAGGATGTAAAGAGCTGCAGACGGATGTGGACAAGATGACAAACTTTAGTTACTTCGGATTTTGTGGGATTTCAGTTACAGTATGAACGTCATACTATATTCAGTATGAAAGAAAACCAGTGATAATAATGATAGGGTCACCAGGAAGGTGTTTACAGAAGTCAGAAAATGTACGGGACTCTTACAATTCTATCCGGTCTTTAAGTGATGATGTGACGAATCCTGCTTCCAGGCGCAAATTACTCTATGTTTATTAAGGCTGTTGTGTATTTAACATGTTTTAATGCTTTGTATCTTGTTCTATTTTAAAGCTCAGTTTTTAAAACCTTATCATGTATCTACAGCCCAGCCCATGCAGCAGCAGTATATGAATGACTAGCCTCGTATTGTGGATCGATTATCTCAGTTGTTCTCTTGACTGAAGTTTGGTCCGTTTACAGCATCCTGCCATGTGTTTGCATTTGTCCCTAACCATCAGTAACCCCTCACATTAACCTTTATCTTGTGGGAAAAAGTTAGCGTTCATCCTCCAGCTTCACTGTTTATATTATGCTAACATAGCTGTGTCGCTAGCGATCACATAGCACATCATTATATACCAGCTAGCCAAACTTCAGTAACCCTACAAATGTCACTGCTGTTTACTTTCCTGTCTTCATTTATGTCTGAAGTGGCAGCAGAGCTGTACGTTAACTTGTTTTGTAAATCCCTCATGGAACATGGTATATTATATTTAGATGGAAGTTAGCGAGCTAACTCCCTGCTAACTTCTAACTCCGTTAAATTTCATAAATTCTGTTTTCATGGATGCCTGGATGTTAAACTTAATTGTTACACCTGGTAGAGCAGCAACACTGATCATTTTATTACAAATGAAAGAATTTAGTGAATTTTTAACTCTCAGTGATGCTGCAGCGATCGTGTGACTTAGCGACCTGCAGCGGAGTTTGGGTCCAGGCACGGCTAATGACGTCAGACTTAAAGACCGGGTATAACTCAACACCTTTTAAGATCTGAAGTATCTGGATCAGGAAAGGTATATAATTTATATTTACTCTGTTAATGTAGCTTTAAAGACTATGGTGCCATTAAAAAAAACTTTAAAACTGGCTAGCATGTTAGCATAAATAGAAGTAATCAAACAGATAATATGAGAACTAAAATCAAGTATGGATGTAAAGCTCTGGATGTGCATCTGTGCTAATAGGAATTGCTACAGTTCATCTCTGCTCATTTGGGTGTGTGTGTGTGTGTGTGTGTGTGTGTGTGTGTGTGTGTGTATGTGTGTGTGTGTGTGTGGTTGCGTTTCATTTGAGGCTGGTCTGATTGAGTGTGCAGCTGCATGTCACTTGATTACCCACCCAAACAAACACACACTCTAAAAGTTGTGTCTGTGCCTGTTTTTGTGACAGAATTTGTTAGCCTACATTTGTGTGTAAAGTGGCTGTGAGTGCGTGGGTGCGAGCACACGCGTTTATGTGGGTGTGTGTGAGGATTTGCCTGAGGACAGCAGTCATGCTCCATTAATTAGCACAGCAACCTGCTGACTTTCAAGTGGCAGTGGCAAAATTAACCCTGCATCGCTGAAAGACCCCAGAAAAAGCCTCTGTTATTCTAGCCTTGATTACCACTCCTAGTGGTTTCTATGCACGGACGTGCCTACATTTCTACATGCAGACTGCACGCGTGAACACGTGTGTCTGTGGACACATCTGTGTGTTTGTCATGCCATCAGATATCTCTCAACAGGCTTCCCTGCTGAGTGCCTGGAAACGCTGGGAGGGGGAAAAAAGCTGGCTTTCCTTTCGTTAAGAATCCCATCAGATTGGAAAATGCAATCATAACAAAGTGGCAGCTAAACTGATTTTTTTTTTCTCAAGAGGAGGAGGGTTGGGGGGATGTGAAATAAACAGATTTCTGGTACATGCATACACAGGAGACTGTTAAATACATTAACATTTTCAGATTCTGAGGTGGAAGTGGATTGCTTTTTAGCTAAGACACCTACAGTTTCTTGCAGTATCTAGCTCACAGATTAGCCCTAAATTGATGAGTGAAGTAGAAACATAAGGGTCAGCTCTCAGGTCATGACTTCTCATATTTACCAGTGATGGTTTTGAAGTACCGCGCTCTGTTCCCCCTCTCCTTCCTCCCAGCATTTGGCCGACTAAAAGTCTTGCGAGATGTCAACCTGCATTATGGCGCCCTCCCACACCTCCCTCTGGTACAATTACTGACTGTCAGGATGTGTATTGACCCCACAATACAGAACAGGACCCAGCGGCTGGTCCCCGTTCGCCACACATACACACACGCACGCACACACACTGAGGCTCCTGGCACTCCCACCCCCCTTTTGGGGGAAAGAGAATGCCAACAGCGTCAAAGGTAAAAATGTAAAAAGGAAAAGACTTGTGTATGAAACAGCTTCTCTCAGAGAGCTTTGGCTGCTCTCATTTTTTGTCCTCTAATTTAAATGCCTCTCTGTGGGGGAACCAAGTGGTTTAATGGTGATTTTCAGCTCATTGACTCTTCGAAGAGATTTTTGTGGGTTTAAGAAAAATTAAAGCCACGCTATAATTTTTAAAAGTAGAAAGAAATCATGTGCAGTGCATTAATTCTAATGGCCACCAGGGGGCAATACCTTTGGATGCCAAGAATTTGGATTTAGTTAAGTCTGACAGAAAATATCCCTCACTTATTTAATAACTTATTATTATTCAGTATAGCATATAGATAACAAATCAGGTTTTGGTTTAGGGCGGGTCTCCTCTGTGATTCACACGTTACTATTGTTAAAGCACACAGGATCCTTGGTTTCTTAGCAACCACCGTCATGAATTGTGACATCGGTTTCAAAAAAGTGAAAAATAGATTGGTCAGACATCTGCTTACCCAATTCACGGTCATGTTGGGGCTCGAGCCTCTCCAGCTGCCATAGAGTGAAAGAGCGGGACACACCCTGGATTCTGTCGCAGAGCTAACACAGAGAGTCGGACAATCATTGACGCGCACATTCACACCCACAGACAGAATAGAAAACCTTTGCAGGCATGGGTGAACATGCAAACTCTACACAGCAACCATTCGAGCGACTATGCTCTCGCTGTGACGCGACCGTGCTAACACAGAACCATCGTTCTGCACTAGATTGAATACTGGGATCCAGAATTGTCACAGTATTTTTTTATTTTCACGAAAAGATTCAGAATTAATAATTTTTTTAATAACACTTTTATAAATCTAGTACTGAGAAAGCAAAACAGTTAAGACATTAAAACCAGCAAAAAATATTAAATCTGCTAAACAGTTAATTTGGTAACATTCAGTTAGTAATCTGTTGCCAGTTTGTTGTTCTCTCTGTTCTTTCTGTGTCTGACATGGGTCTATTAAACACTGGTTGTCAGAAGGTGTTTCTCAGGATGTTGCTCCCTGAGCCAAGGCGTGCTGATAAGCGTTTAATCTCACTGTGTCTGAGGCACTTTAGGATTACAGGTAGCAAATGGACGGTTTGTGTACATAAAAAAACAGATTCTCATTTTCCAATAGAAGGCTGTGAATATAAAAACATAGCGTGTGCTCAGCGCTTCCATGAGCGTCCGTGTTTGTCTCGCGTCTGCTGTCATCACTGTGGCCCTTCGGTGAGTGGCGGTGACAGTTGAGCTGGCCTGGATGCTGTCACATGTCCTTCTCTGTCCACTCAGAGTTAGGGGACGCACCTCGCTATTGTCAGCTTCTATTACCTCTTTGCAAACACATCACTCTCTCACACACACTATCCTCAGAGCATGCACATACAATATATGCTTCACATTAACACACTAAAAAACATGCTCTATCTCCCAGGGCTTCATGCCAGTGGCATTTATAGCTTTGCTTCAATCATTGCAGTATCATAGACTTTCATGCAGACAAACACGCGCACATATAAATACTTCCAGGGGGACCTGGTGACCTTCCCTGTCTCCCCTCTCCTGCCTCTGTCCATGTTAAGTGTCAGCTCTCCTATGTCATCCGCCTTCAGCGTCAGCTCCCTCAAGGCTGGATCAGAACTACCGTACTCGGGCCAGGAAAAGAAATCCCTGCCAGGGCTCCAGCCACCACCATAGCGCATTTACCTCTTTCCTCTCAGAGAGCAGCCCCAGTAGCCTACCCGTAAATCGTCTTTATTTTCAAACACCAAGGAAGAAGAGACCCCGAGAGAGACAAGACTGTGCCTGGAACGGTGATTGAAACAACCAGGGGGTGTGCTCGCTTGTCGCCTGAGCTCATTTCAAGACATTTGGCATTCTGAGTTAGCGCCACAGATCAGGCTCGCCTCTGGTGAAATATAAAATGTTGCCTTGTCTCACAGTGACAGCAGCGTTGTCACAAGCAGACTCGGGAGAAAGTCAATAAGACTGTCGAGTTTTTCACAGGCCCTGCCAGTCATCAGATTTGAGCAGCGAGCTTTCTTTTTTAGCTTTAAATCCAAATCGCTTTCTGATTTGGCAGGTTTGTTTTGATCTAAGTTAGAGTTCAGTGTTTTCTCATTTTGAACTATCACGACTTGTGAGCATGTGTCTGTGATGTGTGCAGCGAGTATGTGTTATCGCAACATGGAGATCAGTAAAACGTCTGGCATCCAATTTCCACACACACATGTACAGCCACCTCCTCGTGTCCAGGGTTTTCACTTCTCCAATTCAGTAACTCTTCAGTTGTGTCTTTTATTGGATCCACAGCTTTTCTGTGAATGATGTTCTCACCTGTTCTAAAGACTCGATGGATTTTATTATAAGCTAAGTAATTATTATGCTGAAGCACTATGTATGGGATTGTTGTTGCTTGTGCAGGAGGAAATCCGGTCTTTTCTTGGCTTTCTAATCTAATCTGCACATGTTAGCATGGCAAGCTAACAAGCTTAAGTATTACTGCAAAAGCAAGGCAGCATTATGAAGTTAAATTATGTGCAGTTATGGTAATTTAAAGTAATTTAAATGTTTTCTCACATTTGCCAAGTAAAATTTCTGCCAGACACATCACTCACGCTTTCCTTAAAAGCCTTTATTCCTATGATTCTGTAAATCAGCAGTCCAAAACCTTTTTTGCGCCACGGACCGGTTTATGTCCAACAATATTTTCACGGACCGGCCTGTAAGGTGTCACGGATAAATACAACAAAATAAAACCAGTACTGGTACCAAAAAAAGGAAGATTTATTCATAACACATGGGAAAAGACCCAGGGAAACCGAGTTAATGACACAAACGATAAAAAAATGAAACCCAGAGAAACCATAAATTTCACACTCAACTCTCGCGGCCCGGTACCAAACGACTCATGGGCCGATACCGGTCCGTGGCCCGGGGGTTGGGGAGCGCTGTTGTAAATGAAAATATTGCTAAGCTAAGCCAGAGACAATAGTCCTGGATCCAGTAACTTGCCATCTTTCCAAGATGGCGCTGGAGTGACGGCAGCCTTTCCAAGTAGCTCTGCAACGCCGCACTTTTTCTTAACTTTTAACTTTTTTAGACTAGGCTTTCAAACTTTATTTCACCTTCCACTAGTTACTGTACTTATACCTCTTAGATATAGCAATACAAGATGCATAATGCACTTTTTAAAACTTCTGGAACCAGCTCCTTCATCTATTCGAGAGCGGAGCTGCTGGCACTAAGAACAAAGGGACAGACCGGCATGCGACACAACATCCCGGCTGAGATAAAGAGGAGCTACAGAGGCTGCAAAGCTGGAGCGAGGAGAGCGGATCACCGGAGGCGATTCAAACCATCAATCCCGTCAGTGATAATGGGCAACGTGAACTCGCTACCGAATAAAATGGACGAACTGTGTGCTCTGAACAACCACCGACTATACCGTGAGTGCAGTTTGTTTATCTTCACGGAGACGTGGCTAACCGAGCTAACGCCACAGGCTAATGTAGACCTATGCGGTTTCACATCCGTGAGAGCCGATAGGTACACGCAGGCCAGCGGAAAAAGCAGGGGTGGGGGACTCATTGTCTACGTTAACAACAGATACTGCAACCCCGGCCACGTCTCCGTTAAAGTTTCGGTATGCCGTCCGGACCTGGAGCTGCTAGCTGTTAGCTTGCGGCCATCTTATCTACCTCGGGAGTTCAGTCACGTGATCTGTGTGTGTGTTTACATCCCTCCGAGGGCCGACGCAACAGCTGCCTGTGAGCAAATACACACAGTTACAGCAAGACTTCAGACACAAAACCCAGAGGCTTTCATCATTATATCTGGAGACTTTAATCATGCCACACTGGATTCTACTCTGGCTGCTTTTCACCAGTTTGTGAATTGTCCCACAAGGAGCAACAGGACAATTGACCTACTGTATGCCAATGTGAGAGATGCATACAGATCCACCCCCCTCCCCCCACTAGGGAAGTCAGACCACAACCTGGTTTACCTACAGCCACAATACACACCCCTCGTCCAAAGGCAGCCTGTCACAACACGCTCCATCAGGAGATGGACCCCAGAAAAGGATGATCCTCTGAGAGACTGCTATGACACCACAGACTGGGATGTGCTTCTGAGCCCACATGGTGAGGACATAGAGGGGGCGACACACTGTCTTACAGACTACCTCAACTTTTGTGTGGACACGGTCGCCCCTGCTAAGACGGTACGGTGTTACCCTAATAACAAACCGTGGGTAACACAGGAAGTCAAAGCTGTCCTCAACATGAAGAAGAAGGCTTTCAGGAGCAAAGTGAAGGAGGAGATGAAAGCAGCACAGCGGGAGGTGAAACGCTGCCTGAGGGAAGCAAAGGACACCTACAGGAGGAAGGTGGAGCAGAAGTTGGAGAGGAACAATATGAGGGAGGTCTGGAATGGTGTGAAAACCATCACAGGCCACAACACCAAGAAAAGCACAGTGGGGGGGACTGTGGAGAAGGCAAACGAACTCAACAACTTCTTCAACAGGTTTGACCAGCCCACAACCCCCCCACCCTCACCCTCACCTTTACTACAGAGCCCTCTCCCCACTCTCCTTCCTCCCTCGCTCCCCCCCCCTTCCTGACACTATGATGACACCCCCCTCCTCCAATCCCTCTCTCAACAGCAAGACATCTTCCCCCCCCTCCTTCCAATCATCTCCCAGTGTCACAGTGGATCAGGTCAGGAGACAACTGAGGAAGCTTCGCCCCAGAAAGGCAGCAGGTCCAGACAAGGTGTGTCCGAGGATGCTAAAGGCGTGTGCTGCTGAACTTGGGGAGCCGCTACAACGAGTCTTCAATCTCAGTCTGCGACTGGGGAGAGTGCCCGCCCTATGGAAGACATCCTGCATCGTCCCGGTCCCCAAAAGGAACCAGCCCAATGAGCTGAATGACTTCCGACCGGTGGCACTGACGTCACATCTTATGAAGACTCTAGAGCGGCTCTTCCTCAACCTCCTCCGACCACAGGTACAACATGCCCAGGACCCACTACAGTTCGCCTACAAGGCGGGTGTCGGAGTGGAGGATGCCATCCTGTACCTCCTGCATAGAGCCCACTCACACCTGGATGGGGGAAAAGGCACGGTCAGGATCCTGTTTCTTGACTTTTCCAGTGCCTTTAATACCATCCGGCCCTGTCTGCTTCAGGAAAAACTGAACAGGATGGAGGTGGACCCCTGCCTGGTCGCTTGGATCTCCGACTACCTCACCGACAGGCCACAGTACGTCAGGCTGAAGGACATCACGTCTGACACTGTCGTCAGCAGCACAGGAGCACCACAGGGAACTGTGCTGTCCCCACTTCTCTTCACCCTGTACACCTCTGACTTCTGCTACAACTCTGAATTATGCCACATTCAGAAGTTTGCAGACGACACAGCCATCATGGGGTGTATCTGGGATGATCAGGAAGAGGAGTACAGAAGTCTGGTGAGGAACTTTGTCGCATGGAGTCACACAAACCACCTGCAACTCAACACCTCAAAGACTAAGGAACTGGTTGTGGACTTTGGGAGGTCCAGAGCAGGTCCACTGCCGGTTCAGATAGAGGGGGAGGAGGTGGAGGTGGTCAACAAGTACAAGTACCTCGGGCTGTGGGTGGACAACAAACTGGACTGGTCATACAACACAGAGCACCTGTATAAAAAAGCCCAAAGCCGACTGTACTTCCTCAGGAGGCTGAGGTCTTTTAACATCTGCAGGAAGCTCCTGAGGATGTTTTACCAGTCGGTGGTTGCTGGAGTACTTTTCTATGCTGTGGTGTGCTGGGGGAGCAGCACAGCAAAGAAGGACTCATCCAGGCTGGAAAAACTGATCAGGAAGGCTGGCTCTGTGGTCGGCATGAAGCTGGACACTCTGGTGACAGTGGCAGAGAAAAGGACACTAAAGAAACTGCTGGACATTATGGACAATGCTGGGCATCCTCTGCACACGGCCATAAACAACCAGAAGAGCCTGTTCAGTGACAGGTTGCTTCTCCCCAAGACAAGAACCAACAGACTTAAAAACTCCTTTGTCCCACACGCCATCAGACTGTTTAACTCCTCTCTGGAGGGGAGAGGGAGGGGAAACAGGAGGACAAAGGAGGGGGGAACAACTAAGCTGTAGTGCCTCTTCACCTCACTGTGCAATTACCTTTTGTGCAATACTTTTTGTTAATAGTCAACGGTGCAATAGACTCCATACTTGAAATGTGCAATCCACTTGTATTTTTATTTTTATTTTATTCCTATTTATTCTATTTATCCCCTTTGTATATTTTTATCTATATATGTCTTTGTATTTATATATGTGTGTGTATATATATATATATATATATATATATATATATATATATATATATATATATATATATAATATTCTGTAACTCTATAACTTCTGTCGGTGCTGTGCTTATTTGGAACCGAATTTCCCAGAGGAACCCACCCGAGGGATTAATAAAGTTTTATCTTATCTTATCTTATCTTATCTTATCTTATCTTGTGATGAATAGCCAGTCAGCTCCATGTGTATTTTAAATAGTTTTTTTTGGCCTCTCTGAAGCATGGCTGCACAGAAAAACACGCTGAACTGTTCTTATTTCATACCTCTCCAAAAACCAGTACGTCAATCGGTGTGGACTGTGTGGGGCTCCCCCTCCCTTGTGGATCAGTAGGACTGGATCCAATATCAGCTGCAGCTGTTGTGCACCACGTTGACAGTTCTGCCTGATATATAGCTAGCTGCTTGTTACTACGAATGTAAAGAGTTTATTTGAAATTGCTCAAATTCAAAGTGTCAGTATAAATATTGCAAAAACATAACTTATCCCCTTTAATTTGACAGGTGAAAATGATGGAAGTCAGGCTGCAAATGTGTTTGTTGTGCATAAATACAGATGTTTCAGTGTTATTTTAGAATAAGTAATGTCCCGTATACTGTCGCTACAGGTACGACATGCTTGTTATAAGTTTGTTGGGATTTGTTACAGCAACTGAGCGCTGCCTGACGCATTTCTGGACAACAGTCTCAGCAATGCAACAATAAGAGCAGCCTGTCTAATTGCTGGTACACTCAAATATTTTGTGCCATTCCAGCTTTGTCAGGGAAGAATCAATATGTTGTGATTTAAACTCGCTCAAGCTGCCGTACCTCCCAGCAGATCCGACACCTGTTTGACAGGCTCTCAGCTGGCCATTTACCGCATTAGTATAAGCAAGTCCAATTAATTTTTATGTAATGAAAAAAGATGGAGTAGCAAAATCAAAGAAAGAGAGAGACAGAGGGAGATTTGTTTCGAGGGAAAATATCTAAACAGAGATTTGCCAATCCGGCTAATAGTATCTTCATCTAGTAGTGTTTTGTCAGTCATCAGCCATTGCTTCACTTAATCATCAGTGATTTGGCTGATAAAAGCGAGTTTTGATGATTTGATAACAAATGATATCGGATGCGGGGGGAGAGGGAGGGAGAGCGACCCGTGCCGAGGAAAGATGTTGGCGGGGGGAAAAGAAAAAGAAGTACCCCTCAGAGCGACACCACAATAATTAGCATAGCGGGAGAGAGAGGCGCAGTGCGGGAGAGATAATCATAGCGCCTTAATGTCTGCTGAATGCTATTAATCAGCAGCATTACCCATAGTGCCCTGGCTTTTCTGCACAGTTATCTCACGGTGCGGGGGTGATGATGAGCCTCCCCTCTTGATCCAGAGCCATGTCGGGCGGTGTGTGGAAGTGTGTTTGAAGTGTGTGGTCTCTGGTTCCTATATTTAACATATGAACGTTTCTTCCTTGAATTTCTACCTGTATATCATATCTGGTTTCTCTTCCACACACAAACACACAAGTCCCAGAGGTCCTGAGTATCTTGCAGTAACAGACAGGCATTACTTTCTAATCTGGGTAAGTGACCCAGCGCCGCAGCACGCGTTGATCTGTTCTCCCACAGTGCGTGTCTCTGAATGGGTTTAATGGACCCGTGGTCCACCGGAGGTTAGAGTAACACGGGACTTTTTGCGACCGGGAGGGAATCAGAAGTGAAACCGGGCGAGCAGGAACATGTTTTCTCGTTTGTAATAACCTTCTTTCGACGTGCCTTGTTTACTCATTCTGTATTTAGCATTTTCCTACGTTTCCCAGGGTTCTTTTCACCAGCCTCGGAGGACTCGTTCAAGTGTCTGTTTTTCAAAAGTAAGAGGTAAAGCGTAAAAGGATGTCATGAGTTTTTTTCTGTCTTCGAGCTGCGCTGAATTGAAGTCTATAGAGGCTGCTGTCACCGGGAAACTTGACATCCTCTTCTATAATATATTGTTCCCATTGTCATTGTTTGTCAGTGCTAAACAGTGGAGTAGGAGGAAACCCTTGCTCTTTGATTTCAAGGGACTGACATCAGAATGTGGCAATCAAGTCTGACGTGTTATGATCCCTAAAACATTTTGTGAGATCATTCTCCGTTACCGTGTTTGTATTCGACATGATGTGCCCTGTTTTCTGGGCTCAACCAAACATTTGCAGACAAACAGAAAGGAAAGCGGTTGCTGTTGAATGTACACCTTTGGCTTTCATCCACCAGTACCATCATTTTCACACATACAAAATCCTGAGTGGAAATGGAAGAAACGTACAAAAGAGAGTATATTTTTTATGCCGGGTTGAAGTGGAAAAGGTGACATATCAGTAAAGAGAGGGGAAGATGGGCAAAGATAGGAAGAGATTTCTAAAGCCTGCCTCTTCTGCTCTACAGATAAAGCTTCGAGCTTCCACTTTATCTGAAAGCCCAAATAATAAAAATATGTCTGGCTCATTGATTAAAAAGCACAAGTGCCATTACTGGGTAAAGTTTGGGTTTGAATTCAGAGTAATAGTTACCTAATTCAGAAGGTGTCTGTCTTTACCCAATCGGACAGAGTCCTTTGGATGAGTGTGAGTTGTGATAATAGTTTACACAGTAAATACTGCTCAACTGTGCATGTTATTGTTTTCTTTAGGCGTCCATGCTAATGTTAGCATTTGGCTCTAAATAGGGTAAAGATGCAAGTATGACTGTAGACACCTAAGAAACTCTCTATTTGTTGGTCACAAGTAGAGACTCCTGGCTCTGGTTGCTTCAGAGGTCAGAGCTGAGGTAAATTTAACTCCGTACCTGTCCGCTTCACTAACGCAACAATTACAGTACGGAGCATTTGTTGGAGACTACGGCGCAATCAAAATTATAGCAAGTGTGTGTAATGATCTTGTTTCCTTCAAAGACAGGGACCAGTTTTGCAACCGCTTTCAGTCAGTCTTCAAAACTATTCTGGTGCAAGTGGCAATAAGATGGGGTCAGTGTTCTTACATCCAAACCGTTTATGAAAACAGGACAATTCCCTGTGACAAATAGGTGAAAATAACATATCTGCTGCTGCCTGTTGAAAATCTGTTACACAGAAAACAGAAGTTAACATTAAACAGAAATAGAGATTAACTACTACATTTACAGTCCAGCCAGAACCTCTTCTACAAATAGTGAAGTAGTTGCTGCAAGGCAGTGAATTAACTGTAAAATGAGGCAGGCGCTCCAAAACTTTGTTTCAACCAGTTGAGTCAAGTCCCCCTGCTACAAAGAGATGCATCACAGACGAGGTGTGTTTGTTGGTGTGGACTGATCTCAGTTGATTGAATTGGTTGTTGGTTGAATTAGTTGGGCGTTACTTGCAAACATTCACCAATCTGTCTGAGAGTGATTACAGTCAGTCTGAGTCTGACCACAGTTGTTTGGAGATAGATTGCCTTCCACAAGGCAACCTGTGGTGGTTATCCAGAGGTTGAGGGTGTTGCTCAACCACTGGATGATCAGTTGGTCACTGCATTTGCTCGCAATCAGTTGCTTAATGCAAAAACAAAACAAAACATGGAATTCAATCACTGAAAGGGAAACCACCTTTTTTACTCTTGTGTGAATCCGGTCTTTAAGTGATGAAGTGATGAACCCTGCTTCCAGGTCCAAACTACTCTGCGTTTAATAAGGCTGTTGTGTGTTTAACATGTTTTAATGCTTTGTATCTTGTTCTCTTTAATCTCGACAAGCCCCTAAAAACAGTCAGTGATCACTGTCGGCCTCTCTCGGTTTTTATTACCGCTATTCATCGGCAGCACGTTTTAAAGCTCAGTTTTTAAAACCTTACAATGTAACTACAGCCCAGCCCATGCAGCAGTATATGAATGACTAGCCTCGTATTGTGGATGGATTATCTCAGTTGTTCTCCTGACTGAAGTTTGGTTTGTTTACAGCATCCTGCCATGTGTTTGCATTTGTTCCTAACCATCAGGAACCCTCACGTTAACTTTTATCGAGTGAAAAAAGTTTTTATCCTCCAGCTTCACTGTTTATATTATGCTAACATAGCTGTGTCGCTAGCGATCACGTAGCACATCATTATTCACCAGCTAGCCAAATTTCAGCAACCCTACAAACGTCAATGCTGTTTAGTTTTCTGCCTTCATTTATGTTGGAACTGATAGCAGAGCAGTACATTTTAATTTTTTCAGAAATCTCTCAGTCATAGCATGGTATATCATGTTTAGCTGGAAACTAGTGAGCTAATTTCCTGCTAAATTCTAACTCCGTTAAATTTAAGAAATTCTGTTTTCATGGATGCCTGGATGTTAAACTTAATTGTTACACCTGGTAGAGCAACCACGCCAATCCTTTTATTAAAGATGAAAGAATTTAGACAGTTTGTAACGCTCGGTGATGCCACAGTGTTCGTGTTGACTTTGGGACCTGAAGCGGAGTTTGGACCCGGAAACGGCTGATGACGTCAAACTTAAAGACCGGATTAGTCAAAATGGCTGTTGTGCCAGTTATTGCTACATGTTACATTTTATCGATATTCCCTCGTTGTTTCTAGCCTCTAATTGTGTGCGTATCTCTTTAGTCTTGGTTGGCATTGATGGTGCTGTAGCTGTTTGTACTTTTTCATCTGTAGTATTCAGACAAATGCTTCAAAAACACATAAAAAACATGAATGCAGGTGGAGGTAATAAAATACCATCATTCCAGTATTTCGATTACATCCATCATCACAAAAAGGTAGCAGACAGACACTGAATCATATACATTTGAGATATTTGCTTAAAACCGTGCACAACGTTTATAATTTAAATATTGACAAGCATCGCCCCACTGGTTTTTGTCTTTTTCGTCACCTGTTTTACCCTTCGCTCTCCTCCGCCCTCTCCCCGCCCGGTTCCATTTCTAGCCGTCAGGGAATCCTGCAGTGCATCTAGGCCGATCCACCTCTACACATCATTTATCACTATAAACATTGCTCATTGCTCCAAGCAAATATGTTTATTGTTGTCATTCACTCATAGGCCATTTATTTAATGTGTTTTCTCTCTCTCTCCTTTCACTCTCCACATCTGCGTTCATTGTGCGGCGCGAGTGTATTGTGAGGAAATCAAACGCATATTTAACGATAATGGACTGATGTGCGTGTGAATGGAGGGAGATTGGAACAGAACAGCGTGCTGGAAAATCAGATCCCAACATCTCCAAGGTACAAACATAATAGGACGTCAAAAAGAATGCCTTTGCGCCTCAGCTGTTGTGAATTCTCCTTTTGTCAGTCAGGGCCCGGCCATCTCTGTCATTGTTCCGCTTTTTAGAGAAGGAATTGGATTTTTTTTTCTCAGTGGGTTTTTCTCCCCTTGTGCGTGGCAGACTTAATTAGGACATTTCTGAGTGATTTATTCACAAAAGGACACTGGCTGTACCTTTGACCAGCTCGTTTTGAATAGAAGTGGACAATGCCAGCCAGAAATTGCTAATGGCAATTTATGAAAAATAAGCAATCAAGCTGCTGGGCAGTGATATATCAGAATGAATTCCAGCTGTAGATGAAGTGAAACCTGTTGGTTTGCGTCTTTCTGGTTTTCCAAAATGCATTATCGACTAATGAAGCCTGAGTTTTATGGGAAAGTAGACTTTGCAGAACTGACAAGAGGGACAAAGAAAAGGTTGCATGGAGTCACACAGGTTTATTTCCTCTGCAGGATCATACAGTAAACAGTGAAATGATTGATACTGTGCACACGTGCTTGCACATACTTGTACTCATTCCCTAAAATGACAGATTGCCCTTTACCTCATCAAACTGCAAATACTCAATCATGCTAACTAAGGTAATGCAAGCTTTTATGGCATTTAGCTAACACATGCACACACACACACACACACACACACGTGCATATATATACACACACACACATTTGCACAGCTATCTTCACAAAGGGAAAAGGTCAGCATTTTAATGGCTTTCCTCCCCGTGGTAATCGCCTTTTTGGTTAGCTGTGCAAAGTAAATGAAAAGATGTCGACCCATGTGTGGGGTTAACCTACGCTGCTCCGTTTCAATAAGTGACGTGCCATTAGCCTCACCCTCCACTGCGAACTCCGTGAAGCCGGGTAATCCACTGACTCATTTTGCTGCACATCAGCGAGCGCTGGGGGAGGGGATTTCCCCGTTAAACACTGCATCACCATTGTCTCAACATGACTCCTTGCCACCATATGGTTGAAGAGCTTGGAGAGTTTAGGAGGGGGAAGATCAAGTTCATCTATCCATCTCTGGACATGGAGTCAGCCCATTATGATTTGCTTGCATCATTATACATATATAGCTGGCCACAAATGCGCCAGAGGGACAAGGTTGGCTTATTGCAAATTGGTGTAAACATTTCGGGAGATGGTCGAAACAAAAGAAGGTGAGATATTTAGCTTTTTTGGACTTTTATGCGAGAATTAAATCCTGGACTTGCAGCTAATTAAAATATGATTTAAAATGAAAACTTGACATTTAGGAGAATATACATAATTGCTTGAAGATTAATTTCCAACATGTCCTTCATGTCCTTGTGGCATTACGGTAAATATAGAGCTACCACCAGCATAGCTATTGGACTCAGAGAGAAATGGCTAGCCTACTTCCGCATGAAACTTTTCTTTTTTTTGTAGCCTGTTTACCTTTTCTCCATGTTTCTAGTCTAATCTCATTTCCTGGTGTTAGTCATCTCAATTGCTGGCATCGTAGACGTCAGATGAAATAACCACAATAAGTTGCAGAATTTCCCTGATATTCCACGGTCTCTGGACCCTTTCACACTTCTACTCTCTGTCCTGTGTTTACTCCATTTTAGTAGTGCAGCTTATGGTTAGCACTACATGATTCTGCTTCTTCTGGTGTCGGTAAGGCAGTTATTCTGTGTGCCTGTATTCTAACAGAAAGCACAAATACACCACAGGTTGTGCAGATAAAACAGAAATTACTTCCCCTTAGCATAAAATCCTTAAATATTTGGGAAATACCATTTACTCAAGATTTGCAAGAAAGCCTACTTCTAAGGAAACTATGCACACTTTATTGAATTTATATGACTTTAGTTGTGTCCTGTTGAGCTCATCACACATTGAAAAGGCTGACTGAACTAAATGTCTTTGCATTTTTGAAGTCAAAGGAACTGGCATTTCATGCTGCCAGCAAATGCAGCTAATTACAGTCTGGATTCCTTCATTCCTTCATAGAAAAGTCTGGGTTTTACCAGACAAACAAGGGAAAATTAATTCCCCAAATTTGCATTCAGGTCTCTACATGGAAAGGGGGGGGGGACTAATAGGAGTAAACAGAATAAGGCGAGTCCTCTGAATGTAGTAAAGTGCAGCATTGCTCCCCTCTTGCTGCAGATGAAGCCCTCCTGATTGGTTTAAGAATACACGCTTGCACAGATAATAAGCATAAACCCATGTGGAAAAATTTCACAAAGTCCACAAGGGTGCCCTTCAGGGAGGAGAGAGGAGTGACAGAAGGGTCCGGAGTCAATGTTGTTTCCACACTCGCCGGCTCGCGTCACGTCCTAATCCTTCCCCCTGGAACCCAGGCAGCGTTAAACTAGCTGAAATGAGTGCCATGCAGGGAGTAAATGGAGGGAGACGGCCATCCACAATGGCCCTGGAAAGTAGCTGCTCTTGTAAACGGGAGGATTAGAGGGAAAGAAATCCTCCTCTCCTTGTGTAGGCGTACCCACAGAGACAAAGCCCGGTGTTTACACTCTTTTTCTGCACGTATAGCCCTCCAACCCCGGGTCTGCTGTGTGATCAGCCGAGCGTAGTTGGAGCGAACACTAGGAGATGAGCTGCTCATTCCTTCTCATTCTGGGTGGAATATACTGTACCTTAGTTGTTTTTATCCACGCCAGCAGCATGGCTCTGGTTACTGGGTAGGTAGGGCAGTTGATGCGACCCTTTCATCAAAACAGAATTGATAAAATTTTGTGCAAGTCTGTCCATTTATTTGGGACAGGGCCGGCGTAGGTTTAGACTCAGTGAAACCTAAATCTTAGTTTATGCATTCACTGCATTTATTTCTGTGTATCAACTCGTCAGATTGTTAACAAATTGCTGGCAACTTGAGTGCAGTTCTTGCTAAGCAGCACCCATCAGACGGGCTGTGACTAATCACTCAGCCATCGTGTGTCCCTATCACATTAACACTTTAAAGTGAGCTCATTAAACGGTGGCCCTCGAGGTCTCGGTGTACACGCAGGTACCGGCAGCCTGCCATTTGCATTCCACACCTGACCCCGCTGTGATTTGGAAAACAGGCTTTCCAGGGAATGTGGACAGGCATGACTGGAGAAAACAGAGCAGCCCCATCGCCTCTGCCTTGCTAGCCACCGTCCCCCCATGCCACCGCCCCGGGCAACATTTTACGCCGCTCAGCTCCTTTCCGTCTTGCTCTGTTGCACTTTGCCCTCTTTTTGTCTTTTTAAGAACTTTGTTCCCTGAATTCGTCCACCTCCCGTCTCTTCTTTTAATGTCAATTTTTCCAATCTGTATCCCGGAACTGCGTCGTCCCGGCTCTTTTGTCATTCTCTTATGAAACAAATGGTGCTGCAGTACTATTAAATGCACAATGTGATGTGTTTTTTTCCCCTCCCAAATGGATAGAATTCAAGGGAGGTGAATGGAGAAAAGGCTTCATTGTAGTATGCCAGCCATTATAGTGGGCACCTGATGATCTATTTAGAGATCTACGCAGCTAACGAGCATTCATTTTCATATCCTGCAATCTCTGATGACACATAAATAACAGTGCATTTCATTATGCAAATATCGGGCAGAAAAAAGGTGTGGGCTAGGAACCGTGGGTGGGATTGCACCTTGTGTTCGTGTGTCCGTGTGTCAGACTGCAGACCGTGTTCGCTTGATGGAGCCATTCAGTCTCATAGACATGCCCCCAGAAATAATGTCTGCTAATGTCAGTGTTCGTCCGAGGTGTCTGCGGTGGCGCCCTCCGTTCACTCCCCATTTTCCTGTATGACAAACAGCCATAAAGCCTCATACTCAAATTGAAAATGATAAACATGCAGCAAACAGTTTTTCTCAATCAAAACAGGGCTTTGTAGTCTAGTCAGTGATGCTCCTCAAACATTGTCAAAGATTGCCTTCCAAATGTTCAGAGTAACAAAGTATAATGGAGCGAAACGCAGAGCACATGTTCATTAATAACAAGTCTTTGGTGTAAATAGGGAAGCTAATCAGACAAACCTCGCCTTATGAGGTAATCAGCAGAGATATACCTGTGTGTGTGTGCGTATGGGTGCGTTTGTCTATGTGTGATCGTGCTCCCAGGTAATTATAGCAGACAGCTGCCATGGCATCCTGGATCAGTCCCACGTCAACAAGCCGCAAACACACTCTGATGCATGCGCATACACAAACACGCACAAAATAGGTCCCACATCAACGTGGCGTCATTATTAGCGGGCTGATGCCCAGATTTGTGTCATTTTATTCAGAGTCACAGATAAGCCCAGGAAAATTGTGTCTGCGAAGCATCCGGAGCGGCTCGTGCAGAGACGAGATGCACCTGCCTTGCAACACGGGAGAAGGAGCTGCTGCTGAGATAGCGCAGAGACAATGATTTCAAACATTGTTGCGAAGATAGAGATGGCGTTATGCAAAAGCAAGCCCTGCCTAAGACAGAAGACAGGGATGCCGGTCAGTCTCACCCAGCTGACAGAGGCTGAAAACACTGAGGCTGGGTGCAGTTCTCCATATTTAGCCCCTCTTCTTTCCACACCTGATCTTTTCCTTGATGTACCCTGATCTGTCAAACCCTTTCCTCCCTCCTTCCTCTCTGCTGTCTGTCGGTCTCGCTCTCCCTCTCTCTCTAGTCTGTGCTGTGTTCGCCAGGCATGGTGTGGTATCATGCCTGCATGCATCATGAACCCGCTAACAAATTAGATAGAGTAGCCACTCCGCTTCCCCTCTCACTCAGCTGTCAAGTGGAGCCACTGAAGCATTCACGCTCCTCTCCTCTCCACTTCCATCTATCCATCCAGTCATCCCCCCATCTCACCATCCAGCGTTCCTCTTCCCGCCACACTTCTGTGCCTCCCCCCCCTCCCCCCGCATGCTATACCTGCACACCCATAAGGGCTGCAGGTATAGTGTATGATCTCCCTCCCCTTTGTCATTCCTCTTCATCTATCCATCCCTCTATCCATCCTTCTCCCATGACTTCATCTTCCACTCTGCCCAGATTTCCACCTTTGCACACAAGCACACGAATAAAGCATCTCTGTGCTTTAAAGGCCTGCTATGTTGTCCAACTGAGCTGAAACACCCCCCGCCCAAAAAAATATATATATATTTTTTAAAAGAATACTATTCAACTTACTATGATCAGTCAATAAATGCTAGATAAGTAAAGCAGGTAGTGTGATACTCCAGGAAAAGGAGCACAAATCAGCTCATGAGGAAATAGAAACAGCTTTAAACAGTGGACAGAACCCACTGTTTCTATAAGAGGAAGAATCGAGTTATGTTTTGACATCATGACTACAATTACAATAACTATAACTGTATTTACATTCATGATATTCATGATATGAAAAAAGTAAAATAAACAAATACATACCTATTGCGGATTGTTAATCGAAAGCCAATCTAAAGACGCAAGTTTTACATTTGTTTTCAAAGATTTCGACACATGCGGCTGCTCTCATGTCCTCTGTCAGTCAGAGCAGAAAAGCTAAAAGCTGTTTCCCTACAGGTTATTTTTCTGCACTTTGGAACAACTAGCAGATTTGTACCAAAGGACTTAAAGGGTTGTACAGGTTCACACCCTGTAAGCATGTGACACATATATACTGGAGCAGGACAAGACCACTGAACTAACAGGAAACAGGACGAGCCTCCTGCTGGTTCTACTAAGCTGTTGATCATCACAAAATCTTCTGCATGAGACTGTCTGAAACAGAGTCTTGTTACCACCATGAATGAGATTTTTCTTTCAGAAAAGGTGTCAACTTTTCTCCCTTTAGACATGAAAGGGGGGACGGAGATTTATACAAACTAGTCGGTTTCATAACACCGCCTTCGCCTTTAGAGCGTTCAGGAGGTTATGGTAGTGCACCATGGCACAGGAATCCTCATTGCTAATTCTCCCAAGAATTTAGGACTTGATGTGATGAATGGCATTGGTTTTGATGTATTAATGCGGCACAGAGTGAAAGATGCAAGCACTTTCAGAGTGCTTCAACTTGTACAACTTGTATTACTCGATACCTACTAAGTTGGTTGCATTAAAGTTTGGCCAGTTTAGTCAGATATGTATCAAGTTTGCCCAGGATACATCAAATGATTGAACACGAATGTCAGGTAGAACTAAATTGACTTCCCCACTGATCATCTATAGTTTTTGGCTTAAACAGACACCCAGCAGCTCATCTTGGGGTGACTTAATTATCTTTTTAGGGATTTCACCTCCGATGGAGCAGATATGTAGGCAGTGAGCTTGTTTGGTAGATGTCTAATCTGACAGGGATCACTAAACACACTGAGCCCAGCCAGTCTGTCCTGAGGAGCAAGACACAGCAGTGATTAATAGGCTGACAGTGTAGCTCTGACCTCTGAAGGTTGCAAGGTTGTTTCCTGTTTGACTAGCCACATGGCACACTTATTCATAACCAGATACGCGCACACATAAACTGCTGGATGCATCAATGCCTGTGCATCAGCTCCGCTCAGACAATATTATTTTATTTACTGGCACCTCAAGAGTTTGAAGTGTTTGAGAGCCTCGGTTTTACGTTGACTTTCACTAGCATGTCACAGCGTCATAATACAGTCCCGGCTAAATGGCATGACATAGCCTACTTGGAACTGAAACTGTACCGTATTTCAAAGACAGGCGCATGTTTTCTGCTTAGAGAAGATGGGAACGATGGAGGCCAGACTCTTCTTCCATAACTCACATGACTGGAGCCTTCTGGTCTGAGTGATCATATCCAACACCTTCCTCAAGCCTTCCTGCCTTTGTTGGCAGCCAAATAGACCCCCCCACCCCCCACATACCTTTGGTATCAAAGGTGATCTTCTTCCCTACCGCCTCTTTAAAGGAGAAGCTCCATTAATATGCATTGCCTTCCACTAGAGTGCGAGTCTTCCTCTCTAAGGTGTTTGTGGGTGGTGTGGGATGGGTCGTGACCTGCAAAGCCGGGAACAGAATGGGAAAGATGGTTATGCTATGTGGTAGTTTGTTGGCATCCCAGTCACAAGAACTTCTCTCAAACAAACAACAACAAAAAACTGGCGCTACAGTGGTAAAGGTTAAGAGTCGCTATTCAGAGTCGCTTTGAAAAGGGTCCCTAACCCTGTAAATGTCAGCAATATATCTACAGTGCATGTTAAATATAAAGCAGTCAGTGGCAGATTATAGTTTGCCCTAAGGGATATAGACACAGAGATGGCAGTTTAATACAGCCTAAGGGCCTCCCTATGTGCAGACGCCTAGAGGGATCATACCGAAGTTGCACTACTTTATGTGCAGCGGAGGCAAAAGGCAGAGTTGCTGTCATAAGCACAGTGAGAGCATGACTGGTCTTCTACGGCTGCGTTATATCAGCATTTTAAAACCCTCAAACCGCAGAGAATAAGCCACAGAAATAAGCATGCTGTATTTAAAACCTTCAACCCCCCAAATATTCTGAATATTCATTCAGTAGTCAGACTAAGGCAATTATCGTCATCCTTTTTAAGAGAAAATGTATAGTAAAATTTCAATAAAATGTTTCAGTAAATTGCTCTATAAACCATATCTATCAAATGTTATAAAAAGTTTTAAAAAGTAGTATAATTTTAATATGCAAGACTATCATTAAATTAAGATCTGAGTACACGGGATGCTATTTTTGCCATGCTTATCCGTTCTAAATTACGTTTTTTTCTTTGTTTTTTATGTGTGGGGTTTTGTTTTGTTTTTGGTGTTTTTGCCTTGACAAGGCAGCAATCGCTGTGAGTTGATGAGTTAAGACTACAAACACTGTGCCGCTCCAGAACTACACAAGATGAACAGTTTTTAAAAACCTTGTATGTAGCATTAGCATCAGATAGCAAAAAAGCTATTTAGCATAAAAGTTAAATTAGTTTTAGATTATTTAGATAAATTTTGAGCCATGTAATCTCTAATTAGTGGAAATAGTCCACAATACATAACAACTTTTTATTGTTTGCTAATAAACATGATCTGCCTTAATAAAATTAGCAAGATATCTAATACCCAGATATCTTGCTAACTGCTAAATGGTTGCTAACTGCTTTAGCAGACAAACAAATCAAATTAGCTCCAATTTGTTTTTGTTTATTGTAATGTCCATTTCTGAAATTCACAATAACATTTTTTAAAAATACTGAATGGCAATTTAATGTAAATTTGTGATCTTTTCAGCTCTTTTTAACCCATGTCACTCACAGTAAAAAGACAGAACTTGATTGGACTTGATTGGATAGGCATTATCTGTCTTTAAGACTGACTTTTGAGTTCTTCTCTTTAATCAGATTCTGTCACATGGAAGTTTGATATAAAAAACAAATGATAGAAACTTAATAGTCACAATCCGTCTTCCTGCTTATTCCACTGCATTGCGTAAAAATGCAATTTAGAAATAGTTTGTAACAGCGGTCAACTTAACGACCAAATTAAATACAGTAGTGACTAAAACCCTCCACACAGAAGCTGAGAGGTGTGAAAATTGTTGACTGTTAATGTGTGTGACCGCCGAAGACCTCACTTCTTCAGCCCTGCTGAGTGAAGTAAATACGTTTGACACTGGCAGGCCCAGGATCTCGTAAATTGCCCAGTGTTCCCTGTTGTCCCAAGATGGCCGAACCCGTTCTGTACTGAGCTGCAGCTGCAGGTAGTAATTACTGATTAGGCTGTGGAAAGTGGGGACAAATGCACTGTATAATCATAGAGCCCGTCGACAGTGGGAGCCCTTCACAATGGCTTGTAATTAACAAGATAATTGGTGAGAGATGGCAAAGATTTCTTGAGTTCTTCCTTATTTGCATGTCATTTTGCGCAGAGTTCTTTATGACTTCTTTTTTCATCTGTGAAGGGTGAGTCGCTAATGATACTGTGTCCTACTGCGTGACTCGCTCGCGTTGCGGATTCAAACTGGGTGCGTGCAGCCGAAGAGGGAAGTAAAACAGCATGTGTGGCGTGCACCTGTACACTCGCGAGATCCGATATTTGTTTTTGTGAAGTCATTTTCTGCACAAGTGCTATTTACACAGCCTCTCATCATATTTATATGCAACGCATGATCATGCAGCAATCCTTTTAAGCCTTACTTTATCCTCGAAGAAAGCCCTTTAAGGCTGTTTCAACATCAGAGTTCCTTCTTTTAGCCCCTGAGGACGCCTTTCCATATGCATTCATTAGTGTTATTCTTACAATAACTCCAGTAATGAGTGCTCAGGCGGCTTCCTTTTCGAATACCGTTCACTACATCACACACTCAGATAGGAAGATGTTTATCACTCCTTTTCCAATTATATTTCTCCAGATTAAGGTGTCGCCGTGGCACTTGTTTCCTTGACAACACTGTCGTTATTCACCCTTCCAAGTACCGTAAATCTGAGCGGATATGAAAACTCTTGTGCTTTTCCCCCCCGCACCCCAGTTAGCCACACTAGCGCTGTCTGTTCGACCTCTCAAGCCCACTCCATGGGGTTCTTTTATGAGTGACTTAGATGGGCAGGGTGCTCGATGCTTGATTTTCCTCTTACTCACTCTTCCTCTTATTGTGAGCTTGAAGGGGCTCCCTGTTGAAATTCATATGGGGCACTGGCTGTTAATATGTTGGATTAAAACAATCGTAGATGCCAGGAACAAACACAATGTTTATTGGATTTTGTCTCATTGAAATTGGAAGAGAAAGAGGAGGAGGGGGTAGAATCCACCTCAGTAAATTGATGAAGTATGAAGGGTGTTAATAATGTATAAGGTTTTTAAAAAAATCAATCACGAAAATGTGCGCTGTTGGAAGTGGGAGGGGGGGGGCAGAATGGCACAGAACAGAGTGTATTTGACAGGTGACATGATTCCTTTTCGTGTAATTGATT
This sequence comes from Perissodus microlepis, assembly GCF_051167445.1. Lineage (NCBI taxonomy): Eukaryota > Metazoa > Chordata > Actinopteri > Cichliformes > Cichlidae > Perissodus > Perissodus microlepis. The sequence continues at coordinate 7,460,118 of NC_140469.1, forward strand.
TGCTTTGCCATTTGTTTCCCCATTTTTTCATCTTTTGTGGAACATGGGAGGCAGCGAGTGTGATAGATGAACCTGGGAGAGTTCATTTTTTCCCCCTGCGCACCGCCGTGTAGCCTCCAGTGCATCGAACAGTGGTGCTCTGCTGTGCAGGTTATGGCAGCGTAGTAATGTTTGCCACTTACTATAACATAACTATAAATCTATGTGGATTTCCACTTTGCATGCTTTTTTCTTCCCCAAAAGATGATGCAGGTATGGAAATAGAAAATGGTCTTACGAGGTTGACTGTATTCATTTATGTCACCTTTTATTGTCAACACTGAGGAAAGTTACTTAAAGAGAAACTTGTTACATTGTAGTTATTGTCTTTTAGACTGCAGCTTTACCCCATGAGAAAGTAACACAGCAGAACACTTTAGTGCTACAGTACCGTAAATTCGCTTTTCAATTCCTGGTGTAAATTTTTGCCCAGAGAGAAGCCGACTGTATATCTGCCTTTGCTCACTGCACGGTGAGGTGGTATTAGTGGCATTGTCTTCACCACCTTGTTTTATAATTTTATCACATGTTAAATTTTTAATATGTACGGGGTCTTGTTCACGAGTGACGGGAGAAGGGAGCGGGAGGTCGACAGATGGATTGGTGCTGTACCGATCTGTTGTGATGAAGAGACAGCTAAGTATAAAAGCGAAGCTCTCAATTTACCGGTCGATCTACGCCCCTACCCTCACATATGGTCACGAGCTGTGGGTAGTGACAGAAAGAACGAGGTTGCGGATACAAACGGCGGAAATGGGCTTCCTCCGAAGGGTGGCTGGCCTCTCCCTTAGAGATAGGATGAGATGTTCGGCCATCCAGGAGGGGCTCAGAGTAGAGCCGCTGCTTCTCCCCATCGAAAGGAGCCAGTTGAGGTGGTTCGGGCCGGGATAAGCGGAAGAAGATGGATGAATGGATGGATGGATGGATGGATAGATGGATGAAATCTCAAATGTTGAAGTCAGTGTAGAGCAAGTGCCAAGAGCTCAGGTTTCAGACTGATATCAGTGAGTTGGGATATCCCTGAGATGGTCAACTTAGGCACGCTGCTCAGGCCGTGAACAGAGTTACATTAAAACCCTCTGGAGTCAACAAATCAGACAAAAGTTGATGTAAAGGGAGGTGGAAGGGAGCTAAAATGAACTGTGAGTCCAAACCTGATGTAGTAAAGTCCAAGAACAGTACAGCATTTAAAAAAAACTGAGCAGGGATTGCATTGGGTAATCTGAAAAATGTAACTGAAAAGATGTTATGATACTTGCTAGTGGAGCAAATAAGTATTATAGCATGTCAAAGTGCTAATAACTGTTTTCCTGCTTTTCTTAATGTTTTTCATGCTTTTCCTGATGTTAACCTGGCTCAGGTAAGACTTTTTTATCATTCCGTACATGCTCTACACATTTTATTATGCTTTTTATCGCATCTCGTGCTTGTTACTGACCTTCCACTGAAATGCCCAGACACCTGACTCATAACCTCTGCCTCATGTTGTCTCACAACACCTGCATCCTCGTGCATTTGTCAGCTCTTTAGAGTGATGAACCCATAAAGTATCCATGTATCCATCCGAGAGACGTGTATAATGCTTCAGTTAGCATGCGCTTTCTGACTCGAGCATCATCCTCAAGGTTGGTCTCACTTGACGTTGAACCATCGTCTCAGTCACCGGCACTTATTACCGCACGCCTCTTCTCTCACCTCACTTTCTGAGAAAAAAGTTTGTGCCGAGTGTAGCGGCTGCAGCTGCGGCGCGCACACCCGGAGCTTTAAACAGAGCGAGCACTTTGACAATTAAGGCTGAAATAGCACAATGGCAATTGCTCACACCCATTGTAATTCTGTTTCGTCAAACTGCACGCCTTTAGGTGAGAGCCTTGCTGTCTTTGATTTCTCACTTTCAGTCAATGTTTTTTTTCTTCCTCTCTTCCTTTCGTCTGCTTTATTTTCCTCCAGAATACTCATTCAATTTTTACTGCGGTATGAGACTGTGAACAGCTTGCAGGGCGGGAGCGCAGTAATTACCACGGTTATGTCAGGCGAAGCTGAGGAACGTAGCCTGGGGAGGAGAAAGGCCACTGTGCAGTGATGGCCCCCCGAAATTAATGGAGAATTGGAAATGAATCAATAGCTAATGAAAATGTGTGTTCACTCTATTACTGCTTTTATGACGGCTGCAGCCTCGGGCGGGGCGCTTTGTCACCCGACTACACAGAGAGTGGTGGCACCCGTGTGTGTCTCTCATCATATTCGTCTCTCTTTTATCATTTCTCTGTGATGCTTTTGCATCTTTGAACCTCTTCTCTTGTGCTTCTTGCTTTCGGTCCCCGTGTTCTTTTTTGGCCTCAAATTAATGGAGGTATGAAAAAGCTTCGTTTAATATGCGGAAGAAAGACACGGTTGCTTGGTGGATGTCAAATGTTAAAGATGTTTGCTTCTTGTCTCTGAACTCCATAGTATTCTTCTGTAATATCCGACTGTTAGCTATACCTCGCTGTTAATGGTGACAGCCATGATTATTAGTTTATGACTCTGTGTTGACACATGTGATGCAGGCTTCACTGTCAACTGTTATTGCCAAGATTTCTTCTTCTTCCAATATGGCCCTTAAAGGTCTGTCATTCAATACATCAATCTTACAAAAATAATACAAATAGACTGAAAAAAAAGGTATTGGTCACTGTTTTGGGGCCTTAACACTTGATGTAACAGATGTAACCCTATGCCATAACCTTCCACATCAGTCATTGTAGAGGTGCATCGACCCAACGTGTAGTTACATTTCTCACGTCAGGTTACGTGGAAGTTACAGCGTAGAATTCCGTCTGAAGCATAATATGAAGACTACCTTAAGTAAAAGACAGTCTTCGTTAGGAGCTGCTGGGGTTGGGGTGGCATGAAGACATCCGATAGCTACACGGTGACTGGAGTTTCAAATCTCATCTCTGACCACTTAGATATTAAACAACCTATAAAGGTTGGGAAACGATCGTGGTAAATACAAGCTCTTAGAATGTTAAACACATGTAAGAAAGCTCGATTCTTTAGATTTCTAAATAGATCCGCTCCTCTTATAGGTGATGCCACCAGTGCAGATGTTGCACAGTTACTCACATAGATGTTAGAGGTCGCTTCACTTGGTAAAGTTTTTATATACTGGAGTAACACCTTGGATTAATGATCCATCTGGCTTAAGACTGAAGCTAAGGGCAAGGCGTCCTAGGCTGAAAGCTCATGATTAGTGTAGTAATGACCCAAGAGGCGATGAGCTTGGAGACGGTGGATGGGCAAAAGTTTGCCAATCTTGTGTCAAAGTTCAGCTCGTTTTCCTATTAAATATCAATCACTATTATTAGTTTCACATTAAATTTAGTCTCTTTGTGTTACTGCTTATGACCTCATCTCTGTACTGAAATGAATGTGGGTGTGGAGAGAAGCTGCATGGATCCACTGTCATCTCAGAATGAGAGAAAAAGTACAAAAGAGCCTCTCTGATCTTATGGCTTCTTCCCATTTTAGCTGCTTAGCTTATATTTGTCCACTTCTGTTGTTTCTTGTTGGTGAAATAGAGCGTCTCCTACTGCTGTAATATGTGTCCCTTCTCTTCTTGCTTGAAGTGGGACATAAACAAAGCACAGGTGAGCGAGGGAGCCCTGTTTGGGTCACACGGGACATCTTATAGAGGGTGGATAGCACCACCTTAACAACCACATATTAACATTGGTACATTAAATGTTACAGGAAAAACAATTTATAGGCAGAAGGAAATGTGACTTTAGTTGCCATGTTAGCTTACTTCAATATAATGAAAGATGGGAAAGGTTGCTAAAGGAGACTTTTTCTAATGTAACCTACAGCACCACTGTGTAATGTTGCTAACTAATGATATACAATCATAGTGCTGCTGTTGGTGTGGCTTTTAGACATGCTGTAGCGAGGATTTAATCTCATGCTGGGATAAAAGTAGCAAATAGACAATACTATTATCCTTTTGACATTTGAGCTGTTTTTAAGGTATCATCAGAGGGGAAAAAAAGAAAAACATGACATGTCTGACTTCATTGGCCAATGAGACTGTCGAGGAAGAAAAAGAGAGACGTGAGGAGAGGAGGGGAACCTTTTATGTCACTTATCCAGGTTGTACAGGGACACAGAGCTCAGTGCACATTAGTTGACTGCTCCCCCAGGATTCACAGATCATTTCTCTTCCCTGACATGGTACATGCAGCACTGCCAAGGGGTGCCTGACAGTGCGTGACATTGTGTGTGTGTATGTGTGTGTCTGCGTGTTGCACCGGGGCCCAAACCTCCACCCATCAGCACCTCCTGCAGACTGCAAACCCTCAGGGCCCCCCGCCATTCAAGTTGACTGCCTCTCTTTGTTAACAGGCTGTATGATACTGCAGATAAACACAAACTACATCTCCACAAGGTTGCCTTGGACACCATCAACTGAAACAGCTTCAGGACCTTATCTTATTATCCCACAGCGATGTCGATTGTACGTCAGTACAGAACAACACCAACTCGTTGTTTTATGTTCGGCCAGACAATTAAATCCCAGTGAAAGGCAGTTCACTTTCCCAACACTGTTTGCTGTTTATTCAAATTCATTTAAAAGTAATCAATCTATTAAATAACTAGAAATCCATCCCTGTTTGCTTCACTACCTTTCAGCTTTCTGGTGCTGCTGCTTCCTGCTGGAAATCTCATTCTTCAAAGTAGTCAATCTGTCAACCGCGTGCTGTTGTTTCATTACAAGCTTTGAGTGTTTTCCCCTCGTTGTCGAACCTAAACAGTAATAAACAGCTGTTTTTGTGCCGCGTTATCTGTGATTGATAGAATACAGTAGTGAGTCATGAAAGCCCGTACGTGCGAGTTTCGCAAAGAGCGCCAGTCTTGTTGGTGTTTTCTGAAGCAAAAATAATCTTATTCACAGGAGATGATTGCAATAAATGTAGACTCACTCTGTGTTATTTGCTTATGGTGCATGAATTCATTTCAAATGTGTTATGGGCAAATTAAGAAAGGCTTAATTATTAGCTAATATTGTGGCCCTGTCTTGTAGGAGTTCTTTTACAATGTTCACTTTCCTGAATTTAGTGTTGTTCAAACATAGGGACACATGGGAATGGAGGGGAGTTTAGAGGGGATTCCAGCTTAAGAATAATCAGGAATAATGCTAGAAGGACCATTTTTCTTAGCAATAAATTCCACAGTTATCCTTGTGATTTTTCTTTTCTATTTGTTTATTTTAAATAAGCGTGCAGGATTTCAAAGGCTGTAGTCAGTTGTCACTGGACTTGTTCATGTAAAAGCATAAATATATTGAAGCATGGCAATTCTGACGTTCGCACTCAAAGCTGAAAGCGTTGAAGGTTGCCAGAATCATAAATGCAAATAGCTTTTTGCAAAGTTTAGGCTCTTCTTTGTTTGCTTGAACAAATGCAGCTATATGGACGGCTTCTCTGAATTGGTGTCAGTCAGTGTTGTGTGAGTAAGCATAAATGTTCAACATGACAGACCAAAGAATTTCTAACTAGCTGAGAACGCCCACACTCTGGACTCTATCAGTTGTGAGTTAGTGCAGATGTGATTTGGCCCTACAGAGCTATGGTACAGAACTCTAACATTTATGGGGTAAACATTTCTTTTTTTCTTCATTATGTTTTTGACATTATGTTTCTTTCTTTTCTTTTTACTGGATTTTGATTATTATAAAATACATTTTTTTAGCTTCATCACAGCACCACACCATGATGCAGCGTTTGTCATTTTCATTTCGTGCATCATACAAACAGCAGGAGAGAATTTCTAGCAACAGTCACCGTCGACCACTAGCTCCTAGTTGTCATCATTGGAGTTATTATTGCCCTATATTCTCAACTAGCCAAGCACAATACATTAGGAGAATTCTAGGACTTTGTTTTCATTTAACTCTGAAATAATGTTTTTTCCAAAAGCAGGTACAAATAATGATTTATTTCACATGTAAATGCTAGAGCCTGGCTGATATAAGAGTTTTTAGACCGATTCTGATATTTGGTGATCTAAAATATAAAATCTAATGTTTCAAATTACCAAATTAAGATGTAGTTGTGTTTGCTGTGTTACCTCTTTGTTTGAAAAATGGTCTAATCAGTGATTCTGTTGTCTCCCTCGGTGTTCACTTTGTTGGGGCAGTTAGAAATCACTGAAGGACAATTAAGCTGAATCCAGAATATGAATGACTGAACAAACCCAAATGGAGAGCTTGTCTAAATACAACTTCTATTTAATGGACCTATGAGAACCTCTACTATAAAGCATTGTAAAACACTACTCCAGAGTAAACAACCCACTCTTACCTATCCGTATTCCCTTTTCGGTGTTTTGTACTTGGTGTGGTGTAGGGGAAAGTTTGCTCCATTAGCATTCTGGCCAGCCTGCCAGACCAGAGGAGTCAAAGCACCTCTGGGGTCAAGAGTCCCTCGAGTGATGAAATTAACCATTCGCTAATGTTCCTAGAGAGAGAGACAGACAGAGAGAGAGAGAGAGAGAGGGAAGGCGTTAGCTTGCCTTATCATGCCACAGAAACCTGCAATCATCCTTAAAGGCAGATTAGTGAGCGGACCGGTGAGCCTGTGAATATCCTTCAGTGCCTGTGCAGGTGGCCTCCCATACCAAGTACAGCACATTAATCCAGTCAGTTAACAAATAAGCAGCCTGGCTAATAGAGGCCTGCCAGAAGCATTTGTTTCCACCATCATGGTGTGTGTGGGGGGGCGGGGGCTTGTTTAATTTTCTCCTGCTTTGGAGAGAGAAGCAGAAGGGGAAGAGGGAGAGATGGTGGGGATTAAATGAGGTATAGGATGGCAGGGATTGAAGGGAAGGAGCGAGGTAGCTGAAAAAGTGCCCAGCTTGGCAGGCGTGCCGGTAGGTTTAGTATCGTCAGCAGTATCGCTCAGCCTGCTGGCTTGTTGTCAGTCAAAGGTGATGTTAAGAGACCTGCAAATAATGCGTTTAAAAAGAGCTCACAAGAATTCTCAGCAGTAACTCGCTATTTGTACTCCAGATATTACAAATGGTCCCATGGCGTGTGGATTTTGCACGCACGCATTCATGTGTTCAAACAAAGTGAAACTATTCTGAAGTATTAACAACCTTTAGCCTTCACGAGTCAGAACTCAGTCCTATGCCGAGCACACAGACACGAAATGTACAAACATCCACAAATCATCTCAGAAATCTAAGGAGGGAAAATACTCTGCACGACTTGTTTGAGAATCCCCACATTTTCAAGTTTTCTTAAAGCGTAGCTTACAGATGCGTCCTTGGATACGCTGCAGGTAGAACGCCAATAGATGATTCAACAATAGGGTCAGCTTCTTAAAAATGTAAACAAATACAGGCTTAGGTGAAGCCGTAACTGTAGCTAATATAACAGTCGCTTTTTGATCCACCATTAGGTTTTTGACTTCCTGTACTCTACTGGTTCTCAACAGCAACCAAAAACATACGTAACATATGTGGACGTCATGATAACTAACTAAAATACTTTGTGTCTTGCTACACTTTAATATAAAGAGTCAGAAAAGGGATGAGCAGTTCTTTCACTGTTAAATACAAAGATCTGAAAAGGTAAGTGATCGTGTCAGTATCATTACCAGGTTGGGGGCTATAAAATTACCCACACGCAATGAGACCACAATCACATATCTGTGCATAAAATGTTAATACTGACTACTAGACTCGCTTGTACCTGCTCTATAAAGCTGCTCAGCTTCGTGAGTGGTCGGTGATTTATTTGTGGACGTCTCCAGCATTGCACTGTTTCCTCCCCTGAGGATTGTCCCTCTACTTCCTCCTAGTCCAGGGGCAGCTGTGCTCCCTAATGGGCCCGCTGACATGCGTGCCGCTGTAATGATCACCTCCAGGAAGTCCTCTCTTGCTTTGTCTCAATGACTGAATCAATAACAGGCCTGCCGTTGCCGCCCAGGTGACCATTTTCATCAGAAATTTCCGTCTCTGTTTTGGATGAAAGGCTCCAACTGGCCGCTAAGGGCCTCTTCTCTGTTCCTCTGGTTTCTCTCTGCCTTCCTCCCCAACAAATCGTCAGAACCGGCGGCGGCTTCCTTGAAGTCGTTTTTTTCGAGCGTTTCATTTGAAGTATGCAAAGAGACCAGCATCTGTCTGAATGAGCAGCTAAACGTCAGATTGAATAGAACCAAGCGCACTGCAGCAAAGGCTCATATTACTATTCATGCCTGGGGGTATCTTCTGCTTCTGATGGTGCAATATTCCTCTTCTAATCGCTTTAGCTCAATAGTTAAATTGTTTTAATTCATTTTACAGCTTTCTAAAGGCAATTCAAACTAATTTGCTTAAACTACTGTGTTCGATTACTGTAAACCTTCTCGGCAAAGACAAACTGTGAGTGCATTGTAACACTTAGTTTCCAGTGCACAGTAGGCACTTTCTTTGTTTTTGAGTTGTATTCCCATAATCCTTTTCGGAAATGTCGGCCCAAGCTATTTGAGCAATTAGTTGTGAGTTGGTCATTGATTAGTAATTTCTTTCGGGGCCAAAGCGGGCCGGTTAGCAGGCCTCTCGTAAATCCCCTTGTCTTCATCAAGCCTTATTTCCGACTAATGAGGTCTATTAGATTACAACTCTACCTCACACGTTTAACAAAAGATTAAATTGGCAGGCCTCTGCAGGGAATATGTTTTTATAGTACTCCCATAATGAGTGAAAGTTAAGGAAATGGGAAGCGCTAAGCAGGAATAAGTCATTGGACATGCTGAACTAGGCCGGGAGGGCCCGAGCGCTTAAAGAGGCGCGTAATGCTGTCGGATAGCTCCTAAATGAAAGTGACGTGACGGCGCTAATGAGAAGGCTTCGCATTACGTGTGACTCCTGCCTGGGGGAAACATTACAGCTGACTTAATGAGAGGAGATATTGTACACAGGCACTTTTGTAGTTGAGCAATGAGACCGCCAGCCTTGCTGCTGAGGTACAAGCCGCCGCAGCGAGCAAGTGGTTTGTTAACGGGCCTGACAGGCTGAGCTACGGGGAGAGCGCTGGATAAATGCTCATTGCTGAGACTGTGGTGCGGGTGCAGGTTCTAAGATCTGAGACCTGAAAACAGTCAGATTCATAAATAACTGTCTTAAGTGACTTGTCTGTGCCCAGAAGAGAACTCAGATCTCATCATAATCAGGGTAAAAGACATTAAGGCAGCCTAAATCTAGGCCTGTTATCGATATTTGGTGATTTAAAAAGTTGATATATTGGCTGATTATATTGGCTATTCTGTCAAGTGCTTCACATTTCTACCTTGCCCTAGCGTTTCTGGAGAAGCCAGCATGCCTACACAACTATTCATTTTTTATTTTTTATTGAACTTTTTATGCAGTTCGTTATTAAATAACAAAGATTTGTGGAATTATTTCCAAAGTATCTTCACTTATGTTTACTGCCTAAAACTTTTACATAGCACGCTTAACCCAGAAAAGAATGAAAGGGCCAGGCTAAACTAGAAATCAGTATTGCAAGATATTAGAACTGTTGTCTTTAAGTACTAATTAAGGTCACTTTTTAGGAGTGGGTATAAAGCTCAAACATTTTACTCTATAAATACCTGCATGTTGTACGTCATGCATGCACATAGAAGATGTAAATAACATGGCGTGCCCTCTAAAGAGTCTAGTGATTGATTATATTGTGCGACGTTTAGTGTCTTTTCATCTCATAAACAGTTTTAAAACTGGATAATATAAGGAAGGCAGCAGCGATCATTTAAGATTGATCACTTCTGTTGATCTGTACATCCAGTAGCAGCTTGGTCAGTAGGTTTGCAGTGCTGTGATGCTCCGTGTTAGAACTGAAGCTAAAGAAAAAAGAAAAAAAAAGTCTGAGCGGTGATACTGAAAACATCCCAATCAGTGAAAAAGAATTAGATTATCATTATTAATTACAGGGCTCTTGTTCAGATTTAATTTATGGGCTGTCATTTTATTTTGTTTACTCAAAACGACATGTAGCTTTTTTAAATTTAATTTTGGGTGGGTTTGTTAAAATATACAACAATTTAAAAGTTAATAGCCATAAATGTGGTCACAGTCATCAGCACTCAAGGGGTGATCTGGTAAGGATGAGTGCATAGACACACTCATCCTTATGAGTGGGTCCAGATTTTTGTGCTGTGGTGCTGTACTTGTACTTTCTTTATATACCAGCAGCCACTTCAGCTGCTACAAAACAGATAAAACTCTGTGTTTCTTACACGCTGACTTTATTTGGAGAGCAAATCTCCCTTATTTTAAAAAAGTTAAGTTTCTGCTTGCCATCTAGCCCTGGCGCAATGACTGGGTGCCTTGATATTATTCAGTTACCTCTCCAGATCGCCTCATGCCCCACGGTTGGACAGACTCCAACTCGACTGTCTTAGGCAGTAGCTGGCAACAACACATCTATTTCTGCTCTGGAGATCTGCCGTGACCTGGAGCACCGCTCTAACCAGAACCTACAGCAGGCGAAGAAGTGGTTCATGCGTCGCTACACCGAGCTCACCGGGGCTGTAGAGAAGAACAAGCGCAGCCGTTGCCAACTGCAGTCCCAAGACTGTGGAGGTGAAGTATGTCCGCAAGACAAGATGCTCAATGAAGACGCAGATAAAGAGGAACTACTCATCAATTAAATGCCATGTGTATTATTTAATCTTTTCATTGCCTATTTTGATGTCAGCGAAAGGGAACATTTCTCATATGGTCGTCTCAATCAGAAAAAAGTTTACAGGGAGGTGAATTAAACCGGCCTTTCTGTCATGAACCACTGGATGTCTTAAAGGTACAGTTAGTAATTTTTTGAGGTTATTCAAAAAAAGGAAAAATCCTTAAAGTATATTGTACTCATAAATGTATACATTGATTACACACATTAGTGTGTAATTACATCTTCCAACAATTTGATGAGTTCTCATAAACTCAGAATGAATCCATTAAAAATGGATCGGAGCAGGCGCCGGTTTGTGGAACCTGCCATATTCCCCCTCCATATTTGAATACATTGGCCAGGAAGGATGTCTTCCTTTCATTAACTGCATTTTATGTAAATTCTATGGGTAGAGATCGATGACATACGTAGCACACCAAAAACAGAGAGGAGAACTCTAAGGTGCTTGCGTGCTGTGGAGGGACATTTAAATTCGTGCCTGCACCCTCACGCTCAACATATGAAGGTTCATATCTATGTTTTATCACAGGAGACGGGGTCCCGTTCAGCAAAGAAACAAAAACGTTAAGGAAAGACCAGGATCTTAATAAAACGTCACCTTAAGCTTCGTCTCCCGACCTAAAGTTGGGACTCTAACACACTAAAATGTGCATAAACATATTTGTATGACAATAACTACAGGAGGCTAACAGCAGCTAACAACAACAAAAACTTACCTAAAGAACTTATCAAAAGAAATAATTAAGTGCTGTAGGTCTAAACTTATTTTTTAAATCTCTTTTGGTTGACTAAAACATGTTTGTCCTATAGCAGCCACTGTAGCTAGAATCATGCACTTGAACTGGGAGTGGTAAAAAAACAGAACTCAGTTGACCACAGTCTGCACTCTACTGTCATGTAGTGGTCAAAGTTTTACGACTGTAACTTTAAAGTCTTGTGAAACCTGAAAAATCTGCTTTTAATGCATAAGATGCATAGGGTTTATTTTGAGATGTGAGTCTTGTTCACTTAGCTTGGTTCAGGAATGAAAATGCAGAGGTGAATATGAGCATGTGGTGGGGCGTGGTCCGCGGAGGATGCCGTGCAGGTGCGTCCACCCTCCCTGCACGGCATCCGTAATCCTTAATCATCCTTAAAACATGGGGACTCAGGGGTTGGTGGGTGTCGTGGTGTGATGCAAGTCAATAAAATGGCTCAAAATTATGATCCCTGGACCCGTCGTGTCTCATTCACACCACAGAGCATAAATAGGTCCTCTTTAAATCTCTGTAGGTCTCTTTCCATAAGTGTGAGAATTGCAGTGATGTTCCAGTGAAGCCTTAGCACATGGTTGTTGCAGTCATGTACAGCGTGTTGACATCCTGCTCACTGAGCTCCGGTCAGGCATCAGTCGTTGTGTGGGTGAGTGATGCATCTCCTGCGTTTATTGACTGGAAAAGCAGAGAGGAGGGAAAAAGAGGGTCACCGAGAGGTGTGTGTGTGGAAGGGGGGTACAATCGTCTGTCCAACTCTCCACAAGACACAAGTCACACCTCATTAGGAGGTAGTGGAAAAGAGAACAGCAGTTATGTCTGCCGTGAAAGCACCGTCTCACACACACATAAACACAGACACGCTCGCACACAGACACTTCTACCCCAATTACCCCTATCTTGTCCCTCGAGCTGACGGACTGAGTTATGCTGACAGGCACCCCTCTAGAAAGTAGGGGGAGAAAGTCAAAAAGAGAGGGAGGGCAGGCAGGACAGGAGAAGGGGAAAAGTGATGGAGGAGTGAAAGCTGGGGGAGTTCAGAAAGGGGAGGAGAACAGAGGCGAGAGAATAGACAGAAGGTGGGGGTGGGGGCGTCACGCGGCATGAGGCAGAATGAAACATGTCTCCCTGTCACCTGCCACACACTAGAAATGGATGGGCCCGCAATCTTGCAATCAGCGACTTATCTCTGCGGCCTGGAGGGGGAAAAAAGGTGGGCAAAAAGAAGAGAAGGAGGCAAGAAAAAAATGGTTGAGAAGAGTTTCTTCTGCTGCAAACTCACAGTAATTTGTTACAATTTCTAAAGACAAATATGACAGGGTGGAATTACTCTGCCACTACGGAGGCAGTCATTTGCAAATGCCATAAAGTGCAGGTATAAATCTCCTACCCGGATCCACTTAATCTCTGACTTCTGGGCTCTTCGGTGGCAGTCGTGTAGTCATGTGTTCACAGCAGAAGCCTTCTCAGTTCTCATATTTTAAAAAGTATTGTACAGTAGTGATGGAAGCGGCTGGTACACTGTGGTGACTAATGCTTTCTGTTGATACTGAAAATAAGTCGAAAGCTTTGGAGGCCACGAAATGATGCTGACAGATCTCCAGCAATCAATGCAAGGACTATTCACGCAACCAGAGGAGGCTCCTAAGAGCATCTTCAGCTCTTAGGAAGAAAGGCAGGAGAAGGTAAGGATAGACAGTTATATTCAAAGAGCAGAGCTGTAATACAGACACACTTCCGATTTCAAAGCTCTTATGTACAACTTCCAAATGATATGACAGAGCACTTCAATTCAATTTTATTTTTATAGCGCCAAATCACAACAGTTACCTCAAGGTACTTGATATTGTAAGGTATCTACAATAATGCAGAGAATATCCCAACCATCAGATGACGCCCTATGAGCAAGCACTTGGCGACAACGGGAAGGAAAAACTCCCTTCTTAACAAGAAGAAACCTCCAGGTGATCCAGGCCCAGGGAGAGGTACTGTTAGGGGAGGGAGACAGAACAAAATATTCCCTGTGTAAGAGATAAATAATAACAAATGATTAAATGCAGAATGGTGCATAAACACAAGGAGAGTGAAAAGAGGTGAGTGAAAAAGAAACAGTGCATCATGGAAGGCCCCAGCAGCTTAGATCTATCCGGTCTTTGAGTGATAACGTGATGAATCCTGCTTCCGGGCCTAAACTACCCTGCGTTTAATAAGGCTGTTGTGTGTTTAACATGTTTTAATGCTTTGTATCTTGTTCTATTTAATCTCAAACAGCCCCTAAAAACAGTCAGTGATCACTGTCGGCCTCTCTCGGTTTTTATTGCCGCTACTCATTTTAAAGCTCAGTTTTTAAAACCTTACAATGCAACTACAGCCCAGCCCATGCAGCAGTATATTAATGACTAGCCTCGTCTTGTGGATGGATTATCTCAGTTGTTCTTGTGACTGAAGTTTGTTTTGTTTACAGCATCCTTTCATGTGTTTGCATTTGTCCCCAACCATCGGGAACCCTCACGTTAACTTTTATTGAGTGGAAAAAAGTTAGCGTTCATCCTCCAGCTTCACTGTTTATATTATGCTAACATAGCTGTGTCGCTAGCGATCACGTACCACATCGTTATATACCAGCTAGTCCAACTTCAGTAACCCTACAAATGTCACTGCTGTTTAGTTTTCTGTCCTCATTTATGTTGGAAGTGGTAGCAGAGCCGTACGTCTTAATTGGTTTCAGAAATCTCAGGACATGCTATATTATATTTAGATGGAAACTAGCGAGCTAACTTCTAACTCCATTACACTTCATAAATTCTGTTTTCATGGATGCCTGGATACTAAACTTAATTAATACACCTGGTAGAGCAACAACGCTGATCATTTTATTAGAGATGAAAGAATTTAGACAGTTTGTAACTCTCAGTGATGCCGCAGTGTTCGTTTGACTTTGGGACCTGCAGCATAGTTTGGGCCCAGTCACAGCTAATGACGTCAGACTTCAATACCGGATTGCACCATAACTAAGAGAGGATTCAGGGTCACCTGATCCAGCCCTAACTATAAGCTTTATCAAAGTGGAAAGTTTAACCCTAATCCAAACTGGGAACTGGTTCCACAGAAGAGCGGCCTGAAAGCTGAAGGCTCTGCCTCCCATTCTACTTTTAAATGTCTGAGGTCTGAGAGTGAAGTGCTCTCTGATATGTGCTATGAGGTCCTTCAGATAAGATGAGGACTTTAAATTCGTTCTGGACTTAACAGTGAGCCAATGAGGAGAGACGCCAAAATGGGAGAAATAGGCTCTCTCTTTGTTGTCCCTGTCTACACTCTCACTGAAGGTAAAGCAGTCTTGAACTTCATTAATCGTGTGATTTTATCAGTGTAAGAGACAGTCTTGCAGTTTTGTTATAAAGTGGCCTGAGTTGGACTTGGGTATGCCATTGTTTAAGATGTAGAGAAATCCCCACTCAGCACTGATTACAGTTAGTTTTTCTAGCACTCATCATCATCAGCGCTATGGAAAAGACACCTGCATTCATTCGTTTGTCGCTACGTTTTTCTTCTCTCGCCCGCAGTTAAGCAATTGGAAGTGCTCCTGTTGAAATCGTTAGCCGTCTGCAGTCATGTTGTAGTAAACATCTGACGTGCGGCTAGACAAAATACGAGAGTGCAGGTGCGTGCTCCCATTCGAGGCATTAACAACAGCAACGAGAGATGATCACACAGTGCGCATTATTATTAGCGCGCCAGACAGTGAGTGATGAGTCCAGTCACTGCCTTAATTTATGTGTTGCTACTTCGTCTTGTCACCGCTGTTCAGCTCCAAGGATTTTACTTCCACCTCGAGGAAGGCGGGGAGGAGTGAGGCTGAGAGCGAGGCAGGGAGAGTGAGGGAAAAAAATAACACTGGAAATGTGACTGTAATGCAGCTCGCAAGTGCAAGCGTGGATTTTCTACTTCCTCTCCGACCAAATCCCACCATTTCAGGAGATTAACCTCGGCATGCGATAAATGTTCGACTTCTTCTTCCCCTCCAATTTCCTTGGAGCTAGAAACTCCAGAAGCCAGCACGGCATGTAAGATAAAAAATGATCACCTAATTCACTCAAGCACAAAATACAATTCTGGAGAGAGGAGGAAAAAGCGGGCAGAAGGGAGAAAGACAGGAAAAGGGAGTGTGTCACGAGTGCACTACCTCACATCCACCGCTTAGAATTCACCTCAATCAATTATTATTAAATGAAGCACTTATTCAAACAGACCTGTGCATAGCAAATAGGTTGCAGGACTGTGATTGTCTGTGGAATTTCTTCTTTTTCTCTTATCCTGTGGGATTAATCATATTGTTCGGCTCTCCCCGCTCCCCATAGTGCACCTCACATGGCAGCTGTGCTCAAATGCTGTTGATTGCTGAAGGTGCCCTCTGCAGATTGCCGCTGCCACCAAGCCATTTAAATAGAGTTGTTAATAAAATGTAGCGATGATTGCCTTTCACGTCCCCCACATTTCTGGTTTGGCAGACGGCTGGTACAGGGCGAACGTAGGATTTGAGCTAACTCTCAAACTGGGCCTAAATGGTAATGATAAACTGAGATTAAAATTCTGTCGTGACTTGCACTCATTTGGTCGAGTTTGTAATTACCAAAAGAAAAACTTTATCGCTGCCTTACATTTTCGGATTTGCTTTAGTCAAGACTACTACTCTTGGATGTTGACGTTCACTGGATGGCTTTGTTCAGAGTTTGACGCTGTAAGATGCATTTAGATTGAAAGTCTCTTTGGGCTCATGGGTGGTGTACATGCATCATTAACTGTAGGCGAGATCTTCTATATGATTATCACCTCCACCAACAGGGATTTGGGTTTTTTAGCATTCTGTGTGTAAACACTACAGCTCGAAACCCTGAGTACGGCTGATTAATAATCCATTACAATTTGGCTTATATCCACGTCAAATTCACGTCAACTTTTTGATTTATTGGTTAAAATTTAACAAAAAGCTTTATAATATAGGGACTATGATTCTTATAAGTGTGGTGTGTGTTGTCAACATATAGAAAGCACTGTATAAAGATTTACAAGTTAAAGGTTAAAGTGTGACAAGACCATGTTGGCATGGGAAACGTTTTATATGTTACAGTAGCAGGTTATAACCATTTAAATACCAATGTATTTGAGTTTATTTATTGCTGCACAGTGAATTGAATTCTACACATGTACTATATCCACATAAGTAAAAAATAATTGTACTCAAAATGACAGAGATCGACAGACAGACTGCTGCTGCGGCTGCAGTGATGCGGACGCTGTACCGGTCCGTCGTGGTGAAGACAGAGCTGAGCGTAAAAGCAAAGCTCTCAATTTACCGGTCCCTCACCTATGGTCACGAGCTGTAGGTAGTGACCAAAAGAACGAGATCGCGGATAGAAGCGGCAGAAATGAGCTTCCTCCGAAGGGTGGCTGGTCTCTCCCTTAGAGATAGGGTGAGAAGTTCAGCCATTCAGGATGGGCTCAGAGTAGAGCCGCTGCTCCTCCACATCGAAAGGAGCCAGTTGTGATGGTTCGGGCATCTGACAAGGATGCCCCCTGGGCGCCTCCTGGTTTAGGTGTTTCGGGCATGTCCCACCGGGAGGAGGCCCCGGGGGCGACCCAGGACACACTGGAGAGATTATCTCTCGGGTGGCCTGGGAACGCCTTGTTGTTCCCCCAGACAAGCTGGAGGAGGTGGTTGGGGAGAGGGCGGTCTGGGCTTCTCTGCTTAGGCTGCTGCCCCCATGACCCGGCCCCGGATAAGCAGAAGAAGATGTCTAAATGGATTGTGTCTAGTACAATAAAATAAGTTTCTACAGAGCAAATTAAAGCCTACACTTGTTTTCAGTGTACTACAAACCTCTCAAAGACACAAAGAAAACAAAAAGAATATATACAAATTATAATATTGTTCCCTTAAAAGTAAATACTGTCCTGAGAGGGAGCTGCCTTGGCGGAGGTTTGCTCTCTGAGTCCTTCTTGTTTATCTTATGAATAAAAAACCTATTTTTAACCATCTCTTCCATGCTGTAAGTGAACTTTTGCAATAAATGTAAACTTTCTTGTAATATCAGAGTAATTATTACTCAAAGCAGAGTATTTCTGTACAAGCATTTCCTTAGTGACACATTGCTGTTCTTCAAACGAGTAACATTTAAAAAAAAAACCTGACAGTGGTGGTATTTGTGATGTGATTGATCCATTATCTTTGTGGACAGGCATTTTTGAGAAGCATTGATGCAAAGCAGCTACAAAGAGACATGAAAACTGCTGCCAAGAGATTCAAATCAACTGTATGTAGCTAGAAAAGAAGCCTCAAGGACATTCAAACAACTACGGTCTACAAGCAACATCTTCTCGTTGGGATTCTGGTCACTAATATTTGCTCGATAACAAATCTTTATCTTAACTCAATGATTAGTTGAGCTGGAATATTTGAATATTTTAAATATTTTGGTTTATCCTGAATGTGCCAGCGTTCTATCGCTGCTGGCAGTCGGCCTCCGAGCTTCATCTCAAACCTCGCCGGGGCAGTTTATTACATCAAGATGTCATCCAAGACATTTTTATCAGCCAAAATTTGGCTCTAATGAGCCATTAAATCTTGGATGTGTTTCTTCACCAACTCTCGCCTTTATTTTAGTGCCGCTCATCGTGTAACTGGCAAAACAAGTTTTATTTACTCCAATGATCCTGAAACCAAACGGCTGTTGTTAATATAGTAAGTAGAGCTCTGTGCATCTACCACAAAACAAAGGAGCTTTCAGATATGAATATGTAAATATTTGTGATTAGCAGAAAATCACTTCATATGGAGGCGAAGAGTGAAGCAATCACATTTTTCTTTCTGGCTTTGCTTGGCCAATATACCTCCTACACAACTGAATAATGCATATGGACAAGTGTTGGACTAATTAATGTCCACCAACCTTCCTCCACCATCAAATAGGCTTCCCCTGACACCACCAGCTAATGAGCCCACTGGTGACGCAGCCACCAGCGCTCTGTTATGGAGGAGGTGAGCGTAGTGCGTGGGTGGATCATGATGGTGATTAGAACCAGAGGGTCAAGAGGGCTCTTTGACTTGTTATCAATACCCACGAGTTAGGATATCGTGCTACAGCAGTGCTTCGCGTACCCACAGGTTCACACACAGTGCCAGTGCGCACAAGCGTTTGAGTATTAACAGAGGTGGGAAATCCATAAAGTCTCCATCTTGTTGGCAGAGCTTGTTTGTCTGTCCCTGCAGAGTGTTGAACGGATGCCACGGCTGTGTCCGCCTGCATCCTTGTGATAAAATGAGGGAAAAATTACACAGGCTAGACCAGACACTAACATATTCATTAGTGAGGAATGACTGACTGGGCTAGTTGAAATGTCACTGGGCCAAAAGTCTCCCAGGACTAATGGCACTCTAACGTCTGCATAGAGTTGTAACACCCTGAAGATTTTTGGCTTTCCTCATCAAATGACCGCTAAATTGAAGATTTTCCTACCATTTTCTCGAAGACACCTGTCCCTGTGAAGAACCTTACACTTGTTTCTTTTCTCTGTGAGTGAAGAGCTCTAGTTTATCTCTTCTCCTTTGCTCTCTGTTTCACTGCATGTATATGGGTTGAGAGGTTAACCGAGCAGAGCGGTGCAGAGAACAAACACTCTGAAGATACTATGTAGCATCGATGCTAGCAGCTTTCTTGTTGATAACAGCGTCCTTAAGTAACCTGATGATATATTGGAGAGAAATTCTAAACTTTCATGTCTTCCAGCTTCTACTGTGAGCATTTGCTGCAATTAGTCAAAGAGAAATTAAATAAACAAACACACACTGATGAAAATAAGCATGACTTGGAGCCAAAAATAACAGTCGAGGATCTGCCACCTGTTTTCGGACAGTTTATTTCAAGTGGGAGATTACAGATTCCTGTGAAAGACACCCACACGTCCCACTTGTAATTACCACATAAAGGCTGACCTGAACGATTTCCCAGGTAGCAGCTGGTATTTTTAGTAAATAACATCATGGATTACATTCTAAGAGGGCAGCTGTAATTTGTTTAAGAATGTCAACTTAATTCAGTGATGTGAAGAATTTGTGAAGTTAAAGCTGGAGAGAAGCACTGCTGATCCTCCAGGAGCCCCGGCTACGCGCTGGAAACAGCTTTTGCAAATAGTCCGGGTTATGAAGTGTCAGGAGCCGTGATGAATAACTCTAATGATCACACGTGTGTTCTGGGTCACGGCAGTGAAAAGCGGTCAGAGTAGAACAGAATGCAACATGGCAACAACTTGTCCTTGCCGACACCACTGCGGAGGGGTAAAAGCCACACAGGCCGTTCGTGTTAATACACCTGACAAAACAGTCCGTCACTGATGGAACGCTAAAAGCTCTTCTGAGGAAAGCCAGACGGGGGGCTTTTTCTCCCGTGCAGGTGACTGCCGGCTGCCGCTGTCGGCTCCAATCACGTTGCCGTCTGCGCCACGCTGTTCCTCAAACGCTCAAACCGAGCGAGGCTTTTCTCTCGCCACCTTTCTCTTCCCCTGTTGTTTTATTCATGGGGCTCAGGGTTCATTTGCCAAGTCCTCTGTTGTAGATTTAAGAAGACAAACAGTGCTGCAAATCCACCAGAACAGTTTTAGACTAAATGACATTTTGCTTTGCCGCCTGGCTAATCGTAAAGAAAACAGTGGCAGATCAGCGCTTAAACCTCGTGTCTTCGGGCAGATATCATGCTCGGTATCATGGAGGAATCCTTTGAAGTGTTTGCTGTCTTCCAGAGGGCCCTCAGAGGAAACGCTTCCCTCTTTCGCACACAAACACAATCAGACACACGTATGCGTGCTTTTACACACAAGCGCTCGCCCTGAGAGTTAGTTAATGGTAGGGAAGGCATTAAACAACACGCTCCTCTGTGTATTACCGGTTGCATTATCAGTGGCGGCGCTGGCGAGGAACCCTTTGGCGCTTTAGGACCGCTGCGCTCGTGTCTCAGCTGCAGGATTACCTGGGAGAGCTAATAACGCTTATTAGCCGAGTACACAATGTTCTACACGTGCGTGTGCACGCGCGACCGCAGCAACAGGGGTGGCTGTAAAAGTATATTTGTCAGGTTGGTGCGCACACATAAGCATGGATACAGTAAAAAGATGTGTGTGAAGTACAGGACACATGAACATGTTGCGTAGCTGCAGGCAAGAGGCTATAAAAACATATTAGAAAGGAAGACTCCTGCCAGGAAGAAAGCTAACAATGATGGTGGAGGGGAGGTGGGGGGAGAACTGTGGGATGGCCTGCTTATCTTTGGGTGAGACTCAACGATCCAGATTTAGAACGAGGTACGGCTCCAAGAAGTGATATTAAAAATTGTTTTTTAGTCATAGACGGCCAATTAGTTGCTACATCTTGAGTCACATCTGAACGGGTGCCATGCGCCTACTCTAAGTTGCATATTTAGCCTTAAAGACAGATCGCGCACCAAAAAAGAAGTCTGAAAATACCCCGCGAAAAGCCTGCCTGTGCCAACATTGTGTGAGTGCTGGAAGGCACTGGCAGCCGCACTTTATGTTGCCATACTTATAAATGAATTCATAAAGAAGCTCACCAGTATGCGCTAAGTTAAATGGGTTTTATTCCTTTTGCTTGTGCCCCACAGTCAGTCCAGGCCGTCCTTACACTTAAAGTCACGCTGATGGCTGAGCGTACGCTTTCGGTTGTGCTTGTTCACCTGCAGCCGTGTCTTTGTCAGGGGCAGCGGAGAGCATCTCAGTCCTGCCTCCCTCTGCCTCCCTCTGCCTGCCTCTGACTCACAACTTTCTTCCTCCTGTTGTTTGTCTGTGGGTGCTCCAAACTTAGCAGTCTCATGGCGGTCGCACATGAAGTGTCCAATAAAGAGATACAATGCGGGGAAGGCTGACATCCTGTCAGTAGCCAGCTGTTTGCTAGAGTGTGTCTATGTGTCATAGTTGTTTTGACAGTGACATCGAACACTCGCGTGTTTCCAAACTCTTTGCCTCCATCCATCCAAGCAGCCATCTATTCATCCATCCATCTCTTCATCACTGTTATTTAATGAGATAGCATCAACACATCAAGGTTCATTGGCTGTGTGCAGACAAACCCAGATTTAATTAGGCGCCACCACCGAAATGCTTGCCCTCAACAGCGAACGCGCTGGCTTCACAAAATAATGACACATTTACATTTAACCGTCTAACCTATTTCTAATTAGTCAGTTGGGTTTTGTTTTTGTTTTTTTATGATGGCAGAAAGTTCAGCAAAATGACAAACAGATGTATTGCCAATTATCGTTCATTCTGAACACCTCATTATTCCTTCATTTGTTTTTTTTTAACCGTCATCTACCTACTTTTTTAGCTCTCTAATTTGTACAAGCGAGCTTGTGTAAGCAAGCCGAGAGTCAGAGCTGGCACAACCTGAATGTGGCTCCTTGTGTCTCGACTGGCTCGGCAGTTGCCCCTCTAGCCAGTTGAAATCAATGGGAGCAGTGGGCAACTGTGGCTCTGTGTGGAGCAGATGGCAGAAGAATGGCCCTTCCTCCTACTGTGGCACGCTCGGTTACATACAAATGGGTCAGCTCTCATCGCTGGTCACATAATATCATGAAGCCAGCGGCTCAGTGGGGTTGTGCCACGGGGGAGAAACGGTCTCTATAAGCATGTTTTCCTCAGATCTTGAGTTGGATGACAAATTGCGTGATAAATACTTGAAATACAAACAGTGACAGCTGGTGTCAAGTCCTCTTGATGTAGTATAGTATCATAGCCAAATAATACCAACAAATACAATCCAAAGATTCTGAGAGGGGGACTCAAAGCAACTACAGCCACACTGACTGCAGTTTAGGATGAAGTAAACTCAGTAAAATGTACATATTATAATCTAATTATAGTAAAGTAATTCTACAGGTTCCAGTCTTTATGCTAAGCTAAGCTAAGTCAAAAAACAGATATATGAGAAGTCTTTTTTTTTTTTTCAAATATCCAGCTGTCTGTCTCCATGCATATAATGGAATATAATGGAAAAAGACTATCCTGGCCAAGCTACAGTGTGCTAATGACTTTATATATAGCCCTCATTGTAAGCTAAGCTATTTGCCTCCCAGATACAGCTACATGTTTTGTAAAATACATCTTGTCATCTAACTCCTGGGAAATGGTCGAACTACTTGTTCAAAGGAGGACTGGCGAGTATTACATTTAGTGGGAAGTTGTGTCAAATGTCTGTGGTATGCTGTGCACGCTATGGTATTTCTGTAGAACTTATGATTTATTTATAATCAGTCTTTATTCCTATCCAGCTGAAGCATACCCAGGTAGTGTCCAACATCTTTCATTCATTCACAACTCCTTCCTCTCTATTCAGGGACTTCTATATAGAGAACTATACAGTAGTAGTAAAAAATGCAAAAGTTGACTGAAACCTATTTTCCCATTTCCAGCTTGCATCTTGTTTAAAGGAGCACGTATTATTCCGAGAGCACGTTCCCAAATTAGTAAGAGTTTTTGCTGTGGTGCACTGTGGTTTGTCCTCTCATCAGTCTGTCATTTTTCCTCTGGAACAATCTTATCTTAAGCTCAGGTAAGCACCCCGGGGTAGCTGTGCACTCCTTTCTGAAAAGTATTGCGGAATAGTTGGTGCACACTATGTGAGTAATTCTTTATATTAGGGTAGTACTGCAAAATGGTGAATTCACTTTGTAGGTCACTATAGTGAGAAGTGAGTGATTCCTGCTGTAGCCCTAGAGAAGTTAAATTAATTGCAGCGGTCACTGGGATTAATTAGACCACTTACAGGTGTATTCGGGCTATTTTTAGAGTAACAGAGTTAAGCTGTTTCACATTGCAGTAACACAACTCCCAGATTGTAGTATCTGATATTGATACTACCTCCAGTGGAAGAAAACTGATTAAAAGAAATTGTTGGTTATTACTGCAGATTAACTTCTGCTTAGATATTAACCGAGTTTTGTTAGGCTGATATAAATTCATATGAATTCATGTTAAATGTAATATTTTTCTATCTTGGACTATCCTGTAGACTCTGTTGTCAATCCACATGAATATTGCATAATGAAGTAGAGGAGTGTTTTATATATCTGCTGATGATTTATGGCCCTTCTACCAGAGGTAGGTCTTAATTGCTTAACATGCGTGATGGTGTCAGCCTCACAGTGGTGGATGGATGGCTGCCAGCATGACTCTGTCACATATTCACCCTCATGTTTTTCTCTGAGTGGAGGTGTATTATTTACTCTTTCTCTTGTCTTCCTCATCCCTCACTTACTTACTCCGAGTTCCTCTGCCTTCAGTCGTTTCCCTATCTGTGTTTCCCCGTGCTGGTTTCTCTCAGCGCATCTCTACATTTCTCTTACTTTTCTCCGTTCGCTTTCCTCCCGCTCGTCTGTGCAGTCGATTGTCTGCCGGAGCAACATGTGGCAGGTGGTGAGAGGAAAAAGCAACCGTGAAGACGAAAGAAAGCTCACTGACAAAAGCTCCTTCCCCCGAGCTTGCTTGTAGCTGCAAAAAAATACATCAATTACCTCAATGATTGAATGATGTTAGCACAACTCTGAGGATGTTGCCTCTGTCGAGATGAATGGCGCAGCTCGGCTCAGTGTAGATTTCTGTGTCGACTTGTGTTTGTTTTGCGCGTGCAGCCTCGCCATCAGTAATTATAGCACTGTGTCGCTATCTGGCTTGGCCTGCCAATCAAATCATGAGAGAGTTGTGTACTGCAACGCTGCAACATCTGCGTGGCAGCGGTCTATGTATCTGACTCTTAGTACGGATTCCAGGAGCTCCAATTTCGCCACAGAAATAAGCTGGCAACTATGTCAGCAGAATGAGGACAATAGCATAACTGTTCTTTTTGACAACACACAATTAGGTCCATATATTTTTGGACGGTGACACAATTTTTGTTATTTTAGGTGTGCACAAAAATATATTGAAGTTTCTATTGGACGATGAATATGGGCTTCAAATACAGAATTTCAGCTTTAATTGGAGAGGGTCGAGATAAATGTTGCATTACTGGGAAGCTGTTGCTGTGTGAACATGTGGTCAAAGGAGCTTTTAGTGTAAGTTGAATGGGTCATCCTTAGGTCATCTATCAGTGAGTTAGCAGGAACTTTTGGCGTGGGGGAAAAAGAAACATGGTTAAGGTCAATAACTTAAAAAGGCCCTTATGTACATAAATGACAGCACTGGTGGATGATTGTGGGATCCTTTCCATGATTAAGGAAAAACTTTGGACAGATGAAACTAAGCTCAAGACTGGAGTAAGTTTAGAACAGCTCCTATCTGAAACCCAAACGCTTATATCATCATCCGTAAAGCAGTGTGATGGATAAGTATGCATTGTTTCCAGACGCACAGGGTCAGTAGCATTTGTTGGTGATGTCCTAGAAGAACTGTATAGAGATACTTGTAGTCTGCTCACATGTAGTCAAGTTGACTGAGCAGCGCTTCCCAGTACAGTCGGATAGTGACCCACAACATTCTGCAAAAGCAACCCAGGAATTGTTGAAGGTAAGGAAGTGGAAAAAAGACAGTCGCTTCATGCCAGCTTGGTGGACTGCTTGCTAAACATAAAACTCAAAGCAGGAAGACAGATTTGGTGTCTCATTTGCTTCTACAGTTTAGGCAGTCAGAGTATTATGAATAGCATTTTATTTACTTTATTACATTTATTATTATTATTGTCCAACTCCCTTTTGGGCACTAAAAATAGAGGACTGTGTATAATAATGAATATTATTTCTCTTCTGGTAAGGTAACATGTTTATTCATCTCTTCATTTTAAGTCTCCACTTTCCACATTCATTATAAACCCCACCAGTGCCAACAAAACATGTCGTATTCTGCACTAATAGCATAGTTTCATTTTAATCCTGATTTTCTAAAAAGCTTTTGATTACTTTGGTCGTTCATTGGTCCTCGTGTCGGGTTTGTTTCACAGATGGTGGCATAGATTTGTATATTAGAGTTTGAGAAACCTTGTTATAGTTTTAATTAATTGATGTGTAAGAATGGGGAAAAATCTCATTCTTGGCCTGCGGTACCACATCTATCACCAAACAAGTGAGGTCCAAGGCTGCAATGTTACTACAGATGTAATCCACATCTGGCCAGGGCTGTATGATCTGTATGGCAAGCATTAGAGAAGGCTGTTCATCTTTGCAGTGCACACTTCTGCTTGTGCGTGTGTGCGTGTGTTTTTAGCCAAGAAACCTCCTTTGTCTGTCAGTGCCTTGTGGCATGTTCTTGCCTTCTCTCAATTTGTCTGTGTGTCAGTCCCTCCTGTTTCCCTCTTATCCTTATTTGCATATCTTTAGGTCTGCATCTTTAGATCATCTCTGAGTCTAGTATCTTGTCATCTCTTATTCTGCTGGCTTATGTTCCTTGAGTACCGTCCTTTGTGAGGTTGAATGCTAAGTAGCTCTTTTCACCCAGAGGCTGGAAGGCTTGGGAGACATGTCATAACTGGATATTAAAAGTTTCAGGTTAGGTTAGCATTGTAAAGAGAACGTCTGTAGATATATGACAGACTTTGTGCTTTAAGTGGCAGTCGATTTTTAGCCAGTTCAGTGTCATGTCGCTTTTGCTACACAAAATTAATGGCAATTTTTCACGGTAATCACCTGAATTATTTTTTTTACTTTAGGTGTGTTTCTGTTTAATTCATAAAGGACTAAAAAATCAAGTTCAAGTTTTTAAAAGGTCCTGAATTGACCGTATCCACTGTGCACCGTCTCCCAATGCAAACACAAATAAGGATTTAGTCAGAAATAGCCATGGACCGAAAGAAACAAACTTTTTAGAAGACATTTAAAAAAGCCATTCGTGTCTCAGATAACTCTCTTCCACTCTCTTCCTCACCTCAACTAGTATAAAAACTGGTTCACACCTTAACTTTATAAAGCTCATGCAGTATTAGCTGTGGATCGCCGTGTACATACGGAATATAACAGACTTTGAATGTACCAAAGCTTATTTCATCAATCCAACGTTCTGTGAATGTCTTCTTATGGTTTTCTGCTCAACCCGCACCTGCTATGAAATCTGTAATTGATTTTAGTAAAAGAAAGCACAGCAGATCTTTTCATTTTTCCAGTAATTTAGTTTGTTTAGCATAAAATCTTGTAGCATAACTAAGAGTTTGAACTTGATATTCAGTGTAAAAATACTTGCATGCTTTTATAGCTTCATAAAGCCTCTGGCATGGTTCTATGAGATTACTGCTTGATGAGTGAACTAAATGTTAATTATGACCTCTTTGAATAATGATAATAGTTTGTTTTTTAAGTTTAAATATTTAAGTCCCAGTTGACCAAGTATCAAGATGTAAAAAGAAAGCCCAGATAATGTAAAGGTTCTTAAAAGCCTCAACAAGAGCCCTGTGGGGTTTAATCGTTGGCAGTTGCAGTTTGTGGTAGTTGGACAAGTTAATAGTAACAAAGAAGCAATTTAAAAAGAAAATATTAACACATTTTATTGGCTACAATCGTACAACTGTGCTTGATATCCAGGGATGCTCAGGGTTGTTTAGAGGTTGCCTGACAGACCTTACTTTACCTTTAGCGTTTCTCCCAAGTATCGAAGTTTGACAGGTAAAGGGATGTTTACAGCAAGAAAAATCATGAAATGACCGCAGCCTTCAGCCACTGGGTCTCCATGAGATAAACCTCATTATTTCATAGACAGCCACATTGTTTGCCAGAGACATATAGGCCTACCTTTAGCCACAGAATGACATTTTGCTGTTCTCTGGCGTTATCAATGTGCTAAACGTTGATAAGGAAAACATGCATTAGGATGCCGACACACAAGGTAATGATAACCTATGCCAATCCTAATAGACTGTCAGAAATCTTGATTGAAATCTCCCGCTTTTGCCTGCTCTAAAAAGCCAATCAGCATGCCTATGTTTTCCTAACATCTTAGATCTGTTCTCCCTTTTCTAGTGCTTGCTTTTTAGGGTATGGATATTTGTTTTGGAGCATGTGTATAGCAGGCATAAAACAGTGTTGTGTTGACTGTAATGGTCATAGAGATGTGAGGAGAGTGTAACCTCTGCAGTTTTCATTAGTTTGTCTATGTCAAAAGATCCTGTAATGAAGCATAATGAAACCTTTGAAGGCTCATTAGCATTATATAAGCATACTAATGCAAGATCATTATCATCAATAATGAACGTACTGTATGAAGAGCATGCATTCAAAGCATTAGTATAATTGCATACAGAGGACTAGTTGTTAAATATTATGTGCTGCTTTGCTCTAAGTCAGACAAGAAAAAGAAAACCATCCATGTCTGAACAGTAACTATGAACCTATAGCATCAACTTAGCTTAACTTTAGCTTTGCTAGCTTGGCTCTGCCAACAAAATAAAAAGAAATACCTTTGGAATCATCGTATAAAGCTTATTTAGAAACATATAACAAACATACAAAAACTGAACATTTAGTTTTAACATTTTTATGACAGATTACTGTTTGACCATTTCCAGGTGCTTCAGCATGTCCAGGGTTAGCCGTATTACAGCCTCTAAGCTAATATTAGCACAGCTCTGAGCAAGGAAATCTTTCCAATATGTATACACTCAAAACTTTAGTGTTTTACGTTAATTAATTAAGTGCAATTTGTGTATGTTAGTGAGGTATTGTGTCTAAAGTACTGAGTTTTAAATGTGCTTGTAGTTTGGACAGCTGTTTTCAATTCCAGTCTCACTTCTTGGCTAACGGCATGCTAGCTTTGAAGTAAAAAGCTAAAAAAAAATCTAAAATGTAATTAAAAGGAGGCTCTAGTTTTGTTCTTAATTTGTCAAAAGCAATTCTGACAGTATCACTGACACAAGATAAAGGCTATATACACATATCAGTATGGTTTGATTTGTTTACACTAATTAAACCATGTTAATTGGCCAGTGGTTAATGACACACGAATATGCTTATAAAGCCCACAGCTACTTATATGTATTCAAAGTAATTTCCTGCTGGTAATGTTATCTGTTCTTTTCATGGACTTATAACCTGTTTTAATCTATCACAACAGTGTCTCATAAAGCATAGTTTTTTTCATGCTGCCATTCATGTCAACTTCTTTTGTTTCTCTTCTCTCTCTTTTTGTCTTTGCTGCTGCTGACTCGGTGAAGCAGGTAAGATTGTTATTACGCTCTCTCCTTTCTGCTCCCCCCCCCCGCCCCAGTATATAGTACATTCATATGCCTGTGTAGGTGTGCAAGTGCATGTACATTTCCTTGTGTGTGTGGCAGAGATGGGTTTAGCTGAGATGAGTAAAGCTAGGTCACATGCTGTCTCTGGTGGTGCTGATATTGCTCTGGCTGTGGGGGGCTTACAGGGGGCAATGCTTGCAAGTGAAAGAATTGTGACGCACACACCAGACACACACATCCAGTAGCAGATGCTGATCGGCACACCCGCCGCTGAGGAGTTACAACTGGATGATTCCCGTGTAACGTACTGTTGCTCAGTGCAAGTGGGGTGGTGGTCTGACAGACTTGTTACTAAAGCTAAGCCTGACCAGATTTGACCAGTGTCTTTGCAATAATTACCCTCTTAAAACCTGCTATTGTAAACTTTCCTGCCCAGTTGTCGTTGGAAAACCAATGGGAGAATTTGTTCCATCGCTTCTCATCTTTCCATAATGACATTAGAGAAAAAAAATCCAACAGATGAGACAGTCAATAAACAAATGATTTTATTTAGTCCACATATTAAACATCAGTCAAAATCCTTTATATTAATATTAAACAGTTTTAATTACTGTAATACTTTTACAGCTGAAATTAATTGATAGTTAAGCTCAGCTTTTTGTTACCATAGCCCCTGTGATGTCACTCATTTCTCAGCCATGTCTTTTGCCAGTGCAGTCTCACCCCTTTGGTCATTGCAGTCTTTGTCAGTTGCACATGCTTGACTCTTCTTCTCACGTCTTAGTCCTTCACACCAGAGATAAAGAAGTAGAAGAGAGGAGTAGAGGAAAAAGACATTTAGCAAAAAGAAACTACTTCACCTCCGAGCCATCATTTTAAAACTATGTCATATGACATTTGCATCATAAATAGCTTTGTTATAGCCGGACTGCTGTGTTCTGTGGTTTCAGATCTTTCTGTTCAAGGACACTTTAAATCTGGTCTTTAAGTTTGACGTCATCAGCCGTTTCCGGGTCCAAATTCTGCTTCAGGTCCCAAAGTCAAACGAACACTGTGGCAGAGAGAGTTACAAACAGTCTAAATTCTTTCATCTGTAAAATAATGATCAGCGTTGTTGCTCTACCAGGCGTAACAATTACGTTTAACATCCAGGCATCCATGAAAACAGAATTTATTAAGTTTAGTGGTTGGAAGTTAGCAGGGAGTTAGCTCGCTAGTTTCCACCTAAATATGATACACCATGTTCCATGAGGGATTTCTAAAACAAAATGTACAGCTCTGTTATGACTTTCAACATAAATGAAGACAGAACACTAAAAGCAGTGACATGTGTAGGGTTACTGAAGTTGGGCTATTTAGTATATAATGATGTTACATGGTGGCTCGCTACACAGCTATGTTAGCATAATATAAACACAGTGAAGCTGGAGGATGAACGCTAACTTGTTTCCACTCGATAAAAGTTAACTTGAGGGTTCCCGATGGTTAGGGACAAATGCAATCGCATGGCAGGATGCTGTAAACGAACAAACTTCAGTCAGGAGAACAACTGACATAATCCATCCACAATACGAGGTTAGTCATTAATTTACTGCTGCATGGGCTGGGCTGTAGTTACATTGTAAGGTTTTAAAAACTGAGCTTTAAAACATGCTGCCGATGAATAGCGATAATAAAAACGGAGAGAGACCAACAGTGATCACTGACTGTTTTTAGGGGCTTGTTCAAGATACAAAGCATTAAAACATGTTAAAAACACAAACAGCTTTAATAAATGAAGAGTAGTTTGGGTTCATACGTCATCACTTAACAACTGGATAAATTAAACAGGTGACAGAATGTAGAAAGATATATATATAAACAAAATATATGGAAACACACATTGCCTTTAAGGTTACATCAGGTCGAGCATCCAACGTAAAAACTGCCAAATCAAGCATGTGGGGGCTACTCGCTGTGGCGCCCCCTTGTGGTAAGGGAACAGCTGAAAGTAGTTTTTATATTTTTTAGAAAATCGTTAGCGTCAGCGTTGTCATCAACCGAGACACTGATAGATACTTTAGAGAATTTAAGATATTCTTACTGTTCACCATTTTTACCATAAAATGACACGGCAGTCATCCTAAATATTAATATCGCTGCTGAATGTTTATGCTTGAATTTTTCTGGATGCAGAAGTCAGCTAAAAGGAAAATACTGCACAGCTGCGTCCTGATTAAAGCAGCACTGTGAAAACTCATTTCTCTGTTGTAATAAATGTAATATCAGTTCTTATATTATTTCTTCTTTATTACTGTGTACAATGCGTCCACCCCGTCCCTCCATCCCCCCCAAAGTCTTCAAACTATGGTTATAAGATAAGCACAGAGCCCAGTCACCTCACCAAGTCTTTTTATATTGTTCATACTGTATATAATTTTATATATTAGCTGGTATAATATTAGTGACACGAGATGAAGCAGGTGAAGGGGGAAAAAAAGATTAAGACTGCATTCCACAGCGGGAAAGGTGCAACAATAGTCCTTTTCACATGAAAAGCAGAGGAAGGCAAAGGAGCGAGAGGCGTTCTGTGAATATGCAATATTGAGTCTCCCCCCCGCCCTCCCCATTTTTTTTTCTTTTTCCCCCCATGCCTGCTTGGTGGAGCTGTCAAATTTCAATTTAAAAACTGGTTCTCTGTGTTGTAACATTATTCCCCACCATAATAGAAAAGGCAACCTGAGGTTACAATCAAGTTCCACATGCAGGTGAAGAGTTTTAAATGAGTGGCTGCTATTTCCTAAATGGTAAAGACAGAGAAAAAAAGGGGGGAGGGGGAAAAAAGCATTTCTGTATTATTTTGTAGCCTTTGTTTTGGCGAAGTTGTCTGAAGGTTGTGCACTGAGAAGGACCTTAATTAAGATTTCGTTGCCTGGGGCTCTTTTTGCAAGCTGTAGTACACGGAGAACGCGGGGAGAGCCAGATACAGATCACTGGCTATCCGGGTCAAGTCACATGATTAGCAGAAAACACTAACATTTTCACCACGGCCACCCTTTTGACTTAGCAATCAAATTTCTCGGAGACAGACGGAGGCGAGCGAAGTAATTCGACGGCAGCCGCAGCGTCGCTGAGCTTTTAGCTTGGAGTGACCTTTAATTTGAAAAATGCGAAGAGGTCACGTTGTAGCCTTTCAGTGACGTGGACGTGTTTGTTTTTGTATAAAAGGTGCCAACAGAGGAGAAAAAAAACTCACATATTTATTGATTGAACTTCTCAGAGAAATGTTTGTTTTTGCCGTGATCGCTTGACCACAGCCCGAGCGGAGAGTTTTGCCTCACTTCCTGCCAAGCTCATTTTCATGTTCGCATGGCGAGCCTACTGGGCGCTGTGGTTTTGCTGTTGTGTCCAGGGCAAAACATTCACACCCTCCACAACTGCAGGTTAATATAGCCAGTGACTGACAGCTGGATCACAGTATTGATTGAATCCAGAGTCTCTTTATTTTGCAGCCCCCCTCCCCTCTCTTTGTGTCTCTCTCCTGCATCCACTTCCTCCCCACTCGCTCCCCTTCCTGTTTGTTTGAGTTTGAAATTCAGGCTGGTTATTACACGAAGAGGAGAGAAGGTTATTGCCTGGTGCGAGGGGAGGGGTGGGGTGCGTTGAGTTAATAGTGGCCACCTTTGGAGCAGCTCGTCTGTCTCTCTCTCGAGACTTCTCGCATCCCCAGTCTTACAACCTCTGCGCACTCGCATGAAGACTCGGGGTTGTCTCCTGCAGGTCCCTCTGTGGTTAATAACATCAGCTGATCGGAATGAGCACAATATCAACATGACGCAGGGAATTCGTGTGCTTTTCCCTTACTTAACTCTTTTCTCTCTCTCTCTAGTTCACCACTTGTTCTGGGTTTCCTCTGTAGATTTTAACAGCTTGCTCAGATTCAAAAGACAAGGAGCGGCATGTAAGAGAATTAGCTTCTAATTCATTACCACATTGCCTTCTTGGAGTGAGCGTAATTTACACCAGCGTGGGGTTTTTTGTGTCTTTTTTTTTGCTATATTGTCTAAAGCTTCTGCAAATACAGATATAATGGGATGAAACAAAACATAGTGAGTATGTGGAGGGAGGGGACTGGCTGAGCCTAGAAGAGACCGCTATTAGCCGTTAATTCTGAAACAAATTATGCAATTAGCTCTGGCATCAGGATGTAGGCCATGAGAGAGGACAGCGTAACCTTCATTTGATCTGTTCTGCGGCGAGCCAGCGAGAGTGAGGGAGGGAGAGAGAGAGACCCATTTAATAGGAAAATTTCTTTTGCCTGAGCAAAGCGTTAACAGTATCCATAAGTGCCACTTTGGCTTCCCTTTGAGTGCTTTCTTCTTCCTATTTATGGAGGGATTTTCATAATGTGTGAGTGTGTTTTTTTTCTTTTTGAGGAATACTCATGTCCTTAAAACAAAGAGGTAATTTGTCTGTGCGTATGAGATAATATTGTCTGGGGAGTCGTACGATTTGCTGCCCCCCTGCCTGACTGTGAAGCAGAGGGAAGGTGTTGATTTCAGTGTGTGTGTGTGTGTGTGTGTGTGTGTGTGTGTGTGTGTGTGTGTGTGTGTGTGTGTGTATGCGTGTGTGTGTGTGTGTGTGCGTGGCTCCGTCAATAAAGGTCTCAAACAGCAGCAGAACCGATCGTAGCTCTGCTTAAGCGCTGGCCTGCCTCTCGCTGAGGATTGGTCTTTAACGTAACACAATCAAATTTGTCCACAGTGAGGAAGTCATTAATTCTAAGTGGACCATTCATTTAACATTGTTAGGAGGCAGAGAGGCAAGAGTCCCTCGGCATTAGCGATGTATGTAACTCCAAAGAAGCTTTGTCACAGCAGACAGTTACTGGATTACGGTTCAGTTTTACGAGCGTTCACGGTGTAAAAACAACAACAACAAAACGATGCTAATAAAGACAACTTTCCACAGAGATGCTGTATGTGACTGTTTTTTAAATTTCCCCTTGCTGCTTTTCACACTGATCTAATAACTCAAATGAGCAAAGCGTGTGTGTTTTAAATCCAATCACTTGTTGATAAATCCTAATTTTCTTTCACTCTGTCAATTATGAAAACGATCAATATTAGCTTTTTTCACTGAGACTTAAATTCAGCCAGATCTTGTTTACAACATTCAATTCAATTTTTTAATTCAGTTTTTTTATACAGCGCCAAATCACAACAACAGTCCCTTCATGGCACTTTATATTGTAAGGTAGACCCTACAATAATACATACAGAGAAAACCCAGCAATCATATGCCCCCCAATGAGCAAGCACCTTGGTGACAGTGGGAAGAAAAAACTCCCTTTTAACAGGAGAAACCTCCGGCAGAACCAGGCTCAGGGAGGGGCGGCCAACTGCAGTCACCGGTTGGGGGTGACATGTTAGGGTTTGATCAAATGTAACATATTTGGATTTTTAGACCTCTACATTATCAATGTGATTTTTTTTTTCCTAACCCCCAAAAAGCAATAAATTGCACAGAAATGCCAAATTTAGAAAATCCATCCATTTTCTTCTGCTTATCCATTTCAGGGTCATGGGGTTGAGGGCTGGAGCCTATCCCAGCTGTCTTAGGGGAGGTGGGGTACACCCTGGACAGGTCGCCAGTCTGTCACAGGGCTAACACATAGAGACACAGACAACCATTCACACTCACATTCACACCTATGGGCAATTTTGAGTTATCAGTTAACCTAACTCCACGAACTGCATTTCTTTGGACTGTGGGAGGAAGCCGGAGTACCTTGGAGAACCGACGCAAACATGAGGAGAACATGCAAACTCCCCACAGAAAGACCCCGGCCTGATGGTGGAGATTTCATAGTTCAGACTGTATTCACCCTGAACCGTTGCATAGTGGACATTTAGTTTATCATCCATACAGCTGCTTTCAGAACTCATCTCGTATTTACTCTGCTTGAAGCAGAATTGTTGGCAGCTCATCCGTTGTTACCTGTAGTGTGCTAGCAGGATTAGCCTTAGTAACTGTGGTACTTACCTATTTTTATCCAACTTATATTAGTGCTCACAGAGAGCCTCGCCGACACTAAAGGGGAAAACAGTTCACAGCTGTCTGTTAACTTTGTATTGCTACCTCCTTGACAATCTTCATTCGATCATGTTATATTATGTAGGAATTTGCATAATGTGTGATTTTTTTTAACAATTCAGTCAAAAATCATCTTTATTGAAGAAGAAAGTTTTAAGTAGATGCGCAGCAAAAGTCCCAACACATGTAATGTTAATAATACACAACTAAACAAGTTCTTTTAGCTAACTAGTGATGCAACTAGCATCGCTCCCTGCGCCAAATGCGGCATCCTTCTGCTGGTTGAAGTTTGGTTGCTGGTCCCTGCTTCCTCACCTACATATCCAAATACCTGTTATGTACACCCACACACCATTGCTTTTCTGCCTCTGTAGGTACTGTAAATGCCATGTGCCACTACAGCCATAATGTAATGTGACAAAAAGGTAGAAAGTAAATCTTGAATTTTACTGTGACAAGAAGTTGTTGCTGTGTGGCTACACTCATGCAGCCA
This sequence comes from Perissodus microlepis, assembly GCF_051167445.1. Classification (NCBI taxonomy): domain Eukaryota; kingdom Metazoa; phylum Chordata; class Actinopteri; order Cichliformes; family Cichlidae; genus Perissodus; species Perissodus microlepis. The sequence goes on from NC_140469.1 coordinate 7,495,400, forward strand.
TACTTGTTACCGTGGTTACCAGATGATTGCGGCATCAATATATGACACTTTTTTGAGCTTTATAAATCAATACAGATTTCTTGGTATTTGTTAAAATAAAGTATTTGAATAAATATTTTGTTATAGTTTATTAAGTTTATATTTGTTCGACTCAGATAAGATATTGACACTTAATTTCTCAGTGACCAAAACAAAAATCTGCCTCTCTCTGTGGATTTTCAACCAAAATACATGAAAAATTCATATCAGGTTTCTTTTCTTTTCTTTTTGTTCCCCCTTTGTTTGCTTTCTCCCTCAAGCCCGAGCGTAGTAACGATTTCACGTTTTCTAAAAGCTGAGTGTGACGTCGGTTTGGAGTAACGATTTGGGACGTTATCAGCACAGAGCAGGAGAGTAAACAGCAGCGCTATCTCCAAAAGGTTAGCCATATGTTAAATCAGTAGCATGGGAGGTGAGGGAGAACAGCTGCCCACGTCCGCTACCACCATCCCCCTCCTCTGCAAGCTGACAGCTCGCACACAAAACTACGCACGCTTTGCTTGTGTGTTAAAAATAATACATATGTGCTCAAATGTAGCTTTCAGACAGACAGGTGCTTGAGTCATCTGCAATGTGAAGCGTGTTTGAGGATGACCGTGGACTCTCCATGCGAAAATGGCAGACACACATGTGGGCGAGACATCTGGAAAGCTAAGCAGACCAGTGATCAAAATCAAGCCAATGTGTAAACAAAACAAGGCAGCTATGCAGTATTAGCTGGCCAGCTGTCAAGATGAAACTTGTGTAAATTAGTCTCTTTCTTGCCATTTCCATTTATTTATTTATTTGTCAGACAGCGGAAGGCATATTAACAATACACTAAACAGAGAGCAGATTTAATGGTCGTTTTTATACCCTGTGCTGGGATGCGGCGTGGGCGACGGGGAGCACTTTTTGTGCTATGATAATATAATAATCACACAGACTTTGCACAAAATGAATACTACGTATAATTACTGCAGAGTTGCATGTGTGTATAATCATACTGTTATCATGGCATTGTCTTTCATGTCCAATGTTTTCACAGATGATTATCTAATTGGCATACAATTTCACACAGTGGAAAGCTCAAAGACTCCTATTATGCACCACTGCTTAATTAAAGTCGCTTTTCGCATTCATGAAATCCTGTCACAAAACCCTTTTCACCATTCCTACATGCAGTCCTCTCACGCATAATTGTATTATGGAATGCGTTACATTGTCCCGCTTTAATTCGCCGCCCACGGCTTACAAATTGCAAAACAAAGACTCGATTGCACGGGAGCTCGCCGCTTTCTGAGTTTTGCTTTATGATGGCGCAGACTCTGTGATTATTTCCTCGATAGGCTGAAACTCATCCCATCGACTCGTACATCAAAAGTCAGGAGGCGAAGCCTAAACTGTAGATCTGGAAATCATGCAAGTCCCTTCAGAGGACAAAGCTGTGCTGTGCTTTTTGAATTGAACATTTTGTAACAGCACTTCATTCTGAAACTAGAGGAAACAGAGCTGTGTGGACTTTGATTGCTCAAACGTCAAACTGATCAAAGTTTTCTTCCTAATATTTAATAATATGCAGAAATGGTGGACCCTGCTTGTAACAATGCTGAACGGCTTTAATATGTATTTGTGCTCGGTTTTGTTCAACTTTCATGGATTACAACTTTAAGATGATAATTTACTAGAAGATCAAAGGAACTCCTTTTTAATTGTACTCCAGATAGAAAATCTAGCTGCAGCTTAGATTTTCCACGCTCCTACATGGAATGACATTTGGGTTGTTTTGGGGGGGGGGTTATGGAAAAGAAAGTAGATTAAACATCCTTGTTGGAATTCTTTCCGAGTTACCTTTAGGCTGTTTTGGATGCTGACAGAAAAGGAAAAAAAGTCCCCCAAGAAAGCAGACTCCACCTCTATGCCAATTATCTGATCCTGTCTCCAGCACTCGAGCGAGCAGCAGATAATGTAACAGCTTTGCCTCTGTATTCCTGCTCCATCACCACTGCCGACACCATCCACTGCAAAGCGCGCATCTGGCACCTCCGCATTCACCACTTAGCTAAATTACATTACTTCTAGCCTAGCGCCTCTAACAAGGTGCTCTGTGTATTTCGCTAGCTGGGAAAACAGAAAGGGAACACGGCAAGAGACAAAGAAGTAGAGTAGCTAACACGGTGTTAACAATTGCTCAGTGAGTTCCTCTGCTTCCCATTACACACACTTTGCACCTTTTAACCTTGTTAGCAGGCCACGGCAGCACGCCGCCCCAGAATGCTTGTTCCGTAATTAAGGGTGGCTCAGGTGCTAGATTTATGGAGATTTGCAGGCCTGTGATTAAAATTGAAATTTAATTCTGGTAATCTGGCAGAGGTGAAGGAAGAGGAATATTGAATGGGAAAGGGGGAGGAGGGAAGGACGGTTTGGGTGGTTGGCTAGCCACGTATCAGTGGGAGATACTTCACACAGGCTGTTCAAACATGGACTTAAAACAGGCTTATCTCCCAAAAGGTTAATGAGGAGCGGTTGGCTGCGCTTGTTACAAACGCACAACAGAGGTCTCATCTTCCACTGCACGGCGGCGCGTCAGTCACAGAAGTACTCGCATGCATATACACACACACGCACAAACACACACATATGCTGGATAAGCTGCAGGCATCACAAGCCCGCAGCCTCACTGACAGAATTCTCGTTTCCAATAACATCCTCAGACGACTTAATTACTTTTCCTTTTGATGCAGCTCACAAGAATAAGCGGACTATAGATGGAATCTGTCTTTTATCCATCCGTGTGTCTGTGTGTCTCTCTCTCTCCTTCCTCAGTGATAACTGATAATTTAGTTGTGGCATTTCAGATGGCTGGCCACGACTCTGAAGTCCATTTCCCCGAGCTGTAATGCAGCTTATTGACTACGCTGCTCACAGGGCAGGTTTGGTGACATAGGCAGCTTTGTTGGCCCTGCGGTGGAAAAAAAAAGCATCTAAATGAAGCCGGAGGAAACACTTTTGTGCTTTTGTGTCTCTGTGCATGGTGTCACAGGAAAGAAAAATGCAATAAAAGAAACAAAACAAGGCAAGTAGAAGAAAAAAAGGTCTTTTGTACGGAGGCCCATACACACACTCATTTTTTGAATGGCTCAAAAAAAAGTGCCCTTTGCCTTTTGTGCTTTTCCTTTGTTATCTAACTCCTGGCCAAAGTGAAAGTGTGCCGCTACGTGATGGAGAAATGTTCCATTTCACCTCGTGGTGCTCCATTTACCATTTTGAACTAACCCTTTTATTCCCCCTGTGCATATGCTTTTCATTCCATTGTTGGCCCCTGAAAATGAATATAGGCTTTGACACTCGTTCCCGGCCTGTAAATCATGCGTATCCTGGACGAGCACACGCTGCAGATTTATGTTGATGCCACAGAGGTGCATTGTAAATGCAGCCGTGTGAGGCTCAGTGTGTGGATGCCCACCTTGTTTTTCACCTGCAGGGAAGCTAGCGGTTGCTCTATCTTATCAGCGCATGGTGGTGTTTAGGCCTGGCAGGGGGTGTTTATGAGCATGTTTGTGTGTGTGAGCGAGTGAAGTAAGGGTTCTCTGTATAGTTACAGACAAATGCATATTTTTTGTACTTTATTTTGTAAAAATTATATTATTTTAACTTAATTTAGATTCATTTTAAATGCAAATCCATTGCATCAAAAACATGTTGGTTTATTTATGTTAGTTCCACATTTTAACATATTTGCTCCTTCGCTGTTTAGAATAGAAGGTGGATTCCACTCTCACAATAATAAGCTTTATTTATACATCACTTTAAAAACACCTTGCAAAGGACTTCGCAATGAAAGCATATAGACAGTAATATATGAAAGAATAAATAAGAGACCACATCAGATAAAAATAAGTATATAAAAATGTGCTTTCAGAAGTGATTTGAAGGAAGTCACGGATTCTGCCTTATCTCCTCAGGCAGGTCACTCCAGAGCCAAGGGTCCCTGATGGCAAAAGCATGATCACCTTTAGATTTAAGCCTCGGCTTTGGAACAGCCCCACCTGAGGATCTGAGGCTTTGAACTGGCTCACTAGGGGGCAACATTTCTGCTGTGTAGCTTGGGGCCAAACCCCAACATGCTTTTAAAGCGATCAGTAGAATCTTAAAATCAATTTTAAATCATACAGGGAGCCAGTGGAGGGAAGCTGGGATTTGGGCGATGTGAGACTGTCTGCTGAAACCAGTAAGAAGCTGAGCAGCTGCGTTGTGAACTGGTTAAGTTTAGTGAGGCGGTGACTTTTTTGCTAATGCTAATAAAAGGTGGGAGTTGAGGAAATAAATGCATGAACAACTTTTTCCAGGTTGGAATGTGAGAGACTTTGCTTCCTGACTCCTGAATGGAGATCTAGAGGAGAAATGTGTGAAAGGTAGTGGTGGTCCTGCTCCTCCCCCTTTTCCCCCAAGAGCCAATTAACACCCAAAATTGGAAACACAATAACCTGTCATGTTGTTGCACTGACATATGCACAACTGTTTCAGAAGCTGTCATGTTGTGAAACTGAGCACATGCTTGGTAAGTGAATTGCTGATTTTTCCCAAAGCTGTGAAGAGTTTTTACTTCATTTGACTGCAGAAGCAGTATATTCAGTTTTTATGTCCCAGTTACTGTTGAACTTTTACTAATGGCCTCTGTCTTCTTCATTTAGACAGAGGCTTCAAAGCAACTGCTCAGATTCGATCCAAGATGGCTGCCAAAGAGACTTGTTTTGCTTCCCAAGTCTTTTGCAACAGGCTTCAGCTTAATAAGGGACCGAGCGAACTCTCATTGATGTGTTTTGTTGGTCTGAATAATTAGATTTCTGATTCAGAGCTGTTGCCTTGATTGGAATTTTTTGTCTCTAACAGTTGATAAATGTCACTGATAAAATAACAGTAACTAGGATTTTGAACCTCGTATTACATCTCAGGCAATGTGAGCTGAAACGGGTAGGAACTAAATAGTGTTGTTTTAAGAAAGATTTTAAAAGTAAAGGAGAGAAAAACGAACAAAAGTAGCGTCCTTGATGTCAACACGTTTCAAGGCTAACTTAAATAGTGTGATCTGCTTTGTCAAAAGCTGTGATTTGGTCTAAAATGTGTACTGCAGAGCTCGCTCTCTTATTAGCTGCTGAAAGGACGTTTGTGGTTACCTTGAGGGCAGTTTTTGTGACGTGTAAAGATCCAAAATGTGACCTGGGAAAATGTGAGTTTATAAAACAAAGAACAGTTGTATCAGGATTTTTTTTTCACTTAAAAAGGCATTTTGAGAAAATGGCACAGCCATTACAACTCATTAAAATGCTGGAACATCTGTCAGAGGGAATTCATAAAGAAAGTAGAGCAAATATTATCAAGTTTGAATGTGGCTGATTTCATGTGGGATATGATATCAGATAAAAAGCAAATTGATAATGATTCAAAATTGTCAGAATAACAACTAATACTATGGTCTGTGTGTAGAAAAAAAATTGAGGGTAAAGTTTTTAAAAGTTAACAAGTTAACTAAGTGCTAAAATGTTCATGCATCAGATTTTTTTCAAGATTGGTAGCATTAACGTTCTGGCATCTCATCTGGTTGCTATTACTAAATACACTATATGGACAAAAGTATTTGTTTGTACCTCTTAATGTTTAAATTTGGGTGTTTTCAGTCCCATTGTGTATAAAATCCAGCTCCTAGCCGGGCAGTCTGCCTTTACAAGTGGTTGTGAAAGAACGGCTGGTTCTAAAGAGCTCACTGAATTGTCTGTGAAGGTTCTCAGTCTTCCAGGTCATCGTAGTCTAAAGACATGCAGACGCTTTTCCTTCCAAGCTTCTTAGACAGCTCACTGAATTCCAGTGCAGTGTCCTAGATATTCCACAATCAGCTGTAAGTGTGATTGTAAAGTGCGAGTGTTTAGGAACCACAGTGGCTCAGACCCTGTAAGTTTACAGAGCGGGTTCACCAAGTACATAACCTCAGTCAGAGTTCTAAACCTCCTCGCACATTAACATCAGCAGAGGCTGTGTGTGCTGAGAGCTTCATAGCAGTGCTTTCTACAGCCGAGCAGGTCCTGTGAGCATGATGTGGCCCAGGTGGACCAGCACTTTTGTCCATATAGTATATTTAACCTGAGCATTTTATCAGTCTTTGATAGATCTTTTGTGCTATTTAAACTTTACTGTTTGTTACTACTCACACATATGTTCATTCAGTCGAACCAGCAGTTGTAAATAGTCATATTTACTAATATGCGCCACTATTTCTTTCCATCTATCCTCTTCTACTCATACTATGTGAGGGTCGCAGGGGGCGCTCGAGCTTATCCCAGCTACCATAGGGTGAGAGGTGGGGTACACCCTGGACAGTTCACCAGTATGTTTCAAGGTTAACACATAGAGACAGATAACCATTCCCACTCACATTCACACCTATGGGGAATTTAGAATTACTAGTTAACCTGATCCCACTAACTGGATGTTTTTGGACTGTGGGAGGAAGCTGGAGTACCCAGAGAGAACCACACAAACATGGGGAGAACATACAAATTGCACCCCGGGCTGATGGTGGAATCAAACTCAGGACCTTCCTGCTGTGAGGCAACAGTGCTAATCACCGCACCACCGTGCTGCCCGTTTTTCAGCCAGCAACCACCCGGCCCGCATGTGGCACAGGTGCGTGCACTCGGGGCTGCTGAGCCCTCGGGAGCCCGTGTAGGGCCCCAATGCAGGTGAGGCAATGATTTCTTTAAATTGAATTCTTTTTAAAAAGAACCTGGCCCTGAATGGTGATGTTAATGTGACCTTGCTCATTGCAGTGTGCTGTTTTACAACTTCACTTTCTCAAGTATGACCACTAACCTATGGCACTGCACACTTGCAGCTGCTTCAGGAAATGGGTTTGTGTGCATGTGAGTCAGTCTCCAGGACTTGGTTTTGCTCTGACTGCATCAGCGGGAGTGGTAGTGCTGGCAGCACGGCGTCTCTCCGGCCGGGTGGGTGTCAGCCACAGAGATGAATAACCCTCTGCTCTCAGCCCACTAAGTAATCCAGCCAATGATGAATTGCTGCTCTCACTGACACCCAAATTGGAATCATTGGGTCCGGGAGCCAAAACTGGGGGAAAAAAAGACAAAAAACAGAGGGCCTCTGGCAGCGGCGTCTAGTCATCTGTTACCGTGTCGCTCCTTGAGGCCGCACCAGGTATTCCCCTCCCCTCTGTGTGCTCAAGGCCTTCAATAAATAGAAAAGACAAAGAACCTTTCAGAAATGTGTCACGCTGATATCCTTCCGCATCGAAAGGGTGGCACCATCTCCCTTCTGTTTAGTTGTTGGATTGTTATGTGTCCAAGGCCCTTTCGAAGTGAAGAAAATGGTCACTTTAAAGGAATCTATGACCATCTAAATGTTGTTGTTTTTAAGTAAATAGATTTTGAGCTTTTACTGTAACATCCAAAAGTCTGTGTTTACGTCCTTCTGCCCTTTTCGCCTACATTCTACTAGCTGCTGAGTCTGTTGGCGGCGCATGTAAAACAAATCCCCCAACACAAGAAATGACTTAATGAACTTAATGAGGTTTTCTAATTACAGAGGGAAGTTAGCCCATGTCAAATGGGCCTTTTCTGCCTTCCTTGACATGGATTAAGAGCCAGGCTATTAAATCCAGCCCTACTTTATAACACAATCAGTCATATCTGCTGTAATTCTGGCCTACATTTTGACGCATTTGAATAGAATGAAGTTTGTATTTCTAGAGTAGACCAAAGAAGCCTGAGGCAGGAAATGAACCTCCTCTTGAAACCTTCTCAGGGACGGTGAGTGGGGAATAAAATAGGAACAGGATTGTGTTAGTGCCTAAATTATAAAGGCCGCTCCCCTCAGATGAAAAGGTTTGATATATGTTATTACTCTGTGTTATATCAAACTTAGGAGTTTGGACTTCTGCCATTAATTTCTCTACAAATCTTCTTTATTCTTTAGTTGTTGGTTTTTTTCATTGATGCCTTTTCGTTTTTTTCCCCCTCTCTCTTCATTCTCCCTGCCTGTCTCTTCAACCGGTCCATGGCAGGGAAGATGATTTACTTTGTCATCATTAACACATCAAAAGAGCCAAGTGTGTATTTCAAAGTCATCTGATAACTGATACTCTTTAATGGCGCACTGGAACAGTAATTAATTTCAAAAACATCCCATTTATTTGTTCTGGAAGTGAGCGCTCCCGCCAAAGCGGCATAAATCCTGTCTGTTGCTGCAGCTCAAATTAATTTACGTGTTGCGTCTCCTTGCATCTTTTGAGAATTTAATTATCTCAGCAAACAGGCTCTGGGAGTGTTGAATATACATTCTATCGGCGGAGTTGTACTGGAGCCAGTGCAGCATACAGACATGTTGTTTCATTCTGACTCTCTACGCCTCCTCCCGTGTCATTCCAGGCATCTGCTTGCTGCAAACATGGAGACGAAACTTTAAAAAGAAAAGAACAGATGTAGCAGTGATAATAGTATTGAGCGTATTGCAGAGGCAGACTGTGAAAGCCACCCAGCAGGGTCGTCTATTCGAGAAGATTCGAGCGTCCCTGTTAGCACAGTTGATCCAAGTCAGTCCAGAAGCGTCGGTGCTCGGGATTTTTGGGAAGCTTTTTTGAGAGCTTTTGAAAAATGGGAGCAAACCCACTTACATGACAGTCACCCTGTGATAAATGACAGACGGATACACACCAGTGATCACACGGTGACAGCCAGGGCTGACCTGCCTTGACCCTAGCACGGCTCGTCAGTTGACATTCAGAAAAGAGAACACTGCCGTTGCTATCTTTGCTGTCAGAGCCGAGGCTTTGAAGGTATTTATATATTTTAGAATAATGGACTGATCATGCTGGGATAAGGTAAATTGCTTCAGCTACCAGGTGTGCATGTTTGATTTTTGGGCTGTTTGGCAATCTGACATGAGACTTTTACATTTTGTAAATATAAGATCTTAAATTCCATTAAAGTGATGCTTAATAAGCTTTAAGTCTAAAGGTACCAGGTCGGATTAAAAACAGTGGAACATCACTACATATTATAACCTAGCTGGACCTAGCTACAGCGATGTTACACATTGGTTTGTGGACTCTGCATTGATTACTGTCACTGTGTTTTGTTCTGTTTTTGTTTCTAAAAAGCAGTTGTGAGTGTTAAGTCTGTTTCGCACAACTAATAAGTACGTATACATTAGAGGTGGGACTCAACAGATACCCCATCATATGATAGTACTGCGAATTTTAACATTTTGTGATATGGTAGGTATTGCAAGGACATTTATTGCTATTTGCCACCTTTTTCAACAGCAAACAATGTCTTCAAAGTTAAACTGTGTTAGTATCTGTTTCATCCAATAAGATACAGTTCTCTCACTTCAGTTATTTTTTGCAGTAAAATAAAATTGTCCAGCACTGTCACTAAATCCTGCCATAGATGGAGTCAGTCTGAAATCAGTCTGATATCACTCTGCAACTGAATGAGGTGACGCAGGCAATTTGATGCAATCTGTTTGTGATAATAACACAATCCGTTTTGAACAGTTGTTGAATATACTGTCGCTGTCTACATAGATGAAAATTCACATTAAAGGGAAATTCAGAGAAACTATTACATTTGCTCTCAGCAACCTTCCTGTTTTATAGGAAAATAACCAGAATACAATCAGCTGGCAGCCGGTTTGCAGAAAGGTTGTGCTATCACCTTGCGATCAGAAGAGACTGTCGGAAACCTCCAAGCTCTGGGCAACCATTTAGTCACCGCAAGCTGCATAGGTCACACAATGTGTAAATCACCAGGCAGCAAGCAAGTTGCTGTCCTACTTTTAATAGTAGGACTGAGCTATTAGCTTGCATTGACTTAGGAGGAAGCTTTTTTAAGCTAAGTGTGTCCAGCTTTGAGCCGATATAATGCAAGTTTGTCCGGCTGTATCTCAGTATGGTGGTGCACGAGATGAGCAAGGTTGCCAGGTTCACAAGTTTTAATTTGATTTGTGTTTATGTAAATGGGGTAGTGCTATAGTGCGGTGGTTAGCACTGTTGCCTCACAGCAACAACATCCTGCTTTTGAATCCACTGGCTAGCTTTGGCCTTTCTGTGCACATGTTCTGTGTGTGGCTGTATGGGTTCTCCGACTTCCAAAGGCATACAGTGTTAATAGGTAACTCAAAACTGGGTGTAGGTTTAAATGGTTGTCTGTGGCTCTGTGTTAGCCCTGTGGTAGACTGGTGACTTGTCCAGGTGTTCCCCCTGTGATGCAACCTTAAATAAACAGGTGAAAGAAAATTGATGTTTTTTATCTACATGGTATTTTTAGGTTTGATTTGGAGCAAAGGAATAAAGCTTGACTAGACTCGTCTAAATTGATAAACATATATATATATTTATTTATAAATCGAAAGATGCTCCCTCTCGCACACTGGGAAAGATATTTCAGGATGCTTCTCACATGAATTTTTAACTCCAAATCAAACAGAATGGAAGTCATCAACTTTTAAGTCGAGTTAGCAATATGCTGCGCTCCTACTCATTTTCTTTTATTGCTTATTGATTTTGCCTTTCTATTGGGCGGAAGACACTCCAGCGTGTTTCTGTAAACAAGTGCATTTCCTGTAGGCCCATTTTCTTCATCAAAGGGCAACTCGCATATGAAATCAGCTTTGACTGATTTACTGCTGTTGAAATATGGCAATAACAGAGTTACAGCTCCCTGTCATCTTTGTTTTGACAGACGAGGCTGGCACAGAACACACCGGCACATACAAACAGGCGGACAAACAGATACACATTTATGCACACAAAGTCAGCATGAGTCGTTGGGGATTTTCTCACAAATCGGCCCCCTAAAGGGAAAGAGGCCGGCATAAATCAGCTGGTGTCAGGGCTACAGACACCCACGGCTCCTTATCACCACGCGCAGGTGGACACACTCACAGATTGATAGGTAGATAGTCGGTCTGACAGGCAGGGCGACAGGCAGCCAGGTGGAGAAGCTTACAGAAGCAGGGCGCACAGGGTGGAGGCAAGCGGAGGGAGAGCAAAGGCATCAATACCGATCACAAATCTCAGACTTGATTCTGAGTTACTGATTCTCATTTTAAAAATGTTTTCCATGCATAACCTTTAACTACAGCTAACACAAATACAGCCTACAACCAGTTCAGTTTTTTTAAACCTTTAAAACAATTCCAGGAGCTGCTCAAATCAAAAACAAGTAAGAGTTCCTCAGTTGCGTTCCTCAACTGATAAGGTATTCACCCACGAGGTAACTGGTAATTTGGGGCTGTAAAGCAGCTCCATGCTTTGCAGGTGAGCCTGTGGGGAGAATATGCCACTAAGATCCCCATCAGATGTTCTGTTGGCTTCTTCCTCATGGGTGAGATGAAATACAATAATCACAGGGCTCTTCTAAACCTTCCAAATATTATTCTACTAAAGCTATTTCACACATTCTGCTCCATTTTCAGTGATTATACACAGGGCTGGTGTTCATCACGTGGTTCATGCAGCAGTTTGGCCACTTAGGAGGAAACAGCAGCCATCCTACTGCTGTTCCTGGGAGATGATGTAAAGGTTTTTTATTTGTTCCTCCATCCTGATGGCAGGTTTACTGGAGTTTGGATTTCAGACATACACTAAAATGTTGCAGTTAGTCTCTGGTGGCTGCTGGTTTCACTTGATCCAAATGAAGTCCAGGAGTTATTGGAAAATGTTTTCTATCAGATGGACATATTATAGTGTTACTGATGAGTAACAGCCCAAGGCCAGACCTGCACACTTCCGGAAAAGTCAGCATACTTACTAGCTGTCCACCACATGCCCACTTGGAATTAAAGATGAACAAAAACACCTGAATGTCATGTACTAGTTGCTTTTGTTGCAGAGGTTTACGATTCTTCAAATTCAATAAAGAGCCCTGCAGAGCTGCAAATGGGGTGGGGTAAGATTTTTTTAACTGCTTTTTGCCTTTTTTAAAAGAAGGACGTGGAACACGCTGCAGTGTTTCTGCTCTTGTTCATGTTCGTGCCATAGATCTGCCCCGTGCTGGGAGAAGGCACGCAAGTCTTGATATGTAAAGAACGTGTTTGCAGTGGATTGAAACTGAGTAAAACTCTAACTTTCAGAGTTCTACACGCCTCTGTTTTTGTTAAAATACTACAGGCCTTCTCTCTGCTTAGCCAGAGAACTGCACAAACACTAAAAACATCCATCATGACGCACATCAAGTTAGTGGAACACCAGAAAACAAGCAAACAAAAAACAATGTTGGAGAATGTAACATTAAATAGTTAGAGTAGTTATAAATAGTATAACTATATAAAAGATAAGAAAACATTAGCAACAGAACATACAAGGCATAAAAAAAGCACATAACATAAAGATTAGAGTGAGACTGTAAAATGTCAATTTAAAAATGACAGTCATAAAAATAAAACCGCTTCAGAATTATAAGACATTAAATATTGAATAATCACTGATGGGGACAGGTTGTAACAAAAGGTCAGCTATGCTTATATCGAGGGATGAAGGCAAAATGTGACTAAAACGATGCATAGATGCAAGTACAGGCTGGGAGGATACAGCACTCTCCTCTCTTTGATCCCTGTTGCTGTGTGGATGTAAACAGACAAAGGCTTGTATTACTGTCAGGGAGGATTTGGTGCACACTGTATCATGCAAAGCTATGTTGGGTTGCAGTGCAAAACTCCATTTGTTTCCACCCATCAGAGTCTACTGCAGCAATACTAAGCTGGTGTTCCATTTCATGGGCTTGTCTGTTTTGGGTCATGCACCAGAAGCGAAATGCTTTGCCTACACAGAGAGAGGATAACATCTCTGATCCCATTATTTACTCTGTTGAGGACTTACACATTCCCTGGCTTTTTCTTTTGGGAAAACCGCTTAAAGCTGGTTACATGAGGCAGAATTATTGCCAGAGTCTCTTTCTAGTAGTCACAAAACAAGCACAGTCTTGGAATGATTAAATGTGCGGCATCTCCCAGAAATAGCAGATTTCCACTTTTTAAAGAACGTGGAAATCATAGAGGTGTTTCACAGTAGACATTTCAGGGGAGAAAGAAATGCAAGTTTGATGACTTCTCATGCACAAAAATACCTTCTTTTTTAAATTTTTTTAGAGGCTTTGGAGTCACGGTCTCCTAGCAACCTTGCTTGGTGTCAAGGAGGTCCATCTGTGGACAATAATAATGAGTAATAGCTGCAGAAGTAAAAGTCAGGTACAAGAAGATATATTTTCAGTGAAGGTATAGGTCAGTTGAACCACACAAGCAAATAAAATAAACCAACGTAAGGCAGCAGAATGTTTTTGAAATGTAGCGTCATTCAAGCTTTAAGCATCGATGCAAAAAATATATAGTTTAGTATCTAAAGGTCTTTAAACAGATGTGTAAAATTTGTGCCAATATTTGAATAATTTTCAAGGTTGTTCACAACGACCGCTGGACGAATTTGAACTTGTTTTTTCCACTAGTGTGTTGTAGCTGAAAACGTGCACTGGTACTGAATGTATACTGAAATGGAAATAGTAAAACAGTACTACTTTACCTCAGACACACAGTTAGATGCTGCTCCAGGTTAATAATCTCTCTAAGGTGATTTCTGTGCCTCCTAAGATGTTGTCCCAATTCTGCCAACAAGAGTTCAGACTGTCCCAATGACATCCTCAAATATGTGCGAAAGCAGTCATAATAAAGCTTCAGCTCTTGGATCAAACTGTGAAATTCTCCCATAATTTCCAGTTCGTCCTTTTCTTGTTTAATAATCAGGACCAGCTGATCAGATCATGACTTGATCTGAGCTTCATTACGTTCATAGTGTTTTTCGGGGGGGTTTTAAGGATGTGTATGCACGCTGTACGCTCATCAACACTGACTTTTGGCTTCACTCGGCCCTCAGAGGTGTTGGCGCGCTGTTTAACTCACTGTATCGTCGCATCATGTCTTCTGTCTAAGTGGGCTATTACAACTGTTGACAAGTAAATAACATTGACACCACAAGGCAGCATGCTCCTGGGAAATATTAGGTCATGAGATTCTTGTAGATATTACTTTGACACCACCACCATTTCTGCAGCCGAAGCACATGCTCAGTGGCAGTGGCACTCCCCAACAGCATCAGTCTCCCTTCCCAAAAGGGGAAAAATCAGCCTGGTCTCTGACGTTCCCACAATACCACCCACAAGACCCACCTTGCAAAGACCTTGAAATGCCAAAAGCTCAGTGTATATAGGGGAATAACAATGATCATCTTCAAATATGTAATTCAGACACATACATTTGAGTCTTGCATCTGTTCTGGCTTAATTAAATATTGACAATGATGCCGTCATTCTGTTTTTTGTTTTGTTTTTTGCCCTTTCTCTTGTAACGAGAGACTGGGCAGGAAATCTACCTACACTCACACAAACATTACACATTACATTTCACTGCAGCTTCCCGCATTGCTGCCATCCAGCATTTAGGGAACTATTGTGGAGGCCCTTCCGAAAATAGATCAGCCTGCTGTAGCATCAAAAAGATGAAACGGAAATGAGCAGAAACACCAGTCTCCCCACCACGAGTCAGGTGTGCTGCACACTTCAAAGTCAAAGGGAGTCGTGAATGCGGCACAAATGAAGCCTCCGGTACGCCGATTCAAACTTCCACATCTCGATAATGACCTCACTCTCCTACACCATTACTCATCATTCATTGAGCTCCGGCTGAGGTGGGAAGGTAGCGCTGGCTGGTGGATTCAAGGCTCGCAGAAGGTGATGGGGGGCGGGAGCGCCGCGTGAGTTAAAAGCAATTGGGAGCAATTTGAATACAACTTTAATAATCTCTTTTATTTTCTTGTGACGTTTGCATCTCTTCTCTGTTGCCTTAAGGAGCTCTTTTCATATTTAACCTAAATATACTGTGATTGCGGCTCGAGACTTCAGTTTGGTGTTACTCTAGCACAGATTTTCAGTCTCAATGCTTCATCTCAGCCTGCAAAGATGATAAGCTCTTTTTTAAGATCTAACTATGCATATATAACCATGAATAAATGGACAAATTTAGTCAAAAGCAAGGTCTTAGCCTGTTTCTATGCACGACTAGCTGTTAGTTTGCAGACCAAAAGCAGGTGGATCATCAAGAATTTACACATAGCAGGTTTGTGAGTTTTCATTTAGTTTAAGCTATCTGTGAACTCTTCTGGAAACAATCGATATCGATGAGAAAGCTTCTGGTCTGATCTCCCGATGTCAATCAGAAGCACTGCATTAAAAAATTAAAAGAAGATGTTATTTTCCTGTAAACACTCACAGATTTAACTGATTTCCAGACTGTGAAGCTGACAATCACAGGTTCCTCAAAGTGTCACAAACTATTCCTTTGTGAACAGTGCAGGGGAGGGGGGACCCAGTAAAAACACCCATGCAGCCACACAGTGGGTAGGTGTTGGTGAACTGTGGGGTTGTGTGGGCAGGGCAACCCTACACTTACCACTGGATATGACCACACAGGCCCCACAGCAGTTTTGCCCTTTGTTGCCCCTATATGGGGTTTCTGTTGGCAAGCCCACTCTAGGCTAGCTCTAAGAAAACTCACATGGACTCTAAATATGCTAGGCCATGTGGTGTCCATAGAAGTTTTGCTTTTCTGGGTCAACAAGAGGGTTTTTTGTGGGGCACTCATGGTTGGTTTGCCAACAGAGAACCCTTATTGGACCCATGCTGGTTATTGTCATGATGGTAGGCTTGCCTGTAGAAACCCCATATAGGAAAACCAAAGGGCAAAACTGCTGTGGCCCCTGTGTAGGATAGGTGTGGGTTTGCCCTGCCTACACAGTCTCACAGTTCATCAACACCTACCCACCATGGGCCCGCACAGGCATGTTTGCTGGTACATTATTTATAATAAGTAAACAACCAATGTGGCTATTATTTAGAAAATGAAACCAAAGAACATTTTTTGGATCAGAAATGAGGCTGAGAGAAGATGACTGGTAAAATACAAAAGCTAAACTGGATCTTGCCTTTTCTAAGACAGACCAACATGATTGATTAGATTTAAAAGTTTGTTGCCCCTTTTCTGGATTGAGTGGCTCCATGGTTTGAGCCTGGCGCTACCTGCTGTGGTAACCCCTTGTGAATATTTTTATTTTAATAATTATTTATTTTTAGCAACATACTGGTAAATGGTAAATGGACTGGTTCTTATATACTGATTTTATACTCTAATTGCACTTTATGTAACATCCCTCATTCTCCCATTTACACCCACTTCAAGCACTTATGCTTCCTATCCAACATTAAGAACTTGAGGTTGCTATCTTGCCCAAGGATCTTTGGCATGCAGATTGTAGCAGCCAGGATTCAAACCACCATCCACCTGCTCTGTGTGAGCTACAGCCACCCCATTCTGGTCCCAGGTTTGTTGTAGCGAAGTCTCCTTGAGAAAAGCTTAATTGTTGGTGATGTTAAATTTGTAGCACAACAGCACAGTGGAATCTGTATATCTGTAGAGCTCGATGGATACAGGATTTTTGAGACTGATGCAGATATTTGTTGATTTAAATATTAAAACTAGCGTGCTGTGCGGTTTATTTCACTAACAGTGTATCCAAGAAGTCTGTCTTTCAATTTTGGTGAGTCATCCCTAATGCATGCTTGTAATATTTGGTAACTTCAGCACTTCCCGGTCTCATTCAAATATGTCCAGCTGTCACAAATCTGACACAGAGGCTTCAAATGAGCCACGTCCATCTTTTATATACAGTATGTTGTTCTTTAACCTTCTGCTACACAAAACTGAATATCTCTGTTTCAGCTGTTGGTCAGCAAAAGAAGCTATTAGAAGACATTGCCTCGAATTTCAGTGCGCTTTCTTGGTAATTTACTGTGATGTTTAATTTACATAATTCTTGGCTGATTAATTGATAATATAAGTTGCAGTAATTGTTTTGTTATGTAAATAAAGACGCAGCTTTTGAAGCTGTTAAGTATTTCCTGTCGCAGTTTAGCTCAGAAAGCGAACCAAAGAACCTCTCCTCTGTGGCTCGTGACATTTGCTTCACGTCAGGAGGACATCACTGTAAATCTGAGGGAGAGTTACAGTTTTAAAGCCCGGCGATGCTGAAGATACTCGGCATCAGTACATGAGGACAGAGAGCACTAAGGATTATGTTTCATGACGACATAAGTACATACATCTCAATGGCACCAAATCAAAGAAAGACAGCAAAAACCTTTTAGCATGTCTGCGTGCCACATTATACTACTCCATTATTCAGCACGCTTCCCAAGAACCGGTCTCAGTTCAAGAACTGAATATATCTCCCCTTGTTCTCTTCATTTCTGCTTGACTGTACATCCATTTCATGTGAAGGCTTTAATTTCTTTTCTTTTTAAACCAGCTGTGCATTAAACCAGCTGCACAATGATGTGTGCATGAATGCCACACACAAATCATTTGTTGGAATTAAGCGTGTTTTCTCTCCAGAGCCTCTAAATGCTCCAAACAGTGAACAATATGCGTTTCTACAGTGTATGGGGGAATTTTACCTTAATGTCTCAATTTAGATTTTACAACATTACAAATGCGAGTAATCTCGTACGCTTCCTCCGTCTACAAAGCATACAATCTCTTCGGGTTGTGCCGATTCATAAAAACCCCTACATTTCAGTCCTTTGAATTACAGGAAATCACATTTCCCTACTCTGCCTGCTCATGTCATTTTCAGCCTTCTCTACATGAATTTTGGCAAATTGGAAAATATTTTTAAGTTACCCAGACCTAGATTGAGCTAACCCAAGCCTTAAAGGAAGAAGACGGAGCTTTTGCCTTTCCAATTTATGTACATATAAAAGTGATATTTCTAAGATACTGAGTGCCCTAAAATTTTATAAATCCCTTTGCAGGCAGCATTGCCAACGCTTCATCCTCCCCTGCAACATTAATGTCATTCAGAAGTAGCCAAGGAAAGTGCTTGTCGTCAGATAACAGTGTTTTTTCTTCTTCTCCCTGAAAAATAGATTTACATTTACATTTCATTCAAAAGCTCCAACATGTCCAGCCTCTTCTCCAGTCTTCATTTCTGCTTTTATCCTATTTGGTGTAAAAACATCACCAAAACTGTGCGCCAACACTACCTTCCATATTTCGAGTTCTCCAGGAACTAAATATGGACTGTGTGCATTCTTTCCAATAGCATTCCCAGTAGGATCAGTGCTACGTGACTATGACGTCACTTGACATTGACAGGGACCATCTAACAAATGACCAGACTGAGGCTAATTTTCAAGCCTGAATACATCAGCATCAAACAGCTGTTTAACTGACTTAGAACAACACTGAATGTAGAGCATAGAATGAGAAAGTTGATATTATGAGCTGTAAAAAACATCGGTCCAGACTAGGGCTGGGCAATATATCGAGTTTTTAAATATATCGATATATTTTTATACGAGATATGATATGTGACAATATTGTTTATATTGATATAGTCTATGTTACGTTCATTATAAGTACTAATTATGCTTGTGGGGCCGCAAGTTTGCCTCTCTTTCGTCCACTTGTGTTTCTATGCAAACCTTACTCTGCCTCGCCTCTCCTTCACTGAACACAACTCCCCCTCGCCCATCGCTTCACCTACAGGCAACGACAAGATGTACACGGCAGCTATCAAAGAGGAGCTGGTCGGTAAAAAGAAAACATTGTACTGTGCTTCAACGTTATATTACCGTACTGTGTGTGTATAAGGACCACAAATGGCACCTGTAAGAGACGTGGTTACAAAGAGGATTTCAAACTCAGTCAGTAGAACTCGGGAACAGAGCAGCTGTGAAATCTGTCTTTGTTATTATGCTCAGCGTCTTTTAGTTTACATTTTGACTGCACAGTTGTGAGCTTTTTGTTATGCCGAAATATAACATTGTTTTATTTTATTTATGGAGCATTATTTTAATAAATGCTGCTAATTTATATAATAAATTAATAAAAGTGCCTGTGTGAGATTTGGGACACAGCTTTGACGAAGAACTCTCTTTTTGTTCTTACTTTATGGCTTTAAAAATAATATCGAGGTATCTTATATCGGCATCCAGCTAAAGAATATCCAGATATGAATTTTGGGCCATATTGCCCAGCCCTAGTCCAGACCTTCTGAGTTTCTGTTGAAAAAATAAAGTTTAGAAATGGAAAAGAAAACTTGGAGAGAGAAAGAAGGAACTTTAAGAAATCTGAGATTTCAGTGTCTCAAATTTTGTGGGACATGAAGTTGACCTTTCGCCAAGTGCCTTCACTGAACAGCTATTGCCCAATCATTGCTTAGTAGCCCCATGTTAGTAAGACGTGTTAGGCCTGTAGTTGCCCCTTCCTGAGCCTGGTTCTGTCAGAGGTTTCTTCCTGTTAAAAAAGGTTTTTTTTTCTTTCCCACTGTTACCAAGTGCTTGCTGATAGGGGGTCGTATCTGTATTATTGTGGGGTCTTTGCCTTACAATGTAAAGTGTCTATAGGTCACTGTTATTGTGATTTAGTGCTATACACATGAAATTGCATCTTTAACCACTATGCATGTAGCAACTGTTCCATTAAGTTATACCTTAAAGCATTTTAAACCCTGGACTTTATTAACACAGACATGTCTTAAAAAGTTTCTGTTCCTATTCAAAATTGGAGAAAGGAAAACTCGCCAGACATGACAACAGCATCTCAGTCAATTATCACTCAGATTGGGCTTCCTGTAGTCACACCCACAGTTAGCACTTCTGACTGAGCTCTTTAAATTCTCTTTTTTATGGGGACTGAGAGTTGATTTGCTTTAAAGCAAAAACTTGCAGACTCTCCGTACCCTTTCTATTTCCCCTTCCCCTCCTTGCATTCTGATGGAGTGTCTGTGTGCGTTGGTGTGTGTGCGTTGGTGTGTGTGCGTTGGTGTGCGTGCGTGCACGTGTGTGTGTGTGAGAGAGTCCCGAGTGGCCAACCAGCCAGGCTGCCTGAAACTTCTGACTAGCCATGTTCTTCAAACATCATGCCGCAACCAAAGCATGGCAGGATGACAGATAGTCCCTTCAATATATAGTGACAAACAAATTAGTGCAAAGATGCTTCTCGCTGCATACCAGATGTGTTGGGCTCTGTGGTATGGAACAGCCGATGAAAAACTGTCCACGTCCCATCTGTGCTTTGCCGCGACCATCGGTGCAGCAATTTGTGCTGAACAAAGTAGTGCAAACAGCCAGCCTGATTATATGTGTCATAATGTGAGGCATAAAAACAGTGGCGGGGGAGGATCACACAGGCGCTCGCAGATTTGTATGAGCGCCGGAGAGGACGGGACAGGGTGCAGGTGACTAAACAGGACGCGGAGGGGACAGGTGAGGGAAGAAGGGAAAGCGAATAGAAGCAGGAAAAACAAATTTATTTTAATCTCCAAACAGATAAATTGTGTTTCATATGAAGTTGCAACCAAAAGTCAGACTCCTTTCAGCTATTTTTCTCCCTCACACCTTCCCTCCGCTCAGAGTGTTGCTTTTCAGCTCCAGCTGCCGTCCAGGCTTGAGCTGGTGACTGCAGGGGTTTGACACGAGCAGGCCAATTTGTATCTAACCTCACACCTACCTATTGACACCCACACACCCTGAGATTGGAGACCACATGCGGGGGTCACATCACCGTCTTGAGTGCCGTGTCAGTGCAACACGTTTTTGCTCTCTCTCCCGAGCGTAGCGACAGGCCAGAGTTTCGGCTCTGAGAAAACGAATGTGATGAAAGCGGAGAGACAAGGCTTCTCAAGTCGAGCTGGAGAATGCTTTGCATCGGCGCCGACGACAGCGAGCCCGCACGGCTCGCTGACAGAAAGAAGGATAACTGTAGGAGGGAGATGAGCACCAGCACACTGAGAGGCAGAGACATTCCTGACCTGCTTAGTGTCATTACGCCGCAGACTTATCTCGCCTGCTCTGCCTTGTAAATACACTTGAGTGCTTGTTATCAAACGAGCGGGGCGACAAACCTCATCCAGGTTTGAGTCTCCGGCTCTCTCCGCTCGCTCGTAAATGAGTCATTCTCATGGATGACAGCCTACATTAATATTCAGTTATGGAAGGAAGCGAGTGCGCATTAAATCCGACACTTATCAGGTGGCGATCGTGATCCGTGTAGAAGTTTTTAAGCGAAAAAAAAAGATTTGCCTGTTTGCTTTTAATTGCCGAGATGTATTCACAGGAACAGACTCTTGACTGCGTGTAGGATTCATTCAGCTTCTTGCTGCCCCTGCTCGATCTCAAGGCCACACTGACATTTCAGCTGGAGCCAAGTTCATTTTTAGGATGATTTGTTGCTCGCGTGTTTTATACACTTGGCTGTTTTCATAAAGGCCTTTCCAGCACTCTAAGTTACTATTGTTATGATGTTGCTATTTTAGCGCTAAAAGCTTTTGCAGTCAAACTGAATGGCATCCAAAAGCAGCGTACTTGGTCTTCACAGTGCGGGATCCAAAGTGAAAAATTTATGTATTTTTTCTTACATCGAAAATGCACACTTCACACAGTTCGCATTTGAGAAATGACATTAAAAGGCTTTTATCAGGAGGGTGCTCTCCAGCTGTATCCCTGCACTGAAAGCAAGCACGGCTCTCAGAGGTGAGTGCTTGAGGAGCTGTGAGCGTGAGTGTTAGGCGGTGGCGTGATCATAAGCCTTCCCCCCACGCCGTACCATTCCACCGTCTGCCGGGTCTCTACGACAATCCGCAGCCGTCACACACTCTGAGCAGGCTCCTGCAATGACACTCGAGCGTGGCGAGTCGCCTCTGAGGAGCAGAGGAGTGTGTTCTGTGTCTCGCTGTCAAAATGGAAGAGCAAATGTAAAAAAATTTAAAAAGTGAGAGAGAAAGAGATAACGGCATCAGATTTTGCCATGTGCCACAATATGATTAAACAGTCCGCTGGAGTTCTTCTCGTACTCCACAGTGTTGTGTTCTGCGCCACCTTAGTTTCAACCTGCCAGCGCTGCTCATGAATTTTCAGGTTCAGCTGAATCTTATCTTTTCTTACACAGAAGTGTCGGTCAGCAGGCCCCCACTGTTTAAGTATTTGCACCCATTAAGAAGCTACATAAGAAGATGGAAGACCAGAAAAGGCACATTTTAGTTTCTGTTCTCTCTGATCAAGCAGTAAAAGGAAAGTACTGCTCTCTTCCTCGTGTTATAAGAAATGTGACAAAAACAGACTGGAGACAATTGTGTTTAGCTTCTTTTAGCTTTCCTCACTGTCTAGATTTCTGAATTATTCTCTCAAGAACTCAACACAAGCTTTGCAAAGCAAGAGCTGTGACCATGACTGTATGACAGAAAGCTGTAAAGTATTTATGGGGGTTTGATTCCAAGTAGCTAAAACCAAAGAAATGCATGTTGGTACAGCAGAAATTAGTAGACTGTGTTTTGATTTTTTTTTTAAATACTCTTACTTACTATAAGATGAGCTAATTGCTAAACATAGCATAAAGGCAGGAGACATGGTGAAACGACCAACCTGCTAATGCCTCATTTGCTTGTTAAGAATGAGGTTTTTAGCCATTTCTAGGTTCAAATGCTGTTAGCGCCCAAGAAACAAACAAGCTCAGAGGCGCCATTTAAAGCTAAAATCAGCCCAGATTTTTTCAGCTTCATTAAATTGACGAGTGGAGCTAATACTCAATGTTAAGTTGGGTAACTAGTTGGCAAAGTATCTCATGTTGATGCTGTTAGGACATCATTGTAATAACATTGTTATTCTCCAAGATCAGCAACTGACCAGTGACATTATCTGAGCATTCAGTTAGCATTAGCCAAGAAGTTAGCCAGTGCTTTTAAAAACTCACTAATAAACCAACATGATAAGCTAAATTGGGCTAACAAGCAAACCCAACTTGATAATATAGTTATTATATTTTACAAGTTAGTAAAGAAAATACATTAACAAGAGTTAATTATCCAAAGAGTCATAAGAACATAACTGATTAGCGCCAATGTTGATCCTGGACCAATAAGATGTACCAGCTAGCTGATGTTCTAAAAACAAAACTGTGATATATAACTTTGGATGGAAACAAAGAGTGAAAATACACTGGACGGAGATCAGGAGCACATGACTGGAAAAAGACGCCGAAAATGACAAGAACTCACCCGAGGTAACATCTGAAATGAGCTCGTCCACAACATGGAGGTTAGCCTTTTAATATGAGGCTGTGTGGTTTGGATTACATGCCTGGATGAAGATTTGATCCTAAGCTTAACATCCGCACTGAAATCTTAGTCAGCCAGGGGACGATTCTTTTCTGAAGTGCTAAAATTTGGTGTTCAGGGACACTGAGAGTTAATAAGAACAGCTTAAAGCCCAAAGGTGGAGGCTCCTTCCTTAAAAAGAAGCAAACTCACGAGACTTGGGAACAGGTGTATCATTTGCTGGCCTACTGATGCAGGATTTATCTGCTAGATCCTTGTAAGGAGTCATGTTGCAGATATTTCAAGTTTGTTCCCTCCTAATTAATTCAATTTTTTATCTTCTTACTTGTTGTAATTATCATAGGAGGCGAAGTTAGACACTAATTGCAAACAAATCAAATGAGAAAAGTGCAAGATTATGAAGAATTCCACACAAGTTTAATCAGTCTAAGTCTCAAAGGTTGTCTCGCGCACACGCAGCTTTTAACATGATTAAATGAAAAGTAATACCTGCCAACCTCAGTCACTAATGAGAACCAGAAATTGGAGTTAACAAAACAGAACGTGATACATCCGCCTAAAACACAAAGTGATAATTCCCACTAGCAGCACATAGCGTAGCTGCAAAACAACCGGTGACCATGTATCTTTGATGATCGTGAAGATCTATAGGTGATAAAGGTCCCATTAATCTGTAAAACGGCATAGCATCTGCTGAAAAAGACAACAAAATGACACGCAGCGTGTAGCAAAGGGTGTCTACAGTGAAGCCTGCCCTTGGCATGCATGCATGTCCAGGGGAGCAAATGTAAAGCAGATGGCCTGGCTACTTTGTCCTCATTGCTGCTAATCAGGTGCTAAATATCCATCAGTGTGTGCTAAAGTGTCCCCCTGCTCTTTTTGTTTTTTACTCCCATTTTCATAGCATACTATACATGCCTTTTTTTCTTTTTTGTCCTCCACTCTCAACTCACTGAACATCAACAGCGATTAAAACACCTCTTCCTAACACAGAAGTTCACGCACATTTGTGTTGACAGGTCGGTGATACCTGAGCGTGAAGAAAAAAAGCCCATATCCTGTGAGTGGTTGATGCGAGGGGCTTTTTACAGCCGAGTGTTTTTACTCCACAGGAAATAAGCGCGGAGCTCAACACGAGAGAAATCATATGAGGAATGTAGGCACTGAGCACAGAGGCTAAATAACACATCCAGCCACATTACAGCTGTTTGATTATTCAGAAAATCTACTGTGGGTGGGGACCACAGCAGTGTTGGTGTTATTTATGATTGTGCTGTTGGAGTTACTGTATGTTGCTAAACCCCATTTTTTATGTCTGTCAAACAGCAAAAACACAATATGAAAGCAGCCTCTGCATGTTTCCCCTTAGATGTTTGACTGATGTGTGTACAGAGGCCCGCAGACGCATAGCACAAAGCCTTTCCCGCGTGTGTGGACAACACAGGCACACTCGTGTATTGTGTCATTACGCTATAAATGACTCTTCATCCTCGGCGAACGTGAAGCAGTCGTTTTGAGTAAAATGTAACAGAAATGAAAATCAAAGGTTTATTTATTCAAATAATTGACCATTAAAGAAAATGTGCTTGGTGTAAACTGAATGTAAACCAATCAAGTGCATTACATTACATTTCACATTTTACTAATGTGCCAACATTAAAAGGACATTTTACATTGAATCAGTTCACTTAAAGTCAGCATTTTGTGAGTGTGTCATGAGACATCACTAACAGTCAGAAAGGACCTTTTTAATAATATTCTGGTGTTTTTTTATTGTAGATTTTGTAAAATATTTTTTAAGTTTAATATTACAGGTTGTAATTAAAGTTCCATAATTAGCAGAAAATACAGTCAAATTATAATTTATGTCCAGCGCATATAGATTTTCAACATTGCCTGTGACTGAATGGAAACACCAACAGTTTGACCTGGTAAAACTCATGCAATACTATGCAAAGGTTTTCTTTTGTTTCATTAAGCCAGATTTTATTTTTTTATTTTTTTTAAGTGGCATTGAGCAATAGTTCCCCAGGCTTTCTGAATCTCTTTCAAAGTTTTTCTTTGGACATTGGCTGCTTTTTCTCTCATTTCCATTCCAGTCCTTGTGCCAGACCATTTTCAAAGGGATGTTATTTTGGTTCGTTTCCATGTCAAGCCACTTAACATTAACCTTTTGACTCATTCAAGCATAAAATGATACCTAACTAAAGCGTGAATCAGTGTTTTGCCTACACATAAAAGACAACTTTCACATTTTCAATTGTATTTTTGGCACTTTGTTACCAGCATCCCGTTGGACAACCACATTATTTGTTTCCATTTCTTTAGCTGACTCTATGACAAGTGACAAAGTTTGACAGGTATAAAATTATATGCTTTGCACCAACAAGGTGATTCCCAAAGAGGCATTAGCTGAAAACTTGGCACATGTCAGCATGATTTGGCTTTAAAAATGTAAGAAAACTGGACAAGTGGAGGACGAAAGATGGACAAAAAAATTGTCTTCGGCAGATAAAAGCCATGTCCTTCAGAAATAAGAAAACATGCAGCAAAGACCTGAGAGATGCATCTGGCTTTACTGATTTCTTATCGGAAACGGTGTCAGTGGAAGGGTGGCTGTCAAGAATCCATTATTATGGAAAGGAAACAGGGAAAAAGGCTGAAGTACACCAAATTACACAAAAAGTAGACTCAGCTGCAATAACCTCTAGAATGATGAATTTAAGAAGGACTGAGTTTCAAATAATGAAAACTTTCTGTTAGTGGAATTTTAAAGTGGACTTAAATCACGCGTACGGGCAGGGAGCAAATCATTTTAATTGAAGACATAAAGAAAAATGTAGGTAGATTCCAGGATATACAACCTGAAATCAGTTAGAAAAATAAAAACAAGCAGGGAGGCAAAGAGATGACCTGATAAAGATGAAGGGAAAGACAGGTGGAAACATTCAGACAAACAAGGAGTGCAGGACGGGACGAGGGAAAGGACGAAAGCATGTGAGAAAACCAGCTTTCAAAGTAAAACAGGAAGTTACAACAAAAAGCAGCTGAGACATGACAACAAGGGGCAACATGATTGCACTACACTATATTATTATAATATTGGCTATAAACCTTGGCTATAAAACTTAAACTATGCATCTGTATGTGTCAATAGAGTGGTTACCTGAGCAGCTGCTCAGTATACTGCCTTTGGACTTGAACTGTGTTTTCAGCGTTTTTGCTGAGTCCGAGCTTTGAGTTGCTATGAAGAGTAACACTGTACATGATGGCAGAAAGGCGGGGAAAGTAGAAGTGAAGCCAAATCAGCAGATATGAAGTAGACCGTAACTCTTTCTGGTGAATTAATCCTCCAATCAGGAGACATCTGTGACATCCTTTATTAGATGTTGCCTCTATTCCAGACCTTTTAGCCACCAGTAAATGCAGGATACAATTCATTTGGAGGGGCCAAACCTATGAAAGAGCTTATATTGCTTTTATTAAGCAAACATAAGAATAATTCTGCTTCCAACACTTCATCCACTGGGCTCCTCAGTCCTGAAACACATTCGGTGGCAAAAGAAGTGGTGATGCAACACAGTGGTAAAGATGCCCCTGTCCCAGTTTTTTTGAAGCTCTTTGTGACATAAAATTCAAAGCTTTCATTTTCAAAACTATCAAATTTCTCGGTCACGTTTCTTTGTGTTGTTTTCAGTCAAACACAGATTCTGCATGATTTACAGATCGTCAGTTTCTGCTTTGATTTACGTTTAACACTGCGTCCAAACTTCTTTACAGACAAGCTTGTAAAGAAACAATACAGCCTCTCATTTATTGGCTCAGTGGATTCAGTATTAAGAAGAGTTTGAGAGAAAAATACAGAAAGAGAAAGAGAGAAAGTCAAACAGAGAGTGAGAGTCAATGATTTCCCCCAGCACCTGTTTCACTAGTGTCTCCTGTCGCTCATCTGACCCATTCGTTATGCTGAGCCATGGGGAAATCTGATTGGGCTCATTACCCTCTCCTCAGAACTGATTCAGGAAGTGCGAGGAGAGAAAGAGAGGGCCTGTTCGGCGGCTCATTGTGAATGGAAACCATCATCAGGGTTGTCACTATCAGGAACATCTGGCCATCTGCCAAGGCTCTCCCTATCTAACCTGGCTCTCCTCCACCTCCCAGCCTTTCCGCGGTGGAAACAAATGAGTGTCGTCTCCTCTCGCTGTGTCCTGGTGCAGTGGGGGATGGACGTAGTGAGCTGAGACTATTGGCATGCATTGTCTCATTCATTCAGGCCCACTGCTGAATAAGAAGGGATGGATGAAAGATACCGTGAAGGGCATGTAAGGTAACGGGGTTCACACCTGCGGAGGTGATCGGTGATACGTTTGATGAACTTCGCAGCAGACGGGATTTTTCCTCTTAGCTTTGAGGTGAAGCTTTGACAGGGAAGGTTGCACATTCACCTTATTTGCCCCGATATAATATAATCGGTGTATAATTTGGAAACATGAAGCTGGCCTCACAGTCAGCCTCAATCTCATATCAGTGCTAACTAACAGAAGAAGAGTATTTATGCTGCTTTAAGAGCGATTTCTGTTAAAGAAGCTTTCAGGTGGTCTCGGCAATCTGGCCTCCATATGGACTTCCTGAAGCATTAACTTAAAACTGCGCAAATTAATTTGTTATCAGCAGTGAAAATCTGCTATATTTCTGGGAAAATCAGTAGCACTACAAGCTGTAAATCACAGAGGGAAAAAAATGCCTCTTATGTTACACGGAGCTCACTTATAAATCAGAGAATAGTGCACTTGTGCTGGCGCTTCATGAACCTTTGAAAACACAGTCAGAGGTGGCATTTCAGAGATGACCTCTAAACTGTGCTGCTTACTGCTGCACAGTTGATTCAACATCAGAGTTATTGAAACCACAGTGATATTTTCTACTCAATAGCTACTTCCTGAGACATTTGAAGTGAACAGGGCTCCACTAAAAGTGAAAAGAATTGTTTTGGAAGGTTGTGTGAAATTATACAGACTGGAGGAGCTCTATAGACAAAAATCTCTATTCTGACTGTGAATGTTCAAATAAAAAGCCTTTGAATGCAGAATAAAAGGGTCTGTGCAGGCTTTCATAAAGCCTGGTGATAAGTCCAGCACATTAAGAAGCAGGGAGGACAGTGCATTGAATCTGCTTCCTCCTTACATCATTAACTGCATAGGGATGATATTTCATCTGTCAGTGTGTGTGCTTTTAGCGTTTTAGTCAACACACAAATATTTCAACATCGCGATGGCCAAAGGATAAAGCCAATCGAGATGTGATTACCTAACATTTCATCGAGTGCCATCATCAGGTCATTATAGATAGAATTTTAATTTTACTTACATGCCGTTAGGTCTCATTTACTCTTTGGATGATAATGCTATTGCATCACATTAGCATTAATTGGAAATAAACTAGCAGGTTTTTCCCTGATTTGTTTGGAGGGGAAAAATAAAATATATTTTCTTGCTTTTTTATCAACATGACTGCAGCTGAAGAAAATAAAGATTTACACTGTAAGTAAAAGATGCCCTATTTATTGGTTATTGGTTGGCTAGACAAAAAGGTTGAGTTAGAAAGGATGTGCAGCAGGTTAGGGGGAATAAGGAAAGGGATGGAAGTGAGCTGCCAGGGAGAAGGGAAAAAGGAAGTCCAGAGAGAAGATTCATGGATGTATGGAAGGAGAACAAGCAGAGGGTGAAGAACAAGAGAAAAAGAAGAAAAGATTTCACCCACTGGTTGGTTGGCTAGCATTTTAAATATCTGGAGAAGAAGATTGGGGTGGTCACAGGCAGTATAAAAGATCTCCCGGGTCTGTAAAATAAAGCCAATGGAAAGTGCCTTAAACTTGCATTATTATGAATGTTCACCAGGGGGCGATACCTGTAGCTCCAACCCTCAACGTTGGCTTTTATAAACAGTCAGGTATTCATTTCAATTCTGACTGTATAAAACGCTAAGTCCATTTTAACATTTTAGTTCAATTAAACTAACATAATGAGGATACCGATCTCATTCCCGACACGTAAAATACCGACAATTTGTCATGTTCCGAGGCAACCCATAAGAGCGCGGAAGGTTACCTTCTCTATGATACGTGCCGGATTGACGCTCCCAGTGGTAACACACGTTTCCCTAACCTTATTCCTAACCTTAACTACAGTCTTAATCATATTACATGGCGTTATCCAAAGCGATTCATGTTGAGAAAGTAAAAGAAATGTACATGTGTAGATTCATTCCAAACGGTTCTCATGTTTCCTGACGTTTCCGAACACATAACCTAGAAATGTGTTGGGTGGCCGAAAGCGTAACATACCTTCAATTTGTCAAATGACATAATCTGTTACGCTTTGGCATGAGAACGTGTTGGGGTCATTAACAACTTGCCCATCACAAGTTGTTAGCCAAGATCACGTGGTTTCACAGTCTGACACATCCCTCACCTGGTACATCCGGTTTCAAACACCTCATCTCCTGACTTAATGACAGGATTTCATGTCCCAGCGGGTGAGGTCACAGTTGCTTTATCAGTCCTTTGAACCATCTATAAATGTGACTCAAAAAAAGTTTGTCCCTTAATAAAACTAATAATAAAAATTGGGTTGCAATGGCCTTTAACCCTCTCAGGCTCAAATTAAACTTTTTGTTGCTAATGCACAACCAAGTCCTGCAGTGGTACTTCTGAGTAAAAAAAACTCATAAAATATGTATGTGGGGTAATCAGGTTGTTAGTTTGTAACTGTTGCAAATCGGCAACGCCTGCCTCGAGAGGGTTAATAGCTTTAAAACCCCATCTACATGTAAGAACAACTGAACTGTGGATTTCATTTTAGGAAATGTAATCAAGCTGTGATACCTGTATTGTTGTGATTAAAGCATATCCTGCTTTATTGCCTATTTAAGTGAACCCACAGTTTACAAAGTGAACATCATGCTGTATTAAGGAAGATTTCAAACTACTAATTGTAAACATAAACTAATTAGGAAAACATATATGCAGGTCATCGATCAACTAAGCCATAATAAGCATTTTCTCTTTAGTCAGACTTCATTTTACAAGCCAAAGATTTTCCTCCTAAAGAATGCTGGGTTAGTGCATTTATCACTGGCAGACCTGGATCCTACAATCACAGCACAGTATTAACAGCTGCCGTCTCCTCTCCATTGTAAACCTCCAGATTTGAGCGCTCCGAATGTCAGCCTCGTATTTCTAAAGGAGGATGCACTTTCGTATGTCAGAGCGGCTCTCGATTTTCAGTCTGTTTATGCAAAGCCTTGGTGTCTCATTGCCCAGTGGGGCTTTTCACTTGGCAATAGCTGATGAGTGGGTTGTTAAGACCCCTTGGTGGAACAGGATTATCAAATATAGATTACAGGCGTTTGGGGCCCCAGTGTGAAAGCTTGGGCTCCTGAGTGTTAATTGCTGGCCTCGCTGTGCTCTCCAATTTCATGCTTGAAGTGAACATTTGTCTTTCACGCTACAAAGGCGCCGGAGACATTTGTGTATAAATGCAAGAATGAGCTAAGATATGCTGTACCAGCCAACAGACCCTTAAAAACACTAATTTTTCCACATTTATAAATACAGCAGACAGTCGTGTGTGTGTGTGTTTTCTTACTGTAAATGGGGCTTTAGGGGGTTTAAAAACAATATAGACTGATTTGAAAATGGCCTGTATAATGACACTGGCCAAGGGAGTCATTTAGGCCCAAATTGCTGCCTGTGTTGGGCTTCGGTCCGTAATTAGGTCAGAATGCAAATGCGTGTATTGTGATGTTGGCCCACGAGGACTAGCACAGCTCCAGCCTCAGTGTTTAGAGTGTAACCATGTGTGTCAGAGTGACTCATTGAGCCCCTCTAGTGCTGTTGAGCTGCGAGAAGAGAGAGAGCACTGGGGGCCGAGCTCATTCACAACCTTGTGCTCTTATCAAAATGTGTTTACTGCACTGTAATGCTGCGTCCCATTTAGGCAGCATTTAGCAACGTTAAACTGTTGCGGCCCCGGGCCAGAATGCTGGGGCAGAGACACAAAGGGCCTGGGATGCATCGTGACCTCTGGCTCACCCTCTAACCCTGCACACACTGACATCCATTCATTCTGCCTTTATTTCTCCCTCTTCGTCACCTCATTGTACTTTTTGTACAGCCCTGTCTTTCCTCCCGTCCTGATGCCTCTCCCTTACATTTGTCTTCTATTGATCATTAGGTGGTGTTGAGAAGAGAGGGGAGGTTTAATTAAGGAGCCAGACTGGTCTGTCAATTCTGCTCAGCGCTGCATGGAGTGCACTAGACCAAGCAATGGCTCTAATAGGGCTTCATACAGTAAACAACACGCACACCTGGACAGCAGCGGGCCCCAGGGAGGAACAGGAGAGCGCTGTGGTAGATAAAGAGAGTTTATCATCATAGGTGTGGTGCATGAGTGTGGAAGATTTCAAATGGTTAAAATGCCTGAAAATTAAAGAAGAATCAAAGAAGAGACGTTGGTTATTTTGCATTTTGGGTTTAATTAATTGAGCCGTTTTTCACTGTGACTTGAATCTCACATGCCACATTACATGAAAATTGTAGCACTGACAGCAAAGTGAAGATTGCTTATCGGTGTGATCCAGCAGACAGTAGCAAACCTGACAATATTAGATAAAAAAATCTTGTTATTATCCCTCATGAGGGGGCGCAAGAAAAATGAAATGCCTAGTCACAGTTCTGCGATTCTGAGCAGTGCTGACACAATTATTGCGACTACTACGACTACTACTGATATGGAAAAAAAACCCGCGGGTAGGTTTTGTATGACACAGGCACGAGTGGTTAATTTGTCTTGCTAGTCTTAAAATCTTCGTTATACCACTGATTATAGTCAGATGACAAAAACTTGGTTGTTTATAAATGGAGACTGTAACATGGCGTTCACAGAGGGATGGGGAAATGAGCATAATGTGTATGAAAATCAAAAGAATGGGGATTTATAATACATGTGTTTTAAGCATATACATGTTAGTTATTGCTGTATGCATGTTTGTATATGTGCATACAGTCCTGACTGGCCCACTTGTTAAGCGGGTATGGACGAGGATTAGGGCCACTGGACAAAAAGGACGGGTCCTTTGGATTTGAATTATTACTTAAAATTATAACTGAAAAACCCCAAAATATTATATATACTATATGTGCTGCGTAATGTTGACAGTACTGGAAACAAAAGAGCTTTGCTGAACTATATGATGAGCAAATTTTTAATTATAACTTGCATTATTTTCTTTTTGCTAAACGGTCTGTTGGATATACTAATACTGACAAATCTGTAACAGGCCAACCAATATATCGATCTGGGTCTGATTACAGTGGCCTGAAACAAACAGCGTTCATAATTAAGCCTAATGATTTTAGATGTGTGGATGAGAGAGTAGATTGCATGACTTTTTTTGGCATATTTGGACACAACAGCTTACACATATTATTAGAGTAACGGCTCAAGAAGTCCTTTCCTGCCCACAGCTGTGATATTGTCCTGTCTAAAAATCTGAACGGACCACTTTGATTTAGAAAGCTGCTTTGTTGCGTCTAATGTTGCATTTTCTCTGGCGACGCCGCTGATTCTGCAAACATGAATATTTTCCATGATGATTTTTGTGAATGAAGCAGCAAAATAGGACAGTCCACAAAACAGCAAACGTTGTGAGTCACAGTGGACGAATGTGTGGATTTTTACTTGACCACGTGCGTGTGTGCGCACTGCGCTCCATGCATGGGTGACAGGCTTGTGGGCATAGTTCTGCTCGCTTATGCTTCATCTCTGGCCCCGTGTTGGGGCCGATGATGATCCGCGGCTTTAATCGATAAAACTATCAAAACATCTCCTCCGCTGCCCTGTTGTTGACTCTGCGTGTCTTTTGTCTCCCCTCCAGAGAAAGTCAGTATGCTGTCGGCATTGATCGCTCCCTTCAAGTACATAAGCCCGGGGACCAGCAGCACAGAGGACGAGGACAGTTTAAGTAAGCTGCTGCGTCTTTTTCCTTCTCTCTGTCAGCGCACACGCTACCTCTCTCAGTGGCAGGCCTAATATGGAAATGATCTCTCTGTCGCCCCGCATAATTAATTATTTGGCAGATGAGCTCTTTGATTACACACTGGTGTCAGCTTGCACGTTAAAATTCTGTATTCCTTTAAAAACGAGCGATTAAATATTAAATCCGAGTGTTCGTGATAATTAAGTCATTAGATAGGTAAATGCATGCCTGCATACGCTATCATCTAGACCTACAATCTGCCCACCAATGAATGGCTCCCATGCCACCATTAACATTCTTCTGTCAGGATCTGAACACCCTGTTTTTGTTCATTTCCCATCAGAAATGCAATACGCCACCACTACCCCGTAACTAGGTTTGAAGAGCGTATCACAGCTGTTCAGACTTTGCTCTCACAAAGGATAAGAAGTGTGAAATAAAGCGGGCTGCAGACATTTCTCTCATCCTTTTCTCGGAATGCCTGCCACTCGACGAGATCCCCACCCCTATTACAAATAGGATTGATGCTTTGCATTGGCCGCGGGGACCAGTGTTTCCCCACTTGCGACACAGATTCAGAACTAATTTGGAGGCAGATTACAGGATGATTTGGCAGATAACATCGCCATTTTAGGGGATTTGTATTTGGGGTTTTAAAATACTTAAATATGATAGAGCCCCGTGGTATGAAGTGGGCTCGGCTCAGGGAGACGATTGCAGACGTGTTCATTACCATTTCATTGTGTATCGAGTGGCTCAATCTGCCTTGAGAGATTTTTCTTGATTCGTCTTGTTCAGTCAGGATAAACGTGCCTCTTTTCACTCTTGTGTTTCCACTATTTTCTTATCACTTGCAATGACATTGTTTTTCCTTTTATTGCAGGCACCAGCAGTGCAGAGGTGAAGGAAAACCGCAATATTGGTAACTTAGAAGATCGCTCCATAGGGCCCGGGGAGTGTCAGTCAACAAGAAGCGGGAGCTCTGGTCTGAAGAGGAAACGGCCACTGGAGGAAGACAATAACGGGCACCTGTGTCAACTCCGTCTGATCTATAAGAAACTGTCCTGGTCTGAGGCTCCAAAGAACGCGCTGGTACAGCTGAATGAGCTGCGGCCCGGCCTGCAGTACCGGATGGTGTCTCAGACGGGCCCTGTCCACGCTCCCGTCTTCTCCATCGCTGTGGAAGTCAACGGGCTGACCTTTGAGGGCACAGGCCCCACTAAGAAGAAAGCCAAGATGAGGGCCGCAGAGCTGGCCCTCAAGTCCTTCATCCAGTTCCCCAATGCTCCTCAGGCCCACCTAGCCATGGGAAACATTTCAAACCCTTCAGCCGACTTCACCTCAGACCAGGCCGACTTCCCCGACACGCTCTTTAAGGAGTTTGAGTCTTCGTCGTGCTCCGACCGCCTCTCGTTCTGCAACTCGGAAACCGAAAGCGAGTTGCTTTCCAGCGAGCTGCTCAGACACGGGCGGTTACTGCGCCACACCTTGGACCTGATGGTGCAGGCGCAGCAGAGGCTCGGTGGAATTGTCCAAGAGCCCGAGGCCCCTAAGAGCCCCGTGGCTGTGCTCAATGAGCTGCGGCCGGGCTTGCGCTACGCCTGTCTTTCGGAGCGAGCCGAAGGCCGACGACTGCGCAGCTTTGTGATGGCTGTGCGTGTGGACGGGCGGATTTTCGAGGGCTATGGCCGCAGCAAGAAGCTGGCCAAGAATCAGGCAGCCCAGTGTGCTCTTCAGGCCCTCTTCAACATCAGGACGGCCCCCGAGGGGAGAACAGGTCTCAAAGCCAGCAGGCAGAGTTGTCCTCATTTACCCCAGGTGAGTGCAGACACATCCCCAGCGCCTGTCTTTTGCTAAGCTTCTTTGGCAGACACTCCACTTCTGACAGGGGCCTGTAATGACCAAAACAGCAGGCGTGCGGTGAAAATCCAAACACCTTCCAACAAGTAATTAAGGAGGAAAGGAGATAGGAGCTAAAGAGAGCCCGATTCAAGCAGAAATAAAGATATGTGTGAGCAAGCTGGCATTTATCTGTTGTCCAAAATAGGTCTTACAGCAAAAGTTAAAGATGCACCATTTTTTTTGCACATCTGCTCATGGGTGTGTGCTCTGCGAAGCCTTCATCTAGGGTAAACAATATCTGTTTGTTGGCCTGTTTAATAGAAAAGCATGTAAATGAAGCTAATTATTGTCCCCGTGCCTCTGACACATGAGAAATCTTTGTCACAAACCCAAATGAGGTTTTTTTCCTCCTTTTTTTCGTCGGTCTTATGTGTTTGCAGAGCTGTAATTGGGTGAGTTTTGTAATTTTGCAAAATCTCCTGTTTCCTCATGTGTGGCATCACAGTGTCTACAAACATTAATTCAATCTGTTGCCCAAAGGAAATAGAAAAGCAAAGAGCAAATCGACAAACAAACCACTGAGACCAATCCCATGCTCATTTACCCAAATATGTAAATAGCAATCAGAGCGAAGAAACTAGTTTGTGAGAAACTTGAGGAAATTGGAGAGCCTAAAGACACGGTGGCTGGATTGGCTGGCACTTCTTGACAGCCATTTAAAACTCCATTGCAGCTGCAGGACTTTATCTCAAGTAAAACTGCCCTGAGTAGATAGTCACACTGATTTTCATTGTTTACTATTGTTTGCATAGCGAGGAACTCTGCAGCCAAGCTGTCCAGGTCACGCCAGCAGAAAGAACATGTAAAACCACCGTCTCGAGGTCTTGAATTGAAAAAATTAAGCTGTTCACATCCAAAGCGTCCTCTCCCTAAAGTCTTCCCTTGAAGACTTTTGTGTCGACACACAACGCGCCCTGTAGGGTATGTGTTGTGTTAATATTCTTCCCTAGCCTTGAAGAAATAAACTGGCAAAAGTGTCCTTCCCCAGAGCCCAACATCAACCCAACAAACCTGCACATGTTTGCCTGGGAGAAACTTTCTTTTTCTCCCCACTGCCACGGTGTCTAAAAGGATTTTAAGAGGATTTGCCGCACCCGTTTAGTTCCAGAAAGCACTCGCTTGTGGAATTTCTTGAAAGTCAGCTGTGCCGTCTGCCAGGCTCGAGAAACGTTTTATTTTCATTGGCGTTGAAGGACAAAGGCGTTAATATAATATTCATGCGTGCGTGAATAAACATGTGGCCAGGCGTGTGTTCATGGATATATAATGTGTTACATGTTGCGTAACCTTAATGCAAAGCCCTCCGGCTCTTATACGCTCTCACTCACATTTGAGTCAGTCTTCTTGCCAAACACTGATTGCACGGGCAGTGGTTGACTACGCTGCAGATGTGACACGTAATGTGGGGGTGGTTGCCAGCTGTAGCCTGGGGGTAGAGCAAACGTTATGGTGGTATGCCAAATTATGTTGTGCCAGCTCAGGCTGTTCTCTTTCTTCAGAATTCCCTTTAGCTACCTGTTGCAGAACACAGCTTTGATGCATAGATGTTTTCTGTGTATCATTAACCCCCATCCAGACTTTAGAAAAGAGTTAGAAAACCTAGTCATGGTTCATAACCCTTAACTAAGTTTACTGCCTAACCCTAACCCGAAACAAGACTGTGGTGACTTGGTTGTTGTTGGTAACCTTCTTCTCAGAGTTGTTGCATCCAGTTGCACGTGTATATTTTTAGATAAGGTCAAACTTGACATGCATAGATGAGAACAAGTGCAGCCAGTGGAAGTCTGCCTGACTGTATATAAAAGATGGACATAGCTCCAGTTTGTCGAGTTCTGTATTTTTGGCCGCTGCCGTCTGACTACATGACTGATATCATATGATAACTTGTCAGTTGCACCATTTGGCATCCATTCTAATCTAAATAGGATGGTAATTTACACAATCAGCATTGGTTTGTTTTAAATAAGACTTGAAACTAGCCTTGTTAGGAAACTGTCTTCTTTGTATACTTCTCTTTGTAACCAGAGTGCAGTACATGCTTCCTGCTGGCCAATAGAAAAAGCACAGGTCTAAAGGGGAATTTGTTGTTCAGTGACGGTAGCCCACTGTGGCCCACTCTTGCTTGTGCTATTGTTGGTCAGTCAGAGTGAAGTTCACACAGAGCAAAGTGAAACCGAGTGTTAAAAACAACAGAAAGTGAACTATCTGTGCTATCTGCTATATTTTTAATCTTTAGTGTTTGTTTCACTGTTTGCCTGTTCCCAGTGAACTTTTCTGTTGTTCTGCTCTTTGTTCCCGCCCACTTGTCAACCAGTCAGCATTTGGCGTCCAGCCACACACAGTTGGGATTCTGGAGGACTGCATAGAAGCACATCTCTGGTGGGTGAAAGCCCTTCTATGCTCACTGTCTGAACAGAAACATGCACAGTATGCAGCATGAAGCGCTTCTCCACTGGCGTCATGTTTCAGACCCTAGACCTGAAACCCACGGGAACTAAAGCTAACCTGTTTCAGACTGAGGCTAACCTGAGAAGCTCTTTTAAGAGTCAGCATCATATAACTCAGGAGGACGGGGTATAGCATCAAGTTTTTGAACACTTATTTTAAAGCTGTGCTACATCAGGAACCTAACCCAAGTGCCCAATTACTGGTCATAGCATTGCCTCTACTTAAAAGCAGTGGGTCATCTTCATGGTAGCAAAGAGTTTTGTGTTTTGAAAGACATCTTACAACAACTAATGTCTAGCAGTGAGTGAAAGGAACAGTAAGAGACGTCCCCTTTTTCTTTTTGAAAAATGAATTTGGGAACACAAAGAAGTGACAACACTTAAATACAATGATTTTGACAGTGAAACGAAGGAATCCATGGCTGGCCACCTATTCAGGATACTGTATTAACTCAAAAGAGTGGAACAAATGAGTGAGGGCTTGCAGAAGGCCTTCAAGCTGGACTGAGCTGGACTGAGCTGGTAACTCCAGAATGCGTCTCAAAATGAAATATTTAAACGCACCAGAACCACATGGTTCTGTATTCCTCTCAGACCTTTCCATCTTCACGTAAATGTACTAAGGGATATAAGAGGGAGACTGACAAGGCACAAATCTGAGTGC
Organism: Perissodus microlepis; assembly: GCF_051167445.1. Classification (NCBI taxonomy): domain Eukaryota; kingdom Metazoa; phylum Chordata; class Actinopteri; order Cichliformes; family Cichlidae; genus Perissodus; species Perissodus microlepis. Next base: position 7,533,699 of record NC_140469.1, read on the forward strand.
AGAACCACATACAACAGATTCTCCTGCAGTAACAGCCTGCACCGTCCTCCATCCCTCCCACACTCACGTGTCTGGGAACTCACTTTAACAATCACAGCAGAAATGAGGCATCGGGCCACTGTCTGCTTGGCATTAAAGAGCTATTTATCTTCCAGCGAGGACTTTCATTTTCCGTTCCTTCATTTAACCTTTATTTATCGAGGGAAATCAAACGAGAATGTATTCTGCCGAGATATCTCGCCTTATATTCGCTTCACTCCTCTTACTCAGCGCTCAGAGACTCGGTACCATCGCAGGCTCGGGTTGAGAGCTAGCCGCCTTGCTCAACAGCACATTCACGGTCACAGTTTAGGGAATGGGGGTATCCTTAACAGTTTAAGGATTTAAACATAGCAGCCTTCTTGTCTCAATTTAAGGAGCTGCACAAGAGGGTTGCAGAATTACATACGGCCTTTCCTTCGAATATGTGAGAAAAGCAACTGAAAGTAACTAAACCGACTCTATATTTTTAATAAAATGTTGCAAAATATATGATTTCTATAACCCTGTACAAAAGGGCTTGTGCACTGCAGTGTTTTCTCATCATTTTATATTCAAATAGCAATATTTTTTAATCAGTTGTGCTGTGGTAACAATAGCAGTTGCTCTGGTTATCTTTAGGGAGTGTGTTTTTATAAAGGGTGGAGCCTAAACACAACCATAAATAATAATAATAATAATAAAACAGAAATATGAAGAAACAAGAGAAATAAAACTCGTTGTCTTTTCACTGAACTCTCTTCTCTCCTCATAGATTTTCTATACAGTCCCTGAACTCAAGGTTACATCAGCTTCTAGGAACATAATTTTTCATCTTCATTATTAATCAATCAGCAGTTGTTCTTGAATCCTATCCGCCGTGCTTGAGTTACAGGAAAATGTCTTTGCCTTATTACAGCCTGCACAGTGAAGTGAGAAAGTGCTAGAATAATTCTGACACCCATTTTACCAAGTGGAATGATTACCCCACTGTTCAGGCCTTGATTGGCCACTTAATCTCCACTCGCCGTCACAACACACTGCGGTGTTGCCAAGTCAACTGAGCCCGAGATTTGTGTGCAGCCGCGGGAAGGCTGGGAGTCAGCAGGTCCGCGTACGGGAAGGACGGTAGGGAGGTCAGTGGTCAGGATGCTGCGCTCTGCCACCTCGGATTAAGCTCCATTCGAATAGAGAAATCTGTTTAGTGGCAGGAGCGGCTGAAAATTTGGGTTAATGGATGAGCTGAGGCATGAAAAGCCTGCAGCTTTTCAAAAATTAAGTTCTTCTCTCTTTTGACTGCAAATAGCGTAACAGGATATTTTAATTGCTCGTCGCATTAGCCGAGATCAAATGTGACTGCAGTTTGTCTTTTATTTTCTTGCTTTTCAGCTTGATTTGATTTAGTTATCTGTAAGTGTGGAGCACCACAGATAGGGAAGGATACAGACTGGTCAAGTGGAGTCATTTCCCCGCCTCCCCCACGGCAAATTGAATATGATTTCAGACACGTGAAGGTGACCCCTGTCAGCCGTTGAGCCTCTCGCAGATTGTTTTCTTTGTCTAATCTCTCCCACTTCTAATCTGTCTCAATATAAACAGCTGTGACAGGCTGATCATTAATTAATATTGCCACAACAAATTAGCGACAGCGATCGCCCGGCCAAACACCCCGTCTAAGATAGAAATCCACCGATTCGTGCAGAGAGGAGGGGGGGAGAGGGAGAAGGTGTGAACAACACATTAGAGAGGAGTTGATTAACAGCTTTGGGGACCTTGCAGATAGTGTTACTGCCTCAGCATGTGGACAGCGTAGTGACAGCCACAGCAGCAGACTGTACTCGCTCTGTGATTATCGCCACAAGTGGCACAGTGCAAACAGCCTGATAAAACATCTGCATTTATCACTACCTACTGATTCAGATTAGGTGTCTTTCACAGTTGCAGGGTGTTTATTCGAGAAAGTGTACAAGCGTCATCAGGCGTCGTCCAGCAAATGTTTTGTTTAAGTTTATCAAAATGAACTAATCTGCAGTATGAAGGCTCAGACAAAGGGTGAAAAATACCAGCTTAATGTCATTTGTTTATTCGAGTTTTTGATGATTTTATTTTTGCTGTACTTTAAAGACAAGCAAACATTATTTTATCATAAAAATAACTCATTTATGATCTTTATGATGATATTTAGCCAGTGCAGAAAAACAGATGAGTGAGTTTTCAACAGGACGATGGCCGTCCACAAGGCAATACCAATATTTTGCTGATATATTGGACTACTGTCCATATCACGTTAGTTGCAGCTATTTCAAAATGTGGTATAAATAACAAAGCTTCTATCTAATCCAATGCTTCTCTTGTTTTGCTGCTACTTCTGCTCCCTTTTGGAGCCGTCACACTGCCTCAGCTGCCTCAGCCTAGCTTCCTTCTATCTTCCATCCTCTCCACATGTCCAAACCATCTCATCATTGCCTCTCTAGCTTCGTCTGCAAACTGCTCAACCTGAGCTTATCCCTCTGATTTACTCATTTCTAATCCTGTCTGTCCAAGTCGATCCAAATTAAAAAATCTTAGCATCTTTAACTCTTCCACCTCCAGCAAGAAAACGAAAGAGGTCATAGAGGTTTAAAGGAGAAGTATATAGAAGAAATGATGAAGCTAGTACCCAAACTGTCACGTTCATCTGAGTTTCCTAATTTAGCTTTAAACTATGTGCTCATTGTGACTCTGTGCACACAGGTTTGTCATGTAGTGATGGCTCATAAGGCGGTTTTAAGGTTTTACCTCTATTGTCAGAGCTGAATGCATGATACCATGCAGCTATCGTGGGCTTTGAATGTCATGGTAGTTTAGGGATTTTTTGATTTCCTTGAAATCTCCTTTTTCCAGGGTGGAATGATTGTACAACATCTTAAACAACTTTGTGCACACGTTTGATATTACTTTGGATTTTCTCTAATTCACAAAGGGTTAAAAGTACACATGCACCCCTACATGGTTCTCCTTCTTAGATCTTCACTGAGTTGTGAAATGTATGTGAATAATATATATGTTGTATACCTTTGATTAAAGAAAATCCCAAATAAATTCAAACTTGTGGACCACATTCTTGTTTTTTAAAGTCATTAAAGATGTTTCCTGTATGATCATTTCACCTGGGAAAAACAACAATTTAAAGAAATAATTAAAAGCCTAAATTACCACAATCTTCATGCACATGAGGAGTGTGTGTAAACTTCAGACTTCTCTAAGGATTTGCTTTTATGCACGTCTTGAGGCTGCAATCGAAAAGCCTACCCAGATGCTAAAAGACCCATTTTATTAAATGTGCAAATCCTGATGATATTTGAAATAATATGACGAAAAAGTAACAGCGTACTCGTAGAATCACCATCATTAGACTGACGTAGAGACATTTTTAAAAAAATAAAAGTTTAGGAAAGTTTTAAACTGATTTCTGAACATCGAGAATCTACAGAATAGAAAGAAACTTAAATTTAAAGAAGTCCAGTCACGTAGACCAGTGTTTCCCAACCACTGTCCCGTGGCACATAGGTGTGCCGTGAGAAATGATCAGGTGTGCCGTGGAAGATTATCTGGACCTGATAAGCACTCTCAGCGATCTGCGTAAGTAACGAGCAGAACAATTACATTCTCTTCCACTAGAGGACAGTACAACTACCTGCTCTAACTAAATGGGTTGCCAACTGCCAGTAAAACAGAAGAAGAAATTACATAATAGTCATGCTATGAGACGACATGTAATAGCTACAGATAAATATCTGAAAAGAAAAAAGAAGTCAGTCTGAGCTGAGTCCTGAGTCTAACCCAGGTAAAGGTCCTAGCAAGAGTAGTGGTCAGAAGAAAGCAAAAAAGGTATACTGGGGACAAACCGAGTCAATTCTACTATATCTGGTGCGCAGGGAAAAACTATCAGTGTGGTTTTTGTGACATTTTTGTTTGGTGTTGTGCCGTGTGATTTTTCTAATGTGAAATATGTGCCGTGGCTCCGAAACACTGTTTTAGACTACCATGGACGGGATACCTCAGAAATTCCACAGACAACAGAATAAAACCTTTTCTATTCTAGTCTACTGAAACACTTATAGAAGAGAAAACTTGCTAGATGCTGTTACTGTTACTGTTTTGTAGAACCTCACAGATAACTGTAAGTCTTTAAAAACACATTTTAAAGACACCTCATGAAGAGTTCTGGTTACAGAGGATCAAGTATTGTTCGTCTCTGTTGCTCTTATTATTTTGCTCACACATAAAGCATTAATTTCTGTTGTATGTATCATTAGAAATCATTTCTTTTAAACTCTACATCTGTAGATCATATGACAATAACCTGAGTATAATACTGTCAGAGCATAAACTATGCACATTGCCATGAACTCCATGGAGCAGTAGTTCTTGTTGTGTTTTAAACCAAATTTGAGCTTAAACTGCTGTAAAGCAGATCTGACCCTATGCACTTCCGCAATGTGTCTCATTACAATTTATCATATAAGTGCAAAAAGCTGCTTTTTGCTTTTAGACTGTCTGCGTGCCCTTTTACCAACCACTTAGCTCATCATTTGGTATTTAAAGAAAAAGCAGCAAGGGAGAGTGGAGATTTGTGTGTGAAATTACCAAACAATAATGTTCCCCCATCTGAATGTGAGCCCCTGTACGTGGAAAGGTTAGAATCATCCCAATCTGCCTAATATGTATGCAAAATATGACCTATGAGGCTGCAGGCTGTTCAATCTAATGTACCGCGTCAGCATGCAGCTTTGAGGGAAAATCCCTTAGCAGGGAAGAATTGAAATGGGGTTGGTCGGGTCAAGTCACCTCGCACATACAGTAAAACACCCCTGTAATCTATTCCAAAGAAGCGTGGCGCGGCTGTGTGCACCTCCGCTTGCCCTACAGTATCCTGAGTCGCTGCTACCAAGTCTTCATTCTTTGTGACAATCCTCCAGTCCTCGCTTTCCTCCATTCTCCCTCCTCCTTTTCCCTGCACAGCCCATAGCTGTGAGCCAGAGCACGGCTATAATCATTTCTGAGGAACCTCTCACACTTCATTAAAAGCATAATCAAGTTCATTACAATTTCATAGGCGTTCAGGTAGCAAATGGCTTCTGATAAATCACGACTATTGGTCCTGTGTGGCTGGCATGTGTAGGTTTATCTCTGGTTCTCAGGCAGGGGGAGGTGGGTAGAGGAGGGAGGAGGTGAGGGGTCTGTATGTCTGGCCTTTAAATGACCTTCCAGCTTGGAGCAGTGGACCGTTCTGTCATACGCGCTGAACGGCGACACGTGAACGGCCAACATTAGCATGCATCGCAGCTGGGAGATGTAATTTCTCATGAAGCCAGTGGGGTAACGTACAGTGAGGAGATCAACAGATGCAGCATCAAAGGATCGTGTAAAAACTCCCCGACACTGAGTGATTCATGTCAATCTGAGCTGGCGTGTGACATCTAATAATCTACAGTATACTAACTTCCACGTCCTCGGGCCTCGGCCATAATCAGAGTGACTGTGCATTAGCATCTGGGACGGTGCGCTCATTATTTTAAGACCCAGAGACTGTGTAGCCAGGATGTTTCTGATTGGTTACAAACATCACTACTATTTCTAACATGTGTATTGCAGAAATCACCAGGACATCTTTGTCTTACTCGGTACCCACTTGTGCACTTATTTTATTAGTTGTTTCTCGAAAACATGATTGCGAACAATAACACTGCAAATACATTGTTGTGAACACGGCGACTCGAGAACAGCTGTTGTTGTTTTTTCTGAGGCGCTTGCTCTCAGCTCGTTCTCAGGGTAAAGCTAAGCAGTGGAAGAACTGCTAAACTGCTGCTGTAAATACAGTGTTCAGACTTGACCCTTCCTTCATGACTCAAAGAGCCGTGATGGTCGAGCAAGCTAGCAGAGTGAATGAGGAGAGGGAGGGAAAAAGCCACGAATCATTGTTGTAGAGCACAAACACGCTGTTGCCACCTCGTTCGTATCAGAGACTTGACACTTCTTACAGTCCAATCTGTCTGTGATCTATTTTTACTTTAGAATCATTTTCTGCTGGGAAAAATGTTGCACCACATTTATGTGAGAACCTTACTGATTTTGCAAATAAAATGCACAGTTTCTAAAATATTATGCTTTATTCCATGTTAAACTACCCAAACGTATAGGAGCAAAGTGTAGCTGCTGCTGTAAAATTGTTACGTTTATTTTTTCATGTGTAAATCATTAAAAAAACATTTAAAATGTGTCAAGTTTGAGATTTGGACTGTCATGTGATAGTGAGCTCTAGGGAAACAGTTACTTACAGACAAACAAGCAACTGATTATTCGTTGGTACAGGATCATCCTGGAATAATTTAACTGTCAATTTGAATGTATTTTTATTATTTGAATATAAAGAAGAGAAAAAAGCAGCTCGAACTGGAAGGGAAGTTCAGACAGACTGTGGGATGCAGGACTCGGCACATGTGGGAGAAACCGCCGTTAAACTTTAATAATCTGTAGTATATGCTACAATATCTGTCAGTCTGACACAAATCGAGAATTGAACAAGAGGAAAAAAATATAATCGGAAAAACGCAGGAAGTTGTTTTTTTCACAGAGCTATTAACCCGTTACTATAATCTATTTGCAACTATGTGTGTCGTAGTTTTTAACATCATATCAGCTTACCTTCTGCACCATAATAATCTAGATATTGTCTAGAAAATAGTCTTGAGTGTGACATGTGTGTGTTTGTTTAAAATAATATAATCAGCCCTGGGACCAAAAGAAAATGTCCAAAATATTGTTGCTGCAGAAAATGACAGACATCCCTTGACAGTGATTGTCCCTCGTCGACTACTCACACGCCTGGATGGTCACTGGGACCCTCTGGGCCTCCTAAATCTCTGTAGATGTTTTCCCGAGTGGTTTTCCAAACTCTGTTCCATAGTTTACTCGTGCTGTTGCCGTGGTCTGCTTGAGTTTACGGTGGATGCACCTCCTGTTATGTTAACATGCTCATCTGTGCAATAGATTTTGAATGCATCCACTCAAAGATAAAGTGTAATGAAAATGTAATTAAACAGCAATATAATAATAATAAACACACTATTCGCCAAACTGCAACTTTCAGGGCTAATGATGAAGCCAAAGCAGAAGTGCCAAACATTGCAGTTCCTCTAGTGGCCACTTGAGGCTGCTGTCAAAGGTGAGTCAATCCACATGCACTCCCATTTTAAAACCCCCAACTTTACAGCTTTACAAAGCATCTATGCAACAGGTACAAAGTGGTTTTGGCCTCTATGCACAGTTTTCCTCTTAATAGCAACCTTTAAAAAAAGTGCTTATCCTGGACTTTGTATTTGGCTGATTTGTTTGACAGGTGTTCTGGCTTCTGTCAGACACTGAGTTAATAAACCAGACTCCACTGTGTTTGGGCTGTTGGCCTTTCAGAGCATTTTTAAATGAATTATCTGACATGTGTTATAGCTCGCTGTGCGGTACAGACCATCCAAGAAGGCTGTAATCCAGTTTCAGTGAGTGAAATTCTAGCGTTTCATTAATCAGTTGGCAAACAGCGGCTGATTTCTGTGCCTGTGTACCATACCTGTGCAGTTTATGGACACAACTTCCTGACCATATGATAACTGTCCAACCACCTTGTCCACTTTTGGTTCACACAAAACAAGGTACTGGTGGCAGCGACCATCTTTTATGCTGTCCATTGTATTTACATGTTCACATGTCGTCATTCTCTCACTTAATCCTAAATGGTTCATGGTTCCCAACCATTTCGATTACTATTGTAAACATATAACTTTGCATTAGTATTAGTCTGCTGCTACACCTTCATAATTAATAAATAAGACCATTGAAGAGTTTGGGAAGAGCTTAATTAGTAGAATACTGTGAAAAAGTGTAAAAAGAGTCATGCATTTGTTTTTCTTGACTAAAAGTGTGTGCGGGGAGGGAGCAAAAGCAAAACATCTGTTACCTGTGCCCTGCTCTTTGGGACTGTAATGTGCCTCTCATGGGGAAGACAAAATAGGAGAGGCTGGAATGAGGTATGACAATGCGTGTATGTGGTGAAGGAGGGGTAAAAACCGAGCTGGCAGGGGGAAAGGATGAGAGGGAGGCAGTGGGGGTGTGGGAGGTGAGAATGGATGGAGTGCAGTGGGGGGAAAGAGAGAAAAACCTCAGCGGAACAAAAGACCTTCAGGATTAATTAGGCGTCAGATTGGTTGCAGGGCACAGTGGGGGGAGAAAGGGAGAGAGTGGGTGAGAGATGGGGGGGGGAGAAAGAAAGAGTTTAGCATTCTGGGAAGACCTCATGTCCTCAGACCTCATATTTCAGCCTGTCTGCCCACGAGTATACAACAGCCAGCTAGTTAAGGCCTGCGCTGTGCCTGGAACCACTGTCCACTGAGTTATGGATGGAGCCCCTGCTCCATCTTCATGTATTTTTATGTTATCCCCCTGGGCAATAAGAGGTCATATATGTTACTCATAATGTTTACATGATGGGTTTCACAGCCCCGTGTTAGAATGTGTGGATATTTTAAATGTAACCAGGTGTGCATGTGTGCGCGTGTGAAATTGCAGGGGGAAAGGTGAAGCATTATTCTCTCCATATAGCAGCATTTCTTTCTGCCCCTTTGCGATAGCTGAGCCCTGCCAGATTAGCAAAGTATGAATACGCAAAATAAAGGTGGCTGAACTCTTACTGAACTTCATACTTTCTCTGCTATCATCAAATGGCTCTTTTCTTCCTCCCTTTTTTCATAACAATTGCTTTTAGAAATGCTGAACTGCTGATTCGAGTCACAGACGTCACCTCTAAATTTGTGAGGCGGCCTGTTAATACCAGCTTCCATTGTCATTGTCACAGAGGGATGTTTCGGGGGCGACCTTTGATGGCACTTCCTCCCCTCCGATACAGGAAGCGCTGAACTCTGCATACAGATGACAGACAGGGTTGCCGTGAGTCATAACATCTTTGCCCGATTCATCTCCCCGCAAAGCACTTAGCAGATCAAATACGAGCCATTCTGGAGGCTAGAGCAAATCATGCCCTTACAACATTTGTACCAATCATTCGCACTATCACAGAGGTGGATTGTACAGCTTCAACATATCTCAGCGGTGTGAACTTTCGAACAAAGTCTTCTGGCTAGATGGGCTGATCAGCCATTCGATTGGCTGCACAGTAGAGTGATAAAGCTTTGACAGATTGCGTTATACAGAAACAAAATCCATGGCTCACAGCATGAATAGTTATCATATACTTTAGTCAGGAGCTGAAAGGGAAAGTTTAAAGCTTTTAGTCTGAGAAAAACTTTGACCCAGCTCGCACTTATCCATCACATTGGCTAAAAAAGATGAAAAACTAATAGCACTCGCATACTTGTCCTCAAGTTGCATAAAACTTTAAGAAAGCGCACACTCTGACTTTTAATACTTTCCTACCCTTTAGCACCTAGTACGTCAGCAGGTACATAACAAATCCATTCTCGTTGCCCTGTCTCTTGTCTCTGCATCCTGGCTGTATTTCAGGGCCTCTATTGCAGGATGATGAACACGCACCACTCCTGCTGATGGAGAAATGAAACGCCACGGTTGCCGGCAGACGCATATGGTTTGATGCGGAGAGCTTTTAGCACAAAAGGGATAAACAAAAAAATGGCTTAGCTTAAAGCAGCGGTGCCATATGATGTGACATCCTTCTTTTTGAGAATGATTCACCTCAGCTCACATGCTTGAAGAGACATGCATGCTGACAGCTTCCTGCATCTTGCTTTATCACCTTTATTATCACTTTTCTGCACTCCCTCCTGCTTTAAGAATTGTAAAATATTATTACTTCTCTTTTTATCATCAATGATGAGTTCTGGACACATTTTTTAGAACCCTTTAAGAAAAAGTAGTAATACCACAATATGAAAAAAACCCACTACACCATTCATCCTCTTCCGTTTATCCTTATCAGGGTTGCAGATGGAGTCTCTGCCAGCTACTATATGCCAAGAGGCGTTATTGTGCAGAAAAATGTTATATGGGTCAGAATTAATACAGATATTTAAGGCTGAGATCATCTGAAATATTAAATTCTGTTAGATCTACAGTAATGCATCATATTTAGTAACATAAGTCTGTAGTCTGGCTGTCCTGTGGAGATCGCTTCAAATAAATATTTGTAATGCGCTCAGAACAATGGGCCTATGCATTAAAAAAGAAAAGAAAGAAAAAAGGCTGCCGACCTCTTAACTTGTCCAGCTCAAGCCATTGCTAACAGGACGTGGACTCGTCCGTGAAACTGAGAGACGCTACAGATGGCAGTGGATTCAGAGGCAGGCAGAGTTAATCCTGCTTCAAGAAACAATAGCCAGCTGTGGCCACAAGATGGCAGTAATTTGAAGAATAGCGCAACAGGCATTAAAAAAAGCTTCTGCGACATAACAACACTGAAATACAAAGAGAGGGATCGGTTTAATTTTAGTTTATATTGATGTCGATATTTATTTCACTGGAGAAGCAATGATCGCCTTGTTTGCCCGGCAGAATCTTGCTGGTAGCCATAGACCAGACAGGCTGTAACAGCGAACTTGTTAAAAACAGTAAAAGCACCGACACAAAGGGAGAAAAATGGATAAAAGGGAAATAATATGAAGGATTGGATGGATTTTAGCATAGAATTTTGCTTGTGCTTGAACACTCCTGCACATTGTTGCTATCTCAGCTACACTGGCTTCCTGTTGAATTCAGAGTCCATTTTAAGATCCTGGTCTTGACTTATAGAGCTTTGCATGGACTGGCACCAGCCTACATCTCTGGTATGCTACAGCCCAATGTCCCTAGCAGGTCCCTGAGGTCATCTGATCAGGGCTTACTTGTTATGAAACAAACCAAGATGAGAACTAAGGGTGATAGAGCTTTTGCCACTGTGGCCCTGTGGAACCCTCTCCTCCAGACTCAGTAGTTGTTTTTAAAAAACAACTCAAAACTCACCTTTTAAAAACTGCTTTTGGTTAATTTTTGCCTTTTTATGACTTTTTATCTCAATTGCAGCACTTTGTGACTCTGTCTAGAAAGGTGCTATATAACCAGGGGTGCACATAAGTGGTCCGCAGGTGCGCATTCGCTGTCAAAATAAAAGACGCGCACCAGATAAGAAGTTGCGTACATATAACAGACAGTGGTTTTGTCCGCTAGAGTGGGATTTTCATGGCATATTCTGCACCATTTGTTTGAAGCCAGCTCACCTCCTGCAACCACTTTTCCGAGAATACACACTTCTTTTGTGGTTCGGACTCCTTCTGACATTTCTTTGGAGGTGGAGGAACACCAAAGTAATTGCTTAAAGGAGCTTTCGTCTTCAACATCTTTAAGAGCTCTAAACAAATGTCTGTCCTCCTCCAGAGGATCGTATGTACGCAAACAAGCGTTGCAACTTCTTATCTGGTGCGCATCTTTTATTTTGACAGCGAATGCGCACCTGCGGACCACTTTTGTGCATCCCTGCTTATAAAAAACAGATTTAGAAACCTGACAGCTTACTTTGTATAAACTTAATGCAAGATCATCCTGGCGTGGATGTGCACCCCTGTATATAAATAAAAAGAAAACTATTTATTTATTTAAAATATAGTGTAGGCCAATGCTTTAGCAGCGCTCAGAGCCTTTCACTGTAGTTATGAACATAGAGTTTAAAAAGAAGCAACGTTATTAATAAAGTTGTCACATGCTACAACATAGAAATAGAAATCTGTTTTTCCTAAGAAATAGTAAAGCTACTGTTAGAAACACAGCACAAGGGCCACCCGGCACATCTCATTATGTTATGTTGTAGTAATAAATACAATGTCAGAGAATTGCAACAGAGACCAACACAGCAAAATGACTTGCTTATCTGAGAAAAGCTCATTCTGACTGTTAAATATATTCTAATGTGATAATTTAACCAATATGGGCATTAAAAAAATGAAAAATACCTTCAGAAAATTAAAATGTTTCTCTTTTTTTGTGTTTCAGTGATGCCCTCCACTGTGTTATATTTCCTCTAACTTTTAATAGACATTTTACATTTTCCCCCACTATTGCTTTGCTGTCATCCAGGGACACGTATATATGCACTATACATCCTCTGCACCCCTTACTCGTTTCTCCCACCTTCTTTCTCGTTTTGCTTCCCTTACAACAACCCCCCGTGTCAAGCACCGTCTCCTCTGAACCACTTTATAGAAACACAGTTACAGCTTTGGCTTGTTTAGATGTGGCAGCTACTTCCCACAAAGAGCCCGACTCTCCAGCATAGCTGACATTCAGTGCTTTCTCTCAGTACTGTTAACTTAACCGCCGGTTGAGCTTGAAGCTTTTACGTTTTGTGAAGGTAGAGAAACGGTGATCTCGCCGTCTAAAGGTGAAACGCTCATTTGACTCCATTTCTTTTCATGTTCAAGCTTCACCTTGACTCCCTTACACATCAACAACACAAGTTGCATAAGCTGCAGGGAGGACAAAGAGCATTTAAATCGAGGAATAAAGAAAATAGCTTGTTAACTCTCCTGTGCAGCATCTGGAAGCTTGACACGCATTCATTAGAAAGAGTGTCTAATGCATCAGAGTTCAGAGCGGTAGTGTGTAATTTAACACTTTCAAAAGGAAGCATAGGCTTAAAAGTAAAACACACACAATAGGTATAGCACTTCAATGTTCTTTGCTGTTTTTTTCCTCCTCAGTTCGATATTGACTCTCCTTTCAGTCTATTGTCATGCCTTTCCCGCTCTCTCTGTTGGCCTTCTGCAGGAGCTTATGAACGCTGTGTATGCACACGACTCTGTGTGTCTGTGTCTGTGTGTGTGCGTGCACTTGAAAGGTCTGGTGGAAAGGAAAGAAAAGGTGACAAAAGAGAGCATGTGCATTTGTTACAGTCTATCTGGTGTTCTGCTTACTCTGCAAACGCCACCTGATGGATTTTTAGTAAATGTTAAAAGAGCAGGGGCCACAGACTGATTTCTCTGGCACGCTCAAAAGGCTTTCTCATGCGGTTATTTGCATTCATTTCATCCGCAGGCAGTGAAGTGCATATTATATTGTGTTGCCCGAGCTCTGTGTATGTGTGTGTGCGCGAACGTAGCGGTTGGCGGTGAGAAGGATCATGCACTGTTTAAGCCTCTTCTGTCAGAGGATGTTTGTTAGAACCCACATTCATCAGTGCAGAAAAGAGCAGCGCTGTTTTCTCCAAAGGGCAGGTGTAAACATATAGCCACTGTCTCGAGGATAAACATACTGTATCACTGCTGGGTGAAAACCTCACATCTCTGAAATGTCAGCTGAACAGCTCTGTTTGACATACATGCATTCAGTCTGCCTGAAAGTAGGTCCTCCACAGAGGAATGGTTCAGTCCCTGCTGAAACAGGACAATCAGTGAATTTTTGTTTAATGTGCTCTCACACAATGCACCAGACAGCGCACAGGGTCGCCGTGCACAACCCTGCATTCAGAGGGAAACCGACCAGCTCGGATCTAAGGACAGTCTCAAAAGTTTTCAATGGTTTATGTATTTATTTTGTGTCAGTCACAATCTTGATCAATGTTTTAGACCAACATTTGCTTTTATCTGGGCCTCTTCTCACATTATGTTTAAACATTGCATTCTTCTAGAAAAATTAGTTCACTTCTGTGTTTTAAATTTCTTGTCCTATTTCTACAGCCACAGCTTTTATATAACTTCAGTATGATGGGTTCAAGCTGTTTAATAGAAATTGTGTTAAACGTGTAATTAATAGAAGAAAAAACTACTATGGGGGAAATAAAATCTAAGCAAAACCATGTCCGGCAAAAAGAAAATAGGCCTTGCATGACGTGTTCGTTTGTTTTTATCCTCATTTGTAATCTAATTCATGAAAAATTGGCAAACCAGTCACATATCCAAATAGTTTAACTCAAAACATCCATGCATTAAAATTGTGCTTATCCAAAGTCAGGTAAAGATTAGTTTATACTTCTGCACTGGTTGTGTAGGTGTGTAGGGGTTGCTGCTGTTGTTGTTGTTGTTTACATATTTTTTCTGGAAGTTCTGGTCTTCAAGCAGTTGCAGTGTCTCCCTCTGTATAAACTGGGAATTTGTGAGCTCCTGTACTGATTGAAATGGTAAAAAACAGGCCCACTCGTGCACTCATGTGTTCAGCCTGACTATGCCATGCACAAAAATCAATCACAGACTAAAAAAGCAAGGTGTGAAGGTATTTCAGCAGTTGCGATGTCACATGAGGCAACCATAAGCAGACAACCTTACACACAGCAGCACTACCTTTTAGCTCCTCCGCAGGGATCCCTGGGTGTTCCCAGGCTAATTGACATATATAATCTGTATCGCAGGTTCTGCACCAGGGTCTCCTCCCAGTTGTTCGTGCTCAGAGGCAAACTAACACAAAACATCAAAACCCCAGTATTCTCTTTTCAGAAACACTGTATGTTACAATTTGTTGTAATTGCTACTTTCAGTACCAATGCACAAAGTGAAACCTTGACGTACCAAATTCGATCAAAAGGTTAGTGTTTATTATAAAAGCGTTCTTTCCTCAACCTCACGCAGGGATTCACACCAACTCTTGAACCCACAGTTTCTGCCACAGTCATAATCAACCATGCTGTATTTCCATCAGTGTTACAGTGTAACCCATCACTCAGAAAATGAAGTATTTTTAAATACTTCATTTTCAAAACCAGATGAACTAACGAGGACAAACTGTTATTTGACCTCAGACAAAAAAATGGTTTACCATTTATAAGAAGTGGAGATTTACCAGTTACAAACTTAAAGTACAGCGCAAAGTCAGCAAATGTTGTTGTGAGAACACTATCAAATCTCTTTAAGTACTTTCAAAGACAACATCGTGACACAAAGCTGCTAAAAGACCCCACAGACCCAGAGTGAAGCTCAAGATGAGTGTATGTTGATCCTTACTGAACAGCCAGAACTTGAAGATAACACATGGACAGATTGAGAGGGTTGTAGTATAGAGGAGATGCAGTAGGCGTCATTTTTTCACCCACTTTCCTCAGCTTTGTGCAATATCTAAATATTTTTACAGAAAGATATTGAGTATGTCATCCTTGTTAGAAACGGTTGTGCTGATATGTGGGCGTCTGCAGGCTAATGCAAAAATAAATATCAAGTAGTTGTAAAATAAGTAAAGCATTACAGTCCAGAATTTGCAGAGTCATGCACCATTATTAACTTATTTTTCCATTTTTGCTGTCATGAAATTCTAGCCAGTGCAGCACACACTAAAGGCCCATTAACTCAAGACAAAGTTACCTGTCCTAACCAGTTCCATTATTTTTACCAATTTCCCTCATGTCAGTGAGGCGCCCCAAACCAACACAACACTGACATTTACCCATGATCCCTTGTTGACTGTTAGGGATTCAGAAAGAGCACCCAGAGCTATGAATCAAATGTCAGCCGTGGAGCTGTGGTGGAAGCGTATCAATATCTGATGATGTATGGCTGGCTCTAGGGCCCTTTTGGCCACAGCAGCACCCACAGCCATGATGCAGAGTCTGGTCCACACTTAGTCATCACCAGCAGAGGGAAGGCCTCTGGATAAATGACTCCTTCAGAAGCAAATGGACTCGCCACAATGCAAAAGAAAATACACAGCTGCATAAGTTAAACAGTCTTGCTCTCAGTCATCAAACTTGTTCTGCTTCAGACACAAACAAAGGCAGACAAAGGGAGCTGATATTTATTTCCAGTGCGTGCCCTGCTACACTCCATTCAATGGTTCAGCGTTGCTGCGCAGAAGCACGTGATGTTTTTAGTCACTCGAATCAGCATGTTGTTGTATTCATGTAAATTAGTAAGTTTTGTATTGCTATTAGCAGCACATTGTACCCTTGACAGAACATTATGTTAGACATTGCTTGACAGGGGGGACAGACAAGCCTCTGAAAGCACCAGTGTTTCCCCTCGTCTTCGCCTCTAATCTGCAAGCCAAGAGGAAAAGCGGCGCTTGGCAACAGATGTTCACGGGCACCGTTCAAAGGGTGGCGCTGAGGTTTGAAGTCTCGCTGATTGCCAGGGTCGAGACCACCAAAAAAAGCCACAGCGGTATCTTCAAGAGCAGCAGAGATGGAGGCGCGGCCGCTGCATCTGGGCTGAGGCCGACACAATCGGCCACCCTTTGGAGGGAGCCATCGCAGTGCTTCAGAGGAGCCATTCCACTCTTTTAAGACATGAAAGCCAATTCTAGAGTCTCCCTTCCCTCTGAAACGTTTTAACGCCGTTGCTGCAGTCTCTCCACCTGTCGAAAAAGCAAACAGTTTTCCTGGATTTATTATTTCTGTGGCTTCGCTCTGTCTGGCATAAAATATTACTGATTCCAGACAGAAAAGCTCTGTTGGGAGATGGAGAATAGAGTTGGACTGATAAATCCGTGAGCTGACACGTCATATCAATATATGACTTTTATTAAAAAAGTCAGTGTCCCACACCTCTGTTACGATAGAGTCCATCTCTGACCACAGCAGGTGAATATTTGCTGTGATTATTTTCTTCTATCAGATATGTGGCTTCAGAGATGCTCCTAGTGGGCGAAGGTCATATTAACAGAGAGTGAAGCCTGCACTGCTCCTCAGCCTGGTTTTTAATCCACATTTGTCTAAATGCTGATTCACAAAGGCATGAAGAGAACGGCCATTTTGCTGACTTCATCAAGGATCTCCCTCCAGGTTTCCAGCCAGGTGTATTTGTTGTATTTGACATAATCACCCTGCAGCAGGTCAGCTGACATAAATATCCATGCCAGTTTGTTATGTGTCTGAGGCTGTGATTTGCTTTTTTCCTTAGCTGAAGAGCTGCATTGAGCTTTTGCACTGATTGGAGAGTGGCACTTAGAGCCAAACAAAGGTGCATCAGTGAAATATGCTAGACTGAAATAAATCTGTATTGTCCCTTAAATTGAACAAAAAATAGGTTGTAGATACAAACAGCATCAGGGAGAATTAAGAGGTAGGGCTGTTCGATATGACGATATATCGGATGACAATATGAAAACATCTATCGTTTCATATTATACGCTATCGTTTCGCGTTACAAAATAAACTGTTTACGGCAATATTTTTTCATCGTTTTGATGGTCACTGTAGTGGCTGTATTAATTTCTTAAAGTTCTCTCTTTCTCTTATATTTGAAATAGCCACACTTTTACGCGTACTTTCGTTAGCAGCAATGACGGTAAAACCATCACGTGGCTCCGCCGTCTGCATGTATATTTTCGAACTGCATTGTTGCTGATGTCTGATTGTTAGCAGACATTCCAGCATATGATTGCCAAGGTAACCCTCAAATGTATTTACCACTTAGTTGCTTTAACTGCTAAACTCAATTTTTCAGCAAAATTTGCCAGTGGGTATTGCTCCCATCATCACCTGAAGTCTCTGAATTTCAGTGACATTCAAAGGTCTGGAGTCGCCACGTCGCCACTTCCTCCAACAAAGTTGAGTATAAAGTTTTCCTCCTGGTGCTCTGAGTCGACGTCACTTCAGTTCTGAAAACAAAGATAAGAGCTGAAGACTTGATACAGATGAAATTTAAATACTTTTCCCAACAGAAACAGCAACATAGTCTAGCTTAGCTTTATAACATTACGTCACCTGTGGTGTGTAACCAGCAGTGTTGGTCAAGTTACTTGAAAAAAGTAATCAGTAACTAATTACTGATTACTTCCCCAAAAAAGTAATCCCGTTAAGTTACTGATTACTTATTTTCAAAAGTAATTAATTACTTAGTTACTTAGTTACTTTTTAAAAACAAGATTTACAACCTGAATAGGTGATAAAGCGATAGATCTTTCAGCCCAATTCTACTTTTTCTGCATAATCCATCATACAAAATGTAATCAAATGGAAAAGTCTCTTTTTAAAACTTGTTTTATCAGTTTTAATCTTTTAACTTTATGCATCAAGCAAAAATTAAATTATATGCACCATTCTCTGACTTGAAGAAATTAGTTTAACATTTAAACCTATTGTCTGCACATTCCAGCACATAAAATAAAATATTTTTTGTGTTTACACTCAGTCTTTCAAATAGATGCAAGTAAAACACAGCAGAAAATAAATAAAGTCAAAGACTAGCAGTCCTGTTGCTCTATTTTCACCTGTAAAGCAGGAGTGGGGTAGACGGAGGTTTGCTCTGGTGCAGGTGTGCCGCGGCGGTCAGTTGAAGAATCCGCGAGTTTCTCTGTGAATTTCCCATTACGTCGTTGCGCACTCGGTGCTTGTTTAGGGTTTTTTTTCGCGTTACAAGTAACGCGTTACTGCCCATCTCTGGTAACCAGCGTCTCAAACGGCATTGTTCTGTAAATATACTTCCTATTGTTTGTGCATTTTAGTCCACAGTTAAATGTGGAAGAGAGTAATTTTTTCACCCTCAGTGGTCAGCCTCTTGGCTAGTAGCAGAAGAGGAAAGAGCACAAATAAGCTTCAGCTAGCAAAAGAGTATGGAAAGGTCGATGCTAGCAAGCTAGCTAACAACACCAGGTTTTCATCAAGTACTGACGTTGTGGATGCTGTTTGGTGTTTATGTGTAAAAAAAAATTGCATCTTTAATATAAAAGGCAGTTTATAAATGGTCACATTTATAACTTTTGCACACAGTGGTTTGTGCAAAAGTCTAATGTTGGATCGTTTTTTCTGGTGATTTGAGGTAATGGGACTGTGTCAAACTTCACGCATTACATGTGAATTAAATGTATCGCGTACTACATGTAGGTTTAATAATGGAAGTATCCATATTGTGGAATATGACGTCTTATTTGAATATGTTAAAAGCTTTTCAATGCTAGGAAAGGAATCCTGTAATTTTAGCTCCCAACATTTAGCCCTAGTTGTTGTAGAGATCTTTCTGATTCATTCTCTCAGTCGAAACACAGCAGCAATTAACCCAGAAGTCTCTTACACATGAAGTCCCTCAGGATTAATAATTATTGATTTTTTTAAGTGACAGTTGCAATTGGTAAGCGCTTAATTGAGATTGTGACTGCAAAGTGTCTCTGGGGCAGTAGACTGTCCACTGCTGCTTCCGTTATTCGTTACTACACACATATAAAACTTGGAGCAAAGAGGTCGGTCTCTTTCAGGCTCTCTCTCCGTCTCTCTGTTAAATCATGGGCAAATTAATGGGAGTTGTGTGAGCAGCCCTCGGGGGCCTCTGGAGTGGCTTCCTCCTCCTCCATCCTCCCTTAGTCAACAATGTACTGTAGATGATAGACTCTTGTTAAATCCTCATGGCTGACCCTCTCATTTCCTCCTCCGTCTCCATGCAGAATCTTTTCCTCTCTCTCTCCACCCTTCCCTCCATCTCTCTCGGGGGTGGGTCATGTTATCTTTTCACAGGAGTCCCTCTGCTGGCCTTTGGTGCATAATGTATAAAGCCGCTGGTGTGTGTTTTACACTGTGCCTGACATTATTAAGTCGTTTTAGGCATATCGCTGCTTTTATCTCCAGCGTGGAGGTTAATCAGAGGGGATTTATACCGAGACGACTTAGGCGCGCTCCATCTGTTGTCACCGTGAACATTTTATTTATTTCCTTTTTCTCTTGCTCCCTGTGATCTCCTCTGCCCTGTGCATATTTTAAAGACAAATTCAGGAAGAGCATGTTAACTCGTCTGTGAGCTGTAAGGTGAAACAGAAGTGCCATAAAATATCTGTCAAACACCACAAAGGTCTTTTTGAGGCATTAAGACTCTGAATATGTGACATAATTGCATGTAAAGTTTTCTTCTGAGGTTTATTACAGTAATCTAACCAAATGAATAAGCGTAATTAATGTAATTAAGCTGTGATGTGAATTATTATATAGAAAGGTTTTAGATTGTGGCAGATGCTAACCCACATTTGCAAGACTTAGGCTTTCGTTTTTTTATCAGGCACACTCTGCTGCTGTTTATTCATTATTTGTTGCTGCTTGTACCTCTCTGCTCACCACATAGGATAATTTAAATGACAGGAGAGAAACAATTCTCCATGACCATCGCTGAACTGTAAAA
The DNA here is from genome assembly GCF_051167445.1 of Perissodus microlepis. Taxonomy (NCBI): domain Eukaryota; kingdom Metazoa; phylum Chordata; class Actinopteri; order Cichliformes; family Cichlidae; genus Perissodus; species Perissodus microlepis. The sequence continues at coordinate 7,553,774 of NC_140469.1, forward strand.
TCACCACAGACTGCAGTTTTGTTTTGTCAACTTTCACCTGCCCTGTTCCTTCTCTTCATCGGTAATTACTAATAACTGGATACAAAATGTCCACAGTCCAAGGACATGTATGTCAGGTTAACTGCATGGATAAGTGGAAGATAATAAATAAACTGATACAAAGCGGTTAATATTCATACCAAATTGTGGCATTTCAGGGGTAGAAAGACAAAGGTTTATAGGATTTAAAAAATAAATAAATAATATGTTCAGTACATGCACATGCATTATAATCAAGTGTATGTTGAATTTTCTCAAGTCTTGAGTCTGATTTCGTGATTATCCTTTACATAAAGACATTTCTATAAGCTGATCCAGTAAAGGTAACACCATCATCTCACTCTTTGGTTGCACAGAAGAGGAAATAACTATTTAGAAAGTGCTGGTTTAAAAAAAAAAAAAACAAAGCTTATTGAGGGACCTGGCAACCATGGTTTCCAGATTACAACCACACAAAACATAGAGCCACAGATGGGCCGAGCCCTGATAGCATCTATGTTGTATCTGGCTGAGCTTGTTTGATCAGATGAAGAGAATTAAGATTGATAATGAGTTTCAGAGACAGTCGTGCATAGCATCTGCCCTTGTTGGTTATGATTCAGTAGCTTCAGCTCGATCTGGCTTGAATGCTGGGGTTTCATTTCCCAAATTAATGTTTGGATTTAGGCTTAAGTGCATTAGTAACTTTGAACAGATGTAACCAATCAGGAGACATATGAAGTTTAGCTTTTACCAAAGGTTGGAAAACACTATTTAATTTTATGACAACATGACAAACTTGTTGGGAGTTTGAAGGGTGAACATGTGCATTCAGCTCAATTCAGCTTTATTTATATAGCACTAAATCACAACAACAGCGGCCTCAAGGTGCTTGAGGACCTTGTAGATGAGGATATTCTTTTAGAAGCAGGAAAAGCCTTGTTCTGACATGCAGTGTTTTAAAACGGTGACAGTGCTTGAAATACTGTCCAGACATGACCAAGTGACAAGCTGCTGTAGTTGTGACTCTAAGATGATTCAAGTTCCTGAGTGTCAAAATCACACAGTTGCTTATTGGCGCTTGGCCTGACATGGGCGATTGTGTCTCTGCTTGGACTGAAATATATTTTATATTTTCATAGTGGGATTTAGTCTCTGGGGACCAGAAGATGGTGAGATCGTTTTAAGAACATATGAAGATGACCTCCTTGTGGAGCTCAAGGTCATTAGGATTCATCAGGACATTGAATGTTTGTACCAAATTTAATGGCAATCCATCCAGTAGCTGTCAGAATACTTCACTATGAATATCAGAGGGAGTCAGCAGGATAACTTCCCTGAGGCTCATGAGTGCCTCTGCAAATGTCTGTGTCCATCAAGTATGTTTTTAAAATATATAAATGATTGTTTGATATGTGTGTGTGGTGGTGCTTGGCAGGGTTAACTAAAGTCATTAGGATATAAACCCTAGGGACCATGAGAAACTTTAAAAAAGCCAAAAAAAAGACACCGTTCACACCAAACTGTACATCAACTGTACACATTTTCCTCTGGGCAGCAGTGCTGTTAATGCATCTGGATCTAGCATCTAGCCTTCTCTTATCTACAGTGGAACCAGATGGCACTTTCCTAATACATAAAAAATGCTGCAACAGTGTCTCTTTATTAAAAGGCACTTATTCCTGCACAGTGATAAGGTTTATTGTTGTAGTTCAGTAGAAATAAAACAGTTACTCATTGATGCTCTTCACAGGGTGTGTGCATGATTTCTGCAGAGATCTCTACAACCGATACCTCCCAACCTAGCCAGGTAAATGAAGAGCGCTGTAGGCCAGATCAAATTTGTTGGGTGTTTTTTGGTGGAATGAACTATCCCTTTAAGACTGGATCCACATGGATATTTGTTTTATCCAGTGATCTGTCTGCATCCAAAGTGGCGGACCATCCAGTGAACCCACAGGCTTACGTTATCGTCCTCAGAGACACGCCGGGTCTGTGGCTAAAAATCCCATTGTACATATATTCTAAGTGGTCGCTTGCCCTTGTCATGATTTTGGCTGTACAGGAGGGATGGATCGTTACACTGTAACACAGGGATTGATTGCAGCCCTAAGTGGAAAACATCAAAGCCATAATGAAACACTTCTATGTTTAGCATCATTTCTAGAAAGCGGTGCCCTTGTTTTTTTGGATGAGGTTATCATTTTTGTGGTAGCTCATCCTTGACTCTGATCCTTACCACATGCACCAAGCTCGTCGTCGTGGTTCCCACCTTTTCAAGCCTAATGAGGAATCTCTGCTTGAGCTCTGCTTTGCTGCTGGAAACCTGTGGTGCAGCATTGCATCTTCCCCCTATCTCTCACCCACACCGGGGAAAGACGGAGAGGAGCGCTGTGGCAAAGACAGATCAAATGCACCATCTCTGTCATTCTCTCTCACTCTCTCTGGTGCTCCTTCATCTGCCTTTGTTCTCTCTTGCTAACATCAAGCATGTGGTTTGAAAGGGAAAAAGCCTCTTGTTATGATGACGACAGCCGCATGGTGCAGCCCGGCTGCCTGATCTGACTGACAAGGCCCCGCTGTTCAGGCAGAAAGTTTGACACACACACACACAGTGAAATCTGTTCCATGGGCTGCAGGGCCATCTGGCCATAGCGCAGGAAAAGGTTAGATCTGGTTAGAGGCGAGGTGCAAAAGTGTTTCACAGCGTTCCCCAAATTTTACACAGTTCAAGTCCTGCAGGTTGCACTTTGTCGCTGTCACGTGGCACAACCACATCTCTCACTGTCAACAAAAGGCAAGACAGCAGAGCGACCGCTGAAAGGAGATCTGAGAAGTGACATATGAGTTTTGTTTTGATTTTCCTCTTATGATACAGATCGAGAGGCCAGCAAGAGAAGGAGCAGAAAGATTTAGGAGCGAGAGCGATGCTTTACATCATATGGAGAACAAACAAGAGGGAAATCTGTCTCACCATGAGGAGTCGGGCTTTTTTGAGAATCTAAAAAGCCCCCAGAGGCAGCGTTTCCGCCAAATGAATAGATATCCATTTTCAAAAGCCTCATGCTCGGCGGCAGGCGAGGGATGGGGAGAAGGGAGGCAGGGCTGATGGTGGAGGCACAGGGTGTGTGGGTGGTGGTGGAGGTGGGCGGGGGGGATATCTAGGCAGAGGGCAGACACTATTAAAACTCGGGAGAATGAATTGTTAAATACCTCTATAAAGAAATATAAGACATGGCCCCATTTTTATGCTGCCTGGGCTGCTCTGCAGGCGGGTGATAAGGTGTGTGTGTGTGTGTGTGTGTGTGTGTGTGTGTGTGTGTGTGTGTGTGTGTGTGTGTGTGTGTGTGTGTGTGTGTGTTACCCCGAGGGTGGGGTAAAAATCATGCAGTGATGTTCATGGAGGAGTGACACACATGGACACACACACACTCATCATGGCTGCTTCAGTTTCACCAGATTAACTGAGGATGTGCAGAAACATACGGGCAGCGTTAGCGAGGGCCTTAAACACAATCACTGATGAAGCTGGAGTTTCCTGTCAGTATTTCCATTTGGGGGCCGTAGTGCTAAACAATAAATGACACAGTTGAACTTTTTTTTTCCTGTCGCGCACACACAGGCACACACGCCATCGCCCCTGCCAGCACGCGCAGACTTCTAGGTCAAGCAGCAGTGGAGAAAACTTTCTGACATTTTGTGTTTCTGGCACAATATTGACTTCAGAGGAAAGGCAGCAGGAGGACTGTTGGTGAATTTCCACATTACCTTGGAGGAAGACGCCAAACTGTTTACGTGCACAAACAGACGGGGGGCGGTGAGGGGTGAATGGTTGGATGGACAGACAAAAAATATGACAGCAGTGTATTGAAAATTCTTACCTACATTTAACTTCATTCTTTATCACACTCACAAATAATTTGAAGACCAGAAACCTGCAGATACGCTTTTTACTGTTGTCTCAGTGTCTTTGTTTTGGTTTTGTGACTTAAGAAAGCCGTGATAAATAATCTTTTGACAGTAAGAGTTTAAATGCATTCACGTCAAATGATGTAGCACTATATTGCACTGTATTATTACACTGTTATGTTACTGTTTATGCTTTATCTGTAGCATGCTTCTTGTTTCCAACCAAAAAGCAGCTAGCTAGTTAGCAGAGGGGTACTTTTATCTTTAGCTGCTAGATTCTAACTGAAGGGACGATTGGTTGCTTGAATGCTGATGTTGTAGTCATGAGGAATATGCACCACAGTTGGACGTATATCTGGCTACAGTATTTTTACAGGGATCCATGCTAAGAGGAGATGGCAGCTAATTACTTATTGCTTTAAAATCTGATTTCCAAAAGCAGATTTTTTTTTTATGGAATAAAAAAAATCTGCTAACAACCAGCAGCAACAAGATAAATAAAGTTGAAATGATTGTGTTTTCCATGTGTTATCACATGTGTTGTTGTTTTTTCTTTAGCCCATTCAAAAACACCCATAACTGGGCCCTAACTCCCAAACTGATGCTCCCATATCTCCCACATAGACAGCATCAAATCTATTTTGATGTCTCAACATGAACATTTTCACCATTTCACTCTTGATGTTTTGAAGCCAGCTATAAAGCAACTTATCAATCGGTGGTTGTTAGCAAATGAGCATGAAACTTATTAGTTATATTTACAACAGAGGCTCAACGTTTTATCTGAAATGTGTGTCTGAGCCTATAAACTCATAAGGAAAGTCTTTACAGAGAACAAGTCCAAGGTAGGACTTAAACAGTCTTTTTAAGTCTTTCCAACCACAACTATCGCCCCCTGGTGGCTATTAAAAGAATGTAGGTTTAGGCACTTTTGCACTGGGTGCACTTTTCAGACCACGTCCATCTTTTGCACTGTCCGTGGCCCTTTTTGATGAGTTTCAAGTTTGATGAATAATATGTTAAATAATCGCGTTCTCAGTTCTGACCAGAATAATTGCTTTAAACAGGCAGAACTACATTTTTGTATATAACCACCTACAAATATGTAGAATCACATGTATTTAAGCATGTCAGTGCTCGACTGGTTGCTAGAGGGTTGCCAAATGTTGCTAACTGATGTAGTTACAAACAGGCTTGAGTGCGACTTGGATTTCAGTCAGACCAGACGGAGTCAGAGGTCACTGTTTCTTTCTAATTTTGCTTTAATTTTGCTAATTTCAGCTCCCCCTGATTCGAGCTGATTGTGATATTACGGCAGTAAATTTCATCGTGCGCAGCTGCAGATGTTACTAAATAACCGCCGTTGCTTGTTTTCTCCACCCTCGGGATGCCCGGAGGAATTGCCAAGTAAATTGGTCAGAACTAATGCGGCAAAGACACCAGGTGGGCTGAGCAACACAACAGCCACTACAGCAGTTTCCTGAGGTGCATTCAGAGTGCAGTTTATATCAGTTACCTGAGACAGAGTTTGAATACCAAATTCCCAAACGTAGCTGTAGAGGAGCGGCGCTAACCTTGATGTTGATCCGAAAGCAAGCCAGCCGGTCCTCCTTCTCGCTGTGCGGCAGGCCGAACTGATGTTCTCCCTGACCGAGGAGTGAGATCCTTGGCCCCATTTTTCTGCCACATTAGGCCCACACTAAAGGTGGCACTCAACAACCCCACTGAGGAATGAGTGTGTGTATATGAGTGTGTGTCAATGTGAGGAAAATGATAGGGGGACACCGTACAGACAGAGGTATGTATTTAGATATTTGATAATATAAACAGAGAAAAGAGAATGCAGGAAGGGAGCTGAGGCCTTTTTTTCTTTTCAGTCGGGTGATGCAGATTAGGTTCATGATTATGCTGTTTCCATGTGGAAATTATAGGTTCTGAATCACAGTCAGCACATCACTGCCCTCTATCACAAACCAACCTGAGAGACAGAGTTAGCAGGAGGAGGAAAAAGGAAGAGAGGAAAGGAATGAAAAGGCAAGGAGGTAAAAAGATGAGACGAGAATGAGGAAAGACGACTCGACAGAGAGAGAGAGTGACAGAGATGAGAGGAGAGAGAGTTAAAGGAGAGTTGGAGGAGGAGGAAGAAGCAGGAGGGAGGGACAAAAAGCTGGGCTGTTTGCCAGGGTCTATTCCACCTTTGCTCTCCGGGCCTTTCCGAGCTGCCACGTTCTCTCACCTCTGTAATGTCATCAATGAAAAGGCCTTTAGGAGGGATGGAGGACTTGACTCTGGGTTCAGAATGTGCCCGACACCAGCTGACGCTGCCAAGCCAAGCAGGATTCTGTTCAAATTAATTGGATGTCACTTTCAGGAGCAAGAAACAAGGCAGGGTTTTTTTCCCCACAGGTTTTGTTACTGCGTGTAGAATCAACATTTTGCAGGACTCGTGGCAGAGCGAGGCCGGTTTTCTCTTGGTAATCTTCTACATACTAGGGATTATTTTAACTGTGGAATTTTAATTATAAACTCAGAATAAATTGACAGAAATGTTGCCAAATATTACAAAATTATCATTAAATTTCCTTGTCTTTTGGCAAAAATCTATGTGATTTATATTTTTGCTGGTTTTACTCGACATTTAATGAATAACAACTATCCACACTTTGCTCTAACTTTGTGTTTTTTAAAGGACAACATCCACAAAGTCTTACTGGACATTTTATACAAAGCAAAGCAAATGACTGGGTAACAAAAACCCGTTACAGGTAACAAATTTAGACTGTCAGTGTCAGATTTACTAAACAGGACAAAATAGCTTGTTAGCAGCACTCCCAAATAACGCTCGTAGGTGCGATTATCTTTACGGGCGATTAATAAATTTACACAAATTATGTGTTTGTTAGTTGTTACACATTATTATGTCTTTTGCAAAAGTGGTGGAAGAGCAAACTAAAAACAGAATTTCAGGCTCTGGATAGTGACCTCAAGAATAAGGCTACGTTCACACTGCAGGCGAAAGCGCATCAAATCCAACTTTTTTGACCCTATGCGACCCATATCCGATCATGGTATGACAGTGTGAACAGCACAAATCCGATATTTTCAAATCTGATCTGAGTCACTTTCGTATGTGGTATTGAATCCGATACATATCTGATGTTTTAGAAAGCGACTGCTGTTTGAACGGTCATGTTGCATTAAATCCGTCTTTTACGTCACTGACACAAGACCGATGCCAATTATCAGCACCGGAGAAGACATCGTGAACGAAGTTGGAGAAACGTGAACATTTTATTTGTACTGTATAATCTGCAGATTCTGACAGAAATCTGCAACTATCCTTTGAAGCACCGCTCCTCTAAAACAGCAATAAGGTTCATTATTAGGCCATATGTAAATAACAAAGTGACTTTATAACTTAAAGCAAAATTGGGAAACGTAAAGTCCGAAACAAGTCTTTATATTAACGGCCATCAGTCAAACAATACTGTTTGGTCTGGGTCTAAACAGAGCTCGTTGTGTGTGACATCTTCTTTTGTGCATGCGGGTTCACACTAGAGCGCGTTTGCGGTCACATTTTATTTGTAGTGTGAACAAGCAGAAAAACAAAATCGGATTTGATCAAAAAATCGGAATTGCAGCCTTAGAGCCACTACTCCTCCACATCAGGAGCCAGCTGAGGTGGTTCAAGTATCTGGGTAGGATGCCTCCTAGGTGAGGTGTTTCCAGCATGTCCTAATGGGAGGAGGACATGCAAACCCAGGACACACTGGAGCCAAGCCATTCCCAAGTCATCTCTTAGCTGACTTGGGAATGGCTTGGTGTCCCCTCATCAGCTGGGGTGGGTGGCTGGGGAGAAGAAGGGCTGCCCTGTAGATCAGACCCGGATAAGCAACAGAAAATGGTTGGATATCTATCAGAATGTGGATGCTACCCTTGCTATGTGTTTGTCCAACATGAAAGAAAGGCCAGAGATGTTATTCTTCTTTTTTAATGACTCTATAATTCTGACCTTCTGCTGCTCGTGTTGTAAACCAAGTAGTTGTGTTGGCTGAAACTCTTGGCAACTCTTGATGGAGTCCAGAAGATGCCAGTTTTCTTTTGGACTGGAGGCACAGTCCAAAATGTTGTGCAGTTGTTCCAGTAGATCATCATGTGGGTTGACTGTGTGCAATATTTGGCAGTGCAGACTGTCTAGAGTAATATAAGATGAATTGTAAATGCACTGGCACTTTTCTACTCTACTTGAGCACTCAAAGCTCTTTATACAGCATGTCTTATTCAAGTGTCTTCTATCTAACATACACATGTGTTCATACTCCAATGAATGCATCAGAGACCAATTTGGGGTTAGTATCTTGCCTAAGGATACTTAGGATACATGCAGGAGCAGCCAGGGATCCAAGCACCAACCTTTGGATAGGTAGATGACTGGCTGTACCTCCTTACCTACAGCCACCCCACATATTCTACTTACTGCACCTTTAAAACTGTCTTGAATTGAAAAAAGAGGCATTTTTGTATACCTGTTTATTCACTTCTGACACATGTAAAACATTATCGTCATAGTCCATGTCCCAAACTGTTTATTTGGCTTTGGGCTGTCTCGTGAAGAGTTTCTTGGCTTTAAAATGTCTTTTGGTATGACAAAGCAAAATATGCCTGATAACTATATTTCAGAGGTGAATCTGGAATGAGGATGTTTACTGATCATTGCCGCTGACCGTAAAACCGAAAACTGGCAGCAATGCAGAGTAACAGTGAAGTGTTAGCCAAGCATCAAGTAAATAGCGGTAGAGGAAATGTGTCTTTTCGTCTTGTCTTTGTTGCCTGTTGTTAAAAATATGGAGACTCGCCTCAGTTTTGACCTGTCACCCAACCGTTAGCTGAGAACCTCTGTGCTAAGTTATTGACCGTGATGACTTTTCACTGCTCCTTCCTGCTCTACTCGCCGAAAAAGCTTCGGGCTGACACCGGTGTCAAAGCACCAATATGCCCGTGTCCATACATACACACCCACACGCCACCCACCGCAACACAAGCTGTGAGCACCTCCACCGCCTACTGTTCCTACTGTTCCTACTGTAAGAGTATTTCACAGCCTTGACTAGGGCTATAATGTGCAATATGCTCATTCATTTGCTCTCCTCGCCTTTTTTTCTGTTTGCCCTTAATCTCTCTGCTCCTCTCTCACTCTGTACGTCTGTTACTGTGGCATCTGTTGATGTCCTTTTAGCCACTGCGGGCTTCAATCTATCCAAAAGGCCCACTCCACTGCCACTCTGTTGCCATCTCCCAGTGATCCGTTTGCGCTCTACAGTTGGCGTGGAGACTGCTTGGAGACTAAGCCCTTAATTACTACTCGAGTAAAGAGCATTAAAAATTCCAAAGGGTGCGAAAACCGTGCCCATGTCTCGGCAAACATCTGGTGAACAGCGTGGATTTAGTGGATGTCTGGTGAGAAGTGTTGAGTCGGAGGTGGAGGGGTAAATGTACATATAGAGCACAGTTTTATTTCATACTTTGCATTTTATCTCCAGTAAATCAGCATGTGTAATGTGGGTCAGACCGAGAAGCAAAAACAGCAAGTTTTTAGAGGCGCTCCAAATGGCAGATGGTGGAGGAAATGAGAACTGAAAAATGGTGTCCAGCACAATCGTGCACTCAAGTGAAGTCAGACAGGAAACAATGGGGTCTGGGACAAGTGGCTTTTATTTTGGGATATGCTGGCAGAAACGATAATGAGTACATGACTCATTCTGCTGTTAAAGTTAACGGCTACTCAAAGAAAACTTTACATTTGCATCACAATTGCAACACAGCTTGGTCAGATCATGTAAGCGGGAAGGTTAAGTAGGGAAGAGCTTAACAAAATGTGCATGTTGTGTCTCTTTAACAACCAGATAAAGATATACAGATTAAATGCATCATCTAAGATCTAAAACACGCATGGCTATCAGGTATCATTGATTTAATAATACTGTGTGATGAGCTTTCCAGCTGAAACCTTTCAATAATAATCAAGTTGCTGTGTGCTACTGTTGGAAATCTTTTTTTATACCGATGCCTCGAGCATTTCGATGATCTTTATGCACTCATAGCTAAACAGGTAAGTTGGCTTTTAGGATAATCTCCCTAAACCTCACTCTGTTTACCTGAACAGGTTAACCAAGTGCAGCAAATTTAAACCCGGGTAGTCGGTCTCCACAGATTGTGTCCAGTAGAAATTAAGGGAGCGATTGTGTTTTTCAGGACTTTGCTGATTCAATATTCCACTTGGTGAGGGAGAAGTACCGGTCGCTGGTGGGCGGCTGCAGTCCTGTGCACGCTCGGCACAAATCCCTGGCAGGCATCGTAATGACCCGAGGTATGGCAAATTTCATTGACTTTTATATATCACTTTGAATTATTGAAGTGGTGCAATATAAATTGAGACAGTAAGGTGGGGGGGGGGGGGAAGGAAAAAAGAGTGAGTGAGTGAAGGAGGGAGAACAAGGAAGTGATGGGGAAGGGACTGTAGGTTGAGAAAGAAATGACACACTGAGGGTGGGAAGAGGGAGAAAGTTTCCACTCCATGCTGTACCTTGCACCCATGCATGAGAGTATACCTTCCTGATGAATTATTGACTGCTTAGAGTCTGTGAGGAGAATGAGACATGGTAGTGAGTGTCAGTCATCCTCACTGCATACTGGACTTTCAGTGCTCAAGGAGCTTTGACAGGAGTTCCAGATGTCACAGTGGGAATCTTAACTAGATCACCTTAATCTGAAACCTGACCGAGTGACTCAGTGAAGGAACAGTAAGTAGGAGGAGGCTTCAATCTGCTTTTCTCCTAAAGTGTGAAACAATGAGTTCCATTACTAGACATTTACATGACTACATCTTTGTCTTACAGGAGTGCTGTTTGTTGTAGTCGATCGGGGCCTCCCACACACAGACGTGTGTTATTTCTGCTTCAGCATATTCCACACGCACTCCACATCACTTATAATAATTCTATAGAGTTGCATGGCACACATCCACGCCAGGATGATCTCGCATTAAGTTTATACAAAGTAAGCTGTCAGGTTTCTAAATCTGTTTTTTATAAGCAGGGGTGCACAAAAGTGGTCTGCAGGTGCGCATTCACTGTCAAAATAAAAGATGCTCACCACATAAGAAGTTGCAATGCGCGTTTGCGTACATAAGATTTTCTGGAGGAGGACAGACATTTGATTAGAACTTAAAGATGTTGAAGAAGCAAGCTACTTTAAGCAATTACTTTGGTGTTCCTCCACCTCCAAAGAAATGTCAGAAGAAGTCCGAACCGCAAAAGAAGCGCGTATTCTCGGAAAAGTGGTTGCAGGAAATGAGCTGGCTTCAAACAAATGATGAACGCACAGAGATGTGGTGCAGAATATGCCGTGAAAATCCCACTCTAGCGGACAAAAACACTGCCTTTTATATGTGCGCAAACGCACGTTGCAACTTCATATCTGGTGCATGTCTTTTATTTTAACAGCAAATGCGCACCTGCGGACCACTTATGTGCACCCCTAAGAGAAACTGTAACTGCGTTACATAAATGTAAGGTTAATCGCACCAAAGAACTTTGTCTTGAACGTTCCTAGCTGTTATCTGATGGTGTGCATTTCTGCTGTTAGCTTGTTTGTCATTGTCTGTTACTGAAAATTGTTGTTGGGATATGCTAGCTTTAGCTGTTAGCTGTTGCTGTTAAGGCCCCATTTCATTTATGCTAACCTTGTTAGCATTATTCTTACAAGGTTAGTATTCTCCTGAACAGTTGGTGTCTCCACTCAGACTAAACCTCCACATCCTCCACACAGGAGGAGAAGTCGTTAAAACCCGTCAAAACTCAGCAGCAGCACAACAACTACCACCTGTGGCTTGTGACCAATGTTCCCTCTAAGCTGCGCGCGTGCGCACTGCTGGCACGGTCTCTGCGCAGAAAAAAATCTGCGTTCTAACCTGAATTGAAATTAAAGTAAATACGTTAACAATTCTGTTTTGCAGTGTTAGTCAGTAAGTGACTGGCTGCTCCAGTGTGGGATTAGAACGATGCCACCTTATCCCATAGTCTAGCCAATCACGCGATTCACATTCACGTATATGCGCAGCTAATCAACGTCGTTGACAGGCTATGACAGCGTCCTTATGTGCCGACACCGGTGTTTTAGCTAGCAAAGTGGCGTGGCTGATGTGGAGTGAAGCCATGTTAATGACAACGTGTACAACCATTGGAGATGTGAGCAGGACAGACGGAACAATTGACGGAAAAAGTGTGGACTTTATACCAGTTTTTAAATTGTGTTGATAGGCCACGTAAAACCAGAGTTATGATAAAAAATATATGCAGTGTTTGTTTTTCTTCCTCAATACTACCGTTGTTTATATTTACTGCGGGAAGAAACGGTAAAAACGGCGTTTTATAAGGAAAACGCTTGAAAGCACTCTCCGCCTGTGAGCAAAGATGAAAACAAAACACCCCCCACCCTTTCCCATTGGTCGAAAAATGTACCATGTCGACCAATCAAAACATGGCATTTAGTTGTTAAGAAATGGGAGGAAGTTTTAGGAGTGACAGCGGTTTTGAGATGTGAGAGATTTGCGACATTTAGCGCAAATCTTGTGTAGTTAGTGTGTAGTGTAGTCAATAGTTTTGTTGCATGTGTCAGAACAATGAGGCGACTACTGAATGTTACAGGTGTTACAGGAGTGATACATCTCCTGTTGTCAGGCCTGCAGGTATCAGGCTGTTGTTCTCCTTTATCTCATAGTGCACAGAAATTATTTTTGGAGTGGCACAAATAATTTGTGTGGCATCAAATTTGATGCAGAACAGCTGATTGTTCTGTAAATAGTTTGAAATGTTTATTTAAAAAAAACGCCTTGGCTGCATTTTTAGATAAACAGCTGCAAAAAACTGTTTGTTGTTTGCAAAACTCAGTAACTTTTTTGAAGAAGTAACTATATAATTAATTGCCCAACCTTGGTCATTACATACTGTATTTTGCAGACAGAGAGTTACAGGACTCTCACCCAGACCACAGACTCATACTCATAATACAAGTCAGAGCTTTATAAAAGAAAAAAAAAGAAAAGAAAGAAAGTTGTGTTTTCAAAATTTGAGTTCAAGTTATTTTTACTTCCAATAGTGTTGACATACTACACAGGTCATGAACAAGATTTTTTTTAAATTTTCATTGTAAGTGGGCTAAAGCAGTTAATTAAAAGTAGTCTAACATAAATGTAAATGCTGTAATTTGATTATTTTAATAAACCATGTAACTTGGATGGATTCGATGCACACGTGCACACGTCTGCTGTTGCTCACAGTGGTCCAAGGGACCGCTCAGGGAGTTTGTGCGTTCGCTCAGACACATGAAAAATTAGAGGGAACATTGCTTTTGACCACAGATGTGATGTAAATTTAATGTCAGTAGCTAGCTGGCTAGCTAGCTGGGTAGCTAGCTGGTGTTTTTTCAGTCAGACGGGAGAGTTTGAAACACCAGGGAAGCTGACCAGTTTATCACTGAGACCTTTTGTTCATTGGTACCCTAGAAAGACCTCACAATAGATAAGATGAAGGCTGAAAGGCTTTTGGTTAGCTTTTTTCTGCACACAGGACAGTGTCTGTACAGCTAACCTTTTCATCCGTTATCATTCCAAACACACACACAAGATCGTTAAACAATCTTTGTGTAACAATTCACTTTAAACTTTGTTAACCTTTTTTATTTATAGGTGGGAAATTCTTAATTTCCATTATACAGTCTGAGAGCAGGGTAAGACAACCTAACCCAGGGGTAGGCAACCTTTCTGCTGGCGAGTGCCATTTAAAATTTCCTCAGAAGTCAGTGTGCCATATGATTGCATTAGCAATAAATTTAATAATGCTCTATATGAACAGTTACACAATATATAGAACCACTTTATAGAATTATATTTGTTTTCAGATGTAGGCAGCTATCAGTGAATAGTTATCAGCTATTTTGAAACAAAAAAAGACACCTTTTACCCATAACAAGAACAGCAAATGAACTGTACAACAGAAAATACAAATGCTATTTATGGTCTCCTCACAACAATGATAAGAAAAATAAACTGGGCCAATATTGCATGTCTGTTAATACAGAGACACACATGTTAATGGGATCTCTGGTCTCCCACTCAGAGACACAGGTCTCCGAGTGTCCAGCATTCAGACGGCTACCTGAGGACTCATGTGAGAGAAAATCTGCTCACACAGATACGTAGAGCCAAATACTGTCAATAAGGCCTCTGCAATGTTCTGAAGACAGTTAAACTTGTCAGGTAGTGATGTCCAGCAGGTGAAAATGCAGCTCCATGAACACGCACATCTATAGATTCCAGCTGCTTCGATGTCGCATTAACTGGCATTAACTCAGCCAGTTAATGCGAGACAAATCTAGCTGCTCATTAAAGATTTCTGGTTTGTTCAGAAAGTAAAACATTGGTCCATACTCCTGAAAGTCCCAAAAATGCATTGTGTCTCGAGTCTACGGATGTATCCGTGTATCTCCGTGGTGCTGATGCTGTGCTGAGCGGAAAGCTCCTGAAGCTTTTGAAGTGTCGGAATGTGGAAAGCTAACAACGTCCCTCTTACAGTAGGCTAAGTTATTTTTAGCCAAATGCTGTTGTGACAGTGATGTACAATCTTGTTGGTATATGTATGATTTCTATACATTTTATGTCAGATAAAAAATTTGGTTGTAAGCTTCAGAAAATTATTTAATAAAAGCGAGACATTTTAAATGAGAATAAGATAGTATTTCTTTGTGCCCCCCTTTCCCTGTTAATGCTCTACCTGGCCCCCTGGCAAAACTTTGCTAGATCCACCCCTACACAGTTACCAGCTGTCAGCTACTTAGAAAAGGATCCTGGTGTTATTTGTCTCTCAGAAACAGTTCATAACTTCCCTTCAACTCATTCATGTCACCTAAAAGGTAAACCTGTTTCTCCATCACCTGTTCAGCTCTGATGATTCAGTAAGGACATCTCCTGGTTTCATCTTCATGTTTCCCTCTCACCAGGTATACAAACTGATATCATGACCAGCAGCTTTTACAGCTGTGGCTCCAGCAAACCTCAGCTGATACTAGAAATTAATATTAAATAAATTCTAACAACAGCTGATCAAGCTTAAATGTGCCCCTGTTGTTTAGTGCAACATCCGCCGGTTTCCTCTTTCTGGCGCAATTCATCAGATTAGATTAGATTAGATTAGATGAAACTTTATTAATCCCTCGGGTGGGTTCCTCCGGGAAATTCATCATTGATCAGTTTCATGATTAAAGTAGCAACAGGAGAGGGAGGGGAGAGGATGAGAGAAGAAGAGGCAGCTGTGCAGCGTAACGACAGAATAAATCCACCTTTGTTTCTTTTTCCATCCTAGACAAACTGCGTCCCCTCTCAGCTCAACACGAAACGCGCAATATTTTCTCTCAATACGGGACGATTCCGTCTTTTTACAGGACGGTTGGCAACTCTACTAACTAATCTTATGAATTAAATAAAGTTCACTATCAGTAACATCAAAGCACCCACCCAGCTGTATAGAAACTCTGTCATGCTAGCTAGTATGCAGTACGAGTTATTGTAACTGATTGTAAAAAGTCAGCACAACGAAAATAAACTCCACCTAAACTTGGTTTATATCTGACCCAGATAGACTGCAGGTCATAATTTCTTACCTGAAGTTCAGTTCACCTGACACTCGGACCGGCAGCCACCTCGGGTCTCTCCTCGTCCTGCCTCCCCTCTCCCTCATTCACCTGCTGGCCTCCACCACTTGTTAATTTTACTGAATCTGTGGAAGCTCCGCCATAGCCACCACCAAACAACTGAGTTATTTTTACACATCAGCCAGCATCTGGCCAATCCACCACATCTCATTGTTTATACCGTTACAAAAAAAAAAAATCATCGGCCCATCAAGCAAATGCCCGGTATGCCCGATGGCCAGTCCAGCTATGGTCATGCCATCAGTTAACCCTTCGCGTGCCAACTGTGGCACACGTGCCTAGGGTTGCCGACCCCTGACCTAACCTAACCTGTAACAGACTCTGTTTTCTGTTTTGTTTTGGGGTGTTTTTTTTTATCATTTAAAGATAAAAAATCATAAAAAAAAGTAATGGATCAATTATTAACTAAAAAAAAAAGAAAAGAAGAATGAGCCAAATTTTGACATATTTTCTTCACATGTCAGTAAATAAAACAATAACCTCCACCCCAAGAAATGAAAGGCACACGTAAATTGAGATGCAGCAATGCTATATGAGAAGATATATAGTAAAAGTCATGGTACGAAACACAGGGCCTTCGCTCTCTCTGGGATCTACTGTAATATAAAAAATGACCACACACACACACACAGACACACACAGGTGTCTTATCTGGCTCTGTGGCTGCAGGCTGTGGGGGTGCAGGGGTCAGCGAGAAGGGATTGGTATCTCAACTGTCTTTGGAGTGCAGCAGCTCATCAGTTTAGACTAAAGTGAGGCCGGCGCTCGTCCTGACCTAATCCAAACCCTCTCCTCTCCCTCCCAGTAATTGCTTCTGTTTGTTTATTAATAGCACACATTATCTTCAAAGATCCAGACATAGGGCTGCCGAGTATTCGCAGTAAGGCGGCGGCGGCAGCAGTGTGGTGGCCAGAATCCGTGCAGTCAGACACCAAACTTGACAGGAACACTGGGGAGTCCTGTTCTGCACCCCGCCCTCCTTTTCTGCCTCTCTCCATGTCTCCGTGGCTTTTGCCTCGAGAATATTAATCAGGGTCCGTCTTTTAACCGTAGACAGGGAGCGAACCCTCCTCCCCCGCCCTTGCAGGAGTCCCACCGAGACATTTGAGCTTCAACCTGAGTGAGATTAGCCTCACCACCAGGCTGAGAGTTGTGAGACGACTACCAAAGTAAAGTGCCAGAACGCATCGTCAGAAAGTGTGGAAAATCTCATTTGAATCAATCTGAATCGCTTCAGCTGTCTGGTGATGGTAAACAGTGCTCATAGAAAGATGCTAAAAAAGAAGCACACCCTTTTCCTCCTTTCTTCTTTCTTCAAATTTGTTTGTTGGGATGGAGTGAGAAAGCAGTCCTCCGAGGCTTACCCCAGGGACCGAGAGAAGAGACGATAACAAAGGGTTTCAAGCAAGTTGATTACAAGTGTAAGTTAAGCTATGGTTCGAAGTCTCCGTATCCATTTTCAAATAAGGATTTCTCTACTCCTAATCTGGTTTTATGGATGTTGCAAATTTTAACATTTAACAATCACGTCCGACAACAGAGCAGAGATGCACGCGGGATTTGTTGCGGCAGCGAGAATTTGAGAGCTCCAGCAGCATTCCACAAAGACAGCCTTATATGTTGAGAGCGATTTCCTGTTAAAGCTAATAAAGATTCAACAGGGTGCGTTCTCTACTCTTGCCAAGTTGTGTGTGTGCATGTTTTTTCCTTTTCCTCTCCCCTGCTGCTGAGCATTTTCAGAGATTTGCTGCGATTCAGACGACACGGTTTGGATGACATTCAGCGTAATCACCCAACATCTTGTGATGAAAGAACACATGAAAGATAGGATTCATGAAGCACAACCTAAATGGCATATAAATGAGTTGACTAAAAGTTGACCTTGAGAGCTTAGTCTGCTTCAGAAAAAAATGTTTTAACGTCTGCGTTATGGTGTTCAGAGATAATGGGTGGCATATTGAGAAACATTTTCTCGGTTTTATAACCAAAGAGAATAAAGGGATTCTGATAATCGTTTTCCAGTGTCTTTGAGTTGCAGCTGGCATGTATAATAATGGATCATTGCAAAGTTCACGGTCATGTCACTCCCTGTGGTTTCTTATAGTTATTGCCTGTAAAGTATCCTCAGCAATTTGGGCTCACTTTTCACTTCAAACATGTACTAGCTTTCTTTGTTGAAGTCTTATATTTTCGGGAATAATTCACAGCAGCTCGCTGACAGTCGGTTTAGGTTTCAGCAGGTTTATTTAGGAACTCCAGCAGACGAGTATTCAGATCCTGTACTCCAAAAATAACACTACAGCACTTTACAAACCCTCTGTTACAGAGCAAGTGAAGTTTTTCCTTTAAATGTTTTAATTGAACTAAAAGTACAGATTGATTGTTGATACTTTCTGGTGATGACAAAGTTTTCATTATATTTCAGTGTCACTTTTGCTTACTTGCATTTCTTACAAAGCGATTATTGATTAGTCGACTCTCTAGGATAAGAACATTTTTCCACTGAAATCAACTTGGCTTTACTTTAATCCATTCATCCAACAAGAAATCTGCTCAGTCATTGTAGGGGAGAATAAACCAGTATTTAAATCACCACATTTCTGTACACCCTTCCTTAAACTACCTGTTAAGTGTGCAATAAACACTCCTGATTACTGGTTTATCAAAAAGCACTGGCCTCAGACCAGAACTTGCATTAGGATTGGGACAAGGTGTATTAAGAATATTTATTTTACAAATGAATTAGTCAGTTTGGAAGAGCCATTTATTTTAGCTGCATGATATCAGAAAATTAGCTTCTTAATTCATTAAACTATCATATTAAAGTTTAAAGAAGGGTTAATCTGGCCTCGATGGTTCATCGGTTAGAGTGAAAGCACAAACTTTAAAACTCTCTGTTCTACTTTTGGAGCGTTGCATTGTCTTATATTGCAATTAGAGGTGTTGATGCAATGCAAAAGATTTTTAGATTTCAAATTAGATGATAGCATTTTAATTCTGGGAATGGCTACAATAAATCATGTCCTGCTTTAACACCTGTTTCAAGCTAACTTACAAAGTTAACATCATACTACTTTAAATGAGATTGAATGGTCTTAATTATTAGTTTTAAAAGTATTATTGAGGTCAAAGATGAAACAGGAAGTAGGGTCATTTTCCTATTGACGTTTTGCACATTGGACATTGTTTTTGCTACACTTGCCCAGTTTAAAAGAATGCTTAAAGGGAATTTAAAATGATCTGAATATTGTGAACTGAAAGAAGGACTACTTATTAAACTAAGTGCCTAAAAATGTTTAAACTGGATGCATAAAAGACAACCTGACAAAGAATAAATGACAGCAGACCACATAAATACACACAAGAGTGATTAGGAAGTGGAAACACACGGGGAACACAGCTGATGCAAATTAACATGACGCCACATCGGAAGCAAAACTAAACACACTGAACATGGAACACAAGACTTTCAAAATAAAACAGAAAACATCGAGACATAAACTGGGAAGAGACACATGCACAGAAACACAGACACAAAGAGGACAAAGACACACTGAAACACACAAGGGGGCGAGGGGGACATGACACACTTGCACACTGAAGACACGACACTATAACTAACATAGTGGGGAAGACAGACATGGGAGGAACCTAGACAGACAAGAACTAAATAGGGAAACAGAACTCAATATCAACAGAACTGACTGAAGCCTAAAGTATACAAACAAGAACGTCATAATACAAAAAGGCATGAAACTCAAAATGCTGGAAGAAAAGAAACAGCCCATGACAGAACTAGTGTAATAGATGTGAGGAGGAAGTCAGAACATTTAACTCATTCAATGTACTTTTAAAATAAAAGTTTTCAAATCAGGTGGTTAACACATTTAAAAGTGGAGTGTGGTTGAATTTTTAGTTTTTGTCTTTGTTTTTGTATTTGTTTATCTTTAATAATTTTCTTTGGTAGAAGAACTTTTCGTTGACCCAATTTCAACGGCTTCTACTCCTGAACCAGCGCTGATGTGGGCGTTTGTCTGTATCGTTTAGGAGAATACTGCAGGGGGTAATCATACCATCAGAGTTGTGTACTTTTAAACTCCTCTAAAACAATGAACAAACA
Source organism: Perissodus microlepis (assembly GCF_051167445.1). Lineage (NCBI taxonomy): Eukaryota > Metazoa > Chordata > Actinopteri > Cichliformes > Cichlidae > Perissodus > Perissodus microlepis. The sequence continues at coordinate 7,573,587 of NC_140469.1, forward strand.
TTACGCTAACCACCTGTCACATCTTACTTCTCCTGGTGTTATTAGCTACAGTACAGCAGCTCCCTGAGTATTCGAGCCCATACCAAATGAAATCTCCGAAATCACAATGTTGATGGAAAAAAAATGATGCTTAAAGGAATATTTTCTTCATTGTTGGTCTGCCAATCAAGCTGGACTCAACTGGAGTCAGGCACATGCTACTTATTCCGCCTCATAGCAACAAAAGTGCCAAAGCTAAAAAAACAAAAACGCTTTGCCTCCAACACACTCTGGATTTTCAGCTGACAGAAAACACTTTGGTGTACGGAAAAGTCTATATCGCAGCTCTGCACCTATACACTGAGTGAAACTGCAAGCTTGTTTTTTTCCCCGTGTGTGTCACTGTTGGCGCCGATGACCTGACTGAACCACGCTGTTTTCCAGTCTCTTTTAAACACAGTCCTGCCCTCGTAAAGCAAAATGTGAATTTAGTGAAGATGTGCCATCTAAGAGCCTAAACAACTGCCCCGCAGTCTGCCGCAGTGCTGTGTAATGTAGTGTGATGCAGCCTGGTGGTGAGGGGCCATTTTGCCAACATGGAGACAGACCCAAGTGGAATGGACCATATTGTGGGGTGAAAGTAATGCAGCATTAAGCATAAACACTCAGGAAGTGCATCATTGTCATACAGTGTTGACTTACTTTAGGATGTAAGAATAAAACAACCTGGTTCAGCATAAAAAAGTACCTCACTTTTGATTTCCTTTTGTGGCGAAAGAGCTCCTGCTCATTGGAGACTGTTAGCTCTGTCTCTTTAGTCTTTACTTCAGATACAGTAGAAGAACATAATGTTCTGCTTTGTTGAAGGAGGCACCGGCCAAAGTGGCCCAAACAAGCAGTTAATGGTGCACAATTTGCATGTGCAGGACAGTTTTGTGGCACACTCGAAGTCACGAGGTCATTAGGAAAAGGAACATTTTAGTCATGGGTACTGACACCAATCAAGACCAATGAAATTAACTCACTTTAACAGCACTCGAGCCATTTTGTGACACACGAAGCAGTGATATGCCACACAGCTGACCACAGTGTTCAGTCAAATAAGTTAAACTGCCCAACTTGACCTCAAATGACGCCAGTAATAATCGTGAATATGATTTGTCTGGGTGCCAATCACTTGAATATGAGTGCAATTTTCCCACACTTTGACCTGGCAGGCCTGCGCACATTCCCTTTAATTCTTGACAGGGAAATTGCACTGCTTTGCTTGATTATTACCACTCCTCCTACCTCACTTTTTCCTCCATGTAGGCTAAGTCAAGTTCAGGAGCAGTAATCAAAATACCATTAAAAAAACATACCTGTATGTACCGAGGGCTTTGCAGAAGGGGGGGGGGGTGTCTTAGCTCTATGTGGCGTCAAAAAGTGTGTTTATCTTCTGGGTTGCTATAGTGAGGCGGTGTGAGCTTTGTTTTCCAGTTAAAGGGCTCTGACAGGCACTGACTAGTGTAGTGCAGCTGCTATAATGAGCAGTTCCAGGTCTCGCTCTGATGTACATGCTTTTTGAAAGTGCTGTTATCCCGAGGTGTGACATCTTTGAATCACCAGTAATCAACAGATGCATTTGTGTGAAGCCTCAGGCCTTTGACTCTACTCTACCTCGATCCTTTCGACCATCTCTTTTTGTACTTGTGAGATGCAGCTGATTATTCCTGGTTTAAAAACAGCATACTGCCTGTGGGCTCTCTGACTGCCTCTCCCACTTTCTCTCTCCCTCTCTTTCATTCATTTCTCGTCCTCCCCCTCCTCTTCTTTCTCCTGCAAACTGAAGGCAACCTCAGTGCCAATTTCATGGGAGGGTAGCAAGCAGCGCTGCAGAAATTATCCACTGCAAAATTGATCTAAACAATCGCAAAGTGGAACGGCAAGGAAAAGCAGGAGAATGAAATTGGGAGAGTCTGTTACCTTTTTGAACTTGCTTTATCACTGAGAAAGGGTTGGACTGCATTGCTTACAGGGAATGTCAATGGCTGAACTCACAATACTGTTTTTCTTAGGATTGTACAGTCTTCATACTGTACTGTAATAGTGCAGAATTTTAAACCTACTTTTTTCAAGGAAAACCGAGATATGATTACATCAAATTGCACAGGATTATGTGTTTCTGAAACTACACACGCCAAATTATGTTAATGACCAGTTTACACAAAAGAGCTTGTTTTTTGTGAGTAGTAAACTGAACAGGCGTCATTGTCTTTTTATCTCTGAGCAGCTGAAATATACACTGATCAGGCATAACTTTTTGTGCTGGTCCCCCTTTTATCACCAAAACAGCCCTGATCCATCGAGGCATGGACTCCAATGCAACCCTAAAAGTGTATTGGGGAATCTAATTTTTAAGTTATGGAAGTGGACTTAAAGTATCATCCCACAGATTCTTGACTGGTTTGAGATCTGGGGAATTTGTAGGCTAAGCCAACACCTCAGACTCGTTGTGCTCCTCAAACCATTCCTGAACCATTTTTGCTTTGAGGCAGGGTGCATTATCCTGCTGAAAGACGCCACAGCCATCAGAGAATACCGTTTCCATGAAAGTATTTGCACGGTTTGCAGCAATACTTAGGTAGGTGGTGCGTGTCAAAGTAACATCAACATGGTTGGCAGGACCCAAGGTTTTCCAGCAGAACATTGCCCAAAGCATCACACCTCTGCTGAGTTGCCATCTTCCCATAGTCTGGCATCTTGGTGCCAAGTGTTCCCCAGGTAATTTGTCAGGCCAGGAAAACTTCCTCTGTTGCTCATGTCCAGTTCTCACATGTCCATTCTTGGCATTTCTCCGCAGGGGACGAGGTCAGCAACCCGATATCCCACCCACTAACAGGTGGCATCATGAAGAGATAATCAGTGTTATCCACTTCACCTGTCAGTGATCGTAATGTTATGCCTTATCAGTGTATATATTGACCATCACTGGCCCAAATGCAATCCTAATAAAAAATTCTACTGCTGTATTTTGAATGGCAACAAATGTTGACTCACCATAAGAGTCGAGGAAACAGAAGCTCCCATAACGAACTCAGTTTAAAGAGTTCTTTGTGATGTTGAACAGGTCCTTACTTAAACTCACCAGTGTGTTAAGCCTAGTGAAATATTTAGCTCCCAAAGAGCCATATATTCTGTAGAAGCTGGTGGAGACCAAAAAATGACCAATAAACAGAGTAAATATTGGACTTATTCACATGGCCCAGTGAATAATGCTGCTAAGTATCTGTTAGTTGCATACATAAACAGCTGTTTACCTAAGACCTCAAATGTGCTAACCTAAAATATGATAATATGTCAACAATGACTTTAGAACTTGTTTTTCTTCCAAGAAAATGTTATAAATATATTGAAAACTGTGGCTACTGCCACAGATAGTAGATACTAATAAAAAAAAGCACATTGAGTTTAACGATATTTAAATACATTTTTTTAATGCATTCAGTTTTTAAGCGAAATACTTATTTTCAGGTCTACTTTCAAGAGTAAAAGTTTAATTTACCTTACCTAGACTTTTCCTTTCTTCTTTACTGGTCTATTTTTTTCTATAACTGCCCCCCCCCCCCCCCCCCACACACACACACACACACAGTCATGCACCCTCCTCTCCCGTTCAGCCTTTCTTTTTTCCTCCCCTGCCCTCCTTCCTTCTCCTCATCACTGAAGGTGTCAGGACTCTAACGCTGCAGTGCCATCTGGGCCGAGGCTGATAAAAGCTCATGTGCCGGTCCGGCGATGCCTGCAGGTCTGCCAGAAGCCAGCGAAGCCTGACTTTCAGAGGCGATGGGAGAGATTTGTGGCAGAAAGGAAGGAATGGCAAGCCGTGAACGTGCTGATCCAGCGCCCCCCACCCCCACTTGCCCTCCTCCCCCATTCCTCTGCACCACCTCTGTCTATCTGTCAGTCAGTCACATGGCCCTGCACTGGCCTGAATCCTTACTTAGGAAAAGGCTCCTTTTTTGTTCAAGGAAAACCAACATGAGACAGGATGGCTTTTTGATCTCTCTTGTGGCTATTGGGAATTCTGTTTGGGTGACCTCTCTTTTGTGCCATATTATCCCAAACAGAGTGAGTTAGAATATGGATCTTCCACCATACTGTTAATTTTAGATAAGACCATGCAGTCGCTTTTTAGCACTTTTAAAACCAGATTCTGGATACAGCAGATTTCTTCCTTGCTGTCTGGACTGCTAACCTGCAAACTCCATTTCTATAAAAACACTGACAGATGTAGCTGAAAATAGAGATAACTCCTAGAGTTAGCCAAAATGAGTAGCAGTATACTGTATTTAAATGTACTTGCTAGCTAGGTAGATTTTAAAGTTTTTAGCCGCTACATATTTACAAGTAGTATCATCATGCTAGACAGCATAGGGTGAAACATCTGAATTGGCCATATCATTGCTGTTACTGGTTTATCAGTAAATAAGATGGCATGTACGGGAAGCACACCTACTCTGTTTTGTTCTCTGTCAACATGATGACTTGCACAACAAGCTAATGTTGTTGCAGTGACCCAATGATAGCTTGACATCAATGCAAATGAGTAGGAAACAGGAATGATAAGACTGAAACGTCTTTTTCAGTTTGCAGCTTGCAAACCAGGGAAGATGCCGTGCTTTATGCCCTTTTTACAGTGCAGATTTCTAAAGGGTGGGTATGTAAAGATTAAAACTTTGTTGTAAAATAGTTTCTGTAGTGACTAGTCTTCCTTGATTTCGTCTGTAGGAGCGGTAGTAAGCCTTGTAGGCTCTGTGGATGTGGATGTGTCCTTTGTGATTGGTTTTCTTTACTGGTAAATTGCCACAGAGGAACTCTATTATTTAGTCTCGTCATTTGTCATCTTTTAGGGCAAATAGGATTTATTTTTCTATTCTTTTTTTGTTTTTTTAATTGATAATCATTGGGCGATTAAAGGAAACCATGCAGGGCACTCTTTTGCTTTGTCAGATCACAGCAGAGATGTGCATGTTCGACCATTTTTTCTTAATAATGATAAAATGCCTCCTACGGATCGAAAGGTGAGAAAGGACATGCTGTTGATATTAAGGGTTACTATTAAGCTTATTGATTGAGGAATCAATGTAGTCAATGGAACGTATGACAACCGCAATAATGTGAGCATTTGTCTGTATTTGTTCAACAGGTCTGGACCTGAGACACGCCCAGGTGGTGGCGTTATCTACTGGCACCAAGTGCATCAACGGAGAGTATCTGAGTGATCAGGGACAAGTAGTCAATGACTGTCACGCTGAAGTCACAGCCCGACGAGCCTTGCTACGCTTCCTCTACTCCCAACTTGAACTCTTCGTGAGGTAAAAGCTTTATCTTCTGCTGTATCTTTAAAGCACACAGACATTTCCTGAGCACCGCATGTGCACATGCTACAGCTTTGAAATCTTTCAGCACCTGACACGGCCAGATAACACTTGCTGTCACTAGTTAGTTGGTTATCTGCGAGGCCTGTTTTTGACCAGTCACTTGCCTTCAACTTTAGCATATGTGCTGATCATTACACCGACTTAGAGAAAACTGCTGTTTCATCTTGAAAGTTGAATTTTTACCTTTGTAGGAGTTTGACCCACTGATTGCTGAATGTAAAATGACAATCAGCCTGTGAAATCATCTCTCTAAATCCAGGTGATTAAACCGAACGGTTCGAGCGAGACTTGAATTATTCAAAGTTTCATCATAAATCAAAGTCGATGTTAGTTTGCTTTTAAATGCAGCTGCAGAGCTGAGTTCATGGAGGCTGCAGCGCATTTAAAACAGTGGTGCAATAAGTACACTTTAACTATTTGGATGAACATAAAAAAATCATGGAAAGAATTTCCACGCGATTAAATTGCTTTATTTTAGCATTATGTAATTCCGATATTCCAACTTAATTGAGTTGGATCAGCTAAATTAATTAATGATGAATAAACGTATTTAATGCAGTGGAGTCCAACTTAATTTAATTTAATTGATTCAACCCATGCAAAATACATTAGTCCAACAAAGATATTTGATGCAATAAATCCAATTTAATGGATTTGGGACACAGCTCTCACTCCATCCACCCTTTTCCACTTGTCCTTATCAGGGTCGCGGGGTGCAGGAGGTGGGGCACAACCTGGACTGGTTACCAGTCTATTGCAGGGAGAAAGTATATAGTACAACTATTAACACTCACATCTATGGGCAATTTAGAATCATTAACCTAACCTCACTAACTGCATGTACCCAGAGAGACACGAATACAGGGATAACATGCAAACTCCACCCAGAAGGCCGTGGCCAGTTTGTGGATTTGAACTCAGGACTAGGTGGTGCTAACCACCACACCACCAAGCTGTCACTCCATATGTAAAAAACAGTAGGAAATCTATGATTGATTACAGGGTTTTATACAGAATTTTCTTCATGTTTTTGTCCTTGACAGGTTAGGCCACAATAACGAGCAATAGCATACACCTGGTGTGTGTATGTTTGATTCTCCTGTGGTTTGAAATGTCACATGATCTCACGAATCCAGGCACCTAACAACTCCTACTAGATTGCATCACATGATCTCACTAGAATAAATTTAACTAGTGTTAAATGTCATGCAGAGTGTACATAATTTAATTACATTCACCATAGAAACATACAATTATTTTGAAAGCAGAATAAATGTAAATGTAGCAACTGTCCAATTTCACTTTCTTGAGTGTACTCGAGTGAAAAGTAGAAATGCAAAAAAGACAAACAAGTGTTAAAAATTCCTTCTTCTGAGACTCCTGGTTACACAATTTCACCGAATGGGAAACTTTGAGTCAAGAACCACAGTAACTATTTCACAACTTCTTATCCACACCTAGTTTCACAGTTATTGAAACCTCCTTGGAACTCAACACCCAGAGCTTTACAAGTGTTTTTACATCTTTGCCCCAGTTTATGCCTTGATAACTTTATAGTGGGCATTTACAGAGGGGTTTTTTTAAGTTTCAGGACTTTTTATTTTTCCTGCCATGCAGTCTGAATGCAGGAACAGCATATATAAGGGTTTCTAAAATGTATCCAAGCCTTTCAAGACTCATCTAGAGGATAATATTGAGTGGCACAACAAAGGGTCTGAATGTCTAAAATCACTTTGTAATTGTGGGATTTTAGACAAAGACTGATTTACAGGTTTTATCCATTTAAAACTGCATCTACAACAAACCAAAATAAAGCAAAGCCTGAATTCTTTATGAAGAATTTATATGCTTCATCGAGTATAAAGTAGTAGCAACGTCTCTGCAAAATGCACGAGGAAATATCTTACATTCTCGCAGTGACTTCACTTTAATTGCTAATTTAAACTCTTGCCAGCATGCTACGTAGGCTTCACAAACTTGAGTTTCCAAGGCTCCTCTAACAGCTATAACATGCATTACATTGCATTACTCATTACAGTATGCTTAACAGCATTACATGTTTTTGTTACTCCTCCTGCAGTGCCAAAGCATACTCTCTCCTCTACAATAAGCTCCATGGAAACAGCACCGCTTTGTTCGCAAGAGACTTTTCAATAATCAACGAGCCATATGTGCGCTGTTCTCTTCAGCTAACTAAGCATACTATCACACACTCAACCGGTTCAGCTCCGTGTCTCAGTGGCCTGTTTGTTTTTAGTGCTGTTTTATCTACTTTGTGGGCATTTGCTACCTGTACAGCGCGCTGGTGCACACAAACTCACCAAGCTTTTCACGAGTATCACGAGACAGCCCTGACGAGTTTTGACTCCTAACTGCCTCCAGTGCATGAGCATATATTATGTTTTTGTGCTCCCCCAGGAGCTCGATTGCAAGGCTGATGTATCAGATTAGTGGATAGAAGTCTAGATGGCTGAATGTCATATTTGCATACACAGCACTGACTTTTTGTCTTAGCACAATGCTGGATGGCAGGTAGGGAGACTTTGCAGCTGAGCAAAATGGCTAATGGGGAAGATAACTCATAATGAAACGACCAAACAAAATGCCAGAACTGCCATATTTACACTCAGTGAAAGGACATCAGAAACAGAGGAGAGGTTATATAAAGAGTGCGGTCGTGCTTTGCATTATGAGGCATAGTTTTTATATAGTACTGTATGTGAATGTGAGTGATGACAGCTTTATTCCTACACACAAGAAAAAAATAGATGATTATTTCCTGTTTATAAGCATTTACCTGACTAACAGAAGGTGTTTTATAAACATAAACTGTCCTAAAACAATATTGGAACCTGCTGTTTTATCACTAATCTGTTTTCATTTAGAAAATGCTGCCATCTTTTCTTATGGATCAAGTATTGACGTTTAATATAAATTAGAAATACTAGATTATTTCTATTTGATGCTACTTCATACTTGCTAGCCAGATGCTGATAATCAAATCTACTCAATTAGTTCATCATCAGCAACTGTCAAGCACGGCGGTGGAGGGGTAATGATTTGTGTTTATTTTAGCAATGGGACTTGGGCACCTTGCAGTCATTAAGATCAGCGGTCCCCAACCAGTTTCGGACAATATTTTCACAGAACGGCCTTTAAGGTGTCACAGATAAATACAACAAAATAAAATGATACCACCAAGACGAAAATGTGGTATTTTGCAAATATAATAATAAAGGTGAATTCAGTGTGTAATTGTGTAACTTTATTAGCAGCGTCCTCCTGAAATGCGCCAAAAACATTGAGAGGAACATCCTCTTCTCTGCCCCTTAATGCTCTCTGGTCGCTATGGTAACTTGTAAATATTTCTTTGGAAATACAGTCATGTGAGAAAATTAGGACACCCTATGGAAGCCTGTAAATTTTAAAATGCATTTGGACATATAGATATTTAATATACATTTTAATGATACTGAGGCATCAAAATAATATAACTAAACAATTAAAAAATAAGAAAAGCCTTTTTAAAACTTTATGTGAAATGTAATTTAAAAAGAATGCGATTTCTGGTGAGGAATAAATTAGGAAACCCCCACATGTTATCGCACTTAAAATGGTTAAAATCACACACAGGTGTATCACGTCAGGTGCACATGATCAGTACATTGTTACCCAGCATTTTAAGGGAACCTTGCCCTATTTAAACCTCAGATTTAGTTTAGTGTGCTCCTGACTGTTTTGGTTTTTTTTGCCTGTCCCGTTTGGTTCTTTTGCCATCAGAATTATTGTCTAAAGGCGAGGAAAGATGCCCAACGGATTTACTTTACCAAATGGACCATCCCAGCCTTGCCGTATTTGTCTATTTGATTCACCTTCTATTGTTTATTTTATATTTTTATTTTCACTTGCTAGATACGGGACAGACTTGAATGAGGAAAAGAAAAGGGAGAAAGAAAGAGGGAATAAAAAGAAAAAAAGAAAAAAAACAGTGGAGAAGAGGGACGGGGATAATGGGCAAAAAACAAAAACCAACAAAATAAGCAGACAAAAATACATATATCAATCACCTGGATCACCTGTTGAGAAAGAAAAAAGAAAACAAGCATTTAACAAGGGATAGACAACATCATGATGATCTATGGGAATATAACAGTAAATACTAAGTGTTAAACATTATTGTGCAGCACGTAAGATCGACAGCTCACAGTGTGCTTTGAGGTAGGAGCCAAAAAGGGTGTAGTTTGTGTGTGTGAGTCCCCGTGTGTACACCTGTGAGCATGGACGCGCTTGTTTTTAAAAGGTTCCTTCATGTAATGATCTGCTAGAGGGTGTGGGGAGCCACAGCCCCATCCTCCAGGGCATGAAGCAGGTATGGAGGAGATCAAAACTCCAGACATCCAGAGGCCCTCAGAGCACAAGAGACCAAGGAAGACCAACAGAGGGGCAGCCGCGCCACTATCCCAGAAAGAGCTGAGGAGAGCCCCAGATGAGGGGTCACTCAGCAGCCGCGGAGCAGAAGCCAGGGGGGGTTTGCAGTGACGTGCCCGTGAGCTCCGCTGGCAGCCAGCTGTGCCAGAGTGACCGATCCACAGGCCGAGAGGCAGAGGGCACCCCACCCCCGAAGTGGCCCGAGCGAGCCCCAGGCTCCAGGCCCCGATAAGCAGCCACCAAGGAGTGAGCAGGTGTGTACCTGGGCGCCCACCCCCGGACACCAAGAACCACCAACGCACCGAAGTCTGAGGGCGTCTGCTACTGGCAGGGGAAGTGGTGGGGGGAGATAGGCCTCCATACCTTGGAGGGCCTGAGATGTCCCCAGAGAGGTGGCGTCTGATACCCAACCTGACATATAGACACAGACATACAGGCACACACAGATACAAACATCCATTCCCACCCTCATGCTCTCATATGCAATTACTCAACACTCACCCAACGTGGAGACAGACATAAATAGACACTGTACACACAATCACACTCCCCAAGCGTACTCTAAGAACCGGGTCTAGGTACCCTTGCCCCTGGAGGGGGAAACTGCACCCAGACCCAGGTAGTGTTACCCTTTTCCCTGCGGTGGGGAGATGCAGACTGCCCCGACTCCGCAGCAGCAGGGAGGCCCCACTCATATGTAGTGTTGATGCATGTGTGTTCTAAGGTGCATTTAAAACCCAGGAGGGCAGGGAGCTACCTGCCAGAGAGCAGCAGGTAAGCGCATAGCCCCCCCTGATAGCCCTCAATGTCTACATGTATTTAAAATTGAGAGGTGGGCAACAATGCCAGGGGTGAGGTGTACACCCTGATGGTAATTTGGAGTCCGTGTAGCGTGCCCACCCCCAAGATCCTATATGTATGTGTTATGAGAGTGTGAGTAATGTGAATGTCTAAGTTGTGAGATAAAATTGAGGCACAGGCAGCCAGAAGGGGACAGAGGGGGGGATGCCTCCCCTGCACCCTGGTGACACACCTTTACCCCAAGGCCCTGCATGTGTGGGTGATAGTGGTGCTCCTGACTGTTGACGTGTTGAATTGAGCGCCATGGTGAAATCTAAAGAGCTGTGTGATGCCCTCAGAAAGAAGATTGTGGCAGCTTATGAGTCTGGTAAGGGATTCAAAAACATCTCAAAAGAATTTGACATCAACCATTCCACCATCCGGAAAATTGTTTACAAGTGGAGGACATTCAAAACAACTGCCACCATGCCCAGGTCTGGCCGTCCAAGCATATTCACCCCCAGAGCAGACCGCAAGATGCTCAAAGAAGCCATCAAAAATCCTAAAATGTCATCACAGGAACTACAGCAGGCTCTGGCTACTGTCGATGTGAAAGTGCATGACTCTACTATCAGAAAGAGACTACACAAGTTTGACTTTCATGGGAGGTGTGCAAGGAGGAAACCTTTGCTCTCTAAGAGAAACATTAAGGCAAGACCACGACTTCTGGAATAATGTTCTTTGGACGGATGAATCTAAAACTGAATTATTTGGGCACCAGAACAGTAGACATGTTTGGCATAACCAAATACAGCCTTCCAGGCAAAGAACCTTATACCAACTGTGAAGCATGGAGGTGGCAGTATCCTAGTTTGGGGATGCTTTGCTGCAGCAGCACCTGCAGCTCATAGAATCCATCATGAATCCAACTGTGTATTGGGGGGTGCTTGAAGAACATGTGAAACCATCTGTTAAAAAATTTAAGCTGAAGCGGAACTGGACACTGCAACATGACAATGACCCAAAGTTTACCAGCAAATCCACCAAGAACTGGCTAAAAACTAAGTAGAGAGTCCTGGAATGGCCAAGTCAAAGCCCTGACCTTAATCCCATTGAGATGCTGTGGGGTGACTTGAAACAGACTGTACATGCAAGAAAACCCTCAAACTTCTCACAGCTGAAAGAATTCTGCATTGAAGAGTGGCCCAAACTTGCTTCTGATGTCAGAGACTGGTAAAAGGCTACAAAAGGTGTCTCACTGAAGTTATATCAGCCAAAGGGGGCAACACTGGTTATTAGGGGGTAGGGTGTCCTAACTTTTTCCTCCATTAATACACATTTTTGTTCATATCTTTTTTTGATGTGTAATTTTTTTTATTTTTGTTGTTTAATTGCAATTAAGTCACTTTCTTTTCCAGTAACACATGAAAACACGATTAGACATTGATATGTGAACATTTCTTAATAAAGAGCCGATTATTTAATGGGGTGTCCTAATTTTCTCACATGACTGTAAAACACACAACTACAACACGGGAAAAGACCCCGGGAAACCATAAAACCATAAATTTCACACCCGAGCCTCAACTCTTGCGGCCTGGTACCAAACGACTCACGGACCGCCGCCGGTCCATGGCCTGGGGGTTGGGGACCGCTGATTAAGATGGCCGTTGTATTCACATGAGACAAATGTGAGGCTGTCTGTCCAGCAACTACAGCTTGGCTGAAATCAATGTCATACACGATAACGACCTCGAGCAAACCAGCAAATCTACAACAGAATAGCTGAAAAACAAAAGACTTAAAGTTTTGAATATGTGTATGACAAACTTAAGAGAACAAACCTCAATAAACTGAAGCAACAGTGGAAATAAAGTGTAAAGAAGAACTGGCAGAAATTCCTGCACAATAATGTGAGGATCTGATAAACTCATACCGATTATGATTACTGCAAGTTATTGGTGCTAAAGGTGGTCCTACAAGCTACTGAAGCATAGAGTGCAGACACTAGAACATATGGACTACACATCAACCTTTCACAATCAGAATTGGTTATGATCATAGCTTGTTAGCTATACACGACTTCTACTAATGTTAGCCAAACAGTCCACCAGATACCTGGGACAGTTAGCACATATTACACAGAGCAACTAATTTTGTGATTTGAAACAGGAAGTGCTAAAGTCACGTGATAAGGAAAGCTCCAGTCAGTGGATGTTTGTTGTATAATTCCCCACAGTGGCTGCTGTGGCCATGTTGTACAGAGCTGCTGCTGCTGAACACAGTTTTGCAGTTTGTTTTGTGGGCTCTACTCCTGGGATCTCTTAGTTCGTCTATCTTTTTTAGCCCACTCGTGATTTTCATGTTACACGGTTGAATCTTGTCTGAGTACATATAATCAGTGCCTATCTAACAACTTCCTGTTAATGGACTCAAACCCATGCTGTACTTTTTTTCATTTTCTGTACATTTGTTTTATATGAAATGATATTTACTTCATTTGGCCTTCACAATGGCAGTGTCGTGACTCAAAGGTGTGTACTTGCCAACAGGTTAAACTCATTCCCCTGTTTGCTTTGACTATTATGGGCAGCATGAGTAATGTCCAGGACTCCGTCTGACAGAGGAGAATTGTCTGTGGTCAGAGAGAGGGCCAGTGTCCATCTCTGTCCATGTCAACTCACTTCATCATTGGAAAAGAAAAGTGCAGATCTGTGTCCTTTGCTGTGATAAATGCTTCTACCTTTCTCATCAATCTCCCTCCTTCTTGTTGTCTTTTCCCTTTTATGCTGCCAAAGTAAAAGGCCAGAGGACTGGGAGGAGTCGATATTTGTGCACCACAAAGAGTGCGGCTACAGGTTGAGAGACAACATCCATTTTCACATGTACATCAGCACCTCGCCGTGTGGAGACGGGAGGCTCAACTCTCCATACGAAATCACCGCTGACCGTAAGAAACCCTCCCTTTCTGTTTCCTTGTTTTCCATAAAGTCGACATCATTCAATGAATAAAACGCAGCTATTTTAATACACATATAATCCATTTTACTGCTGCCATTCTCTCAGTTTCTCAGACAGTGTCTTACGTTATAAAGAGATCATTTTCTCTGGCAGACTTTCTGAAAGCCACCGCTCTCCTTGTATTATTTCACAAGAAGCTGCCATCCTTTTCATGTCACATTCTGTCTTTGGCCTCTTTTCAGTTGCACCGTGCTGACTAGATGACATTTTATTGCTTACCTACTGAATATAAATTGTATATTCATTTAGATGGTTTGCCCAGCAGTTTTCTGGTGGCCTACGAGTTCAGAAATGTAATCTGGTCCTTCGCTGACTGATGCTGCTTTTTTAAGCTCTGCGAGTACATGCTACAGCGCAGTGAAATTTTCATGAAACCCGCACAGACGGAAAGAAAGAAGGAGAAAGGCTGTCATTAGAGAGAGCTTTTATACTTTTTAGGCATTAAACCTTTTAAATGTAATTCTGTGCACTCTCACAGATTACAAAATTACCGAGCACCTTTTCCTGACAGTTCTTAAACATTTCTGAGTTGGAAGTCGGCGCTTAAGTTTTAGCTGCTGTCAGCTCAGCCGTGGAGGAGAGAGGAAAAGGAAGAGCGTGTCACTGTGGGGTTTAAGGTTCAAGAAAGGAAACCGAAACAGCAATTGCATATGTACATTTGGTCACAGTGCAACAAAGGCGTATATATTGCTATAGAGTGTCACAGGGATGACACGCAGCGAGACACAGAGAAGCTACAGCGGTACGGGGAGAACATGCAAACTGCACTCAGGCATGATCCAAACAGTAAGAAACATTTGACTTTATGTTTCTGACCACTGTCAGCACCTGTGGAGGTCATGCTACACTGCACGCCCACGCTAAACCACGTGAAATTGTCTTAAATGGACCAAGGAACTTGCGCTCTTGCTAACAGTGTCAATAAAGCAAGGATTTCTCTGTCAGTTTGAATAAAATAAAATAGAAACTTTCAAAAGGGCATCGCTCCAGGGAAAAGGCTTCCTCCTCCCTCCCAAAAATCACAGCCCACGCATTCATAAACAGTCCAGTCAGGTGTTTGCTTCATTAGCAGTAAGGAAGCAGGCAGTCGCAAACTAATACGTTTAATTCCCTACTCCAAACTTTAAACTTGCATATCAGTAATGTTTTCTTGTTTATCTGCTTTCTCTGTTATACCTTTTGAAAGTACACAGCTTCATACACACAGACTGTAACAGCTGAGAGCTTTGCAACTCATGCAAACAATTCAACTCCTACTTAAGACGTGCTGTATATTTGCATGTAATGTATTTAAAGACATATTGGAAAACCCTCTTGACTGCTGAGAGATGAGATCTGCGACTTCAATACTGGCAGACTGCATGACACTGGCTGGTGTTGTGTAGTAAGAAATGATTTTGTAAAGTAGTAAAACTGCGATCGTGCGCATTATTCTTTCAGTGCACAGCAGCAGACACTTAATGAGGAAGCATCGGAGTCACCTGCGGACTAAAATCGAGTCAGGCGAGGGGACGGTGCCGGTGCGTTGCCGGGGACCCGCCCAGACCTGGGACGGTGTCCTTCAGGGTGAACATCTCATCACCATGTCCTGCACAGACAAGCTCACCAGGTCAGTGCGCTCACGTGTTCCCAACATTTCCTGCGCTTAAAGTCGCATTTTCTTGTGTGTGTCCAGAATAACACACACATATCCTGCATCCATTCTTTTTTTACATCCACCAAGGAGGTTGTGGTTTTGGTTGTGTTTGCATGCGCGCCATCATTCTGTCTGTAAACACGATAGATTGAAAAGTTTTGAATCAATTCCTGTAAAACCTTGTAGGCATGTCAAGTGGTGTCATGTTAACAAGCCAATCGAATTTGGTTTATATCCGCCAAAGTCTTCAAGATCAACTTAATGATTTATTTGTCAACAAAAAGCCTTATAACTTAGAAACTATGAATCTTACAAGTGGGTCACATTTGACCTCTGACCTCATTTCTTTCTTTCCACTTGGCTCCAAGTATTCTCAAGAAAAAGAGAATAAGCTGATTAATTAGTTAGAAATATTCTGTAGTATTATATAATTTAATGAGCTTGAGGAATTCATTTCCAGTTATTATACATACATAATGTTTGTGTAATCACTGTAAACAGCTGCCATGCTGTTCTTATCTGATTTTTACCTGCATCACAAACTTGTTCAAGTATGTTTCGAAAGAACAAAGAAAACAATTAATATATACAAAATACAATACTGTTGCCTTAAAAGTCCATTCTGGCCAGAGAGTGAGCTTCCTTGGCAGAGCTTTCCCCTCTCTGAGTGCTTCTTAGGAGAGTGCTGCCCTCGCCCACTCTTGTTGAGATTAAGTAGGTTTGTCTCACAGGTTTTAGTTTTGACTTTTGGTGATAGATACACTTTTCAAAAATTGCTACTTTTGTTCAGTTCGCAGCTTTGACTCATAATTTGTTTTTATGCCTCATTTATTGAAATCATAATCGAATTATATGAGTGAGCACTGCAGTTATTGCTGCATGGATTGTGCTCGTTTAAAAGAGAAAAGAAAAGATAAAAAAACAGCTCACCCCCTTCACCTGGGAGATGTCTGGTCTACTTAAGAAATGAAAGCTAAAGTGATTGGTGGAAAGGTTAACCTTATTAGGAGATTAGCTTCCTTATGAGAAGGAAAGATCTCTGTTTAAATAAAGCACTTTTAGATGTGATGTAAGGAGAGGGTTGTCTGATATTTACCTAATGCATCAGAGTGTGTGTGGGATGCTGTGTTAGCATGAGCTGTGCAGAGTGAGGAATCTTTTGTAGTCCGGGGGGGTGACTATTGATTTCCCATATGTGACTTGAATAGCTAATCCCATACTAATGAATTAGTGTATTAATCGCGGCTTTGTTTAGATCTGTAGTGCTGCCTGTTATTTAGCTAACGTATTAGTCATACAATCCTTTACACACTGTGGTCTATAGTTGGTAAAGGCTGCTATGACTAATATTCCAAACTCAAGGCTTCTGCAGCCCACTTTAGGGAGAGAGAAACCTCTGTGGTCTGCCCAAAACCTTAATTACATCTCTAATCAACACTAAGATGTCTTCTGTTCTCACACTTGTAAAAACCAACAATAGGTGCTCGCTTTTTGTTGCTACTTCTCTTCGTTTTCATAGATTAATTTTGCTGTTGCTGTGAGCTGCTTGTTGATGATAATTAGCCATGAAAGACTTTTCTTTTTCCACCTTTTCAGTACCATTTCTCTAAAACTGATGAATTCTTCTGTCAGTTACAATTTCCAAACAATTAAGTGAAATAAAAAATAGACCTCAGGTCAAAAACTGGTCAAATAAATGAAAATTAATGCACAATTAAAATGTTCTTCATTGTAAATATTAGATTACTCACCTAGCCCACCTGAAGTGTTGGTTCTGGACTGCAAATTTTAGCATTGATCTGATGCCAAGTAAATACAGGGCTACTATTGCCGATACCGATACCAGTACCGATACTTTAAAATGCCCAATTCCAAGACCAAGTTATGATTTATGAGATGTGTAATTTTCAGTTTGAGCACAAAATGGCTGTGATGATTTTTACTTTCCGTAATAATAAGTTAAAACAATAAAACACACTTTTAGGCTTTTTATGTGTATTTGAGACCTAGAATGTAAATAAGCTTTTGGTCAGATTTTGTTGTTTATCATGCTATAGCCTATAAATAAAATAGACATCAATCGTCAGTCAACACTGACACGTTTCATTAAACGTGTTTGATGTATATTTTTTCTTTTCTAAAAAAATATTTAATACAATTTATTGGGCTATGTACCTAACTTAAAGGATAGAAACAAAGTATTGATGCTTTCGCACTAGTATCGATCTGATATCAATATCAGTATCAATACCAATACCGGTACCGCCCACCGCTAACCTGTAGTGCCATCACAGCCCACTAGTGGGCAGCAGTTTACAGTTGAAAACTGTGGTTTTAATCACTTATTTCTAATTCATTGATTTCTCTTATTCCTGGCACAACAGTGTTAATTTAAAACAGACTCAGTGACCCAGTAATATGTGATGAGAGAGCAAAACTACTATAGAACCCATGTCCACATGTTGTCAGGCCAGTTTAGGACAGATGGCCACGATACATCAGGACAGCTTTACTCTTCTGCCTCCAGCTTTACGCTGTCCTTGTGTGAAGAGTGGAGGCTTAAGTGTGGTCACACTGGAGGCTGCTACACATATTCAAAAAAACGTAATAATGTTAAATATATTTCCAAATACATTGCAAATTTAAAGTGGTGAGGTGGTATTAGAGGTGATAAGTGATTATAATGATTCTAATTGTAAATAAATCTGTTATTATTATGGCTGTGCTCAGTTTCTGCTGCAACATTCAGATGGCGGGGTCAGAATTTTGCATAAACATGATGAAAGCATGGAGCCATCCTGTGCTGATGGTGGTGCAGTAGTGTGGGGATATTTGCCTCCTTTATACACCACCTGGATGGCCTGGCAGAGGCCACAGGCTAAAACACGTTGATCGGGTAATAAAGTCATTCTTCATACCACTACTGTTGGTGGAGCTTCGGCCTCTTTAGATTATTGCTCTTCCCTAGTGCACCTTGGAAGCAGGTGAAGTTGTGCCAGAAATTTCCTTTGTGCTTGCAGCAGGATAAAATGCTGTGTCACAAAGCTCAAATGTTCTTGAACATGACGGGCAGTTCACTGAGATCACAGTCACCAGATCTCAGTCCAACAGAGCGCCTTTTGGATGTGGGGGAGCAGGAGATTTGCTAAATGCATGTGCAGCTGAAGAATCTGTAAGCACCTGTGTGATGCTGTCATGTCAACATGAACCAAAATCTCTGAGGAATGTTTCCAGCATCTTACTGAACCTAGGCCATGAAGCCGAATAAGCTGTTTGGCATTGGCAGAAAAATTTGGCAAGTTTTTCATGGGAGCAACCAACAAATGCATTTCCCTTACAAATGTGGCACCATTTAATGAAAAGGAAACTTTCACACATGATAAGATTTATTGCCAAGAAGCATCGTTACAACAAAGTAATAATCGCTCAAACACAAATTTCTTTACTTTTTAAGCAATTTAGCCCTTATAACGGCATGTCACAAATAGTTGATTGTCTCCAGTAAAGCCATTCCTTCCCACTGAAATATTCCAGATTTGCTAGCACGGCTAAAAACATTTACCGCTGTACCGAGTAAAGAAATTCAACAATTGTAATTCTTCTCTTCTACACCTGACGTTCTCTGAAATATCTGAAATCAATTTTTAATATAGTCTCAGTTGTTCTGCCACGATTCTGCCTCAACAGGAGCCGAACCCGTGAATTTAGCTTAGTAAGCACCACGCTGTGCCAGCCGAGCCGTACAGGACTACAGCTGAGCCGCTGCTGTGCGCGCGCGTTTGTGTGTCACAGACACAGAGAGAAAGAGAGAGCGCACGAGCGAGAGGTGAACCCTTCTCCTGTGTAGCCGCTGTTAATTTGACCAATTTGATTCAGTTGGCCAGGGGTGGAGATGGTGTGATTAAATCTACCCAGGTCACCAACAGGGGTGAAAGCAATTACTTTACAAAAAAATAGAGTGACGGGGGAGGGAGAAGGGACAACCCTGCTTTCCTCCCCCACCGCCCACCCGCTCACCACCTTCTTCACCACATCCTGCCCGGCCAGACAGCAGACGCGCTCTCACTGCTCCACAGCTTCCTCTTTCCTCTTTTTTTTATATCGCTGTAAATGATCGGTGGCCATCGTTAAACTGAGTGGGTCACAGAGGGCCAGTTTATCAAGGTCAGGAGTGGAAGGTGGAAGTGAGAGGAGCTTAGAGCTACAGAGTGAACACACACACACACCAGCACACACTGCAATCTTAAAGCAATCCCCTGGATACTCTTTTTGTCCTCTGTCACGCTCATTTTGCAACCTCCCATTACTTTTTTATTCCCCTCCACTTCCTCCCACTTCCTGCACTTTATTATCGTTAGTTCAGCTTTTGACCAGAGGGGATATTAGGATCTTTGCTCTTATCATAAACACAGCTGATAACAGTGGCCGTTGCATCGCCCGCCGATTGTCGTCGTGTTTTCTTAAGGCCGGGGCCTCGGTGAAGATTCTTCACTAATATTTGATTCGAAGCCAACAGCTGGATTTAATTGAGGGGCCTAAATGGCTTTCATATAACGATGATGTTCTCCATTCCACCACAGTTTTATGCAGATGAACACATTACTTTAATGGTCGGCGTTTACTGAGGGTGGGAGAGAGAGAGAAAGAGGAGGTCCTCTCCCCTCTCCTCTCTCTAGATTCACACGCCCAAGCCAGATGGCTGTCTTTTCTTGCATGAGATTAGAAGATGTTTCTGATTCACGGTGTCGCTTTCTGGGTAAATTAATATTTCAGGCTAAAGTATTTTCTGTTTGGGCGTGCGCGCATTGCTTTTTGAACAAAATTCCTCCTCTCTGTTTGGGAAGGAAGGACAGATCTTGGTGACAGATTGCAGGTAAAGCAGAGGCGGGCGGGCTGCTTCTTTGTGAGCCCGTTTAAGTGATTCCCAGAAAGCCGGTGATGTTAATTGACTGCTTGGGGAAGCAAAGGAAGCTGTAATGAGTGATTATTAAGCTGGGAAGGGGTGGTGGGGGGGATGCGGGGTGTAATTGCATCCATGATAAAGAGACATTGATTAACAAAAAGAACAGTGATGTAAAAATTAGAAGCCTCCGATGAAAGTCTGGTGCACAGCTCAGGTAAACAGCAGGATTCCTCTTCATTTACGAAGGGCAGGGATTATAATAAACATGCTAATTATCATTTTATATGTATAAATTAGCATCTGCTGCTGGCTACACTTTGAGGTGCCCACGTGGCCTGCGGGATTAGCCCCACAGTGATTTTGTGTCACTTGTGGATCGCTAAACAAACCACAAGGAGATCCGCGTGCAGCGAGCAGTCGACTGAGGCTCTCCTGCAGCCCTGCAGTGTATTAACCTCCGTGGCACTGATGAATGCACACGTGGTAATGTGTTGTTCCAGGTAATGAATGCTGATGTACTGACCTTTGGCGGTGTTGTTGTTGGTGATGACGGTTTGTGTTTCTGGGGGAAGAGGACGTTTATGCGTGAAAAGCGTGTGCGGTCACTTGCTGCTATTCATCACGTCCCACATCAAGATAATGATCAAATTGTCTCCACCTGTCGTCGAAGCTCTCACACCTGCCTCGTTGTCTCGTTTTCCCCACTTTGCCTCTCTCTATCCACCGCTCCACCCCTCCATCTCCTCCTTCCTTTTCGTATCTTTGGCCAACTGTTGCGTTTCGTTTCTCCTTTCACCCACACACCTCATCCTACACTCGCACCTTCGCCCACATTTTCACGAATGCTGTTCATTCCATCCTTTCTCCTCTCTTCCCTCCTTAACTTCTTCTCTCTTTTCTTCCTCCCACCTCCTCCCTACCCCTAGATGGAACATCCTGGGCCTGCAGGGGGCATTGCTGAGCCATTTTGTGGAACCAGTGTACCTGCATAGCATGACCGTTGGCAGCCTGCGTCACACGGGCCATCTGGGCAGAGTTCTGAACCAGCGTCAGGAGCGCCTGGGCCCACTGCCTGCCACATACAGACGCAACCAGCCCCTGCTCAGCGGTATGACCACAACATAATCAGCCACACAGCAACTCTGGGCAGTAGCTGTAAAATACACTTATAAATACACTCTATGCACTGTGGAAGTCTCCACACAATAGAAAGTGACACAGTAAAAAAATCTTTTCAATATACTTTTACTTTTTGCTTGTGATGTAGCACATAAAGGTCTGAGGGGGTTTTTTTGTCTGCTTTAAGTTTGGAGCTTCTTTGGGTGGCATTGCTTTGAACAGGTCCCAAATGTCACGATTGTGATGTTCATTATAATTGAAAACTACATGGAAAAAATTACCTGATGTGGGGGATCTAATCCAATGTAACCCACTGGATTTGGACTTTCAGTGTTAGCATTATAATAATAATAATAGTAATAATAATAATGATAATAATACATTTTATTTGAGGGCACCTTTCTAAAACCCAAGGTCACCTTACAAAGAGAAAAAGACATCAATAAAACAGTAGATTAAAATAGATTCTAATAAGTTAAAATACAGAAACCAGCAAAATACAGCCACAAACAACAAAATTAAAATAATACAAAAAAATAACCTACTATCTGACAGCAAGTAAAATCTGTATTAAAGAGAGTAAGCCAGTTTAAACAAGTAGGTTTTGAGTTGTGACTTAAATAAGGGAAGGGAATCTATATTTCTTAAGGCTGAAGGAAGTGAGTTCCAGAGCTGAGGAGCAGCTGAAAGCTCTGTGACCTATAGTGATAAGACGAGCAGAAGAACAACAAGATGAGTGGCAGATGAAGATCTGAGAGAGCGGGAAACTGTAGTGATATGAAGCAGATCACAGAGATAAGGAGGGGCAAGGTTATGAATACACTTAAACGTGAAAACTAATATTTTAAAGTTTATCCTGGCTTCTATGGGCAACCAGTGAAGCTGTTGAAGAATTGGAGTTATTTAGTCTCTTAGGGGAGTTACGAGTTATGACCCGAGCTGCAGAATTCTGAAGAAGTTGAAGTTTACGGAGGGACTTACTGGGGAGACCAAATAGGAGGGAGTTGCAATAATCGATCCGGGAAGTAATAAGACTATGGACAAGGATGGCAGCAGCATGGGGAATAAGGAAGGGACGAAGTCGGTTAATGTTACGTAAGTGAAAGTATGCAGACCGGGAAGGATGGGGGAATTTTTAATATTAATGGAGAAACTGTGAGATTTGGTTAAGGGAGAGGCTGTGCCAACGAGTAAAACTTCTGTTTTATTACTGTTACGTTTGAGAAAATTGGAGGAGAACCAAGATCTGATCTCCATAAGACAGTTCAAGAGGGAGAAGGTGGAAGGGATGAATTAGGTTTGGAGGAAATGTAGAGCTGGGTGTCATCAGCATAACAATGAAAATTGATATTATATTTTCAAAATATTTGGCAAAGAGGGAGCATGTAGATAATGAATAAAAGAGGCCCTAATACTGAACCCTGGGGCACGCCAGCAGAAACAGGATAGAGACTTGAAGAGTGGGATTTAAATTGGATAAACTGACTGTCCTGTTAGGTGGGCTATATTCAGCCTAGTGTTCTTGGGTCATCCCTGTAGTCCTCTCCACCTACACCCTGTCATCCATATACAGTCAGATCGTGTTTCAAAATCCAGTGTTTTGTGGGCGAAAATGACAAAACCAAGGCTTCAAAATAATAGTCCATTAACTTTATTGATAACTTTAAAGTCTATGGTAGGATAAACATGTAGGTTCCTCTTTCAAGTGTAAGAGCAGAAGCTAGCTAGCTTGATTAGCAAAGTACATTCATAACTCCCAAGTTATTCTGATATTACTTTGGATACTAAAAGTACATGTTTGAGTCTCCTGTAAAGTGATCTTCAATGTGGATTAACTCACTTTCGGAAACAACAGGTTGTTTCTTGGGAATACCCCTAAAACATCCTTAAACACAAGCACCAGCCTGTAGCCTACTCAGCAAAACTGTTAAAACCCACTAAACATGTATTCAGTGCTTGGATCACTTTCAGCCTTTTCTGTATTTCCTCTTTTCAGCTTACAGTCTGCTTTCTATTCTCACCCTGCCTTCATATAGCAACTTACCCACACATGCTTAGAGATCTGCACTACATAAATGTCCTCGTGTACAGTACTCAGCTACGGGCGCGATGCATCATAACAGATCATATGTTACACCCCCTTCTCACACACACACAAACACACGTTCTCGCACTCTTAGCAAACTCGTACACCACTTCTTCTCTACACTTACATTTTGCCAGTCAGACAAGCAAAAACTAAGAAGTTGTTTGGCGCGTCTGCTTCCAGGGCTCCGCTGAGACTCGAGGCTTGTGTTTGTAGTGAGGATGAATGCTGGAAGAGGATGTGAATGACACCCAACTGGTAGAAACTGCATCAGCCATCACTTCAGATCTAGGCCAGGCAGAGCCGCTGAGCGACAGGCACGCACAGAGATGTAGGACACATTTGGTTGTTAGGGATCACTGATATAAACAAAGAGAGTGACAGTCACTTACAGGGAAACACATTATATCATATCAACAGCTCTCTGTGGCTAACATCTCCATATCTACTATACATGGCTTTGCATGCTCTTCTTGAAGGGCGCAGGGGCTCTCTGGTTGCCTTGGTGGTGAAGATTTTCTGAAGCCCGTCCTTATCGAGATTGATAATTGTGCTGAAATGTCCTCTGGTGATGGTTGCTGGGATGAATTTATCACTGAACCCTCAGACCGCAGCCTCAGCGAGCATTTCTCATGATTTGGCTTTTTAAATGGAGTCATTTGAGTCTTTGCTTTTAGATATTACAAGCTGCGGTTAATATTTTGAAAATTGTGGTCAGGTTTGATCTTTTTGTTCATCGTTCTTCCTTATCCCGTTTTTTATCATAGCTGCAAAGAGTGTTTAATGACTGTTATAGGTTCTTTTTCCCACCAGTTAAAGCCACACTAATGCTGTCGAATGTCCTTTACGCCATTTCTTGAGGTGTCCTGCACATGCTCTGTCGTCCTCTCTAACAGTGATTGTGTGTTTTCTGTGTGTGTGTGTCTCAGACTGTCAGATCTTTGCACCTGCAGTACTATGAGTAGTTTATTGAAGGGTGAAGGCAGGGAGAGAGATGGACAGAGAGTGGAGATGGCCCTACGCCAAATCAATGTAATCACAGCCCTTATCGGACAGCCATTCAATCTGAGAGGGAGCTCGTACCGAGAGAGAGACAGGCTGAGGAAAACAAGGGGAGACAGCAAGGTAGGGCGGGAATAAAGAAGCGCAGAGCTTCACTCACATTCAGATGTCTGCACGTGTATCGCCCCCTCCCATTCCTCTCATCTCCTCCGCCAGCCTTTCATTGCCTCTGATGAGCTCCCAGGCTATTGTGAGTCCAGGGTTATTTAAAAGCGACACCCCCAGAAGAAATTCCTGGGGATCGCAGGGCCCGTTCTTATCACACACAGCCAAAGCGCCTACACCTGAACCCTGAGGGCCAAACGCATCGATGGACCGACTTGTCCTTCACTCCTCGTCCTGCTGTTGAGCAAACGCAAACTGTGGCGGGGCTTTGTTGTTTCGGGATAAGAGGAATCGGAACAACAGCAGATAAAGGAAACATTAATAATGTTCGTGCTCCACTTTTGGAGCTTTGCAGATAGATCGGTGCACATGCATGTTTTACAGCTACACCCTCTTTTCTCTACATGTTGAAATTCATATTTTAGCTTTTGCTGTTCTGAGGTCTGATACATATTTGCATTAAGATGATGTCACTGTGAGGAAAGTTACTTGAAAAATGTAATCAGTTACTCATTACCTATTAACATCAAGTAATCATGGGCAGTCCATCAGTGGTGCTGTTAAACATTTGATCCTCTGCTGAATTTATAAGTTTGCTCACTTACAATAAAATGATCAGTTACTATTTTTTATTATTA
Source organism: Perissodus microlepis (assembly GCF_051167445.1). Classification (NCBI taxonomy): domain Eukaryota; kingdom Metazoa; phylum Chordata; class Actinopteri; order Cichliformes; family Cichlidae; genus Perissodus; species Perissodus microlepis. The sequence goes on from NC_140469.1 coordinate 7,598,767, forward strand.
TTTTTTGGGAAAAGAAATTAAGAGACAGAATATCAACCTAAAATCTGTTTGTTTTTTCTTAAAAAAGAAACATTACATAAAAATTATAAATTAATCTGCATGTCATTGAGTCAAATAAGTATTTGATCTCTGACAACCCAGCAACTATTCTGGCTTCCACAGATTGGCTATATGTCCATGTGGCACACAGATTGCAGTCAATCAATCAATCAATCAATCAATTACAGATACTCCTGATCTCAGGTCATTATTTGCATAAAGCTCAGCTGTCTACAGTATCAATTTCTTCCATTCCATCTTCTCCACCACCATGGACAAGACCAAAGAGCTGTCGAAAGACATCAGTGACTGCAGATCTGCGCAGGCTGGACTGAGCTACAAGACCATCAGCAAGAAGTTTGGTAACAACGTGACAACTCCTGGTGTGTTCATTCGGCAATGGAAGAAATTGAAAGATGATGGTTCATGGGATGATCATAAGAAAGGTGACAGATCCTCAGCTGAGACCCCAATCACCAAGAACCACATTGGTAACCTACTGCACCATAATGGATTGAAATTTTGCAGTGCCTACAAGGTCCCCCTGCTTAAGTAGGCAAATGTACATACCCGTCTTAAGTTTGCCAGTAAACATCTAAATGAGAAGGCTTAGGAGAAATTGCAGGGATCAAATAAAACAAAATCAAGCTCTTTGACGTCAACTTGATGTCTCATTTTTAGAGGAAGGGAAATGCTGTGTGTGACCCAAAGAACACCGTCCCCACAGGGAGGTGGAAACATAATGCTTTGGGGCTGATTTTTTGCTAACTTTACCACACTAAGAGGCCAATGAAGGCGGCCATGTACCGTAAAATTTTGGGTCATGGTTGGTCTTTTTGCAGGTCTTTAACAACACTGGAGGGGTTTCGAGCATGAATCCCTGTTTAAGGTCATGCATAAGTATCTCAATTGGATTTATGTCCAAACTTTGACTAGGCCACTCCAGCTGTTCGTAGTTTTCCCCAGTTTTCCTCCAGCCTTGGTTTGCTGGAGTTCCAAAGTCCTAAAATGCCTTTGTAACCCTTTCCAGACTGACTCTGCTGTTCTTGAGTTGCTTTAGATTTTGGCATGTTGTGTTGACTTTTGAGATATTTTAGTCTACTTTGCTTTGACAAAGACTTTCTATTTAAAGGATTTCCTGATCCAACAGGTCAACGAGTGCTCAGGCCTGGGTGTGGCTAGTGAAACTGAACTCAAAAAATGTGGTTAATCACAGTGAATTCATAACTTAACAAGGGGGACTGTTACTTTTTCACATAGGGGCAAATAGAGTTTGATAGCTTTTTTTCCTTAATGAATGAAATCAATTTAAAATCTGCATTTTCCCTTTTCTTGGGTTACCTTTCTTTAAAATCTGGTCTTTAAAATATGTTTATAGAAAGTGTTTTAAAGGATTTGAGCCAGCAACTGTTCATTTATAATCCAGTCGTTGACACAGAAAATGAGTAAGTTCCTCTTTTTACATACCTGTTGCTTCACTTCTCCTCCACTTCTTCTCCACCCAACAAGGCACACATTTACAGCCCTGCAGTACTACAATAATGCAGGATAGATGCACTGTGTACACATGAATGCACAGCAGCCTCAGATATTAAGCTGCTCCTGTGTGTACTGTACAGTTCTGAATCCCATAACCAAAGGCTTTAATTCTACCTTTTTCATGTCTGCCAAACACTTCCCAGAAGAGAAATTGATCAAGTCCTCAATGAAGGAAACATCAAATTGGCTATTACAGAAACAGAGGAGTCAAGCCCATTGAAGGGAAGAAATGAGCCATGAATGGAGCGAGAGGAGTGGAAAAAAGCAGGATGGATAGGAGGGTCTTTTGTTCAAAGAGGTGCGTCTGCACAAGAGAGAAGAGATGGGTAATACATAAGAGACATGGAGGATTGTTACCGTGGCAGGCGATTCATTCCAGCTCCAAGGAGCAACAGAAAAGGAGAGGTGAGATTGGTAAATGGAAGAGTGAAGACAGGAAAATCAGTGTGGAAAAGGAGGAAATGATCTGCAGGCATGTATTGTGGTATTGTAGATCTGGTATTGTAATATAACAAGCTGTCTGTCAGGCGATGAGATCAGAAGCAACTGTTATTCAGCCGTCACAGAGACTCTGCCCGCTGATTTTCTATAAGGGGAGCCTTTAATGTTGCATGATGTAATAAATAACTCAAGCTGGAATCAAAGACAGCGATTCTTATAGCTGTGATTATTAATGCTCCAGTGTGCAGAATTTACAGGGCTCTATTCCTAGAAATGTAATACAGCATTGATTTTATTTTTCATTAGCATATAATCGCCTCTAAGTACATCTCTTCTATCTACATAGGGAGTGGGCCCAGTATGCTTCTGTAGTAGTCCAGAAAAGCCTTCCAGTTCTTTAAAGGTAGCTTTACATAAAATACAGCAGTTATCAATGGATAACACATGATCTCAATTAGTGTGCATACAAATATACAATCAAAATTTAGTTCTAGGAGGCATTTGTCCTATGTGATTTAACCACAGACTGTGCATGACAGATGGCTGAGGCACCCATTTGTTTGTGGACCAACAATGTGAGGTCTCGCATTTGGCATGTTGGCCTTTGTCATGTCGGTTTTTAGAGGCAGAATGGACCATGTTTGGAGTACAAATTTATCAGCTACTACAAATTAGTTTGGTTCACATCTGTGAACTGTATGGGTGCGTCGGACAGACATGGATAAGTGCTAATTAAAATGGTAAATGGCCTGTATTTGTATAGCGCTTTACTAGTCCCCTAAGGACCTCAAAGCGCTTTACACATCCAGTCATCCACCCATAGGTGATGACAAGCTACATTGTAGCCACAGCCGCCCTGGAGCGCACTGACGGAGGCGAGGCTGCCGGACACTGGCGCTACGGGCCCTCTGACCACCACCAGTAGGCAACGGGTGAAGTGTCTTGCCCAAGGACACAACGACCGAGACTGTCCAAGACTGTTGCTCGAACCGGCAACCTTCCAATTACAAGGCAAACACGATCGCCCTCGTAGCCACAATCGCCCTCGTGCTAATATATAAATAAATATCACTAAAATTCTACTCACCAAAAACACTTGAGCAATGCAGTTAAGAGAATAAGCCGAGGTGATATGTAGCCGGTAGTTTGTGCCTGTTATGGCAACAAATTTATACTTAAAGGTACAGTCAGTAATTTTTTTAAGTTAAATAGATATTGTACTGATCATTACAATAATGATAATTACATCTTCTAACAAACTGATGCATTCCCATAAACTTACAAAAACTAATATATGGGACGGGTTCGCAGTTTCTGGAAATGCCATGTTTCCCCACTATATGGAAATGCTGTGGCTGGGAAGGACATTTCCCCTCCGACTAATTGCATTTTATGTATGTGGTTAGAGACCGCCTACATACGTAGTGGGCCAAAGGTGGAGAAGAAAAAAAGTCATCAGCGGCACTAGCATCTTAATAAAATGACATCCTCTTCATCTCAAGCTTCATCTGCTGAACTAAAGCTAGGGCTCTAAGACACAAAACGTGTATAAATATGCTTATTATTGTCACAATTACTAATTGTCAGCAGGTTAGACATGCGACCCTCCCATAACTGGATAAATGGGAAGAGCAGGCTACAACAACAGCTTGTTATAAGCTAACATTATGCCAGCTCACATTAGACTCGAGTATCCTTTCCTTTTCTTTCCTTCTGATAAACATTTTGTTTATATTCTCACATTGTATGAGGATTTATTTGCTAAATGCCTCAGTCAAACTGTTACATCTACTTCTGAGAAAATTTCACGAATGAACTGCAGCCAACAGCAGCAAAAACAACACTGCTACCTAACAACTCACTTCAGTATGACTGTCATCGATCAAAAGAGAGCTTCTCTGGCTCATTGACCTGTATCGGATCCTTTCAGAAAGTTTTACAGCCTCTTCCAGAGTAAATAAAGGTGGACACTTCTCACTCGGCATTGACAGCTGAGGTAAACAGCGGGCTGGAAGTGTTCCTTAGAACTAGATTTGATCGGTAGGCTGGTAGAAATATGCCGACTGGCCACAACTATTATGTGGTATAATCTAAATATAGTTTTGATCTCTTTTGGCTGACTGAAACATAGCAGCTAGGATTATGTACTTGAATTGGGAGGGGTACAAAAACAGAACTCAGTTAACTGCAATCTGCAATCTACTGACATCTAATGGTGAGAATTTGATACCCTCTGCAAACTTTAATAGTGCATATCTTTAATACATGAGATAATTTAATGGTTAAGCTGTAAAGCAATCCACACCCATACTGTGTGAAAGGCATATTAGCAATAGAGATCAAAATTTTTCTTGTACCAGGATTTAAATATAGTTATTTCTGCAGTAAAAATTGGCATTTTAACTTGGGAGTCTCTGGGGATTGACTTGCTTTTTGTATCCAGCCTCAAGTGGCCTTTTGAAGAAACGCAGAGTTTGGCACTCCATATTTGTTACATTTTCTGCCCCAGAAAGTGCCGCTTAGATTCAACATTTTCTGCTGCTTCAGGCTGTACAATCGGGTGTGAATCCAAACTCCTATGCAGCTTCTATGAAACGCCCACGCTGGCCTCTCAGGAACATTGTGCCTTGAGCCCTCATTTGCTCCTCACCCTGCTGTCAGCTCTGTTCCCGCCACAGGCCCAGCACCTCTGCCAGCGCCTGTGTTCTCAGTGCAGGCGGCTAATTCTCTCCACGGAGGCTGTGTGATCGCCGCTCACCTCCACTTTCCATCTACCGCTGTCTCTCTTTCACTTACCTCTGCTGATCGCTTTGTGTGCTTTGCTGCGAGGCTAATTATTTCAAAAAGAAATGTAGAGAGTGGAGAACAGAGTGACAGTCCAGTGTAGGCAGCAGTCGATCTTAGAGTCTGGAGATGATATTTACAGCATAAAAAGACATTGCTTATGTGCTTCATTCCTTTTCCAACCTGCTCTCTAAAGGTGTATCAAAACCATAATACTTACATAGCCATCGTATCGTTTTTGTGCATCCCGCAAACCTGTATGTCTTCCAGCCTCAGGGCAAGAGTGAGGCGAGGGTGGCAGAAGGTTAAACCAAATAACAAAGCAGAGGTTCAGAAAACATACAGATGCAAAATTTCACTCACAAAACCGTGTGACATGTCATAATGTCATTTGTATTTTCTTGTCTTCCACATAGGCTTGAGCAGTGCCGATTATCAGCAGCCGGGGAAGGCGTCGTGTGTGAGCGTCAACTGGACGTTGGGTGACGCACAGTTGGAGGTGGTCAACACCGCAACTGGACGGAGACGAGACTCAGGGACACCCTCACGTCTCTGCAAGCACGCCCTGTTCACCCGCTGGAACAGACTGTACCGCAAGGTGAGGGAAGGCACCTGTGGCGAAGGTCAAGTGGCTGAGACCTTATGACACCAATTCACAACAACAGTCACCTCGAGGCCCTTTATATAGTAAATGCCCTACAAAATACAATATAATATTAAAAAAAAAAACAACAATCAGACAAACCCCCTATGACCAAGCGCTTAGCAACCATAGGAAGGAAAAACTCCCTTTTAACAGGAAGAAACCTCCACAGAGGAACCAGGATCAGGGAGGGGCGACCATCTGCTGTAACCGAATGGGGGTGAGGGGAAAAGGGTGTATAAACACACAGGGAGAGAAAATACGTGAGTGAAGAAGAAATACTTGCATCAGCCTGGGCCCATCGCAGCATAACTACGGGGGATTCAGGGCCACCTGAGCCAGCCCTAACTATAAGCTTTATCTAAAAGGAAAGTTTCAAGCCTGATCTTAAAAGTAGAGAGGCTGTCTGTCTCCTGAATCCAAACTGGGAGCTGGTTTCACAGAGGAGGAGCCTGAAAGCCGAAGGCTCTGCCTCCCATTCTACGTTTAAATACCAGAGGAACCACAAGTAAGACTGCAGTCAGAGAGTGAAGTGCTCTACTAGCATAATAAGGTACTAGAAGGTCTTTAAGTTATGATGGGCTCGTTAACTACTTGACAAACACCACATCAGTCCAGATCAGTGACTCAGATCATCTGAGGTGATGCCTAGCAGACAGCTCCTGCACTGCAATGGCAGTGCAGCAATAATGCATTTCTTTGAGCCTTGATACAGTTAATACAATGAGATATATATATAAGCTACCTCAGGGTTGCTATAAAGACATAAATTAGCAATAAAGACAAAAAAAATTTTCTTGTTTCAGTTTGAAACCTGTTTATTTCCTTTTGTAAAGTTGAGCATTCACTCTCAGCTCGAGCCTCAAGTGGGCATTTGAGGAACTGCAGTGACCTCCAGATGAGCTTAGTTAATTCCAGTTTTATTCGATTCATCAGAATCACTGACTCCTTCTGCAGGACTTTCTCACAGCAAACATTCAGACTCGATGTTTTAGAGAAAACGCCTAAACGGAACGTGGCGCCCGTCACACTAATAATTACACCGTTCTTTTGTTTGCTATGATGTGCAGAAATGTCTGCTGCGGATAAAGTTCCACCAAATGAAAAGTTAATTAAAAATAAACAAAACACTGCCCACATTGTATCTTTTAGTTCCCAGAAAAATATTACGATGTCCTATTTAATTAATATAAGCCTGAACAATAATCACATCTTACAAGTTTCAGCGCTCTGTGCCTTGCAAGTGCTCTCGTGCAGCAAAGCCAAAGGCATCGCTCAGTTATTGCTGGAAACAATATGGAATCCACTGCTATTAGGAATCCCGTGCGCACAGCCGCTACACACAAGCATTAACTACAGTGATGCATGCCAGCAGTCAAAAGGCACAGACACGCGTAGAAGCAGAGAGCTGTGTGCAGTGGAAATGTGGAATCTCCTCTCTGCCGTAGATACATTTGTCTGCCTGGCAACATCTGCTGTCTGTGCGGCTTATCAAAAAACTGACAGCTCGGATCTTTACCCGCCGCACTCTCATTTCCATTCTGAAACTTTACGTAACAGACACTGCCTGCATCGCCAAATGGCGGCCGTTAAAGCATAATGACTATGAAACCATAATTATTTGGAGAAGTACTCGAGGAGGCCCCCACCCTAAGTGCTCCCTGCGTGCCGCATATAAGGGGCCACGCAAGAGCAGTCGCACTAATCTCCAAAACAAACTTTTGCTCTCTCCCTGTCTCTCTCCCCACTTGTCTCCCCGCCGATCTTCATTGCCCCCCCCCCACCCCTCGTGACAATAGGAATGCACAAAAAGCACAGAGAATGTTCAATTGCTTGTGAAATTTAAATGGGGAGATTACACAGCTGTTGAAGCCCCCTCCACCCTGCGCCTGCTCCCAGCCCCCACCCAAATGCATTTGTGCCGGCTCATTCGCTTTGTTTTGCTCGCTAAACCTTTCGCCCCTCTGCCCCGGCTTTATTTCTCTCTCTCTTTCTGTTCTCCATCCCCGTCTTCACGTCTGACTCCGCTCTTATCTGACTCTCAATTTCTCTCTTCTTGTGTTTTTTTCCCCTCTCCACCCATCACTTTCTCTCCCTCGCTCTCCCGGTCATCCTCGCCCTCTTCAGTTGGGGATCCACGCATCCAGCTCGGCGGACCGCCAGCTCATGTACGGCGAGGCCAAGATGGCGGCGCGCCCTTACCAGACAGCGAAGCAGCAGTGGTTCAGGTCTCTGCAGGAAATGGGCCTCGGCACCTGGGTCAAAAAACCCCCAGAGCAGGAGCAGTTCCTGCTGTCGGACTGAGTGAGAGAGAGAGTGTGTGTGTGAGGGTGTGCTTGTTTAACCATCTCTTTTTTTTTAGGGTCCAATGAGTCTATGTTTCACAACCCAGTTTAACCTCTAAACTCAAGGCTGTCAGCCCAGCATGTGTGTGTGTGTCTGCATTTCATTCTCCACGTACACCCAGGACGGCAGGCGGAAGGTTGACTGGACGGCTGAAAAGAAACGGGACACGAGGGTGGAGTTGGTGTTCTTTAAGCACACAAACACACGAGTTTAAGCAAACACCCACCTAAATGTGACCCCCCCCCCCTTCCACCACCACCACCACCCCCAAGCTCTTCTGTGGCTGTCAGGGAAGGGTGGGGTAACCTTGAGCGGGAATGAAAGGCAGCCACTATCTTGTCATCAGCTATTTCCGGGCCCCAAGGCTCCCGCTGAGGAGTAGAGCCACGGGGGAGAGAGCGAGACAGACAGAAGCAGAGGGAAAAAAGAGAGGGAGAGGTCCTCATCCAATTACCGGCCCTGTCAGAGTGACAGGTGATAGAGAAAGAGGAAGGGAAGAATGAGTGAGGAAAAAGAAGGACGGAGCGTCGCTTCAGAGCTCACCTTTCTCTCTCTTTCTCGTTCTATCTCTGTCCTCCTCCTCTTAACTCACCCTTTGACTCTCCGTCGCTCCCTCCTTTGCCCTCTTTTCTGTCTCCTCCCTTGCCTCCACCTCCTCGTCCTCCTCTCCTCACCTCTCCCCGCCACGCTTGGAGTTTAACATGACACGAGGACAGGTTAATACACCACCTTTTTTTCCCCCATCCCTCCCTTCCTCTCATCTTCACCCCTCTGGGTAAAAAGAGAAAGCGAGGTACATAAACGCAGCCATTACAGCTCGCCCTGAGTGCGTGGAGTGATGGAGGAGAAGGGGGAGTGGTGTATTTACTCTCCTCCTTTTGTCTTTTGACCTGCCTGACCTGAGTTTTTGTTTTGTTTTGTTTTTTTCCACCTGGTTTCATGCCCGTTTCCACGCATCTTAATCGCTAATCTTGTCGCCACCAATAGCAGCTGCTTATGGAGGCGAGTCATCAGCGAAGCCTTGATGACCCGAGCAAGCTGTCATTCTGTGGTCATGACCACCTTGGAGTGAAGTTTGTTTTGTTTCTTTTTGTAAATTTGCACCTCACACTATTTTATGTCTTTGCATATTTCATGAACGCAGCATTTTAGGTGTTTTTTTTCCTTTTTTTTGTCCTTTTAAATCAGTTAAATGTTTATAGTCTTCGTATTGCTCTGTCATTGCTGTTTTTCTCTTTAGTCAAGGTAGCGGTGCGGCCCAGTTCAGAGTAGTGAGAGTGACATCTAGTGGTCGCTCTTGTGTTTTGTCCTGCCCCTGCTGTGCGCCCCTGTCCTGGCAGCATTACAGTGTCAAAGCTGGAGAGCTAAGCCTTTACTGGAGATCAGACGACTGGACACACGGGCGGCTTTACACAAAAACTGCATGTGGAAGAGTTTCTTCTTACATTTGAAATTTTAAAAAGCTGCAGAAGTGATTCTCCACATAAAAATGTGTTTAACAAAATGCTTAAAAACTGGGCAGTTTGCACTCAAACACACTGTGTGACATCCCCTTTTACCTAATTATGCACCCCTGCCTGAGAGACCAGGCCTCAGGGTTTATGTTGCTCCCTAAAGCTGGATTTATTATGATTGTATCCATAATGACATTATGATCACCTGTGCAGCACTGAGTGACTGGGTGTTGTTGTGATTGGACTTTGCGATGAAGATTAATAGCACTGGAGCTGCCGTCTATAGGTGACTCTTAGTGACCACCTCTGTGGAGTCACTGTATTCACATTCTTTCATTCATGCTGGCAGCCGTTGTTGTGAGCAGCGTAATCACTTTGTTAGATGTTTAAGAAGGAGGCCATTCATCCTTGCTGTTGTTCAGACGGTGAGAAAACGCAGGCAGTCAGTCACGCTTCCTGCAGTCCCCGTGAGGCCCCAGATGTGTGTTTACATGTTAGAGAAGACAAACTTACTGTAAGCTAGAAAAATGCACCGGGATTGAGTTTTTTAAAAAAGTTTCTTGACAAATTTTAAGTCTTAATATGAGTGGAAACTGTGTCATTGTGTATAAATCCAGCTTTAGTAATGGCAGTTTTAATAGATTCAACTTCATATGGACCTGTTACGCTCATTTCTGTATTTTTATTCTTCCTTCTGACTAGAGTTGCTTTGCATTAGCCACACTCCATTCTATCTTTATCTTAAACCGGGACAAAGTGCAGCCCGTTGTTATCTGAAATAAGCCATTCTACCTCCTCTCCCGTTAAAGCTCCTTTTTGAAAATACCCTCTGCAGAATTGAAGCTGAATTTTCACCCCCAGGGGGCAGCGATTTCCCCCAGGCTGTGCTGAGGTGTTTCAGATGCATGCTGATGTTTAGCTTGTCCTTCTGACTACACCCATATCCTCAAAATGCTCCAATCATAGGTAACTTCCTTCTCAAGTTATCACGTTAGCAAGATTTTCAGAAGACTTGACCTCTGACCTTGACGTTGAGGTCGAGGTCATCCAGGCGTGATGAACCCTGCTTCCGGGCCCAAACTACTCTGCATTTAATAAGGCTGTTGTGCCTCTCTCGGTTTTTATCACTGCTAATCATTTTAAAGCTCAGTTTTCAAAACCTTATGATGCAACTACAGCCCAGCCCATGCAGCAGCAGTATATGAATGACTAGCCTCCTATTGATGGATTATCTCGCTGGTTCTCCTGACTGACGATTGGTCCGTTTGCAGCATCCTGTTTGCAGCATCCTGTCATGTGATTGCATTTGTCCCCAACCACTGTGAACACTCATGTTAACTTTTATCGAGTGGAAAAAAGTCCTCCGTTCGTTAGCGTTCATCCTCCAGCTTCCCTGTTTATATTCTGCTAACATAGCTGTGTCGCTAGCGATCACGTAGCATATCATTATATCCCAGCTAGCCCAACCCTACAAACATCACTGCTGTTTACTTTCCTGTCTTCATTTATGTGGGAAGTGATAGCAGAGCTGTACATCTTAATTTGTTTCAGAAATGTTCAGAATGTTCTGTCAGAACATGTTATATTATGTTTAGATGGAAACTAGCTAACTTCCTGCTAACTTTGAACTCCATTAAACTTCATAAATTCTGTTTTCATGGATGCCTGGATGTTAAACTTAATTGTTACGCCTGGTAGAGCAGGAACGCTGATCATTTTATTAGAGATGAAAGAATTTAGACAGTTTTTCAACTCTGATTGATGCTGCAGTGATCGTTTGACTTCGGGACCTGCAGCAGAGTTTGGGCCCAGACACAGCTAATGACGTCAGACTTAAAGACCGGACTGCGATTCGAACTTGTCCAAAAATTTCAGCAGATACGGTCGGGTAGCAAGTGAAAATCGTAGGTGACATCTTTTCTCCACTGATCGTCTTCACAAAGTTGGGGGTCCATGTCTGCCAATGGGTGACAACAATACTCAGTCATCAGCCTTTTACAGCTGCGGGGTAAGAAGAACGTGTAAAATGAAGGCTACATTTACTCATGGCGCCTTCTTGTGGTACAAATCAGTATCACACTAAAGTACAGCTCGGCCCTAGTTCGACTCCATTTGATGTCTCGTCTTAAGTTCAGTTTGGAAGGTTTGAAACAGTTTTATACAAAGCGATGTTCAGGATTTTGAGCCTCTGTGTGAAGCCTGGGTTTTTGGCTCACAGGGATTATTTACCCTGGTATTTAAAACTTTGGCCACGTTTAATACAAGCATCAACCACTAGAAAAGTATCCACATCCATTACAGAAAAGCATAAGAGGTCCTCTTCGATGTGCTCACATTTAATGTAACTAATGCAACATTGGTAATCCAAGCTAGGCTAATGGCAGTTTCAGTGAGAGCACTCCAGTTGTTAGACCTTACCTGTGCTAAAAAATGCAGCAGACTCAAATCTCGGATTTTGTGTAAACGCCGTCTGTGTGTGAACACACAGTTGGTCCTTCATCGCATCGCGCTGCACATTTGACTTGCTTTGTCGACGTTTGTCACCGTTTCTGCACCATGTTCGATAGTGGCTTCATTAGCCATCACAGATTTTCACACATTTATTTTCAGAGATATAATAAATATAGGCTGTGTCTGAATGGCAATATTCTACAAACAGTGTACATATGTAAAAAAAAAAAAATAGAAAAAGTATAAAAGACAAAGTTGACAAAGATGTGAAAGAGATTCTAAAATGTCTAATTAAGATGTAAATTAAAGTCTATGAAGAATTGCTGCTAAGGTCTGTAAATTGCACTTCAGTAACAAATACAAAGTGAATGTTTGTACTGTATATGTGAATAAAACCTCAAAATCTTGTAATTTTATTTTGGTCTTTGAAGTTTTTTTCTCGTCACATTTACTGTCAGTTTGATTGCAGGGTGAAAGAGAACGTTTGACCCGGTAGATGGAGAATATTTGGTCTATACTGAGCACTGATATTGGCCTGTTCACATTTTCTCATGGCCACCTTTTTGTGCCATCATATTCTGAGGCTCAGAGCATCCAGACTATTATTAAAGAGGCCTCCCTTCTCCTGCATCTCCCAGGGGAAATCCATGAGGAAATGGTTAATCTCTGTTAAGCTCAGTGGCAGGTGTCACACAGACCAGCCACCAAAAATTAGCCTGGAGGAAGAATCGAGTGAGGACGAAGAGGGGGGAGGCGCAGGGAGTTTAAGGCATGTCTCCTCAGTAGCTTCCACCCCTTCCCCTAAGGCCACGGAGTCGGCTGTGTGCTCAACAATATACATCGTAATTGACAATTTGCTCCAGCGGCTGGTCACAGCCAGCCAGCTCTAATCTAATGGACGAGGATGGAGAGGTGAAGCTCCACAGCGTATTCTGACTCCCAGTTTCATGCTGCTTCTCAGTGAAAACTAGGAACCAGAACACATGATATTGTGTCATCATGTAGGGTTACACCAGTGGGGTATGGTCTACAACAGTTTCAGATTAAAAAAAAAAGATTTTGTTTAAAATAGAAATAAAGCATGTAATAAATCCTTAATTCTATTCAGGTAGAAGGTAAATATTAAAAATGCACTGGGACAAAGAAGTTGTTCTCAGTTTCTGACAGATGGTTACAATATGTCAAAACTAAGTAGGGACAAGTGGCTTAAGATTAGCAGGAACATGTGAACTTGTTAAATCTGGGGAAAAACATGATGAACTAGTTTGGAGGGACATTACGCCACCATCGGAGGGCGAAAGCTAATGGTAACATCATCCACTGAAACGTTGTTTATGAAGAAACAAATATTACAGAGGAAACTGAACTTGTGAGCAGTGGAAACCATGCAAACTTAATTTCTTCAAGTTGAACACTAGACCATAATAAGTGTCTGATCAGAGGTGTGGCAGAGTTTTAAGCTAACTGTGTCTCATGGTAGTTTAGTCTACTGCAGATATGAATGTCTCTGAGCTATGTGGGAAACCAGTTTTTCGCACTTGCCTGTTTAGTTCAGAAAAACAATCTTCACAAAATGATGCCACTTTTATTTTTTCAAGTGTTATTGCCCAGACTTACTAAACCAGCCCCGCGACCTCAGTATTCCCAACCTTTAATTTCTGCAAAAACATGAAAGCTTCATGTTTTTGTGTTATCCACAGACTTTATTTCAGGGATCAAATCAGAAAATCACTGATTTCAAGATGAGGGACCCACAAGCATAAAAATGCTCTTTTCCAGGTTTCCAATATTATTTACTTTGTTAAGGTGAACGTTGTCTTAACTCAGTAGATGAAAACATATTTATTTATGAACTGTGTGCTTCAGAGAGGCTGCCACATTGTTACTGGTTGGAGATATAATCATAACTTAAATCATTATAACTTGTTGAATTTTTAATCAAATCCCAAGCTTTTTTGCTTTGGTGTTATCACTGATAACATTTTCTGATTTCCATTAGCCTCCTGATTGGTTCTTTCTTTATATAGTTAAGGAGGTGGTGTCTGGGCATCCTGAGCCAAGCCCCTTGTTGAGCTGGGGAAGCAAAAGAAGCAGACGGATCCTTTTTATGTTCTTGGACATTAGCGAAAAAGAGAAATAGAAGAAGTTGTTGAACACTAAAAAATAAAGTAGCTGCCTGCCTGCTCTGTGCATCGCTGTGGCTTCCTTTAAGAATGAGTTAACAAGCAAATTAAAAGTCTCATTAAATCCACACACCTCTTAAATCTGTTCTCATCAACACCATTTTTACATTGTTTCTCGAAGCTACCTGATGAATCAAGTGTGCCTTTCAAAAACACATCTGAAGTGAACAAAAGGGAACAAGGGACTTGTGTTTGAATAGGATGAAAAAGAGATGTGAGACTGGAAAAAGGAAATCACACGTTTTATTGGCAAGTGTCAAGAGAGCACGTACCCGTCACAATAAAGTATGCAAAGTAGATCACATAATGAAGTTTGAGGTGAATATGATTCACTACAGTGAAGCAAAGCCCATCCACTCTTTTTTTTTTTACCCCTGCAGCCTGGCACGCAATAATTTAATGTATCAATCCAAAATCATATTTCCTCCAGGTTGAAATTCATAAGCGGGGCACGAATCGGGCCGTGCCGTTCTACCTGCAGATTAAAATGACACTGATACCGGTGGGCGCCAAATTGAGTTCCCTGAATGAAACAGGAATAAAAATCCTATCTTTGCTGCGCTCGGGAACACAATTAGTTCTTTAACAAGCATTTGGAAAAGTGCACTGATGCTTGGATGGATAAGGCCCATGCACCGGGTTTTTTCTCCTCAATGCAATGTAAGGCATTTCAATAAGATTATTACACTTTCAGATTCATGCTACTTCAGAACGCATCCCGTTTGTGTTGTGGGTAGAAACAGCAGTGAAGTCTGAAGCCAGATTTTTCAGTAAGTCACCTTTATACACCGAGCTACAGCTACAGCAGTCACACAGGTACAGAGCCTTTTGTGTGGGTTTTACAGCACTGAAGTCGATTAAACGTGTGAGAAACTACAGCATGACTTCATGTTTAAAATATTGCACAAGTGTAACAATTGAAGCTTCCTGGAATCCAGTTAAGCCTATTTCTAGGCAAGTCAGAACTCAAACTGAGATTCAGTGTGTATTTCAAGTTATAGTCACTGATTTCAAAATGGAAGAAAACAAAAAAGAAAGACCCGGACTTCACTCCGAGCACCAGAAACATCAAGTCAAGCTGGGTTATTGCTTCTGTTTTTGGATAAAGAGCGCTCCGTGCAGAGAGTAAAAGCGCCGTCAGCGACAAAGATGCAGGAAGTTATAGAAGACTGAGGGCTCAACACAAACTGCGAGAGCATGTTGACAGGAGCGCAACTGAAGCACAGAAATGACCTGACAAGTTCACTTAAGGATCACACAGTACAGCAACGCAGGGCTCAGGAGCTGGCAGCAAGCTAAAGAGGACGAGTCTATACTGAGCTTATGGACACCAGCAGCACGTAGGGAATACTGGAATATGATAATGCACAACACATTCCCGTTTACAGAGAGTCATTATTGCTATGCTCTTGACACTTTACATCCTCACAGAAAAGGCAGAAAAAAGCAACATGTTTAAAAAAAATAAAAATCCACTGTAAACACAGAACAAGGCAGAGTTACAGTTTCAACTATACTGGAAATATGGAGGCTGGCTGTGAAACTGAAAGCATCAAAGGTAACAGGCAAGGGAGCGAATCTCAATCTGTCAAAAGCTTCCCACAACGCCTCAGACGCCGTTTGAAGCGCTCACCGACTGGCCCGGCAGCCCGCTCGCTGCACAGGTGATATGACGGACATTTGTGATATGTTTCTGCGATAAGAAATCTTCCAAATATTTGACCAAAAGGATAAAATAAAATAAAAGAATCACAGAACTGTCTCTGCCAAACTGTAAGACACATTAGCTAACAACAACCTGCGACACAGGTCACTTTAAACAGGCCACAATATATTATTTACACATCGTATTCTACAAACGGTTCTATTCTCTTGTGACTTTACAAGTAACATTTGCAAACTGAGTTTATCTACATGCAAGAGCGACGATTCAGCAGTAACTAAACAACAGTGCCGTGATCGGCAGCCCCGCGGCACACGGGTCAGAAATATATAGAGGAGGCTGGGTGCGGACAGATCGGACGAGCCTTGTCACAATTCACGATCCATGCTAAATAAGTGAAGGGTCAGACGCAGAAGGTCGGCTGTGTGGCCTCGTACACGCGTGTTCAGATGACATGAAAAGGCTTTTATGTGAGAGTAATTGAGGAGCAATTACTGTCTGAACTTGTAGCTCACTGCTGGAAAGCTGTGAAGCACACGACAACCAAACTGCTCGACAGAGGAAACACGCGTGTGCGAGGCCACGGGTTACAGTGCAGACGTGTGCTGCGCCATCTATACACGGAGGGACTCTGATCACTTCTCCTGCAGCAGGGCGGGGACGTTGATGTTCCAGCCGATAGCCTGCCGGTCGAAGCCGCACGTGAACAGGTTGCACGACTGGTTTTCTTCATTCCACGCCGTGCAGCACACCATTCGCCTGTGACCCTGCATGCGCACACACACACACACACACACACACACACAGGTTTTAGTTTATGGTAACTGATGCTGAGCTAACAACCGCCTTCCCGTCCAGGTTATTCTGCTCTTACCATTCTGTTGCTGCGTGGAAGTCTGGCCAGCCTCACCCCGCTCATGTCAAACAGGCGTACTTGTCGATTGTCGTGTGGCAGAGCAATGATCTTCTGGTTGGCAGAGACGCTGATCCTGAAAGATCAGATGTAGTCGCACTTTAAACTGGAGCCAGAGTTTATCTGCTGACCCGAGTTCTCCTGATTGACTGGACCGACTCTGTCAGTGATTTACTGAAAGAATAGAATTTAAATCCAGCCACGTCTGAAGCACATTTTCACTTTCTGTTTGCAGCACAATGATGACACTTACAATCTTGTCTGGTAAATGGTGGTGTGGTGCACTTTAAAGGAAGATGAAGATAAGGAACAATAACCATGTTAATACGAACATCTAACTGCCTTAACAGTACATACAATGCTTAACAAGTTTATTAGACCAGTGTTTCCCCACCACTGTCCTGCAGCACAGAAAGCACGGAAGATTATCTGGTTCCACCTGATTAGCACTCTAACAATTACATTCTCTTCCACTAGAGGGCACTACAACTACCTGCTGAAGAAGATGAAGATGAAGAAAAACAATTACAAAATAGTCATGCTGTGAGACGACACAGCGCGTAATAGCAATAGATCAGTGGTTCCTGGGTTTGATCGAACCCCAGGGGTTTGGTGAGTCGGTCTCAGGGGTTCGGCAGAGCCTCCGCCGTGATATGCACGCCTCATTTTGTGCACCAGTAAAAAACATATGTATGTCTTGAATTTGAAAAAAATCCTATTTTATTTTTCACTAAAGAGGGGTTCAGTGAATGCGCATATGAAACTGGTGGGGTTCGGTACCTCCAACAAGGTTAAGAACCACTGCAATAGATAGTTATTTGAAAAGAAAAAGTAGTCAGTCTGACCTGGGTCCTGGAGAAAAGCATGAGTAGTGGTCAGAAGAAAGCACAGAAAGGTACACTGGGGACAAACCGAGCCAATTCCACTATATCTGGTGCGTGGGGAAAAATGATCAATATGCGTTTTGTGGCATTTTTGTTTGGTCGTGTGCGGTGTGATTTTTCTAATGTGAAATATGTGCCGTGGCTCCAAAAGGTTGGGAAACACTGTTTTATATCCCCAGTCACTAATAGAAAACACAAGTATTTAAAAAAAAAAAAAATTTTACTCTTATTTATTATACAAATGACAAAGTGAATTTAAACCAAATTTAAGCCGGCATGCAAAGGTTCACCTAGCATAAACCCACTGCTGGAACGCCAAGACAATTCTACTACAACAGCACTGCTCTTTATTGTGGTTAATGAATATGCATAGGTTCATTAACACATCTTACACAGGCATGCATGTGAACAAAGAGTACCTTGTCTGCGTGTGTGTGTGGGGTCAAGATGTGACCCTGTGAAGACTCCCCAGACCTGCTGGTACCAGGAGTCCAGCGGGCCACCTAAATAAAGGGCTCTTATACTAAAACAGATACAGAGTAGGTGTCCTTCTATACCATAAATCAGTAAGAGAAGGTACGACCTCTCTCATGACCTTAGGATGTGTGTGTATGCCAGAACCCTCTGGAAGGCACACAGAGTCTTTGCAGACTGCTAAGGATCAGACATCCAATCAATATGCAATCAATTATATAACTCTAAGCATATATGAGTATATATTTCTAAGCATAAATGACAATCCAACAATATAAACCTAACACTGGACTCCTCTGAGAAGTCCAAAATTAATTAAGTGTAACATTCATCCATCTATCCATTCTGCTGCTTATCCATGCACCGAGTGCTACGGTTTCTCTCCTCCTGTCACCTACCTGTTCACAGCTGAGTCAGTGCGGATGGTTGCTATAGGCGACCTCATGTTCTTCAGATCCCACACCTTGACAGTACGGTCATCACTTCCTGAAACCACATTGTCACCCACTGTGAACACCGCAGACGTCACCGTGCTGCAAGACAAACACACACAACAGCGTTACACACTTGTTACACACGAAAGCGTGCAAGCAGCAAACGGAGGTGGTAATGAGCTACTGTATGGTTTTCTATTTCAGAGATCATAGTTACACATCTCTACCAGTCACGGAAAGAAGAAAGTTTTCTGAGTGACAAGTTATTAGTCACCCCCTCCCACAGGGCAGTGCTATTATTGTTAATGCATAAAAGATGACACGATCCGCACACATGCGTCACGGTGATGTGCAAAGACACTTGGAGCCACAGAGGGTGTGTCAGGTACAACACTGTAAAGCTGACACTGTGTGCTTCTTCATTTATGATGCGACTCTGCATTGTTAAAATGCATTGTTAAGTGTCATTTTGCTACTTGAAGTTGGCAGGATCTCACTCGTGCACAGAGGATGTCACAGAGATGCGGCAGTCGGGACAAAGTGAAGAGATAAATAATGACTTGAAAACATTCACACCACCAAACGTGTTTGAGCAATCAGGATGCTGTGAACGATGATTTCCTCTCGATGCATTGGCATTTAGTCACATTTTCCTTCTCTCAGTTTACAATTAAATATGATGAAACACATGCTCCGAAGTTTGGGAACATTATACATATAACATAATACATACAAGTGTAATACATGGTTGCTCCTGATGCATTCAGCAGAGCGTGAACATTAGACAGAAGCACTTAGAAATGTAGAGCAAAGTGCTTGTATGAATGTATAAAGCTCTTTGAGTACTCAAGTAGAGTACACAAGCACTATATAAGAACCAGTCTGTTTACTGCGTCCTCTCAGAGCCTTTTGAGGTAACCTCAAGTACCCCATTACTTGCAGCACTTTCGATGTATGCTTGGGCACCCCTAAACTATACACAAGTGTTTCATTGTTATGGTTTTTTATTAGTCTCAGAGCCAATACAACGGAGCCACACCAATACAGTATACATATAGATCCGCGATAACTCGCTAACATTTGATACCACTGTTAACTTTATAGTGGAAATCTCCATGTGTTCGGAAACTTAAATGTTCTTTTGTCATATTGTTAACAAAAATATTAACTCAAATTCAGGCAGTACTTTATTTAGTTGATCCTGTTGACAGGAATGTTGGGCACACTGGAGGCAGCAGTGCATACACCCATCCCTTCCTCCGCCCCCCTATATTCAGCCAGGCATGATTGCTCTTTCCCCACGTTAGGACTAAGGTCAGGCCTAGCCATACATGTAACAGATCTTTAGCATTTTGAATCTATTTAATATGACGACACATCAGTTGCGTTCCATTTTGTTCCTACTCATTCATGGAGGCCTGAATAGGCTTCCTCGTTCTTTATTAAGGTTAGTGTTGCCTACACACACTATCTTGGGTTCTACATCCCATCTTTTTAGGTAAAACTGGCTTTCTGCTCAATTTAAATCGACATGGCATTAATTGCTAATTAGCGGACTAAACTTTGTGCTATTAGGGAGGCTGCGGCTCAAAGAAACTGCTCTATCGCTACAGGCACCTTCTGACATTGCAGGGTACAGCCCACCTGGGAATAAACGGAGAGCAGGGAGAGATAGCAAAGAGGAAAGATAGGAGGTGTGTTAGGTGGGAGGTGTGAGGGGAGTGTAATCAGACGAGATAATTGATTAAGAGGTTGATTAAGGTTAAAGGGTTTTTAGAATGGGTGTGAGGAAGGAGGGGAGTGTTCAGTAGTACTTAATGCTTTGCAGTGTCTCTGACAACCAAGGTCGAGATTTTTTGTGAGACTTTGGGTGCTGGAGAAGAAGCGAGAGATGGCCGTTCATGCACACAAATACTGACGTTGCCACGGTTCGGTAGGATTTACACCAGCACTGAGCGTGCGAGTACAGGCTGCAGTATTCTCCTGAACAATAGGTGTCATGACTCAGGTAAGATGTGAAGAAAATGAGAACAATGCAAAACTTCCAACTTTTGACCAACTGTGATGATCTGAAACTCAAACTTGTTCTCACAAAGAAAACCGATCATTTCAATTCAGTTCAATTTTATTTCTACAGCAACAAATCAGAAGAACAGTCACTTCATGGTGCGTTACATTATAAGGTAAAGACCCTTCAATACATCGTTTTATCTCGCTGTCACTCACTCGTGTGTGTGAAAGAGTGAATCTCGAGAAGGCAGAAAGCTACAATCTGCTGGTGCACAGCCACTCGGTGAGTGTTTTCTTGGGGCTGTGCTTTTTCAAAACAGAAACTTTATGACAGCCTCATGTGATACGTTTAAGGGACATCACAGCCCAGGACACACCTGTAGCTTCAGCATCTACAAAGAAAGCCATTTGGACAGTTACAGCTAGTCTTCATGTGAAGCTTCGGCTCAATCTTCAAATGAAAATACTTTCCCGAAATATGATAAGACATTTTTAACAGCACTCTGAATGCCTTTGTGTTGCTGCGTTAAATTTTTCTGTGCATTATAAATGCAAATATCACATGAAAGCAGTGTGTAAAATGATCTGGCTAGACTTATTATAACAGTTTGTAAGACTCCTTTGTATTATTGACATTGACACCAAACTGCATGTTAATTTTTCTTACGTAAAACTGATAAGTGGACTGGAGTTTTCTGTTCTGGCACTGAGGCTTTGGTCTAAATGACTGCATTTAAATGTATGGAAATCTCAAAGAACCTTAACATGTGCTCACTGTTGAGTGGGTGAGAGCATAAGCCTAAAATGTTAATGAAAATACTCAGGTAGCGACGACTAAGAGGTTTAAGAGCACTCTGTTATTTTGCCATGCTGCAGATCTGACAGTCGCTGAGAACCCGGTAAGTGCTGTTGTATTCCTCCAGAGACAGGATGTCACATCTGCATGCAGACACACACGAGCACACATACGTACAGAGTTGCATTTCTCCAAAACTGCAATCAGATGTCACCGAAAGCTGTCGACGGCGGCAGAGACAAACGTGACATGGCAGTCCGTCTGTAGAGCAAGTCCGCTGTCATTTCTCGTTTGCTCTCGGTCGTTTTGTTAGCTCACGCGCAGTTGTCATTACACTGCAATTACGGCGGGGGTGGCGGGACAGAGGGGGCGCGCGGCACTTTTAGCTGCCAAGGTTCGCTGTCAGGGAGCGTTAGCTGTAATTGCCAGTGAAGACGGTGAAAACGAGAGGCTGTCTCCCCTCTAGCCCTCAACCTCGTCTGCCTATTAAACTATTCACACTCTACTCTCTCTGATGTTTCCACAGGAGGGACGGGGAGATTATGCCATTTATGCCACACCATTATGTCATGTTGGAGATCCTGGGAAATTAGTAGGAGGAATGGCAACCTGTTAGTGCTCTAAGGCACTGTTAAAACAAGGATACCTCACAAGTAGTAAAGTGGGGAAACTGTAAAAACACACACAGAGTCAATGAGCTTCTTTCCAGCGTCCTGTCCATTATGCTCTCCTACTCGCCCGAACATACAGCAAAAGCCATGAGTTGATAAACAGAGTACGCCTGTCTCAACTCCTGTTCTGCTTACTCCTCCAAACCATTAAAGCGAGTGTTTAGGAGTTTTTAGTATATTTGTTGGAGCAAAATCACCAAGATATCAACACTGAGATCTAATCAGATTCTATGTCTTATTATGTTTACAGGCACTTGGCAGCAGTGTCACCGTGTTCTTTATAAAGTAAATAACAGGACTAAATATATTTAATAATTACTGAGCAAAAGGCCGAGAATGGATTTGCAAGCAATTAACAAACTAAACCAATTAATTCATCTTTGAAGTCTACATTGTGTTACTTGTTTACATCTCAGCTAAATTAGTATTGTTGGGTTTTCAACTCACTGATGCACACCACATGAGTGAAAACATGACATCTGAAGACTTTAAAGTTGTGTTCTTCTGAGATGGGCATCGTCCTCCATTTATACATATTTACAATACTAAACTATTAATCAGCAACTTGAAAAACAGCTCAGCTGCATTCTTATTTACACTGCGTGTGTCAAGTGGCAGAAATACTATTACAGACTAGGCTTTTTGCAGTCCTGTAATGAGCCTGCAGAAGTTTGGGGAATCATTACGTCTGCCTGAAGGTCTACTTGTTGCTTTAAATGCAGCGCCACAAAGAAAGTGGCCATTTGTGAAGGAAATAAGGATGGAGGGAAGGAAAGGAGGGGAGGAGGGCTGTTGTTAACTGTGAAACACTGGTGCTTAATCTCATTACAGCAATTGTCTATGGGAGAGAATTAGAGTGGGATCTGCGGGAATTATACATGTTGGGGTCGTACATAATGAGCTCTGCCATAATCCCCCCACTTGCAATCAAAGGCTGCCAGCCAGCCGGCACACGCATGTAGGCACACACACACACACACACACTTGCACTTCTTGTGCCTTTTAAAGAGCACTGCCATTGAAAGCCACAGACAAGCCTGACAGTCATCGTTTTGAAATGAGCGGCTGCAATTGAGTGTTAACAGCGAGCGAAGTGCCAAATTACACAGAGTGGGGGGATTAACGCAGAAACGGACAGATAAATGAACGGGAGAGGGAGGGAGAACGAGAGGTACGAAGAGCAGAGAGGAGAAAGAGAAGCAAACTGTTGAAGTGAGGAGAAGTGCTCCGTAATGAATGAGAGGCAAGTGGAGGATTTGGCTTAGAGCAACAGGGTCTGTAAATTAATGTAGAAGGAAAAAGAAAATGTTGGAGGGATTTATGGAGAGGTGAGATGCTACAGCACCACCCTGTGGGCAAATTAAAGACTGCACCCACATTTAAGTATCTGTCAGGGAACCAGGAAGGAGGAGCGCGGGTGAGAGAGAAAGACTCACTCAGTGTGTCCCTGGAAGACGTTGACAGAGTGGATGGATGGGTCTCTGAAGTCCCACAGTCTGAAGGTGGTGTCTCTGGATGAAGTGACCACCAGCCGCTGGGTTGGGTGGGTACAGCAGTGAGTCAGCTCCTGGTCATGGCCTGAACACACACACACAGCACATTGTGTTGCATAAAATCACACCTTTTTAAGTAATCTCAACATAAAAAAACAACAAAAACAACAGCGTGTGATTTTTACACTTCAGACTTTCTTTGGATTAAACCAGTGCAGGTGGAGCGTGGACAAGAAGGTGAAAAATATGAGGCTGAATGTGATTTCATGGAAAAGAAGAAAGCTTGTTGGTGCTATTGCTCTGACCTTTTTAGTAAAATTCAACCTGGATCGTTTAGTATTAATAATGACTTTTTTTAAAGTTGTAAGTTGGCAGCTTTTAAAAGAAGAGTTTGAGAAACACTGAAAGAAGCAAGCTGGCTCCACAAACTACATGGATTTTATAATGTCTGTACCCAACATCAAACATCAGCATGGAGGAGAGGAAGGCACTCACATCGCTTCGTGATGACAACATTATCACCTGTCCAGCAGACAAGGGTAGGTGCACGGTTTTGCTAAACCAGAAAGACTATCATGAGAGCATTTTGTCACTGCTCAATCACTCCAGCCGATCCAGGAGAAAAGGACAACTGCTGCCTGAGCAAAAACCTGTAGTGATCCCGTATGTGTCAGCAGTATTGGAAGAGCTGAAACGAATAGTTATGTCTATAACTTCTGTTCCCTGAAGGAGAGGAACGAGGTACAACACATACGCGAGGGCGTGATATCCCATACTTATGTGTTGTACCAAGTGAATCGACTGAAAGGGAACACATTTTCTCTAAACACCGGGTCTCTGTGGCTTTCAAACCCCAAAACACGCTGCACCAAAAACAGGTCAACCCCAAGGATCGGAACAGAGTAACACAGTGTACGCTGTTAAGTGCCAGGAGGATTGCCATAATTTATACATCGGGGAAACCAAACAACCCCTGGCTAAGCAGATGGAACAACACAGAAGAGCTACCTCGTCAGGCCAGGACTCTGCAGTCTATTTACACCTACAGGCGAGTGGACACTCTTTCAGTGATGAGGATGTACACATCCTGGACAGGGAGGAACGCTGGTTCGAGCGAGGAGTCAAGGAAAAGGGAAAGACCATCTCTGAATCATGGAGGGGGCCTAAGGGTACATCTTTTACCATCCTACAACGCTGTGATTGCAGCCATTCCCCAACTCTCTGTGAATGGTACTCATGGTCATTGATCAGTGCTTGTTGATCAGTGGTTATGAGATTTTGCATATTAATAACTGACCTCACAGCCCATAGTTCATCAGTGGTGCTGGTTTCAGTCATTGTGCAAATGTACTGTTTATAAGGTTGGGAAAACCTGCAGTCAGCTGAGACTGAAGAAGTCACTTGGATGAGTGGTTTTCCCACTAAAAACGCTACGTCCAGATGAACAGAATCAACTTTTTGGGATTTCCTTATCTGGATGAGTGAGCATGCATCAAGATAAAATGTCTGTAGTTTCATATTTGACCTTTAATAACAGTCTGGTTGAACTGTATTAATTCCTCTTTAGAGTGTCACTAATGAGGAAGAAAAATAAAAACCCTGACTTCTGTTTACAACTCCTCTGCCATTACATACCAGTGAGAGTGTGAACCAGTTCAGAAGTCTCAACCTCGTACAGGTTGGCAGCACGATCCCAGGAAGCTGTCACCACTTGTCGGCCTCCCACTAACCAATCAGCTGCTATTACGACGCCCTGGTGGCTCTTGAGTGTTGCAGTAGCAACCCGGACCGTGGGCACTTCACAAGGGCCCTCGCCATCCACCTCGCCTTCCTCTCTGTCTGAAGAATCCTGGTCTTCATCGCACGGAGCCTGTGAAAGACGCAAAACAAAAGCTCAGTCGAGCTCCTGTCTTGTTTTGGTTTGATTCATTTGAGAGTAAAGTGACCTATTGTAGAAACACTGGGAAGAGAACAAGTTCAAAGCTACTCACACTGACATCTGGTGGTGGCTGTGGGGCTGGAAGCTGCACCATGTACCGCCAGATGTGAGCCGTCTGGTCCCCAGAGGCTGTGGAAAGTACAAATCAACAAAGAGCACAGCTCACATCTACACACGAGTGACTGCTGGAGGCAACAGATGCAGCAGAAAACGGTTGAAACGACGACAAGGAGAACAAACCTGTTGAAACAGATGCTATATTTAACGTAGTCGATTTGACAAGTCAAACATGCATTCAAATGCTTACCTGTGAGTGCCATCTGCTCTGTGGGGTGGAATTTGATGGAGTTGACTGTGCAAAGGAAACAATGAAGAGACGTCATCTAACAAGCCGTGTAAGCAAATGTTGACAGACAGTGTTACATCTAAGAATAAGCTTCGAAATGCTTCTGCCATGAGCCAGTGTTTATTAACAAGAGATGTCGCACGACAGGCTGTACGTCACACTAGATATTATTATAAGCACTCAGACAGGCTATTAAAACATTCTATTAGAAAAAATATAAACGATTTAGAATAATTTTTTGTATGGACTTTGTGAATGTCTGTAGACAAATAAAGCTTTTGGCTGTGATTACCTGATCCTGCATGGCCAGCATACCTCAGCAGACATTTGCCCGTCTCTATACTCCACAGCAGCGCTGAGTGGTCTGTTAAGGGAGAGCAGGTATAAACAACATGCAGCCATTTCCATTTTTACAGTAACCAGCTAATGGTTTCACGCTGTATGATCCTGCATTTATGTAATGGGCTGTATAGTCTGAGTGGATGTGGTAAGAAATTTCTGGATTGTTTAACGAGCTTCCTTAAAGATAAAACGAGGCCAACATGTTGTTTCTGAAGGACTGGTTTGGATAAATATTGATACTAAAACACTACTTGCGCTGCATCAACAGATGTAATCAATCATCTTATGT
This sequence comes from Perissodus microlepis, assembly GCF_051167445.1. NCBI lineage: Eukaryota > Metazoa > Chordata > Actinopteri > Cichliformes > Cichlidae > Perissodus > Perissodus microlepis. Next base: position 7,624,901 of record NC_140469.1, read on the forward strand.
TCTCATTTTCTGCTAATTGCACCGAGGCATCACAATTAATTTGACAAAGATATAATGATGCAAATATTGCTTGCAGCACCTTTAGTCTTTGCTATTTATTCTTATTTAAAACTAGGGTGCCACATGCTGCCTGTGTGTACAACAAAGCTATCATGATTGATTTATATAGTCTGTGAAGGGACTTTTTTTTCTACCTGCAGAGGCAGTGCCCAGCACCACTGGCTGAGTTCGGGTGACACTGAGGTCCCAGATCCCATCCCGATGGCCCACATACTCCTTGAGCAGCTGGCACAAAGCCCGGGAGCCGGTGGTGGCTTTGAAACTGGATACGATCTGAAGCGAGTGTGAGGGAGAGAAAAGTAAAACGATTTAACAGCACTCAGTTAAATTACTAAAAAAATGTAAGTAACAGTAGGCTCGCAGACACAAGTATTACACTGATTACAAAATATAAGAATATGTAGAGTTTAACTTGTAGTTCTCCTGTCTTACTGCACAGCTTCATTTAGGCTCCATAAATACTGATATAACTCCTAACCAACACCTGGCTACATACAGGTATTTCCAGTTAACTGTTACTCGTTGTCAAACACAGTAAAAGCTAATGTATTGCTTGCCAGATTAGATCAAGGGTGTGTATCACAAAACAAGGTCACCTGGAAAGGCGTCTTCTTAGGAAATAGGTTAAGTCTCTTTGAGGTGTCATTAATCCTAACTGTACAGCTAAATAGCTCCAAAGCAATTTAACTTAAGGACATGGGAACAAAGCCAGCCTGACATTTCTCCCACATGATCATAATGACGGCAAAGGTTTTCATTAAAGAGATGAGCAAAGAATAATAAGTCGTTTTTACTTTTGGTGATAATTATGTCAGAGATAAAAAAGGTTTTACTACAAACTGAAGTTCAATAACCAATTACAATGGAATATTAATTGTGCATGCTGTTTATGAATTCAGTTAATTACAAAAGCAACATTACAGCATTATCGCGTACCTGTTTTATTTTTCAGCACAGACTCTTTGCGCTGGTCACCCTCTGCATTGGCAGGTCGAGCCTTCCTTAACTTTTAACTGTTTTTAATGTTTATCAGTTTATAACCGTTCATGTTGAAAATGCCAAACACATTAAAAAGACTTCACTTTGTGGTAATTCTGTTTGTCTAAACACATTAGTTATATTATCGGGAAGTTATTTGAATATCTCTATACTGTGTTCCTCTATTTAAAGTTATACATTTTCATTGTTAAATGTCAGCTTATCAGAATAATTTAAACTGGCTTTGTGATACAGACCCCAAGTGTGTTTGTACACTGCAACACTTTTATGTTTGCCATATTTGTGATTTCAGATTGCGCCACACTGCATGTCACTAGAGTATCAAATTATCGAGAGGACAGATTGTGATTGTCCTTGTAAACGACCGGTGCAACCTCTAAAAATAACTAGTGGTCTGATTGCACATGGACCCGTCACTGCAGGCTATCAGATAAACAAACTAAAGTGCAGTTTCACTTGTCACAGAGCTGTCACAGCCAGTACTTTACATGCTGCTGCAGACAGCTGACCACAGCAACAAGCTAACAACATTGCTAGACATTAGATGCAGCAGCAGCAAAGTATTTGGTTCATGAGTGCCAGACTGTGTTAATATAAACTCTTATCCTGTCCAGAGTGTTTATATTCACCTTGCACTCTGATGCAACCTTACTATACACCTCCTGTTGTTAGAGCAAAATAGCAGACAAGATGAGTGAATAGCCCAGTCAATGTCAACCCCGTACAACACTGAAGCTATAGTTAGTGAGGATCATTAGTTTCAAGTCCCCTCCATCTTTCCAAAATTAGTTTTTGGTCATGTTTCTTAGCCAGCTGAGAGGTTAGTGGTATTGTACATAGCTGCTACTTCTGTCATGGGGTTAATTAAAGAAGCCTTTTCTTGATTCCCTCAATGCTCTTTTCACTGTGGCTATATTCAAGGTGTTTCTCTGCATTAAAAAGCAGAACAGCATTTTACATAGAACACAAAAGAAGAGAAAAATGATTCTCCTATTACTGTAAATATAGCAATGAAAAAAAGAAATATTTATTTTAGGTATTTTTCTATTTTACTCATTTTATCTGCACTCGTGTAATTTTTAGCTCACACCAGTTTCCTCTCCTCTGCTCTCACTGTGTGTGCATGAATGTGGAGAGGAGCAGAGCAAAGTAGGTAAAGTGAAGATAGAATATGGTAGCTTTTTCATTACAACAGATTTCGATCAGACAGAGATCAGCCCTGAACGTTTTAACCAGATGTAAAGATGCTAGAAGCGATACTGCTCAGGGCTCGCAAAATCGCTAGCCCGACGTCCCGGAGCTAGCGATATCTCCGGTCGGGCGATGCTAGCTTGAGGGCATCAGCTGTCCTGCTGATGTTTCATCTGTAACCTGATGGCAAGTACAGATACAGGTTTTTACCAATTAGAGAGGAAACACTTCATCTAACTTTATAAGACAAAAGGCAGCAATTTGTCAGATTAATGAAAAAATCTGATGTTATTTTTTTTTTCAAAATCCAAATTTTCTGAAATAGTTTTACAAAAACTATCTGTTAATTTCAAAGGCAGAATAATAGTAATTGTTACTAACAACATCTGTGTGGGAAAGACAACAAAAAGAAGCTGAAAGCAGACCTGTCCAACATAAGCCTATTCAGGGGAACACTGATCAAAACAAAAACAAAAAACACACACAAAAAAAAAAAAAAAAAAACACAAAACACTAATCACTGGTCAAGTTGCCAGTTAACTGTGGATAACATACAATCTGAAAACAGGAAAAACAGCTAGCTGGCTCAGTCAAAACAAGGCATAATGTGCTTCCTGGCACACAAAATCTTTTATATCAATTGTTTGAACTGTGCAAGAACTTAACAGTAAAAACAACAAAACTTTATGAAGGCAGGGATCTTGTGCCGGACTAATTTTTTTAAACAACCAGCAGAAACTTGAAATTACTAGCACAAACGTTCCACAGAAATCATTGTTGATAGATGTATTATGTTTCCTTTCGGGCAATACACTGTTGCTTCCTCATTACAAGATTTTAGGCCTAGTCTTTGTGCTTAGCTAAGCTATCCAGCTACTAACGTCAGCTCCCCCCAAAATTGGGACTGATTTTGATCTTCTCATCTAGCAAAAAGCTAATTGTAGCCAACTGACACGGTGTTTGAAATAGCTGATGAAAAGTGACTCAAAGAATCGCCAAAGTAATGAAAGACGATACAAAAAAGGATAAACAAATAAAATAAAAAGTAACACTTTGTACATCTAACAAATGCAGCTTTGCCCAAATGACTTGAGTATGAGTGCAGAGCAGAGAAGGAGTCAAGTTCAGACTGCAGTTAAAGAGACATTCAAGCCACCACCGCCTCCCCCATGATGCTTAGTGGCAAACAGAGCATTCAGGAAGTTACCCATGAATCTCCGCCCCACAACTCCCATGTTGCCACACTGAAGTTGCGAGGTCCACCTAATTTGCCCTGGAAAGTGTACAAGCACTGTGTCAGAAAGTCAAGAGATTACAAAGGACAAAGTCATGGGAGATGACATTTTGTGGTAAATGCTGTAGTAAACACACGATTTCTTTTACGCCTGTGATTAAAATCTTCAATCATATCAGTGAATTATTTGTTTACCCACATTTTTTAAACAGATTATGATCTCCTCAGAGGAAGATTCTTCCTTCCTCTCACTCAGCATTACAGGGGCTTTCCACAGTCAGTTACTTCACACAGGCCTGAATCCCAAAAGCTCAAATATTTACACACATGACACGTCTTACGAGCTCTATTGAACAGGCTAACGTGGCTTGTGCCAGGTACCTTGCTGGTAGAGGCTTTGTAGGTCGTCTTCAGCTTCTGTGACAGTTGACTGGTGCTGTGGCTGGCTGTGTGACAGAGACACAAAGAACAATGAATGAAATTCATTACCCAGTGACAGAACTCTTGCTTGCTTTTATTCACTGCTGCAGTAACGGCCTCGTAAAGTGTCAAGATTTTAAAATAGCACACACCTCGACAATACAAAGCCTTGTTGAGCGTTTCTAGTTTTGAGTTGTTAATACTATCTGCACTGAACATTTATGCAGTGTAAATGTCCCCGTGTCCAGCAAGGACGGAGCTGTGAAAATACTGTCGAGAGCTCAGCTTCACAAAGTGTGATCACCAGTTAAACTGAGCTTATTTTAGAAATCCAGGCTGGCTTTAAGGATATTAGGTGTCATAACAGAGGGTTTACATAAGTCTGACCTATGTGAGTGTCTCACCCCAAGCAGTAATGAACATCGATCAGTTTACAGAACGTGTCATCATTGTTTGTACAATTTTTATATGGCATCTTGTAGTGATTCACAGATTTCAGTCATGTGACCAACTTGCTAACCTGGTGGGCAAAACATTACTCCATCATGACAGCCGATAGTGGACACTCAGTAGTACTGCAGGACTAAAGTGTTTGGGGTTTTTTCACCTTGCACTGCTGCCAGGCTGGAAGCTTACAGCTACATGTATTTTCATATGTATTCCAATCTCATGTCTTGTGGAAATTTACAGTGTAGGGTCAGAAAAGTTCCAATAACATGAATTTGTCACATTTGTCATACATCTAATGTCAGGTAAATTGTTCCAACAGTTTAACTGAGACACCACTGACAGCCGGGGCTGCTGAGGAGAAACAGGGACTGGTACGTTTGGCCTGTAAGGCAGGGTTAGGAGAGGTGAATTTACAAGGTGAAGCTTTAAATTAATGCTTATTAGTGCATCTGATAGCACAGGAACCTTCTGGTATTTTCGATAAGTTAAACTTATAGACTTTCAAAGGGCCGCTATACTGTTTTTGCCCTCCAGGTGGGCATGTGCCTCGAGCTCTGAAGTCAAATGAAAACTATGGATGCTGCAGTGAAAATCGAGGTAACTGCTGGCAACACATTTACTAAAAACAGGGATACACAGCCAGGCGGAGGGTTACTGGAGAGTATTTTCACCTTATGGAGGCTGCTGGATGCCCAAATAGTAAAATCCAAGTAAACATTAGCTCCTAGAAAATGTTCACTCACCCTGTACCATCATACAAAGAAAAAACAGCTGCAGCCTGGTCAGCATATAGACACAACATAAACAAACACAGCTGGTACAAACATCTGCCATAAAAAGAAGTTTAAAAAAATTGTCTTTTTAGGCTGTGCAGGTAGAGTCTGCCTGTCTGAGAGAGCCGATAAAACCTCTCAAATTAAACTTTGTTGTACTAATATGCTTTCATTAACCTTCACTTTAATTCTTATTCGTTACAGCATTTTTTAAAGGTAGAAAATATCCGTGTCCTTCGCTATTTTATCTTGAATATTTTAAAGTTATTTTGGTATTATCTATAATTTTGTAAACATTTAGTTGCTTATATCTTTGTACTTCTCTTCTTTTCGAATGCTATCGTATGTTTGCGTGATTTGGGGGCACATTTCCCTTCAATTTATGTTCCTGGACTCCTGGTAGTTTGGGTCCAAAATGTTTTTTGTGATACTTTTTGAGAAATTTCATGACATGGATGTGAAGCAGAACACAAAAAGCTGGCTAGAGACAGAGTGGGAATACCACTGTTTGTAATATCTCTCAGATCAATGCAGGAGAAATCAGTTTACTGAAAAGTCCCACACGCCTTTGTGGGTGTTACGGTGCCACTCAGCCGGCGAAATTCACCGCCTTTGTGATGCTGGCGACTCCTCTGTCTTCAGCCTGTGGCGATAACACTGTGTGGACTGTGATCAACAACTTCTTGGAGTTTTAATCAGCAGTTTAATCATTTACAAACGCCCTACAAGTCACCATTTATCTATCTGCATCGCGACTAAACCACAGTAACTCAAAGAACAAACACAGTTTGGCTTCCTAAAGGTAAAAATAAAAACAACTGCAAATATGTGTACAGCTGTTTTACGACAGTCTGTCACAAAGATGACACATAAGTAACATGCCAATTTAAATCTTTATGTTTATCAGCTCCCAGGGAGATTACTTCAGCCACCATGGGATGAGATATCCACTTTAAACACAATCAGTATTTTCCATTTCAATTTCCAAAGACTTCTATTAACTGTACTCAGTGTAAATTACAGACTTAAATAGATTTGTGTTGGAAATTACGGACCTTTTGTTTTCAAGGCTCCCTTGGTGGGGTCTCCTCCCTCAACAGCCTGTCCATCTCCAGTCAGCCGCTCATTCAGTGATTCAATTTCCCGACGTACTGCAACGTAAGACAGCGATGACGTGTCAGTATTTAAACACTGAAAACGTCCACTCAGTAAATGAGTACTGATGCGTACACTGTCAGTTACTCACATTCAAGGTTTTCTATGTAGAGATTCTCAAACTCCCGTTCAATCTGACCAAACAGGTCAAGAAGATTGCTCCGCAAAGCGAGAGGCAGCTTGGAGTCCTGGACAGACAGAAAACAGAACCAAACACACAGTAAGGTCATACACACGGCACGCTTCAAGGTCAGGAATGTAGAGCAGGAATTCGCTCCACATCCTCCTCAAGTGTGGCGTAACATAATGTAGCATAATGCTATGCCAAAAATGCAGAACTGTATAACAACAATGTTCTGTTATTACAGTCGGAAGTGAAGTTTGCGACTCTTAAAGGTAAAACGTTTAACTGAACACACGTGTTTACGCGATTTAATCGGGCAGCAGATGAACTTGTGCGAACTCTTGGCCACAGTTTGAGCTACAGAGCTACAAGCTAAAAACAAATAACTACACAACAGGAGTGTCCAACCAGCCTCTACTAACTTACCTCCATGGTGCAGTCCTAGATGTACCCAGTTACCAGCTGACCACCAGACTAGCATGTGAAGACACATAAAAGCTGCCATGAAAACACTAGATTCAGAAGGCTGCGTCTCACAGCTCCCTGAGCGCTGCTGCTCAGTCCTTCAGCCGTCCAAAAGACAACGATACCAAACACTTCACTTGTCACCCTTCAGCTGAGGCACGTGTTAAAAAGAACAACCGGTTGGCACAATGACATTAGCCGCATGACCATTCTGTCATCACCACGTTCACACACTTTATCAAAAAAAGCCCAAACAAATAAATAAAGGTCATTTAAGAAGTAACAGGCAGGCCTTGTGAATTTAAAGCTGCTTTAGTAGTGGCACTTAAACCTGCAGCTTACTCAGGCCAAAGCCGGCAGCGTTAAAAGTGAGGAAGAATATCTGTTCTGTGTAAAATATGGGTCCATAAAACTGTCTGTGTATGTGTAGCTAGTGCTGCAGGGAATAGAGGAGGTACATACACAGCGCCAGCCAGTCTTGGCAATAAACAAAAAAGGACTGTTGAAAAGACTAATCAGACCTGAACAAGCGGCCCATATTAAAACTTGATGAGACAACAGGCGAGTGCAAGCTGAGCTCTGCTTTTAGTGGCTGACAAAGCGCAGAAAGTAAAAGGCAAAGGATTTCCATGGTCTCGCACACTGACAAATTCAACCATCCCATTTTTGAGAGCGACTGATAAGTAGGTCATCCAACGTCATCTACACGTTGTCTATCATCTCCCCCGATAGGAGAGACCTGTCAATACAATGTGAAACACTCACAAACCATCTGTTGGTCTTATCTGGGAGATGTCTTTCAATAAGGTCGCTGTAAAGCCAACTCCCAAAAGTTAACAACCAGGATATTCTTGATCAAACAGAAACAGTTTTTATTATCTCAGAAGGGAAGAAGCAACTGGTCTGCACCAGGAAATGGCTGCTCGTGAACAGGTTCTCAGTCTTCCCTTTTCTGGAAGAAATAAATCAATTGTAGAACTAATTTAGAGAACCGTGTTTGGAGAAAGTTAATAACCAACTTGATACCAGAGACACAGGCGAGTACTTTGTTTTAAAACAAAGAAATGAGTAACCAAAGTCTAAACCCACAGAGGACAGAGACAGCATTAACTTTTTGACTAAGAAATATCTGCCCAAAACTAAGAAATTGCAGCTACTGTTTCACAAAGAGGAAGAAACTCATAAACACATGAAAGCGTGGCGTTGTTGATGTTGCAAGTACAAAATAAAAGAAATGCTGCTTAACCGGCTCATACTGTACTCTTGCGAATGAAAGAACCAGCCTCGCACCAAAACAGCCTAACAATAAAAATGCTAATTATGCGAGAACAGCCTGCTCTGTGTTTTAAAGTGAAACTGTGTGTTTTACACCTAACATATGTTATTACGCTGTCTTCAAAACTTCAAGTTAACATAGATTGCTTGTCTGCTGTTGTTGTTGCTTGTGTGTAAATGAGAAAACCCATGGATCCATGTCTCTGTGTATTTCCCCCTCACCTGTCCATCCAGCATGTCTCCTCTTTGGATGCCTCCCGGCCTCTCCTCTGTGCTGTTGGTGCGCCTGATAGACAAACTGTGAGCCTTGCGCTTCTGCTTGGGGTGACGGGCAGCTGAAGCAGAGCCGCTGCTGCTTCCGCCCTCCACAGGCATCCCTCCTACCTCGTGGGTGGCCCTGCCCCCTGTTCACACCCTACCTGAGAAACAGGTAAACACTGGCTGGACTTTTTGGTTGGCTGGTTCAGGCTTTCAGTTATCGCCACCTGTCTGTCAGTGAAAAGAAAGGAAAATGCAGGTTTAACCCCATTACATGAATTCTTTAAGGTAAAACAACTTAAATTCTAAATCCATTCAAAAATCCCAACAATTTAACTATGTGTTCACGTTATTCTTTTACACAGGGAAGTAATAGATATAGAAAGTGCATTTGTCCAATTAATAAAGAGTCCCGAGGTAAATGGTGTCGCCTGAATTTACAATAGACAGCCAGTAAAGCCTGAAAGACCCGATCATCTTCTAAATCGTACATTTCTTTGTCAGCAGACATTACCACATTAATTACAGGATGTTATTGAAGTTCTGCAGCGCTGTATGTCCGCTGCTTCCGTTATTATAGCGCAGTATGATAGTAAGCCAGAGGACAACGGGTAATAAATATAAGCCAACAGAAATTTTATAGGGCAGGCAATGATGTGTAATAAATATTAGCTCGCTCGTTATATATATGAGCGTGAAACTGAGACTGGAAACGGTAAACACGCCTGAACGCGTCGATTCATAAAACAGTACGTCTATTAACTACCTATGAAAAATTAAAAGGTAATTTGACATCATTTTGATATACAGGTACACGAAACAAGACGACACTCACCACTGTCATTACCTGACTGAATCTATACACGCCAAGCAGCCCGAGAAATTACTAGAGCTAAACGCTAGCACGAGCTAACTGCCACATATCAGCTTCCTCGCAGCATCTTAGACCAAACAGCACACAGCAGCTAAAGGACACGACGGGTTATATCGTCTCTAACGTCGCACGAGCTCGTGTACGCTAACAAGTTTGCATTTTTGACAAGGCTGTGACTCATTAGTTTGGAAAATGGGTGATAAATTATAGTTTTATAACAAAAAGTATCAGAATTTTATTAGAAAATTTTGACACATGACGTATATTATTTGTGCACTCTACTTCCGTGTAACGTAGACCGTGTTTGCACTCTGTTAGCCAATGAGCTGTCACGCGGCTGGGAGGACAACGAATGAAAAGCCGTGAGGTTAGTAACTGGAAGCGCTAGTCGTTCCGACAGACTGCGCCCTAAAACACCGTCGAAACACGGTAAAAGACGTGATTTGCAAACCTTAAAGAAAGTACAGCTTTCGTGAGTAATTGAATGCTTTGTCGCTTTCTCCGTAGCGTGTATATACAACAGCCGGTGCATACTTATGTTCAGTTGACAGAAGCCTGGGTGGCGCAGATGTGCTGTGCAGTGGTCTGACGGCGTGTTGACAGTCGGGGCTTGGAGGAAAACATGAAGCAGAGTCTCCGGGGACGGAGCTGTTGGGTCGTTACCATTTTCAGCTTAGACCTTAAAGTTGTTTTATGCAATTGAATTTTAACTTGGAGTGTTTGGGGATTTGTACTTCACTTCTTGTTTGCTCCTTTATTCCTTTTATTTTGTGTGGCCACTATTAAAAATATGAGTTACCAGGTAGAATAAATGTTAGATGGATTCATTGCACCATCTCGTGGTACAACTTGGTATTGCCCTTCTTTCTTCACCTTCTCTAGATAGCTTTAGTAAACAGGTAAGGAAGGTTTTGACGATGAAAATTTAAAATAAGTAACTTTAATGTTTTATTAATACATAACTACACTCGATTAATATAACGCAATCATACTTGTGTTTGCGTAAACTTATTTATAAGCATATATGCATAGTACACTTATGGAGAGGTGTAGCCACAGTTATAAAAGTGCAAAAATGTCTCTGTTAGATTGCAGAGGCAAAACAAGAGAGGCATTTTCCTGGGTGTAGAAGTGGATCACTAGCACAATAGCCTCATCACATTTTCATTTTATTTGTTTTTGCCATTTTTGAGTAGAGACATGCTTTAAAGCTAGCTGTACACCTGGTGAATCACCTTGTACTGGTTTCAAAGAGACATGAAAGATGCTTCCCAAAATCTGACCGTATCGGCTCAGTGTCCTCCTGTTGCAGAAGCAATCATGTGAATAATTAGTTGGAATGATTAATGGAGCTTGAACTGCATTAACTTACCGGAAATGTAGGTGTTTGAGAGTTTCACTACCGAATTGTATGAATCAGTGTAACTTACAGTCAAAACAGATCAGTAGAATTCAGTTGAAGGGACATAGTGGGCTTGCTAAGCGAGCCTGCACCTTGGAGGCCTGCATGTGCATTCCCAGTGACAACACTGCTGGAGTCTTGTTATATACGAGTAGCAGACTCAGACTCAAAGTAATATACTAGATTTAGTTATCAGGTAAGGACAAACACCTGGAAAAAAGAACACTTATTACAGTTCTTTGATCCCGTCACTGGCCTTTGGTTAGGCCCTGTATTAAGTTCTATGGCTTTCCTATATGGATGTAACATGAACTGCACTTGATCTAAAACAGGAACCTTAATGCTAAAAAATCGAGTGTTTGAACAGCACTTGATAGCCGAGCTCTCTCTCTTGTGTCATTGTAAGTTAAATATATCTGAATTATAGAGTGGTGGTAATCTGGCAGAATAACCTTGTCAAGAAGCCTGATTTAACCTTCCGATCCTGACCCACTGCGATCCTGGCCGTTTTTTTTACCGACAGCCACACCCCCGGTCCCCGTGATTGGTTTTCTGTTTCTCTCAGGCCATGGCGCGGGCTGTGTGGGCGGTCCTCCGGATGCTATCCAGGGAGGGAGCCGCTGTGCTGAAATCAAACGCACCTTGTGCCACCACAGGCGCTTTGCGGCGATCCAGACCTGCATGCGCAGCTGTTACTACCTGCGGCAGAGCGATATCCAGGTAAGATGGAAGGACGTAGGTTTCTGAAACAGGCCCAAAATACTGAGTTTAAAAGCTAGCTAACGGTTAAGCTTATTAGCCGTAAACAGGAAGTAACGCTGTTTTTTGGGCTATTGATAGCTGAGTGCCGCAGCGCGTTTGTTTGTATGCTCCGGGTTATCACAGCTACCACCAAAACTCAGGCCAAATTATGTCTAAAACAAAGTCTTGCACTTGACATAGCTTTACATAATGGTTAAAGAACACACTGTTATGATCGTGGCTCAAATCCTCAGTATATTGTCGCCAGTACGGCATGCTTTATATGTTGTAGCAGGTGTATTTAGTAAACTTTTGTCTTAATATAAAAGCTATACAGAACTAGCAAGATACCAACGTTTCATGTGTTTCACTGTTTCAAAGAGGGTTTCTTGATCATTTCACGGAGTCTCTTGATTTTGGATTTTTAGTGTTATTGCTATACAATATTCCTTGAGTGTGAATATTGAATCCTAAACTTGGAATAAAACGCAAGGTCCACTTTCTAGAACTTTCAGAAGCACCTCACAATAATCCTTTTTTCATCTACTGTAAAACTACAGAAAAAAATACAATGGTGAAGCCTGTCATTCAAATGAAAAGTGCCATTTAAAAGCCAACACTGATAAATTGGTGAATCATGAACTGTTTGCTACCCTGTGCGCTGCAGTAAAGTCAGACACCTGCAGTCTGCAGCCAGAATGCCCGAAGTAACCACCGATCACCTGGATGAGAAGCAGGTGCAGCTTCTGTCCGAGATGTGCATCCTCATCGACGAGAACGACCTCAAGATCGGAGCGGACACTAAGAAAAACTGCCACCTCAACTCCAACATCGACAAAGGTGCCTGTCTTCCACATTAGGATCCACACAGATCCACACAGGTATTGTTCTGCATCACTCATTTCTATGCATGTTGTTTGTTCTTGCCAACAGGTTTGCTGCACAGAGCTTTCAGCGTCTTTATTTTCAACAGCGAGGAGAAGCTGCTTTTACAGCAGAGGTCTGACGCCAAAATCACTTTTCCAGGTCGGTCTCACTATTTTTAAATTCTCCTGCGGTCCCCTCAGAGGCTAAGCAGTATTTATAGGTTTTAACAATCCTCTGTGTCTCTGTGTGTGTTTTTTGTGCAGGCTGCTTCACAAACACATGCTGTAGTCATCCTCTACACACAGACAGTGAGCTGGAGGAGAAGGATGCGTTGGGGGTGAGGAGAGCTGCTCAGAGGAGACTCGGCGCAGAGCTGGGTGTTCCCATGGAGCAGGTGTGTGTTTCAGTTCCGACTTCTACCCACACTGGAAGAGGATTACTAAGGATTGTGGCAAATCTTCGCTTGTGTGTGATCTCCGCTTTCCTATTTCTCCTCAGGTGACTCCAGATGAAATGACATACCTAACAAGAATCCATTACAAGGCCCAGTCCGATGGGGTTTGGGGAGAACATGAGATTGACTACATCCTTTTTGTGCAGAAGGTAGTGCTGTAGTATATGTTAGATACAAATGTATGCAGTGGATGTAAATGGTGTGCATGACCCTCAAAGCTTTTCCCCTCTGTTATGTGCATACAACCTGCACAGTTCAGTTGAAAAACATTCAAATCTGTTATGGGAAAAAATCTAAAAGACAAAAAATGGACAATAGGCTGCTTGCATAAGCATGCACACATTTAAACTAAAACTTTGTTGAAGCAACTTTTTATTTAATTACAGCATTTACCCTTTTTGGGTAAGAATCCATCAGCATGGCACATCTTGATTTGGCTACATTTGCCCACTCTTCCTTGTAAAAGTGCTCCAGCTGTCAGATTGTGAGGTCATCTCCTGTGCAAAACTTTCACTAAAAGAAAATATTTCTTATCTTGATCTGGATATATGCTTGGGGTCATTGGAGGTGAAATTCCTCTTCATCTTCAGCTTTCAAGCAGATGACTGAAGGTTTTGAGCCAAAAGCGACTGGTGTTCATAATTCCCTCCACCTCGACTAAAGCTCCAGTTCCAGCTGATAAAAATCAATTTCAAAGCATGATACCTGCACATCCTTCAGTATTGCTGTAGGTATCTTGGCAGCCTCCCTTATTGTACGTTTTTAATTATTCATATTTTTCCCCACAACAGATCTGTTTGTTTTTCAGTTGAATTGTGCAGAGGTCAAAGTTCATGTTAATGGTGGGAAAAGATTTGAAATAATTTTTTGTGGTCTTGTTTTTTTTAACATCATAATAACCTGGCATTTTAACAGGGATGCGTACACTTTTATATCCACTGTACTCAGTGATTCTTGTTTTAACCTGAAAGGCTAAATCTACCTTACACAGTGTGCAGGCTTGATGTGACAGCTTCAGTTCACCCGTGTAAATAACAAGCCTTGGCCTGAGTTTACCTCTGAGTAAATGAGTTCTGTGGATTTAAAAGAATAGCTTCATTTAGGAATATGCTTCATGTACACAGGATGTAATCATTAAGCTCTTCAGACTAACTTGTGGCCACTCTGCAGGACACTGATGTGAGGTGGACCTGCCTCAGGTGAAACTGCTCTAATGAGTGTGTTTGTGACTGGCATGCAAAAATCAAAATGCACATATATTAGGTGCATGTTAGCTCAGTGAGTCACTGACCACAATCATACAACTGAACATTATCACCTTAAATTTTAAGGTATTCTACAGATACGGATACAATTCCATGATGATTTAAAGTTAAGCTCACATTAAACATGTCCAGTTTTTCCTATAATGAGGTCAGCGTATGTGCAAGTAATGGCTCATGACTCTGTATCATATAGAGAGCATCCCTAATGTGGTCTCAAAGGCACACAGCTCTGGGTATGAGCACAGAGGCCTCATGTTTACAAGGTGCAGACAATATGAGAGAGTACCGGCTTAGAGGAAGCAGGAATGGAGCAAAAACATGATTACTCCTGAGCAAATTAACTTTACAGACAGCTGTTTTCATTTATCTTGATGTAGCGTGTATCTGGATTTCATTTGTCTGTGAGTCTGCCTTTTGTCTATCAGTCATGCATCAAAGACAACCCTTTCTTATGCCTCTCCACAGGACGTGGACTTGAATCCAGACCCCAATGAGATCAAAAGCCACTGTTATGTGAGCAAAGAGGAGCTGAAGGAGATGTTGGAGAAGGCCAAGCGCAAAGAACTGGAGATCACGCCCTGGTTCAGTCTCATTGCAGAGACCTTCCTCTTCACGTGGTGGGACAACCTGCAGAACCTCAAACAGTTCATGGATCACCACAAAATCCACCGCATGTAATTATATCCAGGATCCGGCTCCTCTTCCAGCATTTCAAGCTCTTTGATTTATGCAGAACTGACATAAAAATACAGTCGGCTGAGCTGCTGGAGAACTGAAAATAAACCTCCACTCAAGATGTGAGGTTTCCACTAGCTACTTTGGAGAAGGTGTAGAGCTTCAGCACTGTAACGCAAAGTAAAGAATGTCTTAGTCATGTGATCTATAAGGTGATTTATGTAGGTTTGTAGCACTGAGATTCATCCATCTTCACTGTAGATCAGACGTTTGCTGTAGTGCTCACGTGTCATCTTTCAGGCAATAGCTCAGATAAGCTGGGTTCACAGCCTGAGCAGAAGGTGATGTCAGCAGGAAATGTGACACTAAATAAGAACAGCTCCACAAAGGCAGTAACCTATTTTTATATAATAATGTGAAGTGCCTGATTATAGGTCGTTAGCCTGAGGGGATTAGTATCTCTAAGTCACAACTGCTATCACTCTGCATTGTTGACAGTGACATCAGTGAACAAGCTGTATCTTTGTACACTTTTACACAATAAAGTATTTGTGTGAACTTTGCACGAGCATTTATTTTTGAATTTTAGATTCAATTGATTCACTAATAGCTAAATAATACCTTGATTGATATTATGTGGTAATAATTTTGGTAAGTTGTACAGCTTATATCAAGTCGAGCTGAGTTGAGCTTTTTTAAAACCAGACCACAACTGAGAGGCCAAGGGAGAGATTATACGGTGGTGATTTGGCAATATCATGGGAGGTCTGCCCTTAAGTATACTTTGCTTTATCATTTCTTTGACTCACGGGGGGGAATGTAACTCACAAAATGAACGTGTTATTCATTAAGACTTAAATCTAGAGAAAGCTGATATGTGAATATTTTTTTTAGCTGAAATCCTGTAATTGGTGATTCTTGAATCATATTTACTGTGTGGACAGAAAAACACCTTCGTAGACTGTCTGGGGTCACTTTTCTTAATGTGGAACTTTTGTGGAATATTTCAACACTGAATTATCTGCTTTTAGTTTTAGTTTAGTATTTAACAACTGAAAACATTATGGCAACACTGAGAAGACAAATCATAAGGAGTGTGTTGTCAGAGGTGTACGTGTTGCCGTCTTAGTCCTCTTTCTGTAGGAAAACTTCAAAAAGCTGACTCAGTTCTTGTCTGAGGTACAGACCAGGAATAACGGAAATACGATCCTCCCACCCACCAGGGAATCGCTCCCAGCTGTAGGTTCCCCTCCTCCTGCTGAACTCAAAGAGCAGCAAAAAAACAGTCTAATGTAGCATCACTCAATATTTATGTGATTCTTTAAATAGGTTTAAAAGATCATTCTTATAACTTTATTCTACAAAACACCTAAACTTCTCTGCATTGTGAGAAGTTACATTCAAACTCTTAAAGAGAAGCAGCAGGTAACACATAGCTCTGAAATCCTCACCACTCAGGAAGTGGTGACAGAGGTAGTTCCCTGCATCCTGCAGGGCTTCTGGAAGCTTCCTCCTCGCCCTCTCTTGAGCATGGCCTCCTAGAGTCTGAGCAACTCTCCACCAGTGTCACAAAGGCCATACAGACACTCATTATAAGCTCTAAATTGGGTGGGGGGGAAAAGCATGAATCTTAAACTGGAACTGAAGAAAAATGATAAAAGATATTGAAAAGATAAACTCAACCTGAATAGCACGATGTCTTGGCTTGAATGGTTTTTCCAAGTTTTTTTGAGACAACAAGAAAGACAGGACTGTAAAGCTGTAAAGGACAGAATAGATGGGGCATAGACAGCTAGGTACTGGGGTGCAATCAATGGAAAATTGATAGCAATAAACTTTATTCTGATATATATGTTCAGCTGCAAACAAACAGAAACATGGACACATTTGCACATTTATATGTATATACATGAATACATTCTCAAATATAAACATACATATGTGCCTGTGCACAAGCACACACCCATGCATTTATAAACATATTTCTTCAGTATACACATGTATACTGTGGGCATTAGAAAGAATGCATTTTCAGAGCACTTCCGCACTGGCTTTAGTTTGCAGAGTTGATCAACATCCTAAACTAAGCTGTGGAATTAACATAACACTAACATTAGCAGCAACAGAAATGGCTTCAACTTTACTGTGTGCATGAGAAATAAACAGTTTCTAGTTCTTTGTAAGGGTTAAATGATGTTCTGATTTAATTTGTTTGAATAAAATAGGCTTTATTTGCATGCTTAATGCACAATGAAGGCACAGTTCCCACTTCTTTCAGACCACAAAGCAGATGAAACGTGATACATTTGTTTCATTGTAAAACCATATAAAAACAAAAAGGTAAAAACAAACAAAAGAAACATACATGTACATGACTAGGACCTGACCCATTTATCACCCGAACAATGTTAGCTGTTTGCCAATCCTTTAGTATCAGGTAAAGAAGTTACGGTAGATATGCCCTTGAAACATGCAGCTTCCCTGTTGGCAGCACGTATGTTTGCAAAGCCACAAAACAAGCAAAGGTGGGCAGAGTAAACAAGGTAAGAGAAGAAAAAACAAAAAAGTCTGCCTATATATCAAAGTATCAGATTATTAAACTCACCAAATATCGTTATCGATCTTAAAAACGACTGTGTCAGTCAGACTCTATATATGACTAACGATCAGTCCTGAGTTTGGTTTCTACTGTGCCAGCATGTTTAATACGGATTTATGTTCCTCTTAGTTGTTGGTCCAGTTGAAGGAATGATCCCGTGGTAACTTTGCTAATCTTCATCCAAGTGATAAAGTATCCTAAATGTAGCTGACACAAAACTACAAACTGGCATTATACATTCCAGTTATCACAACATCATTTCAGAATAATACTCTGGGTTTGGCATTTCATTCTAACTAAACAGAATAATATAATGTTTTGCTATAAATGTGCAATAATGCCACAGCTTTTAGAAGAAGCTCCACATGCCAAAAACAACAAGAATAAACATGTGGTATGATGCTATCAAAAGATAATCTTTATTATTTTACATTTTACCTCCATCCATCCATTTTTTTCCCGCTTATCTGGGGCCGGCTCGTGGGGGCAGCAGCCTAAGCAGAGAAGCCCAGAACTCCCTATTCTACATTTTACCTAATTTTTATAATTTGATTCTGGACCCAACAAACACGCATTAAAAAAAAAAAAATCTATCACACTGCTTTGCAGTGTTTTATCTTGTAAATCTGAATATCCTGTTATTCAGTAAATATTACATTAACACTAAAGCCTTAAATCTTAGTGTGGGTTATCTTGCAGTTGCTTTAGAATTCACTGTAATCTCAAAAGCACCGAGCCTGTTTTAGCATCTAAAAGCAATAACAGATTATTCAATCTAGGAGAGTGATTGTGTAGGATGTGTGTTTTCTTTTATCTCAGTGTGGTGATTGCATAACGTGAGGAAGCTATTAGGTGATCTATAGTTGTTGGAGATGAGATGAGTCTGCTACACAGTGCCTGCAGGGTTGGTTGCAGGGTTGGAGTTGGGTGGACTCAGTTTCATGGTATTAAAAAAATCCACCAGCTGACCTGGTACTTCAGCCAGCACGGTCTTTGCCAGCGCTTCCTTCGGTGCCTGAGGAGCAAAAAGAGTTAAGTCAAAAACAGTGAAGAGGAAAATAATTCTACATGTTTTTAACTGATTCCTTGCGCGAGTATTGAACACAGCAAGGAGAGAGTCGTGGAAATGAAGAGAGCTTAAAGGAAAATTCCACACATTTTAATAAACATTGCATTTCAGATGTTATCTTGACACTTTCTGAGGCTGTAATTATGTCAAACTCCAGCAGAGATGATTATACTTTTGAGGCCGGTGGTAGGCTAACATTAATCAAAACCTACTAAAACACTCCTGGACCGATCAAAGATGTGCTCAACTGCTTATCACTTTAACAACAAAGTGCCGCTTTAACAGCGTTACGTAAATAGAGGAATTTTCCTTTAATAATAATTCAGAGTGCCACCAGTGCCTTTAACCAGAGCCACAGATCCTCAGTCAGACAGTACGACAGACTTTGTTGTACCAGACTGATGATGAATCGCATGCAGTGATTCATTGCTGCAGTTTTTCGTGCAGGTGAAGGAGAAGTTAGATGAAAGCAGGGTTTATGACTTAAGATTTCTGAGGTACCCCTATGAAGGACTAGGATCTTGGGGAGGCTTCAGTTTCAATGAACTGAAGAAGGAGGTCACTTGCTGAGGTAACTCGGCCAATACGCTTTGGGCAAGAGCCTGGCTGGGCGCCTGAAAAGAAATGGATAAAACAAAGCAAAGAGATAAGCTAAAGCTGTTTTCACACATGCACCGTAGCTCTGCATGTTTCCAGACATTACACAGGTTGTGGTAATGCATCTGTCAGTCTCAGTCAGACTGGACATTAAACGGCCGTCAGCCTCCCGGCTCTCTTTTAACAACGCACTCATGTGGGAAGAGCCCATGAAACCTCCTCTCCTACACCAAACAGCATATTTCACTGGCATGAAATGTAAGGCTCCAGTGAGGCAGCCCATACAGTGGACTACACGAAGCAGAGACCCAGCATTAGCACACCCAACTTGGGACTTACATGGTGTAAGTGTGGGTTTGCCCCGCCTACACAACCCCAAGTTCTCCCACACTTTCCCACTGTGGGCCCACATGGGCATTGTTCTTGGGATGTGGAAAATGTGAGAAGGGACATTCTCTGGTTGTCCTAACATGTTTCCCGCAATATTTCATGTGTGAAAACAGCTTAGATGATTTTTAGGCTGAGGCGCAGGCAATCCCTCACTTTGGATATATATGATTAACTGGTATTGGCTCGAGAAACACTCTGCTCCGTTTAGTTTGTAATTTTAATGTCAGCTTAGAAAAAAAAAACAAAAAACAAAGTACATGCAATGTGGACAGAAAAATCAGGGGGACACCCAAAGCTAACAGCATCCAGAAACCTGGTACATATAGATATATAATAAAAACAACAAAAACTTGATGTTTTTACTGTCACTTACATTTTGAAACTGCCTGAATGGTACAAACTGGACAATGTCTCTCATGGCAGCCTCGCCAGTGAGAGAGCGCAGGCGACCATCGTCTCCATCCAGGAACTCCATGGCACTGAAGTCCGCCCCTCCGACCCCGACGATGATGATAGACATGGGCAGGCGAGATGCGTTGACGATAGCGTTGCGCGTCTCGTCCATGTCCGTGATCACTCCATCAGTGATGATCAGCAGAACAAAATATTGCTACAAGAAGACAACAACAACAAAAACACAACTATTACAGCAACATGTAAGCAAGAAGCTTTTGAATCCTCATCAAAACTCTGATATTTGCTCAGTTCTACTGCTTAGTGCCCCTCGAGCATCAGAAAGCCCCATCCCCCGTTATCCTGTAGCTTTGGATCAAGCTATTATCAAATCATCTGCTTCAATGTGAAGATTATACAACCATTACACTGACAGGACTGCCCAAACCAAATGTTTACTGAGAGTATGAATGAGGTAGTGAATTCATAACCCACTTTTTCCTTATTAACAGGACAGCATATGTGGCCATGATGTAAGATTAATTATTTTCCCAAATACAGTATCCAATAATGGCTCACAAATTCCAAGAGATATTGCAAACACTTGCAGTTTTTTAGTTTTGGATTTGGGATGTACAAAAAACAAACAAACATGTAGAGTTAAGGCATTTTTGAGTTTGCCTGCTCCAAAAGCAAATGTTTTTGCAAGGTTTTCAAGTTGAGTGCTAAGACTTTAACACACTATGATCTTACTAGAACCGATGACTAAACATATGAATTTGTAGACTGCACTACTCATGACATTACTAATATCTCTTACTCTTCAGTGCAGGCTCATATCCCATGTGGAATATCGCAAATGCTCACAGAGTTGTATAGTAAAAGGTAACCTACTAGGCTCATATCCTTCTTCTCCATAATGTTATTCTTGGACTTTGCCAGAGTAGCTTTGCATTATTCACAGCATAGAACAACCCCTATTTATCTTATACCAGCCCTTGGTGCAGTCCCTCAGTTCATCCACTGGGTGGGGTTGTATGTTAAGCATGCATCATCAATCTCTTATTTTGTCAATTGTAGATGGTCCGCATGTTAAAGCATTAAATTAAATTTCAAATATGAAACTGAAAGCCCTTGCCTACAGTGAGTGAGCTGAAGAGGTGAAATACTCACAGCTGCAGTGGTCTGCTGGAGGGCTTGCTTTGCAAAGCAGGCCACATGGTTGATAATCGGGGAGAAATTGGTGGGGCCGTACAGTTTGACTTGCGGCAGGCAGCTTCTGTAGGCTTCAACCACACCTTCAATACCTACACACACCCATACAGACACCATTGATTAAACACACTACGAACTGAGAACTACAGTGTACTAGGGTGCATGTGTATAGTAAGTAACAAAACATCAGCTCCAGTGCATTTATCTGTAAACTCACCTGCACAAAATGGATTTGATGGGTTGAAATTGAGCGGAAACTCATGGGAAACCTGTAACACAACAGAATATAACAGAGGAAAAATCTGCAAATCAGAGCAAACATCACAGGTTCACAGTGTGATCTAACAATGTCAAAGCACAATCTACAGTATGGTAACAAACAAAAAACTGTCTTATGTGGTGTGGAAATGTCTCATTTCATATAAACAGAAGCTTTACCTGCCATGTGGGTGGAATCTGGGCTCCAAAGCCAAATGCAGGAAACATCTTATCACTAAACATGAAAGACACACCAAAAGCTTATTTGAATTATGAGCCATAGATTGCATTGCCAATAAGTTCATACAGTTATCAGCCAAGTTAAATGAGTCCCTATCATACAACCCTACTTAAGTAGCTTTAAATATCTCATAGTTTACACTAATAATATCAGGTATGTGAAATATATCCCTACCTGTCATAGTCCTGGATGACATTACCCACTGACCAGATTGCAGTGAGATACTCATTAACACCCTGGGGACTAATGTAATGCAGAGACTGGGGTGACCGAGGATCCCCGTTGGAACCTGTGAAGTCAACGGCCACCTATTGACAAACATACAGATGAAGCTATAGAAAACCTTACTGCAAAGATGAATGAATGAAAACGGGAAAGAAACAGAGAAGACGAGACTCACAGTGAAGTTAATCTGACAGCCTCCCATAATATAATCCAAGAAGGTATACTCCTTCACCACCTACAACAAATATACTGGTCATCAAGTCAGTTTAAAAAGCAAAAACAAAACAACAACAAAAATCAATACCACACCTGGCACAGCTTTACGCTCACAACACCAGAGTTCTTGTAGCCTTTCTTCTTCTGTTTCTTTTTACTGTTGATGCATTCAAACTCTGCCTGCAAGAATAAAACCACAGTAAAGGCCACATTCTGTTGCAATGTCAGAGATCAAAGGGCAGTTTTAGCCATCAACTCAAACACAGTGTAGAAATGTTTGAGCTGCCCACATATTGCAGTACTCTCATACCGGAGAAGTGTGTGAGGCTTCTTGGAGGCGTCTCATTGTCGTCTCAAAGACTCCAATAAGATCATGTGACCCGTCATTGTCGTAGTCGTAACACTCAACCTGAAAACGGGCAAAAACATTTGGTCGTGATCGAGTTAAACTGGAGGGGGAAATCTTCCATTAAGGGTCAGTTCACCCAAAGTAGAAGTAATAAATAACCAGACTTTGCTAAGAATACTTTCTCTATGGAAATGGGATTATTCTCGGTAACTAGGAGGCCTCCGAATAAAAACTAAAAATATCCGCAGTGCTGGATGCCATTATAGACAAATGAGAAAAGGTTTGGTGAACTTCCTCTCTGCAGACAAACAAAACAGAAGAAACAAACAACATGCAAAGGTAACACTCAAATGAACACTTTGTACTCCACGTGTTCTTGAAGAGAGGCAGACAGTAAAATGACTGGACTTGTATGTGTTGCTTTTTACAAATGGTAAACTTGATAAAAGTGGCGAGCACCTTGCAGAGACCCCGCCTTGTTCCCAATCTGCTCCTTTCATGCACACATCACACAGGAAACGATGGAGAGATGTAAAAATACAAATACTTTGATTCACAAATAACTCACTTGTCCTCTATGGTGGGAAAGTGCTTCCTTCCTGACATGTTTGCTTCAGAGGTTAAAAAAAATATCATCAAGCTAATTTGTAACACGCTAGTTACTTTGTATGTTTTGAAGTACCACTTACTCCGACAGCTCTAAAGCAGAACAGTGAATTTGAACTCAACAAGAAAAATCTGAGTGATTGTAGGTGCCCAGTGGATTGAAATCATTTACTTACTTTTATTGGCTTCTCCATGTCTCCTCCACAGAGAGACTGCAGAGGGATTCGAAACGGCCTCCATGTTGGATTCAAGTTGTTCTTCACCACCTGAGAAAAACAGTTCATCACAATCAGATACTGCAGAATACTACAAGTCCAGTCGGTCTGGTTTAGTCAACATGTCACTGGAGAAAATGTCAAATATGCTCCTTTTATCTCATCTGTGGTTTGTTGATGCTGTGTCACCAACTGGTAGGCTGACCACCTAATAACAACAACGCAAAAACTACAGCTACAGTTTGTTATCCAACAAAGGAAATTTTAGTATCAGAAATACGGTGAGTTCTTGATCAGGTGCTGAGGAGCACCACATGGAGGAGAAAAAATGTTTTTTCCCCTCTGGAGCTTATTTGGTCTCAAACAAGAGCCCAGTCCTTCCAAGAAAGAAAAGCTATAAATACACCCTCACATTTGGATCAAAACCGGTTTTCAGTATTTGAGAAACAAAGCACAGGCTTAAGTTAATGCCATGACTCACTGAACAACAACAATATAGAGTCTGGAGCCTGACTCTAAAACAGAGTCAACCCCCTTCTCAAAATGCCAAACTTCAAAATTTAAATTAACAGGTTTACAACCTGGTACGGAAAACTGTTTGTATCAGGCTCTCTAGCTTTTATAATCACTCACCTGTTTTGATTTGGTTAAGACTTAAAGTTAGGGTGTGGCCTCTTTGACAGGTAGATAAGGACAGAGAGCCTAAAGCCATCTGCTACGCCTCACCTCCACCAAATCCAGTCACTAAACTGGAGTGTTCTGCTGTTAGTGCCTTATGGAACATTGTAATTGTATTATCAGATAAATAATACATCCTGTTGTGAGGTACACACTGCCAAGAGAGAGATGTATGTAATTCACCGATAATTAGCAGCTATGTGTGTCTGAGCAGCTTGCTAACTAAGCTAGTGTTAGCTAATAATAATTGTGCAAAAGCTGTGTTTAACAGTTACACCATCAGAAGTTCCTCTTTTCACCCTGAATATTGAGGGTGAAGAGAAAAATCACTGTTCCTCCATCAGAGAAAAGTTAGAGATAAGGAGAAACTTTGGTCTTCTGCAGATAGTTTTTCGCCATGACTGCCATAATTGATGGGTCATTGCTTTTACTTCCCACGTCCTTCTTTCTTCATGATTTCATCCACCTTGATGAGATTCCCAGTTTCAGACACACTGAAGCATCCGCCAGCATAATATTCCCACCACCATGTTTCACTGTGGAGATGATGATGATCTTTGGGTTGTACGCCTCTCCATTCTTTCTCCAATCATAAGAATATTGAATTGATACTTCTCACTCTAGCTCTTGACACTCAGAAATGCTGTGATAACTTTGCACATCCATCTCCTCCTCTGTGAGCATCAACAATTCTTTTCTCAAGTCTAAACTGATTACTTTCATTTTTGGCATGACGCTTTCTCCAGTGACAGCTCAAACCTCTCCTGATGTTTTTATAGTATGTGTAAATTTAAAGATAGTCTTCCCCTCTTCATTTTACAACCTCTGAACATTAAATAGCTAAATCATATCATTGCACAGCAATAGTCTGTGCTACAGCTCAATAAAAAGGTCCGTTTATCAGGGTACTAATAATATTGACCCCGGTCATTTTTCTGGAGTAATTCTGTTATTGTGTGCAAATAGAAATAATGTGTCTTCTAAAGAAAACTAATATATTTAGAAGTGCCCTGTTAAAAAAACAAAGCACTTGGTAGAATTTTGATCATTTTGTCCTCATCTGTGTATCTAGTTACAACTTCTAGTTCTGTTATTTGGCATCTTTTGGATAGGCAGGAGCAGTGTAAAAGCTTTGTGTTCACCTCTGTTCTGTGAGCCAGCTGCCAGCCTGTTTCTGTCTGCTTGTAGAACTCCAGGTAGGGGTCGGACTTTCCAAACAAATCCTGTGTACGAAAATGAATAAAGGGAATGAGGTCAATAATACCTAAAAATGAAAGAATGAATTTAAGGTTTGACGCTGTATCAGGCATACCTTGTTGTCTAGTTTTCTTGCTGCCACTTCAAAATTCACCACCCTATTGTCTTTTATTTCCTCTGCATTGATCTATAACACAATTAAAGATAAATGACTGAGACAAAAGCAAATCAACACCATCCAACTGTTTATCTGCAGCTTTCTGCATCACTCACTGTGATGGTCCCTTTCCCTGCTGGCGATTTGTTCTTCAACACAAGCGGTCGGGTCAGTTTCTTACTAGATACAACCTAAAAGCAAGCAAAAAAAACATGCACTTTGACAAAGACAATTAGCCACAGCAAAATAATTTGAATGAACAGGCTCAGAATGAAGACAAGAGAATAAATGAGTAATACACAGCAGCCTGCAGACCATTAAGCAAATGACAAATCAGGCATAATGAACACATGAGGTCACTTTACACCGATAAGAGTCGAACCAGCAACTGCTTATCAGGGATGTTAATGCTTCATCTGCAACATGGTAACACTGTAGTGTCCTCTTACAGCAAAGTCCTACCAGTTTTGTATCTGCAAAATCTTGTTTACTTCATTTAACAGTAGTGAATTCTGAAATGTTGAACACTGAAAACCTTCAGCCTTACAGAAAGAGGAAAAGAGAAGGAAACCTTACTTGGCCCAGGGTGCATTCTAGTTCACCCAGGAAGTCATCGTCAGTCAGGTCAATTGTCTTGTTGTCAATGTCATAAACCCCAAACTTCAGCTTTTGCACTATTTCAAAGTAGTAGTCAACGACAAACTTCTTGGCAAACTTTGGGCTGAGACAATTCTGGACTTTCTCTGTGCGACCCACCTGTTAGAAAAGATTGCATCAGTTAGTCAGAGAAAAATTAGTGCCGTGAACTCTTCACAAAGCAGTAGTTTGTATTGAGACACACAGTGAGGAAACAGGAAATTAAAACTATCCCTTCAGGGGGCTTTTAACACTGTTAACAATTAACACTGCACTGTAGCTTTCTCCTACTACAGTGATATAACCGATTGCACCTAGAGAACATGTGGGCTTTCCAATATCCTGTCTTATCAACTTTCCAGTGTAGGGAGAGACTCTTAGGAATCCATCTGTTCCTTTCAAAGTTAGTATGGAATACAGGCTCATGGTGGTGGGTTTGACACTCAAATCATTTAGATCTGCTAAACACACTGACCTCATACCACTGAGAATCAGAGCTGTTCATTAACAGGACACACAGGGGGTCTGACTTTGAGCCGACGTCTTTGTCCAGGAGGTTCTCACAGGACACAGTCAGCTCCACCTTGGTTACACACTGGGCAGCCATGTCTAATTGGTAATAAACTGGGAAGACAACAACATAGAGGTGTTAAAAAAACACACATTGCACTACATAGTACTATGAGCCCTGATTTAACAGTAAGTGGCTGTGGTAATGTTTAGTGAAGATCGTCCTGAAATACTGACATTTTTGCGTTTGTTTACGTAGGTATACAATTGTGACGCTACTGTTAGCCCTCCCAGCCTCCCTCTAAACGAAACCATTCGTGCAGCTAGGCAGTGATGTTGTTCTAACACACAGACGGGTTTGTTTTGGTTTTTGTTTTCGGGAGGATTTTTTTGCTTCGACATTACGTTTAATTATTAGCGGTCTAATGTTACACTACATTAGGGGTGCTAACGTTACACTATCCCGTTATGACTAAGGTAGCCAATGAATTCACTTACGTACAATGCTTCTCTGCTGCACAGTGTCTTGGAAAATGTGACACAACCATTAATGCCGTGCAGTGGGTGTGGAGCAGAAAAGCTAAAGAGCACTTAAAAAAAAAGACTGCTCGTAGGCTCACAGGGCTAATAAATGCTAACAACTGACAACTAACTAGGTTAGCTGGTATACCACGTCAACTTCCGCAAAATTAGTATAAGCTAGTTTAAATTCAGGCTTACCTTTGAAAGTGTGAGACGCGTTATGGGACTCACGGAAAAAAAATATTGGCTACTATAACCGACACTGGTAACACTCCCTTGGCACAGTGCTCCTGTAAGGAAAAGTAGCTCCCGTCCGCTTAATCTCGAAAGCACGAAACCACGCCCACCAGTTTAAACCAACAGGGGCGTCACCAGGAATCTGTGTGTGGGGGTGGCTGGGTGGGGGGCTAAGGGCAAGAGGGGAATATATGATAAATCTGATATAAAACCAGTGTAAACTACTTTAAACTAGAGTAAAGCCAAAAAACAAAACACTGGGTACAGTTTTCAAACTCATATGCAGTATTTTGTCCTGCTAATGATCTATTAGGTGAAAAGTGGAGCTGCACAAGAGTTTAAACATCCTTTAGTGTTGGATAATGGTTTTGCAAAATATGGAAAAAAAAAAAAAAACCTCTCACTTTTTACTACAGCAGTGGCGGATCTAGAAAATTTTACATTGGGGGTGGCAAAGGAGGGGCAAGAGATCTCGGCAGGGTGGCACATCTTCAGTGAAGTATGTGAAAATCCCCTATGTGTAAATGGAGTCAACAAAATATCCACAAAAATGCTTTAAAACTATTAATTGCATCATTACCTCTTCTAAGGAAACACAGACAATTGCACAAGAAAAATAATTCCAAGAAGACAAACTGGATGGGCACTCTCTGCCATTTGCTTTGTTTCTTTCAAGAAGTCGTATTGTATGGCACATCTCAGTTTGTAAGTCTTGCAATTCAGAGTCATATATGGAGAAATGATCTCACCTATCTATAATGGGAAGGAATATAGAGACTGCTGTTGACATTTGTTTTCTGTCCAAATGTAGATAAGACTAAGACTATCAGACAGTCTGCTAGATGTTTGTTTTGGTCTTTTTGATTTGGCAATGGTAGAAAGATGGCAACTATTGCATGTTTCAGTGGCTATACGCCACAGCTCATCAAAGCTCTCCTCTTTGAGGCAGTCTTCAAACGTCTGTCGGAGGGCTTCATTAAGGTCAGCTGCTTTGGCAGGGTCCACATTTATTGACTGGAGCTTCTCAGACAAAATCTTTGTTTCACGTAGAAATTTTCTGAAGACCATAAGGAGTCCCGTGGAGTCAGTCTGAGAGCGTAATCCTCTTGCATCTACAGCATTTTGTGGATTTTCCTCCAGCACTCTCATTACTGCAGACAACCTGCCAGGAAGGTTTTTATGCGTAGCAAAGCAACAGGACCACCTAGGGTCACTCAGTTTTGGTCATTCTTGTGCTGGCCTACCGAACATTTTTTTTTGAATATTAATCTGATTATTGTGAACATGTGAGCCTGACATGAATGTATACAGTCTTTCCAGCAGTGAAAAAACATGCAGCTTCTGCGACATCTTTCACAGAGTCAGCAATGACAAGATTTAAACACTGAGCACTGCAGTGAAGATAAAATGCATACATAAAATGTATATTTGGCAACTTCCTTAAGTCTTATTTGGACACCAGAGCCCCTGCCACTCATCACTGCAGCCCCATCATTTCCCCCACCACGTTCTCTTTATATTACATCCCTTACTTCTCCAGACATCAAATGATCTTCTCTCTTAAACTGGAAGCATCCAATTGTTCTGCTCTTTGGTATTCAAGGAAGCTCTCCTGAGTCGCACCATCATAATAATATCTTACAACTAGAGATGACTGCTCAGTTTTTGGTTTTTATGTCCTTTGTCTCATGTGTCAAAATAGAAAAATGTTAACTTTCTTTAACATTCTTGAGGATTTCCTCACTCACCACTTCAGCTAAACATCCCAGAATCTCCTTTTGAGTGCTTTTGCTGATATATTTTGCGTTTGTGGGACCTTGTGACGGTCGTCTTTTCACTAATGCATCATGTTTGCTTATTAGATCTAAGATCTTAAGGACATTTCTCTGGTTTTGTGAGGTTTCTGTTTCATCATGGCCATGTTCAGAAATGTTTTGAGTGGCTGTCAAAAGCAAAATTTCAGTCAGTTTGAATATAATTCCGATTTTTAATAACTTACTGTTTGTACCATTTCTACCACTCACTGAGGAAACTTGTTTTTGTTGCTCGGTGAAGTGTTTTGGGTAATATTTTTAAATGTGGCCGCACTACTGCATGTGATTAGTGTATGTACTAAACCATCCGTAACCTTCAGCAGACATTTAATTCATTACAAACTTATTTGTCTTACACGTTTTGTGTTAAAACATCACCAGGAGAAACTGATTTCACCTGGAGAAAGTTGGGCTGCTCAGTGGCTTCACTCCGCTGCGTTGCAGACCATCGCGTGAGCATTTGATGTTTTTCAGAGACCTAAGATTATATTTACAATTATTTAATTTTAGTGAATTAAAATTTAACTTGAAGGCTATAAGAGGCTTTTGGACAAACAAGCAAGTATTTTAAAAGCATACAATTTGGGGGGCAGCACTCTACAACAAGGGTGCAACACAAATGAGCACAATATAGAAATACCTAAATGAAGTAATAGTGGATTAATATATATCATTGCTCTGTCTAGGTCAGCGTTCTTCCAAGTTTGCAGTCATGGCATTTCATTCTGTCGCAGTATCTAATGATTTATTTTGTAGGTATTACTGGAAAATAAAAGCATACGAGACACACTTCAATATATTTATATTTATTATTGTTACTTTTATTGTATTACCTGCAAATATATATATAAAGAGAAAATAAAACAGAATAATAAGGAATATAAATAGCATTGAATAAAAAAAGAACACCAAAAATTCTTTTTTTTAAAATATAGATTTATACCAAAACTGACAGGGAAGAGATTTTTCTTTAGTTGCACCAGTTGAGTTGAAGTCTCACCTGTAAAGCTAAGAAATATTTCTTGAACTGGATTGCACACAGACACAAAGAACATGCGAAACTGGCTGTTGCAGTATTTTTTCACCATGACAAGAATGCAGAAGGATAACTCATGGTATTTTTCCTTCCATTGTGTTTTATAACAAAGTAAAATACTGACAAAGTTAGCGTCCGTGACAAGGACAAGTATAGTGCATAAGGCAACGCCACAGTCATCAGTAAACAGCTCCAAATATCAACAATGAATTTACACATACACCAAGGGAAATGTATCGGGGGATTTAATAAATGTTGAAGTACATTTTTTGCTACTTCCTCTTAAGACAAAGTAAAAATCAAAAAAGTACACTGTGTAAAAAAAGGGTTTTCTTAATCACTTTGATTCTTTTTGTTTAAGACATGCAAGCACATTTAGTATTTTTAATCAAAATCACATAACTGTAAAAAAGTCTATAAAAACAGAACAACAAATGTATTATTTTGAACATCGGGATCAGTACATATGGATTCATTTTGTAAAACTTACTGCATCACACCTGAAATCTGCTGGAAATATTAAATTGAAATGTATTAAACTGAAATGTATATTTTCCATTACAACATGAAATGCTGAAAACCAACAAAGAAGTTATGGCTGTAATACAGAGGAGATGATATAAGCACAAACTTGGAGTACCCAGTTAAATACTCCAGACTCTGTCATGTGACTAACAGTCAATAACAACTCACCCAATACAACACAGTTACAATAAATCTTTTAATAAAGGTAATAAAATAAAAGCAACATTTATATCTGGCACTTAACTGACATAAATTTCCACATATTAGCAAATATTAGGAAATCTTTGATAACATTAATGCAGTATGGTTTTACCCTGTAGCTGCAGGAAGTTTTCCTAAAAAATTCCAGGTGAGGAATCACAAGACATTTGTAGGTAAGACATTAAGAAGGAAAGATAGTTTTCAGAATAAATCACAGAAGGGGTGGCGCAGATGCTGAGAGGTCAGAAGTAGGTGTGCAGCTCTCAAGCGGCTTCAAATTCAAGGTGTTGAAGAAGCCAGATACCTGATCTGGGATTTCTGCCAGGATGCTCTGAGCAAGCAGTTCTTTAGGACACTGAGACAAAGGGCAGAGACAGAGCAACAGTGAAAGTCTGCCAATCACACACACAGAAACATGCAGTTAGAAAAGAAAGCAGAGAGGTTGCAGAGCTGCAGCTGTAATTTGAGCACAGCACCAAGAGAAGGTGTTTAAAGTTTAAGCTAGTCACATGTTCTTACAGCCAATAAAACCAGAGCTAGAAAAGCTAGAAAACTTTACATGGTATCGACAGAGTCGTGCATTATTAAGTTACCGTTTTGTGCTCATACAAACCTACAGTATATGATGACTTAATGCACCACGTACTGTGAACAATCAAGGCATGACATAACCTTGAAAAAGCAAGGTTACTGTGATATTTATAAATCCCAATTGCAGCTCGGATCAAATGAAGGGAAGGATGAGGGGCACGATCAGCGTGTTGGTTGGGGTACTCCTGCACATTTTAGGTAGGACTCGGTTCAGTGGGGGGCTTCAGCTCAAATAACTTGAAGAAGGAGGCCAGTTGGTCAGGCAACTCTGCCAGTACACTTTGTGCAAGGGCTGCACTGCCCGCCTGAAATAAGATGTGCAAACATTCAAATGTTGGTGGTGTTGGTGCATCTGGACAAAGAGTGTGCTTTATAGCTTGCCACGGCTTACATTTTGGAACTTCCGGAATGGCACAAACTGCACGATGTCCCGCATGGCGTTCTCTCCAGTTGTCGAACGCAAAACTCCATCGTCTCCATCCAGGAACTCCATGGCACTGAAGTCCGCCCCTCCGACCCCGACGATGATGATAGACATGGGCAGACGAGAGGCGTTGACGATGGCGTTGCGCGTCTCGTCCATGTCCGTGATTACTCCATCAGTGATGATCAGGAGAACAAAGTATTGCTGTGAATCATCAGGACAACAGGAACAAAAAAGCAGCAGAGTGGAGCAGTCAATTGACATTAGGACTGCTTTGATTGATTCCAAACTTTCTGTGACTCACAGATGCAGTTTGCTGCTGCAGCGCCTGTCTTCCAAATTGGGCGACGTGGTTGATGATTGGGGAAAAGTTTGTCGGGCCGTAAAGCTTCACCTGGGGCAGACACTGCTGGTAGGCAGCAACCACACCCTCTACACCTGAAACACACACAAAAAACCATCATAAAGTCATGGGTCACAGTTACATGAAGGTTGATGAAATGTACCGTATCACCACACTAAAGCAAGTTGCTCAGACTGCAGGTTTACTGTAGTTGTGGTTTCTAGGATATTTAAAAGTAGAATAGGAGGCAGAGCCTTCAGCTTTCAGGTCTGTTTTATGTGCAAACAGCTCCCAGTTTGGATTCAGGAGACAGAAAACCTTTCTTCTTTTAAAATTAGCCTTAAAATGATCTCTTTTGATAAAGTTACAGCTGGATCAGGTGAACCTGAATCCTCCCTTAGTTACACTGGAACAGGCCGCTGAGGGCTTCCCATGATGCACTGAGTGTTTCTTCTTCACGCACCTCTTTAGACTCTCCATGTGTTAATTCACCACTCTGCATTTAATCATTAGTTATAATTCATCTCTAGCTCTCATCCACATCGTGTCTTTGTCTTGTCTTCTTCCCCTCAGCCCCAGCTGCTCAGGGCAGATCACTACCACTCACTGAGCCTGGTTCTACTGGAGGTTTCTTCCTGTCAAAAGGGAGTTTTTCCTTCCCACTGTTGCCAAGTGCTTGCTCAAAAGAGGGTCATCTGATTGTTGGACTTTTCTCTCTAATACTGCAGGGTCTTTACCTTACAATACAAAGCACCTTAAGGCAACTGTTGTTGTGATTTGGCACTGTATACATAAAACTGTATTGAATTGAATTTTATACCCAAATGTACATCCATGTTTATTAAGCAATAGGTCACAACATAGAAATTAAATTACGAGAAGAACAAGATGCATAAATAAATCTACTAATATGTTAAAATTAAAATATCTCTTATTTAGTGTAAAACATATAATTGTTTTCCCCGTGTTGCAGCTGTTCTGCACACTGGCAAATCTGAACATAGACTCACCTCCACTGTGCTAAATAACTGCTAATGTTTATACAAACACATGGCAGTGTGAAACAAATCTCACATTACATTCAGTCTGTTATTACCTGCACAGAATGGATTGGATGGGTTGAAGTTGATGGGAAACTCGTGGCTGACCTGCACACATAAACAACCCAGATCCCAAATGATCGTATCTGCAATGGCTTACACTTATCTACAACACAAACAATCTTTCTGTCGCGTGTCACATGTACGCAAACATCAAAAGTGCAACAATCACCTGCCATGCAGGAGGAATCTGTGCTCCAAAACCAAAAGCAGGGAACATCTTATCACTGTGCAAAAGGAAGCAATACAAAAATAAAGACTGTTAATGTCAGTTTGTAAAGACCAGTGAACATTTAAAATTAAGTCTTTTTGTCAGACTCTTTACATTAATGTTCTTCATGGTTCTATTTAAACAAGACATCCTGGCCTTGCTTCTCACGCCGTTATGTTTTCACTTTGTTAATCATTTATTTTCCTGTAGTGCAAGAAAACTACTGAATATCAGGATGATAAGCTGGTGCTCTGGCTTAATGCCTGTCAGCTGACATGCTGCATTAAGTGGTTTGCTGGGAATTCGGTTATCCATGCATTAGGAATGAACGCTCAAAATATCAGATAAGTACTGGTCAGATTATTAGTATTTTGCTGCTACTATCATGGTGAGAGCAGAGATCTATTATATTCATTCCCAGCACCATATTCACCATGGGCCACCTTTGCTGCTAGCCCCCTCCCCTCTGTTTAAGCCACCTTTCTCCTGACTGACTCTCTCATTAACTTGAACAGGAGGAAGGTGGGTTCCTGTGCTGAGTTGGTAGTGTTCACACAGCCACGAGTAAAACAGTCTGAAGCTGGAGCTTTTGGCTCACAAGGGATTACATGCCCACACACTGACCTCATTATTTGAAACTTGTTGAATGTGGGCAACTAGTACTGTGATATATTAGGTCTTTCAAGGCATGTAAGAATGATTGTGAGTTTGCCAAAAGCGAGGTGCATATTAAGACTTACAAACGACATGTTAAATTGCATTGATATTACTGTAGATGAACTGATGAAGTGCACAGAAACCTTTAAGACTAGAAAAGAAAAAGTTACGGTGGAGCTTGTTTTTAAATCGGTCTGACTTATAATTTTTCTGAATGAAGGAAAACAGACTTAATTTCTGCACCTGCATAATCCTTTATGTATGTATTTACCTGTCGTAGTCCTGGATGACATTACCAACTGCCCAGATGGCTGCCAGGTACTCATTGTAGCCCTGAGGGTTGATGTAGTGGAGTGACTGGGGGAATTTGGGATCCCCATTGGAGCCTGTGAAGTCAATTGCGATCTGCGCCGCCCCCAGAGGGATGTGTTGCATTTTTTAATAAACGTCAGTTAATTATGAATGAATCATAAAATGTCAACGTCAGTTAAATATTTCAGGTGTGTCTCCAAATGATAACTGGAAGGATTAGGATTAACAAATAAATGTGAAACTCACAGTGAAGTTAATCTGACAGCCTCCCATTATGTAATCCAGAAACGTGTACTGCCTCACTATCTGTAAACACCACAAGAGTTACTGTGCAGTAGTACTTATCTATTAAGAAGGGTAAACAATGTTGTTTTTTGTGCTCCAGCAGATCTAAAAAAATAAGAAAACATATCAAACACACATATTAAAAACATCTAAAACCAGAGTACCTTGCTTTTTTTTATGATGATGATGCCAGAGTTTTTATATCCTTTCTTCTTCTCTTTTTTTTTGCTGTTGATGCACTCAAATTCCGCCTGTGAAGAAGAGAAACACAGCATACAGGTGTCAGGATGTACTTTCCCCCCCTCTGCTTATTCTTAAGCAAAATGTTCAAACTGGCAAACACACACACACACACACACACACACACACACACACACACACATGAACTCACCGCAAATGTTTCTGTTGCCTGCTGGATTTGACTGAGCGAGGTCTGAAATGTTCCAATGAAGTCGTGATCACCACTGTTGTTGTGGTCATAACAGTCAATCTAGCGAACAGAGACAGTGAGGAGAGGTGAGACTTGGAATCACCAAATTTTGCACCGAAATGATCAGCGGCGCTTGGAAATCAAAGTAGGTGAGGCAAAAGCATGGTGGGCGTGAAGCTTCAAATGTAAGGCGACTTCATGATACTAAAAGGTCAACCAGAAACACACACACACACACACATACACACAGAGGCCATCTAAGCTGGCAAATGGGGTGACAGAGTTCCTCCTTTAGAGCGATGGCAGGACCTGCTCACAGCCACACACAGTAGATTCTGTAACACTTTCGGCATTGAGAGAACACAGAAAACACAAACAGCTCCATACACAGCATGGACATCTTAGGCCTCAGTCACACGGGCCTATAAACCAGTCTGTCGGTGACCCCTCAGTAACCTCTGTTGACTAGGAAAAATCTAAATTCCCAGACCGGGTGGCAAGTGGTTACTGAAGGTTGCTGGATGTCGCTACGTAAAATCAGTTGCAAAGATGGAGCTACACCAAAAACCTCCCCGTCTGTGGCAAGCTGTTGGTGTGGAAGATGCTAATTTGTCTGCAAATACGTGCTATTTGTTCTCCAATCTGTAGTGAAACTTGAAAAAGCTTCATTGAACATTTGGAAAAGGAAACGCGGATTGTGACTCCCAAAGCTAAAGTTGTGCTTTAGCACTGCACTGACACTCTTCAATCGGCACAACTTTCACTTTGAAGGTGAACAGTCCCTGTTTCCAGTTTGCATATTCCACTGCCGTTTAGAGAATAGTTTGTGTTTGCAGACACATCTGCATCTTCCATTCATGAAGTGGCAACTGCAGCAACCCGCTAGCAACCAAAGCGATCACAAGGATTGTTATGCAGCACCGTATTCCTCTTTACAACTAATTTCACACTAGTGACTCTTCAACAGCTATGAAAGCTAATGGGTAAGTAAAAAAATGGATCCATCTTAATGGAAAACTTGTCCCATTTGGAAAACTGACCCCTTGGTTAGCTTACCTAAACCTTTATATCAAATTAAATAGAATCAGTGGGCTACTTTGAGCTTCTCCCTTATTCACAGGGGTCGCCACAGCAGATAGCTCTGTATGTTTGATTTGGCAGATTTTTTGCTCTTCCTGACACAACCCTCAACGGATTTGTGTCTCCTCCCAGGATCAAAATGGGATATAGTGTGGAGCCACCAAATACAATCACCAGTAAACTTCATAAATAAGCTTCATATCCTGTTTAACAGGAATATTTGAAGGTTAAAAAAGATGATTTTGTTAGCTGTTTTTGTAATCAGAGATCATTTTTGGACATAGTTTAAAGTGTTGTTAATTACATTTGATTAAAGGCGCTCCCAGACTGTGTCAGTAAACAATCAGGTAAATCTAACCAATGGGCCAAACTCCTTGAAAGTGTGCGTTCCTTTAAGATAGATGTAGATGCATCCAGGACTTGAGCCGGTCCTGTCACAGACCCTGCATCCTTCACATTAACAACATTCCATGTTGACACTGTCGACAGTTACCTCACGTGTACTGCTGACTGGAAAGCATCTCTTCCTGATAAGTTTGCCTTAATAAGAGTTAGAGGATGGAAACAACAACAACATAAACTAATACTCACAACAATTCCTTAGTGGCAGTAAGATCAAGGATATGCAAGTTATGCAAGAGGGAGACAACAGAGGACGTTTACGGTTCAAATCTTTCGAGATGAAAACGGTGAAAATAAAAGCTTCAGTAGTCATAATGTTTGTTTTTAGAATATATGTGTAAAAAAACCAAACAAACTTTCTAACGATGCCTATGTTGTCTCCCTGCTACACTGGCTATCAGCCAGTTTGGTGTTTTAAACATCAGCACCACTCCAGAATTTCACAATTAGTGCATCCCAACTTTCCAGTTTTACTGGCTGCTTCACATCATTCAGCTCTGCAGACAGTTAGGAAAAAAGAAACCAGCATACTTTATGTGTGTATGAGTGTGCGTACCTTGATAGGTTTCTCAACATCGCCTGCACAAAGTGACTGAATTGGGATTTGGAATGGTCTCCAAACAGGATTTAGGTTATTTTTCACCACCTGCACAACAACACAGATACAGAAAGACTTCCTCTGTTGGGAGATGTAACTGTACAAACGTAAAACACTTTCCCTGTGCGCCAGAAAGCCTCAAACACAATGAGTGCAGGTTTACCTCTGTCCTGTGAGCCAGCTGCCATCCAGTTTCTGTCTGCTTGTAGAATTCCAAGAAAGGGTCAGATTTGCCAAAAAAATCCTGGAGATAAAAGGGAGGAAAAAGCAGGCAACAACAAACACAGATTACAGTGTAAATTCTAAAGTGAGGATAAAGTGATGACATGTTTTATACCACCATAACACGATATCAATCACTGCTCATCAGCTGCCTTTACACTTTTTCACCTGGAGTTACGTCCAGCTAACTGTGTCCAAGAGTCTAACTTACTAAATTGTACCCCGGTTCCTATCTTTCCTTCTACTCTTTTAAGAGCAGTTTGCTTCTCTGAAAGGAGTAGCACACACCATTGTATGAAATCATTGAGAACTGCCTGCATGGAGTGGCAATCACTGTTTAAAAAAAAAAGAACACTCTGGCAGATTTTCAAACATTGTGTTACCTAATGCAAACCCAACGGATCAAACACATCTGAATCAGGACAATCTAGCTCTCAGAATCCAGAGGCCGAACAACGATCTGTAAGGTCTCTTTTTCCCCCACTTGCTAAATTGTACTCTGGTTCCTATTCTAGGGTGACTGTAGCTCATGAGGTCATGTGCTGGTGGGAAGGTTGGTGGTTCGATCCCTGTCTCCTCCTCTGTGATGCATCTGGGGGCAAGATACTAATTCTAAGTTTCTCTCTGATGCATCTGTCACAGTATGAATAGAAAGCACTTCAAAGGATGGTTGGAGGTGAATGTGGCATGTTGTATAAAGCACTTTGAGTGCTCTGGGTGAGTAGAAAAGTGCTATATAAGAATCAGTCCATTTACCATATCTCTCCTTCTATTCTGGGAAGAGCATTGTTCTCTGCAAACTCTCACCACTGTGTGAAATCATTGAGAAATGCCTGCATGGAGTGGCAATCCTTGTTTTAAAAAGAAGAACAGTCTGGCAAATTTTCTGGCCTTTTAACACAATACACTTGCAGCTTCATGAAAAGTTTCCCAGTACAACAGATTATGGTGGTTTGTGAGGAAACTGGTACATGCTTCCCTATGACTTCAACTTCCCAATGACTATGATTTCAACTCTTAACTAACTAAATTGTTGGTTGTTTAATCCAAAAAATGTGTCACTGAAACAAAGCTTTTCATTGGAAACACTGCAAATGTGTGCCTACGACCACTGATTTTCACCCAAAACAATTTTAATCAGTTCAAGTGCTTTTCTCTAAATATAAAAACATAACCTTTCAAAGTGGCACAAACTTTTGATGAGTGGTGTTAAATGTTTTTCTAATCATAAACTGTGAACAGTAAGAGTTAGTAAGTTCAGTCAAATCATCCGCGTAAAGTTTTCTGATTACAGGAACATAATTTCTTCTAGTCTATGACACCTTCTTGTCCAGTTTTCTTGCTGCGACTTCAAATGCCACCACTCTGTTGTCAGTCATTTCTTCTGCACATATCTAGAGAGCAAGACGCAGTTTTGCATTAAAAATGTGAAATAAGTGCACTCAGATTTCACCAAATCACTGCGTCCCTCACTCAAAGAAACTCACAGTAATGGTTCCCTTTCCTGCAGGCATCTTGTCCTTCTTAACAAGTGGTTTTGTTAGTTTTCTTGAGGACACGATCTGAACAGAAAGACACATCTTAGTCATCACTAAACAACGCCAATACCACTTCCCACCACTTATAGCTCTTTCAGTATATATATAGACAAATGGCTTGTAATGAAAATCAAAGATGGCAAACCTGTCCCAAGGTACACTCCAGCTGTCCCAGGAAGTCAGCCTCTTGCAGACTGCAGTTGTCAGTGTCAATATCGTGCACTTCAAACCTCAACTTCTGCACCATCTCAAAGTAGTAGTCGAGGACAATAGGCTTGGAAAACTTGGGACTGAGGCAGTTCTCGATTTTCTCCGTGCGACCAACCTAACACAAACACGTTTCACAGTCAGGGATTTTCTTTTAGGAACTTTTAAAGTTGAGCTGTTGCCCTAAAACTGGAAATTGATAACTCAAATTTTTTTAAGAGTAAGGCCTTTCAAATCCACACAACAAAGCCTACTTACCTCAAACCAGTGGTTTCCAGAGGAGTTCATGAAAAGCACACATAGAGGGTCGGACTTTGAGAATGCATCCATGTCGAGCAGATGGTCACAGGAGATGCTCAGCGACACCTTGGTCACACAGTCTGCGACCCTCGTCTGTTGGACTCCAACTGCCGCCATCGCAGCCCGGAAACGCTCAACTCACAAGAGCTGATAACTATAAATGTGGATAAACAGAAAATGAACACGGAGAACATAGAATACAGTATTGTGTAAAAGTCTTGTGCCCCCCTTAAACGTTTCATTTAAAATAGATGCAGCAATTTACTGAAAGATGCAAAGATACATAAATTCAAATGAACTTGGAAGTCAGTATCTGGAATTACTGCCTTTATTCCTCAATGGAGCCAGAACTCTCTTAGGCAAGCTCTATAATAATTTCTGTGATCTTCAGGAAAAATTCTCCAGGCTTTCCAGGAAGGACTTTTAAAGCTTTTCTCCGATTTTGTCTCCTTTTGTTCTGTTCTTTGTTGAGATGATCCCAACTGCTTCCATAATGTTCAAATCTAACAGGGGGAGGCCAGTCCATGACTGATATAGTTCCTTTGTGTGTGTGTGTTTTTTACCTGGGTATGTTTTTAGGCTGAAAAATGAAGCCACTGCCAATCAGACGCTTTACAGATGCTACAGGTAAGGTGGATCAAAATCCTCTTCTGCATTCATAATTCCATTGATTTTGAGAAAATCTCCAATACATCCACAATATTTTATCTATGGCTATAAACACACACCTCTCTCCTGACCTCCTCTGGTTTTTTATTTTTATTGTTTTATAATTTAGACAGTTGCTGTGCGAGCATGCAGGTGGTTTCTCATTCAAGTCAATTCACTTAAATGTTATTTATTTATAAAGCACCAAATCATAACAACAGTTGCCTCAAGGCACTATTGTAAGGTAAAGACCCTTTACTAATACAAAGCAGAGAGAAAACCCCAATCATATGACTCCCAATGAGTAAGGGCTTTGGTGACAGTGGGAAGGAAAAACTTCCTTTTAACTGGAAGAAATCTCCAGAAGAACCTAGCTCG
The DNA here is from genome assembly GCF_051167445.1 of Perissodus microlepis. NCBI lineage: Eukaryota > Metazoa > Chordata > Actinopteri > Cichliformes > Cichlidae > Perissodus > Perissodus microlepis. Next base: position 7,665,195 of record NC_140469.1, read on the forward strand.
AGGAGGGGCAGCCATCTGCCGCGACCAGTTGTTTTTTCTGCTGCTCTTCCCTCTCTCTTGATGATGTGCATGGAGAAGTAACTGTGCAGTTACTTCACGTGAAGTAACTGCACAGAATTTCTGTTTTATGTAAACAGCTTTGGTGGAATAAACCCACTTCAGCTGGCAAAGGAACAACCAACTCAATTAAAACACTTAATTCACACCACACAACGCAGATTGCAGCAACATAGAGTTGAAGGCCAGACTAGCTACACACACATGCAAATTAAAGGCTAGGTTTTTTTGTTTTTTTTTGGGGGGGGGGGGGGGGGTTTAAACCTCCTGGTTTCTAATGTAATTGTTTAAATGCACATAAACTGTACTTGCTGTCACCTGCACCAAGACTGAAACATAACTTTGCTGTCTACATGTGTCCAAAAACCTTTAGGCGTCTGCAGTACCAGGGGAACCTGTCACGTTCAGTGTGACTGTAAGTTTAGGGTACCCTTGGTTCAACTGCTAGATGTTTTTTTAATTTTAATTGTTTTGTTTTTATGGCTCATAAAAAACTATTTGAATAGCAGACTTTTATTTTTTATGTAAAATTGTTAGAAGCTTTCTGATGTTGTCTACTTGTTAACAGAATTAAATGTTCAGCCACAGGATTTGTCATTGTAAAACAAAATCTCATCAAATTCTCAACCACAGTATAAATGTCATTTTAAACCCAGTTACTAGTTTACTAAAAAGTATTCTGTCTTTTTTAAATGGGTGGTATAACATATTATTACATTAATTATGCAATAAAAGCCCCAGATTTTTTATCTTAAAGTCACATAATAAAATTAAGTATAAATAAAGTAAATAAAGTAATCTGGGCGCTACAGCTTTAAGCAGCTTTGCGCGCTCCCGCGGGTGGCAATTTCTTTTTGGCACAACACCTGGAGCTCAGGGGCAAAACAATCGCATGAGTGCTGCTGTTTGACTGAGGAAGAATAAAGTCTATATTTAATGTCAAAAACCTCTTTTTTCTAACAACTGTATTTCCCTGTTTTAACTACAGAAAGTTTTCATTATGTCATGATTGTATATTTCCATGATTTCATGGTATTTTTTGAGGCTCTCCAGCTACTGGAGTATTGCTGTTTTGCCACAGCTGTTTTCTTTTTTTAAAGGCTGTTTTAGATGCTTTCTTTCTTTCTTTTTTATTGTTTTGTTTGAATGGTTCACAGGTCAGTGTTAAATGGCTTAACAAACACAAAACATTCCTGCGAAAATGGTCAGGTACAAGGACCGGACTGAGGAGTGGTCAATGTCCAAAGAGAAAGCCTGGTGAACGATTGCTCAAGAACCTACATAAATGTGTGGCTGCTTGGAAGCGAAAAATAAAGAAATCAGTGATGACTCAAGACTTTTGCACAGATTATTTGTCAGCCAAATAATCAGTCACCTTATTATTGATCTATTACATTATATTAAAACACATGATTAGTATTTTAGTGTAATATCTGTTGGCTTTCTAGTTAATGTTCTCATTCAAAGCCATTTAGAAATTACAGATGTACTAATAATAATGCACACTCAGTGGAAGATGCTTTTATATACATGATATGTTATACATTGTATTTTAATGTACTTTTTACATTTGGATTTGGGTTGATCATTTACATTAAAACCAACCACCATGAAGCAGTGGAGGACGTGACCAGCAGGGAAATACCAGCATAGAGAATGAATCATATCTGTTATATCAAAATGTCTATGCCGATACTCCCCTCAACACGTGTTTCCATGCATTTTGCAACTATCTTTGTGTTATTGTTCATACTCTGTGTTCTACAATATAATAAACTAATCCTTTTTGGTCACTTAAAACATCTTTATATAACTCTCAGCGTATATTTGTTGGGACTTCTGCTGCCTTCTTGGCTTGACCTTTCTTGAAAAAGACGTTTTAAATGTCAATGAGACTTTTACACTGATAAATAAAGAATTTATCAAAGTTGCTTTGCCAAAAAAAAGGTTGGAGCTTCCATCTCGTGACAGAAATATCCTTTCTATCTTAAAAATGTCTCGGTATCATTCACGAGAGATATGTTTGACACACATTTCCCAGATTATAGAACAAGAAATCAATCCATCAGAGACAACTGACAAACATTAGCACATAATAAATAAACCTTAATTAACGTTACAATATTAGATTTAGTTGCCTAAAAACTTCTCTAAAGAAACACAGAAAGGTTGTGGCTGTTCACATAAACACCACGCGAAAAGCCACACCTACGAACTCTCTCGTTAAGTTGAATGGGTTTATTATCAGCGACAGTCACATGACGCGAGAAAAAGTATATACACACTCTGTGGGAATTCATCAGCAGCGCTTAAACTCTTGAACAATTGCAAATGTCAAGACTAGCGCGGTGGTAGCTTACCTCGTAAGCCTGCTTGCTAGCGACACTGCTGCGGTGCTGTGGTTTGTTTCCAGCTGCTGCAGCAACAGCACAGCTAGCTCAGTGGTGGTGGGCGGAGTCCAGTGCGCTCACTTCACGTACCGACCGCAAACACGACCTCCCAAATCAACTGTACGAACTACATGAGACAAAAAGGTATAAAACTCACACACAAACACATATACTGTAAAAATAATAAACAAGGACACAACTTTTGCCATTACGAAGTCAGCCCAAAGGCTTATAATAGCCATGCGGGTGGTGTATGGAGGACTATTAGTGTCGCGGAAATGACAATGAACTATTTTATTTAATAGTAAACGATAAAAACACATGAATTCGTACATTTATTTAGAATTAAAGTGACGCCATAATTTAAGTAAATTATCAACCAGCTCACTACTTTGTGTTCACGTGATCGTTGAGCCCATTCATAGCAGCTCCACTACATGTTGCCCTGCAGTCACGGATGTCAAACATAAAGCCCGGGGGCCACAATCGGCCCAGCAAAGACTCCAATCTGGCCTTCTTGACAGCTTTGGAAAATATGTAGGAAGGTATACATGTTTGGACTTTTAACTGTATTTTTGTAAGTTTTAAGTTTAGTTTAAGTTTTGTAAGTATGTAAGTTAAACAATTAAATGGCAGAAAAGTTCCCATTTCTTAACTGTCTACTACAGAAATTTCAGTTTAAAGATTGTAAGTTGTGAATCAACAAAAATGTAATGATTTTTAGATATAGGACAGTCTGGTGAGCTACCGTTTTCAGTAATTTTATATATTTATCATGCAGAAAAACTGAGAAGTGTTGTTGAAATTCCACTTCTTTAACTCTTATTAAGATTTTCCCTTGCCCTGCCTACTTAAGATCATAGTGGGTTATATGTAGTCATCAGTGTAAAATTATTTTAGCATCCCTGCCCCAAACTTTCCATAAAAGGCATCATGCTAACACAGCTGGAAACTGGACAAAATCTTCAAAATACCTCTCCGAAAAAAAGAAATTCTAAAACTCCTCAGTTCTTGTTATGAAAAACAGTGAGGACCATTAATGTGTGGGAAAGCCCAACAATGTTTATAGTGTGTAGTGGTCCCTTCAAAAACAAGTATAGCTGTTTTGGTGTCATTTAATAAAGTAGCCAAAGTAAAGACTTGTAAGACGTCTGTTTTCCAACAACCAGCCATCTGTATTTGTGCATTAAATGGAGGACTTGTACAGAGAGATGTCCACAGGCAGGAATGACTTCCTGTGTCTTTCAGTGGTGCATTTGAGTAATCTCACTCTATCAGTGAGCGTCCTCCTGTGACTGGCCAGCACGTCATGGAGTGGGTGGGAGGTCCAGCACTATCCTTATCTTGGACAACATCCGCCTCTCTGACACCAACTTAAGGGAGTCCAGCTTCATCCCCACAACATTACTGGTCATGTTTATTGAGTTTGTTTTTCTGATCCTTCCAAGATATTATAGACTGTAGGATGTAGAATACAGCCTGTCTTTATATGAGCTTGCATTTATAACAAACAAAATTTACAAGAAATGGGAGGAAGAGGAAGGAAAGATTCACAGCAAAACGGTGAGAAGGTGGCTGAGGATATCTAAAAGAATAAAAAGAAAGAAATGACTCAATTAAAATGCAATCTTTATTTAGCTACAGTATTACCATGTTATGGCATGTTATGTGAGGTGGTATTACATCTCAGGGTTGCCAAGAGGGGTTTTAACCCTTTAGTTGCCTAGCTAATTCATGCTGCCTTAAAATGTCAGATTAAACTGCAGGTTAACTGAATTTCCATTTTAGTGCATGTGAACTGAAAGAAAAACTAAATGACTACAAATTCAAAAGCTTATAGGAAAATCCCCTATTCTCTAGTTGAGTGTTTGTTTTTGTAAATCCCTTTTTAATAATCATTAAAAAAACTACAGTATTTACAAATGCCTCAAAAGATCTCTCCACATATGTCTTTTTCCTGTGCAGTTAGTTCTGTGACAACTGTAGTCCTCAATACAGCTTTCTCACAGAATGAACCAATCGAGTCCTACCAACATGCGTGTTGAAACGAGAGCATGCTCACTTTCATAATATGTTTTACATATTGGGACCTGATAAAAAATTATTATGTCCTGACATTAATAACAACAACACATGACATTTAATTAACAAAAACTAAGTGCACTCCATGATCCAGCAGCTTGTAGCACCAAAAATTCAAGTACAGTATAACGCGGTTCACCTTTTGTGCCCTCGCTGTTTCGCGGATTTTTTTTGTGCAATTTTGCAAGGTTTTTTTTTGTGTGTGTGTGGTTTTTTTTTACACCGCATTGTGTTCTGCGTCCTGATTGGCTGTAGACCACTGTCAATCAATTTTGTGCCATGTCTCCTGTACAGTACAGAATGCATTCAGCTTTATTGCTAGCAGTGTGACTCTGAAGTGCTGTACTGTATGTTTGTAAGTTTGTAACAATATCGACGAAACATTTTGCACCTGCGGGTGCCTTTGGTTTCATTCTATAATACTGGACTTATTTTTCTATGAAAGTTTGAACTTTAAGAGTGTTTAAACAAGAGATGAAAGTGTGAAAATGTTCATGCCTGAAAAGTGTAAAAAGTGTGTAGTGAGGGGTTTTACAGCCTTAAACATCTATAATAACTGTAAAAAATAAAGTTGGCTACTTTGCAGATTTCACCTATCGTGGGTTATTTTTGGAAAGTAACTCCCGCGACAAATGAGGGACCGCTGTACCAGCTTTAAATCTGTGTTCTGTTCATTGCATCAAGATAGGGATGTCAAACTCATTTTACATCGTAAACCATGTATGTTGATCTTATGTGAAACTTCCTTTTCTGTCATTGTACAGACATTTAGCTACAATAAGACATTTAAATATTAAAAAAGAAGTGTAATTTACACAGCATGTTTAGCTGCATGATAAAGAAACCCTGCTGTAGTAACTGAAATAAATCTGTCAGCATACAGTTAAAAGTCTGAAATGTATGCCCTCCTTCACATTTTCCAAAGCCACCCAAGGGGCCAGATTGAAGACTTTGGAGGGCCACTTCTGGCCCCCGGGCCTTATGTTTGACATCCCCAAAATTATGATGGAGGAGAATAATTTATTACATTTATTTGTTACTAGAAATTTATTATACATTATCTGCAGTCTAAAATGTATATACACTATACACTACTATAATATACAGTAAGTATGAAAACATGTTTCTGCATCAATCATGAGGATATAAATCCTCATGGAAATGTGTATACACACTGTGGTACTTAATCTAGTTAATAACCATGGTTACTAATTCACTTTTGCCGCCAGCTGGCAGTTCCTTTATTTAATTTGGGAAAAGACCGTCGGGAGCAACCACTGTGGGCCACACAGGGGAGTCAAAATCATTTCCAACCATTATAAACAACAATAAATATTCACATCTACACAACGTATAAAATCTTGTTAGCAAACAAGGTTACATGCCAAAGTCTTTAATTAAGGTAGCAGGCGTCAGGTTGCTAGCTGGGAACATCCAGTGTAACAATGTAGACTCTGAGCTTTGTCTCCTTTTATGTTATGATCACACAACAAATAAGGTGCCATTCGTTTATGCAACAAATATAGCATTTAATCAGCAAAGCTATGTGTGAAGATGCACGGAGTACACTGTGATTGTTTCCTGTTATTATGATTTCTTATTAATTACATGCAGTGAACAAGCTGGAGGGTCTCAAATCACATGGAAAACACCTCAGTCACTCAGCTTGTTAGAGAAACTGTAATACTAGTTATTTACATCAATATTGTGAAAAAGTCAACTGCACAACATTAAACTTGCTGTTTAAGGCCATTTGGGTGCTCTTTGTTAATTGTAACAGAAACTGATTTCTGAGCGATTAAAAGGATAAGGTTGGCTGTGCAAGCCAACCTTATCCTTGTTCAAAGCCACTTCCTGTTTCCTTTCATCCTGACCACTGTGATGTTACACCTTAGGCAGCTGTCATGCAGCCACTTGTTTAGAGCTTTTGCGAAAGTGTGACTGTTGCTCAACCACCCACACAGTGATGACATCATGGAGAAGAATCCCAAATTTTAGCCTGAGGCAGCATTTCCGCGGCCATAACGATGTCCTGCTCTGGATTTTATTTGTGAGCCATGCAAGCTGAAACTGATGGTCATTGTATACAAATATTAAATTATCCATCCATTCGCTTCCGCTTATCCTTTTCAGGGTCGCGGGGGGTGCTGGAGCCAATCCCAGCTGTCATAGGGCGAGAGGCGGGGTACACCCTGGACAGGTCGCCAGTCTGTCGCAGGGCTAACACACAAGGACAGACAACCATTCACACTCACATTCACTCGCACATTCACACCTACTGGCAATTTGGATTATCCAATTAACCTATCCCCACAAATATTAAATTATTATTATTTATTTATTTATTGGTTAATGTATTTTTTCTGATGGCATGTGATTTTAAATAGCATTAACTGCTTTCTGAGTTGTTCCAGTTTACCATTGTAGATTTCACCTCAGAGTTGATTTGCTGCTTTCCAGTGTTCCAGTGTGAAGCAATCATTAATCTGTAAATCTCAAATGGTTTGCCCAACACTGATTGACACCCCTCTATGCACTGAATGTAGAAAGAGAGACAGAGAGGAAGTGCATTGGAGATACTCGAGTACATTTAACCTGCTTTACTAGGACGGCTCAGGAACATTAAAAAGATTAGGTGGTTTCAGCTTGTAGGCATTGAAGAAGGATGTGACTTGATCGGGAAGCTCTGCCAGCACGCTCTGCGCCAGGGCCACGCTGTTTCTCTGCAAACATAAATTCACAAGAATGAGAAGTCAGCTTGTTCAGCAGCACTCAGGTTTGCGCCTGTGTGCTGAGCAGAGGAAGGCTGGCTGTCTAAAGCCTCGGAGCTGCTGCCTACCTGGAAATTTCTGAAGGGCACAAACTGCACGATGTCTCTGGAGGCGACGACCCCGCTGGGCGCCTGCAGCAGTTTGTCATCGCTGTCCAGAAACTCCATGGCACTGAAGTCTGCCCCGCCAACACCCACTATGATGATAGACATGGGCAGACGAGAGGCCTCCACGATAGCGGCACGTGTATGGTCCATGTCTGTGATCACTCCATCCGTGATGATAAGCAGCACAAAGTAATTCTGCACGATGACAGAAAAGTAGATCACAGAGTTGGGGATTAGATGGCACACATATATTCTGAAACACATATACTTGTATACACTATATACCAATGTTTGGTCAAGTATGATCTACATTTATATCATAAGTCTGCACTTTTTTGTATGAGCACCTGTTGATGCACAGTGGTTATTTTGGGATTTAATAATTGGGACTAATGTTTAACTTTGACAGTTTTATGGCCTATTGATAAAAGCTGTGACATATGGTTAGTCACTCTAAAAGTTCAAACTGTCCAAAGTTGTAGAAATCCCCAAGTGATACAAATTATATCTTAATTTGCAGGTAAAACTGCTCTTAAAGTCATAAAAATGTCAAGCGGATTAATTGTTTTTACTGTTAGGCTGGCATAAATCTGTCATAATGAGCCATAAAAATGTTGGATGCTAAACCAGGTGACCCTGAATCCTCCCTTAGTTATGCTGCAATAGATGTAGGCTGCCGGGGATTCCCATGATGCATTGAGTTTTTCCTTTCCAGTCACCTTTCTCACTCACTATGTATTAATAGACCTCTCTGCATCGAATCATATCTGTTATTAACCTCTGTCTCTCTTCCACAGCATGTCTTTTATCCTGTCTTCCTTCTCTCACCCCAACCGGTCGCAGCAGGTGGCCCCGCCCCTCCCTGAGCCTGGTTCTGCCGGAGGTTTCTTCCTGTTAAAAGGGAGTTTTTCCTTACCACTGTCGCCAAAGTGCTTGCTCATAGGGGGTCATATGATTTTTGGGTTTTTCTCTGTATCTACTGTACAATATAAAGCGCCTTGGGGCGACTTTTGTTGTGATTTGGCGCTATATAAATAAAATTGAATTGAATTGAAAATCTGAGAAGAAATCCCAGAAAGTTAGACAAAGCAGGTGTTCATCAGGTGTATATCACAGAAGAAGCCAAGTTGTGTAAAGTAGCTAATTGTTGTAAAATAAAGATTTGGACACAGTTGGGGAAATACATACAGTTTAGCATATTATGCAGATGAGAAAACAGAAGCTCGCACAACAATGTCATGGGAGCAAAACAGCAGAAGGATGATTAAAGTGTTTGTAAGCACTTCCTGCTTCCTTACTGAGGCCACGCGCTGCTGGAGAGCTTGTCTGGCGAAGCAGGCCACGTGGTTGATGATCGGGGAAAAGTTGGTGGGACCCCAGAGCTTCAGCTGAGGCAGACAGTGTCTGTAGGCATCCACCACGCCCTCTATGCCTGCGGCACACACATCCACAGGTACAGTGGTTCACCATTAGAGCATCCATGGGCAGCTTTCAAGAATCAAACACAGCTTTGTGAGAAGTTTAAACCTGCCTGAACAGAAGGGATTTGCTGGATTGAAATTGACAGGAAACTCATGGGACACCTGTAGGAATAAAATCAACAAAAGCTTTGGACGACTGTTCAAGAGACCTGTGTTTGACATGTACATGACACAACACGGGGGGGGGGGGGGGGGGGGTACATGAACGATAAGAAGCAAGCACAGTGTGTTTGTATAAGAATATACATATGCTATGTCGCAGTTGGAATTGATGCCTCACAGCAAGATGGTTCCTAGTTTGAGTCCTAGCTGGAGCCTTTCTGGGTGCACGCTGTCCCTGTACCTGGGTGGGTTTTCTCTGGGTACTCCAACTGCCTCCCACAGTCCAACGACATGCATGTTAGGTTAGTCAGTGAATCGAAATTGGTCATGGATGTCAGGCAGTGTGGTAAAAAATGGGAACTTCCAGTCTAAAGTGCTTTGAGTGATCAGTAAGATTGGAAGAGTTCATAAATGTCAGGTGAAATAAACATATAGTGTAAGCTGCATGCATATTTGACTGGCTTTGATTATAATGGAAGCCCTGAACAATTGGCCATTTAACCTAGCTGGTGCTAGCAAACTAGCAGGCGGGTTCCCCGAATGATCTGAAGCTAATGTAAAGTTAACCCAAGCAGATATCTTCCAAAAGCACAACTTTGAATATGAAAAGCTCTTTGTGGGACTCTCGCTAGCCTATCTGGAGCTTCACTTGTTCTCCTGCTGCAGATGCTGCAGTGATGTGTGGCCTCAGGTCTTTGGTACTCTTGAGGGCTGCGGATAGGGGGCATTATTCCAGCTTCCCACCCTCATTGTCACGTACATTTTGTGACAAAGACACTCACTCTCTTGCTCACATACTCTCAACATACTCTGCTGATTTGCAAATCTGTGCATCTTTGTATTTTTGTTCAGGCACTGTACTTGTGTTGTCTTACAGATGCAGAGGTCAACAGCAGTTCCTCCTTCCCCCCCCTTTTCCCCCCTTCTGCTTCTTAGCTTGCCACCGTGCTGCCCGTTTTACATATAATGTAATAACTGAAATAAGACTCATAAAAATGATCAAATAAACACATAAACGAAACATGTGAACAAGAGCCACAACCCAGCATAAAGATCATAATTCTGATTGCAAAAGTTTCCAGACACGTCAGGACACAGAAAAAAAAGAAAAATAATAAAGAAGCTGATGTTACAAACTCCTGCATCAGCTCCCTAATGAGGGATCATTCAATTGTTCATCAGGCTCACAGCATCACGCCTTCTACTGCCGTGCCTCAGCAGCTGAGCTACGCTCCACCACCCTACTGTTCATTGAGCATTACCAGTCAGAGCAAACTGCCTTTCATACACAATGGGACACTCAACAGCCCCAAAACCACACCGTCACGTGAGAGCGCTCTGAATTCAGCAGTCACATCCAAGTAACGAGTGGAAATGCCGCAGCACTGGTCCTTTGAGACACTGCAAATTTCCAATGCTTTTCAATACCCAGAATTCCAGCCAAGAGAGAGAGGATGAACACAATAAAGCACCTTAATAGCTCAGTGATATTGAAATAACAACTTTGTGTCACACATATGGCTCAATGATGCTGTTTCTTTAATGAATATTTCATACCTGCCAGGATGGAGGGAGCTGGGCTCCAAAACCAAACACAGGAAACATCTTCTTACTACACAGAGACAGAACAAACTCATGAGCTCATCGAGCGGTAGATCAGTGGGCCCAAAGTCTGAACAGAAACTAGTTCCAGGGAAAATGTTTAACAGTAAGTAGGTGATTATCAAGGATGCTGCCGTTAAAGATTTTTAATATTAACACTGTAAGTAGCAAAAAGGTTAATAGTTTCTGGGGGGGTTTGGTGTAAGTTGGTGATAAGACTCTTTCATTCTGCTCAGCTCTGGCTTAACATGTTGTTTTTTCAGTATCTGTTTCTTCCTCTGATATCATTTCTTTCACTGAGACTTTAGATGGTGGGATAATGTAGGATGCTTGGGTTCACCTGTCGTAGTCCTGGATGACATTACCCACTGACCAGATGGCTGCCAGGTACTCATTGTAGCCCTCTGGGCTGATGTAGTGGAGGGACTGAGGAGACCTCGGATCCCCGTTAGAGCCCGTGAAGTCAATGGCGATCTGGACCGAGAGGATACAGGTCAACATACAGAGAGCTTTTCAGTCACCAGGTAAACGTCTGACATACTTCATATGTATTCTGCAAGTTTCAGAGTGCCGTGCAATGTGACAGTCAATTTAGAAATATTACAAATCTTACCAAACAATTTATTTACTTTAACAATAAAAATATTTCCACACTCACAGTGAAGTTGATTTGGCATCCACCCATGATATAATCCAGGAAGGTGTATTCCCTCACTATCTGTAAAAGTAAAGAGTACACTAACAATGTGCAGCAATGCACAATGTACAGAGATCCAAAACAAACCTGGTGGGACATATGTTGTAAAATCGAGGCAGAGTAACAGTTTTAATTCCTTACCTGGCACTGCCGGATGCAAACGACCCCGGAGTTTTTATAGCTTTTCTTCATTGACTTTTTGGGGTTAATACATTCGAATTCAGCCTGAAACGAGACCATGTTAATGTCAGTGTAACATAAACACTATAACACACAAGAGACACACACACAAAACATAAAGGGCCTCACCGGGGAGATGTGCGTCCCCGTTTGCATCTCTGCTAGTGTGGTTTTAAAGCTCCCAATGAGATCATGGGAGCCGCTGCTGTGATGGTCGTAACAGTCAACCTGAGGACGCAAAACAGGAAGATCTTTCTCTAACGGGGGACCACGTAAAAACTACTGCATGAAAAGTTCGGATCATACAGGAGGAGAGAAACTATGGTTGATGATGAAGTTCTTGGTCAGGGTGTGAAAATAACGTCTTTTTTTAGACTGCTGCCCAAACCCCCACTAATCATTCACTATTTACAGTCAGTGACGAAGTGTCATCGTATTCTGAACACCTGACATATGGAAAGAGTGCAAACAGTTATCAGTATAAATGCAATAGCTAATGCAGTAAGTCAAATGAGTAAACAAAGAGGAAGAAAGCCTCACCTGGTGATGTCATGAATCGTGCATACATGCACGTAGCCCTTATCCAACTGGGTCACAAGAACTCCCTTTGTTTTATATGTTTGGGAGATTTGTAAGATAATAAGAGAATTGCAATTACAAGATTAGTTATTAGTCAGCAGTGTGGTCAATAAAGCCAATTCGAAAATTTAAAAAAGTGAGGGAGGGGGATGAAATCCACTGTTTCACCCATTGGAGTGTTACTTAAGAGGTGCTTACAGGTTTTGTTAATTGGGTGCATTTTATTGTGCAGGTTCACTGAATAGAATTACCTTAATAGGCTTCTCCACATCTCCTCCACAAAGAGTTCGCAATGAGATGCGGAACGGCCTCCATATTGGATTCAGGTTGTTGTACACAACCTGCATAAACAGGTTACCGTGAGTAACGAGTCCACGGGAATTTAGTGCACGCCGATGAAGGACCTGATGGTAAATGTGTGTACCTCTGTCCTGTGAGCCAGCTGCCATCCAGTTTCTGTCTGCTTGTAGAATTCCAGGAAAGGGTCGGACCACCACAGATACTGACAAACCATTCCCAGTTAGTCATTCACAGAACTTAAATTTAATGAACTTTATTAAAAAACCCAGAAGCAACTTTCATTACCTTTTTGTCCAGCCTGCGGGCAGACACTTCAAAGTTTGCTACCCTGGTGTCTGTGATTTCTTCAGCACAGATCTATCAAAAAGGAGAAAAACATAAAGATTTGTGCAGTTTTATACTGAGGTTCACAGTGGTTTTCTTTTATGTAAAAGATTAACATAACCTCAGCTATATATACAAAAAAAATGAAGCCAATTTAAAAGTGCAATTGCATTCTTTCTGATGGCCAGCAGGGGGCAGCTTCTCTAGTTTTGAAAAGAAGTCTGATTGTACAGAAATCTATGAGAAAATCACACAATTTCTCTCTTCATGAATTACCTTAGTATATATTTTCCCAGTAGGTTTATGGTCTAAAATGATAGTTTTACTTCTTAATTATTACAGCACGGTGTTCATTTTGTACACTATGGTTTCATTTATCACAAAACAGTAGACAAAGCAGGACAGTAACAGTCATATCCATCACTTGGTTAGAAATTGGCACAAGTAAACTGCAATTTTACACTTACAAATCCAGCCATGAGCCCTGACACTTATATTAAACTACAGGAAGCCAATCAATCAATACAAGGGTTCCACAGCTTTTGTTTGTAGCTTGCTAAAATGACTAATTCTAGCAAAATATGAGCAAAATCAACCTTACAAGCTAAGCATATTCTTATTTTTACACACATAGATGCATACAGAAGGACAAACTGGAGAAACTAAGTTCACAAAGACAGAAGAGTCAGCTCACTGTGATGGTCCCACGGCCTGCCGGCCTCCTGTTCTTCAGCAACAACGGCCGCGTCATCTCCTTATTAGAAACGACCTGGACACAAATGATGGAAACAACAAGGAGCGCTGAAGCAGTGGGCGAACGATCAGTGTTTAAAGAGCAACCTGATAAAGGGGAAACTTACCTGCCCGAGGGTGCATTCAAGCTCTCCAAGGAAATCATCGTCACTCAGGTCGTAGGTATCGTTGTCGATATCATACACGCAGAACTTCAGCCTCTGCACCGTCTCAAAATAGTAATCGATCACAAACCTCTTAGCAAACTTCGGATTCAGGCAGTTCAGGATCATCTCCGTGCGGCCAAACTAATTCACAAAGTAAAAAAAGATGTGTAACGTAAGTCACATGACTTAGGTTAGAACATATTATTTAATGCCCACCATCTTAACTGTTATATGCAAAAATCTTGTATCACTACCAATTACATACCTCATACCACTGAGAATCTGATGTGTTGATGTACAAAGCACACAGAGGGTCAGACTTGGAGAAGACGTCCATGTCCATTAGGTTTTCACAGGAGATGCTCAGCTCCACCTTAGTGGCACATTGGGTGGCTGTGGGCAGTGGGGCCCCACCTGAGGCCATTGCAGCTGTTCCTGAAAAAGATAAACCACAGAAATCTCTTCAGAGCACTTCCATCTTCTCAACATACTCTCTTGACTTATTACTAAATATTACTCAATCTTCAGTCATGACTTTAGTCAGGTGGTAGTGGTGGTTGTCCAAAGTAAGGCAGGCTCAGATGGTCAAACTGGCTATCAGTGCCACTAAGCACTGATAGCCACTAAGTTCACACATAAATCACTGAATACTACGCCACCTGGTGGTATGTCCACAGCAATTTAAGAACAAGTACAGTCTGAGAGACAGTGTGCCAAAAAATGATCGTCTGCCAAAAACCGGTCGTTTTTAAACTGGTAGAAGCCGCAAACAGTTTTTGGCAGCGACTTTTTTTTATACTTTCTTTTTATTGTTTTTCTTTAAACATTAGAGGGCAACAACAAAACAGAACATAAAAAGAAAAATAATAATGATAGTGACTTTTATATATCCTTTATTTATCCAGTAAAAAAAATCTTGTTGACATCAAAAATGTCTTCTTTTAAGAGTAATCTGGCCAAGAGGAAGCAGAAATTGCAACAAATATAACAATAGTTATGTAAACATATTTTGAGTGGACAAAAGGAACTGGATTGGTTATAATGTAAGTACAATAACAGAGACTTATAAAGATACTTGAAAAACTGGTAATTTTTTTTTTTTTTTAAATTCTATTTTACCCCTTTGTAAACCCTGTTCACCGAAGTCTATTTACCAACATTCGTAAAGATATTAGACATAAAAAAACAACAACACAGAAACAAATCAGTTTTTTGGCAGGCGATCACTTTTTGGCACAGCATCTGGAAGCCGGAGCTTAGGCTACACAAACCCTTGATTTACACACAAAACTGCACACACATTTATGGATCTATCAGAAGTGCAGGAAAAGTCACGTTTAAAGGGACAGAAGTGAAAGTATGGGTGAGTTGTAACTGATCACGTGACTGTAATTTCAGAGCTTCGAGCGAAATGTTAGAAAACCGTCAATCAGTCAATCAATCTTTACTGACAGACTTTTTGTCATAGTTAAAAATAAGTAAATAAATCAACTGTTCGTGTTTAAAAATCTGGATCTCTCTCTCACTCACACACACACACGCACACACACACACACACACACACACGCACACACACACACACACACAAATAGACATATATTTAATTTTGCTATGATGACTTTCCCCTAGATTTCTAGCTTTGTAGTACCACCACCAAATAATGTTAGTTACCGTTACTCGAGCTAACACATGCAGGCAGTGACAGTTAGGTGGAGCTCTAACAACCACACCACTTCTCCCTTTCACACTACGTTATCTTTTCATAATGCTTACTGGATCATTTACCTGTGTAGTTGTTGACAAATATACACTTTTTTTCTGCCTCTGCTCCTATATGAACGCGTAACGTTAATCTGACAGCAACAGCTGTGTTGTCGCACTGGGTGGAGCCCACACTCTGCCCTGCCCAGTGTTCTGCTCGCTTCACAACTTCAACTAATTTTACAACTACTTTTACCTGAAGTTGAAGTTTTGTGTAAATGCCTGTTTGGTGTGTCTGCTTCACCTGGACAACATTATATTAACAAACACGCTGTTGTAACATTACTGTACGATAGGCGCTTCATATGTCGGAACGTTCTTGTGTTTCTGTTGTTTCTCTGTTTCTCGCCGACTCGATAACAAAGCGGCACAGCGTTGTCCGGGGTGCATTCAAGAAAAGTGTTTTGCAGCTGTGCTGAACGCCAATTTAAGCTGCTGTTGGTGATGCGACCGGGTACCATCTACTTAAGAGCTCTGGGAGAGACCTTTCTCTGGACGGACTGTGAGTAGATATTCATTTAGCTTATAGAAGAGCTGCTGTGTTGTTTTCAAACCAGTGTTGGCCAATAAACAGACACCTGATATGTCTAATTTTGAGCTGTTCTCAATCCAAACGACTGCGTCGTTTTGTCTAATAATATTCACAGAAGAGCTTTTCCGTTTTTGGTCACCAGAGCTTGTATTTTAGCGTTTTCTATAATACCTAGTAATGCTAAGATAAAAGGCTAGCTTCTTAAACTTTTGAACACTCACCACTAACTGGAAGGATATCCTTGAATATTTATTTAATTCTGTTGTTTATTAAACTATAACTTTTCTGCTGACAAAACACCACTCAGTCGATTTTCAGAGACAAGATAATTAAATGTTTGGGATTTAATACATACAGCAAATAATTTATACATGCTTTTATACAAGCATGTTGTAATAAATATGACGTTAATAACAAATTTATCCTAGTGAAGCATGAATAAAAGAGTATTTCATGTTTTTTTTGTTTGTTTTTTTTTCCACTGTAATTGTTTGAACATATAAAGAGAAAATAGGCACATTTGCATTGGGTGGAATACATTTTTATTTTAAAGCAAGGATATTTTGTTCCGGCTTCAAAGTATTTACAAAACTGACTTTTATTTGCTCTAAAAATCCACGCTTTAGTCATTCATTTATTTATTTTGCAACGTATTTAATTTGTGCTCTTGAACGCACCATCCCCCCGCTCCGTGGACACTCACCGAGAGGTTGTAAGTTTGTGTCAGTGTGATGAGTGATCACTGATAGTGTGGACCTGTGATAAGATGGCTGGGAGGATTATAACACGGCGTGTGAGCAGGGCTTTAGTGGAGTTTGGGTCTGGCGCAAACTGCGTAAAAAGCAGAGGGACAAACCGAAACTACTGGACTGCTCTACGAAGGACTTCCACCGCTCTGACTGTAAATAACGATGCTTCTTTCTCATCCAAAATAACGCTGCTTCATTCATTATCACACTGCTTTCTTTATCTTTATGCGAGCTCCGTGATTTGCGCTCAGGAAGGTCAGTGGTGCCACTTCCTCGGAGCTTCATATTTGACATATAGGTGAAGGGGCAACGGGTTTTGTAAATGCTGTCAGAGCTGCTTATCCATGCAGGAAGAGAACTATCAGTACTGTATAGGAATGATGCTGCTATGCTTGTCAGCTGGCTGTATAATTAAACTGGATCTCAGCGTTAGTTTCACCTAGAACATCCTGTAACGTTCCCGTGTGGACTGAAGAATGCATTGACCCCATGGCTTCACAGTCCAGCTCTGGGTCAGGTTACTCAGGGTCAGCACAGACGCCAAGAATGACTTAGAATGGGAGACAGTCTGTTCTTGCATTCACAAGTGTGTTTTTGTGTCACTTCCTCACTTGTGCACAGAGTGGACGGGCTGCATTCCTGTTGGGGCTCCCTGCGCTGTCGTGCCTTGGCTATGCAGCTTATCGCAAGGTGCAGAGTTCAGCTGTGGTCTGCGCTTTAGATAGAGGTAGATGGCAAACTCAGATATGAACATGTGCTTTTTATTAGGTTTGATCTAGTGAATGTCAGCTGGGCTTTATGGCTGAACTGGTGGGTTTTGTGTCTGTCTAGGGGAGGTTTTGGAGCAGGCTGACTACCTGTACAGCTGTGCAGAGACAGAGAAACTCTACCAGCTGCTGGTGCAGTACAAAGACAGGTAAGGAGAGTTCAGAGGGTTTATTTATTCTATTTGATCTTTGGTTTTTTTGTCTTTGTGTGTGTTTTTGTAATACAACAACCAGATGCCACCAAAGCAAAGTGTTTTACCATCCACTAGGTGTAAAGTTATGGTTTTTGTTTTCATTCAGTCTGAATTTAGTTGGACAATAATGACTCTCTTTGTGTGTGTGTGTAGCAACGATGCAGAATTCCTGTGGAGATTGGCCCGGGCTTCTCGGGACCTGTCCCTCCTGCCCAACATCGAGGCCGGGCGGAAGAAGCAGCTCACGTTTGAGGCCTTTGAGTACGCCAAAAAAGCCCTGGAGAAAGATGATCTGTGCTCTGCAGCTCACAAGGTGAGATTGTGGTTTCTCCGAGGCCAACTCGACACTCACAGGATGTTGATTACGAGTTTTAACAGGTTTCTTTTCTTTTTCTTCCGCTCGTCACACAGTGGTACGGCGTGTGTCTCAGCGACGTCGGGGATTATGAGGGTGTCAAGGTTAAAATTGGAAATTCGTACATCATCAGGGATCATCTAGAGGTGAGATGACCTTAAGATGGAAGTCATGTGACCAAAATCACACCGTCATATTTAACATGTGAACACTGATTTTTATTTATTTATTTATTTTCTTTCCTCTTAGAGAGCCATCGAGCTCAACCCTAAAGACGCCACCTCCATACACATTTTGGGTTACTGGTGAGACTGTTTTTTGTTTTCGTGGGTGGTTTTTTGCTTTTTAACACTGTGAGTGAAAGGAGGGCTCCCCTCTCTCAAACTAGCTCTGTGTGGTTAAACTCTCACACCTACGGGAGTGTTTCTTCCACAACTTCCAAGGGAGTGCAGCTGGAATTGGAGTAAATTTTGAAAAAAATAAACAATGCAGTTGTGACTCTCTGCGGCCCAAGGAATGTAAAACGAAATAGATGTCGTCTAAATGTGTTGGATGAAACTTTAAGATTAAAATCTTTACCATATGTTCATTTGGTAAAGCTGGATCAGTGTCTGGATTTCAACCAACATGATTAATAAGATAAATGACTAAAAAGCCCTTGAAGCAACTTTCTATGTGCAAATCCCAGAAAATATACACCGATCAGGCATAACATTATGACCACCCTCCTAATATTGCATTGGTCCCCTTTTTCTTTCAAAACAGTCCTGATTCGTCGAGGCATGGACTCCACTAGACGCCTGAAGGTGTGCTGGAGCATCTGCACCAAGATATTAGCAACCAATCCTTAAAGTTCTCTAAGTTGTGAGGGGGATTGGACTTGTTTGTCCATCACATCCCGCAATTACTTGATTGAATTGAGATCTGGGGAATTTAGAGGCCAAGCTTGGACCTCAAACTCATTGTTGTGCTCCTCGAATCATCCCTGAAGCATTTTTGCTTTGAGGCAGGGTGCAGTATCCTGCTGAAAGAGGCCACAGCCATGAGGGAGTGCCGTTTGCATGAAAGGGTGTATATGTCTGCAACAAGGTGGTACAGTAAAGTAACATCCACATGGATGGCACCTAACATATGCTGTCCTTTGTCTCTCAGGTGCTTTGCTTTTGCTGAGCTGCCGTGGTATCAGCGCAAGGTGGCAGCTGTAATATTCTCATCACCACCCGAGTCTACATACGAGGAGGTGAGGACCGCCCAGTCTGAATCTGACATCCTTTGCCTTCTTACTAGCTGCACAGTGAGTTTTGTTTTTCTGTGTCTTTCAGGCTTTGGCATTTTTCCTAAAAGCTGAGGAAGGTAGAGTACTGTCACCAACACGATTCTTTAAAAATAATCACAGACAAACATGTGTCTGTGATTTAAAAAAAAAAAAAAAAAAAAAAAAAAAAAGCAGTCAGCCGACAAACATTTGTCTCTCTTGTTTTTCCCAGTCGATCCAAACTTCTACAGCAAGAACCTGCTGATGCTCGGGAAGACTTATTTAGCCATGAAAGACAAGGAGAAAGCACTGCTGTGGCTGACCAAAACAAAAGAATACCCTGCTCACACGCTGGAAGACAAAGAGGTACACACACACCCTGACTCCAGACTTATGAATTACTCTGTGTTTTTGTATATTTCAGTTTAACTGTGTATCAGTGGGACTGTTTAACTTAATCAGTGCATGCCCCTCTTCCTCTGCAGGTCCACAAGGAGGCTTTGGATCTCCTGAAGAAGCTGGGATGAAGCTCGGTGAAACATGACGCCCCTCTGGACCCTTAACAGCTGCTAACAAGACTGTTTCCTAAAGATTTTCTACTTCATTATTAACTATAAAAACCGAACAGTTGCCAGCTTTGCATACAGAAATCACACATGCCTTCAAGAAATAATAAAACAATGTCCTGTCGTTAGTAGTTTTGTATGTTGCGTCGTGTATTTCATCTCATTTTATCCAAACTTCAGAGTTCTAAATTCACCATCTGAATATTGCAGCAGAAAGCAAGACTTCCCCAGGCCTGACAACAATTTTCCAATTTTCTGTTGTCCAGTTGGACCGTAGCTTCAGTTTCCCGTTCTTAGCTGACAGGAGTGGCACCCCGTGTAGTCATCTGCTTCTAGGTTTGACAAGTTGTGCATTCAGAGATGCTCTTCCGCATATCTTGGACGTAATGAATGGTTACTTGAGTTCCTGTTGCCTTCCTATTAGCTCAATGCATTTTTGCCCATTCATCTCTGACCTCTGGCATCAGCAAGGTGTTTCCATTTGCTTCTTTCCAGATTAAAAACAAATGAACCCTGCGTGAACCTTTTACTTTCCACAGAGGATTTCCATGGAGAGTTCAAGTTGTGTTTTTGCAGAACCAAGAGAGACATCTTTGTGACATCCATGTTTACCAGCACAGGGTGAGCTGAGCTATTCAAGTGTTGGCACCCTGAGTGCTTACCAATCAAGTCACGCTCGCACACATTCTTCAGAACAGTACTTCTTTTTTGGATTCATGAATTCATTCCCATCAAAACAAAAAACGAGGAGTATTATGAATGCCACTGAGGTGAATCCTAAAAAAAGGGCAGATGTATTAAAGTTTTGTTTTCTAATAGTATTTTTACATTTATTTAGTTTTTCTTTTTTCTGTGTATTACTGTAGGGTCTTTAAATCACAATATGTAGCGCCTTGAGGTAACTGCATACAGATTATGGGTGTGCCATAATTCAACTTTTGGTATTGATCTGATACCAATAAATCCGATGCCAATACTGATAACCATGCTTTCAACTTACAAAGGTGGTATAGCTCCATGTCTCGTGATTTATGAGAGGAATCATCATCAACTTGTAAATAATAATAATAATAATAATAATGGATTGGATTTATAAAGCGCTTTACAATGCCACTATTCATTCACTCGTAATTCGTATTCGTAATGACAACTAAATAACTGTTATTCTTACTCTTCCATGAGAATGAGTTAATACAATAAAAAACGCTTTTTTCAAAATGCATAAAAAGCTAAAGTTATTCTAAAACCTGGAATGTAACTGTGCCCAACATTAAAGCACTTTGGGTCAGCTTCTGTTGTTTAAATGTATGTTTTTTATTTCCATAAAACAAATGAACACAATTCAGTGGGTTACATACTGAACTCAGAGGATAGAAACAAAGTATCAATCCCGTCATGTTAGAATTGATCCAATACCATTATCCGCGTTGGTATTAATACTATTGATACCTTGATCTTTACACCCACCACTAATACAGAAATCCTGGGTTTCCTTGACCATATCTACTTCTCTATTTATGCTTCCTTGTTTTAATTATGAAAGCACTCACAGAAAGCCAGTCAAGACTGTAATAGGTTAACATAGTTCGCTTGATGCATTGTAGATGCGATTGTTCCTGTTTGAAACAAGCTGACCAAACCTGCTGTAACATTAAGGTTAGGACTGCCTATCTGAAAAACATTAAAATCCAAAATTAAAGTTAGGTCCATATAATTTTGGACAGTGACACATTTATTGTAATTTTGCCTCTTTAGACCATCAAAGATTTTAAATCACTCAAGAAGTGACTGAAGTTTGGCTTTAACTGTTTATTATTGGAATTACTACAATTTTATTTATACATAGTCCCATATTTTCAGAGGCTCAAAAGTAATTTGGCAATTTTGCAGTTACTTGGCCATGTGAGGCCATTTCATTATTCCACGACAAAGTAAACAAATAAGTTGGTTGGAGTTTGTTCCAGACGTTCAGCTCTTCACTGGAACTCTCAGCGGTCCAAAGAGGTGTCAATGCATGGAGTGAAGGAGGCCATCGATAGCCTTAAAAAACAAAATAGACCTGTCAAAGAGAGACAGCAAGCTCAGCAACACCACACTTCCTGAAACACCACAAAAGTAAAGGTGGATGATCCCAGAATTCTTTCATGGTTAAGGAAATTTCCCTCAAAACATCCATCCAAGTCAAGAATTGTTAAGGAAGGTGGTGTACTACTGTCAATGTCTACGATCAAAAAATGGCTTCATAAATGTGAATACAGTGGGTTTACAATAAGGTGCAAACCTGTAACTGTGCTGTTAGTGTGTTTACTGATGATTGTAAATGGTCTGTACTTTTATAGCGCTTTACTTAGTTCCTAAGGACCCCAAAGCGCTTTACACTACGTTTACTGATGATGAGGCTGCTGGTAGAAGCAGCAGGGAGGATTGTGAAGTGTACAGGGCTGTACTCTCTGCTTAGATTCAGCCAATTTCTGCAAAACTGATCAGCTGGTGCTTCACATTTCAAATGGATAATGACCCAAAACAAACTGTAAAAGCAACTCAGTTTCTCAAGGCAAAGAAATGGGTTATTTTCTAACAGCCAAGTCAGTCACCTGATCTCAAGCAACAAACAGTACGCAGCAACTGAAGATGACTGCAGTGAAGGCCTGGCAGAGCATCTCAGCGGAGGAAACGCAGCATTCGGTGATGTCCATGAGTTGTAGACTCCAGTCACCTGCTTCACAGGACTTTCATCCAAGTTTTCAAACAACGCCTAAGTTGAGATATATGTTAGTTTGTCAAATTACTGTTGGACCAAATCCCTTAAAGACCAAAATTAAATTTTTGTCATGTAGAAATAATCCCAACAGATTCTTTAAGTCACATCAGTGTCATTTCCAAACCTTGTTTTATTTTTCTCTTCTGTATATAATGCCCCAAAGTCACAGGACGCACAAAAAAAGAATGAAAACATGAATCAATGCGGGGGTTTATTCACTTATTTATTTGTATCTCATAAATCATTCTCTCTCTATTGAAAATGGGTGAAAGCAGATTAAAAATGAAACTTCTATACACATCTTCTCCAGTAAAGGGGCATTCTGTACAGTGTAGTTTGTGTTTACAGTGTGTATCTACACGCGATATGTTACAAGTTTGGATGCATTTCAGATCGCCTAAACCGCAGCAACTTCCCCGCTGCATTAAGTTGATATACAGCATCGTTACTCAACTCTACTTTGTTTCCGATATTCATGTGATACTTTGGCGAGTTACTGGCTGCAATGAAGGCGATCTGAAACGTCCATCTACTTCTGATAAGAACAAAGGCATCACAGATTTCCATCAATGGCGCGGCGGCTCTGTGTAAGTAATTATAATATTTAAGTACTTCATTTACTGTCTCTTTTTTACAATGAATATTCACATACAGTTGATTTTCTTTGATTAGAGGTTTCTGTTCAAAAGGAAGCACAGTTATGCAGTTTTAACGTCTCTTAAAAGTCGGCTCCGTTTGCTACAGAGCAATGCATCTCTTCATGTTGTTGTCCCTCGTTTCAGCGCTTCATCTCAGAGAGCTCAACAAGTTATATACACCACCGATCGTTTTACTAAATCACGAGCTCCTCAGAGGAATCAAAGTCTAAATCAGCTTGCTGCTGTTTGCAGTGGTCTTTAAATAAAACAAAACAAACAAACCCCACACACCAAAGATGAGGAGAACGGCCTGCCACTGGCTGAGTTATTTTCTTCTTTTCCTGCATTTAGACCACTGACTGAAAGAGTAAGCACCAGAGTTGTCATTTACAAACAATGGAGTTTCAACATAAACAGCGAGGCAGTTAAAGAAACAAAAAGGACCAGGGGAAACTGGGGGTGTAAAGATAAAAACACACAACAAAGCAGTGTGTCATCAGGCTGATGCTGCATTAGGGCCTAAGATGCAGAGGAGTTGCCACAAAAGATTATTTTTAATTTAAGGACATCAGTCTAAATACGAAGGTAAATAAATGAGATTGTAGCATGTGGTTAAGACCCGAATGCTTGGGTCAGGTTGTCATTTTTTGTAGATGAAATGTAGTTGCCTTCTTGGGGTGCAACTGTTTTTTGAACCTCACTGTGGCACGACATGGACAAATCTGATTTATAGATTTATTTGTTGTGCATTATGTTGGTTAGGTGTGATGCCTGTCACTCAAGAACAATGATAATACCTGCCGTCCTCTGAAACATGACGGCTTTATAGCAAACGCCGGTCTGAGATAATTCAATCAAAGAGGCAGAAGAAAGCACACGCGCTCTTTTTAAGTGAATCTGTGCTTGTATGAAGCTGGCAAGAAAAATGGCATCAGTGTGATGTAAGGGGGGGTGGGTGACTGAGAATGTCAATGCAGGATGTAAACAGACAGCGGCAACAACAGTCTGAGAGGAAATCATAGTAGACAGTAGTCATTACAGAGGTGACTGCACCTACGATGGTCTGTAGGGGGCACATGTGCGTTTTACACCAAGACAAAAGAGAAGCCTTGAACCCTTTCTCTCTACAGCGAGTGCGTCGGGTTCTGTTAGGATCTGACAATTTGCTGACATGACTGACTCAGTTTGTAATTGATTTAAAACACTGACAGCCAGCAGTGCCACCCCTCAGCATCCTAGTAGCTGCACTTATGGTGTTAATTTGAAAATCCCAGGTGACTTCCTTCTTGGGTTATTTCATTCATAAGATTTTCAGAAAACTTGACCTCTGATGTTGACTTTGAGGTAGAAATCACTGAGATTCGAAGTCAAATTAATACCATTAAGTATCAATTTGAAATCTTAGGCCTCTGGCTCTGACTTCCCCTCTTACTGTATATTTTTACTGTTATATTATTACTTTAATTATTACATTTTAATCAGATGGATTACCCATTTTAATTGCTATTAACACTAAGACCTGAGTGACTTCATGTCTATGTGTCAGAATCTTTTATGATGAATGAAACATGACACATTAAAGAACCTCGAACGTGAGGTCAAAGTCAAAGTTTATAGTAGATACGCGTAGGGTATAAATTTGAAAATCCTAGGTCACCTCACTCTCATGTTCACAAAGTTGGGTGTGACTTTTCCCACCTGGTGGGGTGACAACAATACCTCATCAAGGTGACTGAGATTTGAACTCATCTGAGGATTGTAGATGATCCTAGACGACATCTTTCACAGGTTTTCAGAAAACCTGACCTCTCGAGTTTGAATTTCAGTGACCTTGACTTATCAGCCTTTTACAGCCGAGGGCTAAAAATGTTCAGTTACAAAAACAAACCTGGCTGGAGAGGAATGAAAATGGGAGGGGCTGAGGGTGGAAATGTGGAGATTTTGGACCAACACAGAGGACCTGGAATAGCAAGAGTCTTGCGGAAAAACATTGTTCTATTCCCCTCGTAGAGTCCCAGAGACTCTAAGAACTGGTGGCCCAATATCTTTAAAGACACTTTATTCTCCTTTAGTTTGTCACCTGTCTGTAGCTCATTATTTAGGTTAGAGTAACCAGCTTTGCTCTTGTAGCTTCACAGTGTGCAAGCAGACAGCAGCATAGGCAATCTGCAACATCTCATGTGGGATCTCTAGCTTGAAACTTTAATCCATGAAGTTCCCTCCATCATCACACTCACATGTGTGCGTTTAAAAAAAAAAAAAAAAAAAAAAAAAAAAAATCACTCTTTTGTTTCCCCAAACATGTTCTGTCTCTGGGCTGGTGCCCAGAATTTCATTGAGGGAAAAAAAGCAAAAACACTAGAACAAAACAAAACACTGGGTGTTTCTGTGCTTCCAATCAGTCCAATTGTAGTGCTACATTTTTTTTTTTTTTTTTTTTTTATGGTAGCAATGAGCTTATTTAGAAACGGCGAGATCCATGCTGAAAACTATGTGTGCGGTGGAGGGTGGGCATAGCAGTATTCTCATCTTTAGAGGCAGCATGCAAGTGCACCAAAATTGCAAAATTACTATGGGTCCGACAGGAGCAACAATTTCAGGCACCAGACCCCGATACTTCTACTCTAGCCTTTTAAAAGCCCTATAGAACTAGAGCTTTAAAAGGAGACTGCACTTTATAAAATCCTCTCAAAAACAATTTAAATGTCTTTTTAAAAGCCAGTCAGCAGTGGTGGAGGAAGTGTAAAAAACCCAAAACTATCAGTGATTTCTGTTTTTGAACAAAAAGCAAAATGCTGTAGCGCTTGCATATTTCATGAAGGTGTATTATATAGATATATATTTAGATATATAGGGACTGGGGGAAAAGGGCTGCAGCAACAATTATGCAGCAAATTAGGATTTGGTTTGAAATGACAAAATAGCTTATATACAGTGGTGGTTATCTTGTGCAATTTTTTAAAGTTTGTTTTTCTTGGCTGAATAAACAGCGATGGGAGAGGAAGGGAAATAGAAGAGGACTCCTCCCTCTATTCTTGGCCAAATCCTTCTGTTTCCTCGATGGCAAAGAGCAGCTTCTCTTTCAGCTGTTCGTAACTCTTGTAAGGAGGCAAGTCCAGACGATTGAAACTGAAAAGACAAAAACGGAGACAAACAAAAAAAAAAGACATTTTTAAACTGTGTTTATCAGATCTAAAATAGGTTGGAAAAAAAATCAGTCCCATTACCCAAGAGTATAAAAGTCAGTCGATCCTGAGTGAAAGAGAGAGTGGGTCGTTCTAAAGACCTCACTGAGTTCCAGTGTGGTCTTCTAGTGTTATGTCACCATTGCAACAAGCAAGCATGCAGTCACAGAGCAGGGTCGCCAAGTCACTGCTGACTCATTAACTGAGCTCCAAACCTCCTCTAGCTTCAACATCAGCACAAAAACATGGTTATGACTATACTTCTAATACAGCTGCTCTCACAGCTTCATCATTTGACACCTTTAAAGCACCGACTGGTTAACATAATGGAGGACAGGTAAAATGTCTTTTCAGTCTAGAAAACTGAATGGGACTCTCTCAGGCCTCTTCTATCCAATTCAAGATGTAAAACCTTTTCACCGGCCTGTCACTGGAGAGGATACTTAGGCAGGCTACCCAGAGATACTTGGGGATTTGTTTAATTTGTAAATAATTCTGCTGTTATTTTGAATATTCCTAACAAGCCTTCTTGTGTTTTCTGCTACTAGCTGGTTTGCTGGCCAGGTTGCTACTCTGGTGGTCCTTGATATTATTTATCCTGCAGTCAGACAGGCTGTGGGACTCCACTGTTTTAAAACTAAAACCGTACTAAAGTATACTGATGTAAAATTCGGTCAAAGGTCAAGCACTCACCACGTGTGGCTGCGAGGAAGCCACGTATCTTTCCCCACCTTCTCAATGCAGAACTTCTGCGGTCCGTTACTTCCTGCAATGCAAAGGAAAAAGTGGCTTAAGAAAAAAAAATAAAAGCATTAAGGAAATATAAATAGTATGTTTAGTAAGCATGCTCGTCTCTCACTGACCCATGAGCTCAGCAAAGCCGCCCAGAGGAAGCCTGCAGGTTCCAGTGACAAACTGCATGAGCCGTAGTCGCACCTCATTGTCGACCTCTTTCACCAGCTGCAGGGAAGGAAATGACGCCACACACATTCATCACTGACTTTCTACGACTAACTCGTCAAGGACCTTCATCCACGTAGGTTATAAGGGGAATTTACGGCAATATGAGACGCATTAAGAAAAAAACAAACGCTATTTCTTGAAGTTCAATTATTTTATCAAATCCTGCATTAAGAGCTTGTTTTACTGCTACTTTGAGGGAAAGAAAACAAACTGAGCAAAAAGAACAAACTGTGAGGCTGTGCATTTCTGTACCTGCCAGAACCAGATGATCTGTTTGCTGTTCCTGGTGTAGTGACGATACACAGTGTTTCTCTGCCAGTCCTGCAAGTCTACTTCCTGCATGCCACACAGCATCACCTGGTTTAAACGCATACACACAAAAGGTTATTCTCACAAACACAGAGGATGTAAACCAACATCATTCCACTGTAGTTGGGTATGCTTTGATTTCCAGGATTAATTCAAACAAAAATAATTCTGTGGCATGTAGTAAGTTGCTTATTAAATTAGTATTACATTTAAACAGACAACAGAAGTCATTAAAATAGATCAAAAATGGTGCTCACCTCAAGCTCCTTTTCATCAAAGTACTGGAGCCACTGAAGTGGAACCACCTCATTGAAGCCGTCAAGAAAAGCTTTGGTTTGACCTTCCACCCCACGAGAGAACCTCCACTCTGCCATTAGACTGCAAGCCAAACAGTAAAACAGCAAATCTTCTTTAATATGTACTTTAAATGATATTCAGAGGTGAGGTTTTTTTTTGATAAAACAAAGACTGTGAACCTGATGTACTCCTCCTTGTTCTCTTCAGTGACTTGGATGTTGGCACCATTGGGTTTGAGGTCATGAGAGGTGATCTTCCCCAAGATCTCCATGTCCACGGAGAAGAACATCTCCAGACCGCATTCCTCGATGTTGTTGTCCCTGAGGAAAGACGAGTACAAAGTACAACCAAATTTAAACACATCTGTTTATTAATGTGTGGTTTAATATCACGGAGACACACAGGGAACTCCGTTTGTTTCAAACACTCTTGATTTTTATCTCTGAGATATTCTTAAGTTGACCTTTTTGTACGTGGATAGCCTTTGCTCTTTCCATACTTCTGCGGTAAAAAGGTTTTCTGACTTCTAATGCAGGAGGTTAAGTTGAGTTAAGAATGAGTAAAAAGCAAATAAAGCAGGGCGCAAAGCTTCTATAAATAACCCCATTACAAGATGTTGTCTGGCTTTCTTCACTGTCAGCCATTTCCAGCTGTTACTTTATTGTTAATTCAATCAAAACATGGTCTGCATTTTAGTTTCTTCAAAGCTGCCAACTTTTCCACCTAACTCTTTCATTCTTTTAAACAGCTGCGTTAGGTCACTGCTTTGTAATGCTGCACACCGCATGAACCAGCTGCAAAGCACACTGATTAATCAAACTGCATTTGTACTTGAAGAAGATGTCAGTGAGGAGACACTTGAAGACATACAGGTGAAACCGTACGAAAAAAACTTTCAAAACTAAGTTCAGCAGTTCTTGCTAATATACGATTAGCGGAACAGGTCGTTTCCTGTATGAAAACAACATCCTGACAAAATGACCACGTTATTAAAAAGCCTAGAAATTCCAGCTAAACATTAACTAGGTCCAGAGATTAAATGGAAACCATCACAGGTGGTCAAGACACTTCCAAATTTTACAAAGCTTTCATAAAAGCTATTTTGAGGATTCAATATAAAACACAACATGTTTGTGAGCTGTGGGAAAGGGACAAATGTTTTCTTGAGGTTTCTCACTCAAGTAGTTGATTTTATGGGGTGTTCTTATCCAAATAAGTGGACAAAAACCAGAGTGTTGTATGTTATGCACTATAAAACCTACCGCAAAATATAGTGGACTGCATAAATGAACCGACTTGACTCCAGGTGTTATTTACAGTGTGTTCATTGTACTCGGGACCAAAAACAAAACAATTATGCAGTTTTGCCTTTTACTTCCAGTCTTGACTCAGCAATAGTTTGAGAAATTATACAGATATATTTGATAAGCCTTATTTGTACATAGCGTTCCAAGAGCAACACTTTGATATGACCTCCATTATACCAGCCTAAATAAACTGCAGTTTGTTCTATCAACAATTTGCTTGAAAAGCACCCAATAACAAAAGTTCCTTAATAACACTCAAGAGACCTTGAAAGTTATTCTAATCAAAGTCAAGCAAAAAGAAACGTTCTAAACAATCAAATTAAGAGTACACTCTGTGGCCCTTTAACCAAAAGCTCAACTCAGTAATAAGTGCAGTGAAATTAATTTTCTAGCCATGCCCTCTTCTCAAATGAATACAATACGGTAGGACACATGAGAGATCAATTACCTGATCCATATGAGTGAGTTGTAGAACTCTGGGTCAATGGACTCAAGGTCTTTGAGTATTAGCTTCTTGTTCAGCATGCGTTTGTAGAAAGGCAGAGAGAAGCCTGTGTCAATGAACTTGCCATGGAAAAGTGCCTGTGGGTAATCAAGAGGAGATAAGGTTCTTTAACTGCTGGTCAATCAGAAAGCATCAAGATAAAGAGATTGCAGAGAGTCTCACAGTGTAATTGCATATTAACAAAATAAGTAAATATTGGGAAGTGTAAAACAACACTGAACACTTTTTCTATTGAGCTCTTATGATTTTGAAATAACTTTTTCCAAAATATGACTTTTCTTAAAAAAAAGAAAAAAGACTGGATGTGAGACACTGGTTGACAAACCATGTGTAATCTACTGTAACACAACCATCTGTGTTGTCATGATGGTTTTAATGTGTGCGAGAATCAAGTGAATGTACCATTGCAATAAAGCGGCCTATGAAGCAGAAGTAGGAGAGGTGGTCGGGGTTGATGGCTGAGGCTGGGTTGATCTGCAGACAATAGTTGCTTTTTCCAGCGTATTCAAACAGACAGTACATGGGGTTCAGCACTTCATGGGACAACAAGAAGAACCACTCTCTGAAGAGAAGAGGGAGATGGAAGGCCATGAGCTGCACATTTTCATTTACTCTTTATACACAAATATTCTTTGGAATTCTTTAAAGTTAAAATTATATTTAAGTGTCTTTATTACCGGGCCAGGCCACCGTAATCCAGACCCTCCTCGCCTCTGAAGATGACGTACAATCGCCTCCTCAAGTCGTAAGGCTTCAGGGCCATAATCTAAGAGACAGTTAGCACACACACAACATCAGCAAGTGATGAGTGCACAGTTGTGAATACAGATTGTACAAAAATAAATAAAGAACGCTTGATCGTTAAAGTATAACACAGAGTCTGTTAAACTTCAGGGATATTGTGCCCAGCTAGGAAGCAGCAGTCACTGTGAATTCATTTTAGCTGCTTTGTGCAAATCAAAGTGACAACAGGTGCACTTGAAAGACAACCCCCAAAACAGACCCCCAGTCAGAAGGATAAGGAGAGAGTAATGGTTCACGGGGCACTGCCTGCAAACCCATTTAGTGTTTGGGGGTTGTCTTAATTCCACTACACCCATTGTCACTTTGCACCAAAGCAGATTTTCAAATATTTTCTTGTAAAACAACGGGGGGCCTAGCAAAAAAAGTTTGGGAACCACTGCACTAAGGTACTACCTTATGCTGTAAACATCATCTTAAACACAAAGATGACAAAAGGAAAAGGACGCACTTACTTGCTGAAAGGAGTCTTCAAACAGTGTCTGCCTGGAGACAGTGATCTTCACATGGCTTGGGAGAGCATTAGACTGAGTGGAGACAAGAACAAAAAGGTATTAGAGTGGGATTAGGAAATTGGAAGATCAAGTTAATCTCTCACCGTCTTTAATTCGTTAAGTGAGAGGAAACAAACCTGGCACAAGTAGCGGAAATGGGCAAGCTTCCATCGAAAGCTGCGCTCGTATGCAATCTGAGGGCCTTTGGTGCTGAGGAGAAAAGAAGATTTAGAGGTAAAAACACGGAGTCTGACAGGTGCAATAGAAAAGCTTTCACCAGCAGATGTACAGTGGCTTGCAAAAGTATTCGGCCCCCTTGAACTTTCCCACATTTTGTCACATTACAGCCACAAACATGAATCAATTTTATTGGAATTCCGCGTGAAAGACCAACACCCCACTTTGCAGTTATTTATTTGTAAAAAATGTTTGGAATCATGTATGATTTTCGTTCCACTTCTCACGTGTACACCACTTTGTATCGGTCTTTCACGTGGAATTCCAATAAAATTGATTCATGTTTGTGGCTGTAATGTGACAAAATGTGTTCAAGGGGAAAGTTCAAGGGGGCCGAATACTTTTGCAAGCCACTGTAAATAGTTGCATCCATTTATGTTTTTCAGTGTTTGCCCTGCATGGAAAATGTGCTCTAGGCATACATTTGGAGTTCCAAAAGAAATTACAAGGTTTCCTCAAAGGCCCAGTGTGAAATAAAACCATAAAACTGAACACCAGAGGGAAGTGCTTCTTTTGAATCAACATCCTTTTTTCTTCTTACCCTGCTTAATGCTATATGTACAGCATATCAGCTAAATTAAATCTCAAAATAACTCCAGCTGGCCTCATTAAACATGGCCCCTTAAACTTTACATAAGCACCTAAAGCTGCAGGTCTTCAGACACCTGGTGCGTAAATTGATTTGAAAGGTGTTCTTACACAGAAGACTTTCCAGTGCGGGGGTCGCTGAAAGTTGTGGTTCGGGTGTTGTGATCCACGAAGTAGCGAACCCCTTCCCTTGTGTACCGGATCTCCCAACCTTCAGGCAGAGGATCCTCATTCTGTAGCCTGCAGGCACACAGACGCAAAGTGTTATGGAGGTATGTAGCTGCTGAACACAGACATTACCGACAAGGACAAAGTCCAAATTGAAAATATCTGGCAGCACTTTACTTTACTACTAAAGAGTAATAGAAAACAAGTTAGCATAAACCAAAGGCAAAACAATAAAATGTAATAAAATGTTAATATTCCTTTTAAAGTGAATTTTGGCAAACTCTAAACCATCAAATGAACAGCAGAAAGTTTTGTGTTTAAAGCTTTTCAGCTATTTACTTTACTGCACTGAATCAAATTATAATGGCTAATTTAACTGAATTCCTTTGGGTTTCCTTGTTTTTTTGCTCAACTTTATTGGCTGAAGAACATACTGATTCTGCAAAACCTGCCATGGTTATAGTACATTAAGATTAGATGAAGACACACAGGGTGTTGTAGCTTCTCGCAGCTTTAAAAATAAATTTAGCAGGTTTCATGACAGAAAAATAAGGAAATGAGAGGGTTCCAGGTACTGACAGTAAAGTAGGTCAAGATTGCAATAGTTTGATCTGTCCCATCTGACCATAAACTCCTGCATGCTGTTCAAGAAAAATGGTGAAGTTACTGTGTGGCTACTAGTAAAGTTAACACAAAGTAGCACCGCACAGTGAAGTTAATGGTTTACATCCAAAAGGCCACACTGGCAGAGTTTGTAGCGTTTTTCTGCCACTCACCCTTGGGTTCGAGGGTCTTCCCACTGTGTTGTCTTTGTGTTATGGTTGACAAAGTACACTCGATCATTGGAGTCAACACGCCTCTCTGAAATGTATTCAAATAAACACAAGAAATCTGTAGCGTAGCAACAGACATAAGAGACACTTGGCCCTACATATCAGTACGCAGAAAAAGCTGTTAATTAATGAATCCTTTTAATCATTAAGCAGAGCAGAATGCTGACATTTAACTTTAAAACATATTGGGGATATATATTCAGAATATGCATATACTATACGTATATCAGAATCTGGCATAGAAATAGGTAATATGTACAGCACTTTGCAAAAGTTTTGGTAACACTAAATGCGTTTTCCTCCTTTCTTTTCTTTATTATTGTTATATTATTTTAACAGGTTCAAAATAAAGCCACACAATACAATCCAGCACAAAACACCAAAGGGGAGGAGACTGATTGGTCCAAACGTATTCTGCAACATAACAAAGACCCAAAACATACATCCATTTTTCCTGACCAACTATCCAGCAACAAAACAAACAAGGACCTGTGAGCAATGGTGTGACCTCTAAAGGACTCTAGCAAGAACAGAAGGAACAATCTACCTTCCAGGTGTGTTGTTCCCTCTCTGCACGTGTAGAAACCTAGCACGATTGCTTACCTTATTAAGAACTGCTGATGTACTCCTAGCTCCACTTTTTAAGTATAGAACACAAAGTACTGACACCAGAAAAAGCAAGCACAGCTTTTAGAGAAAAATGAATGTCAACTCACCCCAACCAGGAGGCAGTGGGCCAAGAGGATCATTTTCAGCAGACATCATGGATGCCTGCAAACAAGGCATACACAGATGGACACTCATTGTGGAAACACCAGGAAGGTGCAAATCTAGTCACAAAAGCCCCAGAAGCAAAATAAATAAAAAATATATTGTTCAAAAACTATTTGTCGAATAGTACTTGATGTGAAGTGGTCTTTGTAGCTGCCTACTGGTAGAAGCTTAACAGCTACTTGCCTTTTTATTCATGCTGTAAACTAATCATGAAGATGTGAAGACGACATCACTGATAAAAGACCGCCTCTCATATATTAAGTTCTGGTTCTCACCTTTGGGCTAAATGAGCTGGGCTGGGTGCCAACAGTATATTGAGTAAGTGGGTTTCCAAAACAAAAGTCCCGAGACAACGAGACGAGATTAAGGGTGGAAAGAAAAATGACAATCAACAGCTGGTCCTTTGAATGTCTGAGCTCATCATGATGATAAGACTGACGACAACCTGTTTACTGAGGCGGCTAAGGGAGATTGTAAAATTGGTGGTGAAAATGACTGAAACCACAGCTGAGTTAATCTCTAAGCTCTGTATTTTTACAAATGAAATTTGATGAGATTCATTCTACTGGATGAAAATCATTTTGGAAAAAACGAAAGTTGGCTTAAACTATTTAACATATTTCTACATTCATGCTAGAGCTAATCTAAAGTGGTCAGAGACACTGATGTCTGCCATTTTCTGTAGTGCTGGATAAGTAACAAGCTGATAAACCCTGAAAGCTGTGTGTATTCACTTGGTCTGCTGAGTCAGTAATGCACAGATTACATAGAGTGAAAGATCAAAGGACGGCAGATAGCAGCATTTTCAGTCAGCAAAATGTGGTTTTTGCTCTGTAAATGAGCTTATTTACAGGGCACTTGTTATAAAAACAAGTGAAAAGAGTGCAAATTTTTCAGTCATTAGGGCTTCAGGGCTTCTTTTTGATGAGGACCTTGACTTCTAAAAGAAAAAGGGATATGGCTTGGTCTACATACTAATAATAATGCAATCAAAATAACACTATTTTAGATTGTATTAGAGCCTCTCTATTAAATGGGCAGCATGTAAGTTACTTATTTATATGTATAAATATGAAAACACAAGTAATTAGGCAGAAGAGCGAGTGTGGTGATGTGTCTTACAGAGTAGAGGTATCTCTGGTTAAACTGGTGCATAGCTCCCTGCAGCTGGCTGCGCTGGCTCTGCCACTGCTCAAAATTGCGCACCGATTCCATAGTGGGACGCTGCCATGTGGTGGTGCGGGTGTTGTGGTCCACATAATAGATCCTACCCCGGTCATCCACTCGACGTTCCCAACTGGTAGAATGAATGAGATGGGATGGTAAAAATAGAGAAATACACATGAAAGTACATTTCAATGCCAGAAACTGACATGTAGGTGATTAAACAAAAAGACTGAAATAACTACTTACACCTGCAAACAACAAAAGTAAATATAGAAAGAAGGTGCTGTATTCTGGACTATAGGAGAACATGGAGTATTTACATTCAATTCACAGCTAGTTGCTAGCCCGTACAGACCTGCACTATAATATTTTGGTGGATCCCAGAATGCAAAGCATACGTGTCTAAGGGAATTTTGTTGGCCCAGACTTGCAACGTGCATCTGGTAGTTGGTTTGGATCAAGGTTGGATCACGTTCACAACGTAAATGCACTGCTCTGGAGTTCATTTGGAACTGTTGTTTCAGTCTGCCCCTGAGTGCTTATTGTGTTCATGTTTGATTTAAACAGACTAAACACACCAAGTGTGACAACAACATAAGACAAAGGTGAGACCCTCACCCTGGTGGTAGCGGCTGTGGTCTTTCCCAGGTAGTCGTCCTGGTGTTGTGGTCTACATAGTACGTTCTCCCGTGTGGGTCTTTTCTCTGCTCCCACCTAAAAGATGCAAAATTAAACAACAAACAAAGGATGAAAAATTCTGGTCAACGTCACTCTACTGTTGTCATATTTGTGTGTGCACTGGTGTTTAGGTAATTTGAAATAAATACAGTAATACTGATCAGTAAATGAGCAGCAGGGGTTGTTTTTGTGTTTTTTTTTTACCCTGGTGGAAGAGGATCTGAGGCTCCAGTATTGGGGACCTGCTGCCTGGGCTTGGCCCCATCTGTAGTTACTGTTGCACTGCTACTATTACTACCACCTCCACTTCCTGAAGCATTTGTTTCAGCAGGCGCCGGGGAGGATGACGACGAGGACGTGGTGACCCCCTGGTTTGGAGAGGTGAATGTGGAGGAAGAAGAGGAGGCAGCAACGGCAGTGGCAGAATTAGCAGCAACAGAAGAGGTTGACGATGATGTGGAAGCAGGCGGGGGTTGAGATGTGCTATTTGGTGCTGTGTCAGAGTCTGGCAGGGCAGCATCCTGAATGCAGTCCTCGTGGTCACTTCCAGAGGGCAGCACATCACTTCCTGTAGCAGATGACTGCCCTTCAGCAGCATCACAGGACTCCCCATTGACTGCAGGCAAGTCACAATAAGACCGGAGTGCCGTTTACTTGTACAACTCAATCCATTGATGTCAGTAATGCCTCAATGCCTCACTAAATAAATAAATAAATAAATAAATCAGTCTTTTAAGCTGTTGTCTGCAACAACTGACTTTTAGTCTAGGAGTCTGCATATGTCCACAGAACATGGATAGGCAAGGATCTCTGAAGGTAAATACATCTATTACGTTGGAATTTATGAGCACAAAATGAATGATAAGATTATTAATTGAACCCAAATTTTTAGAAGGTGAAAACTGTCTACTTGAGCTACTTTTCATGCACCAAAGTTAGCCTATGGAACTCTTACCAGGTACCAGTTTGGTATTCTGATAACCCCACACCGCCAGTTTCCATTTGCTCTAACTGTGTGTGTGTTCTTTATATGCAATGCCATTAAAAAATTTATATTCTGTCATGAACCTCAGCTCAATGTGGCCTGTCCTCCGAGTTTAAGTGTGCTCTGCTTTCACTTCGCTTTTCTTTCCAAGGAGATTGGAAAGAGGTGCTGAGAGCAGCAGAGAGTAAAGGCTTCCCTTAATGTAATTACTCCTCTTCTCTACTCTTCACTAGGTTCACATCGACCATGGAGAGCATAAACCTGAGGTGGTTTGAGACCATCCGAGGCACTATAACATATAAAGGTTACCAGGGTGCTCTAATAATATTCAGTCTTATCCAAATCTAAGTTATTTTTTGTCTAAAATTAAAAAAAAACTAAAAACAAAACAAAAAAACAACGATAAATGAGTTTTGTAATGTGTACTGTAAAGTACACATTACAGCATGTGCAAACTCACCCATCCTACTCTCATTATCACTGTCTGAGGGTTGGTGGACAGGGGTGGAGTTGGTTGTGGAGTCTCCGTTGACGACATGACCAAGAGCAGGGCTGCAGGAGCTTGAAGGCACCTGACCATCCGCACCACTGGAGGCTGAACAGGAACCTGACCTTGGGCCCAAGTCTGTACCATTCACTGTGCTTTAGGATAAAATACAGGAGATTTCATCTTTTTATTTTTTAATTCAAATCTGAATTGCTCATGAGAATGAGCAACTGTGTGCTACTTCACTGCATCCATGGCCATCGGATCTGAGTTATAACACTGAACTGATTGTTTTGTAGAGGAAAACAGGCTATAATAGGATAGTACGGTGATGTAATGAGTACAACTAAAGAGGCTCCTTTGTGAGCTGACAGAAAGAGACCATCGCAAAACCTGCTGTCAAGGCCAACCTTTGTCTTTGTGAGAGGTGGGTTCTCTTTGAGTGGGGGAAAACCCAAAAGAGATGGCAAATACAGATAACTCACATTAATGAGTTTTTTTTTACTAGTCAGCATATTTACAAGCCATAAAAGCTCTCCCTATAATTACAACTCAAAACCTGTTAAGATGCTGTGCACAGGAAGTGATGCCAACAGATTTTCAAACACTGAGTCAAACCCAGGTGGACCTGCTTAAGGCAAGTTGATGTGATGCTGAGACAAAAGACAGGGTACCAATTACATAAACAGAAAAACATGCACAGTTTGAAGACAACAATGCATCACAGGCCTACAGCCTTTATCACGTGGTTTGACAGGTTATAAAACCTGCTGCTGCTAGATCCACAGAAGGGTTCCTTTACTTGACCATTTAAAACTGGAAACACAAACTGAGGGGAAAGAACAAAGGAAATGCAACAAAACTTTAAATACAAGCGTGCTCATGCTCACAGGTGTACACACGGGTGCTCACAGACACAAACTGCACCCTTTTTGGCTCCTACCTCAACGCACACTATGCGCTGTAAATCTTACGTGCTGCATAATAATATTCAATATTTAATATTTACTGCTATATACACACACAGAGTATCACGATGGTGTTTATTATATTGCTGTTTTTATTTGCTTGTTTTATCTTTTTTTTCCTCTCTCAACAGGTGATCCAGGTGATATATATAAAAATATGTATTTTTTTGCCCCCCCCCTCTTTTCTTTTCCCTTCATCACTATTCCTCTTCCCCTCTGTCTTTGTTTCCCTCCCTCTCCCCGGTCATGTCTGTCCCATCTGTAACAACTGAAAATAAAATAAAATAAATAAATAATAACAACAAAGGTCAATTAAATGGACCAATACGGTAAGGCAGGGATGGTCCACCTGGTAAAGTAATTCCGTTTGGCTTCTCTCTTTGCCTTCAGACAATAATTCTGATGGCAAAAGAACCAAACAGGACAGGCGGCAAAAAGAAGGAAACGCAACAAATCAAAGAGGAATAAACAGAAGACAGAAATCAAGGCACAGGCATTACAAAGGGAGAAAAAGGCCTCCTGTGTGAAACGATACAGATCACTTAACAGTAACAACAATAATTTAGAGCCAGGTTTTGCTGAGCACTGAAGGTTTTAAGTAAGTGAATTCACTGCAGGTGTTAACACAAAAACACTAAAATAATAACACAAAAATGTAGGTTGCATAGACACTATAAAAGAGAGCTGTAGCTACTGTGACATCATCCACTGGTTTCTCAATTTCTGTTTTGAAGCCTTCAAAAGGCGTATTCATGATTGCCATCATGGTTTAAGGAAAAAAACAAAACAAAAACAAAAAAACAAAAACAAAAACCCAGATGTGATGAGCAGGGGCAGGTCTAACT
Organism: Perissodus microlepis; assembly: GCF_051167445.1. NCBI lineage: Eukaryota > Metazoa > Chordata > Actinopteri > Cichliformes > Cichlidae > Perissodus > Perissodus microlepis. The sequence goes on from NC_140469.1 coordinate 7,703,935, forward strand.
GTGAATCTGCTTACTTATCAATCACATGCCCTGGATAATGAATGCATTTTGAAATACTGCATGATCAAGATTTATTATTCAGCATATAAATGGATAAATAAATGACCGAGTCATACAGCAAGCCATTTTCCATAGCCTTCTGTAGGACTGGAAATGCGTTTGCCATCCCGACTACCTGGTGACCAAGAGACAGAATTAAGCCACATTACCTTTACTTTTCCACCCAGAAGCTCCGTCCATGTTTTATACTGTCTAGGATGTTAAAGCAGCGGGTGACATGTCATATACGTCTATGCAAGAATCTCAGTTTATCTGCAACTAAAAATTCAATACAGTTTGCGAGACTACTAGGATAGTACCTTTGTAAAACCACAATGAAGTTAGGTTTTTACTATGTTCCAACTATTTAGTTATTCAAACACACAAACATTTTATGTTCACAACAATTTAGGGAAAATTTAATGCAGTAGCATTTAAAGTTCAAGCAAGCACTAAGGCACAGTTTCTTGTGGCATCTCAGAGCATCCTCACTTTGTTTATTAATGTTATGTAAAAATGATATCAAAATGAGTCATTATTTTATGCTTATTCCTGTTTATACATTTCTTAAAAGGTTTAAAGGGGATTTGTTCACAGATTATTGTTTAGAGAGCTGGATTCATGTGCATATATTTGCTGCTTTAACTGTCTTGCTTTCAAGATGCGTGTTTACGGTTTCAATGTTTAGGTAACAATGACATGGGGAAAATTATGTCTGCCCGCCACAAATGTCCTTCAGCTGGCCATGTTTGCAATCTGTCTGTGCACTTGCACATTTCTGGAACTCCCAGGAAGTGGAAACAGCTTTAAATATCCTACTGTTTGTGTCTTGCAGTCTTCTCAGTAGCTGCAATGCAGAGAGGAGCCAAGCAGCAACCCTCATAACCACCCCCCATCTGCTGTGAAGAGTATTTTTTTTTGTGGCTCTTCAATAGAAGCCAGTACAGCTCACTGAAGGGCACTTTTCCACTGTGACAGATAAGACTGGCACAAGCAGCTAGCGTGAGAAATTAAAACACAAAGGGGACGACGGTCTTAACTGAGAAGTAGCAAGACAGAGAAAGACAAGACACAGACCTCACGGGGCTAGCAAAAAACAGGACATGAGTATAAACAGCAATGGAAAAATATGGCTGTATTCCAGCACAACTTATTGCATTGAAACAAGGCTAACACACTTATCAGCCTGTTAGCATTCTTTTACTTGAGAATAAGCATGCTCCCTGGTTTGAAGCAGTAATTCTTAAGTAGATAGAAATTTGATTTGCGTGGGGGGGAAACTATGCGAGCGAACATAAAATGTCCCAAAAAGGGTTAGTTTGCCTTTTCAGTTTTACCTGTTGGCAGCCCTTGAGGATGAGGAAGATGAATCTCCGTTTTCATGGATGGCGTCACCATTCTGTTGGACCTCTGAAGATTTAAGAAAACAATGTTAGCCCAGAGATAACGGGATTATGTATGCTGGGAATTCATTCAACTCAATCTGTATGCACAATCCATTCACATACTGTTAATACAGATGAAAGACCCCTCCGCCCCTCCTCTCCCTTAGAAAAAGAAAAAAATAAAATAAGTCACCCACCCCTAACATAAACACTGAGCTCACTGGAGCCATTTGGTGCATTGCCGTTGGTAAGTGGTGCCAGTTCCTCCTGGTCGGTGACAGTGAGTCCATCAAGGTACACAGTCAGCTCCCCCATGGGCACTGTCACCCCCTTCTGCTCCGCACTCAGCTTCAGCACTTCCTTCACATTCTCTACTGTGGATTCAAAGCAAGGATAGTATTAGAAACAGCGAATAATAATTACAAATAACGTTTAAAAAAAAACCCTACAATTACATGACACTATGCTTCTGCATCTTTGGAGGATATTATCAGGGTCATGCAACACATAGTACTAGTGAGCCTGATTTAAACAATCCATAATGAAGTGGTTTTCTGTCAGGTTTCTCCTGAATACAAACATTTTTGAGCTGGGAAAAACCCTGTTTTGATGCTGTCCTAACCGTATATTTACTAAACAGTTAGACAAATTACAACCTACACTTTCTACATGTGTCATTTGCTACTTTCTGTAACAAAAAAGTTACATTTTCTGTCATGGTCTTCCAAGGCTCGAGTGAGGTCCAGCGTGGCTTTGCCCAGCAGAGCATCTGCTTTCAGGGTGTGGTGGCTCCAAACTTTGAAATCCACCTGTGTGTGTGGAGTTACATTCCTAGAGAATCATAAACAAACACGCACAAAATATGTGTAATTCTTGAAATTCCCCCCAAAATCTTTTTAAACAATTCAAATAGATTTATGCTATCACAAAAAGGAAGAGCAGCAGTTTAAAAAACTAAAAGTACAGTTTTAAGTTAAAAAAACAAAAACAAAACTGGCAGTATTTTAATCTTCTTTTTACTCTAGGACGACTCAACTAAGGAATAAAAGGCTCTTATTGTTGAAACGCTCTGCAATACTCACACAGACTTATATTTCAAATACACTGAGATTTAAGAGCAACTCTAGAACTTTTATAAAGCATTTGTGTGTGAATCAGTGAATAAACTTATTGGTAAGGTGAGCAAAGGGAACACACTGAATTGATATGACATGTAACTATGATTCAACAGGTCCCCCTCTCAACAGTTATTCCCCACCTCAGGAAAGTATAACAACAAACAGAAAAAAAAAATATTTTGAAGCTTTGCATTCTTCTAGTTTCTCTATTTTTCAACACCTTCATCCCCTCAGAGCACCAATAACTTGTTATTTATCCTGGGTAACCAATGTACCAAGCACACATGATACCACTACCCTTTGATTTCCATCTTCAAAATGAACACTATACAGCACAGTAACTGCATTTGGGTCTCTGAATATCAGCCTAAAGAAAAACACTGAATATTAAAGCCTTTGTGTAGCACCCATAACAGCTTGCAAAACATCCATTGTGTAAACACGAGACCACAAACAAGCAGCGCTCTGTCTTGTCAGCAATAATGACCCCATCAAGCCAATTAGCATTTCCAACGACATGCTTCCGACATATGGCTGAGCCAGTCGGAAGCCAGAGAGCTGCAAACGTCTGCTATGTTCAGGATGCTGGCTTAAATGGTAAATCAAACACCATTTACAGAACTTTTCTAGTCCAGTCTGACCACTCAAAGAACTGCGGGCTTTTAAATGATACAAAGAGTTTTGTATATTATCATACAACTTTCCCTTAGTTTAATACTTATAAAATCAGCCATCTGAGGGTTCTCCTGCTCTTATGATTGCCTAATAAGATTCAACAACCACTCTTGGATTAAATACTGTATAAGACTGCTGAACCAAACAAAAAACAAAGCACCACAGAAACTCTCCGTCAACAGCTTTTAATCTCAACACATAATACTGCAGAACAGCTTCTGGAAACGTCATACCTTTTTGCTTGTGTGTGTGTGTGTGTGTGTGTGTGTGTGTGTCTCGTCTCCACAAACTTAGCTGTTAAATAAATAAAGATGAAAGAAACAGCCACTGACATTAAATAAAATGACATGCTTCAACACACAGCCTGTTGAACGCTGTCAGCCAGTTGTACACAGCACACTTACAAAGTGAGCCTCTCGTCCCATTTAGGATTGGAGGAGCTATGAGATTTCGTAGTGCGCCGCGTCTCCCCCTCAGCTGTCACCTCCACATAAATGGCAGTCCCAAACAGGGAACTCTTCTTCCTCTTGAGTTTGGCACAGGACACTGATGGAGAGAAAATGAAGAGAGAAAGACACCATATAAAATTAAATTACATTATATTTACAGCAGAAAAAGTGACACTAACTCTGACATTTAGGTCATAAAGTGTGATACATGAGTATTCACATAGAAAATGTACACAGAGTGCTTCAACATAAGCTTTTTGTGGGAGTGGCAACACCCTGAGGCGACTGACACTTTTACACATCGTAGCCCACAGTGTTTTACTCACCAATGGCATAGAGTTGTGACGTTCCTCTGTGGTTATGGCTAGTCTCTGCTCTAGATGAGGCCGTGGCCATGTCATACACCACAGTGGAAAACCTTTAAACCCGCAAACATTACACACAAATGACTGAGTCAATTCACAAAAGAAACGTGAGCTCCGATATTTCTCAATAAGAATACAGAGAAATCAAAAAAGCTGCATATTGTGAATGACAGGTTTGTAACTGAGGTCTAACCAGCTAACAGCACCTCAAAGTTAATCAACATCCTCTGTAAGCAGCCTTCACTTTTATATTCTCTTTCACCAGAGTGAGAAAGCGAGACCATGTTACCCGTGCAGTTTTTTTTTTTTTTTTTAAATCCAGCACAGTCAGGGAAATGTTGAGTCAAAAGCAGTTGCAACTATGGCTACACTTGAAACAGAAAATGAATTTTAAAATACTCTAATCTAAAATTCAAACTTGGCCAGGGTTTAATAAGAGAATATTTCTCTTCAAATTATACAAGACAGCATTCTATAGCTATGCTACAGAAGTACCAGGACAGATTTAGGAGAACTTTTACTTTCGGTGGAGTGTAAAGTGCTTCAAATAAACACAAATGTTGATGGTTTGGAATTATTTATTTTATACATGGAGTTACAGTTTTATTCTTATATTATTCTATCTCTTCAGATATGAATAGTACCCAATAACTGTAATTCTCCACAGAAATTCCAGAAAAAAAAAAAAAAAAAAATCATGTATACTCACAACTGGTGTGTGCTGCTAGACCCTCTGGTTCAGCCTACTCCGTGTCCCATGGTTCCACTGAAACAGAAAAGCACAGGTTTTTAGGATAAGATTTAGCTGGTAGAAAAGTCTGACCTCTGACCTGATTAAGATAACAAATATATAGTTACGACTTGATATGTATTTATTTCAACCACAATAATCAAACTGTAAGGACACTAAGTGCTGAAGCGCTTCAGGTTAACAGAACTAAAGCTGAGTATCTTGTGTAACTTGGGTGGGCCATCCAAGCACGTTTATGTCTGCTCAAGTATATTTGGCAACTCATTCTGGCTTTATTTCTTTATTGTTACATGACAATGACTACATCTGCAATCAGTTAACTAGCAGATATGCCCTTGCCCATATTTTGAAAGTTCAGTTCCCCCACATATCCCAGCTCATGTTTTCTTACCAGCCATCTCACTGACCACATCACTACAGAGACCACTGTCACTAAGCTGTTTCTCCAGAGTGTCTTATCATGTAAACACAGACTCCAAGACCACCACGTTGGACTGTAGCTGGAGACAGCAGTCTTTGTTCTGCTTGGAGACCCACTGTGAGCTGAACCCTTCAGCTCACTGAGGTTGCAGAGCACCCCAAGAAATATTAAGACTGGTTGGTTGGAGTCTAGTAGGATGAGAGACTCACTGGAGAGGCATTTGATTATACTGCTCTGTTATTTATTTGTCTCAAAATAGTTGCCACTTAAAACATTTTCCAAGTAGCACCTTATAAATTTTTAGTGTGCCACAAATACAATTCAACTCTGTGGGAACCACAAACAATTTACTTCAGTTACTGCAACATTTCCAAAGGCCTGACAAGCCTCCCATGCATAGTTATAATGCTCGTGTGGGGCTTAGTGAAGAGTCAACTGATGTTAAGACTTCTGGACACTAAACCACTGTCAGCACATTAGTCAGACACAGCTTCTTGCAAAAGACAGCATCCATTAAGTAACACAGAGCAAATCCACAACCTATTACAGCCTCAGTCAGCTGGGAAAAATATACCAAATAAGTATCTGAGGAAATTCAACCATTCTTCCAAGTCATCAACTAGTCATCAGCTTTTCATATCATGTGTGGTTTACAATGACTACTTTGAAGGTCATGCAAGCCAATTCTATTCCCTTAATGCACACACACACATACATATATACACACACACACACATATATATATATATATATATATATATATATATATATATATATATATATATATATATATATCTTATATAGCTCTCTCTGAGTACTCAGAGCGCTCTGTACAACATGCCACATTCACCCATTCACACAAACGTGTTTGTGTACTTTCTAACTAACATTCACACACATCCAATGGATGCATCGGAGAGCAACTTGGGGTTAATATCTTGCCCAAGGACATTTGGCATGCAGGGGAGGAGCCAGGGATCGAACCACCAACCTTCTGATCAGTAGATGACCTGCCCTACCTCCTGAGATACAGCCACCCCAAGTCAGGGGTTATGTCAGGTATTGATTAAAGTGGGACCTGTGAGGGTTACTACTAAACAGCATCTCTGAGCAAGAAATATGGAAACAGAGTGGTATTTATACAGCGGTGTTTGACTCCTAATCACCAGGGATGAAAGAGGATCATAACTCAATAGCTGATTTAATATTGCAATTAAATTTGTTTTCTGAAATACAACTTAAACATTTTTAACAGCTCAGAGATATTGACAATCTGAAAATTGTTAATTGCCCAATTAATACACACCCAAGGACTTTGGCTTATCGTGTTTAAAGATACCTGTTTTGAACCTGTTCAATACCTGCTTGGACGGGTTTAACAGCAAGTCTAGGGGACAATTAATACTTTATTTGTAGGATCTGGATTCTTGGGTAACACCAGATGAATTCACAGTTATTAAAAACCCTATAAAACCATAGAAAATACAGGACCTTTAATCTTAGGTTCAATTCAGTTTTCTTTGTTTTGCTCGAGGACTACTTATCTGTTTTAATATGCTGGCTGCCAGCAGGGTTAGCACAAGGTTAGATTTGCCTACAAAACAAGAGTAACGTGCTTACTGCTGGACGTGCATTTTGTATTTTGTGAAGATTGTCTGATCATGTTCCTGCTTAATCCAAAGGTTTCAAAGGAGAGGCTGGCTAACAAAAAAATCAGCTTGACAGCAGACAACTTCCCTTGTTTCTCTAAGTGTACACCTTTGTGTGTAAAAAGCCAAGACAAATCCTTTCTCACACCACCTGTCAAACAAGCTTTGCTGTCTGTTCTAATGCACTGTCCGTCTTCCTGTGACCTAATGACGCACATAACAGTTTATACATAGACACACATGCCCGCTGTACTACAGCTGTCTATAGAACACATCCGGGCAGACCATGAGCAGGAATGAAGCATAGATGCTTATAAAGTATATTTAAATGTTTAAAAAGTCCTGATGCTGAATACCTATTGTTTTTAACCTGACACCGACTGACATGGTTATTTTTTAATTTGTTACTTACTTGGGTTATTTTTATGTTTGTTCTGTTTATTTTATTTTTAACTAATGTGGCAGGAATTTCCTAACTTTAAGACAAATACAGTAAATCTTATCTTTATCCAAAATAATGAGACTGTGATTATTCTTACACTACCCCATACCGTAAAAGCTCTTTAAAGTTTTTTTTAGTCCACCTCTCTTTTATTTTGCCAGACTTTAAAAAAAGATTCTCACATGGGCAAAACACACAAGCTTTACACAATGGTAGCAGGCTACAACTCCTAATTTCACCCACAGCTGCTTTCCTGCTTTTGAAAAGTTCAGTGTCTTTGCAAGTGAGTGAGAGCACAAAAACAAGCATATTTTAGAGCCAGCAGACAAATAAGACACTTTTCTCTAAGTAATTTCCTTCCAATGTGGCACTAGCATACACAGCATGTGATAGCCCAAATACTAAACCACTGTTCATGACAGAGAGACAGCAAGACACTCACTAAGAATCCTGAAATACAATGGCAGATACTGTATAAACATAAACCTGCATCAGCCACTCAAACAAACACAGCCATGAAAGACCATTTCTCTTTGAGACCAAGCCTGTCCAGAAAAGGGAAATGTAAGGCAAGTGGGCCTAATCAGTACTGACAGGGATTCTCATCAGGTGTTAGCGGAGCCCACATAAATATGGTCTCTCTTACTCTGTTTCTGCTCAGAATTTCGTCTTTAAAGCTAGAAACCCTGAAAGTGTTACATGTTATGCTCACTATTCATAGGATAACTCAAGTTGGAGCAACACTGAAATAAACAGCTGTGGCTCAAGGGTCAGGCTCACATTCACCTGTGTTAAGCACTGTCTACGACCCGAGAAACACCCAGACTAGAAATGTCAACACGTTTAAAAGTTAAAGAGTAACATATCGTTTCCTTTCATGAGAAAAACTTTAGTAATCAGTCACATGGATCAATGGGTAATAAAGCAGAAGATTGATTCCATTTCGGCAAAATTCGCAGGCCATACGCTAGCAATGCTTAATTTACATATTAAATATTGATCATAACACACAAACTCCGGTACAGTTACCGAACAGCGGCTAACTTTGGGGTAATCTACTGACTGCTAGCATTAGCTTACAAAGTGTAACTTAATAGGCAGCTACTGGCCTTCGGACACTTAACCTCCTAAATCTATTTGCAACACACATACGTACAATATGTGCAGATACTCCCGGTGACAACCTTTAAATGTGTAGTAGTACTAGTCTGTAACTAAAGCTACACAGCTAGCTATCAATAAGGTAGCCAGCTAGCTACAGATAAAAAACCAAAACAATTTTAGTCTTGTGAAAGTAGCTTAACGCTAGGTGACTATCCTTTCTACTGTGTGTATAATATCCATCTGACAGACCAAAGGGTGATAATGGGCACATAACTAAAAACGTAGCGTGTTTGCTTAATCTACATCTGCATATTGTTATAACGTTACAGCAGACGCTAGCTAGGTGAGCCAAGTTAGCTGCTCGCTAGCCGGCTATCTGACTAACTTACTTAGCATCTTGGCTAATTGTCCGCCATCACAAAGCTAGCCAGTTCGGCTGCATATAAAATACAGGCTTATCAAGAAATACTATTTAAACACTCGGAGAAAGTCTTTCTAAATGCTTTAAGTGACATTAGCAGGGGTGTTTTACCTTGCTCGCTGTTCCTCTACTTTCCTACACTCTGTGTCTTGGCTGTGTGCTAACGCAACGGTTGTCAGTAAAATCCTTAGCCGAGCAGGCCCCTCAGTCTGCTACGGCTCTCTTGCCATCTCTGTACAGAAGCCTATGACTAGCAAAACACACGGGCGACAGGCGCGCCACCCCAGTAGATACTAGTGGAAAAGGGGTAATACTGCTGTGTAATAAGTCGGAACACGAAACAGGCTTACTGCTATACACTGCACATTTATTACTTTTATGTAGTCTAAACGGAAACCCTTAACTAAAGTATTCGGTTCGTCATTATCCAATTTATTAATAAAATCCAAACTTTTGTTTTTCCTTTTAAAACACTCTTTGTTTGTTTAATCTCAAAATTTCTTTATTTTTACGTTTCACGTTACTGAACGTTGTAAGAATTGTTGACTGAAAGTCCCGTTTCCCGTTTAATTAACCAATTTTACCAGAGAAATAGTGTAGGGGGGTGTGCGTCCCTACACAGGTCCCCGATAAATCTGTCGGGCACCGATACATTAGGAAAGAAAACTAGGCCGATTTGTGGTAACTGAATGTGTTGATGTAATGTAACCTCTTATTACCTGATACTTTTTAAAAATATATTTGTAGTTTTAAAGGTTTAGAAAATACAAATATTTAGAAGAAAGAAGAAAAAAAAAAATGATTTGGTGTTACTAGTGTTCACTTTACTTACCTGCCTTGTTGTTGATCTGTAAGACCATTGGAGATTGATTTAAACTTATGATTGTTAACTAGATTTTCTGAAAGAGACTCATTTTGTCTGATATACTGTATCTAACTTTCCATATTTTTCCCCAGGTGTAGCAAATTTCCTAATTCTTTCAGCCACTTATCAAACAATGGGTTTGTCTCAGATTTCCTAGACTGGAGCATAATTTTTCCTGCTAACACTGCGGATAGAGCTTCTTCATGATGTGTAACCTGCTTGAGTCTACCACCCCAAATAATGCTTTAAGAGGGGCAAAGGGGCACTCCAAATTAAAAACCTCGATGAAGAAATCAAATAAGTGATTCTAAAAAATCTATAATCTATTGAGAACCAACATCTGTGCAAGTCTTTGAAAGACTGAATTGTATCAGAGTGTGCAAATAATTTATATAGAAGCTGTGGATATTTGCCACAACATTTTCCCCCACACATGCTCAGTGCCTAGTTCTTCCTGCCAGTGTGTCCTGATGCTTATTTTTTTTTATCATTTTAAAATACATAGTACATTCAGATTTTGGAGCCAGCTTTATTTTGTAAAAAACAAAACAAAACAAAAATACTGCAGTGACTTATATTTAACACTTTATTTTCCACATATTAAAGAGAAACATACAGACACATTTCAGACCCTTGCTGGTGTTGTTTTCAGAGGATCTGCTGCTCTTTTTCATGTGTGTGGTTGATGATTTACAAAATCTTATAGTAATGAATATTATATTAAATTGTCCGGAAAAATCTAAAGTTTCTGGTAATCTTTTACATAGAGATAATGGTTGTTTAATGGGACGTCTTGTGGGATTGAGGTCTCTTTTTTACTAAATGTTTGGAGCACAAAAAAGTAAAAATAAAATACAATAAAATGAAATAAAATAAAATTCAGAAAAGCTTGCAGTCATTATACAGGAACAACAGCTCACAGGGTAGATAACACAAAATGCACATACAAGAATCATAAAAGCTTTTGTCAGTTATGTTCGTGTATCGAAGTTACCCACTTTGAACAGTCCACAGATACAGATGGTAAACTGGGACAAAACCGAAAGGCTAAAAAGCTTTGTTATCCAACAGAAATTTGAGTAGATGTAAAAGTATTCTGTGGGTTTAACTAGTTGGTATGTGCACTTGTCTTGGAGTCTCTGATTTCAAATTTTCAGACTCTTCTTAAGAACATTCGTTACAAGATTTGTGAAAGTTTTCTTGGGATTTAAATTGACTATTCCCCTTTTGATATGATGCAGAATTGACTCCAAGCTGCCCAAACCTAAAATGACGACAGATCTCAGCACCCTGCTTAATACACTTAATAACAGGTCTTCTCCTAAGATCTGTTGCCTTTTGTCTATACCAAAGATTACAACTGTTAATTTATGCAAATAATGTCAAATAATGTAGTCAATATTAACATTTTAAACCAAATTATGGCAAGGCTGTCTTTAAAATTATGTTAAAAGGAAGTTTTGAAAGCCTTGAACTCCAAAATGTAGACATGAATTAAAATAAAGATACAGGATCTAAATTAGTGGTGAAGTTACTTTTGGAAAAAAGATTCTTCATTTGGCTAAAAATAAAAGTTTGAATTAAAAAATACGTCTCAATGTTTAAGTTTTTACAATTTCTTTTTTAAGGAAGTATTTGGAGGTCATGAACTGGAAGGGGTGTGGGTTTTTTTGCCAAACAACTTTCATCAGTTTTCAGATTTATTATTAAAGATGATATTGTGTTGGTGGTCGCCCAGTATTATTGATCAACTATTATAACAAACCTCAGTCTGTACTGTTTTTTGTTAGTAGGCACATGGAAGTAAAAATCCTAATTATCTATTTCCTAATTTAGAATAGCATTTGAGTCAAGGGGATGCTTTTGAGCTTAAAATGATTGACTAACTAACAAATAATCCTGAGATAAAAACTGCGGTTCTGTGGCAGGCAGATGGGTGTAATTCCAGGAAGAGTGCAGATGTAATTGATGACACTGTTATTGAATTGTGTGGTCCTGGTATGGTGCATGCTGGACTCCTGGTGTGGATGACATTTAAACTGAATAAATGATGTTATGATTGACTGAGAATCATCAGAGCTGTCATCATCACACATCCATCTCTCAAGCGAACAGCTCATCTCAGTCTGCAAAAATAATGGAGACTTATTACAATGACAGGTCCAAAACCTTCCAGGGTTACTACATTTGTGACCCTCATTTGTTGGTGAGCTAGAGGCCAGAGATCAGGCCACAGAAAACTCTGTAACCTTGCATGAATTATTTGCAGGTGGGTATGTCAGTTTAAATGAAATACATAAAAAAATATCGCAAATGGCTCAGTGAGTAAAATCACTGTCTAACCTGTTTAAAAAATGACTTTTAGTGTAAACAAGAACAACTAACAAATTGTTGGCATCATCACACTGTGAAAGACAGTTAATTTTACAACAGGAGCCATATGTTTGACAACCATTCTCTAAACCTTTTTTGTCCTCACAACTGCATTGTTATACTGGGCCCACAAAAATAATGAAATAAATAATTCCTCAGAACATGGAAATGTTCCTGGATGCATGCCACTGCACTTATTTCCAACAGACAACAAAATATGCAGTTCCAGAAAAGGTGAACCCATGTGAACTTGACAGGGTAAGCTAAGCAATCTAAAAAAACTTGATCTACAATCAAGAGGCAATTTCATGATTGGAGATATGTATAGGATTTATCACAAAGTGCAAACGCCTGGTTACACTCAAGAAGGACAGTTTGACCTTTGTCAGAAAGCATCTAAATGAGTGCACAGTTTGGACAAAAAATATTTGTACAGAAGAAAAAGCTTAACTTGTAGCAGAATGGCAGGAGGAGCAAAGCATAGAGACAGAGGGAAACAACTCATGATCTGCAGCATACCACATTAACCTTCATATCATCTGGTGAACTTATGGCATGGGCATTTATGGCAGTGGATCTGTGTTTCTATTGATAATGTGAATGCTGCTGTTTGTAGCAGGGTTAATTGTGAAGTGCATAGGACTATATTCTCTACTCAGATTCAGCCCATTACTGCAAAAAATATTGACTGGATATAACTGTGCAGTGCAAATAGATAACGATGCAAAGCATACTGCAAAGGTAACCCAAGAGTTTCTCAAGGTAAAAAACCCCTGGATATTCTATGGGATATATATCTGCCAGGTCATTCTTTTTCATTTTCTTTGTTGTAAAGCACTTTGTGATTTTTATCTGCGAAAAGCGCTATATAAATACATTTTACTTACTTTTACTTACTGATAGGTGTGGATAACATTTTTTTTAGATAAATAAAATATATGAAATCATCATTTAAAATCGTGCATTTATGAGGTCAGACACTGATGTTGGGGGTCTCTTTTATCTAAAACTCATGCCAGATGAAAAAAAAAAGATACTTGTTTAAGGAGAATTACCTTCGTGAAAACAAATTCTGAATCTTTTGGATGGGATTTACTGAGGCAGGCAACTTCAGATAAAGTGTTTTCAAACTCTTGATTTTACACATGAACATCAGAATTGTCTGAATCCACTTGCTCTACATTACTGCTTAATCACCTACTGTAAGCCATCAAAAAAGCTATACAATACACATGGAATTTATTAAAAGAAGACTCACTTTTCATGTGTCTTTTAAAAGACAAGAGAGGGTAACAAAACAATTTTAAAGACCGTGGTCATTGACATAAAGTTTGCACAGTTTGCACAATATGACACGGCAACCTCAAGCCTGAAAAGGCTCTCTCATTTAAACTATAGAATCCAATAAAAACTATGTAGATGTTTGATATTGTGACTGTGAGTAGTCAGTTATTCCAGCGATGTTTAATTGTTCAAGATAGCTGTTCTAGCAGTGAACAGTCTGAAAATGATGCTTGAATTCTTCCTGATTCAATTTGTGGACATCAGCTTTAAACCATTGCCAGCAGATTTTTGAAGGGATATCATCCATCCATCCATCCATCCATCCATCTTCATCCTCTGTTACTTGTCTGGATCTTGGTCACAGGGACAGTTTTTCCTGCTCTTATTGTGTGAAACATTCATGTTTTTGCTTTTCCTGCTGTTAATGATCTAATGACGGGTTCACCTTTGAGTACATTAAGCAGCAGGACACTAACATGGCAAACAAACTGCCTAATAAATGTTGGCTTTGGCAATACAGTTGGCTGGTTTGGAAGAAGAGTACTGCATGGCCGTGCATCTGCTTCAGAAAGCTACCAACTGCTCCTCCCTCCTCTGTAGCAGGGATGTAGTATTTGTTTAACTGGGCTACAAACACTGTTCTAATATGCCTATAAATAGCTATAGTAGCTAAATAGCTACTTCGGCCTGTCTGTCTGGTCTGGTTGCTGGATTCCTAAACCGAATGCATATCTCTGAATCCTGTTCTAGGTGTATAAGCCGTGGCTGACTGCAAAATAAAAAATAAAAAAACATAAAAATGAAAAATTGTAGAAAAAGCAAATTGATAAATTCAGGATATGACACAAATTTAGGATAACTATCACAGCAGTGTCGTTGTGTGAGGCTTAGTTTTCTTGTTTTTTATTCTTAGTTAATATATTTGAGCATTAGTTAATTTTTTGATTTGTTTTATTGTTTCAGAGTTTTTTTGTGATTGAAAATCTGTTAGTATTCATACCTGTATGAGTCTCCTTTGATTACTTCCTGTTTTATTTTGAAGGACAGCTTTCTTACATGTCCTATGTTAGGTTTTCTCCACCAACATTGGACAACAGGAGGTTGTAAAAACATTTTCTCAGTTTCTGCTGTAACCTTGTTGTTAAATAACTCACCGATTACTGTGAAAACTTGATTAAAAAATGAATCGTCTTTAATGAGATAAAGCTTTCTCATGCAATTCTGTGAACGTAATATTCGTATTAATATTACCAAAAAACCGGCACCAACAATAACACATGTATACATTCACCAGGCACTGTTTTTTAAAGGTAAAATGCAACAACAATGTAATTAATATTACAAACAAAATAATATGCATTATAGGTTATTTGTAGAAATTCACATTCACATAAATGTTTAGGATGAATAATTTGTTGAAGCAGCTGCCTTTCATACGAGGTATCAAAGTCATGTAGACTGTAGTAAATCTGTTTACTGACTCAAGATGCTGGCACTGTGACATGTGCCTGTCATTTTATCACTATTGAAGTGGTTGGTGTGATACCACTGTAGCAGGATCAATGGCCTGTAGCGTGTGTTGGACTTTTCGTCTCTGATGTGATGTGATGGGGTGTTTCCTTTTGTCTGTTTTTCTCAGATTGCGATTTTGTCTTGCGACAGAAGCAGATGACATTGAAGAAGCGGCAGTGGCATGTTGCACACGAGTCACAGCAACCGGACTGAGGCAAACAGCTTTGAGCGAGCTGGGAGCATTTGATCTTCACAGGATTTGGCCTCACTTTAGCAGGAGGACAAATCTCATTTTGAGCAGCAGGAGCGCCTCTGGGCTTCTGTGAGGTGGGGAGAAAAACAAAACAGATGGCGAGAGCATCAGAAAAGCCATCTGACTCTTCTGGATCCTTATAGTAATACTGCCTCCAAAGACTGAAAGCTTTGACTGTGGGTACCCACAGCACACAGTAAATGCTAAACATTTTTGACCATTTTAAGGACTGATTGAAATCATGTACGACTAAAACATGAACATGTATATGTTTTGTTAGACTTACAGATTAACAGCACAGATCTTGAACTTACTGGCACAAGAATCCTTTGTCGTTCATAATGTCCTCTCCTGGCAAACAGTGGCCTCACCCTGATTTCATCCGTAGACCCTGTTGAAACAACATCAAACTATTTTCTTACTTAAGAAGATCAACACATATTGTGACCCCATGCTTTTCAAACCTTCTCTTTACTTTCCTGTTTTGAGGGTTGTCTCATTTTTGCCCCTGTAGTGCACCTGTTGTTAATTTCCTTAACACCAAATCAGCAGAAACTGATGAACAATGCCCCTCTGCTACTTAACTCAACACATCAATATCCCCAAAGTTTAACTGACTTGATGATGAACTCTGATCAACAAACGTTTCTTTAAATTGTTGATTTTTTAAAATTCTGAATCAGGAAAAAGGCAAGTTTTTTTGTTCAGAAAAGAGTAAAATAATACAATAGAATCAAAATGTACACACATAAATGAAAGTACAACTTCTAGAGTTTGTTTCATGTCACACAAAGTGCATTTTTATAATCACTTGTTTAAGTCATGAAGCACTGGCGCAGCAAAGTCACTGTTCTGTTCTATAACTTATTAACGGCAAAGCTACAGATGAGGATTAGGGCACCTAAAATCTCAACATAGAAAATAAATCTGGTTTTATTAATATCATATGAGATAAAAAAATATTCTGTAAATTTGTTTTAATCCATGTAATTTGTCACCTCTTTGGCCACCAGAGGGCCTCAATGTGATCCTCTAAGTTAGACGTCTAAATCTTTTTCCCACTAAAGAGCTGCAAATCATCTCCGATTTATTTAATTAGACACACACGCACAAGATATCTGGATACCCAAGAGCTGAGCAGGCAGGCCCATAAATTCCTCTAAAACTGTAACTGAAAACATTTAGTGACATAGGCCCGAGGTCACATATCTGAGACTGCTGAAAAAATGTAAAACGGTTCACACCAGGGGTATATGACAGTGCATGAATGTATACTGCTATAGAGACAGGTCAACTCTCAATTTGCAGCTCATATAATTTTATGGCAGTAATAAATCTCTCCTCAAATAGATGAGACAAGATTTGCCTAGACACTGGCGGATCTCTATAGATAAGCAGCCGCAGGAAACTCTGAGACTGACAAGGTGATTTATTCGCCCACAAGCTGTCAGTTCTAGACAGGTGATAGAAGTGCCCGGAGCTTTTACTGCCGCGTGTTTTCCCCTTCTTATGTGAAATCCTGATTTATGTTGTAATAACATGAATAATAACACGGATGTAAAATGTATACCCCCCCCCCCCCCAAACAAAATGAAAACTTGACCAATCAGCAGGAAATTGCGCAAATAAGATTAATATTATTGTTATTATTATTGAAGACTCCCATGAAGTGTTGTCATGTTGATATACGCTTTCATAGGTGATGCCAGCTGTACCGTTATGCGCTACGAGGAGCATGAGCCGCAGAGGAGGAGGCTCATGTTGTGCTGATGAATCATGGGAGATGCCTGACGTTTTATGGTCACCCTTTAAACTCTTTAAGTGGAAAACGTTTGGTGGTGCTTTGATGCCCGACTGTAATCCTAGCAGAGCGCACTTCTGCAGCTAACAGTAAGACTTGTCTAACTTTGCTAAAATTACACAGCAGTAAATCTGAACGCACATAAATCAGTCACAATAAAAAGATAGCGAACTCAAATACTCTAACTTTAAACACTTGTAAATCTGACCTAAGAGATATATCAGAAAGTGACACGTCCCCACTGCTACTGGGCTAAATATGCTTGTCATGCTCTTTGCTGCTTTAACTATGTGCAGACAATTGAATTTTTACAGTCAGCTTTGGAGTGTGTGGAAATACAGCACAGAAGTGGTGGTGCGTAAAAGTTTGATCGCACTGTGTGTAGGATAACGTATTCAGTGCCATTTCATATACCAATGTGTCGTTTACAGAGGATAATGGCTCGGAGATCAAGACACGTATAAAGTGAATGCTTTTTACAGCCTTTAAAGCAGGCATGGACAATTTATTTTCCCAATGGGGAATCAAATGAAAGTACTATCAGATTATGTTCCACTGTGCAATACCATCAGAGGTGGGAGGTAACGAAGTACACATACTTCTGTACTCAAGTAGAATTTTCCGGTATCTGGAGGGCCACATCAATCAGCTGAACTCAGTTTTTTTGCTCATTATTATTATTATTATTATTATTATTATTATTATTATTATTATTATTATTATTATTATTATTATTATTATCTCTTTATAAGTTTATAAAGGCCCCGGTTTCTCACGTGGGCCACTGGGAAAATTAATTTCCCATCTCTGCTTTACTAAAGGCTGTTTTGACTTCAGAGATGAACACACCCAAAAAGATAGAAAGACACAAATGTTCTGTTCTGTTCATGAAACTTGGTGTCTCACCACCATTTGTAACACATTTATGTCACAAATGTGACATCAAAATGAACCCAGCAGCTGTCCCATATCCTCTAAGCACTCCCAGGACTCACACTAATCCTCACATTATGTGAGACTGCAGGTTAATTTCAGCAACGCAATTTTTTTTCTTATCAATTCATCCTGACAAATCACATTTAAACCATCCCCAGCTTTACTCTGAGACTGTTTAAGCGCACCTTTAAATAACAGCAGCGTGATATAAAGGTGGCCACTTAAGGTGGTATTACGTCAGTCCTACTATACTTGTTGTCCCTCACCCTGTACAGCAGACTTGTGCAATTCTTTTTAAATAAAGACATTTTATTTTATTTTGTGTTATTATTATTTTTTTTTATAATAGCCAAAAACGAAGTTATCGGTTATTACTTTAATGAGGTCCAGCCATTATTACAGTCTGCTGTTTCTGCTGGTTTGTAAACCAGCAGCGACCTCGTGGTAAACTATAAAGTGTTATCCCACGCACTGACCTGTGCCGTGAGAGGCCTTCCTCAGCGGCACATCCCCGCGGGCAGCGGCTTCACGATCGTTGATTCGACGACTTCCGAAGGCCAGCTGCACAATGCACAGACACAGCAGTGCCAGCTTCATCCCGACTCTAAGCTTCATCTCCCTCTTGACACACAGGACCCCTGACGGGAAAGGCCTTCCTTGTGTTGCGATGCCAGCTGAAGCCTTCAAACCCAACCTGTTACTTGGCTGGCCTGTTCTCTGTGTCCGCTTCTCACTCCTCTCCAACTTTAATATATTAAAGAGGCAGGCTCACACACGCATGGTACACACCCCACTTTGTCTCTTCAAACTACGGGGTCCCTTTATTCACTTTAAACAAATAGATTTGTTCTGCCTTTATAAAAAATAAAATAAGATAACGGCTCTTACGCAAATAGAAAAAATATTTATTAGCCACTTCACAACATAAAGAGAGCAGATTTATTCATGCACATGTAACAGGATGAAATGTTGTTCCTAATAATCTGAAAGAAGTTACTAGTGTGTCTTTATTTAGATGTTATCTGAAGTCCAAGAGCTGAATTTAGAGAACATGATTAAGCTGTGAGACAGAACACAGACTGGCAACCTGTGTTGGGTGTTTTTATGTGATAGCTTTGTCCATGTGGAATTTATCTAATTGTATTCCTGTTGCCTTCCCCTGAAGCCTTGAGACATGAACGAGGATATAAATTTAACATGGTGATATGTTCATGGGTGGAATTTGAAGTTTTTATCACTTTAGTTAAGTTTTATTAACTGTAGCTCAAGTCAAAATGTTTAGATTTCATTTACAGCATATGACAGAACTTGTGTTTGCATTTTGAAAGTGATACAATGAGCTGGATGAATGCAGTGAAGGCAGCACATTAAATGAAGCTTTTAGTATAAATAAAAAGTTCAAACTTCTTCAGTGAACCTTGCCTTTTGTAGGTTGAAGAAAGCACACACGACGGAAACCTGCAATCTGACACTGTACGTGACATTCAATTATTATACAACAACACTTCACGAAGGAAGAAAGTTCAGTCATAATATCAAAGAAGCTTTTAATTTGAAACGTGTTTAAAATGATTGACAGCGGATTTAAACGACATGTAACAATATCTCCTTTCCATGCTGACAAAGCGAGTCAGAAATGAAAGGCAGCAGCTTGGCCTTAAGCTCCACATTGCACTCTTATATAGCTGCAGTAGATATGTGTTTGTCTGCTTGGTGGGGATTCTTGGTCAGGACTTTATCAAAATATATATTTATCTGTACTTTGTGACTTATACTCCCTGTGTGCCCCCTGGTTATAAAGAAAGCGTTAAACCCATGGATACATTTATAAGACACAAGAGCTACATTTTCAGTCTCACGTACATAATAAGAGCTTCATCTGGCATCCACATGTTAATACAGCCACACTAAAATCTTTGACTTGGTGAATAATGAGTCTGATAAAGCGTTTTATTATCAAGGAGACTCTATTGTTGCTTAAAATCCATTCAATCACCAAGCCCTCCCCCTAAAAACTGTGGTCTCCGAGCTCTGAAAGGTCTGTGGGGAGATCCTGCAACTGATTATCTTCTAATAGGTAATCGATGCTCACAGTTCTGTTACAGTTTGTGCTGAGTTGTATAGCGAGCAAAGATATTTCAATTTGAGCACATTATGAGCTCAAGAGTTCAAATAAATAAATCAATCAAGTAGATCTTTAAAAAAAAACATACTTACCTAAATGTTTTGAGTTTCCATGACATTTTGTCTCTTTTGGAGTTGCTTAAGCAGATAATTCTTGATTCTTATGCAAGATGATTGACAGGACTGTGCAGTTCTTAAGACACCCTTCATTTCTCTGTATTGTTTTTCGTGGTAGCCAGATTCTCTTCTTCCTCCAGGGTTTCTGGAGCTGTTTCAGTTTTTTCTTTGGCTTTTTGGCTGCTCTTTCACTCATTTTCAGTTCAGTCCTTGTACCTGATCATTTCCCTCTGACAATGGTCAGGTACAGGTTCTTGATGTTATTGTTTGTAAGCCATTTAACACTGACTCATGAATTGTTCAAGCATAAAAAGGCACTGAGTGTATGAACCAATGCTGTGTCTACAAATAACAGCTCAACTTAGCAAAGCATGATTTTAAATTGTGTCTTTAGGCATTTTGTTACTAGCTGTGGTACGTCAAGGTACACAAGAACTGGACTGAAAATTGGTGGCAACAGGTCTGATGGAGTGATGAATCCCAATGAAACATTTCTGGTTCAAAAAATTGTCGTATGAAAAGAGGAGGTCAGAAGTTGTGGCGAGTGTCTACAACCATTTGTAAAACATGGAGGAAGCTCTGTGGTTTTAGCCAGTGGTGTTGGGATCTAGTTAAAACTGATGAATCACGGAGGCAGAGAAGTAGATTTTGTTCCACTATTCAACACCATCAGAGGTGGGACGTAACGAAGTAATAGTACTTTGTCACTTTACTTAAGTAGAATTTTCAGGTATCTTTACTTGAGTTGTTTTTTTTCTGACAACTTTTAACTTTCACACCTAACTTTAAACAAATATCTGTACTTTCCACTCCTTACATTTTCAAAACGGCCTCAATACTTTTGCTTTAATCTATTTGAGAGGAATTATTATTTCACGTCACTATGAGCATTCAAACTTAAAACCGAATTGAGGCTAAACAGTAACACATGAGAGGAAATCCTACTCGTGTATTAATCACCAGAGCATGTCACATAAAAAGAGATGAAAGAGGCGAAAACATGTGATGTTGTCAGGGGTTAAAGTGGGATGAGTTTTTTCCCTGGAGCAACACCGGGACGAGAGCAGATGCCCATGAGTATTTATTTCAGCATGTAGGTAGTGCTACAAAAGAGGGCCGAGGGGTAATGCTTTTTAAATAAAAGGTAATTCCAAATGCAGTGAAGTTTTCAGTAATAATGTGTGTTTGTCTCCCAGTGTGTTGCTAGTTTTTCACAGGGAGAGAAAAGAAAGAGAGCTAACTTCACTCAGAGATGGAGAAAGATAAGAAAGACAGGAATTTAAATGTTAAGCTGATGATGCTTAGATTTATTTACTGAATTCCACCTTCAGTATAAAGAGAGCATAAACAGGACAACTCATAAAACACCTGCTTATATTGTTGAATGCCGTTGTGTAAATCCTCAAAGAGGAGTAAACCTCAGAGCAGGAGTAGCCCAGATCAGCTGATCACAGCCTGTACATGGAAAAAATCTACTGAAGCCCACAATAGAAATTGGGATTCTTTTTCCCACGTTGAGCCAATACAACCAATTTTAGGGTTCCACCCCTGAGTGCACTCATTCTCTGTTTAGAGGCAAAGTCACAGTCTGTAATAGAGACAAGAGAAAATAGAGATATTTTTTCTTTCTTTTTCTCTGCTCATTTTCTGCTTATATGCTTCAAGCTGAATACATTTATTGGAATTAAAATTTAAACCGAAGTAAAGTTTTTATTCTCCTTTATTAAATCACGTCACCTATTTCCCATTTTTTTAAAAAAATATGTAGAAATAAACAGCAGTATATTGCGAGGAACAAAAGCCCCAGTCAGAATGACCTGTTTTCAGGGACAGCTTCCAAACAGATAATTTAAGATGACTTGCATTCAATGAATGATGACTTTTAATGGAAACCTAAGAAGCCGTTACTTTATTTCAATCTGTCAACAAAAATATGACCCAGATGGTTCTGTCCAGCTAAGAGCATCCAAGAAAAATTCTATATGCGCCAGGATATGAAAACCAGACTCAGGGCCTCCGTCACTGTCAGATGTTGATGTTTTTGTTTTTAAAAAGGCTCAGTAGGCCAGAAAAGATCGCCAGTGAGCTGCCATGGCGCTATGGATGTCATCCATCTTTTATTATTTTAACCGGGAATATGCAAACATCTTCAGGGAGCAGAGGACACACAAATTATTCTCTTTATTGAGCTTAAAACATGCCACAAAACCAATCTTATAAAAAGCAGTTCATGGGTAAAGTCCCCGAAGGGTCTTTAACTGGTTCCTTGAAAACGTTCAGAAGAACTTCCCACTTGAGACACATGGGAGGAGAGCTGGCGTCTGTGTCCTCCACTTGAAACTGTGAATCAACACAGGAAAAGGAGACATACAACATCACAACTCAAAAGCTGAGAGTAGAAATGTCAAAACCCAAACGAAAGTGGTATCACATAAAGAGCTGGCACTGATGGTAACTAATATACTTTACATCTTTACTTAAGTCAGTGTTGTTACTAAAAGGGTGGAAGTGGGACTGAAACCAGAACAGAGGGAGTAATAAAATGATTAGAAGTTGCACTCTGCAGGTCAGCAGAGGCAAAATTATGCCTTTACAGTACAGTCGTCCCTCGCTATAACGCGGTTCACCTTTCGCGGCCTCGCTGTTTCATGGATTTTTTTTTTGTGCAATTTTGCGTGCCTTTTTTTTTAACGCCGCATTATGTTCTGCGTCCTGATTGGCTGTAGACCATCGTCAATAAATCTCCTCCTTGCAGTGTCTCCTGTACAGTACAGACTGTGTTCAGCTTGTCAAATTTACATTAATCTTCGATCGCTGGCAGTGTGACTCAGAAGTGCTGCACTGTATGTTTGTAAGTTTTCTCCCCAACAAACACAACAACATTGACGTTTTGCACCATCAAAGGCACCTGAGGTAGCATCCAAGAGGCAGAGGAAGATGCTAACCATCGCACAAATAGTTGGACTTCTGGACATGCTAAAGAAGGTAGAAGTTACCGTATTTTGCGGATTATAAGGCGCGTTAAGTGAAACAAAACAGTCAGATAAGTTAAACTTTACTCAACTCATTCTTCTTGCTTCCTCCACGTCGGTACCATTGATTCATTAATGTTGAATTCTCTGGCAGCTGCTCTATTCCCATGTTCTGGACCTGAAAACAGGGTTTAATCTTTGGTTTCCTTCTATAATACTGGACTTATTTTTCTACGAAGGTTTGAACTTTGAGAGTGTTTAAACATGAGAGAAAAGTGTGAAAATGTTCACGCCTGTCTGAGAAAAGTGTATAAAGTGTGTAGTGTTTTATAGCCTTACAACATCTATAATAACTGTAAAAAAAAAAAGTTGGCTACTTTGCGTATTTCACCTATCGCGGGTTATTAGAATGTAACTCCAGTGATAAACAAGGGCCCACTGTATATGAAAGATTACACTATTTAAACTATGTGTATATATGCATTTAATGTTTCACAGGTGTGATGCCACAAAGAGCCTGGCAGTTAGAGTTCTTTCCTTGTAACGTGTCAAAGCTGAAGAACCACCTTCAGCAGCAATAACTCAAAGCAACTGTTTTCTGTATGACTATCAGTTTCTCACATCATTCAGGAATTTTGGCCCACTTTCCTTCACAGCATTGCTTCAGTTTATTGAGGTTTGCTGGCCTCGGTTTATACGCAGCGCTCTAAAGTTTGCATTATTTTAATGGTGTTGAGTTCTGGACTTTGACTGGGCCCTTGCAACACCTTGATTCTTTGCTTTTTCAGTCCTTCTGGCATATTTTTGCAGTTTTGCTTGGAATCATTGACCTGTTGTGTGGCCCATTTTCAGCCAAGACTCCAGAAAAATGAGCGTCCAGGTCATGTGGCTGCATAACAAGCCCAAATCATCACCCCTCCACCACTGTGCTTGTATGAGGTGTTTGTGCCATTATTCTTTTTTGGATTTCACCCAACATGATGCTGTGTTATGGCCAGTCGCCATCACTTTTGTATCCTCTGTCCAAAGGACGTTGTTCCAGAAGCCCTGAGGTTTGTTCAGACACAGCTTTGCAAACCTGAGCTGTGCTGCCATGTTTTCGTTTTATTATTTGCTTTCTCCTGACACCTTTGCAAACAAGTACAAGGTGGAGTGTGGTGTTGTAAACTAAAAATAGAAAGCACAGACACAGGTACTCACAAGTGTTGAATAACAGACTAATAAAATATTAGAATAATACTCACCAGAACTGGAAGAAACACCTCTTTGATGGGCTGCACCTTGTGAAAGGCTCTGGCTGTATAGACACGACTGACTCAGTGACTTAAACAGAACAGACAAGTCTTTTTTCAACTAACTCTTTGAAAGCGAGTAAATAAATGCATTTGTCATACAAGTAGCCAATCACTTTAATGGTACAGTTAAAATCTCCTAATTATAAAGGTGATGGCAACGTTGACTGCAAGTCAGTGTTACCAGAACTGAATCTCCCGTATGTTCATTCTTCCAGTCACAAGACAAAAACACAGAGGGGATTTTTTTTTATTGCTGAAAAGTTCACTGACTGCTGTTCAATAAAATCACCCACTATCTGTGGTATAGCGATGTTTGTCATTCATAGTATGGACAGCATCCTGTAAGTTACCACCATCTGGACAGATCAACCACCCATACTGTACTTCACACCTAGAGCAAATGTAGAATCACAAATGAACTTTGCATGCATGTCTTTAGACTGTCAGAGCAAACCCACACAGTCACAGGGAGAACATGTGAAACCCACAGAGGAAGGCTCCTATGGGCTCAAAATGTGGTCATAAATATTTTGTACTTGTAAATCAGTTTCGTATGTGTAAAAAGAATTTGTGTATGTGTAAAAAAGATTTGTGTGTGTGTAAAAAAGATTTGTATGTGTAAAAAAGATTTGTATGTGCGTAAAAAAGATTTGTATGTGTAAAAAGAATTTGTGTGTGTGTAAAAAAGATTTGTATGTGTAAAAAAGATTTGTATGTGCGTAAAAAAGATTTGTATGTGTAAAAAGAATTTGTGTGTGCGTAAAAAAGATTTGTATGTGTAAAAAAGATTTGTGTGTGCGTAAAAAAGATTTGTATGTGCGTAAAAAAGATTTGTATGTGTAAAAAGAATTTGTGTGTGTGTAAAAAAGATTTGTATGTGTAAAAAGAATTTGTGTGTGCGTAAAAAAGATTTGTATGTGTAAAAAAGATTTGTGTGTGCGTAAAAAAGATTTGTATGTGCGTAAAAAAGATTTGTATGTGTAAAAAGAATTTGTGTGTGCGTAAAAAAGATTTGTATGTGTAAAAAGAATTTGTGTGTGTGTAAAAAAGATTTGTATGTGTAAAAAAGATTTGTATGTGCGTAAAAAAGATTTGTGTGTGGACTTGGCCAAAAAAAAAAAACCCCTGCAAGTTACAAGTACGAATTTTGACCCTATTTTTCTTCCTTTCATCTGATTGGTCAATGTCATGTCAATCACAAATGTAACAATCCAATCAGAGAACAGATGGGTTTGGCTGTCGGAGGGGCGCTTTTTTGAACTGCAGGTCCTTGAAGGGTAATACAGTTTGAAGCTGGAGGATCTCTATATAAATATCCGATAGCAGCTAGGTCCCCTAACTTTCAGCAGCTGTTGAAAGGATAAAGTTGTGGTATATCAGTGGTTAGAAATACCATTATTACTTTAGGATTAGTTTAACACAAAGTTAGGGCTGACCATTGCTGTGAGTCACAGTGCGCAGCATAAAAGTCCTTTCACATCAGACGCAGGATGTGCTGCTAATGCTAACTGCTAACTAAAAGCAAAGGATCCAGAATTTGTTGCGCTGGCTGCTGGGCTCTGTGGGTTTTTGCAGCAGCTCTACCTGTACTAGATGCACCTGCTCCTTGTCTTTTCTATCTCTGACTTTATGTCCTCTACAAGAG
Source organism: Perissodus microlepis (assembly GCF_051167445.1). NCBI lineage: Eukaryota > Metazoa > Chordata > Actinopteri > Cichliformes > Cichlidae > Perissodus > Perissodus microlepis. The sequence goes on from NC_140469.1 coordinate 7,729,931, forward strand.
TTTCTGTTTTTCTTGCTAGTTCTTCAAATGTTCAATAAAAACATGTATGCTAATTCATAACGAAGAAAGCTTTGTAATGAAGACTGTCATTTCCAAAACACTGCCCGCCCCCGCCCCGCGGTCGGCAGCGCTGTTGAAAAGGCTGTGGAAGTCCCTATATTAAACACGTAGACCTGTGACACAAAAATCACCAAACTCGGATGACCACAGACTGTTTTCCTTTGTGGTGATGAAGGAAAACCCTGGGTTGGCATGTAAAAGGGCATTTATTCCCTTCAAAGACCTGCAGTTCAAAAAAAGCGCCCTTCCGACAGCCAAACCCATCTGTTCTCTGATTGGATTGTTACATTTGTGATTGACATGACATTGACCAATCAGATGAAAGGAAGAAAAATAGGGTCAAAATTCGTACTTGTAACTTGCAGGGTTTTTTTTGGCTAAGTCCACACACAAAACTTTTTTACACATACGAATCTTTTTTACGCACACACAAATCTTTTTTACGCACATACAAATCTTTTTTACGCACACACAAATCTTTTTTTACACACATACAAATCTTTTTTACACACACACAAATTCTTTTTACACATACGAATCTTTTTTACGCACATACAAATCTTTTTTACGCACATACAAATCTTTTTTACGCACACACAAATCTTTTTTTACACACATACAAATCTTTTTTACACACACACAAATTCTTTTTACACATACGAAACTGATTTACAAGTACAAAATATTTATGACCACATTTTGAGCCCATAGGCTCCCAGCCAGCTGGCAGATTCAAGTTTAGAGCCTTCTTGCTGTGCGGAAACAGTGTGACCCACTGCACCACTTGGTATCCATCTAGTGGGTGGAAAACAACTTGACATGTTTAAGGAATTGTCATATGTTTGCAATTAAAATCTAGGAAACAAAAAAACACACTTAACTTGGTCATTCAACAACACACACGTGTGAAAAACCTCGGTTGATCTCTGCAGCACATGAAGCCCTGGCCCAACAGCGCCTGGAGATAATCATCCTCTTGGCTAACTGGATATCAAAGATCATTTATGTACATACATACTGGTTTGGCCAATAACCCATATTCACTGATATCATAAACATTTTCAGACTATCTTTGAATGTCTTTTTTGTCCATGTGTGGAGTATTAATGCTGACCTGTACTCATTTGTCTCTCCTAAAAACACAATTTCCTTTTCAAAAATGTAAGTTCAGTGCTCTCCACTAAGAATCGCTTCAGGTATGCTCTATCTATGCCACTGTCTTACAGGTGACCCAGCAAGTTTGACTCATGTTCAGCTGTAGCCACTAGTTTCAGTAATAAACAGACATACTGTGAAAAAGTAGTTGCCCCCTTCCTGATTTCTTAGTTTTTTCTGACGTTTACAGATTTAAGATCAAACACTAAATATTAGACAAAGAGATCCTGAATAAATACAAAAATGCAGTTTTTAAATTGACAATTTCATTTATTAAGTGAGATAAATTTCCTCCCCAGGGATGTGAAACACTCATTTCCAGTTATCACAAATGTTTGATTGCAGTTTTAGCCGTGCCACGTGTGGCACAACCAGTTATTAGGTTAGGGGGCAACTGCTTATTCACACAGGGCCAGGCAGGTTTGTTTTCTTCTGTCTAATATTAAAAATATGTTTAATGATCTAAAACATGCAAGTGTGACAAATATACAGAACAAAATACATGGGGAGGGGAACAGTAATGCAGATAAATGGAGTAAAATCCTTATGAAAAAAAGATCAAAGTTTTCTAATGATCCTTACATGAGAGTGAAAATTAATCAGCAGTCGGTGATCACGTGATGTTTAGATACAAATAAGAGGCTTGCAGACAAACAGGGTTAGATTAGAAGAAACACGTTTTCTAATTATACCCACCAGGATTAACCAGCTATAAATAAACTCCTGTCTTATTTCAGCACGATGCACATGGATCACTGATTTTTCCTTCAAACTTCTCTGGCTTCAATCCTAGAACATTATATGATATACACTATATACTCAAGTGCATATTAGTTTTCACATTTCTACATGTGAGAGATTAATGGTGTATTAGGTAACTCAGCACATGAAACCACCACACCTTATAGTCCCCTCACATAAATCAAAGAGACATTTAGACCTATAATTCTCCTGGTTAGAGAAACTGTACTTTGTAATGAATAACTGCTGCTTACAATGAAACTCGTCTTTAATCAAGAAATTCATATATATTTCAATTTTAACATTAATGTTCTGGACAAAAGACAGTACTGCGCTGCATTCAGCAATGGAAATCTACACTTGTACTTTGCCCTGTGCCGTGAGACAATGGAGGCGGCGTTTCATAGAGATACGATTATAACTGTCTCCGGTCACCCATTATGCAGCTGAGGTGAAGGAAAGCCTGTGGAAAAGCCACAGCACCTTATAAAGTCAGCCTCCTCGATTGTTACACCGTGCCGGAAGAAAATCACTTCCATATGGGCGCTGCAAGTATTTACTGTTTGGACAGCATACGTAGTGATCAAGGGAGTTCCTCCATAAAGCTGCATATTAAAAAGGTTGTGGGGGGTTTACAGAAGTAAAGACAAAATGATGGCTTGGACAGATTTGTTTCTTTATGGAAGTATGAACTTTTGCAGTTATGTTATAGCTTGTTTGAAAACACAGTGAAGGCTTTAAATGTGAGGACACAGGAAACACACATGCTTTCAATATATCACTCCGTGTTTAATTGTATGTGAATTAAATATTTCTGATAAACATTTTTGCTATAGCATGTGTAACAATATCTACAGCATACATTTCAGATTACTCAGTGAATAAACCCTTTAAATTGGGGACATTACAGATTATGTCAATTTTTTATAGTGCAACTACAAGTGTATATTTGAACTAAATTTCCATATCAGTTCATGTAATATAACAAAAGCATCTCTTTCACATATACACAGAAGTGTTTTTAAAACATTAGTTCCATCAGGGGGATGTAGTGGATATGTCACATGTTGTACACAAACCTATAAAGCTATTCCAACATATAAAAAAAAAGAGCCGAGTGGAAATATTCAAGGCACTTAGAATTATACAACAAATGAATTTACAGACAAACAGAACTAAATACAAGTTAATCAAGCTGTGACATTTCAGATACAGTTGGGAGCCAGGACAGATTAGGTGAGCTAAAAGGCATATTTCTGTGTTATAATAGTAAAAACAATATCCTAGCAAACATTGTGTGTTGCCATTCATCCATAAAGTGCATCACATGACCTGTTCCAGGCCTAGTTTGAGACAAGTCAACATCCCCCGTAGCCATTATATCCTTCGTAGTCATCATGAAAGAGTGAAAACAACAGCTGCTCAGCACACTCGACCACATGTGAAACGTCTGCCTCTCAAGTGCTCTTAAGTGTAAAAATATGGCTTTAGTGGATGATTTAATGAATAACAGTCTTGATGCAGATAAAGAGCCAACAAAGCTAAACTGTGAGTTTATTAGTTGCCTGTGGCATTCACTTCTTCCTCAAATACCAGCCCGATGGTTTTGCATCCTAACAAGCTTTGAAGGCTTTTAAACGATGACTACGTTGGTCTTGTTTTCCCTTTTTCCAGCCCGTCAGGTCTTAAACATTAGGATTTTTCAGGTAAAAAGAATAGCACCGCTGTATACTTGAGCAGCTGTCACCTCTTTGTGTCTTTCACCCAAATTATATAGTTATAACTATATAATTATACTCCTGAGTATCTCACCTGGTCGATAGTTTTATCAGCTGGGATTTTGAGACATCTGAAATAAAAATTCTGTTGAGGTTTCCTAGGATGCCCCAAAACATGACTAACGTGACTATTGCTGTAACCGCAATGCCAGTAGAAAAAAATCCAATCGACAACGTCCTATGTGGATTATCAAAATACGAAGAAGTAGCTGTTAGATCTGATATCTTAAAATCCACAGCAGCTAAAACCAAATCCTCATTCCTACATATGTGAGCAAAAATGCCATCCAGAAGAGTTGCCAGGAGAGGTCTGGTGTAAAGATTTGTGAAATGACCTTCACCTGGGAAAATTAATGCCTTCAAATGTTTATGCATATATGCAGGAATGTTTCTTGGTAATGACACGATTAGTATACATGTCGACCTTTACATTCCTTGGCTTTGACACAGTATGGTACAGACTAAATGCCCCCATCAGGACATGATTTATGACACATGGCACTAAAACAAGGTGGAATGTAGCTTTTAGATGCACCGGAAAGTGGAGACACAATGACAATTTTCAAGACGGAAGGACCGTCTACTACAAAAACAGTAAATGGCAGTACACTGCAATGAGATGAAGTACCTGCAGACCAATCGTTACCAATCCTCTGTCAAACACACCTGTTACCTACTTATCCTGAGTCAGACTTTTATTTGAACAGCCACACGGGGGTGTCGTTTCCCTGGTTTATAAAGAGGGCCTCTCATAAAAACTAAGATACCATAAGGCAAAGGACTGCAGCGAAAACTATTGAGATTATAATTCAGATTTCATATAGATTGTCACAATTGTGAAATTTGCCCTTTTCTCCTTTTTCTTTTTTTTGGTCAAAAATTCAGACTTTGGCTTTGGGCTCTAACTGATGAGGTCTTGTGGATACACACTGGGTTCAAAAGTGAATTATCAGGACCAAGAAATCCAGACACACTGTCAGACAGATCCATTTAGTCCAAAGTCCCAACAAGGTGTTCAACATCTTCTGTAGGTGCCGGATAAAATTTCCCATGGTTTGTTGCTTTTAGTATACAACCATTCTCTTTTAAGTCCAGATCTTGAGGTATCATCCAACTCCATGACTGGACGATGAAACATCACTTGCCCTCTGACAGGTAGTAAGATGAGATGTGAAAGGACGCGGTAAAGGCAAAGTACAAATAAGAACACAAGAAAAACTAAAAAACAAACAAACATGTGGACTAGTGCTGCAGTGAGGAGGAGGAAAAGAAGGCAGGGAGAACAAAAAGAGATGGCGAGGAAGACCCGGGTTTATTGTTAGTGTTCTGAGTTCTTGTGGTAGAGCTGAGTGACCTGGATGACGGGAGGAGAGACACTGAGCGACGGACCGCACCAACAGGCAGAGGATCGCACAGGCTGGACCTCACACCTGCCACTGGAGAGAGGGAAGTCAGAGCAGAAGAAATACACTGAGCACGTGACTGAAGGTAACGGGACGAGAGAACATCAGGCAACACAAAGACAGACAGACAGAGATCCAAAGAGGAAATGCAGATGCGAGAGACTAGAATAGCTCAAAGTGTGAGGCACTGATGTGGGGAGACCGAGACATCAAGTTATTGATGCCGCAGCACCAGAATACTGCACGTACAGGTCCCCTGAGAACACAGCGAGACAGGCTTTCTATCCAACTCTATATAGCATCTGTTAAAACACAAGTGATAACAGATAAGGGCATCAGGACTGTTTACATCCTCAAACATCACGTGCACTCACAAAGCATTATATACAGTAGTACTTTTATAGAAGCTGTCAATCCAACAGACGAGAATAGGAAGAAAGAAAAACCTGCACTCCCTCAAATCCAAACACCTACAATGGTCATGTAATGAACATACATCACCACGTGAAAAAGAGGCACAAACACCATTTGTTAGTCATATGTGATGCAGGAGTGCAGTGCAGCACAGACAGAAGAGAGGACAGGACGTTGAAGTACAACAAATACACACCACAGCTGGGGCAAAATCAATTTCAGGTCACTTGCTTTAAAACTAGACTATTTTTAAACACATCCTTTAACTCAAATAGTTGTCCCTTAAAAAGCATAATCCTCTGACAGGTTTAAATCAATATGTGGTTTGTTAAGACTGGACTTTGATCAGGAGACATTTTTCTGAACTAGTTTTACTGAAAGTGAAATCACCCCAACCCGGAGAAACATCCCGACTCCGAGCACTTTAAAGACAGGTTTGTTTATTTTTCAAATAAATCTTAATACAGCACTTACATGTAATGTGTGCAGCTGCGGGGAACATGGGAATTAAACGCACATTTACCATGTGAGTGCTGCACTTAGACCGACTTGAAAGCAATCCGAACCCATCCTTAAACACGCCAACATCATTAAACATGACATCTTTACTGTGCAGTTAGCAGTGGGATGCATGTTATTGGTAAGAAGAACAGAGTGGGGGGACGAAACAGTATGCCACAGTGTTAGCCTGCTGAGCTGCAATTTAAAGTACCTCACATGTTATGGGGCTCTTTATTTTCACATTGGGGCAGCACTGCTGTGAAATATGAGAGTGAAAAACAAGTGAAAACATTTTTTAAAAAAAGAAAAGGAGAAAGTGGAACAAGGTTTAGAATATTAATGGTAATTATCTTCTCCTTAAACCAGAAACATCTTCACAGACATGCATACGCTATTTTTTTTTATTACCATAACTACTTTTACACACTAGTGTGTGCCGTCTTTATGACTCTCGTGTGGGTCTGAAAGTCAACACTGAAACTTTGGCATTTGTATTTCTTGATTTCAAAATACCAGAAACATAACAACAGCCAGTATCTGGTAAATAAGGTCCAATCCTGGAATAAAAAACAACATCTGGGCAGTGATGAGAACCACAGTTCAAACCCACAACGCCCATTGTAGTGAGAAAACAGTGCAAACACCAGAGCAGATTTCAGTATTCATTCCCAGCAACTGAACAACTTCCTTTCTGCGTGATGTTGATTTTTATTTTTCGTGTTCCTTTAAAAGTGTAAACGTCATCCTACTCCTTTTCGAGCATAACCATTGTGTAGATTTAGAGATATTCATGACAACATGATGTCTTTACTTTTTTGTTTTTTGTCTATTTACATGTTCGAAATTTAACTATTCTACTGACAGTAAAGAACATTTTTTAAATTCTGATATTAAAACAGTTTTCTACTTGCTTAAAAATGTGAAAACCTTTTCCATGAGGAGGAAAGATACACTGAACCTTGCACTCTGTGAGTCTTACTCCTATGAGATCAGTAAATACTGTCATTTAATTAAATTAGGTTGTAGAGGATGAAGTAAGAGAGGTGCACACTCTTCAGGGCCTATAAATCAAGTTCTCTGCTGTGCAACCCGTTTTCACCCTAATCAGTCGCAGAAAACTGCACGTCCTCAGATAAGACAAATCCTTTATTTCCCACTGCTTTACTTCTTGGTAAATGGTCACATTTTAATAATGAGCTTTTAGGACTTTCAGTCATCTCCAGTTTACTACATTAACTGTAGTTGTAAATCCAACACATCATTTATTCATTTGGCTTTAAGGCTTCCAGCAGTTTATGAGCCGTGATGCCTTTAACTTTCCTGAAAGACAAAAAACATGCACGTTTTGTGCAAGACGGACAAAATCAAATGGACTGAAATGCCTTGCAAGAAAGCCTGTTAACCTTACGAGAATGCTCCTTAAGGTGGTTTAAATTCACAAATGAACCTTGCCCCTCGACCTTTGATCCACTTTTAAAATAAATGGAAAATCTGCTTTAACTTCGATGTTGTGGCAGCATAAACAGATATAATTCTGTGGAAATCACATGAACTTTGGTTGGTGTCAGGAGCACATTACAGGAGTAGTAGATCAAAACTACTCCTTGTTTTATCGTTGCCATTTGTGGTTTATGCGAGCGTCTCTTACCCGGTGTCTTCAGGGATGTCCTGATCGGCCTCTGCAGCAGACGACTCCACATCTGCACTGCTCTCACTGCCCTGAGCTGACAGCCGACATGGAGACTCTGGACTAACACACTCATCGCTGCAACAGAGATTCACACACACATCCAAAAGGTCATTCTCCTCTCACTTGTGAGACTTTTGTGAATCTCTCTAAGGATGCATACGGTTGTGTTTATCTACTGACTTGATATGCTTTTCCAGTAGTAGGATGGCTTGCTCCCTCTCCTCCAGTCTCCTCTTTAGGGAGGCAATCTCCTTTTGCTTCTCTAGCAGCTCCTTCTGAAGACGATAGTTGCTCTCCTCCAGAGTCTCACAGAACGCCTAGAAGGAGGGGGAAAATGAGGAGCAGAAAATATTTACATCTTTACATGGTCAAAATACCATATAGATAACAACAATGGGGTTTTCTGCAGAAGTTCGTGAATTGAAAAGGCCCAGCGGGCTGTGAGGTCTGTGCCAAAAGCTTCAGCATGCATTTGATGCAAATGGAGAATTTTGTGTTACGTTACTGATCCTCGTCCTATTTTGTAGCCAGCACCCTTCCAGTTTCACGTTTTTGGCTAACAGAGTGACTGAAGCAGAATATTTCAACCCCCATATTTAACAGTGGACAGCACATTATTTTCATCAAATGCAGCTTTGTTTGGTGGCCAAAGAGCTCAGTTTGAACCTCATCTGTCCACAGCAGTTGTTCCCAAAACAACGTGATGTTCTCAAACTTCCAAGGCAGGGCCAGGATATTGGGCAGGAATTCATTTTTCAATTTAGAGACTTGATCATTTTTTTAAAAAATAATGTGAAGATATTATAGAGATGGACCGATCCGATATTACGTATTGGTATCAGTCCGATACTGACGTAAATTACTGGATCGGATATTGGAGAGAAATAAAAAATGTAATCCGATCCATTAAATATCAGGAAAGCACCTCACAAAACTTGCTACATGGCGTAACTCGGCTCATAACCTTAGCACGTCGGAGCAGTGTGCTCACGTGATAGAGCGGCTGTGGCGTGCGAGACCTCTCAGCGGTCTAGTTGAGCATTTGTAGCCTCGCTACCAAACCAGCATTTCATCTCTGAGAAAGTGATCCCAGAGAGAAGTAAAGCAAGTGTGTAAGTTCATCTCTGAATGTTTGTAAAGCATTCCAGCGTTAAGCTTAACAACCGATACATGGAGTGACTGCCTCTCCTTCCCTCTCCTGTTGCTACTTCAATCATGAAACTGATCAGCTGATCGGCTTTTCTGTCACGACTCCCGTCTCTCTTGTTTGTTTTTGGCCCACTTTGCATCAGAAAGAGGAAACCAGCGGCTGAACAACAGCAGCATGTTTAAGCTTGATAAACTGTTGTTAGAATTTATTAAATATTACTTTGTACACCAGGATCTTTTTCTACGTAGCTGACGGCTGGTAACTGTGCAGGGGCGGGTCTAGCAAAGTTTTGCCAGGGGGGCTGATAGGGCATGAACAGGGAGAAGGGGGCACAAAGACATACTTTTCTTTCTTATTCTCATTTAAAATGTCTAGCTTTTAATAAATAATTATCTGAATCTTACACCCAAAGTTTTAATCAGATGTAAAATGTATAGAAGTCCATTACTGTATATAGTAACTATTAAGTCTAATAAACCCTAGTAAGCTATAGTACTTTTTCCTTAGGGAAGGTACCATCTGTGCAGTCTGCAATTCTATTGAAGAAAGATGTTGAATCTATTTAATTATTGAGGAAAAATAAAAAAATAATTGACTTCGGTGCATTTTTTTTTTTGGCACGTGCATTAAATTAAAGTTGATTACATCGATTAAGCATCATGAGGTGGAGGGTGGAGGGTAGTTCCCTATTTTTTTTTCGCTGGGAGTTTGCAACCCTATTAGTTAGGTTGCTTAATACTTCCACTAAGTACTCTTTAAAATACCAGAATAGGGAAGATGGTGTAGGTTTAAGTTTATTAGATTGATCAGTTTTGCTGATCTATGAAATATTTTTGGTGCAGTGTATTTTTTGCATACGGGTACAACAGAATAGCTTTAGTGTTTTGTTTTTTTTAAACTTGAGTTTAAACTTTGAGTTTGAACTTATACAAAATGCAGCAAGATATATATATATATATATACACACAGTTGTTTTTTTTTTTTAAATACACTATATCGGATTCATATCCGTATCGGCAGATATCCAAATTTATGATATCGGTATCGGACATAAAAAAGTGGTATCGTGCCATCTCTAGACGACATATACCATCATGGTTTAGGCACCTGTCATCTCACTGCACTGTCTTTTGTGATGCGATTAAGGGTTTCCTTTCCATAACTTTCCATGTTGGCTCTGTTTGCTGCAAAGTCCAAGAACAGTGCTCAGTCTGTTAGCTGCTTTCAGGTTCTTTCATATGAGATTTTCAGTTGCCAGATGTAGTTTTCCTTAATATATTCCTTAATGGCAGGGATAAACAAATTGCAAAACAGCTTTAAAACTAAGAATGCACTGATTCAACTGGGAGGAATCACGTCCTTCTAAATTTGAATAACACCAGAGATAATGATTAACTTAAAAGGCAGAGGACAGCTACATGTCCTGTGTCTATCCTGGGACAAGATGTGGAGGAGGAGTAGAAGTACCTGATGCTCAAAAGCTTCAGCATCCAACTTACACATACTCTAAATGCACACTCACCCTGCTCTCCTCCAGACTGTCAAAAGGCCCAGGTGGATCATCAAGACACAGAAACTCTCTCACCGGCAGGCTGTCAAGAACAATAAATGATGTAAGATTAGAAAGATTAGAAAACAGGTCAGCTCACACTGATATCAGTTATGTTTTTAGCTATGCATATATTTTCCACATAGCTCTGATGCAGCCAACACAAACTAAGAGTTACGGCAAGGTTTGTCTGCAATAATGACCCAGCATGACATAAAATATGGCCCAGTAACATTTTCATTATTAAACATAATAGGCTCACATACCAGTTGGCGATGTCCTTGTGTGCAACCAAGTTTTGCAAAAAAGCTTGCAGTCCTAACTGTCTGTCTTCCAGGAAGTTGCTGTCATAGTTGTCTTTGAACCAGCGCTTAGGAGGCAGTGAGAGGCGGAAGCCTGGAAACATCTCCTTCAGCTGGAACAAATACACACAGACACACACAGTGAATGATTGCCCTTACATTCAGCTACAGGCTGTAAGGGCAAAGACAGTCATGTAAGGGCCGTGTAGACATAATGCAGAGATAAAAGTAATAAAGTTGGTGGCGGGCCAACTTAAAAAAACCAAAAAAACTAAATTTCAAAATGAGCTTTAAATCTCATGAGCTTTTTTAATCACACAGGTGAAAGTCCAGATTTGTGTTCTGCCCTATGCTGGTGTCATATTACAGACTTCATGCATTTTTGGTGCAACTACACATTTCTTAATGTGTTACTTACCACTGTGTTAAATCAAACATGAATTCTTTCTTGTAGTGAACTTGGCTTCAGCTGCAGCAGAAATGCTTTCCTCACAAACTGTTCCCACGGTCACGGGTGGTGAGACGTACCTCTATTAATAAACCTATTATTCCAGCTTCATTCTGAGCTTAAGCATTGATAGGACATATGCAAAGTGTTTACATGCAAAACCAGACTGTTTGTAAAATTTTCATAGCTGCTTAGTGAGTAGGAGGCTGGAAGAGTTTTACATGAAAACTTGTTGTGTGAGGTTTAATATAGCCTGGACACAATAGGTATGTATACAAGTGTGACTGTCTGAAACATTAGTATACAAATAGAAAGCACATGGGTTTTGCTGTGGTTACGCAAGGTGTTTCCCATACATGTTGCCAGGTTGGTATTTCTGAGGCTACATCCACACTAACCCGGATAGATTTGAAAACGGAGTTTTTGTCTGAAAATGCTCCGCATCCACACTAGCGTTTTCAGTTGTTTTCACAAAGTTGTGCGCCAACATTGAAATGGCCAAAAAGGCTTACGTTCCAGTACTGTGCATGCGTGAAACGCAAGAAGATTCGACCTGCCTCATTTCTGTCAGCCGTTTATTTACTTTCCGGCTCTTTGAAAAGTTGCACCAAAATGTTGAGGAAAAGCACTGAGTTTTTTTAAAGGGACTAACAATGACGTGGAGTTGTTGCTGTGAGTAACACAAAAGTACAAAGTTGCAAAAGCGAGTGAGAATTAAAGAATTTGAAAAAGCTATCTGGATATATCTTTATATATCTTTAATAGGGCTGTCAAAATTGAGAGCAAACAAAACAACTGCTGTATAATCAGGAGTGCACATAAGTGGTCCGCGGGTGCGCATGCGCTGTCAAAATAAAAGACGCGAACCAGATAAGTTACAACGCGCGTTTGCGTACATAAGATTTTCTGGAGGAGGACAGACATTTGTTTAGAACTCTTTGTTTAATTGGTCACATGACTGCATCATATGACTAACATGCGTCTCTGTTTTTGCTGTCCACACTGCGATGCGAAAACACCGTTTTGAAATGTATGCGTTTTCGACAGCGTTTTGAAAACGCTGCGTTTTCTATCAGCGAAAACGCCGTCTCAGTGTGGACGGGAGGCCAAAATGGAGAGAAAACGATGCATTAGTGTGGACGTAGCCTGAGATCCTCACTGTCACCTAGGACTGCCTACTTTCTTTGGAGCATAGAACGGTTTCTATAAAAGGTTCTGCCTATTGATTTCAAGAAAAATGACAACATGTTGCCAAATGTTTCTGCTGAATAAACATACAACCTCACTGTATCGTGCTAAAGTCCCTCTGTTGAAGTCAAAGAGCATTCAAATTTAGGACAAGTCTGGTGATATTTTTGACTGTATGTAGAGAGGTTTAGGAGACGTGTTAATATGTGGTCCCAGTGTCAATTTACTCAGAGGGAGGTGGCCTGGGGTGTGTAAACATGTATGCAAACCTGTCTGCTTTCACCATGCGATTAAACTTCACAGTGAAGCGATGCTAACTGAGGTCTGAACCTCAAAATAATGTTTGTGATGAACCACCCTGTACAGAGTCAGTGCTCTATTATACAAACCATACTATACAGATCATGCTAGGTATTTCTGCCTTGTATTTGCTGGTCCCTCTGAAGCGTTCACTCACGACAGCCAAGTACTCTCATCCCTGTAACATTTTCAAGGTAGAGCTAAAAAATTTAATACTAACAGAATAATCAAAACAAACTTCATACTGACAGATTTCCAAACTGTGATCAGTCTCATTGATACAAACATGTTCTCAATGAGACGTCCACTGATGATTACTGTGAGCTGCTTTTAATAGGCTTAAATTCTTCAAACCTTACACCTTTTACATGATTTCTCCATCCATACAGTATTCTCATATAATAGTATTTCTCCTCTGTTATCTGTGATTATATACTCTGAAAACCACAAGAGACCAGAGCTCCTAGTTGGCTCGGGCCCGCTGGCTGTTTGGGAACAGTAGGCTTCTTTGTGTAGCTTGAATCATGTTCACTGAGCATTCAACAACTAAAGAAAGCTTGCTGAAAGCAGAGGGATTGATAGTCGAAACCAGTTGCTTCGGCTGTGGCAGGATTATAATAAGGTTTACCCTCATGTAGTTTTCCAGTTTGGGACGGCTCATTTAATCCCATGCACAGACAACACACCCAAACACACCTTGTCATTGAGTCTGGAGAAGTCAGCGTATCTTCTGAAAACAACCCAGCTCTCATCTAGAGTCTTTCTCACCAGGATCTTATACACCTGCAGTAGAGAAAGCTGATGTTAATAACTGCTCACCATGTTTGCTTTAGTGTTTAGTCACTAATAAATACAGACTAAATGTAGCACAGACAGCGGTTGCCATGCTAACAAATTTTCTGGATTCCTACCGTGAACTTGGCCCTCTCCTCCATGACCTCATACCCCAGCACAGTGGGGGTGATAGGCCTCTCCTCAGCTTGCTGGCTACCACTAGGATCCGATATAGACCGCGGACAGCTCGAGTATTCGACAGATGGTTCCAGAGTCCCGTTCAACTTAGCCCGTGTCACAGGGCTCTGAAGGGGTGGGGGCGTTCGGCTGCGGCCACCCCTGTCCGCACAGCGAGACTGACGTTGGGAATCTAATTCTCCGCATCCGACTCCCCCATGTTCCTCCCCAGCCATCCTGGCGATTGAAGACGAAGACTCTGAGCTGCTGGAGACGCTTCCCAGCGATGAAGCTCGCTGTGCTCGTCTCAGCTTGTTGCTACCACGGGACAAGGCTCTGTCCATGGGCACAGGAACAGGCACAAAAGGTGATGCCATCTTCCTGAGTTGTGTACTCCTGCCACACCACCATAGAAGTCAATAAAGCTTTTCACACCAAGCTTGTCTTGGTACAGTAGTGTTGTGTGAGGATGAAGTCTAGCAGCAATGCTGAGCCTGAAGGGCTGACATTGAAGACTCTATAGAAAAACAACAACAACAGGAGTTATTAGGTGTAACATTATATGGAGGATCATTACAGTGCCTCTAAATAATCTGTATTTAAAACCTAATCTACTTAATTCGCCCTGAGTCTACATAAATGTGGCACAATCTGTCAAGTATCTCATAATACCAGGGCACGTGAATTATTGACACGAGCCCCATATGATTTATAATTTATGAATTTGTGTATTATGTGTAAAATTCATTATGGTAAAAGCCTGTAAAGATTAGATTCGCATGTCAACTTGATCCTAAAAGAGAAAGGAGAAGAGAAACAAAGCTGCATGTTGGTTTTGATGAAAGAGAGAGGCCAGAGAAATCAGCAGCTACCTGTCTATTTTGTTCGTGTTAATTCAGCTTCAGAGCTGCTCAGAGAAACCAGTCAATCCACTCCATAGGAGTACAAATGAAGAGCGTTTGAGAATACTACTGACGTACTCGTAATGGGAATATACGCTGTAAAAATATAGCGATTATAAATAAAAATCTGGCAGGCAAAAGTGGGGAAAAAATAACTCAGCAGCAGAAAGAGGATGAAAGGATAGATGTAAGAAGTAAACACAATGAGACGTGTCATTTATGGCTCTCACTAATTGACAAGGTCCTGCTGCTATTTTGGTGAAACACGGCGAAAACGCTGGGACGGCAGCCAGCGTTACAACAAAACACGGGCTTTCTGCTTCTAAAAATGGCATTTATGCTTCGTAAACATAAATGCCAAATTTAGACCAAGTCGCTAACGATATAGCTACCCTCTATGTTATTTTAGCAAGCAAGCTAACCTTTCGGAGCTCTGAGAACTTCATTAACAAAACATGGTCGTGTAATAGTGTTAACCCGCCTTTCAATTTAGGGAACTACTATCAGAAAACCACAAGAGTACAGTTTATAAAAAGTTACCGTTCTCACCGTCAAAGTTAGCTACACTTTAACATGAGCTAACACTAGTTAGTTTCACTACAATACAAAGTACGCTAACAACAATTTTACTGATATAATAGCTGTTTACAACAACAATTCAATGCCGAATGCAGCAAGAATTACCAATACTGCGTCGGATATCTGTTTTTATTCTCCTGGTAGCATTTTTCCCAATAATAAACAAACCAACAGTTAACCAGCCCGGTTTTAAACCGTGTTTGGTGCGTCTCCCATCCCACTGAAAGAACCGGGCATGTATCACATTACATTCAGGTTAGCTAGCGAGCTAAGACGGAGAGCATGTGTGGGCAAAGCTAAGATGACCCTGAGTGAAAAGGTCTTTCGCTTACCGTAGGAGTCCAGATATCCTTCTCTGTCCGAAAATATGTTTACTACAGACATAGAGCTAAATGTGTGGTTGCCCCGTTGCTGTTTACCCGCCGCCGTATCTCCTCCCTCTGTGTTTTCATGTTAGCATGCTGGAACTCTGACCACAATGGCGGCAGTACCTTTGGATAACCAGTAGAGTGCGCAGTAACACGCTTAATACTATATAGAAAATGTAATTCATCAGCAAAAAAGTAGACACAAGACATAAAGGGATTTGAAACAGGTACTATCAGAAAACACACACAGACACACACACAAAGGTTTTAGGCAGGTAGGGAAAATGCTGTAAACAAGGAATGCTTTGTGTTAATCATTTATTTTCATCAATCAACAAAATGCAGTGAATGAACAAACGAGAAATCTAAATCAACTCAATATTTGGTGTGACCAGCCTTTGCCTTCAAAACAGTATCAGTTCTTCTAGGTACACTTGCACACATCTTTTGAAGGAACTCGGCTGGTAGGTTGTTCCAAACGTCCTGCAGAACTAACCACAGATCTTCCGTAGATGTAGGCTTCCTCACATCCTTCTGTCTCTTCATGTAATCCCAGACACACTTGATGATGTTGAGATCAGGGCTCTGTGGGGGCCAGACCAGTACTTGTTCTTCTTCTTTACACTGAGGATAGTTCTTAATGGCTTTGGCTGTATGTTAGGGTCATTGTCCTGCTGCAGAATACATTTTGGACCAATAAACAATCATTTATATTTCTGAAAGCATTCTCTCTCCCTCCCTCTCTCTCCCTCTGTGTGTGTGGGAGGGAGAGAGAGCAAGCTTTAGAAAATTGATTTTTCTAAAGCTTGCACCATAACACATCATGTTATGCAAATCAGTGTGGTTGGTTATGGGTAAGGATGTTTTTAAATTCTGAAATAAATAAGAGTACTGTGGTGAATAACCGCAAAGACATTTTGCACTTTGTCATTTTTGTCATCATGTAGTAGAGTGAGAAAAAAAAATGTGTGCAAATATGGTTTAGAATACATCAAACATTATCCAAATATTTTCAGTGTAAATGGACAAAAGAGTACTTTCAAATGACATCTATTGGAGCGCTTCCAGTCTTTCTTCTTCTTTTTTTTATTGGATTAGTCATTCTGTGATTAATTTAAACGAGGAAAATTTTAAAGAGTTTCCCTTTCAATGTCTTCTTTAGTAATTATCTCTTTGTATGATTGGTCATCACGCACCTACCCACCAGACAGACTCCTGCATGTGGAAAATGTGACTCATTTGCGCAGCATCTCAAACACACCTCACATATAAACATCGTAAACAAAGAACAATTTGTATGGAGCTGCTTCTAAAGATTATTAAATAAACTATCAACTATTACTTGCACTTTGTCTTCTTCTTAGCATCCATTTATCCATCCATCCCTTTTCTGTATGAGTTTTTTCTTTTCAGGGTAACTTGAGGAAACGGGTCCAAGACACACCCATTGGCACTAGATGTGCACCCATCAGGGTGGGTGCATGTTTCACTAATGGGTGTGAACTCTTAATTATTTCTCAAGCTGAAGCCACCTACATGAGCCTGGGTGTGTCAGAGAAGGCTTAAAAACTGCGTCATTTAACTGAAACAGTCTGGATCATTCCTTGAGTCAGAGGAAGATTTTATGTCAGTAAGTAGAGGCTGTACCTCATTGTTACTGGAGCGTGAGGATAAGAAAGGTAACAGAGAAAAGTAACGGTCAGACTTTACGCGACTAACAGCTCTTCTTTCATACCTTCTGATACAGTTTATCGGGATCAACAGAGATTTAAAGGTAAGTGAAGAGATCATGATGAAAATAAGTTTTGTCCAAAGTCATTGACAAAAACTTTGGGAATGGTGCAAATTTTGTGTTTCATACATGTTCCCTTTTTATTCAGCTTATTCTCTACATGTTTCTGATGGAGAATCATAAACATTTCATAAGTTTCTTTTATTGGGAAACAAATCAATCAATCAATCTTCTTATCTTCTGAAATTCTTCCTGGCACAAGCGTCTGGGCTAGATCCTGACTGATGAGGACCCATCCCTGCCTCATCACTGCACTTTTAAGGATTGATCATAGATTATAGATCAGACTAAGATCTAAAGAGTTTCCTGGATCCAAAATATTAATTTGATTATCTCCAAGCTGCATTGTTATCACTTTGCCTTTTGCATCATCACACTGGAAAACACACAGATTGCCACCAAATTGCTCCTGGATTGTTGGTTTTTGAGGACATTCCTTAAACAGATCACAATCAGGCAGGATTTTGCCCAGAAGCTAAAAGTCAGGATACCAGAAAGAAATGCAGAATTTATAAAGAAGTGTCTGTTCTTTAAATGCTGTGCATACATTTGCTGTAAGTCTTTGAACTTTATTAAAAGCTTGATTGTTTCTTACTATATAAAAAATAGTGGCAGAAAAAAGTGGCAACCTGTATCAACACGTTGATATATGACATCAGTTTAATATTTATTTATTTATTTTTAGATACAATGGCATCATCAGTCCCTGTATCCAAAGCTAGCACTGCCTTCTCTCTGGCTATGCTCAAAACATTGAGTGAGGAGGACAGCACTGGAAACATCTTCTACTCTGGTCTCAGCGTCTCTGCAGCCCTCGCCATGCTGATGCTGGGGGCGAGGGGCAGCACAGCCACACAGATGTCAGAGGTAGAATATGCACATGTTGTGAAATACATACATTTTGATGCAACCATTGGGATCAGAGCGTCTGCTTTCAAATATTATGGGAAATGTGTGTGAATCTGTCTCATCAAGATAAAAAGAGGAAGGTGTGGTTTCAGGTGTTCGGGTAACTGAGTGCACAGTACAGTGATGTATGAAGGATTTAAAGGAGAGTAAAAGCAGGTTATTTTGTATTGAAAGGAGATAATAATAGGAGATCACAAATATATTTTAATACATTTTTATAATGGGGATAATGGGAAGGTTTGAGGAGGGTTTCTAGTGGAATTTTTTTAACCCAGCAGGCAGAGTGGGGTGTGACAGGAGAAAGTGTCTGTGCAGGCATTCATTACTCACTTGGTTTCCCAGTGTCAGCAAAACAGGTAGGGAATGCTTGTGTTGGCTGAGGTTCAGGAAAGGAATAATGAATTCCACTGCACTGTGAAGCATGACATCAAACAGGAGACTGTGAATTTGAATTTCAGTCAGGACAAGTTCCCGATTAGCTACTGGAATTAGACAAGAACAAGCCCAGGCAGGGTTTTTTCTCGCTGTTAGTGTTCGTGACTTAAACACAAGTTGACATGGACAAAAAATTGACAAACATAAAATATAATTGTTAACTTCTCAACCAAAGTTGTTAAACTATAATACATTTCTAACCTTTACGTTTTTACTGTGTAAATGACAAAAATGATCAGCCTTTACCCTGCCCTGCTTTACACTACGTCCCATTTTTAAGCTCAACATTCTTGTTTGAATATTTTAATATTATCTGCAGTTCATCCCACTTGTCAGATTTAGACCTTGCATTGCAAAAAATTGATGAACTAATAAAATATATTGTACTGAATAAACAACTCAGCATTATAAGGTAAATGAGTTTCAACCATTTCGACAAGTTTACTTATCTTAATGAATTAAGCTCATTCTATTTTGCCTAGGTTGCTGTTTTAGTTCAGTGTTTCTTAGATCTCTTTGTTTCATCACCCTCTCTGTTAAAGTCTCCCTCCTCGGTTTGTCATGTTGAGTCTGCGTGTCTTAACTTGTCTGTTTCTTGTCTGCTGCGACCGGTTGGGGTGAGAGAAGGAAGACAGGATAAAGACATGCTGTGGAAGAGAGACAGAGGTTAATAACAGATATGATTCAATGCAGAGAGGTCTATTAACTCATACTGAGTGAGAAAGGTGACTGGAAAGGAAAAACTCAATGCATCATTGGAATCCCCGGCAGCCTACGTCTATTGCAGCATAACTAAGGGAGGATTCAGGGTCACCTGGTCCAGCCCTAACTATATGCTTTAGCAAAAAGGAAAGTTTTAAGCCTAATCTTGAAAGTAGAGATAGTGTCTGTCTCCCGAATCCAAACTGGAAGCTGGTTCCACAGAAGAGGGTCCTGAAAACTGAAGGCTCTGCCTCCCATTCTACTTTTAAATACTCTAGGAACAACAAGTAGGCCTGCAGTGTGAGAGCGAAGTGCTCTAATAGGGTGATATGGTACTACAAGGTCATTAAGATAAGATGGGGCCTGATTATTTAAGACCTTGTATGTGAGGAGCAGGATTTTGAATTCAATTCTGGATTTAACAGGAAGCCAATGAAGGGAAGCCAAAACAGGAGAAATCTGCTCTCTCCTTCTAGTCCCTGTCAGGACTCTTGCTGCAGCATTTTGGATTAAATGAAGGCTTTTCAGTGAGTTTTTTGGACATCCTGATAATAATGAATTACAGTAGTCCAGCCTGGAAGTAATAAATGCATGAACTAGTTTTTCAGCGTCACTCTGAGACAGGATATTTCTAATTTTAGAGATGTTGCGCAAATGGAAGAAAGCAGTCTTACATATTTGTTTAATATGTGCGTTGAAGGACATGTCCTGGTCAAAATAGACTCCAAGGTTCCTCACAGCGTTACTGGAGGCCAAAGTAATGCCATCCAGAGTAAGAATCTGGTTAGATACCATATTTCTAAGATTTTCAGGGCCGAGTACAATAACCTCAGTTTTATCTGAATTAAGAAGCAGAAAGTTAGCGGCCATCCAGGTCTTTATGTCTTTAAGACATTCCTGCAGTTTAACTAATTGGTGTGTGTTATCTGGCTTCATGGACAGATAGAGCTGGGTGTCATCTGCATAGCAGTGAAAATGTATGCTATGTCTTCTAATGATGCTGCCTAGGGGAAGCATGTATAATGTAAACAGAATTGGTCCTAGCACTGAACCCTGTGGAACTCCATAATTAACCTCAGTGTGTGAAGAGGACTCTCCATTTACATGCACAAATTGGAGTCTATTAGATAGATATGATACAAACCAAACTGTACACTGGTAAATTGTTACAATATTGGTCCGTGCAACCAACAAACGAAACAAAGCCCCCCCCCCCAAAACAAACAAACAAACAAACAAACAAACAAACAAAACTGCTGATGGTTATACAGGAGTATGGATTACAAAATGATTCCATCAATCATGTCATTTCACTACATATCTGGCAAACAGATCATGATTTGTGTACAAAGGCTGGTTTTGCTCCTATCAGTATTATATGTGGAATATAAGTAGATATTGAAAGTGCAAATAAAAGCAGATGATCTTTGCCAATGCAAGGGGAAAATTTGTGGCTAATATTATCTGCAGTTCCATCCCACTTGTCAGATTTAGACCTTGCATTGCAAAAAATTGATGAACTAATAAAATATATTGTACTGAATAAACAACTCAGCATTATAAGGTAAATGAGTTTCAACCATTTCGACAAGTTTACTTATCTTAATGAATTAAGCTCATTCTATTTTGCCTAGGTTGCTGTTTTAGTTCAGTGTTTCTTAGATCTCTTTGTTTCATCACCCTCTCTGTTAAAGTCTCCCTCCTCGGTTTGTCATGTTGAGTCTGCGTGTCTTAACTTGTCTGTTTCTTGTCTGCTGCGACCGGTTGGGGTGAGAGAAGGAAGACAGGATAAAGTAGATAAACTAGTAGAGATGGCTTTTAAGTTCCTGAAGACACTCATAGGGCTTGTTAAATATGTGTCAACGTCCAGTACAATACTGTATGAATATAATAATGTATTTCTACCTGAGAGTTTTTGGTTTGGTGCAGAATATGTACATGCATGGCTTCTAGGCTGCCGAATACTTTCATTACCATATATAACATAGAGGAGAGGTGAAATGTGTGTCCATAACCCTCCATATTTATTTAACCTTAAATTTGAGACTTTTTGTCATGTGGATTTATTTTTTTATTTCCAAAAGGGAAGCAGGTCACCACAGAATGTCTGCTCAAACATATTTATATCCAAGTAACATGTGTAATGCATGCATGCATTCACATATTCACACACAAACAAACTATGAAAATGTCAACAGTGATTCCTCCCTCACAGGTCCTCGGCTTTACTGAGGTTGAAAAACCAAAGCTGGCAGAAGAGAAACCGACACAAACACAGTCAGAAACGTCGTCGTCGTCGCTACAGACGCCAATGCAGACCCTGATGCAGACACGGATGCAGACGCGGACGCAGACGCGGACGCAGATTCAGCAGCAAACCAGACTGCCGGGCTACCTGCGCAAGGTGGTAACAAAGCGAATAACTGTGATCTGACAGGGAAATTCAAGGTTTTAGCTCCAGAGTATCTCACACCAAACTTCCCACCACATATATCCAACACATAGCTAACACCTTAAAACAGAATTAGTAGAAAGCAGATTTATGCAGCAGGTGAAAAGTTCAGTGTCAACAAAAGCGTAACATCATACATGTTCTAAATGTTTAAAATATTTGAGCGTTTGTTTCGTCTGTTTTTCCTTTTTCTGTATTCTTTCCAAAAGATGCAGGAGGCCTTGTAAATACAGATTACTACTGAGCACTTCAGTTCCTTAAGACTTTGAATCCAATCATTCAGTGGATGTTAGTTATGAGAAAGCTATTACCAAATGAAAATAAACTAACATTGATACATTCAAAAAGGCCAATGCAGAGTTATGTTAGCCATATTAGCTGTCTTTCATCTGTCTTTTGTTCATCGTGGCTTTATAACACGTAAGTCTTCTCTGGCTGTTCACAGTGTCTGAAACCCCAGACCGATGAGGACGATGTCCACGCCAAGTTTGCCAAACTACTAACTGATCTGAACAAGGCTGATGCTCCATACTCCCTCAGTCTTGCCAACAGACTTTACGGGGATCGGTCCTACACGTTTCTCGAGGTGTGAGAGGAAACCTGTTGTTACTTAGACTTACAATAAATGACTAACCTGTGCAGTGAAACCTGTTATAAGTCATGAGACCAAAGCTGTGCACGTTTCTCCCTGCTCCCTGGATTTTCACTTACACAAAGTTTAGGACAGTAATGCTAATTTAATACCATGAAGTTGGCTACATCTAGTCAGTAGTAGTGGTAGTACAAGTTCACTGTATTTACTGGAAACATTTCACAAGAATATGTTCTATGATAAAAAACAGACAAGTCTTCATTTATAGAGCACATAAAAAAGTATAGTGGACTAAGTTGCTTTCCAGTTAAAACGCAGCAATAAAATAGAAAAATTTGTATTAAAAATAAATTTTTTTCAGTAAAACTGAAAAAGTAGAAATAGAACTAAACAGATAAAACTAAAATTAAATATAATCATTTTACAGTTTTATTTATTTATAGTTCATAACAAGAGACAAGGCACCATTTCTGTCCTTTGTGTTCCAGTTATCACAGCAGATTAAACTTTTAAAATATTTGCAAATAGTATAAAGAAATATATAAAGAAGTAAAACAGTAATTTATTAATACTTAGAAATACTAAAATGTACATTTGTCAGCAAAAACTTCTGCCATCTGAACCGAAACGTTACAAACCAGCTTACCCACAATCTGTGTATTTTTCTATGCTGGCTACTTAAATCGGCATCCAACAAGCTATTTGCTTTAATCTTTTATTAGACAAAGGCTGACTGGTTAGTTCAAGCTTCAACTGCATCCAAAGGACTGAAAATGTTTTAACACAGTGACTGAACTTGATTGAAGTCTCCGTAGTTTGTTGAATCTGTTTCGAGTGACTTATTTTCACAATTCCAGGAATTTTTAAAAGGCACCAAAAAGCATTACAACGCTGAGCTCGAGTCTGTGGACTTCAAAGGAAATGCAGAGGAGGCCAGGGTCCACATCAACAGCTGGGTGGAGAAGCAGACACAAGGTAAGCATAATGTAACTTTAAATGATCTCCACTGTAAATCCTTGGGGATCAGTTGTGTTGTGTTCAGTTGAGACATTATTACCGGATTGTCCACCGTCCACATTATTTTCTGTTTCCAGTTCTTCCAGTTTAATTTCTATTCAGTATTAAGCAGCATTATCTCTGGGTTTTACTGTTTGGTTTCATGCTATTAATAAAACCATCACAGCAGTATGTTGCTGTAAATAGCAGGCCAATTCTTCTATTCTTATTATATTATGTGTGATGTGATGGGTACTTCTACTTTGATCACTTGTGTCTTTAACATATTTTTATTTTTCAGGCCCATTTAGGATTGGCTGCTATTGATTCTATATCTTTATATTATCTTAAGTGCAGCAGGAAATTCATTCATTGTTTTTATAAAAGCGCTATACAAATACAGGCCATTTACAGGCCATTTATAAATCTACCATCTATAATAATAGGATACAAGGACTTTCCATGAGGGTTATAGGACTGTGGTGCCACCTGCTGGAAATGAGACAATCTTAATCCCAATTGAAAAAAGACATTATTTTTGTAGGAGCCATTTTTGGGTTGATACCTTATGTTGCAGCTAGAGGTAACCTTTTTAAGTTTCTTTTTTTTTTTTTTAACTTTATTTAACAAACAATGAGTATACAACATACGAACAGATGAAGTATACAAAACAACAGAACATGAACACAAAAAGCCAAGGGTAAGAGAAAAAGGTAACAATTATAAGAATACACGCAAAAATTCACATACATATATTGTTTTGAGAGCCTTTTTGTTGGTGGAGTCTGATATTGATTGTATGTACATTTCCACATCCTTAAAATAATGACAGAAATATGGTGTTTTGTTAGTAAACTTACATTTATGGATAAACAATTTAGCTAAAAGTATTAACAAATTTATCATAAAAAAACATTTATCATACTTCTTGGGGAACTTAAACAAACAGAATAAAACATTTTCCCATCGTAAAGAAAACTCCCTTAAAATATGGACAATAACAAACCTGCTAAATTCCTTCCAGAATCTCTGTGTAAAAGAACAGTACCAAAAAAGATGTGTCACAGTTTCTGGATGATCCTCACAGAAAGTACAATTAGTATTTATGTCCCTTTTAAATTTTACCATGTAGTGACTGGCTGGATAACATTTATGTAGAATTTTAAATGAGACTTCTTTCACCTTATTTACAATCAAATATTTATGGGGGACCATCCAGACTGTCTTCCACTTGATATCTGGAACATATCGGTTCCAATAAGATATTATATATGGGAGAGAGACAATATCTTCTTGGAATAAACTACGTATTCTCTTATTGCTATTACCAAGCTCCTGTGAAAAGCAGATTTTTCCTATTGGTGACTCAGCTGGATCAGGGAGAGTGACTGAGGTAGATATTGAGCTGTCAGTGTTTTTATATAACATTAAAGTCCCTGAGGGTATGGCACCAAGCACCATTGAGAATTCCACCTTTTTAAGTTTCTGTCTGGTAGGTTTATGTAAGGTATTTAAGGTGGACGCACGTAATCAGCATCAGGTGTGTTGTTAATCATAAGAAGGCAAAACGTTTGTGACCGCTGAGCTTTTATCTTAAAATGTTTGGAACAAAGACCAAAAAGGACAAGATAAGTACTGCTGGAGTTATTGGACTGTTTAATTAATTCATGCATACCAGAAGCATCGCGTCACCCCCGCTAACAACCACCTCAGTGGCTTCAAGCGTAGGCTTGAATTTTGTTCAAGCCTACGCTTGAATTTTTGTTTTTTGTTCCCTGTTATACTGATCATAAAGCTTTTTTCCCCCTTTTTAAAATAAAAACCATCTTGCTGTTGCCCTGTTTTCTGATTTTATAGCTGAAGATGTTGTACAGTAACTAGTGCATCTTTGGTAATAGTTAATAGTTTTCATAAATTCTTTTTACCAGATAAAATCAAGGACTTGCTAAGCCAGGATGCAGTGGGTAGCCTGACGAAGCTGGTTCTCGTGAATGCCATTTACTTCAAGGGCAGCTGGAACACGCAGTTTAAGGAGGAGAAGACTGCTGATGCGCAGTTTCGACTGAACAAGGTAACAGTGCAGAAAAGCAGCATAGGATGGTGCAGTTATACTTTGATCTGTCATACTACAAACGAGCTGTGGATTTTGCTGAATGAAAAAATAAAGCCTGGAGCTCTGAGGGGATAAAATCGTGCTTTTAGGACGATCACTTTCCAACTTTATGCAGTTATGCAATGCAGTTTATTATTCATGTAATATCCAATAAGTTCTCAAATAAATCTAAAACAACAGCACATCACAAACTTCGGCTAACAAGAACAAATTGTGTTGTGACGTGTGCTCTACATCCAAATCCACTCAATGGCTGGAATAAAACCATGACAGAACTTTTTGAGATCATTTTGAGACTAAACACAAAAAACATTTCTCTTGTCTCCCCTATTTTTCAGAACGACACTAAGCCGGTGAAGATGATGCACCAGAAAAGTAAATTTCCTTTTGCGACAATTCCTGAGGCCAACTGCAAGGTAACATCCATCACTTTCAGCTTATTACAGGATTTCACCAGCATGATCTAAAACTTTTCTTTAACAAATATCAGCCTAAATTTCTAGATTAGGAAGTCAGATCATCTTTGATGGAGTAATAAATAAAAACAATGTTTCTGGACAGATTCTTGAGATGCCGTATAAAGGAAATGACCTCAGCATGCTCATATTCCTGCCTAATGACATAGAAGATGATACCACAGGCTTGGAAAAGGTAAGATGCACTTACCAGTACTTTAAGGAAATGTCCAGTTTCAATCAGACAAGCTAGTGACACTGTATCCGCACAGCTGGAGAAGGAGCTGACCTATCAGAACTTTGTGGACTGGACTCGCCCAGACATGATGAGCCCCAACGAGGTTGATGTCAAGCTCCCTCGATTTAAGATGGAGGAGAAGTATGACTTGGAGAAAATCCTGACCAAAATGGGAATGGAGAACGCTTTTGACATCTACAAGAGAGACTTCTCTGGTGAGAAATATTGCACCAATGAGACACACTGAATCAATTATACAGTTATATTGAGAGCACAAAAACTGCAAAACATCATCTGTTAAAGAAAAAAACACAACTGATTTCTGGGCTCTTCATCTACTAGGAATGTCTCCAGCAAATGACCTGATAGTGTCCAAAGTTGTCCACAAGGCTTTCGTGGATGTAAATGAAGAAGGAACTGAGGCTGCTGCTGCCACTGGGGTTGACATGGAAGTCCGCTCTATAACGATTCCCGTTGAGTTTGTTGCCGACCATCCCTTCATCTTCTTCATCCGACATAAACCCACCAAGAGCATTCTCTTTGTGGGCCGGTACTGCTCACCCGAGTAAACACCAGCTGACATTGACATGAATTAAACATAAAACATTATATACAGTATAAGATTTTGTAAGGTAAACCTAGTTCATACAAATGAAGTAAAGAAAAGTTATTAAAACAAAACGCGCCTTGCTGTTTATTCTTTCAGTGTCCCACAGTAGCACATTTCCTGCTCGGAAAATGTCAGAAGTCACATCATTTCTGTAAATTGGGAAGTAACTGTAATATATCAAGTCACCTCTGTCTCTTGTTACCAGGACTTTTTAAAATGAATGGTACAACATGGAAAGAGGCCCTACACAAGAGTTTAGGTTTGAGCTCAATATGCGATGATCCTTTCAGCCATGACATTTCTGACATGGGAAACCAGGGAATTTGATTAGAAAATGGTAAAGGATTTTCTTTTCAGTTAGAAACTGGATTTGTGTAACATGATGGTGAAAACCCCCCAAAGAAACCAGCATATGATCAGTCGCTATATTGCATTTAATACAAATGTCCTTCGTGTATCTTTTGAATACAGACCAGATCATTTCTGATATCTATGAGTAAACCCAACGAGCACGTGTCCCAAAAGACCCACAGTGTTTTTATCTGGCTTTTCCCTGACAGTTAGTGGACACTGACAGATGTGTGCTGAATATGAAAGGAAACAAAAGAACTAAAGAAGGTTTGCAGTGTTAAAAACAAAAACTACATGAAGGTTGTTTCATCCTGCTGTAACTTATGACAGAAGCATCTTTTGTTTGTTTTTTTATTTATTTACACAAAGACGGATGTTGAAATAACAGGAGTAACAGTTTAATTCAATTGAAATCAGTCCAATAGTCTATAGTGAAATTATTGTTTTTCATTAGTTCGCAAAAGATGGGGGTTGTTGACTGCAATTCAGTGACTGCAACAGGGGAGGACGCCAGTTTGGATGGAGGGGAATCAGCAGGACAGATGAGATTTTGTTTAGGAGTCGAGTAGTTGTGTGAATGAGGAGAGGAGAGCACATTAGACTGCTGAGAGACGGGGAGGTAGTCAAGCACTGACCACATGTCTTCTTGGATTTCAGCAAAACAGATGGGCTCATCTCGGTCTTGAAATAATTCAACTCGGGGTTGAACTGATGCAGTTTGAGAGGCATCTACAGGAGAGGCAGGGGTGGGTGAGGGCTGCTGAGACTGCGCAGTGATGGGGAGGGGGTCAAGCTCTTCCAGCACTGACAGCAGTTCTTCCTCACTGTCTGCGACAAAGGCTTCCACTTTGTTAAGCTCCACACTGCACTGAAGAGTCAAAGTGTCTCATATGTTCATCTGAGAACACACAGAACAAATTTTAGCTTCCCTGGGTGGACAACTTGTTTGAAACAAACACAAAAGGTTTGAGCACCGATGCCAAATTCAGCAGTATGGCACACCAGTACCAGGAGAGCACCTGGCCAAGAAAAGATAGGTAGATAGATAGATAGATAGATAGATAGATAGATAGATAGATAGATAGATAGATAGATAGATAGATAAAATTTGTTTCAAACATGTAAATATAATTGAAATAACAACAGAAAAAAAACCAACTTAAAAATCATCAAGTTTTCATGTAAATATCTATGTCTACAGAATGTGTGTGCTCGAAAAGGAGTAGGATGAAGTTTACACTTTTCTTGTTCCTACACCCTTATTTCAAATTTCATTGCTTACAAATCCATATCCAGGATTCAACATTATTTGATCATATATGGTTAACTATGTACAAGTCTAACACATTGAACATACACAAATAAAACCATTTTCAGCACGTAAACCAGAACAACAACAAACTACATTTTTACATAAACTAATCACCCCGTCTATAACAGCCGCTTAATCTCTGAGTTTATTTTCTATCTATGTGACAAACACCTTAATGAACACTTAAGGTTGGGTTACTCAGGCCTTGATCTATAAAAAATGAGGACACAATGAGACAACTCAGTCACTGAGAGGAAGATTTCCTATATTCATGCAATTTATTATTTTTGAACAATCGTGTGAATTTTTGTATTGATGTACTTGTCTTGATTTCATCTGTATGCCGTGGAACATTATCCTATCCGAGTGGGTGTAGAAATCTGAGCCATCATCTGAGTAAGCCTCATCACAACTTTGCGCTGATAAAGGCAGCTGTGTTTTAGCCTGGAATACATTTATTCTGTTTTTTTCTGTTTTTAACATAGAGATTTGTGATGCTGTGTTTTCTGACCACAGTCCTGTGAGGTTTCAAGTTCCTCTTGCCCGTACCTCAGTTAAACCGCGCTGCTGCTCGCCGCTGTCGTATTTTTGACCCACTGCTGAGCAGTTTTTAACAGTTTTTAACCAGAACTGTAAAATCCCGGAGTTTTTGTGCAGCCAGACTGAGGAACTGAGCTCATGGTTTTATTCCACCTACCAGATTGCTTTGGACACTGTGGCTCCGTTAAGAACCAGGCAGCCTAAAACTAAATCTGACCCCTGGCTGAAGGCTGTCAGACGCAAGTGCTGTCGAGCTGAGCGTGAATGGAAACAAGCTACAAGTGTCATTCCAGATGCTAAAGGACTGTTGGCATCAATATCAAAAAACTGTAAAAGATGCCAAAAGACAACACTTATCTGACATTATTTCGTCAAACTGTCGCAACCTGCATGTTTTATTGAAAACCATTAACTCTGTTCTTAGTGCACCACATACTGACTGCAGCCTCGTCTGCAGCCTGTAAACGTTTTTTTAAACACTTTTTTATTGAGAAGGTCTCCTCCACCAGGGCTCAAATCTCTTGGTAGCCCTACTGAGACCCCCAATGTGTATTTAGATACCTTGGCACAGTACGTTAAACCAGCTGTGACAAACATGGAGGTCAAAGTGAACTCTGAACTGAAGCTTGACAGCCAGATTAAGGCAGTGGTAAAATCAAGCTTCTTTCAGCTCAGGCAGCTGATAAAATAAAGACATTTATTTCACGGCAGCATTTTGAGACAGTTATCCACGCCTTTGTTAGCACTCGGCTGGATTACTGTAATGCACTTTATATAGGGATCAGTGCTTCATACATTACTCGTTTACAGAGGGTGCAAAATGCTGCAGCTTGTGTTTTAACTGGCACTCGAAGGTTTCAGCACATCTCCCCTAATTTAGCTTCACTTCACTGGCTGCCCATTTCTTTTGGCATTCATTTTAAAATTCTTTTATTTGCCTTTAAAGCTCTCCATGACCTAGCAGCATCTTAACTCTCTGAGCTGCCACAGTCTTATAAACCCACCCGCTGTCTCAGGTCAGCTGTTCCTGAATGTTCCCAGGACTGAGCGTAAACTTAGAGGACATCGTGCTTTTGCTGTAGCATCTCTGAAACTGTGAAACGATCTGCCTTTAGAGATTAGACAGGCTTCTTCTCTGCCTGTTCTTAAATCACTCCTGAAAACTCATCTCTTCACCCTGACCTTTGACACCTTGTAAGATGTTGGTTTTTAGTTTGAGTTTTTTAGTTTATTTTTGCTGTTTTATCTTGTTTTTAAATATAGGGCTGTTTAAATTTTTTATGTATTATGTGTTTTATTTTTTTACTGTTATGTTTTATTCTATTGTTCTTAACTCATTTACTGTACAGCACTTTGGTTTTGTCCTGGGTATTTTAAAGTGCTTTCTCAATAAAGATGGATTGGATTGGACTGGAAGATAAACACTTTAGTTTGCAGTACTGTGGTGAGTTCACAGTAAAGCACTGTGTTGGACTGGCGCACAGTGATTGTGGCATTCATGGTCAGTGTTAGGTTACCTCAAGTACAGTGGATTCATTTGCATTTAAGCTGATGATGCTTAGATTAAGTCATCAAATTTCACCTTTATATCAGCTGTATAAGACAATTCTCAGTATACTGTTAGTCTAGGAAATGGAAAGACAACCAAGATATCTGTGAAACGTCTGCTTACATCTTGAATTCAGCTCTGGCGTATGTGGTAAGTTGTTAATGAGTGACTTTAATTTATTCTTTCTTCAGATGTGGCTATACACTCTACTGAGAATAAGCATACTGTCATGATATGAGTGGATCTTCAAAATAGACATCAAAATAGTTCATGGAGAAAATGAGTAGAAAAAGTAAAGATCTTCTTAGGAATAATACTGTTTGGATAATTATAACCATCATAAGCAACCGAATCATCTCAACATGTATTTGCTCAAAAATGTATTTATTACACATGAAAAACGCCACTTCATCATCCAGGGATGAACGATCATTTTTCAAATCTGGATGAATGATCTTGTCAGTGTCCTTTGAATGAAAGCAGGCATCAGCAGGTGGTGGATTTGAAGAAACTGGAACATCAGAACTCATCAGCCTCATGCGTTTAGGCATCAAATGTTCCTCTTCATCCTCCATAGAAAAAACGCTTGAATATCTGCGCTTTCTGCAGAGACCTAACTTTGCAGTGGGTGGAGGTCTCGGAGGCAGAGGAACATCAGTAGGACACATGAAAAACGCCACTTCATCATCCAGGGATGAACAATCATTTTTCAAATCTGGATGAATGATCTTGTCAGTGTCCTTTGAATGAAAGCAGGCATCAGCAGGTGGTGGATTTGAAGAAACTGGAACATCCCAAGTCATCAGCCTCATGTGTTTAGGCATCAAATGTTCCTCTTCATCCTCCACAGAAAAAACGGTGGAATATCTGCACTTTCTACCCTGACCTAACTCTGCAATGGGTGGAGGTGTCAGAGGCAGAGGACACATTAAAAAGGCCAAATCATCATCCAGGGATGAACAATCATATTTAAAATCTGGATGCATGATCTTGTCTGTGTCCTTTGACTGAAAGCTGGCATCAGCAGGTGGTGGACTTAGGAGCTCACATGCAGGTGCACTGATAGGTCTGAACATGAAAGCGGGAACTTCATTGTCCAGAGCACAACGGTCTGCACTGGATGAGTGTGGGAGCTTCTCCTTTGCCTGTGGAGGAGGCAGACTTTGAGCCAAAGGGATCTTGTGTTGCAGAGGAACATTCAAGTCATCTGACGTTTTGCTCTGTTACATATTATTATTGTTGTTGTTGGATTTTTCTTTAAAAATTCACACGATTTAATGTTTAGAAACAGACACAGTGAAGGGTAACTTACCACAGCTCGAGCCATTTTAGGCGTCTGTCAAGGCAAAGACGCAGGATTTGGTTTCTCTGTGTAAGATTACAGGACAGTTGTCAGTTTCATTTTCAAGTCAGTTGGATAAATTCATATCAAACTTCTCAAACTGTATCATTAAAGTGTTGTTTAGGTGGACAAATATGAAAGATATGAAGATAAAAACAGTAACAGCTGGCAATCAAGGGAAAACAACCTTATGAAAAAGGTCTTAATCATTATTGTTTAAAAGTAAATCTTTCAGAAGCTGAAGGAGAGGTAAGTGACGGAAGTGACGGGGAAAGGTAAGCGACCCATGTTGTAGGTGACGTCAGACGCCGGAGATTTGGCGGAAAAAAAAAAAAAGCGAATGGTAGCATAGAATTTAACAAAGTTTCTTTAAACTTCAGTATTGCCAAATAAACTAACCAACTGTCATATAACTAACAACATCTGTCCTATCATCTCTAACACCCTGGAGGACAACGAGGAGAGTTTAGACGCTCTCCAAGAATACATCGACCGGTGCTTTGAAGATTTAGTAATGAAGAAGGCCCAGAGCTCATCTTCCCCGGCCAAAGCTGAGACGCCGTCATCTAAAAGATATCGCCCGGCAGACTCCCCCGGCACAACATCACCTGCCGGCAAAGATATCGTCGACATCCTGGAGTCAATCGATAAGCGATTGTCCAGTTTCGATGCAAGGCTGTCCCTGGTGGAGATCTTACACCGGGAATTTAAATCTCTAAAAGAATCCCTGGAGTTCAGCCAGCGGCAGGTGGAAACACTTGCTGCGGAAAACGCCACGCTACGGGATTCGGTCAAATCTCTAACCGAAAATGTGACCCAATTAAACATAGAAAATAAAAAAATAAAAGGGACCGTTATAGATTTACAAGCCCGTAGCATGAGAGATAATCTGGTGTTTTCTGGTATTCCAGAGTCTGCCGGAGAGGACCCGGAAACGACCGTGAGAAGCTTCATTAAAATCCACCTGAAGCTGCCGGAGGACACGGTGAAAAACATAGGGTTCGATAGAGTGCATCGCATAGGGGCTCCGAAGACAGGAAGCGGGAGACCACGTCCTATTGTAGCCAAATTCGGCCACTTCAAGCAGAAGGAGCAGGTGAAGAGTCGCGGCAGAGAGCTGAAAGGAACGGATTTCAGCATGAACGATCAGTTCCCCAGAGAGATCCTGGAATGACGCAGGGTCCTCTTCCCAGTCCGACGTAGTTTTATCCAGAAAGGCTCCCGGGCTGTCATCGCCGTGGACCGGCTCTACGTGGACGGACAGCTCTACCGCGACCCTGGCACCACTCCATGGCTGTATTGACCGCACACCAGATAAGAATCCGCTACACTATTCTCTTCACTCACACTCTCTTGTATTAACTTTTGCTTAACTATGTAATTTCAGTTTGCTAATTTAGTATAACGTCACCGTCACTCTCCGCCAATGCTTTAATTGGAATGTTTCTGTTTTTATTTCCTCTCTCTCTCTTGTCGTGCACCTTGCTCTTTGGTTTATTTGCTTCTCTTTTCTATCACTATGTCGATCACCTGTTTCCCTATCCATCCACAAACGACACTGTCTATTTCTACATGCTTACTCTGCACGATCACGCACACACATGCGTTTAAAGGCAACACATTTACAACAGCCACACAGCGCACACAGATATAGGACACATGCACACATTTGCTCATATTAGTTATTATGCACACACATAGTCAGCAGACCTATGGAGCTTCTTGCCGCGCATTTTCTTCTCTTTACTTACCAAAAAAAAATAAAAAATAAAAAATGATGTGTTTCCATTTTCCTCACCCGTCTAAGCGAGACACACAGCGTACATCATTAGCCACAAACACACAACTATGGGCATGCTAAGATTTGTCACATGGAATGTGCATGGAGCTGGCTCTAGGGAAAAAAGGTTAAAAATACTTAACCAACTTAAAAAATTACAGGCAGACGTTGTTTTATTACAAGAAACCCACATGCCTGTCACAGGTTTGAATAAACTTAAAACACCTGAGTTTCCTAATGTGTTCTCAGCCTGTTATAATTCTAGACAAAGAGGAGTAGCAATTCTAATACATAAAAATATTAATCTCACAGCACTCGATACAGTTATAGATCCAGAGGGCAGATTCCTAATCGTCAAACTATCTATACTTAACCAAAAGCTAGGTATTGTAAGTATATATGGTCCAAATGTTGATGACCCCTCATTCTTCCACGGTTTTTTTAGTACACTCTCCGAACACCTAGATTGCACAATTGTTCTGGGGGGAGACCTCAACCTGGGACTAAATGAAGAAATGGATAGGCTCAATACAGCAAGAACTCAGCGTAACGGGCAGTCCACAAATATAATCAAACAGTATATGAGCGACTTTGGTCTTTGCAATGCATGGCGCTCCCTTCACCCCAACAGTAAGGAATATTCTTTCTTCTCACATGTCCATCACTCCTACTCTCGTCTGGATTATTTTCTGGTCAGCAGCTCACTGCTGAGTAACATTACAGACACTGAGATTCATCCTATAGCTGTCAGCGATCATGCTCCTGTATCTTTAACACTAATACAGATGAATAATACTACACCAAGAAAAAACTGGAGATTTAATACATCACTGCTCAAAGACGAAGAGTTTATCAAATACTTTAAAAAAGAATGGACTCTATATTTAGGCTTTAATGACATTCCTGGAACATCAGCATCATAAGCTGTACGTTTTAAGTTCAATGGATGCATTATCTGATTAGTCGACTAATCGCAAAAATAATCGGTGACTAGTCGACTATCAAAATAATCGTTTGTGGCAGCCCTATTCCTGCTCCAATAGGCCTTAAAGGGTTAATGGAGTATTTCTTAACACTAGTATCTGTCACCTTCTGTGTCGAACTCATTGTTTTCTCTGCAGTGGCTGAGCTGAGTCCAAGTAGCGTAAATGTTCCCCTACTGCTCCGTCAGACTCTTCTCCTCCTGCTGATCAGCTGGGACACAAAACAGAACTTTGTTAGGCTCCACACTGCACTGAAGAGTCAAAGTGTCTCATATGTTCATCTGAGAGCACAAACAACAAATTTTAGCTTCCCTGGGTGGGCAACTTGTTTGAAACAAACACAAAATGTTTGAGCACTGATACCAAATTCAGCAGTATGGCACACCAGTACCAGGATAGCAATTCCTCTTTAAAAAAGGCCGAAAACAGAACAATCGATGGAGCTGCATAAACGAGTACAGTGTTTCCCAACCACTGTGCCACGGCATATATACGTGTGCCGTGAGAAATGATCAGGTGTGCCGTGGAAGATTATCCCATCTGAGTGGGTTTAGAAATCTGAGCCATGATCTGAGTAACCCTCATCACTCAGTCACGCTCCGATTCTCTACTTGTATCAAGTCCATTGCACTACTTTCAAGCATTCTGTCCTCTAATGTGTGCCTTCCTCCTCTTTGTATATACTCCTCTTATATGTTATTTATTCTTACTGTCTTACTATTTATATTGTTTTCCATGCACAGTTGGTGTGGAGCACCCACAATTTAGTTGAATATGTACAAAGACAATAAAAGACTATTTTATTCTATATATCTTTGTTCCTCCATTTCAGTTTTGTTTGGAGCTTTAAAAGATCTGCAGTACATTTAAATGTGATAAGAACACAGATCCCCTCTTAGGGTTCGAGGCTGTATTTGTTTTTAATATGCATCTCTGGCCTATCATTATTATTTTGCTAACAGTTAATTGGACTCATTTACTGAATACTGATCAGAATATATCAAATTATCTTTGAAATGATTTTAACAACAGGCCTCTCAGAGTGAGGCCAGTTTTTACAATCAAATGCCCTGTGGGCCAACACAACTTTGCGCTGATAAGACAAAGGCAGCTGTGTTTTAGCCTGGAATACATTTATTTTTACCTTTCTTTTAAATGGATTTCATTATAGCACTTTTACCGCCAACATGTTGGGTCGTTTGGAGCCGGCAGTGATCTTATATGGATGAACGGTGGCGCTAGCTAGCTTGGTTAGCAGGCTGCATTCATAAACTGTGCAGGTGCCACAGAGATGCTAATTAGCGCTTAATAACAGACTAATAAAATAACAGAAACTCTGATTACAATGAGCTCATTTAAAAGCTTTCGTCTAATAAAATTATTTTCTTCTCTGTTTCACAACCTTTTGCTGATATCTTTCTGTGAATTAGTTTAGAGTAGCTTGAGTCAATTTAGTCAGATTTTTTTTCCAACTGGTTCACAAAAACTTGAGAAGAGACACCGAGGAGAGCAACAGAAAGACTCATCAAGGAGCTAAACTCAAGATTAACTAAACTCGGATTAATATTAGCTCGGTGCTTACCTTTAAATCAGTCTTGATAATAAACTGAGAGAAAAACGCCATTAAGCGGGAACTCGGCTTCCTCTTCTTCTTCTTCAGCTTTTAGATTTTTTGGCGGTTAAAGCTTTAAGGCGCATTACCGCCACCTGCTGGACTGGACTTTTCATATCCTAAACATCATCAATTGGCCACAAAGTTGTTGGAGTTTCTGTTAATAGAAAAGATGGAATTCAAGGATCTTGTGATTTAGTTTGTTTGTTTCACCATTTACTCTACAATTTTCTGCCAGTGTATAGCAAACCCCACAGCTTAAATCAATGAAGAATTTAGTATTTTTAAAATATTGCTTAAGCTGGAACCAGCAGCTATATAGGCCTAAGTTTTAATCCAAACGTGT
Source organism: Perissodus microlepis (assembly GCF_051167445.1). Taxonomy (NCBI): domain Eukaryota; kingdom Metazoa; phylum Chordata; class Actinopteri; order Cichliformes; family Cichlidae; genus Perissodus; species Perissodus microlepis. The sequence goes on from NC_140469.1 coordinate 7,766,519, forward strand.
GATAGAGGTTTACCACCAGGAGAAGCAGACTGTAAATAAAAGACTGTGCTACTGAAAACCGTTACTTTGGATTGTAAATATGTTTCCATTTGTCGCTTCTGTATTTGTATATGGCTCAAACTGTTTGTTATGAAAGCGAAACAAACAAACTGATGTTGTATGAATTGATTCAGGATTATTTACTTCGAGTCCAGAAATCATAGCTGTCTCATCAGATCCAGTTGTGACATTAGCTATAGTTTCCGCGGAGGGTACTTGGTTCTGTATGACAGCACAGCTTTTAGGTTGAATTCAAGCGCTTGAGTACAGCCTGATAATTAGAGGCCTGCAAACTGTTTGCTGATGAACTTTGGAGGTAAAAGTACAGACAGCTTTAGAAGACACAGGACACGAGATGGGTTCAACATTTCTTTTGAGCTCCATGTAACAATCTCTAACTCTGTAATTAAAGAATGTGCCATTTAATCTTGGCTAGCTAAAATGGGGTGGCTGCCATTCAGCATTTAGCACAAGTCAGCTTTTGATCAGAAAGTTTTCTGGTTTGATCCCTGGCTGCTCAAGTCTGCAAGCCAAATATCCTTGGACAAGATCACAATCCCAAATTGCTTTCTGATGCATCCATTGGAGTGTGAATGCTTTATAGAGTTTGTGAAACAGTTGTACATCTGGTCAATTGTTTTGTATTTGTGTGTGGATTGAAGCACATGCCTGAGAGCACATCAATCACTGCACATATTTTTTAAATCTTAGTTTATATTTGTCGATCATACTGTATTCATTTGTAACACTTTTGAGACATATTTCTCTCCACATAAATGACCGATGTTCCCTGAATGCCTCACATACAGCTCCAGCACATTTCAACACAATCTTCCATACGTTCTTCTCTCGTGCTTCATCTATTTGCTCTGACATTCAACATTGTTACAGCTGGTTCTCACCTGTGTTACGTTGGTCTAGGGCAGGGGTCTCAAACTTCAATGAGCTGTGGGCAACTGCTGGCGCTGTCATCTCATGTGAGGACCACTTTACTGTTCAAGTAGTACAAAAAACAAATAAACAAACATGAAAACCCACAAAAATATTTTCAAACATGTGGTTTTGTTTTTGTTTTTTTAAATTTCAAATCTTGTACAAGAAGACAAACCTGCCAACATGAACCAAAGTTTTTTTTTTCTCACTCTTAACTAACTGAAGCCCTTCATTGAACTACCAAATAAACAAATTGGTACTCTCTTTCTGGCCAGACACATGGCAGCACTTCTGCTATAATTATGTTCATATTTAAGAAAAAAAATGCAGACATAAGTGTTCACATTTTGTTTTGACTGCTAGTAAAAATTGTTTTCTTTACAAATAACTCTCTCACTGAACTAACAGCCAATCCCTCAACAAGATTGTGTTCAGAATCAGAATCAGAATCAGAAAGGGTTTTATTGCCAAATGTTGAGCAGGTTTACAACATTAGGAAATTGCTGCGGTACTTAGTGCAAACATACTGTCAGATAACGCTTAAATAAACATAAAAATTAAAATTAAAAGTGCTAAGTAGATAGATATATACATGAGTGCAGGTGGTGATCAGTGCAAACATGGAATGATGCAGTGAACACAGTGTAGGGTCATGTGTTAGTGGTGGGAACAGTCATATGGTTATTGTTCATGAGTCCAACAGCAGAGGGGAAGAAACTGTTCTTATGGCGAGAGGTTCTGGTGCGAATGGACCGGAGTCTCCTGCCTGAGGGGAGCAGGTCAAACAAACTGTGTCCAGGGTGAGAAGGGTCAGCTGTGATCCGAGCTGCACGCCCCAGTGTCCTGGAGGTGTACAGGTCCTGCAGAGATGGGAGTCTGCAGCCAATCACCTTCTCAGCAGAGCGCACAACACGCTGCAGTCTCTGTTTGTCCCTGATAGTGGCTCCAGCGTACCACACGGTGATGGAGGAGGTGAGGATGGACTCGATGATTGCAGTGTAGAATATGTATGGGTCGGAGTTGTGCTAATAAGGTCCATTGTATGGACTGATAAGATTTGAGCGGACATATATAGGGTGCGTTAAAGGCCGCCTTAAAACTAAATGCTTCCCTGAGCTTTTAATTGCAGTTAGAGGAAAAAAAGAAGAAGCAAAAAACCCAAAGAGAGAGGTAGTCCAGAGCTTTTTTTTTTTCTTGGCGCTCAGCTTACCCCCATAGCAGACGGCCCGCCAGAGACTCGATCCTGCGTCGTTTAACTCTGAGATTCACCTGCTGGCTTCTTAACGCCGTGCACCACAACGGCCAGCACAGAGTATCTTTTGTTCTTCAACAATGTTTTTTATTTTTTGTTACCGTTTTTCTGAAGTATATATAAAGCTTCTTGTGCAATATTGTTACACACAAATTACACATGACAACATACGGATTTTTTTTATTGGCTTTCACAAAATGGGACTGCCAATGTTGGAGGGGTTACCGCGCTAAAGCCTTCCTGCTACCCTGCTTGGAAACCTGCTTGCGGCGCCACTATGTTTTCACCAGATTCTTCAGCATCAGCTTGTTTGCCTCATTTCAGCACACCTACCGAGTCCCACTCATCCACTTTATCTGCCCATGGCTTTACCCACACTCACCACTCCTTCAATTAAGGTAAATACAACCAGGTCATTAGGAAAAACACACACAGCTTATCATCTTATCCTTCTACAACACCTAAAATCACTCTGTTCATTTGTTTGCTAGATTAGCCGCTAGCATACACACTGTGTTAGAGGCTTCTTGCTACCTAGTTAGCGATGCTACACACCTGTTACTGTGTATTTTTCAATGATTCAGCACTCCTTCGGTTTTCTTATCCATTTTTAGACAGTAATGAGATCAGCTGCACACTCCACAGAGGTCCAGAGTTACTGTTCATAGCAAAAGTGTAATGCTGTCCTTGGAGATTTTCACATAAGACTGTGAGTGTGTAATGGATTTAAAAGTGTTGAAATGTTCAAAGCACTCTACAGCCTGGTAACATGGAAAGTTTGAAAAGAGCAGCAGAAGGTATCAGTACTGTAGTGTAACTTGTTCTTTTCGTTTCATAATAGTGAACAGAGTGCAGATTATTATCAACAGCTACATCCAGCCGGGGTGAAAGTAGTGTGGGAGACCATCAGGACCCAGCTGGGTTTCTTTGGTCCAGAGGTTTGGAGAAACTTCTTCCTTGTCTTTCATCACAGCTGTCCTGTGCCAGATGTTCTGTTGACCCACTGAGAGAGGCATCTTTGAGAAACATCAGGAAGACTGAAGCTCATGGCAGGAATGAAGGAGGACCTTGTGATCTTCACCAGCAGCTCCCTCACAAGAAACTCTTCAGAAGTCCACTGCAGGCACGCCCCAGAAGATGGATAAGCCCAGCATTTCATGAAGACACTGGACCCAATCTATCTTCATAACAGTGAGTTTTATCAACAGATCATATGCTCTTGAGACATAGTCTGGTCATAACGATTATACACAAATCATTGGTGTGTTTAAATTGTAGCAGCTATGTGGTGTAGCGTATAGCAACATGTACTGTGTGCTCTGGATTTTGTAGGTGAAAGCAGCATAGTTGACTACAAAAAGCTTTCATGGTCGACATTTCTGCCACGATAAAGCAAAAATGTATCAGGAATTCATAGATCAAACTTTATGAGTCCCTCTTGTGGGTTCAACCTATCATGCATTTTCATCTCCTTCACAATAAACACACACTGACATGATTTGAAACTTGAAATTGTTACCAGTGAACCAACTTGTTTCATTTGAGATGAAACAAGTTGGTTCATCAACTGTTCATCAACAGCAAGTTTCATTTCAAACAATGAAACTTGCTGATCGGAGTTGGCTTGGCCCTGGCTTATCGAAGATTAAAGAAAGCGGAATCAACTGTTCAAAACCCCCACAAGGCTGCCCGCTGGGATTGAAACGATGGGACGAGTCGTGAGTTCTCAAAATGGGCTCATGGATAAGATTTTGGAGAAGCTTGCGGCTGCCGTGAACACTCAGAATAAGACCTCTGAGCGCAATGTGGATTACATCTTGGAGAAGCTCACTGCGGTCGTCAGTTCTCAGAATCTGCTCTTTGAGCACAAGAATGACAACATCACGGAGCGCAAGTTTGATAACATCATGGAGAAGCTCACGGCTCTCCAACGGGAGATTGAGAGACCAGTGTCGGACTGTTAGAACAGCTTTGAAATTCACATGAGTTGTTCGCACTAAAGTAAAAACCACCATCACTTCATGTGGCTACCACTTCGGCGCCAGCTGTGGTCTCAAGGCTGGAGCTGAACAAAAACACCCTGATGACAGAGCCATGTCACTGCAACCAGGGCTGGAAAAGAAAGGTGGGCTTTGGTCCACTGTCTTCCATACAAAGGATGTTTGAAACACTGTCATTGACTGCAGCCATGCAGATAAGTAAGTGGTTGCAGTCAATAACAGTGTAGTGTACATCTGTATTGTTTTAAAATAAGTTTGACACACCACAGCTAAAGTGTAGCTTTTAATTACTGCCACCTGCTACAGTGTAACTAAGAATACAAAGTGATACATTCTGGGGTCAACATGAAGAGCTCAATTCCTTTCTTGCTCAGTGTGGTACTTAATGGATTGCAAAGAAAAAAGATGGCACCCTTGTAGTTCACACAAGGGTTGTAGTGATGATTCAGGGTTTTAATTTGTAAGGTTTTAATTTTGAGCCATCATAAATGTTAAAACAGGAAATATACTATTTAACCTATGTTAAGCCAAAGCTAATATAGCTGTTTATATATAGCTACTTATAATTTTAAGAGGTACAAACACCAATGAGTAGACCTCCCAGAATGGGAACAGCGCTCTTTGTGTGGTTTGAGTAAACAGTCAAGTTGTTCACAACTATGACTGAGAAGAATCCGCCTGTGTACAGCAGCAGGCTGCCTTCCTAGAATTTGGATATCCCCCGTGCGCTTGTCTCTGCATTGTGTGCATTACCTCTCTTGGAAAATTAAAACTACAGCAGCTTTTTATGCTTTTTTTCATTCACTGTCAACTTACACCAAAGGTCTACTCTGAAGAAGATTCTTCAAAACATTCAACAGAGGCACCAATCTTTCTAGGAGTTGAAATCCCGGCAAATTCACCCCTAAGTCAGACTGTACAATACAGAAAATAAAAGATCTACATCTCAGACTCTACAGGCTTCAGTTAGCATGTTAAATGTGAAAGTTCAGTCAGAAAAAGACTGAACAAAAACAGCCTTAGTTGAGCCATTAACTAAAGTGACAAACATTGCTCTAAATAATACTCCCCTAATCCAAGTAGTCACCCAAACCTGGACGTGGATTTAGAGGCCTGAGGACCATCTCACACATTTATTTAGAATAAAACAGGTTTTTTGTTTGTGTCGTGGAGGATGTGAACATAATGTGTACAAGTACCCAGTAAACATCAGTGCAGACAGCTGTCCATAAAAATCGCAGCTTTACAAATTCTATATTTGACCTGGATTTTCACTTTGTGTATATTAAGACATCCAAATGGAAACATGTTAAAGAAGCAAACACACATGTATGTGAGCTCTTGATAATGAGCAACTGTCATTCAAGATATTTAAGCTGCCTGCTGATTGAAGAAAAAAAATTGAATATAAAAAACTGAATTTCAGCACAAACACATTAGAATCTTGTGGACGTATGCCTTTTACATGTTGGTAAAATGTTTAGGATGAGATGGAGATATAACACTCATGCACCCTGAAAATTATGAAGGTCTAAATATGTATCAAAGGGACTCACTGAACATCAGTGGATTTCTATGGGGCAAACGTACTTAAAGCAGCCACTGTGACCATTGCTGCAGAGCAGAATGAAGAATACTGATGGGCACTATGAGGGTTTGTAGTTAAATTCCTGCTCTTACGGGATCAGTGAGTGTCTGTTTAAAGTCTATTAACATACTTTTACATCACTATGGAACACCAGCATTTCTGCAGAGGACAGAACCAGTGTTGGGTAAGTTACTTTAAATTAGTAACTTAGTTACATTACTAGTTACTTCTATCAAAAGTAACTCAGTTACTTCAAGTTACTCGTTACTTTCAGAGTAACTAGTTACTAGGGAAAGTAACTTTGGTTTTACTCAGAATTCTCTTGTTAATGTGTTGCTTCCGTAACTGGATACCCAGCCAGACTGCCAGTCTTCTAGCTTGCTTACTTGCCACAAGTGCACTGTGCCACCTACCAATAGAAAGGAAAAAAATAATGTGCACACTTCCACGAGAGAAATCCCACGCCTGGACCGTCGTTGACCGCCGCATGATTGTAGCCTGCTTTTTACATCCAACACAAAAACTGCAGTCGTGGTGCTTTCGATTGTACTCAGAACTCGGAAATTCTGCCTTCTGAATAGGAAGATGTAGGGAACACCAGACTGCAGATGAGCTGCTTACAGGGCTGGACTGGGACAAAAAAAAAAATCGTCCCGGGGAATTTGACTAGAGACCGGCCCACCATTATAGGAAAAATCATAAAGCCTTTGAATGAAAACAAACGCTGTTGTGACAGTGATGTACACTGTTCTGATGGTATATATGCATTAATCTATCAATCGTTTGTTGTAAGACACAGATAATTATTTTTTTAAAAGCGAGACATTTTAAATGAGAATAAGAAAGAAAAGTATTTCCTTGTGCCCACCTCTCCCTGTTAATGCCCTACCTGCCCCCCTGGCAACACTTTGCTAGACCCGCCCCTGCACAGTTACCAGCTGTCAGCTAAGTAAAAAAAAGGATCCTGGTGTTATTTGTCTCTCAGAAACAGTTCATAACTTCCCTTCAACTCATTCATGTCACCTAAAAGGTAAACCTGTTTCTCCATCACCTGTTCAGCTCTGATGATTCAGTAAGGACATCTCCTGGTTTCATCTTCATGTTTCCCTCTCACCACATATCCAAACCGACATCATGACCAGCAGCTTTACAGCTGTGGCTCCAGCAAACATCAGCTGATAGTAGAAAGTAATATTAAATAAATTCTAACAACAGCTGATCAAGCTTATACGTGCTGCTGTTGTTTAGCGCGACACCCGCTGGTTTCCTCTTTCTGGCGCAAAGTAGGCGATAAATAAACAAGAGAGAAAAGCCGATCAGCTGATCATTGATCAGTTTCATGATTGAAGTAGAAACAGGAGAGGGAGGGGGAGAGAATGAGAGGAGAAGAGGCAGCTGTGCAGCGTAAACACAGAATAAATCCAGCTTTGTCTTTTTCATTGTAGCTGAAGTCCGGGACAAAATGTTCCTTTTCACCTCAATACGAAACCCGTAATATTTTCTCTGAATACCAGACGATTCTGTTTTTTACGGGACAGTTGGCAACTCTAATAATTAACCTATGAACAAAATAAAGTTCAACATCAGTAACATAGCACCCACCCAGCTGTATAGAAACTCCGTCATGCTAGCTAGTACGCAGTACGAAAAAGTCAGCATAACGAAAATAAACTCCACCTAAACTTGATTTATATGTGACTCAGATACACTGCAGGTCATAACTTCTTACCTGAAGTTCAGTTCACCTGATACTCGGACCGGCGGCTGCTTCGGGTCTCTCCTCTTGGCCCCCTTTTCCTTCATCCACCTGCTGGCTTCCACCACTTGCTAATGTTATTGAATCTGTGGAAGCTCCGCGATAGCCACCACACGAAGTAACGAATAACGAGCCTATTTGAATCCCAGTAACGAGTAACGCGTTCCTGGTTTTGGCATAATAACTAGTTACCGTGCTCGTTACCACAATAATAACGTAGTTACTGTAACGCGTTACTTAATAACGGTTAGTCCCAACACTGGATAGAACCACCTGCTTTAAACTACCATGATGTTCTGTGATATGTTGTCATGGCAATATGAAGTCAAATAAATACAAATATACAAAAATTTACATTTGAAGAAGGACAAGAAGACAGGCAACTGGAAGAGCTTTTGAAACAGGAAAACTTTTTTGGATTTCTCTTAATTTACCTGGAAATTTTGCTAATACAAGTCAAGGAGGAAACAAGGAGGCAGGTTGGATTATATTTGAGGACAGGAGGCATGAGGAGAGAGGAAACAGCAGAGCGACGGTGCAGAGCTAATCATGGATCAAGTCGAAGAAGCAAGCATCAAAACTGTGAGTAAACATAACACACAAAAAGTTCAAAATTACTGTGCTGATTAAGGAAAAATTAAATTTGGTTAGTTTGGGGTCTCGAGCTTCAGGTTTGTGGGTTCAATTGCTCTCAAAATTGAGGAAAGACAAAAAATGTTTCTTTTGAAAGGTTGTTGGAGGATTCTTACTGTAAGAAATATCTTGGTGTGCATCTGCTTTTATTTAAAAAAAAAAGTTGAATTTTATTTAGTCACATTGGAAAGGGAAAATTGGAGGATCAGGACAATAATGTGGCCAAATTTACTTTTTCCTTAATCAGAACAATAATTTTGATCTGAAGTAGAAATGTTGAAATGGGTTATTTTCTTTCTTCTCTACTGATCACTGTGTTACATGTTTAGTTAACTTGTCAGTCTACATGGTTAATGGTACTTTTAAAAAATGCAGTTTATTCGTAATTTTGTAGAAAAAGGCTCTGCACCTGTGAAAAACAAATCCAAACCTCCAAAATCACTGTAGATCAGAGTAGCTAAGCTCTGGTTAACTGCAATTATATTACAGGAGATTAAAAATATTAGGATGATTGAAAGAAACAAAGATTGCTTTAAGGTCTGAAGATTTGATTTTCTTATTGAAAGAGACAAAAACTAATCCATGTGTGACACTGAGAAAAAACTGAAAGCTAAAAAGATCTGGAGGTCCAACTGTTGTTATACAAATGTGCAAACTTGATTTAATGACATTAGAAAGAAAAATCAGATGTTTAAAAAGGTAATATATAAAAATGATTTTTATATTACTTGAAAAAATGATGTTGGTTAGTGCAGCTGTATTTGGAAAAACTGCTGGGTCACTAGTAAGATGAGATTTAATGTGATAAACTGAGGGAAGGTAATATAATCTGCACACTCGCTATTATTGTTGTAATCCACACACCACCATTATTGTTGCATCCATACACCAGCAAATATTTTATCAAACATTAATCATAATGGGTGATCAATGCAAGTTTTAAGCAATTATATTTATTTGCAATCAAAACCAGTTTACAAAATATTAAAAAGAATCTTGTTTTTTTTTAAGATTAAAAGACGTTTCTAACTGACTTCAGTTAGCTGAGCTGTAGAGGAGATTGATGAGCATGCAATAAAGTGAACTTGTTAGGGAGAGATTGCAATCAACTAGAATTTTGATGATAGACACAGATAAAAATGAACTGTTAAAAAAAGTGACGGTTTTGTGATAGATTAATCAGCATGTATCAAGTGGGCTTGTTAAACAGCTCTGATAGGAGAAAGTCAATGAGCATGCAATAAAGTGGACTTGTTAGGGCCAGTTTACCATCAGCCTTGCTAAAGTTGAACTTCATTTGTATTTAAAGACAGACTTTAAAGAAAATTCGTATTTGAAACTGGTGATAAAATCCAGGTCAGATACAGTTACATACAAACATACAGTACACACTGCTGCTCAAAGGTTGGAGGTCAGTTAGAAAAGTCCCTGATTTTAATAGAAAATTGGCTTTAATGTAATATCACATGAAGGTTATCAGTAACGTTTTCACAGCTTTAATCAAATCCTTCATCATCCATAAGTTGTGATGGAAAAATGTCTGCAAGCGTGCAGGAGCCCATTTTTAGAGACAATCACTCCTGTGTTAGAATATTAATTGAGGTTTATCAGGTGAGATGACCAATAGATGAAAAGAAATATACTCTTACTAATTATTAGAGTTGAAAAGTACTTTGCTAAGCAAAATTAAATGAGGTTAGGCTGCAACTTGAAACGTTTACATAAAAGGTTCAGTTGGTGATGCATGAAAGAAAAATAATTTTCTTCTACAAATCTATTGGAGAATTCTGATTGTAAAAAATGAAAAATATTCAAAGAGTGAACCTGTTGGAAAAGTGAAGGTTTTGTGCAGCTGGGTGTTGCAGCCCCTTTAGAGGAAAATGTAAACTTGGTTTAACGAGGTTAAAAACAAAAACTGGGATGATCCAGACACATTTATTGTTTCTTTAATCCCCACAATAGTTTGAGTTTGTGCTAAAATGTCTTAAAAAGCTGTTTTGAGTGATAAGTTAGGCTTTAATGTGTTAAACTTGCATTAGATAAGACAATGTACCACTGAACACAGGAGGGATTATTGCTGAAAATGGGTCTCTGAACACCTCTGTAGATATTCTATTAAAAATCATTCATGATTTGTGATCAGTGTTAATATTAAGCATTCATATGATTATTTACGCTTTTGATTAATTGCTGTGATTCAATCTGAAACCAAATTTGAGTCTATTCAGAAAACAAGACATTTCTAACTCACCTCAGACCTTTGAGCTGTAGTCTGCATTGTAATTATAGTGTGTGGTTATTGATTAGAGCAGATGATATGAGACCATCAGGAGAGACTGTTAAAAAGTTATGAGCTGTCTTGATGCAGAGAAAGTGGAGTTTGTCATCCTTGAATGATGGGATTCAAGGATTGAATGATGCTCTGCCTCTGTGCTCAAGTTCAGACATAGGCTTTAAGCAACCATGAGCCACTGATACGCGTGATAGATTAATCAGCATGTATCAAGTGGGCTTGTTAAACAGCTCTGATAGGAGAAAGTCAATGAGCACGCAATAAAGTGGACTTGTTAGGGCCAGTTTACCATCAGCCTTGCTAAAGTTGAACTTCATTTGTATTTAAAGACAGACTTTAAAGAAAATTCGTATTTGAAACTGGTGATAAAATCCAGGTCAGATACAGTTACATACAAACATACAGTACACACTGCTGCTCAAAGGTTGGAGGTCAGTTAGAAAAGTCCCTGATTTTAATAGAAAATTGGCTTTAATGTAATATCACATGAAGGTTATCAGTAATGTTTTCACAGCTTTAATCAAATCCTTCATCATCCATAAGTTGTGATGGAAAAATGTCTGCAAGTGTGCAGGAGCCCATTTTTAGAGACAATCACTCCTGTGTTAGAATATTAATTGAGGTTTATCAGGTGAGATGACCAATAGATGAAAAGAAATATACTCTTACTAATTATTAGAGTTGAAAAGTACTTTGCTAAGCAAAATTAAATGAGGTTAGGCTGCAACTTGAAACGTTTACCTAAAAGGTTCAGTTGGTGATGCATGAAAGAAAAATAATTTTCTTCTACAAATCTATTGGAGAATTCTGATTGTAAAAAATGAAAAATATTCAAAGAGTGAACCTGTTGGAAAAGTGAAGGTTTTGTGCAGCTGGGTGTTGCAGCCCCTTTAGAGGAAAATGTAAACTTGGTTTAACGAGGTTAAAAACAAAAACTGGGATGATCCAGACACATTTATTGTTTCTTTAATCCCCACAATAGTTTGAGTTTGTGCTAAAATGTCTTAAAAAGCTGTTTTGAGTGATAAGTTAGGCTTTAATGTGTTAAACTTGCATTAGATAAGACAATGTACCACTGAACACAGGAGGGATTATTGCTGAAAATGGGTCTCTGAACACCTCTGTAGATATTCTATTAAAAATCATTCATGATTTGTGATCAGTGTTAATATTAAGCATTTATATGATTATTTACGCTTTTGATTAATTGCTGTGATTCAATCTGAAACCAAATTTGAGTCTATTCAGAAAACAAGACATTTCTAACTCACCTCAGACCTTTGAGCTGTAGTCTGCATTGTAATTATAGTGTGTGGTTATTGATTAGAGCAGATGATATGAGACCATCAGGAGAGACTGTTAAAAAGTTATGAGCTGTCTTGATGCAGAGAAAGTGGAGTTTGTCATCCTTGAATGATGGGATTCAAGGATTGAATGATGCTCTGCCTCTGTGCTCAAGTTCAGACATAGGCTTTAAGCAACCATGAGCCACTGATACGCGTGATAGATTAATCAGCATGTATCAAGTGGGCTTGTTAAACAGCTCTGATAGGAGAAAGTCAATGAGCACGCAATAAAGTGGACTTGTTAGGGCCAGTTTACCATCAGCCTTGCTAAAGTTGAACTTCATTTGTATTTAAAGACAGACTTTAAAGAAAATTCGTATTTGAAACTGGTGATAAAATCCAGGTCAGATACAGTTACATACAAACATACAGTACACACTGCTGCTCAAAGGTTGGAGGTCAGTTAGAAAAGTCCCTGATTTTAATAGAAAATTGGCTTTAATGTAATATCACATGAAGGTTATCAGTAATGTTTTCACAGCTTTAATCAAATCCTTCATCATCCATAAGTTGTGATGGAAAAATGTCTGCAAGTGTGCAGGAGCCCATTTTTAGAGACAATCACTCCTGTGTTAGAATATTAATTGAGGTTTATCAGGTGAGATGACCAATAGATGAAAAGAAATATACTCTTACTAATTATTAGAGTTGAAAAGTACTTTGCTAAGCAAAATTAAATGAGGTTAGGCTGCAACTTGAAACGTTTACATAAAAGGTTCAGTTGGTGATGCATGAAAGAAAAATAATTTTCTTCTACAAATCTATTGGAGAATTCTGATTGTAAAAAATGAAAAATATTCAAAGAGTGAACCTGTTGGAAAAGTGAAGGTTTTGTGCAGCTGGGTGTTGCAGCCCCTTTAGAGGAAAATGTAAACTTGGTTTAACGAGGTTAAAAACAAAAACTGGGATGATCCAGACACATTTATTGTTTCTTTAATCCCCACAATAGTTTGAGTTTGTGCTAAAATGTCTTAAAAAGCTGTTTTGAGTGATAAGTTAGGCTTTAATGTGTTAAACTTGCATTAGATAAGACAATGTACCACTGAACACAGGAGGGATTATTGCTGAAAATGGGTCTCTGAACACCTCTGTAGATATTCTATTAAAAATCATTCATGATTTGTGATCAGTGTTAATATTAAGCATTTATATGATTATTTACGCTTTTGATTAATTGCTGTGATTCAATCTGAAACCAAATTTGAGTCTATTCAGAAAACAAGACATTTCTAACTCACCTCAGACCTTTGAGCTGTAGTCTGCATTGTAATTATAGTGTGTGGTTATTGATTAGAGCAGATGATATGAGACCATCAGGAGAGACTGTTAAAAAGTTATGAGCTGTCTTGATGCAGAGAAAGTGGAGTTTGTCATCCTTGAATGATGGGATTCAAGGATTGAATGATGCTCTGCCTCTGTGCTCAAGTTCAGACATAGGCTTTAAGCAACCATGAGCCACTGATACGCGTGATAGATTAATCAGCATGTATCAAGTGGGCTTGTTAAACAGCTCTGATAGGAGAAAGTCAATGAGCACGCAATAAAGTGGACTTGTTAGGGCCAGTTTACCATCAGCCTTGCTAAAGTTGAACTTCATTTGTATTTAAAGACAGACTTTAAAGAAAATTCGTATTTGAAACTGGTGATAAAATCCAGGTCAGATACAGTTACATACAAACATACAGTACACACTGCTGCTCAAAGGTTGGAGGTCAGTTAGAAAAGTCCCTGATTTTAATAGAAAATTGGCTTTAATGTAATATCACATGAAGGTTATCAGTAATGTTTTCACAGCTTTAATCAAATCCTTCATCATCCATAAGTTGTGATGGAAAAATGTCTGCAAGTGTGCAGGAGCCCATTTTTAGAGACAATCACTCCTGTGTTAGAATATTAATTGAGGTTTATCAGGTGAGATGACCAATAGATGAAAAGAAATATACTCTTACTAATTATTAGAGTTGAAAAGTACTTTGCTAAGCAAAATTAAATGAGGTTAGGCTGCAACTTGAAACGTTTACATAAAAGGTTCAGTTGGTGATGCATGAAAGAAAAATAATTTTCTTCTACAAATCTATTGGAGAATTCTGATTGTAAAAAATGAAAAATATTCAAAGAGTGAACCTGTTGGAAAAGTGAAGGTTTTGTGCAGCTGGGTGTTGCAGCCCCTTTAGAGGAAAATGTAAACTTGGTTTAACGAGGTTAAAAACAAAAACTGGGATGATCCAGACACATTTATTGTTTCTTTAATCCCCACAATAGTTTGAGTTTGTGCTAAAATGTCTTAAAAAGCTGTTTTGAGTGATAAGTTAGGCTTTAATGTGTTAAACTTGCATTAGATAAGACAATGTACCACTGAACACAGGAGGGATTATTGCTGAAAATGGGTCTCTGAACACCTCTGTAGATATTCTATTAAAAATCATTCATGATTTGTGATCAGTGTTAATATTAAGCATTTATATGATTATTTACGCTTTTGATTAATTGCTGTGATTCAATCTGAAACCAAATTTGAGTCTATTCAGAAAACAAGACATTTCTAACTCACCTCAGACCTTTGAGCTGTAGTCTGCATTGTAATTATAGTGTGTGGTTATTGATTAGAGCAGATGATATGAGACCATCAGGAGAGACTGTTAAAAAGTTATGAGCTGTCTTGATGCAGAGAAAGTGGAGTTTGTCATCCTTGAATGATGGGATTCAAGGATTGAATGATGCTCTGCCTCTGTGCTCAAGTTCAGACATAGGCTTTAAGCAACCATGAGCCACTGATACGCGTGATAGATTAATCAGCATGTATCAAGTGGGCTTGTTAAACAGCTCTGATAGGAGAAAGTCAATGAGCACGCAATAAAGTGGACTTGTTAGGGCCAGTTTACCATCAGCCTTGCTAAAGTTGAACTTCATTTGTATTTAAAGACAGACTTTAAAGAAAATTCGTATTTGAAACTGGTGATAAAATCCAGGTCAGATACAGTTACATACAAACATACAGTACACACTGCTGCTCAAAGGTTGGAGGTCAGTTAGAAAAGTCCCTGATTTTAATAGAAAATTGGCTTTAATGTAATATCACATGAAGGTTATCAGTAATGTTTTCACAGCTTTAATCAAATCCTTCATCATCCATAAGTTGTGATGGAAAAATGTCTGCAAGTGTGCAGGAGCCCATTTTTAGAGACAATCACTCCTGTGTTAGAATATTAATTGAGGTTTATCAGGTGAGATGACCAATAGATGAAAAGAAATATACTCTTACTAATTATTAGAGTTGAAAAGTACTTTGCTAAGCAAAATTAAATGAGGTTAGGCTGCAACTTGAAACGTTTACATAAAAGGTTCAGTTGGTGATGCATGAAAGAAAAATAATTTTCTTCTACAAATCTATTGGAGAATTCTGATTGTAAAAAATGAAAAATATTCAAAGAGTGAACCTGTTGGAAAAGTGAAGGTTTTGTGCAGCTGGGTGTTGCAGCCCCTTTAGAGGAAAATGTAAACTTGGTTTAACGAGGTTAAAAACAAAAACTGGGATGATCCAGACACATTTATTATTTCTTTAATCCCCACAATAGTTTGAGTTTGTGCTAAAATGTCTTAAAAAGCTGTTTTGAGTGATAAGTTAGGCTTTAATGTGTTAAACTTGCATTAGATAAGACAATGTACCACTGAACACAGGAGGGATTATTGCTGAAAATGGGTCTCTGAACACCTCTGTAGATATTCTATTAAAAATCATTCATGATTTGTGATCAGTGTTAATATTAAGCATTTATATGATTATTTACGCTTTTGATTAATTGCTGTGATTCAATCTGAAACCAAATTTGAGTCTATTCAGAAAACAAGACATTTCTAACTCACCTCAGACCTTTGAGCTGTAGTCTGCATTGTAATTATAGTGTGTGGTTATTGATTAGAGCAGATGATATGAGACCATCAGGAGAGACTGTTAAAAAGTTATGAGCTGTCTTGATGCAGAGAAAGTGGAGTTTGTCATCCTTGAATGATGGGATTCAAGGATTGAATGATGCTCTGCCTCTGTGCTCAAGTTCAGACATAGGCTTTAAGCAACCATGAGCCACTGATACGCGTGATAGATTAATCAGCATGTATCAAGTGGGCTTGTTAAACAGCTCTGATAGGAGAAAGTCAATGAGCACGCAATAAAGTGGACTTGTTAGGGCCAGTTTACCATCAGCCTTGCTAAAGTTGAACTTCATTTGTATTTAAAGACAGACTTTAAAGAAAATTCGTATTTGAAACTGGTGATAAAATCCAGGTCAGATACAGTTACATACAAACATACAGTACACACTGCTGCTCAAAGGTTGGAGGTCAGTTAGAAAAGTCCCTGATTTTAATAGAAAATTGGCTTTAATGTAATATCACATGAAGGTTATCAGTAATGTTTTCACAGCTTTAATCAAATCCTTCATCATCCATAAGTTGTGATGGAAAAATGTCTGCAAGTGTGCAGGAGCCCATTTTTAGAGACAATCACTCCTGTGTTAGAATATTAATTGAGGTTTATCAGGTGAGATGACCAATAGATGAAAAGAAATATACTCTTACTAATTATTAGAGTTGAAAAGTACTTTGCTAAGCAAAATTAAATGAGGTTAGGCTGCAACTTGAAACGTTTACATAAAAGGTTCAGTTGGTGATGCATGAAAGAAAAATAATTTTCTTCTACAAATCTATTGGAGAATTCTGATTGTAAAAAATGAAAAATATTCAAAGAGTGAACCTGTTGGAAAAGTGAAGGTTTTGTGCAGCTGGGTGTTGCAGCCCCTTTAGAGGAAAATGTAAACTTGGTTTAACGAGGTTAAAAACAAAAACTGGGATGATCCAGACACATTTATTATTTCTTTAATCCCCACAATAGTTTGAGTTTGTGCTAAAATGTCTTAAAAAGCTGTTTTGAGTGATAAGTTAGGCTTTAATGTGTTAAACTTGCATTAGATAAGACAATGTACCACTGAACACAGGAGGGATTATTGCTGAAAATGGGTCTCTGAACACCTCTGTAGATATTCTATTAAAAATCATTCATGATTTGTGATCAGTGTTAATATTAAGCATTTATATGATTATTTACGCTTTTGATTAATTGCTGTGATTCAATCTGAAACCAAATTTGAGTCTATTCAGAAAACAAGACATTTCTAACTCACCTCAGACCTTTGAGCTGTAGTCTGCATTGTAATTATAGTGTGTGGTTATTGATTAGAGCAGATGATATGAGACCATCAGGAGAGACTGTTAAAAAGTTATGAGCTGTCTTGATGCAGAGAAAGTGGAGTTTGTCATCCTTGAATGATGGGATTCAAGGATTGAATGATGCGCTGCCTCTGTGCTCAAGTTCAGACATAGGCTTTAAGCAACCATGAGCCACTGATACGCGTGATAGATTAATCAGCATGTATCAAGTGGGCTTGTTAAACAGCTCTGATAGGAGAAAGTCAATGAGCACGCAATAAAGTGGACTTGTTAGGGCCAGTTTACCATCAGCCTTGCTAAAGTTGAACTTCATTTGTATTTAAAGACAGAATTTAAAGAAAATTCGTATTTGAAACTGGTGATAAAATCCAGGTCAGATACAGTTACATACAAACATACAGTACACACTGCTGCTCAAAGGTTGGAGGTCAGTTAGAAAAGTCCCTGATTTTAATAGAAAATTGGCTTTAATGTAATATCACATGAAGGTTATCAGTAATGTTTTCACAGCTTTAATCAAATCCTTCATCATCCATAAGTTGTGATGGAAAAATGTCTGCAAGCGTGCAGGAGCCCATTTTTAGAGACAATCACTCCTGTGTTAGAATATTAATTGAAGTTTATCAGGTGAGATGACCAATAGATGAAAAGAAATATACTCTTACTAATTATTAGAGTTGAAAAGTACTTTGCTAAGCAAAATTAAATGAGGTTAGGCTGCAACTTGAAACGTTTACATAAAAGGTTCAGTTGGTGATGCATGAAAGAAAAATAATTTTCTTCTACAAATCTATTGGAGAATTCTGATTGTAAAAAATGAAAAATATTCAAAGAGTGAACCTGTTGGAAAAGTGAAGGTTTTGTGCAGCTGGGTGTTGCAGCCCCTTTAGAGGAAAATGTAAACTTGGTTTAACGAGGTTAAAAACAAAAACTGGGATGATCCAGACACATTTATTGTTTCTTTAATCCCCACAATAGTTTGAGTTTGTGCTAAAATGTCTTAAAAAGCTGTTTTGAGTGATAAGTTAGGCTTTAATGTGTTAAACTTGCATTAGATAAGACAATGTACCACTGAACACAGGAGGGATTATTGCTGAAAATGGGTCTCTGAACACCTCTGTAGATATTCTATTAAAAATCATTCATGATTTGTGATCAGTGTTAATATTAAGCATTTATATGATTATTTACGCTTTTGATTAATTGCTGTGATTCAATCTGAAACCAAATTTGAGTCTATTCAGAAAACAAGACATTTCTAACTCACCTCAGACCTTTGAGCTGTAGTCTGCATTGTAATTATAGTGTGTGGTTATTGATTAGAGCAGATGATATGAGACCATCAGGAGAGACTGTTAAAAAGTTATGAGCTGTCTTGATGCAGAGAAAGTGGAGTTTGTCATCCTTGAATGATGGGATTCAAGGATTGAATGATGCTCTGCCTCTGTGCTCAAGTTCAGACATAGGCTTTAAGCAACCATGAGCCACTGATACGCGTGATAGATTAATCAGCATGTATCAAGTGGGCTTGTTAAACAGCTCTGATAGGAGAAAGTCAATGAGCACGCAATAAAGTGGACTTGTTAGGGCCAGTTTACCATCAGCCTTGCTAAAGTTGAACTTCATTTGTATTTAAAGACAGACTTTAAAGAAAATTTGTATTTGAAACTGGTGATAAAATCCAGGTCAGATACAGTTACATACAAACATACAGTACACACTGCTGCTCAAAGGTTGGAGGTCAGTTAGAAAAGTCCCTGATTTTAATAGAAAATTGGCTTTAATGTAATATCACATGAAGGTTATCAGTAATGTTTTCACAGCTTTAATCAAATCCTTCATCATCCATAAGTTGTGATGGAAAAATGTCTGCAAGTGTGCAGGAGCCCATTTTTAGAGACAATCACTCCTGTGTTAGAATATTAATTGAGGTTTATCAGGTGAGATGACCAATAGATGAAAAGAAATATACTCTTACTAATTATTAGAGTTGAAAAGTACTTTGCTAAGCAAAATTAAATGAGGTTAGGCTGCAACTTGAAACGTTTACATAAAAGGTTCAGTTGGTGATGCATGAAAGAAAAATAATTTTCTTCTACAAATCTATTGGAGAATTCTGATTGTAAAAAATGAAAAATATTCAAAGAGTGAACCTGTTGGAAAAGTGAAGGTTTTGTGCAGCTGGGTGTTGCAGCCCCTTTAGAGGAAAATGTAAACTTGGTTTAACGAGGTTAAAAACAAAAACTGGGATGATCCAGACACATTTATTGTTTCTTTAATCCCCACAATAGTTTGAGTTTGTGCTAAAATGTCTTAAAAAGCTGTTTTGAGTGATAAGTTAGGCTTTAATGTGTTAAACTTGCATTAGATAAGACAATGTACCACTGAACACAGGAGGGATTATTGCTGAAAATGGGTCTCTGAACACCTCTGTAGATATTCTATTAAAAATCATTCATGATTTGTGATCAGTGTTAATATTAAGCATTTATATGATTATTTACGCTTTTGATTAATTGCTGTGATTCAATCTGAAACCAAATTTGAGTCTATTCAGAAAACAAGACATTTCTAACTCACCTCAGACCTTTGAGCTGTAGTCTGCATTGTAATTATAGTGTGTGGTTATTGATTAGAGCAGATGATATGAGACCATCAGGAGAGACTGTTAAAAAGTTATGAGCTGTCTTGATGCAGAGAAAGTGGAGTTTGTCATCCTTGAATGATGGGATTCAAGGATTGAATGATGCTCTGCCTCTGTGCTCAAGTTCAGACATAGGCTTTAAGCAACCATGAGCCACTGATACGCGTGATAGATTAATCAGCATGTATCAAGTGGGCTTGTTAAAAAGCTCTGATAGGAGAAAGTCAATGAGCACGCAATAAAGTGGACTTGTTAGGGCCAGTTTACCATCAGCCTTGCTAAAGTTGAACTTCATTTGTATTTAAAGACAGACTTTAAAGAAAATTCGTATTTGAAACTGGTGATAAAATCCAGGTCAGATACAGTTACATACAAACATACAGTACACACTGCTGCTCAAAGGTTGGAGGTCAGTTAGAAAAGTCCCTGATTTTAATAGAAAATTGGCTTTAATGTAATATCACATGAAGGTTATCAGTAATGTTTTCACAGCTTTAATCAAATCCTTCATCATCCATAAGTTGTGACGGAAAAATGTCTGCAAGCGTGCAGGAGCCCATTTTTAGAGACAATCACTCCTGTGTTAGAATATTAATTGAGGTTTATCAGGTGAGATGACCAATAGATGAAAAGAAATATACTCTTACTAATTATTAGAGTTGAAAAGTACTTTGCTAAGCAAAATTAAATGAGGTTAGACTGCAACTTGAAACGTTTACCTAAAAGCTTCAGTTGGTGATGCATGAAAGAAAAATAATTTTCTTCTACAAATCTATTGGAGAATTCTGATTGTAAAAAATGAAAAATATTCAAAGAGTGAACCTGTTGGAAAAGTGAAGGTTTTGTGCAGCTGGGTGTTGCAGCCCCTTTAGAGGAAAATGTAAACTTGGTTTAACGAGGTTAAAAACAAAAACTGGGATGATCCAGACACATTTATTGTTTCTTTAATCCCCACAATAGTTTGAGTTTGTGCTAAAATGTCTTAAAAAGCTGTTTTGAGTGATAAGTTAGGCTTTAATGTGTTAAACTTGCATTAGATAAGACAATGTACCACTGAACACAGGAGGGATTATTGCTGAAAATGGGTCTCTGAACACCTCTGTAGATATTCTATTAAAAATCATTCATGATTTGTGATCAGTGTTAATATTAAGCATTTATATGATTATTTACGCTTTTGATTAATTGCTGTGATTCAATCTGAAACCAAATTTGAGTCTATTCAGAAAACAAGACATTTCTAACTCACCTCAGACCTTTGAGCTGTAGTCTGCATTGTAATTATAGTGTGTGGTTATTGATTAGAGCAGATGATATGAGACCATCAGGAGAGACTGTTAAAAAGTTATGAGCTGTCTTGATGCAGAGAAAGTGGAGTTTGTCATCCTTGAATGATGGGATTCAAGGATTGAATGATGCTCTGCCTCTGTGCTCAAGTTCAGACATAGGCTTTAAGCAACCATGAGCCACTGATACGCGTGATAGATTAATCAGCATGTATCAAGTGGGCTTGTTAAACAGCTCTGATAGGAGAAAGTCAATGAGCACGCAATAAAGTGGACTTGTTAGGGCCAGTTTACCATCAGCCTTGCTAAAGTTGAACTTCATTTGTATTTAAAGACAGACTTTAAAGAAAATTCGTATTTGAAACTGGTGATAAAATCCAGGTCAGATACAGTTACATACAAACATACAGTACACACTGCTGCTCAAAGGTTGGAGGTCAGTTAGAAAAGTCCCTGATTTTAATAGAAAATTGGCTTTAATGTAATATCACATGAAGGTTATCAGTAATGTTTTCACAGCTTTAATCAAATCCTTCATCATCCATAAGTTGTGATGGAAAAATGTCTGCAAGCGTGCAGGAGCCCATTTTTAGAGACAATCACTCCTGTGTTAGAATATTAATTGAGGTTTATCAGGTGAGATGACCAATAGATGAAAAGAAATATACTCTTACTAATTATTAGAGTTGAAAAGTACTTTGCTAAGCAAAATTAAATGAGGTTAGGCTGCAACTTGAAACGTTTACATAAAAGGTTCAGTTGGTGATGCATGAAAGAAAAATAATTTTCTTCTACAAATCTATTGGAGAATTCTGATTGTAAAAAATGAAAAATATTCAAAGAGTGAACCTGTTGGAAAAGTGAAGGTTTTGTGCAGCTGGGTGTTGCAGCCCCTTTAGAGGAAAATGTAAACTTGGTTTAACGAGGTTAAAAACAAAAACTGGGATGATCCAGACACATTTATTGTTTCTTTAATCCCCACAATAGTTTGAGTTTGTGCTAAAATGTCTTAAAAAGCTGTTTTGAGTGATAAGTTAGGCTTTAATGTGTTAAACTTGCATTAGATAAGACAATGTACCACTGAACACAGGAGGGATTATTGCTGAAAATGGGTCTCTGAACACCTCTGTAGATATTCTATTAAAAATCATTCATGATTTGTGATCAGTGTTAATATTAAGCATTTATATGATTATTTACGCTTTTGATTAATTGCTGTGATTCAATCTGAAACCAAATTTGAGTCTATTCAGAAAACAAGACATTTCTAACTCACCTCAGACCTTTGAGCTGTAGTCTGCATTGTAATTATAGTGTGTGGTTATTGATTAGAGCAGATGATATGAGACCATCAGGAGAGACTGTTAAAAAGTTATGAGCTGTCTTGATGCAGAGAAAGTGGAGTTTGTCATCCTTGAATGATGGGATTCAAGGATTGAATGATGCTCTGCCTCTGTGCTCAAGTTCAGACATAGGCTTTAAGCAACCATGAGCCACTGATACGCGTGATAGATTAATCAGCATGTATCAAGTGGGCTTGTTAAAAAGCTCTGATAGGAGAAAGTCAATGAGCACGCAATAAAGTGGACTTGTTAGGGCCAGTTTACCATCAGCCTTGCTAAAGTTGAACTTCATTTGTATTTAAAGACAGACTTTAAAGAAAATTTGTATTTGAAACTGGTGATAAAATCCAAGTCAGATACAGTTACATACAAACATACAGTACACACTGCTGCTCAAAGGTTGGAGGTCAGTTAGAAAAGTCCCTGATTTTAATAGAAAATTGGCTTTAATGTAATATCACATGAAGGTTATCAGTAATGTTTTCACAGCTTTAATCAAATCCTTCATCATCCATAAGTTGTGATGGAAAAATGTCTGCAAGCGTGCAGGAGCCCATTTTTAGAGACAATCACTCCTGTGTTAGAATATTAATTGAGGTTTATCAGGTGAGATGACCAATAGATGAAAAGAAATATACTCTTACTAATTATTAGAGTTGAAAAGTACTTTGCTAAGCAAAATTAAATGAGGTTAGGCTGCAACTTGAAACGTTTACATAAAAGGTTCAGTTGGTGATGCATGAAAGAAAAATAATTTTCTTCTACAAATCTATTGGAGAATTCTGATTGTAAAAAATGAAAAATATTCAAAGAGTGAACCTGTTGGAAAAGTGAAGGTTTTGTGCAGCTGGGTGTTGCAGCCCCTTTAGAGGAAAATGTAAACTTGGTTTAACGAGGTTAAAAACAAAAACTGGGATGATCCAGACACATTTATTGTTTCTTTAATCCCCACAATAGTTTGAGTTTGTGCTAAAATGTCTTAAAAAGCTGTTTTGAGTGATAAGTTAGGCTTTAATGTGTTAAACTTGCATTAGATAAGACAATGTACCACTGAACACAGGAGGGATTATTGCTGAAAATGGGTCTCTGAACACCTCTGTAGATATTCCATTAAAAATCATTCATGATTTGTGATCAGTGTTAATATTAAGCATTTATATGATTATTTACGCTTTTGATTAATTGCTGTGATTCAATCTGAAACCAAATTTGAGTCTATTCAGAAAACAAGACATTTCTAACTCACCTCAGACCTTTGAGCTGTAGTCTGCATTGTAATTATAGTGTGTGGTTATTGATTAGAGCAGATGATATGAGACCATCAGGAGAGACTGTTAAAAAGTTATGAGCTGTCTTGATGCAGAGAAAGTGGAGTTTGTCATCCTTGAATGATGGGATTCAAGGATTGAATGATGCTCTGCCTCTGTGCTCAAGTTCAGACATAGGCTTTAAGCAACCATGAGCCACTGATACGCGTGATAGATTAATCAGCATGTATCAAGTGGGCTTGTTAAACAGCTCTGATAGGAGAAAGTCAATGAGCACGCAATAAAGTGGACTTGTTAGGGCCAGTTTACCATCAGCCTTGCTAAAGTTGAACTTCATTTGTATTTAAAGACAGACTTTAAAGAAAATTCGTATTTGAAACTGGTGATAAAATCCAGGTCAGATACAGTTACATACAAACATACAGTACACACTGCTGCTCAAAGGTTGGAGGTCAGTTAGAAAAGTCCCTGATTTTAATAGAAAATTGGCTTTAATGTAATATCACATGAAGGTTATCAGTAATGTTTTCACAGCTTTAATCAAATCCTTCATCATCCATAAGTTGTGATGGAAAAATGTCTGCAAGCGTGCAGGAGCCCATTTTTAGAGACAATCACTCCTGTGTTAGAATATTAATTGAGGTTTATCAGGTGAGATGACCAATAGATGAAAAGAAATATACTCTTACTAATTATTAGAGTTGAAAAGTACTTTGCTAAGCAAAATTAAATGAGGTTAGGCTGCAACTTGAAACGTTTACATAAAAGGTTCAGTTGGTGATGCATGAAAGAAAAATAATTTTCTTCTACAAATCTATTGGAGAATTCTGATTGTAAAAAATGAAAAATATTCAAAGAGTGAACCTGTTGGAAAAGTGAAGGTTTTGTGCAGCTGGGTGTTGCAGCCCCTTTAGAGGAAAATGTAAACTTGGTTTAACGAGGTTAAAAACAAAAACTGGGATGATCCAGACACATTTATTGTTTCTTTAATCCCCACAATAGTTTGAGTTTGTGCTAAAATGTCTTAAAAAGCTGTTTTGAGTGATAAGTTAGGCTTTAATGTGTTAAACTTGCATTAGATAAGACAATGTACCACTGAACACAGGAGGGATTATTGCTGAAAATGGGTCTCTGAACACCTCTGTAGATATTCTATTAAAAATCATTCATGATTTGTGATCAGTGTTAATATTAAGCATTTATATGATTATTTACGCTTTTGATTAATTGCTGTGATTCAATCTGAAACCAAATTTGAGTCTATTCAGAAAACAAGACATTTCTAACTCACCTCAGACCTTTGAGCTGTAGTCTGCATTGTAATTATAGTGTGTGGTTATTGATTAGAGCAGATGATATGAGACCATCAGGAGAGACTGTTAAAAAGTTATGAGCTGTCTTGATGCAGAGAAAGTGGAGTTTGTCATCCTTGAATGATGGGATTCAAGGATTGAATGATGCTCTGCCTCTGTGCTCAAGTTCAGACATAGGCTTTAAGCAACCATGAGCCACTGATACGCGTGATAGATTAATCAGCATGTATCAAGTGGGCTTGTTAAACAGCTCTGATAGGAGAAAGTCAATGAGCACGCAATAAAGTGGACTTGTTAGGGCCAGTTTACCATCAGCCTTGCTAAAGTTGAACTTCATTTGTATTTAAAGACAGACTTTAAAGAAAATTCGTATTTGAAACTGGTGATAAAATCCAGGTCAGATACAGTTACATACAAACATACAGTACACACTGCTGCTCAAAGGTTGGAGGTCAGTTAGAAAAGTCCCTGATTTTAATAGAAAATTGGCTTTAATGTAATATCACATGAAGGTTATCAGTAATGTTTTCACAGCTTTAATCAAATCCTTCATCATCCATAAGTTGTGATGGAAAAATGTCTGCAAGTGTGCAGGAGCCCATTTTTAGAGACAATCACTCCTGTGTTAGAATATTAATTGAGGTTTATCAGGTGAGATGACCAATAGATTAAAAGAAATATACTCTTACTAATTATTAGAGTTGAAAAGTACTTTGCTAAGCAAAATTAAATGAGGTTAGGCTGCAACTTGAAACGTTTACATAAAAGGTTCAGTTGGTGATGCATGAAAGAAAAATAATTTTCTTCTACAAATCTATTGGAGAATTCTGATTGTAAAAAATGAAAAATATTCAAAGAGTGAACCTGTTGGAAAAGTGAAGGTTTTGTGCAGCTGGGTGTTGCAGCCCCTTTAGAGGAAAATGTAAACTTGGTTTAACGAGGTTAAAAACAAAAACTGGGATGATCCAGACACATTTATTGTTTCTTTAATCCCCACAATAGTTTGAGTTTGTGCTAAAATGTCTTAAAAAGCTGTTTTGAGTGATAAGTTAGGCTTTAATGTGTTAAACTTGCATTAGATAAGACAATGTACCACTGAACACAGGAGGGATTATTGCTGAAAATGGGTCTCTGAACACCTCTGTAGATATTCTATTAAAAATCATTCATGATTTGTGATCAGTGTTAATATTAAGCATTTATATGATTATTTACGCTTTTGATTAATTGCTGTGATTCAATCTGAAACCAAATTTGAGTCTATTCAGAAAACAAGACATTTCTAACTCACCTCAGACCTTTGAGCTGTAGTCTGCATTGTAATTATAGTGTGTGGTTATTGATTAGAGCAGATGATATGAGACCATCAGGAGAGACTGTTAAAAAGTTATGAGCTGTCTTGATGCAGAGAAAGTGGAGTTTGTCATCCTTGAATGATGGGATTCAAGGATTGAATGATGCTCTGCCTCTGTGCTCAAGTTCAGACATAGGCTTTAAGCAACCATGAGCCACTCATACGCGTGATAGATTAATCAGCATGTATCAAGTGGGCTTGTTAAACAGCTCTGATAGGAGAAAGTCAATGAGCACGCAATAAAGTGGACTTGTTAGGGCCAGTTTACCATCAGCCTTGCTAAAGTTGAACTTCATTTGTATTTAAAGACAGACTTTAAAGAAAATTCGTATTTGAAACTGGTGATAAAATCCAGGTCAGATACAGTTACATACAAACATACAGTACACACTGCTGCTCAAAGGTTGGAGGTCAGTTAGAAAAGTCCCTGATTTTAATAGAAAATTGGCTTTAATGTAATATCACATGAAGGTTATCAGTAATGTTTTCACAGCTTTAATCAAATCCTTCATCATCCATAAGTTGTGATGGAAAAATGTCTGCAAGTGTGCAGGAGCCCATTTTTAGAGACAATCACTCCTGTGTTAGAATATTAATTGAGGTTTATCAGGTGAGATGACCAATAGATGAAAAGAAATATACTCTTACTAATTATTAGAGTTGAAAAGTACTTTGCTAAGCAAAATTAAATGAGGTTAGGCTGCAACTTGAAACGTTTACATAAAAGGTTCAGTTGGTGATGCATGAAAGAAAAATAATTTTCTTCTACAAATCTATTGGAGAATTCTGATTGTAAAAAATGAAAAATATTCAAAGAGTGAACCTGTTGGAAAAGTGAAGGTTTTGTGCAGCTGGGTGTTGCAGCCCCTTTAGAGGAAAATGTAAACTTGGTTTAACGAGGTTAAAAACAAAAACTGGGATGATCCAGACACATTTATTGTTTCTTTAATCCCCACAATAGTTTGAGTTTGTGCTAAAATGTCTTAAAAAGCTGTTTTGAGTGATAAGTTAGGCTTTAATGTGTTAAACTTGCATTAGATAAGACAATGTACCACTGAACACAGGAGGGATTATTGCTGAAAATGGGTCTCTGAACACCTCTGTAGATATTCTATTAAAAATCATTCATGATTTGTGATCAGTGTTAATATTAAGCATTTATATGATTATTTACGCTTTTGATTAATTGCTGTGATTCAATCTGAAACCAAATTTGAGTCTATTCAGAAAACAAGACATTTCTAACTCACCTCAGACCTTTGAGCTGTAGTCTGCATTGTAATTATAGTGTGTGGTTATTGATTAGAGCAGATGATATGAGACCATCAGGAGAGACTGTTAAAAAGTTATGAGCTGTCTTGATGCAGAGAAAGTGGAGTTTGTCATCCTTGAATGATGGGATTCAAGGATTGAATGATGCTCTGCCTCTGTGCTCAAGTTCAGACATAGGCTTTAAGCAACCATGAGCCACTGATACGCGTGATAGATTAATCAGCATGTATCAAGTGGGCTTGTTAAACAGCTCTGATAGGAGAAAGTCAATGAGCACGCAATAAAGTGGACTTGTTAGGGCCAGTTTACCATCAGCCTTGCTAAAGTTGAACTTCATTTGTATTTAAAGACAGACTTTAAAGAAAATTCGTATTTGAAACTGGTGATAAAATCCAGGTCAGATACAGTTACATACAAACATACAGTACACACTGCTGCTCAAAGGTTGGAGGTCAGTTAGAAAAGTCCCTGATTTTAATAGAAAATTGGCTTTAATGTAATATCACATGAAGGTTATCAGTAATGTTTTCACAGCTTTAATCAAATCCTTCATCATCCATAAGTTGTGATGGAAAAATGTCTGCAAGCGTGCAGGAGCCCATTTTTAGAGACAATCACTCCTGTGTTAGAATATTAATTGAGGTTTATCAGGTGAGATGACCAATAGATGAAAAGAAATATACTCTTACTAATTATTAGAGTTGAAAAGTACTTTGCTAAGCAAAATTAAATGAGGTTAGGCTGCAACTTGAAACGTTTACATAAAAGGTTCAGTTGGTGATGCATGAAAGAAAAATAATTTTCTTCTACAAATCTATTGGAGAATTCTGATTGTAAAAAATGAAAAATATTCAAAGAGTGAACCTGTTGGAAAAGTGAAGGTTTTGTGCAGCTGGGTGTTGCAGCCCCTTTAGAGGAAAATGTAAACTTGGTTTAACGAGGTTAAAAACAAAAACTGGGATGATCCAGACACATTTATTGTTTCTTTAATCCCCACAATAGTTTGAGTTTGTGCTAAAATGTCTTAAAAAGCTGTTTTGAGTGATAAGTTAGGCTTTAATGTGTTAAACTTGCATTAGATAAGACAATGTACCACTGAACACAGGAGGGATTATTGCTGAAAATGGGTCTCTGAACACCTCTGTAGATATTCTATTAAAAATCATTCATGATTTGTGATCAGTGTTAATATTAAGCATTTATATGATTATTTACGCTTTTGATTAATTGCTGTGATTCAATCTGAAACCAAATTTGAGTCTATTCAGAAAACAAGACATTTCTAACTCACCTCAGACCTTTGAGCTGTAGTCTGCATTGTAATTATAGTGTGTGGTTATTGATTAGAGCAGATGATATGAGACCATCAGGAGAGACTGTTAAAAAGTTATGAGCTGTCTTGATGCAGAGAAAGTGGAGTTTGTCATCCTTGAATGATGGGATTCAAGGATTGAATGATGCTCTGCCTCTGTGCTCAAGTTCAGACATAGGCTTTAAGCAACCATGAGCCACTGATACGCGTGATAGATTAATCAGCATGTATCAAGTGGGCTTGTTAAACAGCTCTGATAGGAGAAAGTCAATGAGCACGCAATAAAGTGGACTTGTTAGGGCCAGTTTACCATCAGCCTTGCTAAAGTTGAACTTCATTTGTATTTAAAGACAGACTTTAAAGAAAATTCGTATTTGAAACTGGTGATAAAATCCAGGTCAGATACAGTTACATACAAACATACAGTACACACTGCTGCTCAAAGGTTGGAGGTCAGTTAGAAAAGTCCCTGATTTTAATAGAAAATTGGCTTTAATGTAATATCACATGAAGGTTATCAGTAATGTTTTCACAGCTTTAATCAAATCCTTCATCATCCATAAGTTGTGATGGAAAAATGTCTGCAAGTGTGCAGGAGCCCATTTTTAGAGACAATCACTCCTGTGTTAGAATATTAATTGAGGTTTATCAGGTGAGATGACCAATAGATTAAAAGAAATATACTCTTACTAATTATTAGAGTTGAAAAGTACTTTGCTAAGCAAAATTAAATGAGGTTAGGCTGCAACTTGAAACGTTTACATAAAAGGTTCAGTTGGTGATGCATGAAAGAAAAATAATTTTCTTCTACAAATCTATTGGAGAATTCTGATTGTAAAAAATGAAAAATATTCAAAGAGTGAACCTGTTGGAAAAGTGAAGGTTTTGTGCAGCTGGGTGTTGCAGCCCCTTTAGAGGAAAATGTAAACTTGGTTTAACGAGGTTAAAAACAAAAACTGGGATGATCCAGACACATTTATTGTTTCTTTAATCCCCACAATAGTTTGAGTTTGTGCTAAAATGTCTTAAAAAGCTGTTTTGAGTGATAAGTTAGGCTTTAATGTGTTAAACTTGCATTAGATAAGACAATGTACCACTGAACACAGGAGGGATTATTGCTGAAAATGGGTCTCTGAACACCTCTGTAGATATTCTATTAAAAATCATTCATGATTTGTGATCAGTGTTAATATTAAGCATTTATATGATTATTTACGCTTTTGATTAATTGCTGTGATTCAATCTGAAACCAAATTTGAGTCTATTCAGAAAACAAGACATTTCTAACTCACCTCAGACCTTTGAGCTGTAGTCTGCATTGTAATTATAGTGTGTGGTTATTGATTAGAGCAGATGATATGAGACCATCAGGAGAGACTGTTAAAAAGTTATGAGCTGTCTTGATGCAGAGAAAGTGGAGTTTGTCATCCTTGAATGATGGGATTCAAGGATTGAATGATGCTCTGCCTCTGTGCTCAAGTTCAGACATAGGCTTTAAGCAACCATGAGCCACTCATACGCGTGATAGATTAATCAGCATGTATCAAGTGGGCTTGTTAAACAGCTCTGATAGGAGAAAGTCAATGAGCACGCAATAAAGTGGACTTGTTAGGGCCAGTTTACCATCAGCCTTGCTAAAGTTGAACTTCATTTGTATTTAAAGACAGACTTTAAAGAAAATTCGTATTTGAAACTGGTGATAAAATCCAGGTCAGATACAGTTACATACAAACATACAGTACACACTGCTGCTCAAAGGTTGGAGGTCAGTTAGAAAAGTCCCTGATTTTAATAGAAAATTGGCTTTAATGTAATATCACATGAAGGTTATCAGTAATGTTTTCACAGCTTTAATCAAATCCTTCATCATCCATAAGTTGTGATGGAAAAATGTCTGCAAGTGTGCAGGAGCCCATTTTTAGAGACAATCACTCCTGTGTTAGAATATTAATTGAGGTTTATCAGGTGAGATGACCAATAGATGAAAAGAAATATACTCTTACTAATTATTAGAGTTGAAAAGTACTTTGCTAAGCAAAATTAAATGAGGTTAGGCTGCAACTTGAAACGTTTACATAAAAGGTTCAGTTGGTGATGCATGAAAGAAAAATAATTTTCTTCTACAAATCTATTGGAGAATTCTGATTGTAAAAAATGAAAAATATTCAAAGAGTGAACCTGTTGGAAAAGTGAAGGTTTTGTGCAGCTGGGTGTTGCAGCCCCTTTAGAGGAAAATGTAAACTTGGTTTAACGAGGTTAAAAACAAAAACTGGGATGATCCAGACACATTTATTGTTTCTTTAATCCCCACAATAGTTTGAGTTTGTGCTAAAATGTCTTAAAAAGCTGTTTTGAGTGATAAGTTAGGCTTTAATGTGTTAAACTTGCATTAGATAAGACAATGTACCACTGAACACAGGAGGGATTATTGCTGAAAATGGGTCTCTGAACACCTCTGTAGATATTCTATTAAAAATCATTCATGATTTGTGATCAGTGTTAATATTAAGCATTTATATGATTATTTACGCTTTTGATTAATTGCTGTGATTCAATCTGAAACCAAATTTGAGTCTATTCAGAAAACAAGACATTTCTAACTCACCTCAGACCTTTGAGCTGTAGTCTGCATTGTAATTATAGTGTGTGGTTATTGATTAGAGCAGATGATATGAGACCATCAGGAGAGACTGTTAAAAAGTTATGAGCTGTCTTGATGCAGAGAAAGTGGAGTTTGTCATCCTTGAATGATGGGATTCAAGGATTGAATGATGCTCTGCCTCTGTGCTCAAGTTCAGACATAGGCTTTAAGCAACCATGAGCCACTGATACGCGTGATAGATTAATCAGCATGTATCAAGTGGGCTTGTTAAAAAGCTCTGATAGGAGAAAGTCAATGAGCACGCAATAAAGTGGACTTGTTAGGGCCAGTTTACCATCAGCCTTGCTAAAGTTGAACTTCATTTGTATTTAAAGACAGACTTTAAAGAAAATTTGTATTTGAAACTGGTGATAAAATCCAAGTCAGATACAGTTACATACAAACATACAGTACACACTGCTGCTCAAAGGTTGGAGGTCAGTTAGAAAAGTCCCTGATTTTAATAGAAAATTGGCTTTAATGTAATATCACATGAAGGTTATCAGTAATGTTTTCACAGCTTTAATCAAATCCTTCATCATCCATAAGTTGTGATGGAAAAATGTCTGCAAGCGTGCAGGAGCCCATTTTTAGAGACAATCACTCCTGTGTTAGAATATTAATTGAAGTTTATCAGGTGAGATGACCAATAGATGAAAAGAAATATACTCTTACTAATTATTAGAGTTGAAAAGTACTTTGCTAAGCAAAATTAAATGAGGTTAGGCTGCAACTTGAAACGTTTACCTAAAAGGTTCAGTTGGTGATGCATGAAAGAAAAATAATTTTCTTCTACAAATCTATTGGAGAATTCTGATTGTAAAAAATGAAAAATATTCAAAGAGTGAACCTGTTGGAAAAGTGAAGGTTTTGTGCAGCTGGGTGTTGCAGCCCCTTTAGAGGAAAATGTAAACTTGGTTTAACGAGGTTAAAAACAAAAACTGGGATGATCCAGACACATTTATTGTTTCTTTAATCCCCACAATAGTTTGAGTTTGTGCTAAAATGTCTTAAAAAGCTGTTTTGAGTGATAAGTTAGGCTTTAATGTGTTAAACTTGCATTAGATAAGACAATGTACCACTGAACACAGGAGGGATTATTGCTGAAAATGGGTCTCTGAACACCTCTGTAGATATTCCATTAAAAATCATTCATGATTTGTGATCAGTGTTAATATTAAGCATTTATATGATTATTTACGCTTTTGATTAATTGCTGTGATTCAATCTGAAACCAAATTTGAGTCTATTCAGAAAACAAGACATTTCTAACTCACCTCAGACCTTTGAGCTGTAGTCTGCATTGTAATTATAGTGTGTGGTTATTGATTAGAGCAGATGATATGAGACCATCAGGAGAGACTGTTAAAAAGTTATGAGCTGTCTTGATGCAGAGAAAGTGGAGTTTGTCATCCTTGAATGATGGGATTCAAGGATTGAATGATGCTCTGCCTCTGTGCTCAAGTTCAGACATAGGCTTTAAGCAACCATGAGCCACTCATACGCGTGATAGATTAATCAGCATGTATCAAGTGGGCTTGTTAAACAGCTCTGATAGGAGAAAGTCAATGAGCACGCAATAAAGTGGACTTGTTAGGGCCAGTTTACCATCAGCCTTGCTAAAGTTGAACTTCATTTGTATTTAAAGACAGACTTTAAAGAAAATTCGTATTTGAAACTGGTGATAAAATCCAGGTCAGATACAGTTACATACAAACATACAGTACACACTGCTGCTCAAAGGTTGGAGGTCAGTTAGAAAAGTCCCTGATTTTAATAGAAAATTGGCTTTAATGTAATATCACATGAAGGTTATCAGTAATGTTTTCACAGCTTTAATCAAATCCTTCATCATCCATAAGTTGTGATGGAAAAATGTCTGCAAGTGTGCAGGAGCCCATTTTTAGAGACAATCACTCCTGTGTTAGAATATTAATTGAGGTTTATCAGGTGAGATGACCAATAGATGAAAAGAAATATACTCTTACTAATTATTAGAGTTGAAAAGTACTTTGCTAAGCAAAATTAAATGAGGTTAGGCTGCAACTTGAAACGTTTACATAAAAGGTTCAGTTGGTGATGCATGAAAGAAAAATAATTTTCTTCTACAAATCTATTGGAGAATTCTGATTGTAAAAAATGAAAAATATTCAAAGAGTGAACCTGTTGGAAAAGTGAAGGTTTTGTGCAGCTGGGTGTTGCAGCCCCTTTAGAGGAAAATGTAAACTTGGTTTAACGAGGTTAAAAACAAAAACTGGGATGATCCAGACACATTTATTGTTTCTTTAATCCCCACAATAGTTTGAGTTTGTGCTAAAATGTCTTAAAAAGCTGTTTTGAGTGATAAGTTAGGCTTTAATGTGTTAAACTTGCATTAGATAAGACAATGTACCACTGAACACAGGAGGGATTATTGCTGAAAATGGGTCTCTGAACACCTCTGTAGATATTCTATTAAAAATCATTCATGATTTGTGATCAGTGTTAATATTAAGCATTTATATGATTATTTACGCTTTTGATTAATTGCTGTGATTCAATCTGAAACCAAATTTGAGTCTATTCAGAAAACAAGACATTTCTAACTCACCTCAGACCTTTGAGCTGTAGTCTGCATTGTAATTATAGTGTGTGGTTATTGATTAGAGCAGATGATATGAGACCATCAGGAGAGACTGTTAAAAAGTTATGAGCTGTCTTGATGCAGAGAAAGTGGAGTTTGTCATCCTTGAATGATGGGATTCAAGGATTGAATGATGCTCTGCCTCTGTGCTCAAGTTCAGACATAGGCTTTAAGCAACCATGAGCCACTGATACGCGTGATAGATTAATCAGCATGTATCAAGTGGGCTTGTTAAACAGCTCTGATAGGAGAAAGTCAATGAGCACGCAATAAAGTGGACTTGTTAGGGCCAGTTTACCATCAGCCTTGCTAAAGTTGAACTTCATTTGTATTTAAAGACAGACTTTAAAGAAAATTCGTATTTGAAACTGGTGATAAAATCCAGGTCAGATACAGTTACATACAAACATACAGTACACACTGCTGCTCAAAGGTTGGAGGTCAGTTAGAAAAGTCCCTGATTTTAATAGAAAATTGGCTTTAATGTAATATCACATGAAGGTTATCAGTAATGTTTTCACAGCTTTAATCAAATCCTTCATCATCCATAAGTTGTGATGGAAAAATGTCTGCAAGTGTGCAGGAGCCCATTTTTAGAGACAATCACTCCTGTGTTAGAATATTAATTGAGGTTTATCAGGTGAGATGACCAATAGATGAAAAGAAATATACTCTTACTAATTATTAGAGTTGAAAAGTACTTTGCTAAGCAAAATTAAATGAGGTTAGGCTGCAACTTGAAACGTTTACATAAAAGGTTCAGTTGGTGATGCATGAAAGAAAAATAATTTTCTTCTACAAATCTATTGGAGAATTCTGATTGTAAAAAATGAAAAATATTCAAAGAGTGAACCTGTTGGAAAAGTGAAGGTTTTGTGCAGCTGGGTGTTGCAGCCCCTTTAGAGGAAAATGTAAACTTGGTTTAACGAGGTTAAAAACAAAAACTGGGATGATCCAGACACATTTATTGTTTCTTTAATCCCCACAATAGTTTGAGTTTGTGCTAAAATGTCTTAAAAAGCTGTTTTGAGTGATAAGTTAGGCTTTAATGTGTTAAACTTGCATTAGATAAGACAATGTACCACTGAACACAGGAGGGATTATTGCTGAAAATGGGTCTGTGAACACCTCTGTAGATATTCTATTAAAAATCATTCATGATTTGTGATCAGTGTTAATATTAAGCATTTATATGATTATTTACGCTTTTGATTAATTGCTGTGATTCAATCTGAAACCAAATTTGAGTCTATTCAGAAAACAAGACATTTCTAACTCACCTCAGACCTTTGAGCTGTAGTCTGCATTGTAATTATAGTGTGTGGTTATTGATTAGAGCAGATGATATGAGACCATCAGGAGAGACTGTTAAAAAGTTATGAGCTGTCTTGATGCAGAGAAAGTGGAGTTTGTCATCCTTGAATGATGGGATTCAAGGATTGAATGATGCTCTGCCTCTGTGCTCAAGTTCAGACATAGGCTTTAAGCAACCATGAGCCACTGATACGCGTGATAGATTAATCAGCATGTATCAAGTGGGCTTGTTAAACAGCTCTGATAGGAGAAAGTCAATGAGCACGCAATAAAGTGGACTTGTTAGGGCCAGTTTACCATCAGCCTTGCTAAAGTTGAACTTCATTTGTATTTAAAGACAGACTTTAAAGAAAATTCGTATTTGAAACTGGTGATAAAATCCAGGTCAGATACAGTTACATACAAACATACAGTACACACTGCTGCTCAAAGGTTGGAGGTCAGTTAGAAAAGTCCCTGATTTTAATAGAAAATTGGCTTTAATGTAATATCACATGAAGGTTATCAGTAATGTTTTCACAGCTTTAATCAAATCCTTCATCATCCATAAGTTGTGACGGAAAAATGTCTGCAAGCGTGCAGGAGCCCATTTTTAGAGACAATCACTCCTGTGTTAGAATATTAATTGAGGTTTATCAGGTGAGATGACCAATAGATGAAAAGAAATATACTCTTACTAATTATTAGAGTTGAAAAGTACTTTGCTAAGCAAAATTAAATGAGGTTAGGCTGCAACTTGAAACGTTTACCTAAAAGGTTCAGTTGGTGATGCATGAAAGAAAAATAATTTTCTTCTACAAATCTATTGGAGAATTCTGATTGTAAAAAATGAAAAATATTCAAAGAGTGAACCTGTTGGAAAAGTGAAGGTTTTGTGCAGCTGGGTGTTGCAGCCCCTTTAGAGGAAAATGTAAACTTGGTTTAACGAGGTTAAAAACAAAAACTGGGATGATCCAGACACATTTATTGTTTCTTTAATCCCCACAATAGTTTGAGTTTGTGCTAAAATGTCTTAAAAAGCTGTTTTGAGTGATAAGTTAGGCTTTAATGTGTTAAACTTGCATTAGATAAGACAATGTACCACTGAACACAGGAGGGATTATTGCTGAAAATGGGTCTGTGAACACCTCTGTAGATATTCTATTAAAAATCATTCATGATTTGTGATCAGTGTTAATATTAAGCATTTATATGATTATTTACGCTTTTGATTAATTGCTGTGATTCAATCTGAAACCAAATTTGAGTCTATTCAGAAAACAAGACATTTCTAACTCACCTCAGACCTTTGAGCTGTAGTCTGCATTGTAATTATAGTGTGTGGTTATTGATTAGAGCAGATGATATGAGACCATCAGGAGAGACTGTTAAAAAGTTATGAGCTGTCTTGATGCAGAGAAAGTGGAGTTTGTCATCCTTGAATGATGGGATTCAAGGATTGAATGATGCTCTGCCTCTGTGCTCAAGTTCAGACATAGGCTTTAAGCAACCATGAGCCACTGATACGCGTGATAGATTAATCAGCATGTATCAAGTGGGCTTGTTAAACAGCTCTGATAGGAGAAAGTCAATGAGCACGCAATAAAGTGGACTTGTTAGGGCCAGTTTACCATCAGCCTTGCTAAAGTTGAACTTCATTTGTATTTAAAGACAGACTTTAAAGAAAATTCGTATTTGAAACTGGTGATAAAATCCAGGTCAGATACAGTTACATACAAACATACAGTACACACTGCTGCTCAAAGGTTGGAGGTCAGTTAGAAAAGTCCCTGATTTTAATAGAAAATTGGCTTTAATGTAATATCACATGAAGGTTATCAGTAATGTTTTCACAGCTTTAATCAAATCCTTCATCATCCATAAGTTGTGATGGAAAAATGTCTGCAAGCGTGCAGGAGCCCATTTTTAGAGACAATCACTCCTGTGTTAGAATATTAATTGAGGTTTATCAGGTGAGATGACCAATAGATGAAAAGAAATATACTCTTACTAATTATTAGAGTTGAAAAGTACTTTGCTAAGCAAAATTAAATGAGGTTAGGCTGCAACTTGAAACGTTTACATAAAAGGTTCAGTTGGTGATGCATGAAAGAAAAATAATTTTCTTCTACAAATCTATTGGAGAATTCTGATTGTAAAAAATGAAAAATATTCAAAGAGTGAACCTGTTGGAAAAGTGAAGGTTTTGTGCAGCTGGGTGTTGCAGCCCCTTTAGAGGAAAATGTAAACTTGGTTTAACGAGGTTAAAAACAAAAACTGGGATGATCCAGACACATTTATTGTTTCTTTAATCCCCACAATAGTTTGAGTTTGTGCTAAAATGTCTTAAAAAGCTGTTTTGAGTGATAAGTTAGGCTTTAATGTGTTAAACTTGCATTAGATAAGACAATGTACCACTGAACACAGGAGGGATTATTGCTGAAAATGGGTCTCTGAACACCTCTGTAGATATTCTATTAAAAATCATTCATGATTTGTGATCAGTGTTAATATTAAGCATTTATATGATTATTTACGCTTTTGATTAATTGCTGTGATTCAATCTGAAACCAAATTTGAGTCTATTCAGAAAACAAGACATTTCTAACTCACCTCAGACCTTTGAGCTGTAGTCTGCATTGTAATTATAGTGTGTGGTTATTGATTAGAGCAGATGATATGAGACCATCAGGAGAGACTGTTAAAAAGTTATGAGCTGTCTTGATGCAGAGAAAGTGGAGTTTGTCATCCTTGAATGATGGGATTCAAGGATTGAATGATGCTCTGCCTCTGTGCTCAAGTTCAGACATAGGCTTTAAGCAACCATGAGCCACTGATACGCGTGATAGATTAATCAGCATGTATCAAGTGGGCTTGTTAAAAAGCTCTGATAGGAGAAAGTCAATGAGCACGCAATAAAGTGGACTTGTTAGGGCCAGTTTACCATCAGCCTTGCTAAAGTTGAACTTCATTTGTATTTAAAGACAGACTTTAAAGAAAATTTGTATTTGAAACTGGTGATAAAATCCAGGTCAGATACAGTTACATACAAACATACAGTACACACTGCTGCTCAAAGGTTGGAGGTCAGTTAGAAAAGTCCCTGATTTTAATAGAAAATTGGCTTTAATGTAATATCACATGAAGGTTATCAGTAATGTTTTCACAGCTTTAATCAAATCCTTCATCATCCATAAGTTGTGATGGAAAAATGTCTGCAAGCGTGCAGGAGCCCATTTTTAGAG
The DNA here is from genome assembly GCF_051167445.1 of Perissodus microlepis. Lineage (NCBI taxonomy): Eukaryota > Metazoa > Chordata > Actinopteri > Cichliformes > Cichlidae > Perissodus > Perissodus microlepis. Next base: position 7,805,176 of record NC_140469.1, read on the forward strand.
ACAATCACTCCTGTGTTAGAATATTAATTGAGGTTTATCAGGTGAGATGACCAATAGATGAAAAGAAATATACTCTTACTAATTATTAGAGTTGAAAAGTACTTTGCTAAGCAAAATTAAATGAGGTTAGGCTGCAACTTGAAACGTTTACCTAAAAGGTTCAGTTGGTGATGCATGAAAGAAAAATAATTTTCTTCTACAAATCTATTGGAGAATTCTGATTGTAAAAAATGAAAAATATTCAAAGAGTGAACCTGTTGGAAAAGTGAAGGTTTTGTGCAGCTGGGTGTTGCAGCCCCTTTAGAGGAAAATGTAAACTTGGTTTAACGAGGTTAAAAACAAAAACTGGGATGATCCAGACACATTTATTGTTTCTTTAATCCCCACAATAGTTTGAGTTTGTGCTAAAATGTCTTAAAAAGCTGTTTTGAGTGATAAGTTAGGCTTTAATGTGTTAAACTTGCATTAGATAAGACAATGTACCACTGAACACAGGAGGGATAATTGCTGAAAATGGGTCTCTGAACACCTCTGTAGATATTCTATTAAAAAATCATTCATGATTTGTGATCAGTGTTAATATTAAGCATTTATATGATTATTTACGCTTTTGATTAATTGCTGTGATTCAATCTGAAACCAAATTTGAGTCTATTCAGAAAACAAGACATTTCTAACTCACCTCAGACCTTTGAGCTGTAGTCTGCATTGTAATTATAGTGTGTGGTTATTGATTAGAGCAGATGATATGAGACCATCAGGAGAGACTGTTAAAAAGTTATGAGCTGTCTTGATGCAGAGAAAGTGGAGTTTGTCATCCTTGAATGATGGGATTCAAGGATTGAATGATGCTCTGCCTCTGTGCTCAAGTTCAGACATAGGCTTTAAGCAACCATGAGCCACTGATACGCGTGATAGATTAATCAGCATGTATCAAGTGGGCTTGTTAAACAGCTCTGATAGGAGAAAGTCAATGAGCACGCAATAAAGTGGACTTGTTAGGGCCAGTTTACCTTCAGCCTTGCTAAAGTTGAACTTCATTTGTATTTAAAGACAGACTTTAAAGAAAATTCGTATTTGAAACTGGTGATAAAATCCAGGTCAGATACAGTTACATACAAACATACAGTACACACTGCTGCTCAAAGGTTGGAGGTCAGTTAGAAAAGTCCCTGATTTTAATAGAAAATTGGCTTTAATGTAATATCACATGAAGGTTATCAGTAATGTTTTCACAGCTTTAATCAAATCCTTCATCATCCATAAGTTGTGATGGAAAAATGTCTGCAAGCGTGCAGGAGCCCATTTTTAGAGACAATCACTCCTGTGTTAGAATATTAATTGAGGTTTATCAGGTGAGATGACCAATAGATGAAAAGAAATATACTCTTACTAATTATTAGAGTTGAAAAGTACTTTGCTAAGCAAAATTAAATGAGGTTAGGCTGCAACTTGAAACGTTTACATAAAAGGTTCAGTTGGTGATGCATGAAAGAAAAATAATTTTCTTCTACAAATCTATTGGAGAATTCTGATTGTAAAAAATGAAAAATATTCAAAGAGTGAACCTGTTGGAAAAGTGAAGGTTTTGTGCAGCTGGGTGTTGCAGCCCCTTTAGAGGAAAATGTAAACTTGGTTTAACGAGGTTAAAAACAAAAACTGGGATGATCCAGACACATTTATTGTTTCTTTAATCCCCACAATAGTTTGAGTTTGTGCTAAAATGTCTTAAAAAGCTGTTTTGAGTGATAAGTTAGGCTTTAATGTGTTAAACTTGCATTAGATAAGACAATGTACCACTGAACACAGGAGGGATTATTGCTGAAAATGGGTCTCTGAACACCTCTGTAGATATTCTATTAAAAATCATTCATGATTTGTGATCAGTGTTAATATTAAGCATTTATATGATTATTTACGCTTTTGATTAATTGCTGTGATTCAATCTGAAACCAAATTTGAGTCTATTCAGAAAACAAGACATTTCTAACTCACCTCAGACCTTTGAGCTGTAGTCTGCATTGTAATTATAGTGTGTGGTTATTGATTAGAGCAGATGATATGAGACCATCAGGAGAGACTGTTAAAAAGTTATGAGCTGTCTTGATGCAGAGAAAGTGGAGTTTGTCATCCTTGAATGATGGGATTCAAGGATTGAATGATGCTCTGCCTCTGTGCTCAAGTTCAGACATAGGCTTTAAGCAACCATGAGCCACTGATACGCGTGATAGATTAATCAGCATGTATCAAGTGGGCTTGTTAAACAGCTCTGATAGGAGAAAGTCAATGAGCACGCAATAAAGTGGACTTGTTAGGGCCAGTTTACCATCAGCCTTGCTAAAGTTGAACTTCATTTGTATTTAAAGACAGACTTTAAAGAAAATTCGTATTTGAAACTGGTGATAAAATCCAGGTCAGATACAGTTACATACAAACATACAGTACACACTGCTGCTCAAAGGTTGGAGGTCAGTTAGAAAAGTCCCTGATTTTAATAGAAAATTGGCTTTAATGTAATATCACATGAAGGTTATCAGTAATGTTTTCACAGCTTTAATCAAATCCTTCATCATCCATAAGTTGTGATGGAAAAATGTCTGCAAGTGTGCAGGAGCCCATTTTTAGAGACAATCACTCCTGTGTTAGAATATTAATTGAGGTTTATCAGGTGAGATGACCAATAGATGAAAAGAAATATACTCTTACTAATTATTAGAGTTGAAAAGTACTTTGCTAAGCAAAATTAAATGAGGTTAGGCTGCAACTTGAAACGTTTACATAAAAGGTTCAGTTGGTGATGCATGAAAGAAAAATAATTTTCTTCTACAAATCTATTGGAGAATTCTGATTGTAAAAAATGAAAAATATTCAAAGAGTGAACCTGTTGGAAAAGTGAAGGTTTTGTGCAGCTGGGTGTTGCAGCCCCTTTAGAGGAAAATGTAAACTTGGTTTAACGAGGTTAAAAACAAAAACTGGGATGATCCAGACACATTTATTGTTTCTTTAATCCCCACAATAGTTTGAGTTTGTGCTAAAATGTCTTAAAAAGCTGTTTTGAGTGATAAGTTAGGCTTTAATGTGTTAAACTTGCATTAGATAAGACAATGTACCACTGAACACAGGAGGGATAATTGCTGAAAATGGGTCTCTGAACACCTCTGTAGATATTCTATTAAAAAATCATTCATGATTTGTGATCAGTGTTAATATTAAGCATTTATATGATTATTTACGCTTTTGATTAATTGCTGTGATTCAATCTGAAACCAAATTTGAGTCTATTCAGAAAACAAGACATTTCTAACTCACCTCAGACCTTTGAGCTGTAGTCTGCATTGTAATTATAGTGTGTGGTTATTGATTAGAGCAGATGATATGAGACCATCAGGAGAGACTGTTAAAAAGTTATGAGCTGTCTTGATGCAGAGAAAGTGGAGTTTGTCATCCTTGAATGATGGGATTCAAGGATTGAATGATGCTCTGCCTCTGTGCTCAAGTTCAGACATAGGCTTTAAGCAACCATGAGCCACTGATACGCGTGATAGATTAATCAGCATGTATCAAGTGGGCTTGTTAAAAAGCTCTGATAGGAGAAAGTCAATGAGCACGCAATAAAGTGGACTTGTTAGGGCCAGTTTACCATCAGCCTTGCTAAAGTTGAACTTCATTTGTATTTAAAGACAGACTTTAAAGAAAATTCGTATTTGAAACTGGTGATAAAATCCAGGTCAGATACAGTTACATACAAACATACAGTACACACTGCTGCTCAAAGGTTGGAGGTCAGTTAGAAAAGTCCCTGATTTTAATAGAAAATTGGCTTTAATGTAATATCACATGAAGGTTATCAGTAATGTTTTCACAGCTTTAATCAAATCCTTCATCATCCATAAGTTGTGATGGAAAAATGTCTGCAAGCGTGCAGGAGCCCATTTTTAGAGACAATCACTCCTGTGTTAGAATATTAATTGAGGTTTATCAGGTGAGATGACCAATAGATGAAAAGAAATATACTCTTACTAATTATTAGAGTTGAAAAGTACTTTGCTAAGCAAAATTAAATGAGGTTAGGCTGCAACTTGAAACGTTTACATAAAAGGTTCAGTGGTGATGCATGAAAGAAAAATAATTTTCTTCTACAAATCTATTGGAGAATTCTGATTGTAAAAAATGAAAAATATTCAAAGAGTGAACCTGTTGGAAAAGTGAAGGTTTTGTGCAGCTGGGTGTTGCAGCCCCTTTAGAGGAAAATGTAAACTTGGTTTAACGAGGTTAAAAACAAAAACTGGGATGATCCAGACACATTTATTGTTTCTTTAATCCCCACAATAGTTTGAGTTTGTGCTAAAATGTCTTAAAAAGCTGTTTTGAGTGATAAGTTAGGCTTTAATGTGTTAAACTTGCATTAGATAAGACAATGTACCACTGAACACAGGAGGGATTATTGCTGAAAATGGGTCTCTGAACACCTCTGTAGATATTCTATTAAAAATCATTCATGATTTGTGATCAGTGTTAATATTAAGCATTTATATGATTATTTACGCTTTTGATTAATTGCTGTGATTCAATCTGAAACCAAATTTGAGTCTATTCAGAAAACAAGACATTTCTAACTCACCTCAGACCTTTGAGCTGTAGTCTGCATTGTAATTATAGTGTGTGGTTATTGATTAGAGCAGATGATATGAGACCATCAGGAGAGACTGTTAAAAAGTTATGAGCTGTCTTGATGCAGAGAAAGTGGAGTTTGTCATCCTTGAATGATGGGATTCAAGGATTGAATGATGCTCTGCCTCTGTGCTCAAGTTCAGACATAGGCTTTAAGCAACCATGAGCCACTGATACGCGTGATAGATTAATCAGCATGTATCAAGTGGGCTTGTTAAACAGCTCTGATAGGAGAAAGTCAATGAGCACGCAATAAAGTGGACTTGTTAGGGCCAGTTTACCATCAGCCTTGCTAAAGTTGAACTTCATTTGTATTTAAAGACAGACTTTAAAGAAAATTCGTATTTGAAACTGGTGATAAAATCCAGGTCAGATACAGTTACATACAAACATACAGTACACACTGCTGCTCAAAGGTTGGAGGTCAGTTAGAAAAGTCCCTGATTTTAATAGAAAATTGGCTTTAATGTAATATCACATGAAGGTTATCAGTAATGTTTTCACAGCTTTAATCAAATCCTTCATCATCCATAAGTTGTGACGGAAAAATGTCTGCAAGCGTGCAGGAGCCCATTTTTAGAGACAATCACTCCTGTGTTAGAATATTAATTGAGGTTTATCAGGTGAGATGACCAATAGATGAAAAGAAATATACTCTTACTAATTATTAGAGTTGAAAAGTACTTTGCTAAGCAAAATTAAATGAGGTTAGGCTGCAACTTGAAACGTTTACCTAAAAGGTTCAGTTGGTGATGCATGAAAGAAAAATAATTTTCTTCTACAAATCTATTGGAGAATTCTGATTGTAAAAAATGAAAAATATTCAAAGAGTGAACCTGTTGGAAAAGTGAAGGTTTTGTGCAGCTGGGTGTTGCAGCCCCTTTAGAGGAAAATGTAAACTTGGTTTAACGAGGTTAAAAACAAAAACTGGGATGATCCAGACACATTTATTGTTTCTTTAATCCCCACAATAGTTTGAGTTTGTGCTAAAATGTCTTAAAAAGCTGTTTTGAGTGATAAGTTAGGCTTTAATGTGTTAAACTTGCATTAGATAAGACAATGTACCACTGAACACAGGAGGGATTATTGCTGAAAATGGGTCTCTGAACACCTCTGTAGATATTCTATTAAAAATCATTCATGATTTGTGATCAGTGTTAATATTAAGCATTTATATGATTATTTACGCTTTTGATTAATTGCTGTGATTCAATCTGAAACCAAATTTGAGTCTATTCAGAAAACAAGACATTTCTAACTCACCTCAGACCTTTGAGCTGTAGTCTGCATTGTAATTATAGTGTGTGGTTATTGATTAGAGCAGATGATATGAGACCATCAGGAGAGACTGTTAAAAAGTTATGAGCTGTCTTGATGCAGAGAAAGTGGAGTTTGTCATCCTTGAATGATGGGATTCAAGGATTGAATGATGCTCTGCCTCTGTGCTCAAGTTCAGACATAGGCTTTAAGCAACCATGAGCCACTGATACGCGTGATAGATTAATCAGCATGTATCAAGTGGGCTTGTTAAACAGCTCTGATAGGAGAAAGTCAATGAGCACGCAATAAAGTGGACTTGTTAGGGCCAGTTTACCATCAGCCTTGCTAAAGTTGAACTTCATTTGTATTTAAAGACAGACTTTAAAGAAAATTCGTATTTGAAACTGGTGATAAAATCCAGGTCAGATACAGTTACATACAAACATACAGTACACACTGCTGCTCAAAGGTTGGAGGTCAGTTAGAAAAGTCCCTGATTTTAATAGAAAATTGGCTTTAATGTAATATCACATGAAGGTTATCAGTAATGTTTTCACAGCTTTAATCAAATCCTTCATCATCCATAAGTTGTGATGGAAAAATGTCTGCAAGCGTGCAGGAGCCCATTTTTAGAGACAATCACTCCTGTGTTAGAATATTAATTGAGGTTTATCAGGTGAGATGACCAATAGATGAAAAGAAATATACTCTTACTAATTATTAGAGTTGAAAAGTACTTTGCTAAGCAAAATTAAATGAGGTTAGGCTGCAACTTGAAACGTTTACATAAAAGGTTCAGTTGGTGATGCATGAAAGAAAAATAATTTTCTTCTACAAATCTATTGGAGAATTCTGATTGTAAAAAATGAAAAATATTCAAAGAGTGAACCTGTTGGAAAAGTGAAGGTTTTGTGCAGCTGGGTGTTGCAGCCCCTTTAGAGGAAAATGTAAACTTGGTTTAACAAGGTTAAAAACAAAAACTGGGATGATCCAGACACATTTATTGTTTCTTTAATCCCCACAATAGTTTGAGTTTGTGCTAAAATGTCTTAAAAAGCTGTTTTGAGTGATAAGTTAGGCTTTAATGTGTTAAACTTGCATTAGATAAGACAATGTACCACTGAACACAGGAGGGATTATTGCTGAAAATGGGTCTCTGAACACCTCTGTAGATATTCTATTAAAAATCATTCATGATTTGTGATCAGTGTTAATATTAAGCATTTATATGATTATTTACGCTTTTGATTAATTGCTGTGATTCAATCTGAAACCAAATTTGAGTCTATTCAGAAAACAAGACATTTCTAACTCACCTCAGACCTTTGAGCTGTAGTCTGCATTGTAATTATAGTGTGTGGTTATTGATTAGAGCAGATGATATGAGACCATCAGGAGAGACTGTTAAAAAGTTATGAGCTGTCTTGATGCAGAGAAAGTGGAGTTTGTCATCCTTGAATGATGGGATTCAAGGATTGAATGATGCTCTGCCTCTGTGCTCAAGTTCAGACATAGGCTTTAAGCAACCATGAGCCACTGATACGCGTGATAGATTAATCAGCATGTATCAAGTGGGCTTGTTAAACAGCTCTGATAGGAGAAAGTCAATGAGCACGCAATAAAGTGGACTTGTTAGGGCCAGTTTACCATCAGCCTTGCTAAAGTTGAACTTCATTTGTATTTAAAGACAGACTTTAAAGAAAATTCGTATTTGAAACTGGTGATAAAATCCAGGTCAGATACAGTTACATACAAACATACAGTACACACTGCTGCTCAAAGGTTGGAGGTCAGTTAGAAAAGTCCCTGATTTTAATAGAAAATTGGCTTTAATGTAATATCACATGAAGGTTATCAGTAATGTTTTCATAGCTTTAATCAAATCCTTCATCATCCATAAGTTGTGACGGAAAAATGTCTGCAAGCGTGCAGGAGCCCATTTTTAGAGACAATCACTCCTGTGTTAGAATATTAATTGAGGTTTATCAGGTGAGATGACCAATAGATGAAAAGAAATATACTCTTACTAATTATTAGAGTTGAAAAGTACTTTGCTAAGCAAAATTAAATGAGGTTAGGCTGCAACTTGAAACGTTTACATAAAAGGTTCAGTTGGTGATGCATGAAAGAAAAATAATTTTCTTCTACAAATCTATTGGAGAATTCTGATTGTAAAAAATGAAAAATATTCAAAGAGTGAACCTGTTGGAAAAGTGAAGGTTTTGTGCAGCTGGGTGTTGCAGCCCCTTTAGAGGAAAATGTAAACTTGGTTTAACGAGGTTAAAAACAAAAACTGGGATGATCCAGACACATTTATTGTTTCTTTAATCCCCACAATAGTTTGAGTTTGTGCTAAAATGTCTTAAAAAGCTGTTTTGAGTGATAAGTTAGGCTTTAATGTGTTAAACTTGCATTAGATAAGACAATGTACCACTGAACACAGGAGGGATTATTGCTGAAAATGGGTCTCTGAACACCTCTGTAGATATTCTATTAAAAATCATTCATGATTTGTGATCAGTGTTAATATTAAGCATTCATGTGATTATTTACGCTTTTGATTAATTGCTGTGATTCAATCTGAAACCAAATTTGAGTCTATTCAGAAAACAAGACATTTCTAACTCACCTCAGACCTTTGAGCTGTAGTCTGCATTGTAATTATAGTGTGTGGTTATTGATTAGAGCAGATGATATGAGACCATCAGGAGAGACTGTTAAAAAGTTATGAGCTGTCTTGATGCAGAGAAAGTGGAGTTTGTCATCCTTGAATGATGGGATTCAAGGATTGAATGATGCTCTGCCTCTGTGCTCAAGTTCAGACATAGGCTTTAAGCAACCATGAGCCACTGATACGCGTGATAGATTAATCAGCATGTATCAAGTGGGCTTGTTAAACAGCTCTGATAGGAGAAAGTCAATGAGCACGCAATAAAGTGGACTTGTTAGGGCCAGTTTACCATCAGCCTTGCTAAAGTTGAACTTCATTTGTATTTAAAGACAGACTTTAAAGAAAATTCGTATTTGAAACTGGTGATAAAATCCAGGTCAGATACAGTTACATACAAACATACAGTACACACTGCTGCTCAAAGGTTGGAGGTCAGTTAGAAAAGTCCCTGATTTTAATAGAAAATTGGCTTTAATGTAATATCACATGAAGGTTATCAGTAATGTTTTCACAGCTTTAATCAAATCCTTCATCATCCATAAGTTGTGATGGAAAAATGTCTGCAAGCGTGCAGGAGCCCATTTTTAGAGACAATCACTCCTGTGTTAGAATATTAATTGAGGTTTATCAGGTGAGATGACCAATAGATGAAAAGAAATATACTCTTACTAATTATTAGAGTTGAAAAGTACTTTGCTAAGCAAAATTAAATGAGGTTAGGCTGCAACTTGAAACGTTTACATAAAAGGTTCAGTTGGTGATGCATGAAAGAAAAATAATTTTCTTCTACAAATCTATTGGAGAATTCTGATTGTAAAAAATGAAAAATATTCAAAGAGTGAACCTGTTGGAAAAGTGAAGGTTTTGTGCAGCTGGGTGTTGCAGCCCCTTTAGAGGAAAATGTAAACTTGGTTTAACAAGGTTAAAAACAAAAACTGGGATGATCCAGACACATTTATTGTTTCTTTAATCCCCACAATAGTTTGAGTTTGTGCTAAAATGTCTTAAAAAGCTGTTTTGAGTGATAAGTTAGGCTTTAATGTGTTAAACTTGCATTAGATAAGACAATGTACCACTGAACACAGGAGGGATTATTGCTGAAAATGGGTCTCTGAACACCTCTGTAGATATTCTATTAAAAATCATTCATGATTTGTGATCAGTGTTAATATTAAGCATTTATATGATTATTTACGCGTTTGATTAATTGCTGTGATTCAATCTGAAACCAAATTTGAGTCTATTCAGAAAACAAGACATTTCTAACTCACCTCAGACCTTTGAGCTGTAGTCTGCATTGTAATTATAGTGTGTGGTTATTGATTAGAGCAGATGATATGAGACCATCAGGAGAGACTGTTAAAAAGTTATGAGCTGTCTTGATGCAGAGAAAGTGGAGTTTGTCATCCTTGAATGATGGGATTCAAGGATTGAATGATGCTCTGCCTCTGTGCTCAAGTTCAGACATAGGCTTTAAGCAACCATGAGCCACTGATACGCGTGATAGATTAATCAGCATGTATCAAGTGGGCTTGTTAAACAGCTCTGATAGGAGAAAGTCAATGAGCACGCAATAAAGTGGACTTGTTAGGGCCAGTTTACCATCAGCCTTGCTAAAGTTGAACTTCATTTGTATTTAAAGACAGACTTTAAAGAAAATTCGTATTTGAAACTGGTGATAAAATCCAGGTCAGATACAGTTACATACAAACATACAGTACACACTGCTGCTCAAAGGTTGGAGGTCAGTTAGAAAAGTCCCTGATTTTAATAGAAAATTGGCTTTAATGTAATATCACATGAAGGTTATCAGTAATGTTTTCACAGCTTTAATCAAATCCTTCATCATCCATAAGTTGTGACGGAAAAATGTCTGCAAGCGTGCAGGAGCCCATTTTTAGAGACAATCACTCCTGTGTTAGAATATTAATTGAGGTTTATCAGGTGAGATGACCAATAGATGAAAAGAAATATACTCTTACTAATTATTAGAGTTGAAAAGTACTTTGCTAAGCAAAATTAAATGAGGTTAGGCTGCAACTTGAAACGTTTACCTAAAAGCTTCAGTTGGTGATGCATGAAAGAAAAATAATTTTCTTCTACAAATCTATTGGAGAATTCTGATTGTAAAAAATGAAAAATATTCAAAGAGTGAACCTGTTGGAAAAGTGAAGGTTTTGTGCAGCTGGGTGTTGCAGCCCCTTTAGAGGAAAATGTAAACTTGGTTTAACGAGGTTAAAAACAAAAACTGGGATGATCCAGACACATTTATTGTTTCTTTAATCCCCACAATAGTTTGAGTTTGTGCTAAAATGTCTTAAAAAGCTGTTTTGAGTGATAAGTTAGGCTTTAATGTGTTAAACTTGCATTAGATAAGACAATGTACCACTGAACACAGGAGGGATTATTGCTGAAAATGGGTCTCTGAACACCTCTGTAGATATTCTATTAAAAATCATTCATGATTTGTGATCAGTGTTAATATTAAGCATTTATATGATTATTTACGCTTTTGATTAATTGCTGTGATTCAATCTGAAACCAAATTTGAGTCTATTCAGAAAACAAGACATTTCTAACTCACCTCAGACCTTTGAGCTGTAGTCTGCATTGTAATTATAGTGTGTGGTTATTGATTAGAGCAGATGATATGAGACCATCAGGAGAGACTGTTAAAAAGTTATGAGCTGTCTTGATGCAGAGAAAGTGGAGTTTGTCATCCTTGAATGATGGAATTCAAGGATTGAATGATGCTCTGCCTCTGTGCTCAAGTTCAGACATAGGCTTTAAGCAACCATGAGCCACTGATACGCGTGATAGATTAATCAGCATGTATCAAGTGGGCTTGTTAAACAGCTCTGATAGGAGAAAGTCAATGAGCACGCAATAAAGTGGACTTGTTAGGGCCAGTTTACCATCAGCCTTGCTAAAGTTGAACTTCATTTGTATTTAAAGACAGACTTTAAAGAAAATTCGTATTTGAAACTGGTGATAAAATCCAGGTCAGATACAGTTACATACAAACATACAGTACACACTGCTGCTCAAAGGTTGGAGGTCAGTTAGAAAAGTCCCTGATTTTAATAGAAAATTGGCTTTAATGTAATATCACATGAAGGTTATCAGTAATGTTTTCATAGCTTTAATCAAATCCTTCATCATCCATAAGTTGTGACGGAAAAATGTCTGCAAGCGTGCAGGAGCCCATTTTTAGAGACAATCACTCCTGTGTTAGAATATTAATTGAGGTTTATCAGGTGAGATGACCAATAGATGAAAAGAAATATACTCTTACTAATTATTAGAGTTGAAAAGTACTTTGCTAAGCAAAATTAAATGAGGTTAGGCTGCAACTTGAAACGTTTACATAAAAGGTTCAGTTGGTGATGCATGAAAGAAAAATAATTTTCTTCTACAAATCTATTGGAGAATTCTGATTGTAAAAAATGAAAAATATTCAAAGAGTGAACCTGTTGGAAAAGTGAAGGTTTTGTGCAGCTGGGTGTTGCAGCCCCTTTAGAGGAAAATGTAAACTTGGTTTAACGAGGTTAAAAACAAAAACTGGGATGATCCAGACACATTTATTGTTTCTTTAATCCCCACAATAGTTTGAGTTTGTGCTAAAATGTCTTAAAAAGCTGTTTTGAGTGATAAGTTAGGCTTTAATGTGTTAAACTTGCATTAGATAAGACAATGTACCACTGAACACAGGAGGGATTATTGCTGAAAATGGGTCTCTGAACACCTCTGTAGATATTCTATTAAAAATCATTCATGATTTGTGATCAGTGTTAATATTAAGCATTCATGTGATTATTTACGCTTTTGATTAATTGCTGTGATTCAATCTGAAACCAAATTTGAGTCTATTCAGAAAACAAGACATTTCTAACTCACCTCAGACCTTTGAGCTGTAGTCTGCATTGTAATTATAGTGTGTGGTTATTGATTAGAGCAGATGATATGAGACCATCAGGAGAGACTGTTAAAAAGTTATGAGCTGTCTTGATGCAGAGAAAGTGGAGTTTGTCATCCTTGAATGATGGGATTCAAGGATTGAATGATGCTCTGCCTCTGTGCTCAAGTTCAGACATAGGCTTTAAGCAACCATGAGCCACTGATACGCGTGATAGATTAATCAGCATGTATCAAGTGGGCTTGTTAAACAGCTCTGATAGGAGAAAGTCAATGAGCACGCAATAAAGTGGACTTGTTAGGGCCAGTTTACCATCAGCCTTGCTAAAGTTGAACTTCATTTGTATTTAAAGACAGACTTTAAAGAAAATTCGTATTTGAAACTGGTGATAAAATCCAGGTCAGATACAGTTACATACAAACATACAGTACACACTGCTGCTCAAAGGTTGGAGGTCAGTTAGAAAAGTCCCTGATTTTAATAGAAAATTGGCTTTAATGTAATATCACATGAAGGTTATCAGTAATGTTTTCACAGCTTTAATCAAATCCTTCATCATCCATAAGTTGTGATGGAAAAATGTCTGCAAGCGTGCAGGAGCCCATTTTTAGAGACAATCACTCCTGTGTTAGAATATTAATTGAGGTTTATCAGGTGAGATGACCAATAGATGAAAAGAAATATACTCTTACTAATTATTAGAGTTGAAAAGTACTTTGCTAAGCAAAATTAAATGAGGTTAGGCTGCAACTTGAAACGTTTACATAAAAGGTTCAGTTGGTGATGCATGAAAGAAAAATAATTTTCTTCTACAAATCTATTGGAGAATTCTGATTGTAAAAAATGAAAAATATTCAAAGAGTGAACCTGTTGGAAAAGTGAAGGTTTTGTGCAGCTGGGTGTTGCAGCCCCTTTAGAGGAAAATGTAAACTTGGTTTAACAAGGTTAAAAACAAAAACTGGGATGATCCAGACACATTTATTGTTTCTTTAATCCCCACAATAGTTTGAGTTTGTGCTAAAATGTCTTAAAAAGCTGTTTTGAGTGATAAGTTAGGCTTTAATGTGTTAAACTTGCATTAGATAAGACAATGTACCACTGAACACAGGAGGGATTATTGCTGAAAATGGGTCTCTGAACACCTCTGTAGATATTCTATTAAAAATCATTCATGATTTGTGATCAGTGTTAATATTAAGCATTTATATGATTATTTACGCGTTTGATTAATTGCTGTGATTCAATCTGAAACCAAATTTGAGTCTATTCAGAAAACAAGACATTTCTAACTCACCTCAGACCTTTGAGCTGTAGTCTGCATTGTAATTATAGTGTGTGGTTATTGATTAGAGCAGATGATATGAGACCATCAGGAGAGACTGTTAAAAAGTTATGAGCTGTCTTGATGCAGAGAAAGTGGAGTTTGTCATCCTTGAATGATGGGATTCAAGGATTGAATGATGCTCTGCCTCTGTGCTCAAGTTCAGACATAGGCTTTAAGCAACCATGAGCCACTGATACGCGTGATAGATTAATCAGCATGTATCAAGTGGGCTTGTTAAACAGCTCTGATAGGAGAAAGTCAATGAGCACGCAATAAAGTGGACTTGTTAGGGCCAGTTTACCATCAGCCTTGCTAAAGTTGAACTTCATTTGTATTTAAAGACAGACTTTAAAGAAAATTCGTATTTGAAACTGGTGATAAAATCCAGGTCAGATACAGTTACATACAAACATACAGTACACACTGCTGCTCAAAGGTTGGAGGTCAGTTAGAAAAGTCCCTGATTTTAATAGAAAATTGGCTTTAATGTAATATCACATGAAGGTTATCAGTAATGTTTTCACAGCTTTAATCAAATCCTTCATCATCCATAAGTTGTGACGGAAAAATGTCTGCAAGCGTGCAGGAGCCCATTTTTAGAGACAATCACTCCTGTGTTAGAATATTAATTGAGGTTTATCAGGTGAGATGACCAATAGATGAAAAGAAATATACTCTTACTAATTATTAGAGTTGAAAAGTACTTTGCTAAGCAAAATTAAATGAGGTTAGGCTGCAACTTGAAACGTTTACCTAAAAGCTTCAGTTGGTGATGCATGAAAGAAAAATAATTTTCTTCTACAAATCTATTGGAGAATTCTGATTGTAAAAAATGAAAAATATTCAAAGAGTGAACCTGTTGGAAAAGTGAAGGTTTTGTGCAGCTGGGTGTTGCAGCCCCTTTAGAGGAAAATGTAAACTTGGTTTAACGAGGTTAAAAACAAAAACTGGGATGATCCAGACACATTTATTGTTTCTTTAATCCCCACAATAGTTTGAGTTTGTGCTAAAATGTCTTAAAAAGCTGTTTTGAGTGATAAGTTAGGCTTTAATGTGTTAAACTTGCATTAGATAAGACAATGTACCACTGAACACAGGAGGGATTATTGCTGAAAATGGGTCTCTGAACACCTCTGTAGATATTCTATTAAAAATCATTCATGATTTGTGATCAGTGTTAATATTAAGCATTTATATGATTATTTACGCTTTTGATTAATTGCTGTGATTCAATCTGAAACCAAATTTGAGTCTATTCAAAAAACAAGACATTTCTACTTCACCTCAGACCTTTGAGCTGTAGTCTGCATTGTAATTATAGTGTGTGGTTATTGATTAGAGCAGATGATATGAGACCATCAGGAGAGACTGTTAAAAAGTTATGAGCTGTCTTGATGCAGAGAAAGTGGAGTTTGTCATCCTTGAATGATGGGATTCAAGGATTGAATGATGCTCTGCCTCTGTGCTCAAGTTCAGACATAGGCTTTAAGCAACCATGAGCCACTGATACGCGTAATAGATTAATCAGCATGTATCAAGTGGGCTTGTTAAACAGCTCTGATAGGAGAAAGTCAATGAGCACGCAATAAAGTGGACTTGTTAGGGCCAGTTTACCATCAGCCTTGCTAAAGTTGAACTTCATTTGTATTTAAAGACAGACTTTAAAGAAAATTCGTATTTGAAACTGGTGATAAAATCCAGGTCAGATACAGTTACATACAAACATACAGTACACACTGCTGCTCAAAGGTTGGAGGTCAGTTAGAAAAGTCCCTGATTTTAATAGAAAATTGGCTTTAATGTAATATCACATGAAGGTTATCAGTAATGTTTTCACAGCTTTAATCAAATCCTTCATCATCCATAAGTTGTGATGGAAAAATGTCTGCAAGCGTGCAGGAGCCCATTTTTAGAGACAATCACTCCTGTGTTAGAATATTAATTGAGGTTTATCAGGTGAGATGACCAATAGATGAAAAGAAATATACTCTTACTAATTATTAGAGTTGAAAAGTACTTTGCTAAGCAAAATTAAATGAGGTTAGGCTGCAACTTGAAACGTTTACATAAAAGGTTCAGTTGGTGATGCATGAAAGAAAAATAATTTTCTTCTACAAATCTATTGGAGAATTCTGATTGTAAAAAATGAAAAATATTCAAAGAGTGAACCTGTTGGAAAAGTGAAGGTTTTGTGCAGCTGGGTGTTGCAGCCCCTTTAGAGGAAAATGTAAACTTGGTTTAACGAGGTTAAAAACAAACACTGGGATGATCCAGACACATTTATTGTTTCTTTAATCCCCACAATAGTTTGAGTTTGTGCTAAAATGTCTTAAAAAGCTGTTTTGAGTGATAAGTTAGGCTTTAATGTGTTAAACTTGCATTAGATAAGACAATGTACCACTGAACACAGGAGGGATTATTGCTGAAAATGGGTCTCTGAACACCTCTGTAGATATTCTATTAAAAATCATTCATGATTTGTGATCAGTGTTAATATTAAGCATTTATATGATTATTTACGCTTTTGATTAATTGCTGTGATTCAATCTGAAACCAAATTTGAGTCTATTCAGAAAACAAGACATTTCTACTTCACCTCAGACCTTTGAGCTGTAGTCTGCATTGTAATTATAGTGTGTGGTTATTGATTAGAGCAGATGATATGAGATCATCAGGAGAGACTGTTAAAAAGTTATGAGCTGTCTTGATGCAGAGAAAGTGGAGTTTGTCATCCTTGAATGATGGGATTCAAGGATTGAATGATGCTCTGCCTCTGTGCTCAAGTTCAGACATAGGCTTTAAGCAACCATGAGCCACTGATACGCGTGATAGATTAATCAGCATGTATCAAGTGGGCTTGTTAAACAGCTCTGATAGGAGAAAGTCAATGAGCACGCAATAAAGTGGACTTGTTAGGGCCAGTTTACCATCAGCCTTGCTAAAGTTGAACTTCATTTGTATTTAAAGACAGACTTTAAAGAAAATTCGTATTTGAAACTGGTGATAAAATCCAGGTCAGATACAGTTACATACAAACATACAGTACACACTGCTGCTCAAAGGTTGGAGGTCAGTTAGAAAAGTCCCTGATTTTAATAGAAAATTGGCTTTAATGTAATATCACATGAAGGTTATCAGTAATGTTTTCACAGCTTTAATCAAATCCTTCATCATCCATAAGTTGTGATGGAAAAATGTCTGCAAGCGTGCAGGAGCCCATTTTTAGAGACAATCACTCCTGTGTTAGAATATTAATTGAGGTTTATCAGGTGAGATGACCAATAGATGAAAAGAAATATACTCTTACTAATTATTAGAGTTGAAAAGTACTTTGCTAAGCAAAATTAAATGAGGTTAGGCTGCAACTTGAAACGTTTACATAAAAGGTTCAGTTGGTGATGCATGAAAGAAAAATAATTTTCTTCTACAAATCTATTGGAGAATTCTGATTGTAAAAAATGAAAAATATTCAAAGAGTGAACCTGTTGGAAAAGTGAAGGTTTTGTGCAGCTGGGTGTTGCAGCCCCTTTAGAGGAAAATGTAAACTTGGTTTAACGAGGTTAAAAACAAAAACTGGGATGATCCAGACACATTTATTGTTTCTTTAATCCCCACAATAGTTTGAGTTTGTGCTAAAATGTCTTAAAAAGCTGTTTTGAGTGATAAGTTAGGCTTTAATGTGTTAAACTTGCATTAGATAAGACAATGTACCACTGAACACAGGAGGGATTATTGCTGAAAATGGGTCTCTGAACACCTCTGTAGATATTCTATTAAAAATCATTCATGATTTGTGATCAGTGTTAATATTAAGCATTTATATGATTATTTACGCTTTTGATTAATTGCTGTGATTCAATCTGAAACCAAATTTGAGTCTATTCAAAAAACAAGACATTTCTACTTCACCTCAGACCTTTGAGCTGTAGTCTGCATTGTAATTATAGTGTGTGGTTATTGATTAGAGCAGATGATATGAGACCATCAGGAGAGACTGTTAAAAAGTTATGAGCTGTCTTGATGCAGAGAAAGTGGAGTTTGTCATCCTTGAATGATGGGATTCAAGGATTGAATGATGCTCTGCCTCTGTGCTCAAGTTCAGACATAGGCTTTAAGCAACCATGAGCCACTGATACGCGTAATAGATTAATCAGCATGTATCAAGTGGGCTTGTTAAACAGCTCTGATAGGAGAAAGTCAATGAGCACGCAATAAAGTGGACTTGTTAGGGCCAGTTTACCATCAGCCTTGCTAAAGTTGAACTTCATTTGTATTTAAAGACAGACTTTAAAGAAAATTCGTATTTGAAACTGGTGATAAAATCCAGGTCAGATACAGTTACATACAAACATACAGTACACACTGCTGCTCAAAGGTTGGAGGTCAGTTAGAAAAGTCCCTGATTTTAATAGAAAATTGGCTTTAATGTAATATCACATGAAGGTTATCAGTAATGTTTTCACAGCTTTAATCAAATCCTTCATCATCCATAAGTTGTGATGGAAAAATGTCTGCAAGCGTGCAGGAGCCCATTTTTAGAGACAATCACTCCTGTGTTAGAATATTAATTGAGGTTTATCAGGTGAGATGACCAATAGATGAAAAGAAATATACTCTTACTAATTATTAGAGTTGAAAAGTACTTTGCTAAGCAAAATTAAATGAGGTTAGGCTGCAACTTGAAACGTTTACATAAAAGGTTCAGTTGGTGATGCATGAAAGAAAAATAATTTTCTTCTACAAATCTATTGGAGAATTCTGATTGTAAAAAATGAAAAATATTCAAAGAGTGAACCTGTTGGAAAAGTGAAGGTTTTGTGCAGCTGGGTGTTGCAGCCCCTTTAGAGGAAAATGTAAACTTGGTTTAACGAGGTTAAAAACAAACACTGGGATGATCCAGACACATTTATTGTTTCTTTAATCCCCACAATAGTTTGAGTTTGTGCTAAAATGTCTTAAAAAGCTGTTTTGAGTGATAAGTTAGGCTTTAATGTGTTAAACTTGCATTAGATAAGACAATGTACCACTGAACACAGGAGGGATTATTGCTGAAAATGGGTCTCTGAACACCTCTGTAGATATTCTATTAAAAATCATTCATGATTTGTGATCAGTGTTAATATTAAGCATTTATATGATTATTTACGCTTTTGATTAATTGCTGTGATTCAATCTGAAACCAAATTTGAGTCTATTCAGAAAACAAGACATTTCTAACTCACCTCAGACCTTTGAGCTGTAGTCTGCATTGTAATTATAGTGTGTGGTTATTGATTAGAGCAGATGATATGAGACCATCAGGAGAGACTGTTAAAAAGTTATGAGCTGTCTTGATGCAGAGAAAGTGGAGTTTGTCATCCTTGAATGATGGGATTCAAGGATTGAATGATGCTCTGCCTCTGTGCTCAAGTTCAGACATAGGCTTTAAGCAACCATGAGCCACTGATACGCGTGATAGATTAATCAGCATGTATCAAGTGGGCTTGTTAAAAAGCTCTGATAGGAGAAAGTCAATGAGCACGCAATAAAGTGGACTTGTTAGGGCCAGTTTACCATCAGCCTTGCTAAAGTTGAACTTCATTTGTATTTAAAGACAGACTTTAAAGAAAATTCGTATTTGAAACTGGTGATAAAATCCAAGTCAGATACAGTTACATACAAACATACAGTACACACTGCTGCTCAAAGGTTGGAGGTCAGTTAGAAAAGTCCCTGATTTTAATAGAAAATTGGCTTTAATGTAATATCACATGAAGGTTATCAGTAATGTTTTCACAGCTTTAATCAAATCCTTCATCATCCATAAGTTGTGATGGAAAAATGTCTGCAAGCGTGCAGGAGCCCATTTTTAGAGACAATCACTCCTGTGTTAGAATATTAATTGAGGTTTATCAGGTGAGATGACCAATAGATGAAAAGAAATATACTCTTACTAATTATTAGAGTTGAAAAGTACTTTGCTAAGCAAAATTAAATGAGGTTAGGCTGCAACTTGAAACGTTTACCTAAAAGGTTCAGTTGGTGATGCATGAAAGAAAAATAATTTTCTTCTACAAATCTATTGGAGAATTCTGATTGTAAAAAATGAAAAATATTCAAAGAGTGAACCTGTTGGAAAAGTGAAGGTTTTGTGCAGCTGGGTGTTGCAGCCCCTTTAGAGGAAAATGTAAACTTGGTTTAACGAGGTTAAAAACAAAAACTGGGATGATCCAGACACATTTATTGTTTCTTTAATCCCCACAATAGTTTGAGTTTGTGCTAAAATGTCTTAAAAAGCTGTTTTGAGTGATAAGTTAGGCTTTAATGTGTTAAACTTGCATTAGATAAGACAATGTACCACTGAACACAGGAGGGATTATTGCTGAAAATGGGTCTCTGAACACCTCTGTAGATATTCTATTAAAAATCATTCATGATTTGTGATCAGTGTTAATATTAAGCATTTATATGATTATTTACGCTTTTGATTAATTGCTGTGATTCAATCTGAAACCAAATTTGAGTCTATTCAGAAAACAAGACATTTCTAACTCACCTCAGACCTTTGAGCTGTAGTCTGCATTGTAATTATAGTGTGTGGTTATTGATTAGAGCAGATGATATGAGACCATCAGGAGAGACTGTTAAAAAGTTATGAGCTGTCTTGATGCAGAGAAAGTGGAGTTTGTCATCCTTGAATGATGGGATTCAAGGATTGAATGATGCTCTGCCTCTGTGCTCAAGTTCAGACATAGGCTTTAAGCAACCATGAGCCACTGATACGCGTGATAGATTAATCAGCATGTATCAAGTGGGCTTGTTAAAAAGCTCTGATAGGAGAAAGTCAATGAGCACGCAATAAAGTGGACTTGTTAGGGCCAGTTTACCATCAGCCTTGCTAAAGTTGAACTTCATTTGTATTTAAAGACAGACTTTAAAGAAAATTCGTATTTGAAACTGGTGATAAAATCCAAGTCAGATACAGTTACATACAAACATACAGTACACACTGCTGCTCAAAGGTTGGAGGTCAGTTAGAAAAGTTCCTGATTTTAATAGAAAATTGGCTTTAATGTAATATCACATGAAGGTTATCAGTAATGTTTTCACAGCTTTAATCAAATCCTTCATCATCCATAAGTTGTGATGGAAAAATGTCTGCAAGCGTGCAGGAGCCCATTTTTAGAGACAATCACTCCTGTGTTAGAATATTAATTGAGGTTTATCAGGTGAGATGACCAATAGATGAAAAGAAATATACTCTTACTAATT
This sequence comes from Perissodus microlepis, assembly GCF_051167445.1. NCBI lineage: Eukaryota > Metazoa > Chordata > Actinopteri > Cichliformes > Cichlidae > Perissodus > Perissodus microlepis. The sequence goes on from NC_140469.1 coordinate 7,826,269, forward strand.
ATTAGAGTTGAAAAGTACTTTGCTAAGCAAAATTAAATGAGGTTAGGCTGCAACTTGAAACGTTTACCTAAAAGGTTCAGTTGGTGATGCATGAAAGAAAAATAATTTTCTTCTACAAATCTATTGGAGAATTCTGATTGTAAAAAATGAAAAATATTCAAAGAGTGAACCTGTTGGAAAAGTGAAGGTTTTGTGCAGCTGGGTGTTGCAGCTCCTTTAGAGGAAAATGTAAACTTGGTTTAACGAGGTTAAAAACAAAAACTGGGATGATCCAGACACATTTATTGTTTCTTTAATCCCCACAATAGTTTGAGTTTGTGCTAAAATGTCTTAAAAAGCTGTTTTGAGTGATAAGTTAGGCTTTAATGTGTTAAACTTGCATTAGATAAGACAATGTACCACTGAACACAGGAGGGATTATTGCTGAAAATGGGTCTCTGAACACCTCTGTAGATATTCTATTAAAAATCATTCATGATTTGTGATCAGTGTTAATATTAAGCATTTATATGATTATTTACGCTTTTGATTAATTGCTGTGATTCGATCTGAAACCAAATTTGAGTCTATTCAAAAAACAAGACATTTCTACTTCACCTCAGACCTTTGAGCTGTAGTCTGCATTGTAATTATAGTGTGTGGTTATTGATTAGAGCAGATGATATGAGACCATCAGGAGAGACTGTTAAAAAGTTATGAGCTGTCTTGATGCAGAGAAAGTGGAGTTTGTCATCCTTGAATGATGGGATTCAAGGATTGAATGATGCTCTGCCTCTGTGCTCAAGTTCAGACATAGGCTTTAAGCAACCATGAGCCACTGATACGCGTGATAGATTAATCAGCATGTATCAAGTGGGCTTGTTAAACAGCTCTGATAGGAGAAAGTCAATGAGCACGCAATAAAGTGGACTTGTTAGGGCCAGTTTACCATCAGCCTTGCTAAAGTTGAACTTCATTTGTATTTAAAGAAAGACTTTAAAGAAAATTCGTATTTGAAACTGGTGATAAAATCCAGGTCAGATACAGTTACATACAAACATACAGTACACACTGCTGCTCAAAGGTTGGAGGTCAGTTAGAAAAGTCCCTGATTTTAATAGAAAATTGGCTTTAATGTAATATCACATGAAGGTTATCAGTAATGTTTTCACAGCTTTAATCAAATCCTTCATCATCCATAAGTTGTGATGGAAAAATGTCTGCAAGCGTGCAGGAGCCCATTTTTAGAGACAATCACTCCTGTGTTAGAATATTAATTGAGGTTTATCAGGTGAGATGACCAATAGATGAAAAGAAATATACTCTTACTAATTATTAGAGTTGAAAAGTACTTTGCTAAGCAAAATTAAATGAGGTTAGGCTGCAACTTGAAACGTTTACCTAAAAGGTTCAGTTGGTGATGCATGAAAGAAAAATAATTTTCTTCTACAAATCTATTGGAGAATTCTGATTGTAAAAAATGAAAAATATTCAAAGAGTGAACCTGTTGGAAAAGTGAAGGTTTTGTGCAGCTGGGTGTTGCAGCCCCTTTAGAGGAAAATGTAAACTTGGTTTAACGAGGTTAAAAACAAAAACTGGGATGATCCAGACACATTTATTGTTTCTTTAATCCCCACAATAGTTTGAGTTTGTGCTAAAATGTCTTAAAAAGCTGTTTTGAGTGATAAGTTAGGCTTTAATGTGTTAAACTTGCATTAGATAAGACAATGTACCACTGAACACAGGAGGGATTATTGCTGAAAATGGGTCTCTGAACACCTCTGTAGATATTCTATTAAAAATCATTCATGATTTGTGATCAGTGTTAATATTAAGCATTTATATGATTATTTACGCTTTTGATTAATTGCTGTGATTCAATCTGAAACCAAATTTGAGTCTATTCAGAAAACAAGACATTTCTAACTCACCTCAGACCTTTGAGCTGTAGTCTGCATTGTAATTATAGTGTGTGGTTATTGATTAGAGCAGATGATATGAGACCATCAGGAGAGACTGTTAAAAAGTTATGAGCTGTCTTGATGCAGAGAAAGTGGAGTTTGTCATCCTTGAATGATGGGATTCAAGGATTGAATGATGCTCTGCCTCTGTGCTCAAGTTCAGACATAGGCTTTAAGCAACCATGAGCCACTGATACGCGTGATAGATTAATCAGCATGTATCAAGTGGGCTTGTTAAACAGCTCTGATAGGAGAAAGTCAATGAGCACGCAATAAAGTGGACTTGTTAGGGCCAGTTTACCATCAGCCTTGCTAAAGTTGAACTTCATTTGTATTTAAAGACAGACTTTAAAGAAAATTCGTATTTGAAACTGGTGATAAAATCCAGGTCAGATACAGTTACATACAAACATACAGTACACACTGCTGCTCAAAGGTTGGAGGTCAGTTAGAAAAGTCCCTGATTTTAATAGAAAATTGGCTTTAATGTAATATCACATGAAGGTTATCAGTAATGTTTTCACAGCTTTAATCAAATCCTTCATCATCCATAAGTTGTGATGGAAAAATGTCTGCAAGCGTGCAGGAGCCCATTTTTAGAGACAATCACTCCTGTGTTAGAATATTAATTGAGGTTTATCAGGTGAGATGACCAATAGATGAAAAGAAATATACTCTTACTAATTATTAGAGTTGAAAAGTACTTTGCTAAGCAAAATTAAATGAGGTTAGGCTGCAACTTGAAACGTTTACCTAAAAGGTTCAGTTGGTGATGCATGAAAGAAAAATAATTTTCTTCTACAAATCTATTGGAGAATTCTGATTGTAAAAAATGAAAAATATTCAAAGAGTGAACCTGTTGGAAAAGTGAAGGTTTTGTGCAGCTGGGTGTTGCAGCCCCTTTAGAGGAAAATGTAAACTTGGTTTAACGAGGTTAAAAACAAAAACTGGGATGATCCAGACACATTTATTGTTTCTTTAATCCCCACAATAGTTTGAGTTTGTGCTAAAATGTCTTAAAAAGCTGTTTTGAGTGATAAGTTAGGCTTTAATGTGTTAAACTTGCATTAGATAAGACAATGTACCACTGAACACAGGAGGGATTATTGCTGAAAATGGGTCTCTGAACACCTCTGTAGATATTCCATTAAAAATCATTCATGATTTGTGATCAGTGTTAATATTAAGCATTTATATGATTATTTACGCTTTTGATTAATTGCTGTGATTCAATCTGAAACCAAATTTGAGTCTATTCAGAAAACAAGACATTTCTAACTCACCTCAGACCTTTGAGCTGTAGTCTGCATTGTAATTATAGTGTGTGGTTATTGATTAGAGCAGATGATATGAGACCATCAGGAGAGACTGTTAAAAAGTTATGAGCTGTCTTGATGCAGAGAAAGTGGAGTTTGTCATCCTTGAATGATGGGATTCAAGGATTGAATGATGCTCTGCCTCTGTGCTCAAGTTCAGACATAGGCTTTAAGCAACCATGAGCCACTGATACGCGTGATAGATTAATCAGCATGTATCAAGTGGGCTTGTTAAACAGCTCTGATAGGAGAAAGTCAATGAGCACGCAATAAAGTGGACTTGTTAGGGCCAGTTTACCATCAGCCTTGCTAAAGTTGAACTTCATTTGTATTTAAAGACAGACTTTAAAGAAAATTCGTATTTGAAACTGGTGATAAAATCCAGGTCAGATACAGTTACATACAAACATACAGTACACACTGCTGCTCAAAGGTTGGAGGTCAGTTAGAAAAGTCCCTGATTTTAATAGAAAATTGGCTTTAATGTAATATCACATGAAGGTTATTAGTAATGTTTTCACAGCTTTAATCAAATCCTTCATCATCCATAAGTTGTGATGGAAAAATGTCTGCAAGCGTGCAGGAGCCCATTTTTAGAGACAATCACTCCTGTGTTAGAATATTAATTGAGGTTTATCAGGTGAGATGACCAATAGATGAAAAGAAATATACTCTTACTAATTATTAGAGTTGAAAAGTACTTTGCTAAGCAAAATTAAATGAGGTTAGGCTGCAACTTGAAACGTTTACCTAAAAGGTTCAGTTGGTGATGCATGAAAGAAAAATAATTTTCTTCTACAAATCTATTGGAGAATTCTGATTGTAAAAAATGAAAAATATTCAAAGAGTGAACCTGTTGGAAAAGTGAAGGTTTTGTGCAGCTGGGTGTTGCAGCCCCTTTAGAGGAAAATGTAAACTTGGTTTAACGAGGTTAAAAACAAAAACTGGGATGATCCAGACACATTTATTGTTTCTTTAATCCCCACAATAGTTTGAGTTTGTGCTAAAATGTCTTAAAAAGCTGTGTTGAGTGATAAGTTAGGCTTTAATGTGTTAAACTTGCATTAGATAAGACAATGTACCACTGAACACAGGAGGGATTATTGCTGAAAATGGGTCTCTGAACACCTCTGTAGATATTCTATTAAAAATCATTCATGATTTGTGATCAGTGTTAATATTAAGCATTTATATGATTATTTACGCTTTTGATTAATTGCTGTGATTCAATCTGAAACCAAATTTGAGTCTATTCAGAAAACAGGACATTTCTACTTCACCTCAGACCTTTGAGCTGTAGTCTGCATTGTAATTATAGTGTGTGGTTATTGATTAGAGCAGATGATATGAGACCATCAGGAGAGACTGTTAAAAAGTTATGAGCTGTCTTGATGCAGAGAAAGTGGAGTTTGTCATCCTTGAATGATGGGATTCAAGGATTGAATGATGCTCTGCCTCTGTGCTCAAGTTCAGACATAGGCTTTAAGCAACCATGAGCCACTGATACGCGTGATAGATTAATCAGCATGTATCAAGTGGGCTTGTTAAACAGCTCTGATAGGAGAAAGTCAATGAGCACGCAATAAAGTGGACTTGTTAGGGCCAGTTTACCATCAGCCTTGCTAAAGTTGAACTTCATTTGTATTTAAAGACAGACTTTAAAGAAAATTCATATTTGGAACTGGTGATAAAATCCAGGTCAGATACAGTTACATACAAACATACAGTACACACTGCTGCTCAAAGGTTGGAGGTCAGTTAGAAAAGTCCCTGATTTTAATAGAAAATTGGCTTTAATGTAATATCACATGAAGGTTATCAGTAATGTTTTCACAGCTTTAATCAAATCCTTCATCATCCATAAGTTGTGATGGAAAAATGTCTGCAAGCGTGCAGGAGCCCATTTTTAGAGACAATCACTCCTGTGTTAGAATATTAATTGAGGTTTATCAGGTGAGATGACCAATAGATGAAAAGAAATATACTCTTACTAATTATTAGAGTTGAAAAGTACTTTGCTAAGCAAAATTAAATGAGGTTAGGCTGCAACTTGAAACGTTTACATAAAAGGTTCAGTTGGTGATGCATGAAAGAAAAATAATTTTCTTCTACAAATCTATTGGAGAATTCTGATTGTAAAAAATGAAAAATATTCAAAGAGTGAACCTGTTGGAAAACTGAAGGTTTTGTGCAGCTGTGTGTTGCAGCCCCTTTAGAGGAAAATGTAAACTTGGTTTAACGAGGTTAAAAACAAAAACTGGGATGATCCAGACACATTTATTGTTTCTTTAATCCCCACAATAGTTTGAGTTTGTGCTAAAATGTCTTAAAAAGCTGTGTTGAGTGATAAGTTAGGCTTTAATGTGTTAAACTTGCATTAGATAAGACAATGTACCACTGAACACAGGAGGGATTATTGCTGAAAATGGGTCTCTGAACACCTCTGTAGATATTCTATTAAAAATCATTCATGATTTGTGATCAGTGTTAATATTAAGCATTTATATGATTATTTACGCTTTTGATTAATTGCTGTGATTCAATCTGAAACCAAATTTGAGTCTATTCAGAAAACAGGACATTTCTACTTCACCTCAGACCTTTGAGCTGTAGTCTGCATTGTAATTATAGTGTGTGGTTATTGATTAGAGCAGATGATATGAGACCATCAGGAGAGACTGTTAAAAAGTTATGAGCTGTCTTGATGCAGAGAAAGTGGAGTTTGTCATCCTTGAATGATGGGATTCAAGGATTGAATGATGCTCTGCCTCTGTGCTCAAGTTCAGACATAGGCTTTAAGCAACCATGAGCCACTGATACGCGTGATAGATTAATCAGCATGTATCAAGTGGGCTTGTTAAACAGCTCTGATAGGAGAAAGTCAATGAGCACGCAATAAAGTGGACTTGTTAGGGCCAGTTTACCATCAGCCTTGCTAAAGTTGAACTTCATTTGTATTTAAAGACAGACTTTAAAGAAAATTCATATTTGGAACTGGTGATAAAATCCAGGTCAGATACAGTTACATACAAACATACAGTACACACTGCTGCTCAAAGGTTGGAGGTCAGTTAGAAAAGTCCCTGATTTTAATAGAAAATTGGCTTTAATGTAATATCACATGAAGGTTATCAGTAATGTTTTCACAGCTTTAATCAAATCCTTCATCATCCATAAGTTGTGATGGAAAAATGTCTGCAAGCGTGCAGGAGCCCATTTTTAGAGACAATCACTCCTGTGTTAGAATATTAATTGAGGTTTATCAGGTGAGATGACCAATAGATGAAAAGAAATATACTCTTACTAATTATTAGAGTTGAAAAGTACTTTGCTAAGCAAAATTAAATGAGGTTAGGCTGCAACTTGAAACGTTTACATAAAAGGTTCAGTTGGTGATGCATGAAAGAAAAATAATTTTCTTCTACAAATCTATTGGAGAATTCTGATTGTAAAAAATGAAAAATATTCAAAGAGTGAACTTGTTGGAAAACTGAAGGTTTTGTGCAGCTGTGTGTTGCAGCCCCTTTAGAGGAAAATGTAAACTTGGTTTAACGAGGTTAAAAACAAAAACTGGGATGATCCAGACACATTTATTGTTTCTTTAATCCCCACAATAGTTTGAGTTTGTGCTAAAATGTCTTAAAAAGCTGTTTTGAGTGATAAGTTAGGCTTTAATGTGTTAAACTTGCATTAGATAAGACAATGTACCACTGAACACAGGAGGGATTATTGCTGAAAATGGGTCTCTGAACACCTCTGTAGATATTCTATTAAAAATCATTCATGATTTGTGATCAGTGTTAATATTAAGCATTTATATGATTATTTACACTTTTGATTAATTGCTGTGATTCAATCTGAAACCAAATTTGAGTCTATTCAGAAAACAAGACATTTCTACTTCACCTCAGACCTTTGAGCTGTAGTCTGCATTGTAATTATAGTGTGTGGTTATTGATTAGAGCAGATGATATGAGACCATCAGGAGAGACTGTTAAAAAGTTATGAGCTGTCTTGATGCAGAGAAAGTGGAGTTTGTCATCCTTGAATGATGGGATTCAAGGATTGAATGATGCTCTGCCTCTGTGCTCAAGTTCAGACATAGGCTTTAAGCAACCATGAGCCACTGATACGCGTGATAGATTAATCAGCATGTATCAAGTGGGCTTGTTAAAAAGCTCTGATAGGAGAAAGTCAATGAGCACGCAATAAAGTGGACTTGTTAGGGCCAGTTTACCATCAGCCTTGCTAAAGTTGAACTTCATTTGTATTTAAAGACAGACTTTAAAGAAAATTCGTATTTGAAACTGGTGATAAAATCCAAGTCAGATACAGTTACATACAAACATACAGTACACACTGCTGCTCAAAGGTTGGAGGTCAGTTAGAAAAGTCCCTGATTTTAATAGAAAATTGGCTTTAATGTAATATCACATGAAGGTTATCAGTAATGTTTTCACAGCTTTAATCAAATCCTTCATCATCCATAAGTTGTGATGGAAAAATGTCTGCAAGCGTGCAGGAGCCCATTTTTAGAGACAATCACTCCTGTGTTAGAATATTAATTGAGGTTTATCAGGTGAGATGACCAATAGATGAAAAGAAATATACTCTTACTAATTATTAGAGTTGAAAAGTACTTTGCTAAGCAAAATTAAATGAGGTTAGGCTGCAACTTGAAACGTTTACCTAAAAGGTTCAGTTGGTGATGCATGAAAGAAAAATAATTTTCTTCTACAAATCTATTGGAGAATTCTGATTGTAAAAAATGAAAAATATTCAAAGAGTGAACCTGTTGGAAAAGTGAAGGTTTTGTGCAGCTGGGTGTTGCAGCCCCTTTAGAGGAAAATGTAAACTTGGTTTAACGAGGTTAAAAACAAAAACTGGGATGATCCAGACACATTTATTGTTTCTTTAATCCCCACAATAGTTTGAGTTTGTGCTAAAATGTCTTAAAAAGCTGTTTTGAGTGATAAGTTAGGCTTTAATGTGTTAAACTTGCATTAGATAAGACAATGTACCACTGAACACAGGAGGGATTATTGCTGAAAATGGGTCTCTGAACACCTCTGTAGATATTCCATTAAAAATCATTCATGATTTGTGATCAGTGTTAATATTAAGCATTTATATGATTATTTACGCTTTTGATTAATTGCTGTGATTCAATCTGAAACCAAATTTGAGTCTATTCGGAAAACAAGACATTTCTAACTCACCTCAGACCTTTGAGCTGTAGTCTGCATTGTAATTATAGTGTGTGGTTATTGATTAGAGCAGATGATATGAGACCATCAGGAGAGACTGTTAAAAAGTTATGAGCTGTCTTGATGCAGAGAAAGTGGAGTTTGTCATCCTTGAATGATGGGATTCAAGGATTGAATGATGCTCTGCCTCTGTGCTCAAGTTCAGACATAGGCTTTAAGCAACCATGAGCCACTGATACGCGTGATAGATTAATCAGCATGTATCAAGTGGGCTTGTTAAACAGCTCTGATAGGAGAAAGTCAATGAGCACGCAATAAAGTGGACTTGTTAGGGCCAGTTTACCATCAGCCTTGCTAAAGTTGAACTTCATTTGTATTTAAAGACAGACTTTAAAGAAAATTCGTATTTGAAACTGGTGATAAAATCCAGGTCAGATACAGTTACATACAAACATACAGTACACACTGCTGCTCAAAGGTTGGAGGTCAGTTAGAAAAGTCCCTGATTTTAATAGAAAATTGGCTTTAATGTAATATCACATGAAGGTTATTAGTAATGTTTTCACAGCTTTAATCAAATCCTTCATCATCCATAAGTTGTGATGGAAAAATGTCTGCAAGCGTGCAGGAGCCCATTTTTAGAGACAATCACTCCTGTGTTAGAATATTAATTGAGGTTTATCAGGTGAGATGACCAATAGATGAAAAGAAATATACTCTTACTAATTATTAGAGTTGAAAAGTACTTTGCTAAGCAAAATTAAATGAGGTTAGGCTGCAACTTGAAACGTTTACCTAAAAGGTTCAGTTGGTGATGCATGAAAGAAAAATAATTTTCTTCTACAAATCTATTGGAGAATTCTGATTGTAAAAAATGAAAACTATTCAAAGAGTGAACCTGTTGGAAAAGTGAAGGTTTTGTGCAGCTGGGTGTTGCAGCCCCTTTAGAGGAAAATGTAAACTTGGTTTAACGAGGTTAAAAACAAAAACTGGGATGATCCAGACACATTTATTGTTTCTTTAATCCCCACAATAGTTTGAGTTTGTGCTAAAATGTCTTAAAAAGCTGTGTTGAGTGATAAGTTAGGCTTTAATGTGTTAAACTTGCATTAGATAAGACAATGTACCACTGAACACAGGAGGGATTATTGCTGAAAATGGGTCTCTGAACACCTCTGTAGATATTCTATTAAAAATCATTCATGATTTGTGATCAGTGTTAATATTAAGCATTTATATGATTATTTACGCTTTTGATTAATTGCTGTGATTCAATCTGAAACCAAATTTGAGTCTATTCAGAAAACAGGACATTTCTACTTCACCTCAGACCTTTGAGCTGTAGTCTGCATTGTAATTATAGTGTGTGGTTATTGATTAGAGCAGATGATATGAGACCATCAGGAGAGACTGTTAAAAAGTTATGAGCTGTCTTGATGCAGAGAAAGTGGAGTTTGTCATCCTTGAATGATGGGATTCAAGGATTGAATGATGCTCTGCCTCTGTGCTCAAGTTCAGACATAGGCTTTAAGCAACCATGAGCCACTGATACGCGTGATAGATTAATCAGCATGTATCAAGTGGGCTTGTTAAACAGCTCTGATAGGAGAAAGTCAATGAGCACGCAATAAAGTGGACTTGTTAGGGCCAGTTTACCATCAGCCTTGCTAAAGTTGAACTTCATTTGTATTTAAAGACAGACTTTAAAGAAAATTCATATTTGGAACTGGTGATAAAATCCAGGTCAGATACAGTTACATACAAACATACAGTACACACTGCTGCTCAAAGGTTGGAGGTCAGTTAGAAAAGTCCCTGATTTTAATAGAAAATTGGCTTTAATGTAATATCACATGAAGGTTATCAGTAATGTTTTCACAGCTTTAATCAAATCCTTCATCATCCATAAGTTGTGATGGAAAAATGTCTGCAAGCGTGCAGGAGCCCATTTTTAGAGACAATCACTCCTGTGTTAGAATATTAATTGAGGTTTATCAGGTGAGATGACCAATAGATGAAAAGAAATATACTCTTACTAATTATTAGAGTTGAAAAGTACTTTGCTAAGCAAAATTAAATGAGGTTAGGCTGCAACTTGAAACGTTTACATAAAAGGTTCAGTTGGTGATGCATGAAAGAAAAATAATTTTCTTCTACAAATCTATTGGAGAATTCTGATTGTAAAAAATGAAAAATATTCAAAGAGTGAACTTGTTGGAAAACTGAAGGTTTTGTGCAGCTGTGTGTTGCAGCCCCTTTAGAGGAAAATGTAAACTTGGTTTAACGAGGTTAAAAACAAAAACTGGGATGATCCAGACACATTTATTGTTTCTTTAATCCCCACAATAGTTTGAGTTTGTGCTAAAATGTCTTAAAAAGCTGTTTTGAGTGATAAGTTAGGCTTTAATGTGTTAAACTTGCATTAGATAAGACAATGTACCACTGAACACAGGAGGGATTATTGCTGAAAATGGGTCTCTGAACACCTCTGTAGATATTCTATTAAAAATCATTCATGATTTGTGATCAGTGTTAATATTAAGCATTTATATGATTATTTACACTTTTGATTAATTGCTGTGATTCAATCTGAAACCAAATTTGAGTCTATTCAGAAAACAAGACATTTCTAACTCACCTCAGACCTTTGAGCTGTAGTCTGCATTGTAATTATAGTGTGTGGTTATTGATTAGAGCAGATGATATGAGACCATCAGGAGAGACTGTTAAAAAGTTATGAGCTGTCTTGATGCAGAGAAAGTGGAGTTTGTCATCCTTGAATGATGGGATTCAAGGATTGAATGATGCTCTGCCTCTGTGCTCAAGTTCAGACATAGGCTTTAAGCAACCATGAGCCACTGATACGCGTGATAGATTAATCAGCATGTATCAAGTGGGCTTGTTAAAAAGCTCTGATAGGAGAAAGTCAATGAGCACGCAATAAAGTGGACTTGTTAGGGCCAGTTTACCATCAGCCTTGCTAAAGTTGAACTTCATTTGTATTTAAAGACAGACTTTAAAGAAAATTCGTATTTGAAACTGGTGATAAAATCCAGGTCAGATACAGTTACATACAAACATACAGTACACACTGCTGCTCAAAGGTTGGAGGTCAGTTAGAAAAGTCCCTGATTTTAATAGAAAATTGGCTTTAATGTAATATCACATGAAGGTTATCAGTAATGTTTTCACAGCTTTAATCAAATCCTTCATCATCCATAAGTTGTGATGGAAAAATGTCTGCAAGCGTGCAGGAGCCCATTTTTAGAGACAATCACTCCTGTGTTAGAATATTAATTGAGGTTTATCAGGTGAGATGACCAATAGATGAAAAGAAATATACTCTTACTAATTATTAGAGTTGAAAAGTACTTTGCTAAGCAAAATTAAATGAGGTTAGGCTGCAACTTGAAACGTTTACCTAAAAGGTTCAGTTGGTGATGCATGAAAGAAAAATAATTTTCTTCTACAAATCTATTGGAGAATTCTGATTGTAAAAAATGAAAAATATTCAAAGAGTGAACTTGTTGGAAAACTGAAGGTTTTGTGCAGCTGTGTGTTGCAGCCCCTTTAGAGGAAAATGTAAACTTGGTTTAACGAGGTTAAAAACAAAAACTGGGATGATCCAGACACATTTATTGTTTCTTTAATCCCCACAATAGTTTGAGTTTGTGCTAAAATGTCTTAAAAAGCTGTGTTGAGTGATAAGTTAGGCTTTAATGTGTTAAACTTGCATTAGATAAGACAATGTACCACTGAACACAGGAGGGATTATTGCTGAAAATGGGTCTCTGAACACCTCTGTAGATATTCTATTAAAAATCATTCATGATTTGTGATCAGTGTTAATATTAAGCATTTATATGATTATTTACGCTTTTGATTAATTGCTGTGATTCAATCTGAAACCAAATTTGAGTCTATTCAGAAAACAGGACATTTCTACTTCACCTCAGACCTTTGAGCTGTAGTCTGCATTGTAATTATAGTGTGTGGTTATTGATTAGAGCAGATGATATGAGACCATCAGGAGAGACTGTTAAAAAGTTATGAGCTGTCTTGATGCAGAGAAAGTGGAGTTTGTCATCCTTGAATGATGGGATTCAAGGATTGAATGATGCTCTGCCTCTGTGCTCAAGTTCAGACATAGGCTTTAAGCAACCATGAGCCACTGATACGCGTGATAGATTAATCAGCATGTATCAAGTGGGCTTGTTAAACAGCTCTGATAGGAGAAAGTCAATGAGCACGCAATAAAGTGGACTTGTTAGGGCCAGTTTACCATCAGCCTTGCTAAAGTTGAACTTCATTTGTATTTAAAGACAGACTTTAAAGAAAATTCATATTTGGAACTGGTGATAAAATCCAGGTCAGATACAGTTACATACAAACATACAGTACACACTGCTGCTCAAAGGTTGGAGGTCAGTTAGAAAAGTCCCTGATTTTAATAGAAAATTGGCTTTAATGTAATATCACATGAAGGTTATCAGTAATGTTTTCACAGCTTTAATCAAATCCTTCATCATCCATAAGTTGTGATGGAAAAATGTCTGCAAGCGTGCAGGAGCCCATTTTTAGAGACAATCACTCCTGTGTTAGAATATTAATTGAGGTTTATCAGGTGAGATGACCAATAGATGAAAAGAAATATACTCTTACTAATTATTAGAGTTGAAAAGTACTTTGCTAAGCAAAATTAAATGAGGTTAGGCTGCAACTTGAAACGTTTACATAAAAGGTTCAGTTGGTGATGCATGAAAGAAAAATAATTTTCTTCTACAAATCTATTGGAGAATTCTGATTGTAAAAAATGAAAAATATTCAAAGAGTGAACTTGTTGGAAAACTGAAGGTTTTGTGCAGCTGTGTGTTGCAGCCCCTTTAGAGGAAAATGTAAACTTGGTTTAACGAGGTTAAAAACAAAAACTGGGATGATCCAGACACATTTATTGTTTCTTTAATCCCCACAATAGTTTGAGTTTGTGCTAAAATGTCTTAAAAAGCTGTTTTGAGTGATAAGTTAGGCTTTAATGTGTTAAACTTGCATTAGATAAGACAATGTACCACTGAACACAGGAGGGATTATTGCTGAAAATGGGTCTCTGAACACCTCTGTAGATATTCTATTAAAAATCATTCATGATTTGTGATCAGTGTTAATATTAAGCATTTATATGATTATTTACACTTTTGATTAATTGCTGTGATTCAATCTGAAACCAAATTTGAGTCTATTCAGAAAACAAGACATTTCTACTTCACCTCAGACCTTTGAGCTGTAGTCTGCATTGTAATTATAGTGTGTGGTTATTGATTAGAGCAGATGATATGAGACCATCAGGAGAGACTGTTAAAAAGTTATGAGCTGTCTTGATGCAGAGAAAGTGGAGTTTGTCATCCTTGAATGATGGGATTCAAGGATTGAATGATGCTCTGCCTCTGTGCTCAAGTTCAGACATAGGCTTTAAGCAACCATGAGCCACTGATACGCGTGATAGATTAATCAGCATGTATCAAGTGGGCTTGTTAAAAAGCTCTGATAGGAGAAAGTCAATGAGCACGCAATAAAGTGGACTTGTTAGGGCCAGTTTACCATCAGCCTTGCTAAAGTTGAACTTCATTTGTATTTAAAGACAGACTTTAAAGAAAATTCGTATTTGAAACTGGTGATAAAATCCAAGTCAGATACAGTTACATACAAACATACAGTACACACTGCTGCTCAAAGGTTGGAGGTCAGTTAGAAAAGTCCCTGATTTTAATAGAAAATTGGCTTTAATGTAATATCACATGAAGGTTATCAGTAATGTTTTCACAGCTTTAATCAAATCCTTCATCATCCATAAGTTGTGATGGAAAAATGTCTGCAAGCGTGCAGGAGCCCATTTTTAGAGACAATCACTCCTGTGTTAGAATATTAATTGAGGTTTATCAGGTGAGATGACCAATAGATGAAAAGAAATATACTCTTACTAATTATTAGAGTTGAAAAGTACTTTGCTAAGCAAAATTAAATGAGGTTAGGCTGCAACTTGAAACGTTTACCTAAAAGGTTCAGTTGGTGATGCATGAAAGAAAAATAATTTTCTTCTACAAATCTATTGGAGAATTCTGATTGTAAAAAATGAAAAATATTCAAAGAGTGAACCTGTTGGAAAAGTGAAGGTTTTGTGCAGCTGGGTGTTGCAGCCCCTTTAGAGGAAAATGTAAACTTGGTTTAACGAGGTTAAAAACAAAAACTGGGATGATCCAGACACATTTATTGTTTCTTTAATCCCCACAATAGTTTGAGTTTGTGCTAAAATGTCTTAAAAAGCTGTTTTGAGTGATAAGTTAGGCTTTAATGTGTTAAACTTGCATTAGATAAGACAATGTACCACTGAACACAGGAGGGATTATTGCTGAAAATGGGTCTCTGAACACCTCTGTAGATATTCTATTAAAAATCATTCATGATTTGTGATCAGTGTTAATATTAAGCATTTATATGATTATTTACACTTTTGATTAATTGCTGTGATTCAATCTGAAACCAAATTTGAGTCTATTCAGAAAACAAGACATTTCTAACTCACCTCAGACCTTTGAGCTGTAGTCTGCATTGTAATTATAGTGTGTGGTTATTGATTAGAGCAGATGATATGAGACCATCAGGAGAGACTGTTAAAAAGTTATGAGCTGTCTTGATGCAGAGAAAGTGGAGTTTGTCATCCTTGAATGATGGGATTCAAGGATTGAATGATGCTCTGCCTCTGTGCTCAAGTTCAGACATAGGCTTTAAGCAACCATGAGCCACTGATACGCGTGATAGATTAATCAGCATGTATCAAGTGGGCTTGTTAAAAAGCTCTGATAGGAGAAAGTCAATGAGCACGCAATAAAGTGGACTTGTTAGGGCCAGTTTACCATCAGCCTTGCTAAAGTTGAACTTCATTTGTATTTAAAGACAGACTTTAAAGAAAATTCGTATTTGAAACTGGTGATAAAATCCAAGTCAGATACAGTTACATACAAACATACAGTACACACTGCTGCTCAAAGGTTGGAGGTCAGTTAGAAAAGTCCCTGATTTTAATAGAAAATTGGCTTTAATGTAATATCACATGAAGGTTATCAGTAATGTTTTCACAGCTTTAATCAAATCCTTCATCATCCATAAGTTGTGATGGAAAAATGTCTGCAAGCGTGCAGGAGCCCATTTTTAGAGACAATCACTCCTGTGTTAGAATATTAATTGAGGTTTATCAGGTGAGATGACCAATAGATGAAAAGAAATATACTCTTACTAATTATTAGAGTTGAAAAGTACTTTGCTAAGCAAAATTAAATGAGGTTAGGCTGCAACTTGAAACGTTTACCTAAAAGGTTCAGTTGGTGATGCATGAAAGAAAAATAATTTTCTTCTACAAATCTATTGGAGAATTCTGATTGTAAAAAATGAAAAATATTCAAAGAGTGAACCTGTTGGAAAAGTGAAGGTTTTGTGCAGCTGGGTGTTGCAGCCCCTTTAGAGGAAAATGTAAACTTGGTTTAACGAGGTTAAAAACAAAAACTGGGATGATCCAGACACATTTATTGTTTCTTTAATCCCCACAATAGTTTGAGTTTGTGCTAAAATGTCTTAAAAAGCTGTGTTGAGTGATAAGTTAGGCTTTAATGTGTTAAACTTGCATTAGATAAGACAATGTACCACTGAACACAGGAGGGATTATTGCTGAAAATGGGTCTCTGAACACCTCTGTAGATATTCTATTAAAAATCATTCATGATTTGTGATCAGTGTTAATATTAAGCATTTATATGATTATTTACGCTTTTGATTAATTGCTGTGATTCAATCTGAAACCAAATTTGAGTCTATTCAGAAAACAAGACATTTCTACTTCACCTCAGACCTTTGAGCTGTAGTCTGCATTGTAATTATAGTGTGTGGTTATTGATTAGAGCAGATGATATGAGACCATCAGGAGAGACTGTTAAAAAGTTATGAGCTGTCTTGATGCAGAGAAAGTGGAGTTTGTCATCCTTGAATGATGGGATTCAAGGATTGAATGATGCTCTGCCTCTGTGCTCAAGTTCAGACATAGGCTTTAAGCAACTATGAGCCACTGATACGCGTGATAGATTAATCAGCATGTATCAAGTGGGCTTGTTAAAAAGCTCTGATAGGAGAAAGTCAATGAGCACGCAATAAAGTGGACTTGTTAGGGCCAGTTTACCATCAGCCTTGCTAAAGTTGAACTTCATTTGTATTTAAAGACAGACTTTAAAGAAAATTCGTATTTGAAACTGGTGATAAAATCCAGGTCAGATACAGTTACATACAAACATACAGTACACACTGCTGCTCAAAGGTTGGAGGTCAGTTAGAAAAGTCCCTGATTTTAATAGAAAATTGGCTTTAATGTAATATCACATGAAGGTTATCAGTAATGTTTTCACAGCTTTAATCAAATCCTTCATCATCCATAAGTTGTGATGGAAAAATGTCTGCAAGCGTGCAGGAGCCCATTTTTAGAGACAATCACTCCTGTGTTAGAATATTAATTGAGGTTTATCAGGTGAGATGACCAATAGATGAAAAGAAATATACTCTTACTAATTATTAGAGTTGAAAAGTACTTTGCTAAGCAAAATTAAATGAGGTTAGGCTGCAACTTGAAACGTTTACCTAAAAGGTTCAGTTGGTGATGCATGAAAGAAAAATAATTTTCTTCTACAAATCTATTGGAGAATTCTGATTGTAAAAAATGAAAAATATTTAAAGAGTGAAACTGTTTCACACAGTAGAAATTTGTATTCATCGTTTATATTGGGGTTTTTTCTTTCTGATTTTAGTGTTTATTTGTGAGTGTAGTTTTTATTTGCATGATTTTATTCTGTTTGTATCACATTGTTTCAGTGTGTTATTTTACATTGTTTTAATCCACTGTGGATTGGCTGGCAATGGGACAAATTAGCTGATAGTGATCACATGTTGAGGCATGGGTGTGTCCAGAGGTGTCCTTTCAGCTGTTTAAAGGTCGTATTAAAAGGAAGCAAGCTGAGCACTGGAAGGAGAGAGGCCCTAGATTGGAAGAGGAACGCATGAAGGCCAGGTGGAAAAGAGGGAGCCGCTGCGTGATCGTGGGGGTGCGACGCCTCGTCTGGAGACCGGTCAGCGTGATGTGGTCACCCAGTCCCGACAGCAGGAACGGCGACAGTAGGAGACAACGTGTGTGATTGACATCAGGGCAGATGTATACCACTGCCTGCATTTGTGAGTAGTGTCTCACTGTTGTTCACTGGGTGCAGCCGTGTTGGGAGTGGGTCGCCATGGCTATAAGCCAGGGCAGCTTCCGGGATGATGGTTCTGGCTCCTATTTGTTTTTACATACAGGTGATGACGTGAGGGGAGCCGCGGTGGTATCGAGCGACGGACTCCAATGCGAACTGGGCTGGGATGTGATGGACCCAGTGGACGGACGAGACTGGGACAGGAGGCTCCTCGTCTGCCTGGCACGAGGCTGGCGTGGAGCCCGCTCAGCAAGAGGAATTTCTGTCCAGCTCAAGAACACACAAGGAATATTCGTCCTGGGTTGTGGGACTGGGTGGGATTTCTGTGCATGAAGAGAATTGTATTTTGACCAGTTTTAGAATAATCTTATCCAGTCTCAGTGGGAAGTTTAGCATATCGAGAAAATTTCATTGTATACTTTATTTCTTAGTATCTGGTTTGTTTTATTCCTGCTGTCCACCTCGTGGAATAAACATGAATGAAACAATACTTTCCTGTCAAAAACAATATTTTAGTCAGGGCTAGCGGAAAGTTTCATATATATCATGAACATCTTTCCTCTTTGTCTTCCTATAGTTTAGTTTCATTTTCTTACCCCAACCGGTGGAGGCAGATGGCCCCTCCCTGATTCGGGTTCTGCCGAAAATGGAGTTTTTCCTTCCCACTGTTGCCAAGTTCTTGCTCATAGGGGGTCATTTGATTGTTGGGGCTTCCTCTGTATTATTGCACAACCTTTATCTTACCATATATTTCAAGTTTATAAGTTGTGAATTGGCTTGATTTAAATCAAAATTGAACTCATTCAATTAAAACCAAATATAACTTGTAATCCAATCTATTCAAATGTAAAGTCATCTCACTCAATTTGGACTAGCACAGAAAAATACACTGACATCCTCTGTTTCCCAATTAGCAGATCAGAGGTTGATGTTTTATTCATGACTCAATACTTGAATGGTTTTATCCTGTTTATAAATAAACATTTAAAAAGGACATTGCTTCATTGTCTGATTCATTCTTTGTCTGTGTCAGTCCTTAATACACACACATGTATACAATAATTCTAGTTGCCACAGTCTCCGGAGATCCTATGCTCCGTTTTCTCATATTTTTCTTCACTGTTTACCTCATTTTGCCCAATAAAATGTACATTTTTGTAAACAATGACTTGTTTTGGGCCATTAAAAAAAACTGTCTCCATATGAGGACGTACTTGAAGAGAAAAAGTCACCACTTTGCATTTTACAAATCAAGTAAACAAACACGGGGCTGTTTATTATATAACTAACTTTTAGGTCTGTGGGATGGAAGGATGGGAGCTTTAAATGTTGTGCCTCCATAATTATTCTAGAGTCTTTACAGTGTTCAGCCCCTGCTGTGATTTGGTGCTACATACATAAACTTGAAATGAATGAATCCACCTGTTCACAGGAGATCACAGGAAGATGACACCAAACATCAGAAGATCTTATTGTGCGCCACAGTAAAAGGGTGGTTTCTTGGGGCTAAAAGCACATAATAAACTACAGCAGAAGCTCACATAAAGCAGGAAATAAGCAGGCAGCACTTGATCTGCTAATGCACGTTTCCCACTTTTATTGTTGCCTCATTCACTAACAGTTCAATGGTGCAAGATTACCATACACAGAATTAGGATATCTGCATGACACATCTATGCTGTACAGCTAATGGATTATAATTATTACAAATACAGTAAACATATTTACATTTTAGTTCAAGCTCCATACAACATAGATATTTACAAAGTATGAAAATGAAACCGGTCTGACAAATAATAAACAGCGTTAATGACGTTTTTTTTTCTTTTCTTTTGGTGAACAAATCTGAAAGGGGGCGGGGTTAACTGATATTAATTGTCAGAGGGGGAAGGTGGAAAATATCATGGCTAGTTTTGTTTGAAAGGCATCAACAGAAAAACACACACAGAAAAAAGTGATGAGGTGAAGAAAGACACAATAAGTCTGCTGTCGTTTTAGATGTCACCAGCTACTTTGTATAGTCCTATATCTCTAATAAAGAGGAAGCACTAACGTAACTCACCTCCTCAGTCGAGCTGCAGGGGGTTACATTTTAGGTCTCCTTTTCCTTTTTCCTCCTCTCTCTTACATTCAAACCCTCTCTTAGTTCACTCTAGAACAGCCACACCATCATTTGGTTTAATATGAGTGGAACAACTAAACCGCACACACTTTATTTGATCAGTTAGTTGAACCTTTTATTAATATGTGCAAAGAGCTGCAAACTAATATTTAAACATTGCAAACAATAAATACACAATCCAAAATAAAAACACCTCTGCAAATGAAGTGGAAACGTTTGCATAGGTGCATCTTTGATGTGCAGCTCAGAGATCCACAATCCAGCACGTTTCTGTTTCTCTGACCGTCAGGCTGGCTGACCCGAGGTCACGTCAGAGCTTTATTTTTCATCTATATGTAACAGACAGTTGGTACCTCTCCTTCCACGCATTTCATACGACCAGAGATGGGCAGTTAATCCGATTACTTTTTTCAAGTAACGAGTAAAGTAAGGGATTACTATTGCAAAAACGGTAATTAGATTACCGTTACTTTCCCGTAGGAACGCTGCGTTACTGCGTTACTAAAACCGTGATTTTTTGCGAGAATGTCTCATGACAGTGACGTAAGCGAGTGCGACGTTTGTGACAACAGCTGTGTGCAGATCAACAATGGATAATATATCGAGTGCGGGAGAGAGTATGAGCATGCAGCGTTTAAAGCGTGGAAGTACTGACCTTACTTTAAGTTTGATTCCATAAAAAGTGACAAAAACATTAGTGTCCGTTGTGCGTGGGAAGAAAACTTCTTTTTACAGCGAAAAAAAAACCCCTAAACTTCCAAGCAAGCACCGAGTGCGCTACGACATAATGGGAAACTCACAGAGAAACTCAAGGATTCTTCCACTGACCGCTGCGGCACACCTGGACCAGGGTAAACCTCCGCCTACCCTATTCCTGCTTTACAGGTGAAAATAGAGCAAAAGGACCGCTAGTCTTTGACTTTATTTATTTTCTGCTGTGTTTTACTTGCATCTATTTGAAAGAGTGAGTGTTAACACAAAAAATATATATTTTATGTGCTGGAATGTGCAGAAAATAAGTTTAAATGTTAGACAAATTTCTTCCAGTCAGAGAATGTTGCATATAATTAAATTTTTGCTTGATGCATAAAGTTAAAAGATTAAAACTAATAAAACAAGTTTTAAAAAGAGACTTTTCCATTTGATTACATTTTGTATGATGGATTATGTAGAAAAAGTAGAATTGGGCTGAAAGATCTATCGCTTTATCACCTATTCAGGTTGTAAATCGTGTTTTTAAAAAGTAACTAAGTAACTAAGTAATTAATTACTTTTGAAAATAAGTAATCAGTAAAGTAACGGGATTACTTTTGGGGGGAAGTAATCAGTAATTAGTTACTGATTACTTTTTTCAAGTAACTTGACCAACACTGCATACGACACAGCAGGCAGACCGCTGGTTGGTTGACCAGAGTTTTTCAATACCTTTCTGCATTAACACATCTCGAGAGGCGTAGGCGCCAAAAAGTGAATCCGAAGCCGAATGTAGCAGCTGCAGCACGGCACACAGAGCAAATATTTTCATGGGGTAGTATCAGAAATAAGACCTTTGAATATGTAGTCCCTTTAACTTCTTCCCTTCTATTAAACCATTCATTCATTCTTTTTCCTTACGTCCTTCTAACCTTTTCACTGTGTTTTCTTTGCGTCTTTACAACAAGAGTGTAAAGTTAATAGCAGTAAATGTCAAGGCTTTCTGATTCTCAGTGAGATAGAGCGAGCTAGAGGAGCAGAGAGGGATGTGTTAAATGAGGGTTAACTACCACACTCATCCCAGAACAGACTGCATGTACAAATCAAGTTCTCTCCTTAGTTCGTTTTCATCCTCCTAGTCCTCCTCCTCATCTCCTTGTAACCCTGTTAGTGAGTCAGTATTTTACTGACTCACTAACTGACACTGGCACTATCGGAGGTTTAGAGGCGGCGTATGTACACAGATTGAGGAGGATCTAAGTATGACGTGGATAACAGAGGAAATCGGGCGTGGCTCTCCTGTCAAAGTTCATTCCCACTTTGAGTTTTTGTTTCAGAGACGGTTCAGCCTGATGCAAATTCACTGCGAGAAGAAAAATACCCTATAAATCTATTAGCAGCTATAGTTTAGGTAGCAGAGCGTAAACTAACACGTCACTTGGAGATATCTGTAGATTTTTCCTTCATGGTTTCAAATGTAAGCTGGCTGATTTGGTACATTTTTGTTTTTGGTTCTAAACTGAGCAAACCTGGTCTTCTCCTGAGGACTGCTGCAGGTATCATGCAAGCATGTTAATTTAATAAAAAACCAACAGCAAAAAAACCCAAAATAGAATGAAACTCATTTCAGGAGACAAATAAAACTGATAGAGACATTTTTTTTGTACAGATGATTGGCAAACGGAAAGTTTCGAAAGAGTCGTGCACACACAAGTAGACTACTACAACATGCTACTTAGTTAGGGGAGTTTGGGAATGACAACCAAGCGGAACAAAATTGTCATCGAAACGAAAACACGAAAAGCTGAGGGGAGGGAATAGAGAGGAGGAAAGCTGAGCTGGCAGCGGGGTTGCTGGAGGGAAGCGGGGAGGCAAAAGTTCTGTGCAACTTAAACGTTTGAGTCGCATGAAAAGAGACTTAAGCCACAAGTCTACTTACAAGAGAAAACCGTCAAGAATCACAATGATTAATACGTTTTAACACTTGGTATTTTCTGTATTTTCAAAGGCTTTTCAGAAAGGATGGAAGCGGTGGTTTTCCCGCGTACCGCTCCGCCCGATCAGTTCTTCGTCAGGCCGCCGCGCCGCCTCGCCAGCTTAGATCTGCTGGGAGAGTTTTACGTCTATTCTGCCTCCGACGTTTTTCTCACCTTGGTGGCCAGCTCCTTCTCACGATCCACCAGCTCTCCATGTCAGCGGAATCGTAGCCGCTGCTCTCGCTCGGCCTGATGGCGCTTTCAAAGGTGGTGCTTGAGATCTGCTCAGGGACTTGGTGGTGGGAGCTGTTCCCACGGGAGCCGCCTCTCCCAGCTTCTCTCTCAGTGCCAGAAGGTGACGGGTCTTTTCATCCACCTGGACGAAAGATGGGGGCGAATGAGAGGTGGGGAGAAAAGGGGAGGGTTAGTCATGTAAAGTCTGTACTCTAAAAAAACCCTTTTTAGAATAGCACTTGAAAAAGAAAAAGAAAAGTCTTTTTTCCCTCTACGATATTAAACAGAGATTCATTTCTTTATAAATCTTTTAAGGCCCCACCTCCTGCAGCTGCTCCATCTTCTCTAGCTCCCACTGGTGCTCTAGGATGAGGCTATCTAAGGAAAGAAGGAAACTTTGTAACAGGGCAGATATCTTTGATTGTGAAACAGAGATGGCCACAGTGCAGCAGCCCAGATTTACCAGTCAGGAGTTTTGGAGTATTCAGTCCCAAAGAGGTTCTTGAGAGAACGGGATGGGGACAACTTGGCGTCTCGGGAGTAAAAGACCATGCAGATGTCTTTGGTGATAATGGCAGGCTGGACGCAATGGTCCAGCTGTAGAGAGGAGATAAAGGGTGTGTGTTAGACACGATGACATCAAGAGACTTAAAAACACGTACAAACAGGTACAACACGGCGGAGCAGCGGCTGACCTCCAGACACGCAGATAAGGTCGTGTAGATCTTCTCTCCGTAGGGAGTTACGCGGTTGAGCAGGAGGGAGTTGTGCAGGGAGCTGTCCCACACTGCCTCAAAGTGATAGAAAGTGCTGAAAAACACAGAAAGAGGAAAAGTTAGCTTGACAGCATTATTTTTTATGAAGTCCTACTTGGTGCTAACATTACAGGGTCTCTGTTTGTCATGTTGTTAAAAAAAAGGGAGTGACGTGAGCACAGTTCTGACATATCAGGAAGTGAACACAGTGACTGAAGCGGTGTTCACATTCATCCTTTAATCATGACAAAACGTGAGGAATCGCACTGAGGTGAGACCTTGACAACAGACAAATCAGGAGCCACAGAGTGTCAAGTGTCAGCCGACACCAATCGGGACAATGATAAGAAAGAAATTCATTTACAGACACGTGAAAAAGCAGTTTAAGCTTCTGGATCTAGATTATTACACCACATCATCATTATACCTGTGATTCAGCAGCTGATGGAACCAACTTTAGCAGCAAAAACTTGAGGTAATCATTTTTTATTAGTGTTTCACAGCAGTGTGGACGGATTTCTGGCCCGTTTGTCTTTACAATGTTTCTTCGGTTCATTGAAGTTTGCAGATATTTATTCATTCACAGCTTTCTTAACGTTCAATCATGTTGACGTCTCAACTTTGAGCCACTGCAGCACCACTCTGTTGTTGCTTTGCTGCTGCGCTCTGGAGTCACTGACCCAACGATGATCTCTTTGACTCTAGAGTACTTCATGGCTCACTCAGTGACCTGGACACTTTGCAGCTTCTTTGGCAGCAAAAAAAGCCCAAATAATCATCACCCGAGCAAAACCGTTGGTATGACCTGTTTGTCTGATATGCTGTGTTTGGTTTTCACCAATGTTGAAGCTGTGCATTAGGGCTTAGCTTTTCAACTTTGCAAACCTAACCCATGCAGCCATGTTGTATTTAGAGGGAAAATGGTTTCTCCTGGAAGTCTTTCCAAACAGGCCATATTTGTTGAGTCTTTTTCTAATTGCACTGCCATGAACTCCAACATTTAGCATGCTAACTGTGGCCTGTAGAGCCTCAGATGTGTGGGGTGAATTTTCTGGGACGTCCACTCCTGGTAAGATTGGAAACAGTCTTTGAATTTTTTAACTTGCGAATAATCTTTCTTGCTGTAAAATGATGGACTTCAAAGCCTTCCCACATTCATGGGTATCAACAACTGCTTCTCTCCTCCTCAGTATGTTACCACTTACCTGAATACACCACACCAGCAAACTGACAGTAGTGGTTACACTTACTGATGATCTAGTGCACTTGATTAGCACTTGGCTAATACTGACCCTCTTAAATAATTATGGAAATAGTCTTGGATGTACTTAGTTTTTGAAACATCTGAATTTCGGCTCAGTGTGTGTTAAATAAATAATGACCTGGTATAATGTGTTGTGTTGTTCATCTGAGGTTGCATTTACCTCATATTAAGACCTACTACGGACCTGATTTTTTTTTAAATTTATGTACATAAAACCAGAGAGCTCACATAACTGCATATGCTCAGAATAAACAGCACACATGGATACAAATGACTGCCTTGAAGCAGCAATCTTCAGACCATCACTATGAGCTCCATACAAGGTTACACTGTTCCTGTTACTAACATTATTAATTAAAAGAAGATATTCAACTGTGTACAAAGGAAGCAGTTACCACTGTGTGAGTAATAAGAAAACAACATGTGCACCAATCCTGTACCTGGTGCAGCAGGTAGGTACCTTGACAGGGCAGGCCTCCACTGTGATCCACGATGGCTGGGAAGTACCTGTGCATGGAGGGAGGAGGTGACACAACATCCCAACTTATAATATTCTTCCTGGAGATCATTTTTATGGTTCCTTTAAAGCTTGTGCGTGAATATAACACTCCAGGTGGATACTCACTCTCCAGTGGGCTCCAGCTCGCTGATCTCAAGCCAGACCAGCAGGTCGTACTTGCTGACACACTGACCCAGGTTGGATTTGGTGATGGTGTTCAACTTGGTGGCTGCAACTGCCACACACACACACACACACACACACACACACACACACACACACACACACACACACACACACACACACACAGAGAGAGAGAGAGAGAGAGAGAGAGAGAGAGAAGCTCAACGTTAACAAGCTGGAATTTGTCTGAATTTAAGAGAAGATGAATAAAAGTGAGGAGTATTTACTACATGCTTTGGGTGACTAAATGGAGGATGGATAGGTGACATGAAAACGCTACTGACCCTTTATACTGAGCCAATAGCTCACACACTTCTATTAAATCTGTCAAAAGAGCCAGTAATCACAGAGGATAGATACTGGAAGCAAACTGAAATGTTAGGAGGAACTAAATCACACATTACAACACCAGTGGCAGCACCCTGCTGTCTCACACATCGGGATCACGGTCCTGTTGAAACGGGCTAATTGCTAAAGCTCACAGTTGCATTCCTCTATACTCAATATGATTGAAAGGAATGTTATTACACTTGAAAACTGCTCTATTCACGTCTTCTTTTGGTGTGAATGATATGTCAGCAAGGTGCAGCACTCATAACCACAGCAGAGCTTTACCGTGCTACCGCCTGCAACCACAGAGCACTATAAGAGCACAGCACGACTCTAATCACTACAGCACCAGCATCAAATGTCTGGCTCATTAGCTACAACAGAGTCCACTGTACCAACCATGATGCTTGGGGACAGTTAGCACAGGGTCACTGGCCACTGGGAGGAAGGGGAAGTGAGAGAGCTGGTCAGCCTCGTCCTCCAGACTGGCCACAGCAGAGGACGCCAGGGAGTTGGCGTGCTCGGACAGCGTGTCCAGCACTTTGCCGTTCACGTAGCCGCTCACAAGGTAGCGGATCAACTCCATCTTACGGGTATAGTCTGGATGTGCCATATTGATGAACGGTGAGAGAGATTGAAGGAGAAAAGAAGAGGAAGGAGGACAGAGTTGGGTAAGAGGATTATATAAATAAGAGATACATACATACATATCCAAAGGAGGTGAGAAATGACAAGGGGAAAAAAGTGGAAGGTCACATGAGGCATACTTGTGTAAAAAAAATCAACATAAAATTATTGATGGCAAAGAACACATTGAAGTGACATGGAAACACTCGCCTGGTTTGGACAGAGGCATGGGAATAGGATAGTACTTCCTGGATGCTGTTGGAGGACTGTTGACATAATAAAAATACCTTTTATCTATATATGCATATAAAATTAGCCAATGTGATTAGAATACAATCGTTTACACATTTCTAACAAAATCTGCTGCATTAAATATGAATTATCACTGCACGACTGGATCTGCTGTTTGACCCCCACCAACCTGGTCCCGTCCTGATATTCTAACTCTGGAATATGCAACTTCTG
The DNA here is from genome assembly GCF_051167445.1 of Perissodus microlepis. Taxonomy (NCBI): domain Eukaryota; kingdom Metazoa; phylum Chordata; class Actinopteri; order Cichliformes; family Cichlidae; genus Perissodus; species Perissodus microlepis. The sequence continues at coordinate 7,853,158 of NC_140469.1, forward strand.
TCAGTGTTCTGATACTGGAAACTGAATTTCCCAGAGGAACCACCCGAGGGATTAATAAAGTTCTATCTAATCTACATCGACAACAGAAAAAGAAAATCTGCTGCTTGCAACAGCATTGTGTTAGAAGCATTTTTACTGGACTGAATGCATTTAACTGTACTTGCATCATCTGTTAAAAGTACTTATATATTGCAATAAGACTGCAAAAAGCAAAGGGGACTGAATTCTATAGTATGTGGTATGTGTATAAGGTGACTCATGTATGCAGTTTCCTGCCATTAGTGTAATGTCAACTTGGAATCATCACATATCTACAGGTATTTGTACTGAATGGAATGAGCTGTGGTGATTAAAAGCATCAGCAAAAGCATACTTACTAGTGGCCTTTTCTTCTTAGGTCTGGATCTTGATGCCTCTGGGACTGAAGATCACAGCCAAGTCACCAGTTTCATAAACAATAAACAAACAAAAAGCAAATAAACAAAACACTTTCAGAGATCGCACAACTTTGGTTTTCATCTTCATATGATAATGTTCCTTCAACCAAATCTACCATACACACTCTACTACAGTGTATCAAACTAGTCTAAATACTTCCACAAACAATGACATACCCATCTTTGTCTTTTTGTGGCTTTCACCAAAAACTCTCCCCCTGGTGGATCCTGTGTTGACGTACGTGATTTTGGGAGAAAAACAAAAACAAAATCATTTTAAATGGTTACATTAAATGTAATAATATCAACATTCAACAGATTTGACTGTACATGTATCAGCTGCTGTAAAATACATGTTCCTTGATCCTTGGTCAGGGAACATCAATTACTGTTGTTTCAGCCATCGGGTACTCCTCCAAAATTCAGCCTGGACTCCAAATATAAAGCATACAATACATACAAACATACAAATTACCTTTGCTGGTCTTGTTGCCTGCGTGCTCCACTTGCCCCTCTGAAGTGCTCAGTGGGTCATCCTGTCCCTTGTTGAGCTCAATCTTCTCCATCACATTCCTCACTTCCTCCACCTGCGTGGTCCTCACCTCCCGTGCCTCCATAATCGTTGCCTCCTCCTGGTTGTTCATCATTCAAGTTAGTTTACACAATGGGTCAAACTTTTAACTTTATCCTGCTTTACGCCTCCTGGTTTGTAGCAGACTAAGTATATATGATGTATGAAAGGGAACAGAGTGGATTTAAAGTTTGAGGGTGAAGGAGAAGATGTTGTGATTCAGTGATGATGATGATGATGACCAAACGTCAGTCTGCTGGAAGTGCAAAATGCTACAGACCCCTGACTCCACCAAAACATCGAGCTTAAGACTACATAGCTTTTCTTCAAGGCCCGTGTGCAATGTGCTCTTTAACCTCTATAAACTTCAAATCCAAGTGTAGACACAGATGCCACACTGACAGACTGAAAAGAATTACAAAAGCTTTTGGTAAAACGTCTTATGATGACTATCTAAATTGCATGTGACTTCACTGTGTTGGAACAGATGTACTATAAATACCAGTTCATCTCACAACAGCTGCTGAATGTGTTCATTTAAGTAACTTTTTTTTATTAATAATGTTTCAATGTATTTGTATAAAGATGGGTATGTAACAACGACCATAAGACACACTACAGCACTTTCAGCTTAAACTGATTTGTAATGGCCATTTAAACACCATTCAGCAATAGATCAACAACATTTAATTATTCAGGGACTGTCTCAGTTATTTCCATTTTCCTTCATCAACAGCGTACTGGTTACCACATTTAAGCAAAGGGTCACTGGTGTGATCCCAGTCAGGAACACAACTGCCCACAGGAAGAGCATCAGTGTAAAAAGGTCCCGAACTAAACACGCGGAGCGAGCCTTTGTCACAAGGGAGCAACTAAAAGTAGCTACACATCCAATACAATATTTAAAACATTACTTAAACCTTTAAACAAACTAAAGTAAAATGTGATCATTTCTGCCCAGAGTAAAGTGGAGTTGGAAAAGTTTTAGAGTTAGAGTATAGTTAGATGGCTAACTGATAACTTGTTGTGTCTCCCTGTTACCTCTACGATGTAAAGTCTGTGCTGAATTCATTAAAGAGCACTGTTCCTTTATGAGAACTGGTTTATTACCGGCCGCTACTACACTATTCTTTAAGGATGTCTGCATTTCACACAACTGTCTAATAGGATAAAATAATTGACATTGTATACCCAAAGGTCAAGTCTGGATAAACGTGTATATGATCTCCAACTTGAGTGCAAAGCCAAGGCATATAATTGTGTGGTGTTTTAACTCTAATTTGTTTCCTCTCTGTGCAGGGGGATGACTGAAGGTATCACCTTGCTAATCCTTGCTGTCCAAACTGGCCTCATTGAGCTGCAGGTCATCCACAGAGCCTTCCTCCTCTCTATCATCCTCTTTATTGTTGTTGCTTCCATCCTGCAGTCCATGCTGGAGATAGCTGATCCTATAGTGCTAGCCCTGGGAGCATCTAGAGGCAATTAAGATAATATACCAAAGACTTTTTTCATGTGTTTATTTTTAAGAAAACTCTGTGTCCCACTGTTTGTTTTATTTTTTTACTGATCATAAACAACTATTAATAACTATGGGCAGTTAGTTAATTATCACAGAATTCATTATCTATGGTCATCAGTACAACTCATGCTAACATCATAAATTAAGTAATACTACGGTGTACTGTCCTTCTTTCTTCATTCTTAAACTGGCAGTTAGTCTTTTTGACATCAATAAATGTAATCTGACTGAATGTGTGTTTGCAAAGCCTGTTATCAACCTGACTGCTTTCTCATATGCTGGTTTTGCTGCCCATCCCGTAGGAGTTTGTGGAAGCACTTCCGTGCAGTTTCTCTCTGTCCCTTCCTGCTGATCTTTCCAGCGTACATGGCTTTTATGATCTGCCAGTTCTTCCACATGGACTTCTGGCTTCTCATCATCATCTCCTCCTCAATCCTCACCTCTCTCCAGGTAACACACAACCGCATCGCAGTGTGCAAAAACATTCAATTAAATAGTTTAAACTTGCTCTACCCAAACAGTTCAGGCCAATAATAATTAAACATGTATATTTGCTTGTTTTTTAATTCCATAATAACTCTGAAACACTCTACCACCAGGTGCTTGGCACTCTGTTGACCTGTTGTTCTCTTCATGGTGGAGGAGTTTCGTAAAGCTCCAGTGTAGAACATGGATGAAGTCGTATATTGTGTAAATGGGACCTACAGATTGCTGGAGTTTCTGGTATGTGTCACACACACGTACAGCAACTCTTTGCAAAGTTCTGACTGTAAACCAACACTGTCATGTAATGCATCAGCACTGTCTCTGCCTCACTGTCAGTGATTTGTTACCTCACCAGGTTGCGGTGTGCTATGGTGTATCAGAGACTGTATTTGGCGAGTGGAGTGTGATGGGAAGCACCATCATCTTGGTCCACTCATACTATAACGTCTGGCTCAGAGCCCAGCTGGGCTGGCAGAGCTTCCTGCTCAGGAGAGATGCTGTAAACAGGATAAAAAGCCTCCCCACAGCTAGCAATACACAGCTGGAGCAGTATAACGACATCTGTGCTATACCTTGTGTGTCACCTCTGACACCAAGAACTGCAGCAAGCGTTTGGTGCTAGAGGTGAAGATATTTAAGGTAGACACACGTAGTTAGCGGCAGGTGTGTTGTTGATCGGGAGGAAGCAAACAGTTTGTGACCGTTGTGCTGCTGTTAAATCCTGGAAATAAAGAATCTGAAGGACAAGATGAGTAAGGCTGGAGTTATTGGTCTGTATCAAGTTTAATAACTTCATGCATACCAGTGACATCGCGTCACCCTCGCCAACGAACACCCCAGTGGCTTCAAGCCTGGGCTTAGCCTCTACAGGAGAGCTTTCAGCCATATGTGTCCATCACAAGCCCACCACCATGATCTCAGGTCTTGAGGCAACAATCATGAAAACTAATCTTAACTGAGAGTGTTGGATGTCCTCATTGTTGCAGAGCACATGGACAGCATACTCACCTGGTTCTGTGGGCCAGCAGCGCATGTCACACCATCCATCACCCTTGTCATCACATTCAATCTTGGTCTGAGAGAAACCTGAAGACATAAACGTTCAATGATAAAAACACACAGAATAAAATTGTAAGAAGTCATCAGTTGATGCAGTTTAAGGACACTTGTTCTTCTGTGCAGTCTCACCTGGAGCTCACGTTTCTAGTTCATGCCATCATGACCAAAGATTCTTCAATTAATAGTTTAAAGATGTCCATGAATGCACTGCTAACTGCTCTTCAACCTTATAAAAATCAACATGCATTTTGAATAAGAAACACTTTTACAAAACCAAAAGCTTCACTGTGCTTAGTGATTTATATGTCTAAAAACAGGTTCAGTTTGTAACTGAGAGAGCGGCTCAGTGGTGCTGAATTATATTTCCAATAGAAACACAATTTCACATGTTGTAGTAACAACACACCGCCACAAGATGGCAACCTAGGCCTACTTTACCATGCTGTTCCAGTAAAAAAGAAAAAGTGACAGAGCCTTGAAAGAGTGACAGAGACACTTTTTATGAACTCATCTGTAATGTGTCACCTTTTCTGTAGGATGAAGAAGTGCTTCCCTTCTTTTAAAGTAAATACAGGCTTACAAAGATCCTCTAAACACGTTTCTGAAATAATCCTAAACACAATCATTAAATCAAAAATGCAAGAAACAATTTATTTAATCACTCTTCTTAACTTAATTCCTTAACTTAGTAAAAAAGAAAAAAGAAATAGACAAGAACTTTTCTGCTGTCTCACCTCTGTCAGTTTTCATGCTGTTGCAAGAACAGGTGGAGGTGCAGGTGGAACTCTGACTTCACCGTGGTTTGTATTAGCAGGCAGGAGTGTGACATCTCAGAACAGCAGAGGATTGTGGAGCACGGTGACTCCTGCTGCGACGCCCCCGTCTGACTGTCCTGAGCTCTTGGTCCTCAGCAGACGGCCCACACACTCATTCATCACCATGTCTTTACCCTGCCTGTAAGAAAGCAAAGAAAAGGCTAACATTAGAAACAGCCACCAACCAATCCCTTTTACTCCACCACGCAAAAACCAGTGAGAAACACTAGCTAGTATTAACTTGGAATCAAAGTCCACTAATCCCCAGGCTCCCAGCATAACATAGAGTCCAACACAAACTCCACAAACTGTCTTGCTTCAGCTGACTTTCCTTCACCTTCTCTCCAGACAATCTGTTGTGCTCTTTTCAGCACAAAGCCACACTCCTGCTCACTGATCCTCACCTCTTTTTAACCTAGTCTCAGCAACTTTGTCCCATAGCTCGCACATCCTTTCCACCTCCATCTTTCTTCCCAGCCAACTGATACATACCTTTTCTCCTTCCTTAAAAGCCAGCCTAAGAAATACGAGTTTATAAACGCCACACAGAAATAAATCAGAGGAATAAAATGCAAATGATATTGCTTACACTGAACAGCAACACCCAGGTGAGGATTATCTAATGCCAAATTTTCCAAACAATGAAAAAACCGTGCCCTTTTTCTCACCATGTCTAGAGTGTAGAGGTCAGCCAATGTCGCTCGGATCTGCTGCACAGCTTGAGGCTGGTCTGGGAAGAATCTGTCCAGGACTCCAGGTCTGGGGAGCACTTGCTGAACCTTCTTGGTACCAGCCAGGTGAGCGCTGATATCTGGACACTTCACAGCTCGAGAGCGCTCCATGAGGAGACGAGCATCCCAGCTCTGCAATTGAAAACAGACAATGAATTCTCTGCTTGTCTTTTTATCATTAGATGTATTTCTGTATTAAAAAATTCCGTTTATTGGGCCGCTTTGTGCTAGAAGAATTTTTCCAGCATAAAATAGCCTCTATCATTTCACTAACTTTTGGAATCTTATTTCACTGCTGCTAATGACGTTTCACAAACTGTCACAGGTTTTTTAGCTTCGTTCGTATAAACTTTCTTGTGGTTGAGATTCCCGAGAAAACAGCCAGCACACTGAGCAGCAGAGGGTGACAACAGTTGGTTTATAACACGCTGAGATTTGACAGACAGAGACAGAAGAATGAAGGAGAACAACACAGAGTCACGCTATCAAGGAGAACCTGGACGGTAGATTCAGCAGTTTGGCTTGAAACTTGCAAACTGTTTTAACTTGTTATGTCCGATTAAGTTTTCCTTCCAGGATGCTCGCCAGTTTTCTTTCACTTGTTTCCTGTTCCTGCCAGCAGAATGCACACACAGCTGCAGTAACTACACACAATGTTGCAGAAAACATGGAGCAGCAACAAACATGTGTTGGTCTCTAATCACCCATTCAAACTGACACAGCGACAGGTCTGTGGTCACTTATATCAGCCAATCAGGGCTAGACTTGGTGTTGCTTAGCAGGGAAAGAAATAAACTCAATGATAATGACGCTCCAGTTTCTCATGAATACGAATCACTTTAAGCAAGTCTGCAGGTTTCATTTAGTGTTTTTAACTAAACTCTTTGATGTAATCATTCTGAGTGCAAATCAAAAGTTGGACCTGTTCAGAAGTGTAGTTGTCAGGCATGTAACCGTTCCTGAAACACGCCACAGTTTGCCGTCCCTGAAGTGAAAGTGACACAAAAGACACAATCTATGTCGACACACAGCGACCTCCATCTCCTCTTCATCCAGTTTGGAGGCCTTCCTTGAAGTCTCTCGTGCTGCTGTCCACTGGGAATCCCCACATGTGCCTCTTCCCCGTGTCTACGACGTGTAACAAATATAATAAAATAGTAAGAAATTATAAAGTAAATGACAAGATTTTCCATTTACTCTAATTTAACAGTAGTCATCTTGCAGAAGACAGTCGTTTGGTTACTATAGTAAAAACTATTATGTCAAATTAACCAAAATGAAAAACAAAATCACCTAAACTTGCATTTTTCACTGCCTTCTGTAAAGTGTCAACAAATGCAGACATTTTGCTGTCTTCAGCAACAAAAACGCCATCATTTTTCCTTCTATTAGTCCCACATGTGATCGTTGTAAACTTGGAGAAGGCTCTCTCACTCATTTATGTTGGACTTGCCCCAAATTGCATAACTATTGGTTGGACATTTTTAAATGTTTTTCTGATATCTACAATTGCACATTAGAGCCGGACCCAATAACTGCATTGTTTGGATCTTCCTCTTCCCTTTTACACCTCAGCTCTGCTGCACAAACTACATTTTTGTTCAGAATGGTAATTGCTAAGAAAATGATCTTGACTCTCTGGAAGTCGGATATTGTAGCTCAATTCAAAATGTGGCTAACAGAACTGACTGCTCTGTTGCACGTGGAGAGGATTAGGTACACATCAGCGGACAAACTTAGTCATTTCTTTGATGTGTGGCAGCCATTTTTAGATCATGTATTAAAACAAAGTTCTCTTTGATCGATCGCGAATAATTCAGCGTACCACCTCAGCGTTTTATTTCTGTTTATTGCCGGCGCTGAAGTAGTATTTTTGTTGTTGCAGCGTAATATTTTGCCTTGTTTGTGTGTTTTTGCCCTTGCTGTTGTGTTGTCTGTTTTGTTTTATTGGTTTTTTTTGTTTGTTTTTTTTTGGGGGGGGGGGGGTGGGGGGGGGGGGGGGTTGTGTCTTTTTTTTTTTCTTATATCAAAAAATCTCAATAAACATACTTAAAAAAAAACGGCATCAAAAAAGTCACGGTCATCAGAGTAACATCAGAGAAACAATAAAGTCTAACCATGGAAGGTTTTTATAAATACAGTGGGGCAAAAAAGTATTTAGTCAGCCACCGATTGTGCAAGTTCCCCCACTTAAAATGATGACAGAGGTCAGTAATTTGCACCAGAGGTACACTCCAACTGTGAGAGACAGAATGTGAAAAAAAAATCCATGAATCCACATGGTAGGATTTGTAAAGAATTTATTCGTAAATCAGGGTGGAAAATAAGGATTTGGTCACCTCAAACAAGGAAAATCTCTGGCTCTCACAGACCTGTAACGTCTTCTGTAAGAAGCTTTTCTGTCCCCCACTCGTTACCTGTATGAATGGCACCTGTTTGAACTCATCATCTGTATAAAAGACACCTGTCCATAGCCTCAAACAGTCAGACTCCAAACTCCGGCATGGCCAAGACCAAAGAGCTTTCGAAGGACACCAGGAAAAGTATTGTAGACCTGCACCAGACTGGGAAGAGTGAATCTACAATAGGCAAGCAGCTTGGTGTGAAAAAATCAACTGTGGGAGCAATCATCAGAAAATGGAAGACATACAAGACCACTGATAATCTCCCTCGATCTGGGGCTCCACGCAAGATCTCATCCCGTGGGGTCAAAATGATCATGAGAACGGTGAGCAAAGATCCCAGAACCACACGGGGGGACCTGGTGAATGACCTGCAGAGAGCTGGGACCAAAGTAACAAAGGTCACCATCAGTAACACACTACAACGGCAGGGAATCAAATCCCGCAGTGCCAGACGTGTTCCGCTGCTGAAGCCAGTGCATGTCCAGGCCCGTCTGAAGTTTGCCAGAGAGCACATGGATGATACAGCAGAGGATTGGGAGAATGTCATGTGGTCAGATGAAACCAAAGTAGAACTTTTTGGTATAAACTCAACTCGTCGTGTTTGGAGGAAGAAGAATACTGAATTGCATCCCAAGAACACCATACCTACTGTGAAGCATGGGGGTGGAAACATCATGCTATGGGGCTGTTTTTCTGCCAAGGGGACAGGACGACTGATCCGTGTTAAGGACAGAATGATTGGGGCCATGTATCGTGAGATTTTGAGCCAAAACCTCCTTCCATCAGTGAGAACTTTGAAGATGAAACGAGGCTGGGTCTTCCAACATGACAATGATCCAAAACACACCGCCCGGGCAACAAAGGAGTGGCTCCGTAAGAAGGATTTGAAAGTCCTGGAGTGGCCTAGCCAGTCTCCAGACCTCAACCCCATAGAAAATCTGTGGCGGGAGTTGAAAGTCCGTGTTGCTCGGCGACAGCCCCAAAACATCACTGCTCTCGAGAAGATCTGCATGGAGGAATGGGCCAAAATACCAGCTACTGTGTGTGCAAACCTGGTAAAGACCTATAGTAAACGTTTGACCTCTGTTATTGCCAACAAAGGTTATGTTACAAAGTATTGAGTTGTATTTTTGTTATTGACCAAATCCTTATTTTCCACCCTGATTTACGAATAAATTCTTTACAAATCCTACCATGTGGATTCATGGATTTTTTTTTTTTTTTTTTTTTTTTTTTTTTTTTTTTCACATTCTGTCTCTCACAGTTGAAGTGTACCTCTGGTGCAAATTACTGACCTCTGCCATCATTTTAGGTGGGGGAACTTGCACAATCGGTGGCTGACGAAATACTTTTTTGCCCCACTGTATGTGCATAAAAACACAAGGAACATCAACAATGAGCACCTTTCTTTTTGCTGAAAGTGATATAGCTTTCTGTTACCATCAACTGAAACCGCCAACATTTCAGGTGTGCATGCTGGGCAGTTGAAGCTGACATCACAGCACAGCTGCTCTTCCTCATCAAGAAAGCTGTGCTGCAGTGCATCGCTTTTGGCACGCCCAGTCTGTATGTACAGAAATATAACAGAGGAATAAATATTTGCATCTGCTTATTGAAAAACAATATCAAAGAAATACTTCACTCAGCCTTCCCCCACACTTGCAGTTGCTTGCAAAAGCATTCGCCCCCCTCAGATCTGTGGCAAGATCTGAAAACTGCTGTTCACAAACGCTGTCCATCTAATCTGACTGAGCTGGAGCTGTTTTGCAAAGAAGAATGGGCAAAGATTTCAGTCTTGCTTTACTTCTCTCTGGGATAACTTCCTCGGAGATGAAATGCCGGATTGCTAGCGAGGCTACAAATACACACAGCCGCTCTATCACGTGACCCGTACTGCTGCAATGTGCTACGGTTATGGGCCGAGTTACGCCATGTCGCAAGTTTTGCGAGGTGCTTTTTTGATATTTAATGGATCGGATTACATTTTTTTATTTTTCTCCGATATCCGATCCAGTAATTTACGTCACTATCAAACCGATACCGATACGTAATATCGGATCGGTCCATCTCTAGTCAAGAGTGCTCCTGCTGATGTGTAGGGCCTTCTACAGACTGTACAAGGTCAAAACACTGAATAAGATTTAAAAACTCTTGAGCAAGCAGTCCATCAGGGCAACAGTCATGAATATTAAAATCACCAACTATTATAATCTGATCCTGTTTCGGCACAATTTCAGCCAAAAAACATGAAAAGTCATTTAAAAAATCTTTTTTAAACTTAGGTGCTGATAGATTACTGCACACAGTAAGAGCGTCCCAGTTCAAGTTCAAAGCTGGAGGGGAAACCAGTACATGGAGTTGTTTGCAGTGAAAGTTTTTTCTTAAAAACAGTCAATATTCCTCCTCCTCTACCTGATCTTGGAGCATTAAGAAATGAGCAGTCAGAGGGTAACAGTTCAGAAATAATGCTAGGCTCACCAATGCTCATCTGTGTCTCAGTCACAAACAGGAAATCCAATCCACTGGAAGAAAAAAAGTCATTTATAAAACCACACATGTATCAGAGCCATCCTTGTTGGAGCTGGAGCCTGGGCAGAAGTTGTCTGTTTAGCCCACGTTAATGGGCGCAAATTCAAAAAGTATATTCCACGACCCCTGTTACGCCCAGTCTAGGGGTACAGGAACATAACATAAGGTGACCCCACCCTGGTCCCCAAAACCACACCCAGAAGCCAATTTCTTAAGTGAAAGGTGATTTATTGTCTAAACTGAAGCTGAACTCCGGGGTGAACAAAGACCAAAATTACAAACAAAAGCCTATGTGAAACAGAAACCAAACAAAAGACAAATGCTACACCTAATCATTGAGCGAACACACAAGGTTCAAGGTTCTTTATTTGTCACATGCATAGTTATACAAGTATAACACACAGTGAAATGTAGCCTGACACGCTCCTCGACATGTGCAAAAATGGGGGGGGGGGGGGGGGGGGGGGGGGGTAGAGGAAGAACATTATATATATATATATATATATATATATATATATATATATATATATATATAGTATATACATTGGGTGAATGTGCAGTAGTAGCAGCAAGCAGGTGAATTCTGTACATTAATATGAATAGACATCTGACTATTTTACAGAATAGACAATATAAACATATTTAAAATTAAAGGAATTTGGAATGTACATTGTGCCTGGGTTTAGAGTGTTTGGAAGAGAGTCCTGTCTCAGTCAATTATAGATGATGTGAGAGGGCGGGTGTGTGTGTTTAGGGCCCGGATGGCTTGGGGATAGAAGCTCCTCTTGAGTCTTTCTGTCCTTGCCCGGATGATGCGGAACCTTCTACCAGATTGCAGAAGTTGGAACAGTTTGTTGCCAGGATGGGACGGGTCCTTCACAAACTCCCTGAGCGATCCCTTGGACCACTGTGAGCAACAGCAGACGTGTGCACTGTGGTCACACCAGCATCGAATCCATCCAAGTTACATGGTTTATTAAAATAATCAAATTACAGCGTTTACATTTATGTTAGACTACTTTTAATTAACTGCTTTAGCCCACTTACAATGAAATTTAAAAAAAAAAAAAGTTCATGACCTGTGTAGTATGTTAGCTCTATTGGAAGTAAAAATAACTTGAGCTCCAATTTTGAAAACAACTTTTTATATATATATATATATATATATATATATATAAAGCTCTGACTTGTATTATGAGTCTGTGGTCTGGGTGAGAGTCCTGTAACTCTGTCTGCAAAATACAGCATATAATGAGCAATGTTGGGCAGTTAATTATATAGTTACTTCTTCAAAAACGTTTTTTGCAGCTGTTTACCTAAAAATGCAGCCAAGACGTTTTTAAATAAACATTTCAAACTACTTACAGAACAATCAGCTGTTCTGCATCAAATCTGATGCCACACAAATTATTTGTGCCACTCCAAAAAATAATTCCTGTCCACTATGAGATAAAGGAGAACAACAGCCTGATACCTGCAGGCCTGACAACAGGAGATGTATCACTCCTGTAACACCTGTAACATTCAGCAGTCGTCTCATTGTTCTGACACACACAACAAAACTATTGACTACACTACACACTAACAAGATTGGCGCTAAACGTCGCAAATCTCTCACATCTCAAAACACCGCCGTCACTCCTAAAGCCCCCCCTTCCTAAACAACTGTTGCCATATCATTTTTACCTATGAAGCGCCTTGAGACGACTTTTGTTGTGATTTGGCGCTATATAAATAAAATTGAATTGAATTAAATTTTTTGATTGGTTGACATGGTACATCTTTCGACCAATAGGAAAGGGTGGGGTTTTTTGGGGGGGTTTTTTGCTCACAGGCGGAGAGTGCTTTCCAGCGTTTTCCTTATAAAACGCAGTTTTTACAGTTTCTTCCTGCAGTAAATATAAACGATAGTATTCAGGAAGAAAACCAAACATTACAAATATTTTTATCATAACTCTGGTTTTACGTGGCCTATCAACACAATTTAAAAACTGGTATAAAGTCCACACGTTTTCCGTCAATTGTTCCGTCTTTCCTGCTCACATCTGCAATGGTTGTATGTGTTGTCATTAACGTGGCTTCACTCCACATCAGCCACGCCGTTTTGCTAGCTAAAACACCAGTGTTGGCACATAAGGACGCTGTCATAGCCTGTCAACGACGTTGATTAGCTGCGTATATACGAATGTGAATCGCATTACTGGCTGGACTATGGGATAAGGTGGCATCGTTCTAATCCCATACAGGAGCAGCCAGTTACTTACTGACTAACACTGCAAAACAGAATTGTTAAAGTATTCATTTTAATTTCAATTCAGGTTGGATTTTTTTGTGCGCAACACAGATATACTGTGCACAGAGACCGTGCCTGCAGTGCGCAATTGCTCACGCCTGCAGCTTAGATAGAACATTGGTCAGGCGTCAGTGTAGGAGAGCAGAGTGAAAGTGGAAGAAAGACAAATTGCAGGTTACTTTTGAAATGTTAAAAGAATCTTGGAAATTTGATCAGAATACAGTGAAAATGAGAGAAACATATTTTTCTCAGATTATTGTGTTAAATTGTCATAATCCCCGTGTTCTTTAAGACTATCAGCTCTACTCTAAACAACCCTGAAAGCCTCTGCTGACACATGTAATCAGTTCCTTTCTTTCTTTGTAAACAAGGTCGAGTCTATCAGGTCAGCAATAGTACTTCCTACAGATGACCCATCAGTGTTTATTCCATGACTGTAAACATGTTTCCATTTGTCATTTCAGTCTTTACTCTGAAATACAGGAAATGACATCATGGCTCAAAATCTTTGTCGTTCAAACAATTCTTTATTTAACTTTTTTTTTTTACTTTATTTAAGAACTTTAATAAAATACATTCAATAAAAACTTGAACAACAGGAAACTGATTTTTCATCCAACCACTGAAAAAAAAGGTAACCACTGAACACAAACACTACAGAAGAACAATTTATAAAGATTAAAATGGAACTACAGGAACATTTTGATTCATAGCCTCATTAGAACTTTAAGGAGAGCCGATCTGAACTCTGTGGAGCCTGATCTCCAGGGTTTTAAGTTGGACTCTGAAACCAGAAGAGGATGTTTCTCTCTCTTCAGATTCGTTGTCGTCCTGTGATGGGAACGATTTCAGCCCTGCATGATCGCGCTGATGTTTGCACAGAGCAGATAATGACGTGAATGTTTTGGCACATTGGTAACAGTGAAACGGTTTATTAGTAACGTGGGATCGTTTGTGTGCAGAGTATGAACTGAGATTACTGAAGCTCTTGTCACACTGCTCACAGCTGTAGTTTCCTTCCATGTGTGTACGTTCATGCTCGTTACGACTACCTGACTGTGAGAAGCTTTTGTCACAGTGTCTGCACTTGTATGGTTTCTCTCCTGTGTGGACTCGTTTGTGTGTTTTAAGGTGACCTGCAGTGGTGAAGGATGACCCACACTGATCACAGAGGTGCTTTTTGACCCCACTGTGAAAGAGTTCATGGTGTTTTAAGTCAGTTGATGTGGGGAAGCTTCTCCCACATTCTTTGCAGTTTTTCAGTTTGTCTCCAGTGTGTTTACGTTGATATATTTTTAGGCCGGCTTGCTGACTGAAAGTTTTTTCACAGATGTCACAACAAAAGTCTTTCCCACCACCACAGCGATGACAGGGTTGAGAAGTGGATCCATCTGTGTCGCTCTGCTTCTAAACAAAGACACAAAGACAGTGTAAGTCAGTCCTTCAACACTTTTATATAATTGAAATCCATTTCGTAACCATTTCTCTTAACAGGTGCCATTTATGGTCCTTATCCACACACAATACGGTAATATTACGTTGAAGCACAGTACGTATCACTCCGCGAGGCTCCTCGGTAGCCGTAATGCTCCGACAATCCATCAAGCGGTGCAGCTCCGTAGCTTACCAAAGTCGTACAAAAAATTTTTTTGACAGATTGCTGAGCGCTGTGTACCACATAAAATCGGTTCGCGGTGATCAAGCACAACCAGAATTCATACAAAAGGCGCGCTGACAACTTTTGAGAGAATGAAAGGATTTTAGGCTGTGCACCCCCTCTGGGCTGCACGGCGTTAGCATGGTTAGCTCGTTAGCATGGTTAGCTCGTTAACACGTTGACGCTGTCCAGCCCCACGCACAGGGCGATGCACAGTAACTCGTTAACGGAGATTTGCTGTGTTCATCTTGTCGCTGCCTGCAGGTGAAGCGATAGGGGAGGAGGGGGAGTTGTGTTCAGTGAAGGAGAGAGGCGAGGTCGAGTAAAGTTGCATAAAGACAAAAGTGGACGAAAGAGAGACAAACTTGTGGCTCCACAACTATAATTATAACGTAACATAGACTATATCGATATAAAGGATATTGTCACATATTACATCTCGTATAAAAATATATCGATATTTTTTAAAAATTCGATATATCGCCCAACCCTATCTATCTCAGCCCCGCCCGTCGGGTTATCATATAGCCCGACGGGCGGGGCTGAGATAGATTTTGGTCGCCCGACCGGAGATATCGCTAGCTCCAGGACATCGGGCTAGCGATTTTGCGAGCCCTGAATAGTAGAATAAATGTTTACCAGGTCTGCACTTTTTAATATTTCCTGTTGCTGTTTCCTATTATATATTTCTATAATTGTCTAATATATTCAATAATAATAAATCAAATGTAACAGTTACAGGGTTCATACGCCTTTTTCAGGGTCAAATTCAAGCACTTTTTAAGCACTTTCAAGGTCCCTTTTCAAGCTTTTCCAGCCCCCCCCCCCCGCCAAAAAAATAAGAATGCATGTTTCAATTTGCATCACCTCAGTAAGACCATGTGAAAAGACACCTTAGCTCCCCTTTTGTTAGGACATAGAAAAACGCACCACACAAAAATACTGCAAAAGGAAACGGTCACCTTATATACATAGTAGGGGTGGGCGATATAAACGATATACGATAGAAACGATTTAAATTTGGCCAACGATAGAGATTTTGACTATACCGCTCTATCGCGATAGCGCATGTTGATGATGTCATCAAGCTGCGGCTGTTTTGGTCGAAAGCATCGCAGCGGCTACAACCATTATCATCTGCAAATTATGGCAGGCGGCAGTCATAGCAAAGAGATGAAGCACTTTTGAAATATGGGGAAAGCCAAAAACTGCGCTTCCTCCACTTCCGTAACATTGATTCATTAGTGTTGAATTCTCTCGCAGCTGTTCTATTCCCATATTGTTGCAGTATATTAATAACTAACCTCGTATTGTGGATGAATAATCTCAGTTGTTGTCCAGACTGAAGTTTGGCCCGTGTATAGCATCCTGCTATGCGATTGCATTTGTCCCTGACCACCAGAATCCCTCACGTTAACTTTTATCGAGTGGAAAAAAAGTTGGCGTTCATCTTCCAGCTTCACTGTGCTAATGTTATGCTAACATAGCTGTGTCGCTAGCAATCACGTAGCACAACATTATAGACCAGGTAGTCCAACTTCAGTAACCCTGCAAACGCCACTGCTGTTTAGTTTTCTGTCTTCATTTATGTTGGAAGTGGTAGCAGAGCTGTACATTTTAATTAGTTTCAAAAATCTCTCAGTCAGAACATGGTATGAAATGTTTAGGTGGAAACTAGCGAGCTAACTTCCTGTTAACTTGTAACTCCGTTAAATTGAACAACTTCTGTTTTCATGGATGCATGGATGTTAAACTTAATTGTTACACCTGGTAAAGCAGCAACGCTGATGATTTTATTAAAGATGAAAGAATTTAGACCGTTTTTAACTCTCAGTGTTCGTTTGACTTTAGGACCTGAAGGGAACGGAGTTTTGGACCCAGATTACTCCGCGAAGCTCCTCACCACGGCAGCCGTAATGCTCTGACAATCCATCAAAACATTTTCTAACAGATTTCTGCACAACAAAATCGGTTTGAGGTCAGTAAGCACAACCAGAATTCATACATAAGGCACACTCTTGATTTTTGAGAAAATTAAAGGATTTTAAGTGTGCCTTATAGTGTAGAAAATACGTTATACAGAAGAAAAGAATATATCGCGATATACATTGTTATGCACGTGCTTCAAATTATACCGCGATATGGCTTTTAGGCCATATCGCCCAGCCCTAATACATAGTGTATAAACTCAAAATGCACATTTCACTTAAAAATTAAGATGTGAAAATGTGAACAAATCAACTTGTTAGAGATATTCTTCTCCTGTTGAAAAAAAAAAACAAAAAATGAAAAATAAAGAAATAAGTCTTCTCATCAGATATTGATGCTTCTTTCCTGTGTGACAAAAAATAGGAAACAGATGTTTGTTTGTTTGTTTTTTAAGTTAATTCCCAATAAAACTGTTTCATTGCTAACTACATTGCTGTCTGTATTATTGCTGAAGTCCTAAATGATCACCTTTAAAGTGTTTGTGCTAATAACATCAAGTCAGACAGGCATGGAGAACAGCACTGACTGTTTAAGTAGTTTAATGTGTAGGTGCTGGTGATAAACACATTTTGAATGAAAGCCGGGGAACTTTGGTAGCACAGAAACAAGTGGCTATTCTTTGTGACCATATGGATCAGTCCCTCATATTACCATTATTTCACCCAAAGGCACCAAATTAATACTCAAAAAAGCTGCAGCAATACACACAAATATAAACAGTACTTGGTGACAACTTTGCTTTTTACAGGATATTCCATAATAGTGCTGCCATACTGCATCACACTCAGTGCATTTCAATCATTTCTCCAGCGAGTTTGATAGCTAGCAAAATAATAATCATAATTTAAAAAAAAAAAATAGCGTGTGTAACGTACACATACTGGAAAATTATTTACTAGGACTCACCTATCATGCGACCGGAGAGAGCAAACTCCGCCATTGTTGTTTTCCATCAAACACTCATTAAAACAGCAACCTACAGGTATGTTAGTGCACTCATCCCCGACTGTCCGAGGGAGGGGCGGGGTCACACTTTGAAACAGATGCAAGGCAGCCCAGGCCGGGAAATTTTACTTTTGAAATACAGTTACATTTTCAAGAACTTTTAAGCACCACATCTGAAATTCAAACACTTTTCAAACCTCGAAAAGACGACATTAGAATTCAAGCATTTCCCAGGATTTCAAGCACCCGTATGAACCCTGATTTTTATACTCAAAAATCCATCCACAAGCTTCAACGCGTCCAGAACTCTGCTGCCCGTATCATCACCAGGACCCCTTCTATCCACCACATTACTCCTGTTTTGCAGCAGCTTCACTGGCTCCCGGTCAAATATCGTATCAATTTCAAAATACTCTTGTACACATTTAAGGATATTCATCATCTCTCCCCTCCATATCTCTCTGACCTGGTTAAGATCACCGCCCCATCTGGTTGTCTCAGATCTACTTCTTCCCTTTCACTCTCCGTCTCCTCCCCCCGTCTTGCCACCATGGGGAGCAGGGCTTTCAGCTGCTCTGCTCCACGACTCTGGAATTCCCTACCTCCTGATTTAAGAAATATCTCTTCCTTCTCTCTCTTTAAGTCCCAACTCAAAACTCACTTGTTCAAAATAGCTTATCCCACATAACCTCTCCACTCTGCTCTTTTAAATTAGTTTATGTCTTATGCTTTTATGATTGTGTAAACTGCTTGCTTTTATTTTGCTTTTTATTCTAATGTGTACAGTGACCTTGAGTGTTTTGAAAGGCGCTTTCAAATAAAATGTATTATTATTATCTTTGAAATATCTCAGTGTGACACTGATACTGTACATGAGTGTGGTAGGTTTTGAAAACAGCATCAGCACAGTACACAGCAAAGGGGAAAGGAACAATTGTTCCTTTCGAATTTTATACAAAACATCCAATCCTGGATCATATCCATATCCACTTAGGATCCAAATGCACCACATTGTGACAATAACCACGGCACAGCAGCTGATGAGCAGCAGATAGATACTGCTCATGGCATCACTGGTGCAACTAGACTTGCAGTCAAGACCGCCTAAACCAAGACCAAGACCAGAGGGTATCGAGACCAAGACAAGACCAAGAACAAGTCGAGACGAGACCGAGACAGACAAAAAAGTCTTTAAACTGCAGCCAGATGCTGCTTCGTTTACGGGTGTCAGGCATATTTATGTGTTTTTGCTTTAGCACATCCCTCCTCACTTGACTTGACGCACTTGACTGTCACGTCTCTCACCCTCTCTGTTTTTCACACAATGATATTATCCTATATCCTCGCATGTGATTGGCCACAATATGGAGGGATTGGAGCACAGCTGAGCCACTGTGTGAGAGCTGAGCAGCAAAAGGAAATAAAGCGAGGGTAGAAATGACCGATAGATTAATAGGCTCTGTTTTGAGTTTTGTTCAAAAAAGAATGACTTCATATAGGAAAAAATAAATATCACATATGCAGGACACCTTAAACTGTATCAAGACACAGGGACTAAACCCCAATTCAAACAGACCCAGAACTGATCTGGAATTAAAAGAGGACTACAACAGTTCAATATCAGGACTACTGAGGACTTAACCAAAACAGAACCAGAATCAAAACTAGATGATAGTAGCACAAAAAATCATCATAGACCTGCACTACACTTATTTTTTAATTCTACCAAAGTCCACTATTTAAATTCAGAAAAGTTTCTATAATTATTTAGCCTTGTTGTGCAAACAAGCCTGCATAACTTAATAAATATAGAATTTGAAAAGTAACAAATGGTATCTAAGAAGTTACACTAGGCACTAGATACATGTTCTGATGAGTTTTGGCAAACAACCATTTGACTAACATGTGTGGCTGTATCCCAATTCAGGTACTGCAGCCTTAAAGTACGCAGCCTCAACGATCCTCAAGGGCCGCGTACTTAAAGACCGCTAAGGCCGGAAGTGCGAGGCTTGTGAAATGGGACGGTCTAGCCTCCGTTGCGCTGCCCAGGTTGCCTAGCAACCATGATACTAACAGCTGGAAACGTGTCATACAGCTTTGTTTGACAGAAATGGAGAAAATCTTCTGTTCATTTGTTTGTTTGTTTCTACATGAGCTTTGCTAATTCTCTGTAAGATTAAGCTCAGCTATTGAACGGCGTATATTTTAAAGTAAAGGCTTTAAAACCAAGTTAGTACAAACGTCACTAATGTCACATAACTTTGCCAACATGTGGCCAACAGTAATGTTTTCATGTTCTTCGTTATTAAACATTTGCACATAAATAAGTGACATAATATTCAGTACTTACTTAAAGTTTACTCTTCGGCCGCCCCACATCCGCCGTTTTTTTTCGGCAAAATTATCCACACCCACCGCCGCGCTATGCATTCTGGGATATGTTGGGCCACGAAGTCTACACCGCCACGTCCTTGAAATTCAGGGAAATGAAGGACGCATTTGAGGGCCGCATTTCGAGCAGCCTTCGAATTGGGACAGCCTTCGTCGCGTCGCTGTGACGTAATCGGCCTTAAAATGCGGCCTTTAAGGCTGCAGACCCTGAATTGGGATACAGCCTGTGTCTCACCTGCTCTTGTTCCATCTCTGTTCTGTCCTCATTCTCCATCTCTGCTCCTCTCTCTCCCTCTTTGTGCTGACAATCAAGCCAAACGCCAACATCATCAAATATACAGTTGAAACCAGACATTTACATACTCTTCAGATAAAAACACAAAAACATTTTTAATTGTAACATCGAATCAGACTAAATGTTTATTTTTTTACATTGATAAATATAAAAACATATTTGTTAAATTTAAGAGTAAAGAGAGAAATTGTCTGTATTTCTTAATTGCAAATGGCACCAAATTGTATTTAAAACTGAGCCACACTCATGGAGCTCCACAATTCTTTTCCTGGTGTTTTGGTTGACATCTCTTGATTTTCCCATGTCAAAGAAACAGGCTCTGTGTTTTGCCTTATATGCATCCACAGCTGTGCCACCAATTTACTCACATGGACTCTACTAACCTATCAGAAGCTTCTTCAGCTCAGAATGGAATCGTCTGGAGTTTTCTTATTAATTAACAATAAACTTAGTGGATATGTACTCCTAAATTTGATGAAAGTGATGAAAAATAGACAGCTCCCTCTTTTTATTCTGACATTTAACTAATTCAAAAGATATTTCAATATTTATTTATCTAAAACAAAACAAGTTTACTCTAAATTGATGTTTAACAGTAAAAAAATGTTTTTACGTTTTCTCTCTAAAGTGTATGTAAACATCTGGTTTCAACTGTGAATATACTGCTGTGAATTGAAATTCCTCGTTTTGCATAGAAATATACTGAACAACATACAAAGCATAATATATAAAATAACATGTACCCGAGTTTTTTCTTTGAAAGAAGCCCCTTATGGCCATTGTTGTGTTCATCAGTACATATCTGAAACCGATTTAGAGAGTTTGTTTAGCCGTGGAGGGTAACAACTGAAAATATGAAATAAACACACATGTAAGCTAAGACTCTCTAAAAAAAAGAGCATTGTTGTTGTTCGGCTTTTCATTTCGCCATTTGTTGATTCACTCGAAGAGTAAGTAACGTAATATGGGTCAAGTGATCAGTTTGATATCAATCTTTTGTGAAACGCCGTCATATTTACATTAATTGAACAGTGTGAATGATTTGCTTTGGTACCTGGTCAAACTTAAGCTTTCCTCTGTCTGCAGCAAGCTCGCAGGGAGCAGCTTCTCCCCCTCGCTCACATGCGCAAGCGTTGTGCTCAGTCTACTATTGCCTGAGCTCGGATCATACCAAAATTAAAGGGAATTTACTACTGTGCGCTATGTGCTTCGAATATTGTGTGTAGTTTTTGTTTTATACAGTTGTCAGTCAGGCATCTTACTATGAAACAAATTACACTCCAAAAGACCCCGGGCTTCTGAAAAAATGACCCGGGCTTAAGCCCAGTAAGCCACCCCCCCCCCTCCCATGGTTGACTCCAAATCTCCCGAACACTTTGTCGATCTGAGAAAGCAAGACCGAGACCACGTAAAAGTGAAGACCGGTCTCGAGACATCCAACTCTGGTTTACAGTTGTCATATCATGTCACTAGGCCCCTTAGTTCAAGGTTTCCCTAATAATCCTTCAACTGACAAATGTTTACTTATTTTAACTTACTAAAACCTTTGGCACTTTCTTTCCTTTAAGACATTAATAAAAGGCAAATTTATATCTATTGCTTTTGAAAACTACAGCCATTCAGTGAGCGTCTAAGACTGCTTTTTCGGGTTCCTTTATTTGTACCTGTAGGTAGATTTTGCTTAAGTTTACAATTAACATCTAGACACTCATCGCAAACTTGGCCCTTTTGAGGTTTCCCACCATCACAAACCCAAACACCACCACATCATAGTTTCCTCATTCATTGCTTTATTGAAAAATCTGGGTCATTTATGCATCAGCGATAGTGACTTCGACCTCTACACCAGGTTCAATGCTGATGGAGGTGATCTGCTTGACAATTTCAGATGGGCTGTGCAGATCAATCAGGCGCTTATGGATCCTCATCTGGAAGCGATCCCAGGTTTTGGACCCTTCACCACAGGGAGTCTTTCTGGTGGTGATGCGCAGAGTCTGGAGGGAGGAAGAGAAATGCATTTTACTTTAATAAAATGATCAAGCATTCAGGATACGCAATCAAGAAAAAGCAATTTATTCCAATGTGGTGTTAGATAAGAGTTCTGAGCCATGGTCTTCAGTACCTTGGTTGGCATGCGGACAGGTCCCTTCACCTTCAGGTTCTTTTCCTTAGCCCCACGGATCAGGTCTGCGCAGACTGCAGAGCAGAAATGCACAAAACTTGAAAACACGGCCAGTCATCACTTTACCTTGATTTGCTTTCCAAGCCATGGCTCAGAATAGCGTATACATAAATCAGGGTTTATCAGTCAAATTTTTGTCCTCATAGCTCAGGTCAGGTTAAACTCACAACATTAACTAAATCTGAGCTTAATTACCCTTCTCCAGAGATTTGACGTTGCGGCTGGTGAGGGTGATGCGGATGCGGTGGATGGCAACCTCAGTGTCAACTGGTGCCTTGCCGGTGTCCTTAAAAGCCTGGATGTGAGGAGGAAAAATCAGTTACTCAGACCCATCTTTGATATTGCAGGACGACGTAAAAAAAACAAAACAAACAAAAACAAAAACAATGGTCCACAAAATATTACACAGCATGGCTTACAATTAAACTACCCCCCCCCAAAAAAAAAAAAAAAAAATAGGGGGAAATCTCAAGAACACGCGCAGCGAACTAGTTTAGGTTGTTTGATTCCTTTTACACTGATTCGGAAGCCCGGGCAAAAGCACCTGAACGCAGCGGCAGAGAACAATAATTTGGGACACCCCGATGAATAACGACACCCAAATGATTTACTTTAAGCAACAACCGGCCCCCACAAAACGCGCGAGTCAAAAGGAAGCTTGAACTTTATATAAGCGAGTCTTCTGCCTCGCTTAGAAATGCGCCGAAACGTTAACTGTGCATTTAACATCCACAGCCGCATGAATCTACAGCTTTCTAACGTTAGTAAAACTATCTACAGTCCGTTTGGACGGTGTTTATGAAGGGGCTGCGAGCGCCATTAGCTGTCGGCATTAGCAGCGACACTCCGTAAAACTCTTGAGTTCAAATTACTCTACAAATTATCAAGCAATTAGCAAAAACCAGATGCATACAAGTTGTTGGTTGACATAATCAAACAGCACATACCATTGTGAATATTCCTGACCGACTTATTCGGAAAAAAATTCAAGCGAACAGCGGTGAGCCAGGAAAGCACGCCACCAACGTGGTTAGCTCTCGGTGAAAAGACCGAGCACAGGCCAGTTTCCTCATATGTACTGCTCATCCGGGAGTCTTCTACTTCTTCGTTGGTGTTTCAAGCAGCTCCGTAACTAATAGCGACATCTATTAACGTGACTTTGAAATTGCAGTGTGATCACGTATGTGCGTTTTAGATAAGACTGCAACTGTTACTTGTACTATTATTCCAGTAATAGTGATTTGTACAAACTGATAATGCCACAAATTTGTTACAGTAGTTATTGTGTTGTTCTATGGCAAATTCTTCATTCCAAAATGTGCATTTAGAAGCAAGAATCAAAATCAGAATATTTTTTAATCCCAGAGGAAATTAAAAGGTCACAGTTGCTCCAACACAGTGAGAATAGTAACAAGCAAGTTAAAGTATCAATATTAAATAATACAATATTTTACAAAATAGTTCTAATGATATAAATGGTTTAATTACACAAATTTCCGCAAAATATATCCCACAAAATTGAAATATAAAGTTGACACTGAGAAGCCCCTATCGTCATATTAAACAAAAGAAACTGTTATTCCAACCCCCAGGGCACACAGTAAATAAAGTTTAACCTCCAGTAAACATGAAGCAAGAATTTTGAGTAAAATGTAAATGAAATATATGAAATCAAAGATTTATTTATTTAAATTAGCAATCATCACGGAAAATATACTTGGTATAAACTAAATATATGCCAATCAAGTAAATTTCATTTGACCAGATTCCATTAATTCTAACGTTTTACAATGTACAAATTGTATATGTAATTTAATTAGATACATTTAAAATCATTTCCTTTTTGTTTTTGTGTTTTTGTTTGTTTGCTTGCTCTGACTGTACGGCTGTGAAAACAAGCTATGAAAACAAATCGAATCCTGCAACAAACAAAATTTTTTTCATTAAGATACTGCTTGTTTTTTCTACTGAGAGAAAAAAAAATCTCCCAGATTTTTAAAAATATTTTTTCAAATATATTTATTTATTTAAAGTAAACCTTATTTCAAAGTTTACATTAAAACTATATTTGTGTATATTGTGCAAATAATAATGCTCACTGTAAATACTGCTATTTGGTGTCTGTGGTTTGTAAAAAAAAAAAAAAAAAAAGGAATAAAGTGAATTGTTGCATTTTCCACCACTGGAGGGCAGTGGAAACACGTTTTTCGCACATCTGATCAGCTGCGCGTTGACAGGACATAAATAACAATAACAATCATGACAACATTAAAAATAAACCAAAAACCTCGTGTTTTTAGCACTGTTGACCTCTGTATATCTACAACAACTAAATAACCTCTAAGTATGTAACGCAGAAACCTCAGACAACAACAGCAAATAGAGACATAAAAACCAGAGAACACTTCCGGTAAAAAACGTTTCAAAATAATACAATCATTGTTTGTAACAATTATGTTGAGGCGAACAAAAAGTTCAGAAAGATGGTGATAGCCGAGTGAATAATATCAATATCAATACTATTCTGTGGAACACTGCCCTTTTGATATTTACATTTTTAAATTGTAAGATGTGTCATTTGCTTTGTGTCACAAAGTATATATTAAGGTTTGTGACACTGTATATTTTAAAATATTATCTTGGCTAGTAATGTATCGGACACTAGTCATATACGAATGTGGAGGGAGGATATACAAACACAATGTAATTAAATATACTTTGCAGCCGAGCTATAAGTCGGTTTGACCAAAGTACCCTAAAAGCTGATCGTACCTGAGTATGCTTTTGTTTTGAAAAGCAGAAGTTGCGCAGTGTAGCCACTAACTTCACCGTGATCAGATTCCTAAACAAGTAACGGAACCGGGCATCGCCGGCTGATGGCCACAAAGTTGTTTTGTGAAGAACATTAGACTAAATGTAGAGACTGGAGAGGAGCTCCTTGGCGTATTGTTTGAAAGGAAGAACATTAACAACAAATCTGAACTTCATTTTGCTGTGCGTCATGATTTCCAAACACAGGCCGCCGCCAAGTGACAGAGGAGAACTTTTTCACGGTTATCGTCGATAAAACAACTGGAAACTGAATGGAGACGAAACAGCGCGGTGAATAAAGACATGAATTTCGGGGTCCCCGTGAATTCGCGGCTACTTCTACGTGCCTGCGATGAGGGGGACTATGAAACGGCCCGGAGCATCCTGGAGCCCGGAGCCCCGAAGGAGTCCGGGCGGCAGAGCAGGCTGCGGTCAGAAGCGGGTTCGGAGTGTGACGCTGCGGACATGTTGTCTCTGGTACCTGTGGACTGCACCGACGAAGAGGGAAACACCGGCCTGCAGTTCGCCTCGGCCAGCGGACACGAGAACCTGGTCCGGTTCTTGCTGAGAAAGGGGGCCTCAGTGGACAGTCGCAACAACTACGGCTGGACCCCACTGATGCAGGCTGCGAGGTGGGGCAGCTTGCTGGAGCTCATGTAACTCATGTAGCTCATGTAAGAGGGTGGCACCAGACTCCTTCTAAAAATGTGCCTTTTTTATTTCCCACCGTGTGTTGTTAATCATAAAGTAATTAATATTAAAGGGCAGGAATCTTCCGATGCCCCTCCCCAATTCGTCGCATAAAAACACACATTTTAGTGAACATGAGAGGGAGCAGATTGTGTTTAGTCTTGTTTCCTTTAATATCACAGGCCGATCGGGGGTTTAACATTTGCAGAACTTACTGGAGTTTCGTGGGTAACACTTTATAATACAGCCAGCGACAAATTCCACAGTAGTTAAATGGTATTTAAATTATTTTACTTGAAATTCAAATGTAATTATATTTTACCAACAGTTAATTACAAGAAGGCACATTATGATAACGGGGTAACAAGTCAGGTTTTTACAGGAAACAAAGATATCATCAAAATTTGCAGGCCAGTGAGAATTTATAATGATGGAGCCAAGCCTAGCTAAATTGATCTTAAAAGAAACAAAACCTTAATTTATGCCCTTATGTGCAGGCCATATTATAAAGTAATACCATTGTTATCTAGAGATTTCAATGAGCCTTCAACCTTCTTTATAGAGAAAATTCAAGTGCTTTGTAGCAAATTACTGTTCACTTTTATACATTTTCTTTTTCTAATTTTGAACATACCTGTAGTTTTCTACACAGTCCTTGCTTAAAGTGCACTGGCATCTCTTTTGGAGCCTGTGATAGCTGGCTTAAAAAGAGCATCCTAATTCACCTGGAACAACTTCTACATGCAAAGTTCTTCCTCTGTCCTATTTCTCCTCCCAGGTTTGGCCACTTGACTGTCGCCCACATTCTTTTGGAGAACGGGGCAGAGATTAATGGGCGCAACAGGCTTGGAGCAAGCGTCCTGACCATGGCGGCTCGCGGGGGACACACTCATGTAGTCAAGCTGCTTCTGGAGAGCGGTGCGTACGTGGATGACTTTGATCACCTGGCTGTTGCCGCAGAGACGGTCTCCAATGGCAACAATAACAACAGCTGCAGGTTTTTTCTCTTTTTCAAGTAAATTTGTAGCCCAGTGTGATATCTAACTAACATCCTAATCAGGCCCCATCTTATCTTAATGACCTTGTAGTACCATATCACCCTATTAGAGCACTTCGCTCTCGCTCTGCAGGCCTACTTGTTGTTCCTAGAGTATTTAAAAGTAGAATGGGAGGCAGAGCCTTCAGTTTTCAGGCCCCTCTTCTGTGGAACCAGCTTCCAGTTTGGATTCGGGAGACAGAAACTATCTCTACTTTTAAGATTAGGCTTAAAACTTTCCTTTTTGCTAAAGCATATAGTTAGGGCTGGACCAGGTGACCCTGAATCCTCCCTTAGTTATGCTGCAATAGACGTAGGCTGCCGGGGGATTCCCATGATGCATTGAGTTTTTCCTTTCCAGTCACCTTTCTCACTCACTATGTATTAATAGACCTCTCTGCATTGAATCATATCTGTTATTAACCTCTGTCTCTCTTCCACAGCATGTCTTTTATCCTGTCTTCCTTCTCTCACCCCAACCGGTCGCAGCAGATGGCCGCCCCTCCCTGAGCCTGGTTCTGCCGGAGGTTTCTTCCTGTTAAAAGGGAGTTTTTCCTTCCCACTGTCGCCAAAGTGCTTGCTCATAGGGGGTCATATGATTGTTGGGTTTTTCTCTGTATCTATGAAGCGCCTTGAGGCGACTTTTGTTGTGATTTGGCGCTATATAAATAAAATTGAATTGAATTGAATTGAATCCTCCACTCTTTTGTGTTTTTTTTTTTTTTTCACAGCGGAGCCAGTTTTGGACCCGGTGAAGGCTGTCTGGGAGGAGGAGGTGGAAGAGAATTCATGGACATCACAGCGTTGATGGTGGCGTCTCAGCACGGTCATGAGGCCGTTGTGTGCCTGCTGCTGGAGTGGGGCTCTGATGTAAACTTCTCTCAGAAGACCACTGGATGGGGACCACTGATGCTGTCCACTCTAAGTGGGAAGGTAGGGTTTAAAACATTGACGGTTGGAAAAAAGATATATATATTTAGCACATTGTGGGTATGTTGGTGGCATTTATTAATGGGTTTTTATCAATTGTTTAAAATGGGCCTGGGCTAATTTTCTGTAGGACCTGGTGATTAAAGCTGTGTGTGTGTGTTTTGTAAAGGTGGCTGTGGCTCAGCAGCTGGTGGAACGTGGAGCTGACCCAGACCGAATCAACGTTCTGTCCAAGACAGCCTTTGAACTGGCCATGCAGCTGAAACAGAGAGACATCAAGGCTTATTTGGACTCCATCACTACTGTCAGACCACAGACAGGTACAGCCTTCCCTCAGTTACTCATTCAGACTTTGCTGTCTTGGCCTGATGATAAAGTACAGTAGTGCCATCGCATATTATACATGCCTTTGTAAAAGAACAGTTAAAAACTCATCTTTTTAAACTTGCTTTTGGTTGATTTTTGTTCTTATGTTTTAGCTTGAAGCACTTTGTGATTTTATCTTGAAAGGTGTTATATAAATAAAAATTTACTTACTTTACTTAATTACATCTTCCAGTCTGAAAAACTTTAGAAGCAAACTGAAGGAGCTGAGCGGCTGAGCCTGCTTACTTGTGTTACATGTTTCCTAAAAAGGACAAATACTGGCTGTCCTGTCTTCCTTCCCTCACCCCTTAGCAGTCGCAGCATGACTGCCCCTCCTGGTTCTGTTGAAGGTTTCTTCCTGTTAGAAGGGAGTTTTTTCCTCTCCACCGTTGCCAAGTGGTTTTCATAGTGGGTCATCTGATTGTTGGGGTTTATTATTATTATTAATACTAAAATTAAATCAGCCAAAGCAGACACAAATAACATGGATAACATCAGTATAGAACTTCAACTTCACATGTATCTTGAATGCGTATAGAACATAAAAAGAACATATAAAGGAAACAGTGGTTTCCACAGTAGGCCTTGCGTTAATACACTTCACTGTATAGTATAATGAAGGAGTCAGTTGAATGTTTTTGATTATCAGAGAATAGCAGAGTGATGTAATAGTGCAAAAAGTGTTTGCAAAAAGACAAAATAAAGTAAATACTCAACTTTTTAGTGTTTTCTGAGAGTGTGTGGTGCTTTGAAAGCTTTTGAATTTTATTTTGGTAGCACCATGTCGACAAGAGAATCCACCCCCCACCCCCGACCCCCTGCAGGATGCGAATGCACTTCAGTTAACGTTGACGTGAGAGGGGCCAGAGGAGCTCAGCCTTTTTGTTTCATGGCTCTTCTCACAGCTAGTTCAGGTTTTTAGCTCAACTTACCAACGTAGCCACACGCAGTGTATATTTCAAAGGTTTTAATTGCAGCATGCAAACAAGGAAAAGTGTGAAAAGGCAAATCAGGCAGATTTGTTAGCGAAACCTACAAGTTTTAGTTTCTAACGATGTACAAGTTCTGGTGAGGTTCTTCTTACTCTTATCTGAAGTTCAGAAGTGGGCCCACACTTCAGACATCGCTGGTTTACTGCTGCAAATGCCCACCTGCCCTATGCAACTGTTTGTGGGAACTGAAAGGGATTTATCAGGATTTGAAGCCATTACCTTCCCCAAACCACAGCGTCGGCCTCTGGCTTAGCTCTTTGCTTCTCAATAACATGTCATCTTCATTAGCAGTACATACTGGTAAATCACATTTGGAGCTTTAGTTCTTGCTAGTGAATGCGTCTTTCACCTCTCTACTTTTCTGCCTTTTCTAAGCAGTCTTGCACATAAATTATAGTTGATGTGATTTATGTGCGTGTTGAACTGTAGTATGTAACAGTTGTGTACTTAACACCCCAGCCCCGCCCCCCACGCTGCCTGATTTTTGCTGAGCTATGTGGAGTCTGGCCAAGCGGGGCTGTTTTTTTCCAGATCTCTTTCCTCTTCTCATTCTCACTTGTTTCTTCGCAGATGATGAGAGAAGAAGGCCAGATGTGCTCAGCGCTCTGAAATTAGGTAAGCTGAATCGAACAGATAAACCTGGAGGAAAAGTTTTCGGGAAACGAATGACTTTACATACCTCTACACATCTGTAAATATGTTTTCTTCTCAGGAAATTCACAGCTGGTCAAAGAAATCCTGGAGGAGGATCCTGCTCAGGTGAATTTGTCCAATCAGGAGGGAGCAACGCCTCTCATGATGGCAGCAGTAAGCGGCCAGTTAGAGGTGGTTCAGCTGATGGTGGAGAAGAATGCCGACATAGATAAACAAGATGGCGTCCATGGGTGGACCGCTTTAATGCAGGCCACCTACCACGGGTGAGGAGAAGCTGCTGGTTTGTTTCAATCAGAAAATTGCTTTTTGATTTTTTTATTAGAATGATTTAGATCAATTTAAGGTTAAGAAGTTTGGCTCAGGTGTTAAACACTGTTGTTGCTGTCCTGCTGATTTTGAATGTAAATTAGAACAGGTTTCTACTACAGAGTGACAAAAAGTCAATACCATATTTAATATCAGGATGTCTGACTTCCAAAGTCATACACAGAGCATGTATCATTTCTTACACTGTCTTTTGTTTTCTCCTCCGCCCTCCATTCAGCAATAAAGACATTGTCAAGTACTTGTTGAATCAAGGTGCTGATGTCAACCTCCGAGCTAAGAATGGATACACAGCGTTTGATTTGGTTATGCTGCTCAATGATCCAGGTAGTTCTTCCTGTCATTGCTCCGTCTAATAACACTTTGGGAAAACCTCAGCTAAAGACCATAATTCATTCATAATCAACTAAAAAAACAAACCAACCAAAAGGCATCCACCATTTGTGAAATCCCTTATTTAAACCTTTTAAATAAAGTAGTGTACTTAAGATGAGGATACAGGACACACGTAGTGATTTCATAATATCAACCAATCAAAATTTAGAAGCGTGAATTGGAATAAAAATAATTGAATCTTTTTTCAGTTATATTTGCTTTTAGAAAAGCTCATCCCTGGACTTTGGTTTTAGCAGTAAGTGATGAGGTTGCTTTTTGAAGTATTAGCTGTGTGAAACGAGCTGTTTGAATGTGATAGGTGTTTATCAGTTTGTCTAATCAAACAATAATAATAATAATAATAATGGATTGGATTTATATAGCGCTTTTCAAGGCACCCAAAGCGCTTTACAATGCCACTATTCATTCACACACTGGTGAAGGCAAACTACAGTTGTAGCCACAGCTGCCCTGGGGCAGGCTGACAGAAGCGAGGCTTCATCTATTAATAGAGAAAATAATCAGTAGAATAATCTATGATAACGATCATGAAACAGGTAGACTTAAATCCCTCGCTTTTTGCAAGTTATTAACTGCATATACTCATAATTGTTTCCCCTGTGTTTTCTGTCAGACACTGAGCTGGTACGTCTGTTAGCATCCGTGTGCATGCAGGTAGACAAAGATAAGTCGAAACACCGCGCCAGAACTTTAATGACGCGCTCCAAGAGTCGACAGTCCCTCAACAATGTCCCCGTGCCGCCCGATGACAAAGGAGGCCTTAAGGTAAAAACGTAATTTGCAAAGTAATTTGCTTTCTATCAAGGATATCATAATAGTTTTGGTTATAACGCTCCTTTGTGTCCACCCTCTTCCAGTCCTGGTGGAGTAGGATGTCGAACCGCTTCCGTCGGCTCAAGTTAACTCACACCCTCAGGCATGGCCTTTCAGCCAATCGCCTGGCTCCATTTCCAGACGATGCCGAGAGTTCACTGGATGCCACGATGAAGGCGAACAAGAAGCCCGCTGCTGTTTCCAACGGGGCGGTGGCACCTACTCCTGCTGTAGCGGGGAATGACATGAGCACTGCCTGGGCAGTGAAGACCAAAGATGGTGGTGAGTCAGTTTCCTTAAAACCATGAATGACATCACATGTCCATGAGATATTTAGGGTAAATGTAGCTGAGCATATGTCCAGCTTTATGTGAGCAAAGTAATGTATAAATGTGATGTATTCTCCTTTCAGCAGGTCATTGCAGAGCATCCTCAGAGAAAGACGACTTTCTAATAACCACGATGGTAGGAGCACTATCCTGGATTAGGGTTATTTTAGTTTTAAGACGTGTTTGTGACTCTTAATATGTGTCTGTCTAATTTAGTTGAGAAGCGGTGCCCCCTTGACTCGGCTGCCAAATGACAAGCTGAAAGCAGTGATTCCTCCCTTCTTGCCACCCTCCAACTTTGAGCCGTGGAACTCGGACCGCTCACGCGTCCTCAGGGAGGGCAAGAGCGAAGTGCCCCGCCTGCCCATGCCACCACAGAGGAAGCTGAACAGCAGTGGAAACTCAGATATTGTGAGTCCTTTTGGGTGTTAGACAGAGAGGGTTTTAGTTCAGGTCGGAGAAGGCGAAATTTGTCCTTATGCCGCTCCTTCTCTCTCCTTTATGGACAGACATCCATCAGCCGTGTGGTCAGCAGGTCCATTAAGTTTCCCAGTATCCCCAAGGGGCCATCTTCATCCTCTCCTTCCAACTCTGGTCACTATCACTCCCCCCACTCCTCTGGAGGCTCAAATGGAGTGGCGGGACTCAACCGGGACTCCCACAACCGTTCAGGTTCGCAAGTAAAAACATTAAAAGCAAAAAGTGATTGCATGACACAGGGGCTGCAAAACACATCGCAATCTTGCTTTCTCCTTACACCAGGGGGCAGTGCAGACAGCGTGCTCTCCCAGATAGCAGCCCAACGGAAAAGAGCAGCCGGGCTTATAGAGGTAAAGAGCCAACCTCCGGAAAAACAGCACAACCAGACGCCGAGTCAAGCCCCACTACCACCACCAGTTTCAACACCTGGTTTGCCCCTGCCTGACATCAGCCTTCCTGACATTCACACCCATCCCAGCCTTGTTGCCTCAGACATCCATTCCAGAAAGGTCTCAACTTTCTTTCACAGGTTTTCTTTGACAGTAACTCTTAATGTCTTGTATAACTGTGTAAAAACAGCCAGAGCTGAACAAATACCACTGTCCACCCTCACTGTCCTCCTTTGTAGAAAATGGAGTTGAAAAAGAGACCTCAGTCTGGGAATTCCTCAACCTCCAAGAGCACATCGCCCACTCTCACACCGTCTCCTTCCCCAACACCCAAGATTCCCCCCGTGCCAGGAGACTCTCTGTCCTCAGCCTCTTCTCATCCACGCTCCAAGAGCAGCGGAGGATCCAGCAGCGGAACCATCACAGATGAAGGTGTCGGCGCATTTTATTCAGCATTAACCCAAATCATCATCATGCATGGATTGTGTTCTTTTATGTACACCATGTGCTTTGATGTAAAATAAGTATGAGTGGCATCAGTTTCCCTTATAGTTTTTTTTACTTTTTCAGATGAGCTGTCCAGTATTTTGAAGAAACTGTCCCTTGAGAAATACCAGCCTATATTTGAGGAACAAGAGGTACTCCGTCTTTTCTTTCTTAGCCTTCTAACCATACATTTTCACACTTAAAGCCCAAAAATGCATCTCTTTTCTTTTCTTTTCTTTTCTTTTCTTTTCTTTTCTTTTCTTTTCTTTTCTTTTCTTTCTTTTCTTTTAGGTGGATATGGAAGCATTCCTGACTTTAACCGATGGAGACCTGAAGGAGCTGGGCATCAAAACAGATGGACCCAGACAACAGATCTTGGCTGCCATATCAGAGCTCAATGCTGGAAAGGTACGTTCGGTTTAGCGTGGTTATGCATTTCAAAGTTGCTTCCAGCAATCTATTTTGTGCTGTATCTTTCTAATGTATATCCTAACATTATGTCTTAATAATGAACTGCCTGAGCCACAAGAGACATATAGAGGGAATATAACATATATAGTGTTACAGTGGATTCATACCACATATGGCTACTTTTAAAGAACATTTACAGCATCTTTGTCGGAAAATCTGTTCCTAATCAGGGCTCTAGAGTGCGACCAATTTGGTCGCAAATGCGACCAAATTTTTCGGTGGTGCGACTAAAAAAAATATTTGGTTGCACCTGTGCGACCAACTGTTTGGGTAGCAAAAAAAAAAAAAAAAATCTGCAACCTTCCCTGTGGTCAACAACAGACACACATTTTGCCCCTATCGTGGACTAAACCAATCAGAGATAGTAAGGGGCGGGACCTCTCTGATTGGCCGTGGTCCAGTTGAAAGTGCAGGTGGAAGTGGGAGGTGAGTAGCTTGAATAAAGCGATATCGATTCATTAAATCCTGAATCGACTTTTAAATATAACTGTGTTTTGCCAGAAATGCCAGATTCTCAGATTAAAGCTCACAAAACCATTTCAACAACAACCAAACAGCAAATGAGAGCAGGTACACGGACTCCACACAAAGACGTAAACACCAGAATCAGAATCAACTTTGTCTTTCTCGGCTTTCTCACCCGACGGCCCGTAGACAGACACGCTGTTGGAGCTTAGTGATTCTGATGCGTCCGGTCCGCGCTGTGATTACGTCTTTTTGCGCTGATTCTGAGCTGCAGGTTTTGTCTCTCTCCAACCAAAATTCACCGAGCCAGCAGCAAAAGAAGCAGCAAACTGCGCTTCACATTTGATCAATGTCGTCATGAATTTTGCTGTTTTGCTTCCACGACTATTAAAATCACACTTCATGCACAGCTATCTCTCTCTCTATACTTCAAGAACAGTTTCCCGTCTCCAATCTCTGTTTTCCGTATTATTCATTCGCTTATTACCCACCAGTCTACCGTTGTTTACAGCGCTGTCGGCTGCTGTCTTTTTCTTTCCTTTTTCTTTTTTTCACTTAAATGACCTCGGACAAGAAAGCCTATTTTTTCTGTTGTTCAATACTGAAGAAATTTAAACTTTATATGCAGAACATTGTAGAATATTTTTAAGGTTATCTGCTATAAAAAGCCAGACCAGGAAAATCTCCTTCATGTTTTTCTGTGTTTTATTCTCTGTTACTTTCACACAAAGGCATCTGCTGTGATGTTCACAACTCTGATGAAGTCAGTACTGATAAATGATCAGAATTATAATATTTCTGACTGTCTGAGGCTAAGTTGAATCGAATCGGGACTTTGAAAACCGGAATCGAATGGATTATAGAAATCAGTGATGATACCCAGCCCTAGTGAGCAGCCTAGGCACGACAGAAGTGGATGTAGCTGTAATAGGAAAAGAACTATTGCTAACTTTTCTGTTAAGTTAAGGCCTGATCCTTCTGAAATTCATAGCCAGTGCTCTGACACGGTGTCGTCAATCTTTGAATGCTGAAAAAGCACAGTGTATCCAGAAAAACACATTATATTATATAAATTACTATAAAATTTGTGTGCGCCTAACTTTTGTGCCGGTACGCCTAACTTTTTTAAGTTAGGCGTACCGGTACGCCCATGGCAAAAAGTTAGTCTAGAGCCCTGCTAATGCATAATGATCACTGTTGTCTGTCATCAGGGTAGAGAGAGGCAGATCCTTCAAGAGACCATCCATAACTTCCAGTCTTCTTTTGGTAGTAGTGCCAGTAACCCCAGGCAACCAGGACAATCACGCTGTAAGTAGCGAAAACAAGTTTGGGGGCCTGTTGAAAGACTTCATAAAGACAACATCTTGATCTGTTTATCTGTCTACCTGCTGTCATTCTTTAGCTCCAACGAGCTGGATGAGACACCAGGTTCGTTCCTCTAGCAAAAGGTAACCCCATCGACTTGATGCACATGTGGAAGAAAACCAAAGGTACTTAGAGTAAGAGTAAAGTGCTGCTGACACCCTGCCAAGATGCGAACGACATGGAGACTTGGCGTGTTCTTGACCAGTAGAGATCTCAGTGCAAGAGGACCATGCATCAAAAAGACCAATCAGGTTGTAATAAACTGCCTGTGTCGGACCCTCCTGGACCAAAGTGTCTCTGTCATGGATTATAAAGCAGGGGTTCAGTGTATGGGTTTAGTGCCCTGCTGCTTTGAACAAGCACATGATGTTACCACAGTATGAGGCTTTCATGGTACAGTGATGTCAGGAAAGCGCGTTACACAGATGTTAAAGTCAGGTACAAGGAACCTTAAAGGTAATAAAAGAGATTTTTTTTATTTCTTTGGTTGACCAAAGGCTTTATTGAAAGTAAAAAATATTTTTAAATGCTAAAGAAGTTATAAGTAAAAGTAATCTTCTTTAGAAATAAATAGATAAAATAAATAATAGTTTGTGTGTGTGGCTGAAGCTGACGAGTCTGGCAGATAGTTAAGTAAGAAAGAAGATCCTCTGTCGTGCTGCTTCTTTCAGTAGTGTGGATGAGTAAACAGTGTGATCACTGTCAATTTTCATACATTGTATACCGTGAAAAACAGGAAACCCACTGCCACCTTAGCTGCAAAATATACTTTGAATAATGCAGCAGCTAACAGCAGCTGGGTAAAGCAGGGAGTCGGGATAGTGAAAGACAAGAATGTTACACACAGCAGAGTGAGCGCGAGCCATGAGAGATATTTATTTTATCTCGACGAATGTGAGAAATGCAGCAGATGTATTGTAAAAGCGGCAGGTGAAGTCGAGAGGAAAGAACTAGCTGTTAGCTAGTAAGACTGTGACTGAGATTTATAGGCTGTGCTACAACTGAGAAGGTGCACCGATGAGGAGAGCCGAAGGAGAAGGGAAAGTGAACTATTTTTAGTCAGCCAGTCCCCGGGACTGCTTTATACTAGTTTATGTGTTGAATTTTTAAACCACTAATGTACACAGATGACTTTATTAAAGACTGTGCTGTCATCAATAAATAAAACATTACGATGATGTAACAACATGTTCTTTTTTTTTTTTTTTTTTTCTGTTTAATACTTTATTGGATTTGTGATGAGAAAACTTTGGCAAAAACATTTTGGGAACATTTTATGAGGAGTATAAATTTAGTTTAAAAGAAGCAACAGTTGAGCAACAGTTTCCACTCAGCTCACTCCGTTCATCCCTCTGGCCTCGCCGTGAAACAAGGAGAGACAGACGGACTGCTATATCATTCCTAAATATCAGGTATTCTTGTTCCAAGTCTTAAATCCAAATGATGGCCTGTGGTACTGTTCGGGATTGGTCAGTTAATGTGAAATGACGCTGATGCAATATCCTGTTTAGTCATGTCCCAAGTCTGGGAAACATAAATTAGAGGATGAATCACTAAACAAACTGAATGCAAATGGGTGTCTATAATTAAATGCAACAAAATGAAGTAAACACAGAATACAAAGTGCATTCAGCGGGGCCTTGGTTTTATAGCTGGAAACCAGGTTTAAGGTCTAACTTTGCTTGTTTAAGAACTTCATATGAAAACAAATGATGTAAAAACAGTCTCCCATCCACAAGATGGCAGCAATGTGCAGTTGATGCAATAAATTATACTCAGTATAATAGCATGTAATGTTGTTCTGCACTGATTTAGGTGTGTGATCGTGTCTTCTGCTTTTTAAATGAGATGCATTAAAGTAAAATTTAATCCCATCAATGGTCATAAAAAGTGGCTAATGTTTTCAAAGCCAAGAAGCCAAGTCGGTACCTGAGTCAAAAAATGAAACTTTCAGGATTGATTTAAAACTGTAAAAGTACTAATGTAAATAATAACTTCTTTTTGACAGGCACATTGTATCCAAAATGACAAAAATATAAAAATTACAGAAGAAAATATGCTATTGTAAGAAACAAGTGGTCCACATAGATGATGTCAACTGAACACAAGTCTGCTAAAACACAGCTTAACAAAACAAAGTAACTCACCAAACTGATCCAACTTAATAAAAGTACTGAAACTATATACTAGTAGAGGAAATGATTTAGATGCAACTTGGGGTAAACTACCGAGAAGATAACTAAAGTTAATAAAAAGGCACCTCGTTCCCCATGCTGTCACGAGACGGTTCAGTGAAGGCAAATAGAGAAGAAATGGTCAGTGTATCACATGAGGTTCCCCAGCAGCCTGAGCCTATAGCAGTATTAAAGGTTAAAAGCAATTTAATTAAAGCAAGTAAAGGTGCTTCGGGACACCTGGTCAAGCCCTAACTATTAGCATTATCAAAAAAAGGAAAGATTTAAGTCATCTTAAAAGTAGAAAGGAAATCTGTCTCCTGAATTACTTTTAAATACAACAAGTCATCCTCCAGCCTGAGAGTGCTGTGCTCTATTAGGTTAATAACAATGAGGCCTATAAAAAACGATAGGGCCCAATTATTCAAAACATTGTCTGTGAGGAGAAAAAATGTAAATTAAATTCTGTATTTATGAGGGAGCCAAAGAAGAGAAGTTAATATGCGAGAATATGCTCTTTATTTGTATGTCTTCAGGCATGCTCAATCACCCAGGTAAGGAGCATGATTCTGTTCATCTGGACGTAGCGTTTTTAATGGGAAAAATGTGACTCATCCAAGTGACTTCTTCGGTCTCAGCTGACTACAGGTTTCGCCAACCTTATAAACAGTACATTTGCACAGTGACTGAAACTAGCACCACTGACGAACAATGGGATGTGAGGTCAGTTTCTTGATCATTAATATGGAAGTTGTAATAACCATTTATCAACAACAACTGATTGATGACCACTGATCAATTACCATTCACAGAGAATCAGGGAGTGGCTGCAATCACAGCATTGTAGGATGATGAAAGATGGACCCTTAGGCCCCCTCCTCGATTCAGAGATGGTCTTCCTCTTTTCACGTAAATGGCCTCCTTGACTCCCCACTCAAACCAGCATTCCTCCCTGTCCAGGATGTGTACATCCTCATCACTGAAAAGTGCCCACTGGCCTGTAGGTTTAAATAGACTGCAGAGTCCTGGCCTGACGAGGTATCTTGTCTGTGTTGTGCCATCTGCTTCGCCAGAGGTTGTTTGGTTTCCCTGATGTATAAATCATGGCAATCCTCCTGGCACGTGTTGGGGGACCAATTTTTGACGCATTGTATTTTGGGGTTTAAAAGCCACCGAGACAAGGTGTTTAGAAAAAATGCATCTCAACTGTTCCGAAACTCCTGACATGTACAGGATCACTACAGGTTTTCTTTTAGGCAGCAGTTGTCCTTCTCTTCTGGATCGGTTGGAGCTTTCTTTAAGTGCCTTCCCAGTTTTGACAAATGTTCAGGTGAGATAACCACATTTACTCAGCGCCTTCTTGATGTGATGTTCCTCTGCTTCCCTGGCTGCTGTATCTGTAGGGATGGTGTTCAATCTGTCTTGTAGCATCCTGATGACACCCTGTTTGTGCTCCAGTGGATGATGAGAGACATCGGATCTGTATGCGTTGGTTTACGGTACACATCAACTGTTCACTGTCCCCCATTACTGCTGGAAATCTCAGTCTAAGAATGGTAACCTGCTACTTTTCATATCCTCCCTGGTGAATTTGATGTGTTGGTCTAATGAGTTAATGTGATCAGTGAACTATGGTACATCCTGAGATTTGATTTTCACCCAGGTGTCATCCACATACCTGAACCAATGACTTGGTGATGTTCCAAGGTAGAATAACAGAGCCCTTTTTTCCCACTTCTTCCATGTATACGTTAGCCACAATGGGTGAACCTGGGGAACCCACGGCACACCCATGTTTCTGCCTGTAGTACTGAACCTTGTATGTGAAAAATGTGGAATAAAAACACAGTTCTAAGCGCAAAAACACTTGATTGACAGTGATCCCGTTGCTGAGGTTGGGGTGATGAAATCTCTTACGAACTACCTCCACTGCTTTAGTGACTGAAACACAAGGGAAGAGAGACGTACAAGACGATTGTTTCATCTGCTTAATGACATCGCTCACCTTCTCAACAAAATCCAAAGTTTTCTCAATGTGGTGTTTAGCGCTGCCGGCCTAACAGTTGAGGATCAAAGCCAGAAACTTTGAGTTGTTATAGATGACCGAGTTGATGATACAGACAGTTGGTCCTAAAGGTCTAGTCTTTCTGGTTTACCAAACCATGCACCTACACTTGTCTGCCAAAAGGATGATAATATTGTTGTCATTACCAAGCGATGTGAGATATGATTTCTCCTCCATGCTGTTCGATGCTGGGGGCTTTGCAATGCTGAGACAGGCTAAAGCTTTCTCCGCAGATGCTCTGCTTCCACATCTGCAATGTTGTGCTATGATGAGTTCCACTAGCGGGATATGTCTCGGCATCACAGCAAATTTCAACCCTTTTGCAAGGATGTTTTTCACTGTTTGGGTAAGTTTTTTCACCCACTTGTCCACATCCTCTGTGTGGAATCCGTCCCTCTTCTGGCCATTGAGGACACTGTACATATTTTGCTGATGTTTCCAATGCAAAACAAGTAGGTCAAAGTTCTTTTTTTGCCTGGTCTTAGAATTTTCAAGCTGTCCTCGATGAGCCTTCTCAGTGAATTCAAACACCTTTTGAAGAGTATTCTCATCTAGAAGCTCCTCTTTTGATTTTAGCACATCAATGGTAAAATTTGTTTGTTTCACCCATTCATTGAGCATCTGGCTCTGTGCCTCCTGGAGGATTCTTGTTGCTCAGAGGCCCTAAATTGACCTCACGGCCCATTGTTCATCAGTCGAGCTAGTTTCAGTCATTATGCAAGTGTATTGTTTGTAAGGTTGGGGAAACATGCAGTCAGCTGAGACTGAAGAAGTCACTTGGATCAGTGACAGAACGTTTCCCCCACTGAAAACGCCACGTTCAGATGAACAGAATCAACTTTTGGGATAGAAGTAATAATGCATGAACTAGCTTTTAGCATCACTCTGAGAAAGGATGTTTCTAATCTCAGCAGTACTTCCCAGATGAAAGAAAGCAGTCATACACATTCGTTTAATGTGCACATCGAAAGATATATCTTGGGGAAAAGAACCTCCAAGATTGGAGTGCCATCTCAGTAAGTATCTGGTTCAAAATCCATGGTTTCAAGATTTTTAGGGCTGAGTCCATTAACCTCAGTTTTACTTGAATTTAGAAGCAGGAAATTACAGGTCATCCAGGTCTTTATGTCTTCAAGAAATGCCAATAGTTTAACTATTTTTTTTTGTGTCATCTGGCTTCAACTAGGTATAGTCTTCAATGCAATGAAAATCTATGCATTATTTTCTAATAATGTTGCCTAAGGGAAGCTGGATATATAATGCAAAAAATAGTGGTACCAGCATAGAGCCCTGTGGAACTCCATGGCTAACTTTCATTTATGACGAGCACTTCATATTTACATGCATAAGCTGGCATCTGTCTGAATGCAATGTTGAATCATATTTGGTATTAAAATTAAAAGCTTGTTGTTTAAAACTAAAAGTTGGAATGATGCACAAGAGTGAAACTTTAAATCTGGAAGTCTGATTGATATGATTGCATGCAGTAGATAAATGTTACCAAATTGTTATAACAATTGTGTGGTTATGGATATGCAACTAATGTTAATACTGACAAAAACTGGTCTCTGTCGCCATTGCTTCAACAATCAAACATAATAAGATGCAAAGCCAGATATTTTTGTGATATGAAACTGCTGTGAGCATGTGAGAATGATCAGTGGAAAGATGTGTTAAAACGACAAGCATTTCAAACCACATTCCCTGAGGTTCAGCAACACAGATGATCCTCAAACATGACCAAATAGCAACGCACTGGCATTGTGGAAATCATTATTGATGACCTGGATATAGACTGGCCCGACAGGCAGGCGACAAGGTTCCTGCAGAGTTTAATGAAAAGCATCACTCAGTAGAGGAAAGCAG
Source organism: Perissodus microlepis (assembly GCF_051167445.1). Classification (NCBI taxonomy): domain Eukaryota; kingdom Metazoa; phylum Chordata; class Actinopteri; order Cichliformes; family Cichlidae; genus Perissodus; species Perissodus microlepis. The sequence continues at coordinate 7,894,564 of NC_140469.1, forward strand.
TCCTCTCCAGGACTGTGGCAGATTGAGTGCGCAGTCATGTGTGAGCTGTAAGAAACTGGTGGGGAGAGAAGTACATTTGGAATATATTAACATCGCTGTGGCATGCGGGCAGCAAATGGAGTGACTCATTCAATTTCCTTCCAATTGTTTTCACTCACATAAGGTTTCAATTGGATTGAATAACATTTAATAATATTGTTTGTAGCTGTCAATACAGTAGTCATGCAGTAGTGATAAACGACAGACATAGATCTAATAATGTTACTTAAATGATTAACACAACAGAAACCTTTTATTATTTGATATAAAATAAATTAGAAACTGAGTTTTAAATCTTTATATCTTACTATCCTGGCTATCTTAGCCAGGTTTTAGCATAGTGTCTGTTTTAAATCCTAGATTTAAAAGAAGATCCTCAGTAGAGATCGGTTTCAGTTAAGTGGCAGTTTTCTGATTTCTGATCCCGGCACTTTGCTTTAGACGGCCTCATGTGAAAAAGAAAGTTTTCACAGCACTGTGCTATACTTTGGAAAACTAAATCCTGCCCTTTTGTTTTTTTGTTTTGTTTTCTGTTCTCATGCTGTCCTCCCATAGGAGCCCAGCATGAGTAGAGGTCTCTTTTTTCCCCCTCCTCGACTTGCCCATTGTATTGTACATTTCAGTGTTTTTCCATAATGCTACCGGTCTCCAACCTGTCTCCCCTGCTGTCTTTGCTGCAGGGCAACTTACATGTGACAAATAAAGGCTTTATTGACTCTTGTAGTTTGAAGTAGTTTGAAGAACCACCTTTAGCAGCAATAACATGAAGTAATTGTTTTCTGTATGACTTTATCAGTATCTCACATTATTGTGGAGGAATTTTGGCCCACTATTTGTTACAATATGCTTCAGTTAATTTAGGTTTGCAGGATTTGTAAGCTCCCATCACAGCATTTCAGTGATTTTGAGGTAGGGACTTTGACTGGCTCATTGCAAAACCTTCATTTGTTTCTTTTTTAAGCATTCTGGGTTAGATTCAGTGCTGTGCTTGGGATCATTGTCTGATGCAAAATGCAAGTTGGGCCAAGCTTTAGCTGTCAACAGACAGTCTCAGATTTGACTCTAGAATATTTTGGTATACAAAAGAATTCATGGTTGACCCCTCACATGCAAAGTACCCACATCCTGCGACTGCAAAACAAGCCAAAATCAGCACGCCTCCACCACTGGGCTTGATAGTTGGTGTGAGATGTTTGTGCTAATATTTCATGCTCGGTTTTCTTCAAATGTGGCCAATCATCTTCACTTTGGTCTCACCTGTCCAAAGGTTTGTGTTCTAGAAGTCTTTGTAGTTTGTTTAGATGCAAAGTTGCATCTAAACATGTTATTTTTAGAGAGAAAAGGCTTTCTGCTGTTAACACTTGCTAACATGCCATACTAGTTCAGTTTTTTTCTAATAGTGCTGTAACTGTAACATTTAACACACTAACTGAGGCCTGCAGTCTGAGACCAAGCTTTTGCGGTTGTTTGCAATTTTTCTGAGCGTTGCATGATCTGATCTTTTGGCAAATTTGCATGTATGTCCACACTTGGAAAGATTATGGCATCGTGTTAGCATACAGCTGAATGCTGCCAAAACTTCTGCTTTTATAGTGGTTCTCACACTAGCAGCACCTGTTTGCTACTAACCATTCGACTTCCTGTGAAAGCAGTTAGGGTGTACTTATTTTTTCCACAGCATTGCACAAAATGCTGTGGACACTTTTTTTTCACATAACTGTACTCTTTTGTATATTCCCCTTAAACAGAGATGCCGAGGACAAACAAAGACAGAGTCAAAAAATGTGTTGCAAAATTTTGACAAGTAACTTGCTTTCGTCTTACATCTTAAGAAACATCTCAAAGCTGCCCCAACTGTTTCTCAGAGTTTTAGAAAAAGGCGACTCAAATGATAAACTAAGGCTTAAAAATCCTTCCGCCTCTTACCCATCCCATAACCCATAAAGGACGGTTCTGTGTGTGTGTGTGTGTGTGTGTGTGTGTGTGTGTGTTAGTGAGAGAGATTTGGTATTGCAAGTGACCTAGCCTCAGTCAGTGGTGACACAGTTTGCTTAATGTGACAGGCATAATAGAATTTTCCCAGCGTTTGGAAGTCTTCCCAAAAAGCTTTGTTCCTTTACCATGAAATTTACTTTGTGGCCATCGGCCTCTGGCTGTACAAGCCAGTGCGGTTTTCAGAAGCACATCACCTAAGGCAATGGATCTTTACTGTGTGTGTGTGTGTCCTCATGTGCATCTTTTGATACCTCTGTTATGTTATATATTGCAATGATTGCAGGTTTAAAGCTTCTGGAGCTTTCTCTACTTAACAGTCTCTGTTTTTTAATTAGCTCACTTGCCCACTGAAGACCTGTCAGTTTGTTTAGAAAAACTACAGTACATCCAAAAAGCAGCGTACATAAATATCATAGCCTTGTGTATTGTTGTGCAAACGATGTGCAAGTAAACAGTTGCTGCTTGAGTTCACATTTGTGCTCCACTGTCAACATTTATCACTGCAAAAGTGACTCATTTGCTTGCAGGGTTTCCCAGCATCTTGGGTGTTACACAACACCACGGCCCTCTCTGTCGGCCTCTCCGTGCCCTTTTTTTTTTTTCGTGCACGTCACTCAGATAGAAGCAGAACCGCAGCTGTGGGATGGAGCAGATTACAGAGGGATTGATGGGAGCAGAAAAAGGAGTCAACCTCCATCTAACCCTTGCTTTGGCCATAAAATGACCTCTGGAAAAAAACCCAAACAAATCCAAACGTCAACAAAAGATTATCCCCATCAGAGTTCCAATACACAGTTTTCCCTCTCAAACCAATTGACACAGATCTCAATACAGGGAGAGACAGAAACGTGACAGCAACACACGAGTTTGAAGATGTATTCACAGGCTGATTTTTTATTTTGTTGTTGTGTGTGTAACCAGCAGCATGATGTCTGTCCTGATGCTGAGCTGCACCATAATGTATGTTACTGTGAGCTGGAATTTGATAAGGAAATGAATGCAATATTGATTTTAGCACACAAAAGCATGTGTTTGTAACATCTTCAAATGGTCACCAGGGCTTGATATCAACCACTCACATATTTTCAGTGGATAAGTTTTGTGGTTGCACATTGTCAGAGCGTTTTTTTCTGCATCATCGTCTTTTTCAATCTGTGTCTTTTGCATTTTATTGTCAGATTTTGTCCCAGATTTATGATCCCGGGGTTTTATAAGTTCAAAGGTGATCTGTTCATTGTCTCCAAATAAACACGAGTCTGTTCAAATGTGGTATTAAACACTTCAGGGTCAGTGTGTGATTCTTGCAGCTTTTCTGCACATCTAGAAAAAAAAAAAGAAAATGAGTAGATGAAACCTCGCTATTGTTCTTGTGCGCGTGCATGCTCACTTTTGTGCCTGGGCAGTATTTCCCACAGGTCCTAACTGCTCAACCTCTCGAGCTGGTCTTTTGGTTTTCATGGCTTATACTCAGACTCCACAAATCCTGACAACACAATTGTGCTTTTCAGCTGCACTTGTCAGGCCATGAACTCTGCTAGTACTCTGTGGTTCAAGGATCCACTGCAAGTGCAGTCAGCACCTCTGTTGACATCACTTTTTATAGGGATTGTGTAAAATGATGTCCGGGATGAAGCTTTGTGCTTGAAACATTGCACAACAAATAAAATCCTAATGTGCACGCTATCCGGTGTGCCGATCAATCTGCTGGATAAAATGTGTGTTTTTTTAAGTTGTGCTTTTTGTTATTCCTAACAATGAGCACTCATGTAGCACATAATGGACAACGAGCCTTCTCTAAATGACAGTGACAGCGAGGGGAAATGAGTGTATGTTTGGTACTTTCCAATATCGACCTTCCCATCAATTATACATGTCCATTAGAATCAGACTTGTCGTGTCACAGCTCCCCATGTCTCCTGAAATCCCACACTGATGTCAACAGAGACATCTTAATCAATGAAAGCCACACTATTGCACCTGGCAGATGGCTTTTAGTAAGTCCTATTTGGCTTGCCAGTCATTCTGAAAACTATTTAGCCACATACACATGCACTTCTTAATGTATGCACACAATAGCTTGCTCGCAGAGGCGTGCACCCACGCACACAGTAAACAGTTGCGTGCAAAGGTCTGCTCCAGCAGCGCTGCCAGAGCTTTAAGCCTGGGCTAATCTGGAAGGCAGCTTGGATAGTGGTGCCAGCGGATTTGCATTGATATCAAAGCTCCCTGTAGCTTTAATGGTAGCCACCGACAATGTTTACAGGACCTTAAGATCTCTTTAGATCCCCAACTACAACTGTCACAACAAATAAAACACCTCCCCTGATGGACACTTTCATACAACAGCACGCTAAACAAGCATTTGCTCTGTCTGTCATGCAGTCTGACTCTATGTGTACTTTGAATTATAGAAGACAAAGAGATAGCAACAAAGTGTGTCAATACGGTGTTTGGCAACCAGTTGTCACCTGAATAGCTTAAATGCAGCTTAGCATTGAGTCTTCAAGTGTCTTGAACTCTACTAGAAGGATGGGGGAGCAGTTTTCTATCAGATATTCCCTAAGTGGGTGTTTTGATGATGGTGTTGAAGAGAGCAGGGAGTCCACAGTCTCCTACAGGTGTTCATCTGGGTTGAGAAACATCATTTTCATAGTGATCAAACCATTCAGTGAGCCCTCATGTCTTTGCCCTTTATGGTTCATTATAGGATAAGAAAAAAGGGTAACTGTGTCTCCTTCACTGTAGGATACAAGGGTTGTTTTTCTTTTTAACTTTTGTTACCCATCTCATATATTCCACAGCAATCTGGAGACTAGGAAAACGACTGACAAATGTATCTTGTCATGTCAGCCCTCAAGCCCGAGGCCACCACTGTCCTTGGTTGCTGTTTTATACACTGCATACATTAGTTGTGACATTACCAAGGACCAGTGGTGCTTAAACAGTGATTTACTCTGCTCTCATCCTGTTGCCAAAACGCTCACTGGGCTGCTGTACGCTGTCAGACGGCTTCATTAGCTCAGATTAAAGCTTTAGTTAGACAAACATTACTCAAAGCCTTTCAGAAGTAATCCTATTGGGTGACATAAACCCTGGTAGGTTGGGCCACACCACATCATCACATCTTGTCTATGTGGCTCCAGAGTATCTTGGTATGTTTATAATGCAGTTAATATATTTCTGTTTAAACGCCACGTGTCCCTTTTCTTTTTTTTCTCTCTTCTTATTGCTAAATTGAGTTTTCCAATGGGAGCTGTCCCATCAACACTGGAGGAAAGTGACTTCACATAATGTATGGGGTATGTGGCACATCACAGCTGAAGGTTTTTCCCTTGCACTATGTCATCTTTCTTAAAAGAACTGTGTTGTGGTGGAATTTGGCTTGCATGGTTTACTACACACTAATACACACTCAGCTACTGTGCTTTTCAGTTTGCTGTGCATGCTTTGTACACTAGGGTGCGGCAGAGTAGACCATCTACGTGTGTGTGTTTAGTGAGTGTGATGCGTTTCAGTGACAACAGATTGAGGCAGTATACTTATTAGGGTACAGTTTCACAAACAACGATTAATCAGTGAATACATTAATACATTCATCAAGTACGTTTGAAACATGTTCATTGCGATATTTGACAGGACATCGTCAGTAATGCAAAATATGATCGAGAGGGGGATTCTGCAGCAACAAATCCTTGCAAACTCTGCTTTGCTGCCTCGTTTTGTAAGCATTGTGCGGGTAGTGATAGTTTTATAGCCCACAAATAATATAGCTCAAATGAAAAATATGATTTTCTTTATTTTTAAGGATGATTCGTTCAAGCAAAAATAAAACCTGGAAACCATCTTTCACTGTAAGCCTTGCTTTCTTATGTATTTCTTTTTAACTTAAAATAAACAATAATTATATCCAATTGATCATAAATCCGACAGGTTGTCCAGATTTAAGCGTTTCCGCTTAAATCTGAATCAACGATCTTTCTTAAAATCCTCTCACTAGCTTCGGCTTTAATTCCAGAGATTGTACAAGCGAAATCCAGCGGATCAGTCGTTACTTTTATTTTGACAACGCATTCGCCTAATTTCCGGCGTAAGCATGGCGTCTGTCGGTCTGTACAAAACTTGACGCAGCGGCCAAACCGGTCCCGCAGAGCCAGTTTCTGGAAGCTGCATCCGCTAATTTAGTAAGAAAAGGCTTAGTCCAGTCCAGCGCACATTACACTTGAATATTTTGGGGTTTCTTTGCAAAATGTGTACGTCTCCTTTAGCCCCTAGTTAGCTAAATCCCTCCGATCTGCGAGCGCCCTGACCCACCATCAGCCTCGTTTTTAAGGGGCAGATTTGCGCCTCCTCTGCCCTTCGCGTGCGACCCCTCCCCTCTCTACTACTCTCAGGTCGGGTTGGGCTAATGGTGCATTTGGGTACTCTTCGTAAATTTGCTAATATATCACGGGTTTCGAATAACTGTGCTAAAAACCACATACATTTAAACAAATATAGCACCACCACAATGTAGACATTAGCTATTATCTCTAGTGATTTTATGAAACCGAACAGAAGCTCTGTTCTGCAGAATACAGAAAAAATTCCTATCGACACGTAACTTTTCATGCTCCTTTCAAGTCTTGAAAGTAGCCCGCATGTATAACTAAAAAATGAATAATATTCAGCTATTATTCATCCATAATTAATTACTCAATTACGAAAAAACCGCCATGTTAAAATACATAAACAAAACAAGTTGTTTGCCAAATTCAGACAGGGCCTGAATGCAACATAAGCCTAGCGTGTGTGCGCTCGCGCCGTGTTTGTGAGGCAGAGTTGCGTGCGAAGAGCTCGACATGTCATTCAGAGGAATCCGCCACCTGAAACGCGAGGAAGTGAAGGCGACTCAATTGGGTATAAAGCATCAGCCAACATCTGCCCCGAGCAGTGCAAAGCTGATGAAAACATCAGCTCGGAGCTCATACAGGACCACTCAGATTTATTTGATTTCCCCTGGATTTATCGCTGGGAGTCGGTGCACCCTGGGAGACGCATCTCTTTTCAGCACTTAAAGTGAATGTGACTCCACAGCCAACACTATACTGGAATTAACAGAAAGCTGCAGATATCTCAGGTCAGTGCTCGCATTTGTGGCGCTTTTTTGTCATTTTAAATTTCCAGTTTCTTTATTTAATTTTCTTCTGATTTTAAGCATTCAGCATGTCTTCTGCAGTTTTGAATACAGGCTATCCAAGTTGCACCGGCGTGCTCTACTTATTTATTTTACTTTTTTGTATTTTATTATTGTTTAATTTGTTTTATTCTACCTGATGACATTTAGATGTTTGCTATTTTTTTAATCACTATCGAGTAATAATAAAAATATTAAACCTATTTTGCAATTTCCCTAATATTTTTTTCTTTAAAGCACTTTAGGCTGTTTTAAGTGGATTGTTGTATTTACTTTTAGGGATGCTGGAATTTCCTGCGTATTTATTCCAAACTGAGGACTTTTCAGTGACATATAACTGCGAGTGTGTATATATTTGAATGCACTCTCCCTTCCAGCGTGGGTCAGGGTACTTTCTCCAGCCTCACGTAAAGTTATTCTGTGTCCTCCGCAGCGCACCTGTTACCTCCACGGAGCGCGAGATCATGATCCCTCCTGGAGACTGCATGTATGCGGGCAGAAAGAGGAGGAAGCCCATCCAGAAACAGTTAAGGAGCGCTCTTCAGTATTTATTTTTTATGTGTTCACATTTGTTCAGTTATTGTTTCCTGAGGCTGCACACTTTTGTTGGTTCAAAATAAACTTCTTCTCTCTGCCCTGTGATTCTAGGTTATAATGAATGACAGGAAGTAATTGAGGTTCTAGCATGAAGGTGTGAAAATTATAGCACAAGTTGGTATGGGCTTTAATAGAAGAGTTCACATCTATCACAACTTTCATTTAACACTGCTGTCAGCAGATCTGGTGCAGACCCTGCTTTAAAGTTAATTAATTAGAATTTGACTGCCCTCTGTGAGCTGTCCAAAGTTTCCTACGGACTTGTTTCCAAATATGCACAAATGGGGCTGATTGATCAATGATTAAAATTAATTGAATTTTTTCAGGTTCTTTTTTTTAACCCTTGCGTGTCCTTTTCAAAATAGTTTTAATGCAGTCACAGGAGTCACGGTATCATTCGTTCACTGTTTTAAATGTCCACGGCTTTTAATGCCAGGATACTTTTTGTTGGACAGTTATGTCAGCTGATGTCATGAGCAGTGGCTGGCAAGTTGTATAAGATTTTGAAGAGGGAAGTGGTAATTTAACGAGGCCGGTAGCGTTTTTGACAGTGCTGCTAATACAAGGGGGAAATCTTTGCCACGTCAAACTGAGCCTGCTAATTCTGCCATTAGAGTCTTGAGGATTTAGAGTTATAGTTAAAGGGAAGTTTTAATTATTATTTAATACTGAATTTGTGCAACTCAAAGTTTGTGTAAGTAACAGGCGATTTAAACTGTAGTCTAGACCACACCGTGACATTTAAACATATTTCTTTATGCACTTTTTCACTGGCAACAAGTGGAAAATATATTAGACCGTTAATGTAAACGTCTCGGCGCGGTGTGAGCTGAAAAGTTTAAACTCTCAGCTGTGGAAATCAGAGCTGACCGTTGTGTATGTGGATCGTGTTAAGGTCAGCTGGTAAAGCCGTGGTACACCATACTAACGTTCACAAATAACTAGGAGAGTTTTATGCTCTCAGGGAAAGATTGTGCCGTCTGTGCAGTACCTCAAATATCACATCTCTTTAATGCAAAGCTACAAAGCTACAGAAACGCTTGATATCAGAAAAATGCCCAAATCGCTTCCTTTTATCTGGTGGTGAATGCACACATCTTTTTTTTTCTTCTTTTTTTTTAAAGGGAAGCAGAGATGATTGATGTGCATGCTGTGTTGTTGAAGGCTGAGTCAAAAGGAACTATGGTTTTAAAGAAAAACGGACTCGTACACTGTGTGGTTTATCTGGTCATGTGTCTGTCCTTGGTTTGCAAGTTGCCATGCTTGCCATACGTAAACAAGGCAAAACACCATCCTATTGTTTGTGTCATCAAAATGAGGAACAGCTATTTAGCAAAAAAAAAACCCAATAGGTATCTATTTCAAAAAAGTCCTCAAACAGTGAGTCAGTAATCACTTTACTGTAACCTCAGAGAGTCTGACACTGTGTTGATATGAGTGTGTTTTGGCGTTTTTGCGGTATAGCGTGTTAAAAACTGGCTTGTTTCATACTTCATATATTACTGATACAATCAACAAGTGTGTGCGCGCTCTGTAAAAAAGGCCTGCATCATGTCGTTTCCACCGTCTTTGCTTTCACCAGTAGCGTAGCTCCAACAAGTGAAGTTAAACAAACTTAATCCTCTTCTTTGTGCTGCTGCTGTCACTTTTGGGGAGTGTTGGTCAGTGTATTCAAGTATGCTTAAAAAAAAGCCACATTACACACACACACACACACACACACACACTCCGATGTCCTCTCAGACCTGGGATCTGTCTTTACCTTATATCCGTCTCATCATCAGGAAGCCATCCTCTGCCAATGAGAAAACCAACCCATCCAAGCGGCACCGGGACAGGCTGAATGCTGAACTGGACCGCCTGGCCAGCCTGCTGCCATTCCCCCCAGATGTCATCTCCAAGCTGGACAAGCTGTCAGTGCTCCGTCTTGCTGTTTCCTACCTCCGTGTCAAGAGTTTCTTCCAAGGTAAAGGAGGTACAAAAGGCGGCATTGTTGCAGTAGTGGTTTAGGTATTTTGCTTATGTGGAAGTGTGTGGCTTTGAGTTAGCTGGAAGCTCCTGAGTGGATGTGGGTCAGGCCAATAAATAGCTTTAAATTTTCTTTTTTGTTTTGTTTTGTTTTGTTTTTTTGCATATGAACATAGAGGCCTCTGTTGTCCACTTCTGATTCAGTTACCTGGACATTATTGGAGTGAAGCGCAGGGTTGTGATCTATTCACTTTTACTATGCAAACACAGAAATAGTGGTAACAGAACTATAGGTAGTAATGTCTTCCTTTCAGCAGATGGAAAGAATGCATAATGTTTTGCAACACTTTGACATGTAAATTGTAATTTCAAAGGCTTTAAATGTCAGAATACTGAGCTAAAAAAAAGTATGTTGGAATAACCTGTGCACTCTTTCTGTCGGCCTCAGGAGTGAGATTCCCCAAGGCTCCGTAGCAAAAACTTAGATAAGAAGATCTGTGCATGTTGCCATTACACTTCAGATTACAGTGATTTACGATGTGAAAATGCTTTCTAGATACGAGGAACCGCAAATAACTATTATGACCTTTATCTCTTTTAAACGCATGTAATTAGAAGGCATTTTGAGTTTTCCCACCCTCCCACTGTCAACTGAATGCCTCCCGTCCTCTCCTCGTGTTCCTCCACGATTTGCTTCAAATATTTATGCGCTGCTTTAGAAAGTATTTTGTTGCCAGTGGCCTTGGCAGCTGCCTTATCAACACAGCGGCTACTGGCACAGCTGGATGTGACAGGCCTAGAAACAAGAGGCACTTTTTTATTATTACAAAAAACGAGCACTCTTGCAAGGAGAAAAAGCATTAGTAGGATAAAAGGGAAAGGCAGGGCAGTGAAGAAGAAGCAGCAGCGGAGCTCCTGTGAGGTTCACTACCTAGCCTGCCCTTGGGGCTGAAAGAAAATTCTCACTGAAAGCTCTCTTCTTCGAGGAGACGGCAGATGAATTTGTGAGGCTCTGGTGTCCTCAAAGTGTTGCAGCTAGTCTTTAACCTTCTCCTCCTCCTCCTGATCCTCCTCTGATGCTTAACCTCCATCATTTGTTGCCTTATTCAGCTTAGCCACCACACAAAGTTGGCAGGCAGGTGCTGAATGGAGTTATTAAAGGGGCATTTCCCAGATCAGGGCTCACGCAGAGATAAAGACCACAACCAGAGTGATACCGAGGACTGTCGATGCCATCTGAGAGCTGCAAAGGGAAGGAGACGGTTCAGTTCAGTCATGTGTGGAGGCTGGTGCAAGTGTTGAAAGGTGTGCAGAAGCTGTTGGCTTGAGTGGCAACGCTGCTGGGTGAAAACTACCCTCACAGGGGGAGTTTTCTTGAATATATATGTGCAGGGTTTTTTTAAGCATTACAAAAAAGGTAAATGTGGAAAAGATCATTTAAGATCCTTTATTCTGAACTCTTTGAAGATGCGTTCAGGCCAAAGCTTCTGTCTGTTTACCCCACCTCTGCTGGGTGCCTTGTTATCAGTGGCAGTTGTGACTTTTGATGTTCCGGTAATGAGATTAATTAGTGCGATTTGAGTCGGTATACATGTGGAATCTCTTGCCCTCCTTCATTTGATAAACTCGTTTGGTCTTTCCACTGATATTTACACATGGAGTGTTGATCAGAGCTTTTCCAGATAAATCTGGAGATGAACAAGTAAGTTTCCACATCCTTCCTGTGGTTTTCAGCGACCGTCATATTTGTCTGTTTCTTTTTTTCTTTCTTCATTTCAAAAGTGAGTCATTGAGACAAAAACACATTATGAAAGCATGAAACCAGCAACCTTAAGTTTCATTTGTTCTTATAACCACTTTTTCTGGGGGAAGCACAGACTTTTTAAGGTGCAGTTACTCTGTATTTCCACCGGAGGGACTGTGTGAAGCTGCTACTGAGCTGAGCTATGGCTGATATCCTTTTCAGTTTGTTCAGATACAGCAGTGGATGTGAAATTTGACTACAGTTATACCATTTATCTTTGTAAAAGCATACGTTTATCAACTTGATCTGAGACTATTCAGGTATTCTCAGGCAAGGTGTGCTGAAAGGTGCAGACAGGCAGGAGGAGAGGGAAACCGTGCAGCAGCAGGTGTTCTGGAAGCTCCCTGAGATTCTATGCTGGTTGTCTTTGTTGCGTGACAACTCGAAGGTGGAGCTCATTGAACAGTGTGTGGCCACGTAGTTCATGCAAATATACCCTAAGGTGTGTGTGTGTGTGTGTGTGTGTGTGTGTGTGTGTGTGTGTGTGTGTGTGTGTGTGTGTGCGTGTGTGTGTGTGTGAGAATAAAAAGCTCACCCGAATCATCATATTCCACTGGGATCAGAACTTCACTCGAAATTTAGATGATTTGTTTAAAGGCCCATGACTGAGATCACTACATGCACTATTTCATATGCATCTATAATAGAGGAAAAACTAGCAAATAAATAAATAAAGAGTGAAAGTATTTTGCATACATAAACAATTTCTTTTTCTTTGTCTGCTTGTAGACAGATGCATGGCACAGGAACGTTTTCACAAGCGGGCCTAACAAGGAAATGTTTTTACCGATAAGACAATAAGGGACACTGTTAGAAATGTAACTTTAGAGTTGAAGCTACTGTCTAATGGAAACCACCACTGTGCAAGCATTTGCCCTTTAAAAATTCTTTTTTTAAAGCAGGTTTGTTTTGTTGGTACTTTTACTGATTTATTTTACTCTCTCTGTGACCCCTTGTCTGTGAAAGGCACATTGTAAGTAAATATTACTTAATTGATTATTATAAACTTATAAAATGTACCCGTCTTCTGACATCCATGTGAAAACTGAAAACTGGTGGCCTAGTTTCATTTTCTTTGTTAAAGTTGAGTTCTGCTGCCACATTTTTCCCCGAGTCGAGACGGGACGCGGCAAAAAGTCATATTCTCCTCTTTCCATAAACCATTACTCTAGCAGTAAAGTTTGCCGAGCTAGTAAAAATGGCCCCAGAGGGGCAAACCTCTCCTTTAAAAATAACAAAAATAATAAGAATAAATAAATTTTAAAAAAAGGAAAGAAAGTCATCAGTTTGTAGCCTACAGGCTGCGTGGAACTCTTTGTCCCATGTTTTTCATTTAAATTTGATTATAGGCCAGAGTAGGCTTTTTTTCCTGCCTTTTTAGGCAGATGTCCAATCAGGTAGGTCCGCATGAACGTATGTGAGAGCTGACAGTTAGCAGTTGTAACTATCCTCTTTTCTATGTTAGGTCTCTGCCCTAGCTGTAATTGCTGAGCTTGTTAAATATTTACCCTTAGGATTAACTATCTCTCCTCATTTGTCTTTCTGGCCCGATTGCCTGTATTTCTCCTCCGGTGCATATGTGTTTTACCCTGTTTGTGTGATTGTGTTTCTCATTATTTTAAAGTAGAATATTCTTCTTCTTTTTTTTTTTAAAATTTTAATAAGGTTGCTGCATTTTTTTTCAGGGATTAGGTAATTAAAGGCAACTCTTAAAGGGAACATTCCCTTTTTGAGAGATGCTGGCAGGGGGTTGTATTTTTCTATATCAATGACATTAAAGGGATCCTGATAAAATAAAGCTGGATGAGGAGTCATCGCGTTGATTAATGGTGTTCAATAACTTTTCTTTTTCCTTTATTACTTTTCACCCCCACTTTCCTCTGAGAAGATATGAATTGGATCTGCCTTTAATGAGAGTGGAAAGTCAACAGAGCTAGAGATAATAATAAACTGGGCAGCATCTTCTTTGCTAATGCACATGCTGGCTCTCTAATAACTAGGGTTGAATGCGTTGCACTGTTATGGGTTTTATATCGGTTGATGTAATTCATAACAATGCACTAATGCTAGCTGTTGGTACAACTTATATTTTAAAAATGTCAGGGATCATTATGCTCTGTTTGTGGTCTTTGTTTGCTTATAATGTGGTCACACGTTTGCAAGTTGGAGTGCAGCTTGTGGTTGAAATACTGTTGCAGCCACGTTCCACATCAGCGTGTCTCCGATCGAGCGGAACATTTTCAAACGTGAATTGTGTGAAGAAAAAAAACTGGAGTTTCAGTTGGTCCTGAAACTTCTCTTGGTGTTTTGTGCCTGCGAACAAGGCTCTAAGACCACCACACTTTCCCAGTAACCAAGAATAGACACCTGACTGTATCAGGAAGCGTTCTCCTAACCAGAGAACATGGCATTGAATAAATATGATCTTAAACCTTTTGCTACTGAACCTCTGTAAATAAACAGTTAATTATGCCACACTCGTTTCCTGCGTGCTATTATTTGCAGCCTTTTTCTGTACTCAGATCTACCACGTAGACTATCAAACCTATATTAAATCTGTATGGATAATGCAGATATGTTAGTTAGTTAGATAGTTCTTCTGTGGTGTGAACAGGACAAAAATGAACTTTTTGGGGCCAATATGTACTTTCGATGCAGCAGGGAAGTTGTTTGCACTTTAAAATATAATCACCGAATGTGCTTATAGGATTTGTGTGTGTGTGTGTGTTGTTTTGTTTTTAAATCCATCTGCAATCCTGCCAAGGACATATTGCTTCATGCCTTCGTGCCTCATGCCGGCAATCAACTTTATGAAAAACAACTAAAACTATCACAAAGTTTGGTAGAACAACAGTTATTTTAATAGTTTTTCTGCATCTTTCTTGGTACTTAAAGGAGTTACAACTACAAAATCTTTTTTTTAATCGAAAACATGATAAGTACTGAATATAGATAGAGTCAGCAGAGTTAGAATGGATCCTTCTCTTTAATTCTAGAAATAAAAAACTCTACACACAGTTCTCAGCAACCTGTAAAGCTAAATCATCTGATCTGAAAACTTAGCACTGTCTAGGAGTGCATGTCATAACACTCCCTAATGTTACCACCAAAAACAGATTTCAGTCCAAATATAAATACCTGTGGTGTAAATGTATCCACACTGCATTGAAGTATATTTAGAAATCTGTGTGCGTGTGTGTTTCTGGAAGTCCTTAATTAAAACCCAACCGTCCCTCATAGCTGTCGTCCGGTCGGGGTGTTGACAGCGTATGAGAACATACCCAGACAAATGTAACGAGAGACTTCAGTGCAAGTCTACCAGTTTACGCCAAGTTGGGTAGCCTGATGTGCCCACCATCCCGCTGGTATACTGAATTTTGTTTACCAGCCATCAATGCGCAGATCTGCTAATAGCAGACAGGTTTATATATGCGTGTTGTCTGACTCTAAATGCTGGCTGAGCTATAATAAAAGAGGAAGAGAAAAAAAGACCACAGAACCAACAGACTCACGCCAGGCGCACACCATTTGTGACGTCAACCAGCAGACAGGAGACAGTTTTGTAACTCGCCGTGCAAATGAGGAAGGATTGAACAGCACAAAACAATCAGGTTCTTATTAGATCACCTCCTAATTTTAGAGAATTTGACAGACGTAAGCCTGGTCTTCATTGCTAATTGGGTTAATCCTTTTTATGTCAAGTCTGTATCAAATCCGGGTAATAAAAGTGCGGACCATTTGATTTCCCAAAGAGGGAAGTGCTGCTGCGTGATAGCCGTTTGTGAATGGAGTCTTTGCCCATGGGTGAAAATGTGTATCAGGTCACATTACAGATGGACTTTGTGTTTACTAAACTCTGAGTGACCCCACACTCTTTCCTTCCTTAATACTTTGCAACCCAAAGGCAGACAAGATGGCGAGGCAGAGTCCGAGACAAATCGGTGATCTGAGCAGACTGTAAATGACCTGAAAAGGTTTAGCAACAGAAAGGTCAGCATGTGGTCAGTTTATTGCGGTTTGAGTTTAGGAAACAAAAAGCTTTCGCCCAAAAAATTTCCGGTGAATCATAGACTGCGTTCACAGCTGTTCCCATTTTTAAACCAGGCTATTAGAAAGTATCAACAGCTTGTTCAATTTGTATTTGACCCATTTAGTCCAGCGCAGTACAGATCTATGGGTCTGTAGATGTTAGCATCCTAGACTCAACACACATATTTGTGCCTTAATCTGTCTATCCTGTCTAGACTATTCCTGTTTTTTAATTTCAAAAATGTTGCGGATGTGGCAGCTACAAACCTAAAGAGTTGTGTAATCATACAGAAAATATTTTTGAAAAGCCCCAGCAACTGTAACCTGTAATTGCGATGGAACATCTCTTAATAAACAAGGTTAACTGAGAACAGCTTAGGAACATAAGTATAAAAAGACATTACAGACAGGCTCAGTGTTTCAGAAGTAAAGGTGGGCTGGCGTTTTCACCCCTGTGGTGCTCAAATAGACTGATGTTTTTTTACATAAGATTGCAAAGAATTTGAAGATTTCATTATCGGAGGTACGTAATATCATTAAAAGATTCAGAGAGGCTAAATAAATCTCTGTACACAAGGGAGAAGGCCGAGAACCAATATTGAATGAAGTGATCCTTGGACGAGCATTAAAAACCGACACTATTCTAATGTGGCAATCCCAGCACGAGCAGTTCTGAAAACTAACAGTGTTTTTATAAATTCAAGTTAAAAGCATGTAGAAACAAAGAAAAGCCACTGTCTTGTCTGAGCCCAAGCTCAGTAACTTGCACATTTGCGAAGCCTTCATCAATGCTAAACGATATATATAAAAGTCTGGAGTAATATATGCAGGTTTCTTTTTCATGGAAGGCTTTGCTTATTTTAGCAAAACAATGCCAAACCACATTTTGTAGATACTACAACATCAGAATGTCACCCACATAAAAGATGTAAAAAAAAAAGAAAAGAAAAAAGAAGCAGCGGTTTTACTAGAGGCCTCAAATAGTTTGCTCTCAGCAGTAAGTCCCCTCAGGATGTGTAGAAAGTGCTAAATAGTAAAAAACCATCTCATCTGCTAGTCATTTCATTCAGTTTTTATTTACATTTTTACACACCATCCCAACTTTTTGGAAATGTTTTTATTTGTTTGGTTTAAAAAAAAGAAGAAGATATTCCTGTCAGGTTCAGCGGCACTGAAACGCTGGTGTCTGTTAATGATTCAGCTGCTGGGCATTGTTATAAATTATACCTGTGAAATGTCAACATGAAGATGTTGAACACGTTAGCTTGAGGGCATATACACTGACTGGTTTTGCTGCTCAGCTCGATATTCATGTTGTATTTATCTATAGTTTTTGTGTGCGTGTGCGCGCGTGTGTTTTAAATAAACACTTCACTAGCTGGAACGGCGGGTCCTGTATAGTCAGAGAACCAAAAAAGGCGTGTATGGAGGTGTGGTCGCGCTCCTTAAATTCAAATAAATTATCTCCAATTAAACCCTCTATTAAACCCCTTTTATTTATTAATTCATTTATTTTGACTCTTGACTTCTTGAGTAGCTAAAGCAAGTCTTACGAGCTGATTTAAGATGCCATGTTTGCGTATATTTAAATGTTTAAGTGCATCAGAAGCAATAAAATGTTAGCGTGGACGTTAACATGAATCTGCCGTTCGTGCCAGTTAAATGTCACATGTCGCAACAAGCCTTAAGACGGATACAGACTGACTGCCCTGCTGATGTCAGCTGCATGAAATCTCCAGTTCATGCCGAGCTGCTGGATTCCAAGACTTTCTAAAAGTAGGAGCAAAAGTAGGAGAGTGAGAGGTGATGGTGTGAACGCCATGTTTCTGAAAGTGGACAAAAGCTTCCTTTGAGCGTTCGTGACACACAGTAACCAGAGCTCAAGCCAGCAGCTTCCATTCTCACGATTTTTTTTTCTGGACAATTCATTAAAGCGTTTCATGCAGCTTCTCATCGTTTTCCGATCAGCACACATCAGTACATCCTCAGAAGAGCTACTTGTGTGTATTGATTACGAGCATCCATGGAGATAATGGGTCAAAACATCTCAGTGTGTGCTGTTGAAGCCGACAAAATTTGCTCTTGTGCATGATTATCATCTTCAAATGAGTGTACACATCCACCAGAGCCCCCACCCCTTCTTTTCTACCCATCCCTGTCTTTTTTCTTTGCCTAACATTTCTTTCTTTTTATCTCTGTCTTCTCCTCTTTCCCCCTTTGTTGTGTTCTGCCCTCCTGTAATTTTCTCTGACCTCTTTGGAAGAAATTCACCTCTCGTCTCCATTTTTGCTTCATGAGGAGTGCGTGATCGAGCTAAATGCCAGTGGTCAGGCTTTTTCTTCTTCCTCTTTCCTTTGCATGCGATGTCTGTATACAAAGGTAGATGTATGGCCCCTTAATACATTTCCGGTGTAAATGTTAAGGTGTTCTCACTGTTATGACTAACCTAAAGCCTGTGCTCATGTTCTTATCATTCTTTCCATTTATTTTGGCATGCAAAAATCCAGCTGATTTGATGGGGAAAGGGTTTGACAGAAGGATTTATACACACAGTATAGTGACAAAGATACTTCTACTGACAGTCTTTGTTTTTTAATGTGAGCACTTTTCCCCATGTAACTTTCCCTAGCACCCATTGGTAGAAAACTTGTAGATCAACAAATCTAATCCAAGATAAGGAATTGCTCTGACTGACTGTTAGTGTTATTTACTGTTTACTTTACAACATAAGAGATTACAGGGTGTCTGCTCCAACTTAAACTAGTCTGTTATTGTCCCAATCTTTGGACTAATTTTAACATTTTTTGCCATTAAACTCACCATTAAAATCACACTAATCAAATAGTTTTAGGTGGGATAAGCACCTTAAGTGGGTGATACCATTTTTATTGCATAATCCAGGCAAGTTGTAAAAGAAAAATTGCCCTGGATGCGTGCATATTTTTAGCTTTGAGTATTTTATGGCTAACATAGAGGTATTGTCTGCCCATTGAGTCTGTGTTCAGCAGCACATTAGTTGCATGTCATCTCACTCTCCCACCCTCGTGCATGTGTTTCCCCCCCTTTGCAGTAATCAGCCACACAATAGCTGTTAAGTAGTGCGACTGGCCAGCCATGCTAATCCCTTGTATATGTCAAAAACCATGAATGGAAATGTCGCCGTACGCATTCAGCATCCTCACAGTTAACTCATTAGTTGCTTGAATCTAAAGCATGACACTGGCTTTGTCTCTGCTTGGCCTCTTGTGCCATAGACACTGAACTCACTTGAGTGGAGTTGGAGTCTGTAGGCCTGGGGGGCCCCCCAAGAGTCCCCTGGGATCACTGAAGGCCATAAGTGAATTGCTCAAATCAATGCAGAATAGGAGCCCCATTAGACGCCAACTGTAACAGCTAGTGGAGGCCATTCAGCAATGGGAGGTGTAAGAGTGTGTGTGTGCGTGCCTGCATGCTGACTGACGGGTAGAGTGTGTGTTTCAGTTTGAGTGAGTGTGAATAGACAGTCAGGGCTCATGCAGAGGGAGCAGCAGCCTTTGTTGGCCCAACACTATTGTTTGAAGCTGTCTTGTGTAATCACTGTCACAACTACCGCTTAGTGCGATACGCAGCCTGAGCGAGGGTGGAGGGGGGCGGGTGGGCAAGGAGGGAGGCAGCAAGCAACCCAAAGCCCCTGGAGATTAAGATGATAATAATATTATCGGAGCACTTTAAGGAAGCAGCGCAGCTACAAACACGCTGACATAGCCCAGCTGGTGTTTTACATTGTTTACAATATTATTGCATGCCATTAGAAATGTTAACATGCTACTCTGAAGTCAATGGCATTTATTTATATATATATATACATATATACACACATATATATATATGTGTATATATATATATATATATATATATATATATGTATATATATGTTGCTAGTGAATGAGTGGTCAATATTATACCAAGAAAATCTGGTAATAAATATCAAAATAACACAATTAAGGTCAAATTCAACAAACACACATGTAGTCCACAGTTGTGCCTAAATGCATCGTCATTACAGATTCCTGAACCTGGTAACGCTCTACAAACACCAGAAGCAATGCGTTGAGGATTAAATGCAAAGGAGTCAAAGCATATGCTCGTTATAAGCAATATTAGTGATAACGATCGTGTTGGTTCTTAAAAGAAGGCCACTGGCATGGCACGACTACCACGTGTACTACATGTCGTCAGGCTGTGTCTATGCTCTGCTCTCCCGAGCATACTGTACATCAGACCGTTTGTTTTGTCTGTCACCTCCATTTATCTTAATTGAAGCATGCTTCAGTGTGCAACAATGCCCACACCCGGTCCCTGCTGTTGTTCCCTAATGTAAATCGATATGTTTCCATGCGGTTGGAAAGATCACTAACCAAAGGTGGCATCTGACCCGATACAGCTCGATACGCTAACTACCGTCAGCCAGATGAGGTCCCCTTTCATCAGCATGTGATATGGGAAAAACAGCAGCCTGAGTAAAAATAGAAAAATAGTTCCTTAGATCATGTCATATAAAGTTAGGGTTATTTGGAGAAGCTTTCAGAGGGGGGAAGATTTTTTTTCAGAATTACATAGTGTGTTGCAGATTCAACCATACAAATTGAAATAATACTAAGCGAAAACATCTTCCTGTAAAAGGCATATATTCCAGGGCATAGTAAGAGCTAATTAAAGAGGACAAGAGAATGTGATGCAAGAGGGTGTTTAAAAGGGTTTGTGTGTGTGTTTTTTTTATTGGCTGGCAGGCCGTTGCTGCACTCTGCGCACCCAGAGCAGACTGAACTCTGAGTGAACTCCTGCTCTCTGCCGAATTATGATCGAATGAGTGAGCCTGACAAAATATTTTTAGTTTGGAGATAGACGCAAGCAGAGGGTACAGCGAGAGGGAACGAGAGTAATGGTAGGGCGCTTTATCTCTCACAGACACAAACACACACGTATGCGCACATACATTCACTTGTACACGGCCAAAGCAAAAGAAAGACGAAGGGAAGCTGAACATCAGTTAACAGCTGCAGAATCGCCTATGACTTGACAGCGTCCAGGCGCATTGTTAAAGAGGGAAGGCTCTGCAGGGGCAAATGTCTCACCAAGGCAGCCAGGTATTCAGTCAGTCAGGAAGATGAAAGTCTGTGTGTGTGTGTGTGTGGGAGGGAAGAAGCAACTGAGTGAGAGAGAGAGAGGCAGTTGCGTGACTTGTGCTCGGCTCAGCCCTCAAGCCCTCCGGGTGTTATTTGTTAGCCAGGAGAAAGGAAGGTATATCTTAAGTGTTCTACAGTAAACAGAGCTGTGACGGGGGCCCTAATGCTTACCGGGATTTATTTGGGATGTGCACATTTGTGTGCATGTGCGCGCAAACAAGACTATCAGCAGGGCAGGGAGTTTCATCTCGCATCCCCAGAGTGTTAACTGGACTTGAAACGACATCGTAACGTTATTCAGAAGAGCTAAAGTGGGGATTATAATGTAGCACGACCGCACATTTAACACAGACTTTACAAATTCTTTAGCGAGATGCTGTTAACGCAGGAAACTCAAACAAGTGTTTGCTTTATTTGTAACTGGGTTCACAGTAGTTAATTCCTCTGCAGAGCTTGAAACCAGGGCAGTTTTCCTGTTAAGGAAGCTGCTGGACGCACTGGGCCCCGCTCGAGGTTTTCACTAACATCACTAGCAAACCAAAGGCCCTCTGTGGGAGTTCATGGTGAAAGCTGTCTGGGGCTTTCTGGGCATTCTGAACTTTCCAGTGTCAACTGAAAATAAAGAAGAGAAAAGGAGAAAAGCATAAAAGATGTAATAACTGAATAATGAAGGGGAAGGATGCTATTTTTAACAGCTGCGTTGCAGTTTTATCTTGAGGTGAGTTGCTTTGGTTCACTCTGGTCTTTACACTATTTGATTTTTAAGGCAGGAATTTGAACTATTTCTTTAAGAAGGAGTCTACAAATACATGCCTGTGAATAAAAATATAAAAGCTACTCTTTTTCCCATCATTTAATGATTCTTTAACACACATTTTTTTAAAGCCTGTCAGTGTTAATGCTATATTAAAGGAGATTTAAATATTTTTAGTGAGGAGCTGGTACTCTCTTTAGTGTTTCATCTCCACTCCTTTCATCTCTTCAAAGTACGCTTCAGCTTCAGCTGACGCGTTGAATCCTTGCGGGTGTCAGATCTCTGCTACCAAAAACAAGCCTCCTTCAGCTTTTCTGAAGGTTTTTTTTCACAAACTTCCTTTGTTTTTTACTACAGCTGCTTTCATTGTTTGCACTCTGGCCAGCTTCAGCTGACGCCGTCTTTTCATCCACGCGCTTGATACGACATACGTGTTTTCCTTCACTTTATATGACGTCCGTGTCAGTTTCTCTCCTTAAGCTAACATTTCAGCTCCTTTCAGTGATTAAAATCTAACTTTGTACTCAACCTTGTAGTGCACATTTACTTCACAGCATCACTCGCACTTTAACTGAACCTTTCTCAGTATTTGTCTCTTGAACGCCACTTTCCATTCAAGCTTCTGCAGTATTGAAATATTTGAGCAAGGAGCAAAACTGGGCTTTTCTACTTAAATAGGATCTTTTTATGTAATAAATACTTTGGCACGGCCGTTTCCCGTCACCATGGTTCGTGACCTTAGTAGAAGTGGAGCCACAGGCAGCGAGGCTCTGGACCTTCCAGGGATAAGGGCAGGACTGATCTCATGACTTATTATTCATCAGGCACGGCGGCATGACCTCTTAAAGACGGTACAGCAAAGAGATCAAGTCAAATCAGGTGCATGAGCTCATCATGTATACCGCAGCAATGCAGGCGATTTACGCTGTGAAACTTGCGCACGGCGAATAGTTTCAACAGCATGAAAAAAAAGAAGAGGAAGGAGAAAAAGAGCGAAAATGACAAAGTGATGGTGAAGAGAAGCGTTGGACTTTGTTTCTGTCCCTGAGGATTGTTTAAATTGGCATGTTGTGGAGAGAGCACTGTTAGAGTGGATTTAAACAGCTGCTGGCTTCACCCACAGCAACACACACACACACACACAGACTGACACAGACACACACTCTCACACTGGGGCCCTCCCCTGCTCTAAGTTTGCGTGCGGAGCTGGGAAATTATCCATGCTAATGTGCCAGGGTTTGTTTTCATCATCAAATTGCAAACGTTTTAAATATGCATCACACACACAACACACATAAAACCTCCCCCCACACGCAAATGTAGTCACATTTATCTGGCCGGAGCCTCGACGCTGTCTGATCTGTGTTTTCATACACTGTCATCTGTCAAATATAGAGCTGGAAGTGGCTTCCACTCATGTTTATTTTTCATACACCACTCCCATAATTTTTCAATCATATTTGATTTCTTACACAGGATTCTTTCGACTATAACGGAGCTCAGTGCTTTTCTTGGCTCCGTGTCTAAATTAATACATGCAATGTGGAATCACAATTAGTGTGAGCGCTGGAAGATTAATGGGAAAAGTGAGTGGTGTGTTGGCATGTTTGTGTACTGTTAAAGCCACAATGCAGAGACTTCCCCTTTCAGATTCTCTGTTTGATGACTCTGCTTTATGAAACGCAAGCATACGTTTATGATATACTATAGAAAAACTTAACACAAGATAAAGAGACAAGAAGAAAGACATCATCACCTCTGTTTGCTTTACAGCACCTAACACTCAAGAAGGCAGAATTTTGACAAATTAATGTGACTTAAAAAAAAAAGCCATTCTGATGTTTAACCCACTTTCTTGCTGTCAAAAGTCAGCCTGGCCCAGCACAGATTCTGACACCCAGAAGATGTTGATATGACAGCCCGCACTGAGGCTGAAAGCCCGAGTAAATATAGCACAAAAATCAAAGCTGAGTCACATCCACTCGTCGTCCGTAGCTGTCTGATACAAGTTCAGAGAAGCTCTTTTCACATACTTTTACTGTGGCAAACCAAAATATTGTAAAAAGTTTGGTTTCACTTGGGGATAAAGTTATATTTTGCTACCACTTAGAAATGATTGCCTTTCAAATCTTTACTGAGAAGCTGTATTATATATAATCTTGGCTCAACGATATAGACAGCCCACTTAAGGATGAAGGGATGTGAAATGCTTTTTTTTGTAGCTAGGGTTGGTTAAGGTTATCGCTTTAAAAACAGCCAAATTATCACAGCAGAACTTTTTCATGTGTTTTTCCATTACACCCTACCAAATTATCCCTGTTTACCTTTAAAAACAGGGATGACTTTCTCCCCCCACCTCCGCTGAAAAACACATGGCCATGATGCCCAATGTTCTGCACATTCTTTTGCTCATTGAAATAAATGCTGTAAATGCAGAAAAGGGGATTGTCATAGCGATAATTCAGTTTCCATCTCTGGAGGGAGTGATAACAAAAAAACATCTTATTTGAAATTGAAGCGGGGATTCGTGAGGATAAACAACAGATCACTGGAGACTCCTTCCTTATGACTCATGAGCAACAAGTTCTCAGAAAGAAGAGAGAGAAGGAAACAGTCTTCAGGGAGGAGGGGGGGTTGGGTGGTGGTGGTGGTGGGGGGGCACCATAATAACATCATTGTGGACGTTTGAAGTCGCATCAGGCCTGTTTCCCACATACACTAAGTACAGGCTGTCTACATGTCTACTGGTCTCTCGCCACTCAAAGGCCACATTCATGGAGGCACTGCCGCCCTCACAGAGGGCAATTGGATCCACCAGATACCCTTCCCTTCTCACGCAATGTTGTGTAAACCCGGGGAAAATGACCTCAATATGTCCTAAACGAATTAAGGATGAAGATGCCGCGCCTGCTCACATGTCTTAGGCATGATAATGTGGTGATAGTTTTATAAATACCCGCTCTCATGTGCACACGCACACATAGATGCAGCAACAGCAAATACTGATTGTGTCTGTCAGTGTGTCGCACTTGAGTTGAAGCTGTTGTCGGATCTTTGAGCGGCTAACAGATCGCTCTTACCATCTGTTCATATGGGAATCTGTTGTCTTTCATGTTTGAGCTTATCCAGATACACCGGACAGGTTTTCCTAGGAGACCAATTTGAATTACTGGCATGCAGATTAACCTGAGATAAACACTGATTATTTTATACAGGGATAGAAAAAATTTTAACCAAAACCATGTGTTACACCTAAAATTTCACTTTCACTGTTTCATTTCTTAATTTATAATTTTGTGTAGTTATATCCTAGACATGCGGGCAGGTGTTTTGTTTTGTTTTTGTCTTTGTTTTTACTCACGCTGTGCTTGTTAATCTCCCATTTAATCCTTCCTCTATTGTGGTGCCACCACACCTTGGCCTGGAGGCCTGGACAACCTCAGCCTGACTGCCTGCTGGTGTGGATTCAGCCTGCCTCTCCCGCACTTTTTCCCAGTAACTGAAGCTGCACACGCTTTCTTTTTTTTTCCTTACTTGACTCCCTCACCTCTCCTGTTGCCCTGCACTTCTTCCCGCTTCCCAGTAAAGAGGAAAAATAGACAAAGTCAGAATTATTTCATAGCTGCATAACCGGATGCGTCTTACAAATAGGTCAACGCGTCACGCAAGACCCAGCGCTATGAGTGGTGTTCAAGAGAGGTCAGTGGGGGGTTGGAAACATATGAAAGGAGGTTTAAAATAAAAGGCGGAAAGGAGGGAAATCGTCGTGCATAATTCATTGGGCCATCGCAACACCAATTCTCCGTTCATCCATCACTGGACCACCATCTTTATTAAAATGTCAGATGGGTTAATTCATGTAGAAACAGGCTTGACCTAATTGGCAGACGTTACTGATGAGGTTGCCGCTGCTGTGGTAGACAATTAACTATGATTCAGAATTTCCAGAAAAATGACCTTAATCATTTGCTGAAAGTTTGCATCTGGTTGACTCTTCTGTTTATCCACTTCTGTTTATCCACTAACTCAACTCTTTTTTTGGTTACAGTTCTTCATGGAGTTGTTTTGGAGCTGTATCCTCTCTGATTGGACTGACTTTTCATACCTGTTATATATTGGAACAACCTAGACACAAGAAATGTCCCACGTGCAGTACGATATGCTTTGCCGTCACTCTGTAGTAGTTGGTAAAAGTAGCTAGAACAGAAGATTACTGAGATTAGAGTCTGTCTGTACAGCTAATAGATTTTCTTGTAACACCTCCCATGTTTTTAGTCAGCAGCTGGATGGATAGCAGAGACAAAACACCTGCCAAAAGCCTTCAGGCTTGAGCCTTTACTTTTTGGCAAGCCTCCCCTCCCTGCTACTTCAAGTCTTTCCCCTTCTCATGCAACCTCTCCTGGCCAAATTCTCTGTCAATTTCCAGGCCATATTGAGGCTGTATGGTGGCCTCCACTCCCTCACTGGTGATGTCATGACAAAAAACACAAACTGAGATTTGATGAGCTGGAAAATCTCATTCCAGCTTGTATAGAATTATTGTCCAGTCTGCCTAGAGTATGTGTCAAAATGTCAGCTTTGATTATACAACTACAGCGCAGGTAATAATATTTGACCTCAACAAAGTTTGTGTGTCTTCACGCATGTCTATGCATTTACGCTGCTGGGTGCGTGCTTATATGCGACAAATGGACGTTGCTGAGATCTTTAGGCAAAGCTAAGACGATTGACCTGGTCCTAGCTTAGTAGGGCATGGCAGGGCTGTTGGGATTTGGATTTGGCACTCTGTGTATGGGCTTGTGCTAAATACCTTCTGTTGTAGTATAGTTTGTGTGTAGTTTGGTTTCTATTTTATCCTCTGAATTACAGGAAAAAAAAACTGCAACAGATTAAATATTTTAAATGATTTTATATAAGCTAAGACCTGCCAGTTTTTAGTAAAGCAACCCAAATTTACTCTTAAGATAAAGAATGCAGTTACATAGTTTCTAAAAAATGAAAGTAGCCATTTATGGCTAACCTTTTCACTTAATGCTAATGTTAATGGATTTGACCTGCTCTCCCGAGTCACCATTATTTAAAACTTAAAGTTATAGTGCTGTCTGGTTAATTTCTGAAGTAAATTAATTCAAAACTTCAAAGTTCAAAGTTGTTTTCAAATTCAAAGTTTACATCATTTTTATAGTTCTCACTGTAAAGGTAGTCTCCTTGAAACAAAAAGCCAACAAGCAACTATATTTTCGACTAGCTAGCAAGCTAATTTTAGCTAGCTAAGACATTTAGCAGAATAGATTAAACGGCTGCATATTGTCCAGTTTGGCAGAGATATATAAAGCTTAGCAATGGAACATGAAAATAAATAACCCGAAGAAGTATTTTAGGAACTATTAAAAGTAATGAAATTTGTATATGAGTACTGAAATGCTGAGTATCTTAAAAACATTTTTAGAATAATGCATTATTTTCTAAGCAAAGTGTTTTTCTACCTACTTAGACCTTGAAGAAATTAATTAGCTTGACTGCTCATCACATTACCTTTGCATTACACTATTTACATGGCCTGAGGTGTATTTTCACTTAATTACCAGCTAAGAACATAAACCTGCGGCTACACACTCGCATCCTAAACAGGACAGACTGAGATCTTTCTATTCTATATTCTGTTTACGTCTGAGCACAAAGAAAACAGGAAATAGAAATCTATTGCATTATTGTGACCGCAGCTATTCTTTGTTAGAAATATAGGCCACAATGCCACAAGAGCAGCTGCTCATCAGTGCTTTTGTTACCTGTTGAAAATCAAGCTTTGACTTATTGGGTGTGGTCAACGCGTGCTCAGCTTTCAAGTCACTTCACTTCCGAGGTTCTCTGCTAGATTTGCGTTGCCATGTTGCCCTTGCAGATTTGTAAGTTGAAAGAGCTTTGAAGGGATTTTGAAAGCATTTTAGAAGACCAGCAGTAATAATGACTTCTTTGTTTCTCTTTCATGCTGTCTGCTCAGAAGCACTAGCACTCACTTTCTCTGTGCACACTTTCCCCTCTGGCTCCCTGTCATTCCCAGTTACTCTGTATTCCTCCTTGGGCTATCCTGGTAGTACAGAGGTGATGAGAGGATGGAGAGGTGTTGGGAACAGGAGCGAGACAGAGACAGGAGCAGGACAAACACAGATTGGCAAACGTAAATACGTCCTGATCAGGACAGGACAGTGTGCAATTCTGTTTTCTGGCATCTGAAAGAATACAGTTCTTTCTGTGTGTGGTCATAATCAAGTTGGAAGTACACAGAAAGAGTTCACAGAGTAAGAATGAAAACTCATTCTGGTTTTGCTTCAGTGATCTTAAAATGTAAATGTAAAACTTTCACCTGCTCTAGCAGCCTGCAGCACTGATTCAAATGAGGTTTGAGGTTAAAAGGTAAAGGCAAAAATAGTGTGTCTTAAGTGTGCTCTAACCACACGAAGAGATCCTTTTTTAGCACAATATTACATAACATGTATATCACTGTGTGAATAATCCACTGAATACGTGTTTTGCGTGCATGAAAATCTTTTTTTCTCTTCTCTTTTTTTGTTTCCATTTCATTCTAAAGAAAGCATAAGATTGTTGACACCGATTGCAATCAGAGGTTTATTAGGGAAACCGGCTTTTGACTAGTGTTACGTTTCCACGCTGCATCCACAGGTTGTGTGTGTGTTGCCAGCGAGCGCAGGAATGCTTTGAACGCGCACAGAGCCAAAAATAGACATGCTGATCCTTTAAAAGCAGAGCCCGTAACATGTTGTGGCTACAGGGAGCGAGATGCACACTGTCTCTTTAAGACAGGGCTCTTTGTGTAGCATAGTGTAGTATTTGGTGTGGTAGTGTGAGTATGCGTGCATAGACTCTGTGTGTGTGAGAGAGAGAGAATGTAAAGCTGACTGAGCAGGCGAAGGGGTTGCGTGACTACTGCAGACGAGGCTGCGACCTCAGAAAAGTGGTTATGAAAACGATCTGTCGAAGCAAGCAGAGAGAGAGGGAGAGGGAGTAGGAGTGAGCGAGTGAATGAAAAACGGAGGGAGTCAGTAAAGAGGGCAGAGAGAGAATAAGCGAGCAGGGCTGCAGAAATTAGTTAATTTCGACCCTGCACTATCACCGAGTGGCACTGAGGGCTGCCCCACATGCACATATTCATGGTATTGAATGCATATGCGCATGCAGCAAACACACACTGTGCTGTGCTTATAGCGCTTAGAGCCAGGGGGTGATGCCACTAAAACCCAGTTTACACATGGGAGCAGATAGCATGCACAGACAGAAGCAATAGAAAATACACCGAGATTTAAAAAGAAAGCCAGAGAGATAAAGGAATGGGAGTATTTTGTCACTGAGACTGAGATTGGGGGAAATAAGCAGGAGGAAGGTGGGGAGAGAAAGTCAGGTATCATATTCCTACTGTGGCATTGGTATGCTCTGAACATCCAGGAGAGATTCCTGAGGCTGACCAGATGGAAACAATCAGAGACCGACAGAGGACTGTAAGGACTACAGTATATACTGTCCAATTAAGATGGCTCAGTTTGCATCCATTCTTTTTTCCCGTGCAAATATTGTAATGCTGGAATTTAGAAAATGTCAATTCAGTGTCTGTTTCTAGCGTGTTGACATTTTTAAGTTTTGGAAACTCTCCGTTTTCTTAATCACTTAAGAGTTGCGGTGGAGGCTGGAGCAGCCATCAACATGTGAATATAAATTTTCCTGAAATAAAAATAAAGTGATGTAATGTCCCTGTTTGTTGAAATCTTTCCACAATCTGACTGTGTTAGGATCAGCGAGTGTTTGGGCTCATTCCTTGGCGAGCAGCAGAGCGGTAAACCTGGAACCGTGTAATCAAAGAAACATGTAAGCTTTTAATTTTCTTTGTCGCAGGAGACGTTTGCTGACCAAGCTTTAACCAAAACAAGTAGACCTAAATGTTCCTCCGAATGTTTGTGCATCTGTAAGAAGTCTTTGGCTTCCTTCATTACCCTCATAAATGTTTTAGAAAGTAAACAAAAAAAATCAAGGCATGGATAGTTTGTCAAATGTTTCTTTTAGTAGAAGGTTAAATATCACCAGGAGCATACACAGATGTGGCAAAAGATGAGAAGAAAAACAAGAGCGGGCAAAATATATCGGTGTTTGGTGCAGATAGCGTGTGAACAGTAATGCTCGCCTTCAAAGAGCACATTGTATCCGAGTATGAGTCGCTCAACAGGGACAGCAGCATGATGGAGGGAGGGAGGGCATACCAGGACAAGGGGCTGAGAGAGACGGAGAACGAGGGGCGAGGAGGAGGCTGAATGAGTCTGAGTCATGACAATTGTGATCTTTGTTTTGTACGAGGTTGCCAACTCTCACGCTTTTGGCTCAGTCCCATCAGACCATGCAGGTCTTACATCAAGGAAAGTGTAATTATAAAAACAAAGGTGAGCTGTGGAAAAACACTTGAGAGATTTTTTTCGTGCCACTTCAACGTCAGTGTATTAGTGATTGTGGTTTTATATTTTTTAGTAAAAAAACCTAAAGCTGTGGAAAAAAAAGCCTAGAATCAAGTGTAGAAAATACCATTTATTAATGAGGAAGGAGTCAGTGAACTGAATATCTCACTGCTTAAATTATTACATTTTATTGTTATCATACCTTTCATCAAAGGGCAGGCTTATGTATTTTATCGATGTGGTTAAATTGCCTGCAAATAACAAGCAATAGCAGGATTAATTGAAAGTAGGAGAAAGTAATACCTTCCTTAAAAATACTTAAACATTGGTGCTCATAGATGGTGGGGATTCCAAACGCTAGGCAGTCGCTGAGCAGAAAGCTCATTCCTACAAAATGGGTTAGTCACGGGGAGCAAAGGGTCAAAGGGTCATCTGATGTAGCGATACAGAGTTTGGAATTTGTCTTTGGTTGGCTCATGCAGTTTCACACACGTGCACATTGATAGGTCGAGAAGAATTCAGGCAGGTTTTCTTCTGCATATTAACATCACTCTTCTGCTTAGAGACATGAAAGAGGGGTGGATAAGAGCGCCTCAGCCTTTTCAATTATAAATACTTGAGAGTTCAGCTGCAGTTTCTGCAGCGCTTTATACATGTTTTAAAATCTCAAATCTGCTATAAAGACCAACTATCTGAAGTCTGTGATGTTTCTATGGCTCTGTCAGGAAAATCTTTAAATTACTTCTGCTGTAACTGGAACTGCTCTCAAACTAACATGAAGTTTATCTCCACTCATAGCATCAGCCATTTTCCACATGAGTGAAGAACCGTGTGTGTGTGTGTGTGTGTGTGTGATATGCTTTCCCTGCTGGTGCAGCATGACTGTTTTACCCTCCTCTTCAGGGTCAATATTTACAGTTCATCTTCTTCTACAAAATCACTCTGTCACAGCGCTTTACCATCTCTCTCTCTCTCTGTGCATCCATCCCTCCCCCCCTCTCTCCCCCTGCTGCCTGTCACATTTGCTGTATGTCTCAATGGCTGAGCGTGATCAAGGCCAATTATAGCTTGTTTTGAGCGTGCGGGGCATCTTGTGGAAGCAATACATTACTGGCAACTCACTCGTGCAGCTCCATCCCTCCCTCCATATGCGTCCCCTGTCCCCTATCTCTCTCTCTCTCTCTCCCCCGTTCCTCATAGTAATTCTTTACACAGCTCCTGCATGCAGCTGGAACGTGGCTAAATGCAAATTCACTGGCATGCGGTTTGTTTTGTACGTACTGTAGGGGCATTCCTCTGTTGTCCCAGGGCTTACGAGACGATATTCAGTACTTCGCTTACTCTTTGCTCAAGGTGATTCCCCAGCTTTGTGTCTTTAAAAACATTAAGTAGATTACCAGACCTGGGATAGGTCCAAAGTAAAACAGTGCAGCTTGTAACTTTTAACTCTCACAGAAGAAAAATAATAAAGCCTTTCCTTCTGTACATATAGCAGAAATGATGATATTAGCTAAAACAGTTGTTATATTTTCCTTACTGTTTCAACTGCTCACTCGCTACATTTAACTGTATTGGTACCATTTGTGCTTTGAGGCTTATCTGCTCTCATGTATGCTTTGTGTTTTGCAGCAGGCTACAATGTGGATGTATTTTAATCAAATTATAATTTGTCTTCTTCTGAATTTGTTGAAGCTCTCTACAGCCTTTCCAAGTATTCTTTTAAATAGCAGCAGCAGTCCCTCGTGGAAGGAAAAAAAAGAGAAGGAAAATATGTTTTTTTGGTTTTTTTTAAACATAGTGTATTTTTTTTGTTCAAATGTGAAACTTTTTAAGAAGAATGACTGCTAAAATTAATCAAGGCTGAAGGAAGGGAGGAATCTGGCTTCTTGTTTATCCCCCAAAGTGACTCATACTTGCCTTGCATTTTTGTGATCCAGTGATACAGATCTATCAGCGTTACAGCGCATGGATCTCCAGAACTCAGTGCAGATGCTGGGGGGAAAAAAACCTCCTACTTTCTATTGTTGTATGTCCGTTTCAGTAAAAGCGTTGGTGAGGCGGGAGGTAGGAAGGAGGTGTCGACACACACCAACACAATGGTATGGTTTCCCTATGCTTCTCCACAGGATGCTGTCTAGATCCACACACAGACAAACTCAGAACAATGGATCGACACATGGTGCTTTCATTTTATTTACTGCTGCTGACTCTTCTTCTGTTTAAAAAAAAAAAATCAGATGTCATTTATAGTCTCACATCACCTGCTGCACCAGCTTTCAAGCTTGTCTATAAAGACAAAACAAATAAGGAATGTTAGATTTTTCTAAGATTATTGTCAGTATAGAAAGAAATGTTGATCTTGGTGTTTAAAATACTGGCGAATGTGAGCTGTATTGGTGTATAATTACAAAGCAGAAAAAAAAGGAAAAAGACAACCCTCTGTCTGGTTTGCTTCCACCCTGATGTGTTAGCTATTACATGAAAATGACCAAACATACAGACCTCAAAGAAGCAGCCACATGTTTCCTATCAGTCATTAAGTACACACTCCAGTTCTGTTCAGCCGCCTCCCATCATCAGGGATCATCACCTCATCATCAGGATTGGTTCCAGTTCATTTTGTTGCATTGTCACTTTCTGTTCCCTCTGCTGTCTAGTCCAACTTGTTAACGGATTCCTTCTGTTATTCAGTGACTCCAGGAGTAAGACGTTGTGTATCCCTGCTCCAGTGTTCAGTCTATTTAAGGTCTTGACTTATGTCAGGAAAAACTCAGTGGCATGTTGCTGAGGTAATAATATTTGACCGCTTTCCCTCTAAAATGCGTATGTAGTCTAAGAGGGAGCAGGTAGATGGATGCGGTAGGACTCTACAGTGAATAAAATGACCTCTCTCCCATTGCGTGCCATGGTTTGTTTTCACTACAGGCCACATGTTTGAACATTGCATAACTTCTGAGATGTGGTTTGAAGTCGTGGATTATTTTGGGTATAGAGGTGTGTGTGCTTTGACAGACACCTTACTGAAAACTTTAGCCTACTACTTCTAATCAAGATAACCTTTTGAATTTAAAGATCCTACATCCTAATGCATGTAGTTCTTAGAAATGCTGAATACACCATTTAAAATGACTGATTACTGAGTGGTTGATGTAGGAAAAAGTAATTTTCCAGGCATTCACGTGCTTAATCTCTTTTACTGCCCGCATTCATTCCACAGATGGCTGGTTGTCTCTCGTTGTCCTAACGGTGGGAGTTTTAGCCCAATTAAAGGCTAATTAAAGGCCCAGCCCATTAAAACAAGGAAGTCTTTGTAGTTCTGTTTGCACAGGTGGTGTACATCACCGTGTTGTAATAGTGTCAGGTTAACACATCAAGGCTGCACACATGGACACACATTCGTGCTTGTGCAGGATATACGCTTTCAATAGCATCATTTTCTTAATCGTATTAATTTCCAGGCAGAGGCTGACTTATGGTGTCTGTTTAACAAATCAATCAAAGAGATTGAAGCCTCAGCAACACTTGTGGTATGAAGAGCAGCTTCATTACTTGACCAACGTGTTTCAGTTTGTGGTCTTCAGATCAGTTAAACCTGAATTTCAGACTTTTGTTGAGGAAAAACAACTCAAAATACGACCAAGTTTCAACAATGTTTTTTAGATATACCTCCACCAGAACATTGTATATAAATTTTTTGATGACATGGGCTTCTTATGTCAACTAGTCAGCTATTTTACTGCTATTCAGCTGTTGCAGTCACATGACCAACGACTATATAACGAGAATTTGTCCCCCATTTTGAACATGTGACGATGTATGGTCAAATGACTAAGGCTGCTGTCACATGTCGATGACCTTCTGCCAAACTCTGGTTGCGAGGGAAAAATTTGCATTCTCCGACTGGTTGGTGGGTTCCTGGCAGTTGCTAGGTTAAATTGGTCACAAAGAGGTAAGCAGTGCTGCAACAAAATAGCTTCTTGCAATTGCTTTGGCCACCAGCAGATTACCACAGTGACCCATAGTTTGCATGTGAGATGCCAACTCGTCTGTAAAAGTTCACCAGCTACTCTTTGAGCGACAGTGTGATGCACACCAGAAACTGAGAATGTCTGCCTTCAAAGTAAATGTTACACCTTCGAAATCTATTAGCTGCAGTGCTGAGGCACAACTTTTACTTTGAAGGTAAATTATTTCCGGTTGTGTTGCAGTTTTTCAAATTGCTTCTTGTCTCATAGCTAGTGAGTGCATGCAAACAATCCGCCGTCTTCTGTGCAAACTACACAGGACCATAGATCTTCTAGCGACCAAAGGAGTCACATTTTTTGGTGTAGAACCCTCTTTGCAGCCAGTTTTACCAGCAACAACTCAACAACTGGTTGGGGAATACATTTTCCCTAGAAACAGAGGTTGCCAGACGATCACCCACCAATCTGTTTGACTTAGCCCTAACTGAACCTCATAAATATTAAACTTAATAAAATAAAATATAACAATGTCTAATTTAACAAGTGGAAAACAGTATTTCAAAGCTTCCAATAGTTGCCATGTTTGTCAAGATCTCATATTATCTCGTTACTGTCTAGCAAGTGCTCGATATAGATCATCAATTATACAGTGAGTTCCTCTCAATGTGAGGTGCTTGTGTCCAGAACACAGGGAACAAAACAACTAATCGTCCTGCAAGTCGTAGAGTTGCTGGTGGTTTCTCTGCAGCACAGTTTGTAAAGATCTCTTCACAGTGCTGGCCACCTTGATGCCAGCGGATCCCCAGTTTGGAAATTACAGCCGTACTCATCGGCCACGTAAATGCACGGGAGTATTTGTACTAACAACTCACCGTCCACTGGGATTCATATTTCAGCACTTTCCAATTTGAAATCCAATTTCTCCAGTAAATGTTTCAATACCCAAAGCAAGAAGCAGCCTTTGTTTATCTGGACGTCTGCAGTATGCCACTCGAAATCAAAAGCCTTCACTGAAAATAGTCTGGAGGTGGAGAACCAACCATTTCTCAGCAATGACATGTTTTGGTGTAGTCGACCATAATAGGCTGCACTCTCACCCTCAAACACACAACCACCACTAAAACACGGCCTCACACGCATAGAAACAGTTCAAACAAGTTTTTCTTGTCAGTCCTCTGATCTGTTGTGGACTGACCACCCACACTGCAACCAGAGCTTCCTCTACATGTGAGACTCATCAGCTTTACTGTTCTTTAACCCATGAAACCGCATTAGTCTTCAGGTGTTTCTGCCGTGGCTAAATCACAAGCACATTGAAGATCAGCTCAGTGATATTCTTTGCAAAGGATCGTTGCTCTCATTTTTATAAGATAAGTATCATTCTGTTTCCACAAGTGCTGTCGAGACCATACGGGGGGATATGCATTTCCACTGATGTGCACTGATCCACTGATGAGGTTAACCAGATGCAGACTGTAATAGAGATAAAAGGTCTCATTTGGTCACGGAAGGACCAGCTTGGGGATGACAGGTGAATAAATGGATGAAGTCCATTAACTCTCCCCACGGCACCAGCTCAAGCCTTACACCTAACTGTTACGCTGGTCCGTTCCTCCTGAGTAGGTATGTGTGTTCGCAGTTTGCGTGGGGAGGCGTGGTTTCGCTTGGGAGGCCCGCCCTGCCGCACGCAATGCCTGGGAATCCGTGCTGGTTGAGGATTTACTGAAAATGGTTTAGGGAATCCCAGCCCTTTCCCTCTCACATAGACACATACATATTCATATGCACGAAAACACACACACACACACACACACTCTGCTGACGTAGTTGACACCGATCAGGTATTCATGAGGATGGCACTCCTACACACGCACATTTCACTTAGTTACAAAACAAAATAAATAGATACAGCGCCGCACAGACGCTCCCCAGATCCCACGAGGATGCGAGGTGTCTTTCCAAACAATGATCAGATAAGATCAGTCACACACACACACACACACACACACACACACACACACACACACACACACACACACACTCTTCACCTGGAGCTAGCCATCAGAAGCAACATTTTTCTGCCTCTTTTCTTCCTTCCGTTGTTGGCGTATCTTTCTTTTTTATTTCAAGAGCACTGAAGCTGATGTTGCTGTGTGATCATGTGCCAAATTAAAAGTAACAAAAGTAGTACACAGAAAATGCCTTTAGCATAACAGTTTACGTTCCAGTTGGCAGATTATCAATCAGCTTCTCTGGCTCTGGGTCAAGAAAATGGGAACTGGAGATACAGAAAGGCCGCTATGGCTTCTTTAACTGTAGCTGTGTTTTAATCCAGCCGTCTTCTAAGTACATGTTTGACATGTGAGGGAAAGGACCTTTAAAAGAATTAGCTACAGCAATCGTGGTTTCTGTTTTTAAAGTTTCTATTTCAAAAAGAAGTTCAAGAGCAGAGAAAATGTTTACAATAACTGGATTTTGGAAAGCAGTGTGCACGATTCTTGTCTTGATGCAGTGTTTTAGTAGTCTTACTTTAAAGAGGGGATGTATCAGTAAATATTTCTGCTGATTAAAAAATAAAATCAGCTCTGATCCTCAGACTAATTTCTTTAAAATGGCCTAAACAAGGTGGTTCCAGTTTTATATATTTATTTTACATAATCTGTCCCCCCGTGCTGTCTTGACCTTTCGCTGCCTCGGTGATTCACTGCCGATGATCAAAGGTGAGCTTCTCTGTTGTGGCACAGTGACACTAAATGTTTGGACAGGGAGAAGCTGTGAGCATCGAGCACAGAGAGGAGGAGACAGAGGCAGGAAGGGAGAGGTGATGTCAGTCGCTGAAGTGTTGAAACCGAGGGAGAGGTGTCACCGCATCCTCATCCTGCGTTTGCTGGGAGCTTTTGAGAATCTCTGACTTGTAGATCTTAGACGTATTTTACACGTGCATCAGAAAAAATTTAAATTGAGCATTTACATCCACACGTGATGGTTGGATGCTGTAGATCAGTTTCCACAGCTGCTGACAGATGCTGTGGAAATGGTGTTTGGCATCTAGTTGGTAGCTACATAATAAATCAAAATAATTTGAGGGGTGCTGTGTATAGTTGTGTTTTCTTTTTTGTCTTTCTTTTTTTAAGGATAACTACACAGTTGGTGTCAAACTATGCTTCATATGTTAGCCATCTGGTTGCGCGTGAACCTAAGCCAGGCTGGATTGGGTTTAATGCGAACCCCGGGCCCGCTCCTCTAAGACCCACTAAGTATCACAATGAAACTTGAAGCATGTTTGAGACACATCTGGAGCCCTCTCTGACTCTCCTTCACAGTACAGCGGAGCCACAGAGGATTTCTCCTTCCTTCTAACACACACACTTTTTCATGTTTTATTGTCCGATGGGAAAAAGACTTTGAATCTCATTCTCTGTTCTTTTTTATGATAGTTCCCATCCTGGATTCTCTTTATCTTTCCCTCCCTCTCTTTTTTTTTATCTTGCAAAGGAATTCCATTCTTTTATTATTACCCTCTTCCCGTGTCTTTCTTAGCTTGGAATGTGAGTTGGTGCTGGTGTCGCAGCACTATATTCAGCCACCCTTTAGGGAAAATTCAGTTGTTCTTCCGCAAACAAGACAGTCATGAGGATTAGCCCACAGACTGTCAGGAAGCTTTCTTTTATCAGTTTTAAAAGTACATGTACTTAAACAGGAAACAGTGTCCCGTTTTACATATACTTCACAAAACGTTAATGGTTTTCTTCCAGCGTGAGAGAAAGTGAACTTTCCATTTATTTAAAGACTCCATCATTATGTGCATCATTCTTCCAGCTCCCAGTGATAGACGTCAAACGGCACCATGCAGTGTAAAATTTGGTCTGAAACTCGATGTGTCTGTGCTTGAATGGACAGATTATAGCAGGCTATTTAAAGATGAGAGGCCACAGTGGAAACAAAGAGTGAATGACAAGACCACACACTGATCTGAGAATAGACTTCTACAGAGCTCTCTCTCCCAGTCTATTTGTGCGAAAGATTTCATATAGATCGCTATGGTGCTCCTGTGTGCGTTTGTGCAAACTCAAGCACGCATGGGTGTGATTTGTCACTGATAATTCGGAGCAGGATGCTGAAACTTCTGCTATCTCGAGATGTCTTTCTCCAGAGACTGTGATATCATCAGTCTTATTTAAATATCACTACTGTGAACACATTGAAAAGCCCTCCGTCTAAAGTTACTTGCCAGGTGTCCGCTTGGCTCGGCCTAACTACTGCAGACAGATACAAAGGTTTTTTCCAGCCCTAAATGGGCTCGCGGTGGCGCAAATAATCACTGGTGTCGTTGAGGAAATGGATTGGCTGACCACAGAGCTCCTCCTGCCCACAGTGTGGACTCTTCTCTTCTCTTCTCTTCTCTTCTCTTCTCTTCTCTTCTCTTCTCTTCTCTTCTCTTCTCTTCTCTTCTCTTCTCTTCTCTTCTCTTCTCTTCTCTTCTCTTCTCTTCTCTTCTCTTCTCTTCTCTTCAGTCACAGCGATGAATAACTATAACCTGTGATGGCACTGAAAGGGAGCCTAGGGGTGGGGGCGATGGGTGGGTTCTCGTCCTCCCTCTCTCCTCTCTCCTCCATCCCTTTTGACATGGAAAGCGTGTAAACTTGGCAGGGCCAAATTTGTTGATTGCGGGCTACTGATGTGACCCATCTGGGGTTGAAACATTGCATTAGGTCTTCGCACGCTATTCCTCGCCACTCCCTCGACTCAGCAGTTCCCCCACCCCACCCCCCCACTCTTCTGTCACATGAGAAACAGTTGCGGCACTGTTGTTGGGTGAGGAGGATGTGGGTGTTTGGTGTGTTTATTTTGTGTGTGTGTGTGTGTGCGTGTGTGTCTGGGTTTAACGGGAGACTTGCCTACCGAATGGACAGTGGTTCAAACCCAGCAGCAGCAGCTGTGCGCTGAAGTGTCTTCGAGCAAGACCATATCCCCAAAAGGCTGTGCGAGTAGATGTGTGTGCATTATTAAGTGTAAGTGCATCTGCATATTTTCTCTGACACTGATTTCGATCCCAGGACACTGAAAAACCTGACCGATTTAAAAATGACACATAATTTAAGGAAGATTAAAGCACCGAGCTGACATAGGGAGATGCTACATCAAATATTCACAATCAGATGAATAAAAGAGCAGAAAGCGCAGTAAATCTTTGTTCAGCAGAGAGGAGATGAGGATCTGCATTGGCTTGCGTGAGCCGCTCGCAGTGACGGCCGTGTTTTTGAGCTGCTAATACTTTCCCTAATCAGAAATGCTCCTCTTATTGTGGTGACATCCTGAAGCTATTGCACAGGAATTTCTGTGGTCCTGCTCATAAATCAGCTGAAAAGTCAAGCAGAAAACACAGGAGGACTGGCCTGCAGTGTGACGCTCAGTCCAGCACAGCATGGCCCTGCATGGAATACTCTGGAAACACATGTTCGTCACTTTCACCATGTTTGATGTGTCTTGCTGCATTTTCTCTGATGTAGATTGCATACGTGCTTTCATATATGCAGAGTTAACTCCAAGCAACAAGCTAAAAAAACAAAATCTGGAGCCTAACAAGTGATTTCCAAGGTTTAAAATGATTTTAGTCAAGTTTACATAGAAGCTGTCAATGGACAAAGCAGCTGCTTCAGTTTCTGGGTCAGGGTTTCAAACCACAACACTTCAGCCTGTTTTTAAGGAGAACTTTATCTCATGAATGCTGCCATGTCACATCTGACTCAGCACAGCAGTTAGATTTGATTAGATAAAACTCTGATGATGTCTGTGAGGAAACAGGGTTGCAACATCAGAGAGTAAAGGTGATAAGAAGAACAGAGAAGAAACTTGGAGTTTGCTGTCTGCGAGCAGAGCGTTTGTAGATGAGATTTAAAGCACCGTGAGGTGAATGCTATAAAATTAGAAATGGCTTGAAAGCAGCCAGATCTGCAGCCTTAGATGGGCAGATTGTGGGCGTGGGTCTGGCAGTGTTACCCGCAGGTCTCAGCTGCAGGACACCACCAAAGGGCCGATGTGGAAGTTTATATGTTGCTGAACCTAAAAGGCGGTTTTAATGACACGGGTGTAATGTGAGGTTCATTAGTGCAGAGGCGATAATTGCAAGGGTTGTTTAAGGAGTGTGCCACACATTAGGTCCCGATGTTCAGCATTTCAGCAAGGATTCCCGGCAAGTTTTTAGCCTTTCTCCAGAATTCTCTGACTTCTTCCAAATATAAAACCTCCAAAAGTCACTTCAGGACTCTGTACCCGACCATTGTTGGTTTAAAAAAGAAAAAGACTTTGACAGATGCATGTTTGTTTGATTACATTTCAATCTGCAGCTTGAAAACAAATATCAGATGCACATGATCTCATCTCGCATTTTCATTCAAATGATGTCTTTATAAGTAACATAAATCTCAACAAATTGAATTATGTAATGAATGAATCTTGCCTACTATTCCCATAAATCAAATTAGCTAGCAATATTTTCTCTGAAAAGGTTTTCCACATTTATCCGTTGCCTCAGATTTACAGAGTTGCTCTTTACCATGTGCAGATTTCTTTATAGGCCAGGAGCACAAAAGCATGATTTAGGATCCAGATAAATCTATAGCTTCGCCCGAGCTAAGGTCAAATTTT
This sequence comes from Perissodus microlepis, assembly GCF_051167445.1. Taxonomy (NCBI): domain Eukaryota; kingdom Metazoa; phylum Chordata; class Actinopteri; order Cichliformes; family Cichlidae; genus Perissodus; species Perissodus microlepis. Next base: position 7,935,157 of record NC_140469.1, read on the forward strand.
AACCAAGGTGATCATTGTGCAATAATAACTCATTAAAAAGAATTATCCCCAATATCTGTTTGTACTTTCTTGCTTTTCAGCATCGCTTTAAATGCAATATTTCCATTTGTGTTAACCAAAATCAAAGATGACGTACATTAGCACACAAGATTGATATCCCAGTTTTAAGTTCCAGTCAAACACACTTAAGACTTAATATATTTTGCACATTGAAGGCAGTGAAATATGCAGTTTCTCTCTCTGTGTGTGTGTGTGTGTGTGTGTGTGTGTGTGTGTGTGTGTGTGTGTGTGACTCTGGGCCGCAGAGGCTTTTGGGTCAGTGGATAGAGACACTCGATTCTGTCTGCTGACCCTGCTGCGCCCTACTGTACTCTGCTTGGCTGTCTAAAACAATCCCTCTTTCTCCCTGATTCAGATACGCACACAAGCATGCACACACGCACGCGCGTGCGCTCATCACCGCTTCCGACCTTGCTTCCGTGAGAAGCAGGCTCTTATTTTAGTGGACAAGGAGGATTTTACCACATGGTGATGAGATCCTTACCAGGCTAAAACATACATACACAAACAACTGCTGTGTCATATGCACGAACACTTGCAGTGTGCGAAAAAAATGAATCCTGGCCTGTAATGACTCACAAAGCCACACACACGCAAGGTCATTGTGCTGTAATTTTTTTTAAAGACTCATTTGCTTACTGCTTAAAGTAGCTCTAGTCCTCGCTGTGGCAAGAGCTAAAAAGCTGTGTTACACAGGTGCCCTCAGCCCAGTGGCTTCAGCCCTGTGATCGAGTTCACAGGCACTTGGAGTATCTGCTTTTTCTGTTTTTAAACCTGCTAAGCTTGTTCAGGTCATCAGCACAATAAAAAGTTTTATATGTTGGCAGGAGGCTTGTTTTACTGTAACTACAGCTTTGCTTTCTACACGCAGGAATTCAGTACAGCTACCCATGCATTTTTTTTGTCTTGTTCAGTTAATGTCTAGTAAACAGTTGAGACTTCCTGAGCTGCAGGTCTTCTGTTGAAATGGAGTGGGGGTTTCTTCTTCTTTTTATTAGAAAGGATGCTCTTTCATAAGGTGCCTGCTCTCCCCAAAGAAAGTCTCCTACAGTTACTATATGCTCATATAGTCATGCCATACGCAAGTGTTATCTTGCTAAATGCTAAGATAGCAGTAGTGACATCCCTATGATATCATCATGGGTCATTTCCCCAGACTTGACAAAGACCTGCTGTCATGCAACTGTTTTCACAAGACTCACATTAAAGGGTAAGGTGGAGCAGGTGGAGTGCCCCTTAAAATAAAAAGGTATGTCCTCCAACTTTTTGGTGTGCTGCCTTCTAGCACACCAAACTTCACACAGGTTGGTGTGCTGCATTTTGCAGCTTTGCACATTCAGTCACAAAAATAGTCTTCCTATTTAGAGCAACAGCCTGTTTAGAGAGGCCAGACAAGTCCGTGTTTGTTTACACCCTGCAAATCTCATCAGTTGGTCGGGAATTCAACATAACACACACAAACATATATAAACTCATATTAGCACACTAACACCAGATGCCAGGAGACGAAGTGGTGACTAGGTGGCATCTGCAGCGAGTCCTGCCATCCGTGACTTGCCCCCGACTTTACCTCTTTCAGCAAGCTTGCATGATCCCACCATCACTCCCCTTTAAGCCCTTCTCATCTCACTACCCGACTCCATATCCTACAGTCTCTCTCTCACACACACACAGTAGCATATTGCCTGCTGGGTGACGACACAGGGGGAATACGTCCTCCCTCCCTGTGCCAAATGAAGTGATAGGAGCAAACACTTATAAAGAGGCTTGGATTGGAGTGTAGTTGTGACGTGCAAGGGGGCACGGATGGGAAAATGTGAAGTGTACAGTCACGATATGTATATACGTGACAGCAGCTATCCCAATGCAACTCACATATTTTCACCTGCCCTTCCCCTGAGGGATTATAACTACAGCAACTTCCCAGTTTTCTATAATAAAAAAAAAAAGCTCATTCTTCACATGTGCTCAGGGTGGACACAAAATATTCTCTCAAAACAAGCTTTATAAAAGTCATCCCAAAGGGCTCTTTGGGATATTTTGCCACTTGAGCTTTTCTAAAAGAGCAAGTTGTTACATGTGGAGGCAGTTTAAAATGAATAGATGCTTGCCATCAGTGGGTCTTACTGGAGAACAGCCATGTAGAAACATTTTGCCTCATTTGGAGTCTTGCAGTCCACCACTATTGTCTTAACAATAGTGAGGTAGACCCCAGAATTAAACAGTTTTAGTATTTTCTTTTGTCTTACCACTCCAGTCAACCTCATTGTGAATTTGAGGTTTTTTATGTCAAAGCAGTCAAAATACCTTAAGGGTGTTTCTATGAACATCCAGTGTTTTCTTGCCACCCTAGCCTAATGGGATGAGGTGTTGGATAATCAGATTACTGTTGGGTTAGAGTGTCACTGGCCAAATGGGTTTGTGATATTTTTAATGAGGAAAACAAAACAAAAAAAAAGGAGATGAGTGTTAAAATGTTGGTAATGGGTGATGCAAACGAGTGTCAAATCAGGTTAAACCCGCTTCATTCACTCGCTGAAATGTTGTTTTCTTTAAAACTACAAAGGACGACATGGTCTGAAATATTTCTTTCAATTTAAATTTTATTGGATAGAGTTTTACGATAATAGAGTGGTAAAGATAAAGTGAACCGATGCCAAAATAAATACTTTATGGAGCCATTGCTCTTGATTACCCGCTTCACAGATTGATCACACTGACACAGCGGACATGTAACACCTGTGGTAGCATCTAGTGATTGACAGGTTAATGGCTTTCATGCATTAAGGATGATCACCATCATGGGTCACTTGATCCTCCTCAACCCTTGGCTCATTAACCATCTCACACCCATTTAATTACACATTGATGATATGCTGCTAGCACACCACACAGCCATCAGATGGTAGATAAAATAAAGAGTTCAGAAATGTATACACACGTGATTGTTGCTAATGCTAATCTTGTACGAAATGCAATATTTCAAAACAGCAGACGTAGTAAAATGAGTGTAAATAATGAATGAAAGAAAAGCAGTGATGTTATAAAAAGGATGTCAGCGGCGTCACTGCGTTCAGACAAATATTCAAAAAGCGGAAGAAAGTGTAGTGCAACTGGAGTCATGTGCGTAAAAAGCGATCTCAGTGGGGAGTAGATTTTTGCAAAAGAGTGTGAAAAGTGATGTTTAGTAATAAAGGACTGGTATTTCTCTAGTCCTCGCCATGAGCAGACAGACCATCTTGAAGCACAGTCATTAGGGGAAGAGCACCGGGTGTGGCTGGTAACTGTAACTAACTACTGGTGCTACTCCGTTAGGTGCAGGGTAACCACTCGGACGACACCAGCTTAAACGAGAAATTCCTACCAGGGTAAAATCCTTTAGGAGTAGAGACCTCTTGTACTTCTCTTTCCACGCCCTTCTTTTTAACATTTAGCACCGTTACATGCTATGGTAGGGCTACCATTGTCTGATCTTGAACTTTTTAAAACGTACAGCTTTGAGCCACTTTCTGCGTTCACCAAACTCACTCTCTCCCCTGCTAAAAACTGTCTCCTTCAGTAAAATTTAAGCAACACGTATTTTCTGAAGCTGTGAAACAGTCTTCCCACCACAAGTCAGTGGTTAGCATTTGTTTAGCATTGCGTGCTACAGCGGCATTAGTGTAGTTTCCCTCCCATATGGATTGAGCCTCAGGGACCATCTGCCCATTATTACTTGCCTCAATGGGCCGAAACGGCACCATAATCTTTTTAACAGATTACCCTTTCGTTATGGAGAGGTTTCACACATGAAAAAAAGAAAATCTAATTGGATCACTGAAGGAATCAAGGTTTTAAAAAAGGTGTGGTTCTTTTTCCAGAAACCTGCTTAACTCCCTGTTTATGGAGACTGAAGTGAGGAGTGCTTTTGGCTCTTAAACAAGGAGGAGAATACCAGAGTGATAATCTTGGGCTTGTTGTGGTTCTTTCACTCCCTCTCATTTTAAGTAAGAATGACATTAATTGGCACACCAAACAACAAACCACCATTTTATTTAAAGTGGCAGCGCACATGATGCTGCAGACTCTTATCTGCTTTCTGTCTTTCTCTTGCCTTCCTCTCCTCTCATTCAGAATTCAGAGAAACCAAAGTTTAGGGATATAAGACAAAGAAATATTCCCCAAGTTTGTCTCAAGTATTTCTTTCTTCAGTAAGAATAAGGATGAATGAGTGAGAAACACTTTATAGTTGCTTACTTTATACATTGTAAGCTTGATTTTGCACCAAGGCCTCATCTCTTCTTTCTCTTCCTCTTCATTATCTCTCCCTTTTCACTGTATTCTTAAAACAACACATTCACCTCGTGGCACGTCTGTTTGCTGAGTTTTCTGTTTGTTTAGAAAAAGAGGATAAGTTTTCATTACAAATTTACCCACAGTTAAACGTAAAGTCAGCAATTTGGACTTTACAGCAGCTCGCACATAAACGTTAGAGTTTAAAGGACACTGTATGGCAACTTCAAGCTCTTGAATCTCAGACTGCTCATGAAAACGGAGATTGTGCGAGTACAAAAATAGGAGGTCTGTGCTTTATTGTGGCCAGGTGGTGTTCCTGAATGCAACTTTTATTAACCACAAGCTCCTTGAGGGAGCAGCGGGCCACAACCATCCTCATCAAAACAGGAATCCAAGGAACAGCTATTTATAGGGTATCCATGCAAAACGCATACTGTATATGCGTGCAAGAGCTGATGCCTCCTACAGTAGTGCAGCAGATCTGAGATGTGGGATGTTGCACTCATTTCAGTGCATGCATTAGAAATGTATTCACTCTTGTTACTTCATTTTACAGTTGGCTAACTGGAAAACAGACTGTATGGCAGAAATCGAACTAAGTAAAAATAAAAAGGCAGAAAAAGTACTCTGCAAAGAAGTGCGTCACCAAGGCTAAATTGTGTCTGGACACTGAGGTGCCTGAAAGGAAATATATTATGTCATGATTTGACCGTGCATGTCCACGGAGGTTTGACATAAACAGGGAAGCAAATTGAAGGGAAAAGACAATACGCCTTATAGTGAGGTTTCCCTCCTAAATCCACTTGTACTGTGTGTGTTTGTTTGTGTACATGCAGTGCTCACACACATGTTGTCATTCTGCCTCTTGGCAGTTTTATTGCTGGAATATATTGTGTGACTCACGAGGGAGTTTATATCCTGAGTTCAACCCCGTGGAGCTTTACCGAGGGCCAGGGTCGACGTTTGGCTGGTGGAACATCGCCGGCCACGGGAGGAAAACTACAGCGTCTTGTTGTCTTCAATTAGAAGACACTGTTGCATTCATTTGGGTACAGTCAAATAAAAAGCTTTCCTGCATAACTGGCTCATCTCACGCAACACATGCCTGAATGCAGCGTGCGCGTGTGCGTGCGAGGAGAGAGAGCACATCGTTTCGTGCCGAAGCACATTCTCCTTGGGCCTGCGTCCATTTGCATTCTGTTAGCTTTTCTAATTGTCTGTATAAATATTGCACCACATTGAGCTGATGTTGCGGTTAATTTTCCTAGGGCTTGACGAGCCAAATTTAGGAGTGTTTAGACAGCCCTTTCGCTGGCTCCGCTTGTGCGTCGCTCATTTCGGCGGATTCATCAGAAAAGCAATTTTCCCTGCAGACAAACATCGCGCTCACATATAAAGCATGTGCGCCACAATCAGTCATGTCCTCTATTTATAGAAGCAATTAGATGACTTTCAATTTATGATCACTATAATAGTTCTCCAGTGTGTGTGTGTGTTTGCAAGGAAAAGGTGCGTGGCGCCAGTTTTATGGTACACCATGTAGACAGAGCCACATACAGTAGCGGTAGTGAAGAAGTTACCATGCAAGTATGTTTTGCCCAAAGGCTCATGTGTGGAGACGTATTACTCCTGTAGAGTGTGGCGACTGCTTGCCAACCAAAACAGAGAAGTGGAAACAATTGAGTTTACATCTTGTCCTCTATTCTGTGTGATCCCATTTGCTCTGTCATAATATCACTTCCCTTCTGCTTCAGTATCTAGGCGCACAACCAAGGCCTTTGTTTACGTTCTATTGAGGAATCAGGGTTCTGTTTTTTTCCTGCTTCAGAGATAGGCTTCCCCCTAGCTGCTCAAACTACAGTACATGTGCATGCTCCCCCAGGAAAATAAAAATTACTCGCTCGCATTATAATCTCCTCTGAAAGGTAAATAATTCCTGTGCTGCCTCCAACAAAAGTGCTGTTTGTAGTTGTTGTTTTGTTAACAGACAAAGAAAGTTGCTCTAAATCTCTCCATTCATTTAAATGTAATCTTACATAGCAGGTCACAGTGGAACCAAAACATTCATCTAAAACAATATCGGTGAGCTTACGAAGCTCATGTTTAAAGTTAATATTGTTACGTGGGATGATTGAGTCAGTGTGCTGTATGTTTCCTCATCTGCTGGAGTTAAAAGCAGTGGAAAAGTCTGCTTCTGTTTGTCTTTAGAACAGCAGGGAAATGCCCCAAAACTTTTCTAGCTGTAAATCCTTTTTTGTGTTTTTTTTTTTTTTATTGCAAAAACAAGAAAAAAAAAGTTCAAATTTGGACGAGGCGAGATCCGGACATTTGATCTCTGGCATAATGAAGTATTAGCTTCCATTACAGAGGAGGCTTAACCTTTTTGCAGAGTGCCATTGAGCACTTGCCAGCAGTCATCAATATTTAACAGCTGTTGCTATTATGAAATTCTTTATGGGCTAATGTGGCTCGTCGGCTTGCACGCAAGGCCTTGGCTGTCCGCCAGCAGCCTGTCAGGAGGAAGGGGGGGAGATTGACAGACGGCTCGCTCGCGTGACAACCAGCCCTTGATCAGCCAGCTCCTCTCTCTCTCTCTCTCTCTCTCTCGCTGCCTCTCTCTCTGTTAGTATTGCTCTCTCTGCTGTGGATTTCCTGTGCCGGCAGTGAGAGAGAGAGAGAGAAGAGTGCTAAGGGAAGGGGGCGGGAATAGGCAAAGGAGGTGGCAGTGAGCCAACCCAGCCTCCACACACACATATGAAAACACACACACACATAGTTTTCTCTACTCACGCAAGCCTTGTGGGAGGGGAAGAACTGCTGTGCTGTACTGCGCTCCCATGTTCATGTCTGGAGCTCTTCTTGGCACAGCCGTGGATCAGCTGCCAAAAGATGGCACCCCTGCTACTCCAGTGAGGGGCGCACAGAGATGAATGGGTGTAGGTGTCCCTGCCATTCACCAGAAATGAGATTTTATCTGGTAGATGATGACTTTTCAGTGATGTTTGCTGGGAGTTTCTTGGGTTTTTTTTTTTCATTCATTATAAATAATGAATAAATATTTTTAGTATCTCTCGTTTAAAGTGTATATATACTTTGCTAGGTGCAGTGATTTAGTGAAATGTGCAAAAATACTGGCTATAAAGTCAATATTTGGTACGACCACATTTATTCTTCAACACAATCTGAATCCTCTTAGCTTTCTTGTAATTTCTTTAATGTAAAGTAGTCTTCAGGAATAGTTCTCCAGGCTTCTTCTTCTTTGGACCTTGACTGGCTTTTGTTCTGTTCTCTATCAAGATGATCCCACACTGCTTCGATAATGCTGAGCTCCAGGCTTTTGGGAGGCCTTGTGCGTGATAGTGTTTCACTGTGTGTTTTTCTATCCTGGTATGCTTTTGCTGCATTGACGGTGTGTTTCGGATCATTGTCATACTGAAAAATGAAACTGTTGCAGATCACTGTTGCAGAAGCATGTCCAGATGGCGTGGCACAGTGGTCTCAAAAGATCTCAAACACCTGTGGCTGAAATGCAGGCCCAAATCATGACAGCACCTCTGCCGTGCTTTGCAGATGGCTGAAAAAACTCACTGTTGTACATCTCTCCCGACTTCCTGCGTATATATTGATGACAGTTTGAAACAGAGATTTAAACCACGAATTCATCACTCCATCAGATCTGTTGCCACTGGTTTTCAGTCCAGCTATTGTGTATTCTCCCAGTTTTCTGTCATTAAGAATGGCTTCTTGACATCCGCCCCTCCACTGAAACCCTTTTTAATGAGGCTTCAGTAACCGGTTGAAGGGCCAGATACACATCTTACGTCTTGTGTCAGATCTTTGCTGGATTTTTATAGACTCTCAGATACTGTTCATCTGCTGTAGATAGTTAGTCAAGCTAATTTTAACAGTTGTGTATATTGTTACCTACAACAGTTTTAACGTAACACTAAAATTGACTGGACTAACTTCTACTAACATTTACTTTAAATGTAACATAGTGAAAAACTACAGAAACAGCAGCTATAACCACCTTACTGACTCAGCTTGGAGCAGGATGCCTGCTGGTTTCGTGTCTATGAGCCGTGTAAAAACACTTACTCGCTCCTCACTGCGCATTGCTCTGTTTAGGAACATGATGTTAAAAGTAGACCAACCCTTGTGCATGACTTGAAGCAATTCATAAATTTGCATAGTCATAAAAACTCTTCTGCAGCATTATGTTTAAGCATAATGTCGTGACATCTTTGATTCCTGCATTCAGCATTTGGCATCAATTTGTAACTATTTTTTTGTCTTTTATCCCCATTATTTAAAAAAAAAAAAAAGCATGTCAAGCCCTCAGAAACGTTACACCCCTCTGCTGAAACAACTGTCTCTCCCTGTCTTTTCTTCTTATTGGATGCAGCCTCTTCTTTTATCGCTTTTCTGTTTTCTCTCTCTTTTTGTTCTTTCTTTTTTTCTTTTGTTTTGTTTTTTAAGGTGTTCTTGGTGGTGTTACAGGAGGAAGTGGCTTTAGAGGAGAAGCAGTTGAAAACAGACAAACAAACCGAGCCTGTGCTCTACACATCCGTCTGCTACAGTGCCAAACCTCACCTCACCCCCTAGAGGCCGTTTAAGTTAATACCTGCTCCACACAGGGCTCTGCTCTGCTCACAGGTGGCATCCAGCAGGTTGTTCAAAGTTTTGTGAAAGTCCTTTGGCTCCCTCTGAATTACAGCGCTTCTCATAATGTTAATTTATTAAGACAAATCAACGCATCTAATATCACTATAAGCTCCTCTCGTCAGTCATCCCAGAAGTTCTGTTTGGTGATTGAAGTGCTGAGACAATTGTGCCTTAGACTGTGAAAATGAAGTCATGCTGTGTTATGCTCGGTGTTTGGCGGGTGGTCCTGAGATTCTCAGTGAAAGTGGAAAGACAGACGGTGCTGACTAAAAAGGAGCTAAACACTTTCAGCCTCACCCTTTGGCACCATCTACATCCCGCTACTTGTCACTTTTTACTTAACACCCTGTCCTCACGCGGAGCACATAAACGCCTCACCATTACCTACTCTGTTTTCCTTTTTCGACCAGAGAGGGAGAAAATAGAGGCAAAGAAAAGCAAACCCGAAGACATGAGCGGCGATGAATAAAGCCCGTATTGTTGGCAGAGGAAGTGCCGGTGCCGATAATTAATCATCCCGTATGTTTGTCTTTCCTGACGCTGCATCCTCTCCAAAAAGCTGCCGTAAGAGAGAAAACAAAAAAATGCACCAGGCGTTGAAGGAGGAAAATAAAGACGGTTATTAGATTCATTTCCCTCTGCAGTGGTTTCCACTGGTTGGATGATGTTGCGGTGATTGGACAGAATGGGTTTTGTGTGTGTTCGCGTGTCTGTGACTGAGTCTGTTTGTTTGCATGCATTTGCACCTGCAGAGGTGATGACAAAATACTTAACATTATTACTGGCTTTTTTTAAAATGTAGCTGTCTGTCAAAGCTCTTGCGCTTGCACACGTTAGGGCATTTATTTCCTCGTACAGCTTGAATAAACCTACTTTTCCAACTGGGGGAATGAATTATTGCACGTGAAAGAAATTCATCCTGACAAACTGTACGGGCGCAGAAAAAAAGGGTTTGCAAGCTTCAGCGTGGATTCAAGAGAACGCGAACTGTTCCAACAAAATCAGTGAAATCAGTCGTCGATGGACTGAAACAAAGGCGGGGTGGAGAGAGGAGGAGGGCAGTTGAAGGAGTGCGAATGGGGTGGAGGGGGGAGGATGGAAGCTGTAATGAGGTTATTCAGTGGAGGTGGGAGCTATATGAAGCATCAGTAGATGTACAGATATATATGCTCTCAGTGTGTGTGTGTGTGTGTGTGTGTGTGTGTGTGTGTGTGTGTATGTGTGTGTGGCGTGACTAATCCGTGCCTGCTACAATGAATGATGGAGTGAAGGGCCGGTCACTCGGAGTGAGCTGCATGCTCCCTGACAGCAAGCCTGTGAGAGAAACACGCAAACATGCCTTCGACACGCAATGCATACGTCACCATGTGTGCACATGTGACGAATCGACATGCCACAGTCATGTAAGCTAATTGCATGGGCTTAAGCATGCAGGTGGCATATTTCACCTTTGAAGACCCAGGTTAAAACTGTGCTTAGTTACGAGACAGTGTAGCGAGAGATTTGAATGGCCGCTCATTACATTGTCAGCCTGTTCGAGTCAAATATAGTAGGAGCCCTCTTTGTGATCCACAGAGAGGCCAGAGGTCAGGCTTAGTTAGTCACTGGAACCAGAAGGCTTTTACTTATTCGTCAACGACACTTTCGTGCACAAAGAACTTTGTCATATTGTGCCTCTATGTTATAACATGTGAAATAGTACAAAATGTAATTGTGTTATTCTCGTGATGTAGTACAAATCAGCTTTAATGTATAAAACTGCACAACTGCAACTGCATAAGTCAACTTAAAAAAAACTATGATGCTTTATTCAGGGGGTTGCTTAAACAAGATGTTCTTTTTTTAGCAGCTGAGTATATTTGTTATTGTTGACTGAGAATCTGTTGCACAGTTCAGTAAAAGCAGAGAGCATGAGCATCCACAAGTGAATGCTCTATGTCTGGTTAACCACTTCCCATTCAAATGTCGCTAAAGCATTCAATTTTTTTTGGGCTGGCTTTCTGTAGCCCAGTGAGATTTGCATGTGGATGTGGCTGTATCGTGTGTAAGAAATCCTCTAAAGTCATGAAATCTTCCAGTGTTTTGTCTTGTTAGACCAGCCAACCACGCAGAGTAATACCTGGCATTAGTGCAGCGCCTAAGAAAGGGAGACCGATACAGTTAATGTGTCGGCCACATGTCTGAGTGCCGGTCGTGTTCTCTCGCTGCCATATCAGAGAAAACAGAATTATTATTGTTATTAAAGTCAACTGTTTCCTGTTTTGACACAGGCCTTGTTATATGCTCTGTATTCTGAATGTGCATTGAATTAGGTTAAGAATTCAGACCTTCAACAGCACATATGAGCGCATAACCCTATAAGGATAAATTTAAATCAGAGCTGTATCAAGCATTTGTGATCTTCTCGTTTTGTTTGGGGATGTTCTTTCCACCTCTTCTGTTCTCATTTTTAACATTCTCAAACCGACCGGTGGCTTTTGGATTATTGTTTTAAATGAAAGGGCCAACCTGTTTACCTATTTTCTTTTTTTTTTTTACAGCGAGCCAAGACAAGACCAGCAGGAAGCACATCATGAGCACAGCATCCTCTAACCCTGAACCCAGGAAAGAGAGCCTTCCACTGGGCACAGGCGTGAATGAAAGCAGCCTCCTCCTGGAAGTAAGAAACCACATGGGTGTTGTCTGTATGTGTGGCGATCATGTGGAACATTTAACATGCTACATCTGTAAATACAGCACCAAACCAGTTGTATTAATATCAACTGTTACCACACTATGTGCCATATTTTACCCTTTGGTTGGCACTTACTTTCCTGCCATGCTCTGGTTTGCATACATTTGCTTCTGAATTAGTGATTGGGAATTTGGGACATGGGGGGATTTTGTTTGCGTGTGTGTGTGTGCGCCCTTTGCCCTTTGGTCCTGCCTTCTTTGCAGGGCTGTGCTGTTGCGTGACATATGGGTGAGACAGGAGTGTCAGAGCTGATGAATTAGGTGGGGACTCTCACATGTTGGCGGCTTGAGCATCCAAGGGAAGTGTGCTTCTGTGTGTGGTCGGACCTCCGTCCGAAAGCACGAGAAAGCGAGAAGTAGAGTGCGAGAAGGCGTCAAGCCTGTCGACATTTATCAGAGAACATAGGAGGTCTGTTCAGCACTCACTTGACCCGAGACCTTTAATCAGGTTTTTAACAGCACGTTTTACGAGGGCATTTATTTCGCGTGGAGTAACAAACAGCATGTGACAAGCCGTTTGTGTGACTCATTTAAACGCACGTAGCCATATGCTACATGGGAATTGCTCGGGCATTAGGTCGTCATTGCCCCCACACAATATTCCCATGGCTTTCGGTCAAGCAGTAAATTATGACAGAGATTATCGCACAAAAACTACACGGATCTTCATTCGGAGTTCAGAAGCGATCCACTGATGCTTCTGTTAACGTGTCAGGCTTCTCAGTGGGACAGGAAACAAAAGGTTAGATTGACCGTAGTGATGTGCTGCCTCCTGTTGCGTGACTCAACCTGCAGCGGGGCCTCATAGCAAACTGCACATTACTTATGGTGACGAGATCCCAAGAGAGGGAAGAGACGGATATTTGAGTGTGCGTGTGTCTGGGGGAGATTGCATGTCTTTGTCTGTACGCATATGTGTTTGTACATGTTTATCTGTTTGCATATGAACTGTGTTTGCAAATGTCTGAAGGCAATTCTTTGGAGATTGATGCAGATCGAATGTGCTGGAAGTTGCAGGATTTATTGCATAAATTGAATTCACATGATGACAATGTTGTGCCGTGTTGTGCCGCAGCAGTGTTTTTGGACATTTAAACATATTTCCATCCATGTTTTTTTTTTTCATATTTAATTATCAACACTTACCAAGGGTAATAGACGAAAATGTGTTGTAATGGCTGTTTAGACTCAAAAGAGGTTCAAGGGGGAAGCAAAGATACTAACAAAGTCTTTAATATTTTACATTTCCCGCATTAAAAGGCAACTCTTTATATCATTTTAACACATTTCAGTCAGAAGTAACGCAGTGGACTGATGGACAGACCACTTCTTTTAGTCTTTTAATGAAAAATGTTTGTCATGTGTGACTCTGGTTTGAGTGGCTTATCAAAAGTTTTCTAACAATCAGTCAATACAACACGATCCTATATTACTGCAACCCTATTGCGTGTATCACCACAGTTGCTGTGACCTCCCCTCATTTCTCACTGTCGACACAAGACAGCAGGAAAACTAAAGAAACTCCTTTGAAACATTGATACAAGGCAATAACGCCATGCCCGCCACCAACATCCTTCTCCCGCCCCAATCGCCCTACAGCTCCCCTGCTGCTTCCAAGTCCAGCGAACATATATTTTATTTTGGGCTCTGCGTGCAAAGGGCCTCTTAAGATTTGTAAGTCAAAGCTTTTAGTCTCCCAGGGCCAGTTATGAGAGCTGGGGGCGTTGCGGTTGCAGATATGTGGTGGAGCAGGCCAGCAGCAGGTGCCTGTTTCCATTACCTAAAGGCTTTAGTATGCAAGGAACTGAGGGGAATGTGAATGGAGAAACACACAAAAACAGCATGCAGCAGTGCAGCCAATATCATAACAGTATTTCTGTTTCTGGAACTTTTTTTTGTTGCCTAGTTTACAACAACAGAAGAACAGACAGTGTTTAGATGTATTTAGCTGATTCATATAAAGTGTTTGGTTTTATTTATATAAAACCAAACACTAATTGTTATTTTGAGTAATAGAGTTCTGATGTTCCTTCCAGCTCTTTAACTGGAAATGTAGTAAATAAGCTGCTCTATTCCAGCATAAATGACGGATGTTCTCTTGAAGTTTTGCACATGTAAAAAACAAATGCATTGTATTTATCTGTAATAAATTTGCAGGGCCAGGCATAAAAAAAGCCAATTAAAGCTATAGAACATACACTTTTTGCTTGTGCATACTCTTTCAGGTCACAGGTCTCGGGCCTATTTGTTCCAGAAGAATAAAAATGTCAAAGTCCTTTTGTAAAGAATTTGGGTTGCAGAAATTTACTGGCATTTCACTGACTTGGAAGAGGAGTGGGGAAAGGTGAATGGGCTAAATAAATCTAAATGAACCTTACATGTAAATGTCGACCTTTTTATGGCCTTGTACGACCTCATAAAGTCAACCTAGCTTTCCAGCATGCTTAGGATGTTTTCATGAGTTTTTGGACACATGATCCAAAGACCTTCAAGTGGCCCATGCTTGAGACCTTTATAGCTAAATGTGAAATAGTTGTGAAAAAGCAATATGTTTGTTCAAGTTCATGGTCATGCATTGGCATATTTTTCTGTGACAGTCAGCGTGACATTGAAACTATTATTGCTAAGAAATGAGAACTTTCAGCTGTTGTATTTTAACCCAGAACAGGATCTTTTTTTAAACCTAACCGCAGCTTTACAGCCTAAACGTAACTAACTCGTTTTTATATCCTCACCCTCAACAAGTCGTTTTTAATGATAATCAATAAAATATTGTTTCATATTAACGTGCTGCTAAGCATTTTCTATAATATAAATAATGTCACTCCATGACTCAAACTGAGGTCAAATGATCACTCCAAGGCCAACCCCGTCTGTGACACCCTTTCAAATAGCGGAAAATATTCACTTTGTGTACATGGACGAATCAGGACATCTGAGGCCAGACAGATGAAAAAATGTCTTCAGGGATACGAAGATAAGGGTGGGTAATTATGTCCAGAAACCCGAATAAGTACATTAGATGTTGTGACTATCTGATGAACTGCCGCGACACTGCGTTGGCGGTGTTGGATTTAGACATAAATATATCACATCTGGCACTGACATGTTGTTCCCAGATGTTTATTGAAGTACTAAATACATTACATAGCTACATTAAATATTAATCCACTAATGTTGATTGATCGCTACCCTCCGGAGGGCTCCAAAAATGCTGGTCTGAGTAACAAAGACCTTTAATTTGTACAAATGTTGCACAGTAAATGCTGAGTGAGGACCAGTATCAGAGGAAAGATGCTATATCAGTGTGCTTTATTTCCAACTAATCTGCATCTGTTTTGAATGCTGGAATAAGTTGTGCATCTATGTGTGTTTGTGTGTACCCCCCCCCCCGACATTTGAACATGTGCCAGTTAAACTTGTCAAACATCATCTGCATCTATGCCACAGAGGACTTGACCCATCTTCCAGTCTCCACTGCTGCCGTCATGCTTTCATATACTGTTTTCAGATGTCATCATGTCAGTGTCTCAATATCTTTGTCTCAGAGGCTTTGCTTTGCTGCAGTTTGGCTTCTACGCCGATAGGTTTTAGGGCTACAAATTTCTCTGCTCACAGAGAGGTCACAGAGAGGAGTTTATGGGACAGGTAAGGACAGGGCGCGTACAGTGAGCATTCGCCTCTCGCTAAGGCAATCAGATCACTCCTGGGTGTAAGTGACAGAGAGAGACGTGGAAGGAGTGGGCACTGGGGTGAAGTGAGGGGCAGCTGGGCTTTCTACCTTATAAAGTACACAGAAACACACAGAAACACACACACACCAGGAAAGACCTGCATAGTCTCGCAGTAAAATAGAGGTGACAGACTCTGGCAGCAGCAGTCACGCAAGTCAAGTAGCCTTGCAGTTGTCACGCTATCACAGCTGTGCGCACACTGCACACTGGAAGGCCTCTTTCCCGTCTCCTTCCTGTGCTTTTCTCCTTCATGTGCTGCCTTTTTTAAATATATCTCTCGCACTCTTTCTTTTCCTCTCCATCTGTCCATCTCTCCTCATTTAACAGATACCATTTGTGTATTTATTTAACATTTTCTTTCTCTGTATCCTCCGCTGGCCAAACACGTTATCCCCCCCTCCCTAGCTTTGTGTGGATGGGTGTGTGAGCAAAGGGGGAAAGTGGGAAGAAGTGTGCTTGTGTCTGGAGTTTCTCTGCTTTTAATCAGTGTGTTTGCTACGACAAATCAAAGCAGCTGTACCAGTCAAACAGACTTAATTATCAGAGTTTCGAGCTTATGAAAAGCGTAACTTTACAGGAGCGCAAATAGGCGCGTAAGTCATCTGCGAGCTAACTGCTTTAAAAAATACAGTTTTAACCAGAGAATATGAGGAAAAAAAGTCTTTCACAAGCAATATTTTGCATTATAAATCACTAAGTTTTATTTGGCCCGCTCTGTAACACAACCATCTGTCTTTCATTCCCTCTCTTGTGTTGTAATTTTCTATCTTTTGTTCCATTTTTACAGTTTTTCTGCTGTTCTGAGAATTATGGAAAGAAGTTGAATATTACATTTTTAAAGGTTTTACAAGCAAAAATTCTTTTTTTAAGGGCGTAGTAATAACTTCAACCACGGTTAGGTCACAAATTAGAACATCTGACTATATTCTTACACCTGTATTACGCTTTTCACAGACAGAATAGAGAAGTCATGTGTGTGTTTGTTGCATTTGAGTTTATTTGCTGCACGAGCTGCCCTGACTCTCTTTCTGTGTGTGTTTGTGTGTGTGTTTGTGTGTGTGTGTGTAGTCTCTGACAGGCTTTGCCTTGGTGGTGAGCAGTGACGGGATGGTTTTTTACGCTTCCTCGACCATTGTGGACTATCTGGGATTTCATCAGGTGAGTTGAACTTCTCCCTTGTGTTTTCACACGAATACAGTGAAAACATTGTATAATCTATGTTTAATATGTATAAACGAAATGCACGCTGTACATATGATTATCCATAGATAAGCTGATAAGCCTTGACTGTTCTGTAGATGGGGGAATCAGTGTGCCAAAACTCCAACAGATCAGTAGGAAATGTGCTCTTTGAGCCAGAACATATAAAATATAAAAATGAGGTATGGGTTGCTTTTTTTTTGTACTTTAGCTGGTCACATGGCCTCGTAATCAGTGATGATAGCATCCATAAAAGTGTTTTAGCACACAAACCCTCTTAAGGTTACGAATCTGCAAATCTCATAGGACCTCATTGCTGTCATTATTCAACAAGGTCACAATTGCCGTTTTTAGTACACTCCATTCTTCTGTTGCCATCCCATCCAGTTTAGGATCCGGAGTAAACTGCCTTTCTTTTAATTCTGACTTCCTGCTGCCTGATAACTCTTTCAGAGGGCAAAGTAAACCCACAAGGTTACACCTAAGGGGACCACAGAAGGGTGAAGACCTCTGTTTCACCCTGAGATACACTCTGCGGGTGTCTGTTATGTGTGTGCGGGCACTGATAAGTCACCGACGGTTTAACTCTTTTCCTTTCCAGTGGCTATACCCGGCCAGTCATTAATTATGAATGAAGTCAACATGGGCTCGCCTGTCCCTCGATGCTGAAATCATCGCTCTCCTTCAAAGCCATAAATAAAGTGCTTTTCACTGTTAAAATTCCTCCTGTTGCCCTCATGCCTTCTCTTTCTCACACACACATACACACACATCACGATAGACATTCTTCTGCAGCGCTCCCACTTGGCTTACAAGCAGACAGGGGCAGCCATGAAATTGACATGAAACGCAAAGTGGTCTGAGACGCCCTGCCACAGTATGTGCATAGGTGTGTATGTGTCTACAGATTGGCACGGAACCACCAGGCAAAGGAAATTAAAACTCCAAGGTGCATTTGCGTATGCACGTGTGTCTTAGCAGCTCAGTCAACGTTTGTTAATTTGTAACGTCTGCTTTTTGTTCCCATAAATTTCCACTCAAATGATCAGATTTTGCTAGCTAAGGTTTCACTTTATGCCAGCTTCATTGTCACGTGCTCAGCAAAAGACCCGAGCGAAAAGTTAATGTCAATAATTTTGCAGGAATCAAACCAAAGTAATGGGGAAAAAAATCAGTTTTGAGCTGATGATTGCACAGAACCTGAATATGGCCTTGGCTGAATTTCACAGCAAACCATCCCAGCGTTGAGTCGAGTTGCTGCCATCCAGTTGTTGCCTTTCATAAACACATGTGAACAGCACAGTTAAAAACAAAAAAATGAACAGCTGTCTTTTCATTCATTCAATATGCAACACGTGCTCGAAGAATTAGCAAAAATCGCATCCATGTTAGGAAGGACCGGGACCGTTTTGCGACATGTTAGCTGCTGATTAAATATTAAAGAGATGTAAATTTACCAGCTCACACTAGTAGAATCACAACTGGCCCTTTGTGTGCTCAGATCTCGGCAGCGACTGTATGTAAGACACTTGGCAGCGGATCAAGCGAATCAAGCCACCGCAGTACGTTAAATTGCGTACATGCAAAACAGTTATTTTAAAGAAAGAAAAAGAAAAGGAATTACCACGCAAAAGGTTTGGCTGTGAGCCATAGCACTGCAGCATGCAAAGCATTTGGTGTGATAAACTAATGTATCATCAGCATTAGCTCAACGTTGATCTCAGAATTCAAATCAGGTGTTCTTTGTAGTCAGTGATGGCCATATTTAGAAGTGAAAAGCAAAATGCAGGTGACTTTGAGCATAGAGAAGACGAATAGGAGTGAACGGGTAGTTGACAGCTTTTCTACATTTTTCTACATTAAAAATATGGCTTTTTAAATACTCACAGATCCGCGTGTTGTATTTTCAGACTGTCATGAAAACATTCTTTTATACTTTCCCACATGTTCAGCTCTTGCAAAGGAGCTGTTAGTTGTTTTTAAGCCACATGCTTTGCCTCTCAGGCTTTGACAGCATGTAACATAATTTTGAGCCCACAGCTGTATTCAGAAAGACACTTATCCATAATATACCACAGGAAATAAAGAAGAAAAGACATGGCTTTGCTAAGTAGCACCACAAGAAAGCACCACAGAAGAGCAGAAAACCTCCACTGGCCTTTGATCCAATTTGTTACAGGGGCAGTTAGCCTTTGAAGGTCACTGAAAATATCACTTATTCTCTTTTTCCTCCCCCTCTTCTTTTCCTCTCTGAGTTTTTTTTACAAGAAACATAAACAATAGTCACTCGATCCTTCTGTCTGCCTGACTGCCGGTAGGGAACCCAACCACAGGACGAAGCGCTCGCCGAAGACAGTGGGAACAGATTGTGTTTGCAGAGGCAGGCGATCAAAAAGCCTCGCGTGCCACCAGTGTGGAAATTATGGAGCGAGGGCAGGGAGGAGGGGGAGAGGGAAGAGGAGAAGGTTGAACGTTTTAGTGAGGAATCTGTCATGGAATGACAGAAAACACAGCTATTGCTGGAAAAGAGAGGGAGGAATGACGAGAGCGGGCTGGAACCCTACTTACTGTGTGTTTGTGTGGATGTGGAGAGAAAGCTGGGCTGGACTGCCGTTCGGGAGCTGGTGTCACGCGATGTTTGACAAACACAGCTGCCCTTAAGACTGTTACTGTACTGGGGCAATTCTCCTGCCTTTGTGCATGTGTATGTAACTGTGCGAGTGCTCTGGTTGTCTGACTTTCATCGACTTTGTATGTATAGCGTTGACCTCCCCAGGAATGGTGGGGCAGAATTAGCCCTGAGAGCGGAGAACAGCTGTCAGCTACAAGAATGGAAGCAAAACTCGGTCGTCCAAAGTCATAAATCGGATGTAAAACTAAAAATTAAAACTGATTAACTAAACCAATCCGAATCTCCTCCCCACAGACCGACGTGATGCACCAGAATGTGTTTGACTACATCCACATAGACGACCGTCAGGAATTCAGACGCCAGCTCCACTGGGCCATGTGTCCTCCACAGCACCAAGGGACGGTGGCACACCAGGATAACCAGCTAGCTACAGGAACTGGTGGGTAGCTCACTATGAATTTAGTATGGGAACATGTAAAACTTATTATCGAACAATGCAATAGGTTTGAGATGATGAGGTCAGCTGCTGAGATTTCTATTCCTGGATCAGTATGATGTTGATGAGAGGAACTGTCTATGCTATCGATCTCAATTCAATTCAGTTCAAATTTATTGATATTGTGCCAAATTGAGGCAATGACCCTACAAATATAGAGGGAAAACCCCAACAATCAGTAGACGACCCCCACATGGCGAAAGTGGGAAGGAAAAACTCCCTTTCAACAGGAAGAAACCTCCAGCAGAAACAGGCTCAGGGAGTGTCGGCCATCTGCCGCGACCGGTTAGGGGTGAGGGGAGAAAGACAGGACAAAGACGAGCTGTGGAAGTAAGCCAGATGTTAATAATAACTAATAACTAAATGCAGTGAGGCATATAAACACATAGTTAGTGAGAAAGGTGACTGAAGAAGAAACACTCAGTGCATCATGGGAAGCTCACCAGGAGCCTATTGCAGCGTAACCGAGGGAGTAGTCGGAGTCACCTGATTCAGCCCTAACTATATGCTTTATCAAAAAAGGAAAGTTTTAAGCCTGATCTTAAGGGTGTCTGTCTCACATTACACTCATTATTAACAGTTTTAATGATTCATTAATTAAAATTGATGAATGCTGACAGATAAATGCTTTAAACAGCAGTGTATTATTCATAAAAGCAGGTAAGTAATAAAAATACAAAAAAGAAGTCTGTCCCAGTCATTTGCTAACTATAAATATTGTTGTCATTTAAAAAGTCATCATATTTATACATATGTATTTTGTTTTCTCCTGTATTATTACACAAATTGCAGTACAAATTGTATTACTCATACCCTCTCCATATTTCTTTACTAAATGACAGGTGAAGACTTTGTAGTGAGCAGCCTGTTCCATTCTCCAGAGGCAGGGGAAATCCCTCCCGAGCTCTCCTGCTTTCTCAACAGATGTTTCATAGCCAGAGTCCGATGCCTTTTGGACAGCACCTCTGGATTCTTGGTGAGTAATTGAACCAACTCAAACTCAAAAAAAAAAAAAAACCAACAACGTTACTTCAGTTTTCAGTTCATTAAAGTTTACGCAAAATATAAAAACTGAGCAGGGGTTGCCCACTCACTGGAAGAAGACCCAGGGCTATAAAAAGTGTTATAACCCCTTGGTACCGCAAGACTTCACTTATAATTGTAGTATGTGCAGTTATTTATAGGTGTATTGACGGAATTATAAGGTAATTGGGTGCATGGTCACAGTGGCAGAGAATGAGCGTGGTTCATCCCTCATGGCTGTGACTAGAGTGGTTTGGAGACCAGCAGTGGAAAAGCTGAAGGCCCTGATGACAGAGCAACGAGAATATGGGTTTGGACTGTTTCATCAGGGTCAGTCAAGTTTACTGTCACCAAGTCCTCTCTGGTTGCACTGAAGCTGGCCGCACAACTGAAATTTTAGATGGCAATTTTCTACATATACTGTAGATGCTGGTAGCCAAGTAGTGAGGAAATACTGGTTGGAGGCTTTCCTCATCAGTCAACATAATTACAGTTAGGACACAACAATTTGTAATGTAACGCACAGT
This sequence comes from Perissodus microlepis, assembly GCF_051167445.1. Taxonomy (NCBI): domain Eukaryota; kingdom Metazoa; phylum Chordata; class Actinopteri; order Cichliformes; family Cichlidae; genus Perissodus; species Perissodus microlepis. The sequence goes on from NC_140469.1 coordinate 7,956,502, forward strand.
GCTCAATCTGCTCACAAATAATCTGGCAAGAAAGTCTCGGTTTCATAACATTTGGACCACTTACGAGTGTTTTCAGACACAGTAGCAGCATTATTTCATGGACAGGAAAGTCAGTCAGTTCCTTCACAGTGTTAGCCAAAAATTAAATGTCCACCAGTGTTGGCTAATAAAAGTTAGCTGACAGGTTTAATCAAGATGTTGAACACTGCACACAACATCTAATTAAACTTGGTTAAACTGGACTTGAGGGGAGGATTACCAGGTTTAAGCTAACATTACCAAGCTTGGCTAGCTAAATGTTTAGACCACACGCGTGCATGCCACAGACACAGATGCCTCCTGATTTGAGCCAAGAAGCTTACAAATAAAATGCTAGAATTTAGCTTTATTGGATGGAGTGTCGGCACAACTGACTTTATAGGAACCCATACTGTTTGTCTGAAAGTGGCACTAACAGTGCAGATATGCTAGAGAGGTTCAGTTCAGTGACTCAGATTAAAAGAGGAGAAACCTAGCAGAAGCCTAGCCAACAATATGAAACCTCTTTGCCACTGATTGGTCATAAAAATGGCTCCTATAATAGTCGATACCTTTAAGCCTTTGTAAAAGGGCAGAAAAATAAAGCCTAGATGTTTGTGTAATTGTATTATATATTAATCAAGGCCTTTGGATGGGTCCTTTCTTTCTTCTGTTCCAGACGATGCAGTTCCAAGGTCGGTTGAAGTTCCTCCATGGGCAGAAAAAGAAGTCAGCCTCTGGTGCTCCAGTGGCCCCACAGCTGGCTCTGTTCTGCATAGCTGTTCCCCTCCTGCTCCCCTCCATCACGGAGATGAAAATGAAGAACATGTTAATGCGGGGAAAGAATAAAGGAGCAGTAGGAGGAATCATCTCCGGACTGGAGCAAAGGTAAGAAGGAATAAACTCTCACACATGAGCAGCGTCTTTACAGCTTTAACTAAGTTAGGAGAGATGATGCATATTGACACTGTGTCACAGTTTTGGACACTGATTGCTTTAATAGGGGTACTGTGTAGTAACTAAAGGTGAAGTGTTTTAACAGTCTTAACACTGAGGTTTGATGCATTTTGGCATCTCGTTATAGCCTCTAGAGAACGACACTGATTGGCTTTATGGGAGCTCTGAGTAAAGGTCAACATTTGAGAGTCCGTAGGTCACAGCAGCTCACAGTTCATAAGGGATGACGTGTTTATTTTGTTATTATACACTTTACATGTCCTAAGATTACCTCTTGCCTCGGTTGTGGTCCACATCGCACGGGCACAGGAAACATAATTATTTGGAGTTACTGTGAGAAAATACATTTGCTCCAGCCCTCATGTGTCATTTATTGATTTTTTGAGGTTTGTCTTTTTTTCAGAGATACCAACTTATTGCCCAGCAACAGTTTTATGAACACACAAGCATTTACACTGAGACCCAGTTACCAACACAAACATAAGCCCTCTCCTCACCCAGTAGGATCTGATACCAAACCAAACAAGCGCTGGACGCCTTACCTGTGGCCAATTAGGAGCATATACGCGTCTCAGCTTGGATAAGGCCCTCTGTGATTCATGCGTCATTAACAACTTCAGGGAGTCAGAGAGGCCAAGACTTGGGATGTAGTCAGTAAAGCAGAGCTCCTCCACCCCCCCACCCCCACCCCCCCTTCCTGCTGTTCAGGCTTCTTTCTTCCTTCACACATCATCCAGGGCAACATGGTGAATAATGTAATGATAAACCGGTTAACTAGACAGCAGATTGGATTGGTTAAACCATTCTTAGGGCTAAGGTTCAGAATTAAGTGTATAGTATGTACAGTACATGTAGCGCCTGGGTCTGCTGCCATATAGAGAGACGTAAATATGACTTGGATTAAACTCACAGTCAGATTCCCGAAAGCGTGCTGACTTTATTGTTGCACAACGATCTCCGGTTCTGCTCTAAATTCTGAGTATATGTAGACTTTTTTAAAACTAGGAAACACAAGTGGCAGTGAAACTGCGTCAGGCTATTATAACAAAAAATAGAAAGCAATACTTCTCTTTTTGGTCATTTCGTGTCACTAGTCGGCAGATGTCACTGAAAACATGTCCCTTAGTTAATTTCTTTGCGAGCCTGTTATAGTGAAATTGTAGCTACTGCTAGAACAATCTAAGAGCTAAGAAAAGACTCATTTTACACATATGATGCTACAGAATATACTCACTTACAGCTTGGTTGTATTAAAGACCTTCAGCTGTGCTGTGCTCAGGTTGAGAGATATTTGAAAGATAGGAAAAATGCAGAAACGTATTTGGAAGCAGACAAACAAAAAGAAACATTTGCCTTTAGAATTCCTGAATAATCACTCACAGAACCGCAAATTAAACCCTGTTATTACCACTGTAGCCATGCACTGTAATTGGGTTTCCATATAAAAACTGAAAAGATGAAGAGGGGAAAAAAACATATTTTGATTATTGTTTTTGTGGGGGGGGCACAAAGAAAGCCACAGAAACAAGTCAAACAAGTACGGGAAAAACTGGAAAAGTATGAATGCTGATTAATCAGAATGCTGTAATAGTTATAAATATAATTGAGCTCTTGTATCTTTTTCGATCAATCGCTTACTCAGCGTTCAACAAGATCAATTTCAAACTTAAAATCATAAGAAAATACAGTTTGAAAAGACTTTCATGCAGTTACTGAACACATTCGGGTTCAGCTACTGCACTGTGTAAACATGAAGATATATTGCATTGTGCTGCCTATAAACTAGGAGACCGGGCCATCATTGATCTTTGGGGTTCTGGATGTTGACTCTGTTCTCAATTTTCAGATGAGACACATCCCGGAAAAGATGAGTCACTTTTGGAAAGATCCTCTCGTGAACTAAATTGAACCAAACTTAGAATTTTTATGCTTTGAGTCATTCGGCAGAAAAGAAACAAAAACATTGAGTATGCAGTGGTTGCCATATGGATACATGGGTAGAGAATGGCTCTTCGTGGACTTTGTTGAAAAACAGTAAAACTTTGTAAGTTTTGTGTCTTTGTTTTGTGACTAATGATCTATTTTTTTCCTTCTCTTTCCACTTCCACTTTCCACTCTTTCCCCCTGCACAGCGAGCGTGGAGAACACCTCCGGAGACACTCCTTCAATGGAGGAATGGGTGATGCTGCAGATTCTCTCCGGCTCTCCTGTCCCACTCCTGGTGCAACCCAGCAAGGTCACCACACTCCGTGGACCCCACTCTCCAAAGACAACCTCAAGTTCCGCCCGGACGGTTACTATAACCAGGAGGAGCCCCTAAACTACTGCAAGTCCTCCGTGGGTCCCCATAAAGGTCTGAGCCCAGGCGTGGGTGGCGGCTGGCCTCCGCGACAGAACTCAGGACCCGTCAGGGCAGGCCAGGGCGTCGGCTACATCCCCTCTAACCGCATGAACAAGACCGGCCAGTACGGGAAGCCGTACCGTCTCTCGCCCAGCTGTCACAGCGGCAGAGGTGGTGAGGTGTTTGTCTCCAAACTGTACGGCAACGTCCAGATTCCCACAGACCCAGACGCCTACTGCGTGGACCTGGTGAAGAGCGAGAATGGCTACGGAGAATGCTTCGACGGTCACCTGATGCCCGAGATGCCCCCCATAAAGATCGAGCACGACTCTGATTCGGAGAACGGCTGCGACGCGTACGGCCGACCCTGGACGTGCCGCGACCAAGTGCCCGTTGACCGTCGCTATGGTAACGGCCTATATGACCACACCGTTGGCCTGCAGCTGAAATCTGAAGCTGATTATTACGATCCACAGTATTCGCCCTGTCAGCGGGGGAAGGCTGGGATCAGCCCACCGTACAACAACGGTAACTATCAGAACTATGCAGTGAACAACGGGAACGCCAATGCACGCCTGTTAAAGTGCGACAAAGACCTGGGCAGTAACAATGACTCCAGTCAGTTTAGTCCTCAGAGATTCCCACACTCAGACTCTCTATGCAGCAGCCAATCCGTCAACCTCATGGACTCGCACGTCTACTCACAGGATCCACACAAGGCCTACATGCAGTCTGACTACAACAAGCATGGCACCTACGAGTTCAAAGGTCACAGCCTGATCCATTCGATCAAGCGGGAGCCCATGGACTCGCCGCCGTGGCCTGAGAGCGGCCATGACATGAACCAGTCCATAATGGTCGGCTCCAGGAACGTTATGCCATGCGTGATGAGCACAGGACACCACAAGTCCAGTCCATATATTTACATGCCGTGAAAGTGACACGTCAACACATCTGCAGATACTTACCCTCTCCACAAACACACACACACATACATATTCTGTACACGCAAAGAAATCAGTGTGCATTAAAGTACTTTGTATTATGGTTTTCATACACCAGCATTATAAGAGAAGAGTTATTTTTTAAGGGATTCCCAGGATGTCACATACTTCTTCTGTTTGACGAAGAAGCTCAGGTTCTAGTGTTGTGACAATCAAAATTAATACGAATCCAGTTTATGCATAGATTCGTTTGTTTGTAAGGATTAAACTTTGTAGCTGGTTCCAAGCACTTTTACATTTAGCGACGACAAGACTTTTGAAACACAGTTTTATTTTATTTTTTTTAATATGTTGTGGACACCTGACTTTTGTGGAAGAAACAAAGATTTAGCTGTCGAGAAATGTTTTGGTTTTTTTAACCTTGCACACAGGGGACGACTTACGCCTACGCTGGTCTCAAGGGAGATGACGAGTGAGTATGAGAAAAACAGGTGATTTTTGCATGTTTTCATGCTTTTAAATTACTGCCAGGGCAGTTTAAAAAAACAAACAGGGTGAGCAAAGTTAAATTGGTGCCACAAGATAATACTTAAAGCACTGTAAAACACTTGTTCATTCATTCGAGGATATTTTAATGCATGACAAAATCCTTTTTGATCCTTCACGGGATGCCTGTTTGTTTTGTGTTCTGAATCGTCTAAAAGCGTAGCTTTCGATGCAACATTGGAAAGTTTTAAAAACTGATCCTTGCTTGCTGCAGAACTGTTCAGAAAACTGGAGACCAATTAATACTGCATAGTGTAAAACATGTCAAACTATCAGTAGAGCCAAAGCTTTAAACTTTAAGCATATTTTTTTTGTATGTTACAATCAGCCAGATTACATAGAAGCAAGCAGGGAAACAAACCTCCAACACAAGCCTTGTGGCGTGTGTCCTGCTGAAGTCTCCATGAGCAAGGCATTGATTGGTACCTTGTGAGTGTGCTGCTTTGCATTGGCTGCTGGGCTTCTTTGTGAAAAAGGATAACGGGAAGATGAAATTCAGAGTGCACAAGATCAAAGTTTAAGAAGGCTGGTAATTCAAAAGTGATACTAACTGAAATCATGATGTAACTGCTGTTTTTTTAATCGTCAAACAGTAAAATATTTTAATTAAAATCTTTCAAACATCATCATTTTAGATCATAAAACTCCTGTCGCACCTTCTCTTGGAGGTCATATTGTACAGCATAGGTGAGTGTTCATGACAAGTTCTGCATTTCAGCTCATTTACCCCCCCTCCGGGTTATGACGCCTTTCACGTCGTCCTTTCAGCCCCGAAACATTGGACCTTGTGTTCACATCAGTATTTTTGCACTAGTGAATTTTTTAAAAAGCACCAAATTAAATCAATGTCAGTCTCAGTTTTGTGAAGCTAAGTTGCACTACTGGGAATAGTTCAGTTGAAGTTCAGCCTATCCAGAAAGGTTTTGGAGTCGACACGCACAACTGTACATGGTGTCACTGTTTTGGATTTGTCTTTTTCTCTCTCTCTCTTTGTGTGTTTTCATTTCAATAAATGTTTGAGGATTTGTATTTATTGTAAGACGCAAATAATTTAAAAACTACAGTTTTGAAGGCTTTTTTGTTTCTGTTTTACTAACGTAAATAAATATGGCTTTCCCCTCTCCTCGCTATCTGTTTTGATAATTGTAAAAAAAAAAGACTCATACTTATCTGATGGAGGAGGTAGCTGCAAGGTAGCGAACACAGTGTGTGTATGTATATACGTATATATGTATGTATGTATATATATATGTGTGTATATATATGTATATACATTATATATATATGTATATATATGTATGTGTATATATATATATATATATATATATATATATGTATATATATATATATATATATATATATATATATATATATATATATGCGACATTGTGCAGTGTCTTCCAATGTTTCTAAGTGTTTTTGCAAATGGGAGTTATCTATTAAAAAATCTTTTCTTTATATGAAAAATCTGTTCCAGGTGGTCATTTTTTTTAGTTACTGCAAGAATAACATTAAATGTCCTAGCTACACTCATCAGACTTTGTAATGTTATAACAATATCACAGAGCTAATGTGAAATCATGTACAGTGAGAGGTCATTTTACCAGACTTCATGATTTCCAGCTCTTTCTAGGATCATCAAAACACAAATTCTGCTGTTCAGTTAACATCCTTGTCTTTTTAGCAGCTTTTGAATTTTTCACGCACACCAAATATGGTTTCATCCTTCAGATTTGTGTCTCAATTAATAATAAATATTCAGCAGAACAGGATACAGAGTATCTCTAACCACATGCCCTGTATGATTAATGTGCTGCAAAGTTGGCACGACAACTTCCTTCACACGATCTGGGAAACTTCCCCATTTCTCACCACTGCCTGGGATGAGGGCTAGAGCCAGGGGAATGTTGGCGGTCACCAAAAGGTGGAGGGCAGAAAAAGAGGCAGTGGACATGAGGGGAAAGAGATGTAACCTAAAAGCTGTGGTTAGATCCCGACCCTGTGGGATTCCCAGAAGAGCTGGACTCCAGTCCATCCAGGCAGTTAATTGTATTTACTTGGCACATATGGTTTAAAGTACTCCCTGAACATTTATGCTCATCTACTAAAATTATCATAGGTATTCATTCAGCGTCGCTTCCTTTGAACGTGACTGTAGAAGTGCGGTATGTGGTATTTGGATTTTTTGCTTGTCCAAAAATCAGTCAGATTTAAAGAGTAAATAAGTGGCTTGAAGGCCAAACTCAGAATTCAAGTGGTTGCAGATAATGGGACACAACAATTTAGCATCAAGAATGGAGGAAATCCACCAGACAAACAATTGCAGCACTGGAACTAAAAATGAAAGTAATATCAGAAATTACAGAAACTGATACTCCGGAAACAATTCGGCTATTTGGTAAACTGGCCAAAGTCGAACCTTTGTGTCCTGGGACACCGTGGGAACTTTCATGATACGCGCTTCATACTTAAAAGTAAATGTTAGTGTAGACTGTATATGAAAGATGGATATAAACCACTATGATGGCTGATCACTCCACAATCTGAAGCATCAGTGATAGTATTTTAGAGGTTGTCCGTTAATTACTATTAATTATGAAATATCAAGATTTTTTTAAAATTATATTAGTATGTGCACTTGGCCAGTGGATAAATGTTTTTCTTGGATACTCTTGTTATTCTTTACAAGCTGGTTGCTGCCCAATAGTTTTTAGGATGAGGGGGAAAAAACTTTTCCAGATCAAGCAAACGTCAAACAGAAACAGAATTGAGATTTTGTGCAACAAATACACATACTGGTAAGAAAGAACTAGTTTCTCTCACTGCCAACTACAGTATCATAATTCCTCCCTCTAATCCCCCCCAGAAGCTTGTGTTTGTTTTACTGTGGGGAGAGTATAGCTTATAGGGAATTACGGGATACACGAGGATCAGCCAGTAGGATGATTTTGAGTGTGTACATACATTTGTGCATGTTTGTGTGCATGCTAGTACATCAAGTAAGCGCCACATAGTCACATCCTATGTTTGTCTGTAAAGCACAAGAAATCCTATTATGATTTCCACCATTATCCACTATGTATTTACAAAAATAAGGTCTAGGGCCAGCATTCAGCTATACCACAGATCCAGAATACTGAATAATGGTTATTCAGTTTTTGTTTCATTATTAGGTTTTTGGAGATAATAAAGATAAAAAAACAGGAAAAAAGTGACCGTAAAATGGTCATTTCAGACATAATTTAAAATCTATAGAAAATCACAGAAAATGTCTGTAGCCTCACAACAATATGATAAAATGAACTGAGATGACCTGCTGAAGTTCAACCTGAGCATCAGAATATGGAACAAAGATGATTTAAGTGACTTTGGAGATGCTCTGCCTGGTTGTTGGTTGTTGTTGGGGCTGGTCTGAGTATTTCAGAAACTCCCAATCTAATGGATCCATGCTGCCTTGTATCAAGAGTTAAGGCTGCTGGTGATACACACCACATCCTACCTGAGCGCTGTGGCTGACCAGTATACCAATCTAAAGATGGCTGCTTCCAGCAGGACAATGTCCATTGACTCAAAGCTCAGATCATATCAAACTGGTTTCTTGAGCATGTCAGTGAGTTCACTGTATCCAAATTGCCTCTACGGTCAAGAGATTTTAATCCGATAAAAGCACCTTTGGGATGTGGTGGAACAGGAGATTCACATCATAGATTTGCAGCCGACAAATATTTGAAGAATGTTTCCAGCAGCTTGTTGAATCTGTGCCATGAAGTATGAAGGCAGTCCTGGAGGCAAAATAGTCTCCAACTCAGTGCTAGTAAGATGCATCTTATAAAGTGTCCAGTATTGTATGTTTTAGTGTAACTAGACATTGCTAATTATACACTTTCACAGTTATTTAACAGTCTCCAGAACTAGTATTTCTACATTATAAACTACACTGCCCATAAATTCTTCTAAAGAATTGTATTTTGATACTGTCCTATTGAGCAATTATCATGTGTGTGTCAGTACTTATGTGTTTTACACGCACAGGCTGGGGCAGTACAGAATGACTTTCTTCCTCTTGACTTACAAAAGGCAAATTAAGATCCTACTTCCCATTGGTGCTTCACACACAATGTGTTTATGTTTCTAGGAAACTGCATTTGCAACATGTTTTTCATACAAAAGTGCAGGGCCACCTGTGCTAGGTTGTTTTGACTGTGAGAAAATGAATGCGATTTTTATGTTTTTACTTAGCAGAACTATAGGAACTACAGTGTAGGAGAAAGTGTAAACGCTATTCACAACCCATTGTGATTCATAAATAGTGTGTATGCAGAGTGCCAATAGGTCAATAGCTTTGGCCCCAAAAAGCCTTGTTGGTGACACGGGCTAATGTTTTGATACTTCCTGTTCAATCTGTTGTCCTTTAATTTTTAATCTTCTTCTTCTTTTTCTAAGAACCTTCCCAAATGGCATTGATGATCATACTCCTCCAAGATGCCTGTGCTCTCACAGCATTTTAAGCAACTGGTTTGATGTTTTCTTCATTCAGTCCTTTATTCCGTCACTGAAGGTTTTTGGTGTTCACAGTTGATGGATGACAGTCGGGGGTCTCCTGTGACAGATGAGCATTTATGCTCTTCAAGACCATAATTATCCTCCTATCCATTCTCTTCTATTTATCCAACTGAGGGTCACAGAAGGGCTGGAGCCTATCCCAGCTACCACAGGTCAAGAGGTGGGGTACACAATCTGAACTGGTCACCAGCCTGTCGCAAGGCTAACACATAGAAATAGACAACCACTCACACCTATGGGCAATTTAGAATCACCAGTTAAACCAACCCCACTAACTGCATGCCTTCGAATTGTGGGAGGACACTGGAGTACCTGGAAAGAACCCACATGGAGAACATGCAAACTACACACAGAGAGGCCCCAGACTGGATTCAAACCCAGGACAATCTTGCAGTGAGCTGACTGTGCTGCAAAATAATGTTGAAAAAGTCTCAAGTGTCTTTCTCAAGATTGCTTTCCCGTAAATGCATGCTCCCTTTTGCTCTCCACTTTTACTGCATGTACGCAAAGCCTGCTTAAGCATATTACGTCAAAAGTACTGAGGAGGCTTTTACTGACAATACTATTACCAGAAAACTCCAGGTAATCTTTGCAGATCATGCACGCACTGCATGTTAAGATATCCACTTGCACTCAGACTGTTGACGCTAAATTGTAAACAGAATAATGGAAACAGCCTTAATTATATTGTTAGAAATACTCTGAACGATAAAGCATTCTGCTCTCGTCTCGCAGGGATCAAACTGCATAACAGGAATCACATTCAGACACAAAGTCCTCTTCATGACGAGTAACAAGTAACTCGTGACGCAGTGTTTGATACTGCTACAAGATTTCAGTGAGCCATTTGTCTCGCTGTAGCTTCATATCAGATGCTGTGACAATGACAGGAGGGAGGAGCGGCTGAGGCTGACTTTAAATGTTTAATATTCACTCGCATGCACGCAACCTTCGATCACGCCATCTGTACAATGCTCGTTTGGTACAGGAAGGGAAAAGGATGAGGACGAGAAAAAAAAAAGAGAGGGAAGTGAGATAAATTTGAGAGAAGAAAAAACAGAAGTCAATTTGGGAAAAGGGCAAAAAAAAAAAAAAAGGAGTAGTGCTTTAAGGCAACTGTAGTGTAACCAACGTGTTTGACGCTTGCTGACAGCTGATCCGTGAGCCACGGTGTGTGTGTGCGTGCAGATCAAAACCTATAATCCTATACCATACAAGGTTGCGTGACCGTTCATACCCTGCTGTTCTCTGCTCCACACACCATTTGGCCTAACTGGTCACTCCCTCTCTTGCTCCATCTTTCTCATACACGTTTAAAAAACACACAGAGATAAAGGCAGATGAACAAATACATGCCTACATCCCCCCCAGTGACAATGAGGAGAATTCTTCAGGGTCTGGCACAAACAGGCATCTGCATACACATGCATACACTTCATTAAACACACATATACACATTAGCATATGGGACATAGTCACACAACCCCCTCGACCTTCCCACTTCTTGCTTCCTGAGCACAATTAACAAATATACAGTGAACGCAGTGCCTTGTTTTCTTTATTTGTCCACATCAGCGCTCCAGCAACAGAACAGTGCTTTCCACCTTTTTTAGACTGTTGTGCCTACAGAGTGCTGTTACCCTTCACTCACCAGATGAAACTAAAACCAGGTTCATCTGAACTGGTTTTAGTTTGCCTCCATAGTTCACCAACTATGATGGTATGATGAAACTCTTAAGGGGGCAAGTAGCTGTAATTTGGATTGGCTGCCACAAAAAACTGAAATTGTAATATAGGGGAAAAACATATTCATATTAATTTGTAATCCTAAGAATTTGCAAATAAACCCCTGAATGTGGCCGTCAGTTTTAAAATAAGATGGTTTATGCATGTGCCTGGGGGGCAACTAGCCAGTTGAAAGGTTACTGGGTGCATCCTGGTGATTCATAAACTAGATATGCAGGCCGCAGCTGACCATGACTCACACACATGCACATATGCAACACACAACCAAGACCTTATACTCGTACAGAGAAGCAAAGCAATGTGCAAATGTCTAAGGAAAGCCACCGATTTGACCCAACCTGCTGTGTATCTCAAGCATTCATAATGCGAATCCAGTATATTATAATTATTATGCACTTCCACTCTCAGTCCCAGGATGAACAGACACGCTCAGAACCAACAGGGCTAAAGTGAATGCTCTAATAATTTCCATGTGAGATTAGAGGGAGAGTACAGTGAGATTATGGAGCCACTGCCAGCTCTGTTTGTTTTAGGTTGTGTTCATGCTCCAGTTGACTGATTAATCTGCGAGGGTTACATGAGGATGTTCGCTCAAGCTGTCCCTTCTGCTTGCAAATGCTCCTGCCTACTGGTCACAGCTGCAAACTGCAGCCAAAGAAGCTGCAAGTCAAACAGCTGCCTTGACAGAAGATTATGCGTTAGTGGGCTAGACTGTAAATAATGTGCTTGTCTGTTTTCTTACAGTGTTAACAGTAAACACAGATGAAATTATTAGCTCCAAGACGTAACCAAGGATTTGAAATTACACAATGGCATTCTCAGGGAATTACTTATTTGATTTTATTCATTTGTGAAACTGTAAAAAATAGACATAAAGACAACAGTGCATTTGTTTACTGTCTCTAACAGTAGAACTATTTAACATATTCTCCCTCAAACCAAGAAACTATCTCCTACCTGTCAGATTAATGTGCAGGTCAGCCTCAATTTACACCGGTCAGGACAAAAAACACGACACAATTTAGGACAGATTTTGCTGGATTTTGTAACGGTAATTCTCCTCGGTGCAATCTAATCCATAGTTCAAGTGCTGAAAGTACCAACAATAATGTCAACATGAAAGTGAGAGACTCAGACTGAAGGCTTATCGATTCCTAGCAGCATACAATTGGATTATTTCTCCCTCTGGAGTTAGAAAATGCTTTCCGTCACCACGAGGTCAAAATGCCACCCAAAAAATAAAAAAATAAAAAAAATCCCCGAGGGGTGCGTTAAATACTTTGACCCAGAGCTGTTTATTAAGACTGTTTGTGATCTCTGATCTGCAGCAGGTGTTTTGCCCCGTCGGCAAACTTTTGACAAATGACTTGGCCACAGGTGGAGCAGACTTCAAAGTTACCATCCAAAAAAACCTGGGCAACAGTCAGTTTCTGCTACGTGTCATACACTGTGGATTTAAGTGTTTTGACCGGCAGTGGCGAGCATATAATCCACAGGTTTAACTCAGAAAAACTGAAAATCCACCTAAGCCTTTGTCGCTCAGAAAACGTAGTGTTCTTTGCTAAAGTGATTTAAATTATTAGAGAAAGTAATTAAAGTCTGGGGAGATTAAACTTTGGTCTACATGGATCCACAGTGCATGATCTGAAAGAGCATCCTTTGAAGTTTCAAAGACAAAATTTCTTCCACTTTGAATACATTTGGGTTTTATTCAGCTTTCAGTCTCAGTGGAGTTTTTGTTGGTTTGTAATGAGTTACAATCTGGATCAGAATAAAGCAGTTGACGACCTGGAAGAGCAATCCGGCTAGCCAGATCCATAAGAAGGTGTTGTAGCCTTCAAACTCCAGGAAGTAGGCTGGGCCCAACCAGATGGCCTGTTTAGGGGAGAAAAATATGACAGTTTATTTTAAAAACATTGCCAGATGACTTCAGTTCTATGTATCCTATCACTCGTATAACTTTCAACTCAGCATGATCAAGATCACAATCAAGAAAACAAACTTCAGGGCTCTGAAAACACCGCCAACTAGGAGGTGCTACAAAATAGTGACCACTTGAGGCTAGCTCTAAACATTTGTCAATCCTCATAGAGCTACATATTAAAACGCACAAGTTTAAGGCAGAAACGCACTGTTTTCTGCTTTCATTCTGGCACAAAAAAAAATCCTTGTAGACAGTTTTACCCTTTGTGAAAACTGCAGGTGGGTGAATTTGTACAAGGCTCATCCTATCAAGCCGTTCTGAGGCTTAAAAATTTTATTTCCGTGGCTAGTTGTCAAGCTGTAGCTAACCAAAATTTTGTCTTGCTGTGTAGTTGATTGTAGTGAGTGGTAAGTGACACTAAGTGGTGAGTAAAACTGTAGTATTTTTCTAGTGTGTAAGCACTCGTCAGACGGTATCTGTGTCTGTGCAATGCACCTGTACACTCCATGAATGCACCTTGCTAACCAAGGTGTTAGCTAATAGTGTAACAATCCTCCCTCTTGTACAAATATGGTCACTTCTGGCTACAAAACACTAATATTAGAATTTAAAAAACTAAAATTAGAATATTAAACTACTAGTCTGGGATTTTAAATGGAGAGCCCATAGATTCAGTCTATGGTATGAAATCTGATTACATTAACAAATGCATATCTGAATTCATATTTAACTGTAATTTTAAATGTGCTTAACTTAATTACCTGTCCAGCAAACCAGAGGAGCAGTAGTCCCAGCCCTTGTTTTACTGTCAGACTCAGGTTAGGGATGACCAGAGGAAGTAAGCACAGGTACCAGAGGAAGTACTGTGAAAGGATTACAAGAAACATTGTTAAATTTCTTGTAAAGTCTGTGTGTTATGTCTAGGACAGGAGGAACAAAGTGAAATTATGTTAGGTATGTACCTGAGAAGTGCACACTTTGTTGAAGGTAACAAAAATGGCTGTGTGCAGGAAACAGCAGAAGGCCAGGTCTTTGTAATACATCCACGACGTTACCAACAGCAGGGCAAACTGCGGCAGGAATGCTGCCAAGCCGAGCCACTGGCTCCACGTACTCTCTGCAAGGCCGAAAGAAATGGGCTCATTTAAAAAACAAACCAACCAAAACCAACAACCTGTATTACCCGCTGTACGTTTGCTCAGTATAACACAAAAGACAAAGGAAAATAACTCAACACACCTATAAATCAGATTTAACAAGCATTTTATTGCCTTCAAACTTCATCATTTCGCATGCTACACAATACAGGGGTGAATGGTTGGATGGATAAATACCTGCAGTAAGGTAGAGCATGTAGAAGTATGGAGAGAAGTTGTGTCTGATGTCCCTTCTGGTCAGATGGTACAAATAGGTCTCATAAAGAAACTGCCAACCATACCTGCGTTTATACGAGAGGACACACGTGTGAGTAAGAGTGTTGGTTCAAATAATGGGTCACAAGAGAGGCTAGCATTAAGTCAAATCAAAAACAGTACTTAGCATTGTTGAAAGTCATTCCTAAACAACAGTTTATCATCTTCAAAGTAATTTTTATGGCATCTGAATATTAACAAATAATGCTAATTTCAATAGCATTAGTTGTAGTAATAGAACAGTCATTTCTAAATCATGAAAACGGTTTGTGGTGTCCATCTCACATGTAATAGAAGAGTGCTGTGAGTGTAAAGAAGACGCCGCCAGCCACACTTGCAAATAGGAGCAGATCTCGGTTGAAGAAACCAACAAAAAAGCCGACAAGCTTCTTGAATCTTGAAACCTTTTTGGCTTCATCTACCCTGATTTCAGCTGTGCGAAGGGTCAGGGCAATGGGCAAAGCATACGTAACAGGGTAGATCTTCATATGAACCGATAAACCATACAGCAGCGCTGCCCAGGTCAGACGCTGAGCTGGAAGAAAACAAAAAGAGCCAATAAACACAGAAGCTGTGAAAACACATGATCAAATTAATACTGATATATTTAACCCACACCTTTGCCTTCCATGCAGAGCAGAGTCCCCAGCACCAGAGCTGCCAGGATTGACTCGGCATTCCCTCGGCTGGACACTCCCATGGGCAACGGGTTGAGAAGCCACAAAGAAGAAACACAGCGTGCAGTCTGAACATAAACAAGCAAAAATGTATTTCTGTATCAACAAAACTTAACAAAAGTGCCCCCCCCCCCCAATAGCTCATCTAATTAAAAGAAAGAGAGAGAGACATGATGAAAGAGTACCAGAGTCACAAACCTCAGCTCTTAGACCTCGCAGGCAGAGGATTTTGTAGATGAGCAGTCCTGACAGCACATCGCATACAATGAAGAGGATCTTTCCAAAAACCATGTTAAGATAGATGTTTGGGGTGAGAAGCCAGGCCAGCAGAGGAGTGTAACGGTAGGTTGACCTGTTGTATGGGGACTCGCCCTGTAAAAGGAATTCCCCACATGAAAATGCTGAATGTGATATTAGGTTAAATAAAGGGGTTATATATGTTAACCAGCTAAAACAGCCATCTCATCCAAAAGCCTGACAGAAATTTTGTCTTCTGTTGACGGTTTCATACACCATTCTTAAAGTGCTAGAATAAATATCATATCTTAAACATTGCTCATTTTGTTAACATAGAAATGTAATAAGGACCTCACTACAAAAAATATCCTAAGATAAAAATAATATTTTTTTATGTTTCACTCTCCGCATCTCTGGAAAGTTAAACAACAACCCCATAAATTGGCCGTATTTGATACAACTCCAACTAACTTCATGTGTTAAATATCCAGGTGTCCAACACTGTCTGAACTTCACTTAAAAGTCAGGCATTCTCCTTGATGTGTGTGTGTCTTAATATTTTTCTTTTCTCCTTCCACCGATCTTGTGCCATAGAGCTATTTTCTAGCCTAGCTCTGTCGGAGGCTTCTTCCTGTCAAACGGGATTTTTTTTTTCTTCCCACAGTCTCCAAGTGCTTGCTTTGGGGAGATGTTTGTTTTCTCCCGAATAACTGCGCTTTATACCACCTTGAGGGGAATCCTGTTACGATTTGGCGTTATAAAAATAAACCTGCATTGAACTGAACATACTAAGCTTTGGTTTGGTGACCTAACAGCTTCAATTCAAGGTAAATCCTAGTTCATAAATTCTCCATTTAGCTCAGTATTAAGTAATGTACCATCCTTATACAACTGGTGCTTCTCACTATTTTTCTTTGTCAGCGTTATATCAGCAGGACATTCCGTTTTGAGACAGTTGTTACCTCAGTAATGAACCTCGCAGCATCTGTGAACACATGGTAGTCAATGTCAGTGTACTTCACCGCCATTGTCCTGTCCTGGTAGTCTCCATAAGCGACCAAAGCCAGTCTTATAACGAAAGAAGCCGTGAAAAGGATATGCTTTTCAGTGAGTTTAGATATTAGCTTCTCCATCACCCGCCACGGAGTGATTAGCAGGTAGGACTGAGAGCTACGTTGGCTATTTTTCTATGTTTAACGTTTCTCCGCGTCCATATCTCTTCTATTTAGTTTACGGACTTATTAAACATTAATACTAGCGAGTATTAATCCCATTTGAATGCCCCAATTTCAAATATGACAACACGGAAGTTATCCGGAAGTGGCATTAGCAAAATTGTCTTCTTCTTATAAATTCCACAAAGGGCTTCAGCGAGCACAGCTAATGCAATAGCACCACCTACTGTGTTGGAGTGGAACGGCTATTTAAAATGGGAAATTATGAAGCTATTTTTAACACACTGTTAATATTACTCTCTTTGGCTAAGATAAGTATTATATTGCATTTAAACAATATGAATAACTTGTTTGAGGATTGAAAGTAACTGCCCAAGGCTTGGCTGATACAGCTTTTGTTGTTTCAGTTGGTTACAAAGGATATATTTTTTATTTATTATTTTTAACAGAAGTGTAGAAAGTAATCCAGTGGCCAATTAGAAACTGCTTTAAGTCTCCTTTTTTCCTACTGGAACAAAACAATGGCAAAATGCCCCCCCAAACATTTGAAAGGACTAATATGATGTTAGAGAGACTGTGACAAGTGTAATACCAAAAATTCTACATTAAATGGTTAAACAGCATTAGAAACCCCGTCCTATAACACTTGGCTGAACCAGTTAAAGGAAAATGTGAGTAAAAGGCATTTTAATCATGGAGCAGTTGCAAACCACACACTTTATTCCACATGTAAGTCAAGGGATACATAAAAATGACCTGGACTCAATGCCAGTTCAAGCATTTATGTACGTTTTTATAAATTCTCCAATTATTATTTGCACTTTATAATTCCATATAAAATGTATTACACTGTTATAAATATTATCTTTGGCTAAGCTAAGTATGATATTGCATGTTTTCAGATAAAATGCATAGCACATTTTTTTAACCAAAAAAGGTGCAGCTGGTGTACAGCAGGTTAATAGAGGCACATTGTAAACTTTTTCCTAAGGTGTAAGGCATACGATAACAATCTAGTCTTCAAGATAGATAAAATAGGGTATATGACTGCAGCAAATAGGGCCATACATGCATTACGACATAAATCAAAAGATCAAATTAGGTTAAACAGTGCAAGATGACAGTGTTCAGAGAAGAGACACAAACAAGGGGTGAAATTTTTTATAAAAATTCCACACCGTCATTTTTAATTCCTCATCCTGGTGGTGTTGATATACAGGCCAGGAACATAGGGTGTGATTAGCATAATGAAACTCTTGAGCAGGAGCTCTCAGCAACAACACCAGATTCGATTTTACATCAGTCATGTTGTAACCTCCCTCCAGCTGAGAAACACCACTCTAAACGCGCTCACACGGGGGAGCTGTATCGGCCAGCGAAGAGGATGCTCGAGGAAGGGTTGTGCCTGATGAAGAAGAGGAAGGGGTGGTCGGCGATGAATCTGGCTGGAATCCTGGCGCAGCGCAGCATCATGATAGCAGCGGTGGCAGCGGCAGCCTCCGTTCCCTCCTCGTTGACCTCCACGAAAGCCTTGTGCACGACTTTGGACAGCACCAGGTCATTGGCAGGAGACATGCCTGTCACAAAACAAAGCAAAATAACATATTTGATTTATGTAGAATATGGAGGTGATGGAAATTACGCTGATTTAAGAGAACTGCAGCAGTCCGTTCATGTTTTGGGCTCCTGTTTTATTGTGCGGCATGTTCCAAGAATACATCATACCAGAGAAGTCACTCTTTTGCATGTCGAAGGCATCCACCATGCCCATGCTGACCAGGACAGTCTTCATGTCGTAATTCTCCTCTAGCTTGAATCGAGGCAGGCCCACCGTGACCTCAATTTCATCCATCATATTGGGATTAGTCCACTCCACAAATTTCTCAAAGGTCAGCTCCTTCTCCAGCTAGAGATGGGGGAAAAAATAAAAATAAAAAAAATCATCCACTGTTTATGTATTTCATAGGTTTCATTATCCAAGTGTGCTTGTTATACCTTCTCCAGACCCGTTGTGCCATCCTCGATATTTTGGGGCAGAAAGACGAGCATGCTGAGCTCATTCCCTTTGTAAGGCAGCTCGATGATCTGTGGCACAGGTTTCAATCATTAGCGTGAATATATAATAGTGGCTATGCAACTGTTAGACTTAATCATCTTAGTTTATTATAACATGCTTCCAAAAATGTTAACATGCAATGCTGTGTAATACAATAACTTATACAATAACAAATCCAGAAAGCTGGGACAGGGGCAACATAGCACTAAAATAACTTCTAGACCATTAAGCTTACAACAGTGTGGTGTTAAAAAGAAAAAAGAAACAAAAAAAACCCAAAACACCATTAAATACTTTTCAAAAGGCACTAAAATCCCTGTGCACAAGAGTCAAGGGTAAAAAAAACAAAAACAAATTGATATTGGCGACAATCTTTGGCTCGTCAGATTGCACTATGTTACAAAACCGACATGATTTTGCAAGAAAAACAAGTTCACAGGCTCTGGAAAACTTCAGACCAACGTTGGCAGTAAATACAGTTCATTCCTGCATTTCTGCAAATCCAACTTTATTCTCTACCTTCCTTGGACTGAGGAGAAGTGGAAAACGATTAACCATCTTGTATGTACAGTTCACAAACCAGCATCCATGATGATGCAGAGAGCATTAGTCCACATGACTTAACCACTAAAGCTGAACCCACCAAGGTTTTGAAACAGCCTGAGCTGCCACCCAAACAACATTGTATTTAGGGTATGTCCTACTTTATAAAGCAAGATGCTCTTACACCACATGCAGCTGCATGGCTACATAATAAAGAGTTCTATCTGCAGTTCAGACCTGCCATAACTGTCTGCAAAAATATTTGACAGGTTGTTGTTTGTTTTCATTTAAAAATCATTGTAGTTATTTGTTGCAAATTACCTGACAGTTGACTTCATGGATGAAGGTCAAAGGGAACTTAGACTTTTGGTACATCATCTTCACTGGCTTAGTGTCATTCTGAAATATGGGAAAAAAAAAAAAAGTGAAACATCACAAGCTGAAATCTTTTTCTTTGTCACGAGTGTACTAGTTCAACCTGAAGTTGGTGTTGAGTGTATAAAGAAGTGTATGAGAGCAACCGCAGTTTGAAGCAAACCTGCTCGAGGAGAAAAAGTGAAGTTTTAAATCATTGGCTTGCAAATAAATAATGTTAAAAATAGTTGTTGTTTCTTTAAGGCTTGTTGAGCTACTCGGGAAATACAAACAGCAGTGAGAGTGTGACTTTCATTCATCAGGTGAAGAGCAAACCACTGCCACTGCCAGCCCACTTCTTCTAGATTTCCAACTGTTTGCTGGCAAGTTAATAATAACAGCTTGAAAGGCTGAGATACATCAAGCCTTGTTCTTGAGTTAGATTTGCTCTCTTTAAGTCATGAGACGGTTTAACATCACTTCATGCAGTTCTAGGATTTTGTCAGCCAGGTCGAAGCATAATGACTTTTTATCACTCTGAGCAAAGTCTAATGTGTTTTTTACTGTGTTTCATCACAGCTAACAGAAATATCTGACCGAGAGGTGCCGCTAAGAATGTGTGACTGTGAACACCATGTGATCTTAAAAAAAAAAAAAAAGACCCTTACCACAAACACTGTCAGGATATATTATATATAAAAAATAAAATCAGCAGTATTCATGCAGCTGCTGTATTACCTTGTTGACTCGAAACTGAGCATCTTGTGTTTGATCCTGCTTAAACTGCTTGTTCCAGAGGCCCTTAAAGTAGATGGCATTGACCAACACCAGCCTGGTCATGGGGTCCAAAACACCCTGAGCCAGCAAATCCTTAATTTTACCTGAAGGATACGTTGACACACGTGAAGCAACGACACAGACGTATGTAATAAATACTCTACTAACATCTCACAGAAGAACAGTTCTGCAGGTCTACTAACCAACACACTAATACTATAAAAGTTTTTTCATTACAACTTCTAACTTCATATCAGTGGAAGGTGGACATGTTTTGTGTGTTACCCACCTTGTGTTGTCTTCTCCACCCAGCTGTTGATGTTGAGCCTGGCAGCATCGAAGCTTTTGATGAAGTCCACGGCCTCCAGCTCAGCATTGTAATGCTTCTTGGTTTTTCCCAAGAAATCCTGAAATTAGTTAATGACATACTTATAAATTCTGAACACCCAAACAAAATAACCTATTAGCTCTGTGGAATTTTACTACCTAATCAACTACCTCATTCTTTCCTCCACACCTTAAAGATTCCTCTCATTCTTTAGGAAAAAAAAACAAACAAGCCACACGAACAGAGACACACACACCTCAACAAACTGGTAGGACTGCTCCCCATACAGTCTGTTGGCAACGCTGAGAGAATATGGAGCATCTGACTTGTTGAGCACACTCAGCAACTGCGCAAAGCTGCTGTGGACATCATCCTGACAATCCTTCGTTTTCAGGCACTGTGAACAAAGCAGACAACTGTTCAAAAAAAACAAAACAAAAAAAGCACTGGATTCAGAGAAGCCATGACCCAAGCTTAGAGAAGCCTTTCCACAAAGCATTTACAGCACATAAAGACCCACACCATCCCACCACCGTGTTATCATTTATGTGGTCATCTTCAAGCCCAACTGTTTAATAAGAATGAAGTAGAGTGTGTTTTTACATGGTGCACATCCACAGATAAAGTCACAGACAGCTGTAATGTTGAGTGCTCAATTTGTTAACAGAGTTTTCTCTCTTTATACAAGAGTGATTCTCTGGAATTACACAAACAGGAAATGGAAAAAGTGATGCGCTGTCATAGGTTCAAACTTTGAAGGCTCAAGTGACATTTACAGCATCTGCTAATAAGAGATAAAAAGAAAGAAAAGACAGAAAGAGGTCATAAAAGGACACGGCTATATTCATATGCATCATGTAATGCTGTGGGGTTTGAAGCTGTTGGACTCGCCACATACACATTAAACCTTTAGTAAACATATACCCTCACACTGCTGCTTTTACCGACACAGTTCAAGACAGCAGCATAAAGGACATCAGCAAAGCAAAAACAGAGTACAAACACAGATGTGAAATGCTCTGTGAAGCTCTAACATCTTTGTTTCCATTGATCCCCTCACCACACGGCACTGTTAGATCAGCTGTTAGTAATATTTCCCCTTTTGTTAGTGTGCAATTCCTGTATTGCTGCTTTGTTACCACCTTCCTCAGATTCGGCAGCGCAGACTGGGCCTGCTGTTGCATGTGCATCTGTCCCGCCGGT
This sequence comes from Perissodus microlepis, assembly GCF_051167445.1. Taxonomy (NCBI): domain Eukaryota; kingdom Metazoa; phylum Chordata; class Actinopteri; order Cichliformes; family Cichlidae; genus Perissodus; species Perissodus microlepis. The sequence continues at coordinate 7,978,303 of NC_140469.1, forward strand.
GCGTGCTTAGGCTTCTCTGCCTTGGTGAAGCAGAGAACCTAGAAGTGCGATTCCAAGTGCTCACCGTTACGTTCAACGTTTGTTTCCATTTTTAAAAAACAAAACAAAACAGTAATTTATGAGCTTGTCCTTAAACTGATGTGTTGGCCGAGTTGTAGACTTCAATCTGATACCTTAACAAGAAATCTTCTAATGAGTCGCTGATAATGTTCAATGAAACACTTTTACACAGTTGTGACAAACCCCTCAGTTGAAAAAAACAAAACAAACAAACAAACAAACAAACAATTATAAACAGTATGACCATAACTTCCCTGCATTCATTTGCTTTAAGCATAAAGGATATTTCCTCTACAGAGGAATTTTTTGAGAACCAAAACATTTTAGCCAGAATCAAAGCATTATCATTTTAAGTAATTACAACATTTCATTTTGTGTTATAAACTCTTACTTAAAATTAAACCAGCAAAATATACAGTCTTTCAAATAAGGTAACAGGCCGCCAACTGTCCTTACAGTAGGTCCCCAGATGCCCCTCTGAGCTAGGCTCATCTTTCTGTGATGGTACAGCTGAGCCAAGCTAACTCAGAGTAATCACACCCAACAGCCTTGTCTGGTTGCACTTAGCACAGTAGTGTATAAAACTGTGCTTGGAAAAACACCATTTACAGTAAGTCGCTCTTTTAAAATTACTTGTACCAACTCGCAGAGAGATAATGTAAGCCAAAAAACAACAACTGTGTTAGACCTGGATTATTAACATAAGTCATTTTTGACAGCAGTGGATTTACTGCATGACTTTGTGGGGTACATCATTATTTAAACAGGCATCTCGTCATTCCGTAAATGTATGACAGAATTGGTTATGGATTTGTTTCTTACCAATAATTAACTCCAATTTAAGTTATTTGGCCACATGTTTTGAACCAATGAATCCTAACCATGGGCGCTTGTAGCTCGGGAAGTGCCTCTGCTCTGGAAAGGCTGACTGTAGTTAGCTGCTGTGCAAACTAACAAAAAAAAATGCAACTTGTTTATAGGAATATGCATATGTTATGTTAAATAAGAGACTAGTCAGCCAATGACCAGAGCAATCTGAGATGAGTTAAAGTTCCTCAAATATGTATTTATTATTGAAAAGATTTGAATAAATACTGATTTAACAGACAGAGTAGACTGGGAACCGCCCAGTTAGACTGTGAAACAGGACACCTTGTATCCATACATAAGCCACAAGCCACTGGCTTATGTATGGCAATATCATCTCAATACAATAACATCTATCAAGAGAAAAGAAATGTCAGGCAACAGTGTTGGACGAAGAAAACAGGCGGCATAAGCTACACAGATTAATGTCCGATATATCAACTGTCATCATAATCATGATAATCTTCGAGGAAATTCTTCAAACTTTTTCTTCCACGTAATCTCTAATAAATCCATTATGTTTCAGAGTGTTATCACTACAAATGACTGGATACAGGTGGAGGTTCTTTCCCTACCATATACCCACACCCACCAGCATGACTTCACTGGGTGTGACTTGGCTTTAGAAACAGTTCTGTCCTGATGTTCTTACAGAATTACGAAAGTTCAATAACCTACCGAGAGAGGCCCAGTAAAGATAACCACTGAACGAGTGAAAGAGTCACGAGTGTCTCACAGTCTGGCCTGTGCAGTTTCACGAGGTTTCACCATCATGTGGATGGTTCTTAACTGGTTCTTTAAGTTCTGCTGGGAGATCTCGGATCCTGACATTTATGTGGATGCTTCTTTGAAAACTACCACCTACTACAGGACACGTTCAGAGGTCTTATGGAGTTCGTTTGTCGATGATATGGAAGTGTTTTGGCTTGGTTTTAATGTATTCAGTCATAATTTAAACTTATTTAAATGCTTCCATTCATCCATTCTCTTCCAATACAGGGTTGCAGGGGTGGGGAGCCTATCCAATATATTCCAGTATGTGTGAGGCAAAAACATATTTTATTTCATAGATTCAGAATTGTGGGTGGTCTCTAGCTACACCCTGATTGAGTAATCACGCCCACGTACGTGCATTGCTAAACAGGACTGAATTATTGCACTAATGTTGTTTGTTGAGGAGATAAATGACAAGTTTGTGCAAATTCAGGAAACGTCGGTGCTCCCGTGTGTTTCTTACTCACTCCAATGGACTGCAATATTTGTCAAGCGAACGATTGCCCAACAATCGTACAGTAACTGACACTTACTCACAAAATGAAGAATGTGATTGCACTTTGTTTTTCCACTTGAACTTCTGACGCAGGCTTTTTTTTTTTTCCCTTTTTCTTTTTTCAAAATACACCCAACAGAAAGTTTAACTATGCATCTATGCATCAAATCTTAATTACCACTCTTATTAGCCTTGATAGTTATCTTTTAGCTCCTTCCCTGCTTTGACTCTTGGTGCAGCTCAGTTGCAGAAGCCACATCTGTGTGAAAAGTAGCTGTTTACCTACAGCTACACAGCCTTTTTGAATGAACCCAGGCAACGTGCATGCACATGGGCCCTGACCTCTTTGATTTGAACAGTGAACCATTTTATTTTATTTTACTATCCTCTCTCTGATCCTGTCAAACAACCAGGTAATATTATAAAAGTATTGCAACAGAAGGCATAAAGAGAAGAAAAGAGACAGCTTGCATTAATCTTGCTTTTCTATGTCAAGCGCTGTGATCGTTTTCAAGGAATTTCTTCAAACTTTTCGTTCAAGGTACTCTCTAATAAATCCATTATCTTTCAGAGCATTATCATTTCAAATGACCAGATACACGTGGAGGCCCTCTCTCTCCCACACACCCACACCCACTAGCTTGACTTAGCTGGGTGTGGCTTGACTTCAGGAATCCTTTTGTCACAATCTTCTTATTGAATGTCAACTTCCACCTACATACCAGCTACTCCTGCTGAATATAAGGCCTCTCTGCTGTTTATTTAACCAGATGGGCAGTTCTTTAAAATCCCTCAGTATCTCTTATTTGATTTTAACTCTAACAATACATTGATTGTCAATCTCTTGTCTAAAGACCTTCTTCTCCATAAGGTGCTAAAAGCATAGCACTAATTTCTATAAACAATGCAAGTTTAAATGCATTTTATGTTTCCACAAATGTGCTTCAGCGCCTGATATGTCTTAATTAGGGTAGTGTATTACTTCTTCATAGACTGCGTCAAATATTCTTCCAGCCGTTTCCATTTAGTGCCTCAGCTTTGACAGGTGCCTGCTTATGAAATCCAGGCAGCCAGACAAATGGGCATGCCCGCTGCACAAAGGGAACTGATAACCCGTACAGATTACCTGAAGCTTTATTGCCCTTACACTTCCATTTTATGGATCCTGTTCCCCGAGTAACGCAGCACAGGGCTGACCCTCATAAAAGCTGAACAGTACAGATCTTTGTCATTTTTCCTGACACTGAAAGTCAGAGCTTGGTGAGTCACACAGTAGCTTGGCGGCTTTCAAAAGATCAAATTCGACGCCCTATCATCATGGAGCTTTAATGTTCAACGTTGCTTGAAACTGCCTCTCAGAGCTCTTTAAGTAAATGAAAGGGGTCATTTCGGAAGCCATGGATTTTAACGGTGTTTGGAGGGAAATCCACAAGTGCGTAAAGCAGAAAAGCAATGAAACACATCACAAAATGTAAGCTAACAAGCTTCATAGGGTAGAACTGAACCAGCTTCAACAAGCTGCATACAATCTTTAACAAAGGCAGCTGCACGACTGTACCTCTGACATCTGTGTGGCTGTGTTGCCTCTGGCCCCCAGCATCACCATAGCCAGGGCTGAAGAGATGCTGAACGGGGAGAAAAATATGTTTCCCGTCTTGTCGTTGTTGCTCAGCTCTTTGAGCAAAGTCAGAGAGAAGGCACTGTTTGCCTTGGACAGAGGGGTTGCAGATGCCATTGTTTCTGGTATAAAAAAGAGAGGGCAAAGGTGTTAATTATTGCACCAAAGTAGGATTAATTAAGTGAATTAAGGTTCACTTTACCTAACCCCTCCAATCTTCCGAAAAGCAAAACACAACAGAAAAGAACAAAAAGTGGTGGAATTAGAATGACGTGCATCTTTGGTGGTGTGTATGCAGATTTACCTGCAGACTGCAAATACACCAAGCAACAGTTCAACTTCCACATTTGTCAGTCACATATAAACATCCCTTTTTTTGAGTGCACATGGGGGAAGAAATCTTATATTGCTATCATCGATCATTACTATGATTAAAGTTCTTTACACAGAATTTAAATTCAGTACAGGGACTGCATAATCTGCGCGACTATAAAACTTGGATTTTTCCACATATCTGGTTGACGTCATCTGAAAATTATTGTGCCGCATTCAAGTAACACCAACCATCTGCACACCAGATAATAACAATGCGCCCCACAGTGCACATCCTGTCACTTACCAACGCGGACTTTTGTCGAGGTCTTCAAGCGATCAGGAGTCTTTCTGTGACGGGAAGCCTTCTGGGTGAAGCATCGCTTTTTATTTACAAATCGGCACGCCCCACGTGAACTTCCGCGTTCTCGAACGTCCTTGTACGGAAGCCGAATGGAAAAATTCCAGAGAAAAACCACTTCGTCACTTACTGTCAATGCAAGGGTGTGAAACTGTTTCCAGTTAAAATACTTTAAAGTACAAGTTTAAGGTGAGGTTTAGTCAGTGAGGTACAGCGCATTCGCCCGACAATGCCATCGCACCTCGAGGAGAAGACGTTTTGCAGAGACTGACGACTAAAGTTCAGAGGCTGGCGCTGTGCGATACTGCAAATTTTAGTGTCGATCCAATACCAAGTAGATATGGGGCCAGTATTCCTTCATTCAATAATAATATTTATTTATTTATTATTCATTTATTTATTTAACAAAACTCAGTGGATAACATAGTGAACTTAGAGGACAGAAGCAAACTATCAATCCAATACCAGCATTTTTCTTAATACTATGGATATTTGGAGTGATCTGTCCACCTCTAGCAGAGGCCTGTGCAAGAAGCTGGATTTTGTCTTTTCCAGACAACTTCAAGGTTAACCCTGGGTTTAGGTGGTTGATTTATTGCCTGTGTATTTCACTATGGTAACTCATTCTGGATTACCGATCAGCAGGTATACCACCTAATGAACAATCAGTTGTCTGGAATATAGTGTCACTATTCCTGAAAGATCCTTCAAACATCTGTGTGCAGCGTGGGAGAGTCTTACAATAGCCTCAAGACATTTCTCAGTTCTCTAATGTATGAAATAATTTATTTATTTTTTTGTTGCAGACAATTTTATAATTTCATTGTTTTATATTCTATTACAATCTATATTTGTACTTTCATCAAATTTGCATGTTGACTATTTGAATTCTGTTTTTCTGTACTTTCTCTCAGACTGAGGTAGGACGTGAAAGAATAAAAACTAAAACAATCTTTACAACATTTATGAAATATTCAGTAATAATCAATCAGATATCTTATTCTCTCTTTTTTGGCTTTCTATCCTTGCTTCACATAAACAAGACTTTATTCATGAAGCAGATCTTATCCAGTCTTAAAGAGCTCACACATTCATACAGTGCTTTTTCCTCTCACACACTCACAAACACTTACACTGATAAGCACTCACACATCCCCCATCCCCTTCCAACGCCTTCGATGCTTGTTGCCTCCTGGGAACACGAGGCGGGTCTGGGCCTGTGCTGGAGAGTCGGCGCAGTGGCAGGATGGCTGCTGTGTTGCCTGGGAGAACTCCTTATCCCCTACCCAACCCTGTTGCTGGTCACGTGCTCTATAATGTTGTACTGTGGACATTTATGTGCTTTTCTGTGCAGAGGAGTTTTTTTTGTTTCCTGTTCTCATGCTGTCCTCCTGTAGCCCAGCATGAGTAGAGGTCTCTTTTTTTCCTCTTGTACCTTTCCCACTGTAGTGTACATTTCAGTGTTTTTTCTGTAATGCAACCGTTCTCCGACTTGTATCCCCAAGTGATGTCTGTGTTGTATGTGTAAGGTCGGGGGGCGGGTTCATTCCACTGCAGGGCATCCTGCCACTGCATGTGGTGAATAAACTTTGAACTTAAACTTGAACTTGAACTTGAACTTGAAGAAGCCTGAGTACCCAGTGAGAGCGTGCAAACTGCATGCAGACTAGATTCAAATCCAGGACCTGTATTATCAACCACTGCACTACCCTCGTTTTAGCATTCAGTGGAAAATGATCCTTATTGCCTATGTTAGGTTAGGTAAATCCAGATCACATAAAGTTATTCAAGCTAAACTGAACTTGCATCGTAGGCTCTGAAATAGTTTGGACAAGTGACACTACATTAAAACACAGTTATGCAACGAAATTCAAATTTCTGGTACATAAGAAGAGAGATTCTTTGGATTCAAGGCAAGCAATGTCAACCAAGAAGAGATGCAAAGGGTGCACAGCACAGCACAACTAACCTGTTCAACCGCCACAGCCTGCAGTATAATGAATGAAGGCTAAAAATAATAATGCAGTGGTTGCTAATGTGAATCACCCAACATTAACTTAGACGCCCATTAAAGGAAGCCTGTGCAGCATGTCATCCATGCAGCTCACAAAGACTGAACTCTTCCTACTGCAAAGAACAATGTGCAATGTACACGAACACAGTGTACAGTCGAGTCCTAATAGCACTTACATTCTTTAGGTCTATGCCTGTAACACTCTGCCTATTGCCTTCATATTAAATAATTTTTTGAATAATAATTTTTAAAAATATTTCTTCACGTCATTATTTGGGCCACAAGTAGAGCTGACATGGGCTGCGAGATTGAGACACAGGCATTAGAGCCTCTTAATGCGTGTTTTGTTCTGGCGTGGAATTACCAAAAATAGAGAGGGGACAGCCTAACATATGAAACAGGAAAAGACCGCCGTGTAATCATTTATTTCAACAAAGTAACTGTATTCTGAATACCACCTTTTTAAACGGGAACTGTAACGGAATGCAGTTACTCATATTTTGTATTTTAAATACGTAACACCGGTACGTATATTCCGTTACTCCCCAACACTGATCATACACACTACCATCGAGTACTTTGCTGTGAGTGAAACACTTGATATTTTGCTTCTAGGAGCTGCACTAGTGTCAGGTGAATAAACCTCTTATTAGTCTGCAAAGAAGTTGTAATTAACAGGAAGGAAGCACAGTGTCAAAGCGTCCTGCTGATTTCATTTTGTGTTACGTTTTTCTGCAATTTTTAAAAGTGTATATTTTATTTTTATTGTAACAGATATGCTGAATTTAAATGAATGAAGAGGACCAATTTGTACAGATGTCACAGATGAAAATGTGAAAGCTGTTTTCTGTTTTTTTTTTTCTATTTGCTCTTACACAGACTGGTATCATGCTTTCCTTTATTTCCCTCTTCAGAAATATGTTTCATTGTTTCGTCGTGTTAAGAGATTTTATCCACATAACTCACTTTGCAGGATGGAAATAACAATGGAAGAATTATTGTTATGTTTTTTTTTTTTTATGCCTGACAAAAATTTCAAACTTCCAAATTCCTGCATCCTCATCTGTCTGAAAACAATTTCTTTGTTCCCACACTTTGCCTCATGCTTTCATTTTCCGTGCTGTGGTTCTCAGAGACTTCTTTTGTTTTACTCTGCCATCTAGCTCGAATTGCATTTTCAACAGAGGAAGAGCTCAACCGATGAATGCACACTGTATTACTTTCACTGTATACAATGCATACTAAAAGAGAACCTGTCAGTCAGGTTTACACACCCCCCAAAAAAATGGGGGCAGTAAACCGGGATAATGAAACACTGAACAGCATGTTAATGCAGCATGTTTACATAGTCAGCAACAGCAACTGATGTGGCTTCAAATTGAATCTTAACTTGGGGAATTTTACTTCCACTCATAAGAACTTGATTTACCAAAACATGATTTTGAATTGACCACTAGGAGGCGCAAATCCAACTCAAAGTAGTCAAATGTTCAGTCCATTACACAAATCACCTTCACTGCAAGGTTTGTTGGTTTGTTTTTATCAAGCTAGTTAACACAGACTTATGAATCATTCATGCATTGAGAATGAACTAGTGTTGTGTATTCACAGAACAAGAAACAGCTTTAAATTGTTTTATTAGACAGTTACTAGCAGCTTTTTACAAAAACACAATTTGTCACAGTTTCTTTGGTTGAATCTATGAAAAATGCCGAAGATAACAAAGACATTAAACAGTTTTGTTTTGTTTTGTTTTTTGCAACAAAAACGTGATTCTAAAAGAGCTGCTGTGTTCAAACTGGACAAGTTGAGGACAAAAAACTATATGGCTGAAGAGTTACCTCACATCCAAAGAAGAGCTTTGAATGTCCTTCAAGAATATTTTGCAACACATTTAGCTTCATACTGGGGAAATATTCCCGATGACTACTTAAACACATGATAAAAAAGCTGCCTAAGAGATTTCAGGCTGTGTTGAAGAATAAAGGTATTCAAGCTTGATAGAGCTGTACACAATCTGTTTTTGCCTTGTAGACTATTTCAATGCATGTTTGCACAGTCTAAGAAATCGCTGCACCTACTTCCCATTTTATCAACAAAATACTGAAAAATGAAGAATGGTTCCAGACTTTGGCACAGTATTGTAGGACACTGAAAACTTACTCCTCCTGCTTGTAGATGTCTGGTATTATGTGTCAGAAACTAATTCACAGTAGGATGACTGACACCAGATTCTGACTGTCATGCCTCTGTTTGTTGGAGTCATTGAGCCTCCGAGCTAAAACAAACCATCCAACCAATAGAGGTTATTGGTCACTGGTTTGTTATGTTGACTTTTTTTCCTGTAATTTCCTTCTACCTTACCTGTCCATTAGAGAAATATAGTTTAGCTAACAAAAAAAAGAAGTAAAGAATCAGTAGATCAGTCAGTTTAAATGTCTCTATTGCGTTATAGAGACATTTAAATCTCATTTGTAAATATTTTGATTAAGCACAAACATATCTTTATCTGATATGGCCAGTCACAAATTAGACAAATACAGTATATTAAAAGTATAAAAGAAGAATCAAATCATCATCAAACTGTTTACTTCATAGAGATACTGGAGAGCAATTAACAAATAATTAAAATGAGCACAAGTAATGATTGAGGTACGAATTAGCAAAGTTTGGCACTATGAGCCGATGCACAGCAACGTCTCAGTCTATAGTAAAACATAAGCTCAGCAGACCAGTCAGTGTGAAATGACGACAAACTTACTCAACAGCAAAGACTTGTCCCAAAAACATGCTGCACTGTGCAAATGTTTCAGGCACTCAGATCAGACCTCTGATACTTTCAAATTTTCCATGAAGAGTGTACATTTATCAGTAAACTATGAACAAATGCAGGAAACAAAACATTCACGATCTTTTCACTTCTCAGATTTTACATCTCTAATTACTTTCCTCCTCTCTTTGTTTCATCTTAGAGCTCCCACCAGTCAAGCAAACACAGGAGAGAAGCAGCTAACATGACACATCACTGCTTCATAGCTGTTATTTTAAAGCCATAAATGTAAGGCATGCGTCAACTCTATCATGACCTCAAATGAGCAGAAGTGAGGTCTAGACAAATGACATTATATAAAAAATATATAGGAAAGTTTGAGTAAAATAAATGCACAGGGTCTGTGTCTATAGAGCAGTGTTTCTCAACCACTGCTGCCATGGAAGATTATCCAAATTCACCTGATTGGTACTCCGAGCGAGCCTAGCATTGTGACAGGCAGAACAGTTACTGTTGGAGAATTGTGGATCAATATGATTGTCATTGTGCAAGATGATTAGATCTTTAGCATGAATGCTCACCTCTGTTTTCTACACACACACACACACACACACACACACACACACACACACACACACACACACACACACACACACACACACACACGACCCATGCTTACATGTGAGTGTTTTATCTGTCGTATGATTAATGAGATTGTTGTGTAAACACTGAGTTAATAAAAGAACTGCAAAAGGGGGCCAGAGTTGGAGTCCTCTGAGGCTGGGTGCAGAACACGAATAAGTCTGAGTCAGCGGGGTCTATAAGTGTAGACCTAACAGTTACATTCTCTTCCACTTGAGGGCAGTATAGCTTCTTGGTCAAATTCAGTAAGCAGCAGGTATTAGCGGTGGATAATAGCTGCAGCATGCTCAGCTGGATTTTCTGAAATACCTCACCTGCTACCTGAGCGATATTACAGTTATTGTAGAATTTCATTTGTTTGTTGTTAATTCTTTCACAGCATTTTGCATGCTGGAATATTTTGTGCTCCCTAAAAACTAATTTACATTTTTGTTTGAATGTTTTAGTTAACAAAAAGGAATGTGAAAATCATACTGGCTTTTCATATTTCTTTACAGGGACACAGACAAAATAACTACAATAATAGAAATAAATACATAGGTGCGTGTGTTACAGCTAAGCTTTGTGTTTTTTATCAATGAAGATTTTCCTAAGGCTGCCAAGCCACCTGTTCCACTTCTCTTTAATATAAAAAAAGAAATGGTCAAAACCAACACTTGTTCCTGCACACATAATTTACACTGACTGCTAAAATAAGCATGATTTGTAATAACTCAACTGGGTTAACTTATTTATCTACTCATATTTTGGGAAAACTACAAAGAAGCAAAAAGCAGTAATTTGAATTTTTCAAAGACAGAAAAGAGGTGGTTTGATGCCAGGAAAGGGGAAGCTATTGGTTAAAAGGTGCCATAATGCACGCTGGCTTGTGTATATCTGTTTGTGTATATCCGTTGAAATATGTGGTTAATACTGAGCAACATCTCATGCTAAGTTGGCTAAAGATGCATTCTACATGATGATGTGGAAGACTGAGACTGTATGTAACAGTCAGACAGGTGAGTGGCCTGAATGATAAATACAGGTGTGTGCTGTAGGTCACTGTATTAGGGATAGTAGCAGCTATATTGTGCAATTAATTTCCAAATACTCCAAGAAGTTTTTTGTTTTTTTTTACTAATAATCAAAAAGACAAATCTTTTTCAGGCTTCACAATAAAAACAACTTTGCTTTATGTATTATTTTACTCTACACTTAAAAAAAAATGTAAGTACAATATAGGTACAGCTCAATTTAGACTAAAATCACTTCTATTGATGGGATTTTTATCTCTTTCTCTTCTGTTTCCTCTTCCTCCGCTCCTTCCGGTTGTTTGGTAAAATTCCTGTAGGTGTTCAGTGTCTCAACATTCATATAGATCCTCTCCTCGTCACTGACGTCATCTTCTTCATTGCAGGTTTTTAGAGTGACTGAAACAGAGCAGAGCAGATTCTTCTAGACATCATGATCTAAACAAAGCTGCTGTTTCATCTAATATATTGTTTGTTCTGGTGAGCACTGACTTCTGCTGTGGAGGTGGGCCTGCTGTGTTTGCCTCCTTCTCCTGAGCACCAGTAAGACCACCAACAAGACCAGCAGGAGCAACAGGACCACAGGAACTACAGACGAGACCAGCAGCATCCGAGGAACTAAGAGAGAAAAGGTTTTAGTCAAATATGAACAGTGATGGGAATAACGGCGTTACAAGTAACGGCGTTACTAACGGCGTTACTTTTTTCAGTAACGAGTAATCTAACTAATTACTATTCCTATCGTTACAACGCCGTTACAGTTACTAACAAGAAAATGTGGTCCGTTACTATTTTTCAACAAACAGACGGTTGAAGCTGTGTTCAGCTTAAAGAAGTCCAGGAAAGGGGAGCACAGTTTATAAAATGTGTTTTTTTTGACCCACAAACTGTATATTTAATATTTTTCTAAATCCATACAGGACATTATATCTTTTACCCATTGCGCATGCAAGAGTCTTCCCACTAAAGCAAAATAGCTCGCCTGGCCAGCAGTAATGAAAAGTTTAACACTCTGAGTCTAGAGTTGGGCAGATTCAGGTTCTGGACCACATCAAAGATAGCTCAGAGTGGCCCTGGTTTAATTTGGTCCTTGATTCTCGTCCCTGGTTTTCCCGAGTGTGAGTGAAGTGAAGAGGAGCGTTTTGTGTGGCAGGAGCAGAGCGTGTGTGGCGTGGCCGAAGAGCAGCTTGGGAGTGAACTGGAGAGAATGTGTGGAATTTCCCCTCACCTACCCCGTGGAACCCCAGAACTCCCCTCAAATTCTGTATATAGTCAATCAGTTTTGTTTTTGTTTTTTAAATAGAAATAAACTCTCCTTGCTCTTGTCCTTAAGTCTGCACCTGAGTCTGTTCCGTCAACCCTGACAGAAAGTTCCAGCCAAACCATGGACCCCGTAAATTGGTGGGTCATCCCCCTCGTCCCCAGACTCTGTTTCCTCCACATAAGTGGGATTAAGGAGGTCCTCGAAGTATTCCTTCCACCGCCCGACTTCAATGCTGATGTGGGCAACGACAGTACCTGGAAGGGCGTGATTGGGAGGAACGGCCTCCCTGAGCTGAACCCGAGTAGTTTTTCATTATTGGACTTCTCCATTGCCGAAGCTGCTTCACTGAGCTGCGGCCTCAAGGTGGTTGATGCCTGTCGTGGTGTCCATACAGACAATATTGATTTGTAAATGATTAAATAACAATCTTGTCAACACAAAGTTCTTTATTTGGAGCCCAGTTCTACAAGAAAGAAGTTACTGAATAAGTGCTTGTGCTTAAAGAGCTTTGGCAGTATTTGAGACAATGTTAAACTTAATCATCATCGACCTGTTTGCTGCTGCCTGCCGCTGAAAGGCATTGAGGAGAGGGGACATTTGGGCAGTGCATTTATCGCGGCATATTATGTGTTTTCTGGATATACTGTGCTTTTTCACCGTTCAGAGGTTGATGGCTCCATGTCAGAGCACTGGCTATGAATTTCAGACGGATCAGGCCAGTCAAAAATATTATAATTCTGATCATTTATCAGTACTGACACTTGTGAGACTTCATCAGAGGTGTGAGCATCACAGCAGATGTCTTTGTGTCAAAGTAACTGAGGATAAAACACAGAAAAACATGAAGGAGATTTTCCAGGCCTGGCTTTTTATAGCAGATAACTGCCTTAAAAATATTCTGCAATAGAACAAATCAACATATGAACATTACCTGATGCTGCTGAAGTGAAGCAGAGCAAAGTTACAGAGGTTTTATTAAAGACACAGCTAAGCATTTTGCAATTTGGCATAATTTTAAAAATGAGTTTCTTTGCTATTAAACAGCAGAAATTAGGCTTTCTTGTTGGAGGTCATTTTTGGGGAAAACAAAACCAGTGGCTGACAGCACTCTACATGACTTGCGCATAATAAGCGAACAAATAATGCAGAAAATAGATTTAGGATGGGAAACTGTTCTTGCAGTACACTGAGAGAGAAAGCTGTGCAGGAAGTGTGATTTTTATCATGGTGAAAGAAAAATAGCAAAAGTAAGAGGGAATTAATAACGATGTTTATCAAATGTGAAGCTTAGTTTTGATCTTCTTTTGCTGCTGGTTCAGTCAATTTTGGTTGGAGAGAGACAAAACCTGCAGCAACAGAATCTAGTGCAAAAAAAAAGACGTAAACACAAAGCGCAGACCCGACGCATCAGAATCAGTGAGCTGTCGGCTTTCAGCACTGACGGCGTGTCCGCGTATGTGCCATCGGGTGAGAAAGCCACATCTCACTGATTCTGATGCGTCGGGTCCGCGTTGTCTTTGTGCGGAATCCGTGTACCTGCTCTCATTTACTGTGTTAGCTGTTTGGTGGTTGTCGAAATAGTTTTGTGAGCTTTAACCTGAGATTCTGGCATTTCTCAGTAAACCCTTCGTTTTCACTCTGTCCTTTACGACAACAAAAGCAAAAACGTACTTCGTGAACAATATTAGTTTAAATGGTATTTCACTCTCTAGAGGTTCATTTCTCCAGCTTACCAATTCAAGAAGTTTAAGCCCGCCTGCTCTGCTCGGCTGTAGAAAGCAAGAGACTGAAAACATGGGCGCTGGCGCTAAGAAGGGACAAGAGCTGGCTAGAGCTTCAGCAATTGGCTGACACGAGATGAGTGGAATAAAACAATACGCTCCCCTCCATCAACATTTGGAAAAATTTAGCCCTTGTTTAACCAAAGCATATATATAAATCTGCGTCCCTTTTATGTTTAAATAAATATATTGATTTTGTTTCACTGTCATTAAAGAAAGACAGTAAGAGCAGAAACAATGAGCATGACATGTTTTACTTTTCTTTTTTTTTCTTTTTTTAAAGATGTTTTTAGCAACTGGGCCACATGTAGCTTGTTGGTGGTCCCTAACTGGCCAGTGTGAGGTCAATGAGAAATAAAGATTCAAACATAAATTATACGTCATGCAGTTCGTCTCATTTCAGCCACTAAACACTCTTTGATAAATTTCTGATCAGGAGATGGGACATTTGAAGAGTATGATATAAACTTCTCAACAGATAACATTAAAGATGAGAAAGTTTTGAAAATAGGAAAATACAAAATATGAGATACAAAACACAGAAAAAACGGATAGTATAGAGCTGCATATTAATATGAATACAGCGCTGTTGTGCAGTGATTTTGAAAGGTTCTCCAACTAAACACTAAAGACTTCTGGTACTGAGCTGCTCTAGAGGACACAGAGCTCACACAGGGCAGCAGAACCGACCAGCTAACAGGATGTTCATGGTGGGGTTATGTCTGATGAAGAAGAGGAAGGGGTGGTCTGCGATGAAGGATTTTAAATTGGCCCTCCTAATCTTGCCCGACTGAAGCTCACACCAACCCATAACTTCAAAAGTAGTCTCAGTTGCCTTCTCGTGGACCTTCACAAAAGCCTTGTGGATGACTTTTGAAAGTACCAGATCTTTGTGCCCAGACATGCCTGTGACAGAGAAGTGAAAGGAGAACATTTTAAATGAACATAATGCTACATTTTCATTTTTTATCTGAGAGGATTTTTTCAAATTAAATTCTGATAAGGCTAGGTGGTGATATAGATCATCTGGCTGAGCTGACAACTAAAATACCAAAGGTGCTGCAGGAGCCTGGGTTTGAGTGTTTCCAGACCATTTACTGCATGCCATTCAACTCATCCTCTCCCGTTCTTCCTCTCAACTATTTTGTCAAAGTGTAATATCTCCAAAATAACTATGAAAAAAAACCTTCATAAGGTCACTTTAACAGCCTGTCATTAGTGATTAGTGTCAGAGAGTACAGCTGGTTTAGGCAGGATGAACCAGAACACCTCCCTGACTGACTGTCAGTATTAAAAGTATCAGGACTGTCATGTAAAAGTCCACCAGTCCATTCAAAACCCAGCATCAAAGCTTAGATCCTGCTTTCAAAATCTCACAGTAGTATGATCATCAAACAAGACAAACAATCTGCTGAAATAAGCAGCTCCATGGTCTTTTGGAGAACTCTTTCACTGCTGGAGCATTGTTGCTCTACACTCTGTTCATAAACACCAATAAACTCTGTCTCACCAGAGAAGTCACACTTTGTGTGATCAAAGGCGTCCACCATGCCCATGCTGCTCAGGACTGTGTTCAGGTCATACGTCTCCTCCAGTGTAAATCGAGGCAGCCTCACATCAATATAACATGTTTGCATCTTGCCTGGATGAGTCCAAGCCACAAATTTCTCGTAGGTCAGCTCCTTCTCCAGCTGGGATGGAAACAATATCAGTGATTAGAGAGTGTGTGTGTGTGTGTGTGTGTGTGTGTGTGTGTGTGTGTGTGTGTGTGTGTGTGTGTGTGTGTGTGGTTTATGTGTATTGGTGGATGTGCACAACTAGTCAAGTAATCATTGCTATTGTCACTAGTTAGTATCAGATGCACTAGTTATTTAATCAGTTTTACTGTTTACATTTTATTGATGAAGTAAATTTACCAATAAATTGTACATTTTTGTGTCCTAAATGTTATGCAGCCATCTGCCACCAAATAGAGCAGTGTTGGTGAGAAACGCCATAAATTCGTTAATCTTGGCCTGATTTTTCTGTTAACATTATTTTATTTATTTACCTATTATTGCTACTTAAAGATGAAAAAAAAAATAGGACCTGCAACCGACAGAAAATGTCTTTCTCTAAAAGGAGTTTAGTTATTCGAAAAAGGCTCAGAGTAGAGCTGCTACTCCTTGAAAGGAGACAGCTGAGGGGGCACCTCCAGGGTAAGGTGTTCCCACCAGGCATACACTGATCTTTTGTAGAAACATGTTTTCATATCATAGTTAATATATTTGAAGTGTTTTTCTCCTTTGTCGTCTGTTTGGAGTTTAACGTGTAGTGTAAATGTGCGATGTGAGATCCTGCACAGTTAAGCCGCACAATTCATTCAAGAATGTCATTAAAAGTTTCAAATCACTTTGTTTACACAGTTTCTGACATCAAGGAGTTTTCAAATGTGACTTAATATCTGAGTGTTTGTCAGTTTTCAGTCAGTCTGATTTGTTTTCTTCGTTTAGTTGACTAAGAAATGAGTCACCAGGAACATCCCGAGTGTGTAAGTGTTCTACCTTCTCCAGTCCTGTTGTATCATCCTCTATCTCTGCAGGTAAAAAGATGAGCATGCTCACTTCCTCCCCACAGTAAGGCATCTCTAGAATCTGTCCAGCAGAGGGTTTCAAACATTACTGCACATAAATCTACTGATACATTTACATTACAATCACTCTGTCAGTGAAATCTGATTATTGCAGTGATTTATATCAATATAATAAATATGATGGTTACCTTGCAGTTTGCTTCTTCGATGAAGGTACACGCAAAGTCTTCTTCCTGTTTCATCATCTCCACAGGCTTTGAGTCGTTCTGAAGACAAACAAGAAATTACATTTGACATTCAATAACATTTTTTAATATATTCATTGAAATATTTCTTGGATGCAAAAGTGAATTATATGACTCTGAAAATGAAACACAAAAATTTGGCTTTGATGCTGTGTGTCATGAATAATCATTCCCAGTCACAGATGTATTCTCATAGTTTTTATTAAAGTAGTTTGTAAAGAAGCTTTGCATGTCGTACACTCCCAAATAAATCTTATCTATCTCACACTGGGCTTTAATGCAGTCTCACATTAATCATTTTAACTCCTCGCCTTTAAAGCTCCCTCCTCTTTAGGCCATTTTGATTGGCTGTCCCTGTTTAATAAAAGATGCGGGGCTGATCTTTCTGACATATCACGCATAGCCGAGAACAGAAAAACTGAAACCGATCCTTTAGAGCGGTCTGAAAACTGAGCTTTGGCTCACAAAATTTACTTGTACATTTGCTCACTTCATGATTTGAAACGGTCCATGTTTAATATAACTAACCACAACTGCAACAGTATATACACTTTATAATGTTATAGTTTCAGAAACTCACCTTTCATTGTCAGTGTTCTTTGTTTTTATGAGCACTTTTACCTTGTTGAGCCAAAATTGAGCATCATAAGTTTGAGACCACGAGAAATGTTTAATCCAGATGCCTCTGAAGTGGGTGGCAGTGAACAACACCAGCCTGGTCAATTCATTTAAATCATCTTCATCCACCACCTCTGTGATGTTACCTGGTGACCAAAGTAAAACCAAATGTAAACATTGTGAAGTAAAGCTTCAAAGACTGCAGCAAAGTTTTCATCCACAAATCTATGAAAACATGATGGACCCCACACTCTTTCAGCCTTTGTAGGCCAGAGAAACATGATGAGTTTTACAAATGCTGTTTAATATATTCTTTGATTATTAGTGAAACCTGAAGATACTATTCTTCAGCACAACATGTGAATATTTAGAACAAGTACAGATGTGCAGCCATTCTGGCTAATCACTACAGCACATATGTAACAACTCATTATTGAAGTACTTAACCCTTTATACCCTGACCTAATTTAGCCTTTAAACCAGGGGTAGGCAACTCCAGGCCTCAAGGGCTGGTGTTCTACAATCCTAGTGTTTTATCACAAGCACATCCTTGTGAAGGGTTGTTTGATGTTTGGTAAGCTTCCTGCCCTTTTTATGGCTTCACTGTGTTGTGTATGGTGAACCAATACAGGAATTGAACCATACATTGGGTGTGGGGGAGATTACCCCCTTTATGACTAGGATGTTGTTAGAAACAGTTGTGATCAGGAAGTCACGCACACACACACACACACACACACACACACACTCGGTGGATGGTCGTTGTACTCCAACCCACCTCTGGCGCTGGTGCCCTACCCTCAATTTTAAATGCATTTAGACACTAAGGGTTTTCGGGAGGAGCCGTGCTGCTCTCTGAGAGGAAGCTAGTACCATGCTCTCCTGAGTTTTAAATGCACTTTAGAACAGCACACAGCAACACTACATATGAGCGGGCGTAGGGAGGTTTGAGGTCTTCACTCACCCCGGTTCTGTTAGCTGTCAGGGCTGGGGGGCTGGGAGGAGGTGCTGGCCGTCAGATTGGGGTCTGGGATGCGGGGCCTCCCTGCTACTGCAGATAAGGAGGTGGTCCGCTTGCCTCCACCCCAGAGAGAAGGGTTACATCTCCTGGGTTTAGGTGCGGCTTGCCCCTCTGGGGGCGGGGGTACCTGGGATATAGAGTATGTTTGGGGAGTGCGACTGTCTGTGCAGTGTCTATTTGTGTCTGTCTACACGTTGGGTGAGTGCCGAGTACTTGGTTGTGCATATGGGGGTGGGAATGCACGTCTGTGTCCGCGTGTGCCTGTTCGTCTGTGTCTATATGTCAGGTTGGGTCTTAGACTCAACCTCTCTGGGAACATCTCAGGCCCTCCAAAGTACGGAGGCCTATCTCCCCTCACCACACTCCCTGCCGGTGGCTGATGCCCTCAGACGTTGGTGTGTTGGTGGTCCTTGTCGTCTGGGGCTTGGCGCTCATGCATGTACCGGCTCACTCCTGGTGGCCGATTGGCGGGGCCGGGCGCCTGTGGCCCGGCTGGGCTCCTTCCGGGGGGTGGGATGCCCTCAGGCCGCTGGCCTCTGGGCCTGAAGCTCGGTCCTCTCTGGCACAGCTGGCTGCCGGCAGAGCCCGCGGGCACGCCACTGCAACCCCCTCTGGCCTCTGCTCCGTAGCTGCTGGGTGACCTCTCCTTTGGGGCTCTACTCAGCTCTTCCCAGGAGGGTGGCACGGTTCCCCCCCTTTTTGGTGGTCCTCCTCGGGTCCTTGTACTCTGGGGCCTCTGGATATCTGGGGCCTGGATCTCCTCCATACCTGCTTCATACCCTGGTGGACGGGGCTATGGCTCCCCACACTCCCTAGCAGATCGTTACATGGAGAAACCTTTGGAATACAAGCATGCTGATCCACACAGGTATGCACACAGGTGTACACACGGGTGTTCACAGACGCGGACTACACCTTTCTTGGCTGCTGCCTCAAAGCACATTGTGCGCTGTCTATCTTGCGTGCTGCACAATATCGTTTAATATTTAGTATCTACTGTTATCTACTGCTAGCTAGTTTATTGTGATGGTGCTGTTTTTATTATGTTGCTCTTTTTTTGTTTGCTTTCTCTTCTGTTTTTTTTTCTCCATACAGGTGATCCAGGTGTTTTGTTTGTTTTTCTTTCTTTCTTCCCCCCTTTCTCACCGTCTCTTCTCCCCTTTGGTTTTCTTTCTCTCCCTCTCTTTCTTTCATTCTTTCTCCCTGTCCTATCCCCCAGTCATGTCTGTCCCGTTTGTAGCAACCGAAAATAAAATAAATTCATAATTATAATAAAGGTCAATCAAATGGACCAATATGGCAAGGCCATGATGATCCACTTGGTAAAATAAATCCGCTTGGCATCTTTCTTGGCCTTAAGACAACAATTCTGATGGCTAAAGATCCAAACGGGACACAAAAAAAAAAAAGAAAAAAAAAAAAGAAACAGTTGTGATCAGGAAGTCACGCACACAGAGACACACTCTTGCACACGTACACACACACACGCACACACACACACACACACACACACACACACACACACACACACACACACACACACACACACACACACACCCTTGTCTTTGTAACCAAGGGGCGTGTACGAGGGGAGGTACTTGTGTAAACTATTGTTTATTGTGACAGTTTTTCAATAAAAGGCAGCGAGCGGAGGCCGGAGTCGGGGTCATTTGTGATAGGATTCGAAGTGCGTTTCTGAGATAGCGACCGAGAAGTAAATCGATCGATCGCTGTTGCCTTGTTTTTACCTTCACGGGAATAAGTCTCTGATTCAGCGGGGTCTGAGTTACAGACTACACACTGTGCTGTAGTCTAACTTTCACAGAACTCATTAAACTCAACTGCCTACACTCATATTGACTTAAGACATTGGGACAGGATGACTTTGAGAGATAAAATATAAAAAGAAGATTAAAAAATATGAGAAGCAGCAGTGAGTGAGTTTGGCTGAAAAGAAACAAGTGAACAGAGGACTGTGCAGACACTGAGGAAGGTGGTTCTGGGATCCAGAGATCACTGCTGAATCAGCCTGAATCACTGTGGGTTAAATCAGGATTAACGGTGGAAGGAGCCCTTTGACAAACCCTGGTCACAGGTCTGTAAAGCTTCTTCACTCTTTAAAACTATCTTAAGTACATCTACCATCACTTCTGAACACCAGAAGGAGAAAAATGTATTCAGTATTTTCATGGTATCCTTACAGGTGCACACTCCTCACCTTAGAGTGACTTAGCAGGAGCAGTGAGTCCTGCTTATGAAAAACATGTAAACTTGAACCGGACACTAGATGAAGTGATTGTGTGTACATGTGTAAGTGTGATCCACCTGGTGTGTGTTGCTGCACCCAGTGGTTGACATCAATCCTGACTTCTTCAGACCTGGTCTTGAAGTCCACAGACTCCAGCTCTGCTCTGTAATGTTTCTTGCTTTGCATTAAGAATTCCTGAAACCACAGACGACACATTTATAAATTCACTCCAGCAAAGTCTGTGACATCACTGATTCTGATTTACTTCAGGCTGACATGATAAGAAAAAACTGTTATATTCACATGAACACACATGCTGAATCACACATGCCTCATTTCAATCATTAACACAGTTTTAGATTCTGATCAGTCAGAACTCACAGCATTTCTCTCTCTGCCTCTCATTTACTCCAAAACACACGAGTTCATGAAGAATCACACTCTACATAAGAAGAAGAAACAGACCTGAGTAAAGGGGCAGGACTTCTCTCCGTACAGTCTGTTAGCAACACTGAAGGTAAATGGAGCATCTGGCATGTTGAGTACAGTGAGAAGTTGGGCGAAGCTGCTGTGAACATCACCCCAACAATCCTCGGTTTGCAAGCACTGTGGACAAAACACTTTAGTGGATTCAAAGAAGGACACAGAAGAAAATTCTGGACTGGATCTAACAACAAAGAACAAAAATCAATCTAACTTTTGATTTTCTTTCTTTGTTGTTAGATGATTTGTTATTATTTGTTTCCTCTGAGTGCCCAGCTTCTTCAACATACCCAGGGAACCTTTCTGTTATCTGGATTCACTTAGCCTAACATCAGCAATAAGTGCTCACATGAGCGCTGCGTTTCCATCTTCACTATGCAATAAAAGCCACAAATAACAAAAAACGGAGCTTACTGTGTCACAGCCTAAAGGAGACACAGAAATAACTTTAGTTTCTCAAGAAATAAAAGTGAAATTAATTTTATTGATTGACAAGGTTTTCTTGGTGTGTTTCACTCTCCTAACCTCTGTGTAGTAACAGTATGTAACTGTAACTTCCTTTGAAAACTTTGTGAGTGTGTGAAAACGGGAAAAACTACTAATTGTAAGCTACATTCAAGCTCATGATGCACTTTGTGTCTTCATTCATATCAGGCTGTGGTAACTCAGCTCCTTAAAGATGAACAGACAAAGACTGTATCCACACAGTGGAGCTGTTATTATTTTGTGTATTTCTCAAAGCTAGTAGGAAGACTGTTTGTGCAGCATTGATCCCGTTGGAAAGATTTTAACTTTCTGTTAATAAATCTCAGAAAACTGGTTTCGTTTCAGTCTCAGTTTATTTTTCCACATTACTCTGGAGTTACTTTCTCATTTAGGTTGTCATGTTGACTTGAGTTTAGCTTATTTGACCTCTTTTAAGGGTCCAACATTATCACTTTTGTATGAGTTACTGTGCACTCATGTCTAACCAGCTCAGTCGCTCACATTAGGTTTCAGACTATAATAATATCACACTGATACACTGGAGACAAGTCAGGGTCATTTATACAGTTATAATGGTCACAGTGGTTTCCAGCAGCTGCCCAGATTAACACCAGAGCATCCTGCATGTGTTAAATGAGTACCACTACAATAACTATTCTGCACTATAATTTTAGTGTTAGTGTGTGAGCATGTGTACTGTACCTCTGACATCTGTGTGGCTGTGTTGCCTCTGGCCCCCAGCATCACCATAGCCAGGGCTGAAGAGATGCTGAACGGGGAGAAAAAGATGTTTCCCGTCTTGTTGTTATTGCTCAGCTGTTTGAGCAAAGCCAGAGAGAAGGAAGTGTTGTCCTCTGACAGAGAGATTGCTGATCCCATTGTTTCTGGTACAAAGAAGTCGGGCAGTGAGTTGTTTAATGCACCAAGTAAGATTATTTAAATCTAACTGAGCTTCACTTTACCTAAAAACTACAAAACAAAAACTATGGTGGCTGTTATTCAGGGTTTTTGTTTAAAACGACATCCTTCGTGGTGTGTATGCAGATTTAGTCACAAAGCTCCCAGAGAAGTCAGTGAGTTATAAACAGCTCAAAGGGTTAGCATTACTCTTTGAGCGCACATGGAACAAAATCTGCAACGGGATTGCAGTTATACACACAAGATATAAACACTGTTTACGGGTAATTTATGAGTAGTAACCACGTAGACGTGATTTGTAAAAACTGAATAAAGTTACATGACTTACTGACGCTCACTTCAGACGGTCAGGATTCTTTCTGGCTTAGTAAATGATTAGTAGGAAATCTAAATTCTTAGAGGCTGATGCGAGATGCTTTATTGAAGCAGAGTACAACCATACAACCAAAAGCGAGGGTGACGAGAAACAGAACTAAGAACGACTCCGAACTGGGAAAACGAATAAAACAAAACTGAAACCTGAACCCGCAGGCAGACACGGAGGGAGTGACTCAGAGAGGTAACACAGCATGGAGGAACAAAGACGGAGCAATAACGCACAGAAGAGGACACATGCTATAAATACACACAGAGGGAAACGAGGAAACAGCACACAGGAGGGAGATACAGCTGAACCTAATCCGAGGAGACAGGGAGGACGCAAGCTGAATACACTGACATCAGGAACGGACCTTCAAAGTAAAACAGGAAATACACAGACTGGACTCAGAGACACGGTACAGACAAGGAACAGAGGGAGCACAGAACCAAAACCCTAACAACTAAAAAGTCTAAACCCAAATACATACACAGAATAAACTGGAACATAAGATCATAATAATAAACACAAAACGCTGGGTCAAATGACACTAACCAGGTTTTAAACAGTAACTAATTTAATTCGTTTACCTCAGTTCTTCATTATCTATTTAAAGATCTTTGGGAAGCCTGTTAATTATATAGTCAGTTATTTATTTACGCAGGTGTAAATTATATCTTTGAGATTTAATAACCATTGTGTAAATCTGGAAGTAATATTATTTGTGAATGTACCATTTATCCTCCTCTTCATGTTCAACAGGTGAGCGTGGTTTGTATTGAAGCATGCTGCTACAAGCCCAAAACAGCATTCTGCACTCACTAAAAACTTACCTGCAGATTTTTCCTGTTTCTTTACAGGAACACAGACAAAATAAATGTAATAATAATAATAATAATAATAATAATAATAATAATTTAATTAATTATTTAATTAATGCTTTACACGGTCAGTGTGCGATATCTCATCTTTGTGTTTTTCCGAATGACAATTTTTAAAGCTCCAAAGCCACCTGTTCCACTTCTCTTTAAACGAGAAAAAAGATAAAAACCAACACCTGTTCCTACACACACGTTACACAATGATTACTAAAGTAAGTATGATTTTTAAGAATTACAGCAAGTTAACTTTACTTTTGTCTTCATATATTTTTGTTTTGGGTGGGGGAGCTTCCACAAAGCTTTCCGCAGCTAGTTCACAGGTAAGAGGCGGTTAGTTGCTAAAAGTTTCACAGTGTATATCACAATCATATGGGGATGCATGCATGAATATGTGTATGTATATCTAATGAAATATGAGCAAGCTGAATTTCTGTTGATTACAGATAGATACAGATACGTGCTGTGCATTCATACTTACATACATACATATCACAGTGATACATTAGTCTGCTAGTGCATGTATGTAACAGTCACGTTTCTCATTAATGCACCCCGAATAATAAAGCAAACATAATGTTTAATTAAAGGGGTTAACATTTTCTTTTTCTCTTTAAAAAATAGAATAATGACAAAAGAGCAAAGAGCAGCAGTTTGGGTTTCTACTGTTGATTCACAGACAAATCCTGATCTGATTCCAGGAAATGAGAAGCTACTGCTTAAAAGGTTTCATAATGCAATCGCACAAGTCATCGTGTGTGAATAGTTCTGTGTATATCTGTTGAAATATGTGGTTAATACTGAGTAAGAGCTCATGCTGAATAAGTTAAAGATACATTCTACAAAATGGTATCGGGAGACTGAGACTGCTAATGTATGTATGTAACAGTCAGACAGGTCAGTGGCTAAATGATAAATACAGGTGTGCGCTGTAGGTCACTGTTTTGGAGATAGTTGCAGTTATATTGTGTAATTAATTTCCAAATACTCCAAGAACAAGTTGTTTTTTGTTTTTATTGCAAATTTATTTGCATTATATCATTTAAATAATCATCAGAAAGACAAAGATTAGCTTGGCTTCACAATAAGAAATTTGCCTAATGTATTCTTTTACTTTATACTTAAAAAGAATATACAAAATATACATACACTGCATCAATAGTGCTACACTGAGTTTTAGCAAAACAGCCTTATACAACTAAAATAAATCAAATGAGCAGGAAATGAAATATTAACTTTACATTTTTCTTGACATTCAGCTCAATTTAGAGTAAAATCAGATGCAACCTTTAATTGATGTGATTCTGTGAGAAAATTCAACACATCACATTGGACAGAAAAACATGTTATTCCCTGTTGCTGGTATTTCAGGAAGGACACTTTTACATATTTGAATTGTACCTGAAACACTGTTTTACATTTCTACACACAACAAAATGAATAAGCTGCTTCAAACATCTCCAAAGTGAAATTTCTATGATTTCAGGAACATCTTTTTTAAATGTTCACGGTCTTCAGTGCAAACAACAGCATAAACACACGTGCACCTCTGCACCACCTCTAAACTAATAAACTAACAACCAGTGTCCAGCACAAAAGTTATCGCTAAGCCATTTAATTTTGTACAAATCCAGCTTTTCTGAGTTTGTGTCTGACCAGATGGAGCTTTCTGAACCATCTTTTCAACGTTCTTATACTTATACTTATCACCACACTGTGTTTATGTGCTTAAAAAGAAATTATTTTTAACTAAAACCAATTCTGAACTATAATTTCACCAACTCATCTACACGGACATTTTATAGAGGGTATTATTAAAAGACAGAAATTCAAAATGTGTAGTCTGTGATAAACTAGTTCCCCCCACAATATTTACACTGATGACGAGCCAGAAAAGCTGCAATGTTCTGATCAATGATGGAGCCTCTAGCTTCCAATCTTAAAATGTATTAAATATTATTCTGACTGTGTTAATCTGAATGGATCGATGTTAATCCTTATAAATCTAAATGTTTTGATAAATATCCTCTTGTTCTCCATAAAGGTCGACAGTTTGTTCAGCAAACATCTGTGTTACATATACATGATCATTTTCATCACCGCTGCTTTGTTCTTCGTCTGCTTCCATTTTTCTCTCTTTCTCATATGTTTCCTCTCTCTTCGCTCTTCCTGTTTGTTTGGTAAAATTCCTGTACGTGTTCAGTGTCTCAACATTCATATAGATCCTCTCCTCGTCACTGACGTCATCTTCTTCATTACAGGTTTTTAGAGTCACTGAAACACAGCAGAGCAGATTTTTCTAGATGTCATGATCAAAACAAAGCTGCTGATTCATGTAATATGTTGTTTGCTCTGGTGAGCACTGACCTGTGGTGTGGATGTGGGCCTGCTGTGTTTGCCTCCTTCTCCTGAGCACCAGGAAGACCACCAACAAGACCAGCAGGAGCAACAGGACCACAGGAACTACAGATGAGACCAGCAGCATCCGAGGAACTAAGAGAGAAAAGGTTTTTGTCAAAAATGAAAGATAGAAAGTGGTTTTGTATTATTTATTGGCACTTCCTATTTCCTTTGTAATCATGGTTTTACATAGTAAGGAGGTTCTTGTTTGGCAAACGTGTGTTAATCAGAAATGAGTTTAAGACTAATTACAGACTTTTGATGAATCTACAGTCGTATGGAGTCTTTTATTTATTGTTTAGAATGACATCTGTATCTAACATGTTTGGACTGTTAGAGGGAGCTGAGCACCCACAGAAAATGATACACAGGCAAAGGTGCTAAATGCAAACACAGTTAGCTCAGGTAACAAACACACACAAACCCCAAACATTCTGTGAGACAACAGTGTTTATCATATCACCTGCCAGCATTTAATATGATCTTCATCAGTCTAATACTGCGTTGGATTAATCTTGTAAGACTCCGATACTGAAATCAAATAAATAATTTTTAAAGCATTTACGAAGTCTGGTTTATTACTTTTACTTGGCTACTATTTACCAGTTTAAAGATTTAAGCATGAACCTTTGCTGTAATGCAAAAGCAGTAAGGGATGAATGTGTCAAAAAGCTAGAAAAATGTACGATAATCCCCAAAAATCTCTTCACAAGACAGTGTCCTGAGTAATTATCAGCCCATTTTTAAACTGTCACTCTTTGTTAAAGTTTTAGAAAAAGTTGTTTTAAATCAACTTTTGTCTTTCCTAGATGAGAACGACATTTAGTCCTTTCTGTCAGGTGTCAGGGCCTTTCACAGTACTGAGTCTGCTCCTTTAAAATGACAAATGATTCTCTTCTTAATCCAGATTGTGTTGATTGTTATTACTGCTGCTTCTGAGTGCTGCTTTTGACAATGTTGATCATGAGTTGCTCACAGAGTGTTTGGATCGTTGTAGTTTAAGGTTTAGGTCTAAATGGGTTTAAAGCTTATAACAAACACTGGACATTCTCAGTCAACATCAAAAAATACTCTGCATCAGCAGTTATGATCTCATTATTTGAAATTTGTTGGGGTTTTTTCTTTGCATATCTCTTTTCACTGCTATGCAGATGACTTACAATTATATTTACCTCAGATTTTGGAAATGTTTACTCTGTATGAAGGTTCAGTGACTGAATATTTTAAATCACAAAATTGAAGTTTCTCATGATTACACAACATTTTTTGTTTGTCCCTTAGCTGAGACCTAGAAGGTCAGTCTGGGGTAAGACTGTCCTTCTAGGACAGTACAAACCATAAATTCAATGCTATACTTACATTTAATGATGACAGTAATGGGTGCTGTTGCAGTAGAACTCAATGTCCGTGTGGACACTGTGACGTCATACACACAGCTGTAGTTGCCTTGGTGTTCATACTCAGCTACAGGGAAACTAAAGGAGGCTGAGTTGTTGACTGCTGGCTTGCTGTCTGTGATGTTGGAGTCAGAGAAGATGAGAAAGAATCGTCCACTGGAAAATGTGGAGTTAACAGAGCAGGTGAGGACAAAACTGTAACCCCTGGTGATCTCTGCACCTTCAGGACCCCAGACCAGACCTGCACCAGGAGAGGTCAGGGAGATGCTGGGTGTCTGCAGTCTCACTGGGGAATAAAAGGTAACAGGATTAAGAAGGGAGCAGAATCAAACACAACACTTAGTTTCTTGTTTATAAATGTAGTAGGTATGGAGCAGCATTAACATATTATTGCTATGCTGAATTTGATTTGATGAATGAATATTCACTCTTATAGATTGTTGAAAAGCATTTTTGATAATTGGCAAAAAACATGAACCAGTAAAAATATCAGTTAAATAAAGTGACTAAAAACTATATAGAACAGCAGATTCCATCTTTAATACACTCTTTTTATATGTAACAATTAAATAAGTTTAAAGCTACGATTGAAAAACTCTTTCAATTACTTTGTTACAGATTTTTTAAAAAAATCAAAGGATCTGTGATAAAAATGCAGTAATCTCTTATTCATGTCACTGTTATCAGTATCTCGCTTTGTTCCAAGAGTTAGTCCATACTTGTTTTTGTTTTTCTTACCAGTAACAGAGAGTCTGACAGAATCACTTAATGGGGAACTGAATTCACGACTTGAGCCTCTTTTCTTATACTGGCACTGGTACAATCCCTCGTTATCAAAGTCTACGTTAGGAATTTTGAAGGTAGCAGAGTTTGTGTTGGAGGTTTGGCTTCTCGTGAATAAACCCTGAATTTGACTCAGAGTGAACGATCCACCTAAAACCTGAGTTGAGACTGAACATGTGATTTCAACAGTCTGACCCCAGGTCACCTCACCAACAGGGTAAATGGAGATACGAGGTTTCGGAAAACTCACTGAAAAAATATCAACATATGAAAGCATTATCTCACCAGGTTACTGATTCTATTATTGAAAGAAGAGAATGAAACAAAGAACTTGGCAAAGTGGATTTTTTTTCTTACCAGTAACAGAGAGTCTGACAGAGGAAGAGCTGAACCTTCTACTTGTTTTCATGTACTGACACTGGTACAGTCCATCATGATCAAAGTTCACATTGTGAAGATTGAATGTAACAGAGCTCATAAAGAATGGTTGAGTCGGACTGAATGAGCCTGAAGTCTTCTGGAGGATAAAAGTTCCACCTGAGAACTTATCTGAGACTGAGCAAGTGATTCGGACGTCCTGACCCCAGGTGACCTCATTACTGTATAAGGAGATGGTGGGCTCTGGGAGGGTTTCTAAAGAAATGATACAGTATTAGATAAGACAGGACACAGTCAAGATCTGATCAGATAATCTTAGTGGCTGATGGCTTAGCTGATACCATTTTATGTATGCAAATGAAAAACCTCAAATACTTGAGGGGCTTAAGTGGAAACTTTTTTTTGACCCTGCTGCTATTTGAATACAATTGTTGGAGGTTATTGGTGCTAAAAATTAAAGAGTTCACTTTTTTGGACAAGCACTGAAAATGCTGTGCTGCACACATTGTAATGCTGCCTGAAAGAAAAATGACTTTCTCTTAACTCTACATGAATGAGAAAATACTGTCAACAGTCACATTTTTAGGATCTTAGGATGGCAAACCTTTTCAAGATAAAAAGTCTGTAAATTAGGCTTTAAGTGAAGTCTGAGCTCAAAGTTCTTCACAAGCCTTCAGTAAGAAATGGGTTAACATGGTATGTTTAATTATGCGAATCAGCTATCTCATTAAATATGCATTAAACTGCAAACATGTTCAACAGAAAGATTGAGTGTAATAAAACAACACCTAAATGTGTGTTTTAAACATTTGAACATCTTTTCTGCGAAAGTAAAATATGATGGAATGAGAACTAACTAGAATCTATGTATTGACAGGGGTGTCAATACATTGTGACACCCACAATGTATTGACACCCCTGCTCAACACTCGCTCAGTCACAAACAAATCGTTTATTTTAAACGATCTTTTTATAAAGGAATCTCTCAACTTCTTGTGTTTAACTGAGACGTGGCAACAAAACATGGATTATATACATCTGAAGGAAATTTGTTCGACTGGCTGCTCCGTCATCGGAACTCCACGTCTTTCGGGACGTGGCGGAGGTCTCGCTGTTGTGCACCAGGACAGATTCACATGCAGACTGATGAACTCGGATTCTTTTACTTCATTTGAAGTTCAGATGATCAAGGTCGGCTCTTTGCGCACCTTTTATTGTATTTTAATCTACCGACCTCCTGGCCCTGCCGGAGTCTTTTTAACTGAATTTAACGACCTCCTATCATCCATTATTAAATTTGAGAAGGTGGTAATGTTGGGAGATTTTAACCTTCATATTGATGATGCATCCTGTAATATGGCTGCTGACTTCATGACTATCACAGAGTCTTTTAATTTTATGCAGCATGTTTCTGGCCCTACACATGTAAAGGGTCACACATTGGACCTTGTTTTCTCCTTGGGTTTAAATATAAATGACATTCGTGTGGAAAATGTCCATGTGAGTGACCATAGCTGCATATATTTTAACTTGTCGTTTTATTTGGATCCCCTGGCTCCCAAAATAACGATTGAAAGGCGAATCATAAACCAGAACGCCGGCAAAAGGTTCTCTGCCATGTTCGACGTTGAAATGACTTACAATGATTTGGACTCTCTTGTCTCATCCTTTAATAACCAGTGTAATTCTATTTTAGACATAGTGGCACCTCTGAAAAAAAGTACTGTCCTACGTTTGAAATCTCATCCTTGGTTAAATGAAAACATTCGTAATTTCAGGAGATACTGTCGCAAGCTAGAACGTTTGTGGAAGGCTTCCAAGCTTGAGGTTTCTAAGTTACACCTTAAAGAATCTATCCTCTTGCTAAATGACATGTGGAAAAATGCCAGAACAGAGTATTTTTCACACCTCATAGCTTCAAAAAAGAAAGATCCTAAATTCTTGTTTAAAACAATTAAGAGTATTGTTTCTCCTGATGCTCCTTGTGCACCAGTTCACTCAACATCCGAATGCAATGAGTTTATGAACTATTTCAGAAATAAGGTCATTGCCATCAGGTCTAATATCTCTCCATCATCTTCTCAATATCAAACTTTTAACTTGCTCTCCTCTGATACTTGGTCCTCTTTTACTCCTGTTACATTACAAGACATCAGAGGCCTGCTTTGTCATATAAAACAGACTTCAAGCCCCCTTGATGTCCTTCCATCTTCATTTTTCACTAGTGTGTTTGATTCAATTGGCCCCTGTATTGTGGAAATGATAAATACTTCTCTTCATACTGGCTCAGTCCCCAGCTTCTTTAAACAAGCTATTGTTGAGCCAATATTAAAGAAACCCCAGCTGGATCCATCTCTTCCTAACAGTTATAGGCCAATATCCAAATTGCCTTTTATATCGAAAATTTTAGAAAAAGTAGTACTAGAACAACTTAACTAGCTGTTATGGACACTTTCCAGTCTGGTTTTCGTAAATTGCATTCCACTGAAACGGCCTTACTTAGAGTATCTAGTGATATCTTGATGGCAGCAGACTCTGGAGAATATACAGTGCTGGTCCTGTTGGATCTCAGCTCTGCTTTTGACACTGTAGATCACAGTATCATGATAAACAGACTCGAGAACTTGTTTGGGATTACTGGTGTTGTTTTAAAATGGTTTATATCATATCTGTCTGAGAGATCTTTTACTGTTTGCATGAATCATGTCACATCAGAATCAACAGTTTTGCCGTGTGGGGTACCTCAGGGATCTGTCCTGGGTCCAATTCTCTTTTTACTTTATGTATTTCCCCTAGGCCAAATTATTAAGCGCTATAAATATATCTCCTATCATCTCTATGCTGACGACATCCAACTATACTGTTCCTTCAAAATGTCTGAGTTTTATAAATTGTCTAATTTAAGTAATTGCCTGACAGAAATCAACAAATGGTTATATGACAATTTTCTCCAACTAAACTCTGATAAAACAGAAACTCTAATTATTGCTCCAGACCACATGGTCCCAGAAATTAGACAGCATATCAGCTTCTTAGACCCTTATGTAAAATCAAGCCTTAGAAATCTCGGTGTCATATTTGACAGCTCGACGTCGCTCGAGCAGCATTCTAAGCAGCTGGTCCGAAACTGTTTTTATCATTTACGGAATATTTCTAAACTCAGACTAATGGTATCAAAGCTTGAACTTGAGATGATTATTCATGCTTTTATTTCTTCTCGTTTAGACTATTGTAATGGCCTTTTTACTTGTTTTAACAAATCAGCCTTAAATCGTCTTCAGACTGTGCAGAATGCTGCAGCACGTCTCTTAACAGGCACCAAGAGAAGATCGCATATCACTCCAGTCTTGGCCTCCCTTCACTGGTTGCCTGTAAATTTTAGGTTTCATTTTAAAATTTTAGTTCTAACCTTTAGGGCCCTACATGGTCAGGCTCCTCAATATTTATCTGACCTGCTGAAACCACATACATCTTCTCGGGCTTTAAGGTCATTAGATCAGAGACTGCTGGTGGTACCGCACACTCGTTTTAAAACTCGTGGTGATCGGGCCTTTCAGACTGTGGCACCACGGTTGTGGAATTCTCTCCCACTGTCTCTTCGCTGCACGGACTCCATTGATTCTTTTAAGAAACAGCTGAAGACATTTTTATTTAGAAAAGCATTTGATTAATTTCTTCTTATGCTGTTTTTATAGTTTTATTGTTTTACATTGTTTTATTTACTGTTATATTGTTTTTATATTCCCATTTCCTGTGTTGTAAAGCACTTTGTGATTTTTATCTGTGAAAAGCGCTATATAAATAAATTTTACTTACTTACTTACTAAGTACATGAACAAAACAGCTATTATAAAGTGATAAGACCATAAACACTATAGAAAAGTTTTCTTACCTGAACAGACGACGCCAGCGTCCCAACCAAGGTTACAGGAATAACTAATAGAGCTGCTGTACCTAC
Organism: Perissodus microlepis; assembly: GCF_051167445.1. Classification (NCBI taxonomy): domain Eukaryota; kingdom Metazoa; phylum Chordata; class Actinopteri; order Cichliformes; family Cichlidae; genus Perissodus; species Perissodus microlepis. The sequence continues at coordinate 8,011,015 of NC_140469.1, forward strand.
AATTATCTAGAGAAATTTCACTTCCTGAACAGTCCACATTACTGCAGAAGAAATTTCCTGTACCTTGACTAAAGTAAGCAGACCTACCGGACTGCAGAGCTATCCCACAGCCCAGCTCTCTACAGGCCACCTCGGCATCTTTTAAGCCCCAGCCATCAGCACACACTCTTCCCCAGGAGTAACTGTAAGAGTTATAGATTTCAACTCTTCCAGAGCACTGACTGTACCAAGATCCAGCTAATCTGATCCAACCTACCAGGAAAAAGATCATGAGCTATAACAGTGTAGAGCAGGCTGGTAATGGTTTAAACTTCTCTGATTAGTTACTGGCACTAATTTTACAGACTTTAACTGCTCTTTTCATTCTCTCATCTCATATTTCCTTTTTCTCACAATATCTTGAGGGGGTTAGACAGAAACTTTTTTGACCTTGCTTCTATCTTATGAATGTTTCAGGTTATTGCTGCTAAAGGAGGTTTTTAAATTAGAGTTCATTTCAAGCAAATGTTGCAGTGCACACATTGTAATGATGCTTGTAAAAAAAAGTAAGATAAGCAAAATATTATGGAATGAGAACAAACTAGAATCTAAGTTTTAACTAATACATAAAAAACCCAGTTGTGACACCACCACAGACTTTGGGAACAGTTTTCTTACCTGAACAGACCACACCAGCGTCTTCCATATGGCTACAGTCGTGTGTCCTAAGTCCTCTGTGACGACAATCATTTAGAGAAGTTTCACTTCCTGAACAGTCCACATCATCAAGCATGATAGTCCCTGTACCTTGACCAAAGTAAGCAGACCCAAGAGCCTCCAGTGCTATCCCACAGTTCAGCTCTCTACAGACCACCTCAGCATCTTTTAAGTCCCAGCCATCATCACACACTGTTCCCCAGGAGGCGTAACGGTAAGAGTAGGAGTTATAGTAAGACTTATAGATTTCAACCCTTCCAGAGCACCGAGTGGACCCATTTCCAGCTAAGCTGAGCAGACCTATGAGGAAAAAGACAATATGAACTATATTGCAAAAATGGCTTTAAATTGAAAATGCAAGTATGACAAGTTAGAACAGACTGACCTGCAGAAGGTGAAGGTGACACCACGAGATAAGCAGCTATGGAAAAATGAAAACATGGAATGTTATCAAGACATAAAGTTATTCAGTCTAAAAATAATTTAAGAAAAGTTATTTGTAAAGTTATTCAGACTGTCCCTGTGATAGATAAATAAAAGCACTGAAAATTATGGAAAATCCGTTTTACCGAGAATCAGGAAATGAAGCGCTCTCTTCTCTCTGCCCTCCATGACTGAGAAGAAAGGCTGCTGCTTCATGTCATTTATCAGAACAGATGACAGAAACCTGAACTAAAAACTGTGGTTTACAAAAACACTTCACACTAGTTATCCTTCTGAAACACTTCTCCTTTTGATTTCTTTCTTTCTTTTTTTCTTACATGAAAGTAACAGAGCACGAATACTGAACAACAAAAGCAAACTGCAGCACTCAAATAACACATTTACCAGTTCTGGACTTGAAAATACATACAAACCTTTTCCTTTATATGCACCTGATTTATTTATGTACATCAGTGTGAATGTATGTGCATCAAAACTTCTGAGGTATCATGTGTAAGAAAATTGAATGTTGGCATTACTATCTCTGCCTGAAAAAAGAAAAAAAAATAGAAAATGAAAAAATTACAAAAAACATAAAAAATAAAAGACACAGTAACAGAGCTCTAATCTACGGTGTAATTAATCAATCATTTCTAAAAACTAATAAGAACATTTTATCCTGATGTTTTCTAGCAATTTTTGAGCATTTTACTTCATTTTATTTTTCTGTCCTCCACCAGCCTCCCTGGTCTCAGCTTTACATGTTGCAGCTGGTAAGTTGAAACCCAACTGTTCCTCTTCTTTTTAATAAACTAAATGACTGAAAACAACACGTGTTTCCACATAATAAACACTCATAACTAAAACGTGATCTTTAATTCATTAAAGGGTTAGATAACATTTTTGCTTTTGTATATTCAGGAAAATGTCAAAGAAGTAAAGACGATCAGTGTTGGTTTTTCACAGAAAGTTCACAGACAGGAGGTGGTTTAGTGCCAGGAAAGGAGAAGCTAGTGGTTAAAGTTTCACAGTGCAGCTACTTTAGTGTGCACGTGTATATGAATGTGTATATACTTTTATGTATCTGGCTAACCATGCTGCAAGATGACCAACTGAATTTCTGTTGACCATAGATGGACACATATGTATTTGTACACTCAGACACACTTATAGTAAATATGATGACACTTTACAAAAGTAAAGACACAGTTCATGAAATACAAGTCGACAACACGAGTTCCTCCATAGGGTAGCTGGGCAAAGCCAGTGATGAACTCAGTCGAGCCAGCTCAGGTTGTCATGTCATGGGTCTTAGAAACAGAGTTTTGAGTTTTGTGGAAATATGGATTATTATTATTTTTTACTGTTATTGTAGTTTTATGATTTGTGCTTCCGGTTCCTCTTTATGTTAGAGTATTTAGCCTGTATTTGTCACGATCCTGGGTTGTTTGATCCAGAGTTTTGAGTTTTCATATATTTTGATGCTTTATGATTTATGTTTAAGTTCATTTAGTTATCTTAAGCTCCTACGCTGCCCTGTTATATTTCATTGTTTATTAGATTCCCCTCGTGTCTTCACCCCCTGTGTTTAAGTCTCCTTCGCCCTTCATCTGTTTCAGTGATGTCTTTGTCTCCTGTCCCCTCCTCTTGTTTACAAGTTTCCCTGTGACCTGTTCCATCTGTCATGTGTGTTTCCCCCCTGACATTACGTTCTGTTTGTGCTTAGTTATGTCCATGTCTCATCTCCAGTCCCCTTTCCCCTCTGTGTGTAGTTACAGTGTGTGTGTTCCTCGTCGGTTCATTTCTGCTTCATTTCTGTGTTTCCTATGTTGTCAAGCTCATGTTGTCATGTCTGCTTCCCATTGTGTTTCCATGTTCAGTGTGTGTTCAATTTCACTTCCCCTGTGGCATCACTATGTTCATTCGTATCAGCTGTTTCCTCATGTGTTTCCACTCCCCCTGATCACCTCCTGTGTGTATTTATCCTCTGTGTTTTCATTCATTTCATGTCCAAGCGTCTGCTACGTCATGACATGTTTCCAGGTCTTCATGTATGCATGCCCAGTTGTCATGTTTAGGATATTTCATGTTTTCCTTCTTGTTTTCCCAATTTTAGATTATTATTTAGCTTTGAATTGATTTCACGCTTTTGTTTTGGGCTGTTAAAACCTGCCTTTAATAAACGTCTCGCTTTCTGTTAACATTAAGTTTTGTTCTCGCATGTCTGCCCTTGGGTCCTACTCCTCACTCCACACAGTCAGCTTCCATTAACTGTGACTGTATTGTCCATATTCCTCTTTGTTTGTTGTTTAATATGACTCCCCTGTGTCCTCTGTATATGTTTAGTCTGTCTTTTGGGTTTAGTATTACAGGCTCTCTCTTGGTTTGGGTTCTTTATTTTTCTTTAGTTAGCCTTACAAATAGTTTACTATTTGTAAGAGTTGTAACCTTAGTTAAGTACCTTGTGTTTTTTGAGGTTTAGATGTTTTTATTTTCTTTCTTCTTTAATTGTTTTTTTGTTTTGTTTTGTTGAGTTTGTTCTCTTTTGTATTCCTTGAAATACTGAGTCTTCATTTTTTTGTTGGTTTCAGTCACTGATGACTTGTAAAGTTGTATTAGTTAGTTCCCTCTGTGTTCAATTTCTCGCTGTCTTTCACTGTTTTCTTGTGTCTTTCTTTATGTGTGGTGTCTCTGGACACTCTACATCAGTGTCTCCTGTACTCCTCCCTTTAAGTTTCCCCAAATGGGAGGAGACTATTGAACTGACTTGAATCACTCCATTATACTCATTTCCATGTTACACAGCCCAATAACGTTTTTGTCTTACTTTACTCCAGTTCACAGGAGTTAATCTCCAAGCCTCGAGGGCCGGTGTCCTGAAACATTTCCATGTGTCCCTCTTGCAACACCCCTGAATACAATTAGTATGTCATTAGCAAGAATCTATAGAACTTGGCTGCATGCTGAGGTGGCATTTCAGCCATTTGAATAATGTCACAGCAGCTCATGAGTGAATGAACACGGTGCAATAAAAGTAGATTTAGAAGTACTTCTTTCTTTTTTTTAACTTACACTTTTATTTAAATTTAGTTGAGTAGGGTTAGGGGTTGCCGCCTCGGCATCCAGTCAAGTTTTGCTATACAAAATTTATGCAGGTGTGTTGCAGCAGGGACACATGGAAAGGTTTCAGGACAGCGACCCTTGAGGACTGGAGTTTGAGACCCATGCTCTAGTTCACAGGTGTCGAACTGCAGTCCTCGAGGGCCGGTGTCCTGCAGGTTTTAGATGTGTCCTTGATCCAACACAGCTGATTTAAATGACTAAATGACCTTCATGTCTTGAAGTTCTCCAGAGGTCTGGTAATGAACTAATTAAATGATTCAGGCGTGTTGACCCAGGGTGAGATTTAAAACCTGCAGCACACCGGCCCTCAAGTTCGACATCCCTGCTCTCATTAGACAGCTGTCATTGCACATTAACTTTCATTGTTTACGAATGCAAAATTTTAAATAGGTTTTGTTAACACTGTAAACAGAACAAACTCTTTTTTTATTAACTCACTATTACTGGGACAGTCTATCAATTTTCATCACATTTCACAAAACATTGACACTTTTTTCAAAATTAGTTTGGAAATATTAGAAATTGGTCAGGTAGGAAAATAGTTTAAAAAACAAACAAACTTATTAAATCAATCTAAGAGTAATACATATATAATATCGTTAGACATCATCTTCTCAGCCCGTGATTGGATGGATGGCTCGTCCTTTTGTTCATATTGACTTTTTGTGTTACAATTACAAACCCACTCAGTTATGTAATCTAAAAAGCGAGAATGCTTGTGACCTCTCTGGAGCGCTTGAAGACTGAACAAGTGAAACACTCCTGACATGTGACTTTGGAGTAAGATCTCTCTTAATGTATTTATCACTAGCAGGGTTCAGTTTCTTTAGCCACAGCCAGGACTGATTACTGCCACATCTGCTCTCAGTCAAGAAATCACTTAAATAGGACCTGCCTGACAAAGCGGAGCAGACATCATTCCATGATCCAAGGAAATTCAGGAACAAATGAAAAATAAAGTAATTGAGATCTCACAGTCTGGAGTCCAGCGAACCACAGTGAGCGCCACTGTGGTTTGTTTTTCTAGTTGCCAAACAGAAGTCTTTCCAACTCAGGATGACTTGGCCTGAAAAAAAGGGGTGTGCCATCACTCAGTTTGGGAGAGCAATCTTTATTAGGAGATTTGAAGAATGTTGTTGTCACTTGTTACTTGCTCAAAAGGGCTGCAAGCAGAATCATTTCCAAATCCATTTTATTGGATGTGATGTGATTCTTCTTCACCATGTGACTCTTTATGAATTTGACACACCTGGTTAAAAGTATCATACAAATTGCTAATAATCGCATTTCACTGTCATTGTACGCAAAAGTCAATCACACAACATACAATATTGGATGACTGAGGATTTTAATGCAGTATTATTATAAAACAGAAACAGAATTTATAATCTGTCTAATAGGTTAGAATATAATTGTGTTTTTTTGTTATTATAACTGGTTAAAAGTGTAACAGAAATGACAATTTATGACGATAATACGGTGTGCCAAGAAAAGTAGAAAAGCTTAAATGATCAGTTAATGGACACTGTAGCTACTAATCTTAACCTATATGAAATATTTGACCATGTGGTAGTCTCATTGTAGAAAGATAAGAGAGTTTTAGTTTCTTCTGGCTGATATTCTGTGTTAAACTGAATGGATCAATGTTAATCAATATTAACCTAAAGATTTTGATAAACATCTTCTTGTTCTCTACAAAGGTCCACAGTTTGTTCATCAAATGACCGAGTTACAAATACATGATCATTTTCATCACTACTGCTTTGATCTTCATCTGCTTTTCTTCTCTCTTTCTCTGCTCTTCCTGTTTGTTCAGTGTGATTTCTTTGGTGTTCAGTCTCTCAGAATCCATATCTTTTGTCACTGACGTCATCATCTTCATCACAGATTGTTAGAGTCACTGAAAGACAACAGAGCAGATTTCTGTCATGTGGACATCATATTCAAAACAAAGCTGTTGTTTTTTCATGTAATATATTGTTTGTTCTGGTGAGCACAGACTTCTGGTGTGGATGTAGCCCAGCTGTGTTTGCCTCCTTCTCCTGAGCACCAGGAAGACCACCAACAAGACCAGCAGGAGCAACAGGACCACAGCAACTACAGACGAGACCAGCAGCATCCAAGGAACTAAGAGAGAAAAGGTTTTTTTCAAATATGCAAGATAGAAAGTGGTTCTGCATGAGTTGTTGTTGTCCCTGCATCTTTGACTCAGGGTTTTGAGTTTTGGGGATGTTTTGGTTTTCTCTACTTTTTTATTTTTGATTATCTTTGAATCGTGCTTATTGATGTATGTATGTATGCTTTATCTACCTAAGCCTGATACAGGATTAGGGTAACAGTTTACATTCAAGCTCCATTACCTTCTATTTATTGTATTATGTTTACTTTCCTTGTGCTTATGAATTTCTTGTTATCTGTGCCTTAAGTTCCCCATTTTAGGTAATGCTTTAGTTTATTAACCCCTGTTTACGTTCCTGTTCTGGTCCTTCTATCTTGTCTTCTAATGTTATAATCTTTGTTTTATCTATTTTTCCAATTCAGTAAAAGGACTAGATGTTACAATCTCTGATAATGCATTGCTTTAAATGAAGAGAATCTTGAGGGATGGCTGTTATGAGGAAAGGCAGCCCAGGAACTGCGATGCTGCAATGACAGGACGATCTGACTTGAGCTTCAGCGTTTGTGCAATTTGCAACAAATTGTGTGATGCAGACTTTTCAATTTTCAATTCATTTAAATCTTTTGCTCCTGTAAGTGAAACTCTTACAACTACATATCCCTTTAGCTAACCCACCAAGAAAAAAAGCAATGGAAATTTTTTTTTGTTTGCATTTCTTTTTTGTTTGTTTGTTTGTTTGGTTTTTTGCCTGTCCCGTTTGGTTTTGTTTGTCTGAAGGCCAACAAAGATACCCAACAGATTTACTTTACCAAATGGATCATCGCGGCTTTGCCATATTGGTCCAATTGATCAACTTTTGTTGTTATTGTCATTTATTTTATTTTATTTTTATTTTCAGTTGTTACAGATGGGACAGACATGGCTGGGGGATAGGAAAAGGAGAAAGAAAGATGAAGGGAAAAAAAACAGAGGGGAAGAGGGACAGTGAGAACACTGAGGACACTTAAAAAGAAAAAAAAACCTCCCAGATCACCTGTTGAGAGAAAAATAAGAGAAAACAAGCAAAAAAGAAAGCAGCATAGTAAACACAACACCATCTCATTAATCCAGCTAAGTGTAAATAACAGTAAATACTAAATAATGATTGTTGTTGTGCAGCACGCAGGACCGACAGCGCACAATGTGCTTTGAGGTAGCAGCCAAGGAAGATGTGGTTTGTGTCTATGAACAGTTAACACCTGTGTGTACACCTGTGTGCACACCTGTGTGGATCAGCGCGCTTGTATTCAAAAGGTTTCTCCATGTAATGATCTGCTAGAGGGTGTGGGGAGCCATAGCCCTGTCCACCAGGGCATGAGGCAGGCATGGAGGAGATCCAGGCCCCAGACTTCCAGAGGCCCCAGAGTGCAAGAGCCAAAGGAGGACCACTGGTTTGCATTTCTTATTGACTTGGGTCAATAATAACCACAATATTTTTTTAAGACCATATAGTTTTTAAAATATTGATCTCTACCAAATAGTTGAGATGTCACTTAATGGTTTACCTATGAAATGTAATGTTAATACAAGTACAGTAGAAAATACAGTTGAAAAAAGTAAATTCTGTCCATATGCTACTTATTTGCAGGGATGAGTGATGAGCATGGAATGGTGATCTTTGCGTTGGACTCTTTGCTACATCCTATAACAGATGAAAGAGGCATGAACCCACAGGCATTGCTTAGAAGGCTGACATATTTGTTGTCAAACCTTTTTACTGGAATCAGACCTTCATCAGACCTCCATGGCCCTTCTTCATTAGGTCTTTGCCTGCCATCAGGGGAGCTCCACCCAGTGCAGTTTGGTCATAGAGTACCAGTGCACCTGACACCCAAAGAGGAGTGCAACTTCTGGACCAAGCTGAAACTTGTGAAGAGCTGCGGTTCTTTTATGGGTTTGCACAATGTTTTTTACAACTTTGGCTTCTAGAGGTAGCTTCTGTTCCTCTACACTGAGGGAAGCATTGAAGAATGTGGATCTGCCTTACAGCAGCAAGTTATCGATAATCCAGATGAACTTGGCAGAACAATTTAAAACCCCACTCAAACAGTTTGTTGGCAATATATTGGCGGAGAGTGGCCCTTGTGGCTTCATGTGAGACCATGACCTCAAACACACTGTGCTTGAAAGTGGATGGTATCAGGAGACACCACTCACGAATCCACCACAGGAGCATGTGGTTATGAGCCATTCAATTGTTCAGCGCCCATCTAGTACTTGTAAAGTATAAAATTATAATTTTGACAACTTAGTAATATTAATTTACCAGCTAGTGTAATTTAGTTAAAAGGTAATTAGTTGTGATATTTGTCATTTTCACATGTTACTCTTGCTTTTTACCGTATTATTCTTTTTAATTTTTGTAACTTTCTGAGTTTTCTATATTAACTCAGAAAGTTACAAAAATTACTTACTGTGGAAATTCTTTCAGCATATTCTTGCTATGCTAACACTTAATGTGATTTATCAACAGCAATGGATAAACAAAATGGGTCCAGATGTGTTTATTTTATGGCAAATAATATATTTAATAACATTTAGGTTAATGTTAGCATTAGCACCATAAAGTGACAAATTTTGAGCACAAAAAATGATTACACATTAAGAATTTTTTTTATGTTATCAAGTCACATAAATCTGTTCAGTAAGTTCTCTAACACTATCACATATCAAAAAAATTATACCTTCCTACCTTAGTTTAATCAAAAACACTCAAAATATGTTAGGTGGTTTTTTGGTTTCTCACTTCCTGGTTGGGAGAGGGATAAGAAGAACCAACCATTTACATTCACAGTGACATCTGGTGGATTATTTCAGCACTGCATACCTTAACTAAGTAGTAGAGATGGCTCAGTTAGTTGGAGTGAAGTTAGGCACTCTTCTTATTGAAATATAAATGTGCTCGACCATTTGCTTGAGCAGGTTGTTAAAGTGATATGCCATGAGGCCAGCTGCAAAAATACTCCTGTTCACAATTTTCAGTTACAAAACACTGAGCCTCTTTAGTAATTCCAGCAGCTCATTAGGCTTTGCGCTGCTGCAGACATTAATAAATCTGACCCCAAATGTTCCTTCTTCTTTAAATGTAATGAAGGGATATTTTTCACGGGCTGTTCTCATTTATATGACCTCGATAAAACAACAGTGATAGAACACATTGTGTAGTCATTTTGTGTAGTCATTTTGTAGTCCATCTTCTGATATTTGTAGATTCAATACAGGGACATCGTCACATTGTTAAGGACAGACTGGTGTAGAATTTTTCCAATTCTCAGCGCTCTTCTCTTTTCCCATGTTGTGCCATCTACTTAGCCAGAGATTGTCTCTCTTTACCCTCTCATTTCCCCCAAAGTTGTTATAGTTCACTTAAACTAACTAAATAATAAAACTTGATGTGAAAAATGAAAATTTCATTTCAAAAGACTACCTGACAGAAGCCTTGATAAGAGCTGTACCATCTAATTGCAATGTAATGCAGGTAAATAAAACTTTTCTTTTTTACTTATTGTTATTGTTTCTTCAAAAAGCTCTATAGTTGACAGTTATTGTGTAGATTAATAATTACTTTTTTGATTTGTCTACTACAGGTTTTTGACTGAGCTTCTTGGAAAGTAAAAGAGAGCTGCCTTGAGCTCTGAAAATGTGAACAGGCTAGTTTGTCTAAGTAACTGGCTGAAAGAGATGGACAGTAAATGAGCATGGCGGTACTGTGAGTCCAGAGGATTTGTTATTTTTGCACTAAAATGTTCGATGATCACACTATTTTAGCCTAATGTACAAAATAATTTTGGCTAAGGTTACTCAGAGTTTAAAGGTGAAGCTAGTCAAATAACCTTTTATGTCTCTGCCTTATTTTTTTTAAGAAGAAAAACTGCACCTTATATTAAAACTTTATTATTATTATTATTTAAAGACAATACCATTTTGAAAATGTACTTGAAGCACTTTATTTTTAGGTCTGCCCAATTTTGGCCAGAGATTTTTTTTCTGTGATTTGAATTGAAATGCAGTTTAAAGACTTTTTTCAGGAATTAAAAGAGCTCGAGTTTACAATGTTCATGTCCATGTCTATTATTTAATTCTGTCTCCCACTATTAGAAATAAAAAACTAAGCTCTTGAAATAAATCAAAAATAACTGAAATTAAAAGACCCGATTTTTTTTTGGTATTGTTTGTTTGGTATACTTTCAAACAGAGAAAATCCATAAGGGAAAAATAGGGAATAGAGTGGCCAGTGTGCACAGTATGTTGTTCTAATTTTTAATACATAAATTCAATGCTATACTTACATTTAATGATGACAGTAATGGGTGCTGTTGCAGTAGAACTCAATGTCCGTGTGGACACTGTGACATACACACAGCTGTAGTTGCCTTGGTGTTCATACTCAGCTACAGGGAAACTAAAGGAGGCTGAGTTGTTGACTGCTGGCTTGCTGTCTGGGATGTTGGAGTCAGAGAAGATGAGGATGAAACGTCCACTGGAAAATCTGGAGTTAGTGGAGCAGGTGAAGACAAAACTGTAACCCCTGGTGATCTCTGCACCTTCAGGACCCCAGACCAGACCTGCACCAGGAGAGGTCAGGGAGATGCTGGGTGTCTGCAGTCTCACTGGGGAATAAAAGGTACCAGGATTAAGAAGGGAGCAGAATCAAACACAACACTTAGTTTCTTGTTTACACATCCAGCAGTTATGGAGCAGCATTAACATTTTTGTTACACTTCTTGTGATTTGATGAATGAATATTCACTCTTATAGATCTTTGCAAACTCTAAATTTGATTATTTTGTTGCTAAACACTCCACAGTTTCCAATAACTAACCTCTAATACTGTCTGATTGCTCCTTGCTACAGTGGGATTTGAGAGCATTTTTGATAATGGCCAAAAATAAAGAAAGCAGTAAAAATATCAGATAAATAAAGTGACTAAAAACTATAAACAAAGGATTGATTGGAATAGTGATGATGATGTCCGCTATCACTGTCAATTGTCAGTAAACACTTCATCTGGCTGATGAATCTTCACGTGACATATTACAAAGTCTGTATTATTAACTCTGTAATTAGGCGCCATTCTTCTTATTTTACAGCGCTGTTGTTCAATCGGGGAACACTCTCTGTTGAGGAGAAAAACATGAATTTGTTTGTATACGGATTATCCATTGTTCAAAGGTCCCGGTAGTCGAAAAGGAGACAGAGCTGTTGAGAAATGCTAGGAACTAACTGGAAGCTAACCGTATCATTCAAACATATTGAATGTCGCAATGTTGGCAAAGAGAGGAAGTGATGTAAGATTTGCGCATGCGGGGTACCGATCGGAGCGACAACGACACGTGATTGTTTTGCAAGAATGTCTCATGACAGTAACGTAAGCGAGTGCGACGTTCGTGGCAACAGCTTTGTGCAGGTCAACAATGGATAATATATCGAGTGCGGGAGAGAGTGTGAACGTGCAGCGTTTAAAGCGTGGAAGTCTTGACCATACTTTGAGTTTGATTCCATAAAAAGTGACAAAAACATTTGCGTCCGTTGTGCGTGGGAAGAAAACTTCCTTTTACATCGAAAAAACCCTAAACTTCCACGCAAGCACAGAGTGCACTACGACGTAATGGGAAACTCACAGAGAAACCTGCGGATTCTTCAACTGACCGCTGCAGCACACCTGCACCAGGGCAAACCTCCGCCTACGCCACTCTTGCTTTACAGGTGAAAATAGAGCAACAGGGCCGCTAGTCTTTGATGTTATTTATTTTCTGCTGTGTTTTACTTGCATCTATTTGAAAGACTGAGTGTAAACACAGAAAAAATATTTTATGTGCTGGAATGTGCAGAAAATAGGTTTAAATGTTAAACAAATTTCTTCCAGTCAGAGAATGGTGCATATAATTAAATTTTTGCTTGATGCATAAAGTTAAAAGATTAAAACTAATAAAACAAGTTTTAAAAAGAGACTTTTCCATTTGATTACATTTTGTATGATGGATTATGCAGAAAAAGTAGAATTGGGCTGAAAGATCTATCGCTTTATCACCTATTCAGGTTGGAAATCGTGTTTTTAAAAAGTAACTAAGTAACTAAGTAATTAATTACTTTTGAAAATAAGCAGTCAGTAAAGTAACGGGATTACTTTTTTTGGGAAGTAATCAGTAATTAGTTACTGATTACTTTTTTCAAGTAACTTGACCAACACTGCTCGTGAATGAACCCCGAATTTGACTGTGAACGAGTGAACGATCCACCTAAAACCTGAGTTGAGACTGAACATGTGATTTCAACAGTCTGACCCCAGGTCACCTCACCAACAGGGTAAGTGGAGATACTGGGTTTTGGAAAACTCACTGAAAAAATATCAACATATCAAAGCATTATCTCACCAGGTTACTGATTCTATTATTGAAAGAAGAGAATGAAACAAAGAACTTGGCAAAGTGGATTTTTTTCTTACCAGTGAGTCTGACAGGAGAAGAGCTGAACCTTCGACTTATTTTCATGTACTGACACTGGTACAGTCCATCATGATCAAAGTTCACATTGTGAAGATTGAATGTAACAGAGCTCATAGAGGATGGTTGAGTCTGACTGAATGAGCCTGAAGTCTTCTGGAGGATAAAAGTTCCACCTGAGAACTTATCTGAGACTGAGCAAGTGATTCTGACGTCCTGACCCCAGGTGACCTCATTACTGTACAAGGAGAGGGTGGGCTCTGGGAGGGTTTCTTAAAAAAAAAAAAGCTGTAGTATTAGATAAAACATGACACAGTCAAGTTCAGATCAGATAATCTTATTGGCTACCATATTAGCTGATAGGGTTTTGTGTCTGCAAATGACAAATCTCTACAGCTGACTACCAGCCCACTTTTTTTTTCTTGCTGTATCTGATTTAGTGTCTGCTGGCAGTTATGTGCAGTACTGTTACTGCTGGTTACACTATCTCCAGCCTCTCGTATACACACAGAAAAATGAGGCAGGTGTGCTCTCTCCTCAATACCACAATAATTTGTACTGCCTCCTTCTCTTCTCCAATACACTGCTACTTCTTGGTTTCTCTCCCTGGACATCTTCGACATATGATCAATGACCATTAAGTCAAATTATAAAGAAAAAACATCAGATAAACACTCACTGAAACTGATCATGAGCTATAACAGTGTAGAGCAGGCTGGTAATGGTTTAAACTTCTCTGATTAGTTACTGGCACTAATTTTACAGACTTTAACTGCTCTTTTCATTCTCTCATCTCATATTTCCTTTTTCTCACAATATCTTGAGGGGGTTAGACAGAAACTTTTTTGACCTTGCTTCTATCTTATGAATGTTTCAGGTTATTGCTGCTAAAGGAGGTTTTTAAATTAGAGTTCATTTCAAGCAAATGTTGCAGTGCACACATTGTAATGATGCTTGTAAAAAAAAGTAAGATAAGCAAAATATTATGGAATGAGAACAAACTAGAATCTAAGTTTTAACTAATACATAAAAAACCCAGTTGTGACACCACCACAGACTTTGGGAACAGTTTTCTTACCTGAACAGACCACACCAGCGTCTTCCATATGGCTACAGTCGTGTGTCCTAAGTCCTCTGTGACGACAATCATTTAGAGAAGTTTCACTTCCTGAACAGTCCACATCATCAAGCATGATAGTCCCTGTACCTTGACCAAAGTAAGCAGACCCAAGAGCCTCCAGTGCTATCCCACAGTTCAGCTCTCTACAGACCACCTCAGCATCTTTTAAGTCCCAGCCATCATCACACACTGTTCCCCAGGAGGCGTAACGGTAAGAGTAGGAGTTATAGTAAGACTTATAGATTTCAACCCTTCCAGAGCACCGAGTGGACCCATTTCCAGCTAAGCTGAGCAGACCTATGAGGAAAAAGACAATATGAACTATATTGCAAAAATGGCTTTAAATTGAAAATGCAAGTATGACAAGTTAGAACAGACTGACCTGCAGAAGGTGAAGGTGACACCACGAGATAAGCAGCTATGGAAAAATTAAACCATGGAATGTTATCAAGACATAAAGTTATTCAGTCTAAAAATAATTTAAGAAAAGTTGTTGTAAAGTTATCCAGACTGTCTCTGTGATAAAGAAAAGTATTAAACATTATGGAAAATCTGTTTTACCGAAGATCAAGAAGTGCAGCGCTCTCTTCTCTCTGCCCTCCATGACTGAGAAGAAAGGCTGCTGCTTCATGTCATTTATGAGAACAGATGACAGAAAACTGAACTAAAACCTGTGGTTTACAAAAGCACTTTGCACTGGTTATCCTTCTGAAACACTTCTCCTTTTGATTTCTTTTTTTTTCTTACATAAAGTAACAGAGCACTAATACTGAACAACTCTGAAATTTAGAGCACCAAAAACAAACTGCAGCACTCAAACAACACATTTAATAATAATAATGGATTGCATTTATATAGCGCTTTTCGGGGCCCTCAAAGCGCTGTACAATTCCACTACATTTACCAGGTCTGGGCTTAAAAATAAATATAAAAATGTCCTTTTATATGGATCTGAGTACTTAATTGTAAGTAACGGTCTAACATCCAAGAAAGGAGGCAGATAATGGATTACAGATCTTCCTTATAAAACCAACGCATAAGCTTATTTTGACGAGTCTCTTTTTCAGGCACTGTACAAAAAGCAAAATGAACAAAACAAAACAAGAAGGAAACAGGAATAGATTAAAAAAAAAAACAAGTAAAATACATAGTAGGTGCTAAACATACACATGACACAAACACATGAACAAATCAGACAGACTCAAATGCCAGCAGGAAATAAGTTTTGAGTCTAGTTTTAAATGACTCAGTGGAGGGAGCACATTTGACTATGAGGGCAATGCTCTTCCACAGGTCAGGGACAACCACAAGAATGCAGGTCTCTTTGACTTTAAATACAGAGCAGAGAACAGTCAGAAGCATCTGCTCAGCTGACCAGAGGGACCTGGAAGCTGAACAGGGCTGTAAGTGGCCAAAGATGTAGAAAGCAGCCAAACCATGAAGGGTTTTGTAGACAAACAGGAGAAACTTGAAAGTGATTGTAAAACTAACTGGCAACCACTGGAGAGAAGTTAAAACAGCTGTAATATGATCTCTTTTTGGGGTGTCTGTGAGGAGCCTAGCAGCAACATTTTGAACAAACTGGAGACGGGACAGGAAGGTCAAGTGAGAGGAAATGAGAAATGTAAAAATCACAGTTTTAATGTTGGAAAAAAAGAAAAAGGAAAATACAAAAACTAAGCAGGGCAGAAACAGACAAACAGACAGACACTACTTCCACAAAGGGGGAGAAAAGAACAGAGGGAGACGCAGACAATATATATGCAATAGGGAATTGGCACAGAGCGGATACACCTGGGAAACACAGTTAGGGAACATAACTTGGCTGACCAGACAAAGGAAGCAAAACTGAACATCTCACACACGACTATAAAGCTTTAATCATCTGCAGCAGTAACACTGATCCATAGAACACTGATGGGGAACATTTCTTTTTACACTTTTAAGTGTAGTGAAGTGTTTTCAAAATATTTTACTACTATTTCAGCTTGTCTTGTCAAAAACTAAAAGTCATAATCACTGCTTGCCTTGTCTAGCAATTATTCTGCATCAATAAATTGACACTAGTGAAAAAAAAGCATTTTGAGATTTGGACCCTTTTTTTTTTATCATTAGGTAGGTAAAAACCCAAAATTTTATATGCAAATGTCATCCTACCCACTTATAAGTAAAGCAAACAACATTTTCTAATTCGTAAAGAAATCAAAGATAGTTTTGATTTTCCACAGACATTTGACAGACAGGAGGTGGTTTGGTGGCAGGAAAGGAGAAGCTAGTGTGTTGCAAGTTTCACAGTGCAATTATGTGATTTTGCATGCGTGGATATGGGAACTGCAAGTAAGTAAATTAGGTGGAAATGAACATTTTTTTTCTTGATATGACCTATGTGAACTATTACAAAAAGATAGCTGATAGCTATCTTTAAATGTATTCCAGTCAGAAAATCCCATAAATCCTCATCATAAAATTCTGCTTAAGTGCTGCACCTGGTCAACCAGCCTGTTTTATGAGCACAGTCGGAGCTGCTGTCCTCTCCTGCTAAACAGGTTAAAATAGATGTAAGAGCGACAGGACTTAGTGTCGTGGAACTGAAGAAGCTCGTCGCAGGCTATATCGTCGAGGACATGTTGCCGATTTCCACTGTAGACTCTGAGTCATTCTGACGCATTGTAACTAAAAGTGGTGTCAAGCTGCCCCAGAGAAAGTCATTTGTAGGATACCTTGAGAGAGAATATAACAAAATGAACTCTATCTTGAAGACTACACTCAAAGAGGTAGAGTTTGTTTCCACCACCGCTGACATCTGGACGGTAAATAATAAATGTTTTATGGGGGTAACAGTGCAGCCCTGTCATTTGGAGTCTGAATCTGAAAATGAAGAAGGTGATGACGAGGAACTGACCTTTACTGATGTCATAGAAGCTCTTTCAACCGCATCTGGTGATGCACAGTTTAGCCTCCCTCCACACTGCAGATGTGCATCACACACAATTAACTTGATTTCAGATTTCGATGTTGATAAACGTCTAAATTCCTGTGCAGACACCAAGGCTGTATATAGGAGTAGCATTGCAAAATGTTCTGCTCTTTGGACTAGAACAAGTCGATCAACATTAGCCTCTGAACAGGTGGAGGAAGTCAGCCGCAGGAAACCAATGGTACCAACATCCACAAGTTGGAATTCCCTGTATGAGGCCATTTCCAGAATCATCACAATTTCCTTGAATGAACTTAATGCCCTGTGTGTAAAACTGTTTTTCTGCCTTGTTTTTCTGTTGTGGTATTTAGCCTAATAAACGGCTCGCACTTTGTTAACCTTCAGTTTTTTCCTCCTGTGTCTGCATCTGGGTCCACTCCACAAACATACTGGCCGATCAGTCGTGACAAAATATAGATGTACTGACTAAACTAAAACAGTACATAAATATAGCAAACGGTAAATAAATGGGCCATTATTATTGCTACTCCCCCTGGTGAAAACATATGTACAGTTTGACTTTTTGTTCGCTTAAAAAATGAAAAGTGTCACGGACCCGGTTCCGGGGACTCGGGGTCCGTGAGCAGTGTGGACTATAACCTTTACTTTACTATAGTTAAGGTGTGTTACCTTAGTTTAGTTCCTTGAGTGTTTTAAAGTTTAGATGTCTTATTTTTCTTATATTCAGTTTGGCTGTGAATTTTTTCCTCGATTTTATTCTTTAAAATGCTGAGTCTACATTTTTTGCTAGTTTCCCTTACTGATGATTTGTGGAGTGCTTAGTTCCCTCTGCGTTCCCTCTCATTTCCTCCATCTGTCTCATCTTGCTGTTTGTCTTTGTCTTCCACTGTTTCCTTGTATCTGTGTGCACACTCTACATTATGAATCAGGCAGCTAATCAGTGGCTCCTGTGCGCTTGTCTTTGGAGGTTTTCTGGTTTTGATTACAGCCACTGCTCACTGGAGAAACTATAGTAATGCAACTCATGCATTTCAAAAACTATAGTATTGGAATGACTAGATTCACGGCATTATGCTTATTTCAATTTTACACAGCCTCCTAAATTGGAAATAAGGTTGCCTTACTTTCCTCTGATTAAAAAGATCACTTGTTTTATTTTAATTTTGATAAATTTCAGTGTTTTAAAAATTTAAATGGATTTAGTCATGCACAGAAATACAACAAACTCTTTGTCACTAAATCATAATTAGTAAGCCTGACTATGACTCTTTTTATCTGACAGTTTGCTGCCTATTACAGCCTGGCTTTAACAGATAGCAATCTTGTATTTAGCTCGCCCAGTTACAGTCAAAGCACCACAAACATGTTCAGCAGTTATATTACATAAAAAAAACCTGTGAATACTGTGTGTTTGAGATAATTTTAGAGGTTTGTTCTCCTTCCAGGCTTCTTGAGACTTGGAGCCATGTTTTATTCATTTGATGGGTAAAAACTCTCAAAGCTCTAATATTTTATTTGTAAATGTAAATGTCATCTTACACACTCATGACTTAAACAACACCATGTTTAATTCTTAAAGGGTTAGATAACGTGTTGTCTCTGTCTCTGGGCAAAGAAGTTAAGACAAACAGTTTTGATTTCCCAGAGAAAGTTAATAAAGAGAAGATGGTTTGGTTCCAGGAAAGTGGAAGCTAGTGATTAAAAGTTACACAGTGAAACTACTTGGCTGTGTATTTGTAAATATGAGTGTGTGTATATACTGACGTTTGTGGCTAGCGATGTTGAGCAACATAACTATCTTAATTTCTGTTCTTTCTGTGTCCATCCTTTACATTACTGCAATCTTGTGACTGCAGAGGCTAGCAGCTTTTCCTGGTGGTTTGGGCATTCACATGATGGATAAACTGCTGGTCTTTCACAGTAAAGTCATGCTGCCCTTGCTCTGCTTTCACAGATCTGAGATCTGCGATTTGTGTGGAACTACAGCTAGCATTAGCAAATAAACAAACTTCAGTGATTTATCATTATAACACAGTAGTTTTCTCTGGCTAACTAGCTTGGCCAACATGTGTGATGTACAGAAGAAACAAAGTTGTTAGCAAGTCCACCCCAAAGGGCAAGGGCTATACTAAAACTTATGTAAAAGATGTTTTATGGTGTTTTTATTACAACATGCTAACGTCAGCATGCTTTTATTACTTTATGCTGACATTAGCCTGCTTTATAAAGCCAACATCTGACATTTGATCTATGACTGAAGCGTTATATATTAAAATGGTGTCTTTTATCATCTCTACCCACAGGATTGGAGCAGGATTGGCTGAAATCTGTGACTTCTATAAGCTGTAGAAACTTGAGATTTTAAGATCATGAGGTGTGTTTTTGCAAAACCCATTGGCATCATTGTGATGTTGAACGGCATCATATTGAAAAAATAAAAACTGTGTTGCACAGCTCTCTCAGTGCCCCTTATATATTACTTGACATGGTTTCTTGAAATTTTTTTTCATTGTCAGCTTTAACCTTTGGCACTAACAATAAAGG
Organism: Perissodus microlepis; assembly: GCF_051167445.1. Classification (NCBI taxonomy): domain Eukaryota; kingdom Metazoa; phylum Chordata; class Actinopteri; order Cichliformes; family Cichlidae; genus Perissodus; species Perissodus microlepis. The sequence goes on from NC_140469.1 coordinate 8,030,460, forward strand.
TCACCTTGAACCTGACCTGAACCTGACACATAAATTAAATCATCTCAAGCTGTTATTAGTATTTACAATAACATAAAATTGGAACATGATATCTTTAAATCTGTGGAAGCTCAGGAATGATTGAAAAATTCCTCCACAAGGGGAAAGTGCCAATGGGTAAGTTGTGCCACCCCTTGTTTCTAGGGAACCATAGAAGAAATTGGTCTGGCACCCCACATTCTTGAAGAGTCAACGATTTTCAGTCTTTCTTGGCTCTTGATGGAGGCGGTCGCATTTTCTCCTTCTCCCTCTCCCTTATCTTTCCTGCTTGGCTTCTCATGTCTTTTGTATAGTCTTGCCTATCTCTAACCCTCAGAGAGTCTCCCCAGACTTGTTCTCTAAAAATTTAAAGAAGAATTATGGATTTGACCAACTGGTCCCTTAACGAAATTGACAACTTCTTCACGATGAGAAGCCGATGATAGACCCATCGTCTATCATGTCGGCCAGCCTTATGGGATTTTGAACAGCTTTCGCTGCTTCTTGTTCTTCGATAAGCCAGGTCTGAGCCAGCTCCAGTCAGCCAGAACTCTGTTATCGTGGTTCCGAATTGGTAGATGTCGTTCAATGTCCTCCATCGAGAGTGTCGCCAGACACACGACGCAACCCACCATCGAGTATCCGGCAGCAAACGTCTCAGCAGGACAATCGGGCTCTTCCAAGCCCAGGTTTCTCATCAAGAAGAAGTTGTAAATTCCGTACTCAGACTGTGTTTATTTAACGCAATATGGATAAGATCTTGGAGAAGCTCATAGCTCTGAAATGGAAATTGAGAGTCCTGGTGACCAGTGACGGACATTAGACCAACTGTAAAATTGGATGCAGTTTGTTCGCACTAACCAAAACAACCATCATCTTCCATCCCCCCGTATTGAGTATTATTCTGGGGGGAGCTCTTTTTTCTCCTCGTCTTTCCTCATGTTGTGCATTTTCCATTGTTATACCTCTCTGACCTGTCTTCCCCATGTGATGTTTGCGTAATGTATGCATGGTCGGAAGGGTAAGATGGCGCGGGCATAAGGCAGGCAGCTTTAACCCAATTTCCTTCGGGGCCAACCTTCGGGATCAATGAAGTTTATAGAATTAAATTTTATTTTATTCATCCTGCAAAGAAGAGAGCCTCATTGCATGAGAATTAAGCATATTTACGTTCAAAAACATTTCACAAATGTTTGCTTTGGTGTCTAAACTATGAGTCTATACACCTAGCATGATGTTAGCTCAAAACTGCTGGATGATGCCTTTTTTGGTGGGGTTGGGGTAAATTGTGCCAAGGGACCTGGGTTGTTGTGCCACTGGCCTATAAATGAAACATATTATTTTATTGTAATTTTCCATTGTACTTTTCTGTCATGGTTCTGGGTCATTTGACCCAGGGTTTTGTGTTTATTATTATTGTGATCTTGTGTTCCAGTTTATTTTGATTAAATGTTTGGGTTTAGACTTTTTAGTTCTTAGGGTTTTGGTTCTGTGCTCCCTCTGCTTAGTGTCTGCCCATGAGTTCTCTCTTTTCTCTGTCTGTACCGTGTCTCTGAGTCAAGTCTGTGGATTTCCTGTTTTACTTTGAAGGTCTGTGTCTTATGTCAGTGTTTTCAGTTTGGTGCTCTCCCTGTCTCGTCTGTGTAATCAGTGTCAGCTGTGTCTCCCAGCTGTTTCCCCTTAGTCCTGTTCCCCTCATGTCTGCGTCATCCCCTGCTCATTGTTGCGTCGCCCCTCATTCTACTCTGTGTGTTCTGTTTTCCTGTTTGCCTGCCTGTTAGTTTATTTGCTTTCCCAGTTTTGGTAGTTTTCTGTTCAGTCTGCAATCTCCCAATAAAGCCGGGTGTTTTGAGTTCAAATTTGCCTCTGTGAGTCCTGCTCTTGGGTCCACCACTCCTGCCTGCCTTCACTATGACATTTTTAATTTCAGACCAAAAATATAGATAGACTGGAGGTATAATAGAGAGGACAGGCAGGGTTTTCACTCCTTTAGAGGACATGGACAGAGTGAACGAGGTGGAGAAGGGGAAGTCCATTCGACAGGTTGCAAGAAAGATGAACATATTCAGAATGACATTAAAGTGATACATAAAGAAGAAATAGATAGATGGAAAAGAAATAAGCCTATAAACGGATATAAAAGAACTGGACTTGCTAATCAAGTCTTTGATAAACAAACGGAGAAAGAGCTGGCAGATCATTTAGAGGCATTAGCAGCCTTTATATGTTAATTTCTTTGTGCATACTCAAAAGCTAGTTCATGGTATTTGAGTATGCACAAAGAAATGACATTTTGATCCAGCTGGCAGGGATATCCGAGGTGAAAGCAGGTTGGGCTAAGTGTTCATTTTTTAAGAAAAAGTAATAGGGAACATTAATAATTTTTTGCTCAGAAAATGCTCATTATAAGTTATCAAAATGCATATACTTCACAGAGAAGCAAAATCCTACACCTACATTGGATTGGTTGAGAAGGTGGATGGTGCCGACACTGATGCAAATGTTACACTGCACAAAATGATGGGCCAACTCCGGTGCAACATATTTATTTTTACAGAAACTGTAAAAAAAAAACCATCAGAAAAAACTTTTTGGAGTGTGGGCTGTACACTATATATATCTATGCAACCTGGGAAATGGAAAGATGTGTTATGCTCCTTTTTTCTATTATATACTGTGCACAGTATTTAATTAAGCTAATGTGTTAAAACTGTCCCAAGGCAAATGTAGCCTTCTGTTAAATGCATGTTTCTGAAAATACAATTAGGGATTGGAAATTAAAAAGAAGAAGGAAAAGTAGCATTGAAATTTTGAGCTTTTATTATTGGTCTAAAACAAGCAACACCATGGTATCTTTCATGGATCTCACCTCTGTCCCTGATCCAGCAGCAACAGCGTTGCTGATGGCTTCCTTGCCTCCTTCTGCCAAGACACCCAGATTTCCAAGGTTTCCAAGATATTCTCTTTGGCTCCTCCTGGGCCACAGCTGCTGCAGACATTCCTGAAGAACTCCTGGACCATGCCACTGTACCGCTGAGAGCTGGGGTCAGATCCACACACCACCAGGGTTTTCCTGCAGCAGGAAGGTGCCAAGCTGGGCTGGCAGTCTGGCTTGGTCCTGATGCAAAGTGAGACCAACAATGGGTATGGCACTTTTTTTTCTGTTTAATATTATTACAGGTGACTATTGTCTGTCTTGTCTCTTTTCTCCTGTGGATGTTTGCTCAGTTACTTTTCAACAAGCTACATTGTGCTCATATGCTCACTTTAGATAAGAAAGAGACCTGTTAATGAAGAAGCTCGGTTTGGGACTTTCCATGCAGTGGAAATGTACTTTTATTCAGGCTGATAGTCTTTCCCAATGTAAGGCTTTGTTTTCAAGGATTTTAAATCATAAGATTAAATCTTAATCTTATACATTAACACGTTTAGTTTTTTATTTATTGGATAACCTTATAATTATGGCTTCTGAGGTTTGTGGCACACAGTGCTATGGTAGAAAAAGCCTATAAACAACAGTTCTCAAGCAAGATCCATAAAGTACATCCATTTCATCTGGATCAGGGGTGTCAGGTTTTGTATTGTTGATTATCATTTATGCTTAGAAATATCTACTTGTATATGCTTAGAGTTTTATAATTAGTTTTAGATTGGTAGAGGTTTGATCCTTAATAGTCTGCAAACTTTGTGTGCATTCCAGAGCACTCTGGGAGCATGGGAGAGGTCGTACCTTGTCTTATTGTTTTATGGTAGGATAAACGTATCTATATCTGTTTTAGTCTAAGTGCCTTTTGTTTAGATGAACTGCTGGACTTCCAGACCAGCAGGTTTAGGGAAGTCATTTATGGGGTCACACTCTGACCACACACACACACACACACACACAGGCAAGGTACTCTTTGTTTGTATGTAGACGTCATATGTTAATGAACCTATGTATATTCATATAACCTCAATAAAAGAGCAGTGTTACGGGGGAGCGGACGAGAGCAACTGGGGTCAAGCGAAGGAACGGCGTTTGTCCAGTTCTCTTCCGTGCACAAGAAACATGAAGAACTTTGCCTACTCGTGTCTTGCTTTGCTGTGTAATTACATTGTCTTCAACGTTCCAGCGAATAGGTTTAAGCTACAAACCTATCAAGGGGTCTGCAACCTTTATCATCAAAAGAGCCATTTTGCCCCTCTTCTGCCAAAAAAAATCGTAGGGAGCCGCAAAAAATAACGTAATAATTTAACTTTTCATCTTTTTTTTAATTTTACCTGTTACAACCACTGAATAAAACAAACAGAAGTGCAATGTGCATTTGTAGGCCTGCTTTGAAATAAATTAAACAACTAACTGTAGGCCTATTTAAGTCCGCCGTATATTTTTGTAAAAGTAAAATACAAAACTAGCCCACTTTAATATAAATAAAACATTTAGCTGCAACTTAGCAGCTTTTAAAAGAAAAAGAAAATTAGGAGAGTCTTTGACAAGTCCATGTCAGTGTTCTCTCGTCCTCTTCGGGTTTTTTGCTCAGCCAGCAATCAACTGAAGCACCTGAACATACAAAAAATCTACATCAGCTCGGAGTCTAAAATATTTTTTTTTTCTGAAAAATAATAGCTTGTAAAATACTATTGTCCTTACCATTTTAACGTGACTTCTGTGTCTGAAGTTTGCTGCAGATCTTCATACAGGACTGTAGGCTCTCATCTTTGAGGCGGGAGCGGTGTTTGGACTTTATAAAATTCATGCTTGAGAAAACTTTATAAAATTCATGCTTGAGAAAACTTGCCAAAGATGGTCAAGACTCCTGTAACGTTGGACCCGATAAACATACGCTGGAGCGAATATGATGACAGCAGAACTTTTTATTTGACACTGTGGTTTTTGTATTGTTCACTGGGACACAGACACTCCCGCTCTCTCTGCTGTCACGTCCGCTCCCCCTCCGACTGTCACTGCCAACATATAAAGAGACACAATCACTGTCAGATCCCAGCACACCTGTTCACCCCGCCCCTGCGCTGCCCCGGGGAGCTCACTGCGTCACCCCTCCTCTGCAGCTGGCCACAGACCACACCCACGCCACACATCCCCACCGCCTGACTGAGGCCGGGGCCCATCAAATCGGCCACGACCATCTGCGCGCCCGGCCTATGGATCACCTTGAATTTAAAGGGCTGCAGAGCCAGATACCACCGAGTGATCCGGGCGTTGGCATCCTTCATGCGGTGGAGCCACTGCAGCGGGGCGTGGTCTGAGCAGAGGGTGAATGGGCGGCCCAGGAGGTAGTAGCGAAGGGAGTCGACCGCCCACCGGATTGCCAGGCACTCCTTCTCCACGGTGCTGTACCGTGACTCGCGGTCCGTCAGTTTCCGGCTGATGTAGACGACTGGCCGGTCAACTCCCCCTACCTGCTGGGACAAAATGGCCCTCTGCTCGAGGCGTCAGTCTGCAGACAAAAAGGGAGGGAGAAGTTAGGTGTGAACAGCAGCGGCTCTCCACAGAGAGCCCGTTTCACCTGCACAAACGCCGCCTGGCACCACTCCGTCCACTGGACCAGATCCGGGGCACCCTTACGGGTGAGATCAGTTAGGGGGCTGGTCAAGTCCGCGAACCCTGGTACGAACCGCCGGTAATAGCCGGCCAGCCCCAGAAACTGTCTCACCTCTTTTTTCATCTTGGGACGCGGGCAGGATGCAATTGCCGCCGTCTTATCCACTTGAGGTCGCACCTGCCCGCCCCCCAAGTGGTACCCCAAATACTGTACCTCCCTCCGTCCAACCGCACACTTCTTCGGGTTGGCAGTGAGCCCCGCCTGCCTCAGGGACTCCAGCACCTTGGCCACACACCGCACATGCTCCGCCCATGTGTCACTGTAAATGATGACGTCGTCTAGATAGGCGGCAGCATAGGCAGTGTGGGGCCGCAGCACCCGGTCCATGAGGCGCTGAAAAGTGGCAGGGGCTCCGAACAAGTCGAACGGAAGCGTAACGAATTGGTACAACCCGTACGGAGTGGAGAAGGCCGTCTTTTCCTTGGACTCTGCAGACAAGGGAATCTGCCAGTAGCCCTTGGTTAAATCCAGTGTCGTGAAAAAGCGAGCGGTGCCCAACCGGTCCAGGAGCTCGTCGACCCGGGGCATGGGATAAGCATCAAAACGTGACACCTCATTCACTCTGCGATAATCGACACAGAACCATATAGACCCATCCTTCTTCACCACAAGAACGATGGGGCTACACCAAGCACTGTGTGATTCTTCTATTACTCCCAACCTCAGCATTTCCTTCAATTCCCGGAAAACAATTTGCCTCTTATGTTCCGGCAGCCTGTAGGGCCGTGAACGCACCGTCACGCCAGGCTGCGTCTCAAAATGGTGCTCTATGAGAGAAGTACGGCCGGGCAAGGGGGAGAACACGTCGGCAAAGCGCTGTTGCAATGCAGCAACATCCGCCCTCTGGGCTTGTGTGAGATGATCACTACAATGGAGGGAGGCGGGGATGTTAGATTTTGGCGCCTCCGGCCCCAACTCATCTCTCTCTCTTACCAGGCTCACCAGAGAAGCCTCCCTCCAGGCTTTGAGGAGGTTGAGGTGGTAAATCTGCGTGATGAAGATGAACGCAGATTCATCTAAGATGAATCCTCTTAGATGAACCTTGGCTAGATGTAGAACAAGCACTTTGCAATAATCTAGAGATTTCAGATCTACCATTTACCAGCTTAAACATCCAACGACATGAATGCTTCAAAAGCATCAACATCAGCTCTTCTCTGACAGCATGGTGAGAGTTTCTAAAATTGACGGAGTCTTCATTAATCCCATGCAAACGTACACCTATCTGGAACAACCCTGACATATTACAAAACAATAATATGATAAACTTTTCAGATTGGAGTGGTAAAGGAATCAAATATTTAGATAGATATACTAGAAGGAACAGAATTTATTTCATTTGACAGACTAGTTACACAATATGGGATCAACAAGAAAAGATTTTTAGAATATCAACAAATTAAATCCATAGTAAAAAAGAAATTTAAACCGGGTCAAGTTGAACTACAAATATCACCAAGTGTGGTTCAATTTCTTACTCTTAAAACCCCCAAATTACTATCCAAAATATACAGAATGCTTTCTAAAACAGATGAGTCAATATCACTTCCTATTGCAAAATGGGAAGCGGATTTATCAGTTAACTTAGACCTAAACTTCTGGTCTCAGATTTGCTTAAAAACCTTTCATCTAATCAGAAATCCCAGTCTTCAATTAATTCAATACAAAATACTACATAGAGTGCACTATACAGGTCATCGGATGTTCAAGATGGGTTATACGTCTACCAACAACTGCTCACACTGTCAAACCAATACACCGGACAATTATATCCACGCTCTTTGGTTCTGTCCACCAGTTCAGAAGTTTTGGGGCGAGATATGTGAAGACTTATCAAAGTGTCTGAAATGTAACATTCCAACTTCCCCTTTAGTGTGTTTGTTGGGCAGCTTAGATAATGTCACTACAGATAAGAATATAGCCCATATGGTTTTCACTGCCTTATGCATAGCCAAGAAAACAGTCCTCATGAACTGGAAAAATAAAAATAATCTTAATTCTAACCAATCATGGCCTGTTGGGGGGCTCTGTTGGCTCTTAGGTGATGGTTTCCTCTTGGCTGCGTGCAGCGGGGCTAGGGGAGTGTCTGTGCTGATGGACATAGGTTACTGACCTGGTAGCCTGGCTGCCCCTGGGTGGGTCCGGGACAGGCGTGAGGTTCTGGGGGCGCTCCGTCTCTGGGCTGGGGCCCTGGCTGGGCCTCAGGGGCTTGGGTCCTGGTTGGTATGTTGCTGGGGTTATGGGCGGGTGGGTGTATGGGGGCCCGGCCCTGGCGCAGAGTGCCGCCGGTGCATCGAGCCGCCTGGGGGGCTCTTCAACTGGTGGGGGAGGCTGTTACATCTTGCAGGAGGTCTCCTCTCTTCAGGAACTCACTCTGCAGGAGGGGGAGATACAGGAGAGGTGGAGGAAGATCTCAGCCTGGGTGTCTATTGTCTTGTGTAGTTTGGAAGATGAGTGGATGACGGGGTGGGTGCAGTTTTCTCTGTGGTGGGGTCAGGTGGGCTGTCCTGGGCTCTGCTGGGCCGGGCGGCGCTGCTGTTCTGGGCCCCGGTCCGGATGGGCCTGGGCCCCCTTTCCCTGGCGGGTTGCGGAGTATGGGGGTGCCTACTGGGGTCAGCGGGGGAGCTGGCCCCAGGGAGGGGTCACTTGCCCTTCCCTTCCTTCCCTCCCCATCTCCAGCTGCCTCCCTCTTCCCGCTCCACCACAATCATCCACACATGCAGGGCCTTGGGGGAAAGGTGTGTCACCAGGGTGCAGAGGAGGCATCCCCCCCTCTGTCCCCTTCTGGCTGCCTGTGCCTCAATTTTTATCTCACAACTTAGACATTCACATTACTCACACTCTCATAACACATACATATAGGATCTTGGGGGTGGGCACGCTACACGGACTCCAAAAACACTGTCTAGCACAGTCTGTCTAGCACAGGCCCACCGCTGGAACGAGACAACTTAAAAACACAGCAAAAGCATTGAACACCAAGTAGGCAAAGTTCTTCGTGTTACTCATGCATGAGGGAGACCTGCCTGGAGCCAAGTGTCGTTCCACCACTTGACCTCCGTCAGACTCTCGTCCGCTCCCCCGTAACACTGCTCCTTTATTGAGGTTACATGAATATACATAGGTTCATTAACATATGACGTCTACATACAAACAAAGAGTACCTTGCCTGTGTGTGTGTGTGTGTGTGTGTGTATGTGTGGGGTCAGAGTGTGACCCCATAAATGACTTCCCTAAACCTGCTGGTCTGGAAGTCCAGCAGTTCATCTAAACAAAAGGCACTTAGACTAAAACAGATATAGATACGTTTATCCTACCATAAAACAATGAGACAAGGTACGACCTCTCCCATGCTCCCAGAGTGCTCTGGAATGCACACAAAGTTTGCAGACTATTAAGGATCACACCTCTACCAATCTAAAACTAATTATAAAACTCTAAGCATATACAAGTAGATATTTCTAAGCATAAATGACAATCAACAATACAAAACCTAACAGTTTAGTTTCCAGGACTTTTACTGTGAAAGGGAAGGGAAGGAAGAAACGTGGGTTTGGGGGTGGGGGGGTGTTGCACATGCAAAACAATTCTGAGTTTTTGTTATGGCTCAGGCAGTGATGGAGACCAAACCTGAGCTAAATAGGAAATAAACATTCCACTTCAAACATCAGAGCAACAGTGATGACAGTGATGCTCTGCGATTGCTTTAAATGTTTTCTGTTTGCTTTAGTTTTTTTTAAATAAAAACATTAAATTAGCTGTCACGTGCATGCACTGTTTCAGAAGTGCATCTGTAGTTTCTGCTGCAAATATCTTCTGTATTTCTGTGTGAATATGTGAATGCATACCAATACTAGTTGGATATAAATATGTTTGAGCAGACATTCTGTGCTGACCTGCTTTCCTTTGAGATATGAAAAAACAATCCACATAACAAAAAGTCTCAAATTTGAGGTTAAATATGGAGGATTGGGGGCACACATTTCACCTCCCCTCTATGGTAATTAGAATAATTAAAGTATTTGGCAGATTAGAAGGCATACATGGACATATTCTGCTCTCAACCAAAAACTTTCAGTTAGAAGTATTTTATTATAATCATACATCCATCCATTTGCTTCCGCTTATCCTTTTCAGGGTCGTGCTGGAGCCTATCCCAGCTGTCATAGGGCAAGAGGTGGGGTACACCCTGGACAGGTCGCCAGTCTGTCGCAGGGCCAACACACATACATATTCATACACTTAACTGTAATTGGACACTGACACATTTTTATACAGCCCCATAGTGTCCAAGACGCAAGAAGAAGCTACAACAGAAATGTTAAACTGGGAAACACTGGGAACAGAGAACATGCAACCTGAGAGACATGAGGCTAGATGAGCAGACACTCTGACAAAGAACAAGGGGGGACTTTGAAAATAATAAAACAGGAAACCTGACAAACACAGAAAAGTATAAATTAAAAAAAAAAAAAAGAATAATTTACAAGATACAAGACGCAAAAAACACAAAAACATGAGCAAGCTAAAGCTCTAAGAAGGCAGTGAGTCCTGTCAGTTCAAACAACTGGATAAAATACAATATTAGAAAATGTTAATAGGGTACTGTAGGGCTCTTGTGAAACACTTCTAAACAAGCATGTTTACTCTTTTTATTGAAAGCTGTAGCAGGCTGTATGTGTAAAATAGCTGCCACTTTATGTGCTCCATAGTTTAAGTCATAATCCAATTGAACTACTTTTTCTTTAGATGTTATTTGTTGTAAGGTTTGATTAATGAAGTATCATTGTGTGTTTGATGTGTACAGCAACTGTAGGACTTTATAAAAGAACAGCGACGCAACAACTGACAGTTGTTTTCTTCAATAACTGAAGGATTTTATTGCAAATTGTATCAGAAATATTAAATACATTCAACCCACAAGCTCAAAACAGAGACAAGCATGAACCTTTCTGTGGATTGTTTTGTGTCTGTACTAATGATTGAGTTAATGCAGTGGTGGGACAGAGAGTAAGTGTGTAACTCTGCATACATTAATGCATCTGTTAATGTTGTCTGCTCATGTTTTTGCATGTGTCCCAGCTGTCCTGTAGTTATGTGTAGTAGCAGTGCTCACAGTGTGTTCTTATGATCTTCTGTCCACAGTGGAAGTCGCTTTCAAACGACCAGAAAGCCAGATATTTCAAGCAGGCTGAAACAGAAAGACTGAATCATGCCAAAGAGCATCCAGCCTGGTCGACCAAAGAAAACTATGTATGTCCAAAGTGCCAACATGCAGTTCATACATGTGTGCATCACTGCACTGAATGATGAAACAGTCACTGCACAGAGTTTGTATCAGCTAATGAAAACTCTGTGTTTGTTTTCAGGGCAAGAAGAGGAAGAGAATCAGACTTAGAAAAGGTGAAAGAAGATTTCTTGGTATCCCAGCATCTTACATAAGAAATGTGATGAAAACGAGACAAAAATGTGTTGAAAAAAAGAAGACTTAATGTATTTTTGTTTGCGTTGCAGAATCTGCATCTGTACATGAAGAAGAAGCTCAACAAGCCAACAACTTGCGTATGAGGCCAGCTGAGTCACAGCCATCTTCTTCTTCTCCTTCATTTCTGACAGAGCCACATGAGCAGCCACAGACAAAGCCAGATGACAGCAGCGTGCCTCGCCAGCAGCCAGTGTGTTTGCAACTGCCAAACAGACAGGCATCACCCTACACACCTCTCTGTCAAGAAAATCAGGTCTCCCCTGCCTCTCACATGAATTTCCCTGAGGACGCCTCATTGGACTCCCCTGTTGCAGCCCTTCAGTTCCAGACAGAGGAAGCCTTTGTCGCAGACAGTGAGGAAGAACTGCTGTCAGTGCTGGAAGAGCTTGACCCCCTCCCCATCACTGCGCAGTCTCAGCAGCCCTCACCCACCCCTGCCTCTCCTGTAGATGCCTCTCAAACTGCATCAGTTCAACCCCGAGTTGAATTATTTCAAGACCGAGATGAGCCCATCTGTTTTGCTGAAATCCAAGAAGACATGTGGTCAGTGCTTGACTACCTCCCCGTCTCTCAGCAGTCTAATGTGCTCTCCTCTCCTCATTCACACAACTACTCGACTCCTAAACAAAATCTCATCTGTCCTGCTGATTCCCCTCCATCCAAACTGGCGTCCTCCCCTGTTGCAGTCACTGAATTGCAGTCAACAACCCCCATCTTTTGCGAACTAATGAAAAACAATAATTTCACTATAGACTATTGGACTGATTTCAATTGAATTAAACTGTTACTCCTGTTATTTCAACATCCGTCTTTGTGTAAATAAATTAAAAAACAAACAAAAGATGCTTCTGTCATAAGTTACAGCAGGATGAAACAACCTTCATGTAGTTTTTGTTTTTAACACTGCAAACCTTCTTTAGTTCTTTTGTTTCCTTTCATATTCAGCACACATCTGTCAGTGTCCACTAACTGTCAGGGAAAAGCCAGATAAAAACACTGTGGGTCTTTTGGGACACGTGCTCGTTGGGTTTACTCATAGATATCAGAAATGATCTGTTCTGTATTCAAAAGATACACGAAGGACGTTTGTATTAAATGCAATATAGCGACTGATCATATGCTGGTTTCTTTGGGGGGTTTTCACCATCATGTTACACAAATCCAGTTTCTAACTGAAAAGAAAATCCTTTACCATTTTCTAATCAAATTCCCTGGTTTCCCATGTCAGAAATGTCATGGCTGAAAGGATCATCGCATATTGAGCTCAAACCTAAACTCTTGTGTAGGGCCTCTTTCCATGTTGTACCATTCATTTTAAAAAGTCCTGGTAACAAGAGACAGAGGTGACTTGATATATTACAGTTATGATTAATGATGTGACTTCTGACATTTTCCTAGCAGGAAATGTGCTACTGTGGGACACTGAAAGAATAAACAGCAAGGCGCGTTTTGTTTTAATAACTTTTCTTTACTTCATTTGTATGAACTAGGTTTACCTTACAAAATCTTATACTGTATATAATGTTTTATGTTTAATTCATGCCAATGTCAGCTGGTGTTTACTCGGGTGAGCAGTACCGGCCCACAAAGAGAATGCTCTTGGTGGGTTTGTGTCGGATGAAGAAGATGAAGGGATGGTCGGCAACAAACTCAACGGGAATCGTTATAGAGCGGACTTCCATGTCAACCCCAGTGGCAGCAGCAGCCTCAGTTCCTTCTTCATTTACATCCACGAAAGCCTTGTGGACAACTTTGGACACTATCAGGTCATTTGCTGGAGACATTCCTAGTAGATGAAGAGCCCAGAAATCAGTTGTGTTTTTTTCTTTAACAGATGATGTTTTGCAGTTTTTGTGCTCTCAATATAACTGTATAATTGATTCAGTGTGTCTCATTGGTGCAATATTTCTCACCAGAGAAGTCTCTCTTGTAGATGTCAAAAGCGTTCTCCATTCCCATTTTGGTCAGGATTTTCTCCAAGTCATACTTCTGCTCCATCTTAAATCGAGGGAGCTTGACATCAACCTCGTTGGGGCTCATCATGTCTGGGCGAGTCCAGTCCACAAAGTTCTGATAGGTCAGCTCCTTCTCCAGCTGTGCGGATACAGTGTCACTAGCTTGTCTGATTGAAACTGGACATTTCCTTAAAGTACTGGTAAGTGCATCTTACCTTTTCCAAGCCTGTGGTATCATCTTCTATGTCATTAGGCAGGAATATGAGCATGCTGAGGTCATTTCCTTTATACGGCATCTCAAGAATCTGTCCAGAAACATTGTTTTTATTTATTACTCCATCAAAGATGATCTGACTTCCTAATCTAGAAATTTAGGCTGATTTTGTAAAAGAAAAGTTTTAGATCATGCTGGTGAAATCCTGTAATAAGCTGAAAGTGATGGATGTTACCTTGCAGTTGGCCTCAGGAATGGTCGCAAAAGGAAATTTACTTTTCTGGTGCATCATCTTCACCGGCTTAGTGTCGTTCTGAAAAATAGGGGAGACGAGAGAAATGTTTTTTGTGTTTAGTCTCAAAATGATCTCAAAAAGTTCTGTCATGGTTTTATTCCAGCCATTGAGTGGATTTGGATGTAGAGCACACGTCACAACACAATTTGTTCTTGTTAGCCGAAGTTTGTGATGTGCTGTTGTTTTAGATTTATTTGAGAACTTATTGGATATTACATGAATAATAAACTGCATTGCATAACTGCATAAAGTTGGAAAGTGATCGTCCTAAAAGCACGATTTTATCCCCTCAGAGCTCCAGGCTTTATTTTTTCATTCAGCAAAATCCACAGCTCGTTTGTAGTATGACAGATCAAAGTATAACTGCACCATCCTATGCTGCTTTTCTGCACTGTTACCTTGTTCAGTCGAAACTGCACATCAGCAGTCTTCTCCTCCTTAAACTGCGTGTTCCAGCTGCCCTTGAAGTAAATGGCATTCACGAGAACCAGCTTCGTCAGGCTACCCACTGCATCCTGGCTTAGCAAGTCCTTGATTTTATCTGGTAAAAAGAATTTATGAAAACTATTAACTATTACCAAAGATGCACTAGTTACTGTACAACATCTTCAGCTATAAAATCAGAAAACAGGGCAACAGCAAGATGGTTTTTATTTTAAAAAGGGGGAAAAAAGCTTTATGATCAGTATAACAGGGAACAAAAAACAAAAATTCAAGCGTAGGCTTGAACAAAATTCAAGCCTACGCTTGAAGCCACTGAGGTGGTTGTTAACGGGGGTGACGCGATGCTTCTGGTATGCATGAATTAATTAAACAGTCCAATAACTCCAGCAGTACTTATCTTGTCCTTTTTGGTCTTTGTTCCAAACATTTTAAGATAAAAGCTCAGCGGTCACAAACGTTTTGCCTTCTTATGATTAACAACACACCTGACGCTGATTACGTGCGTCCACCTTAAATACCTTACATAAACCTACCAGACAGAAACTTAAAAAGGTGGAATTCTCAATGGTGCTTGGTGCCATACCCTCAGGGACTTTAATGTTATATAAAAACACTGACAGCTCAATATCTACCTCAGTCACTCTCCCTGATCCAGCTGAGTCACCAATAGGAAAAATCTGCTTTTCACAGGAACTTGGGAACAGCAATAAGAGAATACGTAGTTTATTCCAAGAAGATATTGTCTCTCTCCCATATATAATATCTTATTGGAACCGATATGTTCCAGATATCAAGTGGAAGACAGTCTGGATGGTCCCCCATAAATATTTGATTGTAAATAAGGTGAAAGAAGTCTCATTTAAAATTCTACATAAATGTTATCCAGCCAGTCACTACATGGTAAAATTTAAAAGGGACATAAATACTAATTGTACTTTCTGTGGGGATCATCCAGAAACTGTGACACATCTTTTTTGGTACTGTTCTCTTACACAGAGATTCTGGAAGGAATTTAGCAGGTTTGTTATTGTCCATATTTTAAGGGAGTTTTCTTTACGATGGGAAAATGTTTTATTCTGTTTGTTTAAGTTCCCCAAGAAGTATGATAAATGTTTTTTTATGATAAATTTGTTAATACTTTTAGCTAAATTGTTTATCCATAAATGTAAGTTTACTAACAAAACACCATATTTCTGTCATTATTTTAAGGATGTGGAAATGTACATACAATCAATATCAGACTCCACCAACAAAAAGGCTCTCAAAACAATATATGTATGTGAATTTTTGCGTGTATTCTTATAATTGTTACCTTTTTCTTTTACCCTTGGCTTTTTGTGTTCATGTTCTGTTGTTTTGTACACTTCATCTGTTCGTATGTTGTATACTCATTGTTTGTTAAATAAAGTTAAAAAAAAAAAAAGAAACTTAAAAAGGTTACCTCTAGCTGCAACATAAGGTATCAACCCAAAAATGGCTCCTACAAAAATAATGTCTTTTTTCAATTGGGATTAAGATTGTCTCATTTCCAGCAGGTGGCACCACAGTCCTATAACCCTCATGGAAAGTCCTTGTATCCTATTATTATAGATGGTAGATTTATAAATGGCCTGTATTTGTATAGCGCTTTTATAAAAACAATGAATGAATTTCCTGCTGCACTTAAGATAATATAAAGATATAGAATCAATAGCAGCCAATCCTAAATGGGCCTGAAAAATAAAAATATGTTAAAGACACAAGTGATCAAAGTAGAAGTACCCATCACATCACACATAATATAATAAGAATAGAAGAATTGGCCTGCTATTTACAGCAACATACTGCTGTGATGGTTTTATTAATAGCATGAAACCAAACAGTAAAACCCAGAGATAATGCTGCTTAATACTGAATAGAAATTAGACTGGAAGAACTGGAAACAGAAAATAATGTGGACGGTGGACAATCCGGTAATAATGTCTCAACTGAACACAACACAACTGATCCCCAAGGATTTACAGTGGAGATCATTTAAAGTTACATTATGCTTACCTTGTGTCTGCTTCTCCACCCAGCTGTTGATGTGGACCCTGGCCTCCTCTGCATTTCCTTTGAAGTCCACAGACTCGAGCTCAGCGTTGTAATGCTTTTTGGTGCCTTTTAAAAATTCCTGGAATTGTGAAAATAAGTCACTCGAAACAGATTCAACAAACTACGGAGACTTCAATCAAGTTCAGTCACTGTGTTAAAACATTTTCAGTCCTTTGGATGCAGTTGAAGCTTGAACTAACCAGTCAGCCTTTGTCTAATAAAAGATTAAAGCAAATAGCTTGTTGGATGCCGATTTAAGTAGCCAGCATAGAAAAATACACAGATTGTGGGTAAGCTGGTTTGTAACGTTTCGGTTCAGATGGCAGAAGTTTTTGCTGACAAATGTACATTTTAGTATTTCTAAGTATTAATAAATTACTGTTTTACTTCTTTATATATTTCTTTATACTATTTGCAAATATTTTAAAAGTTTAATCTGCTGTGATAACTGGAACACAAAGGACAGAAATGGTGCCTTGTCTCTTGTTATGAACTATAAATAAATAAAACTGTAAAATGATTATATTTAATTTTAGTTTTATCTGTTTAGTTCTATTTCTACTTTTTCAGTTTTACTGAAAAAATTTAATTTTTAATACAAATTTTTCTATTTTATTGCTGCGTTTTAACTGGAAAGCAACTTAGTCCACTATACTTTTTTATGTGCTCTATAAATGAAGACTTGTCTGTTTTTTATCATAGAACATATTCTTGTGAAATGTTTCCAGTAAATACAGTGAACTTGTACTACCACTACTACTGACTAGATGTAGCCAACTTCATGGTATTAAATTAGCATTACTGTCCTAAACTTTGTGTAAGTGAAAATCCAGGGAGCAGGGAGAAACGTGCACAGCTTTGGTCTCATGACTTATAACAGGTTTCACTGCACAGGTTAGTCATTTATTGTAAGTCTAAGTAACAACAGGTTTCCTCTCACACCTCGAGAAACGTGTAGGACCGATCCCCGTAAAGTCTGTTGGCAAGACTGAGGGAGTATGGAGCATCAGCCTTGTTCAGATCAGTTAGTAGTTTGGCAAACTTGGCGTGGACATCGTCCTCATCGGTCTGGGGTTTCAGACACTGTGAACAGCCAGAGAAGACTTACGTGTTATAAAGCCACGATGAACAAAAGACAGATGAAAGACAGCTAATATGGCTAACATAACTCTGCATTGGCCTTTTTGAATGTATCAATGTTAGTTTATTTTCATTTGGTAATAGCTTTCTCATAACTAACATCCACTGAATGATTGGATTCAAAGTCTTAAGGAACTGAAGTGCTCAGTAGTAATCTGTATTTACAAGGCCTCCTGCATCTTTTGGAAAGAATACAGAAAAAGGAAAAACAGACGAAACAAACGCTCAAATATTTTAAACATTTAGAACATGTATGATGTTACGCTTTTGTTGACACTGAACTTTTCACCTGCTGCATAAATCTGCTTTCTACTAATTCTGTTTTAAGGTGTTAGCTATGTGTTGGATATATGTGGTGAGAAGTTTGGTGTGAGATACTCTGGAGCTAAAACCTTGAATTTCCCTGTCAGATCACAGTTATTCGCTTTGTTACCACCTTGCGCAGGTAGCCCGGCAGTCTGGTTTGCTGCTGAATCTGCGTCTGCATCCGTGTCTGCATCAGGGTCTGCATTGGCGTCTGTAGCGACGACGACGACGTTTCTGACTGTGTTTGTGTCGGTTTCTCTTCTGCCGGCTTTGGTTTTTCAACCTCAGTAAAGCCGAGGACCTGAGAGGGAGGAATCACTGTTGACATTTTCATAGTTTGTTTGTGTGTGAATATGTGAATGCATGCATGCATTACACATGTTACTTGGATATAAATATGTTTGAGCAGACATTCTGTGGTGACCTGCTTCCCTTTTGGAAATAAAAAAATAAATCCACATGACAAAAAGTCTCAAATTTAAGGTTAAATAAATATGGAGGGTTATGGACGCACTGGAACGGTTCGCAGCCGAGTGTGAAGCAGCGGGAATGAGGATCAGCACCTCCAAATCTGAGGCCATGGTTCTCAGCCGGAAAAGGGTGGAGTGCCCACTCCGGGTCGGGGATGAGTTCCTGCCCCAAGTGGAGGAGTTCAAGTATCTCGGGGTCTTGTTCGCAAGTGATGGGAGAAGGGAGCCGGAGATCGACAGACGGATTGGGGCTGCAGCTGCAGTAATGCAGACGCTGCACCGGTCCGTCGTGGTGAAGAGGGAGCTGAGTGTAAAAGCGAAGCTCTCAATTTACCGGTCGATCTACGTCCCTACCCTCACCTATGGCCACGAGCTGTGTGTAGTGACCGAAAGAACGAGATCGCGGATACAAGCGGCAGAAATGAGCTTCCTCCGAAGGGTGGCTGGCCTCTCCCTTAGAGATAGGGTGAGAAGTTCGGCCATCCGGGAGGGGCTCAGAGTAGAGCCGCTGCTGCTCCACATCGAAAGGAGCCAGCTGAGGTGGTTCGGGCATCTGACAAGGATGCCTCCTGGGCGCCTCCTGGGTGAGGTGATCCGGGCATGTCCCACCGGGAGGAGGCCCCGGGGCAGACCCAGGACACGCTGGAGAGATTATATCTCTCGGCTGGCCTGGGAACGCCTTGGTGTTCCCCCAGATAAGCTGGAGCAGGTGGCTGGGGAGAGGGAGGTCTGGGCCTCTCTGCTTAGGCTGCTGACCCCGCGACCCGGCCTCGGATAAAGCGGATGAAGATGGATGGATGGATGGGTTATGGACACACATTTCACCTCTCCTCTATGTTATATATGGTAATGAAAGTATTCGGCAGCCTTTGTTTTGTTTGTTGGTTGCACGGACCAATATTGTAACAATTTACCAGTGTACAGTTTGGTTTGTATCATATCTATCTAATAGACTCCAATTTGTGCATGTAAATGGAGAGTCCTCTTCACACACTGAGGTTAATTATAGAGTTCCACAGGGTTCAGTGCTAGGACCAATTCTGTTTACATTATACATGCTTCCCCTAGGCAGCATCATTAGAAGACATAGCATAAATTTTCACTGCTATGCAGATGACACCCAGCTCTATCTATCCATGAAGCCAGATAACACACACCAATTAGTTAAACTGCAGGAATGTCTTAAAGACATAAAGACCTGGATGGCCGCTAACTTTCTGCTTCTTAATTCAGATAAAACTTATCTTAATGACCTTGTAGTACCATATCACCCTATTAGAGCACTTCGCTCTCGCTCTGCAGGCCTACTTGTTGTTCCTAGAGTATTTAAAAGTAGAATGGGAGGGAGAGCCTTCAGTTTTCAGGCCCCTCTTCTGTGGAACCAGCTTCCAGTTTGGATTCGGGAGACAGACACTATCTCTACTTTCAAGATTAGGCTTAAAACTTTCCTTTTTGCTAAAGCATATAGTTAGGGCTGGACCAGGTGACCCTGAATCCTCCCTTAGTTATGCTGCAATAGACGTAGGCTGCCGGGGATTCACATGATGCATTGAGTTTTTCCTTTCCAGTCACCTTTCTCACTCAGTATGTATTAATAGACCTCTCTGCATTGAATCATATCTGTTATTAACCTCTGTCTCTCTTCCACAGCATGTCTTTTATCCTGTCTTCCTTCTCTCACCCCAACCGGTCGCAGCAGATGGCCCCGCCCCTCCCTGAGCCTGGTTCTGCCGGAGGTTTCTTCCTGTTAAAAGGGAGTTTTTCCTTCCCACTGTCGCCAAAGTGCTTGCTCATAGGGGGTCATATGATTGTTGGGTTTTTCTCTGTATCTATGAAGCGCCTTGAGGCGACTTTTGTTGTGATTTGGCGCTATATAAATAAAATTGAATTGAATTGAATTGAATTATTTGAGGAAGAAGCAGAGTTGGTTTGTTTCCAGCTGAAATCATCCAGGCTCAGGAATTTGAATCGATCCACATCATTTCTGCTTGAACTAGAGAACATGAGTGTCGACTTACATTTGGTCTGTGAGACACATGTCATAGTGACAGTATTTGGGTTAATATGGCATTACTCACCCTGGTCGCATTTCTTCAATATCAGGCACCAAGTTCAGGAACTCGTTCTTTGCAGCCCGCGCAAGGTAGGAGGTCTCCAGAGTGGGAACCATCGGGAAGTTTTCATAGTCTGAGCAGGAGGGACTGGAGGCACGTGAGCTGTTCTCAGGGGTCCTTTATCACAAATCACACCAAGTTAGAATCAAATAGATAACCTGTCAATAACCGTTTGCAGATCGAGGTCAATGTTCCTAAAAATATGTTTACGTCTGGCCCATGGAGCCACAGCGGGAGTCCGAGAGAGGGGCAGGTAGAGGAAGGGGTGAGGGTGGCACTGCTGAAGCTCGTCACGGATGGATCATGTCCGATTGGTGAGATGAGAGAAAGCTGAAGTGAAACAACAGCAGGATGAGGTAGACGTCAATATAGGAACTCCCTGATGTGACACAGAAAGGCTATTTTTTATTTCTTTGTATTATTTCTCACCTTGCAGTCACTGATGCTGTTCACCAGCTGGTTGTATTCAGTATTGAAGGTGTGTGTCAGAAGGCGCAGGCACTACAACACAACAGGAACAAGACCGATCAGCTCCGAGCAGAGAAGGAAGAAGGCAGCAACAAGAACGCCCACTAAGCCGATGTTTTTCTCACCTTGGTGGCCAGCTCCTTCTCACGCTTTCAAAGGTGGTGCTGGAGATCTGCGAGGAGACGGAGGTGGATGTGGACAGAGTGCCGGAGCTCACGCTGGGGGACAGAGACTCGCTCAGGGACTTGGTGGTGGGAGCTGTTCCCACGGGAGCCGCCTCTCCCAGCTTCTCTCCCAGTGCCAGAAGGTGACGGGTCTTTTCCACCTGGAAGAAAGATGGGGGCGAATGTGAGGTGGGAAGAAGAGGGGAGGGTTAGTCATGTAAAGTCTGTACTCTAAGAAAAAACTTTTTAGAATAGCACTTTGGTCTTTGAGTTGAAAAGTCATTTTTCCCTCAATGATATTAAACAGAGATTTATTTCTTTATGAATCTTTTAAGGCCCCACCTCCTGCAGCTGCTCCAGCTTCTCTAGCTCCCACTCGTGCTCTAGGATGAGGCTATCTCCTCTGGGCCCCCAGCCGGCCAGGTTCTCCTCTCCACGCACATAAGCCACTGATGTGTCCAGGACCTTCCTCTTCCTCCTCCTCCTCTGCATCCCTGCTCAGGACATGAGCCCTCATTAGCATGAAGCTCTCCACAGAATTATGATAAAACAGCTGCCGTTCTTTAAACATGTTTCATGGCCGCTCACCTGGGCTTCCAGTGTCAGACATCTTACACAAGCTCAGCTCGTAGATCCCAGTCACTCGGTTGCTATAATGAAGCAGAAGTTTTGAACAAGGAAACTTTGTAACAGGGCAGATATCTTTGATTGTGAAACAGAGATGGCCACAGTGCAGCAGCCCAGATTTACCAGTCAGGAGTTTTGGAGTATCCAGTCCCAAAGAGGTTCTTGAGAGAACGGGGTGGGGAAATCTTGGCGTCTCGGGAGTAAAAGACCATGCAGATGTCTTTGGTGATAATAGCAGGCTGGATGCAATGGTCCAGCTGTAGAGAGGAGATAAAGGGTGTGTGTTAGACACGATGACATCAAGAGACTTAAAAACACGTACAAACAGGTACAACACGGCGGAGCAGCGGCTGACCTCCAGATACGCAGATAAGGTCGTGTAGATCTTCTCTCTGTAGGGAGTGACGTGGTTGAGCAGGAGGGAGTTGTGCAGGGAGCTGTCCCACACTGCCTCAAAGCGATAGAAAGTGCTGAAAAAGACAGAAAGAGGAAAAGTTAGCTTGACAGCATTATTGTTCACATTCATCCTTTAATCATGACAAAACGTGAGGAATCGCACTGAGGTGAGACCTTGACAACAGACAAATCAGGAGCCACAGAGTGTCAAGTGTCAGCCGACACCAATCGGGACAATGATAAGAAAGAAATTCATTTACAGACACGTGAAAAAGCAGTTTAAGGTTCTAGATCTGGATTATTACAACACATCATTATTTATTTAAAGCAACCCAAAATGCACAAATGACTATAACCAAGTACATCCTGTGATTCAGCAGCTGATGGAACCAACTTTAGCAGCAAAAACTTGAGGTAATCATTTTTTATTAGTGTTTCACAGCAGTGTGGACGGATTTCTGGCCTGTTTGTCTTTACAATGTTTCTTCGGTTCATTGAAGTTTGCAGATATTTATTCATTCACAGCTTTCTTAACGTTCAATCATGTTGAAGTCTCAACTTTGAGCCACTGCAGCACCACTCTGTTGTTGCTTTGCTGCTGCGCTCTGGAGTCACTGACCCAACGATGATCTCTTTGACTCTAGAGTACTTCATGGCTCACTCAGTGACCTGGACACTTTGCAGCTTCTTTGGCAGCAAAAAAAGCCCAAATAATCATCACCTGAGCAAAACCGTTGGTATGAGGTGTTTGTGCTGATATGCTGTGTTTGGTTTTCACCAATGTTGAAGCTGTGCATTAGGGCTTAGCTTTTCAACTTTGCAAACCTAACCCATGCTGCCATGTTGTATTTAGAGGGAAAATGGTTTCTCCTGGAAGTCTTTCCAAACAGGCCATATTTGTTGAGTCTTTTTCTAATTGCACTGCCATGAACTCCAACATTTAGCATGCTAACTGTGGCCTGTAGAGCCTCAGATGTGTGGGGTGAATTTTCTGGGACGTCCACTCCTGGTAAGATTGGAAACAGTCTTTGAATTTTTTAACTTGCGAATAATTTTTCTTGCTGTAAAATGATGGACTTCAAAGCCTTCCCACATTCATGGGTATCAACAACTGCTTCTCTCCTCCTCAGTATGTTACCACTTACCTGAATACACCACACCAGCAAACTGACAGTAGTGGTTACACTTACTGATGATCTAGTGCACTTGATTAGCACTTGGCTAATACTGACCCTCTTAAATAATTATGGAAATAGTCTTGGATGTACTTAGTTTTTGAAACATCTGAATTTCGGCTCAGTGTTTGTTAAATAAATAATGACCTGGTATAATGTGTTGTGTTGTTCATCTGAGGTTGCATTTACCTCATACTAAGACCTACTAAGGACCTGATATTTTTTTTTAAATTTATGTACATAAAACCAGAGAGCTCACATAACTGCATATGCTCAGAATAAACAGCACACATGGATACAAATGACTGCCTTGAAGCAGCAATCTTAAGACCATCACTATGAGCTCCATACAAGGTTACACTGTTCCTGTTATTAACATTACGCTTTAAAAGAAGATATTCAACTGTGTACAAAGGAAGCAGTTACCACTGTGTGAGTAATTAGAAAACAACATGTGCACCAATCCTGTACCTGGTGCGGCAGGTAGGTACCATGACAGGGCAGGCCTCCACTGTGATCCACGATGGCTGGGAAGTACCTGTGCATGGAGGGAGGAGGTGACACAACATCCCAACTTATAATATTCTTCCTGGAGATCATTTTTATGGTTCCTTTAAAGCTTGTGCGTGAATATAACACTCCAGGTGGATACTCACTCTCCAGTGGGCTCCAGCTCGCTGATCTCAAACCAGACCAGCAGGTCGTACTTGCTGACACACTGACCCAGGTTGGATTTGGTGATGGTGTTCAACTTGGTGGCTGCAACTGCCACACACACACACACACACACACACACACACACACACACACACACACACACACACACACACACACACACACAGAAGCTCAATGTTATCAAGCTGGAATTTGTCTGAATTTAAGAGAAGATGAATAAAAGTGAGGAGTATTTTCTACATGCTTTGGGTGACTAAATGGAGGATGGATAGGTGACGTGAAAACACTACTGACCCTTTATACTGAGCCAATAGCTCGCACACTTCTACTAAATCTGTCTAAAGAGCCAGTAATCACAGAGGATAGATACTGGAAGCAAACTGAAATGTTAGGAGGAACTAAATCACACATTACAACACCAGTGGCAGCACCCTGCTGTCTCACACATCGGGATCACGGTCCTGTTGAAACGGGCTAATTGCTAAAGCTCACAGTTGCATTCCTCTATACTCAATATGATTGAAAGGAATGTTATTACACTTGAAAACTGCTCTATTCACGTCTTCTTTTGGTGTGAATGATATGTCAGCAAGGTGCAGCACTCATAACCACAGCAGAGCTTTACCGTGCTACCACCTGCAGCCACAGAGCACTATAAGAGCACAGCACGACTCTAATCACTACAGCACCAGCATCAAATGTCTGGCTCATTAGCAACGTGATACACTGTTTACAGCAACACTGTTTACAGCAACAATACTGCACAACAAGCTAAATAGATTTAAAAAAACGAAAAAAAAAATTGTTGGACAACAGAAGATAAATGTCCTTTTTTTTCTAATGTCAACTGGCTGGCTGTGTGGTGCACAGCCTTAAGAGGCCAGCATTCAGACCCCAGAGTTTAACGGCCAAGTTCGAGTCTCTGACGGTCCGTCTGCTATAGCGGGGTAGGCCGAGCGAAAGACGAAGCTCCGGGTTCCTCCTTTTTCGAGCTTTTTTTTTTTTTCATTCACATTTATTTACATTTATTTACATTATTTACACTGAAGCTGTGTTCACATTCATCCTTTAATCATGACAAAACGTGAGGAATCACACTGAGGTGAGACCTTGACAACAGACAAATCAGAAGCCACAGAGTGTCAAGTGTCAGCTGACACCAATGATAAGAAAGAAATTCATTTACAGACAGGTGAAAAAGCAGTTTAAGGTTCTAGATCTGGATTATTACAACACATCATTATTTATTTAAAGCAACCCAAAATGCACAAATGACTATAACCAAGTACATCCTGTGATTCAGCAGCTGATGGAACCAACTTAAGCAGCAAAAACTTGAGGTAATCATTTTTTATTAGTGTTTCACAGCCAGAGATGGGCAGTAACGCGGGGTAAAGCGTTACTGTAATCCGATTGCTTTTTTCAAGTAACGAGTAATGTAAGGGATTACTGTTGCAAAAACGGTAATTAGATTACTGTTACTTTCCCGTAAGCACGCTGCGTTACTGCGTTACTAAAACCGTCATTTTTTTGCCAGAGTGCCTCATGACAATAACAGCTGTGTGCAGATCAACAATGGATAATCTATGGAGGAGTGCAGAGAGAGTATGACCGTGCAGCGTTTAAAGCGTGGAAGTACTGAGCTTACTTTGAGTTTGATTCTGTAAAAAGTGACAAAAACTTTTAGAAACTTCTTTTTACAGCGAAAAACCCCTTAACTTCAGAGCAAGCACCGAGTACGCTACTACGGGATTGGAAATTCACAGAGAGACTCACGGATTCTTCCACAAATTTCTTCTAGTCAGAATGTTGCATATAATTAAATTTTTGCTTGATGCATAAAGTTAAAAGATTAAAACGAATAAAACAAGTTTTAAAAACAGACTTTTCCATTTAATTACATTTTGTATGATGGATTATGCAGAAAAAGTAGAATTGGGCTGAAAGATCTATTGCTTTATTACCTATTCAGGTCATAAATCATGTTTTTAAAAAGTAACTAAGTAATTAATTACTTTTGAAAATAAGTAATCAGTAAAGTAACGGGATTACTTTTTGGGGGAAGTAATCAGTAATTAGTTACTGATTACTTTTATTCAAGTAACTTGACCAACACTGCTAGTTAAGTTACTACCATAGTTAATACAGTTACGGGTAACATGATAGTGCTAACCCATAACCCCGAACTCTGTAATACTGTAAATGATGAGTGATTTAAGTTAACACTAAACATTAAACAGTGTCTCCTGAACATTTATAATCAGGTGTGAGTCTGGCTGCATTGACCTTTGAAGATGCAAATTTAGCATGATGGCTGATGGTGCTGTGTAAGCTTCTACTTACAGGGCTCTAGACTAACTTTTTGCCATGGGCGTACAGGTACGCCTAACTTTAAAAAGTTAGGCGTACCGGCACAAAAGTTAGGCGCACACAAATTTTATAATAATTTATATAATATAATGTGTTTTTCTGGATACACTGTGCTTTTTCAGCATTCAAAGATTGACGACACCGTGTCAGAGCACTGGCTATGAATTTCAGAAGGATCAGGCCTTAACTTAACAGAAAAGTTAGCAATAGTTCTTTTCCTATTACAGCTACATCCACTTCTGTCGTGCTTAGGCTGCTCACTAGGGCTGGGTATCATCACTGATTTCTATAATCCATTCGATTCCGGTTTTCAAAGTCCCGATTCGATTCAACTTAGCCTCAGACAGTCAGAAATATTATAATTCTGATCACTTATCAGTATTGACTTCATCAGAATTGTGAACATCACAGCAGATGCCTTTGTGTGAAAGTAACTGAGAATAAAACACAGAAAAACATGAAGGAGATTTTCCTGGTCTGGCTTTTTATAGCAGATAACCTTAAAAATATTCTACAATGTTCTGCATATAAAGTTTAAATTTCTTCAGTATTGAACAACAGAAAAAATAGGCTTTCTTGTCCGAGGTCATTTAAGTGAAAAAAAGAAAAAAAGACAGCAGCTGACAGCGCTGTAAACAACGGTAGACTGGTGGGTAATAAGCGAATGAATAATACAGAAAACAGAGATTGGAGACGGGAAACTGTTCTTGAAGTACAGAGAGAGAGCTAGCTGTGCATAAAGTGTGATTTTAATAGTCGTGGAAGCAAAACAGCAAAATTCATGACGACATTGATCAAATGTGAAGCGCAGTTTGCTGCTTCTTTTGCTGCTGGCTCGGTGAATTTTGGTTGGAGAGAGACAAAACCCGCAGCTCAGAATCAGCGCAAGAAGACGTAATCACAGCGCGGACCGGACGCATCAGAATCGCTAAGCTCCGACAGCGTGTCCGTCTACGGGCCGTCGGGTGAGAAAGCGGAGAAAGACAAAGTTGATTCTGATGCGTCGGGTCCGTTCTGTGTTTACGTCTTTGTGTGGAATCCGTGTACCTGCTCTCATTTGCTGTTTGGTTGTTGTTGAAATGGTTTTGTGAGCTTTAATGAGAAATAAATAATAATAATGAGAATCTGGCGTTTCTGGCAAAACACAGTTATATTTAAAAGTCGATTCAGGATTTAATGAATTGATATCGCTTTATTCAAGCTACTCACCTCCCACTTTCAACTGGACCATGGCCAATCAGAGAGCTCCCGCCCCTTACTATCTCTGATTGGTTTAGTCCACGATAGGGGCATAATGTGTGTCTGTTGTTGACCACAGGGAAGGTTGCAGATTTTTTTTTTTTTTTTTTTTTGCTACCCGAACAGTTGGTCGCACAGGTGCAACCAAATATTTTTTTTTAGTCGCACCACTGAAAAATTTGGTCGCATTTGCGACCAAATTGGTCGCACTCTAGAGCCCTGACTTACCTTCTACACTGTGTTTAACACACATTTCAGAATAGCAAAGAGGAGCACTGTTGCTTCATCCTTGATACTTTAGAGGAGAACTGGACTGCAGATCAAAAGGTCCTTAATAGCTTTTTGTCCTCCCCGACCCTCAAAGCCAAACCAGCCATGAGAGCTGATGGGACACGATTTGTAAAAGTGACATTATCAGAAACAAAGGGGAGCAACAATACTTCATATTTGCATTCTTTAGAGAAAAGTATTTGAAAAGGCTGTCTGCTGTTTTGGATTGATGTCGTTCTCCTGAGGCTCAAAGAAGTAGGGCAGTGTCACGGTCCTTTTGGCAGCAGAAAGCTGCTGAGTGCTGGAAAGAAGCACGGCCACACCAGCTGAAATGTCTCACTGACACAGAAGCTGTTGGCCATCCTCTGTGTTGCCACTGTCTTCACCCTGCTGTTATTAAGTCTCAATAACATACATTTCTATATAGCTAAGCTTGATGAGCGATGCCTTGTTGGCTGACATTTATGTCTTTGAGCGTGTGAGAAGTTTAATAATTATAAAACCACATGAATTTGACAAATGTCCTTTTAACCGTCAGCTCATGGTGAAGTACACTGAGCCACCCGGAGCTATAATATCAAAATAGAAGCTGCTACCTTTGTCAAGAGTGGCTGGATCTGAGTGCATACTACTTTCAGTTATTCAAATTTTGCTTAATTTGTTAAAAGTCCTGTCTATGTGCAGAGAGTGTCTTCCAGAGGAATGGTTCTGTGGGGATTGTGATGTTCTACATCACAAACATCAGCCACTCCACAACAGAGAAAGTGTTATTGATGTTTTTTAAAGCCATTCCTCCAACCACATGTATTATTAGAGTGGACGGTCAAAATTGCACCAATATACAAGGTATTTCCTCATGAGATTCACTCAATTTTGGTTTTCATATGTGTCTACAGCCAGTTAGAAAGAATCTATTTAAGTGGTTTTCTCTTTCTTGGTAGCTGGCATTCTGGCAACAGTAAAGCTTTGAAACTGCTCCTGTGGGTTGCGTAAACTTCACAGTGTCAGCAGGAAAAATCGTGATTTTAATCGACATTAATAGTAAACAGCAACCTGCTATTTAGGTTTCTGTGGTGGATTTGAACATAGTGTGATGGAGCATGTTTTCTGCCCTTGCTGTACAATCAGAACATGGTATTGCTTTAACAGAAGTCATCTGTGAAGGCAGTGGTGTATTATTCATGTTGTTTCTTTTTCTTTTTGGTCCAAGGACGTTATGATGTGCACCAGGCGATACACAGATGTCAAACATGCCAGCAGCGGTGCAGCCCTGATTTAAAGGACCTGATTAGGAGTGGATATTGGCCAGCATCTGTCAACATGTCTACTCTTTACACTTTAGACCTCTTGAGCTCCTTCCTGGAACTAAAAGTATTTTCTCCATGATTCTCCAGGGAAGCTTTTGCAAAACTGTTGGAGCATGGTACTACAGTGGCTTGCAAAAGTATTCGGCCCCCTTGAACTTTCCCACATTTTGTCACATTACAGCCACAAACATGAATCAATTTTATTGGAATTCCGCGTGAAAGACCAAAACAAAGTGGTGTACACGTGAGAAGTGGAAGGAAAATCATACATGATTCCAAACATTTTTTACAAATAAATAACTGCAAAGTGGGGTGTGCGTAATTATTCAGCCCCCTGAGTCAATACTTTGTAGAACCAGCTTTTGCTGCAATTACAGCTGCCAGTCTTTTAGGGTCTGTCTCTACCAGCTTTGCACATCTAGAGACTGAAATCTTTGTCCATTCTTCTTTGCAAAACAGCTCCAGCTCAGTCAGATTAGATGGACAGCGTTTGTGAACAGCAGTTTTCAGATCTTGCCACAGATCTGAGGGGGGGCGAATACTTTTGCAAGCAACTGCAAGTGTGGGGGAAGGCTGAGTGAAGTATTTCTTTGATATTGTTTTTCAATAAGCAGATGCAAATATTTATTCCTCTGTTATATTTCTGTACATACAGACTGGGCGTGCCAAAAGCGATGCACTGCAGCACAGCTTTCTTGATGAGGAAGAGCAGCTGTGCTGTGATGTCAGCTTCAACTGCCCAGCATGCACACCTGAAATGTTGGCGGTTTCAGTTGATGGTAACAGAAAGCTATATCACTTTCAGCAAAAAGAAAGGTGCTCATTGTTGATGTTCCTTGTGTTTGTGTTTTTATGCACATATTTATAAAAACCTTCCATGGTTAGACTTTATTGTTTCTCTGATGTTACTCTGATGACCGTGACTTTTTTGATGCCGTTTTTTTTTTAAGTATGTTTATTGAGATTTTTTGATATAAGAAAAAAAAAAGACAAAAAAGACACAACCCCCCCCAAAAAACAAACAAAAAAAAACAATAAAACAAAACAGACAACACAACAGCAAGGGCAAAAACACACAAATAAGGCAAAATATTACGCTGCAACAACAAAAATACTACTTCAGCGCCGGCAATAAACAGAAATAAAACGCTGAGGTGGTACGCTGAATTATTTGCGATCGATCAAAGAGAACTTTGTTTTAATACATGATCTAAAAATGGCTGCCACACATCAAAGAAATGACTAAGTTTGTCCGCTGATGTGTACCTAATCCTCTCCACGTGCAACAGAGCAGTCAGTTCTGTTAGCCACATTTTGAATTGAGCTACAATATCCGACTTCCAGAGAGTCAAGATCATTTTCTTAGCAATTACCATTCTGAACAAAAATGTAGTTTGTGCAGCAGAGCTGAGGTGTAAAAGGGAAGAGGAAGATCCAAACAATGCAGTTATTGGGTCCGGCTCTAATG
Organism: Perissodus microlepis; assembly: GCF_051167445.1. NCBI lineage: Eukaryota > Metazoa > Chordata > Actinopteri > Cichliformes > Cichlidae > Perissodus > Perissodus microlepis. Next base: position 8,060,736 of record NC_140469.1, read on the forward strand.
CGCAATTGTAGATATCAGAAAAACATTTAAAAATGTCCAACCAATAGTTATGCAATTTGGGGCAAGTCCAACATGAGTGAGAGAGCCTTCTCCAAGTTTACAACGATCACATGTGGGACTAATAGAAGGAAAAATGATGGCGTTTTTGTTGCTGAAGACAGCAAAATGTCTGCATTTGTAGACACTTTACAGAAGGCAGTGAAAAATGCAAGTTTAGGTGATTTTGTTTTTCATTTTGGTTAATTTGACATAATAGTTTTTACTATAGTAACCAAACGACTGTCTTCTGCAAGATGACTACTGTTAAATTAGAGTAAATGGAAAATCTTGTCATTTACTTTATAATTTCTTACTATTTTATTATATTTGTTACACGTCGTAGACACGGGGAAGAGGCACATGTGGGGATTCCCAGTGGACAGCAGCACGAGAGACTTCAAGGAAGGCCTCCAAACTGGATGAAGAGGAGATGGAGGTCGCTGTGTGTCGACATAGATTGTGTCTTTTGTGTTACTTTCACTTCAGGGACGGCAAACTGTGGCGTGTTTCAGGAACGGTTACATGCCTGACAACTACACTTCTGAACAGGTCCAACTTTTGATTTGCACTCAGAATGATTACATCAAAGAGTTTAGTTAAAAACACTAAATGAAACCTGCAGACTTGCTTAAAGTGATTCGTATTCATGAGAAACTGGAGCGTCATTATCATTGAGTTTATTTCTTTCCCTGCTAAGCAACACCAAGTCTAGCCCTGATTGGCTGATATAAGTGACCACAGACCTGTCGCTGTGTCAGTTTGAATGGGTGATTAGAGACCAACACGTGTTTGTTGCTGCTCCATGTTTTCTGCAACATTGTGTGTAGTTACTGCAGCTGTGTGTGCATTCTGCTGGCAGGAACAGGAAACAAGTGAAAGAAAACTGGCGAGCATCCTGGAAGGAAAACTTAATCGGACATAACAAGTTAAAACAGTTTGCAAGTTTCAAGCCAAACTGCTGAATCTACCGTCCAGGTTCTCCTTGATAGCGTGACTCTGTGTTGTTCTCCTTCATTCTTCTGTCTCTGTCTGTCAAATCTCAGCGTGTTATAAACCAACTGTTGTCACCCTCTGCTGCTCAGTGTGCTGGTTGTTTTCTCGGGAATCTCAACCACAAGAAAGTTTATACGAACGAAGCTAAAAAACCTGTGACAGTTTGTGAAACGTCATTAGCAGCAGTGAAATAAGATTCCAAAAGTTAGTGAAATGATAGAGGCTATTTTATGCTGGAAAAATTCTTCTAGCACAAAGCGGCCCAATAAACGGAATTTTTTAATACAGAAATACATCTAATGATAAAAAGACAAGCAGAGAATTCATTGTCTTTTTTCAATTGCAGAGCTGGGATGCTCGTCTCCTCATGGAGCGCTCTCGAGCTGTGAAGTGTCCAGATATCAGCGCTCAGCTGGCTGGTACCAAGAAGGTTCAGCAAGTGCTCCCCAGACCTGGAGTCCTGGACAGATTCTTCCCAGACCAGCCTCAAGCTGTGCAGCAGATCCGAGCGACATTGGCTGACCTCTACACTCTAGACATGGTGAGAAAAAGGGCACGGTTTTTTCATTGTTTGGAAAATTTGGCATTAGATAATCCTCACCTGGGTGTTGCTGTTCAGTGTAAGCAATATCATTTGCATTTTATTCCTCTGATTTATTTCTGTGTGGCGTTTATAAACTCGTATTTCTTAGGCTGGCTTTTAAGGAAGGAGAAAAGGTATGTATCAGTTGGCTGGGAAGAAAGATGGAGGTGGAAAGGATGTGCGAGCTATGGGACAAAGTTGCTGAGACTAGGTTAAAAAGAGGTGAGGATCAGTGAGCAGGAGTGTGGCTTTGTGCTGAAAAGAGCACAACAGATTGTCTGGAGAGAAGGTGAAGGAAAGTCAGCTGAAGCAAGACAGTTTGTGGAGTTTGTGTTGGACTCTATGTTATGCTGGGAGCCTGGGGATTAGTGGACTTTGATTCCAAGTTAATACTAGCTAGTGTTTCTCACTGGTTTTTGCGTGGTGGAGTAAAAGGGATTGGTTGGTGGCTGTTTCTAATGTTAGCCTTTTCTTTGCTTTCTTACAGGCAGGGTAAAGACATGGTGATGAATGAGTGTGTGGGCCGTCTGCTGAGGACCAAGAGCTCAGGACAGTCAGACGGGGGCGTCGCAGCAGGAGTCACCGTGCTCCACAATCCTCTGCTGTTCTGAGATGTCACACTCCTGCCTGCTAATACAAACCACGGTGAAGTCAGAGTTCCACCTGCACCTCCACCTGTTCTTGCAACAGCATGAAAACTGACAGAGGTGAGACAGCAGAAAAGTTCTTGTCTATTTCTTTTTTTTTTTTACTAAGTTAAGGAATTAAGTTAAGAAGAGTGATTAAATAAATTGTTTCTTGCATTTTTGATTTAATGATTGTGTTTAGGATTATTTCAGAAACGTGTTTAGAGGATCTTTGTAAGCCTGTATTTACTTTAAAAGAAGGGAAGCACTTCTTCATCCTACAGAAAAGGTGACACATTACAGATGAGTTCATAAAAAGTGTCTCTGTCACTCTTTCAAGGCTCTGTCACTTTTTCTTTTTTACTGGAACAGCATGGTAAAGTAGGCCTAGGTTGCCATCTTGTGGCGGTGTGTTGTTACTACAACATATGAAATTGTGTTTCTATTGGAAATATAATTCAGCACCACTGAGCCGCTCTCTCAGTTACAAACTGAACCTGTTTTTAGACATATAAATCACTAAGCACAGTGAAGCTTTTGGTTTTGTAAAAGTGTTTCTTATTCAAAATGCATGTTGATTTTTATAAGGTTGAAGAGCAGTTAGCAGTGCATTCATGGACATCTTTAAACTATTAATTGAAGAATCTTTGGTCATGATGGCATGAACTAGAAACGTGAGCTCCAGGTGAGACTGCACAGAAGAACAAGTGTCCTTAAACTGCATCAACTGATGACTTCTTACAATTTTATTCTGTGTGTTTTTATCATTGAATGTTTCTGTCTTTGTGTACATGTAACGCAGACACTAAAGCTGTGCCAGAATGTCATGCTGAAGAGAAGGATTCTTTTAAAATGCATGGGGGAGCAAGCGAGTCAGATACCAAGGGCACAAAGATGAAGCAGGTCTGATCGGAAACCGTTTATTTCCAGGCCAGGGAGCACAAATAAAAACACCCATAAAAAACGTACACAATAAAATGTTATCAATAATTAAAATCACCCAGGAATAAACAAACCCGATTCTAAAACTATTAAAAATCCAATTTTCTACGTTTACTAAAATCCCCTGATCTAATTATGCCACATGTTTATTATGGGTCCACCAGCAGGCCAGGAATTCCTTTTTTAGAGCGGAGTCCACGCCAGCCTCGTCTCCGGCAGACGAGGAGAAGCCTCCAATCCTCCTCTTGTCCCTTCACTGGGTCCATCGCATCCCAGCCCAGCTCGCGTTCTGCACCGGAGTCCGTCATGCGATGCCACCACAGCTGCTCTCGCGTCAGGGCCCTGTAAAATAACAAACAGGGGCCAGAACGGTCGTCCCTGGAAGCGGCCTTGGCTTATAGCCATGGCGACCCTCTCCCAACCCGGCTTCACCCGGTAAACAACAGTGGAGACACTACTTACAAATGCAGGCAGAGGTATACCTCTGCCCTGCTGCCAATCACATGCGTTGTCTCCTACTGTTGCCGTTCCTTGCTGTCAGGGCTGGGTCGCCACGTCACGCTGGCCGATCCGTCTCCAGCTTAGGCGTCGCAGTCCCACGATCAGGCAGCAGGTCCCTCTTTTCACCTGGCCTTCACACATTCCTCCTCATGAAAGGTCTTTACACAGCTGATAGGCCACCTCTGGACACACCCATCCATCTAGCAGTTGTTCCCTATCAATTAATTTGTCGCATGCCCAGCCAATCCACAGTGGATTACAACATTTCAAAGGAAACACAAAAACATGCAATAGAAACACTAAAATGACACTCATAAATAAACACTAAAAATCAGAATAAAACCAATATGCAAGATAAATACGAATTTCCACTGTGTGACATACACATGCTAACACAAGCTACTGTAACTTAGAGAAGCTCAGCAATATATTATTAAGTACACAAACAGTTCCAGGTGCTGGACTGTTTGAAGGCCCCACTTTGGATCACGTGAAGGACATTCAGTTTTTTGTTGCAAACTGTTTACAAGAAACGCACTATTGTCACACCACAGTGAGCCAGTTGCATGAACAGCAGCCTAATCAGACTTCTGTAGAGTCTCAGAGTTTTTGGAGTCTGCTTCTTGTGTCCAACAGGAAGAATTCTGTCCATAAACAAAGGATTTTAAAATGTACCATTTCTTTTTTTTTTTTTTTCATTTTGTAAAGTAACCTAAAATTATTATTGCCTCAAAGGGATTTATACTCTGAGCTATGGTTTTTTTTGTTTTTTAAATCTTGTTCTAAGCAGCCAACGAATTGTTAATGCATGATTAAAGTGAATTGTTAATTTACCGTTTCTGGTTTTACTATAAACAGACTGGGGACGCTTGTGTTTCCTTTCTTCCTAAAATGATCAGATAAGACTTGATTAAAAGAAATAATGCAAAGGCATTTTGCTGTGTTCACAGAGGGTCTTGAGGGTCCGTGTAAACGGAAAGATCTTGGCGATGGTGTGTATGGATTTGAGTATTACCCCACCACACCTGGAACATATTCCACACAGCTACACATGGGCATGCAAACAGTACAATAACTGGAATACTCCAACTTGCCATTGTGACTGATCATTCTATGCTCTGTTTAGTCCCATGGAGGTTAAGATTGGCACTGAGGCTGGCCAGCAGAAGGTGAGGGCCTGGGGTCCTGGACTGGAAGGAGGAGTTGTTGGTAAGTCTGCTGACTTTGTGGTGGAGGCTGTTGGACACAATGTTGGTACAAGGGGGGTCCTGAAAGCATGTGTTGATTAGCTTCAGTTTCTTCTCTGAAGTTGCTCTGTTTCTCTTCAGGTTTCTCTCAGACCAAGATTGAATGTGATGACAAGGGTGATGGATGGTGCGACATGTGCTGCTGGCCCACAGAACCAGGTGAGTATGCTGTCCATGTGCTCTGCAACAATGAGGACATCCAACACTCTCAGTTAAGATTAGTTTTCGTGATTGTTGCCTCAAGGCCTGAGATCATGGTGGTGGGCTTGTGATGGACGCACTTTTCATGGCTGAAACCTCTCCTCTAGAGGCTAAGCCTAGGCTTGAAGCCACTGGGGTGTTCGTTGGCGACGGTGACGCGATGTCACTGGTATGCATGAAGTTATTAAACTTGATACAGTCCAATAACTCCAGCCTTACTCATCTTGTCGCTTGTTACCTGTGTCTACCTTAAATATCTTCACAAACTCAAAATGTGACCTCTAGCACCAAACGCTTGCTGCAGTTCTTGGTGTCAGAGGTGACACACAAGGTATCAGGTTTTCGCTGCAATTACTTTTTCATATAGGACCAAGTATGTTTGGATAGCTTTTTGCCCTTGAAAACTGCCGTTTAATATTAGACATTCTGTTATGTGAACGGCTGTGTGCAGGCAGGAAAAGGACACAAAGAGCAGACTCCGGAGACACACGTGAACTCAAAACAGCTTTAATGCTGAACTCAAAAGGGCAACAAAACTAGGAATACAAAATACTAGTGATGGCCCGCTTGAAGCTGAAGCTCCGGTGCGTGTGTCAAAAAAATCAACACACTGCTTCAGAAGCACTGTGTCGAAGCTTGATTCGTTTGGCCAGAGTCACGTGATCAGTGACGTCCGAAGCTTCGTTTAGAACCTAACTGCTTCGGTATCTGATTCAATGGTTTATAAGGAAATGAATCATTCGTGGGATTTGTGGAGCGTTTTGATGGTGACAGATAGCAAACCACTGATATTTCTACTGAGAGATTTGGAGCCAGCGAGGAATAGAGGGGGTTCTGTTGTGTGGGAGAATTTTGAGTTGATTTTTGTCAATCGGGTGGGTTTTCCAGCTTTGTGTTCTGGCCGTTTGCTTTTGTTTTGTGCGTGTTTATTATATCTGAAAACGGGAAAAAGGTAAAATGTCAAAAATCTGCTTCCATAATATAAATATCATTAAATAACTTTAGAAAAACTTCCACTTAACTCTTTACATGTAATGTTGTAAAAATATATATTTTATTGTTTAATTAATCTGAAAATGTTAGTCTGCCAAATGTTCAGCAATTGACTTTATTTATTCTCTTTATCTGATAGTTTGTGGGGCCCAGGTAGACTGTATAACTGCATCTCTACCAGTTTCTCTGCACTCCAGCCTCCTCTGTGCCATGTGAAGGGATTTTCCTTAAGGCAGGAGAAATTATCTCCACGAAAAGGAACAGGTTCGGCCATCGCACAGTGAAACAAGTTCTCTTCTTAAATAAAAATGAAAAAGGGCTACTTTAAATGCATCATGTTTTTAATTTGCAAGTTCATAAGCATTTTCCTTTTCCATTTCACAATCAATTCTGCCCCCAGGTCAAAAATATGTCTGGGAAAATTTCCCTAATATAATATTATTTATAAATATACCCGTCTAGCGGTTAATTGCATAAGTGCATGGAGACAGGACCTCACAGCGGAAGCATACTCCATAATGTGTTGTACATTATCATATGTATATTATATGTAATGTGGTATTTTTCAATTATTGTATTTACCAACATCAAGAAGTCACAAGCAAAGAAAGACCAAACCATGGTGCATGTTTAAACAAGGAGAGTTTACTGGTCAAAATTATTTATTAAACAAATAAACCACATTTTTTTAACGACCAAAACATACACGTTTAAAGCAGTACAGCGGCCCAATATCAGACAGAATTCCACTCTGTCGAGTGGGCAATCATTATGAAGCAGCTGGTTTTATTTTGTGGATTCAAGCTGCTCTTCATATTTGTGGCCACCAGAGAGGACTGTGTTGAAAAGCTTCGAGTAATGAACCGTTTTTCAACACAAGCTTCAGAAAGCTTCATTTGGCCATCACTACAAAATACACTTACGCAGACAGAACACACAGCTAGATAGATCGCAGCACGAACACAGGGAAACACAGGGCTTAAATACACAGAGGGAGCAATCAGGGAATGGGTAACAGGAGGGAAACACAGCTGGGGAAAATCAGACCTAACGAGACAAAGGAAGCAAAACCAGACGCATTTACATGAGACACCGACTTTCAAAGTAAAACAGGAAACATAACACAGAGACGCGAACTTGACAAGGGGATACAGCTGACAGGGGAGAAAGAGCAACTAGAGAACACAGAGACATAAACCATAAGACAGAACTCAAAGAAACCAAAGACTGGAAATGATAAATAATATAATAAACTCAAAACCCTGGGTCAACGACCCAGGCATCCTAACACATTCTTGTCTAATGTTATAAATGTATTGATCTGAAAGGTGTAAGTGTGACAAATATGGAATAAGATACGAAATCAGAAAGGAGGCAAATACTTTTTCACAGCGCTATAGTCTGTAAATGGTCTTCTTTTGGCTATAGTAGATCTTTTACTTGTTCCTTTTTTAATTGTTTGTTAAAATTGTTTTTTTCGATCATATTGAGTATAGAGGAATGCAACTGTGAGCTTTAGCGATTATCCCGTTTCAACAGGACCGTGATCCCGATGTGTGAGACAGCAGGGTGCTGCCACTGGTGTTGTAATGTGTGATTTAGTTTAGTTCCTCCTAACATTTCAGTTTGCTTCCAGTATCTATCCTCTGTGATTACTGGCTCTTTATACAGATTTAATAGAAGTGTGTGAACTATTGGCTCAGTATAAAGGGTCAGTAGTGTTTTCATGTCACCTATCCATCCTCCATTTAGTCACCCAAAGCATGTAGAAAATACTCCTCACTTTTATTCATCTTCTCTTAAATTCAGACAAATTCCCACTTGTTAACGTTGAGCTTCTGTGTGTGTGTGTGTGTGTGTGTGTGTTCGTGTGTGTGTGTGTGTGTGTGGCAGTTGCAGCCACCAAGTTGAACACCATCACCAAATCCAACCTGGGTCAGTGTGTCAGCAAGTACGACCTGCTGGTCTGGCTTGAGATCAGCGAGCTGGAGCCCACTGGAGAGTGAGTATCCACCTGGAGTGTTATATTCACGCACAAGCTTTAAAGGAACCATAAAAATGATCTCCAGGAAGAATATTATAAGTTGGGATGTTGTGTCACCTCCTCCCTCCATGCACAGGTACTTCCCAGCCATCGTGGATCACAGTGGAGGCCTGCCCTGTCATGGTACCTACCTGCTGCACCAGGTACAGGATTGGTGCACATGTTGTTTTCTTATTACTCACACAGTGGTAACTGCTTCCTTTGTACACAGTTGAATATCTTCTTTTAAAGCGTAATGTTGCTCTAGCTGTGCTCACTGTGATCCTGAGCTCCTGTTATGTTTGCTGCAGGGGATCCAGCGGAGGATCACAGTGACCCTCATCCACGAGAAGGGCAGCGAGCTCCATTGGAAAGATGTTCATGAGCTGGTTGTAGGTGAGCAGCCTACCTTTAGGGTCTAGTCGTACTATACCTCTGTGTAGAAAACAAACAAACCCAAAGCTCAGAAACAATGTTTTATAGTGTTTGTGTGCTTTTGATAGAGGAAGACAGGACAGAACATCATTAAAGGGACTTTGTGAGATCACACTGAAAACGCACCACTCAGTTCACTCTGAGATATTTTCAGTCTGGAAAGATGAATCTGTCGGGCTTTAGGCTGCTTCTCACTTTAAGCAGTTCATGCTGTAGCTGATGGACCAAAAAATGACATTTCATATTTTAGACATTCAGCTGCTGACTCTGAAGCCAACAGGCTCTTGAGTGTGGATGATTGTGTTGGTACTGGATGCTGTGATCAAACAGCTGTTCTGATCTGTTTTCATTCATGCCTGTTGTTATTAAGCCTCCTAAGCTCCAAACCAGTAAAAGCGATCTTTGGAGGCAACACCCTTTTTAGTACTTTGCTGTATTTGTTTGTGATTGTGTGACACTGAACCACAGTGCTATGTATATCCTCTGTAACACTCAGACGTTTCCAGATCAGTGTTTTCCCCCTCAGCTGTTTCTCTCTATAGTCTTTCCTCTGTAACAATGAGGCACCAGCAGAACATATCTGGCTCTCAGTCCGTGGCTGATAGTGCCCCCTGCTGTTGGTAACAGGAACAGTGTAACCTTGTATGGAGCTCATAGTGATGGTCTGAAGATTGCTGCTTCAAGGCAGTCATTTGTATCCATGTGTGCTGTTTATTCTGAGCATATGCAGTTATGTGAGCTCTCTGGTTTTATGTATCAGGACATAATTAAAAAATATCAGGTCCTTAGTAGGTCTTAGTATGAGGTAAATGCAACCTCAGATGAACAACACAACACATTATACCAGGTCATTATTTATTTAACAAACACTGAGCCGAAATTCAGATGTTTCAAAAACTAAGTACATCCAAGACTATTTCCATAATTATTCAAGAGGGTCAGTATTAGCCAAGTGCTAATCAAGTGCACTAGATCATCAGTAAGTGTAACCACTACTGTCAGTTTGCTGGTGTGGTGTATTCAGGTAAGTCTGAAACATACTGAGGAGGAGAGAAGCAGTTGTTGATACCCATGAATGTGGGAAGGCTTTGAAGTCCATCATTTTACAGCAAGAAAAATTATTCGCAAGTTAAAAAATTCAAAGACTGTTTCCAATCTTACCAGGAGTGGACGTCCCAGAAAATTCACCCCACACATCTGAGGCTCTACAGGCCACAGTTAGCATGCTAAATGTTGGAGTTCATGGCAGTGCAATTAGAAAAAGACTCAACAAATATGGCCTGTTTGGAAAGACTTCCAGGAGAAACCATTTTCCCTCTAAATACAACATGGCTGCATGGGTTAGGTTTGCAAAGTTGAAAAGCTAAGCCCTAATGCACAGCTTCAACATTGGTGAAAACCAAACACGGCATATCAGACAAACACCTCATACCAACGGTTTTGCTCGGGTGATGATTATTTGGGCTTTTTTTGCTGCCAAAGAAGCTGCAAAGTGTCCAGGTCACTGAGTGAGCCATGAAGTACTCTAGAGTCAAAGAGATCATCGTTGTGTCAGTGACTCCAGAGCGCAGCAGCAAAGCAACAACAGAGTGGTGCTGCAGTGGCTCAAAGTTGAGACTTCAACATGATTGAACGTTAAGAAAGCTGTGAATGAATAAATATCTGCAAACTTCAATGAACCGAAGAAACATTGTAAAGACAAACGGGCCAGAAATCCGTCCACACTGCTGTGAAACACTAATAAAAAATGATTACCTCAAGTTTTTGCTGCTAAAGTTGGTTCCATCAGCTGCTGAATCACAGGATGTACTTGGTTATAGTCATTTGTGCATTTTGGGTTGCTTTAAATAAATAATGATGTGTTGTAATAATCCAGATCTAGAACCTTAAACTGCTTTTTCACGTGTCTGTAAATGAATTTCTTTCTTATCATTGTCCCGATTGGTGTCGGCTGACACTTGACACTCTGTGGCTCCTGATTTGTCTGTTGTCAAGGTCTCACCTCAGTGCGATTCCTCACGTTTTGTCATGATTAAAGGATGAATGTGAACAATAATGCTGTCAAGCTAACTTTTCCTCTTTCTGTCTTTTTCAACACTTTCTATCGCTTTGAGGCAGTGTGGGACAGCTCCCTGCACAACTCCCTCCTGCTCAACCGCGTCACTTCCTACAGAGAGAAGATCTACATGACCTTATCTGTGGAGAGCTTCATCCTAATGAGGGCTCATGTCCTGAGCAGGGATGCAGAGGAGGAGGAGGAGGAAGGTCCTGGACACATCAGTGGCTTATGTGCGTGGAGAGGAGAACCTGGCCGGCTGGAGGCCCAGAGGAGATAGCCTCATCCTAGAGCACGAGTGGGAGCTAGAGAAGCTGGAGCAGCTGCAGGAGGTGGGGCCTTAAAAGATTCATAAAGAAATAAATCTGTTTAATATCATTGAGGGAAAAATGACTTGTGCTATTCTAAAAAGTTTTTTCTTAGAGTACAGACTTTACATGACTAACCCTCCCCTCTTCTCCCCACCTCACATTCGCCCCCATCTTTCTTCCAGGTGGAAAAGACCCGTCACCTTCTGGCGCTGAGAGAGAAGCTGGGAGAGGCGGCTCCCGTGGGAACAGCTCCCACCACCAAGTCCCTGAGCGAGTCTCTGTCCCCCAGCGTGAGCTCGGGCACTCTGTCCACATCCACCTCCGTCTCCTCGCAGATCTCCAGCACCACCTTTGAAAGCGTGAGAAGGAGCTGGCCACCAAGGTGAGAAAAACGTCGGCTTAGTGGGCGTTCTTGTTGCTGCCTTCTTCCTTCTCTGCTCGGAGCTGATCGGTCTTGTTCCTGTTGTGTTGTAGTGCCTGCGCCTTCTGACACACACCTTCAATACTGAATACAACCAGCTGGTGAACAGCATCAGTGACTGCAAGGTGAGAAATAATACAAAGAAATAAAAAATAGCCTTTCTGTGTCACATCAGGGAGTTCCTATATTGACGTCTACCTCATCCTGCTGTTGTTTCACTTCAGCTTTCTCTCATCTCACCGATCGGACGTGATCCATCCGTGACGAGCTTCAGCAGTGCCACCCTCACCCCTTCCTCTACCTCCCCCTCTCTCGGACTCCCGCTGTGGCTCCATGGGCCAGAAGTAAACATATTTTTAGGAACATTGACCTCGATCTGCAAACGGTTATTGACAGGTTATCTATTTTATTCTAACTTGGTGTGATTTGTGTTAAAGGACCCCTGAGAACAGCTCACGTGCCTCCAGTCCCTCCTGCTCAGACTATGAAAACTTCCCGATGGTTCCCACTCTGGAGACCTCCTACCTTGCGCGGGCTGCAAAGAACGAGTTCCTGAACTTGGTGCCTGATATTGAAGAAATGCGACCAGGGTGAGTAATGCCATATTAACCCAAATACTGTCACTATGACATGTGTCTCACAGACCAAATGTAAGTCGACACTCATGTTCTCTAGTTCAAGCAGAAATGATGTGGATCGATTCAAATTCCTGAGCCTGGATGATTTCAGCTGGAAACAAACCAACTCTGCTTCTTCCTCAAATAATTCAATTCAATTCAATTCAATTTTATTTATATAGCGCCAAATCACAACAAAAGTCGCCTCAAGGCGCTTCATAGATACAGAGAAAAACCCAACAATCATATGACCCCCTATGAGCAAGCACTTTGGCGACAGTGGGAAGGAAAAACTCCCTTTTAACAGGAAGAAACCTCCAGGACCAGGCCAGGACCCCGTGGAGCGAGGCGTCCTCAACCTCTCCACAGCACAGGTGGAATACAGTGAAGATCAGCAGGCCATGCTTAAGGTTTGAGGCAGGATAGAGAAAAGCTGGATGTAACACGTTTGTCTTTAATGAGAATTCATTGAAATTGTTTTGGTGCACATTGGCCAGTTTTGGACACATTGATTGATGAAATGGCAAATGGACTGGGATTTATCATTTGAATGAACATGAATATAATGCGATGTTTTCTTTTCAGATGCCCAACACATTTGCAGTGTGCACAAAACATGGAGGCATCCTCCTGCAGGCCAACAACGAGAACGACATGAACGACTGGCTGTACGCTTTTAATCCTCTGCTAGCAGGATCGATAAGGTACAAACACACAGACACACACGCTCCTCTCACACCATACACACCACCTCTCATAAAAAGTGCTACTCAGAGGTACTGAGTCTTCTGAAACCAGTGAGGAGCTGCACTGTTGGGCTTTGCACTTGCTGCAGGTGTAACACAGATGAGCCAATAGCCCAATAGATAATTGGGTAAAGCTTTAGTTTAAAATAATTAGTAATTCTGACTATAAGGGCTTGAATATAATCATAGATAAAATGTTTGGCCACGCATCAAATCCTGGAAATCTTAAAATAATCTAAAAATAAATGTCATGGACTCACGGCAGGTTTTAGGTTTTCTGCTGTATGTTTTTAAAGTGCTGATGAAAAAATAATTTAAGCAAATAAAACTGGACCTGAATTTGATCCAAATAACCAAGTTAACCACAGTTAACAACAAAAAGGTTTATTGCCTAAATGTCACAAATTAAGCCCACTGTAAGAGCAAGTCGCTATATCTTATCTTTCTTTCTGGAACTGAAAAACCATCCCATACAGTACAGTTGACTCTTAGGTAGATAATTTCTCGTCTGTTTTTATTCTAGACATTTCTAACATCTATGCAGGAGGAAACACTTCATTTGCAACATGCACGCCTAATGAGGTACCAGCACAAATGCATACAGTGCAGTAAGGATACCTGTGGGAGGATGTAAACATGGCTTTACCAGTTATATCTACTTGTGAGGTCATGTGTCTAAACCAAACATGAACCTTTGCTTCTTTCACAGGGCGCTGATAACGAGTCAGGCAGTGGCACAGAGAACAACGTGACAGAACACTCTATTGATAACATGATTGACAAATGGGTCTCTGCATATAATCCAAAGCTGTGGAAAAATCTAAAAGAGTAAGTCTAACACAAAAGCAGCTGTTATTGTTGTTGTATGTAACTGGTTTGCTGCACAGCATGTACACTGTAGTCTTAGTGTTACTGACTAACCTCATGAACTCTTCACAGGGAAATTCACAGTATGCTCACATCTCCATCCTGTATGAATCAAAGCTTTCAAATCAAATCAAATCACTTTTATTGTCACATCACATGTGCAGGTACACTTGTACAGTACATGTGAGTGAAATTCTGGTGTGCGAGCTTCACAAGCAACAGAGGTGTGCAAAGTAGAATAACATAAGAACAAGCAAATATAAGAATGGCTAAATCTGAGAATTATATGAATAAATATATTTACAATATAAGAGTGTATGCATATTACTGAATGTGTATACTAAATATGTATGTCTACGCGTGTGTATATATGTGTGTGTGTGTACATATTTTAAAAATTAAATAGAGTAAAAATAAAATAAATATATAGAATATACAGAGGTTTGTAGTTGGATATTGTGCAAAACAGAGGCATTTATATACAGTATGGAGTGCATAATGTTGAAGTTCCAGTAGTGAAGGTGAGGTGTCTATGACGTGTTCAGCAGTCTGATGGCCTGGTGGAAAAAGCTTCTCTCAGTCTGCTGGTACGGGACCGGATGCTGCAGAACCTCCTTCCTGATGGAAGTAGTCTGAACAGTTTATGGCTGGGCTGACTGGAGTCCTTGATGATCCTCCCCGCTTTCCTCAGGCACCGCTTCCTGTAGATGTCTTGGAGGGAGGGAAGCTCACCTCCAATTATCCTTTCAGAACACCGCACTACTCTCTGGAGAGCTTTACGGTTGTAAGCGGTGCTGTTGCCGTACCAGGTGGTGATGCATCCAGTGAGGATGCTCTCAATGGCACAGCGATAGAAGGTCCTGAGGATGCGGGGGCTTTCTTGACAGGAGGTAAGAACACCATTTATGAGCATGATCATGACTTCTTTATATCTGTTGAATTTAACATTTGAATATACACATTTGTCATTTTCTTCATGTCAGCAAAGATAAACATTTCCAAACTTCACCAACGTACTCCGGTTTGGACTTGTCACTTGCACGGCGAGGTTTTGAGAAGCTGGTGATGCGAGATGTTGTTTTTGCAGAGGTATTGAACTGGAATGTGACTAACACACGTTTGTAACCTGATGAGTAATTAACTAAAAAAGTAAGAAGTGGACTTTAATTAAACCTTTAATTAATAACAAGTTGCATCAGCAGGCTGAGACTGCTGTTCTGCAGCTGCTTCCATCTGTTGATATGAACCCTGTGGGAGTGGAAGGATTGAGGATCTTCCTGCTTCTCAATGAACTTCTGCATGCATGCATACAGAAATGCAGATGGCAACAGAGCAAAAAGCTTGCTGATGCAGTCGCTGCTACCATGCAACGACTCCCCAATGAAAGCGTCCAGATTTTAGGTACGGTGACACCTACTATTTTGCTTACTGGCTGTCCCGACTTTAGTGCAGTTCTCACATCAACATCATTCTATCCAACTCCAACAGTTCTCAAAGCAGTTAATGCATTTCTCATAACACAATCTCACCTATGCAAAAAACACTAAACTAACAACTAATTTAACAAATCTGAGGAATTAGTCCAAAACCTTGCTGAAGCTTTGCGATTTAGAGCTCATAATTATGTCACAACTCAATTATTATTTAATGTAATTTAATTGTTTTTAAAGCAATTTTAAAGTCTGTTGTTCAGGCATATATTTAGGCAGACTTTAACAACTTTAAAATCTTCAGCACGTCTATTAAAAGTGTATTTATTGGATTAATATATACTGTTTAAATGCATCAATGTATTAAATGATAGCATTTTATTCTAACGAACACTCTAGACTTCTTAATCCATGATATCAGCCAGTGAAGAGCTGACTGTAACTTTGTCATCCTCAGGGGAATGGTGGTCCTCACTGTCACCCTTCAACACGATCAGATATGTTCAGGTGTGGAAGACGGCCCTCTCGTGGATCCCAATCTTTAAGTCTGCTTCTTGCAACGCTCAAGCCAGAAACGTACTGCTAATCCTCCAGCATATGTACTATGTCAGTATCAGAAATGATCAAAATTTAATTAAATGTATTACTGCTCAGCTTTTCAACAAAAAAAGTTGGATTTTCACACAGCCAGTATAACAAATACTACCACTTCTTGTTTTAAGACCAATGAGATAAACAAGAAAATCCCAGAAACAACTTTTTGCCTCGAGCTTAGCCAGATGTTTTCTAAAGGAGGATCTCAAACGTTGGCGAACAAAGTCAAAACTCAAGGTGAGGTCAGCTGACAACAAGTACTTTGAACCTGCTAAGATGGCAGTCAACCCAGAAAACAACTCATTCATGTTAACACACTGTTAAGCTCACTAACTGTTTATGTGGGTTGTTCCCTTTTTTTCCCAGAATGCAGATGATCTGCCTGTGATTCTTTGCAAGTACCCATTTGTGATGGATCTGAAATCAAAGAAACTGGTTTTTGACATGAATTCTGCATTCACTCAGGTAACTTCACCACCCTGTTATAGGAAAACAATAGCAGAATTTGTAATTTTCCAGTCTGCATTAGTGTGTATTAGTGATCACACTTTAAAGCTACACTATTCAGCAGTTTTATATAACAGACAAAACAACCATCTATAAAAATCAAAGGAGTCACAACAGAAAATAAACTAACAGAATACAATCATAAATCAGCAGCTGCCCTCAGTGCTGCAGAAGATTCCAACATTTTGTTGTTTCATTTGTTTTAGTTCTCTCAGCACTCTTTTCACTCACAGTTCAGGCAGGCGTCAGTTTCAGAACCTCAGAACAGAAGCAAGAGCCAGTCTAGCTCACTTGGTTCACCAGCTGCCTTATATACATCACAATTGGAATTTAAATAGAGAATTTATTTTAAAATCATGATACTTTGTTTTGTCTTGCAGAATGAACAGCAGGCGCCTCCACAGATGGTTTTTGTTTTTCCTTATGGATGGATTCCCCAGTCAAAACCCAAATTTTTTAAACTGTACCTGCAGCGCGCATCACTTTTCGAAAGCACCTTCAGAGAGCTGGCAGCTGCTGCTCACAGCGACTTCAAGAAGCCACTTGTGGTGAATATTTGATTGATTTTCACCTGATGATTAATGCATAGCCATTCTTCTGCAACTGTTCTTACCAGAAGCATCTCTAATATTTATATTTCTCAGGTCCATTTTGATGAGGATCCAAACAGCAAAGATGTCTACAAACGAGACCTTTTTCACCACCTGTTTCTTAAAATGGTGTCAGAAGAATCTGGGATGTTCATGCTCAATGACTCCAAAACCCTGGCATGGTTTCCCTCCAATGTAAGACTTTAAAACTGAGCCCACCAACTGTATAAAATTGGTTAAAGGATTGAAATTTAAACGATAAGCAATAATAGAACCAAAGTGAACTTTTATTAATGCAGGCAACAGAGGAGAGCAAGAGAACCTTCTTCCTGTTTGTACTACTGTGTGGCTTGGCCTTGTACAACCAGTGTATCATACACTTACCATTCCCACTGGTTCTGTTCAAGAAGCTACTCAGTTTAGAGCCGACACTGGAGGATATGATGGAGTTCAGCCCGACTGTTGGACGGTAAGTATCCATTTCATTTCAGTAACACATGCTGCTGCTGGTCCCACAGCCTGGCCCCGGACAAGCAGAAGAAAATGTATGGATGGATGTATTTTAAGTTGTCGTGTGTCAAAAGTTACAGTAACTTGTGACTGCTGTAAAATGTACATAGTTGAACTTCTTTTAATACAACTTTTTGTTTTAATTTCTTTAAAGGAGTCTGCAGACCATCTTAAACTATGAAGATGATGTTCTGGCTAATCTCTACATGGACTTTTTGGTATGTGTTTTACTATAGAAGATGATCAGTAATCTGTCTCATTCTCAGGTTTTGCAGCTAAACTCATCTGATTTATAACTAATTTACAGATAATCTGGGATGGAACAGATGTTGACCTGGATCCTCAAACTCCTGGAAAGCCACTGACAAGTCAAAATAAGTAAGAATATAAAACATGAAGTGTTTGTGAGGTTCATCTGCAGCACCTTTGTCTCTGTGAAATGTTTGCTAATTTAACATTTTCCCTACTAAACAGGAAGGAGTTTGTGGAGGCCTATGTGACTCATGCCTTCAACACATCAGTGGAGAGTCTGTTCCAGGAGTTCAAGCGAAGCTTCTTCCTGGTGTGTGAGCAGGATTTGGTGAGGCTGTTTCCACCAGGGAGTGCTGGTCGGCCAGGACGTGCATGACTGGGAAAAGTTTAAACAGGTACAGTCAGCCAAACAGACACAGGCTGTAGTTTCACAGCTGTCCTGTAGCACAATAACTGTGTACTGCATACTGCCAAAAGCATTCAGTCGGCTGCTTTAACACAAATATGAACTTGAGTCACATCTCAGTCTTAATCCAGACTTTTATATGATAGTATAATATAATAGTCAGCCCACCCTTCGCAGCTATAACTGCTTCCACTCTTCTGGGAAAGCTTTCCACAAGGTTTAGTTGTGTTTATGGGAATTTTTTGACTATTCAGAAGTGCATTTGTGGTGTCAGACACTGATGTTGGAGGAGAAGGCCTGGCTCACAGTTGCTGCTCTAATTCATCCCAAATATGTTCTATCAGGGTGAGGTCAGGACTCTGTGCAGGCTAGTCCAGTTCTTCTACACCAAACTCACTCATCCATGTCTTTATGGACCTTGTTTTGTGCACTGGTGCCCAGCCATGTTGGAACAGAAAGTGGCCATCCCCAAACTGGAAGCATGAAATTGTCTTGATATGCTGAAGCATTAAGAGTTCCTTTCATCTGCACTAAGGGGGCGAACCCAACTCCCGATAAACAGCCCCACACCATAACCCCCCCTCCACCACACTTTACACTTGGCACAGTGCAGTCAGACAAGTACTTCTGGCAACCACCAAACCCTGACACATCCATGGGATTGCCAGTCAGAGAAGTGTGATTCGTCACTCCAGTAAACACATCTCCACTGCTTTAGAGTCCAGTGTTGAGATGCTTAAATCACTCCATCTGACGCTTTGCATTGTGTTTGTCAGTGTAAGGCTGGGATGCAGCTGCTCAGCCATGGAAACCAATGAAGTTTGGACATCTGTAACAATAGCAGACTGCAGATATTGGTGACTTAAGTGCACTATGAGCCTTAGCATCAGCTGATTAGCTGTCATTTCCAATTACTTCCACTTTGTTTTAATATCACTAACAGCTGACTATGGAATATTTAATAGCGAGGAAATTTCATGACTGGACTTGTTGCACTGGTGCATCCTATCACATTACCATGCTGGAATTCATTCAGTTCCTGAGAGCGACTCGTCCTTTCACACATGTTTGTAGAAGTAGTCTGCATGCCTAGGTGCTTGATTTAATACACCTGTGTCCATGGAAGTGATTGGAACACATTAATTGAATGATTTGGATGGGTTAGGGAATACTTTTGGCAACATAGTGTATATATGCCTGACCTTACAAACTCTATGATTATAACAGTCATTTTCACTGTTTTCAGAACACAAGTTATGGTTGGAAATATCATGACCGCCACCCCACCATACAGATGTTTGGGAGGTATTTGATGAACTAACTGAAGAGCAGAGGAAAGATTTCCTTCGTAAGTACTTGCTGAAGCCTCCATTATGATATGTTACTGAAATCACAGTGTATCATATAAAACATTAGATTTTTCTGCACTTTACCAAGATATATTAGAGAGCAGCATTGTTCTGATTAATATACTGTAAAGCTGCTTTATGGTTGAGTTAGTCATCAAATGCAAAAGAGACACAACACCTCAAATTCTGACAGATGATTTTAAGTATAATGACAACGTAGTGACTCTCTTACTATAATTTGAATAGGTCAGTACCCGGCTTATTGCAGATCTGACGAATATACCTTAATAACAATATTTCAGTCAAATTAAAGATTCTTCATAGCCTGGTTAAGCCTTTTAAAAAAGCCATGTGTTTTTGCACTGGGCCCTGATTG
This sequence comes from Perissodus microlepis, assembly GCF_051167445.1. Classification (NCBI taxonomy): domain Eukaryota; kingdom Metazoa; phylum Chordata; class Actinopteri; order Cichliformes; family Cichlidae; genus Perissodus; species Perissodus microlepis. Next base: position 8,080,351 of record NC_140469.1, read on the forward strand.
TCATGGGCTGCAACGGCAGACCGTGGAGTTGTAGAGAAAGCAGGGCCCAAACGCGGGACTCTAGTGAAGGACAGTGGATTTATTTATGGTGAGTGGACAGAAACGACAACTATATACAATTCAAGCACTGTGACTCCTGTGGCAATTCCTCTAAGAATCCCACACAGTGCACGTGTCCATAGCAGTGAAAAGGTGACAACTCCAAAAACCCGATTCCACTCCGTGATTTCCACTCCGTGATTTCCACTCCGTGATTTCCCCTCGTGGCGACGTTCCTGACTCCTGACTCCCGACTCCTGGTGACACAAAAACACACACAGCTCAGCAGGCAGCCTTTAGTAGCGAAGCCGATCTCAACACACTAATCTACGGAGGTACTTAACAGGTTCGACTTAGTATAATCCCGCGCCGACTGGGGCTCCGCCACCTTCTTAAATAAGACGCCCCTCATGAAGCTATCAGACCCAGACCATGACACTGATTCTGTTTTTATCATGCTTGTTCAAAGTACAAAAACGTATGCCAAGGAAAGTGGGCCGAAATTCCTCCCAAAGCTATGTAAAGATTCATTACCAGTTATCACAAACACTTGACTGCAGTTCTTGCTGCCAGGATGCTTCCACCAGTTAATACATTTAGAGGTCAATTGCTTTTTCACATAGGGCCAGCTAGGCTTGAATATTTTTTTCCCTTAATGAATGAAATGATAAATTAACAATTGTGTTTTGTATTTACTTATTACACATAAATGTGACAAATATACAAAAATACTTTTTCCTGTGATGTGATGATAAGATGTATGTAAAAGTTTTCAAAAAAAAATAAGATAAGTAAAATTATATTTTCTTTCCATTGTTGTTCTTCAGGGTTCCTGACTGGTTACAGGAGAGCTCCTATTCTTGGCATCGACCAGGTCAAGATGAAGGTTTTTGCTATTCAGAGCGGCACCTGTGATCAGCACTTCCCTGAGTCAGAGACATGTCACTCTAATCTGTATTTGCCTTTTTACTCAACTAAGGAGATCATGCGAGACAGACTGACAGAGGCCCTGCTAGCAGATACAGATTTCACACTGTGATGGTGGATCGTGTGCAGCTCTAAAGGAGCGTGCACTGTGTCTGAGCCGAGGAGGAGGGATGAGATTTATTTTTACTCTGGGATCTTTTTTTCTTTTTCTGTGGTACCTCAGGATAATTTGCACTGTGTATTACAATAATATTACACTATAGCAAATGCACAACTTGACTTTGTAACATGTATCTTTTTCAAAAAATTCAACATCCCTACATAATCAGCTGTGTAACAGCATCAGCATCATAAGGCACTTTAGAATTATCTAACTTTTCTTAATATGTCATAATTTATCCAATAATTTAAGTTACTGCTGCATTATAATTCTTATGAGTCAAATCTAATTTTTATGCTCAGACAAACATGAACAGGAGAATGTATTGCTTTATAACTACTATATTGCTATAAACATCTGACTATGTAATACAATCCAATAGAGCACTTCTGTATTATTTATCACTTTATTCTTTGTGTTTTGTTTAATTCTGGTGGGGTTGAATTATTTCCAATAATAAATCTTTAACATATGTAACATTGGTTATTTGTTGGAACAATAAAAATGTGTATTTTACACTAAACATTGCTTACCTGGTGTCAGTAAATCCCTAATTACTGCAGTCTGAGGTTTCCTTAACACGATTTGAAGAAGAAAGAGTACAGTAGTACAATAGAGTCACAAGTGATGAAAGCTGGGACGTATATTTGAAAAAAAATGTTTTTCATAGTATATGTTAAAAAAGCAAGCATAGTTTCTTCCAGCAGACAGATGCTATAGATAATAACAAGTCATCACTTATGATCTAATCTAATCTAATAACTCTAGATCAGCCTACAAATGCAGCTGATCTGTAAAGTCAGCTTACAGAAATATATAACCGCATATCATCTACAAAGAAACAAAGCTTTATTACATAAACTCTTTTGTAGCCAATGTGAAGCATCTAACAGAAAGAGGTCGAATGCATATCCTTGAAGCACACCACAAATTTTCAGGTTTCTACACAATGAATTACCATGGGACAAGTAACCACAGTAAAATATCAGTGGCAGAGATATAAAGCGACCACTCTTTAAACAAAATGGAACAGAACAGTTCATGATTTGACCAAAGTGTGGATGTAAATCACTACTTTTATCTTCCAAACAGGAAGGAGTTTGTGGATGCCTACGTGAATCATGCCTTCAACACATCAGTGGAGAATGTGTTTCAGGAGTTCAAGAGAGGCTTCTTCCTGGTGTGTGAGCAGGATTTGGTGAAACTCTTCAGGCCAAAGGAGCTGCAAGAAGTGATGGTGGGCAAAGACTTCAGTGACTGGGAAAAGCTGAAACAGGTAAACAGCTGTTAGTGACACAAAGATGTAATTTGTCTGCAATTCTTTTATCACATCCCATTATTGTGAATGAGTTATCTTTGGTATATCTAACAGTCTCTTTCACTATGATTAGAACACACATTATGAAGGTGAATAAAGCGCAGACCACCTCACCATACAGATGTTTTGGGAGGTCTTTGTGAACTGACTAAAAACAAGAAGAAAGCTTTCCTTTGTAAGGACTGTATTTCATGTTAACATGTAAAACAACAAGTGTGAATCTTATTCTTCAGTATGTCCAAAGAGTCACAACAAAGCAACGAATCACAGGGAGTTAATAAAGTAAAATATTGGGGTTTTATGACCTGAGTTTGATGGAAAAAGCGTTTGACCAACAGCTGAGATGGTTGAGCACTAATGCCTGAATTGACAGACTGATTTCAGATGTTGTGCACAAAAATTAACACAAAAAAAAACCTCACAGAGTTTGACTTTTTTCCTCCTCTGGGGTTTGTGACAGGATTTGACCGCGTGCCTATTCTCAGTATGGACAAAATCAAGATGCAAATCAAAGACACACACGTGCTTCTTAACCTTGGAGCTGCCGTCATATTCAACTAAGGAGATCATGCAAACCAAACTCACAGAGGCCCTGAGCAACAATAAGTGGATCCTTAAGTGATCAACAATAAATGTTTTGTTTTTTTTACTGTACTGAACAGAACATTGTAACACTGAAGGGGGCGGATAGAGAAATTTTCTTAGGGTGGCATAGAAATCAAATGTGGTGGCAAAATTACACATATTCAGGTGTTACATTCCATAATATGCATTATATATCGTTAAAATACATCAAATGCAGTAAGTGTACACATGTTTCATATAAATATACTTTGTAACATTCTTATTTTCTTTAATCTACATGATTAAACATTTCAGTTACATAAAACATGCAATTTTTTCATTTTATGTACTGTAGCCTATATAATAAATAAGTATGTATCCAGTAAGTATAAAATCCACAAAGCTACACAACATGGGGTGGTTCATTTCCAAACATAAGTCTAACGTCAGTTTCACACTTTTTTATTATTAGAAATAATTGAATTGTTACATGTTTAAATTTACACAAAATACCAGAAATCTACACTGTCATGAACACTTTTTTCACCAACATCTAAAAAACTATTAAAGATAAAAGGTGAGTGGATGGAATGACCACTATATTAAACAGTTTAAATATAATGTTTGAAAAGCACATGTCAACTGAAAGTGTAATGAAAGAAACAAAACCTTAAATGCATTCTTGGTGGATTTTAATTGACCTAATACGAGCAATCATCGCCAGTACGATTATTTGTGTTATTATGTACTCTGTGTGTTAATGTGTTGTATCATCTTTTTTAGGTTTCCTATATTAAACACAAAATATAAAAAGTTTGAATTGGCCCTCATCTTCCAAGGTGGAGTGGCACCATTCCCTCTATGGCTGCTTAAACTCTTAAAATTGTGCATTCATATCAGTGTAGACATGTGAAGAAAATACAGACAGAACTAAGTAGATCCAGTTTTCATTCAAAAACATTGGTCCTCATTCAGTATGTGTATGGAAACATCGTTATTCTGTGCAAACAAAAAACACGTGCACACACAAAATTACAGAAAACCTGTGCAAACTTTGTTCTGTGTGTTTGTTAATGACTCTGGATCATCCACATACTGTCATGCTTCTACTTCTCTTTGCAAATAAGCAAGTGTGGTGTGAATAAGGCACGGCGGGTCCAGGGATCAGTGTTTTGAGCCATTTTATTTACATCACCTCACACCACAACACCGCAACCCCTGAGTCCTCGTGTTTTTAACTTGGCGGACGTGATTAAGGATGCCGTGCAGGTGCGTCCGCCCTCCCTGCACGGCACCGCAGGCCACGCCCCACCACATACCCCCATCGCCCGACTGAGGCCGGGGAGCCATCCGGTTGAAATATTAAAAGAATGTTGGAAATTTGATCAGAATACAGTGAAAATGAGAGAAACAGATATTTTTCTCAGATCATTGTGTTAAATTGTCATAATCCCCGTGTTCTCTTTAAGACTATCAGCTCTACTCTAAACAACCCTGAAAGCCTCTGCTGACACATGTAATCAGTTCCTTTCTTTCTTTGTAAACAAGGTCGAGTCTGTCAGGTCAGCAATAGTACTTCCTACAGATGACCCATCAGTGTTTATTCCATGACTGTAAACATGTTTCCATTTGTCACTTCAGTCTTTACTCTGAAATACAGGAAATGACATCATGGCTCAAAATCTTTGTCATTCAAACAATTCTTTATTTAACATTTTTTTTAATTTGTTTAAGAACTTTAATAAAATACATTCAATAAAAACTTGAACAACAGGAAACTGATTTTTCATCCAACCACTGAAAAAAAAGGTAACCACTGAACACAAACACTACAGAAGAACAATTTATAAAGATTAAAATGGAACTACAGGAACATTTTGATTCATAGCCTCATTAGATCTTTAAGGAGAGCCGATCTGAACTCTGTGGAGCCTGATCTCCAGGGTTTTAAGTTGGACTCTGAAACCAGAAGAGGATGTTTCTCTCTCTTCAGATTCACTCTGATCCTGTGATGGGAACGATTTCAGCCCTGCGTGATCGCGCTGATGTTTGCACAGAGCAGATAATGACGTGAATGTTTTGGCACATTGGTAACAGTGAAACACTTTATTAGTAACGTGGGATTGTTTGTGTGCAGAGTATGAACTGAGATTACTGAAGCTCTTGTCACACTGCTCACAGCTGTAGTTTCCTTCCATGTGTGTACGTTCATGCTCGTTACGACTACCTGACTGTGAGAAGCTTTTGTCACAGTGTCTGCACTTGTATGGTTTCTCTCCTGTGTGGACTCGTTTGTGTGTTTTAAGGTCACCTGCAGTGGTGAAGGATGACCCACACTGATCACAGAGGTGCTTTTTGACCCCACTGTGAAAGAGTTCATGTTGTTTTAAGTCAGTTGATGTGGGGAAGCTTCTCCCACATTCTTTGCAGTATTTCAGTTTGTCTCCAGTGTGTTTACGTTGATGTATTTTTAGGCCGGCTTGCTGACTGAAAGTTTTTTCACAGATGTCACAACGAAAGTCTTTCCGACCAACACAGCAATGACAGGGTTGAGAAGTGGATCCATCTGTGTCGCTCTGCTTCTAAACAAAGACACAAAGACCGTGCAAGTCAGTCCTTCAACACTTTTATCCTGAAAGTCGCCTGAAATACAGAGCATCTCTGCAGACGTCCAGTTACATTTTACTGTTTCGATTAACACACTCAGTTTACTGGGCTACAATAACTACAATACTACCACCATAATACTACAGGAATACTTCTTCAATATTACAGTAACATCTGACTAACACTTAAGTACTACCACGCTAACATTTTTAAGGTATCCACATAGTGCTAAACTACTGTAACACTGCAATAATACTAATTTATTACTGCATTAATAACACTGTAATTATGCAGTTATAACACTCAGCTGACTGGGACACAAGAAAAACACTATTACCCCCAATGACACTGTAATTATAACATTAAATGGGTATTTTAACACTAAAAGTACAAAGCTATAAGGAAGCAATGATACTACAGCTACAATACTACGAAACATTACGTAACGATACAACTTTGTTAACCATAAGAGAAGATTACTGAATGGTTTGGTTTTGTACTTATTTTATGTTTTATTTTATTCCATTTACACCTGACAGAGGAATGAGCTGCTGTAAACCAAAGGCCATTAATGCAGAAATAATAACAACACCATGATATACCACGAAGCTGCCTGAAGATTCAATAACAGCATCATATCAGTTTTTAGCACTTTTAGTTTTTCTTATGATCATGTAAACAAAAATCATAACTGAAATTAAAACCTGAATAATGGCTCAGAGCTACTCTTCGGTGCAGTAGAAGTGCTAACATGCTAACACAATTTAATGAGCAGACTTGTTCCAAACAGTCAGACTGAACTTACAAGATAAAAATAAAAATACATACCTCACAGTAACTGCACTTGTAGAGTCTCTTTCTGGTGTGGATCTGTTGGTGTTGTCTCAGGTACTGTGGAGCTTTAAAAGTCTTCTCACACAGGTCACATTGATACGGTTTCTCCTCAGTGTGGGTAAACATGTGGCGTTGTAACTGTGCGTCTGTTGTAAAGTATTTGCCACACTGATCACACCAGTACACATCTTCTCCGGAGTGAATGCGTAGGTGTGTATTTCGGCTCCATAGCCGGCTGAAGGTTTTTCCACAGATGTCACAGCTGTATGCCTTCATTCCAGAGTGGGTAACTAGATGACTCTGTAAGCTGCTACTGTGAGTAAAAGCTTTACCACACTGATCACAGCTGTACGCTTTAACTCCACTGTGGACGACTTGGTGTCTTTTTAGGGCTTTCTTCCAGGAAAACGACTTTCCACACAAGTCACAGCTGAACGGTCTCTCTCCAGTGTGGATGAGCTGATGTTGTTTTAGTTTAAACTTCAAAGTAAAATCCTTCCCACACTCGTCACAGGTGTATTTTTTCTCTCTCTTTCTTCTGTGAGGTTTGTCGGCCTCCTGAGAGCGCTGACTTCTCGGTCCATGTTGGTCCTGCAGTGACAGAGATACGAACAGAGGCAGTGAGTGAAATGCATTCATTAAACAAACTGAGGCTTCAAACTCCCTCCATTAACACTAGTTTTAAACCTGAAGGTGGAGTGTGGCACCAAACACCTTAAAGGTCTCTTATCCCCACCTACTGGTAGTAGTAACACATTACATCCAACCTGTTGTTAAAAATAATTAATCATTGTTCAAACACTCTAAAATCATGCCCATCCCACCTGCTTGTACACAAATATTAATGCTAACACACTCAGAATAGTAATAAATGTTTACCAGGTCTGTACTTTTTTATATTTCCTGTTGCTGTTTCCTATTATATATTTCTATAATTGTCTAATTTATTCGATAATAATAAATCAAATGTAACAGTTACTAGCTTGATTCAGTGAAGGATGATGTCAGAGTCTGACTGTAACCTGAGTTTTTTTTTTTTACTTTTACTCGCTACATTAAAAAAAAAAAGAAATCTGTATTTTCTACTCCTTACATTTTCTAAACAGGCTTGTTACTTTTGGTTTAAGTCATTTGAGGGGAGTTATTTCATCACTGCGGGCTTCAAAGATCAAATTGATTTGAGCCTAAACAGTAACACATGAAATCCAATCCTGCATCATACACCAGGCTGTGTGGTAAAGTCCTATAAATGGAGCATGTAACGATCACTGTAATGCAAACCGTAAATTTTATCTGAGTTTAAAGGTTTAAATCGCCGTCAATTTCATCCTTCTATGATTCAGAGTTTGGCGACATTCCTTATCATGCAGAGTTCCGTTGGCTGAGTTGGGGAAAAGTTCTCAATAGAGTTTTTGAGCTCAGCAAGGAAATCTGTCAGTTCATGGTGTGAGATTATTATATTATCTTATGCCACGTTATACCCCTAATTAAAGATAGTGAAATTATTATGTAGTTTTAGTTTGCATTATTCTCCTGACTTCGAAAAAGGTGACAACTATTACAGTTATTAAACTGATTTGTATTACATTAGACTGCTGATTTATTGTGAATGAGTGATATTGTTTTATGATGCATTATACTGCTGAGGTATAAGAAATACTGTTTTCAGAGAGTCATGGCCTTATTTGTCTGATTAGAAGAGAACAGAGCATACGGGAGAGGTTTTCTGCCCCATGTCATCAGGAGGAGATAAAACAGGGAGCCAAGGCCGTCACTTAGGCGCCGTAAGAGAGAAAGAATGTGAATGTTTAGGTTTTATGACTAGGTGGGCTGAAGCTATAAGAATGTGAGAAACGCTCAGACACTGAGATCAGGCGGACACCCTCCCGCGCTCATCTCCCCTCCGGATGGTTTATGCTCAAAAGTGTTGAATTGTATGGAATAAAAGATTGTTGATTGAGCATTTATACACCGAGTATTGTCCTTCCTTCAGCCCAAAGATCAAAAGAATTGGGAGATTTAACAATGGACATGGCATGTATGATGCGGTGAAGGCATTTCAAGTGAAGCTGTCACAAATGCACCAGTGCAACCTGTCTCACTTTCCCTGTTGCCAAGTAATGTTGAACCAAGTCGGTGCACTTTGCTGATAAACTGAGTGCACTGAGTTCGCACGGCGCTTTGGTGACTGTGAAGCACAAAAAGAGAATTTCGAGCTGCTTCACAACCCATTTACGTGGAAACTGCACCTGAGCAGATTCAGATGGAGCTGCAGTGTAATGGTACACTCAAGGCAAAGTACGACACTGAATGGCCCGCACAGTTTATTAGTTCCATTCCTGCAGCAATGCCCCAGCTCCGTCTACATGCAGCTCCAACCTTGTGTATGTTTTCATTTATTTTTTCTGGGTTTTTTGCAGCATGTTCATATTTCTAACTTGCATAATTTTGACAGGATATATTTTTATGAAGATCAAAACATTTAAAGTTAAAGTTGATTTTTTTTTTTAGTTTATTTATTCTGGAATAATATTCCTGTCTGTTTTTATTCATATTTATGTTTAAAAAACATGGTTTTAGTGTGTTCAATAAATGTTTATCTTGTTTGGCCCGCGACCTAAAGTGTGCCTTGAGTTTTGGCCCCCTGTGCAATTGAGTTTGACACCCCTGGTGTAGAGGATGGAAATCAGCCAGGACAACTCATGAAACATCTGCAGACATCTGGTTGAATTCAGTTGTGTACATCCACAGAGAGCAGCAGGTCAGCTGATCACAGCCTGTACATTAAGAACATCGACTGGAGCTCTCAACAGAAATGATTGTGAGCTGTGACTCTTTTCCCCACACTGAGCCACTACAGCTGATTTTAGGGTTGAATCCTGCTGAATCCCACTTTAACCTCTTCCCTGCCCATTTTCCTCTTTAGAGGCAAAGACACCCTCTACAATGTAGGCATTGTATTATTACATGATTATTACATTACATTAATATAGCACAAGGTTCTGTTAGTTTTACATAAAATATATATATCAGTACTTCATCTTTTAACCCTTTAAGACCTACCATAGAACCAAGTTTGCCAGAGCTTATCTTTATATTTTTACATGCCCTTAATGCCATTTTTGGGAGCATTTCAAGTTGCTATACATCAATATGACCATTATATCCCAAATTTTAATATTATGTATGCATTGAGTCCATAGTAACTACATAAAGTGCGAAAAAACTGCAATTAAATACAAAAATTTGTTTAAATTTGTTTTTTTTGTTCTGTTTCTACACATATTTCTAGTTAGAGAAATTTCAGAGGTTTATCCCTCAAAACTGTAAATGCAAAAAAGTTGCACATTGTTTCCAACCACAGGAAATTTGTTTTGAGTATTTTTGAGATTTTTATATACTGCAGGAAAAACAAAAATAAAAATATTATAATGCAAATTTGCAAAACAAACAGCATGTGCATCAAAATAAACTATTGCCAACAGTGCAATTTGAGTTCTAAGCATCCCAGAAACAATACAGAAAACAAAGTCAAACATGACTTTTAAAAACACCAGTATAGGTATCGCTGAAGGCAGGTTTTGGCAGGTAAAGTCAGACACGTGATAGATCACGCTGACATCTATTCTAACGTAGGAAGTGCTTTGAACGACAAAGCGTGTTTCTGGTATGTTGTGTTTTTTTGCTGCAAGTGCTTTTTATGCAATTTCTGCAAATACATATGTGGAAGGAAACGTGACCAAGGGCAAGCTGATGGCATAAGATGTAAGTACAACTATTCCTAAATAAAATAATTGTGTTAGCTTAAGTGCAGTTCTACCGGGATTTTAAAATTGTTACGCAAAACGGAGCGTTCCTGCTCCAATAGGCCTTAAAGAGTATTTCTTAACACTAGTATCTGTCACCTTCTGTGTTGAGCTCATTGTTTTCTCTGCAGTGGCTGAGCTGAGTCCAAGTAGCGTAAATGTTCCCCTGCTGCTCCGTCAGACTCTTCTCCTCCTGCTGATCAGCTGGGACACAAAACAGAACTTTGTTAGGCTCCACACTGCACTGAAGAATCAAAGTGTCTCATATGTTCATCTGAGAGCACAAACAACAAATTTTAGCTTACTTGGGTGGGCAACTTGTTTCAAACAAAGACAAAAGGTTTGAGCACTGATACCAAATTCAGCAGTATGGCACACCAGTACCAGGAGAGCAATTCCTCTTTAAAAAAGGCCGAAAACAGAACAATCGATGGAGCTGCATAAACGAGTACAGTGTTTCCCAACCACTGTGCCGCGGCATATATACGTGTGCCGTGAGAAATGATCAGGGGTGCCGTGGAAGATTAAACTATCTGAGTGGGTGTAGAAATCTGAGCCATGATCTGAGTAACCCTCATCACTCAGTCACACTCCGATTCTCTACTTGTATCAAGTCCACTGCACTACTTTCAAGCATTCTGCAACCTGTTCTCTAATGTGTGCCTTCCTCCTCTTTGTATATACTCCTCTTATATGTTATTTATTCTTACTGTCTTACTATTTATATTGTTTTCCATGCACAGTTGGTGTGGAGCACCCACAATTTAGTTGAATATGTACAAAGACAATAAAAGACTATTCTATTCTATATATCTTTGTTCCTCCATTTTAGTTTTGTTTGGAGCTTTAAAAGATCTGCAGTACTTTTAAATGTCATAAAATTAGAACACAGATCCCCTCTTAGGGTTCGAGTTTGTATTTGTTTTAAAAATGCATCTCTGGTATCTCTGGCCTATCATTATTATTTTGCTAACAGATAATTGGGCTCATTTACTGAATACTGATCAGAATATATCAAATCATCTTTGAAATCAAGTGCCCTGTGGGCCGACACAACTTTGCACTGATAGAGGCAGCTATGTTTTAGCCTGGAATACATTTATTTTTACCTTTCTGATAAATGGATTTCATTTTAGCACTTTTACCGCCAACTTGTTGGGATTTTTTTTTGGCACCGGAAGTGACCTTATATTGATGACGGCTGGCGTTAGCTAGCTAGCTTGGATAGCACACTGCATTCAAAAACTATGCAGGTGCCACAAAGTGACACAGAGATGCTAACTAGTAACAGTAACAGACTAATAAAATAACAGAAACTCTGATTACACTTAGCTAATTTAAAAGCTTTCTTATTTTTTCTTCTCTGTGTTTCATTAGGATTTGTTGATATCTTCTTGTAAATTAGTTTATAGTAGCTTGACTTGATGTAGAGGCTTTTTCTTTCAACTGGTTCACAAATAACTGACAACAGAGACCGAGGAGAGCAACAGAAAACTTCACTCAGGAGCTAAATTCAAGATTGACTGAACTCAGATCAAAGTTACCTTAGTGCTTCACTTTAGATGAGGAAGAAAAATAAACTAAAACACAAACGCAATGAAGCGGGAACTCTGCGGCTTCTTCTTCTTTGGGGTTTTTCTTTGGCGGTTAGAGCTTTAAGGTGCATTACCGCCACCTACTGGACTAGATCGTTCTTAAACTAAAACTAGACATTTAAAAGTATTTTAATAAACAATAAAAACAAAGACAAAATGTGTCAGTGTGTTATATTCATGAACATAAACATCAGATGGCTTCAGCTTACCCCCATTTATATAAGAGGTTTTGCTCTCTGCAGGGCGCCACAGTAAATAAGTATGTGTTGTTTTGCCTGATTTAATAAAGGTTACACTGACTCACTTGTCTATCAGCAGATCCAAGTGTAGCCATAATTTCCCAGGAGGGTACTTGGGTTTGGAGTCACAGCACAGTTTTCAGATTTAATTAATGGGCTGGAGTACAGCCTGATAATTACAGGCATTCATACTGCCTGTAATTCTATGGCATTCTGTCTCTATGAAGACATTAGATCTTACATATTTCTTGGTTAAAACCACATTCAACTACTTAACAATAAGCCTGCAGCTGCAATGTGGAGGCAACTAAGAGTTTTGATAAATTTTCCAAAAATCTCATCCAATTAATTCTCCTTTACAGATTGTATAACTTTCACTTTTTACAATAAGAATTCTCCAACAAATGTTTAGAAGAAAATGATTTTTCTTTCATTTGTTTTGATACTAACTGAAACCACAAAGCTCCAGTTTCACACCCCAAACTAACCAACTGTAATGATTCTTTTCATCAGCACAATAGTTTTCAGTTTTCAATTTCACATTGGTCTATATTCCCCACATCCTGTCATGTCCTTATCCTCGTTGGGAATCAGAGAAATGAATATAATCAATTCATTAATTGAATTCCACACTTGTGTTCATCCACAGCAGCTGGACAATAAAGTTTATTGTGACCCTGATACTGCAGCAGAAAAGACTTTTCTGCTCCAACTTTCTGCGAGCAAACGCTGAACTTCTCCCAGCGTGTTGAGCTAATGATTAGTTGGTGTTTTTCTCCAAACACTCGCTCACTCTTCTCTCAATGTGTTCACAATAAACTGTGAACAAATACCGAGGAGAGCAGCAGAAGACCTCATTCAGGAGCTAAACTCAAGATTAACTGAAGTCACATTAAAGTTTGCTCGGTGCTTACCTTTAGATGAGCCCACAAACCACGAGACACTCTACTGTGGCAACACCACCAGTTTATAAAGAAAAAGAGACGACAAAGAAAAGTTGTTTTGAATGACTAGCCTGTGTGTGATCGTGCATGGCCTGGGTCCTGTGGGACATGGTCATGGAGGCAGGTGTTCTTGGGTGCCTGGGGCAGGCTCGTACAAAGGGGTGGTCGGCCACTAGTGGAGTCAGCTGCCCCTGGCCTGTGGTTCTCCGTGATTCTCAGCCTTCGTCTGGGGGAGCCCCATCTGGGCTCCAGGGGGCCATTATTGCAGCTTCCCGCCCTCATCATCAAATACAATTGTGACAAAGACACACACTCATACTATCTCTCTCTAACAGACAGGCCACAAGATGCTTGATGATTTATGCATCTGTGGATTTATCTCACATGTGCAGCGGTTGTGGATACATTGAGTTTTTCTATTTGTAAAACATATTCGGAAAAAATAAATCAAGAGACACAGTGAGACGTAGACTGTGACAACACGAGCTTGACACGGGGTCTCATATTTTGACTGTGAGTATAGAGGATTGTAGCTCAAGTTAACATGGAAAGATAAGAGGTCTAAGGTCTCTAAAACTTTTGGATGTTCAGTCTCTGACAGAACGTTTGGAGACAAAGTTAGTTTTGAATTTGTGAAACAAATATTTTATTTACAGTTTCAAATTATACTCAATACATTTCAAACGAAATTAATGAATGAATTACCCAGATGTCTGAATCAAAGTTTAATATTAGGAGATACTTACATGAAATGAGACACCCTGATTGAGATGCTGAGGATGTGACCTCCTCCTAAACTTTCTCCTTCTGTTTTTACCCAAAGATGAAAGAAAATAGAAAACATCTAATCAGTACAATGGAGACAAGATTGAACACAAATTCAATTTCTTATGTTCAGTAAGCTAAAAAACACTCACCTGTTTGTAGGTCAGTCCTGTCATCTCTTCCAACTATTTAAGATGCAGCTAGGTCATGGAGAGCTTTAAAGGCAAATAAAAGAATTTTAAAATGAATGCCAAAAGAAATGGGCAGCCAGTGAAGTGAAGCTAAATTAGGGGAGATGTGCTCAAACCTTCGAGTGCCAGTTAAAACACAAGCTGCAGCATTTTGCACCCTCTGTAAACGAGTAATGTATGAAGCACTGATCCCTATATAAAGTGCATTACAGTAATCCAGCCGAGTGCTAACAAAGGCGTGGATAACTGTCTCAAAGTGCTGCCGTGAAATAAATGTCTTTATTTTATCAGCTGCCTGAGCTGAAAGAAGCTTGATTTTACCACTGCCTTAATCTGGCTGTCAAGCTTCAGGTCAGAGTTCACTTTGACCTCCATGTTTGTCACAGCTGGTTTAACGTACTGTGCCAAGGTATCTAAATACACATTGGGGGTCTCAGTAGGGCTACCAAGAGATTTGAGCCCTGATGGAGGAGACCTTCTCAATAAAAAAGTGTTTAAAAAACCGTTTACAGGCTGCAGACGAGGCTGCAGTCAGTATGTGGTGCACTAAGAACAGAGTTAATGGTTTTCAATAAAACATGCAGGTTGCGACAGTTTGACGAAATAATGTCAGATAAGTGTTGTCTTTTGGTATCTTTTACAGTTTTTTGATATTGATGCCAACAGTCCTTTAGCATCTGGAATGACACTTGTAGCTTGTTTCCATTCACGCTCAGCTCGACAGCACTTGCGTCTGACAGCCTTCAGCCAGGGGTCAGATTTAGTTTTAGGCTGCCTGGTTCTTAACGGAGCCACAGTGTCCAAAGCAATCTGGTAGGTGGAATAAAACCATGAGCTCAGTTCCTCAGTCTGGCTGCACAAAAACTCCGGGATTTTACAGTTCTGGTTAAAAACTGTTAAAAACTGCTCAGCAGTGGGTCAAAAATACGACAGCGGCGAGCAGCAGCGCGGTTTAACTGAGGTACGGGCAAGAGGAACTTGAAACATCACAGGACTGTGGTCAGAAAACACAGCATCACAAATCTCTACGTTAAAAACAGAAACAAACAGAATAAATGTATTCCAGGCTAAAACACAGCTGCCTTTATCAGCGCAAAGTTGTGATGAGGCTTACTCAGATGATGGCTCAGATTTCTACACCCACTCGGATAGGATAATGTTCCACGGCATACAGATGAAATCAAGACAAGTACATCAATACAAAAATTCACACGATTGTTCAAAAATAATAAATTGCATGAATATAGGAAATCTTCCTCTCAGTGACTGAGTTGTCTCATTGTGTCCTCATTTTTTATAGATCAAGGCCTGAGTAACCCAACCTTAAGTGTTCATTAAGGTGTTTGTCACATAGATATAAAATAAGCTCCGAGATTAAGCGGCTGTTATAGACGGGGTGATTAGTTTATGTAAAAATGTAGTTTGTTGTTGTTTTGGTTTACGTGCTGAAAATGGTTTTATTTGTGTATGTTCAATGTGTTAGACTTGTACATAGTTAACCACATATGATCAAATAATGTTGAATCCTGGATATGGATTTGTAAGCAATGAAATTTGAAATAATTGGCTAGGAACAAGAAAAGTGTAAACTTCATCCTACTCCTTTTCGAGCACACACATTCTGTAGACATAGATATTTACATGAAAACTTGATGATTTTTAAGTTGTTTTTTTTTCTGTTGTTATTTCAATTATATTTGCATCTATCTATCTATCTATCTATCTATCTATCTATCTATCTATCTATCTATCTATCTATCTATCTATCTATCTATCTATCTATCTATCTATCTATCTATCTATCTATCTATCTTTTCTTGGCCAGGTGCTCTCCTGGTACTGGTGTGCCATACTGCTGAATTTGGTATCGGTGCTCAAACCTTTTGTGTTTGTTTCAAACAAGTTGTCCACCCAGGGAAGCTAAAATTTGTTCTGTGTGTTCTCAGATGAACATGTGAGACACTTTGACTCTTCAGTGCAGTGTGGAGCTTAACAAAGTTCTTTTTTGTGTCCCAGCTGATCAGCAGGAGGAGAAGAGTCTGACGGAGCAGCAGAGGAAATTTCAGCTACTTGGACTCAGCTCAGCCACTGCAGAGAAAACAATGAGCTCAACACAGAAGGTGACAGATACTAGTGTTAAGAAATACTCTGTTAAAAGCTGAAGTACTGATATGTATATTTTATGCTAAACTAAGTGAACCTTGTGCAATATTAATGTAATGTAGAAATAATGCATACAATGTATACAATGCCTACATCTTGGACGGTGACGTTGCCTCTAAACATCAAAATGAGCAGGGAAGATGTTAAAGTGGGATTCAGCAGGATTCAACCGTAAAATCAGCTGTAGTGGCTCAGTGTGGGGAAAAGGGTCACAGCTCACAATCATTTCTATTGAAAGCTCCAGTAGATTTTTTTAATGTGCAGGCTGTGATCAGCTGACCTGCTGCTCTCTGTGAATTCATCCAGATGTCAGCAGATGTTTCATGAGTTGTCCTGGCTGATTTCCATTCTCTGCACTGACAGTACACTGTCTTTATATTAGACACTAAACTGCTGGTATGTGGGTGGAGCTCAGTGAATGAATGTCAGCATCATGAGCTTAAGTTTAAGTTAATCTCTGCTACACTTGTTGTAATCTAACTCTGACATGAGCACCACAGTCACTGTGCACCAGTCACACACTGTTCTTTACTTAAATCCATCACATTACAGTAAACTTGCCTGCTTATCCTGCACTAACCTGCAGAGGATTTTACTGCAGTCTTTAAATCACATTGTGAGACAAACTGCACACAAACAGTTTGTGTGTTTACTGATGTTTGTTGGGCTGATAGAATTGCTGCATTTGAAATTACCTGCCACATAAAAAATATTACTCCATTTATTCTCGCTCGTCTTCTGTATTGCTAACTAGATGTTGAAATACCGCGACCGCAACTTATCAGCACCTGCAGTCGTTCAGGTTCTGGTGGTGTTTCGTGCCACACTCCACCTTCAGGTTTAAAACTAGTGTTAATGGAGGGAGTTTGAAGCTTCAGTTTGTTTAATGAATGCATTTCACTCAGTGCCTCTGTTCGTATCTCTGTCACTGCAGGACCAACATGGACCGAGAAGTCAGCGCTCTCAGGAGGCTGACAAACCTCACAGAAGAAAGAGAGAGAAAAAATACACCTGTGACAAGTGTGGGAAGGATTTTACCTGGAAGTCTAAACTAAAACAACATCAGCTCATCCACACTGGAGAGAGACCGTTCAGCTGTGACTTGTGTGGAAAGTCGTTTTCCTGGAAGAAAGCCTTGAAAAGACATCAAGTCATCCACAGTGGAGTTAAAGCGTACAGCTGTGATCAGTGTGGTAAAGCTTTTACTCACAGTAGCAGCTTACAGAGTCATCTAGTTACCCACTCTGGAATGAAGGCATACAGCTGTGACATCTGTGGAAAAACTTTCAGCCAGCTAGGGAACCGAAATATACACGTACGCATTCACTCCGGAGAAGATGTGTACTGGTGTGATCAGTGTGGCAAATACTTTACAATAGACGCACAGTTACAACGCCACATGTTTACCCACACTGAGGAGAGACCTTATAAATGTGACCTGTGTGAGAAGACTTTTAAAGCTCCACAGTACCTGAGACGACACCAACAGATCCACACCAGAAAGAGACTCTACAAGTGCAGTTACTGTGAGGTATGTATTTTTATTTTATTCTTGTAAGTTCAGTCTGACTGTTTGGAACAAGTCTGCTCATTAAATTGTGTTAGCATGTTAGCACTTCTACTGCACCGAAGAGTAGCTCTGAGCCATTATTCAGGTTTTCATTTCATTTAAGTGTAAGTCAGATGTTACTGTAATATTATAATACTGTAGTATTATGGTTGTAGTATTGTAGTTATTGTAGCCCAGTAAACTGAGTGTGTTAATCGAAACAGTAAAATGTAATTGGACGTCTGCAGAGATGCTCTTTATTTCAGGCGACTTTCAGGATAAAAGTGTTGAAGGACTGACTTACACTGTCTTTGTGTCTTTGTTTAGAAGCAGAGCGACACAGATGGATCCACTTCTCAACCTTGTCATCGCTGTGGTGGTGGGCAGAGATGGGCAGTAACGCGTAACGTGTTAGTGCAAAAACGGTAATTAGATTACCGTTACTTTCCCATAGGAACGCTGCGTTACTGCGTTACTAAAACCGTGATTTTTTGCGAGAATGTCTCATGACAGTGACGTAAGCAAGTGCGACGTTCGTGACAACAGTTGTGTGCAGATCAACAATGGATCATATATCGAGTGCAGGAGAGAGTATGAGCGTGCAGCGTTTAAAGCGTGGAAGTACTGACCTTACTTTGAGTTTGATTCCATAAAAAGTGACAAAAACATTAGTGTCCGTTGTGCGTGGGAAGAAAACTTCTTTTTACAGCGAAAAAAACCCCCTAAACAAGCTCCGAGTGCGCAACGAGGTAATGGGAAACTCACAGAGAAACTCGCGGATTCTTCCACTGACCGCTGCACACCTGCACCAGGGTAAACCTCCGCCTGCCCCACTCCTGCTTTACACGTGAAAATAGAGCAACAGGACCGCTAGTCTTTGATTTTATTTATTTTCTGCTGTGTTTTACTTGCATCTATTTGAAAGAGTGAGTGTAAACACACACAAAAAAATATTTTATGTGCTGGAATGTGCAGAAAATAGGTTTAAATGTTAAACTAATTTATTCAAGTCAATGTTGCATATAATTAAATTTTTGCTTGATACATAAAGTTAAAAGATGAAAACTAACAAAACAAGTTTTAAAAAGGGACTTTTCCATTTGATTACATTTTGTATGATGGATGATGCAGAAAAAGTAGAATTAGGCTGAAAGATCTATCGCTTTATCATCTATTCAGGTTGTAAATCGTGTTTTTAAAAAGTAACTAAGTAACTAAGTAACTAAGTAATTAATTACTTTTGAAAATAAGTAATCAGTAAAGTAACGGGATTACTTTTTTGGGAAAGTAATCAGTAATTAGTTACTGATTACTTTTTTCAAGTAACTTGACCAACACTGGTGGTGGGAAAGACTTTCGTTGTGACATCTGTGGAAAAACTTTCAGTCAGCAAGCCGGCCTAAAAATACATCAACGTAAACACACTGGAGACAAACTGAAATACTGCAAAGAATGTGGGAGAAGCTTCCCCACATCAGGTGACTTAAAACAACATGAACTCTTTCACAGTGGGGTCAAAAAGCACCTCTGTGATCAGTGTGGGTCATCCTTCACCACTGCAGGTGACCTTAAAACACACAAACGAGTCCACACGGGAGAGAAACCATACAAGTGCAGACACTATGACAAAAGCTTCTCACGTTCAGGTAGTCGTAACGAGCATGAACGTACACACATGGAAGGAAACTACAGCTGTGAGCAGTGTGACAAGAGCTTCAGTAATCTCAGTTCATACTCTGCACACAAACAATCCCACGTTACTAATAAACTGTTTCACTGTTACCAATGTGCCAAAACATTCACTTCATTATCTGCTCTGTGCAAACATCAGCGCGATCACGCAGGGCTGAAATCGTTCCCATCACAGGACGACAGTGAATCTAAATAGAGAGAGAAACATCCTCTTCTGGTTTCAGAGTCCAACTTAAAACCCTGGAGATCAGGCTCCACAGAGTTCAGATCGGCTCTGCTTAAAGATCTAATGAGGCTATGAATCAAAATGTTCCTGTAGTTCCATTTTAATCTTTATAAATTGTTCTTCTGTAGTGTTTGTGTTCAGTTGTTACCTTTTTTTTTTTCAGTGGTTGGATGAAAAATCAGTTTCCTGTTGTTCAAGTTTTTATTGAATGTATTTTGCTAAATAAAGTAAAAAAAAAAAAAAAAGTTAAATAAAGAATTGGTTATGCTTATTCACCTCTTCTGCAAAATTTTCAGCCTTTTCACCTCTTATTAGCACAAATCTCAGCTGTTTTCAGAAAAAAACTCTTTTGAGCAGAAATTCTGCTGATTCATCTCTTTTCAGCGCATCTTTTTGCTTCCTTACCTCTTTTCATCAGAAATTCTACTGATTCACCTCTTTTCTGCAAAGTTTTAGCCTTTTCACCTCTTATCACCACAATTCTCAGCAGCTTCTGCTCATTTCGGCAGAATTGTCAGTCTCTCCACCTCTTCTTTGTGAGAAAGAGTTTGGTGCAGTGAGTTGAGTAGCTGCCTTGAGACCAGAAGGGCCAGGTTCAAATCCTGCTCAGGGCAATGTTTTTTTTATTTTATTTATTTATTTATTTTTATTTATTTATTTTTTTCTTCAACTTTTTCAGCTTTTTTCAGCAGACATCTTCAGCATTAAGGCATCCACACAGCATTTTTGCAGGAAATGCAAATTTTTCTAGTTGAAGTTTGAGACCCCTGCCCTAGACCAACGTAACACAGGTGAGAAGCAGCTGTAACAATGTTGAATGTCAGAGCAAATAGATGAAGTACGAGAGAAGAATGTATGAAAGATTGTGTTGAAATGTGCTGGAGCTGTATGTGAGGCATTCAGGGAACATCGGTCATTTATGTGGAGAGAAATATGTCTCAAAAGTGTTACAAATGAATACAGTATGATCCACAAACATAAACTAAGATTTAACAAATATGTGCAGTGATTGATGTGCTCTCAGGCATGTGCTTCAATCCACACACAAATACAAAACAATTGACCAGACGTACAACTGTTTCACAAACTCTCTAAAGCATTCACACTCCAATGGATGCATCAGAAAGCAATTTGGGATTACGATCTTGTCCGAGGATATTTGGCTTGCAGACTGGAGCAGCCAGGGATCAAACCAGAAAACTTTCTGATCAAAAGCTGACTTGTGCTAAATGCTGAACGGCAGCCACCCCATTTTAGCCATCCAAGATTAAATGGCACATTCTTTAATTACAGAGTTAGGGATTGTTACATGGAACTCAAAAGAAATGTTGAACCCATCTCGTGTCCTGTGTCTTCTAAAGCTGTCTGTACTTTTACCTCCAAAGTTCATCAGCAAACAGTTTGCAGGCCTCTAATTATCAGGCTGTACTCAAGCGCTTGAATTCAACCTAAAAGCTGTGCTGTCATACAGAACCAAGTACCCTCCGCGGAAACTATAGCTAATGTCACAACTGGATCTGATGAGACAGCTATGATTTCTGGACTCGAAGTAAATAATCCTGAATCAATTCATACAACATCAGTTTGTTTGTTTCGCTTTCATAACAAATAGTTTGAGCCATATACAAATACAGAAGCGACAAATGGAAACATATTTACAATCCAAAGTAACGGTTTTCAGTAGCACAGTCTTTTATTTACAGTCTGCTTCTCCTGGTGGTAAACCTCTATCACACGTTTGGATTAAAACTTAGGCCTATATAGCTGCTGGTTCCAGCTTAAGCAATATTTTAAAAATACTAAATTCTTCATTGATTTAAGCTGTGGGGTTTGCTATACACTGGCAGAAAATTGTAGAGTAAATGGTGAAACAAACAAACTAAATCACAAGATCCTTGAATTCCATCTTTTCTATTAACAGAAACTCCAACAACTTTGTGGCCAATTGATGATGTTTAGGATATGAAAAGTCCAGTCCAGCAGGTGGCGGTAATGCGCCTTAAAGCTTTAACCGCCAAAAAATCCAAAAGCTGAAGAAGAAGAGTTCCCGCTTAATGGCGTTTTTCTCTCAGTTTATTATCAAGACTGATTTAAAGGTAAGCACCGAGCTAATATTAATCCGAGTTTAGTTAATCTTGAGTTTAGCTCCTTAATGAGGCTTTCTGTTGCTCTCCTCGGTGTCTCTTCTCAAGTTTTTGTGAACCAGTTGGAAAAAAAATCTGACTAAATTGACTCAAGCTTCTCTAAACTAATTCACAGAAAGATATCAGCAAAAGGTTGTGAAACAGAGAAGAAAATCATTTTATTAGACGAAAGCTTTTAAATGAGCTCATTGTAATCAGAGTTTCTGTTATTTTATTAGTCTGTTATTAAGCGCTAATTAGCATCTCTGTGGCACCTGCACAGTTTATGAATGCAGCCTGCTAACCAAGCTAGCTAGCACCACCGTTCATCCATATAAGGTCACTGCCGGCTCCAAACGACCCAACATGTTGGCGGTAAAAGTGCTATAATGAAATCCATTTAAAAGAAAGGTAAAAATAAATGTATTCCAGGCTAAAACACAGCTGCCTTTGTCTTATCAGCGCAAAGTTGTGTTGGCCCACAGGGCATTTGATTGTAAAAACTGGCCTCACTCTGAGAGGCCTGTTGTTAAAATCATTTCAAAGATAATTTGATATATTCTGATCAGTATTCAGTAAATGAGTCCAATTAACTGTTAGCAAAATAATAATGATAGGCCAGAGATGCATATTAAAAACAAATACAGCCTCGAACCCTAAGAGGGGATCTGTGTTCTTATCACATTTAAATGTACTGCAGATCTTTTAAAGCTCCAAACAAAACTGAAATGGAGGAACAAAGATATATAGAATAAAATAGTCTTTTATTGTCTTTGTACATATTCAACTAAATTGTGGGTGCTCCACACCAACTGTGCATGGAAAACAATATAAATAGTAAGACAGTAAGAATAAATAACATATAAGAGGAGTATATACAAAGAGGAGGAAGGCACACATTAGAGGACAGAATGCTTGAAAGTAGTGCAATGGACATGATACAAGTAGAGAATCGGAGCGTGACTGAGTGATGAGGGTTACTCAGATCATGGCTCAGATTTCTACACCCACTCAGATGGGATAATCTTCCACGGCACACCTGATCATTTCTCACGGCACATGTATATATGCCGCGGCACAGTGGTTGGGAAACACTGTACTCGTTTATGCAGCTCCATTGATTGTTTTGTTTTTGTTCTTGGCCAGGGCTTTTTTAAAGAGGAATTGCTCTCCTGGTACTGGTGTGCCATACTGCTGAATTTGGTATCAGTGCTCAAACATTTTGTGTTTGTTTCAAACAAGTTGCCCACCCAGGGAAGCTAAAATTTGTTGTTTGTGCTCTCAGATGAACATATGAGACACTTTGACTCTTCAGTGCAGTGTGGAGCCTAACAAAGTTCTGTTTTGTGTCCCAGCTGATCAGCAGGAGGAGAAGAGTCTGACGGAGCAGCAGGGGAATATTTACGCTACTTGGACTCAGCTCAGCCACTGCAGAGAAAACAATGAGTTCGACACAGAAGGTGACAGATACTAGTGTTAAGAAATACTCCATTAACCCTTTAAGGCCTATTGGAGCAGGAATAGGGCTGCCACAAACGATTATTTTGATAGTCGACTAGTCACCGATTATTTTTGCGATTAGTCGACTAATCAGATAATGCATCCATTGAACTTAAAACGTACAGCTTATTGCACCAGCATGCATCTGCTCTTATATAACTATCATTAGCTTACAGCTTGAAGTGTTTAAGGTCTGTGCTAACTAAAAATAAAGACAAGATGATAGTTTATTAAATTTGCAGATTGTTTCGGTGGAGTTTAATAAACTCAGCCGTCTGCTCCTTGCTACCTAAAATATAACAGTACAGCACCGAGCACCTGAAACACGGACAGTTTGTTGATATTGTAATCAAAAATACAGCCCCGGGGGGGAGGGGGGGCGTTTTAAAAACGCACCGCCCCTATTGCGCATGTCTCTAAATGGTATGGCCTTCCAGATTGCCTCAGTTGTATCGTGAGTGTAATTTCAAATAAAATAAAATAAAACTCAGAAGCGTCTGTGTGTTGTATTCTTCTTTTTCTTCTTCTTCATCTTCTTCTTCTTCTTCTTCTTCTTCTTCTTATTATTATTATTATTATTGTGATTATGCTTCATTTTCATGTAATGGGGTATCAATGACCCCCACACTGCCGCAGCAGCTTCTGTGCGTGGCCCCCAAGTGCTACGTTTTCTTTCCCGATCCCCTGACGAACCCATTAGAATCGCTCTGGGGCACTCTTCGACCCCAAATGATCGTTCTGTTTTTTTGATTTTCATTCACCTGTCTCTACTGAGGGTGGGGTACTTTGGGACCCCAAGGGTCTGGGGCTGCCCCGAAGGGGAGCACAAGGGTTAAAAGAACAAAATTTGATCAAAAACCAAAGAATTTGCATGAAAACAACAGAATTTGAACGAAAACAACGGAATTTGAACGAAAACAACGGAATTTGAATGAAAACAACGGAATTTGAAAACAAACAACGGAATTTGAAAACAAACAACGGATTTTGAATGAACAGAACAGAATTTGAATCAAAACAATGGAAATAGAATGAACAGAACAGAATTTGAATCAAAACAATGAAATTTGAATGAAAACAACAGAATTAGAATGAAAACAACTGAATTTGAAAACAAACAACGGAATTAGAACGAAAACAACGGAATTTGAATGAAAACAATAGAATTAGAATGAAATGAATAGAATTTGAATGAAAACAACGGAATTAGAATGTATAGGGCTTTGGAGTTGACGTCACGCCGCAATGCATTGTGGGAGCGCGGCACCATTTTCGGGGTCTACGAATCAAAACAAACACACTGTGTTGGAACGACGATTACAAGATGCTTAAAAGCAGCTCAAAAGAGAATGGACTGTATAGAGACCGATTTCGTCCAGAGGCGAAGCGGCGGTTCTTGCAGAAAATAACGTGCATTGGAAATGTGGACCCGTATGAAACACGGCCGTGGAGTATAAACCCTGAAGACCAACCGCTATTGACGTAGCCTGATATATTTTCGTACCTTATCTGTGGAATCAGCGCGTACAAGTCGTCATCCAAACAAAGGTAAGTCAGCTCGAGGACTGCGAGTAAAATGCGTTTGATTTCCCTGCAAACATTCACATTAGTGCAGCATAAATTCATTCATGAGGGGAAATTACAGTGATAACATGTGGAGGCTGTTAGATGGATAACATAGTGAGTTGTGTGTGACATTGTCCTGAAGGATTTAGTTATTCTTTATGGTTAAAGAAATTGCAATGATTTATTCATATTTATTATAAATAATTCTAATTATACATCTTGCTTCCATATTTGTATCCTGTGTCACTAAAAATACATTTTATTTTAATTTTATACATTGATTAATGACCTGCAGAATCTCCTTATCATATTAAGTGATTCATAATTGTCACTTTATGCTTTCTCCATCTCTAAAGTGATGACATCCTTGCATTACATACTTTAGGTTCATTTTCTGCAGGCAGGTTTCTGACAGAGAACAGGCAGATTTAGAATATATCATGCAGCGTTCTATAGATGGACACATAAAGAAATGAAAAATTACATGTATGTGCTAACTTTCTAAACACTTTGTTACATTTATGATAAAGTAGATAAAACACATTTATGTCGGCCTTGGCTCATAGTTCTTGTCTTTAAATGAACTTTGTGTGTGTTTCAGGTACTGCACTCTCAAAGACTGAATGAACCAGCATTGCAGCCACGGGTCACTGTGAGCATCACAGGGAAGGTTGAAGCCGCCCACTGCACCTGTAAGGCCGGAGTCGCGGAGACCTGCACCCACGTCGCTTCTCTTCTGTTTAATGTAGAAGCAACAGTGTTGATCTGTGGCACAAGGACTGTTACAGATGAACCTGCATACTGGGTTTTGCTGGGTAATATGACCAAAATACAGGTCAGAGGCCATAAGGTAGACTTCTCGTCTTCAGCTGCCCAAAAAAAGGCTCTTGATCAAAACATAAACAGACCATCCGTAATGAAAGGTCAAAGGAGCCTCAAAAAAAAAAAAATCCCACCTGCTACTGTGGAGGAGTTGTCACTGCTATAATGTTTTATCTAGGGGTTCAGATTTATGCCTGTAGTGCACTGCCGTGTAAATAATTTGCATTTACTGAATATGTACTGAGTCCCACTGTTCAAAAGTTGAATAAAGAAACAAACTACTTTTTGCCTCTTTTTTTAAATTTATTAAAACCACTTTATAGAACATCACATCCTTTACAGTGTAGAATCCATGTCATTTACAGTTTACAAATGACAAAATGTTTACATAAAATCATGAAGGGTTTACATGATATCACCCACTACTAACATTACTTTATTTACTGTATCTTCTGAAAAAATACCGCTATTTATACAGCACAAGACTTAAGAATATTTAACAGGAGCAAGTTTCATTGTTCCCTGGTTTTACTACCACACTGTTCAACAAACGCAGCAAACCTTCACCATCTTATCCAGAAGGGTCACCTCTTCACCCTCACATGGAAGAAATAATCTGATTGGCATGGTGGTATGTTTGAAGCAGGTCCCTTGTGTAGCGCTGGAACCCAGTCATGATGTGCCATCCATTTCATAGGCTGGTTTGCTGCAATAATGCCAAATAATTAGCAACTCTATAAATAGAAGGTAGTTCTGCAAAATCACTCAGTAGGATGTTTATTCTAATTTGCTATGAGCTCAGAGTGCATCGAAAATAAAACTAATAGGCTATAAAGAGTGATATGAACATATTTAGAACTTACCGGAATGAAAATGTCTGGAGCACCAACAGATATTTGGAGATGGAAGAGAACTGGATATCAGCTCGTCTCACAGCTGCTATCCAGGCTAGACGCCTTGGTTTGGTAACATCGATACACGAGCTGCCTCATGTTGCTTCCAGGTTGGGAAACAATGAAAAGACAAACCCTTTTCAAGCTTATTCTCTTGCCGGTCGTGCGATCGAACATTGCAGCCGACCACACAGCAAGAACAAACCATGGCTGTTGTGTGTGCCTTCGCTCCTTTTTCGCTTGCGCTTAGACCCCCAAAATGGCAGATCGGGCCAAAATCCTTTCCACGCCCACCCCCGTGACATCACGCTCCAAAGCCCTATAGAACAGAGTTTGAATGAAAGCAACAGAATTCTAAAACAAACAATAGAATTTGAATAAAAAGAGTAGATTAGAATGAAAACAAAATCATTTGAATGAAAACAGAGGAATTTCAATGAAAAGAACGGAATTAGAATGAAATGAATAGAATTTGAATGAAAACAACGGAATTTGAAAACAAACAACGAAATTTGAATGAACAGAACAGAATTTGAATCAAAACAACGGAAATAGAATGAACAGAACAGAATTTGAATCAAAACAACGGAAATAGAATGAACAGAACAGAATTTGAATCAAAACAATGAAATTTGAATGAAAACAACAGAATTAGAATGAAATGAATAGAATTTGAATGAAAACAACGGAATTAGAATGTATAGGGCTTTGGAGTTGACGTCACGCCGCAATGCATTGTGGGAGCGCGGCACCATTTTCGGGGTCTACGAATCAAAACAAACACACTGTGTTGGAACGACGATTACAAGATGCTTAAAAGCAGCTCAAAAGAGAATGGACTGTATAGAGACCGATTTCGTCCAGAGGCGATGTCATGGTCCTGGGTCATTTTGACCCAGCGTTTTGTGTTTTATGATTATGTCCCTCTGTTCTAGTTATTCGGTGTCCTCCCCCCTTGTGTCCGGTTCGGGTTCTAGATTTCCTGTTTTGTTCTGAAGGTCTGTGTCTGTTGTCATTGTGTTCAGCTTGTGTCCTCCAGTCATCATGTTTATTCAGATCAGCTGTTCTTCCCTCCTGTGTGTGATTACCCGATTACCTTGTGTGTGTATATTTAGTGGGTGTCGGTCTGTGTTCATTGTCGGCTCGTCTGCGTTCTTTGGTGTTCCGTTCCTGTCTCTGCGTCTCTCTGCTCCGTTATGATTTCATGTTTGCTCTTTAGTGTTTCCCAGTTTAGGTTTCCATCAGTAATTTCTCATGCTTCGTTGCCTGTTTCTGCCACTACCACTTTGTAAATAAACATCACTCGCCTCATCAGTCACTGCTGCATTTTGGGTCCTCCTTTTCCTCCACACCACACGGCTCACCCCGCTAGCCGTGACAGTACGAGCCGACCAAACATGGACCCAGCAGCAGCCGCGCCTTCCCAGGAGTTTCGGGAGTAAGTAATCGACTCCGTGTCAAGGTTGGTCAACCTGTGGCTCGAACGTGAGGGAGAGGAATGTCACCGCGCTGTAGAAGCCAGGCTACAGCAGCTAATTTCTGCTCACTCCTGGCTACTCGACTCCCTTCACCCGCTCGCAGAGGACTTTATTCGGAACGACCTCCATCTTCACCCTCCAGCTGCTACCGCTTCCTGACCCAGCCCGGTGGTGAATGTTTTGCACTGCCCGCCGGGCAATCTGCGGCCCAGCCCGCCGGATGTGGAATTACCCGGCCGGTCGGAGCTATCTCCGAGAAGGAAGCGACGTTCACGCCGCCGACGCCCATCGCCACAGCCGGGCCCCGAGAGTTCTGAGTTGCCGGCTGTGGTGAGTGGAAAAGACACCCTTTCTGTTTCTCTGGACTTCGTGACTGTTTATTCTGGGGCCGTTTTCTGTGCTGCCAGTGAGGGTAACGGCGTTTTCCCTGGCTCGCCTGCAACCGCTAATGTGAATGTGTTTCCTGAGACCGTGGCTGCCCAGCCTGAAGCTCGGTTAGCTGCCCAGCAGCCACTAGCTCAGCTAGCCGCTCAGTCGTCACCTCCATCACATTCAGCCTCACGACCCATAGCTCAGTCGTTACCACAGCCAGACTTATTAGAAACTATGTTACAATCCATAGCCCAGTCAATAGCTCAGTTGGTAGAAGACTCATCAGCCTTATCATCAGTTCAGTCACCCTCAGTTCAGCCTCCTGTTCAGCAGCCACTAGCCCTGCATCCTGTGTCACTCGCTACTCCGGTACAACAAGCTCAGTCAAATCAATCTGAAAGGAACTGTGTTTCATCCGTTTGTTCCAAGCAGAGAGACAAACCTAATAATAATGCAGTCATTCCTAAAAAGCTGGCCAGTTCAGAGACTGTGACGCACTCCAGGGCCTCCCCAGACGCTGGGCTTCAGCCCCCAGCCGACTCTGGACCCCTGGAGGTTAAGAAGCCAGCTGAGGACTGCACCCGGCTGTCACTGCCTGAGCTGAGTCAATGCTCTGTGCAGCTGCAGTCTGCCTTTTGTTTGCCAGAGGCCCGTGCGCCTGCTGGTTCTGACCTGTTCCTGCCAGAGGCCCGTGCGCCTGCTGGTTCTGACCTGTTCCTGCCAGAGGCCCGTGCGCCTGCTGGTTCTGATTTGTTCCTGCCAGGGGCCCGTGCGCCTGCTGGTTCTGACCTGTTCCTGCCAGAGGTCCGTGCGCCTGCTGGTTCTGATCTGTCCCTGCCAGAGGCCCGTGCGCCTGCTGGTTCTGATCCGTTCCTGCCAGAGGCCCGTGCGCCTGCTGGTTCTGATCTGTACCTGCCAGAGGCCCGTGCGCCTACTGGTTCTGATCTGTGTTTTCCAGAGGCCCGTGTGCCTGCTGGTTCACCCCTGCGTGTGCCAGGGGCCCCTGTGCCCCCTGGTTCAGTGACTATTTCCGCTGGGGGGTCTGGAGAGCCCGGCCAGCACTTTCCTGTCTCCGCTGGAGGGCCCGAGGGGCCCGTCCAGCCGCCTGTCTCCGCTGGAGGGCCCGAGGAGCCCGTCCAGCCTCCTGCTTCGCCAGCTGGAGGGCCCGAGGAGCCCGTCCAGCCTCCTGCCTCGTCAGCTGGAGGGCCCGAGGAGCCCGTCCAGCCCCAAGACTCGTCAGCTGGAGGGCCCGAGGAGCCCGTCCAGCCCCAAGACTCGTCAGCTGGAGGGCCCGAGGAGCCCGTCCAGCTTCCTGCCTCGTCAGCTGGAGGGCCCGAGGAGCCCGTTCAGCCCCAAGACTCGTCAGCTGGAGGTTCAGGGGAACCTAGCCAGCTTCCTGCCTCGTCAGCTGGAGGGCCCGAGGAGCCCGTCCAGCCGCCAGCTGCAGCCTCATCATCCTCGCCGGCTACAGCTTCATCCACGCCGCCGGCAGCAGCAGCAGCAGCTTCATCCACGCCGCCGGCAGCAGCAGCAGCAGCTTCAACCACGCCGCCGGCAGCAGCAGCAGCTTCAACCACGCCGCCGGCAGCAGCAGCAGCCTCCGTGTCAGCATCCTCGCCAGCTGCAGCCTCCGTGTCAGCATCCTCGGCGTCGCCTGGTCCAGCTTCAGCATCCGAGGCTTCATCTTCGCCTGGTCCGGCCTCCGCTTCATCTTCGCCTGGTCCGGCCTCCGCTTCAGCCTCGCCTGGTCCGGCCTCCGCTTCTGCCTCGCCTGGTCCGGCCTCCGCTTCTGCCTCGCCTGGTCCGGCCTCCGCTTCTGCCTCGCCTGGTCCGGCCTCCGCTTCTGCCTCGTCTGATGCTGCGGGGGCCACGCCATCTTCAGGTCCCAAACTGCCGCCTCGACATCGGCGGTCATCTGCCAGGCCGCTTGTTGGGCGTCATCGTCGTTATGGACGACCTCCCAAACGCCGCCGCTGCCTTCCGCGCGGCCGACCTCCGGACTTGTGTTGCCGCCGCCGTTGCTGTCCGCACGGTCGGACGCCTGAACTGTTTCCCCGTCGCCGCCACTGCCTTCCACATGGTCGGCCCCTGGAGATGAACTGTTCTAGGCTCCTGAATTGGCAGCCTCCGGGCCGGCCTCCTGAACTATGTTTTGGGACCCTGTTCAGGGACTCCAGTGTGTGTTGTGTTTTGGACAATTATTTTGGCTCACTGGAGCTTGTTTTTTGTTTGGTTTTGGTCCCTCCGTCCTGGGCCCCCGCCGCCCGCCCTGGGTTGGTCGTCTGTTTTTGTTTTGGGCTGTCTGGAGCCAGCCCTTGGAGGGGGGGGTACTGTCATGGTCCTGGGTCATTTTGACCCAGCGTTTTGTGTTTTATGATTATGTCCCTCTGTTCTAGTTATTCGGTGTCCTCCCCCCTTGTGTCCGGTTCGGGTTCTAGATTTCCTGTTTTGTTCTGAAGGTCTGTGTCTGTTGTCATTGTGTTCAGCTTGTGTCCTCCAGTCATCATGTTTATTCAGATCAGCTGTTCTTCCCTCCTGTGTGTGATTACCCGATTACCTTGTGTGTGTATATTTAGTGGGTGTCGGTCTGTGTTCATTGTCGGCTCGTCTGCGTTCTTTGGTGTTCCGTTCCTGTCTCTGCGTCTCTCTGCTCCGTTATGATTTCAGGTTTGCTCTTTAGTGTTTCCCAGTTTAGGTTTCCATCAGTAATTTCTCATGCTTCGTTGCCTGTTTCTGCCACTACCACTTTGTAAATAAACATCACTCGCCTCATCAGTCACTGCTGCATTTTGGGTCCTCCTTTTCCTCCACACCACACGGCTCACCCCGCCAGCCGTGACAGGCGAAGCGGCGGTTCTTGCAGAAAATAACGTGCATTGGAAATGTGGACCCGTATGAAACACGTCCGTGGAGTAGAAACCCTGAAGACCAACCGCTATTGACGTAGCCTGATATATTTTCGTACCTTATCTGTGGAATCAGCGCGTACAAGTCGTCATCCAAACAAAGGTAAGTCAGCTCGAGTACTGCGAGTAAAATGCGTTTGATTTCCCTGCAAACATTCACATTAGTGCAGCATAAATTCATTCATGAGGGGAAATTACAGTGATAACATGTGGAGGCTGTTAGATGGATAACATAGTGAGTTGTGTGTGACATTGTCCTGAAGGATTTAGTTATTCTTTATGGTTAAAGAAATTGCAATGATTTATTCATATTTATTATAAATAATTCTAATTATACATCTTGCTTCCATATTTGTATCCTGTGTCACTAAAAATACATTTTATTTTCATTTTATACATTGATTAATGACCTGCAGAATCTCCTTATCATATTAAGTGATTCATAATTGTCACTTTATGCTTTCTCCATCTCTAAAGTGATGACATCCTTGCATTACATACTTTAGGTTCATTTTCTGCAGGCAGGTTTCTGACAGAGAACAGGCAGATTTAGAATATACCATGCAGCGTTCTATAGATGGACACATAAAGAAATGAAAAATTACATGTATGTGCTAACTTTCTAAACACTTTGTTACATTTATGATAAAGTAGATAAAACACATTTATGTCGGCCTTGGCTCATAGTTCTTGTCTTTAAATGAACTTTGTGTGTGTTTCAGGTACTGCACTCTCAAAGACTGAATGAACCAGCATTGCAGCCACGGGTCACTGTGAGCATCACAGGGAAGGTTGAAGCCGCCCACTGCACCTGTAAGGCCGGAGTCGCGGAGACCTGCACCCACGTCGCTTCTCTTCTGTTTAATGTAGAAGCAACAGTGTTGATCTGTGGCACAAGGACTGTTACAGATGAACCTGCATACTGGGTTTTGCTGGGTAATATGACCAAAATACAGGTCAGAAGCCATAAGGTAGACTTCTCGTCTTCAGCTGCCCAAAAAAAGGCTCTTGATCAAAACATAAACAGACCATCCGTAATGAAAGGTCAAAGGAGCCTCAAAAAAAAAAAATCCCACCTGCTACTGTGGAGGAGTTGTCACTGCTATAATGTTTTATCTAGGGGTCCAGATTTATGCCTGTAGTGCACTGCCGTGTAAATAATTTGCATTTACTGAATATGTACTGACTGAGTCCCACTGTTCAAAAGTTGAATAAAGAAACAAACTACTTTTTGCCTCTTTTTTTTTATTTATTAAAACCACTTTATAGAACATCACATCCGTTACAGTGTAGAATCCATGTCATTTACAGTTTACAAATGACAAAATGTTTACATAAAATCATGAAGGGTTTACATGATATCACCCACTACTAACATTACTTTATTTACTGTATCTTCTGAAAAAATACCGCTATTTATACAGCACAAGACTTAAGAATATTTAACAGGAGCAAGTTTCATTGTTCCCTGGTTTTACTACCACACTGTTCAACAAACGCAGCAAACCTTCACCATCTTATCCAGAAGGGTCACCTCTTCACCCTCACATGGAAGAAGTAATCTGATTGGCATGGTGGTATGTTTGAAGCAGGTCCCTTGTGTAGCGCTGGAACCCAGTCATGATGTGCCATCCATTTCATAGGCTGGTTTGCTGCAATAATGCCAAATAATTAGCAACTCTATAAATAGAAGGTAGTTCTGCAAAATCACTCAGTAGGATGTTTGTTCTAATTTGCTATGAGCTCAGAGTGCATCAAAAATAAAACTAATAGGCTATAAAGAGTGATATGAACATATTTAGAACTTACCGGAATGAAAATGTCTGGAGCACCAACAGATATTTGGAGATGGAAGAGAACTGGATATCAGCTCGTCTCACAGCTGCTATCCAGGCTAGACGCCTTCGTTTGGTAACATCGATACACGAGCTGCCTCATGTTGCTTCCAGGTTGGGAAACAATGAAAAGACAAACCCTTTTCAAGCTTATTCTCTTGCCGGTCGTGCGATCGAACATTGCAGCCGACCACACAGCAAGAACAAACCATGGCTGTTGTGTGTGCCTTCGCTCCTTTTTCGCTTGCGCTTAGACCCCCAAAATGGCGGATCGGGCCAAAATCCTTTCCACGCCCACCCCCGTGACATCACGCTCCAAAGCCCTATAGAACAGAGTTTGAATGAAAGCAACAGAATTCTAAAACAAAAAATAGAATTTGAATAAAAAGAGTAGAATTAGAATGAAAACAAAATCATTTGAATGAAAACAGAGGAATTTGAAAACAAACAACGGAATTTGAATCAAAACAACGGAATTTGAATGAACAGAACAGAATTTGAATCAAAACAACGGAAATAGAATGAACAGAACAGAATTTGAATGAAAATAATGAAATTTGAATGAAAACAACGGAATTAGAATGAAAACAACGGAATTAGAATGAACAGAACAGAATTTGAATCAAAACAATGAAATTGGAATGAAAACAACAGAATTAGAATGAAAACAACGGAATTTGAATGAAAACAACGGAATTTGAATGAAAACATCGGAATTAGAATGAAATGAATAGAATTTGAATGAAAACAACGGAATTAGAATGTATAGGGCTATGGAGTTGACGTCACGCCGCAATGCATTGTGGGAGCGCGGCACCATTTTCGGGGTCTACGAATCAAAACAAACACACTGTGTTGGAACGACGATTACAAGATGCTTAAAAGCAGCTCAAAAGAGAATGGACTGTATAGAGACCGATTTCGTCCAGAGGCGAAGCGGCGGTTCTTGCAGAAAATAACGTGCATTGGAAATGTGGACCCGTATGAAACACGGCCGTGGAGTAGAAACCCTGAAGACCAACCGCTATTGACGTAGCCTGATATATTTTCGTACCTTATCTGTGGAATCAGCGCGTACAAGTCGTCATCCAAACAAAGGTAAGTCAGCTCGAGGACTGCGAGTAAAATGCGTTTGATTTCCCTGCAAACATTCACATTAGTGCAGCATAAATTCATTCATGAGGGGAAATTACAGTGATAACATGTGGAGGCTGTTAGATGGATAACATAGTGAGTTGTGTGTGACATTGTCCTGAAGGATTTAGTTATTCTTTATGGTTAAAGAAATTGCAATGATTTATTCATATTTATTATAAATAATTCTAATTATACATCTTGCTTCCATATTTGTATCCTGTGTCACTAAAAATACATTTTATTTTAATTTTATACATTGATTAATGACCTGCAGAATCTCCTTATCATATTAAGTGATTCATAATTGTCACTTTATGCTTTCTCCATCTCTAAAGTGATGACATCCTTGCATTACATACTTTAGGTTCATTTTCTGCAGGCAGGTTTCTGACAGAGAACAGGCAGATTTAGAATATATCATGCAGCCTTCTATAGATGGACACATAAAGAAATGAAAAATTACATGTATGTGCTAACTTTCTAAACACTTTGTTACATTTATGATAAAGTAGATAAAACACATTTATGTCGGCCTTGGCTCATAGTTCTTGTCTTTAAATGAACTTTGTGTGTGTTTCAGGTACTGCACTCTCAAAGACTGAATGAACCAGCATTGCAGCCACGGGTCACTGTGAGCATCACAGGGAAGGTTGAAGCCGCCCACTGCACCTGTAAGGCCGGAGTCGCGGAGACCTGCACCCACGTCGCTTCTCTTCTGTTTAATGTAGAAGCAACAGTGTTGATCTGTGGCACAAGGACTGTTACAGATGAACCTGCATACTGGGTTTTGCTGGGTAATATGACCAAGATACAGGTCAGAGGCCATAAGGTAGACTTCTCCTCTTCAGCTGCCCAAAAAAAGGCTCTTGATCAAAACATAAACAGACCATCCGTAATGAAAGGTCAAAGGAGCCTCAAAAAAGAAAAATCCCACCTGCTACTGTGGAGGAGTTGTCACTGCTATAATGTTTTATCTAGGGCTTCAGATTTATGCCTGTAGTGCACTGCCGTGTAAATAATTTGCATTTACTGAATATGTACTGACTGAGTCCCACTGTTCAAAAGTTGAATAAAGAAACAAACTACTTTTTGCCTCTTTTTTTTAATTTATTAAAACCACTTTATAGAACATCACATCCGTTACAGTGTAGAATCCATGTCATTTACAGTTTACAAATGACAAAATGTTTACATAAAATCATGAAGGGTTTACATGATATCACCCACTACTAACATTACTTTATTTACTGTATCTTCTGAAAAAATACCGCTATTTATACAGCACAAGACTTAAGAATATTTAACAGGAGCAAGTTTCATTGTTCCCTGGTTTTACTACCACACTGTTCAACAAACGCAGCAAACCTTCACCATCTTATCCAGAAGGGTCACCTCTTCACCCTCACATGGAAGAAGTAATCTGATTGGCATGGTGGTATGTTTGAAGCAGGTCCCTTGTGTAGCGCTGGAACCCAGTCATGATGTGCCATCCATTTCATAGGCTGGTTTGCTGCAATAATGCCAAATAATTAGCAACTCTATAAATAGAAGGTAGTTCTGCAAAATCACTCAGTAGGATGTTTGTTCTAATTTGCTATGAGCTCAGAGTGCATCGAAAATAAAACTAATAGGCTATAAAGAGTGATATGAACATATTTAGAACTTACCGGAATGAAAATGTCTGGAGCACCAACAGATATTTGGAGATGGAAGAGAACTGGATATCAGCTCGTCTCACAGCTGCTATCCAGGCTAGACGCCTTCGTTTGGTAACATCGATACACGAGCTGCCTCATGTTGCTTCCAGGTTGGGAAACAATGAAAAGACAAACCCTTTTCAAGCTTATTCTCTTGCCGGTCGTGCGATCGAACATTGCAGCCGACCACACAGCAAGAACAAACCATGGCTGTTGTGTGTGCCTTCGCTCCTTTTTCGCTTGCGCTTAGACCCCCAAAATGGCGGATCGGGCCAAAATCCTTTCCACGCCCACGCCCGTGACATCACGCTCCAAAGCCCTATAGAACAGAGTTTGAATGAAAGCAACAGAATTCTAAAACAAACAATAGAATTTGAATAAAAAGAGTAGAATTAGAATGAAAACAAAATCATTTGAATGAAAACAGAGGAATTTCAATGAAAAGAATGGAATTAGAATGAAATGAATAGAATTTGAATGAAAACAACGGATTTTGAAAACAAACAACGGAATTTAAAAACAAACAACGGAATTTGAATGAACAGAACAGAATTTGAATCAAAACACTGGAAATAGAATGAACAGAACAGAATTTGAATGAAAACAATGAAATTTGAATGAAAAGAACGGAATTAGAATGAACAGAACAGAATTTGAATGAAAATAATGAAATTTGAATGAAAACAACGGAATTAGAATGAAAACAACGGAATTAGAATGAACAGAACAGAATTTGAATCAAAACAATGAAATTGGAATGAAAACAACAGAATTAGAATGAAAACAACGGAATTTGAATGAAAACAACGGAATTTGAATGAAAACATCGGAATTAGAATGAAATGAATAGAATTTGAATGAAAACAACGGAATTAGAATGTATAGGGCTTTGGAGTTGACGTCACGCCGCAATGCATTGTGGGAGCGCGGCACCATTTTCGGGGTCTACGAATCAAAACAAACACACTGTGTTGGAACGACGATTACAAGATGCTTAAAAGCAGCTCAAAAGAGAATGGACTGTATAGAGACCGATTTCGTCCAGAGGCGAAGCGGCGGTTCTTGCAGAAAATAACGTGCATTGGAAATGTGGACCCGTATGAAACACGGCCGTGGAGTAGAAACCCTGAAGACCAACCGCTATTGACGTAGCCTGATATATTTTCGTACCTTATCTGTGGAATCAGCGCGTACAAGTCGTCATCCAAACAAAGGTAAGTCAGCTCGAGGACTGCGAGTAAAATGCGTTTGATTTCCCTGCAAACATTCACATTAGTGCAGCATAAATTCATTCATGAGGGGAAATTACAGTGATAACATGTGGAGGCTGTTAGATGGATAACATAGTGAGTTGTGTGTGACATTGTCCTGAAGGATTTAGTTATTCTTTATGGTTAAAGAAATTGCAATGATTTATTCATATTTATTATAAATAATTCTAATTATACATCTTGCTTCCATATTTGTATCCTGTGTCACTAAAAATACATTTTATTTTAATTTTATACATTGATTAATGACCTGCAGAATCTCCTTATCATATTAAGTGATTCATAATTGTCACTTTATGCTTTCTCCATCTCTAAAGTGATGACATCCTTGCATTACATACTTTAGGTTCATTTTCTGCAGGCAGGTTTCTGACAGAGAACAGGCAGATTTAGAATATATCATGCAGCCTTCTATAGATGGACACATAAAGAAATGAAAAATTACATGTATGTGCTAACTTTCTAAACACTTTGTTACATTTATGATAAAGTAGATAAAACACATTTATGTCGGCCTTGGCTCATAGTTCTTGTCTTTAAATGAACTTTGTGTGTGTTTCAGGTACTGCACTCTCAAAGACTGAATGAACCAGCATTGCAGCCACGGGTCACTGTGAGCATCACAGGGAAGGTTGAAGCCGCCCACTGCACCTGTAAGGCCGGAGTCGCGGAGACCTGCACCCACGTCGCTTCTCTTCTGTTTAACGTAGAAGCAACAGTGTTGATCTGTGGCACAAGGACTGTTACAGATGAACCTGCATACTGGGTTTTGCTGGGTAATATGACCAAGATACAGGTCAGAGGCCATAAGGTAGACTTCTCCTCTTCAGCTGCCCAAAAAAAGGCTCTTGATCAAAACATAAACAGACCATCCGTAACGAAAGGTCAAAGGAGCCTCAAAAAAGAAAAATCCCACCTGCTACTGTGGAGGAGTTGTCACTGCTATAATGTTTTATCTAGGGCTTCAGATTTATGCCTGTAGTGCACTGCCGTGTAAATAATTTGCATTTACTGAATATGTACTGACTGAGTCCCACTGTTCAAAAGTTGAATAAAGAAACAAACTACTTTTTGCCTCTTTTTTTTAATTTATTAAAACCACTTTATAGAACATCACATCCGTTACAGTGTAGAATCCATGTCATTTACAGTTTACAAATGACAAAATGTTTACATAAAATCATGAAGGGTTTACATGATATCACCCACTACTAACATTACTTTATTTACTGTATCTTCTGAAAAAATACCGCTATTTATACAGCACAAGACTTAAGAATATTTAACAGGAGCAAGTTTCATTGTTCCCTGGTTTTACTACCACACTGTTCAACAAACGCAGCAAACCTTCACCATCTTATCCAGAAGGGTCACCTCTTCACCCTCACATGGAAGAAGTAATCTGATTGGCATGGTGGTATGTTTGAAGCAGGTCCCTTGTGTAGCGCTGGAACCCAGTCATGATGTGCCATCCATTTCATAGGCTGGTTTGCTGCAATAATGCCAAATAATTAGCAACTCTATAAATAGAAGGTAGTTCTGCAAAATCACTCAGTAGGATGTTTGTTCTAATTTGCTATGAGCTCAGAGTGCATCGAAAATAAAACTAATAGGCTATAAAGAGTGATATGAACATATTTAGAACTTACCGGAATGAAAATGTCTGGAGCACCAACAGATATTTGGAGATGGAAGAGAACTGGATATCAGCTCGTCTCACAGCTGCTATCCAGGCTAGACGCCTTCGTTTGGTAACATCAATACACGAGCTGCCTCATGTTGCTTCCAGGTTGGGAAACAATGAAAAGACAAACCCTTTTCAAGCTTATTCTCTTGCCGGTCGTGCGATCGAACATTGCAGCCGACCACACAGCAAGAACAAACCATGGCTGTTGTGTGTGCCTTCGCTCCTTTTTCGCTTGCGCTTAGACCCCCAAAATGGCGGATCGGGCCAAAATCCTTTCCACGCCCACGCCCGTGACATCACGCTCCAAAGCCCTATAGAATAGAGTTTGAATGAAAGCAACAGAATTCTAAAACAAACAATAGAATTTGAATAAAAAGAGTAGAATTAGAATGAAAACAAAATCATTTGAATGAAAACAGAGGAATTTCAATGAAAAGAATGGAATTAGAATGAAATGAATAGAATTTGAATGAAAACAACGGAATTTGAAAACAAACAACGGAATTTAAAAACAAACAACGGAATTTGAATGAACAGAACAGAATTTGAATCAAAACACTGGAAATAGAATGAACAGAACAGAATTTGAATGAAAACAATGAAATTTAAATGAAAAGAACGGAATTAGAATGAACAGAACAGAATTTGAATGAAAATAATGAAATTTGAATGAAAACAACGGAATTAGAATGAAAACAACGGAATTAGAATGAACAGAACAGAATTTGAATCAAAACAATGAAATTGGAATGAAAACAACAGAATTAGAATGAAAACAACGGAATTTGAATGAAAACAACGGAATTTGAATGAACAGAACAGAATTTGAATCAAAACAACGGAAATAGAATGAACAGAACAGAATTTGAATCAAAACAACGGAAATAGAAATAACAGAACAGAATTTGAATGAAAACAATGAAATTTGAATGAAAACAACAGAATTAGAATGAAATGAATAGAATTTGAATGAAAACAACGGAATTAGAATGTATAGGGCTTTGGAGTTGACGTCACGCCGCAATGCATTGTGGGAGCGCGGCACCATTTTCGGGGTCTACGAATCAAAACAAACACACTGTGTTGGAACGACGATTACAAGATGCTTAAAAGCAGCTCAAGAGAGAATGGACTGTATAGAGACCGATTTCGTCCAGAGGCGAAGCGGCGGTTCTTGCAGAAAATAACGTGCATTGGAAATGTGGACCCGTATGAAACACGGCCGGGGAGTAGAAACCCTGAAGACCAACCGCTATTGACGTAGCCTGATATATTTTCGTACCTTATCTGTGGAATCAGCGCGTACAAGTCGTCATCCAAACAAAGGTAAGTCAGCTCGAGGACTGCGAGTAAAATGCGTTTGATTTCCCTGCAAACATTCACATTAGTGCAGCATAAATTCATTCATGAGGGGAAATTACAGTGATAACATGTGGAGGCTGTTAGATGGATAACATAGTGAGTTGTGTGTGACATTGTCCTGAAGGATTTAGTTATTCTTTGTGGTTAAAGAAATTGCAATGATTTATTCATATTTATTATAAATAATTCTAATTA
The DNA here is from genome assembly GCF_051167445.1 of Perissodus microlepis. Lineage (NCBI taxonomy): Eukaryota > Metazoa > Chordata > Actinopteri > Cichliformes > Cichlidae > Perissodus > Perissodus microlepis. Next base: position 8,120,814 of record NC_140469.1, read on the forward strand.
TACATCTTGCTTCCATATTTGTATCCTGTGTCACTAAAAATACATTTTATTTTCATTTTATACATTGATTAATGACCTGCAGAATCTCCTTATCATATTAAGTGATTCATAATTGTCACTTTATGCTTTCTCCATCTCTAAAGTGATGACATCCTTGCATTACATACTTTAGGTTCATTTTCTGCACGCAGGTTTCTGACAGAGAACAGGCAGATTTAGAATATATCATGCAGCGTTCTATAGATGGACACATAAAGAAATGAAAAATTACATGTATGTGCTAACTTTCTAAACACTTTGTTACATTTATGATAAAGTAGATAAAACACATTTATGTCGGCCTTGGCTCATAGTTCTTGTCTTTAAATGAACTTTGTGTGTGTTTCAGGTACTGCACTCTCAAAGACTGAATGAACCAGCATTGCAGCCACGGGTCACTGTGAGCATCACAGGGAAGGTTGAAGCCGCCCACTGCACCTGTAAGGCCGGAGTCGCGGAGACCTGCACCCACGTCGCTTCTCTTCTGTTTAATGTAGAAGCAACAGTGTTGATCTGTGGCACAAGGACTGTTACAGATGAACCTGCATACTGGGTTTTGCTGGGTAATATGACCAAGATACAGGTCAGAGGCCATAAGGTAGACTTCTCCTCTTCAGCTGCCCAAAAAAAGGCTCTTGATCAAAACATAAACAGACCATCCGTAATGAAAGGTCAAAGGAGCCTCAAAAAAGAAAAATCCCACCTGCTACTGTGGAGGACTTGTCACTGCTATAATGTTTTATCTAGGGGTCCAGATTTATGCCTGTAGTGCACTGCCGTGTAAATAATTTGCATTTACTGAATATGTACTGACTGAGTCCCACTGTTCAAAAGTTGAATAAAGAAACAAACTACTTTTTGCCTCTTTTTTTTTATTTATTAAAACCACTTTATAGAACATCACATCCGTTACAGTGTAGAATCCATGTCATTTACAGTTTACAAATGACAAAATGTTTACATAAAATCATGAAGGGTTTACATGATATCACCCACTACTAACATTACTTTATTTACTGTATCTTCTGGAAAAATACCGCTATTTATACAGCACAAGACTTAAGAATATTTAACAGGAGCAAGTTTCATTGTTCCCTGGTTTTACTACCACACTGTTCAACAAACGCAGCAAACCTTCACCATCTTATCCAGAAGGGTCACCTCTTCACCCTCACATGGAAGAAGTAATCTGATTGGCATGGTGGTATGTTTGAAGCAGGTCCCTTGTGTAGCGCTGGAACCCAGTCATGATGTGCCATCCATTTCATAGGCTGGTTTGCTGCAATAATGCCAAATAATTAGCAACTCTATAAATAGAAGGTAGTTCTGCAAAATCACTCAGTAGGATGTTTGTTCTAATTTGCTATGAGCTCAGAGTGCATCGAAAATAAAACTAATAGGCTATAAAGAGTGATATGAACATATTTAGAACTTACCGGAATGAAAATGTCTGGAGCACCAACAGATATTTGGAGATGGAAGAGAACTGGATATCAGCTCGTCTCACAGCTGCTATCCAGGCTAGACGCCTTCGTTTGGTAACATCGATACACGAGCTGCCTCATGTTGCTTCCAGGTTGGGAAACAATGAAAAGACAAACCCTTTTCAAGCTTATTCTCTTGCCGGTCGTGCGATCGAACATTGCAGCCGACCACACAGCAAGAACAAACCATGGCTGTTGTGTGTGCCTTCGCTCCTTTTTCGCTTGCGCTTAGACCCCCAAAATGGCGGATCGGGCCAAAATCCTTTCCACGCCCACCCCCGTGACATCACGCTCCAAAGCCCTATAGAACAGAGTTTGAATGAAAGCAACAGAATTCTAAAACAAACAATAGAATTTGAATAAAAAGAGTAGATTAGAATGAAAACAAAATCATTTGAATGAAAACAGAGGAATTTCAATGAAAAGAACGGAATTAGAATGAAATGAATAGAATTTGAATGAAAACAACGGAATTTGAAAATACAGAACAGAATTTGAATGAAAACAACGGAAATAGAATGAACAGAACAGAATTTGAATGAAAACAATGAAATTTGAATGAAAACAACAGAATTAGAATGAAATGAATAGAATTTGAATGAAAACAACGGAATTAGAATGTATAGGGCTTTGGAGTTGACGTCACGCCGCAATGCATTGTGGGAGCGCGGCACCATTTTCGGGGTCTACGAATCAAAACAAACACACTGTGTTGGAACGACGATTACAAGATGCTTAAAAGCAGCTCAAAAGAGAATGGACTGTATAGAGACCGATTTCGTCCAGAGGCGAAGCGGCGGTTCTTGCAGAAAATAACGTGCATTGGAAATGTGGACCCGTATGAAACACGGCCGTGGAGTAGAAACCCTGAAGACCAACCGCTATTGACGTAGCCTGATATATTTTCGTACCTTATCTGTGGAATCAGCGCGTACAAGTCGTCATCCAAACAAAGGTAAGTCAGCTCGAGGACTGCGAGTAAAATGCGTTTGATTTCCCTGCAAACATTCACACTAGTGCAGCATAAATTCATTCATGAGGGGAAATTACAGTGATAACATGTGGAGGCTGTTAGATGGATAACATAGTGAGTTGTGTGTGACATTGTCCTGAAGGATTTAGTTATTCTTTATGGTTAAAGAAATTGCAATGATTTATTCATATTTATTATAAATAATTCTAATTATACATCTTGCTTCCATATTTGTATCCTGTGTCACTAAAAATACATTTTATTTTCATTTTATACATTGATTAATGACCTGCAGAATCTCCTTATCATATTAAGTGATTCATAATTGTCACTTTATGCTTTCTCCATCTCTAAAGTGATGACATCCTTGCATTACATACTTTAGGTTCATTTTCTGCAGGCAGGTTTCTGACAGAGAACAGGCAGATTTAGAATATATCATGCAGCGTTCTATAGATGGACACATAAAGAAATGAAAAATTACATGTATGTGCTAACTTTCTAAACACTTTGTTACATTTATGATAAAGTAGATAAAAGACATTTATGTCGGCCTTGGCTCATAGTTCTTGTCTTTCAATGAACTTTGTGTGTGTTTCAGGTACTGCACTCTCAAAGACTGAATGAACCAGCATTGCAGCCACGGGTCACTGTGAGCATCACAGGGAAGGTTGAAGCCGCCCACTGCACCTGTAAGGCCGGAGTCGCGGAGACCTGCACCCACGTCGCTTCTCTTCTGTTTAATGTAGAAGCAACAGTGTTGATCTGTGGCACAAGGACTGTTACAGATGAACCTGCATACTGGGTTTTGCTGGGTAATATGACCAAGATACAGGTCAGAGGCCATAAGGTAGACTTCTCCTCTTCAGCTGCCCAAAAAAAGGCTCTTGATCAAAACATAAACAGACCATCCGTAATGAAAGGTCAAAGGAGCCTCAAAAAAGAAAAATCCCACCTGCTACTGTGGAGGAGTTGTCACTGCTATAATGTTTTATCTAGGGCTTCAGATTTATGCCTGTAGTGCACTGCCGTGTAAATAATTTGCATTTACTGAATATGTACTGACTGAGTCCCACTGTTCAAAAGTTGAATAAAGATACAAACTACTTTTTGCCTCTGTTTTTTTATTTATTAAAACCACTTTATAGAACATCACATCCGTTACAGTGTAGAATCCATCTCATGTACAGTTTACAAATGACAAAATGTTTACATAAAATCATGAAGGGTTTACATGATATTACCCACTACTAACATTACTTTATTTACTGTATCTTCTGAAAAAATACCGCTATTTATACAGCACAAGACTTAAGAATATTTAACAGGAGCAAGTTTCATTGTTCCCTGGTTTTACTACCACACTGTTCAACAAACGCAGCAAACCTTCACCATCTTATCCAGAAGGGTCACCTCTTCACCCTCACATGGAAGAAGTAATCTGATTGGCATGGTGGTATGTTTGAAGCAGGTCCCTTGTGTAGCGCTGGAACCCAGTCATGATGTGCCATCCATTTCATAGGCTGGTTTGCTGCAATAATGCCAAATAATTAGCAACTCTATAAATAGAAGGTAGTTCTGCAAAATCACTCAGTAGGATGTTTGTTCTAATTTGCTATGAGCTCAGAGTGCATCTAAAATAAAACTAATAGGCTATAAAGAGTGATATGAACATATTTAGAACTTACCAGAATGAAAATGTCTGGAGCACCAACAGATATTTGGAGATGGAAGAGAACTGGATATCAGCTCGTCTCACAGCTGCTATCCAGGCTAGACGCCTTCGTTTGGTAACATCGATACACGAGCTGCCTCATGTTGCTTCCAGGTTGGAAAACAATGAAAAGACAAACCCTTTTCAAGCTTATTCTCTTGCCGGTCGTGCGATCGAACATTGCAGCCGACCACACAGCAAGAACAAACCATGGCTGTTGTGTGTGCCTTCGCTCCTTTTTCGCTTGCGCTTAGACCCCCAAAATGGCGGATCGGGCCAAAATCCTTTCCACGCCCACCCCCGTGACATCACGCTCCAAAGCCCTATAGAACAGAGTTTGAATGAAAGCAACAGAATTCTAAAACAAAAAATAGAATTTGAATAAAAAGAGTAGAATTAGAATGAAAACAAAATCATTTGAATGAAAACAGAGGAATTTCAATGAAAAGAACGGAATTAGAATGAAATGAATAGAATTTGAATGAAAACAACGGAATTTGAAAACAAACAACGGAATTTGAATGAACAGAACAGAATTTGAATGAAAACAATGAAATTTGAATGAAAACAACAGAATTAGAATGAAAACAACGGAATTAGAATGAAAACAACGGAATTTGAAAACAAACCACGGAATTTGAATGAAAACAACGGAATTAGAATGTGTAGAACAGAGTTTGAATGAAAGTAACAGAATTCTAAAACAAACAATAGAATTTGAAAAAAAGAGTAGAATTAGAATGAAAACAACGGAATTTGAATGAATTCAATTCAATTCAATTCAATTCAATTTTGCAGTTAAATCACAGCTCTGCAGGAACTACATGACTATTTGTGAAGGAAGTTCTGGATTTCTCTGTGACATTTTGGCTGGAATCTGAATGTTAGTAGTTGTAGTAGCAGAAATTCTGCTTATGTAGTTGGCAACAGATTTGCAATTGTATTCAATTCAATTCAATTCAATTCAATTTTATTTATATAGCGCCAAATCACAACAAAAGTCGCCTCAAGGCGCTTCATAGATACAGAGAAAAACCCAACAATCATATGATCCCCTATGAGCAAGCACTTTGGCGACAGTGGGAAGGAAAAACTCCCTTTTAACAGGAAGAAACCTCCGGCAGAACCAGGCTCAGGGAGGGGCGGCCATCTGCTGCGACTGGTTGGGGTGAGAGAAGGAAGACAGGATAAAAGACATGCTGTGGAAGAGAGACAGAGGTTAATAACAGATATGATTCAATGCAGAGAGGTCTATTAATACATAGTGAGTAAGAAAGGTGACTGGAAAGGAAAAACTCAATGCATCATGGGAATCCCCCGGCAGCCTACGTCTATTGCAGCATAACTAAGGGAGGATTCAGGGTCACCTGGTCCAGCCCTAACTATATGCTTTAGCAAAAAGGAAAGTTTTAAGCCTAATCTTAAAAGTAGAGATAGTTTCTGTCTCCCGAATCCAAACTGGAAGCTGGTTCCACAGAAGAGGGGCCTGAAAACTGAAGGCTCTGCCTCCCATTCTACTTTTAAATACTCTAGGAACAACAAGTAGGCCTGCAGAGCGAGAGCGAAGTGCTCTAATAGGGTGATATGGTACTACAAGGTCATTAAGATAAGATGGGGCCTGATTATTTAAGACCTTGTATGTGAGGAGCAGGATTTTGAATTCATTTCTGGACTTAACAGGAAGCCAATGAAGGGAAGCCAAAACAGGAGAAATATGCTCTCTCCTTCTAGTCCCTGTCAGTACTCTTGCTGCAGCATTTTGGATTAGCTGAAGGCTTTTCAGTGAGTTTTTTGGACATCCTGATAATAATGAATTACAGTAGTCCAGCCTGGAAGTAATAAATGCATGAACTAGTTTTTCAGCGTCACTCTGAGACAGGATATTTCTAATTTTAGAGATGTTGGAAGAAAGCAGTCTTACATATTTGTTTAATATGTGCGTTGAAGGACATGTCCTGGTCAAAAATGACTCCAAGGTTCCTCACAGCGTTACTGGAGGCCAAGGTAATGCCATCCAGAGTATGAATCTGGTTAGATACCATATTTCTAAGATTTTCAGGGCCGAGTACAATAACCTCAGTTTTATCTGAATTAAGAAGCAGAAAGTTAGCGGCCATCCAGGTCTTTATGTCTTTAAGACATTCCTGCAGTTTAACTAATTGGTGTGTGTTATCTGGCTTCATGGACAGATAGAGCTGGGTGTCATCTGCATAGCAGTGAAAATGTATGCTATGTCTTCTAATGAAGCTGCCTAAGGGAAGCATGTATAATGTAAACAGAATTGGTCCTAGCACTGAACCCTGTGGAACTCCATAATTAACCTCAGTGTGTGAAGAGGACTCTCCATTTACATGCACAAATTGGAGTCTATTAGATAGATATGATACAAACCACTGCAGTGCAGTACCTGTAATACCTACAGCATGTTCTAATCGCTCTAATAGGATATTATGGTCAACAGTATCGAACGCTGCACTGAGGTCTAGCAGGACAAGCACAGAGATGAGTCCACTGTCAGAGGCCATAAGAAGATCATTTGTAACCTTCACTAAAGCTGTTTCTGTGCTGTGATGAGCTCTGAAACCTGACTGAAACTCTTCAAATAAACCATTCCTCTGCAGATGATCTGTTAGCTGTTTGACAACTACTCTTTCAAGGATTTTTGATATGAAAGGAAGGTTGGAGATTGGCCTATAATTAGCTAAGACTGCTGGGTCTAGAGATGGCTTTTTGAGTAAAGGTTTAACTACAGCCAGCTTGAAGGCCTGTGGTACATAGCCGATTATTAGAGATAGGTTGATCATATTTAAGATCGAAGAATTAATCAATGGCAGGACTTCTTTGAGCAGTTTTGTAGGAATGGGGTCTAAAAGACACGTTGATGGTTTGGAGGAAATAATTATTGAAGTTAACTCAGAAAGATCAATTGGAGAAAAAGAGTCTAACTTAACATCAATGGTACTAAGAGTAGCTGTAGATAATATTACATCTGTGGGATGATTACTGGTAATTTTTTCTCTAATGATAAAAATTTTATTTGTGAAGAAGTTCATGAAGTCATTACTAGTTAACGTTAAAGGGATGGTTGGCTCAACAGAGCTCTGACTGTTTGTCAGCCTGGCTACAGTGCTGAAGAGAAACCTGGGGTTGTTCTTATTTTCTTCAATCAGTGATGAATAGTAAGATGTTCTGGCTTTGCGGAGGGCTTTCTTATAAAGCAGCAAACTATTTCTCCAGGCTAAATGATGATCCTCTAAATTTGTGACACGCCATTTCCTCTCCAGATTACGAGTCATCTGCTTTAGGGTACGTGTTTGAGAATTATACCATGGAGTCAGGTACTTCTGATTAGAGACCTTAGTTTTCACTGGAGCTACAGTATCCAGAGTCGTACGTAGTGAGGAGGTGAAATTATTAACAAGATAATCGACCTCTGTTGGGGTAGCGTTCAGATAGCTGCTCTGCTCTGTGTTGGTACAGGGCATTGAAGATGATAACAGTGGGTGGATTATATTCTTAAACTTAGTTACAGCGCTTTCAGAAAGACATCTACTTTGATAAAATCTACTCTCCACCGCTGTGTAATCAATTATTGTAAATGTAAATGTTATCAGGAAATGATCAGACAGGAGAGGGTTTTCAGGAAACACTGTTAAATGTTCAGTTTCTATGCCATATGTTAAAACAAGATCTAGAGTGTGATTAAAGTGGTGGGTGGGTTCTTTTACATTTTGAGAGAAGCCAATTGAGTCTAATAACAGACTAAATGCCATGTTGAGGCTGTCATTTTTAGCATCTACATGGATGTTAAAATCACCCACAATAATTATTTTATTTGAGCTCAGAACTAAATTAGATATAAAGTCTGAGAAATCAGACAGAAACTCTGTGTAAGGCCCAGGTGGACGATAGATGATAACAAGTAAGACTGGTTTCTGAGTTTCACAGCTGGGGTGGACAATGTTAAGCATCAGGCTTTCAAATGAATTAAAAGTCTGTCTTGGTCTTTCATTAATTAATAGGCTGGTGTGAAAAATTGCTGCCACACCGCCCCCTCGGCCTGTGCTTCGAGGTTTCTGGTAGTTAGAATGACTCGGGGGTGTTGATTCATTTAAACTAACATAATCATCCTGCTGCAACCAGGTTTCTGTAAGGCAGAGTAAATCAATTTGTTGATCAATTATTAAGTCATGTACTAACAGAGACTTGGAGGAGAGAGACCTAATATTTAATAATCCACATTTCACTGTTTTACTCTTTGGTTCAGATGTGGATACTGTACTGTTCTTTCTTTGTAATTGTTTACGTTTAAGTTGTTTGTTGCTGGTTTTTAGTTTGTTTTTTGTCTTTTTGGAAGCTGACACAGTCTCTATGGAGATGGGTTTTTGGGGGGGTAGCAGGAGGAGAGAAGCTGCAGAGAGGCGTGTAAGACTGCAACTCTGCTTCCTGGTCCCAACTCTGGATAGTCATATTTTGGGGGGTTTAATAAATTTGTCCATATTTCTAGAAATGAGAGCTGCTCCATCCAAAGTGGGATGGATGCCGTCTCTCCTAACAAGACCAGGTTTCCTCGAGAAGGTTTGCCAATTATCTATGAAGCCCACATCGTTTCTGGGACACCACTCAGACAGCCAGCAATTTAAGGAGAACATGCGGCTAAACATGTCACTCCTGGTCTGATTGGGGAGGGGACCAGAGAAAACTACAGAGTCCGACATTGTTTTAGCAAAGTTGCACATCGATTCAATATTGATTTTAGTGACCTCCGATTGGCGTAACCGGGTGTCATTACTGCCGACGTGAATTATGATTTTACTGAATTTACGTTTACCCTTAGCCAGCAGTTTTAAATTTCCTTCAATGTCGCCTGCTCTGGCCCCTGGAAGACAATTGACTATGGTTGCCGGAATTAGAATGAACAGAACAGAATTTGAATGAAAACAACGGAAATAGAATGAACAGAACAGAATTTGAATGAAAACAATGAAATTTGAATGAAAACAACAGAATTAGAATGAAATGAATAGAATTTGAATGAAAACAACGGAATTAGAATGTATAGGGCTTTGGAGTTGACGTCACGCCGCAATGCATTGTGGGAGCGCGGCACCATTTTCGGGGTCTACGAATCAAAACAAACACACTGTGTTGGAACGACGATTACAAGATGCTTAAAAGCAGCTCAAAAGAGAATGGACTGTATAGAGACCGATTTCGTCCAGAGGCGAAGCGGCGGTTCTTGCAGAAAATAACGTGCATTGGAAATGTGGACCCGTATGAAACACGGCCGTGGAGTAGAAACCCTGAAGACCAACCGCTATTGACGTAGCCTGATATATTTTCGTACCTTATCTGTGGAATCAGCGCGTACAAGTCGTCATCCAAACAAAGGTAAGTCAGCTCGAGGACTGCGAGTAAAATGCGTTTGATTTCCCTGCAAACATTCACATTAGTGCAGCATAAATTCATTCATGAGGGGAAATTACAGTGATAACATGTGGAGGCTGTTAGATGGATAACATAGTGAGTTGTGTGTGACATTGTCCTGAAGGATTTAGTTATTCTTTATGGTTAAAGAAATTGCAATGATTTATTCATATTTATTATAAATAATTCTAATTATACATCTTGCTTCCATATTTGTATCCTGTGTCACTAAAAATACATTTTATTTTAATTTTATACATTGATTAATGACCTGCAGAATCTCCTTATCATATTAAGTGATTCATAATTGTCACTTTATGCTTTCTCCATCTCTAAAGTGATGACATCCTTGCATTACATACTTTAGGTTCATTTTCTGCAGGCAGGTTTCTGACAGAGAACAGGCAGATTTAGAATATATCATGCAGCGTTCTATAGATGGACACATAAAGAAATGAAAAATTACATGTATGTGCTAACTTTCTAAACACTTTGTTACATTTATGATAAAGTAGATAAAACACATTTATGTCGGCCTTGGCTCATAGTTCTTGTCTTTAAATGAACTTTGTGTGTGTTTCAGGTACTGCACTCTCAAAGACTGAATGAACCAGCATTGCAGCCACGGGTCACTGTGAGCATCACAGGGAAGGTTGAAGCCGCCCACTGCACCTGTAAGGCCGGAGTCGCGGAGACCTGCACCCACGTCGCTTCTCTTCTGTTTAATGTAGAAGCAACAATGTTGATCTGTGGCACAAGGACTGTTACAGATGAACCTGCATACTGGGTTTTGCTGGGTAATATGACCAAGATACAGGTCAGAGGCCATAAGGTAGACTTCTCCTCTTCAGCTGCCCAAAAAAAGGCTCTTGATCAAAACATAAACAGACCATCCGTAACGAAAGGTCAAAGGAGCCTCAAAAAAGAAAAATCCCACCTGCTACTGTGGAGGAGTTGTCACTGCTATAATGTTTTATCTAGGGCTTCAGATTTATGCCTGTAGTGCACTGCCGTGTAAATAATTTGCATTTACTGAATATGTACTGACTGAGTCCCACTGTTCAAAAGTTGAATAAAGAAACAAACTACTTTTTCCCTCTTTTTTTTAATTTATTAAAACCACTTTATAGAACATCACATCCGTTACAGTGTAGAATCCATGTCATTTACAGTTTACAAATGACAAAATGTTTACATAAAATCATGAAGGGTTTACATGATATCACCCACTACTAACATTACTTTATTTACTGTATCTTCTGAAAAAATACCGCTATTTATACAGCACAAGACTTAAGAATATTTAACAGGAGCAAGTTTCATTGTTCCCTGGTTTTACTACCACACTGTTCAACAAACGCAGCAAACCTTCACCATCTTATCCAGAAGGGTCACCTCTTCACCCTCACATGGAAGAAGTAATCTGATTGGCATGGTGGTATGTTTGAAGCAGGTCCCTTGTGTAGCGCTGGAACCCAGTCATGATGTGCCATCCATTTCATAGGCTGGTTTGCTGCAATAATGCCAAATAATTAGCAACTCTATAAATAGAAGGTAGTTCTGCAAAATCACTCAGTAGGATGTTTGTTCTAATTTGCTATGAGCTCAGAGTGCATCGAAAATAAAACTAATAGGCTATAAAGAGTGATATGAACATATTTAGAACTTACCGGAATGAAAATGTCTGGAGCACCAACAGATATTTGGAGATGGAAGAGAACTGGATATCAGCTCGTCTCACAGCTGCTATCCAGGCTAGACGCCTTCGTTTGGTAACATCGATACGCGAGCTGCCTCATGTTGCTTCCAGGTTGGGAAACAATGAAAAGACAAACCCTTTTCAAGCTTATTCTCTTGCCGGTCGTGCGATCGAACATTGCAGCCGACCACACAGCAAGAACAAACCATGGCTGTTGTGTGTGCCTTCGCTCCTTTTTCGCTTGCGCTTAGACCCCCAAAATGGCGGATCGGGCCAAAATCCTTTCCACGCCCACCCCCGTGACATCACGCTCCAAAGCCCTATAGAACAGAGTTTGAATGAAAGCAACAGAATTCTAAAACAAACAATAGAATTTGAATAAAAAGAGTAGAATTAGAATGAAAACAAAATCATTTGAACGAAAACAGAGGAATTTCAATGAAAAGAACGGAATTAGAATGAAATGAATAGAATTTGAATCAAAACAACGGAATTTGAAAACAAACAACGGAATTTGAAAACAAACAACGGAATTTGAATGAACAGAACAGAATTTGAATCAAAGCAACGGAAATAGAATGAACAGAACAGAATTTGAATCAAAACAATGAAATTAGAATGAAATGAATAGAATTTGAATGAAAACAACGGAATTAGAATGTATAGGGCTTTGGAGTTGACGTCACGCCGCAATGCATTGTGGGAGCGCGGCACCATTTTCGGGGTCTACGAATCATAACAAACACACTGTGTTGGAACGACGATTACAAGATGCTTAAAAGCAGCTCAAAAGAGAATGGACTGTATAGAGACCGATTTCGTCTAGAGGCGAAGCGGCGGTTCTTGCAGAAAATAACGTGCATTGGAAATGTGGACCCGTATGAAACACGGCCGTGGAGTAGAAACCCTGAAGACCAACCGCTATTGACGTAGCCTGATATATTTTTGTACCTTATCTGTGGAATCAGCGCGTACAAGTCGTCATCCAAACAAAGGTAAGTCAGCTCGAGGACTGCGAGTAAAATGCGTTTGATTTCCCTGCAAACATTCACATTAGTGCAGCATAAATTCATTCATGAGGGGAAATTACAGTGATAACATGTGGAGGCTGTTAGATGGATAACATAGTGAGTTGTGTGTGACATTGTCCTGAAGGATTTAGTTATTCTTTATGGTTAAAGAAATTGCAATGATTTATTCATATTTATTATAAATAATTCTAATTATACATCTTGCTTCCATATTTGTATCCTGTGTCACTAAAAATACATTTTATTTTAATTTTATACATTGATTAATGACCTGCAGAATCTCCTTATCATATTAAGTGATTCATAATTGTCACTTTATGCTTTCTCCATCTCTAAAGTGATGACATCCTTCCATTACATACATTAGGTTCATTTTCTGCAGGCAGGTTTCTGACAGAGAACAGGCAGATTTAGAATATATCATGCAGCGTTCTATAGATGGACACATAAAGAAATGAAAAATTACATGTATGTGCTAACTTTCTAAACACTTTGTTACATTTATGATAAAGTAGATAAAACACTTTTATGTCGGCCTTGGCTCATAGTTCTTGTCTTTAAATGAACTTTGTGTGTGTTTCAGGTACTGCACTCTCAAAGACTGAATGAACCAGCATTGCAGCCACGGGTCACTGTGAGCATCACAGGGAAGGTTGAAGCCGCCCACTGCACCTGTAAGGCCGGAGTCGCGGAGACCTGCACCCACGTCGCTTCTCTTCTGTTTAATGTAGAAGCAACAATGTAGATCTGTGGCACAAGGACTGTTACAGATGAACCTGCATACTGGGTTTTGCTGGGTAATATGACCAAGATACAGGTCAGAGGCCATAAGGTAGACTTCTCCTCTTCAGCTGCCCAAAAAAAGGCTCTTGATCAAAACATAAACAGACCATCCGTAACGAAAGGTCAAAGGAGCCTCAAAAAAGAAAAATCCCACCTGCTACTGTGGAGGAGTTGTCACTGCTATAATGTTTTATCTAGGGCTTCAGATTTATGCCTGTAGTGCACTGCCGTGTAAATAATTTGCATTTACTGAATATGTACTGACTGAGTCCCACTGTTCAAAAGTTGAATAAAGAAACAAACTACTTTTTGCCTCTTTTTTTTTATTTATTAAAACCACTTTATAGAACATCACATCCGTTACAGTGTAGAATCCATGTCATTTACAGTTTACAAATGACAAAATGTTTACATAAAATCATGAAGGGTTTACATGATATCACCCACTACTAACATTACTTTATTTACTGTATCTTCTGAAAAAATACCGCTATTTATACAGCACAAGACTTAAGAATATTTAACAGGAGCAAGTTTCATTGTTCCCTGGTTTTACTACCACACTGTTCAACAAACGCAGCAAACCTTCACCATCTTATCCAGAAGGGTCACCTCTTCACCCTCACATGGAAGAAGTAATCTGATTGGCATGGTGGTATGTTTGAAGCAGGTCCCTTGTGTAGCGCTGGAACCCAGTCATGATGTGCCATCCATTTCATAGGCTGGTTTGCTGCAATAATGCCAAATAATTAGCAACTCTATAAATAGAAGGTAGTTCTGCAAAATCACTCAGTAGGATGTTTGTTCTAATTTGCTATGAGCTCAGAGTGCATCGAAAATAAAACTAATAGGCTATAAAGAGTGATATGAACATATTTAGAACTTACCGGAATGAAAATGTCTGGAGCACCAACAGATATTTGGAGATGGAAGAGAACTGGATATCAGCTCGTCTCACAGCTGCTATCCAGGCTAGACGCCTTCGTTTGGTAACATCGATACGCGAGCTGCCTCATGTTGCTTCCAGGTTGGGAAACAATGAAAAGACAAACCCTTTACAAGCTTATTCTCTTGCCGGTCGTGCGATCGAACATTGCAGCCGACCACACAGCAAGAACAAACCATGGCTGTTGTGTGTGCCTTCGCTCCTTTTTCGCTTGCGGTTAGACCCCCAAAATGGCGGATCGGGCCAAAATCCTTTCCACGCCCACCCCCGTGACATCACGCTCCAAAGCCCTATAGAACAGAGTTTGAATGAAAGCAACAGAATTCTAAAACAAACAATAGAATTTGAATAAAAAGAGTAGAATTAGAATGAAAACAAAATCATTTGAATGAAAACAGAGGAATTTTAATGAAAAGAACGGAATTAGAATGAAATGAATAGAATTTGAATCAAAACAACGGAATTTGAAAACAAACAACGGAATTTGAAAACAAACAACGGAATTTGAATGAACAGAACAGAATTTGAATCAAAGCAACGGAAATAGAATGAACAGAACAGAATTTGAATGAAAACAATGAAATTTGAATGAAATGAATAGAATTTGAATGAAAACAACGGAATTAGAATGTATAGGGCTTTGGAGTTGACGTCACGCCGCAATGCATTGTGGGAGCGCGGCACCATTTTCGGGGTCTACGAATCATAACAAACACACTGTGTTGGAACGACGATTACAAGATGCTTAAAAGCAGCTCAAAAGAGAATGGACTGTATAGAGACCGATTTCGTCTAGAGGCGAAGCGGCGGTTCTTGCAGAAAATAACGTGCATTGGAAATGTGGACCCGTATGAAACATGGCCGTGGAGTAGAAACCCTGAAGACCAACCGCTATTGACGTAGCCTGATATATCTTCGTACCTTATCTGTGGAATCAGCGCGTACAAGTCGTCATCCAAACAAAGGTAAGTCAGCTCGAGGACTGCGAGTAAAATGCGTTTGATTTCCCTGCAAACATTCACATTAGTGCAGCATAAATTCATTCATGAGGGGAAATTACAGTGATAACATGTGGAGGCTGTTAGATGGATAACATAGTGAGTTGTGTGTGACATTGTCCTGAAGGATTTAGTTATTCTTTATGGTTAAAGAAATTGCAATGATTTATTGATATTTATTATAAATAATTCTAATTATACATCTTGCTTCCATATTTGTATCCTGTGTCACTAAAAATACATTTTATTTTAATTTTATACATTGATTAATGACCTGCAGAATCTCCTTATCATATTAAGTGATTCATAATTGTCACTTTATGCTTTCTCCATCTCTAAAGTGATGACATCCTTGCATTACATACTTTAGGTTCATTTTCTGCAGGCAGGTTTCTGACAGAGAACAGGCAGATTTAGAATATATCATGCAGCGTTCTATAGATGGACACATAAAGAAATGAAAAATTACATGTATGTGCTAACTTTCTAAACACTTTGTTACATTTATGATAAAGTAGATAAAACACTTTTATGTCGGCCTTGGCTCATAGTTCTTGTCTTTAAATGAACTTTGTGTGTGTTTCAGGTACTGCACTCTCAAAGACTGAATGAACCAGCATTGCAGCCACGGGTCACTGTGAGCATCACAGGGAAGGTTGAAGCCGCCCACTGCACCTGTAAGGCCGGAGTCGCGGAGACCTGCACCCACGTCGCTTCTCTTCTGTTTAATGTAGAAGCAACAATGTTGATCTGTGGCACAAGGACTGTTACAGATGAACCTGCATACTGGGTTTTGCTGGGTAATATGACCAAGATACAGGTCAGAGGCCATAAGGTAGACTTCTCCTCTTCAGCTGCCCAAAAAAAGGCTCTTGATCAAAACATAAACAGACCATCCGTAACGAAAGGTCAAAGGAGCCTCAAAAAAGAAAAATCCCACCTGCTACTGTGGAGGAGTTGTCACTGCTATAATGTTTTATCTAGGGCTTCAGATTTATGCCTGTAGTGCACTGCCGTGTAAATAATTTGCATTTACTGAATATGTACTGACTGAGTCCCACTGTTCAAAAGTTGAATAAAGAAACAAACTACTTTTTGCCTCTTTTTTTTATTTATTAAAACCACTTTATAGAACATCACATCCGTTACAGTGTAGAATCCATGTCATTTACAGTTTACAAATGACAAAATGTTTACATAAAATCATGAAGGGTTTACATGATATCACCCACTACTAACATTACTTTATTTACTGTATCTTCTGAAAAAATACCGCTATTTATACAGCACAAGACTTAAGAATATTTAACAGGAGCAAGTTTCATTGTTCCCTGGTTTTACTACCACACTGTTCAACAAACGCAGCAAACCTTCACCATCTTATCCAGAAGGGTCACCTCTTCACCCTCACATGGAAGAAGTAATCTGATTGGCATGGTGGTATGTTTGAAGCAGGTCCCTTGTGTAGCGCTGGAACCCAGTCATGATGTGCCATCCATTTCATAGGCTGGTTTGCTGCAATAATGCCAAATAATTAGCAACTCTATAAATAGAAGGTAGTTCTGCAAAATCACTCAGTAGGATGTTTGTTCTAATTTGCTATGAGCTCAGAGTGCATCGAAAATAAAACTAATAGGCTATAAAGAGTGATATGAACATTTTTAGAACTTACCGGAATGAAAATGTCTGGAGCACCAACAGATATTTGGAGATGGAAGAGAACTGGATATCAGCTCGTCTCACAGCTGCTATCCAGGCTAGACGCCTTCGTTTGGTAACATCGATACGCGAGCTACCTCATGTTGCTTCCAGGTTGGGAAACAATGAAAAGACAAACGCTTTTCAAGCTTATTCTCTTGCCGGTCGTGCGATCGAACATTGCAGCCGACCACACAGCAAGAACAAACCATGGCGGTTGTGTGTGCCTTCGCTCCTTTTTCGCTTGCGCTTAGACCCCCAAAATGGCGGATCGGGCCAAAATCCTTTCCACGCCCACCCCCGTGACATCACGCTCCAAAGCCCTATAGAACAGAGTTTGAATGAAAGCAACAGAATTCTAAAACAAACAATAGAATTTGAATAAAAAGAGTAGAATTAGAATGAAAACAAAATCATTTGAACGAAAACAGAGGAATTTTAATGAAAAGAACGGAATTAGAATGAAATGAATAGAATTTGAATCAAAACAACGGAATTTGAAAACAAACAACGGAATTTGAATGAACAGAACAGAATTTGAATCAAAACAATGAAATTAGAATGAAATGAATAGAATTTGAATGAAAACAACGGAATTAGAATGTATAGGGCTTTGGAGTTGACGTCACGCCGCAATGCATTGTGGGAGCGCGGCACCATTTTCGGGGTCTACGAATCATAACAAACACACTGTGTTGGAACGACGATTACAAGATGCTTAAAAGCAGCTCAAAAGAGAATGGACTGTATAGAGACCGATTTCGTCTAGAGGCGAAGCGGCGGTTCTTGCAGAAAATAACGTGCATTGGAAATGTGGACCCGTATGAAACACGGCCGTGGAGTAGAAACCCTGAAGACCAACCGCTATTGACGTAGCCTGATATATTTTCGTACCTTATCTGTGGAATCAGCGCGTACAAGTCGTCATCCAAACAAAGGTAAGTCAGCTCGAGGACTGCGAGTAAAATGCGTTTGATTTCCCTGCAAACATTCACATTAGTGCAGCATAAATTCATTCATGAGGGGAAATTACAGTGATAACATGTGGAGGCTGTTAGATGGATAACATAGTGAGTTGTGTGTGACATTGTCCTGAAGGATTTAGTTATTCTTTATGGTTAAAGAAATTGCAATGATTTATTCATATTTATTATAAATAATTCTAATTATACATCTTGCTTCCATATTTGTATCCTGTGTCACTAAAAATACATTTTATTTTAATTTTATACATTGATTAATGACCTGCAGAATCTCCTCATCATATTAAGTGATTCATAATTGTCACTTTATGCTTTCTCCATCTCTAAAGTGATGACATCCTTCCATTACATACATTAGGTTCATTTTCTGCAGGCAGGTTTCTGACAGAGAACAGGCAGATTTAGAATATATCATGCAGCGTTCTATAGATGGACACATAAAGAAATGAAAAATTACATGTATGTGCTAACTTTCTAAACACTTTGTTACATTTATGATAAAGTAGATAAAACACTTTTATGTCGGCCTTGGCTCATAGTTCTTGTCTTTAAATGAACTTTGTGTGTGTTTCAGGTACTGCACTCTCAAAGACTGAATGAACCAGCATTGCAGCCACGGGTCACTGTGAGCATCACAGGGAAGGTTGAAGCCGCCCACTGCACCTGTAAGGCCGGAGTCGCGGAGACCTGCACCCACGTCGCTTCTCTTCTGTTTAATGTAGAAGCAACAATGTAGATCTGTGGCACAAGGACTGTTACAGATGAACCTGCATACTGGGTTTTGCTGGGTAATATGACCAAGATACAGGTCAGAGGCCATAAGGTAGACTTCTCCTCTTCAGCTGCCCAAAAAAAGGCTCTTGATCAAAACATAAACAGACCATCCGTAACGAAAGGTCAAAGGAGCCTCAAAAAAGAAAAATCCCACCTGCTACTGTGGAGGAGTTGTCACTGCTATAATGTTTTATCTAGGGCTTCAGATTTATGCCTGTAGTGCACTGCCGTGTAAATAATTTGCATTTACTGAATATGTACTGACTGAGTCCCACTGTTCAAAAGTTGAATAAAGAAACAAACTACTTTTTGCCTCTTTTTTTTTATTTATTAAAACCACTTTATAGAACATCACATCCGTTACAGTGTAGAATCCATGTCATTTACAGTTTACAAATGACAAAATGTTTACATAAAATCATGAAGGGTTTACATGATATCACCCACTACTAACATTACTTTATTTACTGTATCTTCTGAAAAAATACCGCTATTTATACAGCACAAGACTTAAGAATATTTAACAGGAGCAAGTTTCATTGTTCCCTGGTTTTACTACCACACTGTTCAACAAACGCAGCAAACCTTCACCATCTTATCCAGAAGGGTCACCTCTTCACCCTCACATGGAAGAAGTAATCTGATTGGCATGGTGGTATGTTTGAAGCAGGTCCCTTGTGTAGCGCTGGAACCCAGTCATGATGTGCCATCCATTTCATAGGCTGGTTTGCTGCAATAATGCCAAATAATTAGCAACTCTATAAATAGAAGGTAGTTCTGCAAAATCACTCAGTAGGATGTTTGTTCTAATTTGCTATGAGCTCAGAGTGCATCGAAAATAAAACTAATAGGCTATAAAGAGTGATATGAACATATTTAGAACTTACCGGAATGAAAATGTCTGGAGCACCAACAGATATTTGGAGATGGAAGAGAACTGGATATCAGCTCGTCTCACAGCTGCTATCCAGGCTAGACGCCTTCGTTTGGTAACATCGATACGCGAGCTGCCTCATGTTGCTTCCAGGTTGGGAAACAATGAAAAGACAAACCCTTTACAAGCTTATTCTCTTGCCGGTCGTGCGATCGAACATTGCAGCCGACCACACAGCAAGAACAAACCATGGCTGTTGTGTGTGCCTTCGCTCCTTTTTCGCTTGCGGTTAGACCCCCAAAATGGCGGATCGGGCCAAAATCCTTTCCACGCCCACCCCCGTGACATCACGCTCCAAAGCCCTATAGAACAGAGTTTGAATGAAAGCAACAGAATTCTAAAACAAACAATAGAATTTGAATAAAAAGAGTAGAATTAGAATGAAAACAAAATCATTTGAATGAAAACAGAGGAATTTTAATGAAAAGAACGGAATTAGAATGAAATGAATAGAATTTGAATCAAAACAACGGAATTTGAAAACAAACAACGGAATTTGAAAACAAACAACGGAATTTGAATGAACAGAACAGAATTTGAATCAAAGCAACGGAAATAGAATGAACAGAACAGAATTTGAATGAAAACAATGAAATTTGAATGAAATGAATAGAATTTGAATGAAAACAACGGAATTAGAATGTATAGGGCTTTGGAGTTGACGTCACGCCGCAATGCATTGTGGGAGCGCGGCACCATTTTCGGGGTCTACGAATCATAACAAACACACTGTGTTGGAACGACGATTACAAGATGCTTAAAAGCAGCTCAAAAGAGAATGGACTGTATAGAGACCGATTTCGTCTAGAGGCGAAGCGGCGGTTCTTGCAGAAAATAACGTGCATTGGAAATGTGGACCCGTATGAAACATGGCCGTGGAGTAGAAACCCTGAAGACCAACCGCTATTGACGTAGCCTGATATATCTTCGTACCTTATCTGTGGAATCAGCGCGTACAAGTCGTCATCCAAACAAAGGTAAGTCAGCTCGAGGACTGCGAGTAAAATGCGTTTGATTTCCCTGCAAACATTCACATTAGTGCAGCATAAATTCATTCATGAGGGGAAATTACAGTGATAACATGTGGAGGCTGTTAGATGGATAACATAGTGAGTTGTGTGTGACATTGTCCTGAAGGATTTAGTTATTCTTTATGGTTAAAGAAATTGCAATGATTTATTGATATTTATTATAAATAATTCTAATTATACATCTTGCTTCCATATTTGTATCCTGTGTCACTAAAAATACATTTTATTTTAATTTTATACATTGATTAATGACCTGCAGAATCTCCTTATCATATTAAGTGATTCATAATTGTCACTTTATGCTTTCTCCATCTCTAAAGTGATGACATCCTTGCATTACATACTTTAGGTTCATTTTCTGCAGGCAGGTTTCTGACAGAGAACAGGCAGATTTAGAATATATCATGCAGCGTTCTATAGATGGACACATAAAGAAATGAAAAATTACATGTATGTGCTAACTTTCTAAACACTTTGTTACATTTATGATAAAGTAGATAAAACACTTTTATGTCGGCCTTGGCTCATAGTTCTTGTCTTTAAATGAACTTTGTGTGTGTTTCAGGTACTGCACTCTCAAAGACTGAATGAACCAGCATTGCAGCCACGGGTCACTGTGAGCATCACAGGGAAGGTTGAAGCCGCCCACTGCACCTGTAAGGCCGGAGTCGCGGAGACCTGCACCCACGTCGCTTCTCTTCTGTTTAATGTAGAAGCAACAATGTTGATCTGTGGCACAAGGACTGTTACAGATGAACCTGCATACTGGGTTTTGCTGGGTAATATGACCAAGATACAGGTCAGAGGCCATAAGGTAGACTTCTCCTCTTCAGCTGCCCAAAAAAAGGCTCTTGATCAAAACATAAACAGACCATCCGTAACGAAAGGTCAAAGGAGCCTCAAAAAAGAAAAATCCCACCTGCTACTGTGGAGGAGTTGTCACTGCTATAATGTTTTATCTAGGGCTTCAGATTTATGCCTGTAGTGCACTGCCGTGTAAATAATTTGCATTTACTGAATATGTACTGACTGAGTCCCACTGTTCAAAAGTTGAATAAAGAAACAAACTACTTTTTGCCTCTTTTTTTTATTTATTAAAACCACTTTATAGAACATCACATCCGTTACAGTGTAGAATCCATGTCATTTACAGTTTACAAATGACAAAATGTTTACATAAAATCATGAAGGGTTTACATGATATCACCCACTACTAACATTACTTTATTTACTGTATCTTCTGAAAAAATACCGCTATTTATACAGCACAAGACTTAAGAATATTTAACAGGAGCAAGTTTCATTGTTCCCTGGTTTTACTACCACACTGTTCAACAAACGCAGCAAACCTTCACCATCTTATCCAGAAGGGTCACCTCTTCACCCTCACATGGAAGAAGTAATCTGATTGGCATGGTGGTATGTTTGAAGCAGGTCCCTTGTGTAGCGCTGGAACCCAGTCATGATGTGCCATCCATTTCATAGGCTGGTTTGCTGCAATAATGCCAAATAATTAGCAACTCTATAAATAGAAGGTAGTTCTGCAAAATCACTCAGTAGGATGTTTGTTCTAATTTGCTATGAGCTCAGAGTGCATCGAAAATAAAACTAATAGGCTATAAAGAGTGATATGAACATTTTTAGAACTTACCGGAATGAAAATGTCTGGAGCACCAACAGATATTTGGAGATGGAAGAGAACTGGATATCAGCTCGT
Organism: Perissodus microlepis; assembly: GCF_051167445.1. Classification (NCBI taxonomy): domain Eukaryota; kingdom Metazoa; phylum Chordata; class Actinopteri; order Cichliformes; family Cichlidae; genus Perissodus; species Perissodus microlepis. The sequence goes on from NC_140469.1 coordinate 8,143,045, forward strand.
CTCACAGCTGCTATCCAGGCTAGACGCCTTCGTTTGGTAACATCGATACGCGAGCTGCCTCATGTTGCTTCCAGGTTGGGAAACAATGAAAAGACAAACGCTTTTCAAGCTTATTCTCTTGCCGGTCGTGCGATCGAACATTGCAGCCGACCACACAGCAAGAACAAACCATGGCGGTTGTGTGTGCCTTCGCTCCTTTTTCGCTTGCGCTTAGACCCCCAAAATGGCGGATCGGGCCAAAATCCTTTCCACGCCCACCCCCGTGACATCACGCTCCAAAGCCCTATAGAACAGAGTTTGAATGAAAGCAACAGAATTCTAAAACAAACAATAGAATTTGAATAAAAAGAGTAGAATTAGAATGAAAACAAAATCATTTGAACGAAAACAGAGGAATTTTAATGAAAAGAACGGAATTAGAATGAAATGAATAGAATTTGAATCAAAACAACGGAATTTGAAAACAAACAACGGAATTTGAATGAACAGAACAGAATTTGAATCAAAACAATGAAATTAGAATGAAATGAATAGAATTTGAATGAAAACAACGGAATTAGAATGTATAGGGCTTTGGAGTTGACGTCACGCCGCAATGCATTGTGGGAGCGCGGCACCATTTTCGGGGTCTACGAATCAAAACAAACACACTGTGTTGGAACGACGATTACAAGATGCTTAAAAGCAGCTCAAAAGAGAATGGACTGTATAGAGACCGATTTCGTCCAGAGGCGAAGCGGCGGTTCTTGCAGAAAATAACGTGCATTGGAAATGTGGACCCGTATGAAACACGGCCGTGGAGTAGAAACCCTGAAGACCAACCGCTATTGACGTAGCCTGATATATTTTCGTACCTTATCTGTGGAATCAGCGTGTACAAGTCGTCATCCAAACAAAGGTAAGTCAGCTCGAGGACTGCGAGTAAAATGCGTTTGATTTCCCTGCAAACATTCACATTAGTGCAGCATAAATTCATTCATGAGGGGAAATTACAGTGATAACATGTGGAGGCTGTTAGATGGATAACATAGTGAGTTGTGTGTGACATTGTCCTGAAGGATTTAGTTATTCTTTATGGTTAAAGAAATTGCAATGATTTATTCATATTTATTATAAATAATTCTAATTATACATCTTGCTTCCATATTTGTATCCTGTGTCACTAAAAATACATTTTATTTTAATTTTATACATTGATTAATGACCTGCAGAATCTCCTTATCATATTAAGTGATTCATAATTGTCACTTTATGCTTTCTCCATCTCTAAAGTGATGACATCCTTGCATTACATACTTTAGGTTCATTTTCTGCAGGCAGGTTTCTGACAGAGAACAGGCAGATTTAGAATATATCATGCAGCGTTCTATAGATGGACACATAAAGAAATGAAAAATTACATGTATGTGCTAACTTTCTAAACACTTTGTTACATTTATGATAAAGTAGATAAAACACATTTATGTCGGCCTTGGCTCATAGTTCTTGTCTTTAAATGAACTTTGTGTGTGTTTCAGGTACTGCACTCTCAAAGACTGAATGAACCAGCATTGCAGCCACGGGTCACTGTGAGCATCACAGGGAAGGTTGAAGCCGCCCACTGCACCTGTAAGGCCGGAGTCGCGGAGACCTGCACCCACGTCGCTTCTCTTCTGTTTAATGTAGAAGCAACAATGTTGATCTGTGGCACAAGGACTGTTACAGATGAACCTGCATACTGGGTTTTGCTGGGTAATATGACCAAGATACAGGTCAGAGGCCATAAGGTAGACTTCTCCTCTTCAGCTGCCCAAAAAAAGGCTCTTGATCAAAACATAAACAGACCATCCGTAACGAAAGGTCAAAGGAGCCTCAAAAAAGAAAAATCCCACCTGCTACTGTGGAGGAGTTGTCACTGCTATAATGTTTTATCTAGGGCTTCAGATTTATGCCTGTAGTGCACTGCCGTGTAAATAATTTGCATTTACTGAATATGTACTGACTGAGTCCCACTGTTCAAAAGTTGAATAAAGAAACAAACTACTTTTTGCCTCTTTTTTTTTATTTATTAAAACCACTTTATAGAACATCACATCCGTTACAGTGTAGAATCCATGTCATTTACAGTTTACAAATGACAAAATGTTTACATAAAATCATGAAGGGTTTACATGATATCACCCACTACTAACATTACTTTATTTACTGTATCTTCTGAAAAAATACCGCTATTTATACAGCACAAGACTTAAGAATATTTAACAGGAGCAAGTTTCATTGTTCCCTGGTTTTACTACCACACTGTTCAACAAACGCAGCAAACCTTCACCATCTTATCCAGAAGGGTCACCTCTTCACCCTCACATGGAAGAAGTAATCTGATTGGCATGGTGGTATGTTTGAAGCAGGTCCCTTGTGTAGCGCTGGAACCCAGTCATGATGTGCCATCCATTTCATAGGCTGGTTTGCTGCAATAATGCCAAATAATTAGCAACTCTATAAATAGAAGGTAGTTCTGCAAAATCACTCAGTAGGATGTTTGTTCTAATTTGCTATGAGCTCAGAGTGCATCGAAAATAAAACTAATAGGCTATAAAGAGTGATATGAACATATTTAGAACTTACCGGAATGAAAATGTCTGGAGCACCAACAGATATTTGGAGATGGAAGAGAACTGGATATCAGCTCGTCTCACAGCTGCTATCCAGGCTAGACGCCTTGGTTTGGTAACATCGATACGCGAGCTGCCTCATGTTGCTTCCAGGTTGGGAAACAATGAAAAGACAAACGCTTTTCAAGCTTATTCTCTTGCCGGTCGTGCGATCGAACATTGCAGCCGACCACACAGCAAGAACAAACCATGGCTGTTGTGTGTGCCTTCGCTCCTTTTTCGCTTGCGCTTAGACCCCCAAAATGGCGGATCGGGCCAAAATCCTTTCCACGCCCACCCCCGTGACATCACGCTCCAAAGCCCTATAGAACAGAGTTTGAATGAAAGCAACAGAATTCTAAAACAAACAATAGAATTTGAATAAAAAGAGTAGAATTAGAATGAAAACAAAATCATTTGAACGAAAACAGAGGAATTTTAATGAAAAGAACGGAATTAGAATGAAATGAATAGAATTTGAATCAAAACAACGGAATTTGAAAACAAACAACGGAATTTGAATGAACAGAACAGAATTTGAATCAAAACAATGAAATTAGAATGAAATGAATAGAATTTGAATGAAAACAACGGAATTAGAATGTATAGGGCTTTGGAGTTGACGTCACGCCGCAATGCATTGTGGGAGCGCGGCACCATTTTCGGGGTCTACGAATCAAAACAAACACACTGTGTTGGAACGACGATTACAAGATGCTTAAAAGCAGCTCAAAAGAGAATGGACTGTATAGAGACCGATTTCGTCCAGAGGCGAAGCGGCGGTTCTTGCAGAAAATAACGTGCATTGGAAATGTGGACCCGTATGAAACACGGCCGTGGAGTAGAAACCCTGAAGACCAACCGCTATTGACGTAGCCTGATATATTTTCGTACCTTATCTGTGGAATCAGCGTGTACAAGTCGTCATCCAAACAAAGGTAAGTCAGCTCGAGGACTGCGAGTAAAATGCGTTTGATTTCCCTGCAAACATTCACATTAGTGCAGCATGAATTCATTCATGAGGGGAAATTACAGTGATAACATGTGGAGGCTGTTAGATGGATAACATAGTGAGTTGTGTGTGACATTGTCCTGAAGGATTTAGTTATTCTTTATGGTTAAAGAAATTGCAATGATTTATTCATATTTATTATAAATAATTCTAATTATACATCTTGCTTCCATATTTGTATCCTGTGTCACTAAAAATACATTTTATTTTAATTTTATACATTGATTAATGACCTGCAGAATCTCCTTATCATATTAAGTGATTCATAATTGTCACTTTATGCTTTCTCCATCTCTAAAGTGATGACATCCTTGCATTACATACATTAGGTTCATTTTCTGCAGGCAGGTTTCTGACAGAGAACAGGCAGATTTAGAATATATCATGCAGCGTTCTATAGATGGACACATAAAGAAATGAAAAATTACATGTATGTGCTAACTTTCTAAACACTTTGTTACATTTATGATAAAGTAGATAAAACACATTTATGTCGGCCTTGGCTCATAGTTCTTGTCTTTAAATGAACTTTGTGTGTGTTTCAGGTACTGCACTCTCAAAGACTGAATGAACCAGCATTGCAGCCACGGGTCACTGTGAGCATCACAGGGAAGGTTGAAGCCGCCCACTGCACCTGTAAGGCCGGAGTCGCGGAGACCTGCACCCACGTCGCTTCTCTTCTGTTTAATGTAGAAGCAACAATGTTGATCTGTGGCACAAGGACTGTTACAGATGAACCTGCATACTGGGTTTTGCTGGGTAATATGACCAAGATACAGGTCAGAGGCCATAAGGTAGACTTCTCCTCTTCAGCTGCCCAAAAAAAGGCTCTTGATCAAAACATAAACAGACCATCCGTAACGAAAGGTCAAAGGAGCCTCAAAAAAGAAAAATCCCACCTGCTACTGTGGAGGAGTTGTCACTGCTATAATGTTTTATCTAGGGCTTCAGATTTATGCCTGTAGTGCACTGCCGTGTAAATAATTTGCATTTACTGAATATGTACTGACTGAGTCCCACTGTTCAAAAGTTGAATAAAGAAACAAACTACTTTTTGCCTCTTTTTTTTATTTATTAAAACCACTTTATAGAACATCACATCCGTTACAGTGTAGAATCCATGTCATTTACAGTTTACAAATGACAAAATGTTTACATAAAATCATGAAGGGTTTACATGATATCACCCACTACTAACATTACTTTATTTACTGTATCTTCTGAAAAAATACCGCTATTTATACAGCACAAGACTTAAGAATATTTAACAGGAGCAAGTTTCATTGTTCCCTGGTTTTACTACCACACTGTTCAACAAACGCAGCAAACCTTCACCATCTTATCCAGAAGGGTCACCTCTTCACCCTCACATGGAAGAAGTAATCTGATTGGCATGGTGGTATGTTTGAAGCAGGTCCCTTGTGTAGCGCTGGAACCCAGTCATGATGTGCCATCCATTTCATAGGCTGGTTTGCTGCAATAATGCCAAATAATTAGCAACTCTATAAATAGAAGGTAGTTCTGCAAAATCACTCAGTAGGATGTTTGTTCTAATTTGCTATGAGCTCAGAGTGCATCGAAAATAAAACTAATAGGCTATAAAGAGTGATATGAACATATTTAGAACTTACCGGAATGAAAATGTCTGGAGCACCAACAGATATTTGGAGATGGAAGAGAACTGGATATCAGCTCGTCTCACAGCTGCTATCCAGGCTAGATGCCTTCGTTTGGTAACATCGATACGCGAGCTGCCTCATGTTGCTTCCAGGTTGGGAAACAATGAAAAGACAAACGCTTTTCAAGCTTATTCTCTTGCCGGTCGTGCGATCGAACATTGCAGCCGACCACACAGCAAGAACAAACCATGGCTGTTGTGCGTGCCTTCGCTCCTTTTTCGCTTGCGCTTAGACCCCCAAAATGGCGGATCGGGCCAAAATCCTTTCCACGCCCACCCCCGTGACATCACGCTCCAAAGCCCTATAGAACAGAGTTTGAATGAAAGCAACAGAATTCTAAAACAAACAATAGAATTTGAATAAAAAGAGTAGAATTAGAATGAAAACAAAATCATTTGAACGAAAACAGAGGAATTTTAATGAAAAGAACGGAATTAGAATGAAATGAATAGAATTTGAATCAAAACAACGGAATTTGAAAACAAACAACGGAATTTGAAAATAAACAACGGAAATAGAATGAACAGAACAGAATTTGAATCAAAAAATTAAATTTGAATGAAAACAACAGAATTAGAATGAAATGAATAGAATTTGAATGAAAACAACGGAATTACAATGTATAGGGCTTTGGAGTTGACGTCACGCCGCAATGCATTGTGGGAGCGCGGCACCATTTTTGGGGTCTACGAATCAAAACAAACACACTGTGTTGGAACGACGATTACAAGATGCTTAAAAGCAGCTCAAAAGAGAATGGACTGTATAGAGACCGATTTCGTCCAGAGGCGAAGCGGCGGTTCTTGCAGAAAATAACGTGCATTGGAAATGTGGACCCGTATGAAACACGGCCGTGGAGTAGAAACCCAGAAGACCAACCGCTATTGACGTAGCCTGATATATTTTCGTACCTTATCTGTGGAATCAGCGCGTACAAGTCGTCATCCAAACAAAGGTAAGTCAGCTCGAGGACTGCGAGTAAAATGCGTTTGATTTCCCTGCAAACATTCACATTAGTGCAGCATAAATTCATTCATGAGGGGAAATTACAGTGATAACATGTGGAGGCTGTTAGATGGATAACATAGTGAGTTGTGTGTGACATTGTCCTGAAGGATTTAGTTATTCTTTATGGTTAAAGAAATTGCAATGATTTATTGATATTTATTATAAATAATTCTAATTATACATCTTGCTTCCATATTTGTATCCTGTGTCACTAAAAATACATTTTATTTTAATTTTATACATTGATTAATGACCTGCAGAATCTCCTTATCATATTAAGTGATTCATAATTGTCACTTTATGCTTTCTCCATCTCTAAAGTGATGACATCCTTGCATTACATACTTTAGGTTCATTTTCTGCAGGCAGGTTTCTGACAGAGAACAGGCAGATTTAGAATATATCATGCAGCGTTCTATAGATGGACACATAAAGAAATGAAAAATTACATGTATGTGCTAACTTTCTAAACACTTTGTTACATTTATGATAAAGTAGATAAAACACATTTATGTCGGCCTTGGCTCATAGTTCTTGTCTTTAAATGAACTTTGTGTGTGTTTCAGGTACTGCACTCTCAAAGACTGAATGAACCAGCATTGCAGCCACGGGTCACTGTGAGCATCACAGGGAAGGTTGAAGCCGCCCACTGCACCTGTAAGGCCGGAGTCGCGGAGACCTGCACCCACGTCGCTTCTCTTCTGTTTAATGTAGAAGCAACAATGTTGATCTGTGGCACAAGGACTGTTACAGATGAACCTGCATACTGGGTTTTGCTGGGTAATATGACCAAGATACAGGTCAGAGGCCATAAGGTAGACTTCTCCTCTTCAGCTGCCCAAAAAAAGGCTCTTGATCAAAACATAAACAGACCATCCGTAACGAAAGGTCAAAGGAGCCTCAAAAAAGAAAAATCCCACCTGCTACTGTGGAGGAGTTGTCACTGCTATAATGTTTTATCTAGGGCTTCAGATTTATGCCTGTAGTGCACTGCCGTGTAAATAATTTGCATTTACTGAATATGTACTGACTGAGTCCCACTGTTCAAAAGTTGAATAAAGAAACAAACTACTTTTTGCCTCTTTTTTTTTATTTATTAAAACCACTTTATAGAACATCACATCCGTTACAGTGTAGAATCCATGTCATTTACAGTTTACAAATGACAAAATGTTTACATAAAATCATGAAGGGTTTACATGATATCACCCACTACTAACATTACTTTATTTACTGTATCTTCTGAAAAAATACCGCTATTTATACAGCACAAGACTTAAGAATATTTAACAGGAGCAAGTTTCATTGTTCCCTGGTTTTACTACCACACTGTTCAACAAACGCAGCAAACCTTCACCATCTTATCCAGAAGGGTCACCTCTTCACCCTCACATGGAAGAAGTAATCTGATTGGCATGGTGGTATGTTTGAAGCAGGTCCCTTGTGTAGCGCTGGAACCCAGTCATGATGTGCCATCCATTTCATAGGCTGGTTTGCTGCAATAATGCCAAATAATTAGCAACTCTATAAATAGAAGGTAGTTCTGCAAAATCACTCAGTAGGATGTTTGTTCTAATTTGCTATGAGCTCAGAGTGCATCGAAAATAAAACTAATAGGCTATAAAGAGTGATATGAACATATTTAGAACTTACCGGAATGAAAATGTCTGGAGCACCAACAGATATTTGGAGATGGAAGAGAACTGGATATCAGCTCGTCTCACAGCTGCTATCCAGGCTAGACGCCTTCGTTTGGTAACATCGATACACGAGCTGCCTCATGTTGCTTCCAGGTTGGGAAACAATGAAAAGACAAACCCTTTTCAAGCTTATTCTCTTGCCGGTCGTGCGATCGAACATTGTAGCCGACCACACAGCAAGAACAAACCATGGCTGTTGTGTGTGCCTTCGCTCCTTTTTCGCTTGCGCTTAGACCCCCAAAATGGCGGATCGGGCCAAAATCCTTTCCACGCCCACCCCCGTGACATCACGCTCCAAAGCCCTATAGAACAGAGTTTGAATGAAAGCAACAGAATTCTAAAACAAACAATAGAATTTGAATAAAAAGAGTAGAATTAGAATGAAAACAAAATCATTTGAACGAAAACAGAGGAATTTTAATGAAAAGAACGGACTTTGAATGAAAAGAACAGAATTTGAATCAAAACAACGGAAATAGAATGAACAGAACAGAATTTGAATCAAAACAATGAAATTTGAATGAAAACAACAGAATTAGAATGAAATGAATAGAATTTGAATGAAAACAACGGAATTAGAATGTATAGGGCTTTGGAGTTGACGTCACGCCGCAATGCATTGTGGGAGCGCGGCACCATTTTCGGGGTCTACGAATCAAAACAAACACACTGTGTTGGAACGACGATTACAAGATGCTTAAAAGCAGCTCAAAAGAGAATGGACTGTATAGAGACCGATTTCGTCCAGAGGCGAAGCGGCGGTTCTTGCAGAAAATAACGTGCATTGGAAATGTGGACCCGTATGAAACACGGCCGTGGAGTAGAAACCCTGAAGACCAACCGCTATTGACGTAGCCTGATATATTTTCGTACCTTATCTGTGGAATCAGCGCGTACAAGTCGTCATCCAAACAAAGGTAAGTCAGCTCGAGTACTGCGAGTAAAATGCGTTTGATTTCCCTGCAAACATTCACATTAGTGCAGCATAAATTCATTCATGAGGGGAAATTACAGTGATAACATGTGGAGGCTGTTAGATGGATAACATAGTGAGTTGTGTGTGACATTGTCCTGAAGGATTTAGTTATTCTTTATGGTTAAAGAAATTGCAATGATTTATTGATATTTATTATAAATAATTCTAATTATACATCTTGCTTCCATATTTGTATCCTGTGTCACTAAAAATACATTTTATTTTAATTTTATACATTGATTAATGACCTGCAGAATCTCCTTATCATATTAAGTGATTCATAATTGTCACTTTATGCTTTCTCCATCTCTAAAGTGATGACATCCTTGCATTACATACTTTAGGTTCATTTTCTGCAGGCAGGTTTCTGACAGAGAACAGGCAGATTTAGAATATATCATGCAGCCTTCTATAGATGGACACATAAAGAAATGAAAAATTACATGTATGTGCTAACTTTCTAAACACTTTGTTACATTTATGATAAAGTAGATAAAACACATTTATGTCGGCCTTGGCTCATAGTTCTTGTCTTTCAATGAACTTTGTGTGTGTTTCAGGTACTGCACTCTCAAAGACTGAATGAACCAGCATTGCAGCCACGGGTCACTGTGAGCATCACAGGGAAGGTTGAAGCCGCCCACTGCACCTGTAAGGCCGGAGTCGCGGAGACCTGCACCCACGTCGCTTCTCTTCTGTTTAATGTAGAAGCAACAGTGTTGATCTGTGGCACAAGGACTGTTACAGATGAACCTGCATACTGGGTTTTGCTGGGTAATATGACCAAGATACAGGTCAGAGGCCATAAGGTAGACTTCTCCTCTTCAGCTGCCCAAAAAAAGGCTCTTGATCAAAACATAAACAGACCATCCGTAACGAAAGGTCAAAGGAGCCTCAAAAAAGAAAAATCCCACCTGCTACTGTGGAGGAGTTGTCACTGCTATAATGTTTTATCTAGGGCTTCAGATTCATGCCTGTAGTGCACTGCCGTGTAAATAATTTGCATTTACTGAATATGTACTGACTGAGTCCCACTGTTCAAAAGTTGAATAAAGAAACAAACTACTTTTTGCCTCTTTTTTTTATTTATTAAAACCACTTTATAGAACATCACATCCGTTACAGTGTAGAATCCATGTCATTTACAGTTTACAAATGACAAAATGTTTACATAAAATCATGAAGGGTTTACATGATATCACCCACTACTAACATTACTTTATTTACTGTATCTTCTGAAAAATTACCACTATTTATACAGCACAAGACTTAAGAATATTTAACAGGAGCAAGTTTCATTGTTCCCTGGTTTTACTACCACACTGTTCAACAAACGCAGCAAACCTTCACCATCTTATCCAGAAGGGTCACCTCTTCACCCTCACATGGAAGAAGTAATCTGATTGGCATGGTGGTATGTTTGAAGCAGGTCCCTTGTGTAGCGCTGGAACCCAGTCATGATGTGCCATCCATTTCATAGGCTGGTTTGCTGCAATAATGCCAAATAATTAGCAACTCTATAAATAGAAGGTAGTTCTGCAAAATCACTCAGTAGGATGTTTGTTCTAATTTGCTATGAGCTCAGAGTGCATCGAAAATAAAACTAATAGGCTATAAAGAGTGATATGAACATATTTAGAACTTACCGGAATGAAAATGTCTGGAGCACCAACAGATATTTGGAGATGGAAGAGAACTGGATATCAGCTCGTCTCACAGCTGCTATCCAGGCTAGACGCCTTCGTTTGGTAACATCGATACACGAGCTGCCTCATGTTGCTTCCAGGTTGGGAAACAATGAAAAGACAAACCCTTTTCAAGCTTATTCTCTTGCCGGTCGTGCGATCGAACATTGCAGCCGACCACACAGCAAGAACAAACCATGGCTGTTGTGTGTGCCTTCGCTCCTTTTTCGCTTGCGCTTAGACCCCCAAAATGGCGGATCGGGCCAAAATCCTTTCCACGCCCACCCCCGTGACATCACGCTCCAAAGCCCTATAGAACAGAGTTTGAATGAAAGCAACAGAATTCTAAAACAAACAATAGAATTTGAATAAAAAGAGTAGAATTAGAATGAAAACAAAATCATTTGAACGAAAACAGAGGAATTTTAATGAAAAGAACGGAATTAGAATGAAATGAATAGAATTTGAATCAAAACAACGGAATTTGAAAACAAACAACGGAATTTGAATGAACAGAACAGAATTTGAATCAAAACAACGGAAATAGAAAAAACAGAACAGAATTTGAATCAAAACAATGAAATTTGAATGAAAACAACAGAATTAGAATGAAATGAATAGAATTTGAATGAAAACAACGGAATTAGAATGTATAGGGCTTTGGAGTTGACGTCACGCCGCAATGCATTGTGGGAGCGCGGCACCATTTTCGGGGTCTACGAATCAAAACAAACACACTGTGTTGGAACGACGATTACAAGATGCTTAAAAGCAGCTCAAAAGAGAATGGACTGTATAGAGACCGATTTCGTCTAGAGGCGAAGCGGCGGTTCTTGCAGAAAATAACGTGCATTGGAAATGTGGACCCGTATGAAACACGGCCGTGGAGTAGAAACCCTGAAGACCAACCGCTATTGACGTAGCCTGATATATTTTCGTACCTTATCTGTGGAATCAGCGCGTACAAGTCGTCATCCAAACAAAGGTAAGTCAGCTCGAGTACTGCGAGTAAAATGCGTTTGATTTCCCTGCAAACATTCACATTAGTGCAGCATGAATTCATTCATGAGGGGAAATTACAGTGATAACATGTGGAGGCTGTTAGATGGATAACATAGTGAGCTGTGTGTGACATTGTCCTGAAGGATTTAGTTATTCTTTATGGTTAAAGAAATTGCAATGATTTATTGATATTTATTATAAATAATTCTAATTATACATCTTGCTTCCATATTTGTATCCTGTGTCACTAAAAATACATTTTATTTTAATTTTATACATTGATTAATGACCTGCAGAATCTCCTTATCATATTAAGTGATTCATAATTGTCACTTTATGCTTTCTCCATCTCTAAAGTGATGACATCCTTGCATTACATACTTTAGGTTCATTTTCTGCAGGCAGGTTTCTGACAGAGAACAGGCAGATTTAGAATATATCATGCAGCGTTCTATAGATGGACACATAAACAAATGAAAAATTACATGTATGTGCAAATTTTCTAAACACTTTGTTACATTTATGATAAAGTAGATAAAACACATTTATGTCGGCCTTGGCTCATAGTTCTTGTCTTTCAATGAACTTTGTGTGTGTTTCAGGTACTGCACTCTCAAAGACTGAATGAACCAGCATTGCAGCCACGGGTCACTGTGAGCATCACAGGGAAGGTTGAAGCCGCCCACTGCACCTGTAAGGCCGGAGTCGCGGAGACCTGCACCCACGTCGCTTCTCTTCTGTTTAATGTAGAAGCAACAATGTTGATCTGTGGCACAAGGACTGTTACAGATGAACCTGCATACTGGGTTTTGCTGGGTAATATGACCAAGATACAGGTCAGAGGCCATAAGGTAGACTTCTCCTCTTCAGCTGCCCAAAAAAAGGCTCTTGATCAAAACATAAACAGACCATCCGTAACGAAAGGTCAAAGGAGCCTCAAAAAAGAAAAATCCCACCTGCTACTGTGGAGGAGTTGTCACTGCTATAATGTTTTATCTAGGGGTCCAGATTTATGCCTGTAGTGCACTGCCGTGTAAATAATTTGCATTTACTGAATATGTACTGACTGAGTCCCACTGTTCAAAAGTTGAATAAAGAAACAAACTACTTTTTGCCTCTTTTTTTTATTTATTAAAACCACTTTATAGAACATCACATCCGTTACAGTGTAGAATCCATGTCATTTACAGTTTACAAATGACAAAATGTTTACATAAAATCATGAAGGGTTTACATGATATCACCCACTACTAACATTACTTTATTTACTGTATCTTCTGAAAAAATACCGCTATTTATACAGCACAAGACTTAAGAATATTTAACAGGAGCAAGTTTCATTGTTCCCTGGTTTTACTACCACACTGTTCAACAAACGCAGCAAACCTTCACCATCTTATCCAGAAGGGTCACCTCTTCACCCTCACATGGAAGAAGTAATCTGATTGGCATGGTGGTATGTTTGAAGCAGGTCCCTTGTGTAGCGCTGGAACCCAGTCATGATGTGCCATCCATTTCATAGGCTGGTTTGCTGCAATAATGCCAAATAATTAGCAACTCTATAAATAGAAGGTAGTTCTGCAAAATCACTCAGTAGGATGTTTGTTCTAATTTGCTATGAGCTCAGAGTGCATCGAAAATAAAACTAATAGGCTATAAAGAGTGATATGAACATATTTAGAACTTACCGGAATGAAAATGTCTGGAGCACCAACAGATATTTGGAGATGGAAGAGAACTGGATATCAGCTCGTCTCACAGCTGCTATCCAGGCTAGACGCCTTCGTTTGGTAACATCGATACACGAGCTGCCTTATGTTGCTTCCAGGTTGGGAAACAATGAAAAGACAAACCCTTTTCAAGCTTATTCTCTTGCCGGTCGTGCGATCGAACATTGCAGCCGACCACACAGCAAGAACAAACCATGGCTGTTGTGTGTGCCTTCGCTCCTTTTTCGCTTGCGCTTAGACCCCCAAAATGGCGGATCGGGCCAAAATCCTTTCCACGCCCACCCCCGTGACATCACGCTCCAAAGCCCTATAGAACAGAGTTTGAATGAAAGCAACAGAATTCTAAAACAAACAATAGAATTTGAATAAAAAGAGTAGAATTAGAATGAAAACAAAATCATTTGAACGAAAACAGAGGAATTTTAATGAAAAGAACGGAATTAGAATGAAATGAATAGAATTTGAATCAAAACAACGGAATTTGAAAACAAACAACGGAATTTGAAAACAAACAACGGAATTTGAATGAACAGAACAGAATTTGAATCAAAGCAACGGAAATAGAATGAACAGAACAGAATTTGAATCAAAACAATGAAATTTGAATGAAATGAATAGAATTTGAATGAAAACAACGGAATTAGAATGTATAGGGATTTGGAGTTGACATCACGCCGCAATGCATTGTGGGAGCGCGGCACCATTTTCGGGGTCTACGAATCAAAACAAACACACTGTGTTGGAACGACGATTACAAGATGCTTAAAAGCAGCTCAAAAGAGAATGGACTGTATAGAGACCGATTTCGTCCAGAGGCGAAGCGGCGGTTCTTGCAGAAAATAACGTGCATTGGAAATGTGGACCCGTATGAAACACGGCCGTGGAGTAGAAACCCTGAAGACCAACCGCTATTGACGTAGCCTGATATATTTTCGTACCTTATCTGTGGAATCAGCGCGTACAAGTCGTCATCCAAACAAAGGTAAGTCAGCTCGAGTACTGCGAGTAAAATGCGTTTGATTTCCCTGCAAACATTCACATTAGTGCAGCATAAATTCATTCATGAGGGGAAATTACAGTGATAACATGTGGAGGCTGTTAGATGGATAACATAGTGAGTTGTGTGTGACATTGTCCTGAAGGATTTAGTTATTCTTTATGGTTAAAGAAATTGCAATGATTTATTGATATTTATTATAAATAATTCTAATTATACATCTTGCTTCCATATTTGTATCCTGTGTCACTAAAAATACATTTTATTTTAATTTTATACATTGATTAATGACCTGCAGAATCTCCTTATCATATTAAGTGATTCATAATTGTCACTTTATGCTTTCTCCATCTCTAAAGTGATGACATCCTTGCATTACATACTTTAGGTTCATTTTCTGCAGGCAGGTTTCTGACAGAGAACAGGCAGATTTAGAATATATCATGCAGCGTTCTATAGATGGACACATAAAGAAATGAAAAATTACATGTATGTGCAAATTTTCTAAACACTTTGTTACATTTATGATAAAGTAGATAAAACACATTTATGTCGGCCTTGGCTCATAGTTCTTGTCTTTCAATGAACTTTGTGTGTGTTTCAGGTACTGCACTCTCAAAGACTGAATGAACCAGCATTGCAGCCACGGGTCACTGTGAGCATCACAGGGAAGGTTGAAGCCGCCCACTGCACCTGTAAGGCCGGAGTCGCGGAGACCTGCACCCACGTCGCTTCTCTTCTGTTTAATGTAGAAGCAACAGTGTTGATCTGTGGCACAAGGACTGTTACAGATGAACCTGCATACTGGGTTTTGCTGGGTAATATGACCAAGATACAGGTCAGAGGCCATAAGGTAGACTTCTCCTCTTCAGCTGCCCAAAAAAAAGGCTCTTGATCAAAACATAAACAGACCATCCGTAACGAAAGGTCAAAGGAGCCTCAAAAAAAGAAAAATCCCACCTGCTACTGTGGAGGAGTTGTCACTGCTATAATGTTTTATCTAGGGCTTCAGATTTATGCCTGTAGTGCACTGCCGTGTAAATAATTTGCATTTACTGAATATGTACTGACTGAGTCCCACTGTTCAAAAGTTGAATAAAGAAACAAACTACTTTTTGCCTCTTTTTTTTATTTATTAAAACCACTTTATAGAACATCACATCCGTTACAGTGTAGAATCCATGTCATTTACAGTTTACAAATGACAAAATGTTTACATAAAATCATGAAGGGTTTACATGATATCACCCACTACTAACATTACTTTATTTACTGTATCTTCTGAAAAAATACCGCTATTTATACAGCACAAGACTTAAAATATTTAACAGGACCAAGTTTCATTGTTCCCTGGTTTTACTACCACACTGTTCAACAAACGCAGCAAACCTTCACCATCTTATCCAGAAGGGTCACCTCTTCACCCTCACATGGAAGAAGTAATCTGATTGGCATGGTGGTATATTTGAAGCAGGTCCCTTGTGTAGCGCTGGAACCCAGTCATGATGTGCCATCCATTTCATAGGCTGGTTTGCTGCAATAATGCCAAATAATTAGCAACTCTATAAATAGAAGGTAGTTCTGCAAAATCACTCAGTAGGATGTTTGTTCTAATTTGCTATGAGCTCAGAGTGCATCGAAAATAAAACTAATAGGCTATAAAGAGTGATATGAACATATTTAGAACTTACCGGAATGAAAATGTCTGGAGCACCAACAGATATTTGGAGATGGAAGAGAACTGGATATCAGCTCGTCTCACAGCTGCTATCCAGGCTAGACGCCTTCGTTTGGTAACATCGATACACGAGCTGCCTCATGTTGCTTCCAGGTTGGGAAACAATGAAAAGACAAACCCTTTTCAAGCTTATTCTCTTGCCGGTCGTGCGATCGAACATTGCAGCCGACCACACAGCAAGAACAAACCATGGCTGTTGTGTGTGCCTTCGCTCCTTTTTCGCTTGCTCTTAGACCCCCAAAATGGCGGATCGGGCCAAAATCCTTTCCACGCCCACCCCCGTGACATCACGCTCCAAAGCCCTATAGAACAGAGTTTGAATGAAAGCAACAGAATTCTAAAACAAACAATAGAATTTGAATAAAAAGAGTAGAATTAGAATGAAAACAAAATCATTTGAACGAAAACAGAGGAATTTTAATGAAAAGAACGGAATTAGAATGAAATGAATAGAATTTGAATCAAAACAACGGAATTTGAAAACAAACAACGGAATTTGAAAACAAACAACGGAATTTGAATGAAAAGAACAGAATTTGAATCAAAACAACGGAAATAGAATGAACAGAACAGAATTTGAATCAAAACAACGGAAATAGAATGAAAAGAACAGAATTTGAATCAAAACAACGGAAATAGAATGAACAGAACAGAATTTGAATCAAAACAATGAAATTTGAATGAAAACAACAGAATTAGAATGAAATGAATAGAATTTGAATGAAAACAACGGAATTAGAATGTATAGGGCTTTGGAGTTGACGTCACGCCGCAATGCATTGTGGGAGCGCGGCACCATTTTCGGGGTCTACGAATCAAAACAAACACACTGTGTTGGAACGACGATTACAAGATGCTTAAAAGCAGCTCAAAAGAGAATGGACTGTATAGAGACCGATTTCGTCTAGAGGCGAAGCGGCGGTTCTTGCAGAAAATAACGTGCATTGGAAATGTGGACCCGTATGAAACACGGCCGTGGAGTAGAAACCCTGAAGACCAACCGCTATTGACGTAGCCTGATATATTTTCGTACCTTATCTGTGGAATCAGCGCGTACAAGTCGTCATCCAAACAAAGGTAAGTCAGCTCGAGTACTGCGAGTAAAATGCGTTTGATTTCCCTGCAAACATTCACATTAGTGCAGCATAAATTCATTCATGAGGGGAAATTACAGTGATAACATGTGGAGGCTGTTAGATGGATAACATAGTGAGTTGTGTGTGACATTGTCCTGAAGGATTTAGTTATTCTTTATGGTTAAAGAAATTGCAATGATTTATTCATATTTATTATAAATAATTCTAATTATACATCTTGCTTCCATATTTGTATCCTGTGTCACTAAAAATACATTTTATTTTCATTTTATACATTGATTAATGACCTGCAGAATCTCCTTATCATATTAAGTGATTCATAATTGTCACTTTATGCTTTCTCCATCTCTAAAGTGATGACATCCTTGCATTACATACTTTAGGTTCATTTTCTGCAGGCAGGTTTCTGACAGAGAACAGGCAGATTTAGAATATATCATGCAGCCTTCTATAGATGGACACATAAAGAAATGAAAAATTACATGTATGTGCTAACTTTCTAAACACTTTGTTACATTTATGATAAATTAGATAAAACACTTTTATGTCGGCCTTGGCTCATAGTTCTTGTCTTTAAATGAACTTTGTGTGTGTTTCAGGTACTGCACTCTCAAAGACAGAATGAACCAGCATTGCAGCCACGGGTCACTGTGAGCATCACAGGGAAGGTTGAAGCCGCCCACTGCACCTGTAAGGCCGGAGTCGCGGAGACCTGCACCCACGTCGCTTCTCTTCTGTTTAATGTAGAAGCAACAATGTTGATCTGTGGCACAAGGACTGTTACAGATGAACCTGCATACTGGGTTTTGCTGGGTAATATGACCAAGATACAGGTCAGAGGCCATAAGGTAGACTTCTCGTCTTCAGCTGCCCAAAAAAAGGCTCTTGATCAAAACATAAACAGACCATCCGTAACGAAAGGTCAAAGGAGCCTCAAAAAAGAAAAATCCCACCTGCTACTGTGGAGGAGTTGTCACTGCTATAATGTTTTATCTAGGGGTCCAGATTTATGCCTGTAGTGCACTGCCGTGTAAATAATTTGCATTTACTGAATATGTACTGACTGAGTCCCACTGTTCAAAAGTTGAATAAAGAAACAAACTACTTTTTGCCTCTTTTTTTCATTTATTAAAACCACTTTATAGAACATCACATCCGTTACAGTGTAGAATCCATGTCATTTACAGTTTACAAATGACAAAATGTTTACATAAAATCATGAAGGGTTTACATGATATCACCCACTACTAACATTACTTTATTTACTGTATCTTCTGAAAAAATACCGCTATTTATACAGCACAAGACTTAAGAATATTTAACAGGAGCAAGTTTCATTGTTCCCTGGTTTTACTACCACACTGTTCAACAAACGCAGCAAACCTTCACCATCTTATCCAGAAGGGTCACCTCTTCACCCTCACATGGAAGAAGTAATCTGATTGGCATGGTGGTATGTTTGAAGCAGGTCCCTTGTGTAGCGCTGGAACCCAGTCATGATGTGCCATCCATTTCATAGGCTGGTTTGCTGCAATAATGCCAAATAATTAGCAACTCTATAAATAGAAGGTAGTTCTGCAAAATCACTCAGTAGGATGTTTGTTCTAATTTGCTATGAGCTCAGAGTGCATCGAAAATAAAACTAATAGGCTATAAAGAGTGATATGAACATATTTAGAACTTACCGGAATGAAAATGTCTGGAGCACCAACAGATATTTGGAGATGGAAGAGAACTGGATATCAGCTCGTCTCACAGCTGCTATCCAGGCTAGACGCCTTCGTTTGGTAACATCGATACACGAGCTGCCTCATGTTGCTTCTAGGTTGGGAAACAATGAAAAGACAAACCCTTTTCAAGCTTATTCTCTTGCCGGTCGTGCGATCGAACATTGCAGCCGACCACACAGCAAGAACAAACCATGGCTGTTGTGTGTGCCTTCGCTCCTTTTTCGCTTGCGCTTAGACCCCCAAAATGGCGGATCGGGCCAAAATCCTTTCCACGCCCACCCCCGTGACATCACGCTCCAAAGCCCTATAGAACAGAGTTTGAATGAAAGCAACAGAATTCTAAAACAAACAATAGAATTTGAATAAAAAGAGTAGAATTAGAATGAAAACAAAATCATTTGAATGAAAACAGAGGAATTTCAATGAAAAGAACGGAATTAGAATGAAATGAATAGAATTTGAATGAAAACAACGGAATTTGAAAACAAACAACGGAATTTGAATGAAAAGAACAGAATTTGAATCAAAACAACGGAAATAGAATGAACAGAACAGAATTTGAATCAAAACAATGAAATTTGAATGAAAACAACAGAATTAGAATGAAATGAATAGAATTTGAATGAAAACAACGGAATTAGAATGTATAGGGCTTTGGAGTTGACGTCACGCCGCAATGCATTGTGGGAGCGCGGCACCATTTTCGGGGTCTACGAATCAAAACAAACACACTGTGTTGGAACGACGATTACAAGATGCTTAAAAGCAGCTCAAAAGAGAATGGACTGTATAGAGACCGATTTCGTCTAGAGGCGAAGCGGCGGTTCTTGCAGAAAATAACGTGCATTGGAAATGTGGACCCGTATGAAACACGGCCGTGGAGTAGAAACCCTGAAGACCAACCGCTATTGACGTAGCCTGATATATTTTCGTACCTTATCTGTGGAATCAGCGCGTACAAGTCGTCATCCAAACAAAGGTAAGTCAGCTCGAGGACTGCGAGTAAAATGCGTTTGATTTCCCTGCAAACATTCACATTAGTGCAGCATAAATTCATTCATGAGGGGAAATTACAGTGATAACATGTGGAGGCTGTTAGATGGATAACATAGTGAGTTGTGTGTGACATTGTCCTGAAGGATTTAGTTATTCTTTATGGTTAAAGAAATTGCAATGATTTATTCATATTTATTATAAATAATTCTAATTATACATCTTGCTTCCATATTTGTATCCTGTGTCACTAAAAATACATTTTATTTTAACTTTATACATTGATTAATGACCTGCAGAATCTCCTTATCATATTAAGTGATTCATAATTGTCACTTTATGCTTTCTCCATCTCTAAAGTGATGACATCCTTGCATTACATACTTTAGGTTCATTTTCTGCAGGCAGGTTTCTGACAGAGAACAGGCAGATTTAGAATATATCATGCAGCGTTCTATAGATGGACACATAAAGAAATGAAAAATTACATGTATGTGCAAATTTTCTAAACACTTTGTTACATTTATGATAAAGTAGATAAAACACATTTATGTCGGCCTTGGCTCATAGTTCTTGTCTTTCAATGAACTTTGTGTGTGTTTCAGGTACTGCACTCTCAAAGACTGAATGAACCAGCATTGCAGCCACGGGTCACTGTGAGCATCACAGGGAAGGTTGAAGCCGCCCACTGCACCTGTAAGGCCGGAGTCGCGGAGACCTGCACCCACGTCGCTTCTCTTCTGTTTAATGTAGAAGCAACAGTGTTGATCTGTGGCACAAGGACTGTTACAGATGAACCTGCATACTGGGTTTTGCTGGGTAATATGACCAAGATACAGGTCAGAGGCCATAAGGTAGACTTCTCCTCTTCAGCTGCCCAAAAAAAGGCTCTTGATCAAAACATAAACAGACCATCCGTAACGAAAGGTCAAAGGAGCCTCAAAAAAAGAAAAATCCCACCTGCTACTGTGGAGGAGTTGTCACTGCTATAATGTTTTATCTAGGGCTTCAGATTTATGCCTGTAGTGCACTGCCGTGTAAATAATTTGCATTTACTGAATATGTACTGACTGAGTCCCACTGTTCAAAAGTTGAATAAAGAAACAAACTACTTTTTGCCTCTTTTTTTTATTTATTAAAACCACTTTATAGAACATCACATCCGTTACAGTGTAGAATCCATGTCATTTACAGTTTACAAATGACAAAATGTTTACATAAAATCATGAAGGGTTTACATGATATCACCCACTACTAACATTACTTTATTTACTGTATCTTCTGAAAAAATACCGCTATTTATACAGCACAAGACTTAAAATATTTAACAGGACCAAGTTTCATTGTTCCCTGGTTTTACTACCACACTGTTCAACAAACGCAGCAAACCTTCACCATCTTATCCAGAAGGGTCACCTCTTCACCCTCACATGGAAGAAGTAATCTGATTGGCATGGTGGTATGTTTGAAGCAGGTCCCTTGTGTAGCGCTGGAACCCAGTCATGATGTGCCATCCATTTCATAGGCTGGTTTGCTGCAATAATGCCAAATAATTAGCAACTCTATAAATAGAAGGTAGTTCTGCAAAATCACTCAGTAGGATGTTTGTTCTAATTTGCTATGAGCTCAGAGTGCATCGAAAATAAAACTAATAGGCTATAAAGAGTGATATGAACATATTTAGAACTTACCGGAATGAAAATGTCTGGAGCACCAACAGATATTTGGAGATGGAAGAGAACTGGATATCAGCTCGTCTCACAGCTGCTATCCAGGCTAGACGCCTTCGTTTGGTAACATCGATACACGAGCTGCCTCATGTTGCTTCCAGGTTGGGAAACAATGAAAAGACAAACCCTTTTCAAGCTTATTCTCTTGCCGGTCGTGCGATCGAACATTGCAGCCGACCACACAGCAAGAACAAACCATGGCTGTTGTGTGTGCCTTCGCTCCTTTTTCGCTTGCGCTTAGACCCCCAAAATGGCGGATCGGGCCAAAATCCTTTCCACGCCCACCCCCGTGACATCACGCTCCAAAGCCCTATAGAACAGAGTTTGAATGAAAGCAACAGAATTCTAAAACAAACAATAGAATTTGAATAAAAAGAGTAGAATTAGAATGAAAACAAAATCATTTGAACGAAAACAGAGGAATTTTAATGAAAAGAACGGAATTAGAATGAAATGAATAGAATTTGAATCAAAACAACGGAATTTGAAAACAAACAACGGAATTTGAAAACAAACAACGGAATTTGAATGAAAAGAACAGAATTTGAATCAAAACAACGGAAATAGAATGAACAGAACAGAATTTGAATCAAAACAATGAAATTTGAATGAAAACAACAGAATTAGAATGAAATGAATAGAATTTGAATGAAAACAACGGAATTAGAATGTATAGGGCTTTGGAGTTGACGTCACGCCGCAATGCATTGTGGGAGCGCGGCACCATTTTCGGGGTCTACGAATCAAAACAAACACACTGTGTTGGAACGACGATTACAAGATGCTTAAAAGAAGCTCAAAAGAGAATGGACTGTATAGAGACCGATTTCGTCCAGAGGCGAAGCGGCGGTTCTTGCAGAAAATAACGTGCATTGGAAATGTGGACCCGTATGAAACACGGCCGTGGAGTAGAAACCCAGAAGACCAACCGCTATTGACGTAGCCTGATATATTTTCGTACCTTATCTGTGGAATCAGCGCGTACAAGTCGTCATCCAAACAAAGGTAAGTCAGCTCGAGGACTGCGAGTAAAATGCGTTTGATTTCCCTGCAAACATTCACATTAGTGCAGCATAAATTCATTCATGAGGGGAAATTACAGTGATAACATGTGGAGGCTGTTAGATGGATAACATAGTGAGTTGTGTGTGACATTGTCCTGAAGGATTTAGTTATTCTTTATGGTTAAAGAAATTGCAATGATTTATTCATATTTATTATAAATAATTCTAATTATACATCTTGCTTCCATATTTGTATCCTGTGTCACTAAAAATACATTTTATTTTAATTTTATACATTGATTAATGACCTGCAGAATCTCCTTATCATATTAAGTGATTCATAATTGTCACTTTATGCTTTCTCCATCTCTAAAGTGATGACATCCTTGCATTACATACTTTAGGTTCATTTTCTGCAGGCAGGTTTCTGACAGAGAACAGGCAGATTTAGAATATATCATGCAGCGTTCTATAGATGGACACATAAAGAAATGAAAAATTACATGTATGTGCAAATTTTCTAAACACTTTGTTACATTTATGATAAAGTAGATAAAACACATTTATGTCGGCCTTGGCTCATAGTTCTTGTCTTTCAATGAACTTTGTGTGTGTTTCAGGTACTGCACTCTCAAAGACTGAATGAACCAGCATTGCAGCCACGGGTAACTGTGAGCATCACAGGGAAGGTTGAAGCCGGCCACTGCACCTGTAAGGCCGGAGTCGCGGAGACCTGCACCCACGTCGCTTCTCTTCTGTTTAATGTAGAAGCAACAGTGTTGATCTGTGGCACAAGGACTGTTACAGATGAACCTGCATACTGGGTTTTGCTGGGTAATATGACCAAGATACAGGTCAGAGGCCATAAGGTAGACTTCTCCTCTTCAGCTGCCCAAAAAAAGGCTCTTGATCAAAACATAAACAGACCATCCGTAACGAAAGGTCAAAGGAGCCTCAAAAAAAGAAAAATCCCACCTGCTACTGTGGAGGAGTTGTCACTGCTATAATGTTTTATCTAGGGCTTCAGATTTATGCCTGTAGTGCACTGCCGTGTAAATAATTTGCATTTACTGAATATGTACTGACTGAGTCCCACTGTTCAAAAGTTGAATAAAGAAACAAACTACTTTTTGCCTCTTTTTTTTATTTATTAAAACCACTTTATAGAACATCACATCCGTTACAGTGTAGAATCCATGTCATTTACAGTTTACAAATGACAAAATGTTTACATAAAATCATGAAGGGTTTACATGATATCACCCACTACTAACATTACTTTATTTACTGTATCTTCTGAAAAAATACCGCTATTTATACAGCACAAGACTTAAGAATATTTAACAGGAGCAAGTTTCATTGTTCCCTGGTTTTACTACCACACTGTTCAACAAACGCAGCAAACCTTCACCATCTTATCCAGAAGGGTCACCTCTTCACCCTCACATGGAAGAAGTAATCTGATTGGCATGGTGGTATGTTTGAAGCAGGTCCCTTGTGTAGCGCTGGAACCCAGTCATGATGTGCCATCCATTTCATAGGCTGGTTTGCTGCAATAATGCCAAATAATTAGCAACTCTATAAATAGAAGGTAGTTCTGCAAAATCACTCAGTAGGATGTTTGTTCTAATTTGCTATGAGCTCAGAGTGCATCGAAAATAAAACTAATAGGCTATAAAGAGTGATATGAACATATTTAGAACTTACCGGAATGAAAATGTCTGGAGCACCAACAGATATTTGGAGATGGAAGAGAACTGGATATCAGCTCGTCTCACAGCTGCTATCCAGGCTAGACGCCTTCGTTTGGTAACATCGATACACGAGCTGCCTCATGTTGCTTCCAGGTTGGGAAACAATGAAAAGACAAACCCTTTTCAAGCTTATTCTCTTGCCGGTCGTGCGATCGAACATTGCAGCCGACCACACAGCAAGAACAAACCATGGCTGTTGTGTGTGCCTTCGCTCCTTTTTCGCTTGCGCTTAGACCCCCAAAATGGCGGATCGGGCCAAAATCCTTTCCACGCCCACCCCCGTGACATCACGCTCCAAAGCCCTATAGAACAGAGTTTGAATGAAAGCAACAGAATTCTAAAACAAACAATAGAATTTGAATAAAAAGAGTAGAATTAGAATGAAAACAAAATCATTTGAACGAAAACAGAGGAATTTTAATGAAAAGAACGGAATTAGAATGAAATGAATAGAATTTGAATCAAAACAACGGAATTTGAAAACAAACAACGGAATTTGAAAACAAACAACGGAATTTGAATGAACAGAACAGAATTTGAATCAAAACAACGGAAATAGAATGAACAGAACAGAATTTGAATCAAAACAATGAAATTTGAATGAAAACAACAGAATTAGAATGAAATGAATAGAATTTGAATGAAAACAACGGAATTAGAATGTATAGGGCTTTGGAGTTGACGTCACGCCGCAAGAGAATGGACTGTATAGAGACCGATTTCGTCCAGAGGCGAAGCGGCGGTTCTTGCAGAAAATAACGTGCATTGGAAATGTGGACCCGTATGAAACACGGCCGTGGAGTAGAAACCCAGAAGACCAACCGCTATTGACGTAGCCTGATATATTTTCGTACCTTATCTGTGGAATCAGCGCGTACAAGTCGTCATCCAAACAAAGGTAAGTCAGCTCGAGTACTGCGAGTAAAATGCGTTTGATTTCCCTGAAAACATTCACACTAGTGCAGCATAAATTCATTCATGAGGGGAAATTACAGTGATAACATGTGGAGGCTGTTAGATGGATAACATAGTGAGTTGTGTGTGACATTGTCCTGAAGGATTTAGTTATTCTTTATGGTTAAAGAAATTGCAATGATTTATTCATATTTATTATAAATAATTCTAATTATACATCTTGCTTCCATATTTGTATCCTGTGTCACTAAAAATACATTTTATTTTAATTTTATACATTGATTAATGACCTGCAGAATCTCCTTATCATATTAAGTGATTCATAATTGTCACTTTATGCTTTCTCCATCTCTAAAGTGATGACATCCTTGCATTACATACTTTAGGTTCATTTTCTGCAGGCAGGTTTCTGACAGAGAACAGGCAGATTTAGAATATATCATGCAGCGTTCTATAGATGGACACATAAAGAAATGAAAAATTACATGTATGTGCTAACTTTCTAAACACTTTGTTACATTTATGATAAAGTAGATAAAACACATTTATGTCGGCCTTGGCTCATAGTTCTTGTCTTTAAATGAACTTTGTGTGTGTTTCAGGTACTGCACTCTCAAAGACTGAATGAACCAGCATTGCAGCCACGGGTCACTGTGAGCATCACAGGGAAGGTTGAAGCCGCCCACTGCACCTGTAAGGCCGGAGTCGCGGAGACCTGCACCCACGTCGCTTCTCTTCTGTTTAATGTAGAAGCAACAGTGTTGATCTGTGGCACAAGGACTGTTACAGATGAACCTGCATACTGGGTTTTGCTGGGTAATATGACCAAGATACAGGTCAGAGGCCATAAGGTAGACTTCTCCTCTTCAGCTGCCCAAAAAAAGGCTCTTGATCAAAACATAAACAGACCATCCGTAACGAAAGGTCAAAGGAGCCTCAAAAAAGAAAAATCCCACCTGCTACTGTGGAGGAGTTGTCACTGCTATAATGTTTTATCTAGGGGTTCAGATTTATGCCTGTAGTGCACTGCCGTGTAAATAATTTGCATTTACTGAATATGTACTGACTGAGTCCCACTGTTCAAAAGTTGAATAAAGAAACAAACTACTTTTTGCCTCTTTTTTTTATTTATTAAAACCACTTTATAGAACATCACATCCGTTACAGTGTAGAATCCATGTCATTTACAGTTTACAAATGACAAAATGTTTACATAAAATCATGAAGGGTTTACATGATATCACCCACTACTAACATTACTTTATTTACTGTATCTTCTGAAAAAATACCGCTATTTATACAGCACAAGACTTAAGAATATTTAACAGGAGCAAGTTTCATTGTTCCCTGGTTTTACTACCACACTGTTCAACAAACGCAGCAAACCTTCACCATCTTATCCAGAAGGGTCACCTCTTCACCCTCACATGGAAGAAGTAATCTGATTGGCATGGTGGTATGTTTGAAGCAGGTCCCTTGTGTAGCGCTGGAACCCAGTCATGATGTGCCATCCATTTCATAGGCTGGTTTGCTGCAATAATGCCAAATAATTAGCAACTCTATAAATAGAAGGTAGTTCTGCAAAATCACTCAGTAGGATGTTTGTTCTAATTTGCTATGAGCTCAGAGTGCATCGAAAATAAAACTAATAGGCTATAAAGAGTGATATGAACATATTTAGAACTTACCGGAATGAAAATGTCTGGAGCACCAACAGATATTTGGAGATGGAAGAGAACTGGATATCAGCTCGTCTCACAGCTGCTATCCAGGCTAGACGCCTTCGTTTGGTAACATCGATACGCGAGCTGCCTCATGTTGCTTCCAGGTTTGGAAACAATGAAAAGACAAACGCTTTTCAAGCTTATTCTCTTGCCGGTCGTGCGATCGAACATTGCAGCCGACCACACAGCAAGAACAAACCATGGCTGTTGTGTGTGCCTTCGCTCCTTTTTCGCTTGCGCTTAGACCCCCAAAATGGCGGATCGGGCCAAAATCCTTTCCACGCCCACCCCCGTGACATCACGCTCCAAAGCCCTATAGAACAGAGTTTGAATGAAAGCAACAGAATTCTAAAACAAACAATAGAATTTGAATAAAAAGAGAAGAATTAGAATGAAAACAAAATCATTTGAACGAAAACAGAGGAATTTTAATGAAAAGAACGGAATTAGAATGAAATGAATAGAATTTGAATCAAAACAACGGAATTTGAAAACAAACAACGGAATTTGAAAACAAACAACGGAATTTGAATGAACAGAACAGAATTTGAATCAAAACAACGGAAATAGAATGAACAGAACAGAATTTGAATCAAAACAACGGAAATAGAATGAACAGAACAGAATTTGAATCAAAACAATGAAATTTGAATGAAAACAACAGAATTAGAATGAAATGAATAGAATTTGAATGAAAACAACGGAATTAGAATGTATAGGGCTTTGGAGTTGACGTCACGCCGCAATGCATTGTGGGAGCGCGGCACCATTTTCGGGGTCTACGAATCAAAACAAACACACTGTGTTGGAACGACGATTACAAGATGCTTAAAAGCAGCTCAAAAGAGAATGGACTGTATAGAGACCGATTTCGTCCAGAGGCGAAGCGGCGGTTCTTGCAGAAAATAACGTGCATTGGAAATGTGGACCCGTATGAAACACGGCCGTGGAGTAGAAACCCTGAAGACCAACCGCTATTGACGTAGCCTGATATATTTTCGTACCTTATCTGTGGAATCAGCGCGTACAAGTCGTCATCCAAACAAAGGTAAGTCAGCTCGAGTACTGCGAGTAAAATGCGTTTGATTTCCCTGAAAACATTCACACTAGTGCAGCATAAATTCATTCATGAGGGGAAATTACAGTGATAACATGTGGAGGCTGTTAGATGGATAACATAGTGAGTTGTGTGTGACATTGTCCTGAAGGATTTAGTTATTCTTTATGGTTAAAGAAATTGCAATGATTTATTCATATTTATTATAAATAATTCTAATTATACATCTTGCTTCCATATTTGTATCCTGTGTCACTAAAAATACATTTTATTTTAATTTTATACATTGATTAATGACCTGCAGAATCTCCTTATCATATTAAGTGATTCATAATTGTCACTTTATGCTTTCTCCATCTCTAAAGTGATGACATCCTTGCATTACATACTTTAGGTTCATTTTCTGCAGGCAGGTTTCTGACAGAGAACAGGCAGATTTAGAATATATCATGCAACGTTGTATAGATGGACACATAAAGAAATGAAAAATTACATGTATGTGCTAACTTTCTAAACACTTTGTTACATTTATGATAAAGTAGATAAAACACATTTATGTCGGCCTTGGCTCATAGTTCTTGTCTTTAAATGAACTTTGTGTGTGTTTCAGGTACTGCACTCTCAAAGACTGAATGAACCAGCATTGCAGCCACGGGTCACCGTGAGCATCACAGGGAAGGTTGAAGCCGCCCACTGCACCTGTAAGGCCGGAGTCGCGGAGACCTGCACCCACGTCGCTTCTCTTCTGTTTAATGTAGAAGCAACAGTGTTGATCTGTGGCACAAGGACTGTTACAGATGAACCTGCATACTGGGTTTTGCTGGGTAATATGACCAAGATACAGGTCAGAGGCCATAAGGTAGACTTCTCCTCTTCAGCTGCCCAAAAAAAGGCTCTTGATCAAAACATAAACAGACCATCCGTAATGAAAGGTCAAAGGAGCCTCAAAAAAGAAAAATCCCACCTGCTACTGTGGAGGAGTTGTCACTGCTATAATGTTTTATCTAGGGGTTCAGATTTATGCCTGTAGTGCACTGCCGTGTAAATAATTTGCATTTACTGAATATGTACTGACTGAGTCCCACTGTTCAAAAGTTGAATAAAGAAACAAACTACTTTTTGCCACTTTTTTTTTATTTATTAAAACCACTTCATAGAACATCACATCCGTTACAGTGTAGAATCCATGTCATTTACAGTTTACAAATGACAAAATGTTTACATAAAATCATGAAGGGTTTACATGATATCACCCACTACTAACATTACTTTATTTACTGTATCTTCTGAAAAAATACCGCTATTTATACAGCACAAGACTTAAGAATATTTAACAGGAGCAAGTTTCATTGTTCCCTGGTTTTACTACCACACTGTTCAACAAACGCAGCAAACCTTCACCATCTTATCCAGAAGGGTCACCTCTTCACCCTCACATGGAAGAAGTAATCTGATTGGCATGGTGGTATGTTTGAAGCAGGTCCCTTGTGTAGCGCTGGAACCCAGTCATGATGTGCCATCCATTTCATAGGCTGGTTTGCTGCAATAATGCCAAATAATTAGCAACTCTATAAATAGAAGGTAGTTCTGCAAAATCACTCAGTAGGATGTTTGTTCTAATTTGCTATGAGCTCAGAGTGCATCGAAAATAAAACTAATAGGCTATAAAGAGTGATATGAACATATTTAGAACTTACCGGAATGAAAATGTCTGGAGCACCAACAGATATTTGGAGATGGAAGAGAACTGGATATCAGCTCGTCTCACAGCTGCTATCCAGGCTAGACGCCTTCGTTTGGTAACATCGATACACGAGCTGCCTCATGTTGCTTCCAGGTTGGGAAACAATGAAAAGACAAACCCTTTTCAAGCTTATTCTCTTGCCGGTCGTGCGATCGAACATTGCAGCCGACCACACAGCAAGAACAAACCATGGCTGTTGTGTGTGCCTTCGCTCCTTTTTCGCTTGCGCTTAGACCCCCAAAATGGCGGATCGGGCCAAAATCCTTTCCACGCCCACCCCCGTGACATCACGCTCCAAAGCCCTATAGAACAGAGTTTGAATGAAAGCAACAGAATTCTAAAACAAACAATAGAATTTGAATAAAAAGAGTAGAATTAGAATGAAAACAAAATCATTTGAACGAAAACAGAGGAATTTTAATGAAAAGAACGGAATTAGAATGAAATGAATAGAATTTGAATCAAAACAACGGAATTTGAAAACAAACAACGGAATTTGAAAACAAACAACGGAATTTGAATGAAAAGAACAGAATTTGAATCAAAACAACGGAAATAGAATGAACAGAACAGAATTTGAATCAAAACAATGAAATTTGAATGAAAACAACAGAATTAGAATGAAATGAATAGAATTTGAATGAAAACAACGGAATTAGAATGTATAGGGCTTTGGAGTTGACGTCACGCCGCAATGCATTGTGGGAGCGCGGCACCATTTTCGGGGTCTACGAATCAAAACAAACACACTGTGTTGGAACGACGATTACAAGATGCTTAAAAGAAGCTCAAAAGAGAATGGACTGTATAGAGACCGATTTCGTCCAGAGGCGAAGCGGCGGTTCTTGCAGAAAATAACGTGCATTGGAAATGTGGACCCGTATGAAACACGGCCGTGGAGTAGAAACCCTGAAGACCAACCGCTATTGACGTAGCCTGATATATTTTCGTACCTTATCTGTGGAATCAGCGCGTACAAGTCGTCATCCAAACAAAGGTAAGTCAGCTCGAGGACTGCGAGTAAAATGCGTTTGATTTCCCTGCAAACATTCACATTAGTGCAGCATAAATTCATTCATGAGGGGAAATTACAGTGATAACATGTGGAGGCTGTTAGATGGATAACATAGTGAGTTGTGTGTGACATTGTCCTGAAGGATTTAGTTATTCTTTATGGTTAAAGAAATTGCAATGATTTATTCATATTTATTATAAATAATTCTAATTATACATCTTGCTTCCATATTTGTATCCTGTGTCACTAAAAATACATTTTATTTTAATTTTATACATTGATTAATGACCTGCAGAATCTCCTTATCATATTAAGTGATTCATAATTGTCACTTTATGCTTTCTCCATCTCTAAAGTGATGACATCCTTGCATTACATACTTTAGGTTCATTTTCTGCAGGCAGGTTTCTGACAGAGAACAGGCAGATTTAGAATATATCATGCAGCGTTCTATAGATGGACACATAAAGAAATGAAAAATTACATGTATGTGCAAATTTTCTAAACACTTTGTTACATTTATGATAAAGTAGATAAAACACATTTATGTCGGCCTTGGCTCATAGTTCTTGTCTTTCAATGAACTTTGTGTGTGTTTCAGGTACTGCACTCTCAAAGACTGAATGAACCAGCATTGCAGCCACGGGTCACTGTGAGCATCACAGGGAAGGTTGAAGCCGCCCACTGCACCTGTAAGGCCGGAGTCGCGGAGACCTGCACCCACGTCGCTTCTCTTCTGTTTAATGTAGAAGCAACAGTGTTGATCTGTGGCACAAGGACTGTTACAGATGAACCTGCATACTGGGTTTTGCTGGGTAATATGACCAAGATACAGGTCAGAGGCCATAAGGTAGACTTCTCCTCTTCAGCTGCCCAAAAAAAGGCTCTTGATCAAAACATAAACAGACCATCCGTAACGAAAGGTCAAAGGAGCCTCAAAAAAAGAAAAATCCCACCTGCTACTGTGGAGGAGTTGTCACTGCTATAATGTTTTATCTAGGGCTTCAGATTTATGCCTGTAGTGCACTGCCGTGTAAATAATTTGCATTTACTGAATATGTACTGACTGAGTCCCACTGTTCAAAAGTTGAATAAAGAAACAAACTACTTTTACCTCTTTTTTTTTATTTATTAAAACCACTTTATAGAACATCACATCCGTTACAGTGTAGAATCCATGTCATTTACAGTTTACAAATGACAAAATGTTTACATAAAATCATGAAGGGTTTACATGATATCACCCACTACTAACATTACTTTATTTACTGTATCTTCTGAAAAAATACCGCTATTTATACAGCACAAGACTTAAAATATTTAACAGGACCAAGTTTCATTGTTCCCTGGTTTTACTACCACACTGTTCAACAAACGCAGCAAACCTTCACCATCTTATCCAGAAGGGTCACCTCTTCACCCTCACATGGAAGAAGTAATCTGATTGGCATGGTGGTATGTTTGAAGCAGGTCCCTTGTGTAGCGCTGGAACCCAGTCATGATGTGCCATCCATTTCATAGGCTGGTTTGCTGCAATAATGCCAAATAATTAGCAACTCTATAAATAGAAGGTAGTTCTGCAAAATCACTCAGTAGGATGTTTGTTCTAATTTGCTATGAGCTCAGAGTGCATCGAAAATAAAACTAATAGGCTATAAAGAGTGATATGAACATATTTAGAACTTACCGGAATGAAAATGTCTGGAGCACCAACAGATATTTGGAGATGGAAGAGAACTGGATATCAGCTCGTCTCACAGCTGCTATCCAGGCTAGACGCCTTCGTTTGGTAACATCGATACACGAGCTGCCTCATGTTGCTTCCAGGTTGGGAAACAATGAAAAGACAAACCCTTTTCAAGCTTATTCTCTTGCCGGTCGTGCGATCGAACATTGCAGCCGACCACACAGCAAGAACAAACCATGGCTGTTGTGTGTGCCTTCGCTCCTTTTTCGCTTGCGCTTAGACCCCCAAAATGGCGGATCGGGCCAAAATCCTTTCCACGCCCACCCCCGTGACATCACGCTCCAAAGCCCTATAGAACAGAGTTTGAATGAAAGCAACAGAATTCTAAAACAAACAATAGAATTTGAATAAAAAGAGTAGAATTAGAATGAAAACAAAATCATTTGAACGAAAACAGAGGAATTTCAATGAAAAGAACGGAATTAGAATGAAATGAATAGAATTTGAATCAAAACAACGGAATTTGAAAACAAACAACGGAATTTGAAAACAAACAACGGAATTTGAATGAAAAGAACAGAATTTGAATCAAAACAACGGAAATAGAATGAACAGAACAGAATTTGAATCAAAACAATGAAATTTGAATGAAAACAACAGAATTAGAATGAAATGAATAGAATTTGAATGAAAACAACGGAATTAGAATGTATAGGGCTTTGGAGTTGACGTCACGCCGCAATGCATTGTGGGAGCGCGGCACCATTTTCGGGGTCTACGAATCAAAACAAACACACTGTGTTGGAACGACGATTACAAGATGCTTAAAAGAAGCTCAAAAGAGAATGGACTGTATAGAGACCGATTTCGTCCAGAGGCGAAGCGGCGGTTCTTGCAGAAAATAACGTGCATTGGAAATGTGGACCCGTATGAAACACGGCCGTGGAGTAGAAACCCTGAAGACCAACCGCTATTGACGTAGCCTGATATATTTTCGTACCTTATCTGTGGAATCAGCGCGTACAAGTCGTCATCCAAACAAAGGTAAGTCAGCTCGAGGACTGCGAGTAAAATGCGTTTGATTTCCCTGCAAACATTCACATTAGTGCAGCATAAATTCATTCATGAGGGGAAATTACAGTGATAACATGTGGAGGCTGTTAGATGGATAACATAGTGAGTTGTGTGTGACATTGTCCTGAAGGATTTAGTTATTCTTTATGGTTAAAGAAATTGCAATGATTTATTCATATTTATTATAAATAATTCTAATTATACATCTTGCTTCCATATTTGTATCCTGTGTCACTAAAAATACATTTTATTTTAATTTTATACATTGATTAATGACCTGCAGAATCTCCTTATCATATTAAGTGATTCATAATTGTCACTTTATGCTTTCTCCATCTCTAAAGTGATGACATCCTTGCATTACATACTTTAGGTTCATTTTCTGCAGGCAGGTTTCTGACAGAGAACAGGCAGATTTAGAATATATCATGCAGCGTTCTATAGATGGACACATAAAGAAATGAAAAATTACATGTATGTGCAAATTTTCTAAACACTTTGTTACATTTATGATAAAGTAGATAAAACACATTTATGTCGGCCTTGGCTCATAGTTCTTGTCTTTCAATGAACTTTGTGTGTGTTTCAGGTACTGCACTCTCAAAGACTGAATGAACCAGCATTGCAGCCACGGGTCACTGTGAGCATCACAGGGAAGGTTGAAGCCGCCCACTGCACCTGTAAGGCCGGAGTCGCGGAGACCTGCACCCACGTCGCTTCTCTTCTGTTTAATGTAGAAGCAACAGTGTTGATCTGTGGCACAAGGACTGTTACAGATGAACCTGCATACTGGGTTTTGCTGGGTAATATGACCAAGATACAGGTCAGAGGCCATAAGGTAGACTTCTCCTCTTCAGCTGCCCAAAAAAAGGCTCTTGATCAAAACATAAACAGACCATCCGTAACGAAAGGTCAAAGGAGCCTCAAAAAAAGAAAAATCCCACCTGCTACTGTGGAGGAGTTGTCACTGCTATAATGTTTTATCTAGGGCTTCAGATTTATGCCTGTAGTGCACTGCCGTGTAAATAATTTGCATTTACTGAATATGTACTGACTGAGTCCCACTGTTCAAAAGTTGAATAAAGAAACAAACTACTTTTTGCCTCTTTTTTTTTATTTATTAAAACCACTTTATAGAACATCACATCCGTTACAGTGTAGAATCCATGTCATTTACAGTTTACAAATGACAAAATGTTTACATAAAATCATGAAGGGTTTACATGATATCACCCACTACTAACATTACTTTATTTACTGTATCTTCTGAAAAAATACCGCTATTTATACAGCACAAGACTTAAAATATTTAACAGGACCAAGTTTCATTGTTCCCTGGTTTTACTACCACACTGTTCAACAAACGCAGCAAACCTTCACCATCTTATCCAGAAGGGTCACCTCTTCACCCTCACATGGAAGAAGTAATCTGATTGGCATGGTGGTATGTTTGAAGCAGGTCCCTTGTGTAGCGCTGGAACCCAGTCATGATGTGCCATCCATTTCATAGGCTGGTTTGCTGCAATAATGCCAAATAATTAGCAACTCTATAAATAGAAGGTAGTTCTGCAAAATCACTCAGTAGGATGTTTGTTCTAATTTGCTATGAGCTCAGAGTGCATCGAAAATAAAACTAATAGGCTATAAAGAGTGATATGAACATATTTAGAACTTACCGGAATGAAAATGTCTGGAGCACCAACAGATATTTGGAGATGGAAGAGAACTGGATATCAGCTCGTCTCACAGCTGCTATCCAGGCTAGACGCCTTCGTTTGGTAACATCGATACACGAGCTGCCTCATGTTGCTTCCAGGTTGGGAAACAATGAAAAGACAAACCCTTTTCAAGCTTATTCTCTTGCCGGTCGTGCGATCGAACATTGCAGCCGACCACACAGCAAGAACAAACCATGGCTGTTGTGTGTGCCTTCGCTCCTTTTTCGCTTGCTCTTAGACCCCCAAAATGGCGGATCGGGCCAAAATCCTTTCCACGCCCACCCCCGTGACATCACGCTCCAAAGCCCTATAGAACAGAGTTTGAATGAAAGCAACAGAATTCTAAAACAAACAATAGAATTTGAATAAAAAGAGTAGAATTAGAATGAAAACAAAATCATTTGAACGAAAACAGAGGAATTTTAATGAAAAGAACGGAATTAGAATGAAATGAATAGAATTTGAATGAAAACAACGGAATTTGAAAACAAACAACGGAATTTGAAAACAAACAACGGAATTTGAATGAAAAGAACAGAATTTGAATCAAAACAACGGAAATAGAATGAACAGAACAGAATTTGAATCAAAACAATGAAATTTGAATGAAAACAACAGAATTAGAATGAAATGAATAGAATTTGAATGAAAACAACGGAATTAGAATGTATAGGGCTTTGGAGTTGACGTCACGCCGCAATGCATTGTGGGAGCGCGGCACCATTTTCGGGGTCTACGAATCAAAACAAACACACTGTGTTGGAACGACGATTACAAGATGCTTAAAAGCAGCTCAAAAGAGAATGGACTGTATAGAGACCGATTTCGTCTAGAGGCGAAGCGGCGGTTCTTGCAGAAAATAACGTGCATTGGAAATGTGGACCCGTATGAAACACGGCCGTGGAGTAGAAACCCTGAAGACCAACCGCTATTGACGTAGCCTGATATATTTTCGTACCTTATCTGTGGAATCAGCGCGTACAAGTCGTCATCCAAACAAAGGTAAGTCAGCTCGAGGACTGCGAGTAAAATGCGTTTGATTTCCCTGCAAACATTCACATTAGTGCAGCATGAATTCATTCATGAGGGGAAATTACAGTGATAACATGTGGAGGCTGTTAGATGGATAACATAGTGAGTTGTGTGTGACATTGTCCTGAAGGATTTAGTTATTCTTTATGGTTAAAGAAATTGCAATGATTTATTCATATTTATTATAAATAATTCTAATTATACATCTTGCTTCCATATTTGTATCCTGTGTCACTAAAAATACATTTTATTTTAATTTTATACATTGATTAATGACCTGCAGAATCTCCTTATCATATTAAGTGATTCATAATTGTCACTTTATGCTTTCTCCATCTCTAAAGTGATGACATCCTTCCATTACATACATTAGGTTCATTTTCTGCAGGCAGGTTTCTGACAGAGAACAGGCAGATTTAGAATATATCATGCAGCGTTCTATAGATGGACACATAAAGAAATGAAAAATTACATGTATGTGCTAACTTTCTAAACACTTTGTTACATTTATGATAAAGTAGATAAAACACTTTTATGTCGGCCTTGGCTCATAGTTCTTGTCTTTAAATGAACTTTGTGTGTGTTTCAGGTACTGCACTCTCAAAGACTGAATGAACCAGCATTGCAGCCACGGGTCACTGTGAGCATCACAGGGAAGGTTGAAGCCGCCCACTGCACCTGTAAGGCCGGAGTCGCGGAGACCTGCACCCACGTCGCTTCTCTTCTGTTTAATGTAGAAGCAACAGTGTTGATCTGTGGCACAAGGACTGTTACAGATGAACCTGCATACTGGGTTTTGCTGGGTAATATGACCAAGATACAGGTCAGAGGCCATAAGGTAGACTTCTCCTCTTCAGCTGCCCAAAAAAAGGCTCTTGATCAAAACATAAACAGACCATCCGTAACGAAAGGTCAAAGGAGCCTCAAAAAAGAAAAATCCCACCTGCTACTGTGGAGGAGTTGTCACTGCTATAATGTTTTATCTAGGGCTTCAGATTTATGCCTGTAGTGCACTGCCGTGTAAATAATTTGCATTTACTGAATATGTACTGACTGAGTCCCACTGTTCAAAAGTTGAATAAAGAAACAAACTACTTTTTGCCTCTTTTTTTTTATTTATTAAAACCACTTTATAGAACATCACATCCGTTACAGTGTAGAATCCATGTCATTTACAGTTTACAAATGACAAAATGTTTACATAAAATCATGAAGGGTTTACATGATATCACCCACTACTAACATTACTTTATTTACTGTATCTTCTGAAAAAATACCGCTATTTATACAGCACAAGACTTAAGAATATTTAACAGGAGCAAGTTTCATTGTTCCCTGGTTTTACTACCACACTGTTCAACAAACGCAGCAAACCTTCACCATCTTATCCAGAAGGGTCACCTCTTCACCCTCACATGGAAGAAGTAATCTGATTGGCATGGTGGTATGTTTGAAGCAGGTCCCTTGTGTAGCGCTGGAACCCAGTCATGATGTGCCATCCATTTCATAGGCTGGTTTGCTGCAATAATGCCAAATAATTAGCAACTCTATAAATAGAAGGTAGTTCTGCAAAATCACTCAGTAGGATGTTTGTTCTAATTTGCTATGAGCTCAGAGTGCATCGAAAATAAAACTAATAGGCTATAAAGAGTGATATGAACATATTTAGAACTTACCGGAATGAAAATGTCTGGAGCACCAACAGATATTTGGAGATGGAAGAGAACTGGATATCAGCTCGTCTCACAGCTGCTATCCAGGCTAGACGCCTTCGTTTGGTAACATCGATACGCGAGCTGCCTCATGTTGCTTCCAGGTTGGGAAACAATGAAAAGACAAACCCTTTTCAAGCTTATTCTCTTGCCGGTCGTGCGATCGAACATTGCAGCCGACCACACAGCAAGAACAAACCATGGCTGTTGTGTGTGCCTTCGCTCCTTTTTCGCTTGCGCTTAGACCCCCAAAATGGCGGATCGGGCCAAAATCCTTTCCACGCCCACCCCCGTGACATCACGCTCCAAAGCCCTATAGAACAGAGTTTGAATGAAAGCAACAGAATTCTAAAACAAACAATAGAATTTGAATAAAAAGAGTAGAATTAGAATGAAAACAAAATCATTTGAACGAAAACAGAGGAATTTTAATGAAAAGAACGGAATTAGAATGAAATGAATAGAATTTGAATCAAAACAACGGAATTTGAAAACAAACAACGGAATTTGAAAACAAACAACGGAATTTGAATGAACAGAACAGAATTTGAATCAAAGCAACGGAAATAGAATGAACAGAACAGAATTTTAATCAGAACAATGAAATTAGAATGAAATGAATAGAATTTGAATGAAAACAACGGAATTAGAATGTATAGGGCTTTGGAGTTGACGTCACGCCGCAATGCATTGTGGGAGCGCGGCACCATTTTCGGGGTCTACGAATCAAAACAAACACACTGTGTTGGAACGACGATTACAAGATGCTTAAAAGCAGCTCAAAAGAGAATGGACTGTATAGAGACCGATTTCGTCTAGAGGCGAAGCGGCGGTTCTTGCAGAAAATAACGTGCATTGGAAATGTGGACCCGTATGAAACACGGCCGTGGAGTAGAAACCCTGAAGACCAACCGCTATTGACGTAGCCTGATATATTTTCGTACCTTATCTGTGGAATCAGCGCGTACAAGTCGTCATCCAAACAAAGGTAAGTCAGCTCGAGGACTGCGAGTAAAATGCGTTTGATTTCCCTGCAAACATTCACATTAGTGCAGCATAAATTCATTCATGAGGGGAAATTACAGTGATAACATGTGGAGGCTGTTAGATGGATAACATAGTGAGTTGTGTGTGACATTGTCCTGAAGGATTTAGTTATTCTTTATGGTTAAAGAAATTGCAATGATTTATTGATATTTATTATAAATAATTCTAATTATACATCTTGCTTCCATATTTGTATCCTGTGTCACTAAAAATACATTTTATTTTAATTTTATACATTGATTAATGACCTGCAGAATCTCCTTATCATATTAAGTGATTCATAATTGTCACTTTATGCTTTCTCCATCTCTAAAGTGATGACATCCTTGCATTACATACTTTAGGTTCATTTTCTGCAGGCAGGTTTCTGACAGAGAACAGGCAGATTTAGAATATATCATGCAGCGTTCTATAGATGGACACATAAAGAAATGAAAAATTACATGTATGTGCTAACTTTCTAAACACTTTGTTACATTTATGATAAATTAGATAAAACACTTTTATGTCGGCCTTGGCTCATAGTTCTTGTCTTTAAATGAACTTTGTGTGTGTTTCAGGTACTGCACTCTCAAAGACAGAATGAACCAGCATTGCAGCCACGGGTCACTGTGAGCATCACAGGGAAGGTTGAAGCCGCCCACTGCACCTGTAAGGCCGGAGTCGCGGAGACCTGCACCCACGTCGCTTCTCTTCTGTTTAATGTAGAAGCAACAATGTTGATCTGTGGCACAAGGACTGTTACAGATGAACCTGCATACTGGGTTTTGCTGGGTAATATGACCAAGATACAGGTCAGAGGCCATAAGGTAGACTTCTCCTCTTCAGCTGCCCAAAAAAAGGCTCTTGATCAAAACATAAACAGACCATCCGTAACGAAAGGTCAAAGGAGCCTCAAAAAAGAAAAATCCCACCTGCTACTGTGGAGGAGTTGTCACTGCTATAATGTTTTATCTAGGGGTCCAGATTTATGCCTGTAGTGCACTGCCGTGTAAATAATTTGCATTTACTGAATATGTACTGACTGAGTCCCACTGTTCAAAAGTTGAATAAAGAAACAAACTACTTTTTGCCTCTTTTTTTTCATTTATTAAAACCACTTTATAGAACATCACATCCGTTACAGTGTAGAATCCATGTCATTTACAGTTTACAAATGACAAAATGTTTACATAAAATCATGAAGGGTTTACATGATATCACCCACTACTAACATTACTTTATTTACTGTATCTTCTGAAAAAATACCGCTATTTATACAGCACAAGACTTAAGAATATTTAACAGGAGCAAGTTTCAT
This sequence comes from Perissodus microlepis, assembly GCF_051167445.1. NCBI lineage: Eukaryota > Metazoa > Chordata > Actinopteri > Cichliformes > Cichlidae > Perissodus > Perissodus microlepis. The sequence goes on from NC_140469.1 coordinate 8,183,535, forward strand.
TGTTCCCTGGTTTTACTACCACACTGTTCAACAAACGCAGCAAACCTTCACCATCTTATCCAGAAGGGTCACCTCTTCACCCTCACATGGAAGAAGTAATCTGATTGGCATGGTGGTATGTTTGAAGCAGGTCCCTTGTGTAGCGCTGGAACCCAGTCATGATGTGCCATCCATTTCATAGGCTGGTTTGCTGCAATAATGCCAAATAATTAGCAACTCTATAAATAGAAGGTAGTTCTGCAAAATCACTCAGTAGGATGTTTGTTCTAATTTGCTATGAGCTCAGAGTGCATCGAAAATAAAACTAATAGGCTATAAAGAGTGATATGAACATATTTAGAACTTACCGGAATGAAAATGTCTGGAGCACCAACAGATATTTGGAGATGGAAGAGAACTGGATATCAGCTCGTCTCACAGCTGCTATCCAGGCTAGACGCCTTCGTTTGGTAACATCGATACGCGAGCTGCCTCATGTTGCTTCCAGGTTGGGAAACAATGAAAAGACAAACCCTTTTCAAGCTTATTCTCTTGCCGGTCGTGCGATCGAACATTGCAGCCGACCACACAGCAAGAACAAACCATGGCTGTTGTGTGTGCCTTCGCTCCTTTTTCGCTTGCGCTTAGACCCCCAAAATGGCGGATCGGGCCAAAATCCTTTCCACGCCCACCCCCGTGACATCACGCTCCAAAGCCCTATAGAACAGAGTTTGAATGAAAGCAACAGAATTCTAAAACAAACAATAGAATTTGAATAAAAAGAGTAGAATTAGAATGAAAACAAAATCATTTGAACGAAAACAGAGGAATTTTAATGAAAAGAACGGAATTAGAATGAAATGAATAGAATTTGAATCAAAACAACGGAATTTGAAAACAAACAACGGAATTTGAAAACAAACAACGGAATTTGAATGAACAGAACAGAATTTGAATCAAAGCAACGGAAATAGAATGAACAGAACAGAATTTTAATCAAAACAATGAAATTAGAATGAAATGAATAGAATTTGAATGAAAACAACGGAATTAGAATGTATAGGGCTTTGGAGTTGACGTCACGCCGCAATGCATTGTGGGAGCGCGGCACCATTTTCGGGGTCTACGAATCAAAACAAACACACTGTGTTGGAACGACGATTACAAGATGCTTAAAAGCAGCTCAAAAGAGAATGGACTGTATAGAGACCGATTTCGTCTAGAGGCGAAGCGGCGGTTCTTGCAGAAAATAACGTGCATTGGAAATGTGGACCCGTATGAAACACGGCCGTGGAGTAGAAACCCTGAAGACCAACCGCTATTGACGTAGCCTGATATATTTTCGTACCTTATCTGTGGAATCAGCGCGTACAAGTCGTCATCCAAACAAAGGTAAGTCAGCTCGAGGACTGCGAGTAAAATGCGTTTGATTTCCCTGCAAACATTCACATTAGTGCAGCATAAATTCATTCATGAGGGGAAATTACAGTGATAACATGTGGAGGCTGTTAGATGGATAACATAGTGAGTTGTGTGTGACATTGTCCTGAAGGATTTAGTTATTCTTTATGGTTAAAGAAATTGCAATGATTTATTCATATTTATTATAAATAATTCTAATTATACATCTTGCTTCCATATTTGTATCCTGTGTCACTAAAAATACATTTTATTTTAATTTTATACATTGATTAATGACCTGCAGAATCTCCTTATCATATTAAGTGATTCATAATTGTCACTTTATGCTTTCTCCATCTCTAAAGTGATGACATCCTTGCATTACATACTTTAGGTTCATTTTCTGCAGGCAGGTTTCTGACAGAGAACAGGCAGATTTAGAATATATCATGCAGCGTTCTATAGATGGACACATAAAGAAATGAAAAATTACATGTATGTGCTAACTTTCTAAACACTTTGTTACATTTATGATAAATTAGATAAAACACTTTTATGTCGGCCTTGGCTCATAGTTCTTGTCTTTAAATGAACTTTGTGTGTGTTTCAGGTACTGCACTCTCAAAGACAGAATGAACCAGCATTGCAGCCACGGGTCACTGTGAGCATCACAGGGAAGGTTGAAGCCGCCCACTGCACCTGTAAGGCCGGAGTCGCGGAGACCTGCACCCACGTCGCTTCTCTTCTGTTTAATGTAGAAGCAACAATGTTGATCTGTGGCACAAGGACTGTTACAGATGAACCTGCATACTGGGTTTTGCTGGGTAATATGACCAAGATACAGGTCAGAGGCCATAAGGTAGACTTCTCCTCTTCAGCTGCCCAAAAAAAGGCTCTTGATCAAAACATAAACAGACCATCCGTAACGAAAGGTCAAAGGAGCCTCAAAAAAGAAAAATCCCACCTGCTACTGTGGAGGAGTTGTCACTGCTATAATGTTTTATCTAGGGGTCCAGATTTATGCCTGTAGTGCACTGCCGTGTAAATAATTTGCATTTACTGAATATGTACTGACTGAGTCCCACTGTTCAAAAGTTGAATAAAGAAACAAACTACTTTTTGCCTCTTTTTTTTCATTTATTAAAACCACTTTATAGAACATCACATCCGTTACAGTGTAGAATCCATGTCATTTACAGTTTACAAATGACAAAATGTTTACATAAAATCATGAAGGGTTTACATGATATCACCCACTACTAACATTACTTTATTTACTGTATCTTCTGAAAAAATACCGCTATTTATACAGCACAAGACTTAAGAATATTTAACAGGAGCAAGTTTCATTGTTCCCTGGTTTTACTACCACACTGTTCAACAAACGCAGCAAACCTTCACCATCTTATCCAGAAGGGTCACCTCTTCACCCTCACATGGAAGAAGTAATCTGATTGGCATGGTGGTATGTTTGAAGCAGGTCCCTTGTGTAGCGCTGGAACCCAGTCATGATGTGCCATCCATTTCATAGGCTGGTTTGCTGCAATAATGCCAAATAATTAGCAACTCTATAAATAGAAGGTAGTTCTGCAAAATCACTCAGTAGGATGTTTGTTCTAATTTGCTATGAGCTCAGAGTGCATCGAAAATAAAACTAATAGGCTATAAAGAGTGATATGAACATATTTAGAACTTACCGGAATGAAAATGTCTGGAGCACCAACAGATATTTGGAGATGGAAGAGAACTGGATATCAGCTCGTCTCACAGCTGCTATCCAGGCTAGACGCCTTCGTTTGGTAACATCGATACACGAGCTGCCTCATGTTGCTTCCAGGTTGGGAAACAATGAAAAGACAAACCCTTTTCAAGCTTATTCTCTTGCCGGTCGTGCGATCGAACATTGCAGCCGACCACACAGCAAGAACAAAACATGGCTGTTGTGTGTGCCTTCGCTCCTTTTTCGCTTGCGCTTAGACCCCCAAAATGGCGGATCGGGCCAAAATCCTTTCCACGCCCACCCCCGTGACATCACGCTCCAAAGCCCTATAGAACAGAGTTTGAATGAAAGCAACAGAATTCTAAAACAAACAATAGAATTTGAATAAAAAGAGTAGAATTAGAATGAAAACAAAATCATTTGAATGAAAACAGAGGAATTTTAATGAAAAGAACGGAATTAGAATGAAATGAATAGAATTTGAATGAAAACAACGGAATTTGAAAACAAACAACGGAATTTGAATGAAAAGAACAGAATTTGAATCAAAACAACGGAAATAGAATGAACAGAACAGAATTTGAATCAAAACAATGAAATTTGAATGAAAACAACAGAATTAGAATGAAATGAATAGAATTTGAATGAAAACAACGGAATTAGAATGTATAGGGCTTTGGAGTTGACGTTACGCCGCAATGCATTGTGGGAGCGCGGCACCATTTTCGGGGTCTACGAATCAAAACAAACACACTGTGTTGGAACGACGATTACAAGATGCTTAAAAGCAGCTCAAAAGAGAATGGACTGTATAGAGACCGATTTCGTCCAGAGGCGAAGCGGCGGTTCTTGCAGAAAATAACGTGCATTGGAAATGTGGACCCGTATGAAACACGGCCGTGGAGTAGAAACCCTGAAGACCAACCGCTATTGACGTAGCCTGATATATTTTCGTACCTTATCTGTGGAATCAGCGCGTACAAGTCGTCATCCAAACAAAGGTAAGTCAGCTCGAGGACTGCGAGTAAAATGCGTTTGATTTCCCTGCAAACATTCACATTAGTGCAGCATAAATTCATTCATGAGGGGAAATTACAGTGATAACATGTGGAGGCTGTTAGATGGATAACATAGTGAGTTGTGTGTGACATTGTCCTGAAGGATTTAGTTATTCTTTATGGTTAAAGAAATTGCAATGATTTATTCATATTTATTATAAATAATTCTAATTATACATCTTGCTTCCATATTTGTATCCTGTGTCACTAAAAATACATTTTATTTTAATTTTATACATTGATTAATGACCTGCAGAATCTCCTTATCATATTAAGTGATTCATAATTGTCACTTTATGCTTTCTCCATCTCTAAAGTGATGACATCCTTGCATTACATACTTTAGGTTCATTTTCTGCAGGCAGGTTTCTGACAGAGAACAGGCAGATTTAGAATATATCATGCAGCGTTCTATAGATGGACACATAAAGAAATGAAAAATTACATGTATGTGCTAACTTTCTAAACACTTTGTTACATTTATGATAAAGTAGATAAAACACATTTATGTCGGCCTTGGCTCATAGTTCTTGTCTTTAAATGAACTTTGTGTGTGTTTCAGGTACTGCACTCTCAAAGACAGAATGAACCAGCATTGCAGCCACGGGTCACTGTGAGCATCACAGGGAAGGTTGAAGCCGCCCACTGCACCTGTAAGGCCGGAGTCGCGGAGACCTGCACCCACGTCGCTTCTCTTCTGTTTAATGTAGAAGCAACAATGTTGATCTGTGGCACAAGGACTGTTACAGATGAACCTGCATACTGGGTTTTGCTGGGTAATATGACCAAGATACAGGTCAGAGGCCATAAGGTAGACTTCTCCTCTTCAGCTGCCCAAAAAAAGGCTCTTGATCAAAACATAAACAGACCATCCGTAACGAAAGGTCAAAGGAGCCTCAAAAAAGAAAAATCCCACCTGCTACTGTGGAGGAGTTGTCACTGCTATAATGTTTTATCTAGGGCTTCAGATTCATGCCTGTAGTGCACTGCCGTGTAAATAATTTGCATTTACTGAATATGTACTGAGTCCCACTGTTCAAAAGTTGAATAAAGAAACAAACTACTTTTTGCCTCTTTTTTTTTATTTATTAAAACCACTTTATAGAACATCACATCCGTTACAGTGTAGAATCCATGTCATTTACAGTTTACAAATGACAAAATGTTTATATAAAATCATGAAGGGTTTACATGATATCACCCACTACTAACATTACTTTATTTACTGTATCTTCTGAAAAAATACCGCTATTTATACAGCACAAGACTTAAGAATATTTAACAGGAGCAAGTTTCATTGTTCCCTGGTTTTACTACCACACTGTTCAACAAACGCAGCAAACCTTCACCATCTTATCCAGAAGGGTCACCTCTTCACCCTCACATGGAAGAAGTAATCTGATTGGCATGGTGGTATGTTTGAAGCAGGTCCCTTGTGTAGCGCTGGAACCCAGTCATGATGTGCCATCCATTTCATAGGCTGGTTTGCTGCAATAATGCCAAATAATTAGCAACTCTATAAATAGAAGGTAGTTCTGCAAAATCACTCAGTAGGATGTTTGTTCTAATTTGCTATGAGCTCAGAGTGCATCGAAAATAAAACTAATAGGCTATAAAGAGTGATATGAACATATTTAGAACTTACCGGAATGAAAATGTCTGGAGCACCAACAGATATTTGGAGATGGAAGAGAACTGGATATCAGCTCGTCTCACAGCTGCTATCCAGGCTAGACGCCTTGGTTTGGTAACATCGATACGCGAGCTGCCTCATGTTGCTTCCAGGTTTGGAAACAATGAAAAGACAAACGCTTTTCAAGCTTATTCTCTTGCCGGTCGTGCGATCGAACATTGCAGCCGACCACACAGCAAGAACAAACCATGGCTGTTGTGTGTGCCTTCGCTCCTTTTTCGCTTGCGCTTAGACCCCCAAAATGGCGGATCGGGCCAAAATCCTTTCCACGCCCACCCCCGTGACATCACGCTCCAAAGCCCTATAGAACAGAGTTTGAATGAAAGCAACAGAATTCTAAAACAAACAATAGAATTTGAATAAAAAGAGTAGAATTAGAATGAAAACAAAATCATTTGAACGAAAACAGAGGAATTTTAATGAAAAGAACGGAATTAGAATGAAATGAATAGAATTTGAATCAAAACAACGGAATTTGAAAACAAACAACGGAATTTGAATGAACAGAACAGAATTTGAATCAAAGCAACGGAAATAGAATGAACAGAACAGAATTTTAATCAAAACAATGAAATTAGAATGAAATGAATAGAATTTGAATGAAAACAACGGAATTAGAATGTATAGGGCTTTGGAGTTGACGTCACGCCGCAATGCATTGTGGGAGCGCGGCACCATTTTCGGGGTCTACGAATCAAAACAAACACACTGTGTTGGAACGACGATTACAAGATGCTTAAAAGCAGCTCAAAAGAGAATGGACTGTATAGAGACCGATTTCGTCTAGAGGCGAAGCGGCGGTTCTTGCAGAAAATAACGTGCATTGGAAATGTGGACCCGTATGAAACACGGCCGTGGAGTAGAAACCCTGAAGACCAACCGCTATTGACGTAGCCTGATATATTTTCGTACCTTATCTGTGGAATCAGCGCGTACAAGTCGTCATCCAAACAAAGGTAAGTCAGCTCGAGGACTGCGAGTAAAATGCGTTTGATTTCCCTGCAAACATTCACATTAGTGCAGCATGAATTCATTCATGAGGGGAAATTACAGTGATAACATGTGGAGGCTGTTAGATGGATAACATAGTGAGTTGTGTGTGACATTGTCCTGAAGGATTTAGTTATTCTTTATGGTTAAAGAAATTGCAATGATTTATTCATATTTATTATAAATAATTCTAATTATACATCTTGCTTCCATATTTGTATCCTGTGTCACTAAAAATACATTTTATTTTAATTTTATACATTGATTAATGACCTGCAGAATCTCCTTATCATATTAAGTGATTCATAATTGTCACTTTATGCTTTCTCCATCTCTAAAGTGATGACATCCTTGCATTACATACTTTAGGTTCATTTTCTGCAGGCAGGTTTCTGACAGAGAACAGGCAGATTTAGAATATATCATGCAGCGTTCTATAGATGGACACATAAAGAAATGAAAAATTACATGTATGTGCTAACTTTCTAAACACTTTGTTACATTTATGATAAAGTAGATAAAACACATTTATGTCGGCCTTGGCTCATAGTTCTTGTCTTTAAATGAACTTTGTGTGTGTTTCAGGTACTGCACTCTCAAAGACTGAATGAACCAGCATTGCAGCCACGGGTCACTGTGAGCATCACAGGGAAGGTTGAAGCCGCCCACTGCACCTGTAAGGCCGGATTCGCGGAGACCTGCACCCACGTCGCTTCTCTTCTGTTTAATGTAGAAGCAACAGTGTTGATCTGTGGCACAAGGACTGTTACAGATGAACCTGCATACTGGGTTTTGCTGGGTAATATGACCAAGATACAGGTCAGAGGCCATAAGGTAGACTTCTCCTCTTCAGCTGCCCAAAAAAAGGCTCTTGATCAAAACATAAACAGACCATCCGTAATGAAAGGTCAAAGGAGCCTCAAAAAAGAAAAATCCCACCTGCTACTGTGGAGGAGTTGTCACTGCTATAATGTTTTATCTAGGGCTTCAGATTTATGCCTGTAGTGCACTGCCGTGTAAATAATTTGCATTTACTGAATATGTACTGACTGAGTCCCACTGTTCAAAAGTTGAATAAAGAAACAAACTACTTTTTGCCTCTTTTTTTTATTTATTAAAACCACTTTATAGAACATCACATCCGTTACAGTGTAGAATCCATGTCATTTACAGTTTACAAATGACAAAATGTTTACATAAAATCATGAAGGGTTTACATGATATCACCCACTACTAACATTACTTTATTTACTGTATCTTCTGAAAAAATACCGCTATTTATACAGCACAAGACTTAAGAATATTTAACAGGAGCAAGTTTCATTGTTCCCTGGTTTTACTACCACACTGTTCAACAAACGCAGCAAACCTTCACCATCTTATCCAGAAGGGTCACCTCTTCACCCTCACATGGAAGAAGTAATCTGATTGGCATGGTGGTATGTTTGAAGCAGGTCCCTTGTGTAGCGCTGGAACCCAGTCATGATGTGCCATCCATTTCATAGGCTGGTTTGCTGCAATAATGCCAAATAATTAGCAACTCTATAAATAGAAGGTAGTTCTGCAAAATCACTCAGTAGGATGTTTGTTCTAATTTGCTATGAGCTCAGAGTGCATCGAAAATAAAACTAATAGGCTATAAAGAGTGATATGAACATATTTAGAACTTACCGGAATGAAAATGTTTGGAGCACCAACAGATATTTGGAGATGGAAGAGAACTGGATATCAGCTCGTCTCACAGCTGCTATCCAGGCTAGACGCCTTCGTTTGGTAACATCGATACACGAGCTGCCTCATGTTGCTTCCAGGTTGGGAAACAATGAAAACACAAACCCTTTTCAAGCTTATTCTCTTGCCGGTCGTGCGATCGAACATTGCAGCCGACCACACAGCAAGAACAAACCATGGCTGTTGTGTGTGCCTTCGCTCCTTTTTCGCTTGCGCTTAGACCCCCAAAATGGCGGATCGGGCCAAAATCCTTTCCACGCCCACCCCCGTGACATCACGCTCCAAAGCCCTATAGAACAGAGTTTGAATGAAAGCAACAGAATTCTAAAACAAACAATAGAATTTGAATAAAAAGAGTAGAATTAGAATGAAAACAAAATCATTTGAATGAAAACAGAGGAATTTCAATGAAAAGAACGGAATTAGAATGAAATGAATAGAATTTGAATGAAAACAACGGAATTTGAAAACAAACAACGGAATTTGAATGAAAAGAACAGAATTTGAATCAAAACAACGGAAATAGAATGAACAGAACAGAATTTGAATCAAAACAATGAAATTTGAATGAAAACAACAGAATTAGAATGAAATGAATAGAATTTGAATGAAAACAACGGAATTAGAATGTATAGGGCTTTGGAGTTGACGTCACGCCGCAATGCATTGTGGGAGCGCGGCACCATTTTCGGGGTCTACGAATCAAAACAAACACACTGTGTTGGAACGACGATTACAAGATGCTTAAAAGCAGCTCAAAAGAGAATGGACTGTATAGAGACCGATTTCGTCTAGAGGCGAAGCGGCGGTTCTTGCAGAAAATAACGTGCATTGGAAATGTGGACCCGTATGAAACACGGCCGTGGAGTAGAAACCCTGAAGACCAACCGCTATTGACGTAGCCTGATATATTTTCGTACCTTATCTGTGGAATCAGCGCGTACAAGTCGTCATCCAAACAAAGGTAAGTCAGCTCGAGGACTGCGAGTAAAATGCGTTTGATTTCCCTGCAAACATTCACATTAGTGCAGCATAAATTCATTCATGAGGGGAAATTACAGTGATAACATGTGGAGGCTGTTAGATGGATAACATAGTGAGTTGTGTGTGACATTGTCCTGAAGGATTTAGTTATTCTTTATGGTTAAAGAAATTGCAATGATTTATTCATATTTATTATAAATAATTCTAATTATACATCTTGCTTCCATATTTGTATCCTGTGTCACTAAAAATACATTTTATTTTAATTTTATACATTGATTAATGACCTGCAGAATCTCCTTATCATATTAAGTGATTCATAATTGTCACTTTATGCTTTCTCCATCTCTAAAGTGATGACATCCTTGCATTACATACTTTAGGTTCATTTTCTGCAGGCAGGTTTCTGACAGAGAACAGGCAGATTTAGAATATATCATGCAGCGTTCTATAGATGGACACATAAAGAAATGAAAAATTACATGTATGTGCTAACTTTCTAAACACTTTGTTACATTTATGATAAAGTAGATAAAACACATTTATGTCGGCCTTGGCTCATAGTTCTTGTCTTTAAATGAACTTTGTGTGTGTTTCAGGTACTGCACTCTCAAAGACAGAATGAACCAGCATTGCAGCCACGGGTCACTGTGAGCATCACAGGGAAGGTTGAAGCCGCCCACTGCACCTGTAAGGCCGGAGTCGCGGAGACCTGCACCCACGTCGCTTCTCTTCTGTTTAATGTAGAAGCAACAATGTTGATCTGTGGCACAAGGACTGTTACAGATGAACCTGCATACTGGGTTTTGCTGGGTAATATGACCAAGATACAGGTCAGAGGCCATAAGGTAGACTTCTCCTCTTCAGCTGCCCAAAAAAAGGCTCTTGATCAAAACATAAACAGACCATCCGTAACGAAAGGTCAAAGGAGCCTCAAAAAAGAAAAATCCCACCTGCTACTGTGGAGGAGTTGTCACTGCTATAATGTTTTATCTAGGGCTTCAGATTCATGCCTGTAGTGCACTGCCGTGTAAATAATTTGCATTTACTGAATATGTACTGAGTCCCACTGTTCAAAAGTTGAATAAAGAAACAAACTACTTTTTGCCTCTGTTTTTTTATTTATTAAAACCACTTTATAGAACATCACATCCGTTACAGTGTAGAATCCATGTCATTTACAGTTTACAAATGACAAAATGTTTACATAAAATCATGAAGGGTTTACATGATATCACCCACTACTAACATTACTTTATTTACTGTATCTTCTGAAAAAATACCGCTATTTATACAGCACAAGACTTAAGAATATTTAACAGGAGCAAGTTTCATTGTTCCCTGGTTTTACTACCACACTGTTCAACAAACGCAGCAAACCTTCACCATCTTATCCAGAAGGGTCACCTCTTCACCCTCACATGGAAGAAGTAATCTGATTGGCATGGTGGTATGTTTGAAGCAGGTCCCTTGTGTAGCGCTGGAACCCAGTCATGATGTGCCATCCATTTCATAGGCTGGTTTGCTGCAATAATGCCAAATAATTAGCAACTCTATAAATAGAAGGTAGTTCTGCAAAATCACTCAGTAGGATGTTTGTTCTAATTTGCTATGAGCTCAGAGTGCATCGAAAATAAAACTAATAGGCTATAAAGAGTGATATGAACATATTTAGAACTTACCGGAATGAAAATGTCTGGAGCACCAACAGATATTTGGAGATGGAAGAGAACTGGATATCAGCTCGTCTCACAGCTGCTATCCAGGCTAGACGCCTTCGTTTGGTAACATCGATACACGAGCTGCCTCATGTTGCTTCCAGGTTTGGAAACAATGAAAAGACAAACGCTTTTCAAGCTTATTCTCTTGCCGGTCGTGCGATCGAACATTGCAGCCGACCACACAGCAAGAACAAACCATGGCTGTTGTGTGTGCCTTCGCTCCTTTTTCGCTTGCGCTTAGACCCCCAAAATGGCGGATCGGGCCAAAATCCTTTCCACGCCCACCCCCGTGACATCACGCTCCAAAGCCCTATAGAACAGAGTTTGAATGAAAGCAACAGAATTCTAAAACAAACAATAGAATTTGAATAAAAAGAGTAGAATTAGAATGAAAACAAAATCATTTGAACGAAAACAGAGGAATTTTAATGAAAAGAACGGAATTAGAATGAAATGAATAGAATTTGAATCAAAACAACGGAATTTGAAAACAAACAACGGAATTTGAATGAACAGAACAGAATTTGAATCAAAGCAACGGAAATAGAATGAACAGAACAGAATTTTAATCAAAACAATGAAATTTGAATGAAATGAATAGAATTTGAATGAAAACAACGGAATTAGAATGTATAGGGCTTTGGAGTTGACGTCACGCCGCAATGCATTGTGGGAGCGCGGCACCATTTTCGGGGTCTACGAATCAAAACAAACACACTGTGTTGGAACGACGATTACAAGATGCTTAAAAGCAGCTCAAAAGAGAATGGACTGTATAGAGACCGATTTCGTCTAGAGGCGAAGCGGCGGTTCTTGCAGAAAATAACGTGCATTGGAAATGTGGACCCGTATGAAACACGGCCGTGGAGTAGAAACCCTGAAGACCAACCGCTATTGACGTAGCCTGATATATTTTCGTACCTTATCTGTGGAATCAGCGCGTACAAGTCGTCATCCAAACAAAGGTAAGTCAGCTCGAGGACTGCGAGTAAAATGCGTTTGATTTCCCTGCAAACATTCACATTAGTGCAGCATGAATTCATTCATGAGGGGAAATTACAGTGATAACATGTGGAGGCTGTTAGATGGATAACATAGTGAGCTGTGTGTGACATTGTCCTGAAGGATTTAGTTATTCTTTATGGTTAAAGAAATTGCAATGATTTATTCATATTTATTATAAATAATTCTAATTATACATCTTGCTTCCATATTTGTATCCTGTGTCACTAAAAATACATTTTATTTTAATTTTATACATTGATTAATGACCTGCAGAATCTCCTTATCATATTAAGTGATTCATAATTGTCACTTTATGCTTTCTCCATCTCTAAAGTGATGACATCCTTGCATTACATACTTTAGGTTCATTTTCTGCAGGCAGGTTTCTGACAGAGAACAGGCAGATTTAGAATATATCATGCAGCGTTCTATAGATGGACACATAAAGAAATGAAAAATTACATGTATGTGCTAACTTTCTAAACACTTTGTTACATTTATGATAAAGTAGATAAAACACATTTATGTCGGCCTTGGCTCATAGTTCTTGTCTTTAAATGAACTTTGTGTGTGTTTCAGGTACTGCACTCTCAAAGACTGAATGAACCAGCATTGCAGCCACGGGTCACTGTGAGCATCACAGGGAAGGTTGAAGCCGCCCACTGCACCTGTAAGGCCGGATTCGCGGAGACCTGCACCCACGTCGCTTCTCTTCTGTTTAATGTAGAAGCAACAGTGTTGATCTGTGGCACAAGGACTGTTACAGATGAACCTGCATACTGGGTTTTGCTGGGTAATATGACCAAGATACAGGTCAGAGGCCATAAGGTAGACTTCTCCTCTTCAGCTGCCCAAAAAAAGGCTCTTGATCAAAACATAAACAGACCATCCGTAACGAAAGGTCAAAGGAGCCTCAAAAAAGAAAAATCCCACCTGCTACTGTGGAGGAGTTGTCACTGCTATAATGTTTTATCTAGGGCTTCAGATTTATGCCTGTAGTGCACTGCCGTGTAAATAATTTGCATTTACTGAATATGTACTGAGTCCCACTGTTCAAAAGTTGAATAAAGAAACAAACTACTTTTTGCCTCTTTTTTTTATTTATTAAAACCACTTTATAGAACATCACATCCGTTACAGTGTAGAATCCATGTCATTTACAGTTTACAAATGACAAAATGTTTACATAAAATCATGAAGGGTTTACATGATATCACCCACTACTAACATTACTTTATTTACTGTATCTTCTGAAAAAATACCGCTATTTATACAGCACAAGACTTAAGAATATTTAACAGGAGCAAGTTTCATTGTTCCCTGGTTTTACTACCACACTGTTCAACAAACGCAGCAAACCTTCACCATCTTATCCAGAAGGGTCACCTCTTCACCCTCACATGGAAGAAGTAATCTGATTGGCATGGTGGTATGTTTGAAGCAGGTCCCTTGTGTAGCGCTGGAACCCAGTCATGATGTGCCATCCATTTCATAGGCTGGTTTGCTGCAATAATGCCAAATAATTAGCAACTCTATAAATAGAAGGTAGTTCTGCAAAATCACTCAGTAGGATGTTTGTTCTAATTTGCTATGAGCTCAGAGTGCATCGAAAATAAAACTAATAGGCTATAAAGAGTGATATGAACATATTTAGAACTTACCGGAATGAAAATGTTTGGAGCACCAACAGATATTTGGAGATGGAAGAGAACTGGATATCAGCTCGTCTCACAGCTGCTATCCAGGCTAGACGCCTTCGTTTGGTAACATCGATACACGAGCTGCCTCATGTTGCTTCCAGGTTGGGAAACAATGAAAAAACAAACCCTTTTCAAGCTTATTCTCTTGCCGGTCGTGCGATCGAACATTGCAGCCGACCACACAGCAAGAACAAACCATGGCTGTTGTGTGTGCCTTCGCTCCTTTTTCGCTTGCGCTTAGACCCCCAAAATGGCGGATCGGGCCAAAATCCTTTCCACGCCCACCCCCGTGACATCACGCTCCAAAGCCCTATAGAACAGAGTTTGAATGAAAGCAACAGAATTCTAAAACAAACAATAGAATTTGAATAAAAAGAGTAGAATTAGAATGAAAACAAAATCATTTGAATGAAAACAGAGGAATTTCAATGAAAAGAACGGAATTAGAATGAAATGAATAGAATTTGAATGAAAACAACGGAATTTGAAAACAAACAACGGAATTTGAATGAAAAGAACAGAATTTGAATCAAAACAACGGAAATAGAATGAACAGAACAGAATTTGAATCAAAACAATGAAATTTGAATGAAAACAACAGAATTAGAATGAAATGAATAGAATTTGAATGAAAACAACGGAATTAGAATGTATAGGGCTTTGGAGTTGACGTCACGCCGCAATGCATTGTGGGAGCGCGGCACCATTTTCGGGGTCTACGAATCAAAACAAACACACTGTGTTGGAACGACGATTACAAGATGCTTAAAAGCAGCTCAAAAGAGAATGGACTGTATAGAGACCGATTTCGTCCAGAGGCGAAGCGGCGGTTCTTGCAGAAAATAACGTGCATTGGAAATGTGGACCCGTATGAAACACGGCCGTGGAGTAGAAACCCTGAAGACCAACCGCTATTGACGTAGCCTGATATATTTTCGTACCTTATCTGTGGAATCAGCGCGTACAAGTCGTCATCCAAACAAAGGTAAGTCAGCTCGAGGACTGCGAGTAAAATGCGTTTGATTTCCCTGCAAACATTCACATTAGTGCAGCATAAATTCATTCATGAGGGGAAATTACAGTGATAACATGTGGAGGCTGTTAGATGGATAACATAGTGAGTTGTGTGTGACATTGTCCTGAAGGATTTAGTTATTCTTTATGGTTAAAGAAATTGCAATGATTTATTCATATTTATTATAAATAATTCTAATTATACATCTTGCTTCCATATTTGTATCCTGTGTCACTAAAAATACATTTTATTTTAATTTTATACATTGATTAATGACCTGCAGAATCTCCTTATCATATTAAGTGATTCATAATTGTCACTTTATGCTTTCTCCATCTCTAAAGTGATGACATCCTTGCATTACATACTTTAGGTTCATTTTCTGCAGGCAGGTTTCTGACAGAGAACAGGCAGATTTAGAATATATCATGCAGCGTTCTATAGATGGACACATAAAGAAATGAAAAATTACATGTATGTGCTAACTTTCTAAACACTTTGTTACATTTATGATAAAGTAGATAAAACACATTTATGTCGGCCTTGGCTCATAGTTCTTGTCTTTAAATGAACTTTGTGTGTGTTTCAGGTACTGCACTCTCAAAGACAGAATGAACCAGCATTGCAGCCACGGGTCACTGTGAGCATCACAGGGAAGGTTGAAGCCGCCCACTGCACCTGTAAGGCCGGAGTCGCGGAGACCTGCACCCACGTCGCTTCTCTTCTGTTTAATGTAGAAGCAACAATGTTGATCTGTGGCACAAGGACTGTTACAGATGAACCTGCATACTGGGTTTTGCTGGGTAATATGACCAAGATACAGGTCAGAGGCCATAAGGTAGACTTCTCCTCTTCAGCTGCCCAAAAAAAGGCTCTTGATCAAAACATAAACAGACCATCCGTAACGAAAGGTCAAAGGAGCCTCAAAAAAGAAAAATCCCACCTGCTACTGTGGAGGAGTTGTCACTGCTATAATGTTTTATCTAGGGCTTCAGATTCATGCCTGTAGTGCACTGCCGTGTAAATAATTTGCATTTACTGAATATGTACTGAGTCCCACTGTTCAAAAGTTGAATAAAGAAACAAACTACTTTTTGCCTCTGTTTTTTTATTTATTAAAACCACTTTATAGAACATCACATCCGTTACAGTGTAGAATCCATGTCATTTACAGTTTACAAATGACAAAATGTTTACATAAAATCATGAAGGGTTTACATGATATCACCCACTACTAACATTACTTTATTTACTGTATCTTCTGAAAAAATACCGCTATTTATACAGCACAAGACTTAAGAATATTTAACAGGAGCAAGTTTCATTGTTCCCTGGTTTTACTACCACACTGTTCAACAAACGCAGCAAACCTTCACCATCTTATCCAGAAGGGTCACCTCTTCACCCTCACATGGAAGAAGTAATCTGATTGGCATGGTGGTATGTTTGAAGCAGGTCCCTTGTGTAGCGCTGGAACCCAGTCATGATGTGCCATCCATTTCATAGGCTGGTTTGCTGCAATAATGCCAAATAATTAGCAACTCTATAAATAGAAGGTAGTTCTGCAAAATCACTCAGTAGGATGTTTGTTCTAATTTGCTATGAGCTCAGAGTGCATCGAAAATAAAACTAATAGGCTATAAAGAGTGATATGAACATATTTAGAACTTACCGGAATGAAAATGTCTGGAGCACCAACAGATATTTGGAGATGGAAGAGAACTGGATATCAGCTCGTCTCACAGCTGCTATCCAGGCTAGACGCCTTGGTTTGGTAACATCGATACGCGAGCTGCCTCATGTTGCTTCCAGGTTTGGAAACAATGAAAAGACAAACGCTTTTCAAGCTTATTCTCTTGCCGGTCGTGCGATCGAACATTGCAGCCGACCACACAGCAAGAACAAACCATGGCTGTTGTGTGTGCCTTCGCTCCTTTTTCGCTTGCGCTTAGACCCCCAAAATGGCGGATCGGGCCAAAATCCTTTCCACGCCCACCCCCGTGACATCACGCTCCAAAGCCCTATAGAACAGAGTTTGAATGAAAGCAACAGAATTCTAAAACAAACAATAGAATTTGAATAAAAAGAGTAGAATTAGAATGAAAACAAAATCATTTGAACGAAAACAGAGGAATTTTAATGAAAAGAACGGAATTAGAATGAAATGAATAGAATTTGAATCAAAACAACGGAATTTGAAAACAAACAACGGAATTTGAATGAACAGAACAGAATTTGAATCAAAGCAACGGAAATAGAATGAACAGAACAGAATTTTAATCAAAACAATGAAATTAGAATGAAATGAATAGAATTTGAATGAAAACAACGGAATTAGAATGTATAGGGCTTTGGAGTTGACGTCACGCCGCAATGCATTGTGGGAGCGCGGCACCATTTTCGGGGTCTACGAATCAAAACAAACACACTGTGTTGGAACGACGATTACAAGATGCTTAAAAGCAGCTCAAAAGAGAATGGACTGTATAGAGACCGATTTCGTCTAGAGGCGAAGCGGCGGTTCTTGCAGAAAATAACGTGCATTGGAAATGTGGACCCGTATGAAACACGGCCGTGGAGTAGAAACCCTGAAGACCAACCGCTATTGACGTAGCCTGATATATTTTCGTACCTTATCTGTGGAATCAGCGCGTACAAGTCGTCATCCAAACAAAGGTAAGTCAGCTCGAGGACTGCGAGTAAAATGCGTTTGATTTCCCTGCAAACATTCACATTAGTGCAGCATGAATTCATTCATGAGGGGAAATTACAGTGATAACATGTGGAGGCTGTTAGATGGATAACATAGTGAGCTGTGTGTGACATTGTCCTGAAGGATTTAGTTATTCTTTATGGTTAAAGAAATTGCAATGATTTATTCATATTTATTATAAATAATTCTAATTATACATCTTGCTTCCATATTTGTATCCTGTGTCACTAAAAATACATTTTATTTTAATTTTATACATTGATTAATGACCTGCAGAATCTCCTTATCATATTAAGTGATTCATAATTGTCACTTTATGCTTTCTCCATCTCTAAAGTGATGACATCCTTGCATTACATACTTTAGGTTCATTTTCTGCAGGCAGGTTTCTGACAGAGAACAGGCAGATTTAGAATATATCATGCAGCGTTCTATAGATGGACACATAAAGAAATGAAAAATTACATGTATGTGCAAATTTTCTAAACACTTTGTTACATTTATGATAAAGTAGATAAAACACATTTATGTCGGCCTTGGCTCATAGTTCTTGTCTTTAAATGAACTTTGTGTGTGTTTCAGGTACTGCACTCTCAAAGACTGAATGAACCAGCATTGCAGCCACGGGTCACTGTGAGCATCACAGGGAAGGTTGAAGCCGCCCACTGCACCTGTAAGGCCGGAGTCGCGGAGACCTGCACCCACGTCGCTTCTCTTCTGTTTAATGTAGAAGCAACAGTGTTGATCTGTGGCACAAGGACTGTTACAGATGAACCTGCATACTGGGTTTTGCTGGGTAATATGACCAAGATACAGGTCAGAGGCCATAAGGTAGACTTCTCCTCTTCAGCTGCCCAAAAAAAGGCTCTTGATCAAAACATAAACAGACCATCCGTAATGAAAGGTCAAAGGAGCCTCAAAAAAGAAAAATCCCACCTGCTACTGTGGAGGAGTTGTCACTGCTATAATGTTTTATCTAGGGCTTCAGATTTATGCCTGTAGTGCACTGCCGTGTAAATAATTTGCATTTACTGAATATGTACTGAGTCCCACTGTTCAAAAGTTGAATAAAGAAACAAACTACTTTTTGCCTCTTTTTTTTATTTATTAAAACCACTTTATAGAACATCACATCCGTTACAGTGTAGAATCCATGTCATTTACAGTTTACAAATGACAAAATGTTTACATAAAATCATGAAGGGTTTACATGATATCACCCACTACTAACATTACTTTATTTACTGTATCTTCTGAAAAAATACCGCTATTTATACAGCACAAGACTTAAGAATATTTAACAGGAGCAAGTTTCATTGTTCCCTGGTTTTACTACCACACTGTTCAACAAACGCAGCAAACCTTCACCATCTTATCCAGAAGGGTCACCTCTTCACCCTCACATGGAAGAAGTAATCTGATTGGCATGGTGGTATGTTTGAAGCAGGTCCCTTGTGTAGCGCTGGAACCCAGTCATGATGTGCCATCCATTTCATAGGCTGGTTTGCTGCAATAATGCCAAATAATTAGCAACTCTATAAATAGAAGGTAGTTCTGCAAAATCACTCAGTAGGATGTTTGTTCTAATTTGCTATGAGCTCAGAGTGCATCGAAAATAAAACTAATAGGCTATAAAGAGTGATATGAACATATTTAGAACTTACCGGAATGAAAATGTTTGGAGCACCAACAGATATTTGGAGATGGAAGAGAACTGGATATCAGCTCGTCTCACAGCTGCTATCCAGGCTAGACGCCTTCGTTTGGTAACATCGATACACGAGCTGCCTCATGTTGCTTCCAGGTTGGGAAACAATGAAAACACAAACCCTTTTCAAGCTTATTCTCTTGCCGGTCGTGCGATCGAACATTGCAGCCGACCACACAGCAAGAACAAACCATGGCTGTTGTGTGTGCCTTCGCTCCTTTTTCGCTTGCGCTTAGACCCCCAAAATGGCGGATCGGGCCAAAATCCTTTCCACGCCCACCCCCGTGACATCACGCTCCAAAGCCCTATAGAACAGAGTTTGAATGAAAGCAACAGAATTCTAAAACAAACAATAGAATTTGAATAATAAGAGTAGATTAGAATGAAAACAAAATCATTTGAATGAAAACAGAGGAATTTCAATGAAATGAATGGAATTTGAATGAAAACAACGGAATTTGAAAACAAACAACGGAACTTGAAAACAAACAACGGAATTTGAATGAAAAGAACAGAATTTGAATCAAAACAACGGAAATAGAATGAACAGAACAGAATTTGAATCAAAACAATGAAATTTGAATGAAAAAAACAGAATTAGAATGAAATGAATAGAATTTGAATGAAAACAACGGAATTAGAATGTATAGGGCTTTGGAGTTGACGTCACGCCGCAATGCATTGTGGGAGCGCGGCACCATTTTCGGGGTCTACGAATCAAAACAAACACACTGTGTTGGAACGACGATTACAAGATGCTTAAAAGCAGCTCAAAAGAGAATGGACTGTATAGAGACCGATTTCGTCCAGAGGCGAAGCGGCGGTTCTTGCAGAAAATAACGTGCATTGGAAATGTGGACCCGTATGAAACACGGCCGTGGAGTAGAAACCCTGAAGACCAACCGCTATTGACGTAGCCTGATATATTTTCGTACCTTATCTGTGGAATCAGCGCGTACAAGTCGTCATCCAAACAAAGGTAAGTCAGCTCGAGGACTGCGAGTAAAATGCGTTTGATTTCCCTGCAAACATTCACATTAGTGCAGCATAAATTCATTCATGAGGGGAAATTACAGTGATAACATGTGGAGGCTGTTAGATGGATAACATAGTGAGTTGTGTGTGACATTGTCCTGAAGGATTTAGTTATTCTTTATGGTTAAAGAAATTGCAATGATTTATTCATATTTATTATAAATAATTCTAATTATACATCTTGCTTCCATATTTGTATCCTGTGTCACTAAAAATACATTTTATTTTAATTTTATACATTGATTAATGACCTGCAGAATCTCCTTATCATATTAAGTGATTCATAATTGTCACTTTATGCTTTCTCCATCTCTAAAGTGATGACATCCTTGCATTACATACTTTAGGTTCATTTTCTGCAGGCAGGTTTCTGACAGAGAACAGGCAGATTTAGAATATATCATGCAGCGTTCTATAGATGGACACATAAAGAAATGAAAAATTACATGTATGTGCTAACTTTCTAAACACTTTGTTACATTTATGATAAAGTAGATAAAACACATTTATGTCGGCCTTGGCTCATAGTTCTTGTCTTTAAATGAACTTTGTGTGTGTTTCAGGTACTGCACTCTCAAAGACTGAATGAACCAGCATTGCAGCCACGGGTCACTGTGAGCATCACAGGGAAGGTTGAAGCCGCCCACTGCACCTGTAAGGCCGGATTCGCGGAGACCTGCACCCACGTCGCTTCTCTTCTGTTTAATGTAGAAGCAACAGTGTTGATCTGTGGCACAAGGACTGTTACAGATGAACCTGCATACTGGGTTTTGCTGGGTAATATGACCAAGATACAGGTCAGAGGCCATAAGGTAGACTTCTCCTCTTCAGCTGCCCAAAAAAAGGCTCTTGATCAAAACATAAACAGACCATCCGTAATGAAAGGTCAAAGGAGCCTCAAAAAAGAAAAATCCCACCTGCTACTGTGGAGGAGTTGTCACTGCTATAATGTTTTATCTAGGGCTTCAGATTTATGCCTGTAGTGCACTGCCGTGTAAATAATTTGCATTTACTGAATATGTACTGACTGAGTCCCACTGTTCAAAAGTTGAATAAAGAAACAAACTACTTTTTGCCTCTTTTTTTTTATTTATTAAAACCACTTTATAGAACATCACATCCGTTACAGTGTAGAATCCATGTCATTTACAGTTTACAAATGACAAAATGTTTACATAAAATCATGAAGGGTTTACATGATATCACCCACTACTAACATTACTTTATTTACTGTATCTTCTGAAAAAATACCGCTATTTATACAGCACAAGACTTAAGAATATTTAACAGGAGCAAGTTTCATTGTTCCCTGGTTTTACTACCACACTGTTCAACAAACGCAGCAAACCTTCACCATCTTATCCAGAAGGGTCACCTCTTCACCCTCACATGGAAGAAGTAATCTGATTGGCATGGTGGTATGTTTGAAGCAGGTCCCTTGTGTAGCGCTGGAACCCAGTCATGATGTGCCATCCATTTCATAGGCTGGTTTGCTGCAATAATGCCAAATAATTAGCAACTCTATAAATAGAAGGTAGTTCTGCAAAATCACTCAGTAGGATGTTTGTTCTAATTTGCTATGAGCTCAGAGTGCATCGAAAATAAAACTAATAGGCTATAAAGAGTGATATGAACATATTTAGAACTTACCAGAATGAAAATGTCTGGAGCACCAACAGATATTTGGAGATGGAAGAGAACTGGATATCAGCTCGTCTCACAGCTGCTATCCAGGCTAGACGCCTTCGTTTGGTAACATCGATACACGAGCTGCCTCATGTTGCTTCCAGGTTGGAAAACAATGAAAAGACAAACCCTTTTCAAGCTTATTCTCTTGCCGGTCGTGCGATCGAACATTGCAGCCGACCACACAGCAAGAACAAACCATGGCTGTTGTGTGTGCCTTCGCTCCTTTTTCGCTTGCGCTTAGACCCCCAAAATGGCGGATCGGGCCAAAATCCTTTCCACGCCCACCCCCGTGACATCACGCTCCAAAGCCCTATAGAACAGAGTTTGAATGAAAGCAACAGAATTCTAAAACAAACAATAGAATTTGAATAAAAAGAGTAGAATTAGAATGAAAACAAAATCATTTGAATGAAAACAGAGGAATTTCAATGAAAAGAACGGAATTAGAATGAAATGAATAGAATTTGAATGAAAACAACGGAATTTGAAAACAAACAACGGAATTTGAATGAACAGAACAGAATTTGAATGAAAACAATGAAATTTGAATGAAAACAACAGAATTAGAATGAAAACAACGGAATTAGAATGAAAACAACGGAATTTGAAAACAAACCACGGAATTTGAATGAAAACAACGGAATTAGAATGTGTAGAACAGAGTTTGAATGAAAGTAACAGAATTCTAAAACAAACAATAGAATTTGAAAAAAAGAGTAGAATTAGAATGAAAACAACGGAATTTGAATGAATTCAATTCAATTCAATTCAATTTTATTTATATAGTGCCAAATCACAACAAAAGTCGCCTCAAGGCGCTTCATAGATACAGAGAAAAACCCAACAATCATATGATCCCCTATGAGCAAGCACTTTGGCGACAGTGGGAAGGAAAAACTCCCTTTTAACAGGAAGAAACCTCCGGCAGAACCAGGCTCAGGGAGGGGCGGCCATCTGCTGCGACTGGTTGGGGTGAGAGAAGGAAGACAGGATAAAAGACATGCTGTGGAAGAGAGACAGAGGTTAATAACAGATATGATTCAATGCAGAGAGGTCTATTAATACATAGTGAGTAAGAAAGGTGACTGGAAAGGAAAAACTCAATGCATCATGGGAATCCCCCGGCAGCCTACGTCTATTGCAGCATAACTAAGGGAGGATTCAGGGTCACCTGGTCCAGCCCTAACTATATGCTTTAGCAAAAAGGAAAGTTTTAAGCCTAATCTTAAAAGTAGAGATAGTTTCTGTCTCCCGAATCCAAACTGGAAGCTGGTTCCACAGAAGAGGGGCCTGAAAACTGAAGGCTCTGCCTCCCATTCTACTTTTAAATACTCTAGGAACAACAAGTAGGCCTGCAGAGCGAGAGCGAAGTGCTCTAATAGGGTGATATGGTACTACAAGGTCATTAAGATAAGATGGGGCCTGATTATTTAAGACCTTGTATGTGAGGAGCAGGATTTTGAATTCATTTCTGGACTTAACAGGAAGCCAATGAAGGGAAGCCAAAACAGGAGAAATATGCTCTCTCCTTCTAGTCCCTGTCAGTACTCTTGCTGCAGCATTTTGGATTAGCTGAAGGCTTTTCAGTGAGTTTTTTGGACATCCTGATAATAATGAATTACAGTAGTCCAGCCTGGAAGTAATAAATGCATGAACTAGTTTTTCAGCGTCACTCTGAGACAGGATATTTCTAATTTTAGAGATGTTGGAAGAAAGCAGTCTTACATATTTGTTTAATATGTGCGTTGAAGGACATGTCCTGGTCAAAAATGACTCCAAGGTTCCTCACAGCGTTACTGGAGGCCAAGGTAATGCCATCCAGAGTATGAATCTGGTTAGATACCATATTTCTAAGATTTTCAGGGCCGAGTACAATAACCTCAGTTTTATCTGAATTAAGAAGCAGAAAGTTAGCGGCCATCCAGGTCTTTATGTCTTTAAGACATTCCTGCAGTTTAACTAATTGGTGTGTGTTATCTGGCTTCATGGACAGATAGAGCTGGGTGTCATCTGCATAGCAGTGAAAATGTATGCTATGTCTTCTAATGATGCTGCCTAAGGGAAGCATGTATAATGTAAACAGAATTGGTCCTAGCACTGAACCCTGTGGAACTCCATAATTAACCTCAGTGTGTGAAGAGGACTCTCCATTTACATGCACAAATTGGAGTCTATTAGATAGATATGATACAAACCACTGCAGTGCAGTACCTGTAATACCTACAGCATGTTCTAATCGCTCTAATAGGATATTATGGTCAACAGTATCGAACGCTGCACTGAGGTCTAGCAGGACAAGCACAGAGATGAGTCCACTGTCAGAGGCCATAAGAAGATCATTTGTAACCTTCACTAAAGCTGTTTCTGTGCTGTGATGAGCTCTGAAACCTGACTGAAACTCTTCAAATAAACCATTCCTCTGCAGATGATCTGTTAGCTGTTTGACAACTACTCTTTCAAGGATTTTTGATATGAAAGGAAGGTTGGAGATTGGCCTATAATTAGCTAAGACTGCTGGGTCTAGAGATGGCTTTTTGAGTAAAGGTTTAACTACAGCCAGCTTGAAGGCCTGTGGTACATAGCCGATTATTAGAGATAGGTTGATCATATTTAAGATCGAAGAATTAATCAATGGCAGGACTTCTTTGAGCAGTTTTGTAGGAATGGGGTCTAAAAGACACGTTGATGGTTTGGAGGAAGTAATTATTGAAGTTAACTCAGAAAGATCAATTGGAGAAAAAGAGTCTAACTTAACATCAATGGTACTAAGAGTAGCTGTAGATAATATTACATCTGTGGGATGATTACTGGTAATTTTTTCTCTAATGATAAAAATTTTATTTGTGAAGAAGTTCATGAAGTCATTACTAGTTAACGTTAAAGGGATGGTTGGCTCAACAGAGCTCTGACTGTTTGTCAGCCTGGCTACAGTGCTGAAGAGAAACCTGGGGTTGTTCTTATTTTCTTCAATCAGTGATGAATAGTAAGATGTTCTGGCTTTGCGGAGGGCTTTCTTATAAAGCAGCAAACTATTTCTCCAGGCTAAATGATGATCCTCTAAATTTGTGACACGCCATTTCCTCTCCAGATTACGAGTCATCTGCTTTAGGGTACGTGTTTGAGAATTATACCATGGAGTCAGGTACTTCTGATTAGAGACCTTAGTTTTCACTGGAGCTACAGTATCCAGAGTCGTACGTAGTGAGGAGGTGAAATTATTAACAAGATAATCGACCTCTGTTGGGGTAGCGTTCAGATAGCTGCTCTGCTCTGTGTTGGTACAGGGCATTGAAGATGATAACAGTGGGTGGATTATATTCTTAAACTTAGTTACAGCGCTTTCAGAAAGACATCTACTTTGATAAAATCTACTCTCCACCGCTGTGTAATCAATTATTGTAAATGTAAATGTTATCAGGAAATGATCAGACAGGAGAGGGTTTTCAGGAAACACTGTTAAATGTTCAGTTTCTATGCCATATGTTAAAACAAGATCTAGAGTGTGATTAAAGTGGTGGGTGGGTTCTTTTACATTTTGAGAGAAGCCAATTGAGTCTAATAACAGACTAAATGCCATGTTGAGGCTGTCATTTTTAGCATCTACATGGATGTTAAAATCACCCACAATAATTATTTTATTTGAGCTCAGAACTAAATTAGATATAAAGTCTGAGAAATCAGACAGAAACTCTGTGTAAGGCCCAGGTGGACGATAGATGATAACAAGTAAGACTGGTTTCTGAGTTTCACAGCTGGGGTGGACAATGTTAAGCATCAGGCTTTCAAATGAATTAAAAGTCTGTCTTGGTCTTTCATTAATTAATAGGCTGGTGTGAAAAATTGCTGCCACACCGCCCCCTCGGCCTGTGCTTCGAGGTTTCTGGTAGTTAGAATGACTCGGGGGTGTTGATTCATTTAAACTAACATAATCATCCTGCTGCAACCAGGTTTCTGTAAGGCAGAGTAAATCAATTTGTTGATCAATTATTAAGTCATGTACTAACAGAGACTTGGAGGAGAGAGACCTAATATTTAATAATCCACATTTCACTGTTTTACTCTTTGGTTCAGATGTGGATACTGTACTGTTCTTTCTTTGTAATTGTTTATGTTTAAGTTGTTTGTTGCTGGTTTTTAGTTTGTTTTTTGTCTTTTTGGAAGCTGACACAGTCTCTATGGAGATGGGTTTTTGGGGGGGTAGCAGGAGGAGAGAAGCTGCAGAGAGGCGTGTAAGACTGCAACTCTGCTTCCTGGTCCCAACTCTGGATAGTCATATTTTGGGGGGTTTAATAAATTTGTCCATATTTCTAGAAATGAGAGCTGCTCCATCCAAAGTGGGATGGATGCCGTCTCTCCTAACAAGACCAGGTTTCCTCCAGAAGGTTTGCCAATTATCTATGAAGTCCACATCGTTTCTGGGACACCACTCAGACAGCCAGCAATTTAAGGAGAACATGCGGCTAAACATGTCACTCCTGGTCTGATTGGGGAGGGGACCAGAGAAAACTACAGAGTCCGACATTGTTTTAGTAAAGTTGCACATCGATTCAATATTGATTTTAGTGACCTCCGATTGGCGTAACCGGGTGTCATTACTGCCGACGTGAATTATGATTTTACTGAATTTACGTTTACCCTTAGCCAGCAGTTTTAAATTTCCTTCAATGTCGCCTGCTCTGGCCCCTGGAAGACAATTGACTATGGTTGCCGGAATTAGAATGAACAGAACAGAATTTGAATCAAAGCAACGAAATAGAATGAACAGAACAGAATTTGAATGAAAACAATGAAATTTGAATGAAATGAATAGAATTTGAATGAAAACAACGGAATTAGAATGTATAGGGCTTTGGAGTTGACGTCACGCCGCAATGCATTGTGGGAGCGTGGCACCATTTTCGGGGTCTACGAATCAAAACAAACACACTGTGTTGGAACGACGATTACAAGATGCTTAAAAGCAGCTCAAAAGAGAATGGACTGTATAGAGACCGATTTCGTCCAGAGGCGAAGCGGCGGTTCTTGCAGAAAATAAAATGCATTGGAAATGTGGACCCGTATGAAACACGGCCGTGGAGTAGAAACCCTGAAGACCAACCGCTATTGACGTAGCCTGATATATTTTCGTACCTTATCTGTGGAATCAGCGCGTACAAGTCGTCATCCAAACAAAGGTAAGTCAGCTCGAGGACTGCGAGTAAAATGCGTTTGATTTCCCTGCAAACATTCACATTAGTGCAGCATAAATTCATTCATGAGGGGAAATTACAGTGATAACATGTGGAGGCTGTTAGATGGATAACATAGTGAGTTGTGTGTGACATTGTCCTGAAGGATTTAGTTATTCTTTATGGTTAAAGAAATTGCAATGATTTATTCATATTTATTATAAATAATTCTAATTATACATCTTGCTTCCATATTTGTATCCTGTGTCACTAAAAATACATTTTATTTTAATTTTATACATTGATTAATGACCTGCAGAATCTCCTTATCATATTAAGTGATTCATAATTGTCACTTTATGCTTTCTCCATCTCTAAAGTGTTGACATCCTTGCATTACATACTTTAGGTTCATTTTCTGCAGGCAGGTTTCTGACAGAGAACAGGCAGATTTAGAATATATCATGCAGCGTTCTATAGATGGACACATAAAGAAATGAAAAATTACATGTATGTGCTAACTTTCTAAACACTTTGTTACATTTATGATAAAGTAGATAAAACACATTTATGTCGGCCTTGGCTCATAGTTCTTGTCTTTAAATGAACTTTGTGTGTGTTTCAGGTACTGCACTCTCAAAGACTGAATGAACCAGCATTGCAGCCACGGGTCACTGTGAGCATCACAGGGAAGGTTGAAGCCGCCCACTGCACCTGTAAGGCCGGAGTCGCGGAGACCTGCACCCACGTCGCTTCTCTTCTGTTTAATGTAGAAGCAACAGTGTTGATCTGTGGCACAAGGACTGTTACAGATGAACCTGCATACTGGGTTTTGCTGGGTAATATGACCAAGATACAGGTCAGAGGCCATAAGGTAGACTTCTCCTCTTCAGCTGCCCAAAAAAAGGCTCTTGATCAAAACATAAACAGACCATCCGTAATGAAAGGTCAAAGGAGCCTCAAAAAAGAAAAATCCCACCTGCTACTGTGGAGGAGTTGTCACTGCTATAATGTTTTATCTAGGGCTTCAGATTTATGCCTGTAGTGCACTGCCGTGTAAATAATTTGCATTTACTGAATATGTACTGACTGAGTCCCACTGTTCAAAAGTTGAATAAAGAAACAAACTACTTTTTGCCACTTTTTTTTAATTTATTAAAACCACTTTATAGAACATCACATCCGTTACAGTGTAGAATCCATGTCATTTACAGTTTACAAATGCCAAAATGTTTACATAAAATCATGAAGGGTTTACATGATATCACCCACTACTAACATTACTTTATTTACTGTATCTTCTGAAAAAATACCGCTATTTATACAGCACAAGACTTAAGAATATTTAACAGGAGCAAGTTTCATTGTTCCCTGGTTTTACTACCACACTGTTCAACAAACGCAGCAAACCTTCACCATCTTATCCAGAAGGGTCACCTCTTCACCCTCACATGGAAGAAGTAATCTGATTGGCATGGTGGTATGTTTGAAGCAGGTCCCTTGTGTAGCGCTGGAACCCAGTCATGATGTGCCATCCATTTCATAGGCTGGTTTGCTGCAATAATGCCAAATAATTAGCAACTCTATAAATAGAAGGTAGTTCTGCAAAATCACTCAGTAGGATGTTTGTTCTAATTTGCTATGAGCTCAGAGTGCATCGAAAATAAAACTAATAGGCTGTAAAGAGTGATATGAACATATTTAGAACTTACCGGAATGAAAATGTCTGGAGCACCAACAGATATTTGGAGATGGAAGAGAACTGGATATCAGCTCGTCTCACAGCTGCTATCCAGGCTAGACGCCTTCGTTTGGTAACATCGATACACGAGCTGCCTCATGTTGCTTCCAGGTTGGGAAACAATGAAAAGACAAACCCTTTTCAAGCTTATTCTCTTGCCGGTCGTGCGATCGAACATTGCAGCCGACCACACAGCAAGAACAAACCATGGCTGTTGTGTGTGCCTTCGCTCCTTTTTCGCTTGCGCTTAGACCCCCAAATTGGCGGATCGGGCCAAAATCCTTTCCACGCCCACCCCCGTGACATCACGCTCCAAAGCCGTATAGAACAGAGTTTGAATGAAAGCAACAGAATTCTAAAACAAACAATAGAATTTGAATAAAAAGAGTAGAATTAGAATGAAAACAAAATCATTTGAAGGAAAACAGAGGAATTTCAATGAAAAGAACGGAATTAGAATGAAATGAATAGAATTTGAATGAAAACAACGGAATTTGAAAACAAACAACGGAATTTGAAAACAAACAACGGAATTTGAATGAACAGAACAGAATTTGAATCAAAACAATGAAATTTGAATGAAAACAACGGAATTTGAAAACAAACAACGGAATTTGAATGAACAGAACAGAATTTGAATCAAAACAATGAAATTTGAATGGAAACAACAGAATTAGAATGAAATGAATAGAATTTGAATGAAAACAACGGAATTAGAATGTATAGGGCTTTGGAGTTGACGTCACGCTGCAATGCATTGTGGGAGCGCGGCACCATTTTCGGGGTCTACGAATCAAAACAAACACACTGTGTTGGAACGACGATTACAAGATGCTTAAAAGCAGCTCAAAAGAGAATGGACTGTATAGAGACCGATTTCGTCTAGAGGCGAAGCGGCGGTTCTTGCAGAAAATAACGTGCATTGGAAATGTGGACCCGTATGAAACACGGCCGTGGAGTAGAAACCCTGAAGACCAACCGCTATTGACGTAGCCTGATATATTTTCGTACCTTATCTGTGGAATCAGCGCGTACAAGTCGTCATCCAAACAAAGGTAAGTCAGCTCGAGGACTGCGAGTAAAATGCGTTTGATTTCCCTGCAAACATTCACATTAGTGCAGCATAAATTCATTCATGAGGGGAAATTACAGTGATAACATGTGGAGGCTGTTAGATGGATAACATAGTGAGTTGTGTGTGACATTGTCCTGAAGGATTTAGTTATTCTTTATGGTTAAAGAAATTGCAATGATTTATTCATATTTATTATAAATAATTCTAATTATACATCTTGCTTCCATATTGTATCCTGTGTCACTAAAAATACATTTTATTTTAATTTTATACATTGATTAATGACCTGCAGAATCTCCTTATCATATTAAGTGATTCATAATTGTCACTTTATGCTTTCTCCATCTCTAAAGTGATGACATCCTTGCATTACATACATTAGGTTCATTTTCTGAAGGCAGGTTTCTGACAGAGAACAGGCAGATTTAGAATATATCATGCAGCGTTCTATAGATGGACACATAAAGAAATGAAAAATTACATGTATGTGTTAACTTTCTAAACACTTTGTTACATTTATGATAAAGTAGATAAAACACATTTATGTCGGCCTTGGCTCATAGTTCTTGTCTTTAAATGAACTTTGTGTGTGTTTCAGGTACTGCACTCTCAAAGACTGAATGAACCAGCATTGCAGCCACGGGTCACTGTGAGCATCACAGGGAAGGTTGAAGCCGCCCACTGCACCTGTAAGGCCGGAGTCGCGGAGACCTGCACCCACGTCGCTTCTCTTCTGTTTAATGTAGAAGCAACAATGTAGATCTGTGGCACAAGGACTGTTACAGATGAACCTGCATACTGGGTTTTGCTGGGTAATATGACCAAGATACAGGTCAGAGGCCATAAGGTAGACTTCTCCTCTTCAGCTGCCCAAAAAAAGGCTCTTGATCAAAACATAAACAGACCATCCGTAATGAAAGGTGAAAGGAGCCTCAAAAAGAAAAATCCCACCTGCTACTGTGGAGGAGTTGTCACTGCTATAATGTTTTATCTAGGGGTCCAGATTTATGCCTGTAGTGCACTGCCGTGTAAATAATTTGCATTTACTGAATATGTACTGACTGAGTCCCACTGTTCAAAAGTTGAATAAAGAAACAAACTACTTTTTGCCTCTTTTTTTTATTTATTAAAACCACTTTATAGAACATCACATCCGTTACAGTGTAGAATCCATGTCATTTACAGTTTACAAATAACAAAATGTTTACATAAAATCATGAAGGGTTTACATGATATCACCCACTACTAACATTACTTTATTTACTGTATCTTCTGAAAAAATACCGCTATTTATACAGCACAAGACTTAAGAATATTTAACAGGAGCAAGTTTCATTGTTCCCTGGTTTTACTACCACACTGTTCAACAAACGCAGCAAACCTTCACCATCTTATCCAGAAGGGTCACCTCTTCACCCTCACATGGAAGAAGTAATCTGATTGGCATGGTGGTATGTTTGAAGCAGGTCCCTTGTGTAGCGCTGGAACCCAGTCATGATGTGCCATCCATTTCATAGGCTGGTTTGCTGCAATAATGCCAAATAATTAGCAACTCTATAAATAGAAGGTAGTTCTGCAAAATCACTCAGTAGGATGTTTGTTCTAATTTGCTATGAGCTCAGAGTGCATCGAAAATAAAACTAATAGGCTATAAAGAGTGATATGAACATATTTAGAACTTACTGGAATGAAAATGTCTGGAGCACCAACAGATATTTGGAGATGGAAGAGAACTGGATATCAGCTCGTCTCACAGCTGCTATCCAGGCTAGACGCCTTGGTTTGGTAACATCGATACACGAGCTGCCTCATGTTGCTTCCAGGTTGGGAAACAATGAAAAGACAAACCCTTTTCAAGCTTATTCTCTTGCCGGTCGTGCGATCGAACATTGCAGCCGACCACACAGCAAGAACAAACCATGGCTGTTGTGTGTGCCTTCGTTCCTTTTTCGCTTGGGCTTAGACCCCCAAAATGGCGGATCGGGCCAAAATCCTTTCCAC
Organism: Perissodus microlepis; assembly: GCF_051167445.1. Lineage (NCBI taxonomy): Eukaryota > Metazoa > Chordata > Actinopteri > Cichliformes > Cichlidae > Perissodus > Perissodus microlepis. The sequence goes on from NC_140469.1 coordinate 8,215,662, forward strand.
GCCCACCCCCGTGACATCACGCTCCAAAGCCCTATAGAACAGAGTTTGAATGAAAGCAACAGAATTCTAAAACAAACAATAGAATTTGAATAAAAAGAGTAGAATTAGAATGAAAACAAAATCATTTGAATGAAAACAGAGGAATTTCAATGAAAAGAACGGAATTAGAATGAAATGAATAGAATTTGAATGAAAGCAACGGAATTTGAAAATACACAACGGAATTTGAAAAAAAACAACGGAATTTGAATGAACAGAACAGAATTTGAATCAAAACACTGGAAATAGAATGAACAGAACAGAATTTGAATCAAAACAATGAAATTTGAATGAAAACAACGGAATTAGAATGTATAGGGCTTTGGAGTTGACGTCACGCCGCAATGCATTGTGGGAGCGCGGCACCATTTTCGGGGTCTACGAATCAAAACAAACACAATGTGTTGGAACGACGATTACAAGATGCTTAAAAGCAGCTCAAAAGAGAATGGACTGTATAGAGACCGATTTCGTCCAGAGGCGAAGCGGCGGTTCTTGCAGAAAATAAAATGCATTGGAAATGTGGACCCGTATGAAACACGGCCGTGGAGTAGAAACCCTGAAGACCAACCGCTATTGACGTAGCCTGATATATTTTCGTACCTTATCTGTGGAATCAGCGCGTACAAGTCGTCATCCAAACAAAGGTAAGTCAGCTCGAGTACTGCGAGTAAAATGCGTTTGATTTCCCTGCAAACATTCACATTAGTGCAGCATAAATTCACTCATGAGGGGAAATTACAGTGATAACATGTGGAGGCTGTTAGATGGATAACATAGTGAGTTGTGTGTGACATTGTCCTGAAGGATTTAGTTATTCTTTATGGTTAAAGAAATTGCAATGATTTATTCATATTTATTATAAATAATTCTAATTATACATCTTGCTTCCATATTTGTATCCTGTGTCACTAAAAATACATTTTATTTTAATTTTATACATTGATTAATGACCTGCAGAATCTCCTTATCATATTAAGTGATTCATAATTGTCACTTTATGCTTTCTCCATCTCTAAAGTGATGACATCCTTGCATTACATACTTTAGGTTCATTTTGTGCAGGCAGGTTTCTGACAGAGAACAGGCAGATTTAGAATATATCATGCAGCGTTCTATAGATGGACACATAAAGAAATGAAAAATTACATGTATGTGCTAACTTTCTAAACACTTTGTTACATTTATGATAAAGTAGATAAAACACATTTATGTCGGCCTTGGCTCATAGTTCTTGTCTTTAAATGAACTTTGTGTGTGTTTCAGGTACTGCACTCTCAAAGACTGAATGAACCAGCATTGCAGCCACGGGTCACTGTGAGCATCACAGGGAAGGTTGAAGCCGCCCACTGCACCTGTAAGGCCGGATTCGCGGAGACCTGCACCCACGTCGCTTCTCTTCTGTTTAATGTAGAAGCAACAATGTTGATCTGTGGCACAAGGACTGTTACAGATGAACCTGCATACTGGGTTTTGCTGGGTAATATGACCAAGATACAGGTCAGAGGCCATAAGGTAGACTTCTCCTCTTCAGCTGCCCAAAAAAAGGCTCTTGATCAAAACATAAACAGACCATCCGTAATGAAAGGTCAAAGGAGCCTCAAAAAAGAAAAATCCCACCTGCTACTGTGGAGGAGTTGTCACTGCTATAATGTTTTATCTAGGGCTTCAGATTTATGCCTGTAGTGCACTGCCGTGTAAATAATTTGCATTTACTGAATATGTACTGACTGAGTCCCACTGTTCAAAAGTTGAATAAAGAAACAAACTACTTTTACCTCTTTTTTTTTATTTATTAAAACCACTTTATAGAACATCACATCCGTTACAGTGTAGAATCCATGTCATTTACAGTTTACAAATGACAAAATGTTTACATAAAATCATGAAGGGTTTACATGATATCACCCACTACTAACATTACTTTATTTACTGTATCTTCTGAAAAAATATCGCTATTTATACAGCACAAGACTTAAAATATTCAACAGGAGCAAGTTTCATTGTTCCCTGGTTTTACTACCACACTGTTCAACAAATGCAGTAAACCTTCACCATCTTATCCAGAAGGGTCACCTCTTCACCCTCACATGGAAGAAGTAATCTGATTGGCATGGTGGTATGTTTGAAGCAGGTCCCTTGTGTAGCGCTGGAACCCAGTCATGATGTGCCATCCATTTCATAGGCTGGTTTGCTGCAATAATGCCAAATAATTAGCAACTCTATAAATAGAAGGTAGTTCTGCAAAATAACTCAGTAGGATGTTTGTTCTAATTTGCTATGAGCTCAGAGTGCATCGAAAATAAAACTAATAGGCTATAAAGAGTGATATGAACATATTTAGAACTTACCGGAATGAAAATGTCTGGAGCACCAACAGATATTTGGAGATGGAAGAGAACTGGATATCAGCTCGTCTCACAGCTGCTATCCAGGCTAGACGCCTTCGTTTGGTAACATCGATACACGAGCTGCCTCATGTTGCTTCCAGGTTGGGAAACAATGAAAAGACAAACCCTTTTCAAGCTTATTCTCTTGCCGGTCGTGCGATCGAACATTGCAGCCGACCACACAGCAAGAACAAACCATGGCTGTTGTGTGTGCCTTCGTTCCTTTTTCGCTTGCGCTTAGACCCCCAAAATGGCGGATCGGGCCAAAATCCTTTCCACGCCCACCCCCGTGACATCACGCTCCAAAGCCCTATAGAACAGAGTTTGAATGAAAGCAACAGAATTCTAAAACAAACAATAGAATTTGAATAAAAAGAGTAGAATTAGAATGAAAACAAAATCATTTGAATGAAAACAGAGGAATTTCAATGAAAAGAACGGAATTAGAATGAAATGAATAGAATTTGAATGAAAGCAACGGAATTTGAAAATACACAACGGAATTTGAAAAAAAACAACGGAATTTGAATGAACAGAACAGAATTTGAATCAAAACACTGGAAATAGAATGAACAGAACAGAATTTGAATCAAAACAATGAAATTTGAATGAAAACAACGGAATTAGAATGTATAGGGCTTTGGAGTTGACGTCACGCCGCAATGCATTGTGGGAGCGCGGCACCATTTTCGGGGTCTACGAATCAAAACAAACACAATGTGTTGGAACGACGATTACAAGATGCTTAAAAGCAGCTCAAAAGAGAATGGACTGTATAGAGACCGATTTCGTCTAGAGGCGAAGCGGCGGTTCTTGCAGAAAATAAAATGCATTGGAAATGTGGACCCGTATGAAACACGGCCGTGGAGTAGAAACCCTGAAGACCAACCGCTATTGACGTAGCCTGATATATTTTCGTACCTTATCTGTGGAATCAGCGCGTACAAGTCGTCATCCAAACAAAGGTAAGTCAGCTCGAGGACTGCGAGTAAAATGCGTTTGATTTCCCTGCAAACATTCACATTAGTGCAGCATAAATTCATTCATGAGGGGAAATTACAGTGATAACATGTGGAGGCTGTTAGATGGATAACATAGTGAGTTGTGTGTGACATTGTCCTGAAGGATTTAGTTATTCTTTATGGTTAAAGAAATTGCAATGATTTATTCATATTTATTATAAATAATTCTAATTATACATCTTGCTTCCATATTTGTATCCTGTGTCACTAAAAATACATTTTATTTTAATTTTATACATTGATTAATGACCTGCAGAATCTCCTTATCATATTAAGTGATTCATAATTGTCACTTTATGCTTTCTCCATCTCTAAAGTGATGACATCCTTGCATTACATACTTTAGGTTCATTTTCTGCAGGCAGGTTTCTGACAGAGAACAGGCAGATTTAGAATATATCATGCAGCGTTCTATAGATGGACACATAAAGAAATGAAAAATTACATGTATGTGCTAACTTTCTAAACACTTTGTTACATTTATGATAAAGTAGATAAAACACATTTATGTCGGCCTTGGCTCATAGTTCTTGTCTTTAAATGAACTTTGTGTGTGTTTCAGGTACTGCACTCTCAAAGACTGAATGAACCAGCATTGCAGCCACGGGTCACTGTGAGCATCACAGGGAAGGTTGAAGCCGCCCACTGCACCTGTAAGGCCGGAGTCGCGGAGACCTGCACCCACGTCGCTTCTCTTCTGTTTAATGTAGAAGCAACAATGTTGATCTGTGGCACAAGGACTGTTACAGATGAACCTGCATACTGGGTTTTGCTGGGTAATATGACCAAGATACAGGTCAGAGGCCATAAGGTAGACTTCTCCTCTTCAGCTGCCCAAAAAAAGGCTCTTGATCAAAACATAAACAGACCATCCGTAACGAAAGGTCAAAGGAGCCTCAAAAAAGAAAAATCCCACCTGCTACTGTGGAGGAGTTGTCACTGCTATAATGTTTTATCTAGGGCTTCAGATTTATGCCTGTAGTGCACTGCCGTGTAAATAATTTGCATTTACTGAATATGTACTGACTGAGTCCCACTGTTCAAAAGTTGAATAAAGAAACAAACTACTTTTTGCCTCTTTTTTTTTATTTATTAAAACCACTTTATAGAACATCACATCCGTTACAGTGTAGAATCCATGTCATTTACAGTTTACAAATGACAAAATGTTTACATAAAATCATGAAGGGTTTACATGATATCACCCACTACTAACATTACTTTATTTACTGTATCTTCTGAAAAAATACCGCTATTTATACAGCACAAGACTTAAGAATATTTAACAGGAGCAAGTTTCATTGTTCCCTGGTTTTACTACCACACTGTTCAACAAACGCAGCAAACCTTCACCATCTTATCCAGAAGGGTCACCTCTTCACCCTCACATGGAAGAAGTAATCTGATTGGCATGGTGGTATGTTTGAAGCAGGTCCCTTGTGTAGCGCTGGAACCCAGTCATGATGTGCCATCCATTTCATAGGCTGGTTTGCTGCAATAATGCCAAATAATTAGCAACTCTATAAATAGAAGGTAGTTCTGCAAAATCACTCAGTAGGATGTTTGTTCTAATTTGCTATGAGCTCAGAGTGCATCGAAAATAAAACTAATAGGCTATAAAGAGTGATATGAACATATTTAGAACTTACCGGAATGAAAATGTCTGGAGCACCAACAGATATTTGGAGATGGAAGAGAACTGGATATCAGCTCGTCTCACAGCTGCTATCCAGGCTAGACGCCTTCGTTTGGTAACATCGATACGCGAGCTGCCTCATGTTGCTTCCAGGTTTGGAAACAATGAAAAGACAAACCCTTTTCAAGCTTATTCTCTTGCCGGTCGTGCGATCGAACATTGCAGCCGACCACACAGCAAGAACAAACCATGGCTGTTGTGTGTGCCTTCGCTCCTTTTTCGCTTGCGCTTAGACCCCCAAAATGGCGGATCGGGCCAAAATCCTTTCCACGCCCACCCCCGTGACATCACGCTCCAAAGCCCTATAGAACAGAGTTTGAATGAAAGCAACAGAATTCTAAAACAAACAATAGAATTTGAATAAAAAGAGTAGAATTAGAATGAAAACAAAATCATTTGAACGAAAACAGAGGAATTTCAATGAAAAGAACGGAATTAGAATGAAATGAATAGAATTTGAATCAAAACAACGGAATTTGAAAACAAACAACGGAATTTGAATGAACAGAACAGAATTTGAATCAAAGCAACGGAAATAGAATGAACAGAACAGAATTTGAATCAAAACAACAGAATTAGAATGAAATGAATAGAATTTGAATGAAAACAACGGAATTAGAATGTATAGGGCTTTGGAGTTGACGTCACGCCGCAATGCATTGTGGGAGCGCGGCACCATTTTCGGGGTCTACGAATCAAAACAAACACACTGTGTTGGAACGACGATTACAAGATGCTTAAAAGCAGCTCAAAAGAGAATGGACTGTATAGAGACCGATTTCGTCTAGAGGCGAAGCGGCGGTTCTTGCAGAAAATAACGTGCATTGGAAATGTGGACCCGTATGAAACACGGCCGTGGAGTAGAAACCCTGAAGACCAACCGCTATTGACGTAGCCTGATATATTTTCGTACCTTATCTGTGGAATCAGCGCGTACAAGTCGTCATCCAAACAAAGGTAAGTCAGCTCGAGGACTGCGAGTAAAATGCGTTTGATTTCCCTGCAAACATTCACATTAGTGCAGCATGAATTCATTCATGAGGGGAAATTACAGTGATAACATGTGGAGGCTGTTAGATGGATAACATAGTGAGTTGTGTGTGACATTGTCCTGAAGGATTTAGTTATTCTTTATGGTTAAAGAAATTGCAATGATTTATTCATATTTATTATAAATAATTCTAATTATACATCTTGCTTCCATATTTGTATCCTGTGTCACTAAAAATACATTTTATTTTAATTTTATACATTGATTAATGACCTGCAGAATCTCCTTATCATATTAAGTGATTCATAATTGTCACTTTATGCTTTCTCCATCTCTAAAGTGATGACATCCTTGCATTACATACTTTAGGTTCATTTTCTGCAGGCAGGTTTCTGACAGAGAACAGGCAGATTTAGAATATATCATGCAGCGTTCTATAGATGGACACATAAAGAAATGAAAAATTACATGTATGTGCTAACTTTCTAAACACTTTGTTACATTTATGATAAATTAGATAAAACACATTTATGTCGGCCTTGGCTCATAGTTCTTGTCTTTCAATGAACTTTGTGTGTGTTTCAGGTACTGCACTCTCAAAGACTGAATGAACCAGCATTGCAGCCACGGGTCACTGTGAGCATCACAGGGAAGGTTGAAGCCGCCCACTGCACCTGTAAGGCCGGAGTCGCGGAGACCTGCACCCACGTCGCTTCTCTTCTGTTTAATGTAGAAGCAACAGTGTTGATCTGTGGCACAAGGACTGTTACAGATGAACCTGCATACTGGGTTTTGCTGGGTAATATGACCAAGATACAGGTCAGAGGCCATAAGGTAGACTTCTCCTCTTCAGCTGCCCAAAAAAAGGCTCTTGATCAAAACATAAACAGACCATCCGTAACGAAAGGTCAAAGGAGCCTCAAAAAAGAAAAATCCCACCTGCTACTGTGGAGGAGTTGTCACTGCTATAATGTTTTATCTAGGGCTTCAGATTTATGCCTGTAGAGCACTGCCGTGTAAATAATTTGCATTTACTGAATATGTACTGACTGAGTCCCACTGTTCAAAAGTTGAATAAAGAAACAAACTACTTTTTGCCTCTTTTTTTTCATTTATTAAAACCACTTTATAGAACATCACATCCGTTACAGTGTAGAATCCATGTCATTTACAGTTTACAAATGACAAAATGTTTACATAAAATCATGAAGGGTTTACATGATATCACCCACTACTAACATTACTTTATTTACTGTATCTTCTGAAAAAATACCGCTATTTATACAGCACAAGACTTAAGAATGTTTAACAGGAGCAAGTTTCATTGTTCCCTGGTTTTACTACCACACTGTTCAACAAACGCAGCAAACCTTCACCATCTTATCCAGAAGGGTCACCTCTTCACCCTCACATGGAAGAAGTAATCTGATTGGCATGGTGGTATGTTTGAAGCAGGTCCCTTGTGTAGCGCTGGAACCCAGTCATGATGTGCCATCCATTTCATAGGCTGGTTTGCTGCAATAATGCCAAATAATTAGCAACTCTATAAATAGAAGGTAGTTCTGCAAAATCACTCAGTAGGATGTTTGTTCTAATTTGCTATGAGCTCAGAGTGCATCGAAAATAAAACTAATAGGCTATAAAGAGTGATATGAACATATTTAGAACTTACTGGAATGAAAATGTCTGGAGCACCAACAGATATTTGGAGATGGAAGAGAACTGGATATCAGCTCGTCTCACAGCTGCTATCCAGGCTAGACGCCTTGGTTTGGTAACATCGATACACGAGCTGCCTCATGTTGCTTCCAGGTTGGGAAACAATGAAAAGACAAACCCTTTTCAAGCTTATTCTCTTGCCGGTCGTGCGATCGAACATTGCAGCCGACCACACAGCAAGAACAAACCATGGCTGTTGTGTGTGCCTTCGTTCCTTTTTCGCTTGGGCTTAGACCCCCAAAATGGCGGATCGGGCCAAAATCCTTTCCACGCCCACCCCCGTGACATCACGCTCCAAAGCCCTATAGAACAGAGTTTGAATGAAAGCAACAGAATTCTAAAACAAACAATAGAATTTGAATAAAAAGAGTAGAATTAGAATGAAAACAAAATCATTTGAATGAAAACAGAGGAATTTCAATGAAAAGAACGGAATTAGAATGAAATGAATAGAATTTGAATGAAAGCAACGGAATTTGAAAATACACAACGGAATTTGAAAAAAAACAACGGAATTTGAATGAACAGAACAGAATTTGAATCAAAACACTGGAAATAGAATGAACAGAACAGAATTTGAATCAAAACAATGAAATTTGAATGAAAACAACGGAATTAGAATGTATAGGGCTTTGGAGTTGACGTCACGCCGCAATGCATTGTGGGAGCGCGGCACCATTTTCGGGGTCTACGAATCAAAACAAACACAATGTGTTGGAACGACGATTACAAGATGCTTAAAAGCAGCTCAAAAGAGAATGGACTGTATAGAGACCGATTTCGTCCAGAGGCGAAGCGGCGGTTCTTGCAGAAAATAAAATGCATTGGAAATGTGGACCCGTATGAAACACGGCCGTGGAGTAGAAACCCTGAAGACCAACCGCTATTGACGTAGCCTGATATATTTTCGTACCTTATCTGTGGAATCAGCGCGTACAAGTCGTCATCCAAACAAAGGTAAGTCAGCTCGAGTACTGCGAGTAAAATGCGTTTGATTTCCCTGCAAACATTCACATTAGTGCAGCATAAATTCACTCATGAGGGGAAATTACAGTGATAACATGTGGAGGCTGTTAGATGGATAACATAGTGAGTTGTGTGTGACATTGTCCTGAAGGATTTAGTTATTCTTTATGGTTAAAGAAATTGCAATGATTTATTCATATTTATTATAAATAATTCTAATTATACATCTTGCTTCCATATTTGTATCCTGTGTCACTAAAAATACATTTTATTTTAATTTTATACATTGATTAATGACCTGCAGAATCTCCTTATCATATTAAGTGATTCATAATTGTCACTTTATGCTTTCTCCATCTCTAAAGTGATGACATCCTTGCATTACATACTTTAGGTTCATTTTGTGCAGGCAGGTTTCTGACAGAGAACAGGCAGATTTAGAATATATCATGCAGCGTTCTATAGATGGACACATAAAGAAATGAAAAATTACATGTATGTGCTAACTTTCTAAACACTTTGTTACATTTATGATAAAGTAGATAAAACACATTTATGTCGGCCTTGGCTCATAGTTCTTGTCTTTAAATGAACTTTGTGTGTGTTTCAGGTACTGCACTCTCAAAGACTGAATGAACCAGCATTGCAGCCACGGGTCACTGTGAGCATCACAGGGAAGGTTGAAGCCGCCCACTGCACCTGTAAGGCCGGATTCGCGGAGACCTGCACCCACGTCGCTTCTCTTCTGTTTAATGTAGAAGCAACAATGTTGATCTGTGGCACAAGGACTGTTACAGATGAACCTGCATACTGGGTTTTGCTGGGTAATATGACCAAGATACAGGTCAGAGGCCATAAGGTAGACTTCTCCTCTTCAGCTGCCCAAAAAAAGGCTCTTGATCAAAACATAAACAGACCATCCGTAATGAAAGGTCAAAGGAGCCTCAAAAAAGAAAAATCCCACCTGCTACTGTGGAGGAGTTGTCACTGCTATAATGTTTTATCTAGGGCTTCAGATTTATGCCTGTAGTGCACTGCCGTGTAAATAATTTGCATTTACTGAATATGTACTGACTGAGTCCCACTGTTCAAAAGTTGAATAAAGAAACAAACTACTTTTACCTCTTTTTTTTTATTTATTAAAACCACTTTATAGAACATCACATCCGTTACAGTGTAGAATCCATGTCATTTACAGTTTACAAATGACAAAATGTTTACATAAAATCATGAAGGGTTTACATGATATCACCCACTACTAACATTACTTTATTTACTGTATCTTCTGAAAAAATATCGCTATTTATACAGCACAAGACTTAAAATATTCAACAGGAGCAAGTTTCATTGTTCCCTGGTTTTACTACCACACTGTTCAACAAATGCAGTAAACCTTCACCATCTTATCCAGAAGGGTCACCTCTTCACCCTCACATGGAAGAAGTAATCTGATTGGCATGGTGGTATGTTTGAAGCAGGTCCCTTGTGTAGCGCTGGAACCCAGTCATGATGTGCCATCCATTTCATAGGCTGGTTTGCTGCAATAATGCCAAATAATTAGCAACTCTATAAATAGAAGGTAGTTCTGCAAAATAACTCAGTAGGATGTTTGTTCTAATTTGCTATGAGCTCAGAGTGCATCGAAAATAAAACTAATAGGCTATAAAGAGTGATATGAACATATTTAGAACTTACCGGAATGAAAATGTCTGGAGCACCAACAGATATTTGGAGATGGAAGAGAACTGGATATCAGCTCGTCTCACAGCTGCTATCCAGGCTAGACGCCTTCGTTTGGTAACATCGATACACGAGCTGCCTCATGTTGCTTCCAGGTTGGGAAACAATGAAAAGACAAACCCTTTTCAAGCTTATTCTCTTGCCGGTCGTGCGATCGAACATTGCAGCCGACCACACAGCAAGAACAAACCATGGCTGTTGTGTGTGCCTTCGTTCCTTTTTCGCTTGCGCTTAGACCCCCAAAATGGCGGATCGGGCCAAAATCCTTTCCACGCCCACCCCCGTGACATCACGCTCCAAAGCCCTATAGAACAGAGTTTGAATGAAAGCAACAGAATTCTAAAACAAACAATAGAATTTGAATAAAAAGAGTAGAATTAGAATGAAAACAAAATCATTTGAATGAAAACAGAGGAATTTCAATGAAAAGAACGGAATTAGAATGAAATGAATAGAATTTGAATGAAAGCAACGGAATTTGAAAATACACAACGGAATTTGAAAAAAAACAACGGAATTTGAATGAACAGAACAGAATTTGAATCAAAACACTGGAAATAGAATGAACAGAACAGAATTTGAATCAAAACAATGAAATTTGAATGAAAACAACGGAATTAGAATGTATAGGGCTTTGGAGTTGACGTCACGCCGCAATGCATTGTGGGAGCGCGGCACCATTTTCGGGGTCTACGAATCAAAACAAACACAATGTGTTGGAACGACGATTACAAGATGCTTAAAAGCAGCTCAAAAGAGAATGGACTGTATAGAGACCGATTTCGTCTAGAGGCGAAGCGGCGGTTCTTGCAGAAAATAAAATGCATTGGAAATGTGGACCCGTATGAAACACGGCCGTGGAGTAGAAACCCAGAAGACCAACCGCTATTGACGTAGCCTGATATATTTTCGTACCTTATCTGTGGAATCAGCGCGTACAAGTCGTCATCCAAACAAAGGTAAGTCAGCTCGAGGACTGCGAGTAAAATGCGTTTGATTTCCCTGCAAACATTCACATTAGTGCAGCATAAATTCATTCATGAGGGGAAATTACAGTGATAACATGTGGAGGCTGTTAGATGGATAACATAGTGAGTTGTGTGTGACATTGTCCTGAAGGATTTAGTTATTCTTTATGGTTAAAGAAATTGCAATGATTTATTCATATTTATTATAAATAATTCTAATTATACATCTTGCTTCCATATTTGTATCCTGTGTCACTAAAAATACATTTTATTTTAATTTTATACATTGATTAATGACCTGCAGAATCTCCTTATCATATTAAGTGATTCATAATTGTCACTTTATGCTTTCTCCATCTCTAAAGTGATGACATCCTTGCATTACATACTTTAGGTTCATTTTCTGCAGGCAGGTTTCTGACAGAGAACAGGCAGATTTAGAATATATCATGCAGCGTTCTATAGATGGACACATAAAGAAATGAAAAATTACATGTATGTGCTAACTTTCTAAACACTTTGTTACATTTATGATAAAGTAGATAAAACACATTTATGTCGGCCTTGGCTCATAGTTCTTGTCTTTAAATGAACTTTGTGTGTGTTTCAGGTACTGCACTCTCAAAGACTGAATGAACCAGCATTGCAGCCACGGGTCACTGTGAGCATCACAGGGAAGGTTGAAGCCGCCCACTGCACCTGTAAGGCCGGAGTCGCGGAGACCTGCACCCACGTCGCTTCTCTTCTGTTTAATGTAGAAGCAACAATGTTGATCTGTGGCACAAGGACTGTTACAGATGAACCTGCATACTGGGTTTTGCTGGGTAATATGACCAAGATACAGGTCAGAGGCCATAAGGTAGACTTCTCCTCTTCAGCTGCCCAAAAAAAGGCTCTTGATCAAAACATAAACAGACCATCCGTAACGAAAGGTCAAAGGAGCCTCAAAAAAGAAAAATCCCACCTGCTACTGTGGAGGAGTTGTCACTGCTATAATGTTTTATCTAGGGCTTCAGATTTATGCCTGTAGTGCACTGCCGTGTAAATAATTTGCATTTACTGAATATGTACTGACTGAGTCCCACTGTTCAAAAGTTGAATAAAGAAACAAACTACTTTTTGCCTCTTTTTTTTTATTTATTAAAACCACTTTATAGAACATCACATCCGTTACAGTGTAGAATCCATGTCATTTACAGTTTACAAATGACAAAATGTTTACATAAAATCATGAAGGGTTTACATGATATCACCCACTACTAACATTACTTTATTTACTGTATCTTCTGAAAAAATACCGCTATTTATACAGCACAAGACTTAAGAATATTTAACAGGAGCAAGTTTCATTGTTCCCTGGTTTTACTACCACACTGTTCAACAAACGCAGCAAACCTTCACCATCTTATCCAGAAGGGTCACCTCTTCACCCTCACATGGAAGAAGTAATCTGATTGGCATGGTGGTATGTTTGAAGCAGGTCCCTTGTGTAGCGCTGGAACCCAGTCATGATGTGCCATCCATTTCATAGGCTGGTTTGCTGCAATAATGCCAAATAATTAGCAACTCTATAAATAGAAGGTAGTTCTGCAAAATCACTCAGTAGGATGTTTGTTCTAATTTGCTATGAGCTCAGAGTGCATCGAAAATAAAACTAATAGGCTATAAAGAGTGATATGAACATATTTAGAACTTACCGGAATGAAAATGTCTGGAGCACCAACAGATATTTGGAGATGGAAGAGAACTGGATATCAGCTCGTCTCACAGCTGCTATCCAGGCTAGACGCCTTCGTTTGGTAACATCGATACGCGAGCTGCCTCATGTTGCTTCCAGGTTGGGAAACAATGAAAAGACAAACCCTTTTCAAGCTTATTCTCTTGCCGGTCGTGCGATCGAACATTGCAGCCGACCACACAGCAAGAACAAACCATGGCTGTTGTGTGTGCCTTCGCTCCTTTTTCGCTTGCGCTTAGACCCCCAAAATGGCGGATCGGGCCAAAATCCTTTCCACGCCCACCCCCGTGACATCACGCTCCAAAGCCCTATAGAACAGAGTTTGAATGAAAGCAACAGAATTCTAAAACAAACAATAGAATTTGAATAAAAAGAGTAGAATTAGAATGAAAACAAAATCATTTGAACGAAAACAGAGGAATTTCAATGAAAAGAACGGAATTAGAATGAAATGAATAGAATTTGAATCAAAACAACGGAATTTGAAAACAAACAACGGAATTTGAATGAACAGAACAGAATTTGAATCAAAACAATGAAATTTGAATGAAAACAACAGAATTAGAATGAAATGAATAGAATTTGAATGAAAACAACGGAATTAGAATGTATAGGGCTTTGGAGTTGACGTCACGCCGCAATGCATTGTGGGAGCGCGGCACCATTTTCGGGGTCTACGAATCAAAACAAACACACTGTGTTGGAACGACGATTACAAGATGCTTAAAAGCAGCTCAAAAGAGAATGGACTGTATAGAGACCGATTTCGTCCAGAGGCGAAGCGGCGGTTCTTGCAGAAAATAACGTGCATTGGAAATGTGGACCCGTATGAAACACGGCCGTGGAGTAGAAACCCTGAAGACCAACCGCTATTGACGTAGCCTGATATATTTTCGTACCTTATCTGTGGAATCAGCGCGTACAAGTCGTCATCCAAACAAAGGTAAGTCAGCTCGAGGACTGCGAGTAAAATGCGTTTGATTTCCCTGCAAACATTCACATTAGTGCAGCATAAATTCATTCATGAGGGGAAATTACAGTGATAACATGTGGAGGCTGTTAGATGGATAACATAGTGAGTTGTGTGTGACATTGTCCTGAAGGATTTAGTTATTCTTTATGGTTAAAGAAATTGCAATGATTTATTCATATTTATTATAAATAATTCTAATTATACATCTTGCTTCCATATTTGTATCCTGTGTCACTAAAAATACATTTTATTTTAATTTTATACATTGATTAATGACCTGCAGAATCTCCTTATCATATTAAGTGATTCATAATTGTCACTTTATGCTTTCTCCATCTCTAAAGTGATGACATCCTTGCATTACATACTTTAGGTTCATTTTCTGCAGGCAGGTTTCTGACAGAGAACAGGCAGATTTAGAATATATCATGCAGCGTTCTATAGATGGACACATAAAGAAATGAAAAATTACATGTATGTGCTAACTTTCTAAACACTTTGTTACATTTATGATAAAGTAGATAAAACACATTTATGTCGGCCTTGGCTCATAGTTCTTGTCTTTCAATGAACTTTGTGTGTGTTTCAGGTACTGCACTCTCAAAGACTGAATGAACCAGCATTGCAGCCACGGGTCACTGTGAGCATCACAGGGAAGGTTGAAGCCGCCCACTGCACCTGTAAGGCCGGAGTCGCGGAGACCTGCACCCACGTCGCTTCTCTTCTGTTTAATGTAGAAGCAACAGTGTTGATCTGTGGCACAAGGACTGTTACAGATGAACCTGCATACTGGGTTTTGCTGGGTAATATGACCAAGATACAGGTCAGAGGCCATAAGGTAGACTTCTCCTCTTCAGCTGCCCAAAAAAAGGCTCTTGATCAAAACATAAACAGACCATCCGTAACGAAAGGTCAAAGGAGCCTCAAAAAAGAAAAATCCCACCTGCTACTGTGGAGGAGTTGTCACTGCTATAATGTTTTATCTAGGGCTTCAGATTCATGCCTGTAGTGCACTGCCGTGTAAATAATTTGCATTTACTGAATATGTACTGACTGAGTCCCACTGTTCAAAAGTTGAATAAAGAAACAAACTACTTTTTGCCTCTTTTTTTTTATTTATTAAAACCACTTTATAGAACATCACATCCGTTACAGTGTAGAATCCATGTCATTTACAGTTTACAAATGACAAAATGTTTACATAAAATCATGAAGGGTTTACATGATATCACCCACTACTAACATTACTTTATTTACTGTATCTTCTGAAAAAATACCGCTATTTATACAGCACAAGACTTAAGAATATTTAACAGGAGCAAGTTTCATTGTTCCCTGGTTTTACTACCACACTGTTCAACAAACGCAGCAAACCTTCACCATCTTATCCAGAAGGGTCACCTCTTCACCCTCACATGGAAGAAGTAATCTGATTGGCATGGTGGTATGTTTGAAGCAGGTCCCTTGTGTAGCGCTGGAACCCAGTCATGATGTGCCATCCATTTCATAGGCTGGTTTGCTGCAATAATGCCAAATAATTAGCAACTCTATAAATAGAAGGTAGTTCTGCAAAATCACTCAGTAGGATGTTTGTTCTAATTTGCTATGAGCTCAGAGTGCATCGAAAATAAAACTAATAGGCTATAAAGAGTGATATGAACATATTTAGAACTTACCGGAATGAAAATGTCTGGAGCACCAACAGATATTTGGAGATGGAAGAGAACTGGATATCAGCTCGTCTCACAGCTGCTATCCAGGCTAGACGCCTTCGTTTGGTAACATCGATACACGAGCTGCCTCATGTTGCTTCCAGGTTGGGAAACAATGAAAAGACAAACCCTTTTCAAGCTTATTCTCTTGCCGGTCGTGCGATCGAACATTGCAGCCGACCACACAGCAAGAACAAACCATGGCTGTTGTGTGTGCCTTCGCTCCTTTTTCGCTTGCGCTTAGACCCCCAAAATGGCGGATCGGGCCAAAATCCTTTCCACGCCCACCCCCGTGACATCACGCTCCAAAGCCCTATAGAACAGAGTTTGAATGAAAGCAACAGAATTCTAAAACAAACAATAGAATTTGAATAAAAAGAGTAGAATTAGAATGAAAACAAAATCATTTGAACGAAAACAGAGGAATTTTAATGAAAAGAACGGAATTAGAATGAAATGAATAGAATTTGAATCAAAACAACGGAATTTGAAAACAAACAACGGAATTTGAAAACAAACAACGGAATTTGAATGAACAGAACAGAATTAGAATCAAAACAATGGAAATAGAATGAACAGAACAGAATTTGAATCAAAACAACGGAAATAGAATGAACAGAACAGATTTTGAATCAAAACAATGAAATTTGAATGAAAACAACAGAATTAGAATGAAATGAATAGAATTTTAATGAAAACAACGGAATTAGAATGTATAGGGCTTTGGAGTTGACGTCACGCCGCAATGCATTGTGGGAGCGAGGCACCATTTTCGGGGTCTACGAATCAAAACAAACACACTGTGTTGGAACGACGATTACAAGATGCTTAAAAGCAGCTCAAAAGAGAATGGACTGTATAGAGACCGATTTCGTCCAGAGGCGAAGCGGCGGTTCTTGCAGAAAATAACGTGCATTGGAAATGTGGACCCGTATGAAACGCGGCCGTGGAGTAGAAACCCAGAAGACCAACCGCTATTGACGTAGCCTGATATATTTTCGTACCTTATCTGTGGAATCAGCGCGTACAAGTCGTCATCCAAACAAAGGTAAGTCAGCTCGAGTACTGCGAGTAAAATGCGTTTGATTTCCCTGCAAACATTCACATTAGTGCAGCATAAATTCATTCATGAGGGGAAATTACAGTGATAACATGTGGAGGCTGTTAGATGGATAACATAGTGAGTTGTGTGTGACATTGTCCTGAAGGATTTAGTTATTCTTTATGGTTAAAGAAATTGCAATGATTTATTGATATTTATTATAAATAATTCTAATTATACATCTTGCTTCCATATTTGTATCCTGTGTCACTAAAAATACATTTTATTTTAATTTTATACATTGATTAATGACCTGCAGAATCTCCTTATCATATTAAGTGATTCATAATTGTCACTTTATGCTTTCTCCATCTCTAAAGTGATGACATCCTTGCATTACATACTTTAGGTTCATTTTGTGCAGGCAGGTTTCTGACAGAGAACAGGCAGATTTAGAATATATCATGCAGCGTTCTATAGATGGACACATAAAGAAATGAAAAATTACATGTATGTGCTAACTTTCTAAACACTTTGTTACATTTATGATAAAGTAGATAAAACACATTTATGTCGGCCTTGGCTCATAGTTCTTGTCTTTCAATGAACTTTGTGTGTGTTTCAGGTACTGCACTCTCAAAGACTGAATGAACCAGCATTGCAGCCACGGGTCACTGTGAGCATCACAGGGAAGGTTGAAGCCGCCCACTGCACCTGTAAGGCCGGAGTCGCGGAGACCTGCACCCACGTCGCTTCTCTTCTGTTTAATGTAGAAGCAACAATGTTGATCTGTGGCACAAGGACTGTTACAGATGAACCTGCATACTGGGTTTTGCTGGGTAATATGACCAAGATACAGGTCAGAGGCCATAAGGTAGACTTCTCCTCTTCAGCTGCCCAAAAAAAGGCTCTTGATCAAAACATAAACAGACCATCCGTAACGAAAGGTCAAAGGAGCCTCAAAAAAGAAAAATCCCACCTGCTACTGTGGAGGAGTTGTCACTGCTATAATGTTTTATCTAGGGCTTCAGATTTATGCCTGTAGTGCACTGCCGTGTAAATAATTTGCATTTACTGAATATGTACTGACTGAGTCCCACTGTTCAAAAGTTGAATAAAGAAACAAACTACTTTTTGCCTCTTTTTTTTTATTTATTAAAACCACTTTATAGAACATCACATCCGTTACAGTGTAGAATCCATGTCATTTACAGTTTACAAATGACAAAATGTTTACATAAAATCATGAAGGGTTTACATGATATCACCCACTACTAACATTACTTTATTTACTGTATCTTCTGAAAAAATACCGCTATTTATACAGCACAAGACTTAAAATATTTAACAGGAGCAAGTTTCATTGTTCCCTGGTTTTACTACCACACTGTTCAACAAACGCAGCAAACCTTCACCATCTTATCCAGAAGGGTCACCTCTTCACCCTCACATGGAAGAAGTAATCTGATTGGCATGGTGGTATGTTTGAAGCAGGTCCCTTGTGTAGCGCTAGAACCCAGTCATGATGTGCCATCCATTTCATAGGCTGGTTTGCTGCAATAATGCCAAATAATTAGCAACTCTATAAATAGAAGGTAGTTCTGCAAAATCACTCAGTAGGATGTTTGTTCTAATTTGCTATGAGCTCAGAGTGCATCGAAAATAAAACTAATAGGCTATAAAGAGTGATATGAACATATTTAGAACTTACCGGAATGAAAATGTCTGGAGCACCAACAGATATTTGGAGATGGAAGAGAACTGGATATCAGCTCGTCTCACAGCTGCTATCCAGGCTAGACGCCTTCGTTTGGTAACATCGATACGCGAGCTGCCTCATGTTGCTTCCAGGTTGGGAAACAATGAAAAGACAAACCCTTTTCAAGCTTATTCTCTTGCCGGTCGTGCGATTGAACATTGCAGCCGACCACACAGCAAGAACAAACCATGGCTGTTGTGTGTGCCTTCGCTCCTTTTTCGCTTGCGCTTAGACCCCCAAAATGGCGGATCGGGCCAAAATCCTTTCCACGCCCACCCCTGTGACATCACGCTCCAAAGCCCTATAGAACAGAGTTTGAATGAAAGCAACAGAATTCTAAAACAAACAATAGAATTTGAATAAAAAGAGTAGAATTAGAATGAAAACAAAATCATTTGAACGAAAACAGAGGAATTTTAATGAAAAGAACGGAATTAGAATGAAATGAATAGAATTTGAATCAAAACAACGGAATTTGAAAACAAACAACGGAATTTGAAAACAAACAACGGAATTTGAATGAACAGAACAGAATTTGAATCAAAGCAACGGAAATAGAATGAACAGAACAGAATTTGAATCAAAACAATGAAATTTGAATGAAATGAATAGAATTTGAATGAAAACAACGGAATTAGAATGTATAGGGCTTTGGAGTTGACGTCACGCCGCAATGCATTGTGGGAGCGCGGCACCATTTTCGGGGTCTACGAATCAAAACAAACACACTGTGTTGGAACGACGATTACAAGATGCTTAAAAGCAGCTCAAAAGAGAATGGACTGTATAGAGACCGATTTCGTCCAGAGGCGAAGCGGCGGTTCTTGCAGAAAATAACGTGCATTGGAAATGTGGACCCGTATGAAACACGGCCGTGGAGTAGAAACCCAGAAGACCAACCGCTATTGACGTAGCCTGATATATTTTCGTACCTTATCTGTGGAATCAGCGCGTACAAGTCGTCATCCAAACAAAGTAAGTCAGCTCGAGGACTGCGAGTAAAATGCGTTTGATTTCCCTGCAAACATTCACATTAGTGCAGCATAAATTCATTCATGAGGGGAAATTACAGTGATAACATGTGGAGGCTGTTAGATGGATAACATAGTGAGTTGTGTGTGACATTGTCCTGAAGGATTTAGTTATTCTTTATGGTTAAAGAAATTGCAATGATTTATTCATATTTATTATAAATAATTCTAATTATACATCTTGCTTCCATATTTGTATCCTGTGTCACTAAAAATACATTTTATTTTAATTTTATACATTGATTAATGACCTGCAGAATCTCCTTATCATATTAAGTGATTCATAATTGTCACTTTATGCTTTCTCCATCTCTAAAGTGATGACATCCTTGCATTACATACTTTAGGTTCATTTTCTGCAGGCAGGTTTCTGACAGAGAACAGGCAGATTTAGAATATATCATGCAGCGTTCTATAGATGGACACATAAAGAAATGAAAAATTACATGTATGTGCAAATTTTCTAAACACTTTGTTACATTTATGATAAAGTAGATAAAACACATTTATGTCGGCCTTGGCTCATAGTTCTTGTCTTTCAATGAACTTTGTGTGTGTTTCAGGTACTGCACTCTCAAAGACTGAATGAACCAGCATTGCAGCCACGGGTCACTGTGAGCATCACAGGGAAGGTTGAAGCCGCCCACTGCACCTGTAAGGCCGGAGTCGCGGAGACCTGCACCCACGTCGCTTCTCTTCTGTTTAATGTAGAAGCAACAATGTTGATCTGTGGCACAAGGACTGTTACAGATGAACCTGCATACTGGGTTTTGCTGGGTAATATGACCAAGATACAGGTCAGAGGCCATAAGGTAGACTTCTCCTCTTCAGCTGCCCAAAAAAAGGCTCTTGATCAAAACATAAACAGACCATCCGTAACGAAAGGTCAAAGGAGCCTCAAAAAAGAAAAATCCCACCTGCTACTGTGGAGGAGTTGTCACTGCTATAATGTTTTATCTAGGGCTTCAGATTTATGCCTGTAGTGCACTGCCGTGTAAATAATTTGCATTTACTGAATATGTACTGACTGAGTCCCACTGTTCAAAAGTTGAATAAAGAAACAAACTACTTTTTGCCTCTTTTTTTTTATTTATTAAAACCACTTTATAGAACATCACATCCGTTACAGTGTAGAATCCATGTCATTTACAGTTTACAAATGACAAAATGTTTACATAAAATCATGAAGGGTTTACATGATATCACCCACTACTAACATTACTTTATTTACTGTATCTTCTGAAAAAATACCGCTATTTATACAGCACAAGATTTAAAATATTTAACAGGAGCAAGTTTCATTGTTCCCTGGTTTTACTACCACACTGTTCAACAAACGCAGCAAACCTTCACCATCTTATCCAGAAGGGTCACCTCTTCACCCTCACATGGAAGAAGTAATCTGATTGGCATGGTGGTATGTTTGAAGCAGGTCCCTTGTGTAGCGCTGGAACCCAGTCATGATGTGCCATCCATTTCATAGGCTGGTTTGCTGCAATAATGCCAAATAATTAGCAACTCTATAAATAGAAGGTAGTTCTGCAAAATCACTCAGTAGGATGTTTGTTCTAATTTGCTATGAGCTCAGAGTGCATCGAAAATAAAACTAATAGGCTATAAAGAGTGATATGAACATATTTAGAACTTACCGGAATGAAAATGTCTGGAGCACCAACAGATATTTGGAGATGGAAGAGAACTGGAATACAGCTCGTCTCACAGCTGCTATCCAGGCTAGACGCCTTCGTTTGGTAACATCGATACACGAGCTGCCTTATGTTGCTTCCAGGTTGGGAAACAATGAAAAGACAAACCCTTTTCAAGCTTATTCTCTTGCCGGTTGTGCGATCGAACATTGTAGCCGACCACACAGCAAGAACAAACCATGGCTGTTGTGTGTGCCTTCGCTCCTTTTTCGCTTGCGCTTAGACCCCCAAAATGGCGGATCGGGCCAAAATCCTTTCCACGCCCACCCCTGTGACATCACGCTCCAAAGCCCTATAGAACAGAGTTTGAATGAAAGCAACAGAATTCTAAAACAAACAATAGAATTTGAATAAAAAGAGTAGAATTAGAATGAAAACAAAATCATTTGAACGAAAACAGAGGAATTTTAATGAAAAGAACGGAATTAGAATGAAATGAATAGAATTTGAATCAAAACAACGGAATTTGAAAACAAACAACGGAATTTGAAAACAAACAACGGAATTTGAATGAACAGAACAGAATTTGAATCAAAACAACGGAAATAGAATGAACAGAACAGAATTTGAATCAAAACAATGAAATTTGAATGAAAACAACAGAATTAGAATGAAATGAATAGAATTTGAATGAAAACAACGGAATTACAATGTATAGGGCTTTGGAGTTGACGTCACGCCGCAATGCATTGTGGGAGCGCGGCACCATTTTCGGGGTCTACGAATCAAAACAAACACACTGTGTTGGAACGACGATTACAAGATGCTTAAAAGCAGCTCAAAAGAGAATGGACTGTATAGAGACCGATTTCGTCCAGAGGCGAAGCGGCGGTTCTTGCAGAAAATAACGTGCATTGGAAATGTGGACCCGTATGAAACACGGCCGTGGAGTAGAAACCCAGAAGACCAACCGCTATTGACGTAGCCTGATATATTTTCGTACCTTATCTGTGGAATCAGCGCGTACAAGTCGTCATCCAAACAAAGGTAAGTCAGCTCGAGTACTGCGAGTAAAATGCGTTTGATTTCCCTGCAAACATTCACATTAGTGCAGCATAAATTCATTCATGAGGGGAAATTACAGTGATAACATGTGGAGGCTGTTAGATGGATAACATAGTGAGTTGTGTGTGACATTGTCCTGAATGATTTAGTTATTCTTTATGGTTAAAGAAATTGCAATGATTTATTGATATTTATTATAAATAATTCTAATTATACATCTTGCTTCCATATTTGTATCCTGTGTCACTAAAAATACATTTTATTTTAATTTTATACATTGATTAATGACCTGCAGAATCTCCTTATCATATTAAGTGATTCATAATTGTCACTTTATGCTTTCTCCATCTCTAAAGTGATGACATCCTTGCATTACATACTTTAGGTTCATTTTGTGCAGGCAGGTTTCTGACAGAGAACAGGCAGATTTAGAATATATCATGCAGCGTTCTATAGATGGACACATAAAGAAATGAAAAATTACATGTATGTGCTAACTTTCTAAACACTTTGTTACATTTATGATAAAGTAGATAAAACACATTTATGTCGGCCTTGGCTCATAGTTCTTGTCTTTCAATGAACTTTGTGTGTGTTTCAGGTACTGCACTCTCAAAGACTGAATGAACCAGCATTGCAGCCACGGGTCACTGTGAGCATCACAGGGAAGGTTGAAGCCGCCCACTGCACCTGTAAGGCCGGAGTCGCGGAGACCTGCACCCACGTCGCTTCTCTTCTGTTTAATGTAGAAGCAACAGTGTTGATCTGTGGCACAAGGACTGTTACAGATGAACCTGCATACTGGGTTTTGCTGGGTAATATGACCAAGATACAGGTCAGAGGCCATAAGGTAGACTTCTCCTCTTCAGCTGCCCAAAAAAAGGCTCTTGATCAAAACATAAACAGACCATCCGTAACGAAAGGTCAAAGGAGCCTCAAAAAAGAAAAATCCCACCTGCTACTGTGGAGGAGTTGTCACTGCTATAATGTTTTATCTAGGGCTTCAGATTCATGCCTGTAGTGCACTGCCGTGTAAATAATTTGCATTTACTGAATATGTACTGACTGAGTCCCACTGTTCAAAAGTTGAATAAAGAAACAAACTACTTTTTGCCTCTTTTTTTAAATTTATTAAAACCACTTTATAGAACATCACATCCGTTACAGTGTAGAATCCATGTCATTTACAGTTTACAAATGACAAAATGTTTACATAAAATCATGAAGGGTTTACATGATATCACCCACTACTAACATTACTTTATTTACTGTATCTTCTGAAAAAATACCGCTATTTATACAGCACAAGACTTAAGAATATTTAACAGGAGCAAGTTTCATTGTTCCCTGGTTTTACTACCACACTGTTCAACAAACGCAGCAAACCTTCACCATCTTATCCAGAAGGGTCACCTCTTCACCCTCACATGGAAGAAGTAATCTGATTGGCATGGTGGTATGTTTGAAGCAGGTCCCTTGTGTAGCGCTGGAACCCAGTCATGATGTGCCATCCATTTCATAGGCTGGTTTGCTGCAATAATGCCAAATAATTAGCAACTCTATAAATAGAAGGTAGTTCTGCAAAATCACTCAGTAGGATGTTTGTTCTAATTTGCTATGAGCTCAGAGTGCATCGAAAATAAAACTAATAGGCTATAAAGAGTGATATGAACATATTTAGAACTTACCGGAATGAAAATGTCTGGAGCACCAACAGATATTTGGAGATGGAAGAGAACTGGATATCAGCTCGTCTCACAGCTGCTATCCAGGCTAGACGCCTTCGTTTGGTAACATCGATACACGAGCTGCCTCATGTTGCTTCCAG
This sequence comes from Perissodus microlepis, assembly GCF_051167445.1. Classification (NCBI taxonomy): domain Eukaryota; kingdom Metazoa; phylum Chordata; class Actinopteri; order Cichliformes; family Cichlidae; genus Perissodus; species Perissodus microlepis. The sequence continues at coordinate 8,239,987 of NC_140469.1, forward strand.
GTTGGGAAACAATGAAAAGACAAACCCTTTTCAAGCTTATTCTCTTGCCGGTCGTGCGATCGAACATTGCAGCCGACCACACAGCAAGAACAAACCATGGCTGTTGTGTGTGCCTTCGCTCCTTTTTCGCTTGCGCTTAGACCCCCAAAATGGCGGATCGGGCCAAAATCCTTTCCACGCCCACCCCCGTGACATCACGCTCCAAAGCCCTATAGAACAGAGTTTGAATGAAAGCAACAGAATTCTAAAACAAACAATAGAATTTGAATAAAAAGAGTAGAATTAGAATGAAAACAAAATCATTTGAACGAAAACAGAGGAATTTTAATGAAAAGAACGGAATTAGAATGAAATGAATAGAATTTGAATAAAAAGAGTAGAATTAGAATGAAAACAAAATCATTTGAATGAAAACAGAGGAATTTCAATGAAAATAACGGAATTAGAATGAAATGAATAGAATTTGAATGAAAGCAACGGAATTTGAAAATACACAACGGAATTTGAAAACAAACAACGGAATTTGAAAACAAACAACGGAATTTGAATGAACAGAACAGAATTTGAATCAAAACAACGGAAATAGAATGAACAGAACAGAATTTGAATCAAAACAACGGAAATAGAATGAACAGAGCAGAATTTGAATCAAAACAATGAAATTTGAATGAAAACAACAGAATTAGAATGAAATGAATAGAATTTGAATGAAAACAACGGAATTAGAATGTATAGGGCTTTGGAGTTGACGTCACGCCGCAATGCATTGTGGGAGCGCGGCACCATTTTCGGGGTCTACGAATCAAAACAAACACACTGTGTTGGAACGACGATTACAAGATGCTTAAAAGCAGCTCAAAAGAGAATGGACTGTATAGAGACCGATTTCGTCCAGAGGCGAAGCGGAGGTTCTTGCAGAAAATAACGTGCATTGGAAATGTGGACCCGTATGAAACACGGCCGTGGAGTAGAAACCCAGAAGACCAACCGCTATTGACGTAGCCTGATATATTTTCGTACCTTATCTGTGGAATCAGCGCGTACAAGTCGTCATCCAAACAAAGGTAAGTCAGCTCGAGTACTGCGAGTAAAATGCGTTTGATTTCCCTGCAAACATTCACATTAGTGCAGCATAAATTCATTCATGAGGGGAAATTACAGTGATAACATGTGGAGGCTGTTAGATGGATAACATAGTGAGTTGTGTGTGACATTGTCCTGAAGGATTTAGTTATTCTTTATGGTTAAAGAAATTGCAATGATTTATTGATATTTATTATAAATAATTCTAATTATACATCTTGCTTCCATATTTGTATCCTGTGTCACTAAAAATACATTTTATTTTAATTTTATACATTGATTAATGACCTGCAGAATCTCCTTATCATATTAAGTGATTCATAATTGTCACTTTATGCTTTCTCCATCTCTAAAGTGATGACATCCTTGCATTACATACTTTAGGTTCATTTTCTGCAGGCAGGTTTCTGACAGAGAACAGGCAGATTTAGAATATATCATGCAGCGTTCTATAGATGGACACATAAAGAAATGAAAAATTACATGTATGTGCAAATTTTCTAAACACTTTGTTACATTTATGATAAAGTAGATAAAACACATTTATGTCGGCCTTGGCTCATAGTTCTTGTCTTTCAATGAACTTTGTGTGTGTTTCAGGTACTGCACTCTCAAAGACTGAATGAACCAGCATTGCAGCCACGGGTCACTGTGAGCATCACAGGGAAGGTTGAAGCCGCCCACTGCACCTGTAAGGCCGGAGTCGCGGAGACCTGCACCCACGTCGCTTCTCTTCTGTTTAATGTAGAAGCAACAATGTTGATCTGTGGCACAAGGACTGTTACAGATGAACCTGCATACTGGGTTTTGCTGGGTAATATGACCAAGATACAGGTCAGAGGCCATAAGGTAGACTTCTCCTCTTCAGCTGCCCAAAAAAAGGCTCTTGATCAAAACATAAACAGACCATCCGTAACGAAAGGTCAAAGGAGCCTCAAAAAAGAAAAATCCCACCTGCTACTGTGGAGGAGTTGTCACTGCTATAATGTTTTATCTAGGGCTTCAGATTTATGCCTGTAGTGCACTGCCGTGTAAATAATTTGCATTTACTGAATATGTACTGACTGAGTCCCACTGTTCAAAAGTTGAATAAAGAAACAAACTACTTTTTGCCTCTTTTTTTTTATTTATTAAAACCACTTTATAGAACATCACATCCGTTACAGTGTAGAATCCATGTCATTTACAGTTTACAAATGACAAAATGTTTACATAAAATCATGAAGGGTTTACATGATATCACCCACTACTAACATTACTTTATTTACTGTATCTTCTGAAAAAATACCGCTATTTATACAGCACAAGACTTAAAATATTCAACAGGAGCAAGTTTCATTGTTCCCTGGTTTTACTACCACACTGTTCAACAAACGCAGCAAACCTTCACCATCTTATCCAGAAGGGTCACCTCTTCACCCTCACATGGAAGAAGTAATCTGATTGGCATGGTGGTATGTTTGAAGCAGGTCCCTTGTGTAGCGCTGGAACCCAGTCATGATGTGCCATCCATTTCATAGGCTGGTTTGCTGCAATAATGCCAAATAATTAGCAACTCTATAAATAGAAGGTAGTTCTGCAAAATCACTCAGTAGGATGTTTGTTCTAATTTGCTATGAGCTCAGAGTGCATCGAAAATAAAACTAATAGGCTATAAAGAGTGATATGAACATATTTAGAACTTACCGGAATGAAAATGTCTGGAGCACCAACAGATATTTGGAGATGGAAGAGAACTGGATATCAGCTCGTCTCACAGCTGCTATCCAGGCTAGACGCCTTCGTTTGGTAACATCGATACACGAGCTGCCTCATGTTGCTTCCAGGTTGGGAAACAATGAAAAGACAAACCCTTTTCAAGCTTATTCTCTTGCCGGTCGTGCGATCGAACATTGCAGCCGACCACACAGCAAGAACAAACCATGGCTGTTGTGTGTGCCTTCGCTCCTTTTTCGCTTGCGCTTAGACCCCCAAAATGGCGGATCGGGCCAAAATCCTTTCCACGCCCACCCCCGTGACATCACGCTCCAAAGCCCTATAGAACAGAGTTTGAATGAAAGCAACAGAATTCTAAAACAAACAATAGAATTTGAATAAAAAGAGTAGAATTAGAATGAAAACAAAATCATTTGAACGAAAACAGAGGAATTTTAATGAAAAGAACGGAATTAGAATGAAATGAATAGAATTTGAATCAAAACAACGGAATTTGAAAACAAACAACGGAATTTGAATGAACAGAACAGAATTTGAATCAAAACAATGAAATTTGAATGAAAACAACAGAATTAGAATGAAATGAATAGAATTTGAATGAAAACAACGGAATTAGAATGTATAGGGCTTTGGAGTTGACGTCACGCCGCAATGCATTGTGGGAGCGCGGCACCATTTTCGGGGTCTACGAATCAAAACAAACACACTGTGTTGGAACGACGATTACAAGATGCTTAAAAGCAGCTCAAAAGAGAATGGACTGTATAGAGACCGATTTCGTCCAGAGGCGAAGCGGCGGTTCTTGCAGAAAATAACGTGCATTGGAAATGTGGACCCGTATGAAACACGGCCGTGGAGTAGAAACCCAGAAGACCAACCGCTATTGACGTAGCCTGATATATTTTCGTACCTTATCTGTGGAATCAGCGCGTACAAGTCGTCATCCAAACAAAGGTAAGTCAGCTCGAGTACTGCGAGTAAAATGCGTTTGATTTCCCTGCAAACATTCACATTAGTGCAGCATAAATTCATTCATGAGGGGAAATTACAGTGATAACATGTGGAGGCTGTTAGATGGATAACATAGTGAGTTGTGTGTGACATTGTCCTGAAGGATTTAGTTATTCTTTATGGTTAAAGAAATTGCAATGATTTATTGATATTTATTATAAATAATTCTAATTATACATCTTGCTTCCATATTTGTATCCTGTGTCACTAAAAATACATTTTATTTTAATTTTATACATTGATTAATGACCTGCAGAATCTCCTTATCATATTAAGTGATTCATAATTGTCACTTTATGCTTTCTCCATCTCTAAAGTGATGACATCCTTGCATTACATACTTTAGGTTCATTTTCTGCAGGCAGGTTTCTGACAGAGAACAGGCAGATTTAGAATATATCATGCAGCGTTCTATAGATGGACACATAAAGAAATGAAAAATTACATGTATGTGCTAACTTTCTAAACACTTTGTTACATTTATGATAAAGTAGATAAAACACATTTATGTCGGCCTTGGCTCATAGTTCTTGTCTTTCAATGAACTTTGTGTGTGTTTCAGGTACTGCACTCTCAAAGACTGAATGAACCAGCATTGCAGCCACGGGTCACTGTGAGCATCACAGGGAAGGTTGAAGCCGCCCACTGCACCTGTAAGGCCGGAGTCGCGGAGACCTGCACCCACGTCGCTTCTCTTCTGTTTAATGTAGAAGCAACAATGTTGATCTGTGGCACAAGGACTGTTACAGATGAACCTGCATACTGGGTTTTGCTGGGTAATATGACCAAGATACAGGTCAGAGGCCATAAGGTAGACTTCTCCTCTTCAGCTGCCCAAAAAAAGGCTCTTGATCAAAACATAAACAGACCATCCGTAACGAAAGGTCAAAGGAGCCTCAAAAAAGAAAAATCCCACCTGCTACTGTGGAGGAGTTGTCACTGCTATAATGTTTTATCTAGGGCTTCAGATTTATGCCTGTAGTGCACTGCCGTGTAAATAATTTGCATTTACTGAATATGTACTGACTGAGTCCCACTGTTCAAAAGTTGAATAAAGAAACAAACTACTTTTTGCCTCTTTTTTTTTATTTATTAAAACCACTTTATAGAACATCACATCCGTTACAGTGTAGAATCCATGTCATTTACAGTTTACAAATGACAAAATGTTTACATAAAATCATGAAGGGTTTACATGATATCACCCACTACTAACATTACTTTATTTACTGTATCTTCTGAAAAAATACCGCTATTTATACAGCACAAGACTTAAAATATTTAACAGGAGCAAGTTTCATTGTTCCCTGGTTTTACTACCACACTGTTCAACAAACGCAGCAAACCTTCACCATCTTATCCAGAAGGGTCACCTCTTCACCCTCACATGGAAGAAGTAATCTGATTGGCATGGTGGTATGTTTGAAGCAGGTCCCTTGTGTAGCGCTGGAACCCAGTCATGATGTGCCATCCATTTCATAGGCTGGTTTGCTGCAATAATGCCAAATAATTAGCAACTCTATAAATAGAAGGTAGTTCTGCAAAATCACTCAGTAGGATGTTTGTTCTAATTTGCTATGAGCTCAGAGTGCATCGAAAATAAAACTAATAGGCTATAAAGAGTGATATGAACATATTTAGAACTTACCGGAATGAAAATGTCTGGAGCACCAACAGATATTTGGAGATGGAAGAGAACTGGATATCAGCTCGTCTCACAGCTGCTATCTAGGCTAGACGCCTTCGTTTGGTAACATCGATACACGAGCTGCCTTATGTTGCTTCCAGGTTGGGAAACAATGAAAAGACAAACCCTTTTCAAGCTTATTCTCTTGCCGGTCGTGCGATCGAACATTGTAGCCAACCACACAGCAAGAACAAACCATGGCTGTTGTGTGTGCCTTCGCTCCTTTTTCGCTTGCGCTTAGACCCCCAAAATGGCGGATCGGGCCAAAATCCTTTCCACGCCCACCCCCGTGACATCACGCTCCAAAGCCCTATAGAACAGAGTTTGAATGAAAGCAACAGAATTCTAAAACAAACAATAGAATTTGAATAAAAAGAGTAGAATTAGAATGAAAACAAAATCATTTGAACGAAAACAGAGGAATTTTAATGAAAAGAACGGAATTAGAATGAAATGAATAGAATTTGAATCAAAACAACGGAATTTGAAAACAAACAACGGAATTTGAAAACAAACAACGGAATTTGAATGAACAGAACAGAATTTGAATCAAAACAACGGAAATAGAATGAACAGAATTTGAATCAAAACAACGGAAATAGAATGAACAGAACAGAATTTGAATCAAAACAATGAAATTTGAATGAAAACAACAGAATTAGAATGAAATGAATAGAATTTGAATGAAAACAACGGAATTACAATGTATAGGGCTTTGGAGTTGACGTCACGCCGCAATGCATTGTGGGAGCGCGGCACCATTTTCGGGGTCTACGAATCAAAACAAACACACTGTGTTGGAACGACGATTACAAGATGCTTAAAAGCAGCTCAAAAGAGAATGGACTGTATAGAGACCGATTTCGTCCAGAGGCGAAGCGGCGGTTCTTGCAGAAAATAACGTGCATTGGAAATGTGGACCCGTATGAAACACGGCCGTGGAGTAGAAACCCAGAAGACCAACCGCTATTGACGTAGCCTGATATATTTTCGTACCTTATCTGTGGAATCAGCGCGTACAAGTCGTCATCCAAACAAAGGTAAGTCAGCTCGAGGACTGCGAGTAAAATGCGTTTGATTTCCCTGCAAACATTCACATTAGTGCAGCATAAATTCATTCATGAGGGGAAATTACAGTGATAACATGTGGAGGCTGTTAGATGGATAACATAGTGAGTTGTGTGTGACATTGTCCTGAAGGATTTAGTTATTCTTTATGGTTAAAGAAATTGCAATGATTTATTCATATTTATTATAAATAATTCTAATTATACATCTTGCTTCCATATTTGTATCCTGTGTCACTAAAAATACATTTTATTTTAATTTTATACATTGATTAATGACCTGCAGAATCTCCTTATCATATTAAGTGATTCATAATTGTCACTTTATGCTTTCTCCATCTCTAAAGTGATGACATCCTTGCATTACATACTTTAGGTTCATTTTGTGCAGGCAGGTTTCTGACAGAGAACAGGCAGATTTAGAATATATCATGCAGCGTTCTATAGATGGACACATAAAGAAATGAAAAATTACATGTATGTGCAAATTTTCTAAACACTTTGTTACATTTATGATAAAGTAGATAAAACACATTTATGTCGGCCTTGGCTCATAGTTCTTGTCTTTCAATGAACTTTGTGTGTGTTTCAGGTACTGCACTCTCAAAGACTGAATGAACCAGCATTGCAGCCACGGGTCACTGTGAGCATCACAGGGAAGGTTGAAGCCGCCCACTGCACCTGTAAGGCCGGAGTCGCGGAGACCTGCACCCACGTCGCTTCTCTTCTGTTTAATGTAGAAGCAACAATGTTGATCTGTGGCACAAGGACTGTTACAGATGAACCTGCATACTGGGTTTTGCTGGGTAATATGACCAAGATACAGGTCAGAGGCCATAAGGTAGACTTCTCCTCTTCAGCTGCCCAAAAAAAGGCTCTTGATCAAAACATAAACAGACCATCCGTAACGAAAGGTCAAAGGAGCCTCAAAAAAGAAAAATCCCACCTGCTACTGTGGAGGAGTTGTCACTGCTATAATGTTTTATCTAGGGCTTCAGATTTATGCCTGTAGTGCACTGCCGTGTAAATAATTTGCATTTACTGAATATGTACTGACTGAGTCCCACTGTTCAAAAGTTGAATAAAGAAACAAACTACTTTTTGCCTCTTTTTTTTTATTTATTAAAACCACTTTATAGAACATCACATCCGTTACAGTGTAGAATCCATGTCATTTACAGTTTACAAATGACAAAATGTTTACATAAAATCATGAAGGGTTTACATGATATCACCCACTACTAACATTACTTTATTTACTGTATCTTCTGAAAAAATACCGCTATTTATACAGCACAAGACTTAAAATATTTAACAGGAGCAAGTTTCATTGTTCCCTGGTTTTACTACCACACTGTTCAACAAACGCAGCAAACCTTCACCATCTTATCCAGAAGGGTCACCTCTTCACCCTCACATGGAAGAAGTAATCTGATTGGCATGGTGGTATGTTTGAAGCAGGTCCCTTGTGTAGCGCTGGAACCCAGTCATGATGTGCCATCCATTTCATAGGCTGGTTTGCTGCAATAATGCCAAATAATTAGCAACTCTATAAATAGAAGGTAGTTCTGCAAAATCACTCAGTAGGATGTTTGTTCTAATTTGCTATGAGCTCAGAGTGCATCGAAAATAAAACTAATAGGCTATAAAGAGTGATATGAACATATTTAGAACTTACCGGAATGAAAATGTCTGGAGCACCAACAGATATTTGGAGATGGAAGAGAACTGGATATCAGCTCGTCTCACAGCTGCTATCCAGGCTAGACGCCTTCGTTTGGTAACATCGATACACGAGCTGCCTCATGTTGCTTCCAGGTTGGGAAACAATGAAAAGACAAACCCTTTTCAAGCTTATTCTCTTGCCGGTCGTGCGATCGAACATTGTAGCCGACCACACAGCAAGAACAAACCATGGCTGTTGTGTGTGCCTTCGCTCCTTTTTCGCTTGCGCTTAGACCCCCAAAATGGCGGATCGGGCCAAAATCCTTTCCACGCCCACCCCCGTGACATCACGCTCCAAAGCCCTATAGAACAGAGTTTGAATGAAAGCAACAGAATTCTAAAACAAACAATAGAATTTGAATAAAAAGAGTAGAATTAGAATGAAAACAAAATCATTTGAACGAAAACAGAGGAATTTTAATGAAAAGAACGGAATTAGAATGAAATGAATAGAATTTGAATCAAAACAACGGAATTTGAAAACAAACAACGGAATTTGAAAACAAACAACGGAATTTGAATGAACAGAACAGAATTTGAATCAAAACAACGGAAATAGAATGAACAGAACAGAATTTGAATCAAAACAACGGAAATAGAATGAACAGAACAGAATTTGAATCAAAACAATGAAATTTGAATGAAAACAACAGAATTAGAATGAAATGAATAGAATTTGAATGAAAACAACGGAATTACAATGTATAGGGCTTTGGAGTTGACGTCACGCTGCAATGCATTGTGGGAGCGCGGCACCATTTTCGGGGTCTACGAATCAAAACAAACACACTGTGTTGGAACGACGATTACAAGATGCTTAAAAGCAGCTCAAAAGAGAATGGACTGTATAGAGACCGATTTCGTCCAGAGGCGAAGCGGCGGTTCTTGCAGAAAATAACGTGCATTGGAAATGTGGACCCGTATGAAACACGGCCGTGGAGTAGAAACCCAGAAGACCAACCGCTATTGACGTAGCCTGATATATTTTCGTACCTTATCTGTGGAATCAGCGCGTACAAGTCGTCATCCAAACAAAGGTAAGTCAGCTCGAGTACTGCGAGTAAAATGCGTTTGATTTCCCTGCAAACATTCACATCAGTGCAGCATAAATTCATTCATGAGGGGAAATTACAGTGATAACATGTGGAGGCTGTTAGATGGATAACATAGTGAGTTGTGTGTGACATTGTCCTGAAGGATTTAGTTATTCTTTATGGTTAAAGAAATTGCAATGATTTATTGATATTTATTATTAATAATTCTAATTATACATCTTGCTTCCATATTTGTATCCTGTGTCACTAAAAATACATTTTATTTTAATTTTATACATTGATTAATGACCTGCAGAATCTCCTTATCATATTAAGTGATTCATAATTGTCACTTTATGCTTTCTCCATCTCTAAAGTGATGACATCCTTGCATTACATACTTTAGGTTCATTTTGTGCAGGCAGGTTTCTGACAGAGAACAGGCAGATTTAGAATATATCATGCAGCGTTCTATAGATGGACACATAAAGAAATGAAAAATTACATGTATGTGCAAATTTTCTAAACACTTTGTTACATTTATGATAAAGTAGATAAAACACATTTATGTCGGCCTTGGCTCATAGTTCTTGTCTTTCAATGAACTTTGTGTGTGTTTCAGGTACTGCACTCTCAAAGACTGAATGAACCAGCATTGCAGCCACGGGTCACTGTGAGCATCACAGGGAAGGTTGAAGCCGCCCACTGCACCTGTAAGGCCGGAGTCGCGGAGACCTGCACCCACGTCGCTTCTCTTCTGTTTAATGTAGAAGCAACAATGTTGATCTGTGGCACAAGGACTGTTACAGATGAACCTGCATACTGGGTTTTGCTGGGTAATATGACCAAGATACAGGTCAGAGGCCATAAGGTAGACTTCTCCTCTTCAGCTGCCCAAAAAAAGGCTCTTGATCAAAACATAAACAGACCATCCGTAACGAAAGGTCAAAGGAGCCTCAAAAAAGAAAAATCCCACCTGCTACTGTGGAGGAGTTGTCACTGCTATAATGTTTTATCTAGGGCTTCAGATTTATGCCTGTAGTGCACTGCCGTGTAAATAATTTGCATTTACTGAATATTTACTGACTGAGTCCCACTGTTCAAAAGTTGAATAAAGAAACAAACTACTTTTTGCCTCTTTTTTTTTATTTATTAAAACCACTTTATAGAACATCACATCCGTTACAGTGTAGAATCCATGTCATTTACAGTTTACAAATGACAAAATGTTTACATAAAATCATGAAGGGTTTACATGATATCACCCACTACTAACATTACTTTATTTACTGTATCTTCTGAAAAAATACTGCTATTTATACAGCACAAGACTTAAAATATTTAACAGGAGCAAGTTTCATTGTTCCCTGGTTTTACTACCACACTGTTCAACAAACGCAGCAAACCTTCACCATCTTATCCAGAAGGGTCACCTCTTCACCCTCACATGGAAGAAGTAATCTGATTGGCATGGTGGTATGTTTGAAGCAGGTCCCTTGTGTAGCGCTGGAACCCAGTCATGATGTGCCATCCATTTCATAGGCTGGTTTGCTGCAATAATGCCAAATAATTAGCAACTCTATAAATAGAAGGTAGTTCTGCAAAATCACTCAGTAGGATGTTTGTTCTAATTTGCTATGAGCTCAGAGTGCATCGAAAATAAAACTAATAGGCTATAAAGAGTGATATGAACATATTTAGAACTTACCGGAATGAAAATGTCTGGAGCACCAACAGATATTTGGAGATGGAAGAGAACTGGATATCAGCTCGTCTCACAGCTGCTATCCAGGCTAGACGCCTTCGTTTGGTAACATCGATACGCGAGCTGCCTCATGTTGCTTCCAGGTTGGGAAACAATGAAAAGACAAACCCTTTTCAAGCTTATTCTCTTGCCGGTCGTGCGATCGAACATTGTAGCCGACCACACAGCAAGAACAAACCATGGCTGTTGTGTGTGCCTTCGCTCCTTTGTCGCTTGCGCTTATACCCCCAAAATGGCGGATCGGGCCAAAATACTTTCCACGCCCACCCCCGTGACATCACGCTCCAAAGCCCTATAGAACAGAGTTTGAATGAAAGCAACAGAATTCTAAAACAAACAATAGAATTTGAATAAAAAGAGTAGAATTAGAATGAAAACAAAATCATTTGAACGAAAACAGAGGAATTTTAATGAAAAGAACGGAATTAGAATGAAATGAATAGAATTTGAATCAAAACAACGGAATTTGAAAACAAACAACGGAATTTGAAAACAAACAACGGAATTTGAATGAACAGAACAGAATTTGAATCAAAGCAACGGAAATAGAATGAACAGAACAGAATTTGAATCAAAACAATGAAATTTGAATGAAATGAATAGAATTTGAATGAAAACAACGGAATTAGAATGTATAGGGCTTTGGAGTTGACGTCACGCCGCAATGCATTGTGGGAGCGCGGCACCATTTTCGGGGTCTACGAATCAAAACAAACACACTGTGTTGGAACGACGATTCCAAGATGCTTAAAAGCAGCTCAAAAGAGAATGGACTGTATAGAGACCGATTTCGTCCAGAGGCGAAGCGGCGGTTCTTGCAGAAAATAACGTGCATTGGAAATGTGGACCCGTATGAAACACGGCCGTGGAGTAGAAACCCTGAAGACCAACCGCTATTGATGTAGCCTGATATATTTCCGTACCTTATCTGTGGAATCAGCGCGTACAAGTCGTCATCCAAACAAAGGTAAGTCAGCTCGAGGACTGCGAGTAAAATGCGTTTGATTTCCCTGCAAACATTCACATTAGTGCAGCATAAATTCATTCATGAGGGGAAATTACAGTGATAACATGTGGAGGCTGTTAGATGGATAACATAGTGAGTTGTGTGTGACATTGTCCTGAAGGATTTAGTTATTCTTTATGGTTAAAGAAATTGCAATGATTTATTCATATTTATTATAAATAATTCTAATTATACATCTTGCTTCCATATTTGTATCCTGTGTCACTAAAAATACATTTTATTTTAATTTTATACATTGATTAATGACCTGCAGAATCTCCTTATCATATTAAGTCATTCATAATTGTCACTTTATGCTTTCTCCATCTCTAAAGTGATGACATCCTTGCATTACATACTTTAGGTTCATTTTGTGCAGGCAGGTTTCTGACAGAGAACAGGCAGATTTAGAATATATCATGCAGCGTTCTATAGATGGACACATAAAGAAATGAAAAATTACATGTATGTGCTAACTTTCTAAACACTTTGTTACATTTATGATAAAGTAGATAAAACACATTTATGTCGGCCTTGGCTCATAGTTCTTGTCTTTAAATGAACTTTGTGTGTGTTTCAGGTACTGCACTCTCAAAGACTGAATGAACCAGCATTGCAGCCACGGGTCACTGTGAGCATCACAGGGAAGGTTGAAGCCGCCCACTGCACCTGTAAGGCCGGAGTCGCGGAGACCTGCACCCACGTCGCTTCTCTTCTGTTTAATGTAGAAGCAACAATGTTGATCTGTGGCACAAGGACTGTTACAGATGAACCTGCATACTGGGTTTTGCTGGGTAATATGACCAAGATACAGGTCAGAGGCCATAAGGTAGACTTCTCCTCTTCAGCTGCCCAAAAAAAGGCTCTTGATCAAAACATAAACAGACCATCCGTAACGAAAGGTCAAAGGAGCCTCAAAAAAGAAAAATCCCACCTGCTACTGTGGAGGAGTTGTCACTGCTATAATGTTTTATCTAGGGCTTCAGATTTATGCCTGTAGTGCACTGCCGTGTAAATAATTTGCATTTACTGAATATGTACTGACTGAGTCCCACTGTTCAAAAGTTGAATAAAGAAACAAACTACTTTTTGCCTCTTTTTTTTTATTTATTAAAACCACTTCATAGAACATCACATCCGTTACAGTGTAGAATCCATGTCATTTACAGTTTACAAATGACAAAATGTTTACATAAAATCATGAAGGGTTTACATGATATCACCCACTACTAACATTACTTTATTTACTGTATCTTCTGAAAAAATACCGCTATTTATACAGCACAAGACTTAAGAATATTTAACAGGAGCAAGTTTCATTGTTCCCTGGTTTTACTACCACACTGTTCAACAAACGCAGCAAACCTTCACCATCTTATCCAGAAGGGTCACCTCTTCACCCTCACATGGAAGAAGTAATCTGATTGGCATGGTGGTATGTTTGAAGCAGGTCCCTTGTGTAGCGCTGGAACCCAGTCATGATGTGCCATCCATTTCATAGGCTGGTTTGCTGCAATAATGCCAAATAATTAGCAACTCTATAAATAGAAGGTAGTTCTGCAAAATCACTCAGTAGGATGTTTGTTCTAATTTGCTATGAGCTCAGAGTGCATCGAAAATAAAACTAATAGGCTATAAAGAGTGATATGAACATATTTAGAACTTACCGGAATGAAAATGTCTGGAGCACCAACAGATATTTGGAGATGGAAGAGAACTGGATATCAGCTCGTCTCACAGCTGCTATCCAGGCTAGACGCCTTGGTTTGGTAACATCGATACGCGAGCTGCCTCATGTTGCTTCCAGGTTGGGAAACAATGAAAAGACAAACGCTTTTCAAGCTTATTCTCTTGCCGGTCGTGCGATCGAACATTGCAGCCGACCACACAGCAAGAACAAACCATGGCTGTTGTGTGTGCCTTCGCTCCTTTTTCGCTTGCGCTTAGACCCCCAAAATGGCGGATCGGGCCAAAATCCTTTCCACGCCCACCCCCGTGACATCACGCTCCAAAGCCCTATAGAACAGAGTTTGAATGAAAGCAACAGAATTCTAAAACAAACAATAGAATTTGAATAAAAAGAGTAGAATTAGAATGAAAACAAAATCATTTGAACGAAAACAGAGGAATTTTAATGAAAAGAACGGAATTAGAATGAAATGAATAGAATTTGAATCAAAACAACGGAATTTGAAAACAAACAACGGAATTTGAAAACAAACAACGGAATTTGAATGAACAGAACAGAATTTGAATCAAAACAACGGAAATAGAATGAACAGAACAGAATTTGAATCAAAACAACGGAAATAGAATGAACAGAACAGAATTTGAATCAAAACAATGAAATTTGAATGAAAACAACAGAATTAGAATGAAATGAATAGAATTTGAATGAAAACAACGGAATTACAATGTATAGGGCTTTGGAGTTGACGTCACGCTGCAATGCATTGTGGGAGCGCGGCACCATTTTCGGGGTCTACGAATCAAAACAAACACACTGTGTTGGAACGACGATTACAAGATGCTTAAAAGCAGCTCAAAAGAGAATGGACTGTATAGAGACCGATTTCGTCCAGAGGCGAAGCGGCGGTTCTTGCAGAAAATAACGTGCATTGGAAATGTGGACCCGTATGAAACACGGCCGTGGAGTAGAAACCCAGAAGACCAACCGCTATTGACGTAGCCTGATATATTTTCGTACCTTATCTGTGGAATCAGCGCGTACAAGTCGTCATCCAAACAAAGGTAAGTCAGCTCGAGTACTGCGAGTAAAATGCGTTTGATTTCCCTGCAAACATTCACATCAGTGCAGCATAAATTCATTCATGAGGGGAAATTACAGTGATAACATGTGGAGGCTGTTAGATGGATAACATAGTGAGTTGTGTGTGACATTGTCCTGAAGGATTTAGTTATTCTTTATGGTTAAAGAAATTGCAATGATTTATTGATATTTATTATTAATAATTCTAATTATACATCTTGCTTCCATATTTGTATCCTGTGTCACTAAAAATACATTTTATTTTAATTTTATACATTGATTAATGACCTGCAGAATCTCCTTATCATATTAAGTGATTCATAATTGTCACTTTATGCTTTCTCCATCTCTAAAGTGATGACATCCTTGCATTACATACTTTAGGTTCATTTTCTGCAGGCAGGTTTCTGACAGAGAACAGGCAGATTTAGAATATATCATGCAGCGTTCTATAGATGGACACATAAAGAAATGAAAAATTACATGTATGTGCAAATTTTCTAAACACTTTGTTACATTTATGATAAAGTAGATAAAACACATTTATGTCGGCCTTGGCTCATAGTTCTTGTCTTTCAATGAACTTTGTGTGTGTTTCAGGTACTGCACTCTCAAAGACTGAATGAACCAGCATTGCAGCCACGGGTCACTGTGAGCATCACAGGGAAGGTTGAAGCCGCCCACTGCACCTGTAAGGCCGGAGTCGCGGAGACCTGCACCCACGTCGCTTCTCTTCTGTTTAATGTAGAAGCAACAATGTTGATCTGTGGCACAAGGACTGTTACAGATGAACCTGCATACTGGGTTTTGCTGGGTAATATGACCAAGATACAGGTCAGAGGCCATAAGGTAGACTTCTCCTCTTCAGCTGCCCAAAAAAAGGCTCTTGATCAAAACATAAACAGACCATCCGTAACGAAAGGTCAAAGGAGCCTCAAAAAAGAAAAATCCCACCTGCTACTGTGGAGGAGTTGTCACTGCTATAATGTTTTATCTAGGGCTTCAGATTTATGCCTGTAGTGCACTGCCGTGTAAATAATTTGCATTTACTGAATATTTACTGACTGAGTCCCACTGTTCAAAAGTTGAATAAAGAAACAAACTACTTTTTGCCTCTTTTTTTTTATTTATTAAAACCACTTTATAGAACATCACATCCGTTACAGTGTAGAATCCATGTCATTTACAGTTTACAAATGACAAAATGTTTACATAAAATCATGAAGGGTTTACATGATATCACCCACTACTAACATTACTTTATTTACTGTATCTTCTGAAAAAATACTGCTATTTATACAGCACAAGACTTAAAATATTTAACAGGAGCAAGTTTCATTGTTCCCTGGTTTTACTACCACACTGTTCAACAAACGCAGCAAACCTTCACCATCTTATCCAGAAGGGTCACCTCTTCACCCTCACATGGAAGAAGTAATCTGATTGGCATGGTGGTATGTTTGAAGCAGGTCCCTTGTGTAGCGCTGGAACCCAGTCATGATGTGCCATCCATTTCATAGGCTGGTTTGCTGCAATAATGCCAAATAATTAGCAACTCTATAAATAGAAGGTAGTTCTGCAAAATCACTCAGTAGGATGTTTGTTCTAATTTGCTATGAGCTCAGAGTGCATCGAAAATAAAACTAATAGGCTATAAAGAGTGATATGAACATATTTAGAACTTACCGGAATGAAAATGTCTGGAGCACCAACAGATATTTGGAGATGGAAGAGAACTGGATATCAGCTCGTCTCACAGCTGCTATCCAGGCTAGACGCCTTGGTTTGGTAACATCGATACGCGAGCTGCCTCATGTTGCTTCCAGGTTGGGAAACAATGAAAAGACAAACGCTTTTCAAGCTTATTCTCTTGCCGGTCGTGCGATCGAACATTGCAGCCGACCACACAGCAAGAACAAACCATGGCTGTTGTGTGTGCCTTCGCTCCTTTTTCGCTTGCGCTTAGACCCCCAAAATGGCGGATCGGGCCAAAATCCTTTCCACGCCCACCCCCGTGACATCACGCTCCAAAGCCCTATAGAACAGAGTTTGAATGAAAGCAACAGAATTCTAAAACAAACAATAGAATTTGAATAAAAAGAGTAGAATTAGAATGAAAACAAAATCATTTGAACGAAAACAGAGGAATTTTAATGAAAAGAACGGAATTAGAATGAAATGAATAGAATTTGAATCAAAACAACGGAATTTGAAAACAAACAACGGAATTTGAAAACAAACAACGGAATTTGAATGAACAGAACAGAATTTGAATCAAAGCAACGGAAATAGAATGAACAGAACAGAATTTGAATCAAAACAATGAAATTTGAATGAAATGAATAGAATTTGAATGAAAACAACGGAATTAGAATGTATAGGGCTTTGGAGTTGACGTCACGCCGCAATGCATTGTGGGAGCGCGGCACCATTTTCGGGGTCTACGAATCAAAACAAACACACTGTGTTGGAACGACGATTACAAGATGCTTAAAAGCAGCTCAAAAGAGAATGGACTGTATAGAGACCGATTTCGTCTAGAGGCGAAGCGGCGGTTCTTGCAGAAAATAACGTGCATTGGAAATGTGGACCCGTATGAAACACGGCCGTGGAGTAGAAACCCTGAAGACCAACCGCTATTGATGTAGCCTGATATATTTTCGTACCTTATCTGTGGAATCAGCGCGTACAAGTCGTCATCCAAACAAAGGTAAGTCAGCTCGAGGACTGCGAGTAAAATGCGTTTGATTTCCCTGCAAACATTCACATTAGTGCAGCATAAATTCATTCATGAGGGGAAATTACAGTGATAACATGTGGAGGCTGTTAGATGGATAACATAGTGAGTTGTGTGTGACATTGTCCTGAAGGATTTAGTTATTCTTTATGGTTAAAGAAATTGCAATGATTTATTGATATTTATTATAAATAATTCTAATTATACATCTTGCTTCCATATTTGTATCCTGTGTCACTAAAAATACATTTTATTTTAATTTTATACATTGATTAATGACCTGCAGAATCTCCTTATCATATTAAGTGATTCATAATTGTCACTTTATGCTTTCTCCATCTCTAAAGTGATGACATCCTTGCATTACATACTTTAGGTTCATTTTCTGCAGGCAGGTTTCTGACAGAGAACAGGCAGATTTAGAATATATCATGCAGCGTTCTATAGATGGACACATAAAGAAATGAAAAATTACATGTATGTGCTAACTTTCTAAACACTTTGTTACATTTATGATAAAGTAGATAAAACACTTTTATGTCGGCCTTGGCTCATAGTTCTTGTCTTTAAATGAACTTTGTGTGTGTTTCAGGTACTGCACTCTCAAAGACTGAATGAACCAGCATTGCAGCCACGGGTCACTGTGAGCATCACAGGGAAGGTTGAAGCCGCCCACTGCACCTGTAAGGCCGGAGTCGCGGAGACCTGCACCCACGTCGCTTCTCTTCTGTTTAATGTAGAAGCAACAATGTTGATCTGTGGCACAAGGACTGTTACAGATGAACCTGCATACTGGGTTTTGCTGGGTAATATGACCAAGATACAGGTCAGAGGCCATAAGGTAGACTTCTCCTCTTCAGCTGCCCAAAAAAAGGCTCTTGATCAAAACATAAACAGACCATCCGTAACGAAAGGTCAAAGGAGCCTCAAAAAAGAAAAATCCCACCTGCTACTGTGGAGGAGTTGTCACTGCTATAATGTTTTATCTAGGGCTTCAGATTTATGCCTGTAGTGCACTGCCGTGTAAATAATTTGCATTTACTGAATATGTACTGACTGAGTCCCACTGTTCAAAAGTTGAATAAAGAAACAAACTACTTTTTGCCTCTTTTTTTTTATTTATTAAAACCACTTCATAGAACATCACATCCGTTACAGTGTAGAATCCATGTCATTTACAGTTTACAAATGACAAAATGTTTACATAAAATCATGAAGGGTTTACATGATATCACCCACTACTAACATTACTTTATTTACTGTATCTTCTGAAAAAATACCGCTATTTATACAGCACAAGACTTAAGAATATTTAACAGGAGCAAGTTTCATTGTTCCCTGGTTTTACTACCACACTGTTCAACAAACGCAGCAAACCTTCACCATCTTATCCAGAAGGGTCACCTCTTCACCCTCACATGGAAGAAGTAATCTGATTGGCATGGTGGTATGTTTGAAGCAGGTCCCTTGTGTAGCGCTGGAACCCAGTCATGATGTGCCATCCATTTCATAGGCTGGTTTGCTGCAATAATGCCAAATAATTAGCAACTCTATAAATAGAAGGTAGTTCTGCAAAATCACTCAGTAGGATGTTTGTTCTAATTTGCTATGAGCTCAGAGTGCATCGAAAATAAAACTAATAGGCTATAAAGAGTGATATGAACATATTTAGAACTTACCGGAATGAAAATGTCTGGAGCACCAACAGATATTTGGAGATGGAAGAGAACTGGATATCAGCTCGTCTCACAGCTGCTATCCAGGCTAGACGCCTTGGTTTGGTAACATCGATACGCGAGCTGCCTCATGTTGCTTCCAGGTTGGGAAACAATGAAAAGACAAACGCTTTTCAAGCTTATTCTCTTGCCGGTCGTGCGATCGAACATTGCAGCCGACCACACAGCAAGAACAAACCATGGCTGTTGTGTGTGCCTTCGCTCCTTTTTCGCTTGCGCTTAGACCCCCAAAATGGCGGATCGGGCCAAAATCCTTTCCACGCCCACCCCCGTGACATCACGCTCCAAAGCCCTATAGAACAGAGTTTGAATGAAAGCAACAGAATTCTAAAACAAACAATAGAATTTGAATAAAAAGAGTAGAATTAGAATGAAAACAAAGTCATTTGAACGAAAACAGAGGAATTTTAATGAAAAGAACGGAATTAGAATGAAATGAATAGAATTTGAATCAAAACAACGGAATTTGAAAACAAACAACGGAATTTGAAAACAAACAACGGAATTTGAATGAACAGAACAGAATTTGAATCAAAGCAACGGAAATAGAATGAACAGAACAGAATTTGAATCAAAACAATGAAATTTGAATGAAATGAATAGAATTTGAATGAAAACAACGGAATTAGAATGTATAGGGCTTTGGAGTTGACGTCACGCCGCAATGCATTGTGGGAGCGCGGCACCATTTTCGGGGTCTACGAATCAAAACAAACACACTGTGTTGGAACGACGATTACAAGATGCTTAAAAGCAGCTCAAAAGAGAATGGACTGTATAGAGACCGATTTCGTCTAGAGGCGAAGCGGCGGTTCTTGCAGAAAATAACGTGCATTGGAAATGTGGACCCGTATGAAACACGGCCGTGGAGTAGAAACCCTGAAGACCAACCGCTATTGATGTAGCCTGATATATTTTCGTACCTTATCTGTGGAATCAGCGCGTACAAGTCGTCATCCAAACAAAGGTAAGTCAGCTCGAGGACTGCGAGTAAAATGCGTTTGATTTCCCTGCAAACATTCACATTAGTGCAGCATAAATTCATTCATGAGGGGAAATTACAGTGATAACATGTGGAGGCTGTTAGATGGATAACATAGTGAGTTGTGTGTGACATTGTCCTGAAGGATTTAGTTATTCTTTATGGTTAAAGAAATTGCAATGATTTATTGATATTTATTATAAATAATTCTAATTATACATCTTGCTTCCATATTTGTATCCTGTGTCACTAAAAATACATTTTATTTTAATTTTATACATTGATTAATGACCTGCAGAATCTCCTTATCATATTAAGTGATTCATAATTGTCACTTTATGCTTTCTCCATCTCTAAAGTGATGACATCCTTGCATTACATACTTTAGGTTCATTTTCTGCAGGCAGGTTTCTGACAGAGAACAGGCAGATTTAGAATATATCATGCAGCGTTCTATAGATGGACACATAAAGAAATGAAAAATTACATGTATGTGCTAACTTTCTAAACACTTTGTTACATTTATGATAAAGTAGATAAAACACTTTTATGTCGGCCTTGGCTCATAGTTCTTGTCTTTAAATGAACTTTGTGTGTGTTTCAGGTACTGCACTCTCAAAGACTGAATGAACCAGCATTGCAGCCACGGGTCACTGTGAGCATCACAGGGAAGGTTGAAGCCGCCCACTGCACCTGTAAGGCCGGAGTCGCGGAGACCTGCACCCACGTCGCTTCTCTTCTGTTTAATGTAGAAGCAACAATGTTGATCTGTGGCACAAGGACTGTTACAGATGAACCTGCATACTGGGTTTTGCTGGGTAATATGACCAAGATACAGGTCAGAGGCCATAAGGTAGACTTCTCCTCTTCAGCTGCCCAAAAAAAGGCTCTTGATCAAAACATAAACAGACCATCCGTAACGAAAGGTCAAAGGAGCCTCAAAAAAGAAAAATCCCACCTGCTACTGTGGAGGAGTTGTCACTGCTATAATGTTTTATCTAGGGCTTCAGATTTATGCCTGTAGTGCACTGCCGTGTAAATAATTTGCATTTACTGAATATGTACTGACTGAGTCCCACTGTTCAAAAGTTGAATAAAGAAACAAACTACTTTTTGCCTCTTTTTTTTTATTTATTAAAACCACTTTATAGAACATCACATCCGTTACAGTGTAGAATCCATGTCATTTACAGTTTACAAATGACAAAATGTTTACATAAAATCATGAAGGGTTTACATGATATCACCCACTACTAACATTACTTTATTTACTGTATCTTCTGAAAAAATACCGCTATTTATACAGCACAAGACTTAAGAATATTTAACAGGAGCAAGTTTCATTGTTCCCTGGTTTTACTACCACACTGTTCAACAAACGCAGCAAACCTTCACCATCTTATCCAGAAGGGTCACCTCTTCACCCTCACATGGAAGAAGTAATCTGATTGGCATGGTGGTATGTTTGAAGCAGGTCCCTTGTGTAGCGCTGGAACCCAGTCATGATGTGCCATCCATTTCATAGGCTGGTTTGCTGCAATAATGCCAAATAATTAGCAACTCTATAAATAGAAGGTAGTTCTGCAAAATCACTCAGTAGGATGTTTGTTCTAATTTGCTATGAGCTCAGAGTGCATCGAAAATAAAACTAATAGGCTATAAAGAGTGATATGAACATATTTAGAACTTACCGGAATGAAAATGTCTGGAGCACCAACAGATATTTGGAGATGGAAGAGAACTGGATATCAGCTCGTCTCACAGCTGCTATCCAGGCTAGACGCCTTCGTTTGGTAACATCGATACACGAGCTGCCTCATGTTGCTTCCAGGTTGGGAAACAATGAAAAGACAAACCCTTTTCAAGCTTATTCTCTTGCCGGTCGTGCGATCGAACATTGCAGCCGACCACACAGCAAGAACAAACCATGGCTGTTGTGTGTGCCTTCGCTCCTTTTTCGCTTGCGCTTAGACCCCCAAAATGGCGGATCGGGCCAAAATCCTTTCCACGCCCACCCCCGTGACATCACGCTCCAAAGCCCTATAGAACAGAGTTTGAATGAAAGCAACAGAATTCTAAAACAAACAATAGAATTTGAATAAAAAGAGTAGAATTAGAATGAAAACAAAATCATTTGAACGAAAACAGAGGAATTTTAATGAAAAGAACGGAATTAGAATGAAATGAATAGAATTTGAATCAAAACAACGGAATTTGAAAACAAACAACGGAATTTGAAAACAAACAACGGAATTTGAATGAACAGAACAGAATTTGAATCAAAGCAACGGAAATAGAATGAACAGAAAAGAATTTGAATAAAAACAATGAAATTTGAATGAAATGAATAGAATTTGAATGAAAACAACGGAATTAGAATGTATAGGGCTTTGGAGTTGACGTCACGCCGCAATGCATTGTGGGAGCGCGGCACCATTTTCGGGGTCTACGAATCAAAACAAACACACTGTGTTGGAACGACGATTACAAGATGCTTAAAAGCAGCTCAAAAGAGAATGGACTGTATAGAGACCGATTTCGTCCAGAGGCGAAGCGGCGGTTCTTGCA
Organism: Perissodus microlepis; assembly: GCF_051167445.1. Taxonomy (NCBI): domain Eukaryota; kingdom Metazoa; phylum Chordata; class Actinopteri; order Cichliformes; family Cichlidae; genus Perissodus; species Perissodus microlepis. Next base: position 8,262,874 of record NC_140469.1, read on the forward strand.
GAAAATAACGTGCATTGGAAATGTGGACCCGTATGAAACACGGCCGTGGAGTAGAAACCCTGAAGACCAACCGCTATTGATGTAGCCTGATATATTTTCGTACCTTATCTGTGGAATCAGCGCGTACAAGTCGTCATCCAAACAAAGGTAAGTCAGCTCGAGGACTGCGAGTAAAATGCGTTTGATTTCCCTGCAAACATTCACATTAGTGCAGCATAAATTCATTCATGAGGGGAAATTACAGTGATAACATGTGGAGGCTGTTAGATGGATAACATAGTGAGTTGTGTGTGACATTGTCCTGAAGGATTTAGTTATTCTTTATGGTTAAAGAAATTGCAATGATTTATTGATATTTATTATAAATAATTCTAATTATACATCTTGCTTCCATATTTGTATCCTGTGTCACTAAAAATACATTTTATTTTAATTTTATACATTGATTAATGACCTGCAGAATCTCCTTATCATATTAAGTGATTCATAATTGTCACTTTATGCTTTCTCCATCTCTAAAGTGATGACATCCTTGCATTACATACTTTAGGTTCATTTTCTGCAGGCAGGTTTCTGACAGAGAACAGGCAGATTTAGAATATATCATGCAGCGTTCTATAGATGGACACATAAAGAAATGAAAAATTACATGTATGTGCTAACTTTCTAAACACTTTGTTACATTTATGATAAAGTAGATAAAACACATTTATGTCGGCCTTGGCTCATAGTTCTTGTCTTTCAATGAACTTTGTGTGTGTTTCAGGTACTGCACTCTCAAAGACTGAATGAACCAGCATTGCAGCCACGGGTCACTGTGAGCATCACAGGGAAGGTTGAAGCCGCCCACTGCACCTGTAAGGCCGGAGTCGCGGAGACCTGCACCCACGTCGCTTCTCTTCTGTTTAATGTAGAAGCAACAGTGTTGATCTGTGGCACAAGGACTGTTACAGATGAACCTGCATACTGGGTTTTGCTGGGTAATATGACCAAGATACAGGTCAGAGGCCATAAGGTAGACTTCTCCTCTTCAGCTGCCCAAAAAAAGGCTCTTGATCAAAACATAAACAGACCATCCGTAACGAAAGGTCAAAGGAGCCTCAAAAAAGAAAAATCCCACCTGCTACTGTGGAGGAGTTGTCACTGCTATAATGTTTTATCTAGGGCTTCAGATTCATGCCTGTAGTGCACTGCCGTGTAAATAATTTGCATTTACTGAATATGTACTGACTGAGTCCCACTGTTCAAAAGTTGAATAAAGAAACAAACTACTTTTTGCCTCTTTTTTTAAATTTATTAAAACCACTTTATAGAACATCACATCCGTTACAGTGTAGAATCCATGTCATTTACAGTTTACAAATGACAAAATGTTTACATAAAATCATGAAGGGTTTACATGATATCACCCACTACTAACATTACTTTATTTACTGTATCTTCTGAAAAAATACCGCTATTTATACAGCACAAGACTTAAGAATATTTAACAGGAGCAAGTTTCATTGTTCCCTGGTTTTACTACCACACTGTTCAACAAACGCAGCAAACCTTCACCATCTTATCCAGAAGGGTCACCTCTTCACCCTCACATGGAAGAAGTAATCTGATTGGCATGGTGGTATGTTTGAAGCAGGTCCCTTGTGTAGCGCTGGAACCCAGTCATGATGTGCCATCCATTTCATAGGCTGGTTTGCTGCAATAATGCCAAATAATTAGCAACTCTATAAATAGAAGGTAGTTCTGCAAAATCACTCAGTAGGATGTTTGTTCTAATTTGCTATGAGCTCAGAGTGCATCGAAAATAAAACTAATAGGCTATAAAGAGTGATATGAACATATTTAGAACTTACCGGAATGAAAATGTCTGGAGCACCAACAGATATTTGGAGAAGGAAGAGAACTGGATATCAGCTCGTCTCACAGCTGCTATCCAGGCTAGACGCCTTCGTTTGGTAACATCGATACACGAGCTGCCTCATGTTGCTTCCAGGTTGGGAAACAATGAAAAGACAAACCCTTTTCAAGCTTATTCTCTTGCCGGTCGTGCGATCGAACATTGCAGCCGACCACACAGCAAGAACAAACCATGGCTGTTGTGTGTGCCTTCGCTCCTTTTTCGCTTGCGCTTAGACCCCCAAAATGGCGGATCGGGCCAAAATCCTTTCCACGCCCACCCCCGTGACATCACGCTCCAAAGCCCTATAGAACAGAGTTTGAATGAAAGCAACAGAATTCTAAAACAAACAATAGAATTTGAATAAAAAGAGTAGAATTAGAATGAAAACAAAATCATTTGAACGAAAACAGAGGAATTTTAATGAAAAGAACGGAATTAGAATGAAATGAATCGAATTTGAATCAAAACAACGGAATTTGAAAACAAACAACGGAATTTGAATGAACAGAACAGAATTTGAATCAAAACAATGGAAATAGAATGAACAGAACAGAATTTGAATCAAAACAATGAAATTTGAATGAAAACAACGGAAATAGAATGAACAGAACAGAATTTGAATGAAAACAACGGAAATAGAATGAACAGAACAGAATTTTAATCAAAACAATGAAATTTGAATGAAAACAACAGAATTAGAATGAAATGAATAGAATTTGAATGAAAACAACGGAATTAGAATGTATAGGGCTTTGGCGTTGACGTCACGCCGCAATGCATTGTGGGAGCGCGGCACCATTTTCGGGGTCTACGAATCAAAACAAACACACTGTGTTGGAACGACGATTACAAGATGCTTAAAAGCAGCTCAAAAGAGAATGGACTGTATAGAGACCGATTTCGTCCAGAGGCGAAGCGGCGGTTCTTGCAGAAAATAACATGCATTGGAAATGTGGACCCGTATGAAACACGGCCGTGGAGTAGAAACCCAGAAGACCAACCGCTATTGACGTAGCCTGATATATTTTCGTACCTTATCTGTGGAATCAGCGCGTACAAGTCGTCATCCAAACAAAGGTAAGTCAGCTCGAGTACTGCGAGTAAAATGCGTTTGATTTCCCTGCAAACATTCACATTAGTGCAGCATAAATTCATTCATGAGGGGAAATTACAGTGATAACATGTGGAGGCTGTTAGATGGATAACATAGTGAGTTGTGTGTGACATTGTCCTGAAGGATTTAGTTATTCTTTATGGTTAAAGAAATTGCAATGATTTATTGATATTTATTATAAATAATTCTAATTATACATCTTGCTTCCATATTTGTATCCTGTGTCACTAAAAATACATTTTATTTTAATTTTATACATTGATTAATGACCTGCAGAATCTCCTTATCATATTAAGTGATTCATAATTGTCACTTTATGCTTTCTCCATCTCTAAAGTGATGACATCCTTGCATTACATACTTTAGGTTCATTTTCTGCAGGCAGGTTTCTGACAGAGAACAGGCAGATTTAGAATATATCATGCAGCGTTCTATAGATGGACACATAAAGAAATGAAAAATTACATGTATGTGCAAATTTTCTAAACACTTTGTTACATTTATGATAAAGTAGATAAAACACATTTATGTCGGCCTTGGCTCATAGTTCTTGTCTTTCAATGAACTTTGTGTGTGTTTCAGGTACTGCACTCTCAAAGACTGAATGAACCAGCATTGCAGCCACGGGTCACTGTGAGCATCACAGGGAAGGTTGAAGCCGCCCACTGCACCTGTAAGGCCGGAGTCGCGGAGACCTGCACCCACGTCGCTTCTCTTCTGTTTAATGTAGAAGCAACAATGTTGATCTGTGGCACAAGGACTGTTACAGATGAACCTGCATACTGGGTTTTGCTGGGTAATATGACCAAGATACAGGTCAGAGGCCATAAGGTAGACTTCTCCTCTTCAGCTGCCCAAAAAAAGGCTCTTGATCAAAACATAAACAGACCATCCGTAACGAAAGGGCAAAGGAGCCTCAAAAAAGAAAAATCCCACCTGCTACTGTGGAGGAGTTGTCACTGCTATAATGTTTTATCTAGGGGTCCAGATTTATGCCTGTAGTGCACTGCCGTGTAAATAATTTGCATTTACTGAATATGTACTGACTGAGTCCCACTGTTCAAAAGTTGAATAAAGAAACAAACTACTTTTTGCCTCTTTTTTTTATTTATTAAAACCACTTTATAGAACATCACATCCGTTACAGTGTAGAATCCATGTCATTTACAGTTTACAAATGACAAAATGTTTACATAAAATCATGAAGGGTTTACATGATATCACCCACTACTAACATTACTTTATTTACTGTATCTTCTGAAAAAATACCGCTATTTATACAGCACAAGACTTAAGAATATTTAACAGGAGCAAGTTTCATTGTTCCCTGGTTTTACTACCACACTGTTCAACAAACGCAGCAAACCTTCACCATCTTATCCAGAAGGGTCACCTCTTCACCCTCACATGGAAGAAGTAATCTGATTGGCATGGTGGTATGTTTGAAGCAGGTCCCTTGTGTAGCGCTGGAACCCAGTCATGATGTGCCATCCATTTCATAGGCTGGTTTGCTGCAATAATGCCAAATAATTAGCAACTCTATAAATAGAGGTAGTTCTGCAAAATCACTCAGTAGGATGTTTGTTCTAATTTGCTATGAGCTCAGAGTGCATCGAAAATAAAACTAATAGGCTATAAAGAGTGATATGAACATATTTAGAACTTACCGGAATGAAAATGTCTGGAGCACCAACAGATATTTGGAGATGGAAGAGAACTGGATATCAGCTCGTCTCACAGCTGCTATCCAGGCTAGACGCCTTCGTTTGGTAACATCGATACACGAGCTGCCTTATGTTGCTTCCAGGTTGGGAAACAATGAAAAGACAAACCCTTTTCAAGCTTATTCTCTTGCCGGTCGTGCGATCGAACATTGCAGCCGACCACACAGCAAGAACAAACCATGGCTGTTGTGTGTGCCTTCGCTCCTTTTTCGCTTGCGCTTAGACCCCCAAAATGGCGGATCGGGCCAAAATCCTTTCCACGCCCACCCCCGTGACATCACGCTCCAAAGCCCTATAGAACAGAGTTTGAATGAAAGCAACAGAATTCTAAAACAAACAATAGAATTTGAATTAAAAGAGTAGAATTAGAATGAAAACAAAATCATTTGAACGAAAACAGAGGAATTTTAATGAAAAGAACGGAATTAGAATGAAATGAATAGAATTTGAATCAAAACAACGGAATTTGAAAACAAACAACGGAATTTGAAAACAAACAACGGAATTTGAATGAACAGAACAGAATTTGAATCAAAACAATGAAATTTGAATGAAAACAACAGAATTTGAAAACAAACAACGGAATTTGAATGAACAGAACAGAATTTGAATCAAAGCAACGGAAATAGAATGAACAGAACAGAATTTGAATCAAAACAATGAAATTTGAATGAAATGAATAGAATTTGAATGAATACAACGGAATTAGAATGTATAGGGCTTTGGAGTTGACGTCACGCCGCAATGCATTGTGGGAGCGCGGCACCATTTTCGGGGTCTACGAATCAAAACAAACACACTGTGTTGGAACGACGATTACAAGATGCTTAAAAGCAGCTCAAAAGAGAATGGACTGTATAGAGACCGATTTCGTCCAGAGGCGAAGCGGCGGTTCTTGCAGAAAATAACGTGCATTGGAAATGTGGACCCGTATGAAACACGGCCGTGGAGTAGAAACCCTGAAGACCAACCGCTATTGACGTAGCCTGATATATTTTCGTACCTTATCTGTGGAATCAGCGCGTACAAGTCGTCATCCAAACAAAGGTAAGTCAGCTCGAGGACTGCGAGTAAAATGCGTTTGATTTCCCTGCAAACATTCACACTAGTGCAGCATAAATTCATTCATGAGGGGAAATTACAGTGATAACATGTGGAGGCTGTTAGATGGATAACATAGTGAGTTGTGTGTGACATTGTCCTGAAGGATTTAGTTATTCTTTATGGTTAAAGAAATTGCAATGATTTATTGATATTTATTATAAATAATTCTAATTATACATCTTGCTTCCATATTTGTATCCTGTGTCACTAAAAATACATTTTATTTTAATTTTATACATTGATTAATGACCTGCAGAATCTCCTTATCATATTAAGTGATTCATAATTGTCACTTTATGCTTTCTCCATCTCTAAAGTGATGACATCCTTGCATTACATACTTTAGGTTCATTTTCTGCAGCCAGGTTTCTGACAGAGAACAGGCAGATTTAGAATATATCATGCAACGTTGTATAGATGGACACATAAAGAAATGAAAAATTACATGTATGTGCTAACTTTCTAAACACTTTGTTACATTTATGATAAAGTAGATAAAACACATTTATGTCGGCCTTGGCTCATAGTTCTTGTCTTTAAATGAACTTTGTGTGTGTTTCAGGTACTGCACTCTCAAAGACTGAATGAACCAGCATTGCAGCCACGGGTCACTGTGAGCATCACAGGGAAGGTTGAAGCCGCCCACTGCACCTGTAAGGCCGGAGTCGCGGAGACCTGCACCCACGTCGCTTCTCTTCTGTTTAATGTAGAAGCAACAATGTTGATCTGTGGCACAAGGACTGTTACAGATGAACCTGCATACTGGGTTTTGCTGGGTAATATGACCAAGATACAGGTCAGAGGCCATAAGGTAGACTTCTCCTCTTCAGCTGCCCAAAAAAAGGCTCTTGATCAAAACATAAACAGACCATCCGTAACGAAAGGTCAAAGGAGCCTCAAAAAAGAAAAATCCCACCTGCTACTGTGGAGGAGTTGTCACTGCTATAATGTTTTATCTAGGGGTCCAGATTTATGCCTGTAGTGCACTGCCGTGTAAATAATTTGCATTTACTGAATATGTACTGACTGAGTCCCACTGTTCAAAAGTTGAATAAAGAAACAAACTACTTTTTGCCTCTTTTTTTTATTTATTAAAACCACTTTATAGAACATCACATCCGTTACAGTGTAGAATCCATGTCATTTACAGTTTACAAATGACAAAATGTTTACATAAAATCATGAAGGGTTTACATGATATCACCCACTACTAACATTACTTTATTTACTGTATCTTCTGAAAAAATACCGCTATTTATACAGCACAAGACTTAAGAATATTTAACAGGAGCAAGTTTCATTGTTCCCTGGTTTTACTACCACACTGTTCAACAAACGCAGCAAACCTTCACCATCTTATCCAGAAGGGTCACCTCTTCACCCTCACATGGAAGAAGTAATCTGATTGGCATGGTGGTATGTTTGAAGCAGGTCCCTTGTGTAGCGCTGGAACCCAGTCATGATGTGCCACCCATTTCATAGGCTGGTTTGCTGCAATAATGCCAAATAATTAGCAACTCTATAAATAGAGGTAGTTCTGCAAAATCACTCAGTAGGATGTTTGTTCTAATTTGCTATGAGCTCAGAGTGCATCGAAAATAAAACTAATAGGCTATAAAGAGTGATATGAACATATTTAGAACTTACCGGAATGAAAATGTCTGGAGCACCAACAGATATTTGGAGATGGAAGAGAACTGGATATCAGCTCGTCTCACAGCTGCTATCCAGGCTAGACGCCTTCGTTTGGTAACATCGATACACGAGCTGCCTCATGTTGCTTCCAGGTTGGGAAACAATGAAAAGACAAACCCTTTTCAAGCTTATTCTCTTGCCGGTCGTGCGATCGAACATTGCAGCCGACCACACAGCAAGAACAAACCATGGCTGTTGTGTGTGCCTTCGCTCCTTTTTCGCTTGCGCTTAGACCCCCAAAATGGCGGATCGGGCCAAAATCCTTTCCACGCCCACCCCCGTGACATCACGCTCCAAAGCCCTATAGAACAGAGTTTGAATGAAAGCAACAGAATTCTAAAACAAACAATAGAATTTGAATAAAAAGAGTAGAATTAGAATGAAAACAAAATCATTTGAACGAAAACAGAGGAATTTTAATGAAAAGAACGGAATTTGAATGAACAGAACAGAATTTGAATCAAAGCAACGGAAATAGAATGAACAGAACAGAATTTGAATCAAAACAATGAAATTTGAATGAAATGAATAGAATTTGAATGAAAACAACGGAATTAGAATGTATAGGGCTTTGGAGTTGACGTCACGCCGCAATGCATTGTGGGAGCGCGGCACCATTTTCGGGGTCTACGAATCAAAACAAACACACTGTGTTGGAACGACGATTACAAGATGCTTAAAAGCAGCTCAAAAGAGAATGGACTGTATAGAGACCGATTTCGTCCAGAGGCGAAGCGGCGGTTCTTGCAGAAAATAACGTGCATTGGAAATGTGGACCCGTATGAAACACGGCCGTGGAGTAGAAACCCAGAAGACCAACCGCTATTGACGTAGCCTGATATATTTTCGTACCTTATCTGTGGAATCAGCGCGTACAAGTTGTCATCCAAACAAAGGTAAGTCAGCTCGAGTACTGCGAGTAAAATGCGTTTGATTTCCCTGCAAACATTCACATTAGTGCAGCATAAATTCATTCATGAGGGGAAATTACAGTGATAACATGTGGAGGCTGTTAGATGGATAACATAGTGAGTTGTGTGTGACATTGTCCTGAAGGATTTAGTTATTCTTTATGGTTAAAGAAATTGCAATGATTTATTGATATTTATTATAAATAATTCTAATTATACATCTTGCTTCCATATTTGTATCCTGTGTCACTAAAAATACATTTTATTTTAATTTTATACATTGATTAATGACCTGCAGAATCTCCTTATCATATTAAGTCATTCATAATTGTCACTTTATGCTTTCTCCATCTCTAAAGTGATGACATCCTTGCATTACATACTTTAGGTTCATTTTCTGCAGGCAGGTTTCTGACAGAGAACAGGCAGATTTAGAATATATCATGCAGCGTTCTATAGATGGACACATAAAGAAATGAAAAATTACATGTATGTGCTAACTTTCTAAACACTTTGTTACATTTATGATAAAGTAGATAAAACACATTTATGTCGGCCTTGGCTCATAGTTCTTGTCTTTCAATGAACTTTGTGTGTGTTTCAGGTACTGCACTCTCAAAGACTGAATGAACCAGCATTGCAGCCACGGGTCACTGTGAGCATCACAGGGAAGGTTGAAGCCGCCCACTGCACCTGTAAGGCCGGAGTCGCGGAGACCTGCACCCACGTCGCTTCTCTTCTGTTTAATGTAGAAGCAACAGTGTTGATCTGTGGCACAAGGACTGTTACAGATGAACCTGCATACTGGGTTTTGCTGGGTAATATGACCAAGATACAGGTCAGAGGCCATAAGGTAGACTTCTCCTCTTCAGCTGCCCAAAAAAAGGCTCTTGATTAAAACATAAACAGACCATCCGTAACGAAAGGTCAAAGGAGCCTCAAAAAAGAAAAATCCCACCTGCTACTGTGGAGGAGTTGTCACTGCTATAATGTTTTATCTAGGGCTTCAGATTCATGCCTGTAGTGCACTGCCGTGTAAATAATTTGCATTTACTGAATATGTACTGACTGAGTCCCACTGTTCAAAAGTTGAATAAAGAAACAAACTACTTTTTGCCTCTTTTTTTTATTTATTAAAACCACTTTATAGAACATCACATCCGTTACAGTGTAGAATCCATGTCATTTACAGTTTACAAATGACAAAATGTTTACATAAAATCATGAAGGGTTTACATGATATCACCCACTACTAACATTACTTTATTTACTGTATCTTCTGAAAAAATACCGCTATTTATACAGCACAAGACTTAAAATATTTAACAGGAGCAAGTTTCATTGTTCCCTGGTTTTACTACCACACTGTTCAACAAACGCAGCAAACCTTCACCATCTTATCCAGAAGGGTCACCTCTTCACCCTCACATGGAAGAAGTAATCTGATTGGCATGGTGGTATGTTTGAAGCAGGTCCCTTGTGTAGCGCTGGAACCCAGTCATGATGTGCCATCCATTTCATAGGCTGGTTTGCTGCAATAATGCCAAATAATTAGCAACTCTATAAATAGAAGGTAGTTCTGCAAAATCACTCAGTAGGATGTTTGTTCTAATTTGCTATGAGCTCAGAGTGCATCGAAAATAAAACTAATAGGCTATAAAGAGTGATATGAACATATTTAGAACTTACTGGAATGAAAATGTCTGGAGCACCAACAGATATTTGGAGATGGAAGAGAACTGGATATCAGCTCGTCTCACAGCTGCTATCCAGGCTAGACGCCTTCGTTTGGTAACATCGATACACGAGCTGCCTCATGTTGCTTCCAGGTTGGGAAACAATGAAAAGACAAACCCTTTTCAAGCTTATTCTCTTGCCGGTCGTGCGATCGAACATTGCAGCCGACCACACAGCAAGAACAAACCATGGCTGTTGTGTGTGCCTTCGTTCCTTTTTCGCTTGCGCTTAGACCCCCAAAATGGCGGATCAGGCCAAAATCCTTTCCACGCCCACCCCCGTGACATCACGCTCCAAAGCCCTATAGAACAGAGTTTGAATGAAAGCAACAGAATTCTAAAAAAACAATAGAATTTGAATAAAAAGAGTAGAATTAGAATGAAAACAAAATCATTTGAACGAAAACAGAGGAATTTCAATGAAAAGAACGGAATTAGAATGAAATGAATAGAATTTGAATCAAAACAACGGAATTTGAAAACAAACAACGGAATTTGAATGAACAGAACAGAATTTGAATCAAAACAACGGAAATAGAATGAACAGAACAGAATTTGAATCAAAACAATGAAATTTGAATGAAAACAACGGAAATAGAATGAACAGAACAGAATTTGAATGAAAACAACGGAAATAGAATGAACAGAACAGAATTTTAATCAAAACAATGAAATTTGAATGAAAACAACAGAATTAGAATGAAATGAATAGAATTTGAATGAAAACAACGGAATTAGAATGTATAGGGCTTTGGCGTTGACGTCACGCCGCAATGCATTGTGGGAGCGCGGCACCATTTTCGGGGTCTACGAATCAAAACAAACACACTGTGTTGGAACGACGATTACAAGATGCTTAAAAGCAGCTCAAAAGAGAATGGACTGTATAGAGACCGATTTCGTCCAGAGGCGAAGCGGCGGTTCTTGCAGAAAATAACATGCATTGGAAATGTGGACCCGTATGAAACACGGCCGTGGAGTAGAAACCCAGAAGACCAACCGCTATTGACGTAGCCTGATATATTTTCGTACCTTATCTGTGGAATCAGCGCGTACAAGTCGTCATCCAAACAAAGGTAAGTCAGCTCGAGTACTGCGAGTAAAATGCGTTTGATTTCCCTGCAAACATTCACATTAGTGCAGCATAAATTCATTCATGAGGGGAAATTACAGTGATAACATGTGGAGGCTGTTAGATGGATAACATAGTGAGTTGTGTGTGACATTGTCCTGAAGGATTTAGTTATTCTTTATGGTTAAAGAAATTGCAATGATTTATTGATATTTATTATAAATAATTCTAATTATACATCTTGCTTCCATATTTGTATCCTGTGTCACTAAAAATACATTTTATTTTAATTTTATACATTGATTAATGACCTGCAGAATCTCCTTATCATATTAAGTGATTCATAATTGTCACTTTATGCTTTCTCCATCTCTAAAGTGATGACATCCTTGCATTACATACTTTAGGTTCATTTTCTGCAGGCAGGTTTCTGACAGAGAACAGGCAGATTTAGAATATATCATGCAGCGTTCTATAGATGGACACATAAACAAATGAAAAATTACATGTATGTGCAAATTTTCTAAACACTTTGTTACATTTATGATAAAGTAGATAAAACACATTTATGTCGGCCTTGGCTCATAGTTCTTGTCTTTCAATGAACTTTGTGTGTGTTTCAGGTACTGCACTCTCAAAGACTGAATGAACCAGCATTGCAGCCACGGGTCACTGTGAGCATCACAGGGAAGGTTGAAGCCGCCCACTGCACCTGTAAGGCCGGAGTCGCGGAGACCTGCACCCACGTCGCTTCTCTTCTGTTTAATGTAGAAGCAACAATGTTGATCTGTGGCACAAGGACTGTTACAGATGAACCTGCATACTGGGTTTTGCTGGGTAATATGACCAAGATACAGGTCAGAGGCCATAAGGTAGACTTCTCCTCTTCAGCTGCCCAAAAAAAGGCTCTTGATCAAAACATAAACAGACCATCCGTAACGAAAGGGCAAAGGAGCCTCAAAAAAGAAAAATCCCACCTGCTACTGTGGAGGAGTTGTCACTGCTATAATGTTTTATCTAGGGGTCCAGATTTATGCCTGTAGTGCACTGCCGTGTAAATAATTTGCATTTACTGAATATGTACTGACTGAGTCCCACTGTTCAAAAGTTGAATAAAGAAACAAACTACTTTTTGCCTCTTTTTTTTATTTATTAAAACCACTTTATAGAACATCACATCCGTTACAGTGTAGAATCCATGTCATTTACAGTTTACAAATGACAAAATGTTTACATAAAATCATGAAGGGTTTACATGATATCACCCACTACTAACATTACTTTATTTACTGTATCTTCTGAAAAAATACCGCTATTTATACAGCACAAGACTTAAGAATATTTAACAGGAGCAAGTTTCATTGTTCCCTGGTTTTACTACCACACTGTTCAACAAACGCAGCAAACCTTCACCATCTTATCCAGAAGGGTCACCTCTTCACCCTCACATGGAAGAAGTAATCTGATTGGCATGGTGGTATGTTTGAAGCAGGTCCCTTGTGTAGCGCTGGAACCCAGTCATGATGTGCCATCCATTTCATAGGCTGGTTTGCTGCAATAATGCCAAATAATTAGCAACTCTATAAATAGAGGTAGTTCTGCAAAATCACTCAGTAGGATGTTTGTTCTAATTTGCTATGAGCTCAGAGTGCATCGAAAATAAAACTAATAGGCTATAAAGAGTGATATGAACATATTTAGAACTTACCGGAATGAAAATGTCTGGAGCACCAACAGATATTTGGAGATGGAAGAGAACTGGATATCAGCTCGTCTCACAGCTGCTATCCAGGCTAGACGCCTTCGTTTGGTAACATCGATACACGAGCTGCCTTATGTTGCTTCCAGGTTGGGAAACAATGAAAAGACAAACCCTTTTCAAGCTTATTCTCTTGCCGGTCGTGCGATCGAACATTGCAGCCGACCACACAGCAAGAACAAACCATGGCTGTTGTGTGTGCCTTCGCTCCTTTTTCGCTTGCGCTTAGACCCCCAAAATGGCGGATCGGGCCAAAATCCTTTCCACGCCCACCCCCGTGACATCACGCTCCAAAGCCCTATAGAACAGAGTTTGAATGAAAGCAACAGAATTCTAAAACAAACAATAGAATTTGAATTAAAAGAGTAGAATTAGAATGAAAACAAAATCATTTGAACGAAAACAGAGGAATTTTAATGAAAAGAACGGAATTAGAATGAAATGAATAGAATTTGAATCAAAACAACGGAATTTGAAAACAAACAACGGAATTTGAAAACAAACAACGGAATTTGAATGAACAGAACAGAATTTGAATCAAAACAATGAAATTTGAATGAAAACAACAGAATTTGAAAACAAACAACGGAATTTGAATGAACAGAACAGAATTTGAATCAAAGCAACGGAAATAGAATGAACAGAACAGAATTTGAATCAAAACAATGAAATTTGAATGAAATGAATAGAATTTGAATGAATACAACGGAATTAGAATGTATAGGGCTTTGGAGTTGACGTCACGCCGCAATGCATTGTGGGAGCGCGGCACCATTTTCGGGGTCTACGAATCAAAACAAACACACTGTGTTGGAACGACGATTACAAGATGCTTAAAAGCAGCTCAAAAGAGAATGGACTGTATAGAGACCGATTTCGTCCAGAGGCGAAGCGGCGGTTCTTGCAGAAAATAACGTGCATTGGAAATGTGGACCCGTATGAAACACGGCCGTGGAGTAGAAACCCTGAAGACCAACCGCTATTGACGTAGCCTGATATATTTTCGTACCTTATCTGTGGAATCAGCGCGTACAAGTCGTCATCCAAACAAAGGTAAGTCAGCTCGAGGACTGCGAGTAAAATGCGTTTGATTTCCCTGCAAACATTCACACTAGTGCAGCATAAATTCATTCATGAGGGGAAATTACAGTGATAACATGTGGAGGCTGTTAGATGGATAACATAGTGAGTTGTGTGTGACATTGTCCTGAAGGATTTAGTTATTCTTTATGGTTAAAGAAATTGCAATGATTTATTGATATTTATTATAAATAATTCTAATTATACATCTTGCTTCCATATTTGTATCCTGTGTCACTAAAAATACATTTTATTTTAATTTTATACATTGATTAATGACCTGCAGAATCTCCTTATCATATTAAGTGATTCATAATTGTCACTTTATGCTTTCTCCATCTCTAAAGTGATGACATCCTTGCATTACATACTTTAGGTTCATTTTCTGCAGGCAGGTTTCTGACAGAGAACAGGCAGATTTAGAATATATCATGCAACGTTGTATAGATGGACACATAAAGAAATGAAAAATTACATGTATGTGCTAACTTTCTAAACACTTTGTTACATTTATGATAAAGTAGATAAAACACATTTATGTCGGCCTTGGCTCATAGTTCTTGTCTTTAAATGAACTTTGTGTGTGTTTCAGGTACTGCACTCTCAAAGACTGAATGAACCAGCATTGCAGCCACGGGTCACTGTGAGCATCACAGGGAAGGTTGAAGCCGCCCACTGCACCTGTAAGGCCGGAGTCGCGGAGACCTGCACCCACGTCGCTTCTCTTCTGTTTAATGTAGAAGCAACAATGTTGATCTGTGGCACAAGGACTGTTACAGATGAACCTGCATACTGGGTTTTGCTGGGTAATATGACCAAGATACAGGTCAGAGGCCATAAGGTAGACTTCTCCTCTTCAGCTGCCCAAAAAAAGGCTCTTGATCAAAACATAAACAGACCATCCGTAACGAAAGGTCAAAGGAGCCTCAAAAAAGAAAAATCCCACCTGCTACTGTGGAGGAGTTGTCACTGCTATAATGTTTTATCTAGGGGTCCAGATTTATGCCTGTAGTGCACTGCCGTGTAAATAATTTGCATTTACTGAATATGTACTGACTGAGTCCCACTGTTCAAAAGTTGAATAAAGAAACAAACTACTTTTTGCCTCTTTTTTTTATTTATTAAAACCACTTTATAGAACATCACATCCGTTACAGTGTAGAATCCATGTCATTTACAGTTTACAAATGACAAAATGTTTACATAAAATCATGAAGGGTTTACATGATATCACCCACTACTAACATTACTTTATTTACTGTATCTTCTGAAAAAATACCGCTATTTATACAGCACAAGACTTAAGAATATTTAACAGGAGCAAGTTTCATTGTTCCCTGGTTTTACTACCACACTGTTCAACAAACGCAGCAAACCTTCACCATCTTATCCAGAAGGGTCACCTCTTCACCCTCACATGGAAGAAGTAATCTGATTGGCATGGTGGTATGTTTGAAGCAGGTCCCTTGTGTAGCGCTGGAACCCAGTCATGATGTGCCACCCATTTCATAGGCTGGTTTGCTGCAATAATGCCAAATAATTAGCAACTCTATAAATAGAGGTAGTTCTGCAAAATCACTCAGTAGGATGTTTGTTCTAATTTGCTATGAGCTCAGAGTGCATCGAAAATAAAACTAATAGGCTATAAAGAGTGATATGAACATATTTAGAACTTACCGGAATGAAAATGTCTGGAGCACCAACAGATATTTGGAGATGGAAGAGAACTGGATATCAGCTCGTCTCACAGCTGCTATCCAGGCTAGACGCCTTCGTTTGGTAACATCGATACACGAGCTGCCTCATGTTGCTTCCAGGTTGGGAAACAATGAAAAGACAAACCCTTTTCAAGCTTATTCTCTTGCCGGTCGTGCGATCGAACATTGCAGCCGACCACACAGCAAGAACAAACCATGGCTGTTGTGTGTGCCTTCGCTCCTTTTTCGCTTGCGCTTAGACCCCCAAAATGGCGGATCGGGCCAAAATCCTTTCCACGCCCACCCCCGTGACATCACGCTCCAAAGCCCTATAGAACAGAGTTTGAATGAAAGCAACAGAATTCTAAAACAAACAATAGAATTTGAATAAAAAGAGTAGAATTAGAATGAAAACAAAATCATTTGAACGAAAACAGAGGAATTTTAATGAAAAGAACGGAATTTGAATGAACAGAACAGAATTTGAATCAAAGCAACGGAAATAGAATGAACAGAACAGAATTTGAATCAAAACAATGAAATTTGAATGAAATGAATAGAATTTGAATGAAAACAACGGAATTAGAATGTATAGGGCTTTGGAGTTGACGTCACGCCGCAATGCATTGTGGGAGCGCGGCACCATTTTCGGGGTCTACGAATCAAAACAAACACACTGTGTTGGAACGACGATTACAAGATGCTTAAAAGCAGCTCAAAAGAGAATGGACTGTATAGAGACCGATTTCGTCCAGAGGCGAAGCGGCGGTTCTTGCAGAAAATAACGTGCATTGGAAATGTGGACCCGTATGAAACACGGCCGTGGAGTAGAAACCCTGAAGACCAACCGCTATTGACGTAGCCTGATATATTTTCGTACCTTATCTGTGGAATCAGCGCGTACAAGTCGTCATCCAAACAAAGGTAAGTCAGCTCGAGTACTGCGAGTAAAATGCGTTTGATTTCCCTGCAAACATTCACACTAGTGCAGCATAAATTCATTCATGAGGGGAAATTACAGTGATAACATGTGGAGGCTGTTAGATGGATAACATAGTGAGTTGTGTGTGACATTGTCCTGAAGGATTTAGTTATTCTTTATGGTTAAAGAAATTGCAATGATTTATTCATATTTATTATAAATAATTCTAATTATACATCTTGCTTCCATATTTGTATCCTGTGTCACTAAAAATACATTTTATTTTAATTTTATACATTGATTAATGACCTGCAGAATCTCCTTATCATATTAAGTGATTCATAATTGTCACTTTATGCTTTCTCCATCTCTAAAGTGATGACATCCTTGCATTACATACTTTAGGTTCATTTTCTGCAGGCAGGTTTCTGACAGAGAACAGGCAGATTTAGAATATATCATGCAGCGTTCTATAGATGGACACATAAACAAATGAAAAATTACATGTATGTGCAAATTTTCTAAACACTTTGTTACATTTATGATAAAGTAGATAAAACACTTTTATGTCGGCCTTGGCTCATAGTTCTTGTCTTTAAATGAACTTTGTGTGTGTTTCAGGTACTGCACTCTCAAAGACTGAATGAACCAGCATTGCAGCCACGGGTCACTGTGAGCATCACAGGGAAGGTTGAAGCCGCCCACTGCACCTGTAAGGCCGGAGTCGCGGAGACCTGCACCCACGTCGCTTCTCTTCTGTTTAATGTAGAAGCAACAATGTTGATCTGTGGCACAAGGACTGTTACAGATGAACCTGCATACTGGGTTTTGCTGGGTAATATGACCAAGATACAGGTCAGAGGCCATAAGGTAGACTTCTCCTCTTCAGCTGCCCAAAAAAAGGCTCTTGATCAAAACATAAACAGACCATCCGTAACGAAAGGTCAAAGGAGCCTCAAAAAAGAAAAATCCCACCTGCTACTGTGGAGGAGTTGTCACTGCTATAATGTTTTATCTAGGGCTTCAGATTTATGCCTGTAGTGCACTGCCGTGTAAATAATTTGCATTTACTGAATATGTACTGACTGAGTCCCACTGTTCAAAAGTTGAATAAAGAAACAAACTACTTTTTGCCTCTTTTTTTTATTTATTAAAACCACTTTATAGAACATCACATCCGTTACAGTGTAGAATCCATGTCATTTACAGTTTACAAATGACAAAATGTTTACATAAAATCATGAAGGGTTTACATGATATCACCCACTACTAACATTACTTTATTTACTGTATCTTCTGAAAAAATACCGCTATTTATACAGCACAAGACTTAAGAATATTTAACAGGAGCAAGTTTCATTGTTCCCTGGTTTTACTACCACACTGTTCAACAAACGCAGCAAACCTTCACCATCTTATCCAGAAGGGTCACCTCTTCACCCTCACATGGAAGAAGTAATCTGATTGGCATGGTGGTATGTTTGAAGCAGGTCCCTTGTGTAGCGCTGGAACCCAGTCATGATGTGCCACCCATTTCATAGGCTGGTTTGCTGCAATAATGCCAAATAATTAGCAACTCTATAAATAGAGGTAGTTCTGCAAAATCACTCAGTAGGATGTTTGTTCTAATTTGCTATGAGCTCAGAGTGCATCGAAAATAAAACTAATAGGCTATAAAGAGTGATATGAACATATTTAGAACTTACCGGAATGAAAATGTCTGGAGCACCAACAGATATTTGGAGATGGAAGAGAACTGGATATCAGCTCGTCTCACAGCTGCTATCCAGGCTAGACGCCTTCGTTTGGTAACATCGATACACGAGCTGCCTTATGTTGCTTCCAGGTTGGGAAACAATGAAAAGACAAACCCTTTTCAAGCTTATTCTCTTGCCGGTCGTGCGATCGAACATTGCAGCCGACCACACAGCAAGAACAAACCATGGCTGTTGTGTGTGCCTTCGCTCCTTTTTCGCTTGCGCTTAGACCCCCAAAATGGCGGATCGGGCCAAAATCCTTTCCACGCCCACCCCCGTGACATCACGCTCCAAAGCCCTATAGAACAGAGTTTGAATGAAAGCAACAGAATTCTAAAACAAACAATAGAATTTGAATAAAAAGAGTAGAATTAGAATGAAAACAAAATCATTTGAATGAAAACAGAGGAATTTCAATGAAAAGAACGGAATTAGAATGAAATGAATAGAATTTGAATCAAAACAACGGAATTTGAAAACAAACAACGGAATTTGAAAACAAACAACGGAATTTGAATGAACAGAACAGAATTTGAATCAAAGCAACGGAAATAGAATGAACAGAACAGAATTTGAATCAAAACAATGAAATTTGAATGAAATGAATAGAATTTGAATGAAAACAACGGAATTAGAATGTATAGGGCTTTGGAGTTGACGTCACGCCGCAATGCATTGTGGGAGCGCGGCACCATTTTCGGGGTCTACGAATCAAAACAAACACACTGTGTTGGAACGACGATTACAAGATGCTTAAAAGCAGCTCAAAAGAGAATGGACTGTATAGAGACCGATTTCGTCCAGAGGCGAAGCGGCAGTTCTTGCAGAAAATAACGTGCATTGGAAATGTGGACCCGTATGAAACACGGCCGTGGAGTAGAAACCCTGAAGACCAACCGCTATTGACGTAGCCTGATATATTTTCGTACCTTATCTGTGGAATCAGCGCGTACAAGTCGTCATCCAAACAAAGGTAAGTCAGCTCGAGTACTGCGAGTAAAATGCGTTTGATTTCCCTGCAAACATTCACATTAGTGCAGCATAAATTCATTCATGAGGGGAAATTACAGTGATAACATGTGGAGGCTGTTAGATGGATAACATAGTGAGTTGTGTGTGACATTGTCCTGAAGGATTTAGTTATTCTTTGTGGTTAAAGAAATTGCAATGATTTATTGATATTTATTATAAATAATTCTAATTATACATCTTGCTTCCATATTTGTATCCTGTGTCACTAAAAATACATTTTATTTTAATTTTATACATTGATTAATGACCTGCAGAATCTCCTTATCATATTAAGTGATTCATAATTGTCACTTTATGCTTTCTCCATCTCTAAAGTGATGACATCCTTGCATTACATACTTTAGGTTCATTTTCTGCAGGCAGGTTTCTGACAGAGAACAGGCAGATTTAGAATATATCATGCAACGTTGTATAGATGGACACATAAAGAAATGAAAAATTACATGTATGTGCTAACTTTCTAAACACTTTGTTACATTTATGATAAAGTAGATAAAACACTTTTATGTCGGCCTTGGCTCATAGTTCTTGTCTTTAAATGAACTTTGTGTGTGTTTCAGGTACTGCACTCTCAAAGACTGAATGAACCAGCATTGCAGCCACGGGTCACTGTGAGCATCACAGGGAAGGTTGAAGCCGCCCACTGCACCTGTAAGGCCGGAGTCGCGGAGACCTGCACCCACGTCGCTTCTCTTCTGTTTAATGTAGAAGCAACAGTGTTGATCTGTGGCACAAGGACTGTTACAGATGAACCTGCATACTGGGTTTTGCTGGGTAATATGACCAAGATACAGGTCAGAGGCCATAAAGTAGACTTCTCCTCTTCAGCTGCCCAAAAAAAGGCTCTTGATCAAAACATAAACAGACCATCCGTAACGAAAGGTCAAAGGAGCCTCAAAAAAGAAAAATCCCACCTGCTACTGTGGAGGAGTTGTCACTGCTATAATGTTTTATCTAGGGCTTCAGATTTATGCCTGTAGTGCACTGCCGTGTAAATAATTTGCATTTACTGAATATGTACTGACTGAGTCCCACTGTTCAAAAGTTGAATAAAGAAACAAACTACTTTTTGCCTCTTTTTTTTATTTATTAAAACCACTTTATAGAACATCACATCCGTTACAGTGTAGAATCCATGTCATTTACAGTTTACAAATGACAAAATGTTTACATAAAATCATGAAGGGTTTACATGATATCACCCACTACTAACATTACTTTATTTACTGTATCTTCTGAAAAAATACCGCTATTTATACAGCACAAGACTTAAAATATTTAACAGGACCAAGTTTCATTGTTCCCTGGTTTTACTACCACACTGTTCAACAAACGCAGCAAACCTTCACCATCTTATCCAGAAGGGTCACCTCTTCACCCTCACATGGAAGAAGTAATCTGATTGGCATGGTGGTATGTTTGAAGCAGGTCCCTTGTGTAGCGCTGGAACCCAGTCATGATGTGCCATCCATTTCATAGGCTGGTTTGCTGCAATAATGCCAAATAATTAGCAACTCTATAAATAGAAGGTAGTTCTGCAAAATCACTCAGTAGGATGTTTGTTCTAATTTGCTATGAGCTCAGAGTGCATCGAAAATAAAACTAATAGGCTATAAAGAGTGATATGAACATATTTAGAACTTACCGGAATGAAAATGTCTGGAGCACCAACAGATATTTGGAGATGGAAGAGAACTGGATATCAGCTCGTCTCACAGCTGCTATCCAGGCTAGACGCCTTCGTTTGGTAACATCGATACGCGAGCTGCCTCATGTTGCTTCCAGGTTGGGAAACAATGAAAAGACAAACCCTTTTCAAGCTTATTCTCTTGCCGGTCGTGCGATCGAACATTGTAGCCGACCACACAGCAAGAACAAACCATGGCTGTTGTGTGTGCCTTCGCTCCTTTGTCGCTTGCGCTTATACCCCCAAAATGGCGGATCGGGCCAAAATACTTTCCACGCCCACCCCCGTGACATCACGCTCCAAAGCCCTATAGAACAGAGTTTGAATGAAAGCAACAGAATTCTAAAACAAACAATAGAATTTGAATAAAAAGAGTAGAATTAGAATGAAAACAAAATCATTTGAACGAAAACAGAGGAATTTTAATGAAAAGAACGGAATTAGAATGAAATGAATAGAATTTGAATCAAAACAACGGAATTTGAAAACAAACAACGGAATTTGAAAACAAACAACGGAATTTGAATGAACAGAACAGAATTTGAATCAAAGCAACGGAAATAGAATGAACAGAACAGAATTTGAATCAAAACAATGAAATTTGAATGAAATGAATAGAATTTGAATGAAAACAACGGAATTAGAATGTATAGGGCTTTGGAGTTGACGTCACGCCGCAATGCATTGTGGGAGCGCGGCACCATTTTCGGGGTCTACGAATCAAAACAAACACACTGTGTTGGAACGACGATTACAAGATGCTTAAAAGCAGCTCAAAAGAGAATGGACTGTATAGAGACCGATTTCGTCCAGAGGCGAAGCGGCGGTTCTTGCAGAAAATAACGTGCATTGGAAATGTGGACCCGTATGAAACACGGCCGTGGAGTAGAAACCCTGAAGACCAACCGCTATTGACGTAGCCTGATATATTTTCGTACCTTATCTGTGGAATCAGCGCGTACAAGTCGTCATCCAAACAAAGGTAAGTCAGCTCGAGGACTGCGAGTAAAATGCGTTTGATTTCCCTGCAAACATTCACATTAGTGCAGCATGAATTCATTCATGAGGGGAAATTACAGTGATAACATGTGGAGGCTGTTAGATGGATAACATAGTGAGTTGTGTGTGACATTGTCCTGAAGGATTTAGTTATTCTTTATGGTTAAAGAAATTGCAATGATTTATTCATATTTATTATAAATAATTCTAATTATACATCTTGCTTCCATATTTGTATCCTGTGTCACTAAAAATACATTTTATTTTAATTTTATACATTGATTAATGACCTGCAGAATCTCCTTATCATATTAAGTGATTCATAATTGTCACTTTATGCTTTCTCCATCTCTAAAGTGATGACATCCTTGCATTACATACTTTAGGCTCATTTTCTGCAGGCAGGTTTCTGACAGAGAACAGGCAGATTTAGAATATATCATGCAGCGTTCTATAGATTGACACATAAAGAAATGAAAAATTACATGTATGTGCTAACTTTCTAAACACTTTGTTACATTTATGATAAAGTAGATAAAACACATTTATGTCGGCCTTGGCTCATAGTTCTTGTCTTTAAATGAACTTTGTGTGTGTTTCAGGTACTGCACTCTCAAAGACAGAATGAACCAGCATTGCAGCCACGGGTCACTGTGAGCATCACAGGGAAGGTTGAAGCCGCCCACTGCACCTGTAAGGCCGGAGTCGCGGAGACCTGCACCCACGTCGCTTCTCTTCTGTTTAATGTAGAAGCAACAATGTTGATCTGTGGCACAAGGACTGTTACAGATGAACCTGCATACTGGGTTTTGCTGGGTAATATGACCAAGATACAGGTCAGAGGCCATAAGGTAGACTTCTCCTCTTCAGCTGCCCAAAAAAAGGCTCTTGATCAAAACATAAACAGACCATCCGTAACGAAAGGTCAAAGGAGCCTCAAAAAAGAAAAATCCCACCTGCTACTGTGGAGGAGTTGTCACTGCTATAATGTTTTATCTAGGGCTTCAGATTTATGCCTGTAGAGCACTGCCGTGTAAATAATTTGCATTTACTGAATATGTACTGACTGAGTCCAACTGTTCAAAAGTTGAATAAAGAAACAAACTACTTTTTGCCTCTTTTTTTTCATTTATTAAAACCACTTTATAGAACATCACATCCGTTACAGTGTAGAATCCATGTCATTTACAGTTTACAAATGACAAAATGTTTACATAAAATCATGAAGGGTTTACATGATATCACCCACTACTAACATTACTTTATTTACTGTATCTTCTGAAAAAATACCGCTATTTATACAGCACAAGACTTAAGAATATTTAACAGGAGCAAGTTTCATTGTTCCCTGGTTTTACTACCACACTGTTCAACAAACGCAGCAAACCTTCACCATCTTATCCAGAAGGGTCACCTCTTCACCCTCACATGGAAGAAGTAATCTGATTGGCATGGTGGTATGTTTGAAGCAGGTCCCTTGTGTAGCGCTGGAACCCAGTCATGATGTGCCATCCATTTCATAGGCTGGTTTGCTGCAATAATGCCAAATAATTAGCAACTCTATAAATAGAAGGTAGTTCTGCAAAATCACTCAGTAGGATGTTTGTTCTAATTTGCTATGAGCTCAGAGTGCATCGAAAATAAAACTAATAGGCTATAAAGAGTGATATGAACATATTTAGAACTTACCGGAATGAAAATGTCTGGAGCACCAACAGATATTTGGAGATGGAAGAGAACTGGATATCAGCTCGTCTCACAGCTGCTATCCAGGCTAGACGCCTTGGTTTGGTAACATCGATACGCGAGCTGCCTCATGTTGCTTCCAGGTTGGGAAACAATGAAAAGACAAACCCTTTTCAAGCTTATTCTCTTGCCGGTCGTGCGATCGAACATTGCAGCCGACCACACAGCAAGAACAAACCATGGCTGTTGTGTGTGCCTTCGCTCCTTTTTCGCTTGCGCTTAGACCCCCAAAATGGCGGATCGGGCCAAAATCCTTTCCACGCCCACCCCCGTGACATCACGCTCCAAAGCCCTATAGAACAGAGTTTGAATGAAAGCAACAGAATTCTAAAACAAACAATAGAATTTGAATAAAAAGAGTAGAATTAGAATGAAAACAAAATCATTTGAATGAAAACAGAGGAATTTCAATGAAAAGAACGGAATTAGAATGAAATGAATAGAATTTGAATGAAAACAACGGAATTTGAAAACAAACAACGGAATTTGAATGAACAGAACAGAATTTGAATCAAAACAATGAAATTTGAATGAAAACAACAGAATTAGAATGAAATGAATAGAATTTGAATCAAAACAACGGAATTTGAAAACAAACAACGGAATTTGAAAACAAACAACGGAATTTGAATGAACAGAACAGAATTTGAATCAAAGCAACGGAAATAGAATGAACAGAACAGAATTTTAATCAAAACAATGAAATTAGAATGAAATGAATAGAATTTGAATGAAAACAACGGAATTAGAATGTATAGGGCTTTGGAGTTGACGTCACGCCGCAATGCATTGTGGGAGCGCGGCACCATTTTCGGGGTCTACGAATCAAAACAAACACACTGTGTTGGAACGACGATTACAAGATGCTTAAAAGCAGCTCAAAAGAGAATGGACTGTATAGAGACCGATTTCGTCCAGAGGCGAAGCGGCGGTTCTTGCAGAAAATAACGTGCATTGGAAATGTGGACCCGTATGAAACACGGCCGTGGAGTAGAAACCCTGAAGACCAACCGCTATTGACGTAGCCTGATATATTTTCGTACCTTATCTGTGGAATCAGCGCGTACAAGTCGTCATCCAAACAAAGGTAAGTCAGCTCGAGGACTGCGAGTAAAATGCGTTTGATTTCCCTGCAAACATTCACATTAGTGCAGCATGAATTCATTCATGAGGGGAAATTACAGTGATAACATGTGGAGGCTGTTAGATGGATAACATAGTGAGTTGTGTGTGACATTGTCCTGAAGGATTTAGTTATTCTTTATGGTTAAAGAAATTGCAATGATTTATTCATATTTATTATAAATAATTCTAATTATACATCTTGCTTCCATATTTGTATCCTGTGTCACTAAAAATACATTTTATTTTAATTTTATACATTGATTAATGACCTGCAGAATCTCCTTATCATATTAAGTGATTCATAATTGTCACTTTATGCTTTCTCCATCTCTAAAGTGATGACATCCTTGCATTACATACTTTAGGTTCATTTTCTGCAGGCAGGTTTCTGACAGAGAACAGGCAGATTTAGAATATATCATGCAGCGTTCTATAGATGGACACATAAAGAAATGAAAAATTACATGTATGTGCTAACTTTCTAAACAGTTTGTTACATTTATGATAAAGTAGATAAAACACTTTTATGTCGGCCTTGGCTCATAGTTCTTGTCTTTAAATGAACTTTGTGTGTGTTTCAGGTACTGCACTCTCAAAGACTGAATGAACCAGCATTGCAGCCACGGGTCACTGTGAGCATCACAGGGAAGGTTGAAGCCGCCCACTGCACCTGTAAGGCCGGAGTCGCGGAGACCTGCACCCACGTCGCTTCTCTTCTGTTTAATGTAGAAGCAACAATGTTGATCTGTGGCACAAGGACTGTTACAGATGAACCTGCATACTGGGTTTTGCTGGGTAATATGACCAAGATACAGGTCAGAGGCCATAAGGTAGACTTCTCCTCTTCAGCTGCCCAAAAAAAGGCTCTTGATCAAAACATAAACAGACCATCCGTAACGAAAGGTCAAAGGAGCCTCAAAAAAGAAAAATCCCACCTGCTACTGTGGAGGAGTTGTCACTGCTATAATGTTTTATCTAGGGCTTCAGATTTATGCCTGTAGAGCACTGCCGTGTAAATAATTTGCATTTACTGAATATGTACTGACTGAGTCCAACTGTTCAAAAGTTGAATAAAGAAACAAACTACTTTTTGCCTCTTTTTTTTCATTTATTAAAACCACTTTATAGAACATCACATCCGTTACAGTGTAGAATCCATGTCATTTACAGTTTACAAATGACAAAATGTTTACATAAAATCATGAAGGGTTTACATGATATCACCCACTACTAACATTACTTTATTTACTGTATCTTCTGAAAAAATACCGCTATTTATACAGCACAAGACTT
Organism: Perissodus microlepis; assembly: GCF_051167445.1. NCBI lineage: Eukaryota > Metazoa > Chordata > Actinopteri > Cichliformes > Cichlidae > Perissodus > Perissodus microlepis. The sequence goes on from NC_140469.1 coordinate 8,289,227, forward strand.
AAGAATATTTAACAGGAGCAAGTTTCATTGTTCCCTGGTTTTACTACCACACTGTTCAACAAACGCAGCAAACCTTCACCATCTTATCCAGAAGGGTCACCTCTTCACCCTCACATGGAAGAAGTAATCTGATTGGCATGGTGGTATGTTTGAAGCAGGTCCCTTGTGTAGCGCTGGAACCCAGTCATGATGTGCCATCCATTTCATAGGCTGGTTTGCTGCAATAATGCCAAATAATTAGCAACTCTATAAATAGAAGGTAGTTCTGCAAAATCACTCAGTAGGATGTTTGTTCTAATTTGCTATGAGCTCAGAGTGCATCGAAAATAAAACTAATAGGCTATAAAGAGTGATATGAACATATTTAGAACTTACCGGAATGAAAATGTCTGGAGCACCAACAGATATTTGGAGATGGAAGAGAACTGGATATCAGCTCGTCTCACAGCTGCTATCCAGGCTAGACGCCTTGGTTTGGTAACATCGATACGCGAGCTGCCTCATGTTGCTTCCAGGTTGGGAAACAATGAAAAGACAAACCCTTTTCAAGCTTATTCTCTTGCCGGTCGTGCGATCGAACATTGCAGCCGACCACACAGCAAGAACAAACCATGGCTGTTGTGTGTGCCTTCGCTCCTTTTTCGCTTGCGCTTAGACCCCCAAAATGGCGGATCGGGCCAAAATCCTTTCCACGCCCACCCCCGTGACATCACGCTCCAAAGCCCTATAGAACAGAGTTTGAATGAAAGCAACAGAATTCTAAAACAAACAATAGAATTTGAATAAAAAGAGTAGAATTAGAATGAAAACAAAATCATTTGAATGAAAACAGAGGAATTTCAATGAAAAGAACGGAATTAGAATGAAATGAATAGAATTTGAATGAAAACAACGGAATTTGAAAACAAACAACGGAATTTGAATGAACAGAACAGAATTTGAATCAAAACAATGAAATTTGAATGAAAACAACAGAATTAGAATGAAATGAATAGAATTTGAATCAAAACAACGGAATTTGAAAACAAACAACGGAATTTGAAAACAAACAACGGAATTTGAATGAACAGAACAGAATTTGAATCAAAGCAACGGAAATAGAATGAACAGAACAGAATTTTAATCAAAACAATGAAATTAGAATGAAATGAATAGAATTTGAATGAAAACAACGGAATTAGAATGTATAGGGCTTTGGAGTTGACGTCACGCCGCAATGCATTGTGGGAGCGCGGCACCATTTTCGGGGTCTACGAATCAAAACAAACACACTGTGTTGGAACGACGATTACAAGATGCTTAAAAGCAGCTCAAAAGAGAATGGACTGTATAGAGACCGATTTCGTCCAGAGGCGAAGCGGCGGTTCTTGCAGAAAATAACGTGCATTGGAAATGTGGACCCGTATGAAACACGGCCGTGGAGTAGAAACCCTGAAGACCAACCGCTATTGACGTAGCCTGATATATTTTCGTACCTTATCTGTGGAATCAGCGCGTACAAGTCGTCATCCAAACAAAGGTAAGTCAGCTCGAGGACTGCGAGTAAAATGCGTTTGATTTCCCTGCAAACATTCACATTAGTGCAGCATGAATTCATTCATGAGGGGAAATTACAGTGATAACATGTGGAGGCTGTTAGATGGATAACATAGTGAGTTGTGTGTGACATTGTCCTGAAGGATTTAGTTATTCTTTATGGTTAAAGAAATTGCAATGATTTATTCATATTTATTATAAATAATTCTAATTATACATCTTGCTTCCATATTTGTATCCTGTGTCACTAAAAATACATTTTATTTTAATTTTATACATTGATTAATGACCTGCAGAATCTCCTTATCATATTAAGTGATTCATAATTGTCACTTTATGCTTTCTCCATCTCTAAAGTGATGACATCCTTGCATTACATACTTTAGGTTCATTTTCTGCAGGCAGGTTTCTGACAGAGAACAGGCAGATTTAGAATATATCATGCAGCGTTCTATAGATGGACACATAAAGAAATGAAAAATTACATGTATGTGCTAACTTTCTAAACAGTTTGTTACATTTATGATAAAGTAGATAAAACACTTTTATGTCGGCCTTGGCTCATAGTTCTTGTCTTTAAATGAACTTTGTGTGTGTTTCAGGTACTGCACTCTCAAAGACTGAATGAACCAGCATTGCAGCCACGGGTCACTGTGAGCATCACAGGGAAGGTTGAAGCCGCCCACTGCACCTGTAAGGCCGGAGTCGCGGAGACCTGCACCCACGTCGCTTCTCTTCTGTTTAATGTAGAAGCAACAATGTTGATCTGTGGCACAAGGACTGTTACAGATGAACCTGCATACTGGGTTTTGCTGGGTAATATGACCAAGATACAGGTCAGAGGCCATAAGGTAGACTTCTCCTCTTCAGCTGCCCAAAAAAAGGCTCTTGATCAAAACATAAACAGACCATCCGTAACGAAAGGTCAAAGGAGCCTCAAAAAAGAAAAATCCCACCTGCTACTGTGGAGGAGTTGTCACTGCTATAATGTTTTATCTAGGGCTTCAGATTCATGCCTGTAGTGCACTGCCGTGTAAATAATTTGCATTTACTGAATATGTACTGACTGAGTCCCACTGTTCAAAAGTTGAATAAAGAAACAAACTACTTTTTGCCTCTGTTTTTTTATTTATTAAAACCACTTTATAGAACATCACATCCGTTACAGTGTAGAATCCATGTCATTTACAGTTTACAAATGACAAAATGTTTACATAAAATCATGAAGGGTTTACATGATATCACCCACTACTAACATTACTTTATTTACTGTATCTTCTGAAAAAATACCGCTATTTATACAGCACAAGACTTAAGAATATTTAACAGGAGCAAGTTTCATTGTTCCCTGGTTTTACTACCACACTGTTCAACAAACGCAGCAAACCTTCACCATCTTATCCAGAAGGGTCACCTCTTCACCCTCACATGGAAGAAGTAATCTGATTGGCATGGTGGTATGTTTGAAGCAGGTCCCTTGTGTAGCGCTGGAACCCAGTCATGATGTGCCATCCATTTCATAGGCTGGTTTGCTGCAATAATGCCAAATAATTAGCAACTCTATAAATAGAAGGTAGTTCTGCAAAATCACTCAGTAGGATGTTTGTTCTAATTTGCTATGAGCTCAGAGTGCATCGAAAATAAAACTAATAGGCTATAAAGAGTGATATGAACATATTTAGAACTTACCGGAATGAAAATGTCTGGAGCACCAACAGATATTTGGAGATGGAAGAGAACTGGATATCAGCTCGTATCACAGCTGCTATCCAGGCTAGACGCCTTGGTTTGGTAACATCGATACGCGAGCTGCCTCATGTTGCTTCCAGGTTTGGAAACAATGAAAAGACAAACGCTTTTCAAGCTTATTCTCTTGCCGGTCGTGCGATCGAACATTGCAGCCGACCACACAGCAAGAACAAACCATGGCTGTTGTGTGTGCCTTCGCTCCTTTTTCGCTTGCGCTTAGACCCCCAAAATGGCGGATCGGGCCAAAATCCTTTCCACGCCCACCCCCGTGACATCACGCTCCAAAGCCCTATAGAACAGAGTTTGAATGAAAGCAACAGAATTCTAAAACAAACAATAGAATTTGAATAAAAAGAGTAGAATTAGAATGAAAACAAAATCATTTGAAAGAAAACAGAGGAATTTTAATGAAAAGAACGGAATTAGAATGAAATGAATAGAATTTGAATCAAAACAACGGAATTTGAAAACAAACAACGGAATTTGAATGAACAGAACAGAATTTGAATCAAAGCAACGGAAATAGAATGAACAGAACAGAATTTGAATCAAAACAATGAAATTTGAATGAAATGAATAGAATTTGAATGAAAACAACGGAATTAGAATGTATAGGGCTTTGGAGTTGACGTCACGCCGCAATGCATTGTGGGAGCGCGGCACCATTTTCGGGGTCTACGAATCAAAACAAACACACTGTGTTGGAACGACGATTACAAGATGCTTAAAAGCAGCTCAAAAGAGAATGGACTGTATAGAGACCGATTTCGTCCAGAGGCGAAGCGGCGGTTCTTGCAGAAAATAACGTGCATTGGAAATGTGGACCCGTATGAAACACGGCCGTGGAGTAGAAACCCTGAAGACCAACCGCTATTGACGTAGCCTGATATATTTTCGTACCTTATCTGTGGAATCAGCGCGTACAAGTCGTCATCCAAACAAAGGTAAGTCAGCTCGAGGACTGCGAGTAAAATGCGTTTGATTTCCCTGCAAACATTCACATTAGTGCAGCATGAATTCATTCATGAGGGGAAATTACAGTGATAACATGTGGAGGCTGTTAGATGGATAACATAGTGAGTTGTGTGTGACATTGTCCTGAAGGATTTAGTTATTCTTTATGGTTAAAGAAATTGCAATGATTTATTGATATTTATTATAAATAATTCTAATTATACATCTTGCTTCCATATTTGTATCCTGTGTCACTAAAAATACATTTTATTTTAATTTTATACATTGATTAATGACCTGCAGAATCTCCTTATCATATTAAGTGATTCATAATTGTCACTTTATGCTTTCTCCATCTCTAAAGTGATGACATCCTTGCATTACATACTTTAGGTTCATTTTCTGCAGGCAGGTTTCTGACAGAGAACAGGCAGATTTAGAATATATCATGCAGCGTTCTATAGATGGACACATAAAGAAATGAAAAATTACATGTATGTGCTAACTTTCTAAACACTTTGTTACATTTATGATAAAGTAGATAAAACACATTTATGTCGGCCTTGGCTCATAGTTCTTGTCTTTCAATGAACTTTGTGTGTGTTTCAGGTACTGCACTCTCAAAGACTGAATGAACCAGCATTGCAGCCACGGGTCACTGTGAGCATCACAGGGAAGGTTGAAGCCGCCCACTGCACCTGTAAGGCCGGAGTCGCGGAGACCTGCACCCACGTCGCTTCTCTTCTGTTTAATGTAGAAGCAACAATGTTGATCTGTGGCACAAGGACTGTTACAGATGAACCTGCATACTGGGTTTTGCTGGGTAATATGACCAAGATACAGGTCAGAGGCCATAAGGTAGACTTCTCCTCTTCAGCTGCCCAAAAAAAGGCTCTTGATCAAAACATAAACAGACCATCCGTAACGAAAGGTCAAAGGAGCCTCAAAAAAGAAAAATCCCACCTGCTACTGTGGAGGAGTTGTCACTGCTATAATGTTTTATCTAGGGCTTCAGATTTATGCCTGTAGTGCACTGCCGTGTAAATAATTTGCATTTACTGAATATGTACTGACTGAGTCCCACTGTTCAAAAGTTGAATAAAGAAACAAACTACTTTTTGCCTCTTTTTTTTTATTTATTAAAACCACTTTATAGAACATCACATCCGTTACAGTGTAGAATCCATGTCATTTACAGTTTACAAATGACAAAATGTTTACAAAAAATCATGAAGGGTTTACATGATATCACCCACTACTAACATTACTTTATTTACTGTATCTTCTGAAAAAATACCGCTATTTATACAGCACAAGACTTAAGAATATTTAACAGGAGCAAGTTTCATTGTTCCCTGGTTTTACTACCACACTGTTCAACAAACGCAGCAAACCTTCACCATCTTATCCAGAAGGGTCACCTCTTCACCCTCACATGGAAGAAGTAATCTGATTGGCATGGTGGTATGTTTGAAGCAGGTCCCTTGTGTAGCGCTGGAACCCAGTCATGATGTGCCATCCATTTCATAGGCTGGTTTGCTGCAATAATGCCAAATAATTAGCAACTCTATAAATAGAAGGTAGTTCTGCAAAATCACTCAGTAGGATGTTTGTTCTAATTTGCTATGAGCTCAGAGTGCATCGAAAATAAAACTAATAGGCTATAAAGAGTGATATGAACATATTTAGAACTTACCGGAATGAAAATGTCTGGAGCACCAACAGATATTTGGAGATGGAAGAGAACTGGATATCAGCTCGTCTCACAGCTGCTATCCAGGCTAGACGCCTTCATTTGGTAACATCGATACGCGAGCTGCCTCATGTTGCTTCCAGGTTGGGAAACAATGAAAAGACAAACCCTTTTCAAGCTTATTCTCTTGCCGGTCGTGCGATCGAACATTGCAGCCGACCACACAGCAAGAACAAACCATGGCTGTTGTGTGTGCCTTCGCTCCTTTTTCGCTTGCGCTTAGACCCCCAAAATGGCGGATCGGGCCAAAATCCTTTCCACGCCCACCCCCGTGACATCACGCTCCAAAGCCCTATAGAACAGAGTTTGAATGAAAGCAACAGAATTCTAAAACAAACAATAGAATTTGAATAAAAAGAGTAGAATTAGAATGAAAACAAAATCATTTGAACGAAAACAGAGGAATTTCAATGAAAAGAACGGAATTAGAATGAAATGAATAGAATTTGAATCAAAACAACGGAATTTGAAAACAAACAACGGAATTTGAAAACAAACAACGGAATTTGAATGAACAGAACAGAATTTGAATCAAAGCAACGGAAATAGAATGAACAGAACAGAATTTGAATCAAAACAATGAAATTAGAATGAAATGAATAGAATTTGAATGAAAACAACGGAATTAGAATGTATAGGGCTTTGGAGTTGACGTCACGCCGCAATGCATTGTGGGAGCGCAGCACCATTTTCGGGGTCTACGAATCAAAACAAACACACTGTGTTGGAACGACGATTACAAGATGCTTAAAAGCAGCTCAAAAGAGAATGGACTGTATAGAGACCGATTTCGTCTAGAGGCGAAGCGGCGGTTCTTGCAGAAAATAACGTGCATTGGAAATGTGGACCCGTATGAAACACGGCCGTGGAGTAGAAACCCTGAAGACCAACCGCTATTGACGTAGCCTGATATATTTTCGTACCTTATCTGTGGAATCAGCGCGTACAAGTCGTCATCCAAACAAAGGTAAGTCAGCTCGAGGACTGCGAGTAAAATGCGTTTGATTTCCCTGCAAACATTCACATTAGTGCAGCATAAATTCATTCATGAGGGGAAATTACAGTGATAACATGTGGAGGCTGTTAGATGGATAACATAGTGAGTTGTGTGTGACATTGTCCTGAAGGATTTAATTATTCTTTATGGTTAAAGAAATTGCAATGATTTATTCATATTTATTATAAATAATTCTAATTATACATCTTGCTTCCATATTTGTATCCTGTGTCACTAAAAATACATTTTATTTTAATTTTATACATTGATTAATGACCTGCAGAATCTCCTTATCATATTAAGTGATTCATAATTGTCACTTTATGCTTTCTCCATCTCTAAAGTGATGACATCCTTCCATTACATACATTAGGTTCATTTTCTGCAGGCAGGTTTCTGACAGAGAACAGGCAGATTTAGAATATATCATGCAGCGTTCTATAGATGGACACATAAAGAAATGAAAAATTACATGTATGTGCTAACTTTCTAAACACTTTGTTACATTTATGATAAAGTAGATAAAACACTTTTATGTCGGCCTTGGCTCATAGTTCTTGTCTTTAAATGAACTTTGTGTGTGTTTCAGGTACTGCACTCTCAAAGACTGAATGAACCAGCATTGCAGCCACGGGTCACTGTGAGCATCACAGGGAAGGTTGAAGCCGCCCACTGCACCTGTAAGGCCGGAGTCGCGGAGACCTGCACCCACGTCGCTTCTCTTCTGTTTAATGTAGAAGCAACAATGTTGATCTGTGGCACAAGGACTGTTACAGATGAACCTGCATACTGGGTTTTGCTGGGTAATATGACCAAGATACAGGTCAGAGGCCATAAGGTAGACTTCTCCTCTTCAGCTGCCCAAAAAAAGGCTCTTGATCAAAACATAAACAGACCATCCGTAACGAAAGGTCAAAGGAGCCTCAAAAAAGAAAAATCCCACCTGCTACTGTGGAGGAGTTGTCACTGCTATAATGTTTTATCTAGGGCTTCAGATTTATGCCTGTAGTGCACTGCCGTGTAAATAATTTGCATTTACTGAATATGTACTGACTGAGTCCCACTGTTCAAAAGTTGAATAAAGAAACAAACTACTTTTTGCCTCTTTTTTTTTATTTATTAAAACCACTTTATAGAACATCACATCCGTTACAGTGTAGAATCCATGTCATTTACAGTTTACAAATGACAAAATGTTTACATAAAATCATGAAGGGTTTACATGATATCACCCACTACTAACATTACTTTATTTACTGTATCTTCTGAAAAAATACCGCTATTTATACAGCACAAGACTTAAAATATTTAACAGGAGCAAGTTTCATTGTTCCCTGGTTTTATTACCACACTGTTCAACAAACGCAGCAAACCTTCACCATCTTATCCAGAAGGGTCACCTCTTCACCCTCACATGGAAGAAGTAATCTGATTGGCATGGTGGTATGTTTGAAGCAGGTCCCTTGTGTAGCGCTGGAACCCAGTCATGATGTGCCATCCATTTCATAGGCTGGTTTGCTGCAATAATGCCAAATAATTAGCAACTCTATAAATAGAAGGTAGTTCTGCAAAATCACTCAGTAGGATGTTTGTTCTAATTTGCTATGAGCTCAGAGTGCATCGAAAATAAAACTAATAGGCTATAAAGAGTGATATGAACATATTTAGAACTTACCGGAATGAAAATGTCTGGAGCACCAACAGATATTTGGAGATGGAAGAGAACTGGATATCAGCTCGTCTCACAGCTGCTATCCAGGCTAGACGCCTTCGTTTGGTAACATCGATACGCGAGCTGCCTCATGTTGCTTCCAGGTTGGGAAACAATGAAAAGACAAACGCTTTTCAAGCTTATTCTCTTGCCGGTCGTGCGATCGAACATTGCAGCCGACCACACAGCAAGAACAAACCATGGCTGTTGTGTGTGCCTTCGCTCCTTTTTCGCTTGCGCTTAGACCCCCAAAATGGCGGATCGGGCCAAAATCCTTTCCACGCCCACCCCCGTGACATCACGCTCCAAAGCCCTATAGAACAGAGTTTGAATGAAAGCAACAGAATTCTAAAACAAACAATAGAATTTGAATAAAAAGAGTAGAATTAGAATGAAAACAAAATCATTTGAACGAAAACAGAGGAATTTTAATGAAAAGAACGGAATTAGAATGAAATGAATAGAATTTGAATCAAAACAACGGAATTTGAAAACAAACAACGGAATTTGAATGAACAGAACAGAATTTGAATCAAAGCAACGGAATTTGAAAACAAACAACGGAAATAGAATGAACAGAACAGAATTTGAATCAAAACAATGAAATTTGAATGAAAACAACAGAATTAGAATGAAATGAATAGAATTTGAATGAAAACAACGGAATTACAATGTATAGGGCTTTGGAGTTGACGTCACGCCGCAATGCATTGTGGGAGCGCAGCACCATTTTTGGGGTCTACGAATCAAAACAAACACACTGTGTTGGAACGACGATTACAAGATGCTTAAAAGCAGCTCAAAAGAGAATGGACTGTATAGAGACCGATTTCGTCCAGAGGCGAAGCGGCGGTTCTTGCAGAAAATAACGTGCATTGGAAATGTGGACCCGTATGAAACACGGCCGTGGAGTAGAAACCCAGAAGACCAACCGCTATTGACGTAGCCTGATATATTTTCGTACCTTATCTGTGGAATCAGCACGTACAAGTCGTCATCCAAACAAAGGTAAGTCAGCTCGAGTACTGCGAGTAAAATGCGTTTGATTTCCCTGCAAACATTCACATTAGTGCAGCATAAATTCATTCATGAGGGGAAATTACAGTGATAACATGTGGAGGCTGTTAGATGGATAACATAGTGAGTTGTGTGTGACATTGTCCTGAAGGATTTAGTTATTCTTTATGGTTAAAGAAATTGCAATGATTTATTGATATTTATTATAAATAATTCTAATTATACATCTTGCTTCCATATTTGTATCCTGTGTCACTAAAAATACATTTTATTTTAATTTTATACATTGATTAATGACCTGCAGAATCTCCTTATCATATTAAGTGATTCATAATTGTCACTTTATGCTTTCTCCATCTCTAAAGTGATGACATCCTTGCATTACATACTTTAGGTTCATTTTCTGCAGGCAGGTTTCTGACAGAGAACAGGCAGATTTAGAATATATCATGCAGCGTTCTATAGATGGACACATAAAGAAATGAAAAATTACATGTATGTGCAAATTTTCTAAACACTTTGTTACATTTATGATAAAGTAGATAAAACACATTTATGTCGGCCTTGGCTCATAGTTCTTGTCTTTCAATGAACTTTGTGTGTGTTTCAGGTACTGCACTCTCAAAGACTGAATGAACCAGCATTGCAGCCACGGGTCACTGTGAGCATCACAGGGAAGGTTGAAGCCGCCCACTGCACCTGTAAGGCCGGAGTCGCGGAGACCTGCACCCACGTCGCTTCTCTTCTGTTTAATGTAGAAGCAACAATGTTGATCTGTGGCACAAGGACTGTTACAGATGAACCTGCATACTGGGTTTTGCTGGGTAATATGACCAAGATACAGGTCAGAGGCCATAAGGTAGACTTCTCCTCTTCAGCTGCCCAAAAAAAGGCTCTTGATCAAAACATAAACAGACCATCCGTAACGAAAGGTCAAAGGAGCCTCAAAAAAGAAAAATCCCACCTGCTACTGTGGAGGAGTTGTCACTGCTATAATGTTTTATCTAGGGGTCCAGATTTATGCCTGTAGTGCACTGCCGTGTAAATAATTTGCATTTACTGAATATGTACTGACTGAGTCCCACTGTTCAAAAGTTGAATAAAGAAACAAACTACTTTTTGCCTCTTTTTTTTATTTATTAAAACCACTTTATAGAACATCACATCCGTTACAGTGTAGAATCCATGTCATTTACAGTTTACAAATGACAAAATGTTTACATAAAATCATGAAGGGTTTACATGATATCACCCACTACTAACATTACTTTATTTACTGTATCTTCTGAAAAAATACCGCTATTTATACAGCACAAGACTTAAAATATTTAACAGGAGCAAGTTTCATTGTTCCCTGGTTTTACTACCACACTGTTCAACAAACGCAGCAAACCTTCACCATCTTATCCAGAAGGGTCACCTCTTCACCCTCACATGGAAGAAGTAATCTGATTGGCATGGTGGTATGTTTGAAGCAGGTCCCTTGTGTAGCGCTGGAACCCAGTCATGATGTGCCATCCATTTCATAGGCTGGTTTGCTGCAATAATGCCAAATAATTAGCAACTCTATAAATAGAAGGTAGTTCTGCAAAATCACTCAGTAGGATGTTTGTTCTAATTTGCTATGAGCTCAGAGTGCATCGAAAATAAAACTAATAGGCTATAAAGAGTGATATGAACATATTTAGAACTTACCGGAATGAAAATGTCTGGAGCACCAACAGATATTTGGAGATGGAAGAGAACTGGATATCAGCTCGTCTCACAGCTGCTATCCAGGCTAGACGCCTTCGTTTGGTAACATCGATACGCGAGCTGCCTCATGTTGCTTCCAGGTTTGGAAACAATGAAAAGACAAACGCTTTTCAAGCTTATTCTCTTGCCGGTCGTGCGATCGAACATTGCAGCCGACCACACAGCAAGAACAAACCATGGCGGTTGTGTGTGCCTTCGCTCCTTTTTCGCTTGCGCTTAGACCCCCAAAATGGCGGATCGGGCCAAAATCCTTTCCACGCCCACCCCCGTGACATCACGCTCCAAAGCCCTATAGAACAGAGTTTGAATGAAAGCAACAGAATTCTAAAACAAACAATAGAATTTGAATAAAAAGAGTAGAATTAGAATGAAAACAAAATCATTTGAACGAAAACAGAGGAATTTTAATGAAAAGAACGGAATTAGAATGAAATGAATAGAATTTGAATCAAAACAACGGAATTTGAAAACAAACAACGGAATTTGAAAACAAACAACGGAATTTGAATGAACAGAACAGAATTTGAATGAAAACAATGAAATTTGAATGAAATGAATAGAATTTGAATGAAAACAACGGAATTAGAATGTATAGGGCTTTGGAGTTGACGTCACGCCGCAATGCATTGTGGGAGCGCGGCACCATTTTCGGGGTCTACGAATCATAACAAACACACTGTGTTGGAACGACGATTACAAGATGCTTAAAAGCAGCTCAAAAGAGAATGGACTGTATAGAGACCGATTTCGTCTAGAGGCGAAGCGGCGGTTCTTCCAGAAAATAACGTGCATTGGAAATGTGGACCCGTATGAAACATGGCCGTGGAGTAGAAACCCTGAAGACCAACTGCTATTGACGTAGCCTGATATATCTTCGTACCTTATCTGTGGAATCAGCGCGTACAAGTCGTCATCCAAACAAAGGTAAGTCAGCTCGAGGACTGCGAGTAAAATGCGTTTGATTTCCCTGCAAACATTCACATTAGTGCAGCATAAATTCATTCATGAGGGGAAATTACAGTGATAACATGTGGAGGCTGTTAGATGGATAACATAGTGAGTTGTGTGTGACATTGTCCTGAAGGATTTAGTTATTCTTTATGGTTAAAGAAATTGCAATGATTTATTGATATTTATTATAAATAATTCTAATTATACATCTTGCTTCCATATTTGTATCCTGTGTCACTAAAAATACATTTTATTTTAATTTTATACATTGATTAATGACCTGCAGAATCTCCTTATCATATTAAGTGATTCATAATTGTCACTTTATGCTTTCTCCATCTCTAAAGTGATGACATCCTTGCATTACATACTTTAGGTTCATTTTCTGCAGGCAGGTTTCTGACAGAGAACAGGCAGATTTAGAATATATCATGCAGCGTTCTATAGATGGACACATAAAGAAATGAAAAATTACATGTATGTGCTAACTTTCTAAACACTTTGTTACATTTATGATAAAGTAGATAAAACACATTTATGTCGGCCTTGGCTCATAGTTCTTGTCTTTCAATGAACTTTGTGTGTGTTTCAGGTACTGCACTCTCAAAGACTGAATGAACCAGCATTGCAGCCACGGGTCACTGTGAGCATCACAGGGAAGGTTGAAGCCGCCCACTGCACCTGTAAGGCCGGAGTCGCGGAGACCTGCACCCACGTCGCTTCTCTTCTGTTTAATGTAGAAGCAACAATGTTGATCTGTGGCACAAGGACTGTTACAGATGAACCTGCATACTGGGTTTTGCTGGGTAATATGACCAAGATACAGGTCAGAGGCCATAAGGTAGACTTCTCCTCTTCAGCTGCCCAAAAAAAGGCTCTTGATCAAAACATAAACAGACCATCCGTAACGAAAGGTCAAAGGAGCCTCAAAAAAGAAAAATCCCACCTGCTACTGTGGAGGAGTTGTCACTGCTATAATGTTTTATCTAGGGCTTCAGATTTATGCCTGTAGTGCACTGCCGTGTAAATAATTTGCATTTACTGAATATGTACTGACTGAGTCCCACTGTTCAAAAGTTGAATAAAGAAACAAACTACTTTTTGCCTCTTTTTTTTATTTATTAAAACCACTTTATAGAACATCACATCCGTTACAGTGTAGAATCCATGTCATTTACAGTTTACAAATGACAAAATGTTTACATAAAATCATGAAGGGTTTACATGATATCACCCACTACTAACATTACTTTATTTACTGTATCTTCTGAAAAAATACCGCTATTTATACAGCACAAGACTTAAGAATATTTAACAGGAGCAAGTTTCATTGTTCCCTGGTTTTACTACCACACTGTTCAACAAACGCAGCAAACCTTCACCATCTTATCCAGAAGGGTCACCTCTTCACCCTCACATGGAAGAAGTAATCTGATTGGCATGGTGGTATGTTTGAAGCAGGTCCCTTGTGTAGCGCTGGAACCCAGTCATGATGTGCCATCCATTTCATAGGCTGGTTTGCTGCAATAATGCCAAATAATTAGCAACTCTATAAATAGAAGGTAGTTCTGCAAAATCACTCAGTAGGATGTTTGTTCTAATTTGCTATGAGCTCAGAGTGCATCGAAAATAAAACTAATAGGCTATAAAGAGTGATATGAACATATTTAGAACTTACCGGAATGAAAATGTCTGGAGCACCAACAGATATTTGGAGATGGAAGAGAACTGGATATCAGCTCGTCTCACAGCTGCTATCCAGGCTAGACGCCTTCGTTTGGTAACATCGATACGCGAGCTGCCTCATGTTGCTTCCAGGTTGGGAAACAATGAAAAGACAAACCCTTTTCAAGCTTATTCTCTTGCCGGTCGTGCGATCGAACATTGCAGCCGACCACACAGCAAGAACAAACCATGGCTGTTGTGTGTGCCTTCGCTCCTTTTTCGCTTGCGCTTAGACCCCCAAAATGGCGGATCGGGCCAAAATCCTTTCCACGCCCACCCCCGTGACATCACGCTCCAAAGCCCTATAGAACAGAGTTTGAATGAAAGCAACAGAATTCTAAAACAAACAATAGAATTTGAATAAAAAGAGTAGAATTAGAATGAAAACAAAATCATTTGAACGAAAACAGAGGAATTTCAATGAAAAGAACGGAATTAGAATGAAATGAATAGAATTTGAATCAAAACAACGGAATTTGAAAACAAACAACGGAATTTGAAAACAAACAACGGAATTTGAATGAACAGAACAGAATTTGAATCAAAGCAACGGAAATAGAATGAACAGAACAGAATTTGAATCAAAACAATGAAATTAGAATGAAATGAATAGAATTTGAATGAAAACAACGGAATTAGAATGTATAGGGCTTTGGAGTTGACGTCACGCCGCAATGCATTGTGGGAGCGCAGCACCATTTTCGGGGTCTACGAATCAAAACAAACACACTGTGTTGGAACGACGATTACAAGATGCTTAAAAGCAGCTCAAAAGAGAATGGACTGTATAGAGACCGATTTCGTCTAGAGGCGAAGCGGCGGTTCTTGCAGAAAATAACGTGCATTGGAAATGTGGACCCGTATGAAACACGGCCGTGGAGTAGAAACCCTGAAGACCAACCGCTATTGACGTAGCCTGATATATTTTCGTACCTTATCTGTGGAATCAGCGCATACAAGTCGTCATCCAAACAAAGGTAAGTCAGCTCGAGGACTGCGAGTAAAATGCGTTTGATTTCCCTGCAAACATTCACATTAGTGCAGCATAAATTCATTCATGAGGGGAAATTACAGTGATAACATGTGGAGGCTGTTAGATGGATAACATAGTGAGTTGTGTGTGACATTGTCCTGAAGGATTTAGTTATTCTTTATGGTTAAAGAAATTGCAATGATTTATTCATATTTATTATAAATAATTCTAATTATACATCTTGCTTCCATATTTGTATCCTGTGTCACTAAAAATACATTTTATTTTAATTTTATACATTGATTAATGACCTGCAGAATCTCCTTATCATATTAAGTGATTCATAATTGTCACTTTATGCTTTCTCCATCTCTAAAGTGATGACATCCTTCCATTACATACATTAGGTTCATTTTCTGCAGGCAGGTTTCTGACAGAGAACAGGCAGATTTAGAATATATCATGCAGCGTTCTATAGATGGACACATAAAGAAATGAAAAATTACATGTATGTGCTAACTTTCTAAACACTTTGTTACATTTATGATAAAGTAGATAAAACACTTTTATGTCGGCCTTGGCTCATAGTTCTTGTCTTTAAATGAACTTTGTGTGTGTTTCAGGTACTGCACTCTCAAAGACTGAATGAACCAGCATTGCAGCCACGGGTCACTGTGAGCATCACAGGGAAGGTTGAAGCCGCCCACTGCACCTGTAAGGCCGGAGTCGCGGAGACCTGCACCCACGTCGCTTCTCTTCTGTTTAATGTAGAAGCAACAATGTTGATCTGTGGCACAAGGACTGTTACAGATGAACCTGCATACTGGGTTTTGCTGGGTAATATGACCAAGATACAGGTCAGAGGCCATAAGGTAGACTTCTCCTCTTCAGCTGCCCAAAAAAAGGCTCTTGATCAAAACATAAACAGACCATCCGTAACGAAAGGTCAAAGGAGCCTCAAAAAAGAAAAATCCCACCTGCTACTGTGGAGGAGTTGTCACTGCTATAATGTTTTATCTAGGGCTTCAGATTTATGCCTGTAGTGCACTGCCGTGTAAATAATTTGCATTTACTGAATATGTACTGACTGAGTCCCACTGTTCAAAAGTTGAATAAAGAAACAAACTACTTTTTGCCTCTTTTTTTTTATTTATTAAAACCACTTTATAGAACATCACATCCGTTACAGTGTAGAATCCATGTCATTTACAGTTTACAAATGACAAAATGTTTACATAAAATCATGAAGGGTTTACATGATATCACCCACTACTAACATTACTTTATTTACTGTATCTTCTGAAAAAATACCGCTATTTATACAGCACAAGACTTAAAATATTTAACAGGAGCAAGTTTCATTGTTCCCTGGTTTTACTACCACACTGTTCAACAAACGCAGCAAACCTTCACCATCTTATCCAGAAGGGTCACCTCTTCACCCTCACATGGAAGAAGTAATCTGATTGGCATGGTGGTATGTTTGAAGCAGGTCCCTTGTGTAGCGCTGGAACCCAGTCATGATGTGCCATCCATTTCATAGGCTGGTTTGCTGCAATAATGCCAAATAATTAGCAACTCTATAAATAGAAGGTAGTTCTGCAAAATCACTCAGTAGGATGTTTGTTCTAATTTGCTATGAGCTCAGAGTGCATCGAAAATAAAACTAATAGGCTATAAAGAGTGATATGAACATATTTAGAACTTACCGGAATGAAAATGTCTGGAGCACCAACAGATATTTGGAGATGGAAGAGAACTGGATATCAGCTCGTCTCACAGCTGCTATCCAGGCTAGACGCCTTCGTTTGGTAACATCGATACGCAAGCTGCCTCATGTTGCTTCCAGGTTGGGAAACAATGAAAAGACAAACCCTTTTCAAGCTTATTCTCTTGCCGGTCGTGCGATCGAACATTGCAGCCGACCACACAGCAAGAACAAACCATGGCTGTTGTGTGTGCCTTCGCTCCTTTTTCGCTTGCGCTTAGACCCCCAAAATGGCGGATCGGGCCAAAATCCTTTCCACGCCCACCCCCGTGACATCACGCTCCAAAGCCCTATAGAACAGAGTTTGAATGAAAGCAACAGAATTCTAAAACAAACAATAGAATTTGAATAAAAAGAGTAGAATTAGAATGAAAACAAAATCATTTGAACGAAAACAGAGGAATTTTAATGAAAAGAACGGAATTAGAATGAAATGAATAGAATTTGAATCAAAAACACGGAATTTGAAAACAAACAACGGAAATAGAATGAACAGAACAGAATTTGAATCAAAGCAACGGAAATAGAATGAACAGAACAGAATTTTAATCAAAACAATGAAATTAGAATGAAATGAATAGAATTTGAATGAAAACAACGGAATTAGAATGTATAGGGCTTTGGAGTTGACGTCACGCCGCAATGCATTGTGGGAGCGCGGCACCATTTTTGGGGTCTACGAATCAAAACAAACACACTGTGTTGGAACGACGATTACAAGATGCTTAAAAGCAGCTCAAAAGAGAATGGACTGTATAGAGACCGATTTCGTCCAGAGGCGAAGCGGCGGTTCTTGCAGAAAATAACGTGCATTGGAAATGTGGACCCGTATGAAACACGGCCGTGGAGTAGAAACCCAGAAGACCAACCGCTATTGACGTAGCCTGATATATTTTCGTACCTTATCTGTGGAATCAGCACGTACAAGTCGTCATCCAAACAAAGGTAAGTCAGCTCGAGTACTGCGAGTAAAATGCGTTTGATTTCCCTGCAAACATTCACATTAGTGCAGCATAAATTCATTCATGAGGGGAAATTACAGTGATAACATGTGGAGGCTGTTAGATGGATAACATAGTGAGTTGTGTGTGACATTGTCCTGAAGGATTTAGTTATTCTTTATGGTTAAAGAAATTGCAATGATTTATTGATATTTATTATAAATAATTCTAATTATACATCTTGCTTCCATATTTGTATCCTGTGTCACTAAAAATACATTTTATTTTAATTTTATACATTGATTAATGACCTGCAGAATCTCCTTATCATATTAAGTGATTCATAATTGTCACTTTATGCTTTCTCCATCTCTAAAGTGATGACATCCTTGCATTACATACTTTAGGTTCATTTTCTGCAGGCAGGTTTCTGACAGAGAACAGGCAGATTTAGAATATATCATGCAGCGTTCTATAGATGGACACATAAAGAAATGAAAAATTACATGTATGTGCAAATTTTCTAAACACTTTGTTACATTTATGATAAAGTAGATAAAACACATTTATGTCGGCCTTGGCTCATAGTTCTTGTCTTTAAATGAACTTTGTGTGTGTTTCAGGTACTGCACTCTCAAAGACTGAATGAACCAGCATTGCAGCCACGGGTCACTGTGAGCATCACAGGGAAGGTTGAAGCCGCCCACTGCACCTGTAAGGCCGGAGTCGCGGAGACCTGCACCCACGTCGCTTCTCTTCTGTTTAATGTAGAAGCAACAATGTTGATCTGTGGCACAAGGACTGTTACAGATGAACCTGCATACTGGGTTTTGCTGGGTAATATGACCAAGATACAGGTCAGAGGCCATAAGGTAGACTTCTCCTCTTCAGCTGCCCAAAAAAAGGCTCTTGATCAAAACATAAACAGACCATCCGTAACGAAAGGTCAAAGGAGCCTCAAAAAAGAAAAATCCCACCTGCTACTGTGGAGGAGTTGTCACTGCTATAATGTTTTATCTAGGGGTCCAGATTTATGCCTGTAGTGCACTGCCGTGTAAATAATTTGCATTTACTGAATATGTACTGACTGAGTCCCACTGTTCAAAAGTTGAATAAAGAAACAAACTACTTTTTGCCTCTTTTTTTTATTTATTAAAACCACTTTATAGAACATCACATCCGTTACAGTGTAGAATCCATGTCATTTACAGTTTACAAATGACAAAATGTTTACATAAAATCATGAAGGGTTTACATGATATCACCCACTACTAACATTACTTTATTTACTGTATCTTCTGAAAAAATACCGCTATTTATACAGCACAAGACTTAAAATATTTAACAGGAGCAAGTTTCATTGTTCCCTGGTTTTACTACCACACTGTTCAACAAACGCAGCAAACCTTCACCATCTTATCCAGAAGGGTCACCTCTTCACCCTCACATGGAAGAAGTAATCTGATTGGCATGGTGGTATGTTTGAAGCAGGTCCCTTGTGTAGCGCTGGAACCCAGTCATGATGTGCCATCCATTTCATAGGCTGGTTTGCTGCAATAATGCCAAATAATTAGCAACTCTATAAATAGAAGGTAGTTCTGCAAAATCACTCAGTAGGATGTTTGTTCTAATTTGCTATGAGCTCAGAGTGCATCGAAAATAAAACTAATAGGCTATAAAGAGTGATATGAACATATTTAGAACTTACCGGAATGAAAATGTCTGGAGCACCAACAGATATTTGGAGATGGAAGAGAACTGGATATCAGCTCGTCTCACAGCTGCTATCCAGGCTAGACGCCTTCGTTTGGTAACATCGATACGCGAGCTGCCTCATGTTGCTTCCAGGTTGGGAAACAATGAAAAGACAAACGCTTTTCAAGCTTATTCTCTTGCCGGTCGTGCGATCGAACATTGCAGCCGACCACACAGCAAGAACAAACCATGGCGGTTGTGTGTGCCTTCGCTCCTTTTTCGCTTGCGCTTAGACCCCCAAAATGGCGGATCGGGCCAAAATCCTTTCCACGCCCACCCCCGTGACATCACGCTCCAAAGCCCTATAGAACAGAGTTTGAATGAAAGCAACAGAATTCTAAAACAAACAATAGAATTTGAATAAAAAGAGTAGAATTAGAATGAAAACAAAATCATTTGAACGAAAACAGAGGAATTTTAATGAAAAGAACGGAATTAGAATGAAATGAATAGAATTTGAATCAAAACAACGGAATTTGAAAACAAACAACGGAATTTGAATGAACAGAACAGAATTTGAATCAAAACAATGAAATTAGAATGAAATGAATAGAATTTGAATGAAAACAACGGAATTAGAATGTATAGGGCTTTGGAGTTGACGTCACGCCGCAATGAATTGTGGGAGCGCGGCACCATTTTCGGGGTCTACGAATCAAAACAAACACACTGTGTTGGAACGACGATTACAAGATGCTTAAAAGCAGCTCAAAAGAGAATGGACTGTATAGAGACCGATTTCGTCCAGAGGCGAAGCGGCGGTTCTTGCAGAAAATAACGTGCATTGGAAATGTGGACCCGTATGAAACACGGCCGTGGAGTAGAAACCCTGAAGACCAACCGCTATTGACGTAGCCTGATATATTTTCGTACCTTATCTGTGGAATCAGCGTGTACAAGTCGTCATCCAAACAAAGGTAAGTCAGCTCGAGGACTGCGAGTAAAATGCGTTTGATTTCCCTGCAAACATTCACATTAGTGCAGCATGAATTCATTCATGAGGGGAAATTACAGTGATAACATGTGGAGGCTGTTAGATGGATAACATAGTGAGTTGTGTGTGACATTGTCCTGAAGGATTTAGTTATTCTTTATGGTTAAAGAAATTGCAATGATTTATTCATATTTATTATAAATAATTCTAATTATACATCTTGCTTCCATATTTGTATCCTGTGTCACTAAAAATACATTTTATTTTAATTTTATACATTGATTAATGACCTGCAGAATCTCCTTATCATATTAAGTGATTCATAATTGTCACTTTATGCTTTCTCCATCTCTAAAGTGATGACATCCTTGCATTACATACTTTAGGTTCATTTTCTGCAGGCAGGTTTCTGACAGAGAACAGGCAGATTTAGAATATATCATGCAGCGTTCTATAGATGGACACATAAAGAAATGAAAAATTACATGTATGTGCTAACTTTCTAAACACTTTGTTACATTTATGATAAAGTAGATAAAACACTTTTATGTCGGCCTTGGCTCATAGTTCTTGTCTTTAAATGAACTTTGTGTGTGTTTCAGGTACTGCACTCTCAAAGACTGAATGAACCAGCATTGCAGCCACGGGTCACTGTGAGCATCACAGGGAAGGTTGAAGCCGCCCACTGCACCTGTAAGGCCGGAGTCGCGGAGACCTGCACCCACGTCGCTTCTCTTCTGTTTAATGTAGAAGCAACAATGTTGATCTGTGGCACAAGGACTGTTACAGATGAACCTGCATACTGGGTTTTGCTGGGTAATATGACCAAGATACAGGTCAGAGGCCATAAGGTAGACTTCTCCTCTTCAGCTGCCCAAAAAAAGGCTCTTGATCAAAACATAAACAGACCATCCGTAACGAAAGGTCAAAGGAGCCTCAAAAAAGAAAAATCCCACCTGCTACTGTGGAGGAGTTGTCACTGCTATAATGTTTTATCTAGGGCTTCAGATTTATGCCTGTAGTGCACTGCCGTGTAAATAATTTGCATTTACTGAATATGTACTGACTGAGTCCCACTGTTCAAAAGTTGAATAAAGAAACAAACTACTTTTTGCCTCTTTTTTTTAATTTATTAAAACCACTTTATAGAACATCACATCCGTTACAGTGTAGAATCCATGTCATTTACAGTTTACAAATGACAAAATGTTTACATAAAATCATGAAGGGTTTACATGATATCACCCACTACTAACATTACTTTATTTACTGTATCTTCTGAAAAAATACCGCTATTTATACAGCACAAGACTTAAGAATATTTAACAGGAGCAAGTTTCATTGTTCCCTGGTTTTACTACCACACTGTTCAACAAACGCAGCAAACCTTCACCATCTTATCCAGAAGGGTCACCTCTTCACCCTCACATGGAAGAAGTAATCTGATTGGCATGGTGGTATGTTTGAAGCAGGTCCCTTGTGTAGCGCTGGAACCCAGTCATGATGTGCCATCCATTTCATAGGCTGGTTTGCTGCAATAATGCCAAATAATTAGCAACTCTATAAATAGAAGGTAGTTCTGCAAAATCACTCAGTAGGATGTTTGTTCTAATTTGCTATGAGCTCAGAGTGCATCGAAAATAAAACTAATAGGCTATAAAGAGTGATATGAACATATTTAGAACTTACCGGAATGAAAATGTCTGGAGCACCAACAGATATTTGGAGATGGAAGAGAACTGGATATCAGCTCGTCTCACAGCTTCTATCCAGGCTAGACGCCTTGGTTTGGTAACATCGATATGCGAGCTGCCTCATGTTGCTTCCAGGTTGGGAAACAATGAAAAGACAAACGCTTTTCAAGCTTATTCTCTTGCCGGTCGTGCGATCGAACATTGCAGCCGACCACACAGCAAGAACAAACCATGGCTGTTGTGTGTGCCTTCGCTCCTTTTTCGCTTGCGCTTAGACCCCCAAAATGGCGGATCGGGCCAAAATCCTTTCCACGCCCACCCCCGTGACATCACGCTCCAAAGCCCTATAGAACAGAGTTTGAATGAAAGCAACAGAATTCTAAAACAAACAATAGAATTTGAATAAAAAGAGTAGAATTAGAATGAAAACAAAATCATTTGAACGAAAACAGAGGAATTTTAATGAAAAGAACGGAATTAGAATGAAATGAATAGAATTTGAATCAAAACAACGGAATTTGAAAACAAACAACGGAATTTGAAAACAAACAACGGAAATAGAATGAACAGAACAGAATTTGAATCAAAAAATTAAATTTGAATGAAAACAACAGAATTAGAATGAAATGAATAGAATTTGAATGAAAACAACGGAATTACAATGTATAGGGCTTTGGAGTTGACGTCACGCCGCAATGCATTGTGGGAGCGCGGCACCATTTTTGGGGTCTACGAATCAAAACAAACACACTGTGTTGGAACGATGATTACAAGATGCTTAAAAGCAGCTCAAAAGAGAATGGACTGTATAGAGACCGATTTCGTCCAGAGGCGAAGCGGCGGTTCTTGCAGAAAATAACGTGCATTGGAAATGTGGACCCGTATGAAACACGGCCGTGGAGTAGAAACCCAGAAGACCAACCGCTATTGACGTAGCCTGATATATTTTCGTACCTTATCTGTGGAATCAGCACGTACAAGTCGTCATCCAAACAAAGGTAAGTCAGCTCGAGGACTGCGAGTAAAATGCGTTTGATTTCCCTGCAAACATTCACATTAGTGCAGCATAAATTCATTCATGAGGGGAAATTACAGTGATAACATGTGGAGGCTGTTAGATGGATAACATAGTGAGTTGTGTGTGACATTGTCCTGAAGGATTTAGTTATTCTTTATGGTTAAAGAAATTGCAATGATTTATTGATATTTATTATAAATAATTCTAATTATACATCTTGCTTCCATATTTGTATCCTGTGTCACTAAAAATACATTTTATTTTAATTTTATACATTGATTAATGACCTGCAGAATCTCCTTATCATATTAAGTGATTCATAATTGTCACTTTATGCTTTCTCCATCTCTAAAGTGATGACATCCTTGCATTACATACTTTAGGTTCATTTTCTGCAGGCAGGTTTCTGACAGAGAACAGGCAGATTTAGAATATATCATGCAGCGTTCTATAGATGGACACATAAAGAAATGAAAAATTACATGTATGTGCAAATTTTCTAAACACTTTGTTACATTTATGATAAAGTAGATAAAACACATTTATGTCGGCCTTGGCTCATAGTTCTTGTCTTTAAATGAACTTTGTGTGTGTTTCAGGTACTGCACTCTCAAAGACTGAATGAACCAGCATTGCAGCCACGGGTCACTGTGAGCATCACAGGGAAGGTTGAAGCCGCCCACTGCACCTGTAAGGCCGGAGTCGCGGAGACCTGCACCCACGTCGCTTCTCTTCTGTTTAATGTAGAAGCAACAATGTTGATCTGTGGCACAAGGACTGTTACAGATGAACCTGCATACTGGGTTTTGCTGGGTAATATGACCAAGATACAGGTCAGAGGCCATAAGGTAGACTTCTCCTCTTCAGCTGCCCAAAAAAAGGCTCTTGATCAAAACATAAACAGACCATCCGTAACGAAAGGTCAAAGGAGCCTCAAAAAAGAAAAATCCCACCTGCTACTGTGGAGGAGTTGTCACTGCTATAATGTTTTATCTAGGGCTTCAGATTTATGCCTGTAGTGCACTGCCGTGTAAATAATTTGCATTTACTGAATATGTACTGACTGAGTCCCACTGTTCAAAAGTTGAATAAAGAAACAAACTACTTTTTGCCTCTTTTTTTTTATTTATTAAAACCACTTTATAGAACATCACATCCGTTACAGTGTAGAATCCATGTCATTTACAGTTTACAAATGACAAAATGTTTACATAAAATCATGAAGGGTTTACATGATATCACCCACTACTAACATTACTTTATTTACTGTATCTTCTGAAAAAATACCGCTATTTATACAGCACAAGACTTAAGAATATTTAACAGGAGCAAGTTTCATTGTTCCCTGGTTTTACTACCACACTGTTCAACAAACGCAGCAAACCTTCACCATCTTATCCAGAAGGGTCACCTCTTCACCCTCACATGGAAGAAGTAATCTGATTGGCATGGTGGTATGTTTGAAGCAGGTCCCTTGTGTAGCGCTGGAACCCAGTCATGATGTGCCATCCATTTCATAGGCTGGTTTGCTGCAATAATGCCAAATAATTAGCAACTCTATAAATAGAAGGTAGTTCTGCAAAATCACTCAGTAGGATGTTTGTTCTAATTTGCTATGAGCTCAGAGTGCATCGAAAATAAAACTAATAGGCTATAAAGAGTGATATGAACATATTTAGAACTTACCGGAATGAAAATGTCTGGAGCACCAACAGATATTTGGAGATGGAAGAGAACTGGATATCAGCTCGTCTCACAGCTGCTATCCAGGCTAGACGCCTTGGTTTGGTAACATCGATATGCGAGCTGCCTCATGTTGCTTCCAGGTTTGGAAACAATGAAAAGACAAACGCTTTTCAAGCTTATTCTCTTGCTGGTCGTGCGATCGAACATTGCAGCCGACCACACAGCAAGAACAAACCATGGCTGTTGTGTGTGCCTTTGCTCCTTTTTCGCTTGCGCTTAGACCCCCAAAATGGCGGATCGGGCCAAAATCCTTTCCACGCCCACCCCCGTGACATCACGCTCCAAAGCCCTATAGAACAGAGTTTGAATGAAAGCAACAGAATTCTAAAACAAACAATAGAATTTGAATAAAAAGAGTAGAATTAGAATGAAAACAAAATCATTTGAACGAAAACAGAGGAATTTTAATGAAAAGAACGGAATTAGAATGAAATGAATAGAATTTGAATCAAAACAACGGAATTTGAAAACAAACAACGGAATTTGAATGAACAGAACAGAATTTGAATCAAAGCAACGGAAATAGAATGAACAGAACAGAATTTGAATCAAAACAATGAAATTTGAATGAAATGAATAGAATTTGAATGAAAACAACGGAATTAGAATGTATAGGGCTTTGGAGTTGACGTCACGCCGCAATGCATTGTGGGAGCGCGGCACCATTTTCGGGGTCTACGAATCAAAACAAACACACTGTGTTGGAACGACGATTACAAGATGCTTAAAAGCAGCTCAAAAGAGAATGGACTGTATAGAGACCGATTTCGTCTAGAGGCGAAGCGGCGGTTCTTGCAGAAAATAACGTGCATTGGAAATGTGGACCCGTATGAAACACGGCCGTGGAGTAGAAACCCTGAAGACCAACCGCTATTGACGTAGCCTGATATATTTTCGTACCTTATCTGTGGAATCAGCGCGTACAAGTCGTCATCCAAACAAAGGTAAGTCAGCTCGAGGACTGCGAGTAAAATGCGTTTGATTTCCCTGCAAACATTCACATTAGTGCAGCATAAATTCATTCATGAGGGGAAATTACAGTGATAACATGTGGAGGCTGTTAGATGGATAACATAGTGAGTTGTGTGTGACATTGTCCTGAAGGATTTAGTTATTCTTTATGGTTAAAGAAATTGCAATGATTTATTCATATTTATTATAAATAATTCTAATTATACATCTTGCTTCCATATTTGTATCCTGTGTCACTAAAAATACATTTTATTTTAATTTTATACATTGATTAATGACCTGCAGAATCTCCTTATCATATTAAGTGATTCATAATTGTCACTTTATGCTTTCTCCATCTCTAAAGTGATGACATCCTTGCATTACATACTTTAGGTTCATTTTCTGCAGGCAGGTTTCTGACAGAGAACAGGCAGATTTAGAATATATCATGCAGCGTTCTATAGATGGACACATAAAGAAATGAAAAATTACATGTATGTGCTAACTTTCTAAACACTTTGTTACATTTATGATAAAGTAGATAAAACACATTTATGTCGGCCTTGGCTCATAGTTCTTGTCTTTAAATGAACTTTGTGTGTGTTTCAGGTACTGCACTCTCAAAGACAGAATGAACCAGCATTGCAGCCACGGGTCACTGTGAGCATCACAGGGAAGGTTGAAGCCGCCCACTGCACCTGTAAGGCCGGAGTCGCGGAGACCTGCACCCATGTCGCTTCTCTTCTGTTTAATGTAGAAGCAACAATGTTGATCTGTGGCACAAGGACTGTTACAGATGAACCTGCATACTGGGTTTTGCTGGGTAATATGACCAAGATACAGGTCAGAGGCCATAAGGTAGACTTCTCCTCTTCAGCTGCCCAAAAAAAGGCTCTTGATCAAAACATAAACAGACCATCCGTAACGAAAGGTCAAAGGAGCCTCAAAAAAGAAAAATCCCACCTGCTACTGTGGAGGAGTTGTCACTGCTATAATGTTTTATCTAGGGCTTCAGATTCATGCCTGTAGTGCACTGCCGTGTAAATAATTTGCATTTACTGAATATGTACTGAGTCCCACTGTTCAAAAGTTGAATAAAGAAACAAACTACTTTTTGCCTCTGTTTTTTTATTTATTAAAACCACTTTATAGAACATCACATCCGTTACAGTGTAGAATCCATGTCATTTACAGTTTACAAATGACAAAATGTTTACATAAAATCATGAAGGGTTTACATGATATCACCCACTACTAACATTACTTTATTTACTGTATCTTCTGAAAAAATACCGCTATTTATACAGCACAAGACTTAAGAATATTTAACAGGAGCAAGTTTCATTGTTCCCTGGTTTTACTACCACACTGTTCAACAAACGCAGCAAACCTTCACCATCTTATCCAGAAGGGTCACCTCTTCACCCTCACATGGAAGAAGTAATCTGATTGGCATGGTGGTATGTTTGAAGCAGGTCCCTTGTGTAGCGCTGGAACCCAGTCATGATGTGCCATCCATTTCATAGGCTGGTTTGCTGCAATAATGCCAAATAATTAGCAACTCTATAAATAGAAGGTAGTTCTGCAAAATCACTCAGTAGGATGTTTGTTCTAATTTGCTATGAGCTCAGAGTGCATCGAAAATAAAACTAATAGGCTATAAAGAGTGATATGAACATATTTAGAACTTACCGGAATGAAAATGTCTGGAGCACCAACAGATATTTGGAGATGGAAGAGAACTGGATATCAGCTCGTCTCACAGCTGCTATCCAGGCTAGACGCCTTCGTTTGGTAACATCGATACACGAGCTGCCTCATGTTGCTTCCAGGTTGGGAAACAATGAAAAGACAAACCCTTTTAAAGCTTATTCTCTTGCCGGTCGTGCGATCGAACATTGCAGCCGACCACACAGCAAGAACAAACCATGGCTGTTGTGTGTGCCTTCGCTCCTTTTTCGCTTGCGCTTAGACCCCCAAAATGGCGGATCGGGCCAAAATCCTTTCCACACCCACCCCCGTGACATCACGCTCCAAAGCCCTATAGAACAGAGTTTGAATGAAAGCAACAGAATTCTAAAACAAACAATAGAATTTGAATAAAAAGAGTAGAATTAGAATGAAAACAAAATCATTTGAACGAAAACAGAGGAATTTTAATGAAAAGGACGGAATTAGAATGAAATGAATAGAATTTGAATCAAAACAACGGAATTTGAAAACAAACAACGGAATTTGAATGAACAGAACAGAATTTGAATCAAAGCAACGGAAATAGAATGAACAGAACAGAATTTGAATCAAAACAATGAAATTAGAATGAAATGAATAGAATTTGAATGAAAACAACGGAATTAGAATGTATAGGGCTTTGGAGTTGACGTCACGCCGCAATGCATTGTGGGAGCGCGGCACCATTTTCGGGGTCTACGAATCAAAACAAACACACTGTGTTGGAACGACGATTACAAGATGCTTAAAAGCAGCTCAAAAGAGAATGGACTGTATAGAGACCGATTTCGTCCAGAGGCGAAGCGGCGGTTCTTGCAGAAAATAACGTGCATTGGAAATGTGGACCCGTATGAAACACGGCCGTGGAGTAGAAACCCTGAAGACCAACCGCTATTGACGTAGCCTGATATATTTTCGTACCTTATCTGTGGAATCAGCGCGTACAAGTCGTCATCCAAACAAAGGTAAGTCAGCTCGAGGACTGCGAGTAAAATGCGTTTGATTTCCCTGCAAACATTCACATTAGTGCAGCATGAATTCATTCATGAGGGGAAATTACAGTGATAACATGTGGAGGCTGTTAGATGGATAACATAGTGAGTTGTGTGTGACATTGTCCTGAAGGATTTAGTTATTCTTTATGGTTAAAGAAATTGCAATGATTTATTGATATTTATTATAAATAATTCTAATTATACATCTTGCTTCCATATTTGTATCCTGTGTCACTAAAAATACATTTTATTTTAATTTTATACATTGATTAATGACCTGCAGAATCTCCTTATCATATTAAGTGATTCATAATTGTCACTTTATGCTTTCTCCATCTCTAAAGTGATGACATCCTTGCATTACATACTTTAGGTTCATTTTCTGCAGGCAGGTTTCTGACAGAGAACAGGCAGATTTAGAATATATCATGCAGCGTTCTATAGATGGACACATAAAGAAATGAAAAATTACATGTATGTGCTAACTTTCTAAACACTTTGTTACATTTATGATAAAGTAGATAAAACACATTTATGTTGGCCTTGGCTCATAGTTCTTGTCTTTAAATGAACTTTGTGTGTGTTTCAGGTACTGCACTCTCAAAGACTGAATGAACCAGCATTGCAGCCACGGGTCACTGTGAGCATCACAGGGAAGGTTGAAGCCGCCCACTGCACCTGTAAGGCCGGAGTCGCGGAGACCTGCACCCACGTCGCTTCTCTTCTGTTTAATGTAGAAGCAACAATGTTGATCTGTGGCACAAGGACTGTTACAGATGAACCTGCATACTGGGTTTTGCTGGGTAATATGACCAAGATACAGGTCAGAGGCCATAAGGTAGACTTCTCCTCTTCAGCTGCCCAAAAAAAGGCTCTTGATCAAAACATAAACAGACCATCCGTAACGAAAGGTCAAAGGAGCCTCAAAAAAGAAAAATCCCACCTGCTACTGTGGAGGAGTTGTCACTGCTATAATGTTTTATCTAGGGCTTCAGATTTATGCCTGTAGTGCACTGCCGTGTAAATAATTTGCATTTACTGAATATGTACTGACTGAGTCCCACTGTTCAAAAGTTGAATAAAGAAACAAACTACTTTTTGCCTCTTTTTTTTATTTATTAAAACCACTTTATAGAACATCACATCCGTTACAGTGTAGAATCCATGTCATTTACAGTTTACAAATGACAAAATGTTTACATAAAATCATGAAGGGTTTACATGATATCACCCACTACTAACATTACTTTATTTA
The DNA here is from genome assembly GCF_051167445.1 of Perissodus microlepis. Lineage (NCBI taxonomy): Eukaryota > Metazoa > Chordata > Actinopteri > Cichliformes > Cichlidae > Perissodus > Perissodus microlepis. The sequence continues at coordinate 8,319,139 of NC_140469.1, forward strand.
CTGTATCTTCTGAAAAAATACCGCTATTTATACAGCACAAGACTTAAGAATATTTAACAGGAGCAAGTTTCATTGTTCCCTGGTTTTACTACCACACTGTTCAACAAACGCAGCAAACCTTCACCATCTTATCCAGAAGGGTCACCTCTTCACCCTCACATGGAAGAAGTAATCTGATTGGCATGGTGGTATGTTTGAAGCAGGTCCCTTGTGTAGCGCTGGAACCCAGTCATGATGTGCCATCCATTTCATAGGCTGGTTTGCTGCAATAATGCCAAATAATTAGCAACTCTATAAATAGAAGGTAGTTCTGCAAAATCACTCAGTAGGATGTTTGTTCTAATTTGCTATGAGCTCAGAGTGCATCGAAAATAAAACTAATAGGCTATAAAGAGTGATATGAACATATTTAGAACTTACCGGAATGAAAATGTCTGGAGCACCAACAGATATTTGGAGATGGAAGAGAACTGGATATCAGCTCGTCTCACAGCTGCTATCCAGGCTAGACGCCTTGGTTTGGTAACATCGATACGCGAGCTGCCTCATGTTGCTTCCAGTTTGGGAAACAATGAAATGACAAACGCTTTTCAAGCTTATTCTCTTGCCGGTCGTGCGATCGAACATTGCAGCCGACCACACAGCAAGAACAAACCATGGCTGTTGTGTGTGCCTTCGCTCCTTTTTCGCTTGCGCTTAGACCCCCAAAATGGCGGATCGGGCCAAAATCCTTTCCACGCCCACCCCCGTGACATCACGCTCCAAAGCCCTATAGAACAGAGTTTGAATGAAAGCAACAGAATTCTAAAACAAACAATAGAATTTGAATAAAAAGAGTAGAATTAGAATGAAAACAAAATCATTTGAACGAAAACAGAGGAATTTTAATGAAAAGAACGGAATTAGAATGAAATGAATAGAATTTGAATCAAAACAACGGAATTTGAAAACAAACAACGGAATTTGAAAACAAACAACGGAATTTGAATGAACAGAACAGAATTTGAATCAAAACAATGGAAATAGAATGAACAGAACAGAATTTGAATCAAAACAACGGAAATAGAATGAACAGAACAGAATTTGAATCAAAACAACGGAAATAGAATGAACAGAACAGAATTTGAATCAAAACAATGAAATTTGAATGAAAACAACAGAATTAGAATGAAATGAATAGAATTTGAATGAAAACAACGGAATTAGAATGTATAGGGCTTTGGAGTTGACGTCACACCGCAATGCATTGTGGGAGCGCGGCACCATTTTCGGGGTCTACGAATCAAAACAAACACACTGTGTTGGAACGACGATTACAAGATGCTTAAAAGCAGCTCAAAAGAGAATGGACTGTATAGAGACCGATTTCGTCCAGAGGCGAAGCGGCGGTTCTTGCAGAAAATAACGTGCATTGGAAATGTGGACCCGTATGAAACACGGCCGTGGAGTAGAAACCCTGAAGACCAACCGCTATTGACGTAGCCTGATATATTTTCGTACCTTATCTGTGGAATCAGCGCGTACAAGTCGTCATCCAAACAAAGGTAAGTCAGCTCGAGGACTGCGAGTAAAATGCGTTTGATTTCCCTGCAAACATTCACATTAGTGCAGCATAAATTCATTCATGAGGGGAAATTACAGTGATAACATGTGGAGGCTGTTAGATGGATAACATAGTGAGTTGTGTGTGACATTGTCCTGAAGGATTTAGTTATTCTTTATGGTTAAAGAAATTGCAATGATTTATTCATATTTATTATAAATAATTCTAATTATACATCTTGCTTCCATATTTGTATCCTGTGTCACTAAAAATACATTTTATTTTAATTTTATACATTGATTAATGACCTGCAGAATCTCCATATCATATTAAGTGATTCATAATTGTCACTTTATGCTTTCTCCATCTCTAAAGTGATGACATCCTTGCATTACATACTTTAGGTTCATTTTCTGCAGGCAGGTTTCTGACAGAGAACAGGCAGATTTAGAATATATCATGCAGCGTTCTATAGATGGACACATAAAGAAATGAAAAATTACATGTATGTGCTAACTTTCTAAACACTTTGTTACATTTATGATAAAGTAGATAAAACACTTTTATGTCGGCCTTGGCTCATAGTTCTTGTGTTTAAATGAACTTTGTGTGTGTTTCAGGTACTGCACTCTCAAAGACTGAATGAACCAGCATTGCAGCCACAGGTCACTGTGAGCATCACAGGGAAGGTTGAAGCCGCCCACTGCACCTGTAAGGCCGGAGTCGCGGAGACCTGCACCCACGTCGCTTCTCTTCTGTTTAATGTAGAAGCAACAGTGTTGATCTGTGGCACAAGGACTGTTACAGATGAACCTGCATACTGGGTTTTGCTGGGTAATATGACCAAGATACAGGTCAGAGGCCATAAGGTAGACTTCTCCTCTTCAGCTGCCCAAAAAAAGGCTCTTGATCAAAACATAAACAGACCATCCGTAACGAAAGGTCAAAGGAGCCTCAAAAAAGAAAAATCCCACCTGCTACTGTGGAGGAGTTGTCACTGCTATAATGTTTTATCTAGGGCTTCAGATTTATGCCTGTAGTGCACTGCTGTGTAAATAATTTGCATTTACTGAATGTGTACTGACTGAGTCCCACTGTTCAAAAGTTGAATAAAGAAACAAACTACTTTTTGCCTCTTTTTTTTTATTTATTAAAACCACTTTATAGAACATCACATCCGTTACAGTGTAGAATCCATGTCATTTACAGTTTACAAATGACAAAATGTTTACATAAAATCATGAAGGGTTTACATGATATCACCCACTACTAACATTACTTTATTTACTGTATCTTCTGAAAAAATACCGCTATTTATACAGCACAAGACTTAAAATATTTAACAGGAGCAAGTTTCATTGTTCCCTGGTTTTACTACCACACTGTTCAACAAACGCAGCAAACCTTCACCATCTTATCCAGAAGGGTCACCTCTTCACCCTCACATGGAAGAAGTAATCTGATTGGCATGGTGGTATGTTTGAAGCAGGTCCCTTGTGTAGCGCTGGAACCCAGTCATGATGTGCCATCCATTTCATAGGCTGGTTTGCTGCAATAATGCCAAATAATTAGCAACTCTATAAATAGAAGGTAGTTCTGCAAAATCACTCAGTAGGATGTTTGTTCTAATTTGCTATGAGCTCAGAGTGCATCGAAAATAAAACTAATAGGCTATAAAGAGTGATATGAACATATTTAGAACTTACCGGAATGAAAATGTCTGGAGCACCAACAGATATTTGGAGATGGAAGAGAACTGGATATCAGCTCGTCTCACAGCTGCTATCCAGGCTAGACGCCTTCGTTTGGTAACATCGATACGCGAGCTGCCTCATGTTGCTTCCAGGTTGGGAAACAATGAAAAGACAAACGCTTTTCAAGCTTATTCTCTTGCCGGTCGTGCGATCGAACATTGCAGCCGACCACACAGCAAGAACAAACCATGGCTGTTGTGTGTGCCTTCGCTCCTTTTTCGCTTGCGCTTAGACCCCCAAAATGGCGGATCGGGCCAAAATCCTTTCAACACCCACCCCCGTGACATCACGCTCCAAAGCCCTATAGAACAGAGTTTGAATGAAAGCAACAGAATTCTAAAACAAACAATAGAATTTGAATAAAAAGAGTAGAATTAGAATGAAAACAAAATCATTTGAACGAAAACAGAGGAATTTTAATGAAAAGAACGGAATTAGAATGAAATGAATAGAATTTGAATCAAAACAACGGAATTTGAAAACAAACAACGGAATTTGAAAACAAACAACGGAATTTGAATGAAAAGAACAGAATTTGAATCAAAACAACGGAAATAGAATGAATAGAACAGAATTTGAATCAAAACAATGAAATTTGAATGAAAACAACAGAATTAGAATGAAATGAATAGAATTTGAATGAAAACAACGGAATTAGAATGTATAGGGCTTTGGAGTTGACGTCACGCCGCAATGCATTGTGGGAGCGCGGCACCATTTTCGGGGTCTACGAATCAAAACAAACACACTGTGTTGGAACGACGATTACAAGATGCTTAAAAGCAGCTCAAAAGAGAATGGACTGTATAGAGACCGATTTCGTCTAGAGGCGAAGCGGCGGTTCTTGCAGAAAATAACGTGCATTGGAAATGTGGACCCGTATGAAACACGGCCGTGGAGTAGAAACCCTGAAGACCAACCGCTATTGACGTAGCCTGATATATTTTCGTACCTTATCTGTGGAATCAGCGCGTACAAGTCGTCATCCAAACAAAGGTAAGTCAGCTCGAGGACTGCGAGTAAAATGCGTTTGATTTCCCTGCAAACATTCACATTAGTGCAGCATGAATTCATTCATGAGGGGAAATTACAGTGATAACATGTGGAGGCTGTTAGATGGATAACATAGTGAGTTGTGTGTGACATTGTCCTGAAGGATTTAGTTATTCTTTATGGTTAAAGAAATTGCAATGATTTATTGATATTTATTATAAATAATTCTAATTATACATCTTGCTTCCATATTTGTATCCTGTGTCACTAAAAATACATTTTATTTTAATTTTATACATTGATTAATGACCTGCAGAATCTCCTTATCATATTAAGTGATTCATAATTGTCACTTTATGCTTTCTCCATCTCTAAAGTGATGACATCCTTCCATTACATACATTAGGTTCATTTTCTGCAGGCAGGTTTCTGACAGAGAACAGGCAGATTTAGAATATATCATGCAGCGTTCTATAGATGGACACATAAAGAAATGAAAAATTACATGTATGTGCTAACTTTCTAAACACTTTGTTACATTTATGATAAAGTAGATAAAACACTTTTATGTCGGCCTTGGCTCATAGTTCTTGTCTTTAAATGAACTTTGTGTGTGTTTCAGGTACTGCACTCTCAAAGACTGAATGAACCAGCATTGCAGCCACGGGTCACTGTGAGCATCACAGGGAAGGTTGAAGCCGCCCACTGCACCTGTAAGGCCGGAGTCGCGGAGACCTGCACCCACGTCGCTTCTCTTCTGTTTAATGTAGAAGCAACAGTGTTGATCTGTGGCACAAGGACTGTTACAGATGAACCTGCATACTGGGTTTTGCTGGGTAATATGACCAAGATACAGGTCAGAGGCCATAAGGTAGACTTCTCCTCTTCAGCTGCCCAAAAAAAGGCTCTTGATCAAAACATAAACAGACCATCCGTAACGAAAGGTCAAAGGAGCCTCAAAAAAGAAAAATCCCACCTGCTACTGTGGAGGAGTTGTCACTGCTATAATGTTTTATCTAGGGCTTCAGATTCATGCCTGTAGTGCACTGCCGTGTAAATAATTTGCATTTACTGAATATGTACTGACTGAGTCCCACTGTTCAAAAGTTGAATAAAGAAACAAACTACTTTTTGCCTCTTTTTTTTTATTTATTAAAACCACTTTATAGAACATCACATCCGTTACAGTGTAGAATCCATGTCATTTACAGTTTACAAATGACAAAATGTTTACATAAAATCATGAAGGGTTTACATGATATCACCCACTACTAACATTACTTTATTTACTGTATCTTCTGAAAAAATACCGCTATTTATACAGCACAAGACTTAAAATATTTAACAGGAGCAAGTTTCATTGTTCCCTGGTTTTACTACCACACTGTTCAACAAACGCAGTAAACCTTCACCATCTTATCCAGAAGGGTCACCTCTTCACCCTCACATGGAAGAAGTAATCTGATTGGCATGGTGGTATGTTTGAAGCAGGTCCCTTGTGTAGCGCTGGAACCCAGTCATGATGTGCCATCCATTTCATAGGCTGGTTTGCTGCAATAATGCCAAATAATTAGCAACTCTATAAATAGAAGGTAGTTCTGCAAAATCACTCAGTAGGATGTTTGTTCTAATTTGCTATGAGCTCAGAGTGCATCAAAAATAAAACTAATAGGCTATAAAGAGTGATATGAACATATTTAGAACTTACCGGAATGAAAATGTCTGGAGCACCAACAGATATTTGGAGATGGAAGAGAACTGGATATCAGCTCGTCTCACAGCTGCTATCCAGGCTAGACGCCTTCGTTTGGTAACATCGATACGCAAGCTGCCTCATGTTGCTTCCAGGTTGGGAAACAATGAAAAGACAAACCCTTTTCAAGCTTATTCTCTTGCCGGTCGTGCGATCGAACATTGCAGCCGACCACACAGCAAGAACAAACCATGGCTGTTGTGTGTGCCTTCGCTCCTTTTTCGCTTGCGCTTAGACCCCCAAAATGGCGGATCGGGCCAAAATCCTTTCCACGCCCACCCCCGTGACATCACGCTCCAAAGGCCTATAGAACAGAGTTTGAATGAAAGCAACAGAATTCTAAAACAAACAATAGAATTTGAATAAAAAGAGTAGAATTAGAATGAAAACAAAATCATTTGAACGAAAACAGAGATATTTTAATGAAAAGAACGGAATTAGAATGAAATGAATAGAATTTGAATCAAAACAACGGAATTTGAAAACAAACAACGGAATTTGAAAACAAACAACGGAATTTGAATGAACAGAACAGAATTTGAATCAAAACAACGGAAATAGAATGAACAGAACAGAATTTGAATCAAAACAACGGAAATAGAATGAACAGAACAGAATTTGAATCAAAACAATGAAATTTGAATGAAAACAACAGAATTAGAATGAAATTAATAGAATTTGAATGAAAACAACGGAATTAGAATGTATAGGGCTTTGGAGTTGACGTCACGCCGCAATGCATTGTGGGAGCGCAGCACCATTTTCGGGGTCTACGAATCAAAACAAACACACTGTGTTGGAACGACGATTACAAGATGCTTAAAAGCAGCTCAAAAGAGAATGGACTGTATAGAGACCGATTTCGTCTAGAGGCGAAGCGGCGGTTCTTGCAGAAAATAACGTGCATTGGAAATGTGGACCCGTATGAAACACGGCCGTGGAGTAGAAACCCTGAAGACCAACCGCTATTGATGTAGCCTGATATATTTTCGTACCTTATCTGTGGAATCAGCGCGTACAAGTCGTCATCCAAACAAAGGTAAGTCAGCTCGAGTACTGCGAGTAAAATGCGTTTGATTTCCCTGCAAACATTCACATTAGTGCAGCATAAATTCATTCATGAGGGGAAATTACAGTGATAACATGTGGAGGCTGTTAGATGGATAACATAGTGAGTTGTGTGTGACATTGTCCTGAAGGATTTAGTTATTCTTTATGGTTAAAGAAATTGCAATGATTTATTGATATTTATTATAAATAATTCTAATTATACATCTTGCTTCCATATTTGTATCCTGTGTCACTAAAAATACATTTTATTTTAATTTTATACATTGATTAATGACCTGCAGAATCTCCTTATCATATTAAGTGATTCATAATTGTCACTTTATGCTTTCTCCATCTCTAAAGTGATGACATCCTTGCATTACATACTTTAGGTTCATTTTCTGCAGGCAGGTTTCTGACAGAGAACAGGCAGATTTAGAATATATCATGCAGCGTTCTATAGATGGACACATAAAGAAATGAAAAATTACATGTATGTGCTAACTTTCTAAACACTTTGTTACATTTATGATAAAGTAGATAAAACACTTTTATGTCGGCCTTGGCTCATAGTTCTTGTCTTTAAATGAACTTTGTGTGTGTTTCAGGTACTGCACTCTCAAAGACTGAATGAACCAGCATTGCAGCCACGGGTCACTGTGAGCATCACAGGGAAGGTTGAAGCCGCCCACTGCACCTGTAAGGCCGGAGTCGCGGAGACCTGCACCCACGTCGCTTCTCTTCTGTTTAATGTAGAAGCAACAGTGTTGATCTGTGGCACAAGGACTGTTACAGATGAACCTGCATACTGGGTTTTGCTGGGTAATATGACCAAGATACAGGTCAGAGGCCATAAGGTAGACTTCTCCTCTTCAGCTGCCCAAAAAAAGGCTCTTGATCAAAACATAAACAGACCATCCGTAACGAAAGGTCAAAGGAGCCTCAAAAAAGAAAAATCCCACCTGCTACTGTGGAGGAGTTGTCACTGCTATAATGTTTTATCTAGGGCTTCAGATTTATGCCTGTAGTGCACTGCCGTGTAAATAATTTGCATTTACTGAATATGTACTGACTGAGTCCCACTGTTCAAAAGTTGAATAAAGAAACAAACTACTTTTTGCCTTTTTTTTTTATTTATTAAAACCACTTTATAGAACATCACATCCGTTACAGTGTAGAATCCATGTCATTTACAGTTTACAAATGACAAAATGTTTACATAAAATCATGAAGGGTTTACATGATATCACCCACTACTAACATTACTTTATTTACTGTATCTTCTGAAAAAATACCGCTATTTATACAGCACAAGACTTAAAATATTTAACAGGAGCAAGTTTCATTGTTCCCTGGTTTTACTACCACACTGTTCAACAAACGCAGCAAACCTTCACCATCTTATCCAGAAGGGTCACCTCTTCACCCTCACATGGAAGAAGTAATCTGATTGGCATGGTGGTATGTTTGAAGCAGGTCCCTTGTGTAGCGCTGGAACCCAGTCATGATGTGCCATCCATTTCATAGGCTGGTTTGCTGCAATAATGCCAAATAATTAGCAACTCTATAAATAGAAGGTAGTTCTGCAAAATCACTCAGTAGGATGTTTGTTCTAATTTGCTATGAGCTCAGAGTGCATCGAAAATAAAACTAATAGGCTATAAAGAGTGATATGAACATATTTAGAACTTACCGGAATGAAAATGTCTGGAGCACCAACAGATATTTGGAGATGGAAGAGAACTGGATATCAGCTCGTCTCACAGCTGCTATCCAGGCTAGACGCCTTCGTTTGGTAACATCGATACACGAGCTGCCTCATGTTGCTTCCAGGTTGGGAAACAATGAAAAGACAAACCCTTTTCAAGCTTATTCTCTTGCCGGTCGTGCGATCGAACATTGCAGCCGACCACACAGCAAGAACAAACCATGGCTGTTGTGTGTGCCTTCGCTCCTTTTTCGCTTGCGCTTAGACCCCCAAAATGGCGGATCGGGCCAAAATCCTTTCCACGCCCACCCCCGTGACATCACGCTCCAAAGCCCTATAGAACAGAGTTTGAATGAAAGCAACAGAATTCTAAAACAAACAATAGAATTTGAATAAAAAGAGTAGAATTAGAATGAAAACAAAATCATTTGAACGAAAACAGAGGAATTTTAATGAAAAGAACGGAATTAGAATGAAATGAATAGAATTTGAATCAAAACAACGGAATTTGAAAACAAACAACGGAATTTGAATGAACAGAACAGAATTTGAATCAAAGCAACGGAAATAGAATGAACAGAACAGAATTTGAATCAAAACAATGAAATTTGAATGAAATGAATAGAATTTGAATGAAAACAACAGAATTAGAATGTATAGGGCTTTGGAGTTGACGTCACGCCGCAATGCATTGTGGGAGCGCGGCACCATTTTCGGGGTCTACGAATCAAAACAAACACACTGTGTTGGAACGACGATTACAAGATGCTTAAAAGCAGCTCAAAAGAGAATGGACTGTATAGAGACCGATTTCGTCTAGAGGCGAAGCGGCGGTTCTTGCAGAAAATAACGTGCATTGGAAATGTGGACCCGTATGAAACACGGCCGTGGAGTAGAAACCCTGAAGACCAACCGCTATTGACGTAGCCTGATATATTTTCGTACCTTATCTGTGGAATCAGCGCGTACAAGTCGTCATCCAAACAAAGGTAAGTCAGCTCGAGGACTGCGAGTAAAATGCGTTTGATTTCCCTGCAAACATTCACATTAGTGCAGCATGAATTCATTCATGAGGGGAAATTACAGTGATAACATGTGGAGGCTGTTAGATGGATAACATAGTGAGTTGTGTGTGACATTGTCCTGAAGGATTTAGTTATTCTTTATGGTTAAAGAAATTGCAATGATTTATTCATATTTATTATAAATAATTCTAATTATACATCTTGCTTCCATATTTGTATCCTGTGTCACTAAAAATACATTTTATTTTAATTTTATACATTGATTAATGACCTGCAGAATCTCCTTATCATATTAAGTGATTCATAATTGTCACTTTATGCTTTCTCCATCTCTAAAGTGATGACATCCTTGCATTACATACTTTAGGTTCATTTTCTGCAGGCAGGTTTCTGACAGAGAACAGGCAGATTTAGAATATATCATGCAGCGTTCTATAGATGGACACATAAAGAAATGAAAAATTACATGTATGTGCTAACTTTCTAAACACTTTGTTACATTTATGATAAAGTAGATAAAACACATTTATGTCGGCCTTGGCTCATAGTTCTTGTCTTTCAATGAACTTTGTGTGTGTTTCAGGTACTGCACTCTCAAAGACTGAATGAACCAGCATTGCAGCCACGGGTCACTGTGAGCATCACAGGGAAGGTTGAAGCCGCCCACTGCACCTGTAAGGCCGGAGTCGCGGAGACCTGCACCCACGTCGCTTCTCTTCTGTTTAATGTAGAAGCAACAGTGTTGATCTGTGGCACAAGGACTGTTACAGATGAACCTGCATACTGGGTTTTGCTGGGTAATATGACCAAGATACAGGTCAGAGGCCATAAGGTAGACTTCTCCTCTTCAGCTGCCCAAAAAAAGGCTCTTGATCAAAACATAAACAGACCATCCGTAATGAAAGGTCAAAGGAGCCTCAAAAAAGAAAAATCCCACCTGCTACTGTGGAGGAGTTGTCACTGCTATAATGTTTTATCTAGGGGTTCAGATTTATGCCTGTAGTGCACTGCCGTGTAAATAATTTGCATTTACTGAATATGTACTGACTGAGTCCCACTGTTCAAAAGTTGAATAAAGAAACAAACTACTTTTTGCCTCTTTTTTTTATTTATTAAAACCACTTTATAGAACATCACATCCGTTACAGTGTAGAATCCATGTCATTTACAGTTTACAAATGACAAAATGTTTACATAAAATCATGAAGGGTTTACATGATATCACCCACTACTAACATTACTTTATTTACTGTATCTTCTGAAAAAATACTGCTATTTATACAGCACAAGACTTAAGAATATTTAACAGGAGCAAGTTTCATTGTTCCCTGGTTTTACTACCACACTGTTCAACAAACGCAGCAAACCTTCACCATCTTATCCAGAAGGGTCACCTCTTCACCCTCACATGGAAGAAGTAATCTGATTGGCATGGTGGTATGTTTGAAGCAGGTCCCTTGTGTAGCTCTGGAACCCAGTCATGATGTGCCATCCATTTCATAGGCTGGTTTGCTGCAATAATGCCAAATAATTAGCAACTCTATAAATAGAAGGTAGTTCTGCAAAATCACTCAGTAGGATGTTTGTTCTAATTTGCTATGAGCTCAGAGTGCATCGAAAATAAAACTAATAGGCTATAAAGAGTGATATGAACATATTTAGAACTTACCGGAATGAAAATGTCTGGAGCACCAACAGATATTTGGAGATGGAAGAGAACTGGATATCAGCTCGTCTCACAGCTGCTATCCAGGCTAGACGCCTTCGTTTGGTAACATCGATACACGAGCTGCCTCATGTTGCTTCCAGGTTGGGAAACAATGAAAACACAAACCCTTTTCAAGCTTATTCTCTTGCCGGTCGTGCGATCGAACATTGCAGCCGACCACACAGCAAGAACAAACCATGGCTGTTGTGTGTGCCTTCGCTCCTTTTTCGCTTGCGCTTAGACCCCCAAAATGGCGGATCGGGCCAAAATCCTTTCCACGCCCACCCCCGTGACATCACGCTCCAAAGCCCTATAGAACAGAGTTTGAATGAAAGCAACAGAATTCTAAAACAAACAATAGAATTTGAATAAAAAGAGTAGATTAGAATGAAAACAAAATCATTTGAATGAAAACAGAGGAATTTCAATGAAATGAATGGAATTTGAATGAAAACAACGGAATTTGAAAACAAACAACGGAACTTGAAAACAAACAACGGAATTTGAATGAACAGAACAGAATTTGAATCAAAACAACGGAAATAGAATGAACAGAACAGAATTTGAATCAAAACAATGAAATTTGAATGAAAACAACAGAATTAGAATGAAATGAATAGAATTTGAATGAAAACAACGGAATTAGAATGTATAGGGCTTTGGAGTTGACGTCACGCCGCAATGCATTGTGGGAGCGCGGCACCATTTTCGGGGTCTACGAATCAAAACAAACACACTGTGTTGGAACGACGATTACAAGATGCTTAAAAGCAGCTCAAAAGAGAATGGACTGTATAGAGACCGATTTCGTCCAGAGGCGAAGCGGCGGTTCTTGCAGAAAATAACGTGCATTGGAAATGTGGACCCGTATGAAACACGGCCGTGGAGTAGAAACCCTGAAGACCAACCGCTATTGACGTAGCCTGATATATTTTCGTACCTTATCTGTGGAATCAGCGCATACAAGTCGTCATCCAAACAAAGGTAAGTCAGCTCGAGGACTGCGAGTAAAATGCGTTTGATTTCCCTGCAAACATTCACATTAGTGCAGCATAAATTCATTCATGAGGGGAAATTACAGTGATAACATGTGGAGGCTGTTAGATGGATAACATAGTGAGTTGTGTGTGACATTGTCCTGAAGGATTTAGTTATTCTTTATGGTTAAAGAAATTGCAATGATTTATTCATATTTATTATAAATAATTCTAATTATACATCTTGCTTCCATATTTGTATCCTGTGTCACTAAAAATACATTTTATTTTAATTTTATACATTGATTAATGACCTGCAGAATCTCCTTATCATATTAAGTGATTCATAATTGTCACTTTATGCTTTCTCCATCTCTAAAGTGATGACATCCTTGCATTACATACTTTAGGTTCATTTTCTGCAGGCAGGTTTCTGACAGAGAACAGGCAGATTTAGAATATATCATGCAGCGTTCTATAGATGGACACATAAAGAAATGAAAAATTACATGTATGTGCTAACTTTCTAAACACTTTGTTACATTTATGATAAAGTAGATAAAACACATTTATGTCGGCCTTGGCTCATAGTTCTTGTCTTTAAATGAACTTTGTGTGTGTTTCAGGTACTGCACTCTCAAAGACTGAATGAACCAGCATTGCAGCCACGGGTCACTGTGAGCATCACAGGGAAGGTTGAAGCCGCCCACTGCACCTGTAAGGCCGGAGTCGCGGAGACCTGCACCCACGTCGCTTCTCTTCTGTTTAATGTGGAAGCAACAGTGTTGATCTGTGGCACAAGGACTGTTACAGATGAACCTGCATACTGGGTTTTGCTGGGTAATATGACCAAGATACAGGTCAGAGGCCATAAGGTAGACTTCTCCTCTTCAGCTGCCCAAAAAAAGGCTCTTGATCAAAACATAAACAGACCATCCGTAATGAAAGGTCAAAGGAGCCTCAAAAAAGAAAAATCCCACCTGCTACTGTGGAGGAGTTGTCACTGCTATAATGTTTTATCTAGGGCTTCAGATTTATGCCTGTAGTGCACTGCCGTGTAAATAATTTGCATTTACTGAATATGTACTGACTGAGTCCCACTGTTCAAAAGTTGAATAAAGAAACAAACTACTTTTTGCCTCTTTTTTTTTATTTATTAAAACCACTTTATAGAACATCACATCCGTTACAGTGTAGAATCCATGTCATTTACAGTTTACAAATGACAAAATGTTTACATAAAATCATGAAGGGTTTACATGATATCACCCACTACTAACATTACTTTATTTACTGTATCTTCTGAAAAAATACTGCTATTTATACAGCACAAGACTTAAAATATTTAACAGGAGCAAGTTTCATTGTTCCCTGGTTTTACTACCACACTGTTCAACAAACGCAGCAAACCTTCACCATCTTATCCAGAAGGGTCACCTCTTCACCCTCACATGGAAGAAGTAATCTGATTGGCATGGTGGTATGTTTGAAGCAGGTCCCTTGTGTAGCGCTGGAACCCAGTCATGATGTGCCATCCATTTCATAGGCTGGTTTGCTGCAATAATGCCAAATAATTAGCAACTCTATAAATAGAAGGTAGTTCTGCAAAATCACTCAGTAGGATGTTTGTTCTAATTTGCTATGAGCTCAGAGTGCATCGAAAATAAAACTAATAGGCTATAAAGAGTGATATGAACATATTTAGAACTTACCAGAATGAAAATGTCTGGAGCACCAACAGATATTTGGAGATGGAAGAGAACTGGATATCAGCTCGTCTCACAGCTGCTATCCAGGCTAGACGCCTTCGTTTGGTAACATCGATACACGAGCTGCCTCATGTTGCTTCCAGGTTGGAAAACAATGAAAAGACAAACCCTTTTCAAGCTTATTCTCTTGCCGGTCGTGCGATCGAACATTGCAGCCGACCACACAGCAAGAACAAACCATGGCTGTTGTGTGTGCCTTCGCTCCTTTTTCGCTTGCGCTTAGACCCCCAAAATGGCGGATCGGGCCAAAATCCTTTCCACGCCCACCCCCGTGACATCACGCTCCAAAGCCCTATAGAACAGAGTTTGAATGAAAGCAACAGAATTCTAAAACAAAAAATAGAATTTGAATAAAAAGAGTAGAATTAGAATGAAAACAAAATCATTTGAATGAAAACAGTGGAATTTCAATGAAAAGAACGGAATTAGAATGAAATGAATAGAATTTGAATCAAAACAACGGAATTTGAAAACAAACAACGGAATTTGAATGAACAGAACAGAATTTGAATGAAAACAATGAAATTTGAATGAAAACAACAGAATTAGAATGAAAACAACGGAATTAGAATGAAAACAACGGAATTTGAAAACAAACCACGGAATTTGAATGAAAACAACGGAATTAGAATGTGTAGAACAGAGTTTGAATGAAAGTAACAGAATTCTAAAACAAACAATAGAATTTGAAAAAAAGAGTAGAATTAGAATGAAAACAACGGAATTTGAATGAATTCAATTCAATTCAATTCAATTTTATTTATATAGTGCCAAATCACAACAAAAGTCGCCTCAAGGCGCTTCATAGATACAGAGAAAAACCCAACAATCATATGATCCCCTATGAGCAAGCACTTTGGCGACAGTGGGAAGGAAAAACTCCCTTTTAACAGGAAGAAACCTCCGGCAGAACCAGGCTCAGGGAGGGGCGGCCATCTGCTGCGACTGGTTGGGGTGAGAGAAGGAAGACAGGATAAAAGACATGCTGTGGAAGAGAGACAGAGGTTAATAACAGATATGATTCAATGCAGAGAGGTCTATTAATACATAGTGAGTAAGAAAGGTGACTGGAAAGGAAAAACTCAATGCATCATGGGAATCCCCCGGCAGCCTACGTCTATTGCAGCATAACTAAGGGAGGATTCAGGGTCACCTGGTCCAGCCCTAACTATATGCTTTAGCAAAAAGGAAAGTTTTAAGCCTAATCTTAAAAGTAGAGATAGTTTCTGTCTCCCGAATCCAAACTGGAAGCTGGTTCCACAGAAGAGGGGCCTGAAAACTGAAGGCTCTGCCTCCCATTCTACTTTTAAATACTCTAGGAACAACAAGTAGGCCTGCAGAGCGAGAGCGAAGTGCTCTAA
This sequence comes from Perissodus microlepis, assembly GCF_051167445.1. Taxonomy (NCBI): domain Eukaryota; kingdom Metazoa; phylum Chordata; class Actinopteri; order Cichliformes; family Cichlidae; genus Perissodus; species Perissodus microlepis. The sequence continues at coordinate 8,334,780 of NC_140469.1, forward strand.
TAGGGTGATATGGTACTACAAGGTCATTAAGATAAGATGGGGCCTGATTATTTAAGACCTTGTATGTGAGGAGCAGGATTTTGAATTCATTTCTGGACTTAACAGGAAGCCAATGAAGGGAAGCCAAAACAGGAGAAATATGCTCTCTCCTTCTAGTCCCTGTCAGTACTCTTGCTGCAGCATTTTGGATTAGCTGAAGGCTTTTCAGTGAGTTTTTTGGACATCCTGATAATAATGAATTACAGTAGTCCAGCCTGGAAGTAATAAATGCATGAACTAGTTTTTCAGCGTCACTCTGAGACAGGATATTTCTAATTTTAGAGATGTTGGAAGAAAGCAGTCTTACATATTTGTTTAATATGTGCGTTGAAGGACATGTCCTGGTCAAAAATGACTCCAAGGTTCCTCACAGCGTTACTGGAGGCCAAGGTAATGCCATCCAGAGTATGAATCTGGTTAGATACCATATTTCTAAGATTTTCAGGGCCGAGTACAATAACCTCAGTTTTATCTGAATTAAGAAGCAGAAAGTTAGCGGCCATCCAGGTCTTTATGTCTTTAAGACATTCCTGCAGTTTAACTAATTGGTGTGTGTTATCTGGCTTCATGGACAGATAGAGCTGGGTGTCATCTGCATAGCAGTGAAAATGTATGCTATGTCTTCTAATGATGCTGCCTAAGGGAAGCATGTATAATGTAAACAGAATTGGTCCTAGCACTGAACCCTGTGGAACTCCATAATTAACCTCAGTGTGTGAAGAGGACTCTCCATTTACATGCACAAATTGGAGTCTATTAGATAGATATGATACAAACCACTGCAGTGCAGTACCTGTAATACCTACAGCATGTTCTAATCGCTCTAATAGGATATTATGGTCAACAGTATCGAACGCTGCACTGAGGTCTAGCAGGACAAGCACAGAGATGAGTCCACTGTCAGAGGCCATAAGAAGATCATTTGTAACCTTCACTAAAGCTGTTTCTGTGCTGTGATGAGCTCTGAAACCTGACTGAAACTCTTCAAATAAACCATTCCTCTGCAGATGATCTGTTAGCTGTTTGACAACTACTCTTTCAAGGATTTTTGATATGAAAGGAAGGTTGGAGATTGGCCTATAATTAGCTAAGACTGCTGGGTCTAGAGATGGCTTTTTGAGTAAAGGTTTAACTACAGCCAGCTTGAAGGCCTGTGGTACATAGCCGATTATTAGAGATAGGTTGATCATATTTAAGATCGAAGAATTAATCAATGGCAGGACTTCTTTGAGCAGTTTTGTAGGAATGGGGTCTAAAAGACACGTTGATGGTTTGGAGGAAGTAATTATTGAAGTTAACTCAGAAAGATCAATTGGAGAAAAAGAGTCTAACTTAACATCAATGGTACTAAGAGTAGCTGTAGATAATATTACATCTGTGGGATGATTACTGGTAATTTTTTCTCTAATGATAAAAATTTTATTTGTGAAGAAGTTCATGAAGTCATTACTAGTTAACGTTAAAGGGATGGTTGGCTCAACAGAGCTCTGACTGTTTGTCAGCCTGGCTACAGTGCTGAAGAGAAACCTGGGGTTGTTCTTATTTTCTTCAATCAGTGATGAATAGTAAGATGTTCTGGCTTTGCGGAGGGCTTTCTTATAAAGCAGCAAACTATTTCTCCAGGCTAAATGATGATCCTCTAAATTTGTGACACGCCATTTCCTCTCCAGATTACGAGTCATCTGCTTTAGGGTACGTGTTTGAGAATTATACCATGGAGTCAGGTACTTCTGATTAGAGACCTTAGTTTTCACTGGAGCTACAGTATCCAGAGTCGTACGTAGTGAGGAGGTGAAATTATTAACAAGATAATCGACCTCTGTTGGGGTAGCGTTCAGATAGCTGCTCTGCTCTGTGTTGGTACAGGGCATTGAAGATGATAACAGTGGGTGGATTATATTCTTAAACTTAGTTACAGCGCTTTCAGAAAGACATCTACTTTGATAAAATCTACTCTCCACCGCTGTGTAATCAATTATTGTAAATGTAAATGTTATCAGGAAATGATCAGACAGGAGAGGGTTTTCAGGAAACACTGTTAAATGTTCAGTTTCTATGCCATATGTTAAAACAAGATCTAGAGTGTGATTAAAGTGGTGGGTGGGTTCTTTTACATTTTGAGAGAAGCCAATTGAGTCTAATAACAGACTAAATGCCATGTTGAGGCTGTCATTTTTAGCATCTACATGGATGTTAAAATCACCCACAATAATTATTTTATTTGAGCTCAGAACTAAATTAGATATAAAGTCTGAGAAATCAGACAGAAACTCTGTGTAAGGCCCAGGTGGACGATAGATGATAACAAGTAAGACTGGTTTCTGAGTTTCACAGCTGGGGTGGACAATGTTAAGCATCAGGCTTTCAAATGAATTAAAAGTCTGTCTTGGTCTTTCATTAATTAATAGGCTGGTGTGAAAAATTGCTGCCACACCGCCCCCTCGGCCTGTGCTTCGAGGTTTCTGGTAGTTAGAATGACTCGGGGGTGTTGATTCATTTAAACTAACATAATCATCCTGCTGCAACCAGGTTTCTGTAAGGCAGAGTAAATCAATTTGTTGATCAATTATTAAGTCATGTACTAACAGAGACTTGGAGGAGAGAGACCTAATATTTAATAATCCACATTTCACTGTTTTACTCTTTGGTTCAGATGTGGATACTGTACTGTTCTTTCTTTGTAATTGTTTATGTTTAAGTTGTTTGTTGCTGGTTTTTAGTTTGTTTTTTGTCTTTTTGGAAGCTGACACAGTCTCTATGGAGATGGGTTTTTGGGGGGGTAGCAGGAGGAGAGAAGCTGCAGAGAGGCGTGTAAGACTGCAACTCTGCTTCCTGGTCCCAACTCTGGATAGTCATATTTTGGGGGGTTTAATAAATTTGTCCATATTTCTAGAAATGAGAGCTGCTCCATCCAAAGTGGGATGGATGCCGTCTCTCCTAACAAGACCAGGTTTCCTCCAGAAGGTTTGCCAATTATCTATGAAGTCCACATCGTTTCTGGGACACCACTCAGACAGCCAGCAATTTAAGGAGAACATGCGGCTAAACATGTCACTCCTGGTCTGATTGGGGAGGGGACCAGAGAAAACTACAGAGTCCGACATTGTTTTAGTAAAGTTGCACATCGATTCAATATTGATTTTAGTGACCTCCGATTGGCGTAACCGGGTGTCATTACTGCCGACGTGAATTATGATTTTACTGAATTTACGTTTACCCTTAGCCAGCAGTTTTAAATTTCCTTCAATGTCGCCTGCTCTGGCCCCTGGAAGACAATTGACTATGGTTGCCGGAATTAGAATGAACAGAACAGAATTTGAATCAAAGCAACGAAATAGAATGAACAGAACAGAATTTGAATGAAAACAATGAAATTTGAATGAAATGAATAGAATTTGAATGAAAACAACGGAATTAGAATGTATAGGGCTTTGGAGTTGACGTCACGCCGCAATGCATTGTGGGAGCGCGGCACCATTTTCGGGGTCTACGAATCATAACAAACACACTGTGTTGGAACGACGATTACAAGATGCTTAAAAGCAGCTCAAAAGAGAATGGACTGTATAGAGACCGATTTCGTCCAGAGGCGAAGCGGCGGTTCTTGCAGAAAATAACGTGCATTGGAAATGTGGACCCGAATGAAACACGGCCGTGGAGTAGAAACCCTGAAGACCAACCGCTATTGACGTAGCCTGATATATTTTCGTACCTTATCTGTGGAATCAGCGCGTACAAGTCGTCATCCAAACAAAGGTAAGTCAGCTCGAGGACTGCGAGTAAAATGCGTTTGATTTCCCTGCAAACATTCACATTAGTGCAGCATAAATTCATTCATGAGGGGAAATTACAGTGATAACATGTGGAGGCTGTTAGATGGATAACATAGTGAGTTGTGTGTGACATTGTCCTGAAGGATTTAGTTATTCTTTATGGTTAAAGAAATTGCAATGATTTATTGATATTTATTATAAATAATTCTAATTATACATCTTGCTTCCATATTTGTATCCTGTGTCACTAAAAATACATTTTATTTTAATTTTATACATTGATTAATGACCTGCAGAATCTCCTTATCATATTAAGTGATTCATAATTGTCACTTTATGCTTTCTCCATCTCTAAAGTGATGACATCCTTGCATTACATACTTTAGGTTCATTTTCTGCAGGCAGGTTTCTGACAGAGAACAGGCAGATTTAGAATATATCATGCAGCGTTCTATAGATGGACACATAAAGAAATGAAAAATTACATGTATGTGCTAACTTTCTAAACACTTTGTTACATTTATGATAAAGTAGATAAAACACATTTATGTCGGCCTTGGCTCATAGTTCTTGTCTTTCAATGAACTTTGTGTGTGTTTCAGGTACTGCACTCTCAAAGACTGAATGAACCAGCATTGCAGCCACGGGTCACTGTGAGCATCACAGGGAAGGTTGAAGCCGCCCACTGCACCTGTAAGGCCGGAGTCGCGGAGACCTGCACCCACGTCGCTTCTCTTCTGTTTAATGTAGAAGCAACAATGTTGATCTGTGGCACAAGGACTGTTACAGATGAACCTGCATACTGGGTTTTGCTGGGTAATATGACCAAGATACAGGTCAGAGGCCATAAGGTAGACTTCTCGTCTTCAGCTGCCCAAAAAAAGGCTCTTGATCAAAACATAAACAGACCATCCGTAACGAAAGGTCAAAGGAGCCTCAAAAAAGAAAAATCCCACCTGCTACTGTGGAGGAGTTGTCACTGCTATAATGTTTTATCTAGGGCTTCAGATTTATGCCTGTAGTGCACTGCCGTGTAAATAATTTGCATTTACTGAATATGTACTGACTGAGTCCCACTGTTCAAAAGTTGAATAAAGAAACAAACTACTTTTTGCCTCTTTTTTTTTATTTATTAAAACCACTTTATAGAACATCACATCCGTTACAGTGTAGAATCCATGTCATTTACAGTTTACAAATGACAAAATGTTTACATAAAATCATGAAGGGTTTACATGATATCACCCACTACTAACATTACTTTATTTACTGTATCTTCTGAAAAAATACCGCTATTTATACAGCACAAGACTTAAGAATATTTAACAGGAGCAAGTTTCATTGTTCCCTGGTTTTACTACCACACTGTTCAACAAACGCAGCAAACCTTCACCATCTTATCCAGAAGGGTCACCTCTTCACCCTCACATGGAAGAAGTAATCTGATTGGCATGGTGGTATGTTTGAAGCAGGTCCCTTGTGTAGCGCTGGAACCCAGTCATGATGTGCCATCCATTTCATAGGCTGGTTTGCTGCAATAATGCCAAATAATTAGCAACTCTATAAATAGAAGGTAGTTCTGCAAAATCACTCAGTAGGATGTTTGTTCTAATTTGCTATGAGCTCAGAGTGCATCGAAAATAAAACTAATAGGCTATAAAGAGTGATATGAACATATTTAGAACTTACCGGAATGAAAATGTCTGGAGCACCAACAGATATTTGGAGATGGAAGAGAACTGGATATCAGCTCGTCTCACAGCTGCTATCCAGGCTAGACGCCTTGGTTTGGTAACATCGATACGCGAGCTGCCTCATGTTGCTTCCAGGTTGGGAAACAATGAAAAGACAAACCCTTTTCAAGCTTATTCTCTTGCCGGTCGTGCGATCGAACATTGCAGCCGACCACACAGCAAGAACAAACCATGGCTGTTGTGTGTGCCTTCGCTCCTTTTTCGCTTGCGCTTAGACCCCCAAAATGGCGGATCGGGCCAAAATCCTTTCCACGCCCACCCCCGTGACATCACGCTCCAAAGCCCTATAGAACAGAGTTTGAATGAAAGCAACAGAATTCTAAAACAAACAATAGAAGTTGAATAAAAAGAGTAGAATTAGAATGAAAACAAAATCATTTGAACGAAAACAGAGGAATTTCAATGAAAAGAACGGAATTAGAATGAAATGAATAGAATTTGAATCAAAACAACGGAATTTGAAAACAAACAACGGAATTTGAAAACAAACAACGGAATTTGAATGAACAGAACAGAATTTGAATCAAAGCAACGGAAATAGAATGAACAGAACAGAATTTGAATCAAAACAATGAAATTAGAATGAAATGAATAGAATTTGAATGAAAACAACGGAATTAGAATGTATAGGGCTTTGGAGTTGACGTCACGCCGCAATGCATTGTGGGAGCGCGGCACCATTTCCGGGGTCTACGAATCAAAACAAACACACTGTGTTGGAACGACGATTACAAGATGCTTAAAAGCAGCTCAAAAGAGAATGGACTGTATAGAGACCGATTTCGTCTAGAGGCGAAGCGGCGGTTCTTGCAGAAAATAACGTGCATTGGAAATGTGGACCCGTATGAAACACGGCCGTGGAGTAGAAACCCTGAAGACCAACCGCTATTGACGTAGCCTGATATATTTTCGTACCTTATCTGTGGAATCAGCGCGTACAAGTCGTCATCCAAACAAAGGTAAGTCAGCTCGAGGACTGCGAGTAAAATGCGTTTGATTTCCCTGCAAACATTCACATTAGTGCAGCATAAATTCATTCATGAGGGGAAATTACAGTGATAACATGTGGAGGCTGTTAGATGGATAACATAGTGAGTTGTGTGTGACATTGTCCTGAAGGATTTAGTTATTCTTTATGGTTAAAGAAATTGCAATGATTTATTGATATTTATTATAAATAATTCTAATTATACATCTTGCTTCCATATTTGTATCCTGTGTCACTAAAAATACATTTTATTTTAATTTTATACATTGATTAATGACCTGCAGAATCTCCTTATCATATTAAGTGATTCATAATTGTCACTTTATGCTTTCTCCATCTCTAAAGTGATGACATCCTTGCATTACATACTTTAGGTTCATTTTCTGCAGGCAGGTTTCTGACAGAGAACAGGCAGATTTAGAATATATCATGCAGCGTTCTATAGATGGACACATAAAGAAATGAAAAATTACATGTATGTGCTAACTTTCTAAACACTTTGTTACATTTATGATAAAGTAGATAAAACACATTTATGTCGGCCTTGGCTCATAGTTCTTGTCTTTAAATGAACTTTGTGTGTGTTTCAGGTACTGCACTCTCAAAGACTGAATGAACCAGCATTGCAGCCACGGGTCACTGTGAGCATCACAGGGAAGGTTGAAGCCGCCCACTGCACCTGTAAGGCCGGAGTCGCGGAGACCTGCACCCACGTCGCTTCTCTTCTGTTTAATGTAGAAGCAACAATGTTGATCTGTGGCACAAGGACTGTTACAGATGAACCTGCATACTGGGTTTTGCTGGGTAATATGACCAAGATACAGGTCAGAGGCCATAAGGTAGACTTCTCCTCTTCAGCTGCCCAAAAAAAGGCTCTTGATCAAAACATAAACAGACCATCCGTAACGAAAGGTCAAAGGAGCCTCAAAAAAGAAAAATCCCACCTGCTACTGTGGAGGAGTTGTCACTGCTATAATGTTTTATCTAGGGCTTCAGATTTATGCCTGTAGTGCACTGCCGTGTAAATAATTTGCATTTACTGAATATGTACTGACTGAGTCCCACTGTTCAAAAGTTGAATAAAGAAACAAACTACTTTTTGCCTCTTTTTTTTTATTTATTAAAACCACTTTATAGAACATCACATCCGTTACAGTGTAGAATCCATGTCATTTACAGTTTACAAATGACAAAATGTTTACATAAAATCATGAAGGGTTTACATGATATCACCCACTACTAACATTACTTTATTTACTGTATCTTCTGAAAAAATACCGCTATTTATACAGCACAAGACTTAAAATATTTAACAGGAGCAAGTTTCATTGTTCCCTGGTTTTACTACCACACTGTTCAACAAACGCAGCAAACCTTCACCATCTTATCCAGAAGGGTCACCTCTTCACCCTCACATGGAAGAAGTAATCTGATTGGCATGGTGGTATGTTTGAAGCAGGTCCCTTGTGTAGCGCTGGAACCCAGTCATGATGTGCCATCCATTTCATAGGCTGGTTTGCTGCAATAATGCCAAATAATTAGCAACTCTATAAATAGAAGGTAGTTCTGCAAAATCACTCAGTAGGATGTTTGTTCTAATTTGCTATGAGCTCAGAGTGCATCGAAAATAAAACTAATAGGCTATAAAGAGTGATATGAACATATTTAGAACTTACCGGAATGAAAATGTCTGGAGCACCAACAGATATTTGGAGATGGAAGAGAACTGGATATCAGCTCGTCTCACAGCTGCTATCCAGGCTAGACGCCTTCGTTTGGTAACATCGATACGCGAGCTGCCTCATGTTGCTTCCAGGTTGGGAAACAATGAAAAGACAAACCCTTTTCAAGCTTATTCTCTTGCCGGTCGTGCGATCGAACATTGCAGCCGACCACACAGCAAGAACAAACCATGGCTGTTGTGTGTGCCTTCGCTCCTTTTTCGCTTGCGCTTAGACCCCCAAAATGGCGGATCGGGCCAAAATCCTTTCCACGCCCACCCCCGTGACATCACGCTCCAAAGCCCTATAGAACAGAGTTTGAATGAAAGCAACAGAATTCTAAAACAAACAATAGAATTTGAATAAAAAGAGTAGAATTAGAATGAAAACAAAATCATTTGAACGAAAACAGAGGAATTTTAATGAAAAGAACGGAATTAGAATGAAATGAATAGAATTTGAATCAAAACAACGGAATTTGAAAACAAACAACGGAATTTGAATGAACAGAACAGAATTTGAATCAAAACAATGAAATTTGAATGAAAACAACAGAATTTGAATCAAAACAATGAAATTAGAACGAAATGAATAGAATTTGAATGAAAACAACGGAATTAGAATGTATAGGGCTTTGGAGTTGACGTCACGCCGCAATGCATTGTGGGAGCGCGGCACCATTTTCGGGGTCTACGAATCAAAACAAACACACTGTGTTGGAACGACGATTACAAGATGCTTAAAAGCAGCTCAAAAGAGAATGGACTGTATAGAGACCGATTTCGTCTAGAGGCGAAGCGGCGGTTCTTGCAGAAAATAACGTGCATTGGAAATGTGGACCCGTATGAAACACGGCCGTGGAGTAGAAACCCTGAAGACCAACCGCTATTGACGTAGCCTGATATATTTTCGTACCTTATCTGTGGAATCAGCGCGTACAAGTCGTCATCCAAACAAAGGTAAGTCAGCTCGAGGACTGCGAGTAAAATGCGTTTGATTTCCCTGCAAACATTCACATTAGTGCAGCATGAATTCATTCATGAGGGGAAATTACAGTGATAACATGTGGAGGCTGTTAGATGGATAACATAGTGAGTTGTGTGTGACATTGTCCTGAAGGATTTAGTTATTCTTTATGGTTAAAGAAATTGCAATGATTTATTCATATTTATTATAAATAATTCTAATTATACATCTTGCTTCCATATTTGTATCCTGTGTCACTAAAAATACATTTTATTTTAATTTTATACATTGATTAATGACCTGCAGAATCTCCTTATCATATTAAGTGATTCATAATTGTCACTTTATGCTTTCTCCATCTCTAAAGTGATGACATCCTTGCATTACATACTTTAGGTTCATTTTCTGCAGGCAGGTTTCTGACAGAGAACAGGCAGATTTAGAATATATCATGCAGCCTTCTATAGATGGACACATAAAGAAATGAAAAATTACATGTATGTGCTAACTTTCTAAACACTTTGTTACATTTATGATAAAGTAGATAAAACACATTTATGTCGGCCTTGGCTCATAGTTCTTGTCTTTCAATGAACTTTGTGTGTGTTTCAGGTACTGCACTCTCAAAGACTGAATGAACCAGCATTGCAGCCACGGGTCACTGTGAGCATCACAGGGAAGGTTGAAGCCGCCCACTGCACCTGTAAGGCCGGAGTCGCGGAGACCTGCACCCACGTCGCTTCTCTTCTGTTTAATGTAGAAGCAACAATGTTGATCTGTGGCACAAGGACTGTTACAGATGAACCTGCATACTGGGTTTTGCTGGGTAATATGACCAAGATACAGGTCAGAGGCCATAAGGTAGACTTCTCCTCTTCAGCTGCCCAAAAAAAGGCTCTTGATCAAAACATAAACAGACCATCCGTAACGAAAGGTCAAAGGAGCCTCAAAAAAGAAAAATCCCACCTGCTACTGTGGAGGAGTTGTCACTGCTATAATGTTTTATCTAGGGCTTCAGATTTATGCCTGTAGTGCACTGCCGTGTAAATAATTTGCATTTACTGAATATGTACTGACTGAGTCCCACTGTTCAAAAGTTGAATAAAGAAACAAACTACTTTTTGCCTCTTTTTTTTTATTTATTAAAACCACTTTATAGAACATCACATCCGTTACAGTGTAGAATCCATGTCATTTACAGTTTACAAATGACAAAATGTTTACATAAAATCATGAAGGGTTTACATGATATCACCCACTACTAACATTACTTTATTTACTGTATCTTCTGAAAAAATACCGCTATTTATACAGCACAAGACTTAAAATATTTAACAGGAGCAAGTTTCATTGTTCCCTGGTTTTACTACCACACTGTTCAACAAACGCAGCAAACCTTCACCATCTTATCCAGAAGGGTCACCTCTTCACCCTCACATGGAAGAAGTAATCTGATTGGCATGGTGGTATGTTTGAAGCAGGTCCCTTGTGTAGCGCTGGAACCCAGTCATGATGTGCCATCCATTTCATAGGCTGGTTTGCTGCAATAATGCCAAATAATTAGCAACTCTATAAATAGAAGGTAGTTCTGCAAAATCACTCAGTAGGATGTTTGTTCTAATTTGCTATGAGCTCAGAGTGCATCGAAAATAAAACTAATAGGCTATAAAGAGTGATATGAACATATTTAGAACTTACCGGAATGAAAATGTCTGGAGCACCAACAGATATTTGGAGATGGAAGAGAACTGGATATCAGCTCGTCTCACAGCTGCTATCCAGGCTAGACGCCTTGGTTTGGTAACATCGATACGCGAGCTGCCTCATGTTGCTTCCAGGTTGGGAAACAATGAAAAGACAAACCCTTTTCAAGCTTATTCTCTTGCCGGTCGTGCGATCGAACATTGCAGCCGACCACACAGCAAGAACAAACCATGGCTGTTGTGTGTGCCTTCGCTCCTTTTTCGCTTGCGCTTAGACCCCCAAAATGGCGGATCGGGCCAAAATCCTTTCCACGCCCACCCCCGTGACATCACGCTCCAAAGCCCTATAGAACAGAGTTTGAATGAAAGCAACAGAATTCTAAAACAAACAATAGAATTTGAATAAAAAGAGTAGAATTAGAATGAAAACAAAATCATTTGAACGAAAACAGAGGAATTTTAATGAAAAGAACGGAATTAGAATGAAATGAATAGAATTTGAATCAAAACAACGGAATTTGAAAACAAACAACGGAATTTGAATGAACAGAACAGAATTTGAATCAAAACAATGAAATTTGAATGAAAACAACAGAATTTGAATCAAAACAATGAAATTAGAACGAAATGAATAGAATTTGAATGAAAACAACGGAATTAGAATGTATAGGGCTTTGGAGTTGACGTCACGCCGCAATGCATTGTGGGAGCGCGGCACCATTTTCGGGGTCTACGAATCAAAACAAACACACTGTGTTGGAACGACGATTACAAGATGCTTAAAAGCAGCTCAAAAGAGAATGGACTGTATAGAGACCGATTTCGTCTAGAGGCGAAGCGGCGGTTCTTGCAGAAAATAACGTGCATTGGAAATGTGGACCCGTATGAAACACGGCCGTGGAGTAGAAACCCTGAAGACCAACCGCTATTGACGTAGCCTGATATATTTTCGTACCTTATCTGTGGAATCAGCGCGTACAAGTCGTCATCCAAACAAAGGTAAGTCAGCTCGAGGACTGCGAGTAAAATGCGTTTGATTTCCCTGCAAACATTCACATTAGTGCAGCATAAATTCATTCATGAGGGGAAATTACAGTGATAACATGTGGAGGCTGTTAGATGGATAACATAGTGAGTTGTGTGTGACATTGTCCTGAAGGATTTAGTTATTCTTTATGGTTAAAGAAATTGCAATGATTTATTGATATTTATTATAAATAATTCTAATTATACATCTTGCTTCCATATTTGTATCCTGTGTCACTAAAAATACATTTTATTTTAATTTTATACATTGATTAATGACCTGCAGAATCTCCTTATCATATTAAGTGATTCATAATTGTCACTTTATGCTTTCTCCATCTCTAAAGTGATGACATCCTTGCATTACATACTTTAGGTTCATTTTCTGCAGGCAGGTTTCTGACAGAGAACAGGCAGATTTAGAATATATCATGCAGCGTTCTATAGATGGACACATAAAGAAATGAAAAATTACATGTATGTGCTAACTTTCTAAACACTTTGTTACATTTATGATAAAGTAGATAAAACACATTTATGTCGGCCTTGGCTCATAGTTCTTGTCTTTCAATGAACTTTGTGTGTGTTTCAGGTACTGCACTCTCAAAGACTGAATGAACCAGCATTGCAGCCACGGGTCACTGTGAGCATCACAGGGAAGGTTGAAGCCGCCCACTGCACCTGTAAGGCCGGAGTCGCGGAGACCTGCACCCACGTCGCTTCTCTTCTGTTTAATGTAGAAGCAACAATGTTGATCTGTGGCACAAGGACTGTTACAGATGAACCTGCATACTGGGTTTTGCTGGGTAATATGACCAAGATACAGGTCAGAGGCCATAAGGTAGACTTCTCCTCTTAAGCTGCCCAAAAAAAGGCTCTTGATCAAAACATAAACAGACCATCCGTAACGAAAGGTCAAAGGAGCCTCAAAAAAGAAAAATCCCACCTGCTACTGTGGAGGAGTTGTCACTGCTATAATGTTTTATCTAGGGCTTCAGATTTATGCCTGTAGTGCACTGCCGTGTAAATAATTTGCATTTACTGAATATGTACTGACTGAGTCCCACTGTTCAAAAGTTGAATAAAGAAACAAACTACTTTTTGCCTCTTTTTTTTATTTATTAAAACCACTTTATAGAACATCACATCCGTTACAGTGTAGAATCCATGTCATTTACAGTTTACAAATGACAAAATGTTTACATAAAATCATGAAGGGTTTACATGATATCACCCACTACTAACATTACTTTATTTACTGTATCTTCTGAAAAAATACCGCTATTTATACAGCACAAGACTTAAGAATATTTAACAGGAGCAAGTTTCATTGTTCCCTGGTTTTACTACCACACTGTTCAACAAACGCAGCAAACCTTCACCATCTTATCCAGAAGGGTCACCTCTTCACCCTCACATGGAAGAAGTAATCTGATTGGCATGGTGGTATGTTTGAAGCAGGTCCCTTGTGTAGCGCTGGAACCCAGTCATGATGTGCCATCCATTTCATAGGCTGGTTTGCTGCAATAATGCCAAATAATTAGCAACTCTATAAATAGAAGGTAGTTCTGCAAAATCACTCAGTAGGATGTTTGTTCTAATTTGCTATGAGCTCAGAGTGCATCGAAAATAAAACTAATAGGCTATAAAGAGTGATATGAACATATTTAGAACTTACCGGAATGAAAATGTCTGGAGCACCAACAGATATTTGGAGATGGAAGAGAACTGGATATCAGCTCGTCTCACAGCTGCTATCCAGGCTAGACGCCTTGGTTTGGTAACATCGATACGCGAGCTGCCTCATGTTGCTTCCAGGTTGGGAAACAATGAAAAGACAAACCCTTTTCAAGCTTATTCTCTTGCCGGTCGTGCGATCGAACATTGCAGCCGACCACACAGCAAGAACAAACCATGGCTGTTGTGTGTGCCTTCGCTCCTTTTTCGCTTGCGCTTAGACCCCCAAAATGGCGGATCGGGCCAAAATCCTTTCCACGCCCACCCCCGTGACATCACGCTCCAAAGCCCTATAGAACAGAGTTTGAATGAAAGCAACAGAATTCTAAAACAAACAATAGAATTTGAATAAAAAGAGTAGAATTAGAATGAAAACAAAATCATTTGAACGAAAACAGAGGAATTTTAATGAAAAGAACGGAATTAGAATGAAATGAATAGAATTTGAATCAAAACAACGGAATTTGAAAACAAACAACGGAATTTGAAAACAAACAACGGAATTTGAATGAACAGAACAGAATTTGAATCAAAACAATGAAATTTGAATGAAAACAACAGAATTTGAATCAAAACAATGAAATTAGAACGAAATGAATAGAATTTGAATGAAAACAACGGAATTAGAATGTATAGGGCTTTGGAGTTGACGTCACGCCGCAATGCATTGTGGGAGCGCGGCACCATTTTCGGGGTCTACGAATCAAAACAAACACACTGTGTTGGAACGACGATTACAAGATGCTTAAAAGCAGCTCAAAAGAGAATGGACTGTATAGAGACCGATTTCGTCTAGAGGCGAAGCGGCGGTTCTTGCAGAAAATAACGTGCATTGGAAATGTGGACCCGTATGAAACACGGCCGTGGAGTAGAAACCCTGAAGACCAACCGCTATTGACGTAGCCTGATATATTTTCGTACCTTATCTGTGGAATCAGCGCGTACAAGTCGTCATCCAAACAAAGGTAAGTCAGCTCGAGGACTGCGAGTAAAATGCGTTTGATTTCCCTGCAAACATTCACATTAGTGCAGCATAAATTCATTCATGAGGGGAAATTACAGTGATAACATGTGGAGGCTGTTAGATGGATAACATAGTGAGTTGTGTGTGACATTGTCCTGAAGGATTTAGTTATTCTTTATGGTTAAAGAAATTGCAATGATTTATTGATATTTATTATAAATAATTCTAATTATACATCTTGCTTCCATATTTGTATCCTGTGTCACTAAAAATACATTTTATTTTAATTTTATACATTGATTAATGACCTGCAGAATCTCCTTATCATATTAAGTGATTCATAATTGTCACTTTATGCTTTCTCCATCTCTAAAGTGATGACATCCTTGCATTACATACTTTAGGTTCATTTTCTGCAGGCAGGTTTCTGACAGAGAACAGGCAGATTTAGAATATATCATGCAGCGTTCTATAGATGGACACATAAAGAAATGAAAAATTACATGTATGTGCTAACTTTCTAAACACTTTGTTACATTTATGATAAAGTAGATAAAACACATTTATGTCGGCCTTGGCTCATAGTTCTTGTCTTTCAATGAACTTTGTGTGTGTTTCAGGTACTGCACTCTCAAAGACTGAATGAACCAGCATTGCAGCCACGGGTCACTGTGAGCATCACAGGGAAGGTTGAAGCCGCCCACTGCACCTGTAAGGCCGGAGTCGCGGAGACCTGCACCCACGTCGCTTCTCTTCTGTTTAATGTAGAAGCAACAATGTTGATCTGTGGCACAAGGACTGTTACAGATGAACCTGCATACTGGGTTTTGCTGGGTAATATGACCAAGATACAGGTCAGAGGCCATAAGGTAGACTTCTCCTCTTAAGCTGCCCAAAAAAAGGCTCTTGATCAAAACATAAACAGACCATCCGTAACGAAAGGTCAAAGGAGCCTCAAAAAAGAAAAATCCCACCTGCTACTGTGGAGGAGTTGTCACTGCTATAATGTTTTATCTAGGGCTTCAGATTTATGCCTGTAGTGCACTGCCGTGTAAATAATTTGCATTTACTGAATATGTACTGACTGAGTCCCACTGTTCAAAAGTTGAATAAAGAAACAAACTACTTTTTGCCTCTTTTTTTTATTTATTAAAACCACTTTATAGAACATCACATCCGTTACAGTGTAGAATCCATGTCATTTACAGTTTACAAATGACAAAATGTTTACATAAAATCATGAAGGGTTTACATGATATCACCCACTACTAACATTACTTTATTTACTGTATCTTCTGAAAAAATACCGCTATTTATACAGCACAAGACTTAAGAATATTTAACAGGAGCAAGTTTCATTGTTCCCTGGTTTTACTACCACACTGTTCAACAAACGCAGCAAACCTTCACCATCTTATCCAGAAGGGTCACCTCTTCACCCTCACATGGAAGAAGTAATCTGATTGGCATGGTGGTATGTTTGAAGCAGGTCCCTTGTGTAGCGCTGGAACCCAGTCATGATGTGCCATCCATTTCATAGGCTGGTTTGCTGCAATAATGCCAAATAATTAGCAACTCTATAAATAGAAGGTAGTTCTGCAAAATCACTCAGTAGGATGTTTGTTCTAATTTGCTATGAGCTCAGAGTGCATCGAAAATAAAACTAATAGGCTATAAAGAGTGATATGAACATATTTAGAACTTACCGGAATGAAAATGTCTGGAGCACCAACAGATATTTGGAGATGGAAGAGAACTGGATATCAGCTCGTCTCACAGCTGCTATCCAGGCTAGACGCCTTCGTTTGGTAACATCGATACGCGAGCTGCCTCATGTTGCTTCCAGGTTGGGAAACAATGAAAAGACAAACGCTTTTCAAGCTTATTCTCTTGCCGGTCGTGCGATCGAACATTGCAGCCGACCACACAGCAAGAACAAACCATGGCTGTTGTGTGTGCCTTCGCTCCTTTTTCGCTTGCGCTTAGACCCCCAAAATGGCGGATCGGGCCAAAATCCTTTCCACGCCCACCCCCGTGACATCACGCTCCAAAGCCCTATAGAACAGAGTTTGAATGAAAGCAACAGAATTCTAAAACAAACAATAGAATTTGAATAAAAAGAGTAGAATTAGAATGAAAACAAAATCATTTGAACGAAAACAGAGGAATTTTAATGAAAAGAACGGAATTAGAATGAAATGAATAGAATTTGAATCAAAACAACGGAATTTGAAAACAAACAACGGAATTTGAATGAACAGAACAGAATTTGAATCAAAACAATGAAATTTGAATGAAAACAACAGAATTTGAATCAAAACAATGAAATTAGAATGAAATGAATAGAATTTGAATGAAAACAACGGAATTAGAATGTATAGGGCTTTGGAGTTGACGTCACGCCGCAATGCATTGTGGGAGCGCGGCACCATTTTCGGGGTCTACGAATCAAAACAAACACACTGTGTTGGAACGACGATTACAAGATGCTTAAAAGCAGCTCAAAAGAGAATGGACTGTATAGAGACCGATTTCGTCTAGAGGCGAAGCGGCGGTTCTTGCAGAAAATAACGTGCATTGGAAATGTGGACCCGTATGAAACACGGCCGTGGAGTAGAAACCCTGAAGACCAACCGCTATTGACGTAGCCTGATATATTTTCGTACCTTATCTGTGGAATCAGCGCGTACAAGTCGTCATCCAAACAAAGGTAAGTCAGCTCGAGGACTGCGAGTAAAATGCGTTTGATTTCCCTGCAAACATTCACATTAGTGCAGCATAAATTCATTCATGAGGGGAAATTACAGTGATAACATGTGGAGGCTGTTAGATGGATAACATAGTGAGTTGTGTGTGACATTGTCCTGAAGGATTTAGTTATTCTTTATGGTTAAAGAAATTGCAATGATTTATTCATATTTATTATAAATAATTCTAATTATACATCTTGCTTCCATATTTGTATCCTGTGTCACTAAAAATACATTTTATTTTAATTTTATACATTGATTAATGACCTGCAGAATCTCCTTATCATATTAAGTGATTCATAATTGTCACTTTATGCTTTCTCCATCTCTAAAGTGATGACATCCTTGCATTACATACTTTAGGTTCATTTTCTGCAGGCAGGTTTCTGACAGAGAACAGGCAGATTTAGAATATATCATGCAGCGTTCTATAGATGGACACATAAAGAAATGAAAAATTACATGTATGTGCTAACTTTCTAAACACTTTGTTACATTTATGATAAAGTAGATAAAACACATTTATGTCGGCCTTGGCTCATAGTTCTTGTCTTTCAATGAACTTTGTGTGTGTTTCAGGTACTGCACTCTCAAAGACTGAATGAACCAGCATTGCAGCCACGGGTCACTGTGAGCATCACAGGGAAGGTTGAAGCCGCCCACTGCACCTGTAAGGCCGGAGTCGCGGAGACCTGCACCCACGTTGCTTCTCTTCTGTTTAATGTAGAAGCAACAATGTTGATCTGTGGCACAAGGACTGTTACAGATGAACCTGCATACTGGGTTTTGCTGGGTAATATGACCAAGATACAGGTCAGAGGCCATAAGGTAGACTTCTCCTCTTAAGCTGCCCAAAAAAAGGCTCTTGATCAAAACATAAACAGACCATCCGTAACGAAAGGTCAAAGGAGCCTCAAAAAAGAAAAATCCCACCTGCTACTGTGGAGGAGTTGTCACTGCTATAATGTTTTATCTAGGGCTTCAGATTTATGCCTGTAGTGCACTGCCGTGTAAATAATTTGCATTTACTGAATATGTACTGACTGAGTCCCACTGTTCAAAAGTTGAATAAAGAAACAAACTACTTTTTGCCTCTTTTTTTTATTTATTAAAACCACTTTATAGAACATCACATCCGTTACAGTGTAGAATCCATGTCATTTACAGTTTACAAATGACAAAATGTTTACATAAAATCATGAAGGGTTTACATGATATCACCCACTACTAACATTACTTTATTTACTGTATCTTCTGAAAAAATACCGCTATTTATACAGCACAAGACTTAAGAATATTTAACAGGAGCAAGTTTCATTGTTCCCTGGTTTTACTACCACACTGTTCAACAAACGCAGCAAACCTTCACCATCTTATCCAGAAGGGTCACCTCTTCACCCTCACATGGAAGAAGTAATCTGATTGGCATGGTGGTATGTTTGAAGCAGGTCCCTTGTGTAGCGCTGGAACCCAGTCATGATGTGCCATCCATTTCATAGGCTGGTTTGCTGCAATAATGCCAAATAATTAGCAACTCTATAAATAGAAGGTAGTTCTGCAAAATCACTCAGTAGGATGTTTGTTCTAATTTGCTATGAGCTCAGAGTGCATCGAAAATAAAACTAATAGGCTATAAAGAGTGATATGAACATATTTAGAACTTACCGGAATGAAAATGTCTGGAGCACCAACAGATATTTGGAGATGGAAGAGAACTGGATATCAGCTCGTCTCACAGCTGCTATCCAGGCTAGACGCCTTCGTTTGGTAACATCGATACGCGAGCTGCCTCATGTTGCTTCCAGGTTGGGAAACAATGAAAAGACAAACGCTTTTCAAGCTTATTCTCTTGCCGGTCGTGCGATCGAACATTGCAGCCGACCACACAGCAAGAACAAACCATGGCTGTTGTGTGTGCCTTCGCTCCTTTTTCGCTTGCGCTTAGACCCCCAAAATGGCGGATCGGGCCAAAATCCTTTCCACGCCCACCCCCGTGACATCACGCTCCAAAGCCCTATAGAACAGAGTTTGAATGAAAGCAACAGAATTCTAAAACAAACAATAGAATTTGAATAAAAAGAGTAGAATTAGAATGAAAACAAAATCATTTGAATGAAAACAGAGGAATTTCAATGAAAAGAACGGAATTAGAATGAAATGAATAGAATTAGAATGAAAACAAAATCATTTGAACGAAAACAGAGGAATTTCAGTGAAAAGAATGGAATTAGAATGAAATGAATAGAATTTGAATCAAAACAACGGAATTTGAAAACAAACAACGGAATTTGAAAACAAACAACGGAATTTGAATGAACAGAACAGAATTTGAATCAAAGCAACGGAAATAGAATGAACAGAACAGAATTTGAATCAAAACAATGAAATTTGAATGAAATGAATAGAATTTGAATGAAAACAACGGAATTAGAATGTATAGGGCTTTGGAGTTGACGTCACGCCGCAATGCATTGTGGGAGCGCGGCACCATTTTCGGGGTCTACGAATCAAAACAAACACACTGTGTTGGAACGACGATTACAAGATGCTTAAAAGCAGCTCAAAAGAGAATGGACTGTATAGAGACCGATTTCGTCCAGAGGCGAAGCGGCGGTTCTTGCAGAAAATAACGTGCATTGGAAATGTGGACCCGTATGAAACACGGCCGTGGAGTAGAAACCCTGAAGACCAACCGCTATTGACGTAGCCTGATATATTTTCGTACCTTATCTGTGGAATCAGCGCGTACAAGTCGTCATCCAAACAAAGGTAAGTCAGCTCGAGTACTGCGAGTAAAATGCGTTTGATTTCCCTGCAAACATTCACATTAGTGCAGCATAAATTCATTCATGAGGGGAAATTACAGTGATAACATGTGGAGGCTGTTAGATGGATAACATAGTGAGTTGTGTGTGACATTGTCCTGAAGGATTTAGTTATTCTTTATGGTTAAAGAAATTGCAATGATTTATTCATATTTATTATAAATAATTCTAATTATACATCTTGCTTCCATATTTGTATCCTGTGTCACTAAAAATACATTTTATTTTAATTTTATACATTGATTAATGACCTGCAGAATCTCCTTATCATATTAAGTGATTCATAATTGTCACTTTATGCTTTCTCCATCTCTAAAGTGATGACATCCTTGCATTACATACTTTAGGTTCATTTTCTGCAGGCAGGTTTCTGACAGAGAACAGGCAGATTTAGAATATATCATGCAGCGTTCTATAGATGGACACATAAAGAAATGAAAAATTACATGTATGTGCTAACTTTCTAAACACTTTGTTACATTTATGATAAAGTAGATAAAACACATTTATGTCGGCCTTGGCTCATAGTTCTTGTCTTTCAATGAACTTTGTGTGTGTTTCAGGTACTGCACTCTCAAAGACTGAATGAACCAGCATTGCAGCCACGGGTCACTGTGAGCATCACAGGGAAGGTTGAAGCCGCCCACTGCACCTGTAAGGCCGGAGTCGCGGAGACCTGCACCCACGTCGCTTCTCTTCTGTTTAATGTAGAAGCAACAGTGTTGATCTGTGGCACAAGGACTGTTACAGATGAACCTGCATACTGGGTTTTGCTGGGTAATATGACCAAGATACAGGTCAGAGGCCATAAGGTAGACTTCTCCTCTTCAGCTGCCCAAAAAAAGGCTCTTGATCAAAACATAAACAGACCATCCGTAACGAAAGGTCAAAGGAGCCTCAAAAAAGAAAAATCCCACCTGCTACTGTGGAGGAGTTGTCACTGCTATAATGTTTTATCTAGGGCTTCAGATTCATACCTGTAGTGCACTGCCGTGTAAATAATTTGCATTTACTGAATATGTACTGACTGAGTCCCACTGTTCAAAAGTTGAATAAAGAAACAAACTACTTTTTGCCTCTTTTTTTTATTTATTAAAACCACTTTATAGAACATCACATCCGTTACAGTGTAGAATCCATGTCATTTACAGTTTACAAATGACAAAATGTTTACATAAAATCATGAAGGGTTTACATGATATCACCCACTACTAACATTACTTTATTTACTGTATCTTCTGAAAAAATACCGCTATTTATACAGCACAAGACTTAAGAATATTTAACAGGAGCAAGTTTCATTGTTCCCTGGTTTTACTACCACACTGTTCAACAAACGCAGCAAACCTTCACCATCTTATCCAGAAGGGTCACCTCTTCACCCTCACATGGAAGAAGTAATCTGATTGGCATGGTGGTATGTTTGAAGCAGGTCCCTTGTGTAGCGCTGGAACCCAGTCATGATGTGCCATCCATTTCATAGGCTGGTTTGCTGCAATAATGCCAAATAATTAGCAACTCTATAAATAGAAGGTAGTTCTGCAAAATCACTCAGTAGGATGTTTGTTCTAATTTGCTATGAGCTCAGAGTGCATCGAAAATAAAACTAATAGGCTATAAAGAGTGATATGAACATATTTAGAACTTACCGGAATGAAAATGTCTGGAGCACCAACAGATATTTGGAGATGGAAGAGAACTGGATATCAGCTCGTCTCACAGCTGCTATCCAGGCTAGACGCCTTGGTTTGGTAACATCGATACACGAGCTGCCTCATGTTGCTTCCAGGTTGGGAAACAATGAAAAGACAAACGCTTTTCAAGCTTATTCTCTTGCCGGTCGTGCGATCGAACATTGCAGCCGACCACACAGCAAGAACAAACCATGGCTGTTGTGTGTGCCTTCGCTCCTTTTTCGCTTGCGCTTAGACCCCCAAAATGGCGGATCGGGCCAAAATCCTTTCCACGCCCACCCCCGTGACATCACGCTCCAAAGCCCTATAGAACAGAGTTTGAATGAAAGCAACAGAATTCTAAAACAAACAATAGAATTTGAATAAAAAGAGTAGAATTAGAATGAAAACAAAATCATTTGAATGAAAACAGAGGAATTTCAATGAAAAGAACGGAATTAGAATGAAATGAATAGAATTAGAATGAAAACAAAATCATTAGAACGAAAACAGAGGAATTTCAGTGAAAAGAATGGAATTAGAATGAAATGAATAGAATTTGAATCAAAACAACGGAATTTGAAAACAAACAACGGAATTTGAAAACAAACAACGGAATTTGAATGAACAGAACAGAATTTGAATCAAAGCAACGGAAATAGAATGAACAGAACAGAATTTGAATCAAAACAATGAAATTTGAATGAAATGAATAGAATTTGAATGAAAACAACGGAATTAGAATGTATAGGGCTTTGGAGTTGACGTCACGCCGCAATGCATTGTGGGAGCGCGGCACCATTTTCGGGGTCTACGAATCAAAACAAACACACTGTGTTGGAACGACGATTACAAGATGCTTAAAAGCAGCTCAAAAGAGAATGGACTGTATAGAGACCGATTTCGTCCAGAGGCGAAGCGGCGGTTCTTGCAGAAAATAACGTGCATTGGAAATGTGGACCCGTATGAAACACGGCCGTGGAGTAGAAACCCTGAAGACCAACCGCTATTGACGTAGCCTGATATATTTTCGTACCTTATCTGTGGAATCAGCGCGTACAAGTCGTCATCCAAACAAAGGTAAGTCAGCTCGAG
This sequence comes from Perissodus microlepis, assembly GCF_051167445.1. Classification (NCBI taxonomy): domain Eukaryota; kingdom Metazoa; phylum Chordata; class Actinopteri; order Cichliformes; family Cichlidae; genus Perissodus; species Perissodus microlepis. Next base: position 8,357,794 of record NC_140469.1, read on the forward strand.
TACTGCGAGTAAAATGCGTTTGATTTCCCTGCAAACATTCACATTAGTGCAGCATAAATTCATTCATGAGGGGAAATTACAGTGATAACATGTGGAGGCTGTTAGATGGATAACATAGTGAGTTGTGTGTGACATTGTCCTGAAGGATTTAGTTATTCTTTATGGTTAAAGAAATTGCAATGATTTATTCATATTTATTATAAATAATTCTAATTATACATCTTGCTTCCATATTTGTATCCTGTGTCACTAAAAATACATTTTATTTTAATTTTATACATTGATTAATGACCTGCAGAATCTCCTTATCATATTAAGTGATTCATAATTGTCACTTTATGCTTTCTCCATCTCTAAAGTGATGACATCCTTGCATTACATACTTTAGGTTCATTTTCTGCAGGCAGGTTTCTGACAGAGAACAGGCAGATTTAGAATATATCATGCAGCGTTCTATAGATGGACACATAAAGAAATGAAAAATTACATGTATGTGCTAACTTTCTAAACACTTTGTTACATTTATGATAAAGTAGATAAAACACATTTATGTCGGCCTTGGCTCATAGTTCTTGTCTTTCAATGAACTTTGTGTGTGTTTCAGGTACTGCACTCTCAAAGACTGAATGAACCAGCATTGCAGCCACGGGTCACTGTGAGCATCACAGGGAAGGTTGAAGCCGCCCACTGCACCTGTAAGGCCGGAGTCGCGGAGACCTGCACCCACGTCGCTTCTCTTCTGTTTAATGTAGAAGCAACAGTGTTGATCTGTGGCACAAGGACTGTTACAGATGAACCTGCATACTGGGTTTTGCTGGGTAATATGACCAAGATACAGGTCAGAGGCCATAAGGTAGACTTCTCCTCTTCAGCTGCCCAAAAAAAGGCTCTTGATCAAAACATAAACAGACCATCCGTAACGAAAGGTCAAAGGAGCCTCAAAAAAGAAAAATCCCACCTGCTACTGTGGAGGAGTTGTCACTGCTATAATGTTTTATCTAGGGCTTCAGATTTATACCTGTAGTGCACTGCCGTGTAAATAATTTGCATTTACTGAATATGTACTGACTGAGTCCCACTGTTCAAAAGTTGAATAAAGAAACAAACTACTTTTTGCCTCTTTTTTTTATTTATTAAAACCACTTTATAGAACATCACATCCGTTACAGTGTAGAATCCATGTCATTTACAGTTTACAAATGACAAAATGTTTACATAAAATCATGAAGGGTTTACATGATATCACCCACTACTAACATTACTTTATTTACTGTATCTTCTGAAAAAATACCGCTATTTATACAGCACAAGACTTAAAATATTTAACAGGAGCAAGTTTCATTGTTCCCTGGTTTTACTACCACACTGTTCAACAAACGCAGCAAACCTTCACCATCTTATCCAGAAGGGTCACCTCTTCACCCTCACATGGAAGAAGTAATCTGATTGGCATGGTGGTATGTTTGAAGCAGGTCCCTTGTGTAGCGCTGGAACCCAGTCATGATGTGCCATCCATTTCATAGGCTGGTTTGCTGCAATAATGCCAAATAATTAGCAACTCTATAAATAGAAGGTAGTTCTGCAAAATCACTCAGTAGGATGTTTGTTCTAATTTGCTATGAGCTCAGAGTGCATCGAAAATAAAACTAATAGGCTATAAAGAGTGATATGAACATATTTAGAACTTACCGGAATGAAAATGTCTGGAGCACCAACAGATATTTGGAGATGGAAGAGAACTGGATATCAGCTCGTCTCACAGCTGCTATCCAGGCTAGACGCCTTCGTTTGGTAACATCGATACACGAGCTGCCTTATGTTGCTTCCAGGTTGGGAAACAATGAAAAGACAAACCCTTTTCAAGCTTATTCTCTTGCCGGTCGTGCGATCGAACATTGCAGCCGACCACACAGCAAGAACAAACCATGGCTGTTGTGTGTGCCTTCGCTCCTTTTTCGCTTGCGCTTAGACCCCCAAAATGGCGGATCGGGCCAAAATCCTTTCCACGCCCACCCCCGTGACATCACGCTCCAAAGCCCTATAGAACAGAGTTTGAATGAAAGCAACAGAATTCTAAAACAAACAATAGAATTTGAATAAAAAGAGTAGAATTAGAATGAAAACAAAATCATTTGAACGAAAACAGAGGAATTTTAATGAAAAGAACGGAATTAGAATGAAATGAATAGAATTTGAATCAAAACAACGGAATTTGAAAACAAACAACGGAATTTGAAAACAAACAACGGAATTTGAATGAACAGAACAGAATTTGAATCAAAACAATGGAAATAGAATGAACAGAACAGAATTTGAATCAAAACAATGAAATTTGAATGAAAACAACAGAATTAGAATGAAATGAATAGAATTTGAATGAAAACAACGGAATTAGAATGTATAGGGCTTTGGAGTTGACGTCACGCCGCAATGCATTGTGGGAGCGCGGCACCATTTTCGGGGTCTACGAATCAAAACAAACACACTGTGTTGGAACGACGATTACAAGATGCTTAAAAGCAGCTCAAAAGAGAATGGACTGTATAGAGACCGATTTCGTCCAGAGGCGAAGCGGCGGTTCTTGCAGAAAATAACGTGCATTGGAAATGTGGACCCGTATGAAACACGGCCGTGGAGTAGAAACCCAGAAGACCAACCGCTATTGACGTAGCCTGATATATTTTCGTACCTTATCTGTGGAATCAGCGCGTACAAGTCGTCATCCAAACAAAGGTAAGTCAGCTCGAGTACTGCGAGTAAAATGCGTTTGATTTCCCTGCAAACATTCACATTAGTGCAGCATAAATTCATTCATGAGGGGAAATTACAGTGATAACATGTGGAGGCTGTTAGATGGATAACATAGTGAGTTGTGTGTGACATTGTCCTGAAGGATTTAGTTATTCTTTATGGTTAAAGAAATTGCAATGATTTATTGATATTTATTATAAATAATTCTAATTATACATCTTGCTTCCATATTTGTATCCTGTGTCACTAAAAATACATTTTATTTTAATTTTATACATTGATTAATGACCTGCAGAATCTCCTTATCATATTAAGTGATTCATAATTGTCACTTTATGCTTTCTCCATCTCTAAAGTGATGACATCCTTGCATTACATACTTTAGGTTCATTTTCTGCAGGCAGGTTTCTGACAGAGAACAGGCAGATTTAGAATATATCATGCAGCGTTCTATAGATGGACACATAAAGAAATGAAAAATTACATGTATGTGCTAACTTTCTAAACACTTTGTTACATTTATGATAAAGTAGATAAAACACATTTATGTCGGCCTTGGCTCATAGTTCTTGTCTTTCAATGAACTTTGTGTGTGTTTCAGGTACTGCACTCTCAAAGACTGAATGAACCAGCATTGCAGCCACGGGTCACTGTGAGCATCACAGGGAAGGTTGAAGCCGCCCACTGCACCTGTAAGGCCGGAGTCGCGGAGACCTGCACCCACGTCGCTTCTCTTCTGTTTAATGTAGAAGCAACAGTGTTGATCTGTGGCACAAGGACTGTTACAGATGAACCTGCATACTGGGTTTTGCTGGGTAATATGACCAAGATACAGGTCAGAGGCCATAAGGTAGACTTCTCCTCTTCAGCTGCCCAAAAAAAGGCTCTTGATCAAAACATAAACAGACCATCCGTAACGAAAGGTCAAAGGAGCCTCAAAAAAGAAAAATCCCACCTGCTACTGTGGAGGAGTTGTCACTGCTATAATGTTTTATCTAGGGCTTCAGATTCATGTCTGTAGTGCACTGCCGTGTAAATAATTTGCATTTACTGAATATGTACTGACTGAGTCCCACTGTTCAAAAGTTGAATAAAGAAACAAACTACTTTTTGCCTCTTTTTTTTATTTATTAAAACCACTTTATAGAACATCACATCCGTTACAGTGTAGAATCCATGTCATTTACAGTTTACAAATGACAAAATGTTTACATAAAATCATGAAGGGTTTACATGATATCACCCACTACTAACATTACTTTATTTACTGTATCTTCTGAAAAAATACCGCTATTTATACAGCACAAGACTTAAAATATTTAACAGGAGCAAGTTTCATTGTTCCCTGGTTTTACTACCACACTGTTCAACAAACGCAGCAAACCTTCACCATCTTATCCAGAAGGGTCACCTCTTCACCCTCACATGGAAGAAGTAATCTGATTGGCATGGTGGTATGTTTGAAGCAGGTCCCTTGTGTAGCGCTGGAACCCAGTCATGATGTGCCATCCATTTCATAGGCTGGTTTGCTGCAATAATGCCAAATAATTAGCAACTCTATAAATAGAAGGTAGTTCTGCAAAATCACTCAGTAGGATGTTTGTTCTAATTTGCTATGAGCTCAGAGTGCATCGAAAATAAAACTAATAGGCTATAAAGAGTGATATGAACATATTTAGAACTTACCGGAATGAAAATGTCTGGAGCACCAACAGATATTTGGAGATGGAAGAGAACTGGATATCAGCTCGTCTCACAGCTGCTATCCAGGCTAGACGCCTTCGTTTGGTAACATCGATACACGAGCTGCCTTATGTTGCTTCCAGGTTGGGAAACAATGAAAAGACAAACCATTTTCAAGCTTATTCTCTTGCCGGTCGTGCGATCGAACATTGCAGCCGACCACACAGCAAGAACAAACCATGGCTGTTGTGTGTGCCTTCGTTCCTTTTTCGCTTGCGCTTAGAACCCCAAAATGGCGGATCGGGCCAAAATCATTTCCACGCCCACCCCCGTGACATCACGCTCCAAAGCCCTATAAAACAGAGTTTGAATGAAAGCAACAGAATTCTAAAACAAACAATAGAATTTGAATAAAAAGAGTAGAATTAGAATGAAAACAAAATCATTTGAACGAAAACAGAGGAATTTTAATGAAAAGAACGGAATTAGAATGAAATGAATAGAATTTGAATCAAAACAACGGAATTTGAAAACAAACAACGGAATTTGAATGAACAGAACAGAATTTGAATCAAAACAATGGAAATAGAATGAACAGAACAGAATTTGAATCAAAACAATGAAATTTGAATGAAAACAACAGAATTAGAATGAAATGAATAGAATTTGAATGAAAACAACGGATTTAGAATCTATAGGGCTTTGGAGTTGACGTCACGCCGCAATGCATTGTGGGAGCGCGGCACCATTTTCGGGGTCTACGAATCAAAACAAACACACTGTGTTGGAACGACGATTACAAGATGCTTAAAAGCAGCTCAAAAGAGAATGGACTGTATAGAGACCGATTTCGTCCAGAGGCGAAGCGGCGGTTCTTGCAGAAAATAACGTGCATTGGAAATGTGGACCCGTATGAAACACGGCCGTGGAGTAGAAACCCAGAAGACCAACCGCTATTGACGTAGCCTGATATATTTTCGTACCTTATCTGTGGAATCAGCGCGTACAAGTCGTCATCCAAACAAAGGTAAGTCAGCTCGAGTACTGCGAGTAAAATGCGTTTGATTTCCCTGCAAACATTCACATTAGTGCAGCATAAATTCATTCATGAGGGGAAATTACAGTGATAACATGTGGAGGCTGTTAGATGGATAACATAGTGAGTTGTGTGTGACATTGTCCTGAAGGATTTAGTTATTCTTTATGGTTAAAGAAATTGCAATGATTTATTCATATTTATTATAAATAATTCTAATTATACATCTTGCTTCCATATTTGTATCCTGTGTCACTAAAAATACATTTTATTTTAATTTTATACATTGATTAATGACCTGCAGAATCTCCTTATCATATTAAGTGATTCATAATTGTCACTTTATGCTTTCTCCATCTCTAAAGTGATGACATCCTTGCATTACATACTTTAGGTTCATTTTCTGCAGGCAGGTTTCTGACAGAGAACAGGCAGATTTAGAATATATCATGCAACGTTGTATAGATGGACACATAAAGAAATGAAAAATTACATGTATGTGCTAACTTTCTAAACACTTTGTTACATTTATGATAAAGTAGATAAAACACATTTATGTCGGCCTTGGCTCATAGTTCTTGTCTTTCAATGAACTTTGTGTGTGTTTCAGGTACTGCACTCTCAAAGACTGAATGAACCAGCATTGCAGCCACGGGTCACTGTGAGCATCACAGGGAAGGTTGAAGCCGCCCACTGCACCTGTAAGGCCGGAGTCGCGGAGACCTGCACCCACGTCGCTTCTCTTCTGTTTAATGTAGAAGCAACAATGTTGATCTGTGGCACAAGGACTGTTACAGATGAACCTGCATACTGGGTTTTGCTGGGTAATATGACCAAGATACAGGTCAGAGGCCATAAGGTAGACTTCTCCTCTTCAGCTGCCCAAAAAAAGGCTCTTGATCAAAACATAAACAGACCATCCGTAACGAAAGGTCAAAGGAGCCTCAAAAAAGAAAAATCCCACCTGCTACTGTGGAGGAGTTGTCAGTGCTATAATGTTTTATCTAGGGCTTCAGATTCATGCCTGTAGTGCACTGCCGTGTAAATAATTTGCATTTACTGAATATGTACTGACTGAGTCCCACTGTTCAAAAGTTGAATAAAGAAACAAACTACTTTTTGCCTCTTTTTTTTTATTTATTAAAACCACTTTATAGAACATCACATCCGTTACAGTGTAGAATCCATGTCATTTACAGTTTACAAATGACAAAATGTTTACATAAAATCATGAAGGGTTTACATGATATCACCCACTACTAACATTACTTTATTTACTGTATCTTCTGAAAAAATACCGCTATTTATACAGCACAAGACTTAAAATATTTAACAGGAGCAAGTTTCATTGTTCCCTGGTTTTACTACCACACTGTTCAACAAACGCAGCAAACCTTCACCATCTTATCCAGAAGGGTCACCTCTTCACCCTCACATGGAAGAAGTAATCTGATTGGCATGGTGGTATGTTTGAAGCAGGTCCCTTGTGTAGCGCTGGAACCCAGTCATGATGTGCCATCCATTTCATAGGCTGGTTTGCTGCAATAATGCCAAATAATTAGCAACTCTATAAATAGAAGGTAGTTCTGCAAAATAACTCAGTAGGATGTTTGTTCTAATTTGCTATGAGCTCAGAGTGCATCGAAAATAAAACTAATAGGCTATAAAGAGTGATATGAACATATTTAGAACTTACTGGAATGAAAATGTCTGGAGCACCAACAGATATTTGGAGATGGAAGAGAACTGGATATCAGCTCGTCTCACAGCTGCTATCCAGGCTAGACGCCTTCGTTTGGTAACATCGATACACGAGCTGCCTCATGTTGCTTCCAGGTTGGGAAACAATGAAAAGACAAACCCTTTTCAAGCTTATTCTCTTGCCGGTCGTGCGATCGAACATTGCAGCCGACCACACAGCAAGAACAAACCATGGCTGTTGTGTGTGCCTTCGTTCCTTTTTCGCTTGCGCTTAGACCCCCAAAATGGCGGATCAGGCCAAAATCCTTTCCACGCCCACCCCCGTGACATCACGCTCCAAAGCCCTATAGAACAGAGTTTGAATGAAAGCAACAGAATTCTAAAACAAACAATAGAATTTGAATAAAAAGAGTAGAATTAGAATGAAAACAAAATCATTTGAACGAAAACAGAGGAATTTCAATGAAAAGAACGGAATTAGAATGAAATGAATAGAATTTGAATAAAAAGAGTAGAATTAGAATGAAAACAAAATCATTTGAATTAAAACAGAGGAATTTCAATGAAAAGAACGGAATTAGAATGAAATGAATAGAATTTGAATGAAAGCAACGGAATTTGAAAATACACAACGGAATTTGAAAACAAACAACGGAATTTGAATGAACAGAACAGAATTTGAATCAAAACAATGAAATTTGAATGAATACAACGGAATTAGAATGTATAGGGCTTTGGAGTTGACGTCACGCCGCAATGCATTGTGGGAGCGCGGCACCATTTTCGGGGTCTACGAATCAAAACAAACACACTGTGTTGGAACGACGATTACAAGATGCTTAAAAGCAGCTCAAAAGAGAATGGACTGTATAGAGACCGATTTCGTCCAGAGGCGAAGCGGCGGTTCTTGCAGAAAATAACGTGCATTGGAAATGTGGACCCGTATGAAACACGGCCGTGGAGTAGAAACCCTGAAGACCAACCGCTATTGACGTAGCCTGATATATTTTCGTACCTTATCTGTGGAATCAGCGCGTACAAGTCGTCATCCAAACAAAGGTAAGTCAGCTCGAGTACTGCGAGTAAAATGCGTTTGATTTCCCTGCAAACATTCACATTAGTGCAGCATAAATTCATTCATGAGGGGAAATTACAGTGATAACATGTGGAGGCTGTTAGATGGATAACATAGTGAGTTGTGTGTGACATTGTCCTGAAGGATTTAGTTATTCTTTATGGTTAAAGAAATTGCAATGATTTATTCATATTTATTATAAATAATTCTAATTATACATCTTGCTTCCATATTTGTATCCTGTGTCACTAAAAATACATTTTATTTTAATTTTATACATTGATTAATGACCTGCAGAATCTCCTTATCATATTAAGTGATTCATAATTGTCACTTTATGCTTTCTCCATCTCTAAAGTGATGACATCCTTGCATTACATACTTTAGGTTCATTTTCTGCAGGCAGGTTTCTGACAGAGAACAGGCAGATTTAGAATATATCATGCAGCGTTCTATAGATGGACACATAAAGAAATGAAAAATTACATGTATGTGCTAACTTTCTAAACACTTTGTTACATTTATGATAAAGTAGATAAAACACATTTATGTCGGCCTTGGCTCATAGTTCTTGTCTTTAAATGAACTTTGTGTGTGTTTCAGGTACTGCACTCTCAAAGACTGAATGAACCAGCATTGCAGCCACGGGTCACTGTGAGCATCACAGGGAAGGTTGAAGCCGCCCACTGCACCTGTAAGGCCGGAGTCGCGGAGACCTGCACCCACGTCGCTTCTCTTCTGTTTAATGTAGAAGCAACAGTGTTGATCTGTGGCACAAGGACTGTTACAGATGAACCTGCATACTGGGTTTTGCTGGGTAATATGACCAAGATACAGGTCAGAGGCCATAAGGTAGACTTCTCCTCTTCAGCTGCCCAAAAAAAGGCTCTTGATCAAAACATAAACAGACCATCCGTAACGAAAGGTCAAAGGAGCCTCAAAAAAGAAAAATCCCACCTGCTACTGTGGAGGAGTTGTCACTGCTATAATGTTTTATCTAGGGCTTCAGATTCATGCCTGTAGTGCACTGCCGTGTAAATAATTTGCATTTACTGAATATGTACTGACTGAGTCCCACTGTTCAAAAGTTGAATAAAGAAACAAACTACTTTTTGCCTCTTTTTTTTATTTATTAAAACCACTTTATAGAACATCACATCCGTTACAGTGTAGAATCCATGTCATTTACAGTTTACAAATGACAAAATGTTTACATAAAATCATGAAGGGTTTACATGATATCACCCACTACTAACATTACTTTATTTACTGTATCTTCTGAAAAAATACCGCTATTTATACAGCACAAGACTTAAAATATTTAACAGGAGCAAGTTTCATTGTTCCCTGGTTTTACTACCACACTGTTCAACAAACGCAGCAAACCTTCACCATCTTATCCAGAAGGGTCACCTCTTCACCCTCACATGGAAGAAGTAATCTGATTGGCATGGTGGTATGTTTGAAGCAGGTCCCTTGTGTAGCGCTGGAACCCAGTCATGATGTGCCATCCATTTCATAGGCTGGTTTGCTGCAATAATGCCAAATAATTAGCAACTCTATAAATAGAAGGTAGTTCTGCAAAATCACTCAGTAGGATGTTTGTTCTAATTTGCTATGAGCTCAGAGTGCATCGAAAATAAAACTAATAGGCTATAAAGAGTGATATGAACATATTTAGAACTTACCGGAATGAAAATGTCTGGAGCACCAACAGATATTTGGAGATGGAAGAGAACTGGATATCAGCTCGTCTCACAGCTGCTATCCAGGCTAGACGCCTTCGTTTGGTAACATCGATACACGAGCTGCCTTATGTTGCTTCCAGGTTGGGAAACAATGAAAAGACAAACCCTTTTCAAGCTTATTCTCTTGCCGGTCGTGCGATCGAACATTGCAGCCGACCACACAGCAAGAACAAACCATGGCTGTTGTGTGTGCCTTCGCTCCTTTTTCGCTTGCTCTTAGACCCCCAAAATGGCGGATCGGGCCAAAATCCTTTCCACGCCCACCCCCGTGACATCACGCTCCAAAGCCCTATAGAACAGAGCTTGAATGAAAGCAACAGAATTCTAAAACAAACAATAGAATTTGAATAAAAAGAGTAGAATTAGAATGAAAACAAAATCATTTGAACGAAAACAGAGGAATTTTAATGAAAAGAACGGAATTAGAATGAAATGAATAGAATTTGAATCAAAACAACGGAATTTGAAAACAAACAACGGAATTTGAAAACAAACAACGGAATTTGAATGAAAAGAACAGAATTTGAATCAAAACAACGGAAATAGAATGAACAGAACAGAATTTGAATCAAAACAATGAAATTTGAATGAAAACAACAGAATTAGAATGAAATGAATAGAATTTGAATGAAAACAACGGAATTAGAATGTATAGGGCTTTGGAGTTGACGTCACGCCGCAATGCATTGTGGGAGCGCGGCACCATTTTCGGGGTCTACGAATCAAAACAAACACACTGTGTTGGAACGACGATTACAAGATGCTTAAAAGCAGCTCAAAAGAGAATGGACTGTATAGAGACCGATTTCGTCTAGAGGCGAAGCGGCGGTTCTTGCAGAAAATAACGTGCATTGGAAATGTGGACCCGTATGAAACACGGCCGTGGAGTAGAAACCCTGAAGACCAACCGCTATTGACGTAGCCTGATATATTTTCGTACCTTATCTGTGGAATCAGCGCGTACAAGTCGTCATCCAAACAAAGGTAAGTCAGCTCGAGGACTGCGAGTAAAATGCGTTTGATTTCCCTGCAAACATTCACATTAGTGCAGCATAAATTCATTCATGAGGGGAAATTACAGTGATAACATGTGGAGGCTGTTAGATGGATAACATAGTGAGTTGTGTGTGACATTGTCCTGAAGGATTTAGTTATTCTTTATGGTTAAAGAAATTGCAATGATTTATTGATATTTATTATAAATAATTCTAATTATACATCTTGCTTCCATATTTGTATCCTGTGTCACTAAAAATACATTTTATTTTAATTTTATACATTGATTAATGACCTGCAGAATCTCCTTATCATATTAAGTGATTCATAATTGTCACTTTATGCTTTCTCCATCTCTAAAGTGATGACATCCTTCCATTACATACATTAGGTTCATTTTCTGCAGGCAGGTTTCTGACAGAGAACAGGCAGATTTAGAATATATCATGCAGCGTTCTATAGATGGACACATAAAGAAATGAAAAATTACATGTATGTGCTAACTTTCTAAACACTTTGTTACATTTATGATAAAGTAGATAAAACACTTTTATGTCGGCCTTGGCTCATAGTTCTTGTCTTTCAATGAACTTTGTGTGTGTTTCAGGTACTGCACTCTCAAAGACTGAATGAACCAGCATTGCAGCCACGGGTCACTGTGAGCATCACAGGGAAGGTTGAAGCCGCCCACTGCACCTGTAAGGCCGGAGTCGCGGAGACCTGCACCCACGTCGCTTCTCTTCTGTTTAATGTAGAAGCAACAGTGTTGATCTGTGGCACAAGGACTGCTACAGATGAACCTGCATACTGGGTTTTGCTGGGTAATATGACCAAGATACAGGTCAGAGGCCATAAGGTAGACTTCTCCTCTTCAGCTGCCCAAAAAAAGGCTCTTGATCAAAACATAAACAGACCATCCGTAACGAAAGGTCAAAGGAGCCTCAAAAAAGAAAAATCCCACCTGCTACTGTGGAGGAGTTGTCACTGCTATAATGTTTTATCTAGGGCTTCAGATTTATGCCTGTAGTGCACTGCCGTGTAAATAATTTGCATTTACTGAATATGTACTGACTGAGTCCCACTGTTCAAAAGTTGAATAAAGAAACAAACTACTTTTTGCCTCTTTTTTTTTATTTATTAAAACCACTTTATAGAACATCACATCCGTTACAGTGTAGAATCCATGTCATTTACAGTTTACAAATGACAAAATGTTTACATAAAATCATGAAGGGTTTACATGATATCACCCACTACTAACATTACTTTATTTACTGTATCTTCTGAAAAAATACCGCTATTTATACAGCACAAGACTTAAGAATATTTAACAGGAGCAAGTTTCATTGTTCCCTGGTTTTACTACCACACTGTTCAACAAACGCAGCAAACCTTCACCATCTTATCCAGAAGGGTCACCTCTTCACCCTCACATGGAAGAAGTAATCTGATTGGCATGGTGGTATGTTTGAAGCAGGTCCCTTGTGTAGCGCTGGAACCCAGTCATGATGTGCCATCCATTTCATAGGCTGGTTTGCTGCAATAATGCCAAATAATTAGCAACTCTATAAATAGAAGGTAGTTCTGCAAAATCACTCAGTAGGATATTTGTTCTAATTTGCTATGAGCTCAGAGTGCATCGAAAATAAAACTAATAGGCTATAAAGAGTGATATGAACATATTTAGAACTTACCGGAATGAAAATGTCTGGAGCACCAACAGATATTTGGAGATGGAAGAGAACTGGATATCAGCTCGTCTCACAGCTGCTATCCAGGCTAGACGCCTTCGTTTGGTAACATCGATACGCGAGCTGCCTCATGTTGCTTCCAGGTTGGGAAACAATGAAAAGACAAACGCTTTTCAAGCTTATTCTCTTGCCGGTCGTGCGATCGAACATTGCAGCCGACCACACAGCAAGAACAAACCATGGCTGTTGTGCGTGCCTTCGCTCCTTTTTCGCTTGCGCTTAGACCCCCAAAATGGCGGATCGGGCCAAAATCCTTTCCACGCCCACCCCCGTGACATCACGCTCCAAAGCCCTATAGAACAGAGTTTGAATGAAAGCAACAGAATTCTAAAACAAACAATAGAATTTGAATAAAAAGAGTAGAATTAGAATGAAAACAAAATCATTTGAACGAAAACAGAGGAATTTTAATGAAAAGAACGGAATTAGAATGAAATGAATAGAATTTGAATCAAAACAACGGAATTTGAAAACAAACAACAGAATTTGAAAACAAACAACGGAATTTGAATGAACAGAACAGAATTTGAATCAAAGCAACGGAAATAGAATGAACAGAACAGAATTTTAATCAAAACAATGAAATTAGAATGAAATGAATAGAATTTGAATGAAAACAACGGAATTAGAATGTATAGGGCTTTGGAGTTGACGTCACGCCGCAATGCATTGTGGGAGCGCGGCACCATTTTCGGGGTCTACGAATCAAAACAAACACACTGTGTTGGAACGACGATTACAAGATGCTTAAAAGCAGCTCAAAAGAGAATGGACTGTATAGAGACCGATTTCGTCTAGAGGCGAAGCGGCGGTTCTTGCAGAAAATAACGTGCATTGGAAATGTGGACCCGTATGAAACACGGCCGTGGAGTAGAAACCCTGAAGACCAACCGCTATTGACGTAGCCTGATATATTTTCGTACCTTATCTGTGGAATCAGCGCGTACAAGTCGTCATCCAAACAAAGGTAAGTCAGCTCGAGTACTGCGAGTAAAATGCGTTTGATTTCCCTGCAAACATTCACATTAGTGCAGCATAAATTCATTCATGAGGGGAAATTACAGTGATAACATGTGGAGGCTGTTAGATGGATAACATAGTGAGTTGTGTGTGACATTGTCCTGAAGGATTTAGTTATTCTTTATGGTTAAAGAAATTGCAATGATTTATTCATATTTATTATAAATAATTCTAATTATACATCTTGCTTCCATATTTGTATCCTGTGTCACTAAAAATACATTTTATTTTAATTTTATACATTGATTAATGACCTGCAGAATCTCCTTATCATATTAAGTGATTCATAATTGTCACTTTATGCTTTCTCCATCTCTAAAGTGATGACATCCTTGCATTACATACTTTAGGTTCATTTTCTGCAGGCAGGTTTCTGACAGAGAACAGGCAGATTTAGAATATATCATGCAGCGTTCTATAGATGGACACATAAAGAAATGAAAAATTACATGTATGTGCTAACTTTCTAAACACTTTGTTACATTTATGATAAAGTAGATAAAACACTTTTATGTCGGCCTTGGCTCATAGTTCTTGTCTTTAAATGAACTTTGTGTGTGTTTCAGGTACTGCACTCTCAAAGACTGAATGAACCAGCATTGCAGCCACGGGTCACTGTGAGCATCACAGGGAAGGTTGAAGCCGCCCACTGCACCTGTAAGGCCGGAGTCGCGGAGACCTGCACCCACGTCGCTTCTCTTCTGTTTAATGTAGAAGCAACAGTGTTGATCTGTGGCACAAGGACTGTTACAGATGAACCTGCATACTGGGTTTTGCTGGGTAATATGACCAAGATACAGGTCAGAGGCCATAAGGTAGACTTCTCGTCTTCAGCTGCCCAAAAAAAGGCTCTTGATCAAAACATAAACAGACCATCCGTAACGAAAGGTCAAAGGAGCCTCAAAAAAGAAAAATCCCACCTGCTACTGTGGAGGAGTTGTCACTGCTATAATGTTTTATCTAGGGGTCCAGATTTATGCCTGTAGTGCACTGCCGTGTAAATAATTTGCATTTACTGAATATGTACTGACTGAGTCCCACTGTTCAAAAGTTGAATAAAGAAACAAACTACTTTTTGCCTCTTTTTTTTATTTATTAAAACCACTTTATAGAACATCACATCCGTTACAGTGTAGAATCCATGTCATTTACAGTTTACAAATGACAAAATGTTTACATAAAATCATGAAGGGTTTACATGATATCACCCACTACTAACATTACTTTATTTACTGTATCTTCTGAAAAAATACCGCTATTTATACAGCACAAGACTTAAGAATATTTAACAGGAGCAAGTTTCATTGTTCCCTGGTTTTACTACCACACTGTTCAACAAACGCAGCAAACCTTCACCATCTTATCCAGAAGGGTCACCTCTTCACCCTCACATGGAAGAAGTAATCTGATTGGCATGGTGGTATGTTTGAAGCAGGTCCCTTGTGTAGCGCTGGAACCCAGTCATGATGTGCCATCCATTTCATAGGCTGGTTTGCTGCAATAATGCCAAATAATTAGCAACTCTATAAATAGAAGGTAGTTCTGCAAAATCACTCAGTAGGATGTTTGTTCTAATTTGCTATGAGCTCAGAGTGCATCGAAAATAAAACTAATAGGCTATAAAGAGTGATATGAACATATTTAGAACTTACCGGAATGAAAATGTCTGGAGCACCAACAGATATTTGGAGATGGAAGAGAACTGGATATCAGCTCGTCTCACAGCTGCTATCCAGGCTAGACGCCTTCGTTTGGTAACATCGATACGCGAGCTGCCTCATGTTGCTTCCAGGTTGGGAAACAATGAAAAGACAAACCCTTTTCAAGCTTATTCTCTTGCCGGTCGTGCGATCGAACATTGCAGCCGACCACACAGCAAGAACAAACCATGGCTGTTGTGTGTGCCTTCGCTCCTTTTTCGCTTGCGCTTAGACCCCCAAAATGGCGGATCGGGCCAAAATCCTTTCCACGCCCACCCCCGTGACATCACGCTCCAAAGCCCTATAGAACAGAGTTTGAATGAAAGCAACAGAATTCTAAAACAAACAATAGAATTTGAATAAAAAGAGTAGAATTAGAATGAAAACAAAATCATTTGAACGAAAACAGAGGAATTTTAATGAAAAGAACGGAATTAGAATGAAATGAATAGAATTTGAATCAAAACAACGGAATTTGAAAACAAACAACGGAATTTGAATGAACAGAACAGAATTTGAATCAAAGCAACGGAAATAGAATGAACAGAACAGAATTTTAATCAAAACAATGAAATTAGAATGAAATGAATAGAATTTGAATGAAAACAACGGAATTAGAATGTATAGGGCTTTGGAGTTGACGTCACGCCGCAATGCATTGTGGGAGCGCGGCACCATTTTCGGGGTCTACGAATCAAAACAAACACACTGTGTTGGAACGACGATTACAAGATGCTTAAAAGCAGCTCAAAAGAGAATGGACTGTATAGAGACCGATTTCGTCTAGAGGCGAAGCGGCGGTTCTTGCAGAAAATAACGTGCATTGGAAATGTGGACCCGTATGAAACACGGCCGTGGAGTAGAAACCCTGAAGACCAACCGCTATTGACGTAGCCTGATATATTTTCGTACCTTATCTGTGGAATCAGCGCGTACAAGTCGTCATCCAAACAAAGGTAAGTCAGCTCGAGGACTGCGAGTAAAATGCATTTGATTTCCCTGCAAACATTCACATTAGTGCAGCATAAATTCATTCATGAGGGGAAATTACAGTGATAACATGTGGAGGCTGTTAGATGGATAACATAGTGAGTTGTGTGTGACATTGTCCTGAAGGATTTAGTTATTCTTTATGGTTAAAGAAATTGCAATGATTTATTGATATTTATTATAAATAATTCTAATTATACATCTTGCTTCCATATTTGTATCCTGTGTCACTAAAAATACATTTTATTTTAATTTTATACATTGATTAATGACCTGCAGAATCTCCTTATCATATTAAGTGATTCATAATTGTCACTTTATGCTTTCTCCATCTCTAAAGTGATGACATCCTTGCATTACATACTTTAGGTTCATTTTCTGCAGGCAGGTTTCTGACAGAGAACAGGCAGATTTAGAATATATCATGCAGCGTTCTATAGATGGACACATAAAGAAATGAAAAATTACATGTATGTGCTAACTTTCTAAACACTTTGTTACATTTATGATAAAGTAGATAAAACACTTTTATGTCGGCCTTGGCTCATAGTTCTTGTCTTTAAATGAACTTTGTGTGTGTTTCAGGTACTGCACTCTCAAAGACTGAATGAACCAGCATTGCAGCCACGGGTCACTGTGAGCATCACAGGGAAGGTTGAAGCCGCCCACTGCACCTGTAAGGCCGGAGTCGCGGAGACCTGCACCCACGTCGCTTCTCTTCTGTTTAATGTAGAAGCAACAGTGTTGATCTGTGGCACAAGGACTGTTACAGATGAACCTGCATACTGGGTTTTGCTGGGTAATATGACCAAGATACAGGTCAGAGGCCATAAGGTAGACTTCTCGTCTTCAGCTGCCCAAAAAAAGGCTCTTGATCAAAACATAAACAGACCATCCGTAACGAAAGGTCAAAGGAGCCTCAAAAAAGAAAAATCCCACCTGCTACTGTGGAGGAGTTGTCACTGCTATAATGTTTTATCTAGGGGTCCAGATTTATGCCTGTAGTGCACTGCCGTGTAAATAATTTGCATTTACTGAATATGTACTGACTGAGTCCCACTGTTCAAAAGTTGAATAAAGAAACAAACTACTTTTTGCCTCTTTTTTTTATTTATTAAAACCACTTTATAGAACATCACATCCGTTACAGTGTAGAATCCATGTCATTTACAGTTTACAAATGACAAAATGTTTACATAAAATCATGAAGGGTTTACATGATATCACCCACTACTAACATTACTTTATTTACTGTATCTTCTGAAAAAATACCGCTATTTATACAGCACAAGACTTAAGAATATTTAACAGGAGCAAGTTTCATTGTTCCCTGGTTTTACTACCACACTGTTCAACAAACGCAGCAAACCTTCACCATCTTATCCAGAAGGGTCACCTCTTCACCCTCACATGGAAGAAGTAATCTGATTGGCATGGTGGTATGTTTGAAGCAGGTCCCTTGTGTAGCGCTGGAACCCAGTCATGATGTGCCATCCATTTCATAGGCTGGTTTGCTGCAATAATGCCAAATAATTAGCAACTCTATAAATAGAAGGTAGTTCTGCAAAATCACTCAGTAGGATGTTTGTTCTAATTTGCTATGAGCTCAGAGTGCATCGAAAATAAAACTAATAGGCTATAAAGAGTGATATGAACATATTTAGAACTTACCGGAATGAAAATGTCTGGAGCACCAACAGATATTTGGAGATGGAAGAGAACTGGATATCAGCTCGTCTCACAGCTGCTATCCAGGCTAGACGCCTTCGTTTGGTAACATCGATACGCGAGCTGCCTCATGTTGCTTCCAGGTTGGGAAACAATGAAAAGACAAACCCTTTTCAAGCTTATTCTCTTGCCGGTCGTGCGATCGAACATTGCAGCCGACCACACAGCAAGAACAAACCATGGCTGTTGTGTGTGCCTTCGCTCCTTTTTCGCTTGCGCTTAGACCCCCAAAATGGCGGATCGGGCCAAAATCCTTTCCACGCCCACCCCCGTGACATCACGCTCCAAAGCCCTATAGAACAGAGTTTGAATGAAAGCAACAGAATTCTAAAACAAACAATAGAATTTGAATAAAAAGAGTAGAATTAGAATGAAAACAAAATCATTTGAACGAAAACAGAGGAATTTTAATGAAAAGAACGGAATTAGAATGAAATGAATAGAATTTGAATCAAAACAACGGAATTTGAAAACAAACAACGGAATTTGAATGAACAGAACAGAATTTGAATCAAAGCAACGGAAATAGAATGAACAGAACAGAATTTTAATCAAAACAATGAAATTAGAATGAAATGAATAGAATTTGAATGAAAACAACGGAATTAGAATGTATAGGGCTTTGGAGTTGACGTCACGCCGCAATGCATTGTGGGAGCGCGGCACCATTTTCGGGGTCTACGAATCAAAACAAACACACTGTGTTGGAACGACGATTACAAGATGCTTAAAAGCAGCTCAAAAGAGAATGGACTGTATAGAGACCGATTTCGTCTAGAGGCGAAGCGGCGGTTCTTGCAGAAAATAACGTGCATTGGAAATGTGGACCCGTATGAAACACGGCCGTGGAGTAGAAACCCTGAAGACCAACCGCTATTGACGTAGCCTGATATATTTTCGTACCTTATCTGTGGAATCAGCGCGTACAAGTCGTCATCCAAACAAAGGTAAGTCAGCTCGAGGACTGCGAGTAAAATGCATTTGATTTCCCTGCAAACATTCACATTAGTGCAGCATAAATTCATTCATGAGGGGAAATTACAGTGATAACATGTGGAGGCTGTTAGATGGATAACATAGTGAGTTGTGTGTGACATTGTCCTGAAGGATTTAGTTATTCTTTATGGTTAAAGAAATTGCAATGATTTATTGATATTTATTATAAATAATTCTAATTATACATCTTGCTTCCATATTTGTATCCTGTGTCACTAAAAATACATTTTATTTTAATTTTATACATTGATTAATGACCTGCAGAATCTCCTTATCATATTAAGTGATTCATAATTGTCACTTTATGCTTTCTCCATCTCTAAAGTGATGACATCCTTGCATTACATACTTTAGGTTCATTTTCTGCAGGCAGGTTTCTGACAGAGAACAGGCAGATTTAGAATATATCATGCAGCGTTCTATAGATGGACACATAAAGAAATGAAAAATTACATGTATGTGCTAACTTTCTAAACACTTTGTTACATTTATGATAAATTAGATAAAACACTTTTATGTCGGCCTTGGCTCATAGTTCTTGTCTTTAAATGAACTTTGTGTGTGTTTCAGGTACTGCACTCTCAAAGACTGAATGAACCAGCATTGCAGCCACGGGTCACTGTGAGCATCACAGGGAAGGTTGAAACCGCCCACTGCACCTGTAAGGCCGGAGTCGCGGAGACCTGCACCCACGTCGCTTCTCTTCTGTTTAATGTAGAAGCAACAATGTTGATCTGTGGCACAAGGACTGTTACAGATGAACCTGCATACTGGGTTTTGCTGGGTAATATGACCAAGATACAGGTCAGAGGCCATAAGGTAGACTTCTCCTCTTCAGCTGCCCAAAAAAAGGCTCTTGATCAAAACATAAACAGACCATCCGTAACGAAAGGTCAAAGGAGCCTCAAAAAAGAAAAATCCCACCTGCTACTGTGGAGGAGTTGTCACTGCTATAATGTTTTATCTAGGGGTCCAGATTTATGCCTGTAGTGCACTGCCGTGTAAATAATTTGCATTTACTGAATATGTACTGACTGAGTCCCACTGTTCAAAAGTTGAATAAAGAAACAAACTACTTTTTGCCTCTTTTTTTTCATTTATTAAAACCACTTTATAGAACATCACATCCGTTACAGTGTAGAATCCATGTCATTTACAGTTTACAAATGACAAAATGTTTACATAAAATCATGAAGGGTTTACATGATATCACCCACTACTAACATTACTTTATTTACTGTATCTTCTGAAAAAATACCGCTATTTATACAGCACAAGACTTAAGAATATTTAACAGGAGCAAGTTTCATTGTTCCCTGGTTTTACTACCACACTGTTCAACAAACGCAGCAAACCTTCACCATCTTATCCAGAAGGGTCACCTCTTCACCCTCACATGGAAGAAGTAATCTGATTGGCATGGTGGTATGTTTGAAGCAGGTCCCTTGTGTAGCGCTGGAACCCAGTCATGATGTGCCATCCATTTCATAGGCTGGTTTGCTGCAATAATGCCAAATAATTAGCAACTCTATAAATAGAAGGTAGTTCTGCAAAATCACTCAGTAGGATGTTTGTTCTAATTTGCTATGAGCTCAGAGTGCATCGAAAATAAAACTAATAGGCTATAAAGAGTGATATGAACATATTTAGAACTTACCGGAATGAAAATGTCTGGAGCACCAACAGATATTTGGAGATGGAAGAGAACTGGATATCAGCTCGTCTCACAGCTGCTATCCAGGCTAGACGCCTTCGTTTGGTAACATCGATACGCGAGCTGCCTCATGTTGCTTCCAGGTTGGGAAACAATGAAAAGACAAACCCTTTTCAAGCTTATTCTCTTGCCGGTCGTGCGATCGAACATTGCAGCCGACCACACAGCAAGAACAAACCATGGCTGTTGTGTGTGCCTTCGCTCCTTTTTCGCTTGCGCTTAGACCCCCAAAATGGCGGATCGGGCCAAAATCCTTTCCACGCCCACCCCCGTGACATCACGCTCCAAAGCCCTATAGAACAGAGTTTGAATGAAAGCAACAGAATTCTAAAACAAACAATAGAATTTGAATAAAAAGAGTAGAATTAGAATGAAAACAAAATCATTTGAACGAAAACAGAGGAATTTTAATGAAAAGAACGGAATTAGAATGAAATGAATAGAATTTGAATCAAAACAACGGAATTTGAAAACAAACAACGGAATTTGAATGAACAGAACAGAATTTGAATCAAAACAACGGAAATAGAATGAACAGAACAGAATTTGAATCAAAACAATGAAATTTGAATGAAAACAACAGAATTAGAATGAAATGAATAGAATTTGAATGAAAACAACGGAATTAGAATGTATAGGGCTTTGGAGTTGACGTCACGCCGCAATGCATTGTGGGAGCGCGGCACCATTTTCGGGGTCTACGAATCAAAACAAACACACTGTGTTGGAACGACGATTACAAGATGCTTAAAAGCAGCTCAAAAGAGAATGGACTGTATAGAGACCGATTTCGTCTAGAGGCGAAGCGGCGGTTCTTGCAGAAAATAACGTGCATTGGAAATGTGGACCCGTATGAAACACGGCCGTGGAGTAGAAACCCTGAAGACCAACCGCTATTGACGTAGCCTGATATATTTTCGTACCTTATCTGTGGAATCAGCGCGTACAAGTCGTCATCCAAACAAAGGTAAGTCAGCTCGAGGACTGCGAGTAAAATGCGTTTGATTTCCCTGCAAACATTCACATTAGTGCAGCATGAATTCATTCATGAGGGGAAATTACAGTGATAACATGTGGAGGCTGTTAGATGGATAACATAGTGAGTTGTGTGTGACATTGTCCTGAAGGATTTAGTTATTCTTTATGGTTAAAGAAATTGCAATGATTTATTCATATTTATTATAAATAATTCTAATTATACATCTTGCTTCCATATTTGTATCCTGTGTCACTAAAAATACATTTTATTTTAATTTTATACATTGATTAATGACCTGCAGAATCTCCTTATCATATTAAGTGATTCATAATTGTCACTTTATGCTTTCTCCATCTCTAAAGTGATGACATCCTTGCATTACATACTTTAGGTTCATTTTCTGCAGGCAGGTTTCTGACAGAGAACAGGCAGATTTAGAATATATCATGCAGCGTTCTATAGATGGACACATAAAGAAATGAAAAATTACATGTATGTGCTAACTTTCTAAACACTTTGTTACATTTATGATAAATTAGATAAAACACTTTTATGTCGGCCTTGGCTCATAGTTCTTGTCTTTCAATGAACTTTGTGTGTGTTTCAGGTACTGCACTCTCAAAGACAGAATGAACCAGCATTGCAGCCACGGGTCACTGTGAGCATCACAGGGAAGGTTGAAGCCGCCCACTGCACCTGTAAGGCCGGAGTCGCGGAGACCTGCACCCACGTCGCTTCTCTTCTGTTTAATGTAGAAGCAACAGTGTTGATCTGTGGCACAAGGACTGTTACAGATGAACCTGCATACTGGGTTTTGCTGGGTAATATGACCAAGATACAGGTCAGAGGCCATAAGGTAGACTTCTCCTCTTCAGCTGCCCAAAAAAAGGCTCTTGATCAAAACATAAACAGACCATCCGTAACGAAAGGTCAAAGGAGCCTCAAAAAAGAAAAATCCCACCTGCTACTGTGGAGGAGTTGTCACTGCTATAATGTTTTATCTAGGGCTTCAGATTTATGCCTGTAGAGCACTGCCGTGTAAATAATTTGCATTTACTGAATATGTACTGACTGAGTCCCACTGTTCAAAAGTTGAATAAAGAAACAAACTACTTTTTGCCTCTTTTTTTTTATTTATTAAAACCACTTTATAGAACATCACATCCGTTACAGTGTAGAATCCATGTCATTTACAGTTTACAAATGACAAAATGTTTACATAAAATCATGAAGGGTTTACATGATATCACCCACTACTAACATTACTTTATTTACTGTATCTTCTGAAAAAATACCGCTATTTATACAGCACAAGACTTAAGAATATTTAACAGGAGCAAGTTTCATTGTTCCCTGGTTTTACTACCACACTGTTCAACAAACGCAGCAAACCTTCACCATCTTATCCAGAAGGGTCACCTCTTCACCCTCACATGGAAGAAGTAATCTGATTGGCATGGTGGTATGTTTGAAGCAGGTCCCTTGTGTAGCGCTGGAACCCAGTCATGATGTGCCATCCATTTCATAGGCTGGTTTGCTGCAATAATGCCAAATAATTAGCAACTCTATAAATAGAAGGTAGTTCTGCAAAATCACTCAGTAGGATGTTTGTTCTAATTTGCTATGAGCTCAGAGTGCATCGAAAATAAAACTAATAGGCTATAAAGAGTGATATGAACATATTTAGAACTTACCGGAATGAAAATGTCTGGAGCACCAACAGATATTTGGAGATGGAAGAGAACTGGATATCAGCTCGTCTCACAGCTGCTATCCAGGCTAGACGCCTTGGTTTGGTAACATCGATACGCGAGCTGCCTCATGTTGCTTCCAGGTTTGGAAACAATGAAAAGACAAACGCTTTTCAAGCTTATTCTCTTGCCGGTCGTGCGATCGAACATTGCAGCCGACCACACAGCAAGAACAAACCATGGCTGTTGTGTGTGCCTTCGCTCCTTTTTCGCTTGCGCTTAGACCCCCAAAATGGCGGATCGGGCCAAAATCCTTTCCACGCCCACCCCCGTGACATCACGCTCCAAAGCCCTATAGAACAGAGTTTGAATGAAAGCAACAGAATTCTAAAACAAACAATAGAATTTGAATAAAAAGAGTAGAATTAGAATGAAAACAAAATCATTTGAATGAAAACAGAGGAATTTCAATGAAAAGAACGGAATTAGAATGAAATGAATAGAATTTGAATGAAAACAACGGAATTTGAAAACAAACAACGGAATTTGAATGAACAGAACAGAATTTGAATCAAAACAATGAAATTTGAATGAAAACAACAGAATTAGAATGAAATGAATAGAATTTGAATGAAAACAACGGAATTAGAATGTATAGGGCTTTGGAGTTGACGTCACGCCGCAATGCATTGTGGGAGCGCGGCACCATTTTCGGGGTCTACGAATCAAAACAAACACACTGTGTTGGAACGACGATTACAAGATGCTTAAAAGCAGCTCAAAAGAGAATGGACTGTATAGAGACCGATTTCGTCCAGAGGCGAAGCGGCGGTTCTTGCAGAAAATAACGTGCATTGGAAATGTGGACCCGTATGAAACACGGCCGTGGAGTAGAAACCCTGAAGACCAACCGCTATTGACGTAGCCTGATATATTTTCGTACCTTATCTGTGGAATCAGCGCGTACAAGTCGTCATCCAAACAAAGGTAAGTCAGCTCGAGGACTGCGAGTAAAATGCGTTTGATTTCCCTGCAAACATTCACATTAGTGCAGCATGAATTCATTCATGAGGGGAAATTACAGTGATAACATGTGGAGGCTGTTAGATGGATAACGTAGTGAGTTGTGTGTGACATTGTCCTGAAGGATTTAGTTATTCTTTATGGTTAAAGAAATTGCAATGATTTATTCATATTTATTATAAATAATTCTAATTATACATCTTGCTTCCATATTTGTATCCTGTGTCACTAAAAATACATTTTATTTTAATTTTATACATTGATTAATGACCTGCAGAATCTCCTTATCATATTAAGTGATTCATAATTGTCACTTTATGCTTTCTCCATCTCTAAAGTGATGACATCCTTGCATTACATACTTTAGGTTCATTTTCTGCAGGCAGGTTTCTGACAGAGAACAGGCAGATTTAGAATATATCATGCAGCGTTCTATAGATGGACACATAAAGAAATGAAAAATTACATGTATGTGCTAACTTTCTAAACACTTTGTTACATTTATGATAAAGTAGATAAAACACATTTATGTCGGCCTTGGCTCATAGTTCTTGTCTTTAAATGAACTTTGTGTGTGTTTCAGGTACTGCACTCTCAAAGACTGAATGAACCAGCATTGCAGCCACGGGTCACTGTGAGCATCACAGGGAAGGTTGAAGCCGCCCACTGCACCTGTAAGGCCGGAGTCGCGGAGACCTGCACCCACGTCGCTTCTCTTCTGTTTAATGTAGAAGCAACAATGTTGATCTGTGGCACAAGGACTGTTACAGATGAACCTGCATACTGGGTTTTGCTGGGTAATATGACCAAGATACAGGTCAGAGGCCATAAGGTAGACTTCTCGTCTTCAGCTGCCCAAAAAAAGGCTCTTGATCAAAACATAAACAGACCATCCGTAACGAAAGGTCAAAGGAACCTCAAAAAAGAAAAATCCCACCTGCTACTGTGGAGGAGTTGTCACTGCTATAATGTTTTATCTAGGGCTTCAGATTTATGCCTGTAGTGCACTGCCGTGTAAATAATTTGCATTTACTGAATATGTACTGACTGAGTCCCACTGTTCAAAAGTTGAATAAAGAAACAAACTACTTTTTGCCTCTTTTTTTTTATTTATTAAAACCACTTTATAGAACATCACATCCGTTACAGTGTAGAATCCATGTCATTTACAGTTTACAAATGACAAAATGTTTACATAAAATCATGAAGGGTTTACATGATATCACCCACTACTAACATTACTTTATTTACTGTATCTTCTGAAAAAATACCGCTATTTATACAGCACAAGACTTAAGAATATTTAACAGGAGCAAGTTTCATTGTTCCCTGGTTTTACTACCACACTGTTCAACAAACGCAGCAAACCTTCACCATCTTATCCAGAAGGGTCACCTCTTCACCCTCACATGGAAGAAGTAATCTGATTGGCATGGTGGTATGTTTGAAGCAGGTCCCTTGTGTAGCGCTGGAACCCAGTCATGATGTGCCATCCATTTCATAGGCTGGTTTGCTGCAATAATGCCAAATAATTAGCAACTCTATAAATAGAAGGTAGTTCTGCAAAATCACTCAGTAGGATGTTTGTTCTAATTTGCTATGAGCTCAGAGTGCATCGAAAATAAAACTAATAGGCTATAAAGAGTGATATGAACATATTTAGAACTTACCGGAATGAAAATGTCTGGAGCACCAACAGATATTTGGAGATGGAAGAGAACTGGATATCAGCTCGTCTCACAGCTGCTATCCAGGCTAGACGCCTTCGTTTGGTAACATCGATACGCGAGCTGCCTCATGTTGCTTCCAGGTTGGGAAACAATGAAAAGACAAACCCTTTTCAAGCTTATTCTCTTGCCGGTCGTGCGATCGAACATTGCAGCCGACCACACAGCAAGAACAAACCATGGCTGTTGTGTGTGCCTTCGCTCCTTTTTCGCTTGCGCTTAGACCCCCAAAATGGCGGATCGGGCCAAAATCCTTTCCACGCCCACCCCCGTGACATCACGCTCCAAAGCCCTATAGAACAGAGTTTGAATGAAAGCAACAGAATTCTAAAACAAACAATAGAATTTGAATAAAAAGAGTAGAATTAGAATGAAAACAAAATCATTTGAACGAAAACAGAGGAATTTTAATGAAAAGAACGGAATTAGAATGAAATGAATAGAATTTGAATCAAAACAACGGAATTTGAAAACAAACAACGGAATTTGAAAACAAACAACGGAAATAGAATGAACAGAACAGAATTTGAATCAAAAAATTAAATTTGAATGAAAACAACAGAAGTAGAATGAAATGAATAGAATTTGAATGAAAACAACGGAATTAGAATGTATAGGGCTTTGGAGTTGACGTCACGCCGCAATGCATTGTGGGAGCGCGGCACCATTTTCGGGGTCTACGAATCAAAACAAACACACTGTGTTGGAACGACGATTACAAGATGCTTAAAAGCAGCTCAAAAGAGAATGGACTGTATAGAGACCGATTTCGTCCAGAGGCGAAGCGGCGGTTCTTGCAGAAAATAACGTGCATTGGAAATGTGGACCCGTATGAAACACGGCCGTGGAGTAGAAACCCTGAAGACCAACCGCTATTGACGTAGCCTGATATATTTTCGTACCTTATCTGTGGAATCAGCGCGTACAAGTCGTCATCCAAACAAAGGTAAGTCAGCTCGAGGACTGCGAGTAAAATGCGTTTGATTTCCCTGCAAACATTCACATTAGTGCAGCATAAATTCATTCATGAGGGGAAATTACAGTGATAACATGTGGAGGCTGTTAGATGGATAACATAGTGAGTTGTGTGTGACATTGTCCTGAAGGATTTAGTTATTCTTTATGGTTAAAGAAATTGCAATGATTTATTCATATTTATTATAAATAATTCTAATTATACATCTTGCTTCCATATTTGTATCCTGTGTCACTAAAAATACATTTTATTTTAATTTTATACATTGATTAATGACCTGCAGAATCTCCATATCATATTAAGTGATTCATAATTGTCACTTTATGCTTTCTCCATCTCTAAAGTGATGACATCCTTGCATTACATACTTTAGGTTCATTTTCTGCAGGCAGGTTTCTGACAGAGAACAGGCAGATTTAGAATATATCATGCAGCGTTCTATAGATGGACACATAAAGAAATGAAAAATTACATGTATGTGCTAACTTTCTAAACACTTTGTTACATTTATGATAAAGTAGATAAAACACTTTTATGTCGGCCTTGGCTCATAGTTCTTGTCTTTAAATGAACTTTGTGTGTGTTTCAGGTACTGCACTCTCAAAGACTGAATGAACCAGCATTGCAGCCACGGGTCACTGTGAGCATCACAGGGAAGGTTGAAGCCGCCCACTGCACCTGTAAGGCCGGAGTCGCGGAGACCTGCACCCACGTCGCTTCTCTTCTGTTTAATGTAGAAGCAACAATGTTGATCTGTGGCACAAGGACTGTTACAGATGAACCTGCATACCGGGTTTTGCTGGGTAATATGACCAAGATACAGGTCAGAGGCCATAAGGTAGACTTCTCCTCTTCAGCTGCCCAAAAAAAGGCTCTTGATCAAAACATAAACAGACCATCCGTAACGAAAGGTCAAAGGAGCCTCAAAAAAGAAAAATCCCACCTGCTACTGTGGAGGAGTTGTCACTGCTATAATGTTTTATCTAGGGCTTCAGATTTATGCCTGTAGTGCACTGCCGTGTAAATAATTTGCATTTACTGAATATGTACTGACTGAGTCCCACTGTTCAAAAGTTGAATAAAGAAACAAACTACTTTTTGCCTCTTTTTTTTTATTTATTAAAACCACTTTATAGAACATCACATCCGTTACAGTGTAGAATCCATGTCATTTACAGTTTACAAATGACAAAATGTTTACATAAAATCATGAAGGGTTTACATGATATCACCCACTACTAACATTACTTTATTTACTGTATCTTCTGAAAAAATACCGCTATTTATACAGCACAAGACTTAAGAATATTTAACAGGAGCAAGTTTCATTGTTCCCTGGTTTTACTACCACACTGTTCAACAAACGCAGCAAACCTTCACCATCTTATCCAGAAGGGTCACCTCTTCACCCTCACATGGAAGAAGTAATCTGATTGGCATGGTGGTATGTTTGAAGCAGGTCCCTTGTGTAGCGCTGGAACCCAGTCATGATGTGCCATCCATTTCATAGGCTGGTTTGCTGCAATAATGCCAAATAATTAGCAACTCTATAAATAGAAGGTAGTTCTGCAAAATCACTCAGTAGGATGTTTGTTCTAATTTGCTATGAGCTCAGAGTGCATCGAAAATAAAACTAATAGGCTATAAAGAGTGATATGAACATATTTAGAACTTACCGGAATGAAAATGTCTGGAGCACCAACAGATATTTGGAGATGGAAGAGAACTGGATATCAGCTCGTCTCACAGCTGCTATCCAGGCTAGACGCCTTCGTTTGGTAACATCGATACGCGAGCTGCCTCATGTTGCTTCCAGGTTGGGAAACAATGAAAAGACAAACCCTTTTCAAGCTTATTCTCTTGCCGGTCGTGCGATCGAACATTGCAGCCGACCACACAGCAAGAACAAACCATGGCTGTTGTGTGTGCCTTCGCTCCTTTTTCGCTTGCGCTTAGACCCCCAAAATGGCGGATCGGGCCAAAATCCTTTCCACGCCCACCCCCGTGACATCACGCTCCAAAGCCCTATAGAACAGAGTTTGAATGAAAGCAACAGAATTCTAAAACAAACAATAGAATTTGAATAAAAAGAGTAGAATTAGAATGAAAACAAAATCATTTGAACGAAAACAGAGGAATTTTAATGAAAAGAACGGAATTAGAATGAAATGAATAGAATTTGAATCAAAACAACGGAATTTGAAAACAAACAACGGAATTTGAATGAACAGAACAGAATTTGAATCAAAACAATGAAATTAGAATGAAATGAATAGAATTTGAATGAAAACAACGGAATTAGAATGTATAGGGCTTTGGAGTTGACGTCACGCCGCAATGCATTGTGGGAGCGCGGCACCATTTTCGGGGTCTACGAATCAAAACAAACACACTGTGTTGGAACGACGATTACAAGATGCTTAAAAGCAGCTCAAAAGAGAATGGACTGTATAGAGACCGATTTCGTCTAGAGGCGAAGCGGCGGTTCTTGCAGAAAATAACGTGCATTGGAAATGTGGACCCGTATGAAACACGGCCGTGGAGTAGAAACCCTGAAGACCAACCGCTATTGACGTAGCCTGATATATTTTCGTACCTTATCTGTGGAATCAGCGCGTACAAGTCGTCATCCAAACAAAGGTAAGTCAGCTCGAGGACTGCGAGTAAAATGCGTTTGATTTCCCTGCAAACATTCACATTAGTGCAGCATAAATTCATTCATGAGGGGAAATTACAGTGATAACATGTGGAGGCTGTTAGATGGATAACATAGTGAGTTGTGTGTGACATTGTCCTGAAGGATTTAGTTATTCTTTATGGTTAAAGAAATTGCAATGATTTATTGATATTTATTATAAATAATTCCAATTATACATCTTGCTTCCATATTTGTATCCTGTGTCACTAAAAATACATTTTATTTTAATTTTATACATTGATTAATGACCTGCAGAATCTCCTTATCATATTAAGTGATTCATAATTGTCACTTTATGCTTTCTCCATCTCTAAAGTGATGACATCCTTGCATTACATACTTTAGGTTCATTTTCTGCAGGCAGGTTTCTGACAGAGAACAGGCAGATTTAGAATATATCATGCAGCGTTCTATAGATGGACACATAAAGAAATGAAAAATTACATGTATGTGCAAATTTTCTAAACACTTTGTTACATTTATGATAAAGTAGATAAAACACATTTATGTCGGCCTTGGCTCATAGTTCTTGTCTTTCAATGAACTTTGTGTGTGTTTCAGGTACTGCACTCTCAAAGACTGAATGAACCAGCATTGCAGCCACGGGTCACTGTGAGCATCACAGGGAAGGTTGAAGCCGCCCACTGCACCTGTAAGGCCGGAGTCGCGGAGACCTGCACCCACGTCGCTTCTCTTCTGTTTAATGTAGAAGCAACAGTGTTGATCTGTGGCACAAGGACTTTTACAGATGAACCTGCATACTGGGTTTTGCTGGGTAATATGACCAAGATACAGGTCAGAGGCCATAAGGTAGACTTCTCCTCTTAAGCTGCCCAAAAAAAGGCTCTTGATCAAAACATAAACAGACCATCCGTAACGAAAGGTCAAAGGAGCCTCAAAAAAGAAAAATCCCACCTGCTACTGTGGAGGAGTTGTCACTGCTATAATGTTTTATCTAGGGCTTCAGATTTATGCCTGTAGTGCACTGCCGTGTAAATAATTTGCATTTACTGAATATGTACTGACTGAGTCCCACTGTTCAAAAGTTGAATAAAGAAACAAACTACTTTTTGCCTCTTTTTTTTCATTTATTAAAACCACTTTATAGAACATCACATCCGTTACAGTGTAGAATCCATGTCATTTACAGTTTACAAATGACAAAATGTTTACATAAAATCATGAAGGGTTTACATGATATCACCCACTACTAACATTACTTTATTTACTGTATCTTCTGAAAAAATACCGCTATTTATACAGCACAAGACTTAAGAATATTTAACAGGAGCAAGTTTCATTGTTCCCTGGTTTTACTACCACACTGTTCAACAAACGCAGCAAACCTTCACCATCTTATCCAGAAGGGTCACCTCTTCACCCTCACATGGAAGAAGTAATCTGATTGGCATGGTGGTATGTTTGAAGCAGGTCCCTTGTGTAGCGCTGGAACCCAGTCATGATGTGCCATCCATTTCATAGGCTGGTTTGCTGCAATAATGCCAAATAATTAGCAACTCTATAAATAGAAGGTAGTTCTGCAAAATCACTCAGTAGGATGTTTGTTCTAATTTGCTATGAGCTCAGAGTGCATCGAAAATAAAACTAATAGGCTATAAAGAGTGATATGAACATATTTAGAACTTACCGGAATGAAAATGTCTGGAGCACCAACAGATATTTGGAGATGGAAGAGAACTGGATATCAGCTCGTCTCACAGCTGCTATCCAGGCTAGACACCTTCGTTTGGTAACATCGATACGCGAGCTGCCTCATGTTGCTTCCAGGTTGGGAAACAATGAAAAGACAAACCCTTTTCAAGCTTATTCTCTTGCCGGTCGTGCGATCGAACATTGCAGCCGACCACACAGCAAGAACAAACCATGGCTGTTGTGTGTGCCTTCGCTCCTTTTTCGCTTGCGCTTAGACCCCCAAAATGGCGGATCGGGCCAAAATCCTTTCCACGCCCACCCCCGTGACATCACGCTCCAAAGCCCTATAGAACAGAGTTTGAATGAAAGCAACAGAATTCTAAAACAAACAATAGAATTTGAATAAAAAGAGTAGAATTAGAATGAAAACAAAATCATTTGAACGAAAACAGAGGAATTTTAATGAAAAGAACGGAATTAGAATGAAATGAATAGAATTTGAATCAAAACAACGGAATTTGAAAACAAACAACGGAATTTGAATGAACAGAACAGAATTTGAATCAAAACAACGGAAATAGAATGAACAGAACAGAATTTGAATCAAAACAATGAAATTTGAATGAAAACAACAGAATTAGAATGAAATGAATAGAATTTGAATGAAAACAACGGAATTAGAATGTATAGGGCTTTGGAGTTGACGTCACGCCGCAATGCATTGTGGGAGCGCGGCACCATTTTCGGGGTCTACGAATCAAAACAAACACACTGTGTTGGAACGACGATTACAAGATGCTTAAAAGCAGCTCAAAAGAGAATGGACTGTATAGAGACCGATTTCGTCCAGAGGCGAAGCGGCGGTTCTTGCAGAAAATAACGTGCATTGGAAATGTGGACCCGTATGAAACACGGCCGTGGAGTAGAAACCCTGAAGACCAACCGCTATTGACGTAGCCTGATATATTTTCGTACCTTATCTGTGGAATCAGCGCGTACAAGTCGTCATCCAAACAAAGGTAAGTCAGCTCGAGGACTGCGAGTAAAATGCGTTTGATTTCCCTGCAAACATTCACATTAGTGCAGCATAAATTCATTCATGAGGGGAAATTACAGTGATAACATGTGGAGGCTGTTAGATGGATAACATAGTGAGTTGTGTGTGACATTGTCCTGAAGGATTTAGTTATTCTTTATGGTTAAAGAAATTGCAATGATTTATTGATATTTATTATAAATAATTCCAATTATACATCTTGCTTCCATATTTGTATCCTGTGTCACTAAAAATACATTTTATTTTAATTTTATACATTGATTAATGACCTGCAGAATCTCCTTATCATATTAAGTGATTCATAATTGTCACTTTATGCTTTCTCCATCTCTAAAGTGATGACATCCTTGCATTACATACTTTAGGTTCATTTTCTGCAGGCAGGTTTCTGACAGAGAACAGGCAGATTTAGAATATATCATGCAGCGTTCTATAGATGGACACATAAAGAAATGAAAAATTACATGTATGTGCAAATTTTCTAAACACTTTGTTACATTTATGATAAAGTAGATAAAACACATTTATGTCGGCCTTGGCTCATAGTTCTTGTCTTTCAATGAACTTTGTGTGTGTTTCAGGTACTGCACTCTCAAAGACTGAATGAACCAGCATTGCAGCCACGGGTCACTGTGAGCATCACAGGGAAGGTTGAAGCCGCCCACTGCACCTGTAAGGCCGGAGTCGCGGAGACCTGCACCCACGTCGCTTCTCTTCTGTTTAATGTAGAAGCAACAGTGTTGATCTGTGGCACAAGGACTGTTACAGATGAACCTGCATACTGGGTTTTGCTGGGTAATATGACCAAGATACAGGTCAGAGGCCATAAGGTAGACTTCTCCTCTTAAGCTGCCCAAAAAAAGGCTCTTGATCAAAACATAAACAGACCATCCGTAACGAAAGGTCAAAGGAGCCTCAAAAAAGAAAAATCCCACCTG
The DNA here is from genome assembly GCF_051167445.1 of Perissodus microlepis. Lineage (NCBI taxonomy): Eukaryota > Metazoa > Chordata > Actinopteri > Cichliformes > Cichlidae > Perissodus > Perissodus microlepis. Next base: position 8,391,425 of record NC_140469.1, read on the forward strand.
CTACTGTGGAGGAGTTGTCACTGCTATAATGTTTTATCTAGGGCTTCAGATTTATGCCTGTAGTGCACTGCCGTGTAAATAATTTGCATTTACTGAATATGTACTGACTGAGTCCCACTGTTCAAAAGTTGAATAAAGAAACAAACTACTTTTTGCCTCTTTTTTTTCATTTATTAAAACCACTTTATAGAACATCACATCCGTTACAGTGTAGAATCCATGTCATTTACAGTTTACAAATGACAAAATGTTTACATAAAATCATGAAGGGTTTACATGATATCACCCACTACTAACATTACTTTATTTACTGTATCTTCTGAAAAAATACCGCTATTTATACAGCACAAGACTTAAGAATATTTAACAGGAGCAAGTTTCATTGTTCCCTGGTTTTACTACCACACTGTTCAACAAACGCAGCAAACCTTCACCATCTTATCCAGAAGGGTCACCTCTTCACCCTCACATGGAAGAAGTAATCTGATTGGCATGGTGGTATGTTTGAAGCAGGTCCCTTGTGTAGCGCTGGAACCCAGTCATGATGTGCCATCCATTTCATAGGCTGGTTTGCTGCAATAATGCCAAATAATTAGCAACTCTATAAATAGAAGGTAGTTCTGCAAAATCACTCAGTAGGATGTTTGTTCTAATTTGCTATGAGCTCAGAGTGCATCGAAAATAAAACTAATAGGCTATAAAGAGTGATATGAACATATTTAGAACTTACCGGAATGAAAATGTCTGGAGCACCAACAGATATTTGGAGATGGAAGAGAACTGGATATCAGCTCGTCTCACAGCTGCTATCCAGGCTAGACACCTTCGTTTGGTAACATCGATACGCGAGCTGCCTCATGTTGCTTCCAGGTTGGGAAACAATGAAAAGACAAACCCTTTTCAAGCTTATTCTCTTGCCGGTCGTGCGATCGAACATTGCAGCCGACCACACAGCAAGAACAAACCATGGCTGTTGTGTGTGCCTTCGCTCCTTTTTCGCTTGCGCTTAGACCCCCAAAATGGCGGATCGGGCCAAAATCCTTTCCACGCCCACCCCCGTGACATCACGCTCCAAAGCCCTATAGAACAGAGTTTGAATGAAAGCAACAGAATTCTAAAACAAACAATAGAATTTGAATAAAAAGAGTAGAATTAGAATGAAAACAAAATCATTTGAACGAAAACAGAGGAATTTTAATGAAAAGAACGGAATTAGAATGAAATGAATAGAATTTGAATCAAAACAACGGAATTTGAAAACAAACAACGGAATTTGAAAACAAACAACGGAATTTGAATGAACAGAACAGAATTTGAATCAAAGCAACGGAAATAGAATGAACAGAACAGAATTTGAATCAAAACAATGAAATTTGAATGAAATGAATAGAATTTGAATGAAAACAACGGAATTAGAATGTATAGGGCTTTGGAGTTGACGTCACGCCGCAATGCATTGTGGGAGCGCGGCACCATTTTCGGGGTCTACGAATCAAAACAAACACACTGTGTTGGAACGACGATTACAAGATGCTTAAAAGCAGCTCAAAAGAGAATGGACTGTATAGAGACCGATTTCGTCCAGAGGCGAAGCGGCGGTTCTTGCAGAAAATAACGTGCATTGGAAATGTGGACCCGTATGAAACACGGCCGTGGAGTAGAAACCCAGAAGACCAACCGCTATTGACGTAGCCTGATATATTTTCGTACCTTATCTGTGGAATCAGCGCGTACAAGTCGTCATCCAAACAAAGTAAGTCAGCTCGAGGACTGCGAGTAAAATGCGTTTGATTTCCCTGCAAACATTCACATTAGTGCAGCATAAATTCATTCATGAGGGGAAATTACAGTGATAACATGTGGAGGCTGTTAGATGGATAACATAGTGAGTTGTGTGTGACATTGTCCTGAAGGATTTAGTTATTCTTTATGGTTAAAGAAATTGCAATGATTTGTTGATATTTATTATAAATAATTCTAATTATACATCTTGCTTCCATATTTGTATCCTGTGTCACTAAAAATACATTTTATTTTAATTTTATACATTGATTAATGACCTGCAGAATCTCCTTATCATATTAAGTGATTCATAATTGTCACTTTATGCTTTCTCCATCTCTAAAGTGATGACATCCTTGCATTACATACTTTAGGTTCATTTTCTGCAGGCAGGTTTCTGACAGAGAACAGGCAGATTTAGAATATATCATGCAGCGTTCTATAGATGGACACATAAAGAAATGAAAAATTACATGTATGTGCTAACTTTCTAAACACTTTGTTACATTTATGATAAAGTAGATAAAACACATTTATGTCGGCCTTGGCTCATAGTTCTTGTCTTTCAATGAACTTTGTGTGTGTTTCAGGTACTGCACTCTCAAAGACTGAATGAACCAGCATTGCAGCCACGGGTCACTGTGAGCATCACAGGGAAGGTTGAAGCCGCCCACTGCACCTGTAAGGCCGGAGTCGCGGAGACCTGCACCCACGTCGCTTCTCTTCTGTTTAATGTAGAAGCAACAGTGTTGATCTGTGGCACAAGGACTGTTACAGATGAACCTGCATACTGGGTTTTGCTGGGTAATATGACCAAGATACAGGTCAGAGGCCATAAGGTAGACTTCTCCTCTTCAGCTGCCCAAAAAAAGGCTCTTGATCAAAACATAAACAGACCATCCGTAACGAAAGGTCAAAGGAGCCTCAAAAAAGAAAAATCCCACCTGCTACTGTGGAGGAGTTGTCACTGCTATAATGTTTTATCTAGGGCTTCAGATTTATGCCTGTAGTGCACTGCCGTGTAAATAATTTGCATTTACTGAATATGTACTGACTGAGTCCCACTGTTCAAAAGTTGAATAAAGAAACAAACTACTTTTTGCCTCTTTTTTTTTATTTATTAAAACCACTTTATAGAACATCACATCCGTTACAGTGTAGAATCCATGTCATTTACAGTTTACAAATGACAAAATGTTTACATAAAATCATGAAGGGTTTACATGATATCACCCACTACTAACATTACTTTATTTACTGTATCTTCTGAAAAAATACCGCTATTTATACAGCACAAGATTTAAAATATTTAACAGGAGCAAGTTTCATTGTTCCCTGGTTTTACTACCACACTGTTCAACAAACGCAGCAAACCTTCACCATCTTATCCAGAAGGGTCACCTCTTCACCCTCACATGGAAGAAGTAATCTGATTGGCATGGTGGTATGTTTGAAGCAGGTCCCTTGTGTAGCGCTGGAACCCAGTCATGATGTGCCATCCATTTCATAGGCTGGTTTGCTGCAATAATGCCAAATAATTAGCAACTCTATAAATAGAAGGTAGTTCTGCAAAATCACTCAGTAGGATGTTTGTTCTAATTTGCTATGAGCTCAGAGTGCATCGAAAATAAAACTAATAGGCTATAAAGAGTGATATGAACATATTTAGAACTTACCGGAATGAAAATGTCTGGAGCACCAACAGATATTTGGAGATGGAAGAGAACTGGATATCAGCTCGTCTCACAGCTGCTATCCAGGCTAGACGCCTTCGTTTGGTAACATCGATACGCGAGCTGCCTCATGTTGCTTCCAGGTTGGGAAACAATGAAAAGACAAACCCTTTTCAAGCTTATTCTCTTGCCGGTCGTGCGATCGAACATTGTAGCCGACCACACAGCAAGAACAAACCATGGCTGTTGTGTGTGCCTTCGCTCCTTTTTCGCTTGCGCTTAGACCCCCAAAATGGCGGATCGGGCCAAAATCCTTTCCACGCCCACCCCTGTGACATCACGCTCCAAAGCCCTATAGAACAGAGTTTGAATGAAAGCAACAGAATTCTAAAACAAACAATAGAATTTGAATAAAAAGAGTAGAATTAGAATGAAAACAAAATCATTTGAACGAAAACAGAGGAATTTTAATGAAAAGAACGGAATTAGAATGAAATGAATAGAATTTGAATCAAAACAACGGAATTTGAAAACAAACAACGGAATTTGAAAACAAACAACGGAATTTGAATGAACAGAACAGAATTTGAATCAAAACAACGGAAATAGAATGAACAGAACAGAATTTGAATCAAAACAATGAAATTTGAATGAAAACAACAGAATTAGAATGAAATGAATAGAATTTGAATGAAAACAACGGAATTACAATGTATAGGGCTTTGGAGTTGACGTCACGCCGCAATGCATTGTGGGAGCGCGGCACCATTTTCGGGGTCTACGAATCAAAACAAACACACTGTGTTGGAACGACGATTACAAGATGCTTAAAAGCAGCTCAAAAGAGAATGGACTGTATAGAGACCGATTTCGTCCAGAGGCGAAGCGGCGGTTCTTGCAGAAAATAACGTGCATTGGAAATGTGGACCCGTATGAAACACGGCCGTGGAGTAGAAACCCAGAAGACCAACCGCTATTGACGTAGCCTGATATATTTTCGTACCTTATCTGTGGAATCAGCGCGTACAAGTCGTCATCCAAACAAAGGTAAGTCAGCTCGAGTACTGCGAGTAAAATGCGTTTGATTTCCCTGCAAACATTCACATTAGTGCAGCATAAATTCATTCATGAGGGGAAATTACAGTGATAACATGTGGAGGCTGTTAGATGGATAACATAGTGAGTTGTGTGTGACATTGTCCTGAAGGATTTAGTTATTCTTTATGGTTAAAGAAATTGCAATGATTTATTCATATTTATTATAAATAATTCTAATTATACATCTTGCTTCCATATTTGTATCCTGTGTCACTAAAAATACATTTTATTTTAATTTTATACATTGATTAATGACCTGCAGAATCTCCTTATCATATTAAGTGATTCATAATTGTCACTTTATGCTTTCTCCATCTCTAAAGTGATGACATCCTTGCATTACATACTTTAGGTTCATTTTCTGCAGGCAGGTTTCTGACAGAGAACAGGCAGATTTAGAATATATCATGCAGCGTTCTATAGATGGACACATAAAGAAATGAAAAATTACATGTATGTGCTAACTTTCTAAACACTTTGTTACATTTATGATAAAGTAGATAAAACACATTTATGTCGGCCTTGGCTCATAGTTCTTGTCTTTCAATGAACTTTGTGTGTGTTTCAGGTACTGCACTCTCAAAGACTGAATGAACCAGCATTGCAGCCACGGGTCACTGTGAGCATCACAGGGAAGGTTGAAGCCGCCCACTGCACCTGTAAGGCCGGAGTCGCGGAGACCTGCACCCACGTCGCTTCTCTTCTGTTTAATGTAGAAGCAACAGTGTTGATCTGTGGCACAAGGACTGTTACAGATGAACCTGCATACTGGGTTTTTCTGGGTAATATGACCAAGATACAGGTCAGAGGCCATAAGGTAGACTTCTCCTCTTCAGCTGCCCCAAAAAAGGCTCTTGATCAAAACATAAACAGACCATCCGTAACGAAAGGTCAAAGGAGCCTCAAAAAAGAAAAATCCCACCTGCTACTGTGGAGGAGTTGTCACTGCTATAATGTTTTATCTAGGGCTTCAGATTCATGTCTGTAGTGCACTGCCGTGTAAATAATTTGCATTTACTGAATATGTACTGACTGAGTCCCACTGTTCAAAAGTTGAATAAAGAAACAAACTACTTTTTGCCTCTTTTTTTTTATTTATTAAAACCACTTTATAGAACATCACATCCGTTACAGTGTAGAATCCATGTCATTTACAGTTTACAAATGACAAAATGTTTACATAAAATCATGAAGGGTTTACATGATATCACCCACTACTAACATTACTTTATTTACTGTATCTTCTGAAAAAATACTGCTATTTATACAGCACAAGACTTAAAATATTTAACAGGAGCAAGTTTCATTGTTCCCTGGTTTTACTACCACACTGTTCAACAAACGCAGCAAACCTTCACCATCTTATCCAGAAGGGTCACCTCTTCACCCTCACATGGAAGAAGTAATCTGATTGGCATGGTGGTATGTTTGAAGCAGGTCCCTTGTGTAGCGCTGGAACCCAGTCATGATGTGCCATCCATTTCATAGGCTGGTTTGCTGCAATAATGCCAAATAATTAGCAACTCTATAAATAGAAGGTAGTTCTGCAAAATCACTCAGTAGGATGTTTGTTCTAATTTGCTATGAGCTCAGAGTGCATCGAAAATAAAACTAATAGGCTATAAAGAGTGATATGAACATATTTAGAACTTACCGGAATGAAAATGTCTGGAGCACCAACAGATATTTGGAGATGGAAGAGAACTGGATATCAGCTCGTCTCACAGCTGCTATCCAGGCTAGACGCCTTCGTTTGGTAACATCGATACACGAGCTGCCTCATGTTGCTTCCAGGTTGGGAAACAATGAAAAGACAAACCCTTTTCAAGCTTATTCTCTTGCCGGTCGTGCGATCGAACATTGTAGCCGACCACACAGCAAGAACAAACCATGGCTGTTGTGTGTGCCTTCGCTCCTTTTTCGCTTGCGCTTAGACCCCCAAAATGGCGGATCGGGCCAAAATCCTTTCCACGCCCACCCCTGTGACATCACGCTCCAAAGCCCTATAGAACAGAGTTTGAATGAAAGCAACAGAATTCTAAAACAAACAATAGAATTTGAATAAAAAGAGTAGAATTAGAATGAAAACAAAATCATTTGAACGAAAACAGAGGAATTTTAATGAAAAGAACGGAATTAGAATGAAATGAATAGAATTTGAATCAAAACAACGGAATTTGAAAACAAACAACGGAATTTGAATGAACAGAACAGAATTTGAATCAAAACAACGGAAATAGAATGAACAGAACAGAATTTGAATCAAAACAATGAAATTTGAATGAAAACAACAGAATTAGAATGAAATGAATAGAATTTGAATGAAAACAACGGAATTACAATGTATAGGGCTTTGGAGTTGACGTCACGCCGCAATGCATTGTGGGAGCGCGGCACCATTTTCGGGGTCTACGAATCAAAACAAACACACTGTGTTGGAACGACGATTACAAGATGCTTAAAAGCAGCTCAAAAGAGAATGGACTGTATAGAGACCGATTTCGTCCAGAGGCGAAGCGGCGGTTCTTGCAGAAAATAACGTGCATTGGAAATGTGGACCCTTATGAAACACGGCCGTGGAGTAGAAACCCAGAAGACCAACCGCTATTGACGTAGCCTGATATATTTTCGTACCTTATCTGTGGAATCAGCGCGTACAAGTCGTCATCCAAACAAAGGTAAGTCAGCTCGAGTACTGCGAGTAAAATGCGTTTGATTTCCCTGCAAACATTCACATTAGTGCAGCATAAATTCATTCATGAGGGGAAATTACAGTGATAACATGTGGAGGCTGTTAGATGGATAACATAGTGAGTTGTGTGTGACATTGTCCTGAAGGATTTAGTTATTCTTTATGGTTAAAGAAATTGCAATGATTTATTGATATTTATTATAAATAATTCTAATTATACATCTTGCTTCCATATTTGTATCCTGTGTCACTAAAAATACATTTTATTTTAATTTTATACATTGATTAATGACCTGCAGAATCTCCTTATCATATTAAGTGATTCATAATTGTCACTTTATGCTTTCTCCATCTCTAAAGTGATGACATCCTTGCATTACATACTTTAGGTTCATTTTCTGCAGGCAGGTTTCTGACAGAGAACAGGCAGATTTAGAATATATCATGCAGCGTTCTATAGATGGACACATAAAGAAATGAAAAATTACATGTATGTGCTAACTTTCTAAACACTTTGTTACATTTATGATAAAGTAGATAAAACACATTTATGTCGGCCTTGGCTCATAGTTCTTGTCTTTCAATGAACTTTGTGTGTGTTTCAGGTACTGCACTCTCAAAGACTGAATGAACCAGCATTGCAGCCACTGGTCACTGTGAGCATCACAGGGAAGGTTGAAGCCGCCCACTGCACCTGTAAGGCCGGAGTCGCGGAGACCTGCACCCACGTCGCTTCTCTTCTGTTTAATGTAGAAGCAACAGTGTTGATCTGTGGCACAAGGACTGTTACAGATGAACCTGCATACTGGGTTTTGCTGGGTAATATGACCAAGATACAGGTCAGAGGCCATAAGGTAGACTTCTCCTCTTCAGCTGCCCAAAAAAAGGCTCTTGATCAAAACATAAACAGACCATCCGTAACGAAAGGTCAAAGGAGCCTCAAAAAAGAAAAATCCCACCTGCTACTGTGGAGGAGTTGTCACTGCTATAATGTTTTATCTAGGGCTTCAGATTCATGCCTGTAGTGCACTGCCGTGTAAATAATTTGCATTTACTGAATATGTACTGACTGAGTCCCACTGTTCAAAAGTTGAATAAAGAAACAAACTACTTTTTGCCTCTTTTTTTTCATTTATTAAAACCACTTTATAGAACATCACATCCGTTACAGTGTAGAATCCATGTCATTTACAGTTTACAAATGACAAAATGTTTACATAAAATCATGAAGGGTTTACATGATATCACCCACTACTAACATTACTTTATTTACTGTATCTTCTGAAAAAATACCGCTATTTATACAGCACAAGACTTAAGAATATTTAACAGGAGCAAGTTTCATTGTTCCCTGGTTTTACTACCACACTGTTCAACAAACGCAGCAAACCTTCACCATCTTATCCAGAAGGGTCACCTCTTCACCCTCACATGGAAGAAGTAATCTGATTGGCATGGTGGTATGTTTGAAGCAGGTCCCTTGTGTAGCGCTGGAACCCAGTCATGATGTGCCATCCATTTCATAGGCTGGTTTGCTGCAATAATGCCAAATAATTAGCAACTCTATAAATAGAAGGTAGTTCTGCAAAATCACTCAGTAGGATGTTTGTTCTAATTTGCTATGAGCTCAGAGTGCATCGAAAATAAAACTAATAGGCTATAAAGAGTGATATGAACATATTTAGAACTTACCGGAATGAAAATGTCTGGAGCACCAACAGATATTTGGAGATGGAAGAGAACTGGATATCAGCTCGTCTCACAGCTGCTATCCAGGCTAGACGCCTTCGTTTGGTAACATCGATACACGAGCTGCCTCATGTTGCTTCCAGGTTGGGAAACAATGAAAAGACAAACCCTTTTCAAGCTTATTCTCTTGCCGGTCGTGCGATCGAACATTGCAGCCGACCACACAGCAAGAACAAACCATGGCTGTTGTGTGTGCCTTCGCTCCTTTTTCGCTTGCGCTTAGACCCCCAAAATGGCGGATCGGGCCAAAATCCTTTCCACGCCCACCCCCGTGACATCACGCTCCAAAGCCCTATAGAACAGAGTTTGAATGAAAGCAACAGAATTCTAAAACAAACAATAGAATTTGAATAAAAAGAGTAGAATTAGAATGAAAACAAAATCATTTGAACGAAAACAGAGGAATTTTAATGAAAAGAACGGAATTAGAATGAAATGAATAGAATTTGAATCAAAACAACGGAATTTGAAAACAAACAACGGAATTTGAAAACAAACAACGGAATTTGAATGAACAGAACAGAATTTGAATCAAAACAATGGAAATAGAATGAACAGAACAGAATTTGAATCAAAACAATGAAATTTGAATGAAAACAACAGAATTAGAATGAAATGAATAGAATTTGAATCAAAACAACGGAATTTGAAAACAAACAACGGAATTTGAAAACAAACAACGGAATTTGAATGAACAGAACAGAATTTGAATCAAAACAACGGAAATAAAATGAACAGAACAGAATTTGAATCAAAACAACGGAAATAGAATGAACAGAACAGAATTTGAATCAAAACAATGAAATTTGAATGAAAACAACAGAATTAGAATGAAATGAATAGAATTTGAATGAAAACAACGGAATTAGAATGTATAGGGCTTTGGAGTTGACGTCACGCCGCAATGCATTGTGGGAGCGCGGCACCATTTTCGGGGTCTACGAATCAAAACAAACACACTGTGTTGGAACGACGATTACAAGATGCTTAAAAGCAGCTCAAAAGAGAATGGACTGTATAGAGACCGATTTCGTCCAGAGGCGAAGCGGCGGTTCTTGCAGAAAATAACGTGCATTGGAAATGTGGACCCGTATGAAACACGGCCGTGGAGTAGAAACCCTGAAGACCAACCGCTATTGACGTAGCCTGATATATTTTCGTACCTTATCTGTGGAATCAGCGCGTACAAGTCGTCATCCAAACAAAGGTAAGTCAGCTCGAGGACTGCGAGTAAAATGCGTTTGATTTCCCTGCAAACATTCACATTAGTGCAGCATAAATTCATTCATGAGGGGAAATTACAGTGATAACATGTGGAGGCTGTTAGATGGATAACATAGTGAGTTGTGTGTGACATTGTCCTGAAGGATTTAGTTATTCTTTATGGTTAAAGAAATTGCAATGATTTATTCATATTTATTATAAATAATTCTAATTATACATCTTGCTTCCATATTTGTATCCTGTGTCACTAAAAATACATTTTATTTTAATTTTATACATTGATTAATGACCTGCAGAATCTCCTTATCATATTAAGTGATTCATAATTGTCACTTTATGCTTTCTCCATCTCTAAAGTGATGACATCCTTGCATTACATACTTTAGGTTCATTTTCTGCAGGCAGGTTTCTGACAGAGAACAGGCAGATTTAGAATATATCATGCAGCGTTCTATAGATGGACACATAAAGAAATGAAAAATTACATGTATGTGCTAACTTTCTAAACACTTTGTTACATTTATGATAAAGTAGATAAAACACATTTATGTCGGCCTTGGCTCATAGTTCTTGTCTTTCAATGAACTTTGTGTGTGTTTCAGGTACTGCACTCTCAAAGACTGAATGAACCAGCATTGCAGCCACGGGTCACTGTGAGCATCACAGGGAAGGTTGAAGCCGCCCACTGCACCTGTAAGGCCGGAGTCGCGGAGACCTGCACCCACGTCGCTTCTCTTCTGTTTAATGTAGAAGCAACAGTGTTGATCTGTGGCACAAGGACTGTTACAGATGAACCTGCATACTGGGTTTTGCTGGGTAATATGACCAAGATACAGGTCAGAGGCCATAAGGTAGACTTCTCCTCTTCAGCTGCCCAAAAAAAGGCTCTTGATCAAAACATAAACAGACCATCCGTAACGAAAGGTCAAAGGAGCCTCAAAAAAGAAAAATCCCACCTGCTACTGTGGAGGAGTTGTCACTGCTATAATGTTTTATCTAGGGCTTCAGATTTATGCCTGTAGTGCACTGCCGTGTAAATAATTTGCATTTACTGAATATGTACTGACTGAGTCCCACTGTTCAAAAGTTGAATAAAGAAACAAACTACTTTTTGCCTCTTTTTTTTTATTTATTAAAACCACTTTATAGAACATCACATCCGTTACAGTGTAGAATCCATGTCATTTACAGTTTACAAATGACAAAATGTTTACATAAAATCATGAAGGGTTTACATGATATCACCCACTACTAACATTACTTTATTTACTGTATCTTCTGAAAAAATACCGCTATTTATACAGCACAAGACTTAAGAATATTTAACAGGAGCAAGTTTCATTGTTCCCTGGTTTTACTACCACACTGTTCAACAAACGCAGCAAACCTTCACCATCTTATCCAGAAGGGTCACCTCTTCACCCTCACATGGAAGAAGTAATCTGATTGGCATGGTGGTATGTTTGAAGCAGGTCCCTTGTGTAGCGCTGGAACCCAGTCATGATGTGCCATCCATTTCATAGGCTGGTTTGCTGCAATAATGCCAAATAATTAGCAACTCTATAAATAGAAGGTAGTTCTGCAAAATCACTCAGTAGGATGTTTGTTCTAATTTGCTATGAGCTCAGAGTGCATCGAAAATAAAACTAATAGGCTATAAAGAGTGATATGAACATATTTAGAACTTACCGGAATGAAAATGTCTGGAGCACCAACAGATATTTGGAGATGGAAGAGAACTGGATATCAGCTCGTCTCACAGCTGCTATCCAGGCTAGACGCCTTCGTTTGGTAACATCGATACACGAGCTGCCTCATGTTGCTTCCAGGTTGGGAAACAATGAAAAGACAAACGCTTTTCAAGCTTATTCTCTTGCCGGTCGTGCGATCGAACATTGCAGCCGACCACACAGCAAGAACAAACCATGGCTGTTGTGTGTGCCTTCGCTCCTTTTTCGCTTGCGCTTAGACCCCCAAAATGGCGGATCGGGCCAAAATCCTTTCCACGCCCACCCCCGTGACATCACGCTCCAAAGCCCTATAGAACAGAGTTTGAATGAAAGCAACAGAATTCTAAAACAAACAATAGAATTTGAATAAAAAGAGTAGAATTAGAATGAAAACAAAATCATTTGAACGAAAACAGAGGAATTTTAATGAAAAGAACGGAATTAGAATGAAATGAATAGAATTTGAATCAAAACAACGGAATTTGAAAACAAACAACGGAATTTGAAAACAAACAACGGAATTTGAATGAACAGAACAGAATTTGAATCAAAACAATGGAAATAGAATGAACAGAACAGAATTTGAATCAAAACAATGAAATTTGAATGAAAACAACAGAATTAGAATGAAATGAATAGAATTTGAATGAAAACAACGGAATTAGAATGTATAGGGCTTTGGAGTTGACGTCACGCCGCAATGCATTGTGGGAGCGCGGCACCATTTTCGGGGTCTACGAATCAAAACAAACACACTGTGTTGGAACGACGATTACAAGATGCTTAAAAGCAGCTCAAAAGAGAATGGACTGTATAGAGACCGATTTCGTCCAGAGGCGAAGCGGCGGTTCTTGCAGAAAATAACGTGCATTGGAAATGTGGACCCGTATGAAACACGGCCGTGGAGTAGAAACCCTGAAGACCAACCGCTATTGACGTAGCCTGATATATTTTCGTACCTTATCTGTGGAATCAGCGCGTACAAGTCGTCATCCAAACAAAGGTAAGTCAGCTCGAGTACTGCGAGTAAAATGCGTTTGATTTCCCTGCAAACATTCACATTAGTGCAGCATAAATTCATTCATGAGGGGAAATTACAGTGATAACATGTGGAGGCTGTTAGATGGATAACATAGTGAGTTGTGTGTGACATTGTCCTGAAGGATTTAGTTATTCTTTATGGTTAAAGAAATTGCAATGATTTATTGATATTTATTATAAATAATTCTAATTATACATCTTGCTTCCATATTTGTATCCTGTGTCACTAAAAATACATTTTATTTTAATTTTATACATTGATTAATGACCTGCAGAATCTCCTTATCATATTAAGTGATTCATAATTGTCACTTTATGCTTTCTCCATCTCTAAAGTGATGACATCCTTGCATTACATACTTTAGGTTCATTTTCTGCAGGCAGGTTTCTGACAGAGAACAGGCAGATTTAGAATATATCATGCAGCGTTCTATAGATGGACACATAAACAAATGAAAAATTACATGTATGTGCAAATTTTCTAAACACTTTGTTACATTTATGATAAAGTAGATAAAACACATTTATGTCGGCCTTGGCTCATAGTTCTTGTCTTTCAATGAACTTTGTGTGTGTTTCAGGTACTGCACTCTCAAAGACTGAATGAACCAGCATTGCAGCCACGGGTCACTGTGAGCATCACAGGGAAGGTTGAAGCCGCCCACTGCACCTGTAAGGCCGGAGTCGCGGAGACCTGCACCCACGTCGCTTCTCTTCTGTTTAATGTAGAAGCAACAATGTTGATCTGTGGCACAAGGACTGTTACAGATGAACCTGCATACTGGGTTTTGCTGGGTAATATGACCAAGATACAGGTCAGAGGCCATAAGGTAGACTTCTCCTCTTCAGCTGCCCAAAAAAAGGCTCTTGATCAAAACATAAACAGACCATCCGTAACGAAAGGTCAAAGGAGCCTCAAAAAAGAAAAATCCCACCTGCTACTGTGGAGGAGTTGTCACTGCTATAATGTTTTATCTAGGGCTTCAGATTTATGCCTGTAGTGCACTGCCGTGTAAATAATTTGCATTTACTGAATATGTACTGACTGAGTCCCACTGTTCAAAAGTTGAATAAAGAAACAAACTACTTTTTGCCTCTTTTTTTTTATTTATTAAAACCACTTTATAGAACATCACATCCGTTACAGTGTAGAATCCATGTCATTTACAGTTTACAAATGACAAAATGTTTACATAAAATCATGAAGGGTTTACATGATATCACCCACTACTAACATTACTTTATTTACTGTATCTTCTGAAAAAATACCGCTATTTATACAGCACAAGACTTAAAATATTTAACAGGAGCAAGTTTCATTGTTCCCTGGTTTTACTACCACACTGTTCAACAAACGCAGCAAACCTTCACCATCTTATCCAGAAGGGTCACCTCTTCACCCTCACATGGAAGAAGTAATCTGATTGGCATGGTGGTATGTTTGAAGCAGGTCCCTTGTGTAGCGCTGGAACCCAGTCATGATGTGCCATCCATTTCATAGGCTGGTTTGCTGCAATAATGCCAAATAATTAGCAACTCTATAAATAGAAGGTAGTTCTGCAAAATCACTCAGTAGGATGTTTGTTCTAATTTGCTATGAGCTCAGAGTGCATCGAAAATAAAACTAATAGGCTATAAAGAGTGATATGAACATATTTAGAACTTACCGGAATGAAAATGTCTGGAGCACCAACAGATATTTGGAGATGGAAGAGAACTGGATATCAGCTCGTCTCACAGCTGCTATCCAGGCTAGACGCCTTCGTTTGGTAACATCGATACACGAGCTGCCTCATGTTGCTTCCAGGTTGGGAAACAATGAAAAGACAAACCCTTTTCAAGCTTATTCTCTTGCCGGTCGTGCGATCGAACATTGTAGCCGACCACACAGCAAGAACAAACCATGGCTGTTGTGTGTGCCTTCGCTCCTTTTTCGCTTGCTCTTAGACCCCCAAAATGGCGGATCGGGCCAAAATCCTTTCCACGCCCACCCCCGTGACATCACGCTCCAAAGCCCTATAGAACAGAGTTTGAATGAAAGCAACAGAATTCTAAAACAAACAATAGAATTTGAATAAAAAGAGTAGAATTAGAATGAAAACAAAATCATTTGAACGAAAACAGAGGAATTTTAATGAAAAGAACGGAATTAGAATGAAATGAATAGAATTTGAATAGAAACAACGGAATTTGAAAACAAACAACGGAATTTGAAAACAAACAACGGAATTTGAATGAAAAGAACAGAATTTGAATCAAAACAACGGAAATAGAATGAACAGAACAGAATTTGAATCAAAACAATGAAATTTGAATGAAAACAACAGAATTAGAATGAAATGAATAGAATTTGAATGAAAACAACGGAATTAGAATGTATAGGGCTTTGGAGTTGACGTCACGCCGCAATGCATTGTGGGAGCGCGGCACCATTTTCGGGGTCTACGAATCAAAACAAACACACTGTGTTGGAACGACGATTACAAGATGCTTAAAAGCAGCTCAAAAGAGAATGGACTGTATAGAGACCGATTTCGTCTAGAGGCGAAGCGGCGGTTCTTGCAGAAAATAACGTGCATTGGAAATGTGGACCCGTATGAAACACGGCCGTGGAGTAGAAACCCTGAAGACCAACCGCTATTGACGTAGCCTGATATATTTTCGTACCTTATCTGTGGAATCAGCGCGTACAAGTCGTCATCCAAACAAAGGTAAGTCAGCTCGAGGACTGCGAGTAAAATGCGTTTGATTTCCCTGCAAACATTCACATTAGTGCAGCATAAATTCATTCATGAGGGGAAATTACAGTGATAACATGTGGAGGCTGTTAGATGGATAACATAGTGAGTTGTGTGTGACATTGTCCTGAAGGATTTAGTTATTCTTTATGGTTAAAGAAATTGCAATGATTTATTCATATTTATTATAAATAATTCTAATTATACATCTTGCTTCCATATTTGTATCCTGTGTCACTAAAAATACATTTTATTTTAATTTTATACATTGATTAATGACCTGCAGAATCTCCTTATCATATTAAGTGATTCATAATTGTCACTTTATGCTTTCTCCATCTCTAAAGTGATGACATCCTTCCATTACATACATTAGGTTCATTTTCTGCAGGCAGGTTTCTGACAGAGAACAGGCAGATTTAGAATATATCATGCAGCGTTCTATAGATGGACACATAAAGAAATGAAAAATTACATATATGTGCTAACTTTCTAAACACTTTGTTACATTTATGATAAAGTAGATAAAACACTTTTATGTCGGCCTTGGCTCATAGTTCTTGTCTTTAAATGAACTTTGTGTGTGTTTCAGGTACTGCACTCTCAAAGACTGAATGAACCAGCATTGCAGCCACGGGTCACTGTGAGCATCACAGGGAAGGTTGAAGCCGCCCACTGCACCTGTAAGGCCGGAGTCGCGGAGACCTGCACCCATGTCGCTTCTCTTCTGTTTAATGTAGAAGCAACAGTGTTGATCTGTGGCACAAGGACTGTTACAGATGAACCTGCATACTGGGTTTTGCTGGGTAATATGACCAAGATACAGGTCAGAGGCCATAAGGTAGACTTCTCCTCTTCAGCTGCCCAAAAAAAGGCTCTTGATCAAAACATAAACAGACCATCCGTAACGAAAGGTCAAAGGAGCCTCAAAAAGAAAAATCCCACCTGCTACTGTGGAGGAGTTGTCACTGCTATAATGTTTTATCTAGGGCTTCAGATTTATGCCTGTAGTGCACTGCCGTGTAAATAATTTGCATTTACTGAATATGTACTGACTGAGTCCCACTGTTCAAAAGTTGAATAAAGAAACAAACTACTTTTTGCCTCTTTTTTTTTATTTATTAAAACCACTTTATAGAACATCACATCCGTTACAGTGTAGAATCCATGTCATTTACAGTTTACAAATGACAAAATGTTTACATAAAATCATGAAGGGTTTACATGATATCACCCACTACTAACATTACTTTATTTACTGTATCTTCTGAAAAAATACCGCTATTTATACAGCACAAGACTTAAGAATATTTAACAGGAGCAAGTTTCATTGTTCCCTGGTTTTACTACCACACTGTTCAACAAACGCAGCAAACCTTCACCATCTTATCCAGAAGGGTCACCTCTTCACCCTCACATGGAAGAAGTAATCTGATTGGCATGGTGGTATGTTTGAAGCAGGTCCCTTGTGTAGCGCTGGAACCCAGTCATGATGTGCCATCCATTTCATAGGCTGGTTTGCTGCAATAATGCCAAATAATTAGCAACTCTATAAATAGAAGGTAGTTCTGCAAAATCACTCAGTAGGATGTTTGTTCTAATTTGCTATGAGCTCAGAGTGCATCGAAAATAAAACTAATAGGCTATAAAGAGTGATATGAACATATTTAGAACTTACCGGAATGAAAATGTCTGGAGCACCAACAGATATTTGGAGATGGAAGAGAACTGGATATCAGCTCGTCTCACAGCTGCTATCCAGGCTAGACGCCTTCGTTTGGTAACATCGATACGCGAGCTGCCTCATGTTGCTTCCAGGTTGGGAAACAATGAAAAGACAAACCCTTTTCAAGCTTATTCTCTTGCCGGTCGTGCGATCGAACATTGTAGCCGACCACACAGCAAGAACAAACCATGGCTGTTGTGCGTGCCTTCGCTCCTTTTTCGCTTGCGCTTAGACCCCCAAAATGGCGGATCGGGCCAAAATCCTTTCCACGCCCACCCCCGTGACATCACGCTCCAAAGCCCTATAGAACAGAGTTTGAATGAAAGCAACAGAATTCTAAAACAAACAATAGAATTTGAATAAAAAGAGTAGAATTAGAATGAAAACAAAATCATTTGAACGAAAACAGAGGAATTTTAATGAAAAGAACGGAATTAGAATGAAATGAATAGAATTTGAATCAAAACAACGGAATTTGAAAACAAACAACGGAATTTGAAAACAAACAACGGAATTTGAATGAACAGAACAGAATTTGAATCAAAGCAACGGAAATAGAATGAACAGAACAGAATTTGAATCAAAACAATGAAATTTGAATGAAATGAATAGAATTTGAATGAAAACAACGGAATTAGAATGTATAGGGCTTTGGAGTTGACGTCACGCTGCAATGCATTGTGGGAGCGCGGCACCATTTTCGGGGTCTACGAATCAAAACAAACACACTGTGTTGGAACGACGATTACAAGATGCTTAAAAGCAGCTCAAAAGAGAATGGACTGTATAGAGACCGATTTCGTCTAGAGGCGAAGCGGCGGTTCTTGCAGAAAATAACGTGCATTGGAAATGTGGACCCGTATGAAACACGGCCGTGGAGTAGAAACCCTGAAGACCAACCGCTATTGACGTAGCCTGATATATTTTCGTACCTTATCTGTGGAATCAGCGCGTACAAGTCGTCATCCAAACAAAGGTAAGTCAGCTCGAGGACTGCGAGTAAAATGCGTTTGATTTCCCTGCAAACATTCACATTAGTGCAGCATAAATTCATTCATGAGGGGAAATTACAGTGATAACATGTGGAGGCTGTTAGATGGATAACATAGTGAGTTGTGTGTGACATTGTCCTGAAGGATTTAGTTATTCTTTATGGTTAAAGAAATTGCAATGATTTATTCATATTTATTATAAATAATTCTAATTATACATCTTGCTTCCATATTTGTATCCTGTGTCACTAAAAATACATTTTATTTTAATTTTATACATTGATTAATGACCTGCAGAATCTCCTTATCATATTAAGTGATTCATAATTGTCACTTTATGCTTTCTCCATCTCTAAAGTGATGACATCCTTGCATTACATACTTTAGGTTCATTTTCTGCAGGCAGGTTTCTGACAGAGAACAGGCAGATTTAGAATATATCATGCAGCGTTCTATAGATGGACACATAAAGAAATGAAAAATTACATGTATGTGCTAACTTTCTAAACACTTTGTTACATTTATGATAAAGTAGATAAAACACATTTATGTCGGCCTTGGCTCATAGTTCTTGTCTTTCAATGAACTTTGTGTGTGTTTCAGGTACTGCACTCTCAAAGACAGAATGAACCAGCATTGCAGCCACGGGTCACTGTGAGCATCACAGGGAAGGTTGAAGCCGCCCACTGCACCTGTAAGGCCGGAGTCGCGGAGACCTGCACCCACGTCGCTTCTCTTCTGTTTAATGTAGAAGCAACAATGTTGATCTGTGGCACAAGGACTGTTACAGATGAACCTGCATACTGGGTTTTGCTGGGTAATATGACCAAGATACAGGTCAGAGGCCATAAGGTAGACTTCTCCTCTTCAGCTGCCCAAAAAAAGGCTCTTGATCAAAACATAAACAGACCATCCGTAACGAAAGGTCAAAGGAGCCTCAAAAAAGAAAAATCCCACCTGCTACTGTGGAGGAGTTGTCACTGCTATAATGTTTTATCTAGGGGTCCAGATTTATGCCTGTAGTGCACTGCCGTGTAAATAATTTGCATTTACTGAATATGTACTGACTGAGTCCCACTGTTCAAAAGTTGAATAAAGAAACAAACTACTTTTTGCCTCTTTTTTTTCATTTATTAAAACCACTTTATAGAACATCACATCCGTTACAGTGTAGAATCCATGTCATTTACAGTTTACAAATGACAAAATGTTTACATAAAATCATGAAGGGTTTACATGATATCACCCACTACTAACATTACTTTATTTACTGTATCTTCTGAAAAAATACCGCTATTTATACAGCACAAGACTTAAGAATATTTAACAGGAGCAAGTTTCATTGTTCCCTGGTTTTACTACCACACTGTTCAACAAACGCAGCAAACCTTCACCATCTTATCCAGAAGGGTCACCTCTTCACCCTCACATGGAAGAAGTAATCTGATTGGCATGGTGGTATGTTTGAAGCAGGTCCCTTGTGTAGCGCTGGAACCCAGTCATGATGTGCCATCCATTTCATAGGCTGGTTTGCTGCAATAATGCCAAATAATTAGCAACTCTATAAATAGAAGGTAGTTCTGCAAAATCACTCAGTAGGATGTTTGTTCTAATTTGCTATGAGCTCAGAGTGCATCGAAAATAAAACTAATAGGCTATAAAGAGTGATATGAACATATTTAGAACTTACCGGAATGAAAATGTCTGGAGCACCAACAGATATTTGGAGATGGAAGAGAACTGGATATCAGCTCGTCTCACAGCTGCTATCCAGGCTAGACGCCTTCGTTTGGTAACATCGATACGCGAGCTGCCTCATGTTGCTTCCAGGTTGGGAAACAATGAAAAGACAAACCCTTTTCAAGCTTATTCTCTTGCCGGTCGTGCGATCGAACATTGCAGCCGACCACACAGCAAGAACAAACCATGGCTGTTGTGTGTGCCTTCGCTCCTTTTTCGCTTGCGCTTAGACCCCCAAAATGGCGGATCGGGCCAAAATCCTTTCCACGCCCACCCCCGTGACATCACGCTCCAAAGCCCTATAGAACAGAGTTTGAATGAAAGCAACAGAATTCTAAAACAAACAATAGAATTTGAATAAAAAGAGTAGAATTAGAATGAAAACAAAATCATTTGAACGAAAACAGAGGAATTTTAATGAAAAGAACGGAATTAGAATGAAATGAATAGAATTTGAATCAAAACAACGGAATTTGAAAACAAACAACGGAATTTGAAAACAAACAACGGAATTTGAATGAACAGAACAGAATTTGAATCAAAGCAACGGAAATAGAATGAACAGAACAGAATTTGAATCAAAACAATGAAATTTGAATGAAATGAATAGAATTTGAATGAAAACAACGGAATTAGAATGTATAGGGCTTTGGAGTTGACGTCACGCTGCAATGCATTGTGGGAGCGCGGCACCATTTTCGGGGTCTACGAATCAAAACAAACACACTGTGTTGGAACGACGATTACAAGATGCTTAAAAGCAGCTCAAAAGAGAATGGACTGTATAGAGACCGATTTCGTCTAGAGGCGAAGCGGCGGTTCTTGCAGAAAATAACGTGCATTGGAAATGTGGACCCGTATGAAACACGGCCGTGGAGTAGAAACCCTGAAGACCAACCGCTATTGACGTAGCCTGATATATTTTCGTACCTTATCTGTGGAATCAGCGCGTACAAGTCGTCATCCAAACAAAGGTAAGTCAGCTCGAGGACTGCGAGTAAAATGCGTTTGATTTCCCTGCAAACATTCACATTAGTGCAGCATAAATTCATTCATGAGGGGAAATTACAGTGATAACATGTGGAGGCTGTTAGATGGATAACATAGTGAGTTGTGTGTGACATTGTCCTGAAGGATTTAGTTATTCTTTATGGTTAAAGAAATTGCAATGATTTATTCATATTTATTATAAATAATTCTAATTATACATCTTGCTTCCATATTTGTATCCTGTGTCACTAAAAATACATTTTATTTTAATTTTATACATTGATTAATGACCTGCAGAATCTCCTTATCATATTAAGTGATTCATAATTGTCACTTTATGCTTTCTCCATCTCTAAAGTGATGACATCCTTGCATTACATACTTTAGGTTCATTTTCTGCAGGCAGGTTTCTGACAGAGAACAGGCAGATTTAGAATATATCATGCAGCGTTCTATAGATGGACACATAAAGAAATGAAAAATTACATGTATGTGCTAACTTTCTAAACACTTTGTTACATTTATGATAAAGTAGATAAAACACATTTATGTCGGCCTTGGCTCATAGTTCTTGTCTTTCAATGAACTTTGTGTGTGTTTCAGGTACTGCACTCTCAAAGACAGAATGAACCAGCATTGCAGCCACGGGTCACTGTGAGCATCACAGGGAAGGTTGAAGCCGCCCACTGCACCTGTAAGGCCGGAGTCGCGGAGACCTGCACCCACGTCGCTTCTCTTCTGTTTAATGTAGAAGCAACAATGTTGATCTGTGGCACAAGGACTGTTACAGATGAACCTGCATACTGGGTTTTGCTGGGTAATATGACCAAGATACAGGTCAGAGGCCATAAGGTAGACTTCTCCTCTTCAGCTGCCCAAAAAAAGGCTCTTGATCAAAACATAAACAGACCATCCGTAACGAAAGGTCAAAGGAGCCTCAAAAAAGAAAAATCCCACCTGCTACTGTGGAGGAGTTGTCACTGCTATAATGTTTTATCTAGGGGTCCAGATTTATGCCTGTAGTGCACTGCCGTGTAAATAATTTGCATTTACTGAATATGTACTGACTGAGTCCCACTGTTCAAAAGTTGAATAAAGAAACAAACTACTTTTTGCCTCTTTTTTTTCATTTATTAAAACCACTTTATAGAACATCACATCCGTTACAGTGTAGAATCCATGTCATTTACAGTTTACAAATGACAAAATGTTTACATAAAATCATGAAGGGTTTACATGATATCACCCACTACTAACATTACTTTATTTACTGTATCTTCTGAAAAAATACCGCTATTTATACAGCACAAGACTTAAGAATATTTAACAGGAGCAAGTTTCATTGTTCCCTGGTTTTACTACCACACTGTTCAACAAACGCAGCAAACCTTCACCATCTTATCCAGAAGGGTCACCTCTTCACCCTCACATGGAAGAAGTAATCTGATTGGCATGGTGGTATGTTTGAAGCAGGTCCCTTGTGTAGCGCTGGAACCCAGTCATGATGTGCCATCCATTTCATAGGCTGGTTTGCTGCAATAATGCCAAATAATTAGCAACTCTATAAATAGAAGGTAGTTCTGCAAAATCACTCAGTAGGATGTTTGTTCTAATTTGCTATGAGCTCAGAGTGCATCGAAAATAAAACTAATAGGCTATAAAGAGTGATATGAACATATTTAGAACTTACCGGAATGAAAATGTCTGGAGCACCAACAGATATTTGGAGATGGAAGAGAACTGGATATCAGCTCGTCTCACAGCTGCTATCCAGGCTAGACGCCTTCGTTTGGTAACATCGATACGCGAGCTGCCTCATGTTGCTTCCAGGTTGGGAAACAATGAAAAGACAAACCCTTTTCAAGCTTATTCTCTTGCCGGTCGTGCGATCGAACATTGCAGCCGACCACACAGCAAGAACAAACCATGGCTGTTGTGTGTGCCTTCGCTCCTTTTTCGCTTGCGCTTAGACCCCCAAAATGGCGGATCGGGCCAAAATCCTTTCCACGCCCACCCCCGTGACATCACGCTCCAAAGCCCTATAGAACAGAGTTTGAATGAAAGCAACAGAATTCTAAAACAAACAATAGAATTTGAATAAAAAGAGTAGAATTAGAATGAAAACAAAATCATTTGAACGAAAACAGAGGAATTTTAATGAAAAGAACGGAATTAGAATGAAATGAATAGAATTTGAATCAAAACAACGGAATTTGAAAACAAACAACGGAATTTGAATGAACAGAAAAGAATTTGAATCAAAGCAACGGAAATAGAATGAACAGAACAGAATTTGAATCAAAACAATGAAATTAGAATGAAATGAATAGAATTTGAATGAAAACAACGGAATTAGAATGTATAGGGCTTTGGAGTTGACGTCACGCCGCAATGCATTGTGGGAGCGCGGCACCATTTTCGGGGTCTACGAATCAAAACAAACACACTGTGTTGGAACGACGATTACAAGATGCTTAAAAGCAGCTCAAAAGAGAATGGACTGTATAGAGACCGATTTCGTCTAGAGGCGAAGCGGCGGTTCTTGCAGAAAATAACGTGCATTGGAAATGTGGACCCGTATGAAACACGGCCGTGGAGTAGAAACCCTGAAGACCAACCGCTATTGACGTAGCCTGATATATTTTCGTACCTTATCTGTGGAATCAGCGCGTACAAGTCGTCATCCAAACAAAGGTAAGTCAGCTCGAGGACTGCGAGTAAAATGCGTTTGATTTCCCTGCAAACATTCACATTAGTGCAGCATAAATTCATTCATGAGGGGAAATTACAGTGATAACATGTGGAGGCTGTTAGATGGATAACATAGTGAGTTGTGTGTGACA
Organism: Perissodus microlepis; assembly: GCF_051167445.1. NCBI lineage: Eukaryota > Metazoa > Chordata > Actinopteri > Cichliformes > Cichlidae > Perissodus > Perissodus microlepis. The sequence goes on from NC_140469.1 coordinate 8,415,443, forward strand.
TTGTCCTGAAGGATTTAGTTATTCTTTATGGTTAAAGAAATTGCAATGATTTATTGATATTTATTATAAATAATTCCAATTATACATCTTGCTTCCATATTTGTATCCTGTGTCACTAAAAATACATTTTATTTTAATTTTATACATTGATTAATGACCTGCAGAATCTCCTTATCATATTAAGTGATTCATAATTGTCACTTTATGCTTTCTCCATCTCTAAAGTGATGACATCCTTGCATTACATACTTTAGGTTCATTTTCTGCAGGCAGGTTTCTGACAGAGAACAGGCAGATTTAGAATATATCATGCAGCGTTCTATAGATGGACACATAAAGAAATGAAAAATTACATGTATGTGCAAATTTTCTAAACACTTTGTTACATTTATGATAAAGTAGATAAAACACATTTATGTCGGCCTTGGCTCATAGTTCTTGTCTTTCAATGAACTTTGTGTGTGTTTCAGGTACTGCACTCTCAAAGACTGAATGAACCAGCATTGCAGCCACGGGTCACTGTGAGCATCACAGGGAAGGTTGAAGCCGCCCACTGCACCTGTAAGGCCGGAGTCGCGGAGACCTGCACCCACGTCGCTTCTCTTCTGTTTAATGTAGAAGCAACAGTGTTGATCTGTGGCACAAGGACTGTTACAGATGAACCTGCATACTGGGTTTTGCTGGGTAATATGACCAAGATACAGGTCAGAGGCCATAAGGTAGACTTCTCCTCTTAAGCTGCCCAAAAAAAGGCTCTTGATCAAAACATAAACAGACCATCCGTAACGAAAGGTCAAAGGAGCCTCAAAAAAGAAAAATCCCACCTGCTACTGTGGAGGAGTTGTCACTGCTATAATGTTTTATCTAGGGCTTCAGATTTATGCCTGTAGTGCACTGCCGTGTAAATAATTTGCATTTACTGAATATGTACTGACTGAGTCCCACTGTTCAAAAGTTGAATAAAGAAACAAACTACTTTTTGCCTCTTTTTTTTTATTTATTAAAACCACTTTATAGAACATCACATCCGTTACAGTGTAGAATCCATGTCATTTACAGTTTACAAATGACAAAATGTTTACATAAAATCATGAAGGGTTTACATGATATCACCCACTACTAACATTACTTTATTTACTGTATCTTCTGAAAAAATACCGCTATTTATACAGCACAAGACTTAAGAATATTTAACAGGAGCAAGTTTCATTGTTCCCTGGTTTTACTACCACACTGTTCAACAAACGCAGCAAACCTTCACCATCTTATCCAGAAGGGTCACCTCTTCACCCTCACATGGAAGAAGTAATCTGATTGGCATGGTGGTATGTTTGAAGCAGGTCCCTTGTGTAGCGCTGGAACCCAGTCATGATGTGCCATCCATTTCATAGGCTGGTTTGCTGCAATAATGCCAAATAATTAGCAACTCTATAAATAGAAGGTAGTTCTGCAAAATCACTCAGTAGGATGTTTGTTCTAATTTGCTATGAGCTCAGAGTGCATCGAAAATAAAACTAATAGGCTATAAAGAGTGATATGAACATATTTAGAACTTACCGGAATGAAAATGTCTGGAGCACCAACAGATATTTGGAGATGGAAGAGAACTGGATATCAGCTCGTCTCACAGCTGCTATCCAGGCTAGACACCTTCGTTTGGTAACATCGATACGCGAGCTGCCTCATGTTGCTTCCAGGTTGGGAAACAATGAAAAGACAAACCCTTTTCAAGCTTATTCTCTTGCCGGTCGTGCGATCGAACATTGCAGCCGACCACACAGCAAGAACAAACCATGGCTGTTGTGTGTGCCTTCGCTCCTTTTTCGCTTGCGCTTAGACCCCCAAAATGGCGGATCGGGCCAAAATCCTTTCCACGCCCACCCCCGTGACATCACGCTCCAAAGCCCTATAGAACAGAGTTTGAATGAAAGCAACAGAATTCTAAAACAAACAATAGAATTTGAATAAAAAGAGTAGAATTAGAATGAAAACAAAATCATTTGAACGAAAACAGAGGAATTTTAATGAAAAGAACGGAATTAGAATGAAATGAATAGAATTTGAATCAAAACAACGGAATTTGAAAACAAACAACGGAATTTGAAAACAAACAACGGAATTTGAATGAACAGAACAGAATTTGAATCAAAGCAACGGAAATAGAATGAACAGAACAGAATTTGAATCAAAACAATGAAATTTGAATGAAATGAATAGAATTTGAATGAAAACAACGGAATTACAATGTATAGGGCTTTGGAGTTGACGTCACGCCGCAATGCATTGTGGGAGCGCGGCACCATTTTCGGGGTCTACGAATCAAAACAAACACACTGTGTTGGAACGACGATTACAAGATGCTTAAAAGCAGCTCAAAAGAGAATGGACTGTATAGAGACCGATTTCGTCCAGAGGCGAAGCGGCGGTTCTTGCAGAAAATAACGTGCATTGGAAATGTGGACCCGTATGAAACACGGCCGTGGAGTAGAAACCCAGAAGACCAACCGCTATTGACGTAGCCTGATATATTTTCGTACCTTATCTGTGGAATCAGCGCGTACAAGTCGTCATCCAAACAAAGGTAAGTCAGCTCGAGTACTGCGAGTAAAATGCGTTTGATTTCCCTGCAAACATTCACATTAGTGCAGCATAAATTCATTCATGAGGGGAAATTACAGTGATAACATGTGGAGGCTGTTAGATGGATAACATAGTGAGTTGTGTGTGACATTGTCCTGAAGGATTTAGTTATTCTTTATGGTTAAAGAAATTGCAATGATTTATTCATATTTATTATAAATAATTCTAATTATACATCTTGCTTCCATATTTGTATCCTGTGTCACTAAAAATACATTTTATTTTAATTTTATACATTGATTAATGACCTGCAGAATCTCCTTATCATATTAAGTGATTCATAATTGTCACTTTATGCTTTCTCCATCTCTAAAGTGATGACATCCTTGCATTACATACTTTAGGTTCATTTTCTGCAGGCAGGTTTCTGACAGAGAACAGGCAGATTTAGAATATATCATGCAGCGTTCTATAGATGGACACATAAAGAAATGAAAAATTACATGTATGTGCTAACTTTCTAAACACTTTGTTACATTTATGATAAAGTAGATAAAACACATTTATGTCGGCCTTGGCTCATAGTTCTTGTCTTTCAATGAACTTTGTGTGTGTTTCAGGTACTGCACTCTCAAAGACTGAATGAACCAGCATTGCAGCCACGGGTCACTGTGAGCATCACAGGGAAGGTTGAAGCCGCCCACTGCACCTGTAAGGCCGGAGTCGCGGAGACCTGCACCCACGTCGCTTCTCTTCTGTTTAATGTAGAAGCAACAGTGTTGATCTGTGGCACAAGGACTGTTACAGATGAACCTGCATACTGGGTTTTTCTGGGTAATATGACCAAGATACAGGTCAGAGGCCATAAGGTAGACTTCTCCTCTTCAGCTGCCCCAAAAAAGGCTCTTGATCAAAACATAAACAGACCATCCGTAACGAAAGGTCAAAGGAGCCTCAAAAAAGAAAAATCCCACCTGCTACTGTGGAGGAGTTGTCACTGCTATAATGTTTTATCTAGGGCTTCAGATTCATGTCTGTAGTGCACTGCCGTGTAAATAATTTGCATTTACTGAATATGTACTGACTGAGTCCCACTGTTCAAAAGTTGAATAAAGAAACAAACTACTTTTTGCCTCTTTTTTTTTATTTATTAAAACCACTTTATAGAACATCACATCCGTTACAGTGTAGAATCCATGTCATTTACAGTTTACAAATGACAAAATGTTTACATAAAATCATGAAGGGTTTACATGATATCACCCACTACTAACACTTTATTTACTGTATCTTCTGAAAAAATACCGCTATTTATACAGCACAAGACTTAAAATATTTAACAGGAGCAAGTTTCATTGTTCCCTGGTTTTACTACCACACTGTTCAACAAACGCAGCAAACCTTCACCATCTTATCCAGAAGGGTCACCTCTTCACCCTCACATGGAAGAAGTAATCTGATTGGCATGGTGGTATGTTTGAAGCAGGTCCCTTGTGTAGCGCTGGAACCCAGTCATGATGTGCCATCCATTTCATAGGCTGGTTTGCTGCAATAATGCCAAATAATTAGCAACTCTATAAATAGAAGGTAGTTCTGCAAAATCACTCAGTAGGATGTTTGTTCTAATTTGCTATGAGCTCAGAGTGCATCGAAAATAAAACTAATAGGCTATAAAGAGTGATATGAACATATTTAGAACTTACCGGAATGAAAATGTCTGGAGCACCAACAGATATTTGGAGATGGAAGAGAACTGGATATCAGCTCGTCTCACAGCTGCTATCCAGGCTAGACGCCTTCGTTTGGTAACATCGATACACGAGCTGCCTCATGTTGCTTCCAGGTTGGGAAACAATGAAAAGACAAACCCTTTTCAAGCTTATTCTCTTGCCGGTCGTGCGATCGAACATTGTAGCCGACCACACAGCAAGAACAAACCATGGCTGTTGTGTGTGCCTTCGCTCCTTTTTCGCTTGCGCTTAGACCCCCAAAATGGCGGATCGGGCCAAAATCCTTTCCACGCCCACCCCTGTGACATCACGCTCCAAAGCCCTATAGAACAGAGTTTGAATGAAAGCAACAGAATTCTAAAACAAACAATAGAATTTGAATAAAAAGAGTAGAATTAGAATGAAAACAAAATCATTTGAACGAAAACAGAGGAATTTTAATGAAAAGAACGGAATTAGAATGAAATTAATAGAATTTGAATCAAAACAACGGAATTTGAAAACAAACAACGGAATTTGAATGAACAGAACAGAATTTGAATCAAAACAACGGAAATAGAATGAACAGAACAGAATTTGAATCAAAACAATGAAATTTGAATGAAAACAACAGAATTAGAATGAAATGAATAGAATTTGAATGAAAACAACGGAATTAGAATGTATAGGGCTTTGGAGTTGACGTCACGCCGCAATGCATTGTGGGAGCGCGGCACCATTTTCGGGGTCTACGAATCAAAACAAACACACTGTGTTGGAACGACGATTACAAGATGCTTAAAAGCAGCTCAAAAGAGAATGGACTGTATAGAGACCGATTTCGTCCAGAGGCGAAGCGGCGGTTCTTGCAGAAAATAACGTGCATTGGAAATGTGGACCCGTATGAAACACGGCCGTGGAGTAGAAACCCAGAAGACCAACCGCTATTGACGTAGCCTGATATATTTTCGTACCTTATCTGTGGAATCAGCGCGTACAAGTCGTCATCCAAACAAAGGTAAGTCAGCTCGAGTACTGCGAGTAAAATGCGTTTGATTTCCCTGCAAACATTCACATTAGTGCAGCATAAATTCATTCATGAGGGGAAATTACAGTGATAACATGTGGAGGCTGTTAGATGGATAACATAGTGAGTTGTGTGTGACATTGTCCTGAAGGATTTAGTTATTCTTTATGGTTAAAGAAATTGCAATGATTTATTGATATTTATTATAAATAATTCTAATTATACATCTTGCTTCCATATTTGTATCCTGTGTCACTAAAAATACATTTTATTTTAATTTTATACATTGATTAATGACCTGCAGAATCTCCTTATCATATTAAGTGATTCATAATTGTCACTTTATGCTTTCTCCATCTCTAAAGTGATGACATCCTTGCATTACATACTTTAGGTTCATTTTCTGCAGGCAGGTTTCTGACAGAGAACAGGCAGATTTAGAATATATCATGCAGCGTTCTATAGATGGACACATAAAGAAATGAAAAATTACATGTATGTGCTAACTTTCTAAACACTTTGTTACATTTATGATAAAGTAGATAAAACACATTTATGTCGGCCTTGGCTCATAGTTCTTGTCTTTCAATGAACTTTGTGTGTGTTTCAGGTACTGCACTCTCAAAGACTGAATGAACCAGCATTGCAGCCACTGGTCACTGTGAGCATCACAGGGAAGGTTGAAGCCGCCCACTGCACCTGTAAGGCCGGAGTCGCGGAGACCTGCACCCACGTCGCTTCTCTTCTGTTTAATGTAGAAGCAACAGTGTTGATCTGTGGCACAAGGACTGTTACAGATGAACCTGCATACTGGGTTTTGCTGGGTAATATGACCAAGATACAGGTCAGAGGCCATAAGGTAGACTTCTCCTCTTCAGCTGCCCAAAAAAAGGCTCTTGATCAAAACATAAACAGACCATCCGTAACGAAAGGTCAAAGGAGCCTCAAAAAAGAAAAATCCCACCTGCTACTGTGGAGGAGTTGTCACTGCTATAATGTTTTATCTAGGGCTTCAGATTCATGCCTGTAGTGCACTGCCGTGTAAATAATTTGCATTTACTGAATATGTACTGACTGAGTCCCACTGTTCAAAAGTTGAATAAAGAAACAAACTACTTTTTGCCTCTTTTTTTTAATTTATTAAAACCACTTTATAGAACATCACATCCGTTACAGTGTAGAATCCATGTCATTTACAGTTTACAAATGACAAAATGTTTACATAAAATCATGAAGGGTTTACATGATATCACCCACTACTAACATTACTTTATTTACTGTATCTTCTGAAAAAATACCGCTATTTATACAGCACAAGACTTAAGAATATTTAACAGGAGCAAGTTTCATTGTTCCCTGGTTTTACTACCACACTGTTCAACAAACGCAGCAAACCTTCACCATCTTATCCAGAAGGGTCACCTCTTCACCCTCACATGGAAGAAGTAATCTGATTGGCATGGTGGTATGTTTGAAGCAGGTCCCTTGTGTAGCGCTGGAACCCAGTCATGATGTGCCATCCATTTCATAGGCTGGTTTGCTGCAATAATGCCAAATAATTAGCAACTCTATAAATAGAAGGTAGTTCTGCAAAATCACTCAGTAGGATGTTTGTTCTAATTTGCTATGAGCTCAGAGTGCATCGAAAATAAAACTAATAGGCTATAAAGAGTGATATGAACATATTTAGAACTTACCGGAATGAAAATGTCTGGAGCACCAACAGATATTTGGAGATGGAAGAGAACTGGATATCAGCTCGTCTCACAGCTGCTATCCAGGCTAGACGCCTTCGTTTGGTAACATCGATACACGAGCTGCCTCATGTTGCTTCCAGGTTGGGAAACAATGAAAAGACAAACCCTTTTCAAGCTTATTCTCTTGCCGGTCGTGCGATCGAACATTGCAGCCGACCACACAGCAAGAACAAACCATGGCTGTTGTGTGTGCCTTCGCTCCTTTTTCGCTTGCGCTTAGACCCCCAAAATGGCGGATCGGGCCAAAATCCTTTCCACGCCCACCCCCGTGACATCACGCTCCAAAGCCCTATAGAACAGAGTTTGAATGAAAGCAACAGAATTCTAAAACAAACAATAGAATTTGAATAAAAAGAGTAGAATTAGAATGAAAACAAAATCATTTGAACGAAAACAGAGGAATTTTAATGAAAAGAACGGAATTAGAATGAAATGAATAGAATTTGAATCAAAACAACGGAATTTGAAAACAAACAACGGAATTTGAAAACAAACAACGGAATTTGAATGAACAGAACAGAATTTGAATCAAAACAATGGAAATAGAATGAACAGAACAGAATTTGAATCAAAACAATGAAATTTGAATGAAAACAACAGAATTAGAATGAAATGAATAGAATTTGAATCAAAACAACGGAATTTGAAAACAAACAACGGAATTTGAAAACAAACAACGGAATTTGAATGAACAGAACAGAATTTGAATCAAAACAACGGAAATAAAATGAACAGAACAGAATTTGAATCAAAACAACGGAAATAGAATGAACAGAACAGAATTTGAATCAAAACAATGAAATTTGAATGAAAACAACAGAATTAGAATGAAATGAATAGAATTTGAATGAAAACAACGGAATTAGAATGTATAGGGCTTTGGAGTTGACGTCACGCCGCAATGCATTGTGGGAGCGCGGCACCATTTTCGGGGTCTACGAATCAAAACAAACACACTGTGTTGGAACGACGATTACAAGATGCTTAAAAGCAGCTCAAAAGAGAATGGACTGTATAGAGACCGATTTCGTCCAGAGGCGAAGCGGCGGTTCTTGCAGAAAATAACGTGCATTGGAAATGTGGACCCGTATGAAACACGGCCGTGGAGTAGAAACCCTGAAGACCAACCGCTATTGACGTAGCCTGATATATTTTCGTACCTTATCTGTGGAATCAGCGCGTACAAGTCGTCATCCAAACAAAGGTAAGTCAGCTCGAGGACTGCGAGTAAAATGCGTTTGATTTCCCTGCAAACATTCACATTAGTGCAGCATAAATTCATTCATGAGGGGAAATTACAGTGATAACATGTGGAGGCTGTTAGATGGATAACATAGTGAGTTGTGTGTGACATTGTCCTGAAGGATTTAGTTATTCTTTATGGTTAAAGAAATTGCAATGATTTATTCATATTTATTATAAATAATTCTAATTATACATCTTGCTTCCATATTTGTATCCTGTGTCACTAAAAATACATTTTATTTTAATTTTATACATTGATTAATGACCTGCAGAATCTCCTTATCATATTAAGTGATTCATAATTGTCACTTTATGCTTTCTCCATCTCTAAAGTGATGACATCCTTGCATTACATACTTTAGGTTCATTTTCTGCAGGCAGGTTTCTGACAGAGAACAGGCAGATTTAGAATATATCATGCAGCGTTCTATAGATGGACACATAAAGAAATGAAAAATTACATGTATGTGCTAACTTTCTAAACACTTTGTTACATTTATGATAAAGTAGATAAAACACATTTATGTCGGCCTTGGCTCATAGTTCTTGTCTTTCAATGAACTTTGTGTGTGTTTCAGGTACTGCACTCTCAAAGACTGAATGAACCAGCATTGCAGCCACGGGTCACTGTGAGCATCACAGGGAAGGTTGAAGCCGCCCACTGCACCTGTAAGGCCGGAGTCGCGGAGACCTGCACCCACGTCGCTTCTCTTCTGTTTAATGTAGAAGCAACAGTGTTGATCTGTGGCACAAGGACTGTTACAGATGAACCTGCATACTGGGTTTTGCTGGGTAATATGACCAAGATACAGGTCAGAGGCCATAAGGTAGACTTCTCCTCTTCAGCTGCCCAAAAAAAGGCTCTTGATCAAAACATAAACAGACCATCCGTAACGAAAGGTCAAAGGAGCCTCAAAAAAGAAAAATCCCACCTGCTACTGTGGAGGAGTTGTCACTGCTATAATGTTTTATCTAGGGCTTCAGATTTATGCCTGTAGTGCACTGCCGTGTAAATAATTTGCATTTACTGAATATGTACTGACTGAGTCCCACTGTTCAAAAGTTGAATAAAGAAACAAACTACTTTTTGCCTCTTTTTTTTTATTTATTAAAACCACTTTATAGAACATCACATCCGTTACAGTGTAGAATCCATGTCATTTACAGTTTACAAATGACAAAATGTTTACATAAAATCATGAAGGGTTTACATGATATCACCCACTACTAACATTACTTTATTTACTGTATCTTCTGAAAAAATACCGCTATTTATACAGCACAAGACTTAAAATATTTAACAGGAGCAAGTTTCATTGTTCCCTGGTTTTACTACCACACTGTTCAACAAACGCAGCAAACCTTCACCATCTTATCCAGAAGGGTCACCTCTTCACCCTCACATGGAAGAAGTAATCTGATTGGCATGGTGGTATGTTTGAAGCAGGTCCCTTGTGTAGCGCTGGAACCCAGTCATGATGTGCCATCCATTTCATAGGCTGGTTTGCTGCAATAATGCCAAATAATTAGCAACTCTATAAATAGAAGGTAGTTCTGCAAAATCACTCAGTAGGATGTTTGTTCTAATTTGCTATGAGCTCAGAGTGCATCGAAAATAAAACTAATAGGCTATAAAGAGTGATATGAACATATTTAGAACTTACCGGAATGAAAATGTCTGGAGCACCAACAGATATTTGGAGATGGAAGAGAACTGGATATCAGCTCGTCTCACAGCTGCTATCCAGGCTAGACGCCTTCGTTTGGTAACATCGATACGCGAGCTGCCTCATGTTGCTTCCAGGTTGGGAAACAATGAAAAGACAAACCCTTTTCAAGCTTATTCTCTTGCCGGTCGTGCGATCGAACATTGCAGCCGACCACACAGCAAGAACAAACCATGGCTGTTGTGTGTGCCTTCGCTCCTTTTTCGCTTGCGCTTAGACCCCCAAAATGGCGGATCGGGCCAAAATCCTTTCCACGCCCACCCCCGTGACATCACGCTCCAAAGCCCTATAGAACAGAGTTTGAATGAAAGCAACAGAATTCTAAAACAAACAATAGAATTTGAATAAAAAGAGTAGAATTAGAATGAAAACAAAATCATTTGAACGAAAACAGAGGAATTTTAATGAAAAGAACGGAATTAGAATGAAATGAATAGAATTTGAATCAAAACAACGGAATTTGAAAACAAACAACGGAATTTGAAAACAAACAACGGAATTTGAATGAACAGAACAGAATTTGAATCAAAGCAACGGAAATAGAATGAACAGAACAGAATTTGAATCAAAACAATGAAATTTGAATGAAATGAATAGAATTTGAATGAAAACAACGGAATTAGAATGTATAGGGCTTTGGAGTTGACGTCACGCCGCAATGCATTGTGGGAGCGCGGCACCATTTTCGGGGTCTACGAATCAAAACAAACACACTGTGTTGGAACGACGATTACAAGATGCTTAAAAGCAGCTCAAAAGAGAATGGACTGTATAGAGACCGATTTCGTCTAGAGGCGAAGCGGCGGTTCTTGCAGAAAATAACGTGCATTGGAAATGTGGACCCGTATGAAACACGGCCGTGGAGTAGAAACCCTGAAGACCAACCGCTATTGACGTAGCCTGATATATTTTCGTACCTTATCTGTGGAATCAGCGCGTACAAGTCGTCATCCAAACAAAGGTAAGTCAGCTCGAGGACTGCGAGTAAAATGCGTTTGATTTCCCTGCAAACATTCACATTAGTGCAGCATAAATTCATTCAGGAGGGGAAATTACAGTGATAACATGTGGAGGCTGTTAGATGGATAACATAGTGAGTTGTGTGTGACATTGTCCTGAAGGATTTAGTTATTCTTTATGGTTAAAGAAATTGCAATGATTTATTGATATTTATTATAAATAATTCTAATTATACATCTTGCTTCCATATTTGTATCCTGTGTCACTAAAAATACATTTTATTTTAATTTTATACATTGATTAATGACCTGCAGAATCTCCTTATCATATTAAGTGATTCATAATTGTCACTTTATGCTTTCTCCATCTCTAAAGTGTTGACATCCTTGCATTACATACTTTAGGTTCATTTTCTGCAGGCAGGTTTCTGACAGAGAACAGGCAGATTTAGAATATATCATGCAGCGTTCTATAGATGGACACATAAAGAAATGAAAAATTACATGTATGTGCTAACTTTCTAAACACTTTGTTACATTTATGATAAAGTAGATAAAACACATTTATGTCGGCCTTGGCTCATAGTTCTTGTCTTTAAATGAACTTTGTGTGTGTTTCAGGTACTGCACTCTCAAAGACAGAATGAACCAGCATTGCAGCCACGGGTCACTGTGAGCATCACAGGGAAGGTTGAAGCCGCCCACTGCACCTGTAAGGCCGGAGTCGCGGAGACCTGCACCCACGTCGCTTCTCTTCTGTTTAATGTAGAAGCAACAATGTTGATCTGTGGCACAAGGACTGTTACAGATGAACCTGCATACTGGGTTTTGCTGGGTAATATGACCAAGATACAGGTCAGAGGCCATAAGGTAGACTTCTCCTCTTCAGCTGCCCAAAAAAAGGCTCTTGATCAAAACATAAACAGACCATCCGTAACGAAAGGTCAAAGGAGCCTCAAAAAAGAAAAATCCCACCTGCTACTGTGGAGGAGTTGTCACTGCTATAATGTTTTATCTAGGGCTTCAGATTCATGCCTGTAGTGCACTGCCGTGTAAATAATTTGCATTTACTGAATATGTACTGACTGAGTCCCACTGTTCAAAAGTTGAATAAAGAAACAAACTACTTTTTGCCTCTTTTTTTTCATTTATTAAAACCACTTTATAGAACATCACATCCGTTACAGTGTAGAATCCATGTCATTTACAGTTTACAAATGCCAAAATGTTTACATAAAATCATGAAGGGTTTACATGATATCACCCACTACTAACATTACTTTATTTACTGTATCTTCTGAAAAAATACCGCTATTTATACAGCACAAGACTTAAGAATATTTAACAGGAGCAAGTTTCATTGTTCCCTGGTTTTACTACCACACTGTTCAACAAACGCAGCAAACCTTCACCATCTTATCCAGAAGGGTCACCTCTTCACCCTCACATGGAAGAAGTAATCTGATTGGCATGGTGGTATGTTTGAAGCAGGTCCCTTGTGTAGCGCTGGAACCCAGTCATGATGTGCCATCCATTTCATAGGCTGGTTTGCTGCAATAATGCCAAATAATTAGCAACTCTATAAATAGAAGGTAGTTCTGCAAAATCACTCAGTAGGATGTTTGTTCTAATTTGCTATGAGCTCAGAGTGCATCGAAAATAAAACTAATAGGCTATAAAGAGTGATATGAACATATTTAGAACTTACCGGAATGAAAATGTCTGGAGCACCAACAGATATTTGGAGATGGAAGAGAACTGGATATCAGCTCGTCTCACAGCTGCTATCCAGGCTAGACGCCTTGGTTTGGTAACATCGATACGCGAGCTGCCTCATGTTGCTTCCAGGTTGGGAAACAATGAAAAGACAAACCCTTTTCAAGCTTATTCTCTTGCCGGTCGTGCGATCGAACATTGCAGCCGACCACACAGCAAGAACAAACCATGGCTGTTGTGTGTGCCTTCGCTCCTTTTTCGCTTGCGCTTAGACCCCCAAAATGGCGGATCGGGCCAAAATCCTTTCCACGCCCACCCCCGTGACATCACGCTCCAAAGCCCTATAGAACAGAGTTTGAATGAAAGCAACAGAATTCTAAAACAAACAATAGAATTTGAATAAAAAGAGTAGAATTAGAATGAAAACAAAATCATTTGAACGAAAACAGAGGAATTTTAATGAAAAGAACGGAATTAGAATGAAATGAATAGAATTTGAATCAAAACAACGGAATTTGAAAACAAACAACGGAATTTGAATGAACAGAACAGAATTTGAATCAAAACAATGAAATTTGAATGAAATGAATAGAATTTGAATGAAAACAACGGAATTAGAATGTATAGGGCTTTGGAGTTGACGTCACGCCGCAATGCATTGTGGGAGCGCGGCACCATTTTCGGGGTCTACGAATCAAAGCAAACAAACTGTGTTGGAACGACGATTACAAGATGCTTAAAAGCAGCTCAAAAGAGAATGGACTGTATAGAGACCGATTTCGTCCAGAGGCGAAGCGGCGGTTCTTGCAGAAAATAACGTGCATTGGAAATGTGGACCCGTATGAAACACGGCCGTGGAGTAGAAACCCTGAAGACCAACCGCTATTGACGTAGCCTGATATATTTTCGTACCTTATCTGTGGAATCAGCGCGTACAAGTCGTCATCCAAACAAAGGTAAGTCAGCTCGAGGACTGCGAGTAAAATGCGTTTGATTTCCCTGCAAACATTCACATTAGTGCAGCATAAATTCATTCATGAGGGGAAATTACAGTGATAACATGTGGAGGCTGTTAGATGGATAACATAGTGAGTTGTGTGTGACATTGTCCTGAAGGATTTAGTTATTCTTTATGGTTAAAGAAATTGCAATGATTTATTGATATTTATTATAAATAATTCTAATTATACATCTTGCTTCCATATTTGTATCCTGTGTCACTAAAAATACATTTTATTTTAATTTTATACATTGATTAATGACCTGCAGAATCTCCTTATCATATTAAGTGATTCATAATTGTCACTTTATGCTTTCTCCATCTCTAAAGTGATGACATCCTTGCATTACATACTTTAGGTTCATTTTCTGCAGGCAGGTTTCTGACAGAGAACAGGCAGATTTAGAATATATCATGCAGCGTTCTATAGATGGACACATAAAGAAATGAAAAATTACATGTATGTGCTAACTTTCTAAACACTTTGTTACATTTATGATAAAGTAGATAAAACACATTTATGTCGGCCTTGGCTCATAGTTCTTGTCTTTAAATGAACTTTGTGTGTGTTTCAGGTACTGCACTCTCAAAGACTGAATGAACCAGCATTGCAGCCACGGGTCACTGTGAGCATCACAGGGAAGGTTGAAGCCGCCCACTGCACCTGTAAGGCCGGAGTCGCGGAGACCTGCACCCACGTCGCTTCTCTTCTGTTTAATATAGAAGCAACAATGTTGATCTGTGGCACAAGGACTGTTACAGATGAACCTGCATACTGGGTTTTGCTGGGTAATATGACCAAGATACAGGTCAGAGGCCATAAGGTAGACTTCTCCTCTTCAGCTGCCCAAAAAAAGGCTCTTGATCAAAACATAAACAGACCATCCGTAACGAAAGGTCAAAGGAGCCTCAAAAAAGAAAAATCCCACCTGCTACTGTGGAGGAGTTGTCACTGCTATAATGTTTTATCTAGGGCTTCAGATTTATGCCTGTAGTGCACTGCCGTGTAAATAATTTGCATTTACTGAATATGTACTGACTGAGTCCCACTGTTCAAAAGTTGAATAAAGAAACAAACTACTTTTTGCCTCTTTTTTTTTATTTATTAAAACCACTTTATAGAACATCACATCCGTTACAGTGTAGAATCCATGTCATTTACAGTTTACAAATGACAAAATGTTTACATAAAATCATGAAGGGTTTACATGATATCACCCACTACTAACATTACTTTATTTACTGTATCTTCTGAAAAAATACCGCTATTTATACAGCACAAGACTTAAGAATATTTAACAGGAGCAAGTTTCATTGTTCCCTGGTTTTACTACCACACTGTTCAACAAACGCAGCAAACCTTCACCATCTTATCCAGAAGGGTCACCTCTTCACCCTCACATGGAAGAAGTAATCTGATTGGCATGGTGGTATGTTTGAAGCAGGTCCCTTGTGTAGCGCTGGAACCCAGTCATGATGTGCCATCCATTTCATAGGCTGGTTTGCTGCAATAATGCCAAATAATTAGCAACTCTATAAATAGAAGGTAGTTCTGCAAAATCACTCAGTAGGATGTTTGTTCTAATTTGCTATGAGCTCAGAGTGCATCGAAAATAAAACTAATAGGCTATAAAGAGTGATATGAACATATTTAGAACTTACCGGAATGAAAATGTCTGGAGCACCAACAGATATTTGGAGATGGAAGAGAACTGGATATCAGCTCGTCTCACAGCTGCTATCCAGGCTAGACGCCTTCGTTTGGTAACATCGATA
This sequence comes from Perissodus microlepis, assembly GCF_051167445.1. NCBI lineage: Eukaryota > Metazoa > Chordata > Actinopteri > Cichliformes > Cichlidae > Perissodus > Perissodus microlepis. Next base: position 8,430,939 of record NC_140469.1, read on the forward strand.
CACGAGCTGCCTCATGTTGCTTCCAGGTTGGGAAACAATGAAAAGACAAACCCTTTTCAAGCTTATTCTCTTGCCGGTCGTGCGATCGAACATTGCAGCCGACCACACAGCAAGAACAAACCATGGCTGTTGTGTGTGCCTTCGCTCCTTTTTCGCTTGCGCTTAGACCCCCAAAATGGCGGATCGGGCCAAAATCCTTTCCACGCCCACCCCCGTGACATCACGCTCCAAAGCCCTATAGAACAGAGTTTGAATGAAAGCAACAGAATTCTAAAACAAACAATAGAATTTGAATAAAAAGAGTAGAATTAGAATGAAAACAAAATCATTTGAACGAAAACAGAGGAATTTTAATGAAAAGAACGGAATTAGAATGAAATGAATAGAATTTGAATCAAAACAACGGAATTTGAAAACAAACAACGGAATTTGAATGAACAGAACAGAATTTGAATCAAAGCAACGGAAATAGAATGAACAGAACAGAATTTGAATCAAAACAATGAAATTAGAATGAAATGAATAGAATTTGAATGAAAACAACGGAATTAGAATGTATAGGGCTTTGGAGTTGACGTCACGCCGCAATGCATTGTGGGAGCGCGGCACCATTTTCGGGGTCTACGAATCAAAACAAACACACTGTGTTGGAACGACGATTACAAGATGCTTAAAAGCAGCTCAAAAGAGAATGGACTGTATAGAGACCGATTTCGTCTAGAGGCGAAGCGGCGGTTCTTGCAGAAAATAACGTGCATTGGAAATGTGGACCCGTATGAAACACGGCCGTGGAGTAGAAACCCTGAAGACCAACCGCTATTGACGTAGCCTGATATATTTTCGTACCTTATCTGTGGAATCAGCGCGTACAAGTCGTCATCCAAACAAAGGTAAGTCAGCTCGAGGACGGCGAGTAAAATGCGTTTGATTTCCCTGCAAACATTCACATTAGTGCAGCATGAATTCATTCATGAGGGGAAATTACAGTGATAACATGTGGAGGCTGTTAGATGGATAACATAGTGAGTTGTGTGTGACATTGTCCTGAAGGATTTAGTTATTCTTTATGGTTAAAGAAATTGCAATGATTTATTGATATTTATTATAAATAATTCTAATTATACATCTTGCTTCCATATTTGTATCCTGTGTCACTAAAAATACATTTTATTTTAATTTTATACATTGATTAATGACCTGCAGAATCTCCTTATCATATTAAGTGATTCATAATTGTCACTTTATGCTTTCTCCATCTCTAAAGTGATGACATCCTTGCATTACATACTTTAGGTTCATTTTCTGCAGGCAGGTTTCTGACAGAGAACAGGCAGATTTAGAATATATCATGCAGCGTTCTATAGATGGACACATAAAGAAATGAAAAATTACATGTATGTACTAAATTTCTAAACACTTTGTTACATTTATGATAAAGTAGATAAAACACATTTATGTCGGCCTTGGCTCATAGTTCTTGTCTTTAAATGAACTTTGTGTGTGTTTCAGGTACTGCACTCTCAAAGACTGAATGAACCAGCATTGCAGCCACGGGTCACTGTGAGCATCACAGGGAAGGTTGAAGCCGCCCACTGCACCTGTAAGGCCAGAGTCGCGGAGACCTGCACCCATGTCGCTTCTCTTCTGTTTAATGTAGAAGCAACAGTGTTGATCTGTGGCACAAGGACTGTTACAGATGAACCTGCATACTGGGTTTTGCTGGGTAATATGACCAAGATACAGGTCAGAGGCCATAAGGTAGACTTCTCCTCTTCAGCTGCCCAAAAAAAGGCTCTTGATCAAAACATAAACAGACCATCCGTAATGAAAGGTCAAAGGAGCCTCAAAAAAGAAAAATCCCACCTGCTACTGTGGAGGAGTTGTCACTGCTATAATGTTTTATCTAGGGCTTCAGATTTATGCCTGTAGTGCACTGCCGTGTAAATAATTTGCATTTACTGAATATGTACTGACTGAGTCCCACTGTTCAAAAGTTGAATAAAGAAACAAACTACTTTTTGCCACTTTTTTTTAATTTATTAAAACCACTTTATAGAACATCACATCAGTTACAGTGTAGAATCCATGTCATTTACAGTTTACAAATGACAAAATGTTTACATAAAATCATGAAGGGTTTACATGATATCACCCACTACTAACATTACTTTATTTACTGTATCTTCTGAAAAAATACCGCTATTTATACAGCACAAGACTTAAGAATATTTAACAGGAGCAAGTTTCATTGTTCCCCGGTTTTACTACCACACTGTTCAACAAACGCAGCAAACCTTCACCATCTTATCCAGAAGGGTCACCTCTTCACCCTCACATGGAAGAAGTAATCTGATTGGCATGGTGGTATGTTTGAAGCAGGTCCCTTGTGTAGCGCTGGAACCCAGTCATGATGTGCCATCCATTTCATAGGCTGGTTTGCTGCAATAATGCCAAATAATTAGCAACTCTATAAATAGAAGGTAGTTCTGCAAAATCACTCAGTAGGATGTTTGTTCTAATTTGCTATGAGCTCAGAGTGCATCGAAAATAAAACTAATAGGCTATAAAGAGTGATATGAACATATTTAGAACTTACCGGAATGAAAATGTCTGGAGCACCAACAGATATTTGGAGATGGAAGAGAACTGGATATCAGCTCGTCTCACAGCTGCTATCCAGGCTAGACGCCTTCGTTTGGTAACATCGATACACGAGCTGCCTCATGTTGCTTCCAGGTTGGGAAACAATGAAAAGACAAACCCTTTTCAAGCTTATTCTCTTGCCGGTCGTGCGATCGAACATTGCAGCCGACCACACAGCAAGAACAAACCATGGCTGTTGTGTGTGCCTTCGCTCCTTTTTCGCTTGCGCTTAGACCCCCAAAATGGCGGATCGGGCCAAAATCCTTTCCACGCCCACCCCCGTGACATCACGCTCCAAAGCCCTATAGAACAGAGTTTGAATGAAAGCAACAGAATTCTAAAACAAACAATAGAATTTGAATAAAAAGAGTAGAATTAGAATGAAAACAAAATCATTTGAACGAAAACAGAGGAATTTTAATGAAAAGAACGGAATTAGAATGAAATGAATAGAATTTGAATCAAAACAACGGAATTTGAAAACAAACAACGGAATTTGAATGAACAGAACAGAATTTGAATCAAAACAATGAAATTTGAATGAAATGAATAGAATTTGAATGAAAACAACGGAATTAGAATGTATAGGGCTTTGGAGTTGACGTCACGCCGCAATGCATTGTGGGAGCGCGGCACCATTTTCGGGGTCTACGAATCAAAGCAAACAAACTGTGTTGGAACGACGATTACAAGATGCTTAAAAGCAGCTCAAAAGAGAATGGACTGTATAGAGACCGATTTCGTCCAGAGGCGAAGCGGCGGTTCTTGCAGAAAATAACGTGCATTGGAAATGTGGACCCGTATGAAACACGGCCGTGGAGTAGAAACCCTGAAGACCAACCGCTATTGACGTAGCCTGATATATTTTCGTACCTTATCTGTGGAATCAGCGCGTACAAGTCGTCATCCAAACAAAGGTAAGTCAGCTCGAGGACTGCGAGTAAAATGCGTTTGATTTCCCTGCAAACATTCACATTAGTGCAGCATAAATTCATTCATGAGGGGAAATTACAGTGATAACATGTGGAGGCTGTTAGATGGATAACATAGTGAGTTGTGTGTGACATTGTCCTGAAGGATTTAGTTATTCTTTATGGTTAAAGAAATTGCAATGATTTATTGATATTTATTATAAATAATTCTAATTATACATCTTGCTTCCATATTTGTATCCTGTGTCACTAAAAATACATTTTATTTTAATTTTATACATTGATTAATGACCTGCAGAATCTCCTTATCATATTAAGTGATTCATAATTGTCACTTTATGCTTTCTCCATCTCTAAAGTGATGACATCCTTGCATTACATACTTTAGGTTCATTTTCTGCAGGCAGGTTTCTGACAGAGAACAGGCAGATTTAGAATATATCATGCAGCGTTCTATAGATGGACACATAAAGAAATGAAAAATTACATGTATGTGCTAACTTTCTAAACACTTTGTTACATTTATGATAAAGTAGATAAAACACATTTATGTCGGCCTTGGCTCATAGTTCTTGTCTTTAAATGAACTTTGTGTGTGTTTCAGGTACTGCACTCTCAAAGACTGAATGAACCAGCATTGCAGCCACGGGTCACTGTGAGCATCACAGGGAAGGTTGAAGCCGCCCACTGCACCTGTAAGGCCGGAGTCGCGGAGACCTGCACCCACGTCGCTTCTCTTCTGTTTAATATAGAAGCAACAATGTTGATCTGTGGCACAAGGACTTTTACAGATGAACCTGCATACTGGGTTTTGCTGGGTAATATGACCAAGATACAGGTCAGAGGCCATAAGGTAGACTTCTCGTCTTCAGCTGCCCAAAAAAAGGCTCTTGATCAAAACATAAACAGACCATCCGTAACGAAAGGTCAAAGGAGCCTCAAAAAAGAAAAATCCCACCTGCTACTGTGGAGGAGTTGTCACTGCTATAATGTTTTATCTAGGGCTTCAGATTTATGCCTGTAGTGCACTGCCGTGTAAATAATTTGCATTTACTGAATATGTACTGACTGAGTCCCACTGTTCAAAAGTTGAATAAAGAAACAAACTACTTTTTGCCTCTTTTTTTTTATTTATTAAAACCACTTTATAGAACATCACATCCGTTACAGTGTAGAATCCATGTCATTTACAGTTTACAAATGACAAAATGTTTACATAAAATCATGAAGGGTTTACATGATATCACCCACTACTAACATTACTTTATTTACTGTATCTTCTGAAAAAATACCGCTATTTATACAGCACAAGACTTAAGAATATTTAACAGGAGCAAGTTTCATTGTTCCCTGGTTTTACTACCACACTGTTCAACAAACGCAGCAAACCTTCACCATCTTATCCAGAAGGGTCACCTCTTCACCCTCACATGGAAGAAGTAATCTGATTGGCATGGTGGTATGTTTGAAGCAGGTCCCTTGTGTAGCGCTGGAACCCAGTCATGATGTGCCATCCATTTCATAGGCTGGTTTGCTGCAATAATGCCAAATAATTAGCAACTCTATAAATAGAAGGTAGTTCTGCAAAATCACTCAGTAGGATGTTTGTTCTAATTTGCTATGAGCTCAGAGTGCATCGAAAATAAAACTAATAGGCTATAAAGAGTGATATGAACATATTTAGAACTTACCGGAATGAAAATGTCTGGAGCACCAACAGATATTTGGAGATGGAAGAGAACTGGATATCAGCTCGTCTCACAGCTGCTATCCAGGCTAGACGCCTTCGTTTGGTAACATCGATACACGAGCTGCCTCATGTTGCTTCCAGGTTGGGAAACAATGAAAAGACAAACCCTTTTCAAGCTTATTCTCTTGCCGGTCGTGCGATCGAACATTGCAGCCGACCACACAGCAAGAACAAACCATGGCTGTTGTGTGTGCCTTCGCTCCTTTTTCGCTTGCGCTTAGACCCCCAAAATGGCGGATCGGGCCAAAATCCTTTCCACGCCCACCCCCGTGACATCACGCTCCAAAGCCCTATAGAACAGAGTTTGAATGAAAGCAACAGAATTCTAAAACAAACAATAGAATTTGAATAAAAAGAGTAGAATTAGAATGAAAACAAAATCATTTGAACGAAAACAGAGGAATTTTAATGAAAAGAACGGAATTAGAATGAAATGAATAGAATTTGAATCAAAACAACGGAATTTGAAAACAAACAACGGAATTTGAATGAACAGAACAGAATTTGAATCAAAGCAACGGAAATAGAATGAACAGAACAGAATTTGAATCAAAACAATGAAATTAGAATGAAATGAATAGAATTTGAATGAAAACAACGGAATTAGAATGTATAGGGCTTTGGAGTTGACGTCACGCCGCAATGCATTGTGGGAGCGCGGCACCATTTTCGGGGTCTACGAATCAAAACAAACACACTGTGTTGGAACGACGATTACAAGATGCTTAAAAGCAGCTCAAAAGAGAATGGACTGTATAGAGACCGATTTCGTCTAGAGGCGAAGCGGCGGTTCTTGCAGAAAATAACGTGCATTGGAAATGTGGACCCGTATGAAACACGGCCGTGGAGTAGAAACCCTGAAGACCAACCGCTATTGACGTAGCCTGATATATTTTCGTACCTTATCTGTGGAATCAGCGCGTACAAGTCGTCATCCAAACAAAGGTAAGTCAGCTCGAGGACGGCGAGTAAAATGCGTTTGATTTCCCTGCAAACATTCACATTAGTGCAGCATGAATTCATTCATGAGGGGAAATTACAGTGATAACATGTGGAGGCTGTTAGATGGATAACATAGTGAGTTGTGTGTGACATTGTCCTGAAGGATTTAGTTATTCTTTATGGTTAAAGAAATTGCAATGATTTATTGATATTTATTATAAATAATTCTAATTATACATCTTGCTTCCATATTTGTATCCTGTGTCACTAAAAATACATTTTATTTTAATTTTATACATTGATTAATGACCTGCAGAATCTCCTTATCATATTAAGTGATTCATAATTGTCACTTTATGCTTTCTCCATCTCTAAAGTGATGACATCCTTGCATTACATACTTTAGGTTCATTTTCTGCAGGCAGGTTTCTGACAGAGAACAGGCAGATTTAGAATATATCATGCAGCGTTCTATAGATGGACACATAAAGAAATGAAAAATTACATGTATGTACTAAATTTCTAAACACTTTGTTACATTTATGATAAAGTAGATAAAACACATTTATGTCGGCCTTGGCTCATAGTTCTTGTCTTTAAATGAACTTTGTGTGTGTTTCAGGTACTGCACTCTCAAAGACTGAATGAACCAGCATTGCAGCCACGGGTCACTGTGAGCATCACAGGGAAGGTTGAAGCCGCCCACTGCACCTGTAAGGCCAGAGTCGCGGAGACCTGCACCCATGTCGCTTCTCTTCTGTTTAATGTAGAAGCAACAGTGTTGATCTGTGGCACAAGGACTGTTACAGATGAACCTGCATACTGGGTTTTGCTGGGTAATATGACCAAGATACAGGTCAAAGGCCATAAGGTAGACTTCTCCTCTTCAGCTGCCCAAAAAAAGGCTCTTGATCAAAACATAAACAGACCATCCGTAATGAAAGGTCAAAGGAGCCTCAAAAAAGAAAAATCCCACCTGCTACTGTGGAGGAGTTGTCACTGCTATAATGTTTTATCTAGGGCTTCAGATTTATGCCTGTAGTGCACTGCCGTGTAAATAATTTGCATTTACTGAATATGTACTGACTGAGTCCCACTGTTCAAAAGTTGAATAAAGAAACAAACTACTTTTTGCCACTTTTTTTAAATTTATTAAAACCACTTTATAGAACATCACATCAGTTACAGTGTAGAATCCATGTCATTTACAGTTTACAAATGACAAAATGTTTACATAAAATCATGAAGGGTTTACATGATATCACCCACTACTAACATTACTTTATTTACTGTATCTTCTGAAAAAATACCGCTATTTATACAGCACAAGACTTAAGAATATTTAACAGGAGCAAGTTTCATTGTTCCCTGGTTTTACTACCACACTGTTCAACAAACGCAGCAAACCTTCACCATCTTATCCAGAAGGGTCACCTCTTCACCCTCACATGGAAGAAGTAATCTGATTGGCATGGTGGTATGTTTGAAGCAGGTCCCTTGTGTAGCGCTGGAACCCAGTCATGATGTGCCATCCATTTCATAGGCTGGTTTGCTGCAATAATGCCAAATAATTAGCAACTCTATAAATAGAAGGTAGTTCTGCAAAATCACTCAGTAGGGTGTTTGTTCTAATTTGCTATGAGCTCAGAGTGCATCGAAAATAAAACTAATAGGCTATAAAGAGTGATATGAACATATTTAGAACTTACCGGAATGAAAATGTTTGGAGCACCAACAGATATTTGGAGATGGAAGAGAACTGGATATCAGCTCGTCTCACAGCTGCTATCCAGGCTAGACGCCTTCGTTTGGTAACATCGATACACGAGCTGCCTCATGTTGCTTCCAGGTTGGGAAACAATGAAAAGACAAACCCTTTTCAAGCTTATTCTCTTGCCGGTCGTGCGATCGAACATTGCAGCCGACCACACAGCAAGAACAAACCATGGCTGTTGTGTGTGCCTTCGCTCCTTTTTCGCTTGCGCTTAGACCCCCAAAATGGCGGCTCGGGCCAAAATCCTTTCCACGCCCACCCCCGTGACATCACGCTCCAAAGCCCTATAGAACAGAGTTTGAATGAAAGCAACAGAATTCTAAAACAAACAATAGAATTTGAATAAAAAGAGTAGATTAGAATGAAAACAAAATCATTTGAATGAAAACAGAGGAATTTCAATGAAATGAATGGAATTTGAATCAAAACAACGGAATTTGAAAACAAACAACGGAACTTGAAAACAAACAACGGAATTTGAATGAACAGAACAGAATTTGAATCAAAACAACGGAAATAGAATGAACAGAACAGAATTTGAATCAAAACAATGAAATTTGAATGAAAACAACAGAATTAGAATGAAATGAATAGAATTTGAATGAAAACAACGGAATTAGAATGTATAGGGCTTTGGAGTTGACGTCACGCCGCAATGCATTGTGGGAGCGCGGCACCATTTTCGGGGTCTACGAATCAAAACAAACACACTGTGTTGGAACGACGATTACAAGATGCTTAAAAGCAGCTCAAAAGAGAATGGACTGTATAGAGACCGATTTCGTCCAGAGGCGAAGCGGCGGTTCTTGCAGAAAATAACGTGCATTGGAAATGTGGACCCGTATGAAACACGGCCGTGGAGTAGAAACCCTGAAGACCAACCGCTATTGACGTAGCCTGATATATTTTCGTACCTTATCTGTGGAATCAGCGCGTACAAGTCGTCATCCAAACAAAGGTAAGTCAGCTCGAGGACTGCGAGTAAAATGCGTTTGATTTCCCTGCAAACATTCACATTAGTGCAGCATAAATTCATTCATGAGGGGAAATTACAGTGATAACATGTGGAGGCTGTTAGATGGATAACATAGTGAGTTGTGTGTGACATTGTCCTGAAGGATTTAGTTATTCTTTATGGTTAAAGAAATTGCAATGATTTATTCATATTTATTATAAATAATTCTAATTATACATCTTGCTTCCATATTTGTATCCTGTGTCACTAAAAATACATTTTATTTTAATTTTATACATTGATTAATGACCTGCAGAATCTCCTTATCATATTAAGTGATTCATAATTGTCACTTTATGCTTTCTCCATCTCTAAAGTGATGACATCCTTGCATTACATACTTTAGGTTCATTTTCTGCAGGCAGGTTTCTGACAGAGAACAGGCAGATTTAGAATATATCATGCAACGTTGTATAGATGGACACATAAAGAAATGAAAAATTACATGTATGTGCTAACTTTCTAAACACTTTGTTACATTTATGATAAAGTAGATAAAACACATTTATGTCGGCCTTGGCTCATAGTTCTTGTCTTTAAATGAACTTTGTGTGTGTTTCAGGTACTGCACTCTCAAAGACTGAATGAACCAGCATTGCAGCCACGGGTCACTGTGAGCATCACAGGGAAGGTTGAAGCCGCCCACTGCACCTGTAAGGCCGGAGTCGCGGAGACCTGCACCCACGTCGCTTCTCTTCTGTTTAATGTAGAAGCAACAGTGTTGATCTGTGGCACAAGGACTGTTACAGATGAACCTGCATACTGGGTTTTGCTGGGTAATATGACCAAGATACAGGTCAGAGGCCATAAGGTAGACTTCTCCTCTTCAGCTGCCCAAAAAAAGGCTCTTGATCAAAACATAAACAGACCATCCGTAACGAAAGGTCAAAGGAGCCTCAAAAAAGAAAAATCCCACCTGCTACTGTGGAGGAGTTGTCACTGCTATAATGTTTTATCTAGGGCTTCAGATTTATGCCTGTAGTGCACTGCCGTGTAAATAATTTGCATTTACTGAATATGTACTGACTGAGTCCCACTGTTCAAAAGTTGAATAAAGAAACAAACTACTTTTTGCCTCTTTTTTTTTATTTATTAAAACCACTTTATAGAACATCACATCCGTTACAGTGTAGAATCCATGTCATTTACAGTTTACAAATGACAAAATGTTTACATAAAATCATGAAGGGTTTACATGATATCACCCACTACTAACATTACTTTATTTACTGTATCTTCTGAAAAAATACCGCTATTTATACAGCACAAGACTTAAGAATATTTAACAGGAGCAAGTTTCATTGTTCCCTGGTTTTACTACCACACTGTTCAACAAACGCAGCAAACCTTCACCATCTTATCCAGAAGGGTCACCTCTTCACCCTCACATGGAAGAAGTAATCTGATTGGCATGGTGGTATGTTTGAAGCAGGTCCCTTGTGTAGCGCTGGAACCCAGTCATGATGTGCCATCCATTTCATAGGCTGGTTTGCTGCAATAATGCCAAATAATTAGCAACTCTATAAATAGAAGGTAGTTCTGCAAAATCACTCAGTAGGATGTTTGTTCTAATTTGCTATGAGCTCAGAGTGCATCGAAAATAAAACTAATAGGCTATAAAGAGTGATATGAACATATTTAGAACTTACCGGAATGAAAATGTCTGGAGCACCAACAGATATTTGGAGATGGAAGAGAACTGGATATCAGCTCGTCTCACAGCTGCTATCCAGGCTAGACGCCTTGGTTTGGTAACATCGATACGCGAGCTGCCTCATGTTGCTTCCAGGTTGGGAAACAATGAAAAGACAAACCCTTTTCAAGCTTATTCTCTTGCCGGTCGTGCGATCGAACATTGCAGCCGACCACACAGCAAGAACAAACCATGGCTGTTGTGTGTGCCTTCGCTCCTTTTTCGCTTGCGCTTAGACCCCCAAAATGGCGGATCGGGCCAAAATCCTTTCCACGCCCACCCCCGTGACATCACGCTCCAAAGCCCAATAGAACAGAGTTTGAATGAAAGCAACAGAATTCTAAAACAAACAATAGAATTTGAATAAAAAGAGTAGAATTAGAATGAAAACAAAATCATTTGAACGAAAACAGAGGAATTTCAATGAAAAGAACGGAATTAGAATGAAATGAATAGAATTTGAATCAAAACAACGGAATTTGAAAACAAACAACGGAATTTGAATGAACAGAACAGAATTTGAATCAAAGCAATGGAAATAGAATGAACAGAACAGAATTTGAATCAAAACAATGAAATTTGAATGAAATGAATAGAATTTGAATGAAAACAACGGAATTAGAATGTATAGGGCTTTGGAGTTGACGTCACGCCGCAATGCATTGTGGGAGCGCGGCACCATTTTCGGGGTCTACGAATCAAAACAAACACACTGTGTTGGAACGACGATTACAAGATGCTTAAAAGCAGCTCAAAAGAGAATGGACTGTATAGAGACCGATTTCGTCTAGAGGCGAAGCGGCGGTTCTTGCAGAAAATAACGTGCATTGGAAATGTGGACCCGTATGAAACACGGCCGTGGAGTAGAAACCCTGAAGACCAACCGCTATTGACGTAGCCTGATATATTTTCGTACCTTATCTGTGGAATCAGCGCGTACAAGTCGTCATCCAAACAAAGGTAAGTCAGCTCGAGGACTGCGAGTAAAATGCGTTTGATTTCCCTGCAAACATTCACATTAGTGCAGCATAAATTCATTCATGAGGGGAAATTACAGTGATAACATGTGGAGGCTGTTAGATGGATAACATAGTGAGTTGTGTGTGACATTGTCCTGAAGGATTTAGTTATTCTTTATGGTTAAAGAAATTGCAATGATTTATTGATATTTATTATAAATAATTCCAATTATACATCTTGCTTCCATATTTGTATCCTGTGTCACTAAAAATACATTTTATTTTAATTTTATACATTGATTAATGACCTGCAGAATCTCCTCATCATATTAAGTGATTCATAATTGTCACTTTATGCTTTCTCCATCTCTAAAGTGATGACATCCTTGCATTACATACTTTAGGTTCATTTTCTGCAGGCAGGTTTCTGACAGAGAACAGGCAGATTTAGAATATATCATGCAGCGTTCTATAGATGGACACATAAAGAAATGAAAAATTACATGTATGTGCAAATTTTCTAAACACTTTGTTACATTTATGATAAAGTAGATAAAACACATTTATGTCGGCCTTGGCTCATAGTTCTTGTCTTTCAATGAACTTTGTGTGTGTTTCAGGTACTGCACTCTCAAAGACTGAATGAACCAGCATTGCAGCCACGGGTCACTGTGAGCATCACAGGGAAGGTTGAAGCCGCCCACTGCACCTGTAAGGCCGGAGTCGCGGAGACCTGCACCCACGTCGCTTCTCTTCTGTTTAATGTAGAAGCAACAATGTTGATCTGTGGCACAAGGACTGTTACAGATGAACCTGCATACTGGGTTTTGCTGGGTAATATGACCAAGATACAGGTCAGAGGCCATAAGGTAGACTTCTCCTCTTCAGCTGCCCAAAAAAAGGCTCTTGATCAAAACATAAACAGACCATCCGTAACGAAAGGTCAAAGGAGCCTCAAAAAAGAAAAATCCCACCTGCTACTGTGGAGGAGTTGTCACTGCTATAATGTTTTATCTAGGGCTTCAGATTCATGCCTGTAGTGCACTGCCGTGTAAATAATTTGCATTTACTGAATATGTACTGACTGAGTCCCACTGTTCAAAAGTTGAATAAAGAAACAAACTACTTTTTGCCTCTTTTTTTTTATTTATTAAAACCACTTTATAGAACATCACATCCGTTACAGTGTAGAATCCATGTCATTTACAGTTTACAAATGACAAAATGTTTACATAAAATCATGAAGGGTTTACATGATATCACCCACTACTAACATTACTTTATTTACTGTATCTTCTGAAAAAATACTGCTATTTATACAGCACAAGACTTAAGAATATTTAACAGGAGCAAGTTTCATTGTTCCCTGGTTTTACTACCACACTGTTCAACAAACGCAGCAAACCTTCACCATCTTATCCAGAAGGGTCACCTCTTCACCCTCACATGGAAGAAGTAATCTGATTGGCATGGTGGTATGTTTGAAGCAGGTCCCTTGTGTAGCGCTGGAACCCAGTCATGATGTGCCATCCATTTCATAGGCTGGTTTGCTGCAATAATGCCAAATAATTAGCAACTCTATAAATAGAAGGTAGTTCTGCAAAATCACTCAGTAGGATGTTTGTTCTAATTTGCTATGAGCTCAGAGTGCATCGAAAATAAAACTAATAGGCTATAAAGAGTGATATGAACATATTTAGAACTTACCGGAATGAAAATGTCTGGAGCACCAACAGATATTTGGAGATGGAAGAGAACTGGATATCAGCTCGTCTCACAGCTGCTATCCAGGCTAGACGCCTTCGTTTGGTAACATCGATACGCGAGCTGCCTCATGTTGCTTCCAGGTTGGGAAACAATGAAAAGACAAACCCTTTTCAAGCTTATTCTCTTGCCGGTCGTGCGATCGAACATTGCAGCCGACCACACAGCAAGAACAAACCATGGCTGTTGTGTGTGCCTTCGCTCCTTTTTCGCTTGCGCTTAGACCCCCAAAATGGCGGATCGGGCCAAAATCCTTTCCACGCCCACCCCCGTGACATCACGCTCCAAAGCCCTATAGAACAGAGTTTGAATGAAAGCAACAGAATTCTAAAACAAACAATAGAATTTGAATAAAAAGAGTAGAATTAGAATGAAAACAAAATCATTTGAACGAAAACAGAGGAATTTTAATGAAAAGAACGGAATTAGAATGAAATGAATAGAATTTGAATCAAAACAACGGAATTTGAAAACAAACAACGGAATTTGAAAACAAACAACGGAATTTGAATGAACAGAACAGAATTTGAATCAAAACAACGGAAATAGAATGAACAGAACAGAATTTGAATCAAAACAATGAAATTTGAATGAAAACAACGGAATTAGAATGTATAGGGCTTTTGAGTTGACGTCACGCCGCAATGCATTGTGGGAGCGCGGCACCATTTTCGGGGTCTACGAATCAAAACAAACACACTGTGTTGGAACGACGATTACAAGGTGCTTAAAAGCAGCTCAAAAGAGAATGGACTGTATAGAGACCGATTTCGTCTAGAGGCGAAGCGGCGGTTCTTGCAGAAAATAACGTGCATTGGAAATGTGGACCCGTATGAAACACGGCCGTGGAGTAGAAACCCTGAAGACCAACCGCTATTGACGTAGCCTGATATATTTTCGTACCTTATCTGTGGAATCAGCGCGTACAAGTCGTCATCCAAACAAAGGTAAGTCAGCTCGAGGACTGCGAGTAAAATGCGTTTGATTTCCCTGCAAACATTCACATTAGTGCAGCATAAATTCATTCATGAGGGGAAATTACAGTGATAACATGTGGAGGCTGTTAGATGGATAACATAGTGAGTTGTGTGTGACATTGTCCTGAAGGATTTAGTTATTCTTTATGGTTAAAGAAATTGCAATGATTTATTGATATTTATTATAAATAATTCCAATTATACATCTTGCTTCCATATTTGTATCCTGTGTCACTAAAAATACATTTTATTTTTATTTTATACATTGATTAATGACCTGCAGAATCTCCTTATCATATTAAGTGATTCATAATTGTCACTTTATGCTTTCTCCATCTCTAAAGTGATGACATCCTTGCATTACATACTTTAGGTTCATTTTCTGCAGGCAGGTTTCTGACAGAGAACAGGCAGATTTAGAATATATCATGCAGCGTTCTATAGATGGACACATAAAGAAATGAAAAATTACATGTATGTGCTAACTTTCTAAACACTTTGTTACATTTATGATAAAGTAGATATAACACATTTATGTCGGCCTTGGCTCATAGTTCTTGTCTTTCAATGAACTTTGTGTGTGTTTCAGGTACTGCACTCTCAAAGACTGAATGAACCAGCATTGCAGCCACGGGTCACTGTGAGCATCACAGGGAAGGTTGAAGCCGCCCACTGCACCTGTAAGGCCGGAGTCGCGGAGACCTGCACCCACGTCGCTTCTCTTCTGTTTAATGTAGAAGCAACAGTGTTGATCTGTGGCACAAGGACTGTTACAGATGAACCTGCATACTGGGTTTTGCTGGGTAATATGACCAAGATACAGGTCAGAGGCCATAAGGTAGACTTCTCCTCTTCAGCTGCCCAAAAAAAGGCTCTTGATCAAAACATAAACAGACCATCCGTAACGAAAGGTCAAAGGAGCCTCAAAAAAGAAAAATCCCACCTGCTACTGTGGAGGAGTTGTCACTGCTATAATGTTTTATCTAGGGCTTCAGATTCATGCCTGTAGTGCACTGCCGTGTAAATAATTTGCATTTACTGAATATGTACTGACTGAGTCCCACTGTTCAAAAGTTGAATAAAGAAACAAACTACTTTTTGCCTCTTTTTTTTTATTTATTAAAACCACTTTATAGAACATCACATCCGTTACAGTGTAGAATCCATGTCATTTACAGTTTACAAATGACAAAATGTTTACATAAAATCATGAAGGGTTTACATGATATCACCCACTACTAACATTACTTTATTTACTGTATCTTCTGAAAAAATACCGCTATTTATACAGCACAAGACTTAAGAATATTTAACAGGAGCAAGTTTCATTGTTCCCTGGTTTTACTACCACACTGTTCAACAAACGCAGCAAACCTTCACCATCTTATCCAGAAGGGTCACCTCTTCACCCTCACATGGAAGAAGTAATCTGATTGGCATGGTGGTATGTTTGAAGCAGGTCCCTTGTGTAGCGCTGGAACCCAGTCATGATGTGCCATCCATTTCATAGGCTGCTTTGCTGCAATAATGCCAAATAATTAGCAACTCTATAAATAGAAGGTAGTTCTGCAAAATCACTCAGTAGGATGTTTGTTCTAATTTGCTATGAGCTCAGAGTGCATCGAAAATAAAACTAATAGGCTATAAAGAGTGATATGAACATATTTAGAACTTACCGGAATGAAAATGTCTGGAGCACCAACAGATATTTGGAGATGGAAGAGAACTGGATATCAGCTCGTCTCACAGCTGCTATCCAGGCTAGACGCCTTCGTTTGGTAACATCGATACACGAGCTGCCTCATGTTGCTTCCAGGTTGGGAAACAATGAAAAGACAAACCCTTTTCAAGCTTATTCTCTTGCCGGTCGTGCGATCGAACATTGCAGCCGACCACACAGCAAGAACAAACCATGGCTGTTGTGTGTGCCTTCGCTCCTTTTTCGCTTGCGCTTAGACCCCCAAAATGGCGGATCGGGCCAAAATCCTTTCCACGCCCACCCCCGTGACATCACGCTCCAAAGCCCTATAGAACAGAGTTTGAATGAAAGCAACAGAATTCTAAAACAAACAATAGAATTTGAATAAAAAGAGTAGAATTAGAATGAAAACAAAATCATTTGAACGAAAACAGAGGAATTTCAATGAAAAGAACGGAATTAGAATGAAATGAATAGAATTTGAATGAAAGCAACGGAATTTGAAAACAAACAACGGAATTTGAATGAACAGAACAGAATTTGAATCAAAGCAACGGAAATAGAATGAACAGAACAGAATTTGAATCAAAACAATGAAATTAGAATGAAATGAATAGAATTTGAATGAAAACAACGGAATTAGAATGTATAGGGCTTTGGAGTTGACGTCACGCCGCAATGCATTGTGGGAGCGCGGCACCATTTTCGGGGTCTACGAATCAAAACAAACACACTGTGTTGGAACGACGATTACAAGATGCTTAAAAGCAGCTCAAAAGAGAATGGACTGTATAGAGACCGATTTCGTCTAGAGGCGAAGCGGCGGTTCTTGCAGAAAATAACGTGCATTGGAAATGTGGACCCGTATGAAACACGGCCGTGGAGTAGAAACCCTGAAGACCAACCGCTATTGACGTAGCCTGATATATTTTCGTACCTTATCTGTGGAATCAGCGCGTACAAGTCGTCATCCAAACAAAGGTAAGTCAGCTCGAGGACTGCGAGTAAAATGCGTTTGATTTCCCTGCAAACATTCACATTAGTGCAGCATAAATTCATTCATGAGGGGAAATTACAGTGATAACATGTGGAGGCTGTTAGATGGATAACATAGTGAGTTG
Organism: Perissodus microlepis; assembly: GCF_051167445.1. NCBI lineage: Eukaryota > Metazoa > Chordata > Actinopteri > Cichliformes > Cichlidae > Perissodus > Perissodus microlepis. Next base: position 8,448,208 of record NC_140469.1, read on the forward strand.
TGTGTGACATTGTCCTGAAGGATTTAGTTATTCTTTATGGTTAAAGAAATTGCAATGATTTATTGATATTTATTATAAATAATTCCAATTATACATCTTGCTTCCATATTTGTATCCTGTGTCACTAAAAATACATTTTATTTTTATTTTATACATTGATTAATGACCTGCAGAATCTCCTTATCATATTAAGTGATTCATAATTGTCACTTTATGCTTTCTCCATCTCTAAAGTGATGACATCCTTGCATTACATACTTTAGGTTCATTTTCTGCAGGCAGGTTTCTGACAGAGAACAGGCAGATTTAGAATATATCATGCAGCGTTCTATAGATGGACACATAAAGAAATGAAAAATTACATGTATGTGCAAATTTTCTAAACACTTTGTTACATTTATGATAAAGTAGATAAAACACATTTATGTCGGCCTTGGCTCATAGTTCTTGTCTTTCAATGAACTTTGTGTGTGTTTCAGGTACTGCACTCTCAAAGACTGAATGAACCAGCATTGCAGCCACGGGTCACTGTGAGCATCACAGGGAAGGTTGAAGCCGCCCACTGCACCTGTAAGGCCGGAGTCGCGGAGACCTGCACCCACGTCGCTTCTCTTCTGTTTAATGTAGAAGCAACAATGTTGATCTGTGGCACAAGGACTGTTACAGATGAACCTGCATACTGGGTTTTGCTGGGTAATATGACCAAGATACAGGTCAGAGGCCATAAGGTAGACTTCTCCTCTTCAGCTGCCCAAAAAAAGGCTCTTGATCAAAACATAAACAGACCATCCGTAACGAAAGGTCAAAGGAGCCTCAAAAAAGAAAAATCCCACCTGCTACTGTGGAGGAGTTGTCACTGCTATAATGTTTTATCTAGGGGTCCAGATTTATGCCTGTAGTGCACTGCCGTGTAAATAATTTGCATTTACTGAATATGTACTGACTGAGTCCCACTGTTCAAAAGTTGAATAAAGAAACAAACTACTTTTTGCCTCTTTTTTTTATTTATTAAAACCACTTTATAGAACATCACATCCGTTACAGTGTAGAATCCATGTCATTTACAGTTTACAAATGACAAAATGTTTACATAAAATCATGAAGGGTTTACATGATATCACCCACTACTAACATTACTTTATTTACTGTATCTTCTGAAAAAATACCGCTATTTATACAGCACAAGACTTAAGAATATTTAACAGGAGCAAGTTTCATTGTTCCCTGGTTTTACTACCACACTGTTCAACAAACGCAGCAAACCTTCACCATCTTATCCAGAAGGGTCACCTCTTCACCCTCACATGGAAGAAGTAATCTGATTGGCATGGTGGTATGTTTGAAGCAGGTCCCTTGTGTAGCGCTGGAACCCAGTCATGATGTGCCATCCATTTCATAGGCTGCTTTGCTGCAATAATGCCAAATAATTAGCAACTCTATAAATAGAAGGTAGTTCTGCAAAATCACTCAGTAGGATGTTTGTTCTAATTTGCTATGAGCTCAGAGTGCATCGAAAATAAAACTAATAGGCTATAAAGAGTGATATGAACATATTTAGAACTTACCGGAATGAAAATGTCTGGAGCACCAACAGATATTTGGAGATGGAAGAGAACTGGATATCAGCTCGTCTCACAGCTGCTATCCAGGCTAGACGCCTTCGTTTGGTAACATCGATACACGAGCTGCCTCATGTTGCTTCCAGGTTGGGAAACAATGAAAAGACAAACCCTTTTCAAGCTTATTCTCTTGCCGGTCGTGCGATCGAACATTGCAGCCGACCACACAGCAAGAACAAACCATGGCTGTTGTGTGTGCCTTCGTTCCTTTTTCGCTTGCGCTTAGACCCCCAAAATGGCGGATCAGGCCAAAATCCTTTCCACGCCCACCCCCGTGACATCACGCTCCAAAGCCCTATAGAACAGAGTTTGAATGAAAGCAACAGAATTCTAAAACAAACAATAGAATTTGAATAAAAAGAGTAGAATTAGAATGAAAACAAAATCATTTGAACGAAAACAGAGGAATTTCAATGAAAAGAACGGAATTAGAATGAAATGAATAGAATTTGAATGAAAGCAACGGAATTTGAAAATACACAACGGAATTTGAAAACAAACAACGGAATTTGAATGAACAGAACAGAATTTGAATCAAAACAACGGAAATAGAATGAACAGAACAGAATTTGAATCAAAACAATGAAATTTGAATGAAAACAACGGAATTAGAATGTATAGGGCTTTGGAGTTGACGTCACGCCGCAATGCATTGTGGGAGCGCGGCACCATTTTCGGGGTCTACGAATCAAAACAAACACACTGTGTTGGAACGACGATTACAAGATGCTTAAAAGCAGCTCAAAAGAGAATGGACTGTATAGAGACCGATTTCGTCCAGAGGCGAAGCGGCGGTTCTTGCAGAAAATAACGTGCATTGGAAATGTGGACCCGTATGAAACACGGCCGTGGAGTAGAAACCCTGAAGACCAACCGCTATTGACGTAGCCTGATATATTTTCGTACCTTATCTGTGGAATCAGCGCGTACAAGTCGTCATCCAAACAAAGGTAAGTCAGCTCGAGGACTGCGAGTAAAATGCGTTTGATTTCCCTGCAAACATTCACATTAGTGCAGCATGAATTCATTCATGAGGGGAAATTACAGTGATAACATGTGGAGGCTGTTAGATGGATAACATAGTGAGTTGTGTGTGACATTGTCCTGAAGGATTTAGTTATTCTTTATGGTTAAAGAAATTGCAATGATTTATTGATATTTATTATAAATAATTCTAATTATACATCTTGCTTCCATATTTGTATCCTGTGTCACTAAAAATACATTTTATTTTAATTTTATACATTGATTAATGACCTGCAGAATCTCCTTATCATATTAAGTGATTCATAATTGTCACTTTATGCTTTCTCCATCTCTAAAGTGATGACATCCTTGCATTACATACTTTAGGTTCATTTTCTGCAGGCAGGTTTCTGACAGAGAACAGGCAGATTTAGAATATATCATGCAGCGTTCTATAGATGGACACATAAAGAAATGAAAAATTACATGTATGTGCTAACTTTCTAAACACTTTGCTACATTTATGATAAAGTAGATAAAACACATTTATGTCGGCCTTGGCTCATAGTTCTTGTCTTTCAATGAACTTTGTGTGTGTTTCAGGTACTGCACTCTCAAAGACTGAATGAACCAGCATTGCAGCCACGGGTCACTGTGAGCATCACAGGGAAGGTTGAAGCCGCCCACTGCACCTGTAAGGCCGGAGTCGCGGAGACCTGCACCCACGTCGCTTCTCTTCTGTTTAATGTAGAAGCAACAATGTTGATCTGTGGCACAAGGACTGTTACAGATGAACCTGCATACTGGGTTTTGCTGGGTAATATGACCAAGATACAGGTCAGAGGCCATAAGGTAGACTTCTCCTCTTCAGCTGCCCAAAAAAAGGCTCTTGATCAAAACATAAACAGACCATCCGTAACGAAAGGTCAAAGGAGCCTCAAAAAAGAAAAATCCCACCTGCTACTGTGGAGGAGTTGTCACTGCTATAATGTTTTATCTAGGGCTTCAGATTTATGCCTGTAGTGCACTGCCGTGTAAATAATTTGCATTTACTGAATATGTACTGACTGAGTCCCACTGTTCAAAAGTTGAATAAAGAAACAAACTACTTTTTGCCTCTTTTTTTTATTTATTAAAACCACTTTATAGAACATCACATCCGTTACAGTGTAGAATCCATGTCATTTACAGTTTACAAATGACAAAATGTTTACATAAAATCATGAAGGGTTTACATGATATCACCCACTACTAACATTACTTTATTTACTGTATCTTCTGAAAAAATACCGCTATTTATACAGCACAAGACTTAAGAATATTTAACAGGAGCAAGTTTCATTGTTCCCTGGTTTTACTACCACACTGTTCAACAAACGCAGCAAACCTTCACCATCTTATCCAGAAGGGTCACCTCTTCACCCTCACATGGAAGAAGTAATCTGATTGGCATGGTGGTATGTTTGAAGCAGGTCCCTTGTGTAGCGCTGGAACCCAGTCATGATGTGCCATCCATTTCATAGGCTGGTTTGCTGCAATAATGCCAAATAATTAGCAACTCTATAAATAGAAGGTAGTTCTGCAAAATCACTCAGTAGGATGTTTGTTCTAATTTGCTATGAGCTCAGAGTGCATCGAAAATAAAACTAATAGGCTATAAAGAGTGATATGAACATATTTAGAACTTACCGGAATGAAAATGTCTGGAGCACCAACAGATATTTGGAGATGGAAGAGAACTGGATATCAGCTCGTCTCACAGCTGCTATCCAGGCTAGACGCCTTCGTTTGGTAACATCGATACGCGAGCTGCCTCATGTTGCTTCCAGGTTGGGAAACAATGAAAAGACAAACCCTTTTCAAGCTTATTCTCTTGCCGGTCGTGCGATCGAACATTGCAGCCGACCACACAGCAAGAACAAACCATGGCTGTTGTGTGTGCCTTCGCTCCTTTTTCGCTTGCGCTTAGACCCCCAAAATGGCGGATCGGGCCAAAATCCTTTCCACGCCCACCCCCGTGACATCACGCTCCAAAGCCCTATAGAACAGAGTTTGAATGAAAGCAACAGAATTCTAAAACAAACAATAGAATTTGAATAAAAAGAGTAGAATTAGAATGAAAACAAAATCATTTAACGAAAACAGAGGAATTTTAATGAAAAGAACGGAATTAGAATGAAATGAATAGAATTTGAATCAAAACAACGGAATTTGAAAACAAACAACGGAATTTGAAAACAAACAACGGAATTTGAATGAACAGAACAGAATTTGAATCAAAACAATGAAATTTGAATGAAATGAATAGAATTTGAATGAAAACAACGGAATTAGAATGTATAGGGCTTTGGAGTTGACGTCACGCCGCAATGCATTGTGGGAGCGCGGCACCATTTTCGGGGTCTACGAATCAAAACAAACACACTGTGTTGGAACGACGATTACAAGATGCTTAAAAGCAGCTCAAAAGAGAATGGACTGTATAGAGACCGATTTCGTCCAGAGGCGAAGCGGCGGTTCTTGCAGAAAATAACGTGCATTGGAAATGTGGACCCGTATGAAACACGGCCGTGGAGTAGAAACCCAGAAGACCAACCGCTATTGACGTAGCCTGATATATTTTCGTACCTTATCTGTGGAATCAGCGCGTACAAGTCGTCATCCAAACAAAGTAAGTCAGCTCGAGGACTGCGAGTAAAATGCGTTTGATTTCCCTGCAAACATTCACATTAGTGCAGCATGAATTCATTCATGAGGGGAAATTACAGTGATAACATGTGGAGGCTGTTAGATGGATAACATAGTGAGTTGTGTGTGACATTGTCCTGAAGGATTTAGTTATTCTTTATGGTTAAAGAAATTGCAATGATTTATTGATATTTATTATAAATAATTCTAATTATACATCTTGCTTCCATATTTGTATCCTGTGTCACTAAAAATACATTTTATTTTAATTTTATACATTGATTAATGACCTGCAGAATCTCCTTATCATATTAAGTGATTCATAATTGTCACTTTATGCTTTCTCCATCTCTAAAGTGATGACATCCTTGCATTACATACTTTAGGTTCATTTTCTGCAGGCAGGTTTCTGACAGAGAACAGGCAGATTTAGAATATATCATGCAGCGTTCTATAGATGGACACATAAAGAAATGAAAAATTACATGTATGTGCAAATTTTCTAAACACTTTGTTACATTTATGATAAAGTAGATAAAACACATTTATGTCGGCCTTGGCTCATAGTTCTTGTCTTTCAATGAACTTTGTGTGTGTTTCAGGTACTGCACTCTCAAAGACTGAATGAACCAGCATTGCAGCCACGGGTCACTGTGAGCATCACAGGGAAGGTTGAAGCCGCCCACTGCACCTGTAAGGCCGGAGTCGCGGAGACCTGCACCCACGTCGCTTCTCTTCTGTTTAATGTAGAAGCAACAATGTTGATCTGTGGCACAAGGACTGTTACAGATGAACCTGCATACTGGGTTTTGCTGGGTAATATGACCAAGATACAGGTCAGAGGCCATAAGGTAGACTTCTCCTCTTCAGCTGCCCAAAAAAAGGCTCTTGATCAAAACATAAACAGACCATCCGTAACGAAAGGTCAAAGGAGCCTCAAAAAAGAAAAATCCCACCTGCTACTGTGGAGGAGTTGTCACTGCTATAATGTTTTATCTAGGGCTTCAGATTTATGCCTGTAGTGCACTGCCGTGTAAATAATTTGCATTTACTGAATATGTACTGACTGAGTCCCACTGTTCAAAAGTTGAATAAAGAAACAAACTACTTTTTGCCTCTTTTTTTTTATTTATTAAAACCACTTTATAGAACATCACATCCGTTACAGTGTAGAATCCATGTCATTTACAGTTTACAAATGACAAAATGTTTACATAAAATCATGAAGGGTTTACATGATATCACCCACTACTAACATTACTTTATTTACTGTATCTTCTGAAAAAATACCGCTATTTATACAGCACAAGACTTAAGAATATTTAACAGGAGCAAGTTTCATTGTTCCCTGGTTTTACTACCACACTGTTCAACAAACGCAGCAAACCTTCACCATCTTATCCAGAAGGGTCACCTCTTCACCCTCACATGGAAGAAGTAATCTGATTGGCATGGTGGTATGTTTGAAGCAGGTCCCTTGTGTAGCGCTGGAACCCAGTCATGATGTGCCATCCATTTCATAGGCTGGTTTGCTGCAATAATGCCAAATAATTAGCAACTCTATAAATAGAAGGTAGTTCTGCAAAATCACTCAGTAGGATGTTTGTTCTAATTTGCTATGAGCTCAGAGTGCATCGAAAATAAAACTAATAGGCTATAAAGAGTGATATGAACATATTTAGAACTTACCGGAATGAAAATGTCTGGAGCACCAACAGATATTTGGAGATGGAAGAGAACTGGATATCAGCTCGTCTCACAGCTGCTATCCAGGCTAGACGCCTTCGTTTGGTAACATCGATACACGAGCTGCCTCATGTTGCTTCCAGGTTGGGAAACAATGAAAAGACAAACCCTTTTCAAGCTTATTCTCTTGCCGGTCGTGCGATCGAACATTGTAGCCGACCACACAGCAAGAACAAACCATGGCTGTTGTGTGTGCCTTCGCTCCTTTTTCGCTTGCGCTTAGACCCCCAAAATGGCGGATCGGGCCAAAATCCTTTCCACGCCCACCCCTGTGACATCACGCTCCAAAGCCCTATAGAACAGAGTTTGAATGAAAGCAACAGAATTCTAAAACAAACAATAGAATTTGAATAAAAAGAGTAGAATTAGAATGAAAACAAAATCATTTGAACGAAAACAGAGGAATTTTAATGAAAAGAACGGAATTAGAATGAAATGAATAGAATTTGAATCAAAACAACGGAATTTGAAGACAAACAACGGAATTTGAAAACAAACAACGGAATTTGAATGAACAGAACAGAATTTGAATCAAAACAACGGAAATAGAATGAACAGAACAGAATTTGAATCAAAACAATGAAATTTGAATGAAAACAACAGAATTAGAATGAAATGAATAGAATTTGAATGAAAACAACGGAATTACAATGTATAGGGCTTTGGAGTTGACGTCACGCCGCAATGCATTGTGGGAGCGCGGCACCATTTTCGGGGTCTACGAATCAAAACAAACACACTGTGTTGGAACGACGATTACAAGATGCTTAAAAGCAGCTCAAAAGAGAATGGACTGTATAGAGACCGATTTCGTCCAGAGGCGAAGCGGCGGTTCTTGCAGAAAATAACGTGCATTGGAAATGTGGACCCGTATGAAACACGGCCGTGGAGTAGAAACCCAGAAGACCAACCGCTATTGACGTAGCCTGATATATTTTCGTACCTTATCTGTGGAATCAGCGCGTACAAGTCGTCATCCAAACAAAGGTAAGTCAGCTCGAGTACTGCGAGTAAAATGCGTTTGATTTCCCTGCAAACATTCACATTAGTGCAGCATAAATTCATTCATGAGGGGAAATTACAGTGATAACATGTGGAGGCTGTTAGATGGATAACATAGTGAGTTGTGTGTGACATTGTCCTGAAGGATTTAGTTATTCTTTATGGTTAAAGAAATTGCAATGATTTATTGATATTTATTATAAATAATTCTAATTATACATCTTGCTTCCATATTTGTATCCTGTGTCACTAAAAATACATTTTATTTTAATTTTATACATTGATTAATGACCTGCAGAATCTCCTTATCATATTAAGTGATTCATAATTGTCACTTTATGCTTTCTCCATCTCTAAAGTGATGACATCCTTGCATTACATACTTTAGGTTCATTTTCTGCAGGCAGGTTTCTGACAGAGAACAGGCAGATTTAGAATATATCATGCAGCGTTCTATAGATGGACACATAAAGAAATGAAAAATTACATGTATGTGCAAATTTTCTAAACACTTTGTTACATTTATGATAAAGTAGATAAAACACATTTATGTCGGCCTTGGCTCATAGTTCTTGTCTTTCAATGAACTTTGTGTGTGTTTCAGGTACTGCACTCTCAAAGACTGAATGAACCAGCATTGCAGCCACGGGTCACTGTGAGCATCACAGGGAAGGTTGAAGCCGCCCACTGCACCTGTAAGGCCGGAGTCGCGGAGACCTGCACCCACGTCGCTTCTCTTCTGTTTAATGTAGAAGCAACAATGTTGATCTGTGGCACAAGGACTGTTACAGATGAACCTGCATACTGGGTTTTGCTGGGTAATATGACCAAGATACAGGTCAGAGGCCATAAGGTAGACTTCTCCTCTTCAGCTGCCCAAAAAAAGGCTCTTGATCAAAACATAAACAGACCATCCGTAACGAAAGGTCAAAGGAGCCTCAAAAAAGAAAAATCCCACCTGCTACTGTGGAGGAGTTGTCACTGCTATAATGTTTTATCTAGGGCTTCAGATTTATGCCTGTAGTGCACTGCCGTGTAAATAATTTGCATTTACTGAATATGTACTGACTGAGTCCCACTGTTCAAAAGTTGAATAAAGAAACAAACTACTTTTTGCCTCTTTTTTTTTATTTATTAAAACCACTTTATAGAACATCACATCCGTTACAGTGTAGAATCCATGTCATTTACAGTTTACAAATGACAAAATGTTTACATAAAATCATGAAGGGTTTACATGATATCACCCACTACTAACATTACTTTATTTACTGTATCTTCTGAAAAAATACCGCTATTTATACAGCACAAGACTTAAGAATATTTAACAGGAGCAAGTTTCATTGTTCCCTGGTTTTACTACCACACTGTTCAACAAACGCAGCAAACCTTCACCATCTTATCCAGAAGGGTCACCTCTTCACCCTCACATGGAAGAAGTAATCTGATTGGCATGGTGGTATGTTTGAAGCAGGTCCCTTGTGTAGCGCTGGAACCCAGTCATGATGTGCCATCCATTTCATAGGCTGGTTTGCTGCAATAATGCCAAATAATTAGCAACTCTATAAATAGAAGGTAGTTCTGCAAAATCACTCAGTAGGATGTTTGTTCTAATTTGCTATGAGCTCAGAGTGCATCGAAAATAAAACTAATAGGCTATAAAGAGTGATATGAACATATTTAGAACTTACCGGAATGAAAATGTCTGGAGCACCAACAGATATTTGGAGATGGAAGAGAACTGGATATCAGCTCGTCTCACAGCTGCTATCCAGGCTAGACGCCTTCGTTTGGTAACATCGATACACGAGCTGCCTCATGTTGCTTCCAGGTTGGGAAACAATGAAAAGACAAACCCTTTTCAAGCTTATTCTCTTGCCGGTCGTGCGATCGAACATTGTAGCCGACCACACAGCAAGAACAAACCATGGCTGTTGTGTGTGCCTTCGCTCCTTTTTCGCTTGCGCTTAGACCCCCAAAATGGCGGATCGGGCCAAAATCCTTTCCACGCCCACCCCTGTGACATCACGCTCCAAAGCCCTATAGAACAGAGTTTGAATGAAAGCAACAGAATTCTAAAACAAACAATAGAATTTGAATAAAAAGAGTAGAATTAGAATGAAAACAAAATCATTTGAACGAAAACAGAGGAATTTTAATGAAAAGAACGGAATTAGAATGAAATGAATAGAATTTGAATCAAAACAACGGAATTTGAAGACAAACAACGGAATTTGAAAACAAACAACGGAATTTGAATGAACAGAACAGAATTTGAATCAAAACAACGGAAATAGAATGAACAGAACAGAATTTGAATCAAAACAATGAAATTTGAATGAAAACAACAGAATTAGAATGAAATGAATAGAATTTGAATGAAAACAACGGAATTACAATGTATAGGGCTTTGGAGTTGACGTCACGCCGCAATGCATTGTGGGAGCGCGGCACCATTTTCGGGGTCTACGAATCAAAACAAACACACTGTGTTGGAACGACGATTACAAGATGCTTAAAAGCAGCTCAAAAGAGAATGGACTGTATAGAGACCGATTTCGTCCAGAGGCGAAGCGGCGGTTCTTGCAGAAAATAACGTGCATTGGAAATGTGGACCCGTATGAAACACGGCCGTGGAGTAGAAACCCAGAAGACCAACCGCTATTGACGTAGCCTGATATATTTTCGTACCTTATCTGTGGAATCAGCGCGTACAAGTCGTCATCCAAACAAAGGTAAGTCAGCTCGAGGACTGCGAGTAAAATGCGTTTGATTTCCCTGCAAACATTCACATTAGTGCAGCATAAATTCATTCATGAGGGGAAATTACAGTGATAACATGTGGAGGCTGTTAGATGGATAACATAGTGAGTTGTGTGTGACATTGTCCTGAAGGATTTAGTTATTCTTTATGGTTAAAGAAATTGCAATGATTTATTGATATTTATTATAAATAATTCTAATTATACATCTTGCTTCCATATTTGTATCCTGTGTCACTAAAAATACATTTTATTTTAATTTTATACATTGATTAATGACCTGCAGAATCTCCTTATCATATTAAGTGATTCATAATTGTCACTTTATGCTTTCTCCATCTCTAAAGTGATGACATCCTTGCATTACATACTTTAGGTTCATTTTCTGCAGGCAGGTTTCTGACAGAGAACAGGCAGATTTAGAATATATCATGCAGCGTTCTATAGATGGACACATAAAGAAATGAAAAATTACATGTATGTGCAAATTTTCTAAACACTTTGTTACATTTATGATAAAGTAGATAAAACACATTTATGTCGGCCTTGGCTCATAGTTCTTGTCTTTCAATGAACTTTGTGTGTGTTTCAGGTACTGCACTCTCAAAGACTGAATGAACCAGCATTGCAGCCACGGGTCACTGTGAGCATCACAGGGAAGGTTGAAGCCGCCCACTGCACCTGTAAGGCCGGAGTCGCGGAGACCTGCACCCACGTCGCTTCTCTTCTGTTTAATGTAGAAGCAACAATGTTGATCTGTGGCACAAGGACTGTTACAGATGAACCTGCATACTGGGTTTTGCTGGGTAATATGACCAAGATACAGGTCAGAGGCCATAAGGTAGACTTCTCCTCTTCAGCTGCCCAAAAAAAGGCTCTTGATCAAAACATAAACAGACCATCCGTAACGAAAGGTCAAAGGAGCCTCAAAAAAGAAAAATCCCACCTGCTACTGTGGAGGAGTTGTCACTGCTATAATGTTTTATCTAGGGCTTCAGATTTATGCCTGTAGTGCACTGCCGTGTAAATAATTTGCATTTACTGAATATGTACTGACTGAGTCCCACTGTTCAAAAGTTGAATAAAGAAACAAACTACTTTTTGCCTCTTTTTTTTTATTTATTAAAACCACTTTATAGAACATCACATCCGTTACAGTGTAGAATCCATGTCATTTACAGTTTACAAATGACAAAATGTTTACATAAAATCATGAAGGGTTTACATGATATCACCCACTACTAACATTACTTTATTTACTGTATCTTCTGAAAAAATACCGCTATTTATACAGCACAAGACTTAAAATATTTAACAGGAGCAAGTTTCATTGTTCCCTGGTTATACTACCACACTGTTCAACAAACGCAGCAAACCTTCACCATCTTATCCAGAAGGGTCACCTCTTCACCCTCACATGGAAGAAGTAATCTGATTGGCATGGTGGTATGTTTGAAGCAGGTCCCTTGTGTAGCGCTGGAACCCAGTCATGATGTGCCATCCATTTCATAGGCTGGTTTGCTGCAATAATGCCAAATAATTAGCAACTCTATAAATAGAAGGTAGTTCTGCAAAATCACTCAGTAGGATGTTTGTTCTAATTTGCTATGAGCTCAGAGTGCATCGAAAATAAAACTAATAGGCTATAAAGAGTGATATGAACATATTTAGAACTTACCGGAATGAAAATGTCTGGAGCACCAACAGATATTTGGAGATGGAAGAGAACTGGATATCAGCTCGTCTCACAGCTGCTATCCAGGCTAGACGCCTTCGTTTGGTAACATCGATACGCGAGCTGCCTCATGTTGCTTCCAGGTTGGGAAACAATGAAAAGACAAACCCTTTTCAAGCTTATTCTCTTGCCGGTCGTGCGATCGAACATTGTAGCCGACCACACAGCAAGAACAAACCATGGCTGTTGTGTGTGCCTTCGCTCCTTTGTCGCTTGCGCTTAGACCCCCAAAATGGCGGATCGGGCCAAAATCCTTTCCACGCCCACCCCCGTGACATCACGCTCCAAAGCCCTATAGAACAGAGTTTGAATGAAAGCAACAGAATTCTAAAACAAACAATAGAATTTGAATAAAAAGAGTAGAATTAGAATGAAAACAAAATCATTTGAACGAAAACAGAGGAATTTTAATGAAAAGAACGGAATTAGAATGAAATGAATAGAATTTGAATCAAAACAACGGAATTTGAAAACAAACAACGGAATTTGAATGAACAGAACAGAATTTGAATCAAAGCAACGGAAATAGAATGAACAGAACAGAATTTGAATGAAAACAATGAAATTTGAATGAAATGAATAGAATTTGAATGAAAACAACGGAATTAGAATGTATAGGGCTTTGGAGTTGACGTCACGCCGCAATGCATTGTGGGAGCGCGGCACCATTTTCGGGGTCTACGAATCATAACAAACACACTGTGTTGGAACGACGATTACAAGATGCTTAAAAGCAGCTCAAAAGAGAATGGACTGTATAGAGACCGATTTCGTCTAGAGGCGAAGCGGCGGTTCTTGCAGAAAATAACGTGCATTGGAAATGTGTACCCGTATGAAACACGGCCGTGGAGTAGAAACCCTGAAGACCAACCGCTATTGACGTAGCCTGATATATTTTCGTACCTTATCTGTGGAATCAGCGCGTACAAGTCGTCATCCAAACAAAGGTAAGTCAGCTCGAGGACTGCGAGTAAAATGCGTTTGATTTCCCTGCAAACATTCACATTAGTGCAGCATAAATTCATTCATGAGGGGAAATTACAGTGATAACATGTGGAGGCTGTTAGATGGATAACATAGTGAGTTGTGTGTGACATTGTCCTGAAGGATTTAGTTATTCTTTATGGTTAAAGAAATTGCAATGATTTATTGATATTTATTATAAATAATTCTAATTATACATCTTGCTTCCATATTTGTATCCTGTGTCACTAAAAATACATTTTATTTTAATTTTATACATTGATTAATGACCTGCAGAATCTCCTTATCATATTAAGTGATTCATAATTGTCACTTTATGCTTTCTCCATCTCTAAAGTGATGACATCCTTGCATTACATACTTTAGGTTCATTTTCTGCAGGCAGGTTTCTGACAGAGAACAGGCAGATTTAGAATATATCATGCAGCGTTCTATAGATGGACACATAAAGAAATGAAAAATTACATGTATGTGCAAATTTTCTAAACACTTTGTTACATTTATGATAAAGTAGATAAAACACATTTATGTCGGCCTTGGCTCATAGTTCTTGTCTTTCAATGAACTTTGTGTGTGTTTCAGGTACTGCACTCTCAAAGACTGAATGAACCAGCATTGCAGCCACGGGTCACTGTGAGCATCACAGGGAAGGTTGAAGCCGCCCACTGCACCTGTAAGGCCGGAGTCGCGGAGACCTGCACCCACGTCGCTTCTCTTCTGTTTAATGTAGAAGCAACAATGTTGATCTGTGGCACAAGGACTGTTACAGATGAACCTGCATACTGGGTTTTGCTGGGTAATATGACCAAGATACAGGTCAGAGGCCATAAGGTAGACTTCTCCTCTTCAGCTGCCCAAAAAAAGGCTCTTGATCAAAACATAAACAGACCATCCGTAATGAAAGGTCAAAGGAGCCTCAAAAAAGAAAAATCCCACCTGCTACTGTGGAGGAGTTGTCACTGCTATAATGTTTTATCTAGGGCTTCAGATTTATGCCTGTAGTGCACTGCCGTGTAAATAATTTGCATTTACTGAATATGTACTGACTGAGTCCCACTGTTCAAAAGTTGAATAAAGAAACAAACTACTTTTTGCCTCTTTTTTTTTATTTATTAAAACCACTTTATAGAACATCACATCCGTTACAGTGTAGAATCCATGTCATTTACAGTTTACAAATGACAAAATGTTTACATAAAATCATGAAGGGTTTACATGATATCACCCACTACTAACATTACTTTATTTACTGTATCTTCTGAAAAAATACCGCTATTTATACAGCACAAGACTTAAAATATTTAACAGGAGCAAGTTTCATTGTTCCCTGGTTTTACTACCACACTGTTCAACAAACGCAGCAAACCTTCACCATCTTATCCAGAAGGGTCACCTCTTCACCCTCACATGGAAGAAGTAATCTGATTGGCATGGTGGTATGTTTGAAGCAGGTCCCTTGTGTAGCGCTGGAACCCAGTCATGATGTGCCATCCATTTCATAGGCTGCTTTGCTGCAATAATGCCAAATAATTAGCAACTCTATAAATAGAAGGTAGTTCTGCAAAATCACTCAGTAGGATGTTTGTTCTAATTTGCTATGAGCTCAGAGTGCATCGAAAATAAAACTAATAGGCTATAAAGAGTGATATGAACATATTTAGAACTTACCGGAATGAAAATGTCTGGAGCACCAACAGATATTTGGAGATGGAAGAGAACTGGATATCAGCTCGTCTCACAGCTGCTATCCAGGCTAGACGCCTTCGTTTGGTAACATCGATACACGAGCTGCCTCATGTTGCTTCCAGGTTGGGAAACAATGAAAAGACAAACCCTTTTCAAGCTTATTCTCTTGCCGGTCGTGCGATCGAACATTGTAGCCGACCACACAGCAAGAACAAACCATGGCTGTTGTGTGTGCCTTCGCTCCTTTGTCGCTTGCGCTTAGACCCCCAAAATGGCGGATCGGGCCAAAATCCTTTCCACGCCCACCCCCGTGACATCACGCTCCAAAGCCCTATAGAACAGAGTTTGAATGAAAGCAACAGAATTCTAAAACAAACAATAGAATTTGAATAAAAAGAGTAGAATTAGAATGAAAACAAAATCATTTGAACGAAAACAGAGGAATTTTAATGAAAAGAACGGAATTAGAATGAAATGAATAGAATTTGAATCAAAACAACGGAATTTGAAAACAAACAACGGAATTTGAATGAACAGAACAGAATTTGAATCAAAGCAACGGAAATAGAATGAACAGAACAGAATTTGAATCAAAACAATGAAATTTGAATGAAATGAATAGAATTAGAATGAAAACAAAATCATTTGAACGAAAACAGAGGAATTTTAATGAAAAGAACGGAATTAGAATGAAATGAATAGAATTTGAATCAAAACAACGGAATTTGAAAACAAACAACGGAATTTTAAAACAAACAACGGAATTTGAATGAAGAGAACAGAATTTGAATCAAAACAACGGAAATAGAATGAACAGAACAGAATTTGAATCAAAACAACGGAAATAGAATGAACAGAACAGAATTTGAATCAAAACAATGAAATTTGAATGAAAACAACAGAATTAGAATGAAATGAATAGAATTTGAATGAAAACAACGGAATTACATTGTATAGGGCTTTGGAGTTGACGTCACGCCGCAATGCATTGTGGGAGCGCGGCACCATTTTCGGGGTCTACGAATCAAAACAAACACACTGTGTTGGAACGACGATTACAAGATGCTTAAAAGCAGCTCAAAAGAGAATGGACTGTATAGAGACCGATTTCGTCCAGAGGCGAAGCGGCGGTTCTTGCAGAAAATAACCTGCATTGGAAATGTGGACCCGTATGAAACACGGCCGTGGAGTAGAAACCCAGAAGACCAACCGCTATTGACGTAGCCTGATATATTTTCGTACCTTATCTGTGGAATCAGCGCGTACAAGTCGTCATCCAAACAAAGGTAAGTCAGCTCGAGTACTGCGAGTAAAATGCGTTTGATTTCCCTGCAAACATTCACATTAGTGCAGCATAAATTCATTCATGAGGGGAAATTACAGTGATAACATGTGGAGGCTGTTAGATGGATAACATAGTGAGTTGTGTGTGACATTGTCCTGAAGGATTTAGTTATTCTTTATGGTTAAAGAAATTGCAATGATTTATTGATATTTATTATAAATAATTCTAATTATACATCTTGCTTCCATATTTGTATCCTGTGTCACTAAAAATACATTTTATTTTAATTTTATACATTGATTAATGACCTGCAGAATCTCCTTATCATATTAAGTGATTCATAATTGTCACTTTATGCTTTCTCCATCTCTAAAGTGATGACATCCTTGCATTACATACTTTAGGTTCATTTTCTGCAGGCAGGTTTCTGACAGAGAACAGGCAGATTTAGAATATATCATGCAGCGTTCTATAGATGGACACATAAAGAAATGAAAAATTACATGTATGTGCAAATTTTCTAAACACTTTGTTACATTTATGATAAAGTAGATAAAACACATTTATGTCGGCCTTGGCTCATAGTTCTTGTCTTTCAATGAACTTTGTGTGTGTTTCAGGTACTGCACTCTCAAAGACTGAATGAACCAGCATTGCAGCCACGGGTCACTGTGAGCATCACAGGGAAGGTTGAAGCCGCCCACTGCACCTGTAAGGCCGGAGTCGCGGAGACCTGCACCCACGTCGCTTCTCTTCTGTTTAATGTAGAAGCAACAGTGTTGATCTGTGGCACAAGGACTGTTACAGATGAACCTGCATACTGGGTTTTGCTGGGTAATATGACCAAGATACAGGTCAGAGGCCATAAGGTAGACTTCTCCTCTTCAGCTGCCCAAAAAAAGGCTCTTGATCAAAACATAAACAGACCATCCGTAACGAAAGGTCAAAGGAGCCTCAAAAAAGAAAAATCCCACCTGCTACTGTGGAGGAGTTGTCACTGCTATAATGTTTTATCTAGGGCTTCAGATTTATGCCTGTAGTGCACTGCCGTGTAAATAATTTGCATTTACTGAATATGTACTGACTGAGTCCCACTGTTCAAAAGTTGAATAAAGAAACAAACTACTTTTTGCCTCTTTTTTTTTATTTATTAAAACCACTTTATAGAACATCACATCCGTTACAGTGTAGAATCCATGTCATTTACAGTTTACAAATGACAAAATGTTTACATAAAATCATGAAGGGTTTACATGATATCACCCACTACTAACATTACTTTATTTACTGTATCTTCTGAAAAAATACCGCTATTTATACAGCACAAGACTTAAAATATTTAACAGGAGCAAGTTTCATTGTTCCCTGGTTTTACTACCACACTGTTCAACAAACGCAGCAAACCTTCACCATCTTATCCAGAAGGGTCACCTCTTCACCCTCACATGGAAGAAGTAATCTGATTGGCATGGTGGTATGTTTGAAGCAGGTCCCTTGTGTAGCGCTGGAACCCAGTCATGATGTGCCATCCATTTCATAGGCTGGTTTGCTGCAATAATGCCAAATAATTAGCAACTCTATAAATAGAAGGTAGTTCTGCAAAATCACTCAGTAGGATGTTTGTTCTAATTTGCTATGAGCTCAGAGTGCATCGAAAATAAAACTAATAGGCTATAAAGAGTGATATGAACATATTTAGAACTTACCGGAATGAAAATGTCTGGAGCACCAACAGATATTTGGAGATGGAAGAGAACTGGATATCAGCTCGTCTCACAGCTGCTATCCAGGCTAGACGCCTTCGTTTGGTAACATCGATACACGAGCTGCCTCATGTTGCTTCCAGGTTGGGAAACAATGAAAAGACAAACCCTTTTCAAGCTTATTCTCTTGCCGGTCGTGCGATCGAACATTGTAGCCGACCACACAGCAAGAACAAACCATGGCTGTTGTGTGTGCCTTCGCTCCTTTTTCGCTTGCGCTTAGACCCCCAAAATGGCGGATCGGGCCAAAATCCTTTCCACGCCCACCCCCGTGACATCACGCTCCAAAGCCCTATAGAACAGAGTTTGAATGAAAGCAACAGAATTCTAAAACAAACAATAGAATTTGAATAAAAAGAGTAGAATTAGAATGAAAACAAAATCATTTGAACGAAAACAGAGGAATTTTAATGAAAAGAACGGAATTAGAATGAAATGAATAGAATTTGAATCAAAACAACGGAATTTGAAAACAAACAACGGAATTTGAATGAACAGAACAGAATTTGAATCAAAGCAACGGAAATAGAATGAACAGAACAGAATTTGAATCAAAACAATGAAATTTGAATGAAATGAATAGAATTTGAATGAAAACAACAGAATTAGAATGTATAGGGCTTTGGAGTTGACGTCACGCCGCAATGCATTGTGGGAGCGCGGCACCATTTTCGGGGTCTACGAATCAAAACAAACACACTGTGTTGGAACGACGATTACAAGATGCTTAAAAGCAGCTCAAAAGAGAATGGACTGTATAGAGACCGATTTCGTCCAGAGGCGAAGCGGCGGTTCTTGCAGAAAATAACGTGCATTGGAAATGTGGACCCGTATGAAACACGGCCGTGGAGTAGAAACCCTGAAGACCAACCGCTATTGACGTAGCCTGATATATTTTCGTACCTTATCTGTGGAATCAGCGCGTACAAGTCGTCATCCAAACAAAGGTAAGTCAGCTCGAGGACTGCGAGTAAAATGCGTTTGATTTCCCTGCAAACATTCACATTAGTGCAGCATAAATTCATTCATGAGGGGAAATTACAGTGATAACATGTGGAGGCTGTTAGATGGATAACATAGTGAGTTGTGTGTGACATTGTCCTGAAGGATTTAGTTATTCTTTATGGTTAAAGAAATTGCAATGATTTATTCATATTTATTATAAATAATTCTAATTATACATCTTGCTTCCATATTTGTATCCTGTGTCACTAAAAATACATTTTATTTTAATTTTATACATTGATTAATGACCTGCAGAATCTCCTTATCATATTAAGTGATTCATAATTGTCACTTTATGCTTTCTCCATCTCTAAAGTGATGACATCCTTGCATTACATACTTTAGGTTCATTTTCTGCAGGCAGGTTTCTGACAGAGAACAGGCAGATTTAGAATATATCATGCAGCGTTCTATAGATGGACACATAAAGAAATGAAAAATTACATGTATGTGCTAACTTTCTAAACACTTTGTTACATTTATGATAAAGTAGATAAAACACATTTATGTCGGCCTTGGCTCATAGTTCTTGTCTTTAAATGAACTTTGTGTGTGTTTCAGGTACTGCACTCTCAAAGACTGAATGAACCAGCATTGCAGCCACGGGTCACTGTGAGCATCACAGGGAAGGTTGAAGCCGCCCACTGCACCTGTAAGGCCGGAGTCGCGGAGACCTGCACCCACGTCGCTTCTCTTCTGTTTAATGTAGAAGCAACAGTGTTGATCTGTGGCACAAGGACTGTTACAGATGAACCTGCATACTGGGTTTTGCTGGGTAATATGACCAAGATACAGGTCAGAGGCCATAAGGTAGACTTCTCCTCTTCAGCTGCCCAAAAAAAGGCTCTTGATCAAAACATAAACAGACCATCCGTAACGAAAGGTCAAAGGAGCCTCAAAAAAGAAAAATCCCACCTGCTACTGTGGAGGAGTTGTCACTGCTATAATGTTTTATCTAGGGCTTCAGATTCATGCCTGTAGTGCACTGCCGTGTAAATAATTTGCATTTACTGAATATGTACTGACTGAGTCCCACTGTTCAAAAGTTGAATAAAGAAACAAACTACTTTTTGCCTCTTTTTTTTATTTATTAAAACCACTTTATAGAACATCACATCCGTTACAGTGTAGAATCCATGTCATTTACAGTTTACAAATGACAAAATGTTTACATAAAATCATGAAGGGTTTACATGATATCACCCACTACTAACATTACTTTATTTACTGTATCTTCTGAAAAAATACCGCTATTTATACAGCACAAGACTTAAGAATATTTAACAGGAGCAAGTTTCATTGTTCCCTGGTTTTACTACCACACTGTTCAACAAACGCAGCAAACCTTCACCATCTTATCCAGAAGGGTCACCTCTTCACCCTCACATGGAAGAAGTAATCTGATTGGCATGGTGGTATGTTTGAAGCAGGTCCCTTGTGTAGCGCTGGAACCCAGTCATGATGTGCCATCCATTTCATAGGCTGGTTTGCTGCAATAATGCCAAATAATTAGCAACTCTATAAATAGAAGGTAGTTCTGCAAAATAACTCAGTAGGATGTTTGTTCTAATTTGCTATGAGCTCAGAGTGCATCGAAAATAAAACTAATAGGCTATAAAGAGTGATATGAACATATTTAGAACTTACTGGAATGAAAATTTCTGGAGCACCAACAGATATTTGGAGATAGAAGAGAACTGGATATCAGCTCGTCTCACAGCTGCTATCCAGGCTAGACGCCTTCGTTTGGTAACATCGATACACGAGCTGCCTCATGTTGCTTCCAGGTTGGGAAACAATGAAAAGACAAACCCTTTTCAAGCTTATTCTCTTGCCGGTCGTGCGATCGAACATTGCAGCCGACCACACAGCAAGAACAAACCATGGCTGTTGTGTGTGCCTTCGCTCCTTTTTCGCTTGCTCTTAGACCCCCAAAATGGCGGATCGGGCCAAAATCCTTTCCACGCCCACCCCCGTGACATCACGCTCCAAAGCCCTATAGAACAGAGTTTGAATGAAAGCAACAGAATTCTAAAACAAACAATAGAATTTGAATAAAAAGAGTAGAATTAGAATGAAAACAAAATCATTTGAACGAAAACAGAGGAATTTCAATGAAAAGAACGGAATTAGAATGAAATGAATAGAATTTGAATGAAAGCAACGGAATTTGAAAACAAACAACGGAATTTGAATGAACAGAACAGAATTTGAATCAAAACAACGGAAATAGAATGAACAGAACAGAATTTGAATCAAAACAATGAAATTTGAATGAAAACAACGGAATTACAATGTATAGGGCTTTGGAGTTGACGTCACGCCGCAATGCATTGTGGGAGCGCGGCACCATTTTCGGGGTCTACGAATCAAAACAAACACACTGTGTTGGAACGACGATTACAAGATGCTTAAAAGCAGCTCAAAAGAGAATGGACTGTATAGAGACCGATTTCGTCCAGAGGCGAAGCGGCGGTTCTTGCAGAAAATAACGTGCATTGGAAATGTGGACCCGTATGAAACACGGCCGTGGAGTAGAAACCCAGAAGACCAACCGCTATTGACGTAGCCTGATATATTTTCGTACCTTATCTGTGGAATCAGCGCGTACAAGTCGTCATCCAAACAAAGGTAAGTCAGCTCGAGGACTGCGAGTAAAATGCGTTTGATTTCCCTGCAAACATTCACATTAGTGCAGCATAAATTCATTCATGAGGGGAAATTACAGTGATAACATGTGGAGGCTGTTAGATGGATAACATAGTGAGTTGTGTGTGACATTGTCCTGAAGGATTTAGTTATTCTTTATGGTTAAAGAAATTGCAATGATTTATTGATATTTATTATAAATAATTCTAATTATACATCTTGCTTCCATATTTGTATCCTGTGTCACTAAAAATACATTTTATTTTAATTTTATACATTGATTAATGACCTGCAGAATCTCCTTATCATATTAAGTGATTCATAATTGTCACTTTATGCTTTCTCCATCTCTAAAGTGATGACATCCTTGCATTACATACTTTAGGTTCATTTTCTGCAGGCAGGTTTCTGACAGAGAACAGGCAGATTTAGAATATATCATGCAGCGTTCTATAGATGGACACATAAAGAAATGAAAAATTACATGTATGTGCTAACTTTCTAAACACTTTGTTACATTTATGATAAAGTAGATAAAACACATTTATGTCGGCCTTGGCTCATAGTTCTTGTCTTTCAATGAACTTTGTGTGTGTTTCAGGTACTGCACTCTCAAAGACTGAATGAACCAGCATTGCAGCCACGGGTCACTGTGAGCATCACAGGGAAGGTTGAAGCCGCCCACTGCACCTGTAAGGCCGGAGTCGCGGAGACCTGCACCCACGTCGCTTCTCTTCTGTTTAATGTAGAAGCAACAGTGTTGATCTGTGGCACAAGGACTGTTACAGATGAACCTGCATACTGGGTTTTGCTGGGTAATATGACCAAGATACAGGTCAGAGGCCATAAGGTAGACTTCTCCTCTTCAGCTGCCCAAAAAAAGGCTCTTGATCAAAACATAAACAGACCATCCGTAACGAAAGGTCAAAGGAGCCTCAAAAAAGAAAAATCCCACCTGCTACTGTGGAGGAGTTGTCACTGCTATAATGTTTTATCTAGGGCTTCAGATTCATGCCTGTAGTGCACTGCCGTGTAAATAATTTGCATTTACTGAATATGTACTGACTGAGTCCCACTGTTCAAAAGTTGAATAAAGAAACAAACTACTTTTTGCCTCTTTTTTTTTATTTATTAAAACCACTTTATAGAACATCACATCCGTTACAGTGTAGAATCCATGTCATTTACAGTTTACAAATGACAAAATGTTTACATAAAATCATGAAGGGTTTACATGATATCACCCACTACTAACATTACTTTATTTACTGTATCTTCTGAAAAAATACCGCTATTTATACAGCACAAGACTTAAGAATATTTAACAGGAGCAAGTTTCATTGTTCCCTGGTTTTACTACCACACTGTTCAACAAACGCAGCAAACCTTCACCATCTTATCCAGAAGGGTCACCTCTTCACCCTCACATGGAAGAAGTAATCTGATTGGCATGGTGGTATGTTTGAAGCAGGTCCCTTGTGTAGCGCTGGAACCCAGTCATGATGTGCCATCCATTTCATAGGCTGGTTTGCTGCAATAATGCCAAATAATTAGCAACTCTATAAATAGAAGGTAGTTCTGCAAAATCACTCAGTAGGATGTTTGTTCTAATTTGCTATGAGCTCAGAGTGCATCGAAAATAAAACTAATAGGCTATAAAGAGTGATATGAACATATTTAGAACTTACCGGAATGAAAATGTCTGGAGCACCAACAGATATTTGGAGATGGAAGAGAACTGGATATCAGCTCGTCTCACAGCTGCTATCCAGGCTAGACGCCTTCGTTTGGTAACATCGATACACGAGCTGCCTTATGTTGCTTCCAGGTTGGGAAACAAGGAAAAGACAAACCCTTTTCAAGCTTATTCTCTTGCCGGTCGTGCGATCGAACATTGCAGCCGACCACACAGCAAGAACAAACCATGGCTGTTGTGTGTGCCTTCGCTCCTTTTTCGCTTGCGCTTAGACCCCCAAAATGGCGGATCGGGCCAAAATCCTTTCCACGCCCACCCCCGTGACATCACGCTCCAAAGCCCTATAGAACAGAGTTTGAATGAAAGCAACAGAATTCTAAAACAAACAATAGAATTTGAATAAAAAGAGTAGAATTAGAATGAAAACAAAATCATTTGAACGAAAACAGAGGAATTTTAATGAAAAGAACGGAATTAGAATGAAATGAATAGAATTTGAATCAAAACAACGGAATTTGAAAACAAACAACGGAATTTGAAAACAAACAACGGAATTTGAATGAACAGAACAGAATTTGAATCAAAACAACGGAAATAGAATGAACAGAACAGAATTTGAATCAAAACAACGGAAATAGAATGAACAGAACAGAATTTGAATCAAAACAATTAAATTTGAATGAAAACAACAGAATTAGAATGAAATGAATAGAATTTGAATGAAAACAACGGAATTACAATGTATAGGGCTTTGGAGTTGACGTCACGCCGCAATGCATTGTGGGAGCGCGGCACCATTTTCGGGGTCTACGAATCAAAACAAACACACTGTGTTGGAACGACGATTACAAGATGCTTAAAAGCAGCTCAAAAGAGAATGGACTGTATAGAGACCGATTTCGTCCAGAGGCGAAGCGGCGGTTCTTGCAGAAAATAACGTGCATTGGAAATGTGGACCCGTATGAAACACGGCCGTGGAGTAGAAACCCAGAAGACCAACCGCTATTGACGTAGCCTGATATATTTTCGTACCTTATCTGTGGAATCAGCGCGTACAAGTCGTCATCCAAACAAAGGTAAGTCAGCTCGAGTACTGCGAGTAAAATGCGTTTGATTTCCCTGCAAACATTCACATTAGTGCAGCATAAATTCATTCATGAGGGGAAATTACAGTGATAACATGTGGAGGCTGTTAGATGGATAACATAGTGAGTTGTGTGTGACATTGTCCTGAAGGATTTAGTTATTCTTTATGGTTAAAGAAATTGCAATGATTTATTGATATTTATTATAAATAATTCTAATTATACATCTTGCTTCCATATTTGTATCCTGTGTCACTAAAAATACATTTTATTTTAATTTTATACATTGATTAATGACCTGCAGAATCTCCTTATCATATTAAGTGATTCATAATTGTCACTTTATGCTTTCTCCATCTCTAAAGTGATGACATCCTTGCATCACATACTTTAGGTTCATTTTCTGCAGGCAGGTTTCTGACAGAGAACAGGCAGATTTAGAATATATCATGCAGCGTTCTATAGATGGACACATAAAGAAATGAAAAATTACATGTATGTGCAAATTTTCTAAACACTTTGTTACATTTATGATAAAGTAGATAAAACACTTTTATGTCGGCCTTGGCTCATAGTTCTTGTCTTTCAATGAACTTTGTCTGTGTTTCAGGTACTGCACTCTCAAAGACTGAATGAACCAGCATTGCAGCCACGGGTCACTGTGAGCATCACAGGGAAGGTTGAAGCCGCCCACTGCACCTGTAAGGCCGGAGTCGCGGAGACCTGCACCCACGTCGCTTCTCTTCTGTTTAATGTAGAAGCAACAATGTTGATCTGTGGCACAAGGACTGTTACAGATGAACCTGCATACTGGGTTTTGCTGGGTAATATGACCAAGATACAGGTCAGAGGCCATAAGGTAGACTTCTCCTCTTCAGCTGCCCAAAAAAAGGCTCTTGATCAAAACATAAACAGACCATCCGTAACGAAAGGTCAAAGGAGCCTCAAAAAAGAAAAATCCCACCTGCTACTGTGGAGGAGTTGTCACTGCTATAATGTTTTATCTAGGGCTTCAGATTTATGCCTGTAGTGCACTGCCGTGTAAATAATTTGCATTTACTGAATATGTACTGACTGAGTCCCACTGTTCAAAAGTTGAATAAAGAAACAAACTACTTTTTGCCTCTTTTTTTTATTTATTAAAACCACTTTATAGAACATCACATCCGTTACAGTGTAGAATCCATGTCATTTACAGTTTACAAATGACAAAATGTTTACATAAAATCATGAAGGGTTTACATGATATCACCCACTACTAACATTACTTTATTTACTGTATCTTCTGAAAAAATACCGCTATTTATACAGCACAAGACTTAAAATATTTAACAGGAGCAAGTTTCATTGTTCCCTGGTTTTACTACCACACTGTTCAACAAACGCAGCAAACCTTCACCATCTTATCCAGAAGGGTCACCTCTTCACCCTCACATGGAAGAAGTAATCTGACTGGCATGGTGGTATGTTTGAAGCAGGTCCCTTGTGTAGCGCTGGAACCCAGTCATGATGTGCCATCCATTTCATAGGCTGGTTTGCTGCAATAATGCCAAATAATTAGCAACTCTATAAATAGAAGGTAGTTCTGCAAAATCACTCAGTAGGATGTTTGTTCTAATTTGCTATGAGCTCAGAGTGCATCGGAAATAAAACTAATAGGCTATAAAGAGTGATATGAACATATTTAGAACTTACCGGAATGAAAATGTCTGGAGCACCAACAGATATTTGGAGATGGAAGAGAACTGGATATCAGCTCGTCTCACAGCTGCTATCCAGGCTAGACGCCTTCGTTTGGTAACATCGATACACGAGCTGCCTCATGTTGCTTCCAGGTTGGGAAACAATGAAAAGACAAACCCTTTTCAAGCTTATTCTCTTGCCGGTCGTGCGATCGAACATTGTAGCCGACCACACAGCAAGAACAAACCATGGCTGTTGTGTGTGCCTTCGCTCCTTTTTCGCTTGCGCTTAGACCCCCAAAATGGCGGATCGGGCCAAAATCCTTTCCACGCCCACCCCCGTGACATCACGCTCCAAAGCCCTATAGAACAGAGTTTGAATGAAAGCAACAGAATTCTAAAACAAACAATAGAATTTGAATAAAAAGAGTAGAATTAGAATGAAAACAAAATCATTTGAACGAAAACAGAGGAATTTTAATGAAAAGAACGGAATTAGAATGAAATGAATAGAATTTGAATCAAAACAACGGAATTTGAAAACAAACAACGGAATTTGAATGAACAGAACAGAATTTGAATCAAAACAATTAAATTTGAATGAAAACAACAGAATTAGAATGAAATGAATAGAATTTGAATGAAAACAACGGAATTACAATGTATAGGGCTTTGGAGTTGACGTCACGCCGCAATGCATTGTGGGAGCGCGGCACCATTTTTGGGGTCTACGAATCAAAACAAACACACTGTGTTGGAACGACGATTACAAGATGCTTAAAAGCAGCTCAAAAGAGAATGGACTGTATAGAGACCGATTTCGTCTAGAGGCGAAGCGGCGGTTCTTGCAGAAAATAACGTGCATTGGAAATGTGGACCCGTATGAAACACGGCCGTGGAGTAGAAACCCAGAAGACCAACCGCTATTGACGTAGCCTGATATATTTTCGTACCTTATCTGTGGAATCAGCACGTACAAGTCGTCATCCAAACAAAGGTAAGTCAGCTCGAGTACTGCGAGTAAAATGCGTTTGATTTCCCTGCAAACATTCACATTAGTGCAGCATAAATTCATTCATGAGGGGAAATTACAGTGATAACATGTGGAGGCTGTTAGATGGATAACATAGTGAGTTGTGTGTGACATTGTCCTGAAGGATTTAGTTATTCTTTATGGTTAAAGAAATTGCAATGATTTATTGATATTTATTATAAATAATTCTAATTATACATCTTGCTTCCATATTTGTATCCTGTGTCACTAAAAATACATTTTATTTTAATTTTATACATTGATTAATGACCTGCAGAATCTCCTTATCATATTAAGTGATTCATAATTGTCACTTTATGCTTTCTCCATCTCTAAAGTGATGACATCCTTGCATTACATACTTTAGGTTCATTTTCTGCAGGCAGGTTTCTGACAGAGAACAGGCAGATTTAGAATATATCATGCAGCGTTCTATAGATGGACACATAAAGAAATGAAAAATTACATGTATGTGCAAATTTTCTAAACACTTTGTTACATTTATGATAAAGTAGATAAAACACATTTATGTCGGCCTTGGCTCATAGTTCTTGTCTTTAAATGAACTTTGTGTGTGTTTCAGGTACTGCACTCTCAAAGACTGAATGAACCAGCATTGCAGCCACGGGTCACTGTGAGCATCACAGGGAAGGTTGAAGCCGCCCACTGCACCTGTAAGGCCGGAGTCGCGGAGACCTGCACCCACGTCGCTTCTCTTCTGTTTAATGTAGAAGCAACAGTGTTGATCTGTGGCACAAGGACTGTTACAGATGAACCTGCATACTGGGTTTTGCTGGGTAATATGACCAAGATACAGGTCAGAGGCCATAAGGTAGACTTCTCCTCTTCAGCTGCCCAAAAAAAGGCTCTTGATCAAAACATAAACAGACCATCCGTAACGAAAGGTCAAAGGAGCCTCAAAAAAGAAAAATCCCACCTGCTACTGTGGAGGAGTTGTCACTGCTATAATGTTTTATCTAGGGGTCCAGATTTATGCCTGTAGTGCACTGCCGTGTAAATAATTTGCATTTACTGAATATGTACTGACTGAGTCCCACTGTTCAAAAGTTGAATAAAGAAACAAACTACTTTTTGCCTCTTTTTTTTATTTATTAAAACCACTTTATAGAACATCACATCCGTTACAGTGTAGAATCCATGTCATTTACAGTTTACAAATGACAAAATGTTTACATAAAATCATGAAGGGTTTACATGATATCACCCACTACTAACATTACTTTATTTACTGTATCTTCTGAAAAAATACCGCTATTTATACAGCACAAGACTTAAGAATATTTAACAGGAGCAAGTTTCATTGTTCCCTGGTTTTACTACCACACTGTTCAACAAACGCAGCAAACCTTCACCATCTTATCCAGAAGGGTCACCTCTTCACCCTCACATGGAAGAAGTAATCTGATTGGCATGGTGGTATGTTTGAAGCAGGTCCCTTGTGTAGCGCTGGAACCCAGTCATGATGTGCCATCCATTTCATAGGCTGGTTTGCTGCAATAATGCCAAATAATTAGCAACTCTATAAATAGAAGGTAGTTCTGCAAAATCACTCAGTAGGATGTTTGTTCTAATTTGCTATGAGCTCAGAGTGCATCGGAAATAAAACTAATAGGCTATAAAGAGTGATATGAACATATTTAGAACTTACCGGAATGAAAATGTCTGGAGCACCAACAGATATTTGGAGATGGAAGAGAACTGGATATCAGCTCGTCTCACAGCTGCTATCCAGGCTAGACGCCTTCGTTTGGTAACATCGATACACGAGCTGCCTCATGTTGCTTCCAGGTTGGGAAACAATGAAAAGACAAACCCTTTTCAAGCTTATTCTCTTGCCGGTCGTGCGATCGAACATTGTAGCCGACCACACAGCAAGAACAAACCATGGCTGTTGTGTGTGCCTTCGCTCCTTTTTCGCTTGCGCTTAGACCCCCAAAATGGCGGATCGGGCCAAAATCCTTTCCACGCCCACCCCCGTGACATCACGCTCCAAAGCCCTATAGAACAGAGTTTGAATGAAAGCAACAGAATTCTAAAACAAACAATAGAATTTGAATAAAAAGAGTAGAATTAGAATGAAAACAAAATCATTTGAACGAAAACAGAGGAATTTTAATGAAAAGAACGGAATTAGAATGAAATGAATAGAATTTGAATCAAAACAACGGAATTTGAAAACAAACAACGGAATTTGAATGAACAGAACAGAATTTGAATCAAAACAATTAAATTTGAATGAAAACAACAGAATTAGAATGAAATGAATAGAATTTGAATGAAAACAACGGAATTACAATGTATAGGGCTTTGGAGTTGACGTCACGCCGCAATGCATTGTGGGAGCGCGGCACCATTTTTGGGGTCTACGAATCAAAACAAACACACTGTGTTGGAACGACGATTACAAGATGCTTAAAAGCAGCTCAAAAGAGAATGGACTGTATAGAGACCGATTTCGTCTAGAGGCGAAGCGGCGGTTCTTGCAGAAAATAACGTGCATTGGAAATGTGGACCCGTATGAAACACGGCCGTGGAGTAGAAACCCAGAAGACCAACCGCTATTGACGTAGCCTGATATATTTTCGTACCTTATCTGTGGAATCAGCACGTACAAGTCGTCATCCAAACAAAGGTAAGTCAGCTCGAGTACTGCGAGTAAAATGCGTTTGATTTCCCTGCAAACATTCACATTAGTGCAGCATAAATTCATTCATGAGGGGAAATTACAGTGATAACATGTGGAGGCTGTTAGATGGATAACATAGTGAGTTGTGTGTGACATTGTCCTGAAGGATTTAGTTATTCTTTATGGTTAAAGAAATTGCAATGATTTATTGATATTTATTATAAATAATTCTAATTATACATCTTGCTTCCATATTTGTATCCTGTGTCACTAAAAATACATTTTATTTTAATTTTATACATTGATTAATGACCTGCAGAATCTCCTTATCATATTAAGTGATTCATAATTGTCACTTTATGCTTTCTCCATCTCTAAAGTGATGACATCCTTGCATTACATACTTTAGGTTCATTTTCTGCAGGCAGGTTTCTGACAGAGAACAGGCAGATTTAGAATATATCATGCAGCGTTCTATAGATGGACACATAAAGAAATGAAAAATTACATGTATGTGCAAATTTTCTAAACACTTTGTTACATTTATGATAAAGTAGATAAAACACATTTATGTCGGCCTTGGCTCATAGTTCTTGTCTTTAAATGAACTTTGTGTGTGTTTCAGGTACTGCACTCTCAAAGACTGAATGAACCAGCATTGCAGCCACGGGTCACTGTGAGCATCACAGGGAAGGTTGAAGCCGCCCACTGCACCTGTAAGGCCGGAGTCGCGGAGACCTGCACCCACGTCGCTTCTCTTCTGTTTAATGTAGAAGCAACAGTGTTGATCTGTGGCACAAGGACTGTTACAGATGAACCTGCATACTGGGTTTTGCTGGGTAATATGACCAAGATACAGGTCAGAGGCCATAAGGTAGACTTCTCCTCTTCAGCTGCCCAAAAAAAGGCTCTTGATCAAAACATAAACAGACCATCCGTAACGAAAGGTCAAAGGAGCCTCAAAAAAGAAAAATCCCACCTGCTACTGTGGAGGAGTTGTCACTGCTATAATGTTTTATCTAGGGGTCCAGATTTATGCCTGTAGTGCACTGCCGTGTAAATAATTTGCATTTACTGAATATGTACTGACTGAGTCCCACTGTTCAAAAGTTGAATAAAGAAACAAACTACTTTTTGCCTCTTTTTTTTATTTATTAAAACCACTTTATAGAACATCACATCCGTTACAGTGTAGAATCCATGTCATTTACAGTTTACAAATGACAAAATGTTTACATAAAATCATGAAGGGTTTACATGATATCACCCACTACTAACATTACTTTATTTACTGTATCTTCTGAAAAAATACCGCTATTTATACAGCACAAGACTTAAAATATTTAACAGGAGCAAGTTTCATTGTTCCCTGGTTTTACTACCACACTGTTCAACAAACGCAGCAAACCTTCACCATCTTATCCAGAAGGGTCACCTCTTCACCCTCACATGGAAGAAGTAATCTGATTGGCATGGTGGTATGTTTGAAGCAGGTCCCTTGTGTAGCGCTGGAACCCAGTCATGATGTGCCATCCATTTCATAGGCTGGTTTGCTGCAATAATGCCAAATAATTAGCAACTCTATAAATAGAAGGTAGTTCTGCAAAATCACTCAGTAGGATGTTTGTTCTAATTTGCTATGAGCTCAGAGTGCATCGGAAATAAAACTAATAGGCTATAAAGAGTGATATGAACATATTTAGAACTTACCGGAATGAAAATGTCTGGAGCACCAACAGATATTTGGAGATGGAAGAGAACTGGATATCAGCTCGTCTCACAGCTGCTATCCAGGCTAGACGCCTTCGTTTGGTAACATCGATACGCGAGCTGCCTCATGTTGCTTCCAGGTTGGGAAACAATGAAAAGACAAACGCTTTTCAAGCTTATTCTCTTGCCGGTCGTGCGATCGAACATTGCAGCCGACCACACAGCAAGAACAAACCATGGCGGTTGTGTGTGCCTTCGCTCCTTTTTCGCTTGCGCTTAGACCCCCAAAATGGCGGATCGGGCCAAAATCCTTTCCACGCCCACCCCCGTGACATCACGCTCCAAAGCCCTATAGAACAGAGTTTGAATGAAAGCAACAGAATTCTAAAACAAACAATAGAATTTGAATAAAAAGAGTAGAATTAGAATGAAAACAAAATCATTTGAACGAAAACAGAGGAATTTTAATGAAAAGAACGGAATTAGAATGAAATGAATAGAATTTGAATCAAAACAACGGAATTTGAAAACAAACAACGGAATTTGAATGAACAGAACAGAATTTGAATCAAAACAATGAAATTAGAATGAAATGAATAGAATTTGAATGAAAACAACGGAATTAGAATGTATAGGGCTTTGGAGTTGACGTCACGCCGCAATGCATTGTGGGAGCGCGGCACCATTTTCGGGGTCTACGAATCAAAACAAACACACTGTGTTGGAACGACGATTACAAGATGCTTAAAAGCAGCTCAAAAGAGAATGGACTGTATAGAGACCGATTTCGTCCAGAGGCGAAGCGGCGGTTCTTGCAGAAAATAACGTGCATTGGAAATGTGGACCCGTATGAAACACGGCCGTGGAGTAGAAACCCTGAAGACCAACCGCTATTGACGTAGCCTGATATATTTTCGTACCTTATCTGTGGAATCAGCGTGTACAAGTCGTCATCCAAACAAAGGTAAGTCAGCTCGAGGACTGCGAGTAAAATGCGTTTGATTTCCCTGCAAACATTCACATTAGTGCAGCATGAATTCATTCATGAGGGGAAATTACAGTGATAACATGTGGAGGCTGTTAGATGGATAACATAGTGAGTTGTGTGTGACATTGTCCTGAAGGATTTAGTTATTCTTTATGGTTAAAGAAATTGCAATGATTTATTGATATTTATTATAAATAATTCTAATTATACATCTTGCTTCCATATTTGTATCCTGTGTCACTAAAAATACATTTTATTTTAATTTTATACATTGATTAATGACCTGCAGAATCTCCTTATCATATTAAGTGATTCATAATTGTCACTTTATGCTTTCTCCATCTCTAAAGTGATGACATCCTTGCATTACATACTTTAGGTTCATTTTCTGCAGGCAGGTTTCTGACAGAGAACAGGCAGATTTAGAATATATCATGCAGCGTTCTATAGATGGACACATAAAGAAATGAAAAATTACATGTATGTGCTAACTTTCTAAACACTTTGTTACATTTATGATAAAGTAGATAAAACACATTTATGTCGGCCTTGGCTCATAGTTCTTGTCTTTAAATGAACTTTGTGTGTGTTTCAGGTACTGCACTCTCAAAGACTGAATGAACCAGCATTGCAGCCACGGGTCACTGTGAGCATCACAGGGAAGGTTGAAGCCGCCCACTGCACCTGTAAGGCCGGAGTCGCGGAGACCTGCACCCACGTCGCTTCTCTTCTGTTTAATGTAGAAGCAACAATGTTGATCTGTGGCACAAGGACTGTTACAGATGAACCTGCATACTGGGTTTTGCTGGGTAATATGACCAAGATACAGGTCAGAGGCCATAAGGTAGACTTCTCCTCTTCAGCTGCCCAAAAAAAGGCTCTTGATCAAAACATAAACAGACCATCCGTAACGAAAGGTCAAAGGAGCCTCAAAAAAGAAAAATCCCACCTGCTACTGTGGAGGAGTTGTCACTGCTATAATGTTTTATCTAGGGCTTCAGATTTATGCCTGTAGTGCACTGCCGTGTAAATAATTTGCATTTACTGAATATGTACTGACTGAGTCCCACTGTTCAAAAGTTGAATAAAGAAACAAACTACTTTTTGCCTCTTTTTTTTAATTTATTAAAACCACTTTATAGAACATCACATCCGTTACAGTGTACAATCCATGTCATTTACAGTTTACAAATGACAAAATGTTTACATAAAATCATGAAGGGTTTACATGATATCACCCACTACTAACATTACTTTATTTACTGTATCTTCTGAAAAAATACCGCTATTTATACAGCACAAGACTTAAGAATATTTAACAGGAGCAAGTTTCATTGTTCCCTGGTTTTACTACCACACTGTTCAACAAACGCAGCAAACCTTCACCATCTTATCCAGAAGGGTCACCTCTTCACCCTCACATGGAAGAAGTAATCTGATTGGCATGGTGGTATGTTTGAAGCAGGTCCCTTGTGTAGCGCTGGAACCCAGTCATGATGTGCCATCCATTTCATAGGCTGGTTTGCTGCAATAATGCCAAATAATTAGCAACTCTATAAATAGAAGGTAGTTCTGCAAAATCACTCAGTAGGATGTTTGTTCTAATTTGCTATGAGCTCAGAGTGCATCGAAAATAAAACTAATAGGCTATAAAGAGTGATATGAACATATTTAGAACTTACCGGAATGAAAATGTCTGGAGCACCAACAGATATTTGGAGATGGAAGAGAACTGGATATCAGCTCGTCTCACAGCTGCTATCCAGGCTAGACGCCTTGGTTTGGTAACATCGATATGCGAGCTGCCTCATGTTGCTTCCAGGTTGGGAAACAATGAAAAGACAAACGCTTTTCAAGCTTATTCTCTTGCCGGTCGTGCGATCGAACATTGCAGCCGACCACACAGCAAGAACAAACCATGGCTGTTGTGTGTGCCTTCGCTCCTTTTTCGCTTGCGCTTAGACCCCCAAAATGGCGGATCGGGCCAAAATCCTTTCCACGCCCACCCCCGTGACATCACGCTCCAAAGCCCTATAGAACAGAGTTTGAATGAAAGCAACAGAATTCTAAAACAAACAATAGAATTTGAATAAAAAGAGTAAAATTAGAATGAAAACAAAATCATTTGAACGAAAACAGAGGAATTTTAATGAAAAGAACGGAATTAGAATGAAATGAATAGAATTTGAATCAAAACAACGGAATTTGAAAACAAACAACGGAATTTGAAAACAAACAACGGAATTTGAAAACAAACAACGGAAATAGAATGAACAGAACAGAATTTGAATCAAAAAATTAAATTTGAATGAAAACAACAGAATTAGAATGAAATGAATAGAATTTGAATGAAAACAACGGAATTACAATGTATAGGGCTTTGGAGTTGACGTCACGCCGCAATGCATTGTGGGAGCGCGGCACCATTTTTGGGGTCTACGAATCAAAACAAACACACTGTGTTGGAACGACGATTACAAGATGCTTAAAAGCAGCTCAAAAGAGAATGGACTGTATAGAGACCGATTTCGTCCAGAGGCGAAGCGGCGGTTCTTGCAGAAAATAACGTGCATTGGAAATGTGGACCCGTATGAAACACGGCCGTGGAGTAGAAACCCAGAAGACCAACCGCTATTGACGTAGCCTGATATATTTTCGTACCTTATCTGTGGAATCAGCGCGTACAAGTCGTCATCCAAACAAAGGTAAGTCAGCTCGAGTACTGCGAGTAAAATGCGTTTGATTTCCCTGCAAACATTCACATTAGTGCAGCATAAATTCATTCATGAGGGGAAATTACAGTGATAACATGTGGAGGCTGTTAGATGGATAACATAGTGAGTTGTGTGTGACATTGTCCTGAAGGATTTAGTTATTCTTTATGGTTAAAGAAATTGCAATGATTTATTGATATTTATTATAAATAATTCTAATTATACATCTTGCTTCCATATTTGTATCCTGTGTCACTAAAAATACATTTTATTTTAATTTTATACATTGATTAATGACCTGCAGAATCTCCTTATCATATTAAGTGATTCATAATTGTCACTTTATGCTTTCTCCATCTCTAAAGTGATGACATCCTTGCATTACATACTTTAGGTTCATTTTCTGCAGGCAGGTTTCTGACAGAGAACAGGCAGATTTAGAATATATCATGCAGCGTTCTATAGATGGACACATAAAGAAATGAAAAATTACATGTATGTGCAAATTTTCTAAACACTTTGTTACATTTATGATAAAGTAGATAAAACACATTTATGTCGGCCTTGGCTCATAGTTCTTGTCTTTCAATGAACTTTGTGTGTGTTTCAGGTACTGCACTCTCAAAGACTGAATGAACCAGCATTGCAGCCACGGGTCACTGTGAGCATCACAGGGAAGGTTGAAGCCGCCCACTGCACCTGTAAGGCCGGAGTCGCGGAGACCTGCACCCACGTCGCTTCTCTTCTGTTTAATGTAGAAGCAACAATGTTGATCTGTGGCACAAGGACTGTTACAGATGAACCTGCATACTGGGTTTTGCTGGGTAATATGACCAAGATACAGGTCAGAGGCCATAAGGTAGACTTCTCCTCTTCAGCTGCCCAAAAAAAGGCTCTTGATCAAAACATAAACAGACCATCCGTAACGAAAGGTCAAAGGAGCCTCAAAAAAGAAAAATCCCACCTGCTACTGTGGAGGAGTTGTCACTGCTATAATGTTTTATCTAGGGCTTCAGATTCATGCCTGTAGTGCACTGCCGTGTAAATAATTTGCATTTACTGAATATGTACTGACTGAGTCCCACTGTTCAAAAGTTGAATAAAGAAACAAACTACTTTTTGCCTCTTTTTTTTTATTTATTAAAACCACTTTATAGAACATCACATCCGTTACAGTGTAGAATCCATGTCATTTACAGTTTACAAATGACAAAATGTTTACATAAAATCATGAAGGGTTTACATGATATCACCCACTACTAACATTACTTTATTTACTGTATCTTCTGAAAAAATACCGCTATTTATACAGCACAAGACTTAAAATATTTAACAGGAGCAAGTTTCATTGTTCCCTGGTTTTACTACCACACTGTTCAACAAACGCAGCAAACCTTCACCATCTTATCCAGAAGGGTCACCTCTTCACCCTCACATGGAAGAAGTAATCTGATTGGCATGGTGGTATGTTTGAAGCAGGTCCCTTGTGTAGCGCTGGAACCCAGTCATGATGTGCCATCCATTTCATAGGCTGGTTTGCTGCAATAATGCCAAATAATTAGCAACTCTATAAATAGAAGGTAGTTCTGCAAAATCACTCAGTAGGATGTTTGTTCTAATTTGCTATGAGCTCAGAGTGCATCGAAAATAAAACTAATAGGCTATAAAGAGTGATATGAACATATTTAGAACTTACCGGAATGAAAATGTCTGGAGCACCAACAGATATTTGGAGATGGAAGAGAACTGGATATCAGCTCGTCTCACAGCTGCTATCCAGGCTAGACGCCTTCGTTTGGTAACATCGATACACGAGCTGCCTCATGTTGCTTCCAGGTTGGGAAACAATGAAAAGACAAACCCTTTTCAAGCTTATTCTCTTGCCGGTCGTGCGATCGAACATTGTAGCCGACCACACAGCAAGAACAAACCATGGCTGTTGTGTGTGCCTTCGCTCCTTTTTCGCTTGCGCTTAGACCCCCAAAATGGCGGATCGGGCCAAAATCCTTTCCACGCCCACCCCCGTGACATCACGCTCCAAAGCCCTATAGAACAGAGTTTGAATGAAAGCAACAGAATTCTAAAACAAACAATAGAATTTGAATAAAAAGAGTAGAATTAGAATGAAAACAAAATCATTTGAACGAAAACAGAGGAATTTTAATGAAAAGAACGGAATTAGAATGAAATGAATAGAATTTGAATCAAAACAACGGAATTTGAAAACAAACAACGGAATTTGAATGAACAGAACAGAATTTGAATCAAAACAACGGAAATAGAATGAACAGAACAGAATTTGAATCAAAACAATGAAATTTGAATGAAAACAACAGAATTAGAATGAAATGAATAGAATTTGAATGAAAACAACGGAATTAGAATGTATAGGGCTTTGGAGTTGACGTCACGCCGCAATGCATTGTGGGAGCGCGGCACCATTTTCGGGGTCTACGAATCAAAACAAACACACTGTGTTGGAACGACGATTACAAGATGCTTAAAAGCAGCTCAAAAGAGAATGGACTGTATAGAGACCGATTTCGTCCAGAGGCGAAGCGGCGGTTCTTGCAGAAAATAACGTGCATTGGAAATGTGGACCCGTATGAAACACGGCCGTGGAGTAGAAACCCAGAAGACCAACCGCTATTGACGTAGCCTGATATATTTTCGTACCTTATCTGTGGAATCAGCGCGTACAAGTCGTCATCCAAACAAAGGTAAGTCAGCTCGAGTACTGCGAGTAAAATGCGTTTGATTTCCCTGCAAACATTCACATTAGTGCAGCATAAATTCATTCATGAGGGGAAATTACAGTGATAACATGTGGAGGCTGTTAGATGGATAACATAGTGAGTTGTGTGTGACATTGTCCTGAAGGATTTAGTTATTCTTTATGGTTAAAGAAATTGCAATGATTTATTCATATTTATTATAAATAATTCTAATTATACATCTTGCTTCCATATTTGTATCCTGTGTCACTAAAAATACATTTTATTTTAATTTTATACATTGATTAATGACCTGCAGAATCTCCTTATCATATTAAGTGATTCATAATTGTCACTTTATGCTTTCTCCATCTCTAAAGTGATGACATCCTTGCATTACATACTTTAGGTTCATTTTCTGCAGGCAGGTTTCTGACAGAGAACAGGCAGATTTAGAATATATCATGCAGCGTTCTATAGATGGACACATAAAGAAATGAAAAATTACATGTATGTGCTAACTTTCTAAACACTTTGTTACATTTATGATAAAGTAGATAAAACACATTTATGTCGGCCTTGGCTCATAGTTCTTGTCTTTCAATGAACTTTGTGTGTGTTTCAGGTACTGCACTCTCAAAGACTGAATGAACCAGCATTGCAGCCACGGGTCACTGTGAGCATCACAGGGAAGGTTGAAGCCGCCCACTGCACCTGTAAGGCCGGAGTCGCGGAGACCTGCACCCACGTCGCTTCTCTTCTGTTTAATGTAGAAGCAACAGTGTTGATCTGTGGCACAAGGACTGTTACAGATGAACCTGCATACTGGGTTTTGCTGGGTAATATGACCAAGATACAGGTCAGAGGCCATAAGGTAGACTTCTCCTCTTCAGCTGCCCAAAAAAAGGCTCTTGATCAAAACATAAACAGACCATCCGTAACGAAAGGTCAAAGGAGCCTCAAAAAAGAAAAATCCCACCTGCTACTGTGGAGGAGTTGTCACTGCTATAATGTTTTATCTAGGGCTTCAGATTCATGCCTGTAGTGCACTGCCGTGTAAATAATTTGCATTTACTGAATATGTACTGACTGAGTCCCACTGTTCAAAAGTTGAATAAAGAAACAAACTACTTTTTGCCTCTTTTTTTTATTTATTAAAACCACTTTATAGAACATCACATCCGTTACAGTGTAGAATCCATGTCATTTACAGTTTACAAATGACAAAATGTTTACATAAAATCATGAAGGGTTTACATGATATCACCCACTACTAACATTACTTTATTTACTGTATCTTCTGAAAAAATACCGCTATTTATACAGCACAAGACTTAAGAATATTTAACAGGAGCAAGTTTCATTGTTCCCTGGTTTTACTACCACACTGTTCAACAAACGCAGCAAACCTTCACCATCTTATCCAGAAGGGTCACCTCTTCACCCTCACATGGAAGAAGTAATCTGATTGGCATGGTGGTATGTTTGAAGCAGGTCCCTTGTGTAGCGCTGGAACCCAGTCATGATGTGCCATCCATTTCATAGGCTGGTTTGCTGCAATAATGCCAAATAATTAGCAACTCTATAAATAGAAGGTAGTTCTGCAAAATCACTCAGTAGGATGTTTGTTCTAATTTGCTATGAGCTCAGAGTGCATCGAAAATAAAACTAATAGGCTATAAAGAGTGATATGAACATATTTAGAACTTACCGGAATGAAAATGTCTGGAGCACCAACAGATATTTGGAGATGGAAGAGAACTGGATATCAGCTCGTCTCACAGCTGCTATCCAGGCTAGACGCCTTCGTTTGGTAACATCGATACACGAGCTGCCTTATGTTGCTTCCAGGTTGGGAAACAATGAAAAGACAAACCCTTTTCAAGCTTATTCTCTTGCCGGTCGTGCGATCGAACATTGCAGCCGACCACACAGCAAGAACAAACCATGGCTGTTGTGTGTGCCTTCGCTCCTTTTTCGCTTGCGCTTAGACCCCCAAAATGGCGGATCGGGCCAAAATCCTTTCCACGCCCACCCCCGTGACATCACGCTCCAAAGCCCTATAGAACAGAGTTTGAATGAAAGCAACAGAATTCTAAAACAAACAATAGAATTTGAATAAAAAGAGTAGAATTAGAATGAAAACAAAATCATTTGAACGAAAACAGAGGAATTTTAATGAAAAGAACGGAATTAGAATGAAATGAATAGAATTTGAATCAAAACAACGGAATTTGAAAACAAACAACGGAATTTGAAAACAAACAACGGAATTTGAATGAACAGAACAGAATTTGAATCAAAACAATGGAAATAGAATGAACAGAACAGAATTTGAATCAAAACAATGAAATTTGAATGAAAACAACAGAATTAGAATGAAATGAATAGAATTTGAATGAAAACAACGGAATTAGAATGTATAGGGCTTTGGAGTTGACGTCACGCCGCAATGCATTGTGGGAGCGCGGCACCATTTTCGGGGTCTACGAATCAAAACAAACACACTGTGTTGGAACGACGATTACAAGATGCTTAAAAGCAGCTCAAAAGAGAATGGACTGTATAGAGACCGATTTCGTCCAGAGGCGAAGCGGCGGTTCTTGCAGAAAATAACGTGCATTGGAAATGTGGACCCGTATGAAACACGGCCGTGGAGTAGAAACCCAGAAGACCAACCGCTATTGACGTAGCCTGATATATTTTCGTACCTTATCTGTGGAATCAGCGCGTACAAGTCGTCATCCAAACAAAGGTATGTCAGCTCGAGTACTGCGAGTAAAATGCGTTTGATTTCCCTGCAAACATTCACATTAGTGCAGCATAAATTCATTCATGAGGGGAAATTACAGTGATAACATGTGGAGGCTGTTAGATGGATAACATAGTGAGTTGTGTGTGACATTGTCCTGAAGGATTTAGTTATTCTTTATGGTTAAAGAAATTGCAATGATTTATTGATATTTATTATAAATAATTCTAATTATACATCTTGCTTCCATATTTGTATCCTGTGTCACTAAAAATACATTTTATTTTAATTTTATACATTGATTAATGACCTGCAGAATCTCCTTATCATATTAAGTGATTCATAATTTTCACTTTATGCTTTCTCCATCTCTAAAGTGATGACATCCTTGCATCACATACTTTAGGTTCATTTTCTGCAGGCAGGTTTCTGACAGAGAACAGGCAGATTTAGAATATATCATGCAGCGTTCTATAGATGGACACATAAAGAAATGAAAAATTACATGTATGTGCTAACTTTCTAAACACTTTGTTACATTTATGATAAAGTAGATAAAACACTTTTATGTCGGCCTTGGCTCATAGTTCTTGTCTTTCAATGAACTTTGTGTGTGTTTCAGGTACTGCACTCTCAAAGACTGAATGAACCAGCATTGCAGCCACGGGTCACTGTGAGCATCACAGGGAAGGTTGAAGCCGCCCACTGCACCTGTAAGGCCGGAGTCGCGGAGACCTGCACCCACGTCGCTTCTCTTCTGTTTAATGTAGAAGCAACAGTGTTGATCTGTGGCACAAGGACTGTT
This sequence comes from Perissodus microlepis, assembly GCF_051167445.1. Lineage (NCBI taxonomy): Eukaryota > Metazoa > Chordata > Actinopteri > Cichliformes > Cichlidae > Perissodus > Perissodus microlepis. The sequence continues at coordinate 8,489,924 of NC_140469.1, forward strand.
ACAGATGAACCTGCATACTGGGTTTTGCTGGGTAATATGACCAAGATACAGGTCAGCGGCCATAAGGTAGACTTCTCCTCTTCAGCTGCCCAAAAAAAGGCTCTTGATCAAAACATAAACAGACCATCCGTAACGAAAGGTCAAAGGAGCCTCAAAAAAGAAAAATCCAAACCTGCTACTGTGGAGGAGTTGTCACTGCTATAATGTTTTATCTAGGGCTTCAGATTCATGCCTGTAGTGCACTGCCGTGTAAATAATTTGCATTTACTGAATATGTACTGACTGAGTCCCACTGTTCAAAAGTTGAATAAAGAAACAAACTACTTTTTGCCTCTTTTTTTTATTTATTAAAACCACTTTATAGAACATCACATCCGTTACAGTGTAGAATCCATGTCATTTACAGTTTACAAATGACAAAATGTTTACATAAAATCATGAAGGGTTTACATGATATCACCCACTACTAACATTACTTTATTTACTGTATCTTCTGAAAAAATACCGCTATTTATACAGCACAAGACTTAAAATATTTAACAGGAGCAAGTTTCATTGTTCCCTGGTTTTACTACCACACTGTTCAACAAACACAGCAAACCTTCACCATCTTATCCAGAAGGGTCACCTCTTCACCCTCACATGGAAGAAGTAATCTGATTGGCATGGTGGTATGTTTGAAGCAGGTCCCTTGTGTAGCGCTGGAACCCAGTCATGATGTGCCATCCATTTCATAGGCTGGTTTGCTGCAATAATGCCAAATAATTAGCAACTCTATAAATAGAAGGTAGTTCTGCAAAATCACTCAGTAGGATGTTTGTTCTAATTTGCTATGAGCTCAGAGTGCATCGAAAATAAAACTAATAGGCTATAAAGAGTGATATGAACATATTTAGAACTTACCGGAATGAAAATGTCTGGAGCACCAACAGATATTTGGAGATGGAAGAGAACTGGATATCAGCTCGTCTCACAGCTGCTATCCAGGCTAGACGCCTTGGTTTGGTAACATCGATACACGAGCTGCCTCATGTTGCTTCCAGGTTGGGAAACAATGAAAAGACAAACCCTTTTCAAGCTTATTCTCTTGCCGGTCGTGCGATCGAACATTGCAGCCGACCACACAGCAAGAACAAACCATGGCTGTTGTGTGTGCCTTCGCTCCTTTTTCGCTTGCGCTTAGACCCCCAAAATGGCGGATCGGGCCAAAATCCTTTCCACGCCCACCCCCGTGACATCACGCTCCAAAGCCCTATAGAACAGAGTTTGAATGAAAGCAACAGAATTCTAAAACAAACAATAGAATTTGAATAAAAAGAGTAGAATTAGAATGAAAACAAAATCATTTGAACGAAAACAGAGGAATTTTAATGAAAAGAACGGAATTAGAATGAAATGAATAGAATTTGAATCAAAACAACGGAATTTGAAAACAAACAACGGAATTTGAAAACAAACAACGGAATTTGAAAACAAACAACGGAATTTGAATGAACAGAACAGAATTTGAATCAAAACAACGGAAATAGAATGAACAGAACAGAATTTGAATCAAAACAACGGAAATAGAATGAACAGAACAGAATTTGAATCAAAACAATGAAATTTGAATGAAAACAACAGAATTAGAATGAAATGAATAGAATTTGAATGAAAACAACGGAATTAGAATGTATAGGGCTTTGGAGTTGACGTCACGCCGCAATGCATTGTGGGAGCGCGGCACCATTTTCGGGGTCTACGAATCAAAACAAACACACTGTGTTGGAACGACGATTACAAGATGCTTAAAAGCAGCTCAAAAGAGAATGGACTGTATAGAGACCGATTTCGTCCAGAGGCGAAGCGGCGGTTCTTGCAGAAAATAACATGCATTGGAAATGTGGACCCGTATGAAACACGGCCGTGGAGTAGAAACCCAGAAGACCAACCGCTATTGACGTAGCCTGATATATTTTCGTACCTTATCTGTGGAATCAGCGCGTACAAGTCGTCATCCAAACAAAGGTAAGTCAGCTCGAGTACTGCGAGTAAAATGCGTTTGATTTCCCTGCAAACATTCACATTAGTGCAGCATAAATTCATTCATGAGGGGAAATTACAGTGATAACATGTGGAGGCTGTTAGATGGATAACATAGTGAGTTGTGTGTGACATTGTCCTGAAGGATTTAGTTATTCTTTATGGTTAAAGAAATTGCAATGATTTATTGATATTTATTATAAATAATTCTAATTATACATCTTGCTTCCATATTTGTATCCTGTGTCACTAAAAATACATTTTATTTTAATTTTATACATTGATTAATGACCTGCAGAATCTCCTTATCATATTAAGTGATTCATAATTGTCACTTTATGCTTTCTCCATCTCTAAAGTGATGACATCCTTGCATTACATACTTTAGGTTCATTTTCTGCAGGCAGGTTTCTGACAGAGAACAGGCAGATTTAGAATATATCATGCAGCGTTCTATAGATGGACACATAAAGAAATGAAAAATTACATGTATGTGCAAATTTTCTAAACACTTTGTTACATTTATGATAAAGTAGATAAAACACATTTATGTCGGCCTTGGCTCATAGTTCTTGTCTTTCAATGAACTTTGTGTGTGTTTCAGGTACTGCACTCTCAAAGACTGAATGAACCAGCATTGCAGCCACGGGTCACTGTGAGCATCACAGGGAAGGTTGAAGCCGCCCACTGCACCTGTAAGGCCGGAGTCGCGGAGACCTGCACCCACGTCGCTTCTCTTCTGTTTAATGTAGAAGCAACAATGTTGATCTGTGGCACAAGGACTGTTACAGATGAACCTGCATACTGGGTTTTGCTGGGTAATATGACCAAGATACAGGTCAGAGGCCATAAGGTAGACTTCTCCTCTTCAGCTGCCCAAAAAAAGGCTCTTGATCAAAACATAAACAGACCATCCGTAACGAAAGGTCAAAGGAGCCTCAAAAAAGAAAAATCCCACCTGCTACTGTGGAGGAGTTGTCACTGCTATAATGTTTTATCTAGGGGTCCAGATTTATGCCTGTAGTGCACTGCCGTGTAAATAATTTGCATTTACTGAATATGTACTGACTGAGTCCCACTGTTCAAAAGTTGAATAAAGAAACAAACTACTTTTTGCCTCTTTTTTTTATTTATTAAAACCACTTTATAGAACATCACATCCGTTACAGTGTAGAATCCATGTCATTTACAGTTTACAAATGACAAAATGTTTACATAAAATCATGAAGGGTTTACATGATATCACCCACTACTAACATTACTTTATTTACTGTATCTTCTGAAAAAATACCGCTATTTATACAGCACAAGACTTAAGAATATTTAACAGGAGCAAGTTTCATTGTTCCCTGGTTTTACTACCACACTGTTCAACAAACGCAGCAAACCTTCACCATCTTATCCAGAAGGGTCACCTCTTCACCCTCACATGGAAGAAGTAATCTGATTGGCATGGTGGTATGTTTGAAGCAGGTCCCTTGTGTAGCGCTGGAACCCAGTCATGATGTGCCATCCATTTCATAGGCTGGTTTGCTGCAATAATGCCAAATAATTAGCAACTCTATAAATAGAGGTAGTTCTGCAAAATCACTCAGTAGGATGTTTGTTCTAATTTGCTATGAGCTCAGAGTGCATCGAAAATAAAACTAATAGGCTATAAAGAGTGATATGAACATATTTAGAACTTACCGGAATGAAAATGTCTGGAGCACCAACAGATATTTGGAGATGGAAGAGAACTGGATATCAGCTCGTCTCACAGCTGCTATCCAGGCTAGACGCCTTCGTTTGGTAACATCGATACACGAGCTGCCTTATGTTGCTTCCAGGTTGGGAAACAATGAAAAGACAAACCCTTTTCAAGCTTATTCTCTTGCCGGTCGTGCGATCGAACATTGCAGCCGACCACACAGCAAGAACAAACCATGGCTGTTGTGTGTGCCTTCGCTCCTTTTTCGCTTGCGCTTAGACCCCCAAAATGGCGGATCGGGCCAAAATCCTTTCCACGCCCACCCCCGTGACATCACGCTCCAAAGCCCTATAGAACAGAGTTTGAATGAAAGCAACAGAATTCTAAAACAAACAATAGAATTTGAATAAAAAGAGTAGAATTAGAATGAAAACAAAATCATTTGAACGAAAACAGAGGAATTTTAATGAAAAGAACGGAATTAGAATGAAATGAATAGAATTTGAATGAAAACAACGGAATTTGAAAACAAACAACGGAATTTGAAATCAAACAACGGAATTTGAATGAAAAGAACAGAATTTGAATCAAAACAACGGAAATAGAATGAACAGAACAGAATTTGAATCAAAACAATGAAATTTGAATGAAAACAACAGAATTAGAATGAAATGAATAGAATTTGAATGAAAACAACGGAATTAGAATGTATAGGGCTTTGGAGTTGACGTCACGCCGCAATGCATTGTGGGAGCGCGGCACCATTTTCGGGGTCTACGAATCAAAACAAACACACTGTGTTGGAACGACGATTACAAGATGCTTAAAAGCAGCTCAAAAGAGAATGGACTGTATAGAGACCGATTTCGTCCAGAGGCGAAGCGGCGGTTCTTGCAGAAAATAACATGCATTGGAAATGTGGACCCGTATGAAACACGGCCGTGGAGTAGAAACCCAGAAGACCAACCGCTATTGACGTAGCCTGATATATTTTCGTACCTTATCTGTGGAATCAGCACGTACAAGTCGTCATCCAAACAAAGGTAAGTCAGCTCGAGTACTGCGAGTAAAATGCGTTTGATTTCCCTGCAAACATTCACATTAGTGCAGCATAAATTCATTCATGAGGGGAAATTACAGTGATAACATGTGGAGGCTGTTAGATGGATAACATAGTGAGTTGTGTGTGACATTGTCCTGAAGGATTTAGTTATTCTTTATGGTTAAAGAAATTGCAATGATTTATTGATATTTATTATAAATAATTCTAATTATACATCTTGCTTCCATATTTGTATCCTGTGTCACTAAAAATACATTTTATTTTAATTTTATACATTGATTAATGACCTGCAGAATCTCCTTATCATATTAAGTGATTCATAATTGTCACTTTATGCTTTCTCCATCTCTAAAGTGATGACATCCTTGCATTACATACTTTAGGTTCATTTTCTGCAGGCAGGTTTCTGACAGAGAACAGGCAGATTTAGAATATATCATGCAGCGTTCTATAGATGGACACATAAAGAAATGAAAAATTACATGTATGTGCAAATTTTCTAAACACTTTGTTACATTTATGATAAAGTAGATAAAACACATTTATGTCGGCCTTGGCTCATAGTTCTTGTCTTTCAATGAACTTTGTGTGTGTTTCAGGTACTGCACTCTCAAAGACTGAATGAACCAGCATTGCAGCCACGGGTCACTGTGAGCATCACAGGGAAGGTTGAAGCCGCCCACTGCACCTGTAAGGCCGGAGTCGCGGAGACCTGCACCCACGTCGCTTCTCTTCTGTTTAATGTAGAAGCAACAATGTTGATCTGTGGCACAAGGACTGTTACAGATGAACCTGCATACTGGGTTTTGCTGGGTAATATGACCAAGATACAGGTCAGAGGCCATAAGGTAGACTTCTCCTCTTCAGCTGCCCAAAAAAAGGCTCTTGATCAAAACATAAACAGACCATCCGTAACGAAAGGTCAAAGGAGCCTCAAAAAAGAAAAATCCCACCTGCTACTGTGGAGGAGTTGTCACTGCTATAATGTTTTATCTAGGGCTTCAGATTCATGCCTGTAGTGCACTGCCGTGTAAATAATTTGCATTTACTGAATATGTACTGACTGAGTCCCACTGTTCAAAAGTTGAATAAAGAAACAAACTACTTTTTGCCTCTTTTTTTTATTTATTAAAACCACTTTATAGAACATCACATCCGTTACAGTGTAGAATCCATGTCATTTACAGTTTACAAATGACAAAATGTTTACATAAAATCATGAAGGGTTTACATGATATCACCCACTACTAACATTACTTTATTTACTGTATCTTCTGAAAAAATACCGCTATTTATACAGCACAAGACTTAAGAATATTTAACAGGAGCAAGTTTCATTGTTCCCTGGTTTTACTACCACACTGTTCAACAAACGCAGCAAACCTTCACCATCTTATCCAGAAGGGTCACCTCTTCACCCTCACATGGAAGAAGTAATCTGATTGGCATGGTGGTATGTTTGAAGCAGGTCCCTTGTGTAGCGCTGGAACCCAGTCATGATGTGCCATCCATTTCATAGGCTGGTTTGCTGCAATAATGCCAAATAATTAGCAACTCTATAAATAGAGGTAGTTCTGCAAAATCACTCAGTAGGATGTTTGTTCTAATTTGCTATGAGCTCAGAGTGCATCGAAAATAAAACTAATAGGCTATAAAGAGTGATATGAACATATTTAGAACTTACCGGAATGAAAATGTCTGGAGCACCAACAGATATTTGGAGATGGAAGAGAACTGGATATCAGCTCGTCTCACAGCTGCTATCCAGGCTAGACGCCTTCGTTTGGTAACATCGATACACGAGCTGCCTTATGTTGCTTCCAGGTTGGGAAACAATGAAAAGACAAACCCTTTTCAAGCTTATTCTCTTGCCGGTCGTGCGATCGAACATTGCAGCCGACCACACAGCAAGAACAAACCATGGCTGTTGTGTGTGCCTTCGCTCCTTTTTCGCTTGCGCTTAGACCCCCAAAATGGCGGATCGGGCCAAAATCCTTTCCACGCCCACCCCCGTGACATCACGCTCCAAAGCCCTATAGAACAGAGTTTGAATGAAAGCAACAGAATTCTAAAACAAACAATAGAATTTGAATAAAAAGAGTAGAATTAGAATGAAAACAAAATCATTTGAACGAAAACAGAGGAATTTTAATGAAAAGAACGGAATTAGAATGAAATGAATAGAATTTGAATGAAAACAACGGAATTTGAAAACAAACAACGGAATTTGAAAACAAACAACGGAATTTGAATGAACAGAACAGAATTTGAATCAAAACAATGAAATTTGAATGAAAACAACGGAATTTGAAAACAAACAACGGAATTTGAATGAACAGAACAGAATTTGAATCAAAACAATGAAATTTGAATGGAAACAACAGAATTAGAATGAAATGAATAGAATTTGAATGAAAACAACGGAATTAGAATGTATAGGGCTTTGGAGTTGACGTCACGCTGCAATGCATTGTGGGAGCGCGGCACCATTTTCGGGGTCTACGAATCAAAACAAACACACTGTGTTGGAACGACGATTACAAGATGCTTAAAAGCAGCTCAAAAGAGAATGGACTGTATAGAGACCGATTTCGTCTAGAGGCGAAGCGGCGGTTCTTGCAGAAAATAACGTGCATTGGAAATGTGGACCCGTATGAAACACGGCCGTGGAGTAGAAACCCTGAAGACCAACCGCTATTGACGTAGCCTGATATATTTTCGTACCTTATCTGTGGAATCAGCGCGTACAAGTCGTCATCCAAACAAAGGTAAGTCAGCTCGAGGACTGCGAGTAAAATGCGTTTGATTTCCCTGCAAACATTCACATTAGTGCAGCATAAATTCATTCATGAGGGGAAATTACAGTGATAACATGTGGAGGCTGTTAGATGGATAACATAGTGAGTTGTGTGTGACATTGTCCTGAAGGATTTAGTTATTCTTTATGGTTAAAGAAATTGCAATGATTTATTCATATTTATTATAAATAATTCTAATTATACATCTTGCTTCCATATTGTATCCTGTGTCACTAAAAATACATTTTATTTTAATTTTATACATTGATTAATGACCTGCAGAATCTCCTTATCATATTAAGTGATTCATAATTGTCACTTTATGCTTTCTCCATCTCTAAAGTGATGACATCCTTGCATTACATACTTTAGGTTCATTTTCTGCAGGCAGGTTTCTGACAGAGAACAGGCAGATTTAGAATATATCATGCAGCGTTCTATAGATGGACACATAAAGAAATGAAAAATTACATGTATGTGCAAATTTTCTAAACACTTTGTTACATTTATGATAAAGTAGATAAAACACATTTATGTCGGCCTTGGCTCATAGTTCTTGTCTTTCAATGAACTTTGTGTGTGTTTCAGGTACTGCACTCTCAAAGACTGAATGAACCAGCATTGCAGCCACGGGTCACTGTGAGCATCACAGGGAAGGTTGAAGCCGCCCACTGCACCTGTAAGGCCGGAGTCGCGGAGACCTGCACCCACGTCGCTTCTCTTCTGTTTAATGTAGAAGCAACAATGTTGATCTGTGGCACAAGGACTGTTACAGATGAACCTGCATACTGGGTTTTGCTGGGTAATATGACCAAGATACAGGTCAGAGGCCATAAGGTAGACTTCTCCTCTTCAGCTGCCCAAAAAAAGGCTCTTGATCAAAACATAAACAGACCATCCGTAACGAAAGGTCAAAGGAGCCTCAAAAAAGAAAAATCCCACCTGCTACTGTGGAGGAGTTGTCACTGCTATAATGTTTTATCTAGGGGTCCAGATTTATGCCTGTAGTGCACTGCCGTGTAAATAATTTGCATTTACTGAATATGTACTGACTGAGTCCCACTGTTCAAAAGTTGAATAAAGAAACAAACTACTTTTTGCCTCTTTTTTTTATTTATTAAAACCACTTTATAGAACATCACATCCGTTACAGTGTAGAATCCATGTCATTTACAGTTTACAAATGACAAAATGTTTACATAAAATCATGAAGGGTTTACATGATATCACCCACTACTAACATTACTTTATTTACTGTATCTTCTGAAAAAATACCGCTATTTATACAGCACAAGACTTAAAATATTTAACAGGAGCAAGTTTCATTGTTCCCTGGTTTTACTACCACACTGTTCAACAAACACAGCAAACCTTCACCATCTTATCCAGAAGGGTCACCTCTTCACCCTCACATGGAAGAAGTAATCTGATTGGCATGGTGGTATGTTTGAAGCAGGTCCCTTGTGTAGCGCTGGAACCCAGTCATGATGTGCCATCCATTTCATAGGCTGGTTTGCTGCAATAATGCCAAATAATTAGCAACTCTATAAATAGAAGGTAGTTCTGCAAAATCACTCAGTAGGATGTTTGTTCTAATTTGCTATGAGCTCAGAGTGCATCGAAAATAAAACTAATAGGCTATAAAGAGTGATATGAACATATTTAGAACTTACCGGAATGAAAATGTCTGGAGCACCAACAGATATTTGGAGATGGAAGAGAACTGGATATCAGCTCGTCTCACAGCTGCTATCCAGGCTAGACGCCTTGGTTTGGTAACATCGATACACGAGCTGCCTCATGTTGCTTCCAGGTTGGGAAACAATGAAAAGACAAACCCTTTTCAAGCTTATTCTCTTGCCGGTCGTGCGATCGAACATTGCAGCCGACCACACAGCAAGAACAAACCATGGCTGTTGTGTGTGCCTTTGCTCCTTTTTCGCTTGCGCTTAGACCCCCAAAATGGCGGATCGGGCCAAAATCCTTTCCACGCCCACCCCCGTGACATCACGCTCCAAAGCCCTATAGAACAGAGTTTGAATGAAAGCAACAGAATTCTAAAACAAACAATAGAATTTGAATAAAAAGAGTAGAATTAGAATGAAAACAAAATCATTTGAACGAAAACAGAGGAATTTTAATGAAAAGAACGGAATTAGAATGAAATGAATAGAATTTGAATCAAAACAACGGAATTTGAAAACAAACAACGGAATTTGAAAACAAACAACGGAATTTGAAAACAAACAACGGAATTTGAATGAACAGAACAGAATTTGAATCAAAACAACGGAAATAGAATGAACAGAACAGAATTTGAATCAAAACAACGGAAATAGAATGAACAGAACAGAATTTGAATCAAAACAATGAAATTTGAATGAAAACAACAGAATTAGAATGAAATGAATAGAATTTGAATGAAAACAACGGAATTAGAATGTATAGGGCTTTGGAGTTGACGTCACGCCGCAATGCATTGTGGGAGCGCGGCACCATTTTCGGGGTCTACGAATCAAAACAAACACACTGTGTTGGAACGACGATTACAAGATGCTTAAAAGCAGCTCAAAAGAGAATGGACTGTATAGAGACCGATTTCGTCCAGAGGCGAAGCGGCGGTTCTTGCAGAAAATAACATGCATTGGAAATGTGGACCCGTATGAAACACGGCCGTGGAGTAGAAACCCAGAAGACCAACCGCTATTGACGTAGCCTGATATATTTTCGTACCTTATCTGTGGAATCAGCGCGTACAAGTCGTCATCCAAACAAAGGTAAGTCAGCTCGAGTACTGCGAGTAAAATGCGTTTGATTTCCCTGCAAACATTCACATTAGTGCAGCATAAATTCATTCATGAGGGGAAATTACAGTGATAACATGTGGAGGCTGTTAGATGGATAACATAGTGAGTTGTGTGTGACATTGTCCTGAAGGATTTAGTTATTCTTTATGGTTAAAGAAATTGCAATGATTTATTGATATTTATTATAAATAATTCTAATTATACATCTTGCTTCCATATTTGTATCCTGTGTCACTAAAAATACATTTTATTTTAATTTTATACATTGATTAATGACCTGCAGAATCTCCTTATCATATTAAGTGATTCATAATTGTCACTTTATGCTTTCTCCATCTCTAAAGTGATGACATCCTTGCATTACATACTTTAGGTTCATTTTCTGCAGGCAGGTTTCTGACAGAGAACAGGCAGATTTAGAATATATCATGCAGCGTTCTATAGATGGACACATAAAGAAATGAAAAATTACATGTATGTGCAAATTTTCTAAACACTTTGTTACATTTATGATAAAGTAGATAAAACACATTTATGTCGGCCTTGGCTCATAGTTCTTGTCTTTCAATGAACTTTGTGTGTGTTTCAGGTACTGCACTCTCAAAGACTGAATGAACCAGCATTGCAGCCACGGGTCACTGTGAGCATCACAGGGAAGGTTGAAGCCGCCCACTGCACCTGTAAGGCCGGAGTCGCGGAGACCTGCACCCACGTCGCTTCTCTTCTGTTTAATGTAGAAGCAACAATGTTGATCTGTGGCACAAGGACTGTTACAGATGAACCTGCATACTGGGTTTTGCTGGGTAATATGACCAAGATACAGGTCAGAGGCCATAAGGTAGACTTCTCCTCTTCAGCTGCCCAAAAAAAGGCTCTTGATCAAAACATAAACAGACCATCCGTAACGAAAGGTCAAAGGAGCCTCAAAAAAGAAAAATCCCACCTGCTACTGTGGAGGAGTTGTCACTGCTATAATGTTTTATCTAGGGCTTCAGATTCATGCCTGTAGTGCACTGCCGTGTAAATAATTTGCATTTACTGAATATGTACTGACTGAGTCCCACTGTTCAAAAGTTGAATAAAGAAACAAACTACTTTTTGCCTCTTTTTTTTATTTATTAAAACCACTTTATAGAACATCACATCCGTTACAGTGTAGAATCCATGTCATTTACAGTTTACAAATGACAAAATGTTTACATAAAATCATGAAGGGTTTACATGATATCACCCACTACTAACATTACTTTATTTACTGTATCTTCTGAAAAAATACCGCTATTTATACAGCACAAGACTTAAGAATATTTAACAGGAGCAAGTTTCATTGTTCCCTGGTTTTACTACCACACTGTTCAACAAACGCAGCAAACCTTCACCATCTTATCCAGAAGGGTCACCTCTTCACCCTCACATGGAAGAAGTAATCTGATTGGCATGGTGGTATGTTTGAAGCAGGTCCCTTGTGTAGCGCTGGAACCCAGTCATGATGTGCCATCCATTTCATAGGCTGGTTTGCTGCAATAATGCCAAATAATTAGCAACTCTATAAATAGAGGTAGTTCTGCAAAATCACTCAGTAGGATGTTTGTTCTAATTTGCTATGAGCTCAGAGTGCATCGAAAATAAAACTAATAGGCTATAAAGAGTGATATGAACATATTTAGAACTTACCGGAATGAAAATGTCTGGAGCACCAACAGATATTTGGAGATGGAAGAGAACTGGATATCAGCTCGTCTCACAGCTGCTATCCAGGCTAGACGCCTTGGTTTGGTAACATCGATACACGAGCTGCCTCATGTTGCTTCCAGGTTGGGAAACAATGAAAAGACAAACCCTTTTCAAGCTTATTCTCTTGCCGGTCGTGCGATCGAACATTGCAGCCGACCACACAGCAAGAACAAACCATGGCTGTTGTGTGTGCCTTTGCTCCTTTTTCGCTTGCGCTTAGACCCCCAAAATGGCGGATCGGGCCAAAATCCTTTCCACGCCCACCCCCGTGACATCACGCTCCAAAGCCCTATAGAACAGAGTTTGAATGAAAGCAACAGAATTCTAAAACAAACAATAGAATTTGAATAAAAAGAGTAGAATTAGAATGAAAACAAAATCATTTGAACGAAAACAGAGGAATTTTAATGAAAAGAACGGAATTAGAATGAAATGAATAGAATTTGAATCAAAACAACGGAATTTGAAAACAAACAACGGAATTTGAAAACAAACAACGGAATTTGAAAACAAACAACGGAATTTGAATGAACAGAACAGAATTTGAATCAAAACAACGGAAATAGAATGAACAGAACAGAATTTGAATCAAAACAACGGAAATAGAATGAACAGAACAGAATTTGAATCAAAACAATGAAATTTGAATGAAAACAACAGAATTAGAATGAAATGAATAGAATTTGAATGAAAACAACGGAATTAGAATGTATAGGGCTTTGGAGTTGACGTCACGCCGCAATGCATTGTGGGAGCGCGGCACCATTTTCGGGGTCTACGAATCAAAACAAACACACTGTGTTGGAACGACGATTACAAGATGCTTAAAAGCAGCTCAAAAGAGAATGGACTGTATAGAGACCGATTTCGTCCAGAGGCGAAGCGGCGGTTCTTGCAGAAAATAACATGCATTGGAAATGTGGACCCGTATGAAACACGGCCGTGGAGTAGAAACCCTGAAGACCAACCGCTATTGACGTAGCCTGATATATTTTCGTACCTTATCTGTGGAATCAGCGCGTACAAGTCGTCATCCAAACAAAGGTAAGTCAGCTCGAGTACTGCGAGTAAAATGCGTTTGATTTCCCTGCAAACATTCACATTAGTGCAGCATAAATTCATTCATGAGGGGAAATTACAGTGATAACATGTGGAGGCTGTTAGATGGATAACATAGTGAGTTGTGTGTGACATTGTCCTGAAGGATTTAGTTATTCTTTATGGTTAAAGAAATTGCAATGATTTATTGATATTTATTATAAATAATTCTAATTATACATCTTGCTTCCATATTTGTATCCTGTGTCACTAAAAATACATTTTATTTTAATTTTATACATTGATTAATGACCTGCAGAATCTCCTTATCATATTAAGTGATTCATAATTGTCACTTTATGCTTTCTCCATCTCTAAAGTGATGACATCCTTGCATTACATACTTTAGGTTCATTTTCTGCAGGCAGGTTTCTGACAGAGAACAGGCAGATTTAGAATATATCATGCAGCGTTCTATAGATGGACACATAAAGAAATGAAAAATTACATGTATGTGCAAATTTTCTAAACACTTTGTTACATTTATGATAAAGTAGATAAAACACATTTATGTCGGCCTTGGCTCATAGTTCTTGTCTTTCAATGAACTTTGTGTGTGTTTCAGGTACTGCACTCTCAAAGACTGAATGAACCAGCATTGCAGCCACGGGTCACTGTGAGCATCACAGGGAAGGTTGAAGCCGCCCACTGCACCTGTAAGGCCGGAGTCGCGGAGACCTGCACCCACGTCGCTTCTCTTCTGTTTAATGTAGAAGCAACAATGTTGATCTGTGGCACAAGGACTGTTACAGATGAACCTGCATACTGGGTTTTGCTGGGTAATATGACCAAGATACAGGTCAGAGGCCATAAGGTAGACTTCTCCTCTTCAGCTGCCCAAAAAAAGGCTCTTGATCAAAACATAAACAGACCATCCGTAACGAAAGGTCAAAGGAGCCTCAAAAAAGAAAAATCCCACCTGCTACTGTGGAGGAGTTGTCACTGCTATAATGTTTTATCTAGGGCTTCAGATTCATGCCTGTAGTGCACTGCCGTGTAAATAATTTGCATTTACTGAATATGTACTGACTGAGTCCCACTGTTCAAAAGTTGAATAAAGAAACAAACTACTTTTTGCCTCTTTTTTTTATTTATTAAAACCACTTTATAGAACATCACATCCGTTACAGTGTAGAATCCATGTCATTTACAGTTTACAAATGACAAAATGTTTACATAAAATCATGAAGGGTTTACATGATATCACCCACTACTAACATTACTTTATTTACTGTATCTTCTGAAAAAATACCGCTATTTATACAGCACAAGACTTAAGAATATTTAACAGGAGCAAGTTTCATTGTTCCCTGGTTTTACTACCACACTGTTCAACAAACGCAGCAAACCTTCACCATCTTATCCAGAAGGGTCACCTCTTCACCCTCACATGGAAGAAGTAATCTGATTGGCATGGTGGTATGTTTGAAGCAGGTCCCTTGTGTAGCGCTGGAACCCAGTCATGATGTGCCATCCATTTCATAGGCTGGTTTGCTGCAATAATGCCAAATAATTAGCAACTCTATAAATAGAGGTAGTTCTGCAAAATCACTCAGTAGGATGTTTGTTCTAATTTGCTATGAGCTCAGAGTGCATCGAAAATAAAACTAATAGGCTATAAAGAGTGATATGAACATATTTAGAACTTACCGGAATGAAAATGTCTGGAGCACCAACAGATATTTGGAGATGGAAGAGAACTGGATATCAGCTCGTCTCACAGCTGCTATCCAGGCTAGACGCCTTCGTTTGGTAACATCGATACACGAGCTGCCTCATGTTGCTTCCAGGTTGGGAAACAATGAAAAGACAAACCCTTTTCAAGCTTATTCTCTTGCCGGTCGTGCGATCGAACATTGCAGCCGACCACACAGCAAGAACAAACCATGGCTGTTGTGTGTGCCTTCGCTCCTTTTTCGCTTGCGCTTAGACCCCCAAAATGGCGGATCGGGCCAAAATCCTTTCCACGCCCACCCCCGTGACATCACGCTCCAAAGCCCTATAGAACAGAGTTTGAATGAAAGCAACAGAATTCTAAAACAAACAATAGAATTTGAATAAAAAGAGTAGAATTAGAATGAAAACAAAATCATTTGAACGAAAACAGAGGAATTTTAATGAAAAGAACGGAATTAGAATGAAATGAATAGAATTTGAATGAAAACAACGGAATTTGAAAACAAACAACGGAATTTGAAAACAAACAACGGAATTTGAATGAACAGAACAGAATTTGAATCAAAACAATGAAATTTGAATGAAAACAACGGAATTTGAAAACAAACAACGGAATTTGAATGAACAGAACAGAATTTGAATCAAAACAATGAAATTTGAATGGAAACAACAGAATTAGAATGAAATGAATAGAATTTGAATGAAAACAACGGAATTAGAATGTATAGGGCTTTGGAGTTGACGTCACGCTGCAATGCATTGTGGGAGCGCGGCACCATTTTCGGGGTCTACGAATCAAAACAAACACACTGTGTTGGAACGACGATTACAAGATGCTTAAAAGCAGCTCAAAAGAGAATGGACTGTATAGAGACCGATTTCGTCTAGAGGCGAAGCGGCGGTTCTTGCAGAAAATAACGTGCATTGGAAATGTGGACCCGTATGAAACACGGCCGTGGAGTAGAAACCCTGAAGACCAACCGCTATTGACGTAGCCTGATATATTTTCGTACCTTATCTGTGGAATCAGCGCGTACAAGTCGTCATCCAAACAAAGGTAAGTCAGCTCGAGGACTGCGAGTAAAATGCGTTTGATTTCCCTGCAAACATTCACATTAGTGCAGCATAAATTCATTCATGAGGGGAAATTACAGTGATAACATGTGGAGGCTGTTAGATGGATAACATAGTGAGTTGTGTGTGACATTGTCCTGAAGGATTTAGTTATTCTTTATGGTTAAAGAAATTGCAATGATTTATTCATATTTATTATAAATAATTCTAATTATACATCTTGCTTCCATATTGTATCCTGTGTCACTAAAAATACATTTTATTTTAATTTTATACATTGATTAATGACCTGCAGAATCTCCTTATCATATTAAGTGATTCATAATTGTCACTTTATGCTTTCTCCATCTCTAAAGTGATGACATCCTTGCATTACATACTTTAGGTTCATTTTCTGCAGGCAGGTTTCTGACAGAGAACAGGCAGATTTAGAATATATCATGCAGCGTTCTATAGATGGACACATAAAGAAATGAAAAATTACATGTATGTGCAAATTTTCTAAACACTTTGTTACATTTATGATAAAGTAGATAAAACACATTTATGTCGGCCTTGGCTCATAGTTCTTGTCTTTCAATGAACTTTGTGTGTGTTTCAGGTACTGCACTCTCAAAGACTGAATGAACCAGCATTGCAGCCACGGGTCACTGTGAGCATCACAGGGAAGGTTGAAGCCGCCCACTGCACCTGTAAGGCCGGAGTCGCGGAGACCTGCACCCACGTCGCTTCTCTTCTGTTTAATGTAGAAGCAACAATGTTGATCTGTGGCACAAGGACTGTTACAGATGAACCTGCATACTGGGTTTTGCTGGGTAATATGACCAAGATACAGGTCAGAGGCCATAAGGTAGACTTCTCCTCTTCAGCTGCCCAAAAAAAGGCTCTTGATCAAAACATAAACAGACCATCCGTAACGAAAGGTCAAAGGAGCCTCAAAAAAGAAAAATCCCACCTGCTACTGTGGAGGAGTTGTCACTGCTATAATGTTTTATCTAGGGGTCCAGATTTATGCCTGTAGTGCACTGCCGTGTAAATAATTTGCATTTACTGAATATGTACTGACTGAGTCCCACTGTTCAAAAGTTGAATAAAGAAACAAACTACTTTTTGCCTCTTTTTTTTTATTTATTAAAACCACTTTATAGAACATCACATCCGTTACAGTGTAGAATCCATGTCATTTACAGTTTACAAATGACAAAATGTTTACATAAAATCATGAAGGGTTTACATGATATCACCCACTACTAACATTACTTTATTTACTGTATCTTCTGAAAAAATACCGCTATTTATACAGCACAAGACTTAAGAATATTTAACAGGAGCAAGTTTCATTGTTCCCTGGTTTTACTACCACACTGTTCAACAAACGCAGCAAACCTTCACCATCTTATCCAGAAGGGTCACCTCTTCACCCTCACATGGAAGAAGTAATCTGATTGGCATGGTGGTATGTTTGAAGCAGGTCCCTTGTGTAGCGCTGGAACCCAGTCATGATGTGCCATCCATTTCATAGGCTGGTTTGCTGCAATAATGCCAAATAATTAGCAACTCTATAAATAGAGGTAGTTCTGCAAAATCACTCAGTAGGATGTTTGTTCTAATTTGCTATGAGCTCAGAGTGCATCGAAAATAAAACTAATAGGCTATAAAGAGTGATATGAACATATTTAGAACTTACCGGAATGAAAATGTCTGGAGCACCAACAGATATTTGGAGATGGAAGAGAACTGGATATCAGCTCGTCTCACAGCTGCTATCCAGGCTAGACGCCTTCGTTTGGTAACATCGATACACGAGCTGCCTTATGTTGCTTCCAGGTTGGGAAACAATGAAAAGACAAACCCTTTTCAAGCTTATTCTCTTGCCGGTCGTGCGATCGAACATTGCAGCCGACCACACAGCAAGAACAAACCATGGCTGTTGTGTGTGCCTTCGCTCCTTTTTCGCTTGCGCTTAGACCCCCAAAATGGCGGATCGGGCCAAAATCCTTTCCACGCCCACCCCCGTGACATCACGCTCCAAAGCCCTATAGAACAGAGTTTGAATGAAAGCAACAGAATTCTAAAACAAACAATAGAATTTGAATAAAAAGAGTAGAATTAGAATGAAAACAAAATCATTTGAACGAAAACAGAGGAATTTTAATGAAAAGAACGGAATTAGAATGAAATGAATAGAATTTGAATGAAAACAACGGAATTTGAAAACAAACAACGGAATTTGAAAACAAACAACGGAATTTGAATGAACAGAACAGAATTTGAATCAAAACAATGAAATTTGAATGAAAACAACGGAATTTGAAAACAAACAACGGAATTTGAATGAACAGAACAGAATTTGAATCAAAACAATGAAATTTGAATGGAAACAACAGAATTAGAATGAAATGAATAGAATTTGAATGAAAACAACGGAATTAGAATGTATAGGGCTTTGGAGTTGACGTCACGCTGCAATGCATTGTGGGAGCGCGGCACCATTTTCGGGGTCTACGAATCAAAACAAACACACTGTGTTGGAACGACGATTACAAGATGCTTAAAAGCAGCTCAAAAGAGAATGGACTGTATAGAGACCGATTTCGTCTAGAGGCGAAGCGGCGGTTCTTGCAGAAAATAACGTGCATTGGAAATGTGGACCCGTATGAAACACGGCCGTGGAGTAGAAACCCTGAAGACCAACCGCTATTGACGTAGCCTGATATATTTTCGTACCTTATCTGTGGAATCAGCGCGTACAAGTCGTCATCCAAACAAAGGTAAGTCAGCTCGAGGACTGCGAGTAAAATGCGTTTGATTTCCCTGCAAACATTCACATTAGTGCAGCATAAATTCATTCATGAGGGGAAATTACAGTGATAACATGTGGAGGCTGTTAGATGGATAACATAGTGAGTTGTGTGTGACATTGTCCTGAAGGATTTAGTTATTCTTTATGGTTAAAGAAATTGCAATGATTTATTCATATTTATTATAAATAATTCTAATTATACATCTTGCTTCCATATTGTATCCTGTGTCACTAAAAATACATTTTATTTTAATTTTATACATTGATTAATGACCTGCAGAATCTCCTTATCATATTAAGTGATTCATAATTGTCACTTTATGCTTTCTCCATCTCTAAAGTGATGACATCCTTGCATTACATACTTTAGGTTCATTTTCTGCAGGCAGGTTTCTGACAGAGAACAGGCAGATTTAGAATATATCATGCAGCGTTCTATAGATGGACACATAAAGAAATGAAAAATTACATGTATGTGCAAATTTTCTAAACACTTTGTTACATTTATGATAAAGTAGATAAAACACATTTATGTCGGCCTTGGCTCATAGTTCTTGTCTTTCAATGAACTTTGTGTGTGTTTCAGGTACTGCACTCTCAAAGACTGAATGAACCAGCATTGCAGCCACGGGTCACTGTGAGCATCACAGGGAAGGTTGAAGCCGCCCACTGCACCTGTAAGGCCGGAGTCGCGGAGACCTGCACCCACGTCGCTTCTCTTCTGTTTAATGTAGAAGCAACAATGTTGATCTGTGGCACAAGGACTGTTACAGATGAACCTGCATACTGGGTTTTGCTGGGTAATATGACCAAGATACAGGTCAGAGGCCATAAGGTAGACTTCTCCTCTTCAGCTGCCCAAAAAAAGGCTCTTGATCAAAACATAAACAGACCATCCGTAACGAAAGGTCAAAGGAGCCTCAAAAAAGAAAAATCCCACCTGCTACTGTGGAGGAGTTGTCACTGCTATAATGTTTTATCTAGGGGTCCAGATTTATGCCTGTAGTGCACTGCCGTGTAAATAATTTGCATTTACTGAATATGTACTGACTGAGTCCCACTGTTCAAAAGTTGAATAAAGAAACAAACTACTTTTTGCCTCTTTTTTTTATTTATTAAAACCACTTTATAGAACATCACATCCGTTACAGTGTAGAATCCATGTCATTTACAGTTTACAAATGACAAAATGTTTACATAAAATCATGAAGGGTTTACATGATATCACCCACTACTAACATTACTTTATTTACTGTATCTTCTGAAAAAATACCGCTATTTATACAGCACAAGACTTAAGAATATTTAACAGGAGCAAGTTTCATTGTTCCCTGGTTTTACTACCACACTGTTCAACAAACGCAGCAAACCTTCACCATCTTATCCAGAAGGGTCACCTCTTCACCCTCACATGGAAGAAGTAATCTGATTGGCATGGTGGTATGTTTGAAGCAGGTCCCTTGTGTAGCGCTGGAACCCAGTCATGATGTGCCATCCATTTCATAGGCTGGTTTGCTGCAATAATGCCAAATAATTAGCAACTCTATAAATAGAGGTAGTTCTGCAAAATCACTCAGTAGGATGTTTGTTCTAATTTGCTATGAGCTCAGAGTGCATCGAAAATAAAACTAATAGGCTATAAAGAGTGATATGAACATATTTAGAACTTACCGGAATGAAAATGTCTGGAGCACCAACAGATATTTGGAGATGGAAGAGAACTGGATATCAGCTCGTCTCACAGCTGCTATCCAGGCTAGACGCCTTCGTTTGGTAACATCGATACACGAGCTGCCTTATGTTGCTTCCAGGTTGGGAAACAATGAAAAGACAAACCCTTTTCAAGCTTATTCTCTTGCCGGTCGTGCGATCGAACATTGCAGCCGACCACACAGCAAGAACAAACCATGGCTGTTGTGTGTGCCTTCGCTCCTTTTTCGCTTGCGCTTAGACCCCCAAAATGGCGGATCGGGCCAAAATCCTTTCCACGCCCACCCCCGTGACATCACGCTCCAAAGCCCTATAGAACAGAGTTTGAATGAAAGCAACAGAATTCTAAAACAAACAATAGAATTTGAATAAAAAGAGTAGAATTAGAATGAAAACAAAATCATTTGAACGAAAACAGAGGAATTTTAATGAAAAGAACGGAATTAGAATGAAATGAATAGAATTTGAATCAAAACAACGGAATTTGAAAACAAACAACGGAATTTGAAAACAAACAACGGAATTTGAATGAAAAGAACAGAATTTGAATCAAAACAACGGAAATAGAATGAACAGAACAGAATTTGAATCAAAACAATGAAATTTGAATGAAAACAACAGAATTAGAATGAAATGAATAGAATTTGAATGAAAACAACGGAATTAGAATGTATAGGGCTTTGGAGTTGACGTCACGCCGCAATGCATTGTGGGAGCGCGGCACCATTTTCGGGGTCTACGAATCAAAACAAACACACTGTGTTGGAACGACGATTACAAGATGCTTAAAAGCAGCTCAAAAGAGAATGGACTGTATAGAGACCGATTTCGTCCAGAGGCGAAGCGGCGGTTCTTGCAGAAAATAACATGCATTGGAAATGTGGACCCGTATGAAACACTGCCGTGGAGTAGAAACCCAGAAGACCAACCGCTATTGACGTAGCCTGATATATTTTCGTACCTTATCTGTGGAATCAGCGCGTACAAGTCGTCATCCAAACAAAGGTAAGTCAGCTCGAGTACTGCGAGTAAAATGCGTTTGATTTCCCTGCAAACATTCACATTAGTGCAGCATAAATTCATTCATGAGGGGAAATTACAGTGATAACATGTGGAGGCTGTTAGATGGATAACATAGTGAGTTGTGTGTGACATTGTCCTGAAGGATTTAGTTATTCTTTATGGTTAAAGAAATTGCAATGATTTATTCATATTTATTATAAATAATTCTAATTATACATCTTGCTTCCATATTTGTATCCTGTGTCACTAAAAATACATTTTATTTTAATTTTATACATTGATTAATGACCTGCAGAATCTCCTTATCATATTAAGTGATTCATAATTGTCACTTTATGCTTTCTCCATCTCTAAAGTGATGACATCCTTGCATTACATACTTTAGGTTCATTTTCTGCAGGCAGGTTTCTGACAGAGAACAGGCAGATTTAGAATATATCATGCAGCGTTCTATAGATGGACACATAAAGAAATGAAAAATTACATGTATGTGCAAATTTTCTAAACACTTTGTTACATTTATGATAAAGTAGATAAAACACATTTATGTCGGCCTTGGCTCATAGTTCTTGTCTTTCAATGAACTTTGTGTGTGTTTCAGGTACTGCACTCTCAAAGACTGAATGAACCAGCATTGCAGCCACGGGTCACTGTGAGCATCACAGGGAAGGTTGAAGCCGCCCACTGCACCTGTAAGGCCGGAGTCGCGGAGACCTGCACCCACGTCGCTTCTCTTCTGTTTAATGTAGAAGCAACAATGTTGATCTGTGGCACAAGGACTGTTACAGATGAACCTGCATACTGGGTTTTGCTGGGTAATATGACCAAGATACAGGTCAGAGGCCATAAGGTAGACTTCTCCTCTTCAGCTGCCCAAAAAAAGGCTCTTGATCAAAACATAAACAGACCATCCGTAACGAAAGGTCAAAGGAGCCTCAAAAAAGAAAAATCCCACCTGCTACTGTGGAGGAGTTGTCACTGCTATAATGTTTTATCTAGGGGTCCAGATTTATGCCTGTAGTGCACTGCCGTGTAAATAATTTGCATTTACTGAATATGTACTGACTGAGTCCCACTGTTCAAAAGTTGAATAAAGAAACAAACTAATTTTTGCCTCTTTTTTTTATTTATTAAAACCACTTTATAGAACATCACATCCGTTACAGTGTAGAATCCATGTCATTTACAGTTTACAAATGACAAAATGTTTACATAAAATCATGAAGGGTTTACATGATATCACCCACTACTAACATTACTTTATTTACTGTATCTTCTGAAAAAATACCGCTATTTATACAGCACAAGACTTAAGAATATTTAACAGGAGCAAGTTTCATTGTTCCCTGGTTTTACTACCACACTGTTCAACAAACGCAGCAAACCTTCACCATCTTATCCAGAAGGGTCACCTCTTCACCCTCACATGGAAGAAGTAATCTGATTGGCATGGTGGTATGTTTGAAGCAGGTCCCTTGTGTAGCGCTGGAACCCAGTCATGATGTGCCATCCATTTCATAGGCTGGTTTGCTGCAATAATGCCAAATAATTAGCAACTCTATAAATAGAGGTAGTTCTGCAAAATCACTCAGTAGGATGTTTGTTCTAATTTGCTATGAGCTCAGAGTGCATCGAAAATAAAACTAATAGGCTATAAAGAGTGATATGAACATATTTAGAACTTACCGGAATGAAAATGTCTGGAGCACCAACAGATATTTGGAGATGGAAGAGAACTGGATATCAGCTCGTCTCACAGCTGCTATCCAGGCTAGACGCCTTCGTTTGGTAACATCGATACACGAGCTGCCTTATGTTGCTTCCAGGTTGGGAAACAATGAAAAGACAAACCCTTTTCAAGCTTATTCTCTTGCCGGTCGTGCGATCGAACATTGCAGCCGACCACACAGCAAGAACAAACCATGGCTGTTGTGTGTGCCTTCGCTCCTTTTTCGCTTGCGCTTAGACCCCCAAAATGGCGGATCGGGCCAAAATCCTTTCCACGCCCACCCCCGTGACATCACGCTCCAAAGCCCTATAGAACAGAGTTTGAATGAAAGCAACAGAATTCTAAAACAAACAATAGAATTTGAATAAAAAGAGTAGAATTAGAATGAAAACAAAATCATTTGAACGAAAACAGAGGAATTTTAATGAAAAGAACGGAATTTGAAAACAAACAACGGAATTTGAAAACAAACAACGGAATTTGAATGAACAGAACAGAATTTGAATCAAAACAATGAAATTTGAATGAAAACAACGGAATTTGAAAACAAACAACGGAATTTGAATGAACAGAACAGAATTTGAATCAAAACAATGAAATTTGAATGGAAACAACAGAATTAGAATGAAATGAATAGAATTTGAATGAAAACAACGGAATTAGAATGTATAGGGCTTTGGAGTTGACGTCACGCTGCAATGCATTGTGGGAGCGCGGCACCATTTTCGGGGTCTACGAATCAAAACAAACACACTGTGTTGGAACGACGATTACAAGATGCTTAAAAGCAGCTCAAAAGAGAATGGACTGTATAGAGACCGATTTCGTCTAGAGGCGAAGCGGCGGTTCTTGCAGAAAATAACGTGCATTGGAAATGTGGACCCGTATGAAACACGGCCGTGGAGTAGAAACCCTGAAGACCAACCGCTATTGACGTAGCCTGATATATTTTCGTACCTTATCTGTGGAATCAGCGCGTACAAGTCGTCATCCAAACAAAGGTAAGTCAGCTCGAGGACTGCGAGTAAAATGCGTTTGATTTCCCTGCAAACATTCACATTAGTGCAGCATAAATTCATTCATGAGGGGAAATTACAGTGATAACATGTGGAGGCTGTTAGATGGATAACATAGTGAGTTGTGTGTGACATTGTCCTGAAGGATTTAGTTATTCTTTATGGTTAAAGAAATTGCAATGATTTATTCATATTTATTATAAATAATTCTAATTATACATCTTGCTTCCATATTGTATCCTGTGTCACTAAAAATACATTTTATTTTAATTTTATACATTGATTAATGACCTGCAGAATCTCCTTATCATATTAAGTGATTCATAATTGTCACTTTATGCTTTCTCCATCTCTAAAGTGATGACATCCTTGCATTACATACATTAGGTTCATTTTCTGAAGGCAGGTTTCTGACAGAGAACAGGCAGATTTAGAATATATCATGCAGCGTTCTATAGATGGACACATAAAGAAATGAAAAATTACATGTATGTGTTAACTTTCTAAACACTTTGTTACATTTATGATAAAGTAGATAAAACACATTTATGTCGGCCTTGGCTCATAGTTCTTGTCTTTAAATGAACTTTGTGTGTGTTTCAGGTACTGCACTCTCAAAGACTGAATGAACCAGCATTGCAGCCACGGGTCACTGTGAGCATCACAGGGAAGGTTGAAGCCGCCCACTGCACCTGTAAGGCCGGAGTCGCGGAGACCTGCACCCACGTCGCTTCTCTTCTGTTTAATGTAGAAGCAACAATGTTGATCTGTGGCACAAGGACTGTTACAGATGAACCTGCATACTGGGTTTTGCTGGGTAATATGACCAAGATACAGGTCAGAGGCCATAAGGTAGACTTCTCCTCTTCAGCTGCCCAAAAAAAGGCTCTTGATCAAAACATAAACAGACCATCCGTAACGAAAGGTCAAAGGAGCCTCAAAAAAGAAAAATCCCACCTGCTACTGTGGAGGAGTTGTCACTGCTATAATGTTTTATCTAGGGCTTCAGATTTATGCCTGTAGTGCACTGCCGTGTAAATAATTTGCATTTACTGAATATGTACTGACTGAGTCCCACTGTTCAAAAGTTGAATAAAGAAACAAACTACTTTTTGCCTCTTTTTTTTTATTTATTAAAACCACTTTATAGAACATCACATCCGTTACAGTGTAGAATCCATGTCATTTACAGTTTACAAATGACAAAATGTTTACATAAAATCATGAAGGGTTTACATGATATCACCCACTACTAACATTACTTTATTTACTGTATCTTCTGAAAAAATACCGCTATTTATACAGCACAAGACTTAAGAATATTTAACAGGAGCAAGTTTCATTGTTCCCTGGTTTTACTACCACACTGTTCAACAAACGCAGCAAACCTTCACCATCTTATCCAGAAGGGTCACCTCTTCACCCTCACATGGAAGAAGTAATCTGATTGGCATGGTGGTATGTTTGAAGCAGGTCCCTTGTGTAGCGCTGGAACCCAGTCATGATGTGCCATCCATTTCATAGGCTGGTTTGCTGCAATAATGCCAAATAATTAGCAACTCTATAAATAGAAGGTAGTTCTGCAAAATCACTCAGTAGGATGTTTGTTCTAATTTGCTATGAGCTCAGAGTGCATCGAAAATAAAACTAATAGGCTATAAAGAGTGATATGAACATATTTAGAACTTACCGGAATGAAAATGTCTGGAGCACCAACAGATATTTGGAGATGGAAGAGAACTGGATATCAGCTCGTCTCACAGCTGCTATCCAGGCTAGACGCCTTCGTTTGGTAACATCGATACACGAGCTGCCTCATGTTGCTTCCAGGTTGGGAAACAATGAAAAGACAAACCCTTTTCAAGCTTATTCTCTTGCCGGTCGTGCGATCGAACATTGCAGCCGACCACACAGCAAGAACAAACCATGGCTGTTGTGTGTGCCTTCGCTCCTTTTTCGCTTGCGCTTAGACCCCCAAAATGGCGGATCGGGCCAAAATCCTTTCCACGCCCACCCCCGTGACATCACGCTCCAAAGCCCTATAGAACAGAGTTTGAATGAAAGCAACAGAATTCTAAAACAAACAATAGAATTTGAATAAAAAGAGTAGAATTAGAATGAAAACAAAATCATTTGAACGAAAACAGAGGAATTTCAATGAAAAGAACGGAATTAGAATGAAATGAATAGAATTTGAATCAAAACAACGGAATTTGAAAACAAACAACGGAATTTGAAAACAAACAACGGAATTTGAATGAACAGAACATAATTTGAATCAAAGCAACGGAAATAGAATGAACAGAACAGAATTTGAATCAAAACAATGAAATTAGAATGAAATGAATAGAATTTGAATGAAAACAACGGAATTAGAATGTATAGGGCTTTGGAGTTGACGTCACGCCGCAATGCATTGTGGGAGCGCGGCACCATTTTCGGGGTCTACGAATCAAAACAAACACACTGTGTTGGAACGACGATTACAAGATGCTTAAAAGCAGCTCAAAAGAGAATGGACTGTATAGAGACCAATTTCGTCTAGAGGCGAAGCGGCGGTTCTTGCAGAAAATAACGTGCATTGGAAATGTGGACCCGTATGAAACACGGCCGTGGAGTAGAAACCCTGAAGACCAACCGCTATTGACGTAGCCTGATATATTTTCGTACCTTATCTGTGGAATCAGCGCGTACAAGTCGTCATCCAAACAAAGGTAAGTCAGCTCGAGGACTGCGAGTAAAATGCGTTTGATTTCCCTGCAAACATTCACATTAGTGCAGCATAAATTCATTCATGAGGGGAAATTACAGTGATAACATGTGGAGGCTGTTAGATGGATAACATAGTGAGTTGTGTGTGACATTGTCCTGAAGGATTTAGTTATTCTTTATGGTTAAAGAAATTGCAATGATTTATTCATATTTATTATAAATAATTCTAATTATACATCTTGCTTCCATATTTGTATCCTGTGTCACTAAAAATACATTTTATTTTAATTTTATACATTGATTAATGACCTGCAGAATCTCCTTATCATATTAAGTGATTCATAATTGTCACGTTATGCTTTCTCCATCTCTAAAGTGATGACATCCTTGCATTACATACTTTAGGTTCATTTTCTGCAGGCAGGTTTCTGACAGAGAACAGGCAGATTTAGAATATATCATGCAGCGTTCTATAGATGGACACATAAAGAAATGAAAAATTACATGTATGTGCTAACTTTCTAAACACTTTGTTACATTTATGATAAAGTAGATAAAACACATTTATGTCGGCCTTGGCTCATAGTTCTTGTCTTTAAATGAACTTTGTGTGTGTTTCAGGTACTGCACTCTCAAAGACTGAATGAACCAGCATTGCAGCCACGGGTCACTGTGAGCATCACAGGGAAGGTTGAAGCCGCCCACTGCACCTGTAAGGCCGGAGTCGCGGAGACCTGCACCCACGTCGCTTCTCTTCTGTTTAATGTAGAAGCAACAATGTTGATCTGTGGCACAAGGACTGTTACAGATGAACCTGCATACTGGGTTTTGCTGGGTAATATGACCAAGATACAGGTCAGAGGCCATAAGGTAGACTTCTCCTCTTCAGCTGCCCAAAAAAAGGCTCTTGATCAAAACATAAACAGACCATCCGTAACGAAAGGTCAAAGGAGCCTCAAAAAAGAAAAATCCCACCTGCTACTGTGGAGGAGTTGTCACTGCTATAATGTTTTATCTAGGGCTTCAGATTTATGCCTGTAGTGCACTGCCGTGTAAATAATTTGCATTTACTGAATATGTACTGACTGAGTCCCACTGTTCAAAAGTTGAATAAAGAAACAAACTACTTTTTGCCTCTTTTTTTTTATTTATTAAAACCACTTTATAGAACATCACATCCGTTACAGTGTAGAATCCATGTCATTTACAGTTTACAAATGACAAAATGTTTACATAAAATCATGAAGGGTTTACATGATATCACCCACTACTAACATTACTTTATTTACTGTATCTTCTGAAAAAATACCGCTATTTATACAGCACAAGACTTAAGAATATTTAACAGGAGCAAGTTTCATTGTTCCCTGGTTTTACTACCACACTGTTCAACAAACGCAGCAAACCTTCACCATCTTATCCAGAAGGGTCACCTCTTCACCCTCACATGGAAGAAGTAATCTGATTGGCATGGTGGTATGTTTGAAGCAGGTCCCTTGTGTAGCGCTGGAACCCAGTCATGATGTGCCATCCATTTCATAGGCTGGTTTGCTGCAATAATGCCAAATAATTAGCAACTCTATAAATAGAAGGTAGTTCTGCAAAATCACTCAGTAGGATGTTTGTTCTAATTTGCTATGAGCTCAGAGTGCATCGAAAATAAAACTAATAGGCTATAAAGAGTGATATGAACATATTTAGAACTTACCGGAATGAAAATGTCTGGAGCACCAACAGATATTTGGAGATGGAAGAGAACTGGATATCAGCTCGTCTCACAGCTGCTATCCAGGCTAGACGCCTTCGTTTGGTAACATCGATACGCGAGCTGCCTCATGTTGCTTCCAGGTTGGGAAACAATGAAAAGACAAACCCTTTTCAAGCTTATTCTCTTGCCGGTCGTGCGATCGAACATTGCAGCCAACCACACAGCAAGAACAAACCATGGCTGTTGTGTGTGCCTTCGCTCCTTTTTCGCTTGCGCTTAGACCCCCAAAATGGCGGATCGGGCCAAAATCCTTTCCACGCCCACCCCCGTGACATCACGCTCCAAAGCCCTATAGAACAGAGTTTGAATGAAAGCAACAGAATTCTAAAACAAACAATAGAATTTGAATAAAAAGAGTAGAATTAGAATGAAAACAAAATCATTTGAACGAAAACAGAGGAATTTCAATGAAAAGAACGGAATTAGAATGAAATGAATAGAATTTGAATCAAAACAACGGAATTTGAAAACAAACAACGGAATTTGAAAACAAACAACGGAATTTGAATGAACAGAACATAATTTGAATCAAAGCAACGGAAATAGAATGAACAGAACAGAATTTGAATCAAAACAATGAAATTAGAATGAAATGAATAGAATTTGAATGAAAACAACGGAATTAGAATGTATAGGGCTTTGGAGTTGACGTCACGCCGCAATGCATTGTGGGAGCGCGGCACCATTTTCGGGGTCTACGAATCAAAACAAACACACTGTGTTGGAACGACGATTACAAGATGCTTAAAAGCAGCTCAAAAGAGAATGGACTGTATAGAGACCAATTTCGTCTAGAGGCGAAGCGGCGGTTCTTGCAGAAAATAACGTGCATTGGAAATGTGGACCCGTATGAAACACGGCCGTGGAGTAGAAACCCTGAAGACCAACCGCTATTGACGTAGCCTGATATATTTTCGTACCTTATCTGTGGAATCAGCGCGTACAAGTCGTCATCCAAACAAAGGTAAGTCAGCTCGAGGACTGCGAGTAAAATGCGTTTGATTTCCCTGCAAACATTCACATTAGTGCAGCATAAATTCATTCATGAGGGGAAATTACAGTGATAACATGTGGAGGCTGTTAGATGGATAACATAGTGAGTTGTGTGTGACATTGTCCTGAAGGATTTAGTTATTCTTTATGGTTAAAGAAATTGCAATGATTTATTCATATTTATTATAAATAATTCTAATTATACATCTTGCTTCCATATTTGTATCCTGTGTCACTAAAAATACATTTTATTTTAATTTTATACATTGATTAATGACCTGCAGAATCTCCTTATCATATTAAGTGATTCATAATTGTCACGTTATGCTTTCTCCATCTCTAAAGTGATGACATCCTTGCATTACATACTTTAGGTTCATTTTCTGCAGGCAGGTTTCTGACAGAGAACAGGCAGATTTAGAATATATCATGCAGCGTTCTATAGATGGACACATAAAGAAATGAAAAATTACATGTATGTGCTAACTTTCTAAACACTTTGTTACATTTATGATAAAGTAGATAAAACACATTTATGTCGGCCTTGGCTCATAGTTCTTGTCTTTAAATGAACTTTGTGTGTGTTTCAGGTACTGCACTCTCAAAGACTGAATGAACCAGCATTGCAGCCACGGGTCACTGTGAGCATCACAGGGAAGGTTGAAGCCGCCCACTGCACCTGTAAGGCCGGAGTCGCGGAGACCTGCACCCACGTCGCTTCTCTTCTGTTTAATGTAGAAGCAACAATGTTGATCTGTGGCACAAGGACTGTTACAGATGAACCTGCATACTGGGTTTTGCTGGGTAATATGACCAAGATACAGGTCAGAGGCCATAAGGTAGACTTCTCCTCTTCAGCTGCCCAAAAAAAGGCTCTTGATCAAAACATAAACAGACCATCCGTAACGAAAGGTCAAAGGAGCCTCAAAAAAGAAAAATCCCACCTGCTACTGTGGAGGAGTTGTCACTGCTATAATGTTTTATCTAGGGCTTCAGATTTATGCCTGTAGTGCACTGCCGTGTAAATAATTTGCATTTACTGAATATGTACTGACTGAGTCCCACTGTTCAAAAGTTGAATAAAGAAACAAACTACTTTTTGCCTCTTTTTTTTTATTTATTAAAACCACTTTATAGAACATCACATCCGTTACAGTGTAGAATCCATGTCATTTACAGTTTACAAATGACAAAATGTTTACATAAAATCATGAAGGGTTTACATGATATCACCCACTACTAACATTACTTTATTTACTGTATCTTCTGAAAAAATACCGCTATTTATACAGCACAAGACTTAAGAATATTTAACAGGAGCAAGTTTCATTGTTCCCTGGTTTTACTACCACACTGTTCAACAAACGCAGCAAACCTTCACCATCTTATCCAGAAGGGTCACCTCTTCACCCTCACATGGAAGAAGTAATCTGATTGGCATGGTGGTATGTTTGAAGCAGGTCCCTTGTGTAGCGCTGGAACCCAGTCATGATGTGCCATCCATTTCATAGGCTGGTTTGCTGCAATAATGCCAAATAATTAGCAACTCTATAAATAGAAGGTAGTTCTGCAAAATCACTCAGTAGGATGTTTGTTCTAATTTGCTATGAGCTCAGAGTGCATCGAAAATAAAACTAATAGGCTATAAAGAGTGATATGAACATATTTAGAACTTACCGGAATGAAAATGTCTGGAGCACCAACAGATATTTGGAGATGGAAGAGAACTGGATATCAGCTCGTCTCACAGCTGCTATCCAGGCTAGACGCCTTCGTTTGGTAACATCGATACGCGAGCTGCCTCATGTTGCTTCCAGGTTGGGAAACAATGAAAAGACAAACCCTTTTCAAGCTTATTCTCTTGCCGGTCGTGCGATCGAACATTGCAGCCAACCACACAGCAAGAACAAACCATGGCTGTTGTGTGTGCCTTCGCTCCTTTTTCGCTTGCGCTTAGACCCCCAAAATGGCGGATCGGGCCAAAATCCTTTCCACGCCCACCCCCGTGACATCACGCTCCAAAGCCCTATAGAACAGAGTTTGAATGAAAGCAACAGAATTCTAAAACAAACAATAGAATTTGAATAAAAAGAGTAGAATTAGAATGAAAACAAAATCATTTGAACGAAAACAGAGGAATTTCAATGAAAAGAACGGAATTAGAATGAAATGAATAGAATTTGAATCAAAACAACGGAATTTGAAAACAAACAACGGAATTTGAAAACAAACAACGGAATTTGAATGAACAGAACATAATTTGAATCAAAGCAACGGAAATAGAATGAACAGAACAGAATTTGAATCAAAACAATGAAATTAGAATGAAATGAATAGAATTTGAATGAAAACAACGGAATTAGAATGTATAGGGCTTTGGAGTTGACGTCACGCCGCAATGCATTGTGGGAGCGCGGCACCATTTTCGGGGTCTACGAATCAAAACAAACACACTGTGTTGGAACGACGATTACAAGATGCTTAAAAGCAGCTCAAAAGAGAATGGACTGTATAGAGACCAATTTCGTCTAGAGGCGAAGCGGCGGTTCTTGCAGAAAATAACGTGCATTGGAAATGTGGACCCGTATGAAACACGGCCGTGGAGTAGAAACCCTGAAGACCAACCGCTATTGACGTAGCCTGATATATTTTCGTACCTTATCTGTGGAATCAGCGCGTACAAGTCGTCATCCAAACAAAGGTAAGTCAGCTCGAGGACTGCGAGTAAAATGCGTTTGATTTCCCTGCAAACATTCACATTAGTGCAGCATAAATTCATTCATGAGGGGAAATTACAGTGATAACATGTGGAGGCTGTTAGATGGATAACATAGTGAGTTGTGTGTGACATTGTCCTGAAGGATTTAGTTATTCTTTATGGTTAAAGAAATTGCAATGATTTATTCATATTTATTATAAATAATTCTAATTATACATCTTGCTTCCATATTTGTATCCTGTGTCACTAAAAATACATTTTATTTTAATTTTATACATTGATTAATGACCTGCAGAATCTCCTTATCATATTAAGTGATTCATAATTGTCACGTTATGCTTTCTCCATCTCTAAAGTGATGACATCCTTGCATTACATACTTTAGGTTCATTTTCTGCAGGCAGGTTTCTGACAGAGAACAGGCAGATTTAGAATATATCATGCAGCGTTCTATAGATGGACACATAAAGAAATGAAAAATTACATGTATGTGCTAACTTTCTAAACACTTTGTTACATTTATGATAAAGTAGATAAAACACATTTATGTCGGCCTTGGCTCATAGTTCTTGTCTTTAAATGAACTTTGTGTGTGTTTCAGGTACTGCACTCTCAAAGACTGAATGAACCAGCATTGCAGCCACGGGTCACTGTGAGCATCACAGGGAAGGTTGAAGCCGCCCACTGCACCTGTAAGGCCGGAGTCGCGGAGACCTGCACCCACGTCGCTTCTCTTCTGTTTAATGTAGAAGCAACAATGTTGATCTGTGGCACAAGGACTGTTACAGATGAACCTGCATACTGGATTTTGCTGGGTAATATGACCAAGATACAGGTCAGAGGCCATAAGGTAGACTTCTCCTCTTCAGCTGCCCAAAAAAAGGCTCTTGATCAAAACATAAACAGACCATCCGTAACGAAAGGTCAAAGGAGCCTCAAAAAAAAAAAAATCCCACCTGCTACTGTGGAGGAGTTGTCACTGCTATAATGTTTTATCTAGGGCTTCAGATTTATGCCTGTAGTGCACTGCCGTGTAAATAATTTGCATTTACTGAATATGTACTGACTGAGTCCCACTGTTCAAAAGTTGAATAAAGAAACAAACTACTTTTTGCCTCTTTTTTTTTTATTTATTAAAACCACTTTATAGAACATCACATCCGTTACAGTGTAGAATCCATGTCATTTACAGTTTACAAATGACAAAATGTTTACATAAAATCATGAAGGGTTTACATGATATCACCCACTACTAACATTACTTTATTTACTGTATCTTCTGAAAAAATAACGCTATTTATACAGCACAAGACTTAAAATATTTAACAGGAGCAAGTTTCATTGTTCCCTGGTTTTACTACCACACTGTTCAACAAACGCAGCAAACCTTCACCATCTTATCCAGAAGGGTCACCTCTTCACCCTCACATGGAAGAAGTAATCTGATTGGCATGGTGGTATGTTTGAAGCAGGTCCCTTGTGTAGCGCTGGAACCCAGTCATGATGTGCCATCCATTTCATAGGCTGGTTTGCTGCAATAATGCCAAATAATTAGCAACTCTATAAATAGAAGGTAGTTCTGCAAAATCACTCAGTAGGATGTTTGTTCTAATTTGCTATGAGCTCAGAGTGCATCGAAAATAAAACTAATAGGCTATAAAGAGTGATATGAACATATTTAGAACTTACCGGAATGAAAATGTCTGGAGCACCAACAGATATTTGGAGATGGAAGAGAACTGGATATCAGCTCGTCTCACAGCTGCTATCCAGGCTAGACGCCTTGGTTTGGTAACATCAATACGCGAGCTGCCTCATGTTGCTTCCAGGTTGGGAAACAATGAAAAGACAAACGCTTTTCAAGCTTATTCTCTTGCCGGTCGTGCGATCGAACATTGCAGCCGACCACACAGCAAGAACAAACCATGGCTGTTGTGTGTGCCTTCGCTCCTTTTTCGCTTGCGCTTAGACCCCCAAAATGGCGGATCGGGCCAAAATCCTTTCCACGCCCACCCCCGTGACATCACGCTCCAAAGCCCTATAGAACAGAGTTTGAATGAAAGCAACAGAATTCTAAAACAAACAATAGAATTTGAATAAAAAGAGTAGAATTAGAATGAAAACAAAATCATTTGAACGAAAACAGAGGAATTTTAATGAAAAGAACGGAATTAGAATGAAATGAATAGAATTTGAATCAAAACAACGGAATTTGAAAACAAACAACGGAATTTGAAAACAAACAACGGAATTTGAATGAACAGAACAGAATTTGAATCAAAGCAACGGAAATAGAATGAACAGAACAGAATTTGAATCAAAACAATGAAATTAGAATGAAATGAATAGAATTTGAATGAAAACAACGGAATTAGAATGTATAGGGCTTTGGAGTTGATGTCACGCCGCAATGCATTGTGGGAGCGCGGCACCATTTTCGGGGTCTACGAATCAAAACAAACACACTGTGTTGGAACGACGATTACAAGATGCTTAAAAGCAGCTCAAAAGAGAATGGACTGTATAGAGACCGATTTCGTCTAGAGGCGAAGCGGCGGTTCTTGCAGAAAATAACGTGCATTGGAAATGTGGACCCGTATGAAACACGGCCGTGGAGTAGAAACCCTGAAGACCAACCGCTATTGACGTAGCCTGATATATTTTCGTACCTTATCTGTGGAATCAGCGCGTACAAGTCGTCATCCAAACAAAGGTAAGTCAGCTCGAGGACTGCGAGTAAAATGCGTTTGATTTCCCTGCAAACATTCACATTAGTGCAGCATAAATTCATTCATGAGGGGAAATTACAGTGATAACATGTGGAGGCTGTTAGATGGATAACATAGTGAGTTGTGTGTGACATTGTCCTGAAGGATTTAGTTATTCTTTATGGTTAAAGAAATTGCAATGATTTATTGATATTTATTATAAATAATTCTAATTATACATCTTGCTTCCATATTTGTATCCTGTGTCACTAAAAATACATTTTATTTTAATTTTATACATTGATTAATGACCTGCAGAATCTCCTTATCATATTAAGTGATTCATAATTGTCACTTTATGCTTTCTCCATCTCTAAAGTGATGACATCCTTGCATTACATACTTTAGGTTCATTTTCTGCAGGCAGGTTTCTGACAGAGAACAGGCAGATTTAGAATATATCATGCAGCGTTCTATAGATGGACACATAAAGAAATGAAAAATTACATGTATGTGCTAACTTTCTAAACACTTTGTTACATTTATGATAAAGTAGATAAAACACATTTATGTCGGCCTTGGCTCATAGTTCTTGTCTTTAAATGAACTTTGTGTGTGTTTCAGGTACTGCACTCTCAAAGACTGAATGAACCAGCATTGCAGCCACGGGTCACTGTGAGCATCACAGGGAAGGTTGAAGCCGCCCACTGCACCTGTAAGGCCGGAGTCGCGGAGACCTGCACCCACGTCGCTTCTCTTCTGTTTAATGTAGAAGCAACAATGTTGATCTGTGGCACAAGGACTGTTACAGATGAACCTGCATACTGGGTTTTGCTGGGTAATATGACCAAGATACAGGTCAGAGGCCATAAGGTAGACTTCTCCTCTTCAGCTGCCCAAAAAAAGGCTCTTGATCAAAACATAAACAGACCATCCGTAACGAAAGGTCAAAGGAGCCTCAAAAAAGAAAAATCCCACCTGCTACTGTGGAGGAGTTGTCACTGCTATAATGTTTTATCTAGGGCTTCAGATTTATGCCTGTAGTGCACTGCCGTGTAAATAATTTGCATTTACTGAATATGTACTGACTGAGTCCCACTGTTCAAAAGTTGAATAAAGAAACAAACTACTTTTTGCCTCTTTTTTTTTATTTATTAAAACCACTTTATAGAACATCACATCCGTTACAGTGTAGAATCCATGTCATTTACAGTTTACAAATGACAAAATGTTTACATAAAATCATGAAGGGTTTACATGATATCACCCACTACTAACATTACTTTATTTACTGTATCTTCTGAAAAAATACCGCTATTTATACAGCACAAGACTTAAGAATATTTAACAGGAGCAAGTTTCATTGTTCCCTGGTTTTACTACCACACTGTTCAACAAACGCAGCAAACCTTCACCATCTTATCCAGAAGGGTCACCTCTTCACCCTCACATGGAAGAAGTAATCTGATTGGCATGGTGGTATGTTTGAAGCAGGTCCCTTGTGTAGCGCTGGAACCCAGTCATGATGTGCCATCCATTTCATAGGCTGGTTTGCTGCAATAATGCCAAATAATTAGCAACTCTATAAATAGAAGGTAGTTCTGCAAAATCACTCAGTAGGATGTTTGTTCTAATTTGCTATGAGCTCAGAGTGCATCGAAAATAAAACTAATAGGCTATAAAGAGTGATATGAACATATTTAGAACTTACCGGAATGAAAATGTCTGGAGCACCAACAGATATTTGGAGATGGAAGAGAACTGGATATCAGCTCGTCTCACAGCTGCTATCCAGGCTAGACGCCTTCGTTTGGTAACATCGATACGCGAGCTGCCTCATGTTGCTTCCAGGTTGGGAAACAATGAAAAGACAAACCCTTTTCAAGCTTATTCTCTTGCCGGTCGTGCGATCGAACATTGCAGCCAACCACACAGCAAGAACAAACCATGGCTGTTGTGTGTGCCTTCGCTCCTTTTTCGCTTGCGCTTAGACCCCCAAAATGGCGGATCGGGCCAAAATCCTTTCCACGCCCACCCCCGTGACATCACGCTCCAAAGCCCTATAGAACAGAGTTTGAATGAAAGCAACAGAATTCTAAAACAAACAATAGAATTTGAATAAAAAGAGTAGAATTAGAATGAAAACAAAATCATTTGAACGAAAACAGAGGAATTTTAATGAAAAGAACGGAATTAGAATGAAATGAATAGAATTTGAATCAAAACAACGGAATTTGAAAACAAACAACGGAATTTGAAAACAAACAACGGAATTTGAATGAACAGAACATAATTTGAATCAAAGCAACGGAAATAGAATGAACAGAACAGAATTTGAATCAAAACAATGAAATTAGAATGAAATGAATAGAATTTGAATGAAAACAACGGAATTAGAATGTATAGGGCTTTGGAGTTGACGTCACGCCGCAATGCATTGTGGGAGCGCGGCACCATTTTCGGGGTCTACGAATCAAAACAAACACACTGTGTTGGAACGACGATTACAAGATGCTTAAAAGCAGCTCAAAAGAGAATGGACTGTATAGAGACCAATTTCGTCTAGAGGCGAAGCGGCGGTTCTTGCAGAAAATAACGTGCATTGGAAATGTGGACCCGTATGAAACACGGCCGTGGAGTAGAAACCCTGAAGACCAACCGCTATTGACGTAGCCTGATATATTTTCGTACCTTATCTGTGGAATCAGCGCGTACAAGTCGTCATCCAAACAAAGGTAAGTCAGCTCGAGGACTGCGAGTAAAATGCGTTTGATTTCCCTGCAAACATTCACATTAGTGCAGCATAAATTCATTCATGAGGGGAAATTACAGTGATAACATGTGGAGGCTGTTAGATGGATAACATAGTGAGTTGTGTGTGACATTGTCCTGAAGGATTTAGTTATTCTTTATGGTTAAAGAAATTGCAATGATTTATTGATATTTATTATAAATAATTCTAATTATACATCTTGCTTCCATATTTGTATCCTGTGTCACTAAAAATACATTTTATTTTAATTTTATACATTGATTAATGACCTGCAGAATCTCCTTATCATATTAAGTGATTCATAATTGTCACTTTATGCTTTCTCCATCTCTAAAGTGATGACATCCTTGCATTACATACTTTAGGTTCATTTTCTGCAGGCAGGTTTCTGACAGAGAACAGGCAGATTTAGAATATATCATGCAGCGTTCTATAGATGGACACATAAAGAAATGAAAAATTACATGTATGTGCTAACTTTCTAAACACTTTGTTACATTTATGATAAAGTAGATAAAACACATTTATGTCGGCCTTGGCTCATAGTTCTTGTCTTTAAATGAACTTTGTGTGTGTTTCAGGTACTGCACTCTCAAAGACTGAATGAACCAGCATTGCAGCCACGGGTCACTGTGAGCATCACAGGGAAGGTTGAAGCCGCCCACTGCACCTGTAAGGCCGGAGTCGCGGAGACCTGCACCCACGTCGCTTCTCTTCTGTTTAATGTAGAAGCAACAATGTTGATCTGTGGCACAAGGACTGTTACAGATGAACCTGCATACTGGGTTTTGCTGGGTAATATGACCAAGATACAGGTCAGAGGCCATAAGGTAGACTTCTCCTCTTCAGCTGCCCAAAAAAAGGCTCTTGATCAAAACATAAACAGACCATCCGTAACGAAAGGTCAAAGGAGCCTCAAAAAAGAAAAATCCCACCTGCTACTGTGGAGGAGTTGTCACTGCTATAATGTTTTATCTAGGGCTTCAGATTTATGCCTGTAGTGCACTGCCGTGTAAATAATTTGCATTTACTGAATATGTACTGACTGAGTCCCACTGTTCAAAAGTTGAATAAAGAAACAAACTACTTTTTGCCTCTTTTTTTTTATTTATTAAAACCACTTTATAGAACATCACATCCGTTACAGTGTAGAATCCATGTCATTTACAGTTTACAAATGACAAAATGTTTACATAAAATCATGAAGGGTTTACATGATATCACCCACTACTAACATTACTTTATTTACTGTATCTTCTGAAAAAATACCGCTATTTATACAGCACAAGACTTAAGAATATTTAACAGGAGCAAGTTTCATTGTTCCCTGGTTTTACTACCACACTGTTCAACAAACGCAGCAAACCTTCACCATCTTATCCAGAAGGGTCACCTCTTCACCCTCACATGGAAGAAGTAATCTGATTGGCATGGTGGTATGTTTGAAGCAGGTCCCTTGTGTAGCGCTGGAACCCAGTCATGATGTGCCATCCATTTCATAGGCTGGTTTGCTGCAATAATGCCAAATAATTAGCAACTCTATAAATAGAAGGTAGTTCTGCAAAATCACTCAGTAGGATGTTTGTTCTAATTTGCTATGAGCTCAGAGTGCATCGAAAATAAAACTAATAGGCTATAAAGAGTGATATGAACATATTTAGAACTTACCGGAATGAAAATGTCTGGAGCACCAACAGATATTTGGAGATGGAAGAGAACTGGATATCAGCTCGTCTCACAGCTGCTATCCAGGCTAGACGCCTTCGTTTGGTAACATCGATACGCGAGCTGCCTCATGTTGCTTCCAGGTTGGGAAACAATGAAAAGACAAACGCTTTTCAAGCTTATTCTCTTGCCGGTCGTGCGATCGAACATTGCAGCCGACCACACAGCAAGAACAAACCATGGCTGTTGTGTGTGCCTTCGCTCCTTTTTCGCTTGCGCTTAGACCCCCAAAATGGCGGATCGGGCCAAAATCCTTTCCACGCCCACCCCCGTGACATCACGCTCCAAAGCCCTATAGAACAGAGTTTGAATGAAAGCAACAGAATTCTAAAACAAACAATAGAATTTGAATAAAAAGAGTAGAATTAGAATGAAAACAAAATCATTTGAACGAAAACAGAGGAATTTTAATGAAAAGAACGGAATTAGAATGAAATGAATAGAATTTGAATCAAAACAACGGAATTTGAAAACAAACAACGGAATTTGAAAACAAACAACGGAATTTGAATGAACAGAACAGAATTTGAATCAAAGCAACGGAAATAGAATGAACAGAACAGAATTTGAATCAAAACAATGAAATTAGAATGAAATGAATAGAATTTGAATGAAAACAACGGAATTAGAATGTATAGGGCTTTGGAGTTGATGTCACGCCGCAATGCATTGTGGGAGCGCGGCACCATTTTCGGGGTCTACGAATCAAAACAAACACACTGTGTTGGAACGACGATTACAAGATGCTTAAAAGCAGCTCAAAAGAGAATGGACTGTATAGAGACCGATTTCGTCTAGAGGCGAAGCGGCGGTTCTTGCAGAAAATAACGTGCATTGGAAATGTGGACCCGTATGAAACACGGCCGTGGAGTAGAAACCCTGAAGACCAACCGCTATTGACGTAGCCTGATATATTTTCGTACCTTATCTGTGGAATCAGCGCGTACAAGTCGTCATCCAAACAAAGGTAAGTCAGCTCGAGGACTGCGAGTAAAATGCGTTTGATTTCCCTGCAAACATTCACATTAGTGCAGCATAAATTCATTCATGAGGGGAAATTACAGTGATAACATGTGGAGGCTGTTAGATGGATAACATAGTGAGTTGTGTGTGACATTGTCCTGAAGGATTTAGTTATTCTTTATGGTTAAAGAAATTGCAATGATTTATTGATATTTATTATAAATAATTCTAATTATACATCTTGCTTCCATATTTGTATCCTGTGTCACTAAAAATACATTTTATTTTAATTTTATACATTGATTAATGACCTGCAGAATCTCCTTATCATATTAAGTGATTCATAATTGTCACTTTATGCTTTCTCCATCTCTAAAGTGATGACATCCTTGCATTACATACTTTAGGTTCATTTTCTGCAGGCAGGTTTCTGACAGAGAACAGGCAGATTTAGAATATATCAT
The DNA here is from genome assembly GCF_051167445.1 of Perissodus microlepis. Classification (NCBI taxonomy): domain Eukaryota; kingdom Metazoa; phylum Chordata; class Actinopteri; order Cichliformes; family Cichlidae; genus Perissodus; species Perissodus microlepis. Next base: position 8,530,993 of record NC_140469.1, read on the forward strand.
GCAGCGTTCTATAGATGGACACATAAAGAAATGAAAAATTACATGTATGTGCTAACTTTCTAAACACTTTGTTACATTTATGATAAAGTAGATAAAACACATTTATGTCGGCCTTGGCTCATAGTTCTTGTCTTTAAATGAACTTTGTGTGTGTTTCAGGTACTGCACTCTCAAAGACTGAATGAACCAGCATTGCAGCCACGGGTCACTGTGAGCATCACAGGGAAGGTTGAAGCCGCCCACTGCACCTGTAAGGCCGGAGTCGCGGAGACCTGCACCCACGTCGCTTCTCTTCTGTTTAATGTAGAAGCAACAATGTTGATCTGTGGCACAAGGACTGTTACAGATGAACCTGCATACTGGGTTTTGCTGGGTAATATGACCAAGATACAGGTCAGAGGCCATAAGGTAGACTTCTCCTCTTCAGCTGCCCAAAAAAAGGCTCTTGATCAAAACATAAACAGACCATCCGTAACGAAAGGTCAAAGGAGCCTCAAAAAAGAAAAATCCCACCTGCTACTGTGGAGGAGTTGTCACTGCTATAATGTTTTATCTAGGGCTTCAGATTTATGCCTGTAGTGCACTGCCGTGTAAATAATTTGCATTTACTGAATATGTACTGACTGAGTCCCACTGTTCAAAAGTTGAATAAAGAAACAAACTACTTTTTGCCTCTTTTTTTTTATTTATTAAAACCACTTTATAGAACATCACATCCGTTACAGTGTAGAATCCATGTCATTTACAGTTTACAAATGACAAAATGTTTACATAAAATCATGAAGGGTTTACATGATATCACCCACTACTAACATTACTTTATTTACTGTATCTTCTGAAAAAATACCGCTATTTATACAGCACAAGACTTAAGAATATTTAACAGGAGCAAGTTTCATTGTTCCCTGGTTTTACTACCACACTGTTCAACAAACGCAGCAAACCTTCACCATCTTATCCAGAAGGGTCACCTCTTCACCCTCACATGGAAGAAGTAATCTGATTGGCATGGTGGTATGTTTGAAGCAGGTCCCTTGTGTAGCGCTGGAACCCAGTCATGATGTGCCATCCATTTCATAGGCTGGTTTGCTGCAATAATGCCAAATAATTAGCAACTCTATAAATAGAAGGTAGTTCTGCAAAATCACTCAGTAGGATGTTTGTTCTAATTTGCTATGAGCTCAGAGTGCATCGAAAATAAAACTAATAGGCTATAAAGAGTGATATGAACATATTTAGAACTTACCGGAATGAAAATGTCTGGAGCACCAACAGATATTTGGAGATGGAAGAGAACTGGATATCAGCTCGTCTCACAGCTGCTATCCAGGCTAGACGCCTTCGTTTGGTAACATCGATACGCGAGCTGCCTCATGTTGCTTCCAGGTTGGGAAACAATGAAAAGACAAACCCTTTTCAAGCTTATTCTCTTGCCGGTCGTGCGATCGAACATTGCAGCCAACCACACAGCAAGAACAAACCATGGCTGTTGTGTGTGCCTTCGCTCCTTTTTCGCTTGCGCTTAGACCCCCAAAATGGCGGATCGGGCCAAAATCCTTTCCACGCCCACCCCCGTGACATCACGCTCCAAAGCCCTATAGAACAGAGTTTGAATGAAAGCAACAGAATTCTAAAACAAACAATAGAATTTGAATAAAAAGAGTAGAATTAGAATGAAAACAAAATCATTTGAACGAAAACAGAGGAATTTTAATGAAAAGAACGGAATTAGAATGAAATGAATAGAATTTGAATCAAAACAACGGAATTTGAAAACAAACAACGGAATTTGAAAACAAACAACGGAATTTGAATGAACAGAACATAATTTGAATCAAAGCAACGGAAATAGAATGAACAGAACAGAATTTGAATCAAAACAATGAAATTAGAATGAAATGAATAGAATTTGAATGAAAACAACGGAATTAGAATGTATAGGGCTTTGGAGTTGACGTCACGCCGCAATGCATTGTGGGAGCGCGGCACCATTTTCGGGGTCTACGAATCAAAACAAACACACTGTGTTGGAACGACGATTACAAGATGCTTAAAAGCAGCTCAAAAGAGAATGGACTGTATAGAGACCAATTTCGTCTAGAGGCGAAGCGGCGGTTCTTGCAGAAAATAACGTGCATTGGAAATGTGGACCCGTATGAAACACGGCCGTGGAGTAGAAACCCTGAAGACCAACCGCTATTGACGTAGCCTGATATATTTTCGTACCTTATCTGTGGAATCAGCGCGTACAAGTCGTCATCCAAACAAAGGTAAGTCAGCTCGAGGACTGCGAGTAAAATGCGTTTGATTTCCCTGCAAACATTCACATTAGTGCAGCATAAATTCATTCATGAGGGGAAATTACAGTGATAACATGTGGAGGCTGTTAGATGGATAACATAGTGAGTTGTGTGTGACATTGTCCTGAAGGATTTAGTTATTCTTTATGGTTAAAGAAATTGCAATGATTTATTGATATTTATTATAAATAATTCTAATTATACATCTTGCTTCCATATTTGTATCCTGTGTCACTAAAAATACATTTTATTTTAATTTTATACATTGATTAATGACCTGCAGAATCTCCTTATCATATTAAGTGATTCATAATTGTCACTTTATGCTTTCTCCATCTCTAAAGTGATGACATCCTTGCATTACATACTTTAGGTTCATTTTCTGCAGGCAGGTTTCTGACAGAGAACAGGCAGATTTAGAATATATCATGCAGCGTTCTATAGATGGACACATAAAGAAATGAAAAATTACATGTATGTGCTAACTTTCTAAACACTTTGTTACATTTATGATAAAGTAGATAAAACACATTTATGTCGGCCTTGGCTCATAGTTCTTGTCTTTAAATGAACTTTGTGTGTGTTTCAGGTACTGCACTCTCAAAGACTGAATGAACCAGCATTGCAGCCACGGGTCACTGTGAGCATCACAGGGAAGGTTGAAGCCGCCCACTGCACCTGTAAGGCCGGAGTCGCGGAGACCTGCACCCACGTCGCTTCTCTTCTGTTTAATGTAGAAGCAACAATGTTGATCTGTGGCACAAGGACTGTTACAGATGAACCTGCATACTGGGTTTTGCTGGGTAATATGACCAAGATACAGGTCAGAGGCCATAAGGTAGACTTCTCCTCTTCAGCTGCCCAAAAAAAGGCTCTTGATCAAAACATAAACAGACCATCCGTAACGAAAGGTCAAAGGAGCCTCAAAAAAGAAAAATCCCACCTGCTACTGTGGAGGAGTTGTCACTGCTATAATGTTTTATCTAGGGCTTCAGATTTATGCCTGTAGTGCACTGCCGTGTAAATAATTTGCATTTACTGAATATGTACTGACTGAGTCCCACTGTTCAAAAGTTGAATAAAGAAACAAACTACTTTTTGCCTCTTTTTTTTTATTTATTAAAACCACTTTATAGAACATCACATCCGTTACAGTGTAGAATCCATGTCATTTACAGTTTACAAATGACAAAATGTTTACATAAAATCATGAAGGGTTTACATGATATCACCCACTACTAACATTACTTTATTTACTGTATCTTCTGAAAAAATACCGCTATTTATACAGCACAAGACTTAAGAATATTTAACAGGAGCAAGTTTCATTGTTCCCTGGTTTTACTACCACACTGTTCAACAAACGCAGCAAACCTTCACCATCTTATCCAGAAGGGTCACCTCTTCACCCTCACATGGAAGAAGTAATCTGATTGGCATGGTGGTATGTTTGAAGCAGGTCCCTTGTGTAGCGCTGGAACCCAGTCATGATGTGCCATCCATTTCATAGGCTGGTTTGCTGCAATAATGCCAAATAATTAGCAACTCTATAAATAGAAGGTAGTTCTGCAAAATCACTCAGTAGGATGTTTGTTCTAATTTGCTATGAGCTCAGAGTGCATCGAAAATAAAACTAATAGGCTATAAAGAGTGATATGAACATATTTAGAACTTACCGGAATGAAAATGTCTGGAGCACCAACAGATATTTGGAGATGGAAGAGAACTGGATATCAGCTCGTCTCACAGCTGCTATCCAGGCTAGACGCCTTCGTTTGGTAACATCGATACGCGAGCTGCCTCATGTTGCTTCCAGGTTGGGAAACAATGAAAAGACAAACCCTTTTCAAGCTTATTCTCTTGCCGGTCGTGCGATCGAACATTGCAGCCAACCACACAGCAAGAACAAACCATGGCTGTTGTGTGTGCCTTCGCTCCTTTTTCGCTTGCGCTTAGACCCCCAAAATGGCGGATCGGGCCAAAATCCTTTCCACGCCCACCCCCGTGACATCACGCTCCAAAGCCCTATAGAACAGAGTTTGAATGAAAGCAACAGAATTCTAAAACAAACAATAGAATTTGAATAAAAAGAGTAGAATTAGAATGAAAACAAAATCATTTGAACGAAAACAGAGGAATTTCAATGAAAAGAACGGAATTAGAATGAAATGAATAGAATTTGAATCAAAACAACGGAATTTGAAAACAAACAACGGAATTTGAAAACAAACAACGGAATTTGAATGAACAGAACATAATTTGAATCAAAGCAACGGAAATAGAATGAACAGAACAGAATTTGAATCAAAACAATGAAATTAGAATGAAATGAATAGAATTTGAATGAAAACAATGGAATTAGAATGTATAGGGCTTTGGAGTTGACGTCACGCCGCAATGCATTGTGGGAGCGCGGCACCATTTTCGGGGTCTACGAATCAAAACAAACACACTGTGTTGGAACGACGATTACAAGATGCTTAAAAGCAGCTCAAAAGAGAATGGACTGTATAGAGACCAATTTCGTCTAGAGGCGAAGCGGCGGTTCTTGCAGAAAATAACGTGCATTGGAAATGTGGACCCGTATGAAACACGGCCGTGGAGTAGAAACCCTGAAGACCAACCGCTATTGACGTAGCCTGATATATTTTCGTACCTTATCTGTGGAATCAGCGCGTACAAGTCGTCATCCAAACAAAGGTAAGTCAGCTCGAGGACTGCGAGTAAAATGCGTTTGATTTCCCTGCAAACATTCACATTAGTGCAGCATAAATTCATTCATGAGGGGAAATTACAGTGATAACATGTGGAGGCTGTTAGATGGATAACATAGTGAGTTGTGTGTGACATTGTCCTGAAGGATTTAGTTATTCTTTATGGTTAAAGAAATTGCAATGATTTATTCATATTTATTATAAATAATTCTAATTATACATCTTGCTTCCATATTTGTATCCTGTGTCACTAAAAATACATTTTATTTTAATTTTATACATTGATTAATGACCTGCAGAATCTCCTTATCATATTAAGTGATTCATAATTGTCACGTTATGCTTTCTCCATCTCTAAAGTGATGACATCCTTGCATTACATACTTTAGGTTCATTTTCTGCAGGCAGGTTTCTGACAGAGAACAGGCAGATTTAGAATATATCATGCAGCGTTCTATAGATGGACACATAAAGAAATGAAAAATTACATGTATGTGCTAACTTTCTAAACACTTTGTTACATTTATGATAAAGTAGATAAAACACATTTATGTCGGCCTTGGCTCATAGTTCTTGCCTTTAAATGAACTTTGTGTGTGTTTCAGGTACTGCACTCTCAAAGACTGAATGAACCAGCATTGCAGCCACGGGTCACTGTGAGCATCACAGGGAAGGTTGAAGCCGCCCACTGCACCTGTAAGGCCGGAGTCGCGGAGACCTGCACCCACGTCGCTTCTCTTCTGTTTAATGTAGAAGCAACAATGTTGATCTGTGGCACAAGGACTGTTACAGATGAACCTGCATACTGGATTTTGCTGGGTAATATGACCAAGATACAGGTCAGAGGCCATAAGGTAGACTTCTCCTCTTCAGCTGCCCAAAAAAAGGCTCTTGATCAAAACATAAACAGACCATCCGTAACGAAAGGTCAAAGGAGCCTCAAAAAAAAAAAAATCCCACCTGCTACTGTGGAGGAGTTGTCACTGCTATAATGTTTTATCTAGGGCTTCAGATTTATGCCTGTAGTGCACTGCCGTGTAAATAATTTGCATTTACTGAATATGTACTGACTGAGTCCCACTGTTCAAAAGTTGAATAAAGAAACAAACTACTTTTTGCCTCTTTTTTTTTTATTTATTAAAACCACTTTATAGAACATCACATCCGTTACAGTGTAGAATCCATGTCATTTACAGTTTACAAATGACAAAATGTTTACATAAAATCATGAAGGGTTTACATGATATCACCCACTACTAACATTACTTTATTTACTGTATCTTCTGAAAAAATACCGCTATTTATACAGCACAAGACTTAAGAATATTTAACAGGAGCAAGTTTCATTGTTCCCTGGTTTTACTACCACACTGTTCAACAAACGCAGCAAACCTTCACCATCTTATCCAGAAGGGTCACCTCTTCACCCTCACATGGAAGAAGTAATCTGATTGGCATGGTGGTATGTTTGAAGCAGGTCCCTTGTGTAGCGCTGGAACCCAGTCATGATGTGCCATCCATTTCATAGGCTGGTTTGCTGCAATAATGCCAAATAATTAGCAACTCTATAAATAGAAGGTAGTTCTGCAAAATCACTCAGTAGGATGTTTGTTCTAATTTGCTATGAGCTCAGAGTGCATCGAAAATAAAACTAATAGGCTATAAAGAGTGATATGAACATATTTAGAACTTACCGGAATGAAAATGTCTGGAGCACCAACAGATATTTGGAGATGGAAAAGAACTGGATATCAGCTCGTCTCACAGCTGCTATCCAGGCTAGACGCCTTCGTTTGGTAACATCGATACACGAGCTGCCTCATGTTGCTTCCAGGTTGGGAAACAATGAAAAGACAAACCCTTTTCAAGCTTATTCTCTTGCCGGTCGTGCGATCGAACATTGTAGCCGACCACACAGCAAGAACAAACCATGGCTGTTGTGTGTGCCTTCGCTCCTTTTTCGCTTGCGCTTAGACCCCCAAAATGGCGGATCGGGCCAAAATCCTTTCCACGCCCACCCCCGTGACATCACGCTCCAAAGCCCTATAGAACAGAGTTTGAATGAAAGCAACAGAATTCTAAAACAAACAATAGAATTTGAATAAAAAGAGTAGAATTAGAATGAAAACAAAATCATTTGAACGAAAACAGAGGAATTTTAATGAAAAGAACGGAATTAGAATGAAATGAATAGAATTTGAATCAAAACAACGGAATTTGAAAACAAACAACGGAATTTGAAAACAAACAACGGAATTTGAATGAACAGAACAGAATTTGAATCAAAGCAACGGAAATAGAATGAACAGAACAGAATTTGAATCAAAACAATGAAATTAGAATGAAATGAATAGAATTTGAATGAAAACAACGGAATTAGAATGTATAGGGCTTTGGAGTTGACGTCACGCCGCAATGCATTGTGGGAGCGCGGCACCATTTTCGGGGTCTACGAATCAAAACAAACACACTGTGTTGGAACGACGATTACAAGATGCTTAAAAGCAGCTCAAAAGAGAATGGACTGTATAGAGACCGATTTCGTCCAGAGGCGAAGCGGCGGTTCTTGCAGAAAATAACGTGCATTGGAAATGTGGACCCGTATGAAACACGGCCGTGGAGTAGAAACCCTGAAGACCAACCGCTATTGACGTAGCCTGATATATTTTCGTACCTTATCTGTGGAATCAGCGCGTACAAGTCGTCATCCAAACAAAGGTAAGTCAGCTCGAGGACTGCGAGTAAAATGCGTTTGATTTCCCTGCAAACATTCACATTAGTGCAGCATGAATTCATTCATGAGGGGAAATTACAGTGATAACATGTGGAGGCTGTTAGATGGATAACATAGTGAGTTGTGTGTGACATTGTCCTGAAGGATTTAGTTATTCTTTATGGTTAAAGAAATTGCAATGATTTATTCATATTTATTATAAATAATTCTAATTATACATCTTGCTTCCATATTTGTATCCTGTGTCACTAAAAATACATTTTATTTTAATTTTATACATTGATTAATGACCTGCAGAATCTCCTTATCATATTAAGTGATTCATAATTGTCACTTTATGCTTTCTCCATCTCTAAAGTGATGACATCCTTGCATTACATACTTTAGGTTCATTTTCTGCAGGCAGGTTTCTGACAGAGAACAGGCAGATTTAGAATATATCATGCAGCGTTCTATAGATGGACACATAAAGAAATGAAAAATTACATGTATGTGCTAACTTTCTAAACACTTTGTTACATTTATGATAAAGTAGATATAACACATTTATGTCGGCCTTGGCTCATAGTTCTTGTCTTTCAATGAACTTTGTGTGTGTTTCAGGTACTGCACTCTCAAAGACTGAATGAACCAGCATTGCAGCCACGGGTCACTGTGAGCATCACAGGGAAGGTTGAAGCCGCCCACTGCACCTGTAAGGCCGGAGTCGCGGAGACCTGCACCCACGTCGCTTCTCTTCTGTTTAATGTAGAAGCAACAGTGTTGATCTGTGGCACAAGGACTGTTACAGATGAACCTGCATACTGGGTTTTGCTGGGTAATATGACCAAGATACAGGTCAGAGGCCATAAGGTAGACTTCTCCTCTTCAGCTGCCCAAAAAAAGGCTCTTGATCAAAACATAAACAGACCATCCGTAACGAAAGGTCAAAGGAGCCTCAAAAAAGAAAAATCCCACCTGCTACTGTGGAGGAGTTGTCACTGCTATAATGTTTTATCTAGGGCTTCAGATTCATGCCTGTAGTGCACTGCCGTGTAAATAATTTGCATTTACTGAATATGTACTGACTGAGTCCCACTGTTCAAAAGTTGAATAAAGAAACAAACTACTTTTTGCCTCTTTTTTTTTATTTATTAAAACCACTTTATAGAACATCACATCCGTTACAGTGTAGAATCCATGTCATTTACAGTTTACAAATGACAAAATGTTTACATAAAATCATGAAGGGTTTACATGATATCACCCACTACTAACATTACTTTATTTACTGTATCTTCTGAAAAAATACCGCTATTTATACAGCACAAGACTTAAGAATATTTAACAGGAGCAAGTTTCATTGTTCCCTGGTTTTACTACCACACTGTTCAACAAACGCAGCAAACCTTCACCATCTTATCCAGAAGGGTCACCTCTTCACCCTCACATGGAAGAAGTAATCTGATTGGCATGGTGGTATGTTTGAAGCAGGTCCCTTGTGTAGCGCTGGAACCCAGTCATGATGTGCCATCCATTTCATAGGCTGGTTTGCTGCAATAATGCCAAATAATTAGCAACTCTATAAATAGAAGGTAGTTCTGCAAAATCACTCAGTAGGATGTTTGTTCTAATTTGCTATGAGCTCAGAGTGCATCGAAAATAAAACTAATAGGCTATAAAGAGTGATATGAACATATTTAGAACTTACCGGAATGAAAATGTCTGGAGCACCAACAGATATTTGGAGATGGAAGAGAACTGGATATCAGCTCGTCTCACAGCTGCTATCCAGGCTAGACGCCTTCGTTTGGTAACATCGATACGCGAGCTGCCTCATGTTGCTTCCAGGTTGGGAAACAATGAAAAGACAAACCCTTTTCAAGCTTATTCTCTTGCCGGTCGTGCGATCGAACATTGCAGCCGACCACACAGCAAGAACAAACCATGGCTGTTGTGTGTGCCTTCGCTCCTTTTTCGCTTGCGCTTAGACCCCCAAAATGGCGGATCGGGCCAAAATCCTTTCCACGCCCACCCCCGTGACATCACGCTCCAAAGCCCTATAGAACAGAGTTTGAATGAAAGCAACAGAATTCTAAAACAAACAATAGAATTTGAATAAAAAGAGTAGAATTAGAATGAAAACAAAATCATTTGAACGAAAACAGAGGAATTTTAATGAAAAGAACGGAATTAGAATGAAATGAATAGAATTTGAATCAAAACAACGGAATTTGAAAACAAACAACGGAATTTGAATGAACAGAACAGAATTTGAATCAAAACAACGGAAATAGAATGAACAGAACAGAATTTGAATCAAAACAATGAAATTTGAATGAAAACAACAGAATTTGAATGAAATGAATAGAATTTGAATGAAAACAACGGAATTACAATGTATAGGGCTTTGGAGTTGACGTCACGCCGCAATGCATTGTGGGAGCGCGGCACCATTTTCGGGGTCTACGAATCAAAACAAACACACTGTGTTGGAACGACGATTACAAGATGCTTAAAAGCAGCTCAAAAGAGAATGGACTGTATAGAGACCGATTTCGTCCAGAGGCGAAGCGGCGGTTCTTGCAGAAAATAACGTGCATTGGAAATGTGGACCCGTATGAAACACGGCCGTGGAGTAGAAACCCAGAAGACCAACCGCTATTGACGTAGCCTGATATATTTTCGTACCTTATCTGTGGAATCAGCGCGTACAAGTCGTCATCCAAACAAAGGTAAGTCAGCTCGAGTACTGCGAGTAAAATGCGTTTGATTTCCCTGCAAACATTCACATTAGTGCAGCATAAATTCATTCATGAGGGGAAATTACAGTGATAACATGTGGAGGCTGTTAGATGGATAACATAGTGAGTTGTGTGTGACATTGTCCTGAAGGATTTAGTTATTCTTTATGGTTAAAGAAATTGCAATGATTTATTCATATTTATTATAAATAATTCTAATTATACATCTTGCTTCCATATTTGTATCCTGTGTCACTAAAAATACATTTTATTTTAATTTTATACATTGATTAATGACCTGCAGAATCTCCTTATCATATTAAGTGATTCATAATTGTCACTTTATGCTTTCTCCATCTCTAAAGTGATGACATCCTTGCATTACATACTTTAGGTTCATTTTCTGCAGGCAGGTTTCTGACAGAGAACAGGCAGATTTAGAATATATCATGCAGCGTTCTATAGATGGACACATAAAGAAATGAAAAATTACATGTATGTGCTAACTTTCTAAACACTTTGCTACATTTATGATAAAGTAGATAAAACACATTTATGTCGGCCTTGGCTCATAGTTCTTGTCTTTCAATGAACTTTGTGTGTGTTTCAGGTACTGCACTCTCAAAGACTGAATGAACCAGCATTGCAGCCACGGGTCACTGTGAGCATCACAGGGAAGGTTGAAGCCGCCCACTGCACCTGTAAGGCCGGAGTCGCGGAGACCTGCACCCACGTCGCTTCTCTTCTGTTTAATGTAGAAGCAACAATGTTGATCTGTGGCACAAGGACTGTTACAGATGAACCTGCATACTGGGTTTTGCTGGGTAATATGACCAAGATACAGGTCAGAGGCCATAAGGTAGACTTCTCCTCTTCAGCTGCCCAAAAAAAGGCTCTTGATCAAAACATAAACAGACCATCCGTAACGAAAGGTCAAAGGAGCCTCAAAAAAGAAAAATCCCACCTGCTACTGTGGAGGAGTTGTCACCGCTATAATGTTTTATCTAGGGCTTCAGATTTATGCCTGTAGTGCACTGCCGTGTAAATAATTTGCATTTACTGAATATGTACTGACTGAGTCCCACTGTTCAAAAGTTGAATAAAGAAACAAACTACTTTTTGCCTCTTTTTTTTATTTATTAAAACCACTTTATAGAACATCACATCCGTTACAGTGTAGAATCCATGTCATTTACAGTTTACAAATGACAAAATGTTTACATAAAATCATGAAGGGTTTACATGATATCACCCACTACTAACATTACTTTATTTACTGTATCTTCTGAAAAAATACCGCTATTTATACAGCACAAGACTTAAAATATTTAACAGGAGCAAGTTTCATTGTTCCCTGGTTTTACTACCACACTGTTCAACAAACGCAGCAAACCTTCACCATCTTATCCAGAAGGGTCACCTCTTCACCCTCACATGGAAGAAGTAATCTGATTGGCATGGTGGTATGTTTGAAGCAGGTCCCTTGTGTAGCGCTGGAACCCAGTCATGATGTGCCATCCATTTCATAGGCTGGTTTGCTGCAATAATGCCAAATAATTAGCAACTCTATAAATAGAAGGTAGTTCTGCAAAATCACTCAGTAGGATGTTTGTTCTAATTTGCTATGAGCTCAGAGTGCATCGAAAATAAAACTAATAGGCTATAAAGAGTGATATGAACATATTTAGAACTTACCGGAATGAAAATGTCTGGAGCACCAACAGATATTTGGAGATGGAAGAGAACTGGATATCAGCTCGTCTCACAGCTGCTATCCAGGCTAGACGCCTTCGTTTGGTAACATCGATACGCGAGCTGCCTCATGTTGCTTCCAGGTTGGGAAACAATGAAAAGACAAACCCTTTTCAAGCTTATTCTCTTGCCGGTCGTGCGATCGAACATTGCAGCCGACCACACAGCAAGAACAAACCATGGCTGTTGTGTGTGCCTTCGCTCCTTTTTCGCTTGCGCTTAGACCCCCAAAATGGCGGATCGGGCCAAAATCCTTTCCACGCCCACCCCCGTGACATCACGCTCCAAAGCCCTATAGAACAGAGTTTGAATGAAAGCAACAGAATTCTAAAACAAACAATAGAATTTGAATAAAAAGAGTAGAATTAGAATGAAAACAAAATCATTTGAACGAAAACAGAGGAATTTTAATGAAAAGAACGGAATTAGAATGAAATGAATAGAATTTGAATCAAAACAACGGAATTTGAAAACAAACAACGGAATTTGAAAACAAACAACGGAATTTGAATGAACAGAACAGAATTTGAATCAAAGCAACGGAAATAGAATGAACAGAACAGAATTTGAATCAAAACAATGAAATTTGAATGAAAACAACAGAATTAGAATGAAATGAATAGAATTTGAATGAAAACAACGGAATTACAATGTATAGGGCTTTGGAGTTGACGTCACGCCGCAATGCATTGTGGGAGCGCGGCACCATTTTCGGGGTCTACGAATCAAAACAAACACACTGTGTTGGAACGACGATTACAAGATGCTTAAAAGCAGCTCAAAAGAGAATGGACTGTATAGAGACCGATTTCGTCTAGAGGCGAAGCGGCGGTTCTTGCAGAAAATAACGTGCATTGGAAATGTGGACCCGTATGAAACACGGCCGTGGAGTAGAAACCCAGAAGACCAACCGCTATTGACGTAGCCTGATATATTTTCGTACCTTATCTGTGGAATCAGCGCGTACAAGTCGTCATCCAAACAAAGGTAAGTCAGCTCGAGTACTGCGAGTAAAATGCGTTTGATTTCCCTGCAAACATTCACATTAGTGCAGCATAAATTCATTCATGAGGGGAAATTACAGTGATAACATGTGGAGGCTGTTAGATGGATAACATAGTGAGTTGTGTGTGACATTGTCCTGAAGGATTTAGTTATTCTTTATGGTTAAAGAAATTGCAATGATTTATTCATATTTATTATAAATAATTCTAATTATACATCTTGCTTCCATATTTGTATCCTGTGTCACTAAAAATACATTTTATTTTAATTTTATACATTGATTAATGACCTGCAGAATCTCCTTATCATATTAAGTGATTCATAATTGTCACTTTATGCTTTCTCCATCTCTAAAGTGATGACATCCTTGCATTACATACTTTAGGTTCATTTTCTGCAGGCAGGTTTCTGACAGAGAACAGGCAGATTTAGAATATATCATGCAGCGTTCTATAGATGGACACATAAAGAAATGAAAAATTACATGTATGTGCTAACTTTCTAAACACTTTGTTACATTTATGATAAAGTAGATAAAACACATTTATGTCGGCCTTGGCTCATAGTTCTTGTCTTTAAATGAACTTTGTGTGTGTTTCAGGTACTGCACTCTCAAAGACTGAATGAACCAGCATTGCAGCCACGGGTCACTGTGAGCATCACAGGGAAGGTTGAAGCCGCCCACTGCACCTGTAAGGCCGGAGTCGCGGAGACCTGCACCCACGTCGCTTCTCTTCTGTTTAATGTAGAAGCAACAGTGTTGATCTGTGGCACAAGGACTGTTACAGATGAACCTGCATACTGGGTTTTGCTGGGTAATATGACCAAGATACAGGTCAGAGGCCATAAGGTAGACTTCTCCTCTTCAGCTGCCCAAAAAAAGGCTCTTGATCAAAACATAAACAGACCATCCGTAACGAAAGGTCAAAGGAGCCTCAAAAAAGAAAAATCCCACCTGCTACTGTGGAGGAGTTGTCACTGCTATAATGTTTTATCTAGGGCTTCAGATTCATGCCTGTAGTGCACTGCCGTGTAAATAATTTGCATTTACTGAATATGTACTGACTGAGTCCCACTGTTCAAAAGTTGAATAAAGAAACAAACTACTTTTTGCCTCTTTTTTTTAATTTATTAAAACCACTTTATAGAACATCACATCCGTTACAGTGTAGAATCCATGTCATTTACAGTTTACAAATGACAAAATGTTTACATAAAATCATGAAGGGTTTACATGATATCACCCACTACTAACATTACTTTATTTACTGTATCTTCTGAAAAAATACCGCTATTTATACAGCACAAGACTTAAGAATATTTAACAGGAGCAAGTTTCATTGTTCCCTGGTTTTACTACCACACTGTTCAACAAACGCAGCAAACCTTCACCATCTTATCCAGAAGGGTCACCTCTTCACCCTCACATGGAAGAAGTAATCTGATTGGCATGGTGGTATGTTTGAAGCAGGTCCCTTGTGTAGCGCTGGAACCCAGTCATGATGTGCCATCCATTTCATAGGCTGGTTTGCTGCAATAATGCCAAATAATTAGCAACTCTATAAATAGAAGGTAGTTCTGCAAAATCACTCAGTAGGATGTTTGTTCTAATTTGCTATGAGCTCAGAGTGCATCGAAAATAAAACTAATAGGCTATAAAGAGTGATATGAACATATTTAGAACTTACTGGAATGAAAATGTCTGGAGAACCAACAGATATTTGGAGATGGAAGAGAACTGGATATCAGCTCGTCTCACAGCTGCTATCCAGGCTAGACGCCTTCGTTTGGTAACATCGATACACGAGCTGCCTCATGTTGCTTCCAGGTTGGGAAACAATGAAAAGACAAACCCTTTTCAAGCTTATTCTCTTGCCGGTCGTGCGATCGAACATTGCAGCCGACCACACAGCAAGAACAAACCATGGCTGTTGTGTGTGCCTTCGCTCCTTTTTCGCTTGCGCTTAGACCCCCAAAATGGCGGATCGGGCCAAAATCCTTTCCACGCCCACCCCCGTGACATCACGCTCCAAAGCCCTATAGAACAGAGTTTGAATGAAAGCAACAGAATTCTAAAACAAACAATAGAATTTGAATAAAAAGAGTAGAATTAGAATGAAAACAAAATCATTTGAACGAAAACAGAGGAATTTTAATGAAAAGAACGGAATTAGAATGAAATGAATAGAATTTGAATCAAAACAACGGAATTTGAAAACAAACAACGGAATTTGAAAACAAACAACGGAAATAGAATGAACAGAACAGAATTTGAATCAAAACAATGAAATTTGAATGAAAACAACAGAATTAGAATGAAATGAATAGAATTTGAATGAAAACAACGGAATTACAATGTATAGGGCTTTGGAGTTGACGTCACGCCGCAATGCATTGTGGGAGCGCGGCACCATTTTCGGGGTCTACGAATCAAAACAAACACACTGTGTTGGAACGACGATTACAAGATGCTTAAAAGCAGCTCAAAAGAGAATGGACTGTATAGAGACCGATTTCGTCCAGAGGCGAAGCGGCGGTTCTTGCAGAAAATAACGTGCATTGGAAATGTGGACCCGTATGAAACACGGCCGTGGAGTAGAAACCCAGAAGACCAACCGCTATTGACGTAGCCTGATATATTTTCGTACCTTATCTGTGGAATCAGCGCGTACAAGTCGTCATCCAAACAAAGGTAAGTCAGCTCGAGTACTGCGAGTAAAATGCGTTTGATTTCCCTGCAAACATTCACATTAGTGCAGCATAAATTCATTCATGAGGGGAAATTACAGTGATAACATGTGGAGGCTGTTAGATGGATAACATAGTGAGTTGTGTGTGACATTGTCCTGAAGGATTTAGTTATTCTTTATGGTTAAAGAAATTGCAATGATTTATTCATATTTATTATAAATAATTCTAATTATACATCTTGCTTCCATATTTGTATCCTGTGTCACTAAAAATACATTTTATTTTAATTTTATACATTGATTAATGACCTGCAGAATCTCCTTATCATATTAAGTGATTCATAATTGTCACTTTATGCTTTCTCCATCTCTAAAGTGATGACATCCTTGCATTACATACTTTAGGTTCATTTTCTGCAGGCAGGTTTCTGACAGAGAACAGGCAGATTTAGAATATATCATGCAGCGTTCTATAGATGGACACATAAAGAAATGAAAAATTACATGTATGTGCAAATTTTCTAAACACTTTGTTACATTTATGATAAAGTAGATAAAACACATTTATGTCGGCCTTGGCTCATAGTTCTTGTCTTTCAATGAACTTTGTGTGTGTTTCAGGTACTGCACTCTCAAAGACTGAATGAACCAGCATTGCAGCCACGGGTCACTGTGAGCATCACAGGGAAGGTTGAAGCCGCCCACTGCACCTGTAAGGCCGGAGTCGCGGAGACCTGCACCCACGTCGCTTCTCTTCTGTTTAATGTAGAAGCAACAATGTTGATCTGTGGCACAAGGACTGTTACAGATGAACCTGCATACTGGGTTTTGCTGGGTAATATGACCAAGATACAGGTCAGAGGCCATAAGGTAGACTTCTCCTCTTCAGCTGCCCAAAAAAAGGCTCTTGATCAAAACATAAACAGACCATCCGTAACGAAAGGTCAAAGGAGCCTCAAAAAAGAAAAATCCCACCTGCTACTGTGGAGGAGTTGTCACTGCTATAATGTTTTATCTAGGGCTTCAGATTTATGCCTGTAGTGCACTGCCGTGTAAATAATTTGCATTTACTGAATATGTACTGACTGAGTCCCACTGTTCAAAAGTTGAATAAAGAAACAAACTACTTTTTGCCTCTTTTTTTTTATTTATTAAAACCACTTTATAGAACATCACATCCGTTACAGTGTAGAATCCATGTCATTTACAGTTTACAAATGACAAAATGTTTACATAAAATCATGAAGGGTTTACATGATATCACCCACTACTAACATTACTTTATTTACTGTATCTTCTGAAAAAATACCGCTATTTATACAGCACAAGACTTAAAATATTTAACAGGAGCAAGTTTCATTGTTCCCTGGTTTTACTACCACACTGTTCAACAAACGCAGCAAACCTTCACCATCTTATCCAGAAGGGTCACCTCTTCACCCTCACATGGAAGAAGTAATCTGATTGGCATGGTGGTATGTTTGAAGCAGGTCCCTTGTGTAGCGCTGGAACCCAGTCATGATGTGCCATCCATTTCATAGGCTGGTTTGCTGCAATAATGCCAAATAATTAGCAACTCTATAAATAGAAGGTAGTTCTGCAAAATCACTCAGTAGGATGTTTGTTCTAATTTGCTATGAGCTCAGAGTGCATCGAAAATAAAACTAATAGGCTATAAAGAGTGATATGAACATATTTAGAACTTACCGGAATGAAAATGTCTGGAGCACCAACAGATATTTGGAGATGGAAGAGAACTGGATATCAGCTCGTCTCACAGCTGCTATCCAGGCTAGACGCCTTCGTTTGGTAACATCGATACACGAGCTGCCTCATGTTGCTTCCAGGTTGGGAAACAATGAAAAGACAAACCCTTTTCAAGCTTATTCTCTTGCCGGTCGTGCGATCGAACATTGTAGCCGACCACACAGCAAGAACAAACCATGGCTGTTGTGTGTGCCTTCGCTCCTTTTTCGCTTGCGCTTAGACCCCCAAAATGGCGGATCGGGCCAAAATCCTTTCCACGCCCACCCCCGTGACATCACGCTCCAAAGCCCTATAGAACAGAGTTTGAATGAAAGCAACAGAATTCTAAAACAAACAATAGAATTTGAATAAAAAGAGTAGAATTAGAATGAAAACAAAATCATTTGAACGAAAACAGAGGAATTTTAATGAAAAGAACGGAATTAGAATGAAATGAATAGAATTTGAATCAAAACAACGGAATTTGAAAACAAACAACGGAATTTGAAAACAAACAATGGAATTTGAATGAACAGAACAGAATTTGAATCAAAACAACGGAAATAGAATGAACAGAACAGAATTTGAATCAAAACAATGAAATTTGAATGAAAACAACAGAATTAGAATGAAATGAATAGAATTTGAATGAAAACAACGGAATTACAATGTATAGGGCTTTGGAGTTGACGTCACGCCGCAATGCATTGTGGGAGCGCGGCACCATTTTCGGGGTCTACGAATCAAAACAAACACACTGTGTTGGAACGACGATTACAAGATGCTTAAAAGCAGCTCAAAAGAGAATGGACTGTATAGAGACCGATTTCGTCCAGAGGCGAAGCGGCGGTTCTTGCAGAAAATAACGTGCATTGGAAATGTGGACCCGTATGAAACACGGCCGTGGAGTAGAAACCCTGAAGACCAACCGCTATTGACGTAGCCTGATATATTTTCGTACCTTATCTGTGGAATCAGCGCGTACAAGTCGTCATCCAAACAAAGGTAAGTCAGCTCGAGTACTGCGAGTAAAATGCGTTTGATTTCCCTGCAAACATTCACATTAGTGCAGCATAAATTCATTCATGAGGGGAAATTACAGTGATAACATGTGGAGGCTGTTAGATGGATAACATAGTGAGTTGTGTGTGACATTGTCCTGAAGGATTTAGTTATTCTTTATGGTTAAAGAAATTGCAATGATTTATTGATATTTATTATAAATAATTCTAATTATACATCTTGCTTCCATATTTGTATCCTGTGTCACTAAAGATACATTTTATTTTAATTTTATACATTGATTAATGACCTGCAGAATCTCCTTATCATATTAAGTGATTCATAATTGTCACTTTATGCTTTCTCCATCTCTAAAGTGATGACATCCTTGCATTACATACTTTAGGTTCATTTTCTGCAGGCAGGTTTCTGACAGAGAACAGGCAGATTTAGAATATATCATGCAGCGTTCTATAGATGGACACATAAAGAAATGAAAAATTACATGTATGTGCTAACTTTCTAAACACTTTGTTACATTTATGATAAAGTAGATAAAACACATTTATGTCGGCCTTGGCTCATAGTTCTTGTCTTTCAATGAACTTTGTGTGTGTTTCAGGTACTGCACTCTCAAAGACTGAATGAACCAGCATTGCAGCCACGGGTCACTGTGAGCATCACAGGGAAGGTTGAAGCCGCCCACTGCACCTGTAAGGCCGGAGTCGCGGAGACCTGCACCCACGTCGCTTCTCTTCTGTTTAATGTAGAAGCAACAATGTTGATCTGTGGCACAAGGACTGTTACAGATGAACCTGCATACTGGGTTTTGCTGGGTAATATGACCAAGATACAGGTCAGAGGCCATAAGGTAGACTTCTCCTCTTCAGCTGCCCAAAAAAAGGCTCTTGATCAAAACATAAACAGACCATCCGTAACGAAAGGTCAAAGGAGCCTCAAAAAAGAAAAATCCCACCTGCTACTGTGGAGGAGTTGTCACTGCTATAATGTTTTATCTAGGGCTTCAGATTTATGCCTGTAGTGCACTGCCGTGTAAATAATTTGCATTTACTGAATATGTACTGACTGAGTCCCACTGTTCAAAAGTTGAATAAAGAAACAAACTACTTTTTGCCTCTTTTTTTTTATTTATTAAAACCACTTTATAGAACATCACATCCGTTACAGTGTAGAATCCATGTCATTTACAGTTTACAAATGACAAAATGTTTACATAAAATCATGAAGGGTTTACATGATATCACCCACTACTAACATTACTTTATTTACTGTATCTTCTGAAAAAATACCGCTATTTATACAGCACAAGACTTAAAATATTTAACAGGAGCAAGTTTCATTGTTCCCTGGTTTTACTACCACACTGTTCAACAAACGCAGCAAACCTTCACCATCTTATCCAGAAGGGTCACCTCTTCACCCTCACATGGAAGAAGTAATCTGATTGGCATGGTGGTATGTTTGAAGCAGGTCCCTTGTGTAGCGCTGGAACCCAGTCATGATGTGCCATCCATTTCATAGGCTGGTTTGCTGCAATAATGCCAAATAATTAGCAACTCTATAAATAGAAGGTAGTTCTGCAAAATCACTCAGTAGGATGTTTGTTCTAATTTGCTATGAGCTCAGAGTGCATCGAAAATAAAACTAATAGGCTATAAAGAGTGATATGAACATATTTAGAACTTACCGGAATGAAAATGTCTGGAGCACCAACAGATATTTGGAGATGGAAGAGAACTGGATATCAGCTCGTCTCACAGCTGCTATCCAGGCTAGACGCCTTCGTTTGGTAACATCGATACACGAGCTGCCTCATGTTGCTTCCAGGTTGGGAAACAATGAAAAGACAAACCCTTTTCAAGCTTATTCTCTTGCCGGTCGTGCGATCGAACATTGTAGCCGACCACACAGCAAGAACAAACCATGGCTGTTGTGTGTGCCTTCGCTCCTTTTTCGCTTGCGCTTAGACCCCCAAAATGGCGGATCGGGCCAAAATCCTTTCCACGCCCACCCCCGTGACATCACGCTCCAAAGCCCTATAGAACAGAGTTTGAATGAAAGCAACAGAATTCTAAAACAAACAATAGAATTTGAATAAAAAGAGTAGAATTAGAATGAAAACAAAATCATTTGAACGAAAACAGAGGAATTTTAATGAAAAGAACGGAATTAGAATGAAATGAATAGAATTTGAATCAAAACAACGGAATTTGAAAACAAACAACGGAATTTGAAAACAAACAACGGAATTTGAATGAACAGAACAGAATTTGAATCAAAACAATGAAATTTGAATGAAAACAACAGAATTAGAATGAAATGAATAGAATTTGAATGAAAACAACGGAATTACAATGTATAGGGCTTTGGAGTTGACGTCACGCCGCAATGCATTGTGGGAGCGCGGCACCATTTTCGGGGTCTACGAATCAAAACAAACACACTGTGTTGGAACGACGATTACAAGATGCTTAAAAGCAGCTCAAAAGAGAATGGACTGTATAGAGACCGATTTCGTCCAGAGGCGAAGCGGCGGTTCTTGCAGAAAATAACGTGCATTGGAAATGTGGACCCGTATGAAACACGGCCGTGGAGTAGAAACCCAGAAGACCAACCGCTATTGACGTAGCCTGATATATTTTCGTACCTTATCTGTGGAATCAGCGCGTACAAGTCGTCATCCAAACAAAGGTAAGTCAGCTCGAGTACTGCAAGTAAAATGCGTTTGATTTCCCTGCAAACATTCACATTAGTGCAGCATAAATTCATTCATGAGGGGAAATTACAGTGATAACATGTGGAGGCTGTTAGATGGATAACATAGTGAGTTGTGTGTGACATTGTCCTGAAGGATTTAGTTATTCTTTATGGTTAAAGAAATTGCAATGATTTATTGATATTTATTATAAATAATTCTAATTATACATCTTGCTTCCATATTTGTATCCTGTGTCACTAAAAATACATTTTATTTTAATTTTATACATTGATTAATGACCTGCAGAATCTCCTTATCATATTAAGTGATTCATAATTGTCACTTTATGCTTTCTCCATCTCTAAAGTGATGACATCCTTGCATTACATACTTTAGGTTCATTTTCTGCAGGCAGGTTTCTGACAGAGAACAGGCAGATTTAGAATATATCATGCAGCGTTCTATAGATGGACACATAAAGAAATGAAAAATTACATGTATGTGCAAATTTTCTAAACACTTTGTTACATTTATGATAAAGTAGATAAAACACATTTATGTCGGCCTTGGCTCATAGTTCTTGTCTTTCAATGAACTTTGTGTGTGTTTCAGGTACTGCACTCTCAAAGACTGAATGAACCAGCATTGCAGCCACGGGTCACTGTGAGCATCACAGGGAAGGTTGAAGCCGCCCACTGCACCTGTAAGGCCGGAGTCGCGGAGACCTGCACCCACGTCGCTTCTCTTCTGTTTAATGTAGAAGCAACAATGTTGATCTGTGGCACAAGGACTGTTACAGATGAACCTGCATACTGGGTTTTGCTGGGTAATATGACCAAGATACAGGTCAGAGGCCATAAGGTAGACTTCTCCTCTTCAGCTGCCCAAAAAAAGGCTCTTGATCAAAACATAAACAGACCATCCGTAACGAAAGGTCAAAGGAGCCTCAAAAAAGAAAAATCCCACCTGCTACTGTGGAGGAGTTGTCACTGCTATAATGTTTTATCTAGGGCTTCAGATTTATGCCTGTAGTGCACTGCCGTGTAAATAATTTGCATTTACTGAATATGTACTGACTGAGTCCCACTGTTCAAAAGTTGAATAAAGAAACAAACTACTTTTTGCCTCTTTTTTTTTATTTATTAAAACCACTTTATAGAACATCACATCCGTTACAGTGTAGAATCCATGTCATTTACAGTTTACAAATGACAAAATGTTTACATAAAATCATGAAGGGTTTACATGATATCACCCACTACTAACATTACTTTATTTACTGTATCTTCTGAAAAAATACCGCTATTTATACAGCACAAGACTTAAAATATTTAACAGGAGCAAGTTTCATTGTTCCCTGGTTATACTACCACACTGTTCAACAAACGCAGCAAACCTTCACCATCTTATCCAGAAGGGTCACCTCTTCACCCTCACATGGAAGAAGTAATCTGATTGGCATGGTGGTATGTTTGAAGCAGGTCCCTTGTGTAGCGCTGGAACCCAGTCATGATGTGCCATCCATTTCATAGGCTGGTTTGCTGCAATAATGTCAAATAATTAGCAACTCTATAAATAGAAGGTAGTTCTGCAAAATCACTCAGTAGGATGTTTGTTCTAATTTGCTATGAGCTCAGAGTGCATCGAAAATAAAACTAATAGGCTATAAAGAGTGATATGAACATATTTAGAACTTACCGGAATGAAAATGTCTGGAGCACCAACAGATATTTGGAGATGGAAGAGAACTGGATATCAGCTCGTCTCACAGCTGCTATCCAGGCTAGACGCCTTCGTTTGGTAACATCGATACAC
Organism: Perissodus microlepis; assembly: GCF_051167445.1. Classification (NCBI taxonomy): domain Eukaryota; kingdom Metazoa; phylum Chordata; class Actinopteri; order Cichliformes; family Cichlidae; genus Perissodus; species Perissodus microlepis. Next base: position 8,554,193 of record NC_140469.1, read on the forward strand.
GAGCTGCCTCATGTTGCTTCCAGGTTGGGAAACAATGAAAAGACAAACCCTTTTCAAGCTTATTCTCTTGCCGGTCGTGCGATCGAACATTGTAGCCGACCACACAGCAAGAACAAACCATGGCTGTTGTGTGTGCCTTCGCTCCTTTGTCGCTTGCGCTTAGACCCCCAAAATGGCGGATCGGGCCAAAATCCTTTCCACGCCCACCCCCGTGACATCACGCTCCAAAGCCCTATAGAACAGAGTTTGAATGAAAGCAACAGAATTCTAAAACAAACAATAGAATTTGAATAAAAAGAGTAGAATTAGAATGAAAACAAAATCATTTGAACGAAAACAGAGGAATTTTAATGAAAAGAACGGAATTAGAATGAAATGAATAGAATTTGAATCAAAACAACGGAATTTGAAAACAAACAACGGAATTTGAATGAACAGAACAGAATTTGAATCAAAGCAACGGAAATAGAATGAACAGAACAGAATTTGAATCAAAACAATGAAATTTGAATGAAATGAATAGAATTAGAATGAAAACAAAATCATTTGAACGAAAACAGAGGAATTTTAATGAAAAGAACGGAATTAGAATGAAATGAATAGAATTTGAATCAAAACAACGGAATTTGAAAACAAACAACGGAATTTGAAAACAAACAACGGAATTTGAATGAAGAGAACAGAATTTGAATCAAAACAACGGAAATAGAATGAACAGAACAGAATTTGAATCAAAACAACGGAAATAGAATGAACAGAACAGAATTTGAATCAAAACAACGGAAATAGAATGAACAGAACAGAATTTGAATCAAAACAATGAAATTTGAATGAAAACAACAGAATTAGAATGAAATGAATAGAATTTGAAAGAAAACAACGGAATTACAATGTATAGGGCTTTGGAGTTGACGTCACGCCGCAATGCATTGTGGGAGCGCGGCACCATTTTCGGGGTCTACGAATCAAAACAAACACACTGTGTTGGAACGACGATTACAAGATGCTTAAAAGCAGCTCAAAAGAGAATGGACTGTATAGAGACCGATTTCGTCCAGAGGCGAAGCGGCGGTTCTTGCAGAAAATAACGTGCATTGGAAATGTGGACCCGTATGAAACACGGCCGTGGAGTAGAAACCCAGAAGACCAACCGCTATTGACGTAGCCTGATATATTTTCGTACCTTATCTGTGGAATCAGCGCGTACAAGTCGTCATCCAAACAAAGGTAAGTCAGCTCGAGTACTGCGAGTAAAATGCGTTTGATTTCCCTGCAAACATTCACATTAGTGCAGCATAAATTCATTCATGAGGGGAAATTACAGTGATAACATGTGGAGGCTGTTAGATGGATAACATAGTGAGTTGTGTGTGACATTGTCCTGAAGGATTTAGTTATTCTTTATGGTTAAAGAAATTGCAATGATTTATTGATATTTATTATAAATAATTCTAATTATACATCTTGCTTCCATATTTGTATCCTGTGTCACTAAAAATACATTTTATTTTAATTTTATACATTGATTAATGACCTGCAGAATCTCCTTATCATATTAAGTGATTCATAATTGTCACTTTATGCTTTCTCCATCTCTAAAGTGATGACATCCTTGCATTACATACTTTAGGTTCATTTTCTGCAGGCAGGTTTCTGACAGAGAACAGGCAGATTTAGAATATATCATGCAGCGTTCTATAGATGGACACATAAAGAAATGAAAAATTACATGTATGTGCAAATTTTCTAAACACTTTGTTACATTTATGATAAAGTAGATAAAACACATTTATGTCGGCCTTGGCTCATAGTTCTTGTCTTTCAATGAACTTTGTGTGTGTTTCAGGTACTGCACTCTCAAAGACTGAATGAACCAGCATTGCAGCCACGGGTCACTGTGAGCATCACAGGGAAGGTTGAAGCCGCCCACTGCACCTGTAAGGCCGGAGTCGCGGAGACCTGCACCCACGTCGCTTCTCTTCTGTTTAATGTAGAAGCAACAATGTTGATCTGTGGCACAAGGACTGTTACAGATGAACCTGCATACTGGGTTTTGCTGGGTAATATGACCAAGATACAGGTCAGAGGCCATAAGGTAGACTTCTCCTCTTCAGCTGCCCAAAAAAAGGCTCTTGATCAAAACATAAACAGACCATCCGTAACGAAAGGTCAAAGGAGCCTCAAAAAAGAAAAATCCCACCTGCTACTGTGGAGGAGTTGTCACTGCTATAATGTTTTATCTAGGGCTTCAGATTTATGCCTGTAGTGCACTGCCGTGTAAATAATTTGCATTTACTGAATATGTACTGACTGAGTCCCACTGTTCAAAAGTTGAATAAAGAAACAAACTACTTTTTGCCTCTTTTTTTTTATTTATTAAAACCACTTTATAGAACATCACATCCGTTACAGTGTAGAATCCATGTCATTTACAGTTTACAAATGACAAAATGTTTACATAAAATCATGAAGGGTTTACATGATATCACCCACTACTAACATTACTTTATTTACTGTATCTTCTGAAAAAATACCGCTATTTATACAGCACAAGACTTAAAATATTTAACAGGAGCAAGTTTCATTGTTCCCTGGTTTTACTACCACACTGTTCAACAAACGCAGCAAACCTTCACCATCTTATCCAGAAGGGTCACCTCTTCACCCTCACATGGAAGAAGTAATCTGATTGGCATGGTGGTATGTTTGAAGCAGGTCCCTTGTGTAGCGCTGGAACCCAGTCATGATGTGCCATCCATTTCATAGGCTGGTTTGCTGCAATAATGCCAAATAATTAGCAACTCTATAAATAGAAGGTAGTTCTGCAAAATCACTCAGTAGGATGTTTGTTCTAATTTGCTATGAGCTCAGAGTGCATCGAAAATAAAACTAATAGGCTATAAAGAGTGATATGAACATATTTAGAACTTACCGGAATGAAAATGTCTGGAGCACCAACAGATATTTGGAGATGGAAGAGAACTGGATATCAGCTCGTCTCACAGCTGCTATCCAGGCTAGACGCCTTCGTTTGGTAACATCGATACACGAGCTGCCTCATGTTGCTTCCAGGTTGGGAAACAATGAAAAGACAAACCCTTTTCAAGCTTATTCTCTTGCCGGTCGTGCGATCGAACATTGTAGCCGACCACACAGCAAGAACAAACCATGGCTGTTGTGTGTGCCTTCGCTCCTTTTTCGCTTGCGCTTAGACCCCCAAAATGGCGGATCGGGCCAAAATCCTTTCCACGCCCACCCCCGTGACATCACGCTCCAAAGCCCTATAGAACAGAGTTTGAATGAAAGCAACAGAATTCTAAAACAAACAATAGAATTTGAATAAAAAGAGTAGAATTAGAATGAAAACAAAATCATTTGAACGAAAACAGAGGAATTTTAATGAAAAGAACGGAATTAGAATGAAATGAATAGAATTTGAATCAAAACAACGGAATTTGAAAACAAACAACGGAATTTGAAAACAAACAACGGAATTTGAATGAACAGAACAGAATTTGAATCAAAGCAACGGAAATAGAATGAACAGAACAGAATTTGAATCAAAACAATGAAATTTGAATGAAATGAATAGAATTTGAATGAAAACAACAGAATTAGAATGTATAGGGCTTTGGAGTTGACGTCACGCCGCAATGCATTGTGGGAGCGCGGCACCATTTTCGGGGTCTACGAATCAAAACAAACACACTGTGTTGGAACGACGATTACAAGATGCTTAAAAGCAGCTCAAAAGAGAATGGACTGTATAGAGACCGATTTCGTCTAGAGGCGAAGCGGCGGTTCTTGCAGAAAATAACGTGCATTGGAAATGTGGACCCGTATGAAACACGGCCGTGGAGTAGAAACCCTGAAGACCAACCGCTATTGACGTAGCCTGATATATTTTCGTACCTTATCTGTGGAATCAGCGCGTACAAGTCGTCATCCAAACAAAGGTAAGTCAGCTCGAGGACTGCGAGTAAAATGCGTTTGATTTCCCTGCAAACATTCACATTAGTGCAGCATGAATTCATTCATGAGGGGAAATTACAGTGATAACATGTGGAGGCTGTTAGATGGATAACATAGTGAGTTGTGTGTGACATTGTCCTGAAGGATTTAGTTATTCTTTATGGTTAAAGAAATTGCAATGATTTATTCATATTTATTATAAATAATTCTAATTATACATCTTGCTTCCATATTTGTATCCTGTGTCACTAAAAATACATTTTATTTTAATTTTATACATTGATTAATGACCTGCAGAATCTCCTTATCATATTAAGTGATTCATAATTGTCACTTTATGCTTTCTCCATCTCTAAAGTGATGACATCCTTGCATTACATACTTTAGGTTCATTTTCTGCAGGCAGGTTTCTGACAGAGAACAGGCAGATTTAGAATATATCATGCAGCGTTCTATAGATGGACACATAAAGAAATGAAAAATTACATGTATGTGCTAACTTTCTAAACACTTTGTTACATTTATGATAAAGTAGATAAAACACATTTATGTCGGCCTTGGCTCATAGTTCTTGTCTTTCAATGAACTTTGTGTGTGTTTCAGGTACTGCACTCTCAAAGACTGAATGAACCAGCATTGCAGCCACGGGTCACTGTGAGCATCACAGGGAAGGTTGAAGCCGCCCACTGCACCTGTAAGGCCGGAGTCGCGGAGACCTGCACCCACGTCGCTTCTCTTCTGTTTAATGTAGAAGCAACAGTGTTGATCTGTGGCACAAGGACTGTTACAGATGAACCTGCATACTGGGTTTTGCTGGGTAATATGACCAAGATACAGGTCAGAGGCCATAAGGTAGACTTCTCCTCTTCAGCTGCCCAAAAAAAGGCTCTTGATCAAAACATAAACAGACCATCCGTAACGAAAGGTCAAAGGAGCCTCAAAAAAGAAAAATCCCACCTGCTACTGTGGAGGAGTTGTCACTGCTATAATGTTTTATCTAGGGCTTCAGATTCATGCCTGTAGTGCACTGCCGTGTAAATAATTTGCATTTACTGAATATGTACTGACTGAGTCCCACTGTTCAAAAGTTGAATAAAGAAACAAACTACTTTTTGCCTCTTTTTTTTATTTATTAAAACCACTTTATAGAACATCACATCCGTTACAGTGTAGAATCCATGTCATTTACAGTTTACAAATGACAAAATGTTTACATAAAATCATGAAGGGTTTACATGATATCACCCACTACTAACATTACTTTATTTACTGTATCTTCTGAAAAAATACCGCTATTTATACAGCACAAGACTTAAGAATATTTAACAGGAGCAAGTTTCATTGTTCCCTGGTTTTACTACCACACTGTTCAACAAACGCAGCAAACCTTCACCATCTTATCCAGAAGGGTCACCTCTTCACCCTCACATGGAAGAAGTAATCTGATTGGCATGGTGGTATGTTTGAAGCAGGTCCCTTGTGTAGCGCTGGAACCCAGTCATGATGTGCCATCCATTTCATAGGCTGGTTTGCTGCAATAATGCCAAATAATTAGCAACTCTATAAATAGAAGGTAGTTCTGCAAAATAACTCAGTAGGATGTTTGTTCTAATTTGCTATGAGCTCAGAGTGCATCGAAAATAAAACTAATAGGCTATAAAGAGTGATATGAACATATTTAGAACTTACTGGAATGAAAATTTCTGGAGCACCAACAGATATTTGGAGATAGAAGAGAACTGGATATCAGCTCGTCTCACAGCTGCTATCCAGGCTAGACGCCTTCGTTTGGTAACATCGATACACGAGCTGCCTCATGTTGCTTCCAGGTTGGGAAACAATGAAAAGACAAACCCTTTTCAAGCTTATTCTCTTGCCGGTCGTGCGATCGAACATTGCAGCCGACCACACAGCAAGAACAAACCATGGCTGTTGTGTGTGCCTTCGCTCCTTTTTCGCTTGCTCTTAGACCCCCAAAATGGCGGATCGGGCCAAAATCCTTTCCACGCCCACCCCCGTGACATCACGCTCCAAAGCCCTATAGAACAGAGTTTGAATGAAAGCAACAGAATTCTAAAACAAACAATAGAATTTGAATAAAAAGAGTAGAATTAGAATGAAAACAAAATCATTTGAATGAAAACAGAGGAATTTCAATGAAAAGAACGGAATTAGAATGAAATGAATAGAATTTGAATGAAAGCAACGGAATTTGAAAATACACAACGGAATTTGAAAACAAACAACGGAATTTGAATGAACAGAACAGAATTTGAATCAAAACAACGGAAATAGAATGAACAGAACAGAATTTGAATCAAAACAATGAAATTTGAATGAAAACAACGGAATTAGAATGTATAGGGCTTTGGAGTTGACGTCACGCCGCAATGCATTGTGGGAGCGCGGCACCATTTTCGGGGTCTACGAATCAAAACAAACACACTGTGTTGGAACGACGATTACAAGATGCTTAAAAGCAGCTCAAAAGAGAATGGACTGTATAGAGACCGATTTCGTCCAGAGGCGAAGCGGCGGTTCTTGCAGAAAATAACGTGCATTGGAAATGTGGACCCGTATGAAACACGGCCGTGGAGTAGAAACCCAGAAGACCAACCGCTATTGACGTAGCCTGATATATTTTCGTACCTTATCTGTGGAATCAGCGCGTACAAGTCGTCATCCAAACAAAGGTAAGTCAGCTCGAGGACTGCGAGTAAAATGCGTTTGATTTCCCTGCAAACATTCACATTAGTGCAGCATAAATTCATTCATGAGGGGAAATTACAGTGATAACATGTGGAGGCTGTTAGATGGATAACATAGTGAGTTGTGTGTGACATTGTCCTGAAGGATTTAGTTATTCTTTATGGTTAAAGAAATTGCAATGATTTATTGATATTTATTATAAATAATTCTAATTATACATCTTGCTTCCATATTTGTATCCTGTGTCACTAAAAATACATTTTATTTTAATTTTATACATTGATTAATGACCTGCAGAATCTCCTTATCATATTAAGTGATTCATAATTGTCACTTTATGCTTTCTCCATCTCTAAAGTGATGACATCCTTGCATTACATACTTTAGGTTCATTTTCTGCAGGCAGGTTTCTGACAGAGAACAGGCAGATTTAGAATATATCATGCAGCGTTCTATAGATGGACACATAAAGAAATGAAAAATTACATGTATGTGCTAACTTTCTAAACACTTTGTTACATTTATGATAAAGTAGATAAAACACATTTATGTCGGCCTTGGCTCATAGTTCTTGTCTTTCAATGAACTTTGTGTGTGTTTCAGGTACTGCACTCTCAAAGACTGAATGAACCAGCATTGCAGCCACGGGTCACTGTGAGCATCACAGGGAAGGTTGAAGCCGCCCACTGCACCTGTAAGGCCGGAGTCGCGGAGACCTGCACCCACGTCGCTTCTCTTCTGTTTAATGTAGAAGCAACAGTGTTGATCTGTGGCACAAGGACTGTTACAGATGAACCTGCATACTGGGTTTTGCTGGGTAATATGACCAAGATACAGGTCAGAGGCCATAAGGTAGACTTCTCCTCTTCAGCTGCCCAAAAAAAGGCTCTTGATCAAAACATAAACAGACCATCCGTAACGAAAGGTCAAAGGAGCCTCAAAAAAGAAAAATCCCACCTGCTACTGTGGAGGAGTTGTCACTGCTATAATGTTTTATCTAGGGCTTCAGATTTATGCCTGTAGTGCACTGCCGTGTAAATAATTTGCATTTACTGAATATGTACTGACTGAGTCCCACTGTTCAAAAGTTGAATAAAGAAACAAACTACTTTTTGCCTCTTTTTTTTTATTTATTAAAACCACTTTATAGAACATCACATCCGTTACAGTGTAGAATCCATGTCATTTACAGTTTACAAATGACAAAATGTTTACATAAAATCATGAAGGGTTTACATGATATCACCCACTACTAACATTACTTTATTTACTGTATCTTCTGAAAAAATACCGCTATTTATACAGCACAAGACTTAAGAATATTTAACAGGAGCAAGTTTCATTGTTCCCTGGTTTTACTACCACACTGTTCAACAAACGCAGCAAACCTTCACCATCTTATCCAGAAGGGTCACCTCTTCACCCTCACATGGAAGAAGTAATCTGATTGGCATGGTGGTATGTTTGAAGCAGGTCCCTTGTGTAGCGCTGGAACCCAGTCATGATGTGCCATCCATTTCATAGGCTGGTTTGCTGCAATAATGCCAAATAATTAGCAACTCTATAAATAGAAGGTAGTTCTGCAAAATCACTCAGTAGGATGTTTGTTCTAATTTGCTATGAGCTCAGAGTGCATCGAAAATAAAACTAATAGGCTATAAAGAGTGATATGAACATATTTAGAACTTACCGGAATGAAAATGTCTGGAGCACCAACAGATATTTGGAGATGGAAGAGAACTGGATATCAGCTCGTCTCACAGCTGCTATCCAGGCTAGACGCCTTCGTTTGGTAACATCGATACACGAGCTGCCTTATGTTGCTTCCAGGTTGGGAAACAAGGAAAAGACAAACCCTTTTCAAGCTTATTCTCTTGCCGGTCGTGCGATCGAACATTGCAGCCGACCACACAGCAAGAACAAACCATGGCTGTTGTGTGTGCCTTCGCTCCTTTTTCGCTTGCGCTTAGACCCCCAAAATGGCGGATCGGGCCAAAATCCTTTCCACGCCCACCCCCGTGACATCACGCTCCAAAGCCCTATAGAACAGAGTTTGAATGAAAGCAACAGAATTCTAAAACAAACAATAGAATTTGAATAAAAAGAGTAGAATTAGAATGAAAACAAAATCATTTGAACGAAAACAGAGGAATTTTAATGAAAAGAACGGAATTAGAATGAAATGAATAGAATTTGAATCAAAACAACGGAATTTGAAAACAAACAACGGAATTTGAAAACAAACAACGGAATTTGAATGAACAGAACATAATTTGAATCAAAGCAACGGAAATAGAATGAACAGAACAGAATTTGAATCAAAACAACGGAAATAGAATGAACAGAACAGAATTTGAATCAAAACAACGGAAATAGAATGAACAGAACAGAATTTGAATCAAAACAATGAAATTTGAATGAAAACAACAGAATTAGAATGAAATGAATAGAATTTGAATCAAAACAACGGAATTTGAAAACAAACAACGGAATTTGAATGAACAGAACAGAATTTGAATCAAAACAATTAAATTTGAATGAAAACAACAGAATTAGAATGAAATGAATAGAATTTGAATGAAAACAACGGAATTACAATGTATAGGGCTTTGGAGTTGACGTCACGCCGCAATGCATTGTGGGAGCGCGGCACCATTTTTGGGGTCTACGAATCAAAACAAACACACTGTGTTGGAACGACGATTACAAGATGCTTAAAAGCAGCTCAAAAGAGAATGGACTGTATAGAGACCGATTTCGTCTAGAGGCGAAGCGGCGGTTCTTGCAGAAAATAACGTGCATTGGAAATGTGGACCCGTATGAAACACGGCCGTGGAGTAGAAACCCAGAAGACCAACCGCTATTGACGTAGCCTGATATATTTTCGTACCTTATCTGTGGAATCAGCACGTACAAGTCGTCATCCAAACAAAGGTAAGTCAGCTCGAGTACTGCGAGTAAAATGCGTTTGATTTCCCTGCAAACATTCACATTAGTGCAGCATGAATTCATTCATGAGGGGAAATTACAGTGATAACATGTGGAGGCTGTTAGATGGATAACATAGTGAGTTGTGTGTGACATTGTCCTGAAGGATTTAGTTATTCTTTATGGTTAAAGAAATTGCAATGATTTATTGATATTTATTATAAATAATTCTAATTATACATCTTGCTTCCATATTTGTATCCTGTGTCACTAAAAATACATTTTATTTTAATTTTATACATTGATTAATGACCTGCAGAATCTCCTTATCATATTAAGTGATTCATAATTGTCACTTTATGCTTTCTCCATCTCTAAAGTGATGACATCCTTGCATTACATACTTTAGGTTCATTTTCTGCAGGCAGGTTTCTGACAGAGAACAGGCAGATTTAGAATATATCATGCAGCGTTCTATAGATGGACACATAAAGAAATGAAAAATTACATGTATGTGCAAATTTTCTAAACACTTTGTTACATTTATGATAAAGTAGATAAAACACATTTATGTCGGCCTTGGCTCATAGTTCTTGTCTTTAAATGAACTTTGTGTGTGTTTCAGGTACTGCACTCTCAAAGACTGAATGAACCAGCATTGCAGCCACGGGTCACTGTGAGCATCACAGGGAAGGTTGAAGCCGCCCACTGCACCTGTAAGGCCGGAGTCGCGGAGACCTGCACCCACGTCGCTTCTCTTCTTTTTAATGTAGAAGCAACAATGTTGATCTGTGGCACAAGGACTGTTACAGATGAACCTGCATACTGGGTTTTGCTGGGTAATATGACCAAGATACAGGTCAGAGGCCATAAGGTAGACTTCTCCTCTTCAGCTGCCCAAAAAAAGGCTCTTGATCAAAACATAAACAGACCATCCGTAACGAAAGGTCAAAGGAGCCTCAAAAAAGAAAAATCCCACCTGCTACTGTGGAGGAGTTGTCACTGCTATAATGTTTTATCTAGGGGTCCAGATTTATGCCTGTAGTGCACTGCCGTGTAAATAATTTGCATTTACTGAATATGTACTGACTGAGTCCCACTGTTCAAAAGTTGAATAAAGAAACAAACTACTTTTTGCCTCTTTTTTTTATTTATTAAAACCACTTTATAGAACATCACATCCGTTACAGTGTAGAATCCATGTCATTTACAGTTTACAAATGACAAAATGTTTACATAAAATCATGAAGGGTTTACATGATATCACCCACTACTAACATTACTTTATTTACTGTATCTTCTGAAAAAATACCGCTATTTATACAGCACAAGACTTAAAATATTTAACAGGAGCAAGTTTCATTGTTCCCTGGTTTTACTACCACACTGTTCAACAAACGCAGCAAACCTTCACCATCTTATCCAGAAGGGTCACCTCTTCACCCTCACATGGAAGAAGTAATCTGATTGGCATGGTGGTATGTTTGAAGCAGGTCCCTTGTGTAGCGCTGGAACCCAGTCATGATGTGCCATCCATTTCATAGGCTGGTTTGCTGCAATAATGCCAAATAATTAGCAACTCTATAAATAGAAGGTAGTTCTGCAAAATCACTCAGTAGGATGTTTGTTCTAATTTGCTATGAGCTCAGAGTGCATCGAAAATAAAACTAATAGGCTATAAAGAGTGATATGAACATATTTAGAACTTACCGGAATGAAAATGTCTGGAGCACCAACAGATATTTGGAGATGGAAGAGAACTGGATATCAGCTCGTCTCACAGCTGCTATCCAGGCTAGACGCCTTCGTTTGGTAACATCGATACGCGAGCTGCCTCATGTTGCTTCCAGGTTGGGAAACAATGAAAAGACAAGCGCTTTTCAAGCTTATTCTCTTGCCGGTCGTGCGATCGAACATTGCAGCCGACCGCACAGCAAGAACAAACCATGGCGGTTGTGTGTGCCTTCGCTCCTTTTTCGCTTGCGCTTAGACCCCCAAAATGGCGGATCGGGCCAAAATCCTTTCCACGCCCACCCCCGTGACATCACGCTCCAAAGCCCTATAGAACAGAGTTTGAATGAAAGCAACAGAATTCTAAAACAAACAATAGAATTTGAATAAAAAGAGTAGAATTAGAATGAAAACAAAATCATTTGAACGAAAACAGAGGAATTTTAATGAAAAGAACGGAATTAGAATGAAATGAATAGAATTTGAATCAAAACAACGGAATTTGAAAACAAACAACGGAATTTGAAAACAAACAACGGAATTTGAAAACAAACAACGGAATTTGAAAACAAACAACGGAAATAGAATGAACAGAGCAGAATTTGAATCAAAAAATTAAATTTGAATGAAAACAACAGAATTAGAATGAAATGAATAGAATTTGAATGAAAACAACGGAATTACAATGTATAGGGCTTTGGAGTTGACGTCACGCCGCAATGCATTGTGGGAGCGCGGCACCATTTTTGGGGTCTACGAATCAAAACAAACACACTGTGTTGGAACGACGATTACAAGATGCTTAAAAGCAGCTCAAAAGAGAATGGACTGTATAGAGACCGATTTCGTCCAGAGGCGAAGCGGCGGTTCTTGCAGAAAATAACGTGCATTGGAAATGTGGACCCGTATGAAACACGGCCGTGGAGTAGAAACCCAGAAGACCAACCGCTATTGACGTAGCCTGATATATTTTCGTACCTTATCTGTGGAATCAGCACGTACAAGTCGTCATCCAAACAAAGGTAAGTCAGCTCGAGTACTGCGAGTAAAATGCGTTTGATTTCCCTGCAAACATTCACATTAGTGCAGCATAAATTCATTCATGAGGGGAAATTACAGTGATAACATGTGGAGGCTGTTAGATGGATAACATAGTGAGTTGTGTGTGACATCGTCCTGAAGGATTTAGTTATTCTTTATGGTTAAAGAAATTGCAATGATTTATTGATATTTATTATAAATAATTCTAATTATACATCTTGCTTCCATATTTGTATCCTGTGTCACTAAAAATACATTTTATTTTAATTTTATACATTGATTAATGACCTGCAGAATCTCCTTATCATATTAAGTGATTCATAATTGTCACTTTATGCTTTCTCCATCTCTAAAGTGATGACATCCTTGCATTACATACTTTAGGTTCATTTTCTGCAGGCAGGTTTCTGACAGAGAACAGGCAGATTTAGAATATATCATGCAGCGTTCTATAGATGGACACATAAAGAAATGAAAAATTACATGTATGTGCAAATTTTCTAAACACTTTGTTACATTTATGATAAAGTAGATAAAACACATTTATGTCGGCCTTGGCTCATAGTTCTTGTCTTTAAATGAACTTTGTGTGTGTTTCAGGTACTGCACTCTCAAAGACTGAATGAACCAGCATTGCAGCCACGGGTCACTGTGAGCATCACAGGGAAGGTTGAAGCCGCCCACTGCACCTGTAAGGCCGGAGTCGCGGAGACCTGCACCCACGTCGCTTCTCTTCTGTTTAATGTAGAAGCAACAATGTTGATCTGTGGCACAAGGACTGTTACAGATGAACCTGCATACTGGGTTTTGCTGGGTAATATGACCAAGATACAGGTCAGAGGCCATAAGGTAGACTTCTCCTCTTCAGCTGCCCAAAAAAAGGCTCTTGATCAAAACATAAACAGACCATCCGTAACGAAAGGTCAAAGGAGCCTCAAAAAAGAAAAATCCCACCTGCTACTGTGGAGGAGTTGTCACTGCTATAATGTTTTATCTAGGGCTTCAGATTCATGCCTGTAGTGCACTGCCGTGTAAATAATTTGCATTTACTGAATATGTACTGACTGAGTCCCACTGTTCAAAAGTTGAATAAAGAAACAAACTACTTTTTGCCTCTTTTTTTTTATTTATTAAAACCACTTTATAGAACATCACATCCGTTACAGTGTAGAATCCATGTCATTTACAGTTTACAAATGACAAAATGTTTACATAAAATCATGAAGGGTTTACATGATATCACCCACTACTAACATTACTTTATTTACTGTATCTTCTGAAAAAATACCGCTATTTATACAGCACAAGACTTAAGAATATTTAACAGGAGCAAGTTTCATTGTTCCCTGGTTTTACTACCACACTGTTCAACAAACGCAGCAAACCTTCACCATCTTATCCAGAAGGGTCACCTCTTCACCCTCACATGGAAGAAGTAATCTGATTGGCATGGTGGTATGTTTGAAGCAGGTCCCTTGTGTAGCGCTGGAACCCAGTCATGATGTGCCATCCATTTCATAGGCTGGTTTGCTGCAATAATGCCAAATAATTAGCAACTCTATAAATAGAAGGTAGTTCTGCAAAATCACTCAGTAGGATGTTTGTTCTAATTTGCTATGAGCTCAGAGTGCATCGAAAATAAAACTAATAGGCTATAAAGAGTGATATGAACATATTTAGAACTTACCGGAATGAAAATGTCTGGAGCACCAACAGATATTTGGAGATGGAAGAGAACTGGATATCAGCTCGTCTCACAGCTGCTATCCAGGCTAGACGCCTTCGTTTGGTAACATCGATACACGAGCTGCCTCATGTTGCTTCCAGGTTGGGAAACAATGAAAAGACAAACCCTTTTCAAGCTTATTCTCTTGCCGGTCGTGCGATCGAACATTGTAGCCGACCACACAGCAAGAACAAACCATGGCTGTTGTGTGTGCCTTCGCTCCTTTTTCGCTTGCGCTTAGACCCCCAAAATGGCGGATCGGGCCAAAATCCTTTCCACGCCCACCCCCGTGACATCACGCTCCAAAGCCCTATAGAACAGAGTTTGAATGAAAGCAACAGAATTCTAAAACAAACAATAGAATTTGAATAAAAAGAGTAGAATTAGAATGAAAACAAAATCATTTGAACAAAAACAGAGGAATTTTAATGAAAAGAACGGAATTAGAATGAAATGAATAGAATTTGAATCAAAACAACGGAATTTGAAAACAAACAACGGAATTTGAAAACAAACAACGGAATTTGAATGAACAGAACAGAATTTGAATCAAAGCAACGGAAATAGAATGAACAGAACAGAATTTGAATCAAAACAATGAAATTTGAATGAAATGAATAGAATTTGAATGAAAACAACGGAATTAGAATGTATAGGGCTTTGGAGTTGACGTCACGCCGCAATGCATTGTGGGAGCGCGGCACCATTTTCGGGGTCTACGAATCAAAACAAACACACTGTGTTGGAACGACGATTACAAGATGCTTAAAAGCAGCTCAAAAGAGAATGGACTGTATAGAGACCGATTTCGTCCAGAGGCGAAGCGGCGGTTCTTGCAGAAAATAACGTGCATTGGAAATGTGGACCCGTATGAAACACGGCCGTGGAGTAGAAACCCAGAAGACCAACCGCTATTGACGTAGCCTGATATATTTTCGTACCTTATCTGTGGAATCAGCGCGTACAAGTCGTCATCCAAACAAAGTAAGTCAGCTCGAGGACTGCGAGTAAAATGCGTTTGATTTCCCTGCAAACATTCACATTAGTGCAGCATAAATTCATTCATGAGGGGAAATTACAGTGATAACATGTGGAGGCTGTTAGATGGATAACATAGTGAGTTGTGTGTGACATTGTCCTGAAGGATTTAGTTATTCTTTATGGTTAAAGAAATTGCAATGATTTATTGATATTTATTATAAATAATTCTAATTATACATCTTGCTTCCATATTTGTATCCTGTGTCACTAAAAATACATTTTATTTTAATTTTATACATTGATTAATGACCTGCAGAATCTCCTTATCATATTAAGTGATTCATAATTGTCACTTTATGCTTTCTCCATCTCTAAAGTGATGACATCCTTGCATTACATACTTTAGGTTCATTTTCTGCAGGCAGGTTTCTGACAGAGAACAGGCAGATTTAGAATATATCATGCAGCGTTCTATAGATGGACACATAAAGAAATGAAAAATTACATGTATGTGCAAATTTTCTAAACACTTTGTTACATTTATGATAAAGTAGATAAAACACATTTATGTCGGCCTTGGCTCATAGTTCTTGTCTTTCAATGAACTTTGTGTGTGTTTCAGGTACTGCACTCTCAAAGACTGAATGAACCAGCATTGCAGCCACGGGTCACTGTGAGCATCACAGGGAAGGTTGAAGCCGCCCACTGCACCTGTAAGGCCGGAGTCGCGGAGACCTGCACCCACGTCGCTTCTCTTCTGTTTAATGTAGAAGCAACAATGTTGATCTGTGGCACAAGGACTGTTACAGATGAACCTGCATACTGGGTTTTGCTGGGTAATATGACCAAGATACAGGTCAGAGGCCATAAGGTAGACTTCTCCTCTTCAGCTGCCCAAAAAAAGGCTCTTGATCAAAACATAAACAGACCATCCGTAACGAAAGGTCAAAGGAGCCTCAAAAAAGAAAAATCCCACCTGCTACTGTGGAGGAGTTGTCACTGCTATAATGTTTTATCTAGGGCTTCAGATTTATGCCTGTAGTGCACTGCCGTGTAAATAATTTGCATTTACTGAATATGTACTGACTGAGTCCCACTGTTCAAAAGTTGAATAAAGAAACAAACTACTTTTTGCCTCTTTTTTTTTATTTATTAAAACCACTTTATAGAACATCACATCCGTTACAGTGTAGAATCCATGTCATTTACAGTTTACAAATGACAAAATGTTTACATAAAATCATGAAGGGTTTACATGATATCACCCACTACTAACATTACTTTATTTACTGTATCTTCTGAAAAAATACCGCTATTTATACAGCACAAGACTTAAAATATTTAACAGGAGCAAGTTTCATTGTTCCCTGGTTTTACTACCACACTGTTCAACAAACGCAGCAAACCTTCACCATCTTATCCAGAAGGGTCACCTCTTCACCCTCACATGGAAGAAGTAATCTGATTGGCATGGTGGTATGTTTGAAGCAGGTCCCTTGTGTAGCGCTGGAACCCAGTCATGATGTGCCATCCATTTCATAGGCTGGTTTGCTGCAATAATGCCAAATAATTAGCAACTCTATAAATAGAAGGTAGTTCTGCAAAATCACTCAGTAGGATGTTTGTTCTAATTTGCTATGAGCTCAGAGTGCATCGAAAATAAAACTAATAGGCTATAAAGAGTGATATGAACATATTTAGAACTTACCGGAATGAAAATGTCTGGAGCACCAACAGATATTTGGAGATGGAAGAGAACTGGATATCAGCTCGTCTCACAGCTGCTATCCAGGCTAGACGCCTTCGTTTGGTAACATCGATACACGAGCTGCCTCATGTTGCTTCCAGGTTGGGAAACAATGAAAAGACAAACCCTTTTCAAGCTTATTCTCTTGCCGGTCGTGCGATCGAACATTGTAGCCGACCACACAGCAAGAACAAACCATGGCTGTTGTGTGTGCCTTCGCTCCTTTTTCGCTTGCGCTTAGACCCCCAAAATGGCGGATCGGGCCAAAATCCTTTCCACGCCCACCCCTGTGACATCACGCTCCAAAGCCCTATAGAACAGAGTTTGAATGAAAGCAACAGAATTCTAAAACAAACAATAGAATTTGAATAAAAAGAGTAGAATTAGAATGAAAACAAAATCATTTGAACGAAAACAGAGGAATTTTAATGAAAAGAACAGAATTAGAATGAAATGAATAGAATTTGAATCAAAACAACGGAATTTGAAAACAAACAACGGAATTTGAAAACAAACAACGGAATTTGAATGAACAGAACAGAATTTGAATCAAAACAACGGAAATAGAATGAACAGAACAGAATTTGAATCAAAACAATGAAATTTGAATGAAAACAACAGAATTAGAATGAAATGAATAGAATTTGAATGAAAACAACGGAATTACAATGTATAGGGCTTTGGAGTTGACGTCACGCCGCAATGCATTGTGGGAGCGCGGCACCATTTTCGGGGTCTACGAATCAAAACAAACACACTGTGTTGGAACGACGATTACAAGATGCTTAAAAGCAGCTCAAAAGAGAATGGACTGTATAGAGACCGATTTCGTCCAGAGGCGAAGCGGCGGTTCTTGCAGAAAATAACGTGCATTGGAAATGTGGACCCGTATGAAACACGGCCGTGGAGTAGAAACCCAGAAGACCAACCGCTATTGACGTAGCCTGATATATTTTCGTACCTTATCTGTGGAATCAGCGCGTACAAGTCGTCATCCAAACAAAGGTAAGTCAGCTCGAGTACTGCGAGTAAAATGCGTTTGATTTCCCTGCAAACATTCACATTAGTGCAGCATAAATTCATTCATGAGGGGAAATTACAGTGATAACATGTGGAGGCTGTTAGATGGATAACATAGTGAGTTGTGTGTGACATTGTCCTGAAGGATTTAGTTATTCTTTATGGTTAAAGAAATTGCAATGATTTATTCATATTTATTATAAATAATTCTAATTATACATCTTGCTTCCATATTTGTATCCTGTGTCACTAAAAATACATTTTATTTTAATTTTATACATTGATTAATGACCTGCAGATTCTCCTTATCATATTAAGTGATTCATAATTGTCACTTTATGCTTTCTCCATCTCTAAAGTGATGACATCCTTGCATTACATACTTTAGGTTCATTTTCTGCAGGCAGGTTTCTGACAGAGAACAGGCAGATTTAGAATATATCATGCAGCGTTCTATAGATGGACACATAAAGAAATGAAAAATTACATGTATGTGCTAACTTTCTAAACACTTTGTTACATTTATGATAAAGTAGATAAAACACATTTATGTCGGCCTTGGCTCATAGTTCTTGTCTTTCAATGAACTTTGTGTGTGTTTCAGGTACTGCACTCTCAAAGACTGAATGAACCAGCATTGCAGCCACGGGTCACTGTGAGCATCACAGGGAAGGTTGAAGCCGCCCACTGCACCTGTAAGGCCGGAGTCGCGGAGACCTGCACCCACGTCGCTTCTCTTCTGTTTAATGTAGAAGCAACAGTGTTGATCTGTGGCACAAGGACTGTTACAGATGAACCTGCATACTGGGTTTTTCTGGGTAATATGACCAAGATACAGGTCAGAGGCCATAAGGTAGACTTCTCCTCTTCAGCTGCCCAAAAAAAGGCTCTTGATCAAAACATAAACAGACCATCCGTAACGAAAGGTCAAAGGAGCCTCAAAAAAGAAAAATCCCACCTGCTACTGTGGAGGAGTTGTCACTGTTATAATGTTTTATCTAGGGCTTCAGATTCATGCCTGTAGTGCACTGCCGTGTAAATAATTTGCATTTACTGAATATGTACTGACTGAGTCCCACTGTTCAAAAGTTGAATAAAGAAACAAACTACTTTTTGCCTCTTTTTTTTTATTTATTAAAACCACTTTATAGAACATCACATCCGTTACAGTGTAGAATCCATGTCATTTACAGTTTACAAATGACAAAATGTTTACATAAAATCATGAAGGGTTTACATGATATCACCCACTACTAACATTACTTTATTTACTGTATCTTCTGAAAAAATACCGCTATTTATACAGCACAAGACTTAAGAATATTTAACAGGAGCAAGTTTCATTGTTCCCTGGTTTTACTACCACACTGTTCAACAAACGCAGCAAACCTTCACCATCTTATCCAGAAGGGTCACCTCTTCACCCTCACATGGAAGAAGTAATCTGATTGGCATGGTGGTATGTTTGAAGCAGGTCCCTTGTGTAGCGCTGGAACCCAGTCATGATGTGCCATCCATTTCATAGGCTGGTTTGCTGCAATAATGCCAAATAATTAGCAACTCTATAAATAGAAGGTAGTTCTGCAAAATCACTCAGTAGGATGTTTGTTCTAATTTGCTATGAGCTCAGAGTGCATCGAAAATAAAACTAATAGGCTATAAAGAGTGATATGAACATATTTAGAACTTACTGGAATGAAAATGTCTGGAGAACCAACAGATATTTGGAGATGGAAGAGAACTGGATATCAGCTCGTCTCACAGCTGCTATCCAGGCTAGACGCCTTCGTTTGGTAACATCGATACACGAGCTGCCTCATGTTGCTTCCAGGTTGGGAAACAATGAAAAGACAAACCCTTTTCAAGCTTATTCTCTTGCCGGTCGTGCGATCGAACATTGCAGCCGACCACACAGCAAGAACAAACCATGGCTGTTGTGTGTGCCTTCGCTCCTTTTTCGCTTGCGCTTAGACCCCCAAAATGGCGGATCGGGCCAAAATCCTTTCCACGCCCACCCCCGTGACATCACGCTCCAAAGCCCTATAGAACAGAGTTTGAATGAAAGCAACAGAATTCTAAAACAAACAATAGAATTTGAATAAAAAGAGTAGAATTAGAATGAAAACAAAATCATTTGAACGAAAACAGAGGAATTTTAATGAAAAGAACGGAATTAGAATGAAATGAATAGAATTTGAATCAAAACAACGGAATTTGAAAACAAACAACGGAATTTGAATGAACAGAACAGAATTTGAATCAAAACAACGGAAATAGAATGAACAGAACAGAATTTGAATCAAAACAACGGAAATAGAATGAACAGAACAGAATTTGAATCAAAACAATGAAATTTGAATGAAAACAACAGAATTAGAATGAAATGAATAGAATTTGAATGAAAACAACGGAATTACAATGTATAGGGCTTTGGAGTTGACGTCACGCCGCAATGCATTGTGGGAGCGCGGCACCATTTTCGGGGTCTACGAATCAAAACAAACACACTGTGTTGGAACGACGATTACAAGATGCTTAAAAGCAGCTCAAAAGAGAATGGACTGTATAGAGACCGATTTCGTCCAGAGGCGAAGCGGCGGTTCTTGCAGAAAATAACGTGCATTGGAAATGTGGACCCGTATGAAACACGGCCGTGGAGTAGAAACCCAGAAGACCAACCGCTATTGACGTAGCCTGATATATTTTCGTACCTTATCTGTGGAATCAGCGCGTACAAGTCGTCATCCAAACAAAGGTAAGTCAGCTCGAGTACTGCGAGTAAAATGCGTTTGATTTCCCTGCAAACATTCACATTAGTGCAGCATAAATTCATTCATGAGGGGAAATTACAGTGATAACATGTGGAGGCTGTTAGATGGATAACATAGTGAGTTGTGTGTGACATTGTCCTGAAGGATTTAGTTATTCTTTATGGTTAAAGAAATTGCAATGATTTATTGATATTTATTATAAATAATTCTAATTATACATCTTGCTTCCATATTTGTATCCTGTGTCACTAAAAATACATTTTATTTTAATTTTATACATTGATTAATGACCTGCAGAATCTCCTTATCATATTAAGTGATTCATAATTGTCACTTTATGCTTTCTCCATCTCTAAAGTGATGACATCCTTGCATTACATACTTTAGGTTCATTTTCTGCAGGCAGGTTTCTGACAGAGAACAGGCAGATTTAGAATATATCATGCAGCGTTCTATAGATGGACACATAAAGAAATGAAAAATTACATGTATGTGCAAATTTTCTAAACACTTTGTTACATTTATGATAAAGTAGATAAAACACATTTATGTCGGCCTTGGCTCATAGTTCTTGTCTTTCAATGAACTTTGTGTGTGTTTCAGGTACTGCACTCTCAAAGACTGAATGAACCAGCATTGCAGCCACGGGTCACTGTGAGCATCACAGGGAAGGTTGAAGCCGCCCACTGCACCTGTAAGGCCGGAGTCGCGGAGACCTGCACCCACGTCGCTTCTCTTCTGTTTAATGTAGAAGCAACAATGTTGATCTGTGGCACAAGGACTGTTACAGATGAACCTGCATACTGGGTTTTGCTGGGTAATATGACCAAGATACAGGTCAGAGGCCATAAGGTAGACTTCTCCTCTTCAGCTGCCCAAAAAAAGGCTCTTGATCAAAACATAAACAGACCATCCGTAACGAAAGGTCAAAGGAGCCTCAAAAAAGAAAAATCCCACCTGCTACTGTGGAGGAGTTGTCACTGCTATAATGTTTTATCTAGGGCTTCAGATTTATGCCTGTAGTGCACTGCCGTGTAAATAATTTGCATTTACTGAATATGTACTGACTGAGTCCCACTGTTCAAAAGTTGAATAAAGAAACAAACTACTTTTTGCCTCTTTTTTTTTATTTATTAAAACCACTTTATAGAACATCACATCCGTTACAGTGTAGAATCCATGTCATTTACAGTTTACAAATGACAAAATGTTTACATAAAATCATGAAGGGTTTACATGATATCACCCACTACTAACATTACTTTATTTACTGTATCTTCTGAAAAAATACCGCTATTTATACAGCACAAGACTTAAAATATTTAACAGGAGCAAGTTTCATTGTTCCCTGGTTTTACTACCACACTGTTCAACAAACGCAGCAAACCTTCACCATCTTATCCAGAAGGGTCACCTCTTCACCCTCACATGGAAGAAGTAATCTGATTGGCATGGTGGTATGTTTGAAGCAGGTCCCTTGTGTAGCGCTGGAACCCAGTCATGATGTGCCATCCATTTCATAGGCTGGTTTGCTGCAATAATGCCAAATAATTAGCAACTCTATAAATAGAAGGTAGTTCTGCAAAATCACTCAGTAGGATGTTTGTTCTAATTTGCTATGAGCTCAGAGTGCATCGAAAATAAAACTAATAGGCTATAAAGAGTGATATGAACATATTTAGAACTTACCGGAATGAAAATGTCTGGAGCACCAACAGATATTTGGAGATGGAAGAGAACTGGATATCAGCTCGTCTCACAGCTGCTATCCAGGCTAGACGCCTTCGTTTGGTAACATCGATACACGAGCTGCCTCATGTTGCTTCCAGGTTGGGAAACAATGAAAAGACAAACCCTTTTCAAGCTTATTCTCTTGCCGGTCGTGCGATCGAACATTGTAGCCGACCACACAGCAAGAACAAACCATGGCTGTTGTGTGTGCCTTCGCTCCTTTTTCGCTTGCGCTTAGACCCCCAAAATGGCGGATCGGGCCAAAATCCTTTCCACGCCCACCCCCGTGACATCACGCTCCAAAGCCCTATAGAACAGAGTTTGAATGAAAGCAACAGAATTCTAAAACAAACAATAGAATTTGAATAAAAAGAGTAGAATTAGAATGAAAACAAAATCATTTGAACGAAAACAGAGGAATTTTAATGAAAAGAACGGAATTAGAATGAAATGAATAGAATTTGAATCAAAACAACGGAATTTGAAAACAAACAACGGAATTTGAAAACAAACAACGGAATTTGAATGAACAGAACAGAATTTGAATCAAAACAACGGAAATAGAATGAACAGAACAGAATTTGAATCAAAACAATGAAATTTGAATGAAAACAACAGAATTAGAATGAAATGAATAGAATTTGAATGAAAGCAACAGAATTCTAAAACAAACAATAGAATTTGAATAAAAAGAGTAGAATTAGAATGAAAACAAAATCATTTGAACGAAAACAGAGGAATTTTAATGAAAAGAACGGAATTAGAATGAAATGAATAGAATTTGAATCAAAACAACGGAATTTGAAAACAAACAACGGAATTTGAATGAACAGAACAGAATTTGAATCAAAACAACGGAAATAGAATGAACAGAACAGAATTTGAATCAAAACAACGGAAATAGAATGAACAGAACAGAATTTGAATCAAAACAATGAAATTTGAATGAAAACAACAGAATTAGAATGAAATGAATAGAATTTGAATGAAAACAACGGAATTACAATGTATAGGGCTTTGGAGTTGACGTCACGCCGCAATGCATTGTGGGAGCGCGGCACCATTTTCGGGGTCTACGAATCAAAACAAACACACTGTGTTGGAACGACGATTACAAGATGCTTAAAAGCAGCTCAAAAGAGAATGGACTGTATAGAGACCGATTTCGTCCAGAGGCGAAGCGGCGGTTCTTGCAGAAAATAACGTGCATTGGAAATGTGGACCCGTATGAAACACGGCCGTGGAGTAGAAACCCAGAAGACCAACCGCTATTGACGTAGCCTGATATATTTTCGTACCTTATCTGTGGAATCAGCGCGTACAAGTCGTCATCCAAACAAAGGTAAGTCAGCTCGAGTACTGCGAGTAAAATGCGTTTGATTTCCCTGCAAACATTCACATTAGTGCAGCATAAATTCATTCATGAGGGGAAATTACAGTGATAACATGTGGAGGCTGTTAGATGGATAACATAGTGAGTTGTGTGTGACATTGTCCTGAAGGATTTAGTTATTCTTTATGGTTAAAGAAATTGCAATGATTTATTGATATTTATTATAAATAATTCTAATTATACATCTTGCTTCCATATTTGTATCCTGTGTCACTAAAAATACATTTTATTTTAATTTTATACATTGATTAATGACCTGCAGAATCTCCTTATCATATTAAGTGATTCATAATTGTCACTTTATGCTTTCTCCATCTCTAAAGTGATGACATCCTTGCATTACATACTTTAGGTTCATTTTCTGCAGGCAGGTTTCTGACAGAGAACAGGCAGATTTAGAATATATCATGCAGCGTTCTATAGATGGACACATAAAGAAATGAAAAATTACATGTATGTGCTAACTTTCTAAACACTTTGTTACATTTATGATAAAGTAGATAAAACACATTTATGTCGGCCTTGGCTCATAGTTCTTGTCTTTCAATGAACTTTGTGTGTGTTTCAGGTACTGCACTCTCAAAGACTGAATGAACCAGCATTGCAGCCACGGGTCACTGTGAGCATCACAGGGAAGGTTGAAGCCGCCCACTGCACCTGTAAGGCCGGAGTCGCGGAGACCTGCACCCACGTCGCTTCTCTTCTGTTTAATGTAGAAGCAACAATGTTGATCTGTGGCACAAGGACTGTTACAGATGAACCTGCATACTGGGTTTTTCTGGGTAATATGACCAAGATACAGGTCAGAGGCCATAAGGTAGACTTCTCCTCTTCAGCTGCCCAAAAAAAGGCTCTTGATCAAAACATAAACAGACCATCCGTAACGAAAGGTCAAAGGAGCCTCAAAAAAGAAAAATCCCACCTGCTACTGTGGAGGAGTTGTCACTGCTATAATGTTTTATCTAGGGCTTCAGATTCATGCCTGTAGTGCACTGCCGTGTAAATAATTTGCATTTACTGAATATGTACTGACTGAGTCCCACTGTTCAAAAGTTGAATAAAGAAACAAACTACTTTTTTGCCTCTTTTTTTTTATTTATTAAAACCACTTTATAGAACATCACATCCGTTACAGTGTAGAATCCATGTCATTTACAGTTTACAAATGACAAAATGTTTACATAAAATCATGAAGGGTTTACATGATATCACCCACTACTAACATTACTTTATTTACTGTATCTTCTGAAAAAATACCGCTATTTATACAGCACAAGACTTAAAATATTTAACAGGAGCAAGTTTCATTGTTCCCTGGTTTTACTACCACACTGTTCAACAAACGCAGCAAACCTTCACCATCTTATCCAGAAGGGTCACCTCTTCACCCTCACATGGAAGAAGTAATCTGATTGGCATGGTGGTATGTTTGAAGCAGGTCCCTTGTGTAGCGCTGGAACCCAGTCATGATGTGCCATCCATTTCATAGGCTGGTTTGCTGCAATAATGCCAAATAATTAGCAACTCTATAAATAGAAGGTAGTTCTGCAAAATCACTCAGTAGGATGTTTGTTCTAATTTGCTATGAGCTCAGAGTGCATCGAAAATAAAACTAATAGGCTATAAAGAGTGATATGAACATATTTAGAACTTACCGGAATGAAAATGTCTGGAGCACCAACAGATATTTGGAGATGGAAGAGAACTGGATATCAGCTCGTCTCACAGCTGCTATCCAGGCTAGACGCCTTCGTTTGGTAACATCGATACACGAGCTGCCTTATGTTGCTTCCAGGTTGGGAAACAATGAAAAGACAAACCCTTTTCAAGCTTATTCTCTTGCCGGTCGTGCGATCGAACATTGCAGCCGACCACACAGCAAGAACAAACCATGGCTGTTGTGTGTGCCTTCGCTCCTTTTTCGCTTGCGCTTAGACCCCCAAAATGGCGGATCGGGCCAAAATCCTTTCCGCGCCCACCCCCGTGACATCACGCTCCAAAGCCCTATAGAACAGAGTTTGAATGAAAGCAACAGAATTCTAAAACAAACAATAGAATTTGAATAAAAAGAGTAGAATTAGAATGAAAACAAAATCATTTGAACGAAAACAGAGGAATTTTAATGAAAAGAACGGAATTAGAATGAAATGAATAGAATTTGAATCAAAACAACGGAATTTGAAAACAAACAACGGAATTTGAAAACAAACAACGGAATTTGAATGAACAGAACAGAATTTGAATCAAAACAATGAAATTTGAATGAAAACAACAGAATTAGAATGAAATGAATAGAATTTGAATGAAAACAACGGAATTACAATGTATAGGGCTTTGGAGTTGACGTCACGCCGCAATGCATTGTGGGAGCGCGGCACCATTTTCGGGGTCTACGAATCAAAACAAACACACTGTGTTGGAACGACGATTACAAGATGCTTAAAAGCAGCTCAAAAGAGAATGGACTGTATAGAGACCGATTTCGTCCAGAGGCGAAGCGGCGGTTCTTGCAGAAAATAACGTGCATTGGAAATGTGGACCCGTATGAAACACGGCCGTGGAGTAGAAACCCAGAAGACCAACCGCTATTGACGTAGCCTGATATATTTTCGTACCTTATCTGTGGAATCAGCGCGTACAAGTCGTCATCCAAACAAAGGTAAGTCAGCTCGAGTACTGCGAGTAAAATGCGTTTGATTTCCCTGCAAACATTCACATTAGTGCAGCATAAATTCATTCATGAGGGGAAATTACAGTGATAACATGTGGAGGCTGTTAGATGGATAACATAGTGAGTTGTGTGTGACATTGTCCTGAAGGATTTAGTTATTCTTTATGGTTAAAGAAATTGCAATGATTTATTCATATTTATTATAAATAATTCTAATTATACATCTTGCTTCCATATTTGTATCCTGTGTCACTAAAAATACATTTTATTTTAATTTTATACATTGATTAATGACCTGCAGAATCTCCTTATCATATTAAGTGATTCATAATTGTCACTTTATGCTTTCTCCATCTCTAAAGTGATGACATCCTTGCATTACATACTTTAGGTTCATTTTCTGCAGGCAGGTTTCTGACAGAGAACAGGCAGATTTAGAATATATCATGCAGCGTTCTATAGATGGACACATAAAGAAATGAAAAATTACATGTATGTGCAAATTTTCTAAACACTTTGTTACATTTATGATAAAGTAGATAAAACACATTTATGTCGGCCTTGGCTCATAGTTCTTGTCTTTCAATGAACTTTGTGTGTGTTTCAGGTACTGCACTCTCAAAGACTGAATGAACCAGCATTGCAGCCACGGGTCACTGTGAGCATCACAGGGAAGGTTGAAGCCGCCCACTGCACCTGTAAGGCCGGAGTCGCGGAGACCTGCACCCACGTCGCTTCTCTTCTGTTTAATGTAGAAGCAACAATGTTGATCTGTGGCACAAGGACTGTTACAGATGAACCTGCATACTGGGTTTTGCTGGGTAATATGACCAAGATACAGGTCAGAGGCCATAAGGTAGACTTCTCCTCTTCAGCTGCCCAAAAAAAGGCTCTTGATCAAAACATAAACAGACCATCCGTAACGAAAGGTCAAAGGAGCCTCAAAAAAGAAAAATCCCACCTGCTACTGTGGAGGAGTTGTCACTGCTATAATGTTTTATCTAGGGCTTCAGATTTATGCCTGTAGTGCACTGCCGTGTAAATAATTTGCATTTACTGAATATGTACTGACTGAGTCCCACTGTTCAAAAGTTGAATAAAGAAACAAACTACTTTTTGCCTCTTTTTTTTTATTTATTAAAACCACTTTATAGAACATCACATCCGTTACAGTGTAGAATCCATGTCATTTACAGTTTACAAATGACAAAATGTTTACATAAAATCATGAAGGGTTTACATGATATCACCCACTACTAACATTACTTTATTTACTGTATCTTCTGAAAAAATACCGCTATTTATACAGCACAAGACTTAAAATATTTAACAGGAGCAAGTTTCATTGTTCCCTGGTTATACTACCACACTGTTCAACAAACGCAGCAAACCTTCACCATCTTATCCAGAAGGGTCACCTCTTCACCCTCACATGGAAGAAGTAATCTGATTGGCATGGTGGTATGTTTGAAGCAGGTCCCTTGTGTAGCGCTGGAACCCAGTCATGATGTGCCATCCATTTCATAGGCTGGTTTGCTGCAATAATGCCAAATAATTAGCAACTCTATAAATAGAAGGTAGTTCTGCAAAATCACTCAGTAGGATGTTTGTTCTAATTTGCTATGAGCTCAGAGTGCATCGAAAATAAAACTAATAGGCTATAAAGAGTGATATGAACATATTTAGAACTTACCGGAATGAAAATGTCTGGAGCACCAACAGATATTTGGAGATGGAAGAGAACTGGATATCAGCTCGTCTCACAGCTGCTATCCAGGCTAGACGCCTTCGTTTGGTAACATCGATACACGAGCTGCCTCATGTTGCTTCCAGGTTGGGAAACAATGAAAAGACAAACCCTTTTCAAGCTTATTCTCTTGCCGGTCGTGCGATCGAACATTGTAGCCGACCACACAGCAAGAACAAACCATGGCTGTTGTGTGTGCCTTCGCTCCTTTGTCGCTTGCGCTTAGACCCCCAAAATGGCGGATCGGGCCAAAATCCTTTGAACGCCCACCCCCGTGACATCACGCTCCAAAGCCCTATAGAACAGAGTTTGAATGAAAGCAACAGAATTCTAAAACAAACAATAGAATTTGAATAAAAAGAGTAGAATTAGAATGAAAACAAAATCATTTGAACGAAAACAGAGGAATTTTAATGAAAAGAACGGAATTAGAATGAAATGAATAGAATTTGAATCAAAACAACGGAATTTGAAAACAAACAACGGAATTTGAATGAACAGAACAGAATTTGAATCAAAGCAACGGAAATAGAATGAACAGAACAGAATTTGAATGAAAACAATGAAATTTGAATGAAATGAATAGAATTTGAATGAAAACAACGGAATTAGAATGTATAGGGCTTTGGAGTTGACGTCACGCCGCAATGCATTGTGGGAGCGCGGCACCATTTTCGGGGTCTACGAATCAAAACAAACACACTGTGTTGGAACGACGATTACAAGATGCTTAAAAGCAGCTCAAAAGAGAATGGACTGTATAGAGACCGATTTCGTCCAGAGGCAAAGCGGCGGTTCTTGCAGAAAATAACGTGCATTGGAAATGTGGACCCGTATGAAACACGGCCGTGGAGTAGAAACCCAGAAGACCAACCGCTATTGACGTAGCCTGATATATTTTCGTACCTTATCTGTGGAATCAGCGCGTACAAGTCGTCATCCAAACAAAGGTAAGTCAGCTCGAGGACTGCGAGTAAAATGCGTTTGATTTCCCTGCAAACATTCACATTAGTGCAGCATAAATTCATTCATGAGGGGAAATTACAGTGATAACATGTGGAGGCTGTTAGATGGATAACATAGTGAGTTGTGTGTGACATTGTCCTGAAGGATTTAGTTATTCTTTATGGTTAAAGAAATTGCAATGATTTATTCATATTTATTATAAATAATTCTAATTATACATCTTGCTTCCATATTTGTATCCTGTGTCACTAAAAATACATTTTATTTTAATTTTATACATTGATTAATGACCTGCAGAATCTCCTTATCATATTAAGTGATTCATAATTGTCACTTTATGCTTTCTCCATCTCTAAAGTGATGACATCCTTGCATTACATACTTTAGGTTCATTTTCTGCAGGCAGGTTTCTGACAGAGAACAGGCAGATTTAGAATATATCATGCAGCGTTCTATAGATGGACACATAAAGAAATGAAAAATTACATGTATGTGCAAATTTTCTAAACACTTTGTTACATTTATGATAAAGTAGATAAAACACATTTATGTCGGCCTTGGCTCATAGTTCTTGTCTTTCAATGAACTTTGTGTGTGTTTCAGGTACTGCACTCTCAAAGACTGAATGAACCAGCATTGCAGCCACGGGTCACTGTGAGCATCACAGGGAAGGTTGAAGCCGCCCACTGCACCTGTAAGGCCGGAGTCGCGGAGACCTGCACCCACGTCGCTTCTCTTCTGTTTAATGTAGAAGCAACAATGTTGATCTGTGGCACAAGGACTGTTACAGATGAACCTGCATACTGGGTTTTGCTGGGTAATATGACCAAGATACAGGTCAGAGGCCATAAGGTAGACTTCTCCTCTTCAGCTGCCCAAAAAAAGGCTCTTGATCAAAACATAAACAGACCATCCGTAATGAAAGGTCAAAGGAGCCTCAAAAAAGAAAAATCCCACCTGCTACTGTGGAGGAGTTGTCACTGCTATAATGTTTTATCTAGGGCTTCAGATTTATGCCTGTAGAGCACTGCCGTGTAAATAATTTGCATTTACTGAATATGTACTGACTGAGTCCCACTGTTCAAAAGTTGAATAAAGAAACAAACTACTTTTTGCCTCTTTTTTTTTATTTATTAAAACCACTTTATAGAACATCACATCCGTTACAGTGTAGAATCCATGTCATTTACAGTTTACAAATGACAAAATGTTTACATAAAATCATGAAGGGTTTACATGATATCACCCACTACTAACATTACTTTATTTACTGTATCTTCTGAAAAAATACCGCTATTTATACAGCACAAGACTTAAAATATTTAACAGGAGCAAGTTTCATTGTTCCCTGGTTTTACTACCACACTGTTCAACAAACGCAGCAAACCTTCACCATCTTATCCAGAAGGGTCACCTCTTCACCCTCACATGGAAGAAGTAATCTGATTGGCATGGTGGTATGTTTGAAGCAGGTCCCTTGTGTAGCGCTGGAACCCAGTCATGATGTGCCATCCATTTCATAGGCTGGTTTGCTGCAATAATGCCAAATAATTAGCAACTCTATAAATAGAAGGTAGTTCTGCAAAATCACTCAGTAGGATGTTTGTTCTAATTTGCTATGAGCTCAGAGTGCATCGAAAATAAAACTAATAGGCTATAAAGAGTGATATGAACATATTTAGAACTTACCGGAATGAAAATGTCTGGAGCACCAACAGATATTTGGAGATGGAAGAGAACTGGATATCAGCTCGTCTCACAGCTGCTATCCAGGCTAGACGCCTTCGTTTGGTAACATCGATACACGAGCTGCCTTATGTTGCTTCCAGGTTGGGAAACAATGAAAAGACAAACCCTTTTCAAGCTTATTCTCTTGCCGGTCGTGCGATCGAACATTGCAGCCGACCACACAGCAAGAACAAACCATGGCTGTTGTGTGTGCCTTCGCTCCTTTTTCGCTTGCGCTTAGACCCCCAAAATGGCGGATCGGGCCAAAATCCTTTCCGCGCCCACCCCCGTGACATCACGCTCCAAAGCCCTATAGAACAGAGTTTGAATGAAAGCAACAGAATTCTAAAACAAACAATAGAATTTGAATAAAAAGAGTAGAATTAGAATGAAAACAAAATCATTTGAACGAAAACAGAGGAATTTTAATGAAAAGAACGGAATTAGAATGAAATGAATAGAATTTGAATCAAAACAACGGAATTTGAAAACAAACAACGGAATTTGAAAACAAACAACGGAATTTGAATGAACAGAACAGAATTTGAATCAAAACAATGAAATTTGAATGAAAACAACAGAATTAGAATGAAATGAATAGAATTTGAATGAAAACAACGGAATTACAATGTATAGGGCTTTGGAGTTGACGTCACGCCGCAATGCATTGTGGGAGCGCGGCACCATTTTCGGGGTCTACGAATCAAAACAAACACACTGTGTTGGAACGACGATTACAAGATGCTTAAAAGCAGCTCAAAAGAGAATGGACTGTATAGAGACCGATTTCGTCCAGAGGCGAAGCGGCGGTTCTTGCAGAAAATAACGTGCATTGGAAATGTGGACCCGTATGAAACACGGCCGTGGAGTAGAAACCCAGAAGACCAACCGCTATTGACGTAGCCTGATATATTTTCGTACCTTATCTGTGGAATCAGCGCGTACAAGTCGTCATCCAAACAAAGGTAAGTCAGCTCGAGTACTGCGAGTAAAATGCGTTTGATTTCCCTGCAAACATTCACATTAGTGCAGCATAAATTCATTCATGAGGGGAAATTACAGTGATAACATGTGGAGGCTGTTAGATGGATAACATAGTGAGTTGTGTGTGACATTGTCCTGAAGGATTTAGTTATTCTTTATGGTTAAAGAAATTGCAATGATTTATTCATATTTATTATAAATAATTCTAATTATACATCTTGCTTCCATATTTGTATCCTGTGTCACTAAAAATACATTTTATTTTAATTTTATACATTGATTAATGACCTGCAGAATCTCCTTATCATATTAAGTGATTCATAATTGTCACTTTATGCTTTCTCCATCTCTAAAGTGATGACATCCTTGCATTACATACTTTAGGTTCATTTTCTGCAGGCAGGTTTCTGACAGAGAACAGGCAGATTTAGAATATATCATGCAGCGTTCTATAGATGGACACATAAAGAAATGAAAAATTACATGTATGTGCTAACTTTCTAAACACTTTGTTACATTTATGATAAAGTAGATAAAACACATTTATGTCGGCCTTGGCTCATAGTTCTTGTCTTTCAATGAACTTTGTGTGTGTTTCAGGTACTGCACTCTCAAAGACTGAATGAACCAGCATTGCAGCCACGGGTCACTGTGAGCATCACAGGGAAGGTTGAAGCCGCCCACTGCACCTGTAAGGCCGGAGTCGCGGAGACCTGCACCCACGTCGCTTCTCTTCTGTTTAATGTAGAAGCAACAATGTTGATCTGTGGCACAAGGACTGTTACAGATGAACCTGCATACTGGGTTTTGCTGGGTAATATGACCAAGATACAGGTCAGAGGCCATAAGGTAGACTTCTCCTCTTCAGCTGCCCAAAAAAAGGCTCTTGATCAAAACATAAACAGACCATCCGTAACGAAAGGTCAAAGGAGCCTCAAAAAAGAAAAATCCCACCTGCTACTGTGGAGGAGTTGTCACTGCTATAATGTTTTATCTAGGGCTTCAGATTTATGCCTGTAGTGCACTGCCGTGTAAATAATTTGCATTTACTGAATATGTACTGACTGAGTCCCACTGTTCAAAAGTTGAATAAAGAAACAAACTACTTTTTGCCTCTTTTTTTTTATTTATTAAAACCACTTTATAGAACATCACATCCGTTACAGTGTAGAATCCATGTCATTTACAGTTTACAAATGACAAAATGTTTACATAAAATCATGAAGGGTTTACATGATATCACCCACTACTAACATTACTTTATTTACTGTATCTTCTGAAAAAATACCGCTATTTATACAGCACAAGACTTAAAATATTTAACAGGAGCAAGTTTCATTGTTCCCTGGTTATACTACCACACTGTTCAACAAACGCAGCAAACCTTCACCATCTTATCCAGAAGGGTCACCTCTTCACCCTCACATGGAAGAAGTAATCTGATTGGCATGGTGGTATGTTTGAAGCAGGTCCCTTGTGTAGCGCTGGAACCCAGTCATGATGTGCCATCCATTTCATAGGCTGGTTTGCTGCAATAATGCCAAATAATTAGCAACTCTATAAATAGAAGGTAGTTCTGCAAAATCACTCAGTAGGATGTTTGTTCTAATTTGCTATGAGCTCAGAGTGCATCGAAAATAAAACTAATAGGCTATAAAGAGTGATATGAACATATTTAGAACTTACCGGAATGAAAATGTCTGGAGCACCAACAGATATTTGGAGATGGAAGAGAACTGGATATCAGCTCGTCTCACAGCTGCTATCCAGGCTAGACGCCTTCGTTTGGTAACATCGATACACGAGCTGCCTCATGTTGCTTCCAGGTTGGGAAACAATGAAAAGACAAACCCTTTTCAAGCTTATTCTCTTGCCGGTCGTGCGATCGAACATTGTAGCCGACCACACAGCAAGAACAAACCATGGCTGTTGTGTGTGCCTTCGCTCCTTTGTCGCTTGCGCTTAGACCCCCAAAATGGCGGATCGGGCCAAAATCCTTTGAACGCCCACCCCCGTGACATCACGCTCCAAAGCCCTATAGAACAGAGTTTGAATGAAAGCAACAGAATTCTAAAACAAACAATAGAATTTGAATAAAAAGAGTAGAATTAGAATGAAAACAAAATCATTTGAACGAAAACAGAGGAATTTTAATGAAAAGAACGGAATTAGAATGAAATGAATAGAATTTGAATCAAAACAACGGAATTTGAAAACAAACAACGGAATTTGAATGAACAGAACAGAATTTGAATCAAAGCAACGGAAATAGAATGAACAGAACAGAATTTGAATGAAAACAATGAAATTTGAATGAAATGAATAGAATTTGAATGAAAACAACGGAATTAGAATGTATAGGGCTTTGGAGTTGACGTCACGCCGCAATGCATTGTGGGAGCGCGGCACCATTTTCGGGGTCTACGAATCAAAACAAACACACTGTGTTGGAACGACGATTACAAGATGCTTAAAAGCAGCTCAAAAGAGAATGGACTGTATAGAGACCGATTTCGTCCAGAGGCGAAGCGGCGGTTCTTGCAGAAAATAACGTGCATTGGAAATGTGGACCCGTATGAAACACGGCCGTGGAGTAGAAACCCAGAAGACCAACCGCTATTGACGTAGCCTGATATATTTTCGTACCTTATCTGTGGAATCAGCGCGTACAAGTCGTCATCCAAACAAAGGTAAGTCAGCTCGAGGACTGCGAGTAAAATGCGTTTGATTTCCCTGCAAACATTCACATTAGTGCAGCATAAATTCATTCATGAGGGGAAATTACAGTGATAACATGTGGAGGCTGTTAGATGGATAACATAGTGAGTTGTGTGTGACATTGTCCTGAAGGATTTAGTTATTCTTTATGGTTAAAGAAATTGCAATGATTTATTCATATTTATTATAAATAATTCTAATTATACATCTTGCTTCCATATTTGTATCCTGTGTCACTAAAAATACATTTTATTTTAATTTTATACATTGATTAATGACCTGCAGAATCTCCTTATCATATTAAGTGATTCATAATTGTCACTTTATGCTTTCTCCATCTCTAAAGTGATGACATCCTTGCATTACATACTTTAGGTTCATTTTCTGCAGGCAGGTTTCTGACAGAGAACAGGCAGATTTAGAATATATCATGCAGCGTTCTATAGATGGACACATAAAGAAATGAAAAATTACATGTATGTGCAAATTTTCTAAACACTTTGTTACATTTATGATAAAGTAGATAAAACACATTTATGTCGGCCTTGGCTCATAGTTCTTGTCTTTCAATGAACTTTGTGTGTGTTTCAGGTACTGCACTCTCAAAGACTGAATGAACCAGCATTGCAGCCACGGGTCACTGTGAGCATCACAGGGAAGGTTGAAGCCGCCCACTGCACCTGTAAGGCCGGAGTCGCGGAGACCTGCACCCACGTCGCTTCTCTTCTGTTTAATGTAGAAGCAACAATGTTGATCTGTGGCACAAGGACTGTTACAGATGAACCTGCATACTGGGTTTTGCTGGGTAATATGACCAAGATACAGGTCAGAGGCCATAAGGTAGACTTCTCCTCTTCAGCTGCCCAAAAAAAGGCTCTTGATCAAAACATAAACAGACCATCCGTAATGAAAGGTCAAAGGAGCCTCAAAAAAGAAAAATCCCACCTGCTACTGTGGAGGAGTTGTCACTGCTATAATGTTTTATCTAGGGGTTCAGATTTATGCCTGTAGTGCACTGCCGTGTAAATAATTTGCATTTACTGAATATGTACTGACTGAGTCCCACTGTTCAAAAGTTGAATAAAGAAACAAACTACTTTTTGCCTCTTTTTTTTTATTTATTAAAACCACTTTATAGAACATCACATCCGTTACAGTGTAGAATCCATGTCATTTACAGTTTACAAATGACAAAATGTTTACATAAAATCATGAAGGGTTTACATGATATCACCCACTACTAACATTACTTTATTTACTGTATCTTCTGAAAAAATACCGCTATTTATACAGCACAAGACTTAAAATATTTAACAGGAGCAAGTTTCATTGTTCCCTGGTTTTACTACCACACTGTTCAACAAACGCAGCAAACCTTCACCATCTTATCCAGAAGGGTCACCTCTTCACCCTCACATGGAAGAAGTAATCTGATTGGCATGGTGGTATGTTTGAAGCAGGTCCCTTGTGTAGCGCTGGAACCCAGTCATGATGTGCCATCCATTTCATAGGCTGGTTTGCTGCAATAATGCCAAATAATTAGCAACTCTATAAATAGAAGGTAGTTCTGCAAAATCACTCAGTAGGATGTTTGTTCTAATTTGCTATGAGCTCAGAGTGCATCGAAAATAAAACTAATAGGCTATAAAGAGTGATATGAACATATTTAGAACTTACCGGAATGAAAATGTCTGGAGCACCAACAGATATTTGGAGATGGAAGAGAACTGGATATCAGCTCGTCTCACAGCTGCTATCCAGGCTAGACGCCTTCGTTTGGTAACATCGATACACGAGCTGCCTTATGTTGCTTCCAGGTTGGGAAACAATGAAAAGACAAACCCTTTTCAAGCTTATTCTCTTGCCGGTCGTGCGATCGAACATTGCAGCCGACCACACAGCAAGAACAAACCATGGCTGTTGTGTGTGCCTTCGCTCCTTTTTCGCTTGCGCTTAGACCCCCAAAATGGCGGATCGGGCCAAAATCCTTTCCGCGCCCACCCCCGTGACATCACGCTCCAAAGCCCTATAGAACAGAGTTTGAATGAAAGCAACAGAATTCTAAAACAAACAATAGAATTTGAATAAAAAGAGTAGAATTAGAATGAAAACAAAATCATTTGAACGAAAACAGAGGAATTTTAATGAAAAGAACGGAATTAGAATGAAATGAATAGAATTTGAATCAAAACAACGGAATTTGAAAACAAACAACGGAATTTGAAAACAAACAACGGAATTTGAATGAACAGAACAGAATTTGAATCAAAACAATGAAATTTGAATGAAAACAACAGAATTAGAATGAAATGAATAGAATTTGAATGAAAACAACGGAATTACAATGTATAGGGCTTTGGAGTTGACGTCACGCCGCAATGCATTGTGGGAGCGCGGCACCATTTTCGGGGTCTACGAATCAAAACAAACACACTGTGTTGGAACGACGATTACAAGATGCTTAAAAGCAGCTCAAAAGAGAATGGACTGTATAGAGACCGATTTCGTCCAGAGGCGAAGCGGCGGTTCTTGCAGAAAATAACGTGCATTGGAAATGTGGACCCGTATGAAACACGGCCGTGGAGTAGAAACCCAGAAGACCAACCGCTATTGACGTAGCCTGATATATTTTCGTACCTTATCTGTGGAATCAGCGCGTACAAGTCGTCATCCAAACAAAGGTAAGTCAGCTCGAGTACTGCGAGTAAAATGCGTTTGATTTCCCTGCAAACATTCACATTAGTGCAGCATAAATTCATTCATGAGGGGAAATTACAGTGATAACATGTGGAGGCTGTTAGATGGATAACATAGTGAGTTGTGTGTGACATTGTCCTGAAGGATTTAGTTATTCTTTATGGTTAAAGAAATTGCAATGATTTATTCATATTTATTATAAATAATTCTAATTATACATCTTGCTTCCATATTTGTATCCTGTGTCACTAAAAATACATTTTATTTTAATTTTATACATTGATTAATGACCTGCAGAATCTCCTTATCATATTAAGTGATTCATAATTGTCACTTTATGCTTTCTCCATCTCTAAAGTGATGACATCCTTGCATTACATACTTTAGGTTCATTTTCTGCAGGCAGGTTTCTGACAGAGAACAGGCAGATTTAGAATATATCATGCAGCGTTCTATAGATGGACACATAAAGAAATGAAAAATTACATGTATGTGCAAATTTTCTAAACACTTTGTTACATTTATGATAAAGTAGATAAAACACATTTATGTCGGCCTTGGCTCATAGTTCTTGTCTTTCAATGAACTTTGTGTGTGTTTCAGGTACTGCACTCTCAAAGACTGAATGAACCAGCATTGCAGCCACGGGTCACTGTGAGCATCACAGGGAAGGTTGAAGCCGCCCACTGCACCTGTAAGGCCGGAGTCGCGGAGACCTGCACCCACGTCGCTTCTCTTCTGTTTAATGTAGAAGCAACAATGTTGATCTGTGGCACAAGGACTGTTACAGATGAACCTGCATACTGGGTTTTGCTGGGTAATATGACCAAGATACAGGTCAGAGGCCATAAGGTAGACTTCTCCTCTTCAGCTGCCCAAAAAAAGGCTCTTGATCAAAACATAAACAGACCATCCGTAACGAAAGGTCAAAGGAGCCTCAAAAAAGAAAAATCCCACCTGCTACTGTGGAGGAGTTGTCACTGCTATAATGTTTTATCTAGGGGTCCAGATTTATGCCTGTAGTGCACTGCCGTGTAAATAATTTGCATTTACTGAATATGTACTGACTGAGTCCCACTGTTCAAAAGTTGAATAAAGAAACAAACTACTTTTTGCCTCTTTTTTTTATTTATTAAAACCACTTTATAGAACATCACATCCGTTACAGTGTAGAATCCATGTCATTTACAGTTTACAAATGACAAAATGTTTACATAAAATCATGAAGGGTTTACATGATATCACCCACTACTAACATTACTTTATTTACTGTATCTTCTGAAAAAATACCGCTATTTATACAGCACAAGACTTAAAATATTTAACAGGAGCAAGTTTCATTGTTCCCTGGTTATACTACCACACTGTTCAACAAACGCAGCAAACCTTCACCATCTTATCCAGAAGGGTCACCTCTTCACCCTCACATGGAAGAAGTAATCTGATTGGCATGGTGGTATGTTTGAAGCAGGTCCCTTGTGTAGCGCTGGAACCCAGTCATGATGTGCCATCCATTTCATAGGCTGGTTTGCTGCAATAATGCCAAATAATTAGCAACTCTATAAATAGAAGGCAGTTCTGCAAAATCACTCAGTAGGATGTTTGTTCTAATTTGCTATGAGCTCAGAGTGCATCGAAAATAAAACTAATAGGCTATAAAGAGTGATATGAACATATTTAGAACTTACCGGAATGAAAATGTCTGGAGCACCAACAGATATTTGGAGATGGAAGAGAACTGGATATCAGCTCGTCTCACAGCTGCTATCCAGGCTAGACGCCTTCGTTTGGTAACATCGATACACGAGCTGCCTCATGTTGCTTCCAGGTTGGGAAACAATGAAAAGACAAACCCTTTTCAAGCTTATTCTCTTGCCGGTCGTGCGATCGAACATTGTAGCCGACCACACAGCAAGAACAAACCATGGCTGTTGTGTGTGCCTTCGCTCCTTTGTCGCTTGCGCTTAGACCCCCAAAATGGCGGATCGGGCCAAAATCCTTTCCACGCCCACCCCCGTGACATCACGCTCCAAAGCCCTATAGAACAGAGTTTGAATGAAAGCAACAGAATTCTAAAACAAACAATAGAATTTGAATAAAAAGAGTAGAATTAGAATGAAAACAAAATCATTTGAACGAAAACAGAGGAATTTTAATGAAAAGAACGGAATTAGAATGAAATGAATAGAATTTGAATCAAAACAACGGAATTTGAAAACAAACAACGGAATTTGAATGAACAGAACAGAATTTGAATCAAAGCAACGGAAATAGAATGAACAGAACAGAATTTGAATGAAAACAATGAAATTTGAATGAAATGAATAGAATTTGAATGAAAACAACGGAATTAGAATGTATAGGGCTTTGGAGTTGACGTCACGCCGCAATGCATTGTGGGAGCGCGGCACCATTTTCGGGGTCTACGAATCAAAACAAACACACTGTGTTGGAACGACGATTACAAGATGCTTAAAAGCAGCTCAAAAGAGAATGGACTGTATAGAGACCGATTTCGTCCAGAGGCGAAGCGGCGGTTCTTGCAGAAAATAACGTGCATTGGAAATGTGGACCCGTATGAAACACGGCCGTGGAGTAGAAACCCAGAAGACCAACCGCTATTGACGTAGCCTGATATATTTTCGTACCTTATCTGTGGAATCAGCGCGTACAAGTCGTCATCCAAACAAAGGTAAGTCAGCTCGAGGACTGCGAGTAAAATGCGTTTGATTTCCCTGCAAACATTCACATTAGTGCAGCATAAATTCATTCATGAGGGGAAATTACAGTGATAACATGTGGAGGCTGTTAGATGGATAACATAGTGAGTTGTGTGTGACATTGTCCTGAAGGATTTAGTTATTCTTTATGGTTAAAGAAATTGCAATGATTTATTCATATTTATTATAAATAATTCTAATTATACATCTTGCTTCCATATTTGTATCCTGTGTCACTAAAAATACATTTTATTTTAATTTTATACATTGATTAATGACCTGCAGAATCTCCTTATCATATTAAGTGATTCATAATTGTCACTTTATGCTTTCTCCATCTCTAAAGTGATGACATCCTTGCATTACATACTTTAGGTTCATTTTCTGCAGGCAGGTTTCTGACAGAGAACAGGCAGATTTAGAATATATCATGCAGCGTTCTATAGATGGACACATAAAGAAATGAAAAATTACATGTATGTGCAAATTTTCTAAACACTTTGTTACATTTATGATAAAGTAGATAAAACACATTTATGTCGGCCTTGGCTCATAGTTCTTGTCTTTCAATGAACTTTGTGTGTGTTTCAGGTACTGCACTCTCAAAGACTGAATGAACCAGCATTGCAGCCACGGGTCACTGTGAGCATCACAGGGAAGGTTGAAGCCGCCCACTGCACCTGTAAGGCCGGAGTCGCGGAGACCTGCACCCACGTCGCTTCTCTTCTGTTTAATGTAGAAGCAACAATGTTGATCTGTGGCACAAGGACTGTTACAGATGAACCTGCATACTGGGTTTTGCTGGGTAATATGACCAAGATACAGGTCAGAGGCCATAAGGTAGACTTCTCCTCTTCAGCTGCCCAAAAAAAGGCTCTTGATCAAAACATAAACAGACCATCCGTAATGAAAGGTCAAAGGAGCCTCAAAAAAGAAAAATCCCACCTGCTACTGTGGAGGAGTTGTCACTGCTATAATGTTTTATCTAGGGGTTCAGATTTATGCCTGTAGTGCACTGCCGTGTAAATAATTTGCATTTACTGAATATGTACTCACTGAGTCCCACTGTTCAAAAGTTGAATAAAGAAACAAACTACTTTTTGCCTCTTTTTTTTTATTTATTAAAACCACTTTATAGAACATCACATCCGTTACAGTGTAGAATCCATGTCATTTACAGTTTACAAATGACAAAATGTTTACATAAAATCATGAAGGGTTTACATGATATCACCCACTACTAACATTACTTTATTTACTGTATCTTCTGAAAAAATACCGCTATTTATACAGCACAAGACTTAAAATATTTAACAGGAGCAAGTTTCATTGTTCCCTGGTTTTACTACCACACTGTTCAACAAACGCAGCAAACCTTCACCATCTTATCCAGAAGGGTCACCTCTTCACCCTCACATGGAAGAAGTAATCTGATTGGCATGGTGGTATGTTTGAAGCAGGTCCCTTGTGTAGCGCTGGAACCCAGTCATGATGTGCCATCCATTTCATAGGCTGGTTTGCTGCAATAATGCCAAATAATTAGCAACTCTATATATAGAAGGTAGTTCTGCAAAATCACTCAGTAGGATGTTTGTTCTAATTTGCTATGAGCTCAGAGTGCATCGAAAATAAAACTAATAGGCTATAAAGAGTGATATGAACATATTTAGAACTTACCGGAATGAAAATGTCTGGAGCACCAACAGATATTTGGAGATGGAAGAGAACTGGATATCAGCTCGTCTCACAGCTGCTATCCAGGCTAGACGCCTTCGTTTGGTAACATCGATACACGAGCTGCCTTATGTTGCTTCCAGGTTGGGAAACAATGAAAAGACAAACCCTTTTCAAGCTTATTCTCTTGCCGGTCGTGCGATCGAACATTGCAGCCGACCACACAGCAAGAACAAACCAT
Organism: Perissodus microlepis; assembly: GCF_051167445.1. Lineage (NCBI taxonomy): Eukaryota > Metazoa > Chordata > Actinopteri > Cichliformes > Cichlidae > Perissodus > Perissodus microlepis. The sequence goes on from NC_140469.1 coordinate 8,596,089, forward strand.
GGCTGTTGTGTGTGCCTTCGCTCCTTTTTCGCTTGCGCTTAGACCCCCAAAATGGCGGATCGGGCCAAAATCCTTTCCGCGCCCACCCCCGTGACATCACGCTCCAAAGCCCTATAGAACAGAGTTTGAATGAAAGCAACAGAATTCTAAAACAAACAATAGAATTTGAATAAAAAGAGTAGAATTAGAATGAAAACAAAATCATTTGAACGAAAACAGAGGAATTTTAATGAAAAGAACGGAATTAGAATGAAATGAATAGAATTTGAATCAAAACAACGGAATTTGAAAACAAACAACGGAATTTGAAAACAAACAACGGAATTTGAATGAACAGAACAGAATTTGAATCAAAACAATGAAATTTGAATGAAAACAACAGAATTAGAATGAAATGAATAGAATTTGAATGAAAACAACGGAATTACAATGTATAGGGCTTTGGAGTTGACGTCACGCCGCAATGCATTGTGGGAGCGCGGCACCATTTTCGGGGTCTACGAATCAAAACAAACACACTGTGTTGGAACGACGATTACAAGATGCTTAAAAGCAGCTCAAAAGAGAATGGACTGTATAGAGACCGATTTCGTCCAGAGGCGAAGCGGCGGTTCTTGCAGAAAATAACGTGCATTGGAAATGTGGACCCGTATGAAACACGGCCGTGGAGTAGAAACCCAGAAGACCAACCGCTATTGACGTAGCCTGATATATTTTCGTACCTTATCTGTGGAATCAGCGCGTACAAGTCGTCATCCAAACAAAGGTAAGTCAGCTCGAGTACTGCGAGTAAAATGCGTTTGATTTCCCTGCAAACATTCACATTAGTGCAGCATAAATTCATTCATGAGGGGAAATTACAGTGATAACATGTGGAGGCTGTTAGATGGATAACATAGTGAGTTGTGTGTGACATTGTCCTGAAGGATTTAGTTATTCTTTATGGTTAAAGAAATTGCAATGATTTATTGATATTTATTATAAATAATTCTAATTATACATCTTGCTTCCATATTTGTATCCTGTGTCACTAAAAATACATTTTATTTTAATTTTATACATTGATTAATGACCTGCAGAATCTCCTTATCATATTAAGTGATTCATAATTGTCACTTTATGCTTTCTCCATCTCTAAAGTGATGACATCCTTGCATTACATACTTTAGGTTCATTTTCTGCAGGCAGGTTTCTGACAGAGAACAGGCAGATTTAGAATATATCATGCAGCGTTCTATAGATGGACACATAAAGAAATGAAAAATTACATGTATGTGCAAATTTTCTAAACACTTTGTTACATTTATGATAAAGTAGATAAAACACATTTATGTCGGCCTTGGCTCATAGTTCTTGTCTTTCAATGAACTTTGTGTGTGTTTCAGGTACTGCACTCTCAAAGACTGAATGAACCAGCATTGCAGCCACGGGTCACTGTGAGCATCACAGGGAAGGTTGAAGCCGCCCACTGCACCTGTAAGGCCGGAGTCGCGGAGACCTGCACCCACGTCGCTTCTCTTCTGTTTAATGTAGAAGCAACAATGTTGATCTGTGGCACAAGGACTGTTACAGATGAACCTGCATACTGGGTTTTGCTGGGTAATATGACCAAGATACAGGTCAGAGGCCATAAGGTAGACTTCTCCTCTTCAGCTGCCCAAAAAAAGGCTCTTGATCAAAACATAAACAGACCATCCGTAACGAAAGGTCAAAGGAGCCTCAAAAAAGAAAAATCCCACCTGCTACTGTGGAGGAGTTGTCACTGCTATAATGTTTTATCTAGGGCTTCAGATTTATGCCTGTAGTGCACTGCCGTGTAAATAATTTGCATTTACTGAATATGTACTGACTGAGTCCCACTGTTCAAAAGTTGAATAAAGAAACAAACTACTTTTTGCCTCTTTTTTTTTATTTATTAAAACCACTTTATAGAACATCACATCCGTTACAGTGTAGAATCCATGTCATTTACAGTTTACAAATGACAAAATGTTTACATAAAATCATGAAGGGTTTACATGATATCACCCACTACTAACATTACTTTATTTACTGTATCTTCTGAAAAAATACCGCTATTTATACAGCACAAGACTTAAAATATTTAACAGGAGCAAGTTTCATTGTTCCCTGGTTATACTACCACACTGTTCAACAAACGCAGCAAACCTTCACCATCTTATCCAGAAGGGTCACCTCTTCACCCTCACATGGAAGAAGTAATCTGATTGGCATGGTGGTATGTTTGAAGCAGGTCCCTTGTGTAGCGCTGGAACCCAGTCATGATGTGCCATCCATTTCATAGGCTGGTTTGCTGCAATAATGCCAAATAATTAGCAACTCTATAAATAGAAGGTAGTTCTGCAAAATCACTCAGTAGGATGTTTGTTCTAATTTGCTATGAGCTCAGAGTGCATCGAAAATAAAACTAATAGGCTATAAAGAGTGATATGAACATATTTAGAACTTACCGGAATGAAAATGTCTGGAGCACCAACAGATATTTGGAGATGGAAGAGAACTGGATATCAGCTCGTCTCACAGCTGCTATCCAGGCTAGACGCCTTCGTTTGGTAACATCGATACACGAGCTGCCTCATGTTGCTTCCAGGTTGGGAAACAATGAAAAGACAAACCCTTTTCAAGCTTATTCTCTTGCCGGTCGTGCGATCGAACATTGTAGCCGACCACACAGCAAGAACAAACCATGGCTGTTGTGTGTGCCTTCGCTCCTTTGTCGCTTGCGCTTAGACCCCCAAAATGGCGGATCGGGCCAAAATCCTTTCCACGCCCACCCCCGTGAAATCACGCTCCAAAGCCCTATAGAACAGAGTTTGAATGAAAGCAACAGAATTCTAAAACAAACAATAGAATTTGAATAAAAAGAGTAGAATTAGAATGAAAACAAAATCATTTGAACGAAAACAGAGGAATTTTAATGAAAAGAACGGAATTAGAATGAAATGAATAGAATTTGAATCAAAACAACGGAATTTGAAAACAAACAACGGAATTTGAATGAACAGAACAGAATTTGAATCAAAGCAACGGAAATAGAATGAACAGAACAGAATTTGAATGAAAACAATGAAATTTGAATGAAATGAATAGAATTTGAATGAAAACAACGGAATTAGAATGTATAGGGCTTTGGAGTTGACGTCACGCCGCAATGCATTGTGGGAGCGCGGCACCATTTTCGGGGTCTACGAATCAAAACAAACACACTGTGTTGGAACGACGATTACAAGATGCTTAAAAGCAGCTCAAAAGAGAATGGACTGTATAGAGACCGATTTCGTCCAGAGGCGAAGCGGCGGTTCTTGCAGAAAATAACGTGCATTGGAAATGTGGACCCGTATGAAACACGGCCGTGGAGTAGAAACCCAGAAGACCAACCGCTATTGACGTAGCCTGATATATTTTCGTACCTTATCTGTGGAATCAGCGCGTACAAGTCGTCATCCAAACAAAGGTAAGTCAGCTCGAGGACTGCGAGTAAAATGCGTTTGATTTCCCTGCAAACATTCACATTAGTGCAGCATAAATTCATTCATGAGGGGAAATTACAGTGATAACATGTGGAGGCTGTTAGATGGATAACATAGTGAGTTGTGTGTGACATTGTCCTGAAGGATTTAGTTATTCTTTATGGTTAAAGAAATTGCAATGATTTATTCATATTTATTATAAATAATTCTAATTATACATCTTGCTTCCATATTTGTATCCTGTGTCACTAAAAATACATTTTATTTTAATTTTATACATTGATTAATGACCTGCAGAATCTCCTTATCATATTAAGTGATTCATAATTGTCACTTTATGCTTTCTCCATCTCTAAAGTGATGACATCCTTGCATTACATACTTTAGGTTCATTTTCTGCAGGCAGGTTTCTGACAGAGAACAGGCAGATTTAGAATATATCATGCAGCGTTCTATAGATGGACACATAAAGAAATGAAAAATTACATGTATGTGCAAATTTTCTAAACACTTTGTTACATTTATGATAAAGTAGATAAAACACATTTATGTCGGCCTTGGCTCATAGTTCTTGTCTTTCAATGAACTTTGTGTGTGTTTCAGGTACTGCACTCTCAAAGACTGAATGAACCAGCATTGCAGCCACGGGTCACTGTGAGCATCACAGGGAAGGTTGAAGCCGCCCACTGCACCTGTAAGGCCGGAGTCGCGGAGACCTGCACCCACGTCGCTTCTCTTCTGTTTAATGTAGAAGCAACAATGTTGATCTGTGGCACAAGGACTGTTACAGATGAACCTGCATACTGGGTTTTGCTGGGTAATATGACCAAGATACAGGTCAGAGGCCATAAGGTAGACTTCTCCTCTTCAGCTGCCCAAAAAAAGGCTCTTGATCAAAACATAAACAGACCATCCGTAACGAAAGGTCAAAGGAGCCTCAAAAAAGAAAAATCCCACCTGCTACTGTGGAGGAGTTGTCACTGCTATAATGTTTTATCTAGGGCTTCAGATTTATGCCTGTAGTGCACTGCCGTGTAAATAATTTGCATTTACTGAATATGTACTGACTGAGTCCCACTGTTCAAAAGTTGAATAAAGAAACAAACTACTTTTTGCCTCTTTTTTTTTATTTATTAAAACCACTTTATAGAACATCACATCCGTTACAGTGTAGAATCCATGTCATTTACAGTTTACAAATGACAAAATGTTTACATAAAATCATGAAGGGTTTACATGATATCACCCACTACTAACATTACTTTATTTACTGTATCTTCTGAAAAAATACCGCTATTTATACAGCACAAGACTTAAGAATATTTAACAGGAGCAAGTTTCATTGTTCCCTGGTTTTACTACCACACTGTTCAACAAACGCAGCAAACCTTCACCATCTTATCCAGAAGGGTCACCTCTTCACCCTCACATGGAAGAAGTAATCTGATTGGCATGGTGGTATGTTTGAAGCAGGTCCCTTGTGTAGCGCTGGAACCCAGTCATGATGTGCCATCCATTTCATAGGCTGGTTTGCTGCAATAATGCCAAATAATTAGCAACTCTATAAATAGAAGGTAGTTCTGCAAAATCACTCAGTAGGATGTTTGTTCTAATTTGCTATGAGCTCAGAGTGCATCGAAAATAAAACTAATAGGCTATAAAGAGTGATATGAACATATTTAGAACTTACCGGAATGAAAATGTCTGGAGCACCAACAGATATTTGGAGATGGAAGAGAACTGGATATCAGCTCGTCTCACAGCTGCTATCCAGGCTAGACGCCTTCGTTTGGTAACATCGATACACGAGCTGCCTCATGTTGCTTCCAGGTTGGGAAACAATGAAAAGACAAACCCTTTTCAAGCTTATTCTCTTGCCGGTCGTGCGATCAAACATTGTAGCCGACCACACAGCAAGAACAAACCATGGCTGTTGTGTGTGCCTTCGCTCCTTTGTCGCTTGCGCTTAGACCCCCAAAATGGCGGATCGGGCCAAAATCCTTTCCACGCCCACCCCCGTGACATCACGCTCCAAAGCCCTATAGAACAGAGTTTGAATGAAAGCAACAGAATTCTAAAACAAACAATAGAATTTGAATAAAAAGAGTAGAATTAGAATGAAAACAAAATCATTTGAACGAAAACAGAGGAATTTTAATGAAAAGAACGGAATTAGAATGAAATGAATAGAATTTGAATCAAAACAACGGAATTTGAAAACAAACAACGGAATTTGAATGAACAGAACAGAATTTGAATCAAAGCAACGGAAATAGAATGAACAGAACAGAATTTGAATCAAAACAATGAAATTTGAATGAAATGAATAGAATTAGAATGAAAACAAAATCATTTGAACGAAAACAGAGGAATTTTAATGAAAAGAACGGAATTAGAATGAAATGAATAGAATTTGAATCAAAACAACGGAATTTGAAAACAAACAACGGAATTTGAAAACAAACAACGGAATTTGAATGAAGAGAACAGAATTTGAATCAAAACAACGGAAATAGAATGAACAGAACAGAATTTGAATCAAAACAACGGAAATAGAATGAACAGAACAGAATTTGAATCAAAACAATGAAATTTGAATGAAAACAACAGAATTAGAATGAAATGAATAGAATTTGAATGAAAACAACGGAATTACAATGTATAGGGCTTTGGAGTTGACGTCACGCCGCAATGCATTGTGGGAGCGCGGCACCATTTTCGGGGTCTACGAATCAAAACAAACACACTGTGTTGGAACGACGATTACAAGATGCTTAAAAGCAGCTCAAAAGAGAATGGACTGTATAGAGACCGATTTCGTCCAGAGGCGAAGCGGCGGTTCTTGCAGAAAATAACGTGCATTGGAAATGTGGACCCGTATGAAACACGGCCGTGGAGTAGAAACCCAGAAGACCAACCGCTATTGACGTAGCCTGATATATTTTCGTACCTTATCTGTGGAATCAGCGCGTACAAGTCGTCATCCAAACAAAGGTAAGTCAGCTCGAGGACTGCGAGTAAAATGCGTTTGATTTCCCTGCAAACATTCACATTAGTGCAGCATAAATTCATTCATGAGGGGAAATTACAGTGATAACATGTGGAGGCTGTTAGATGGATAACATAGTGAGTTGTGTGTGACATTGTCCTGAAGGATTTAGTTATTCTTTATGGTTAAAGAAATTGCAATGATTTATTGATATTTATTATAAATAATTCTAATTATACATCTTGCTTCCATATTTGTATCCTGTGTCACTAAAAATACATTTTATTTTAATTTTATACATTGATTAATGACCTGCAGAATCTCCTTATCATATTAAGTGATTCATAATTGTCACTTTATGCTTTCTCCATCTCTAAAGTGATGACATCCTTGCATTACATACTTTAGGTTCATTTTCTGCAGGCAGGTTTCTGACAGAGAACAGGCAGATTTAGAATATATCATGCAGCGTTCTATAGATGGACACATAAAGAAATGAAAAATTACATGTATGTGCAAATTTTCTAAACACTTTGTTACATTTATGATAAAGTAGATAAAACACATTTATGTCGGCCTTGGCTCATAGTTCTTGTCTTTCAATGAACTTTGTGTGTGTTTCAGGTACTGCACTCTCAAAGACTGAATGAACCAGCATTGCAGCCACGGGTCACTGTGAGCATCACAGGGAAGGTTGAAGCCGCCCACTGCACCTGTAAGGCCGGAGTCGCGGAGACCTGCACCCACGTCGCTTCTCTTCTGTTTAATGTAGAAGCAACAATGTTGATCTGTGGCACAAGGACTGTTACAGATGAACCTGCATACTGGGTTTTGCTGGGTAATATGACCAAGATACAGGTCAGAGGCCATAAGGTAGACTTCTCCTCTTCAGCTGCCCAAAAAAAGGCTCTTGATCAAAACATAAACAGACCATCCGTAACGAAAGGTCAAAGGAGCCTCAAAAAAGAAAAATCCCACCTGCTACTGTGGAGGAGTTGTCACTGCTATAATGTTTTATCTAGGGGTTCAGATTTATGCCTGTAGTGCACTGCCGTGTAAATAATTTGCATTTACTGAATATGTACTGACTGAGTCCCACTGTTCAAAAGTTGAATAAAGAAACAAACTACTTTTTGCCTCTTTTTTTTTATTTATTAAAACCACTTTATAGAACATCACATCCGTTACAGTGTAGAATCCATGTCATTTACAGTTTACAAATGACAAAATGTTTACATAAAATCATGAAGGGTTTACATGATATCACCCACTACTAACATTACTTTATTTACTGTATCTTCTGAAAAAATACCGCTATTTATACAGCACAAGACTTAAGAATATTTAACAGGAGCAAGTTTCATTGTTCCCTGGTTTTACTACCACACTGTTCAACAAACGCAGCAAACCTTCACCATCTTATCCAGAAGGGTCACCTCTTCACCCTCACATGGAAGAAGTAATCTGATTGGCATGGTGGTATGTTTGAAGCAGGTCCCTTGTGTAGCGCTGGAACCCAGTCATGATGTGCCATCCATTTCATAGGCTGGTTTGCTGCAATAATGCCAAATAATTAGCAACTCTATAAATAGAAGGTAGTTCTGCAAAATCACTCAGTAGGATGTTTGTTCTAATTTGCTATGAGCTCAGAGTGCATCGAAAATAAAACTAATAGGCTATAAAGAGTGATATGAACATATTTAGAACTTACCGGAATGAAAATGTCTGGAGCACCAACAGATATTTGGAGATGGAAGAGAACTGGATATCAGCTCGTCTCACAGCTGCTATCCAGGCTAGACGCCTTGGTTTGGTAACATCGATACGCGAGCTGCCTCATGTTGCTTCCAGGTTGGGAAACAATGAAAAGACAAACGCTTTTCAAGCTTATTCTCTTGCCGGTCGTGCGATCGAACATTGCAGCCGACCACACAGCAAGAACAAACCATGGCTGTTGTGTGTGCCTTCGCTCCTTTTTCGCTTGCGCTTAGACCCCCAAAATGGCGGATCGGGCCAAAATCCTTTCCACGCCCACCCCCGTGACATCACGCTCCAAAGCCCTATAGAACAGAGTTTGAATGAAAGCAACAGAATTCTAAAACAAACAATAGAATTTGAATAAAAAGAGTAGAATTAGAATGAAAACAAAATCATTTGAACGAAAACAGAGGAATTTTAATGAAAAGAACGGAATTAGAATGAAATGAATAGAATTTGAATCAAAACAACGGAATTTGAAAACAAACAACGGAATTTGAAAACAAACAACGGAATTTGAATGAACAGAACAGAATTTGAATCAAAGCAACGGAAATAGAATGAACAGAACAGAATTTGAATCAAAACAATGAAATTAGAATGAAATGAATAGAATTTGAATGAAAACAACGGAATTAGAATGTATAGGGCTTTGGAGTTGATGTCACGCCGCAATGCATTGTGGGAGCGCGGCACCATTTTCGGGGTCTACGAATCAAAACAAACACACTGTGTTGGAACGACGATTACAAGATGCTTAAAAGCAGCTCAAAAGAGAATGGACTGTATAGAGACCGATTTCGTCCAGAGGCGAAGCGGCGGTTCTTGCAGAAAATAACGTGCATTGGAAATGTGGACCCGTATGAAACACGGCCGTGGAGTAGAAACCCTGAAGACCAACCGCTATTGACGTAGCCTGATATATTTTCGTACCTTATCTGTGGAATCAGCGCGTACAAGTCGTCATCCAAACAAAGGTAAGTCAGCTCGAGGACTGCGAGTAAAATGCGTTTGATTTCCCTGCAAACATTCACATTAGTGCAGCATAAATTCATTCATGAGGGGAAATTACAGTGATAACATGTGGAGGCTGTTAGATGGATAACATAGTGAGTTGTGTGTGACATTGTCCTGAAGGATTTAGTTATTCTTTATGGTTAAAGAAATTGCAATGATTTATTGATATTTATTATAAATAATTCTAATTATACATCTTGCTTCCATATTTGTATCCTGTGTCACTAAAAATACATTTTATTTTAATTTTATACATTGATTAATGACCTGCAGAATCTCCTTATCATATTAAGTGATTCATAATTGTCACTTTATGCTTTCTCCATCTCTAAAGTGATGACATCCTTGCATTACATACTTTAGGTTCATTTTCTGCAGGCAGGTTTCTGACAGAGAACAGGCAGATTTAGAATATATCATGCAGCGTTCTATAGATGGACACATAAAGAAATGAAAAATTACATGTATGTGCTAACTTTCTAAACACTTTGTTACATTTATGATAAAGTAGATAAAACACATTTATGTCGGCCTTGGCTCATAGTTCTTGTCTTTAAATGAACTTTGTGTGTGTTTCAGGTACTGCACTCTCAAAGACTGAATGAACCAGCATTGCAGCCACGGGTCACTGTGAGCATCACAGGGAAGGTTGAAGCCGCCCACTGCACCTGTAAGGCCGGAGTCGCGGAGACCTGCACCCACGTCGCTTCTCTTCTGTTTAATGTAGAAGCAACAATGTTGATCTGTGGCACAAGGACTGTTACAGATGAACCTGCATACTGGGTTTTGCTGGGTAATATGACCAAGATACAGGTCAGAGGCCATAAGGTAGACTTCTCCTCTTCAGCTGCCCAAAAAAAGGCTCTTGATCAAAACATAAACAGACCATCCGTAACGAAAGGTCAAAGGAGCCTCAAAAAAGAAAAATCCCACCTGCTACTGTGGAGGAGTTGTCACTGCTATAATGTTTTATCTAGGGCTTCAGATTTATGCCTGTAGTGCACTGCCATGTAAATAATTTGCATTTACTGAATATGTACTGACTGAGTCCCACTGTTCAAAAGTTGAATAAAGAAACAAACTACTTTTTGCCTCTTTTTTTTTATTTATTAAAACCACTTTATAGAACATCACATCCGTTACAGTGTAGAATCCATGTCATTTACAGTTTACAAATGACAAAATGTTTACATAAAATCATGAAGGGTTTACATGATATCACCCACTACTAACATTACTTTATTTACTGTATCTTCTGAAAAAATACCGCTATTTATACAGCACAAGACTTAAAATATTTAACAGGAGCAAGTTTCATATTTCCCTGGTTTTACTACCACACTGTTCAACAAACGCAGCAAACCTTCACCATCTTATCCAGAAGGGTCACCTCTTCACCCTCACATGGAAGAAGTAATCTGATTGGCATGGTGGTATGTTTGAAGCAGGTCCCTTGTGTAGCGCTGGAACCCAGTCATGATGTGCCATCCATTTCATAGGCTGGTTTGCTGCAATAATGCCAAATAATTAGCAACTCTATAAATAGAAGGCAGTTCTGCAAAATCACTCAGTAGGATGTTTGTTCTAATTTGCTATGAGCTCAGAGTGCATCGAAAATAAAACTAATAGGCTATAAAGAGTGATATGAACATATTTAGAACTTACCGGAATGAAAATGTCTGGAGCACCAACAGATATTTGGAGATGGAAGAGAACTGGATATCAGCTCGTCTCACAGCTGCTATCCAGGCTAGACGCCTTCGTTTGGTAACATCGATACACGAGCTGCCTCATGTTGCTTCCAGGTTGGGAAACAATGAAAAGACAAACCCTTTTCAAGCTTATTCTCTTGCCGGTCGTGCGATCGAACATTGTAGCCGACCACACAGCAAGAACAAACCATGGCTGTTGTGTGTGCCTTCGCTCCTTTTTCGCTTGCGCTTAGACCCCCAAAATGGCGGATCGGGCCAAAATCCTTTCCACGCCCACCCCCGTGACATCACGCTCCAAAGCCCTATAGAACAGAGTTTGAATGAAAGCAACAGAATTCTAAAACAAACAATAGAATTTGAATAAAAAGAGTAGAATTAGAATGAAAACAAAATCATTTGAACGAAAACAGAGGAATTTTAATGAAAAGAACGGAATTAGAATGAAATGAATAGAATTTGAATCAAAACAACGGAATTTGAAAACAAACAACGGAATTTGAAAACAAACAACGGAATTTGAATGAACAGAACAGAATTTGAATCAAAGCAACGGAAATAGAATGAACAGAACAGAATTTGAATCAAAACAATGAAATTAGAATGAAATGAATAGAATTTGAATGAAAACAACGGAATTACAATGTATAGGGCTTTGGAGTTGACGTCACGCCGCAATGCATTGTGGGAGCGCGGCACCATTTTCGGGGTCTACGAATCAAAACAAACACACTGTGTTGGAACGACGATTACAAGATGCTTAAAAGCAGCTCAAAAGAGAATGGACTGTATAGAGACCGATTTCGTCCAGAGGCGAAGCGGCGGTTCTTGCAGAAAATAACGTGCATTGGAAATGTGGACCCGTATGAAACACGGCCGTGGAGTAGAAACCCTGAAGACCAACCGCTATTGACGTAGCCTGATATATTTTCGTACCTTATCTGTGGAATCAGCGCGTACAAGTCGTCATCCAAACAAAGGTAAGTCAGCTCGAGGACTGCGAGTAAAATGCGTTTGATTTCCCTGCAAACATTCACATTAGTGCAGCATAAATTCATTCATGAGGGGAAATTACAGTGATAACATGTGGAGGCTGTTAGATGGATAACATAGTGAGTTGTGTGTGACATTGTCCTGAAGGATTTAGTTATTCTTTATGGTTAAAGAAATTGCAATGATTTATTCATATTTATTATAAATAATTCTAATTATACATCTTGCTTCCATATTTGTATCCTGTGTCACTAAAAATACATTTTATTTTAATTTTATACATTGATTAATGACCTGCAGAATCTCCTTATCATATTAAGTGATTCATAATTGTCACTTTATGCTTTCTCCATCTCTAAAGTGATGACATCCTTGCATTACATACTTTAGGTTCATTTTCTGCAGGCAGGTTTCTGACAGAGAACAGGCAGATTTAGAATATATCATGCAGCGTTCTATAGATGGACACATAAAGAAATGAAAAATTACATGTATGTGCTAACTTTCTAAACACTTTGTTACATTTATGATAAAGTAGATAAAACACTTTTATGTCGGCCTTGGCTCATAGTTCTTGTCTTTCAATGAACTTTGTGTGTGTTTCAGGTACTGCACTCTCAAAGACTGAATGAACCAGCATTGCAGCCACGGGTCACTGTGAGCATCACAGGGAAGGTTGAAGCCGCCCACTGCACCTGTAAGGCCGGAGTCGCGGAGACCTGCACCCACGTCGCTTCTCTTCTGTTTAATGTAGAAGCAACAGTGTTGATCTGTGGCACAAGGACTGTTACAGATGAACCTGCATACTGGGTTTTGCTGGGTAATATGACCAAGATACAGGTCAGAGGCCATAAGGTAGACTTCTCCTCTTCAGCTGCCCAAAAAAAGGCTCTTGATCAAAACATAAACAGACCATCCGTAACGAAAGGTCAAAGGAGCCTCAAAAAAGAAAAATCCCACCTGCTACTGTGGAGGAGTTGTCACTGCTATAATGTTTTATCTAGGGCTTCAGATTCATGCCTGTAGTGCACTGCCGTGTAAATAATTTGCATTTACTGAATATGTACTGACTGAGTCCCACTGTTCAAAAGTTGAATAAAGAAACAAACTACTTTTTGCCTCTTTTTTTTTATTTATTAAAACCACTTTATAGAACATCACATCCGTTACAGTGTAGAATCCATGTCATTTACAGTTTACAAATGACAAAATGTTTACATAAAATCATGAAGGGTTTACATGATATCACCCACTACTAACATTACTTTATTTACTGTATCTTCTGAAAAAATACCGCTATTTATACAGCACAAGACTTAAGAATATTTAACAGGAGCAAGTTTCATTGTTCCCTGGTTTTACTACCACACTGTTCAACAAACGCAGCAAACCTTCACCATCTTATCCAGAAGGGTCACCTCTTCACCCTCACATGGAAGAAGTAATCTGATTGGCATGGTGGTATGTTTGAAGCAGGTCCCTTGTGTAGCGCTGGAACCCAGTCATGATGTGCCATCCATTTCATAGGCTGGTTTGCTGCAATAATGCCAAATAATTAGCAACTCTATAAATAGAAGGTAGTTCTGCAAAATCACTCAGTAGGATGTTTGTTCTAATTTGCTATGAGCTCAGAGTGCATCGAAAATAAAACTAATAGGCTATAAAGAGTGATATGAACATATTTAGAACTTACCGGAATGAAAATGTCTGGAGCACCAACAGATATTTGGAGATGGAAGAGAACTGGATATCAGCTCGTCTCACAGCTGCTATCCAGGCTAGACGCCTTCGTTTGGTAACATCGATACGCGAGCTGCCTCATGTTGCTTCCAGGTTGGGAAACAATGAAAAGACAAACCCTTTTCAAGCTTATTCTCTTGCCGGTCGTGCGATCGAACATTGCAGCCGACCACACAGCAAGAACAAACCATGGCTGTTGTGTGTGCCTTCGCTCCTTTTTCGCTTGCGCTTAGACCCCCAAAATGGCGGATCGGGCCAAAATCCTTTCCACGCCCACCCCCGTGACATCACGCTCCAAAGCCCTATAGAACAGAGTTTGAATGAAAGCAACAGAATTCTAAAACAAACAATAGAATTTGAATAAAAGGAGTAGAATTAGAATGAAAACAAAATCATTTGAACGAAAACAGAGGAATTTTAATGAAAAGAACGGAATTAGAATGAAATGAATAGAATTTGAATCAAAACAACGGAATTTGAAAACAAACAACGGAATTTGAATGAACAGAACAGAATTTGAATCAAAACAACGGAAATAGAATGAACAGAACAGAATTTGAATCAAAACAACGGAAATAGAATGAACAGAACAGAATTTGAATCAAAACAATGAAATTTGAATGAAAACAACAGAATTAGAATGAAATGAATAGAATTTGAATGAAAACAACGGAATTACAATGTATAGGGCTTTGGAGTTGACGTCACGCCGCAATGCATTGTGGGAGCGCGGCACCATTTTCGGGGTCTACGAATCAAAACAAACACACTGTGTTGGAACTACGATTACAAGATGCTTAAAAGCAGCTCAAAAGAGAATGGACTGTATAGAGACCGATTTCGTCCAGAGGCGAAGCGGCGGTTCTTGCAGAAAATAACGTGCATTGGAAATTTGGACCCGTATGAAACACGTCCGTGGAGTAGAAACCCAGAAGACCAACCGCTATTGACGTAGCCTGATATATTTTCGTACCTTATCTGTGGAATCAGCGCGTACAAGTCGTCATCCAAACAAAGGTAAGTCAGCTCGAGTACTGCGAGTAAAATGCGTTTGATTTCCCTGCAAACATTCACATTAGTGCAGCATAAATTCATTCATGAGGGGAAATTACAGTGATAACATGTGGAGGCTGTTAGATGGATAACATAGTGAGTTGTGTGTGACATTGTCCTGAAGGATTTAGTTATTCTTTATGGTTAAAGAAATTGCAATGATTTATTCATATTTATTATAAATAATTCTAATTATACATCTTGCTTCCATATTTGTATCCTGTGTCACTAAAAATACATTTTATTTTAATTTTATACATTGATTAATGACCTGCAGAATCTCCTTATCATATTAAGTGATTCATAATTGTCACTTTATGCTTTCTCCATCTCTAAAGTGATGACATCCTTGCATTACATACTTTAGGTTCATTTTCTGCAGGCAGGTTTCTGACAGAGAACAGGCAGATTTAGAATATATCATGCAGCGTTCTATAGATGGACACATAAAGAAATGAAAAATTACATGTATGTGCTAACTTTCTAAACACTTTGCTACATTTATGATAAAGTAGATAAAACACATTTATGTCGGCCTTGGCTCATAGTTCTTGTCTTTCAATGAACTTTGTGTGTGTTTCAGGTACTGCACTCTCAAAGACTGAATGAACCAGCATTGCAGCCACGGGTCACTGTGAGCATCACAGGGAAGGTTGAAGCCGCCCACTGCACCTGTAAGGCCGGAGTCGCGGAGACCTGCACCCACGTCGCTTCTCTTCTGTTTAATGTAGAAGCAACAATGTTGATCTGTGGCACAAGGACTGTTACAGTTGAACCTGCATACTGGGTTTTGCTGGGTAATATGACCAAGATACAGGTCAGAGGCCATAAGGTAGACTTCTCCTCTTCAGCTGCCCAAAAAAAGGCTCTTGATCAAAACATAAACAGACCATCCGTAACGAAAGGTCAAAGGAGCCTCAAAAAAGAAAAATCCCACCTGCTACTGTGGAGGAGTTGTCACTGCTATAATGTTTTATCTAGGGCTTCAGATTTATGCCTGTAGTGCACTGCCGTGTAAATAATTTGCATTTACTGAATATGTACTGACTGAGTCCCACTGTTCAAAAGTTGAATAAAGAAACAAACTACTTTTTGCCTCTTTTTTTTTATTTATTAAAACCACTTTATAGAACATCACATCCGTTACAGTGTAGAATCCATGTCATTTACAGTTTACAAATGACAAAATGTTTACATAAAATCATGAAGGGTTTACATGATATCACCCACTACTAACATTACTTTATTTACTGTATCTTCTGAAAAAATACCGCTATTTATACAGCACAAGACTTAAAATATTTAACAGGAGCAAGTTTCATATTTCCCTGGTTTTACTACCACACTGTTCAACAAACGCAGCAAACCTTCACAATCTTATCCAGAAGGGTCACCTCTTCACCCTCACATGGAAGAAGTAATCTGATTGGCATGGTGGTATGTTTGAAGCAGGTCCCTTGTGTAGCGCTGGAACCCAGTCATGATGTGCCATCCATTTCATAGGCTGGTTTGCTGCAATAATGCCAAATAATTAGCAACTCTATAAATAGAAGGCAGTTCTGCAAAATCACTCAGTAGGATGTTTGTTCTAATTTGCTATGAGCTCAGAGTGCATCGAAAATAAAACTAATAGGCTATAAAGAGTGATATGAACATATTTAGAACTTACCGGAATGAAAATGTCTGGAGCACCAACAGATATTTGGAGATGGAAGAGAACTGGATATCAGCTCGTCTCACAGCTGCTATCCAGGCTAGACGCCTTCGTTTGGTAACATCGATACACGAGCTGCCTCATGTTGCTTCCAGGTTGGGAAACAATGAAAAGACAAACCCTTTTCAAGCTTATTCTCTTGCCGGTCGTGCGATCGAACATTGTAGCCGACCACACAGCAAGAACAAACCATGGCTGTTGTGTGTGCCTTCGCTCCTTTTTCGCTTGCGCTTAGACCCCCAAAATGGCGGATCGGGCCAAAATCCTTTCCACGCCCACCCCCGTGACATCACGCTCCAAAGCCCTATAGAACAGAGTTTGAATGAAAGCAACAGAATTCTAAAACAAACAATAGAATTTGAATAAAAAGAGTAGAATTAGAATGAAAACAAAATCATTTGAACGAAAACAGAGGAATTTTAATGAAAAGAACGGAATTAGAATGAAATGAATAGAATTTGAATCAAAACAACGGAATTTGAAAACAAACAACGGAATTTGAAAACAAACAACGGAATTTGAATGAACAGAACAGAATTTGAATCAAAGCAACGGAAATAGAATGAACAGAACAGAATTTGAATCAAAACAATGAAATTAGAATGAAATGAATAGAATTTGAATGAAAACAACGGAATTACAATGTATAGGGCTTTGGAGTTGACGTCACGCCGCAATGCATTGTGGGAGCGCGGCACCATTTTCGGGGTCTACGAATCAAAACAAACACACTGTGTTGGAACGACGATTACAAGATGCTTAAAAGCAGCTCAAAAGAGAATGGACTGTATAGAGACCGATTTCGTCCAGAGGCGAAGCGGCGGTTCTTGCAGAAAATAACGTGCATTGGAAATGTGGACCCGTATGAAACACGGCCGTGGAGTAGAAACCCTGAAGACCAACCGCTATTGACGTAGCCTGATATATTTTCGTACCTTATCTGTGGAATCAGCGCGTACAAGTCGTCATCCAAACAAAGGTAAGTCAGCTCGAGGACTGCGAGTAAAATGCGTTTGATTTCCCTGCAAACATTCACATTAGTGCAGCATAAATTCATTCATGAGGGGAAATTACAGTGATAACATGTGGAGGCTGTTAGATGGATAACATAGTGAGTTGTGTGTGACATTGTCCTGAAGGATTTAGTTATTCTTTATGGTTAAAGAAATTGCAATGATTTATTCATATTTATTATAAATAATTCTAATTATACATCTTGCTTCCATATTTGTATCCTGTGTCACTAAAAATACATTTTATTTTAATTTTATACATTGATTAATGACCTGCAGAATCTCCTTATCATATTAAGTGATTCATAATTGTCACTTTATGCTTTCTCCATCTCTAAAGTGATGACATCCTTGCATTACATACTTTAGGTTCATTTTCTGCAGGCAGGTTTCTGACAGAGAACAGGCAGATTTAGAATATATCATGCAGCGTTCTATAGATGGACACATAAAGAAATGAAAAATTACATGTATGTGCTAACTTTCTAAACACTTTGTTACATTTATGATAAAGTAGATAAAACACATTTATGTCGGCCTTGGCTCATAGTTCTTGTCTTTCAATGAACTTTGTGTGTGTTTCAGGTACTGCACTCTCAAAGACTGAATGAACCAGCATTGCAGCCACGGGTCACTGTGAGCATCACAGGGAAGGTTGAAGCCGCCCACTGCACCTGTAAGGCCGGAGTCGCGGAGACCTGCACCCACGTCGCTTCTCTTCTGTTTAATGTAGAAGCAACAGTGTTGATCTGTGGCACAAGGTCTGTTACAGATGAACCTGCATACTGGGTTTTGCTGGGTAATATGACCAAGATACAGGTCAGAGGCCATAAGGTAGACTTCTCCTCTTCAGCTGCCCAAAAAAAGGCTCTTGATCAAAACATAAACAGACCATCCGTAACGAAAGGTCAAAGGAGCCTCAAAAAAGAAAAATCCCACCTGCTACTGTGGAGGAGTTGTCACTGCTATAATGTTTTATCTAGGGCTTCAGATTCATGCCTGTAGTGCACTGCCGTGTAAATAATTTGCATTTACTGAATATGTACTGACTGAGTCCCACTGTTCAAAAGTTGAATAAAGAAACAAACTACTTTTTGCCTCTTTTTTTTTATTTATTAAAACCACTTTATAGAACATCACATCCGTTACAGTGTAGAATCCATGTCATTTACAGTTTACAAATGACAAAATGTTTACATAAAATCATGAAGGGTTTACATGATATCACCCACTACTAACATTACTTTATTTACTGTATCTTCTGAAAAAATACCGCTATTTATACAGCACAAGACTTAAGAATATTTAACAGGAGCAAGTTTCATTGTTCCCTGGTTTTACTACCACACTGTTCAACAAACGCAGCAAACCTTCACCATCTTATCCAGAAGGGTCACCTCTTCACCCTCACATGGAAGAAGTAATCTGATTGGCATGGTGGTATGTTTGAAGCAGGTCCCTTGTGTAGCGCTGGAACCCAGTCATGATGTGCCATCCATTTCATAGGCTGGTTTGCTGCAATAATGCCAAATAATTAGCAACTCTATAAATAGAAGGTAGTTCTGCAAAATCACTCAGTAGGATGTTTGTTCTAATTTGCTATGAGCTCAGAGTGCATCGAAAATAAAACTAATAGGCTATAAAGAGTGATATGAACATATTTAGAACTTACCGGAATGAAAATGTCTGGAGCACCAACAGATATTTGGAGATGGAAGAGAACTGGATATCAGCTCGTCTCACAGCTGCTATCCAGGCTAGACGCCTTCGTTTGGTAACATCGATACGCGAGCTGCCTCATGTTGCTTCCAGGTTGGGAAACAATGAAAAGACAAACCCTTTTCAAGCTTATTCTCTTGCCGGTCGTGCGATCGAACATTGCAGCCGACCACACAGCAAGAACAAACCATGGCTGTTGTGTGTGCCTTCGCTCCTTTTTCGCTTGCGCTTAGACCCCCAAAATGGCGGATCGGGCCAAAATCCTTTCCACGCCCACCCCCGTGACATCACGCTCCAAAGCCCTATAGAACAGAGTTTGAATGAAAGCAACAGAATTCTAAAACAAACAATAGAATTTGAATAAAAAGAGTAGAATTAGAATGAAAACAAAATCATTTGAACGAAAACAGAGGAATTTTAATGAAAAGAACGGAATTAGAATGAAATGAATAGAATTTGAATCAAAACAACGGAATTTGAAAACAAACAACGGAATTTGAATGAACAGAACAGAATTTGAATCAAAACAACGGAAATAGAATGAACAGAACAGAATTTGAATCAAAACAACGGAAATAGAATGAACAGAACAGAATTTGAATCAAAACAATGAAATTTGAATGAAAACAACAGAATTAGAATGAAATGAATAGAATTTGAATGAAAACAACGGAATTACAATGTATAGGGCTTTGGAGTTGACGTCACGCCGCAATGCATTGTGGGAGCGCGGCACCATTTTCGGGGTCTACGAATCAAAACAAACACACTGTGTTGGAACTACGATTACAAGATGCTTAAAAGCAGCTCAAAAGAGAATGGACTGTATAGAGACCGATTTCGTCCAGAGGCGAAGCGGCGGTTCTTGCAGAAAATAACGTGCATTGGAAATGTGGACCCGTATGAAACACGTCCGTGGAGTAGAAACCCAGAAGACCAACCGCTATTGACGTAGCCTGATATATTTTCGTACCTTATCTGTGGAATCAGCGCGTACAAGTCGTCATCCAAACAAAGGTAAGTCAGCTCGAGTACTGCGAGTAAAATGCGTTTGATTTCCCTGCAAACATTCACATTAGTGCAGCATAAATTCATTCATGAGGGGAAATTACAGTGATAACATGTGGAGGCTGTTAGATGGATAACATAGTGAGTTGTGTGTGACATTGTCCTGAAGGATTTAGTTATTCTTTATGGTTAAAGAAATTGCAATGATTTATTCATATTTATTATAAATAATTCTAATTATACATCTTGCTTCCATATTTGTATCCTGTGTCACTAAAAATACATTTTATTTTCATTTTATACATTGATTAATGACCTGCAGAATCTCCTTATCATATTAAGTGATTCATAATTGTCACTTTATGCTTTCTCCATCTCTAAAGTGATGACATCCTTGCATTACATACTTTAGGTTCATTTTCTGCAGGCAGGTTTCTGACAGAGAACAGGCAGATTTAGAATATATCATGCAGCGTTCTATAGATGGACACATAAAGAAATGAAAAATTACATGTATGTGCTAACTTTCTAAACACTTTGCTACATTTATGATAAAGTAGATAAAACACATTTATGTCGGCCTTGGCTCATAGTTCTTGTCTTTCAATGAACTTTGTGTGTGTTTCAGGTACTGCACTCTCAAAGACTGAATGAACCAGCATTGCAGCCACGGGTCACTGTGAGCATCACAGGGAAGGTTGAAGCCGCCCACTGCACCTGTAAGGCCGGAGTCGCGGAGACCTGCACCCACGTCGCTTCTCTTCTGTTTAATGTAGAAGCAACAATGTTGATCTGTGGCACAAGGACTGTTACAGTTGAACCTGCATACTGGGTTTTGCTGGGTAATATGACCAAGATACAGGTCAGAGGCCATAAGGTAGACTTCTCCTCTTCAGCTGCCCAAAAAAAGGCTCTTGATCAAAACATAAACAGACCATCCGTAATGAAAGGTCAAAGGAGCCTCAAAAAAGAAAAATCCCACCTGCTACTGTGGAGGAGTTGTCACCGCTATAATGTTTTATCTAGGGCTTCAGATTTATGCCTGTAGTGCACTGCCGTGTAAATAATTTGCATTTACTGAATATGTACTGACTGAGTCCCACTGTTCAAAAGTTGAATAAAGAAACAAACTACTTTTTGCATCTTTTTTTTATTTATTAAAACCACTTTATAGAACATCACATCCGTTACAGTGTAGAATCCATGTCATTTACAGTTTACAAATGACAAAATGTTTACATAAAATCATGAAGGGTTTACATGATATCACCCACTACTAACATTACTTTATTTACTGTATCTTCTGAAAAAATACCGCTATTTATACAGCACAAGACTTAAAATATTTAACAGGAGCAAGTTTCATATTTCCCTGGTTTTACTACCACACTGTTCAACAAACGCAGCAAACCTTCACCATCTTATCCAGAAGGGTCACCTCTTCACCCTCACATGGAAGAAGTAATCTGATTGGCATGGTGGTATGTTTGAAGCAGGTCCCTTGTGTAGCGCTGGAACCCAGTCATGATGTGCCATCCATTTCATAGGCTGGTTTGCTGCAATAATGCCAAATAATTAGCAACTCTATAAATAGAAGGTAGTTCTGCAAAATCACTCAGTAGGATGTTTGTTCTAATTTGCTATGAGCTCAGAGTGCATCGAAAATAAAACTAATAGGCTATAAAGAGTGATATGAACATATTTAGAACTTACCGGAATGAAAATGTCTGGAGCACCAACAGATATTTGGAGATGGAAGAGAACTGGATATCAGCTCGTCTCACAGCTGCTATCCAGGCTAGACGCCTTCGTTTGGTAACATCGATACGCGAGCTGCCTCATGTTGCTTCCAGGTTGGGAAACAATGAAAAGACAAACCCTTTTCAAGCTTATTCTCTTGCCGGTCGTGCGATCGAACATTGCAGCCGACCACACAGCAAGAACAAACCATGGCTGTTGTGTGTGCCTTCGCTCCTTTTTCGCTTGCGCTTAGACCCCCAAAATGGCGGATCGGGCCAAAATCCTTTCCACGCCCACCCCCGTGACATCACGCTCCAAAGCCCTATAGAACAGAGTTTGAATGAAAGCAACAGAATTCTAAAACAAACAATAGAATTTGAATAAAAAGAGTAGAATTAGAATGAAAACAAAATCATTTGAACGAAAACAGAGGAATTTTAATGAAAAGAACGGAATTAGAATGAAATGAATAGAATTTGAATCAAAACAACGGAATTTGAAAACAAACAACGGAATTTGAAAACAAACAACGGAATTTGAATGAACAGAACAGAATTTGAATCAAAGCAACGGAAATAGAATGAACAGAACAGAATTTGAATCAAAACAATGAAATTTGAATGAAATGAATAGAATTTGAATGAAAACAACGGAATTAGAATGTATAGGGCTTTGGAGTTGACGTCACGCCGCAATGCATTGTGGGAGCGCGGCACCATTTTCGGGGTCTACGAATCAAAACAAACACACTGTGTTGGAACGACGATTACAAGATGCTTAAAAGCAGCTCAAAAGAGAATGGACTGTATAGAGACCGATTTCGTCCAGAGGCGAAGCGGCGGTTCTTGCAGAAAATAACGTGCATTGGAAATGTGGACCCGTATGAAACACGGCCGTGGAGTAGAAACCCAGAAGACCAACCGCTATTGACGTAGCCTGATATATTTTCGTACCTTATCTGTGGAATCAGCGCGTACAAGTCGTCATCCAAACAAAGGTAAGTCAGCTCGAGTACTGCGAGTAAAATGCGTTTGATTTCCCTGCAAACATTCACATTAGTGCAGCATAAATTCATTCATGAGGGGAAATTACAGTGATAACATGTGGAGGCTTAGTCTTTCAATGAACTTTGTGTGTGTTTCAGGTACTGCACTCTCAAAGACTGAATGAACCAGCATTGCAGCCACGGGTCACTGTGAGCATCACAGGGAAGGTTGAAGCCGCCCACTGCACCTGTAAGGCCGGAGTCGCGGAGACCTGCACCCACGTCGCTTCTCTTCTGTTTAATGTAGAAGCAACAATGTTGATCTGTGGCACAAGGACTGTTACAGTTGAACCTGCATACTGGGTTTTGCTGGGTAATATGACCAAGATATAGGTCAGAGGCCATAAGGTAGACTTCTCCTCTTCAGCTGCCCAAAAAAAGGCTCTTGATCAAAACATAAACAGACCATCCGTAATGAAAGGTCAAAGGAGCCTCAAAAAAGAAAAATCCCACCTGCTACTGTGGAGGAGTTGTCACCGCTATAATGTTTTATCTAGGGCTTCAGATTTATGCCTGTAGTGCACTGCCGTGTAAATAATTTGCATTTACTGAATATGTACTGACTGAGTCCCACTGTTCAAAAGTTGAATAAAGAAACAAACTACTTTTTGCCTCTTTTTTTTTATTTATTAAAACCACTTTATAGAACATCACATCCGTTACAGTGTAGAATCCATGTCATTTACAGTTTACAAATGACAAAATGTTTACATAAAATCATGAAGGGTTTACATGATATCACCCACTACTAACATTACTTTATTTACTGTATCTTCTGAAAAAATACCGCTATTTATACAGCACAAGACTTAAAATATTTAACAGGAGCAAGTTTCATTGTTCCCTGGTTTTACTACCACACTGTTCAACAAACGCAGCAAACCTTCACCATCTTATCCAGAAGGGTCACCTCTTCACCCTCACATGGAAGAAGTAATCTGATTGGCATGGTGGTATGTTTGAAGCAGGTCCCTTGTGTAGCGCTGGAACCCAGTCATGATGTGCCATCCATTTCATAGGCTGGTTTGCTGCAATAATGCCAAATAATTAGCAACTCTATAAATAGAAGGTAGTTCTGCAAAATCACTCAGTAGGATGTTTGTTCTAATTTGCTATGAGCTCAGAGTGCATCGAAAATAAAACTAATAGGCTATAAAGAGTGATATGAACATATTTAGAACTTACCGGAATGAAAATGTCTGGAGCACCAACAGATATTTGGAGATGGAAGAGAACTGGATATCAGCTCGTCTCACAGCTGCTATCCAGGCTAGACGCCTTCGTTTGGTAACATCGATACGCGAGCTGCCTCATGTTGCTTCCAGGTTGGGAAACAATGAAAAGACAAACCCTTTTCAAGCTTATTCTCTTGCCGGTCGTGCGATCGAACATTGCAGCCGACCACACAGCAAGAACAAACCATGGCTGTTGTGTGTGCCTTCGCTCCTTTTTCGCTTGCGCTTAGACCCCCAAAATGGCGGATCGGGCCAAAATCCTTTCCACGCCCACCCCCGTGACATCACGCTCCAAAGCCCTATAGAACAGAGTTTGAATGAAAGCAACAGAATTCTAAAACAAACAATAGAATTTGAATAAAAAGAGTAGAATTAGAATGAAAACAAAATCATTTGAACGAAAACAGAGGAATTTTAATGAAAAGAACGGAATTAGAATGAAATGAATAGAATTTGAATCAAAACAACGGAATTTGAAAACAAACAACGGAATTTGAAAACAAACAACGGAATTTGAATGAACAGAACAGAATTTGAATCAAAGCAACGGAAATAGAATGAACAGAACAGAATTTGAATCAAAACAATGAAATTTGAATGAAATGAATAGAATTTGAATGAAAACAACGGAATTAGAATGTATAGGGCTTTGGAGTTGACGTCACGCCGCAATGCATTGTGGGAGCGCGGCACCATTTTCGGGGTCTACGAATCAAAACAAACACACTGTGTTGGAACGACGATTACAAGATGCTTAAAAGCAGCTCAAAAGAGAATGGACTGTATAGAGACCGATTTCGTCCAGAGGCGAAGCGGCGGTTCTTGCAGAAAATAACGTGCATTGGAAATGTGGACCCGTATGAAACACGGCCGTGGAGTAGAAACCCAGAAGACCAACCGCTATTGACGTAGCCTGATATATTTTCGTACCTTATCTGTGGAATCAGCGCGTACAAGTCGTCATCCAAACAAAGGTAAGTCAGCTCGAGTACTGCGAGTAAAATGCGTTTGATTTCCCTGCAAACATTCACATTAGTGCAGCATAAATTCATTCATGAGGGGAAATTACAGTGATAACATGTGGAGGCTGTTAGATGGATAACATAGTGAGTTGTGTGTGACATTGTCCTGAAGGATTTAGTTATTCTTTATGGTTAAAGAAATTGCAATGATTTATTGATATTTATTATAAATAATTCTAATTATACATCTTGCTTCCATATTTGTATCCTGTGTCACTAAAAATACATTTTATTTTAATTTTATACATTGATTAATGACCTGCAGAATCTCCTTATCATATTAAGTGATTCATAATTGTCACTTTATGCTTTCTCCATCTCTAAAGTGATGACATCCTTGCATTACATACTTTAGGTTCATTTTCTGCAGGCAGGTTTCTGACAGAGAACAGGCAGATTTAGAATATATCATGCAGCGTTCTATAGATGGACACATAAAGAAATGAAAAATTACATGTATGTGCTAACTTTCTAAACACTTTGTTACATTTATGATAAAGTAGATAAAACACATTTATGTCGGCCTTGGCTCATAGTTCTTGTCTTTCAATGAACTTTGTGTGTGTTTCAGGTACTGCACTCTCAAAGACTGAATGAACCAGCATTGCAGCCACGGGTCACTGTGAGCATCACAGGGAAGGTTGAAGCCGCCCACTGCACCTGTAAGGCCGGAGTCGCGGAGACCTGCACCCACGTCGCTTCTCTTCTGTTTAATGTAGAAGCAACAGTGTTGATCTGTGGCACAAGGACTGTTACAGATGAACCTGCATACTGGGTTTTGCTGGGTAATATGACCAAGATACAGGTCAGAGGCCATAAGGTAGACTTCTCCTCTTCAGCTGCCCAAAAAAAGGCTCTTGATCAAAACATAAACAGACCATCCGTAACGAAAGGTCAAAGGAGCCTCAAAAAAGAAAAATCCCACCTGCTACTGTGGAGGAGTTGTCACTGCTATAATGTTTTATCTAGGGCTTCAGATTCATGCCTGTAGTGCACTGCCGTGTAAATAATTTGCATTTACTGAATATGTACTGACTGAGTCCCACTGTTCAAAAGTTGAATAAAGAAACAAACTACTTTTTGCCTCTTTTTTTTAATTTATTAAAACCACTTTATAGAACATCACATCCGTTACAGTGTAGAATCCATGTCATTTACAGTTTACAAATGACAAAATGTTTACATAAAATCATGAAGGGTTTACATGATATCACCCACTACTAACATTACTTTATTTACTGTATCTTCTGAAAAAATACCGCTATTTATACAGCACAAGACTTAAGAATATTTAACAGGAGCAAGTTTCATTGTTCCCTGGTTTTACTACCACACTGTTCAACAAACGCAGCAAACCTTCACCATCTTATCCAGAAGGGTCACCTCTTCACCCTCACATGGAAGAAGTAATCTGATTGGCATGGTGGTATGTTTGAAGCAGGTCCCTTGTGTAGCGCTGGAACCCAGTCATGATGTGCCATCCATTTCATAGGCTGGTTTGCTGCAATAATGCCAAATAATTAGCAACTCTATAAATAGAAGGTAGTTCTGCAAAATCACTCAGTAGGATGTTTGTTCTAATTTGCTATGAGCTCAGAGTGCATCGAAAATAAAACTAATAGGCTATAAAGAGTGATATGAACATATTTAGAACTTACCGGAATGAAAATGTCTGGAGCACCAACAGATATTTGGAGATGGAAGAGAACTGGATATCAGCTCGTCTCACAGCTGCTATCCAGGCTAGACGCCTTCGTTTGGTAACATCGATACGCGAGCTGCCTCATGTTGCTTCCAGGTTGGGAAACAATGAAAAGACAAACCCTTTTCAAGCTTATTCTCTTGCCGGTCGTGCGATCGAACATTGCAGCCGACCACACAGCAAGAACAAACCATGGCTGTTGTGTGTGCCTTCGCTCCTTTTTCGCTTGCGCTTAGACCCCCAAAATGGCGGATCGGGCCAAAATCCTTTCCACGCCCACCCCCGTGACATCACGCTCCAAAGCCCTATAGAACAGAGTTTGAATGAAAGCAACAGAATTCTAAAACAAACAATAGAATTTGAATAAAAAGAGTAGAATTAGAATGAAAACAAAATCATTTGAACGAAAACAGAGGAATTTTAATGAAAAGAACGGAATTAGAATGAAATGAATAGAATTTGAATCAAAACAACGGAATTTGAAAACAAACAACGGAATTTGAAAACAAACAACGGAATTTGAATGAACAGAACAGAATTTGAATCAAAGCAACGGAAATAGAATGAACAGAACAGAATTTGAATCAAAACAATGAAATTTGAATGAAATGAATAGAATTTGAATGAAAACAACGGAATTAGAATGTATAGGGCTTTGGAGTTGACGTCACGCCGCAATGCATTGTGGGAGCGCGGCACCATTTTCGGGGTCTACGAATCAAAACAAACACACTGTGTTGGAACGACGATTACAAGATGCTTAAAAGCAGCTCAAAAGAGAATGGACTGTATAGAGACCGATTTCGTCCAGAGGCGAAGCGGCGGTTCTTGCAGAAAATAACGTGCATTGGAAATGTGGACCCGTATGAAACACGGCCGTGGAGTAGAAACCCAGAAGACCAACCGCTATTGACGTAGCCTGATATATTTTCGTACCTTATCTGTGGAATCAGCGCGTACAAGTCGTCATCCAAACAAAGGTAAGTCAGCTCGAGTACTGCGAGTAAAATGCGTTTGATTTCCCTGCAAACATTCACATTAGTGCAGCATAAATTCATTCATGAGGGGAAATTACAGTGATAACATGTGGAGGCTGTTAGATGGATAACATAGTGAGTTGTGTGTGACATTGTCCTGAAGGATTTAGTTATTCTTTATGGTTAAAGAAATTGCAATGATTTATTGATATTTATTATAAATAATTCTAATTATACATCTTGCTTCCATATTTGTATCCTGTGTCACTAAAAATACATTTTATTTTAATTTTATACATTGATTAATGACCTGCAGAATCTCCTTATCATATTAAGTGATTCATAATTGTCACTTTATGCTTTCTCCATCTCTAAAGTGATGACATCCTTGCATTACATACTTTAGGTTCATTTTCTGCAGGCAGGTTTCTGACAGAGAACAGGCAGATTTAGAATATATCATGCAGCGTTCTATAGATGGACACATAAAGAAATGAAAAATTACATGTATGTGCTAACTTTCTAAACACTTTGTTACATTTATGATAAAGTAGATAAAACACTTTTATGTCGGCCTTGGCTCATAGTTCTTGTCTTTCAATGAACTTTGTGTGTGTTTCAGGTACTGCACTCTCAAAGACTGAATGAACCAGCATTGCAGCCACGGGTCACTGTGAGCATCACAGGGAAGGTTGAAGCCGCCCACTGCACCTGTAAGGCCGGAGTCGCGGAGACCTGCACCCACGTCGCTTCTCTTCTGTTTAATGTAGAAGCAACAGTGTTGATCTGTGGCACAAGGACTGTTACAGATGAACCTGCATACTGGGTTTTGCTGGGTAATATGACCAAGATACAGGTCAGAGGCCATAAGGTAGACTTCTCCTCTTCAGCTGCCCAAAAAAAGGCTCTTGATCAAAACATAAACAGACCATCCGTAACGAAAGGTCAAAGGAGCCTCAAAAAAGAAAAATCCCACCTGCTACTGTGGAGGAGTTGTCACTGCTATAATGGTTTATCTAGGGCTTCAGATTCATGCCTGTAGTGCACTGCCGTGTAAATAATTTGCATTTACTGAATATGTACTGACTGAGTCCCACTGTTCAAAAGTTGAATAAAGAAACAAACTACTTTTTGCCTCTTTTTTTTAATTTATTAAAACCACTTTATAGAACATCACATCCGTTACAGTGTAGAATCCATGTCATTTACAGTTTACAAATGACAAAATGTTTACATAAAATCATGAAGGGTTTACATGATATCACCCACTACTAACATTACTTTATTTACTGTATCTTCTGAAAAAATACCGCTATTTATACAGCACAAGACTTAAGAATATTTAACAGGAGCAAGTTTCATTGTTCCCTGGTTTTACTACCACACTGTTCAACAAACGCAGCAAACCTTCACCATCTTATCCAGAAGGGTCACCTCTTCACCCTCACACGGAAGAAGTAATCTGATTGGCATGGTGGTATGTTTGAAGCAGGTCCCTTGTGTAGCGCTGGAACCCAGTCATGATGTGCCATCCATTTCATAGGCTGGTTTGCTGCAATAATGCCAAATAATTAGCAACTCTATAAATAGAAGGTAGTTCTGCAAAATCACTCAGTAGGATGTTTGTTCTAATTTGCTA
Organism: Perissodus microlepis; assembly: GCF_051167445.1. NCBI lineage: Eukaryota > Metazoa > Chordata > Actinopteri > Cichliformes > Cichlidae > Perissodus > Perissodus microlepis. The sequence goes on from NC_140469.1 coordinate 8,625,653, forward strand.
TGAGCTCAGAGTGCATCGAAAATAAAACTAATAGGCTATAAAGAGTGATATGAACATATTTAGAACTTACCGGAATGAAAATGTCTGGAGCACCAACAGATATTTGGAGATGGAAGAGAACTGGATATCAGCTCGTCTCACAGCTGCTATCCAGGCTAGACGCCTTCGTTTGGTAACATCGATACGCGAGCTGCCTCATGTTGCTTCCAGGTTGGGAAACAATGAAAAGACAAACCCTTTTCAAGCTTATTCTCTTGCCGGTCGTGCGATCGAACATTGCAGCCGACCACACAGCAAGAACAAACCATGGCTGTTGTGTGTGCCTTCGCTCCTTTTTCGCTTGCGCTTAGACCCCCAAAATGGCGGATCGGGCCAAAATCCTTTCCACGCCCACCCCCGTGACATCACGCTCCAAAGCCCTATAGAACAGAGTTTGAATGAAAGCAACAGAATTCTAAAACAAACAATAGAATTTGAATAAAAAGAGTAGAATTAGAATGAAAACAAAATCATTTGAACGAAAACAGAGGAATTTTAATGAAAAGAACGGAATTAGAATGAAATGAATAGAATTTGAATCAAAACAACGGAATTTGAAAACAAACAACGGAATTTGAAAACAAACAACGGAATTTGAATGAACAGAACAGAATTTGAATCAAAACAACGGAAATAGAATGAACAGAACAGAATTTGAATCAAAACAATGAAATTTGAATGAAAACAACAGAATTAGAATGAAATGAATAGAATTTGAATGAAAACAACGGAATTACAATGTATAGGGCTTTGGAGTTGACGTCACGCCGCAATGCATTGTGGGAGCGTGGCACCATTTTCGGGGTCTACGAATCAAAACAAACACACTGTGTTGGAACGACGATTACAAGATGCTTAAAAGCAGCTCAAAAGAGAATGGACTGTATAGAGACCGATTTCGTCCAGAGGCGAAGCGGCGGTTCTTGCAGAAAATAACGTGCATTGGAAATGTGGACCCGTATGAAACACGGCCGTGGAGTAGAAACCCAGAAGACCAACCGCTATTGACGTAGCCTGATATATTTTCGTACCTTATCTGTGGAATCAGCGCGTACAAGTCGTCATCCAAACAAAGGTAAGTCAGCTCGAGTACTGCGAGTAAAATGCGTTTGATTTCCCTGCAAACATTCACATTAGTGCAGCATAAATTCATTCATGAGGGGAAATTACAGTGATAACATGTGGAGGCTGTTAGATGGATAACATAGTGAGTTGTGTGTGACATTGTCCTGAAGGATTTAGTTATTCTTTATGGTTAAAGAAATTGCAATGATTTATTGATATTTATTATAAATAATTCTAATTATACATCTTGCTTCCATATTTGTATCCTGTGTCACTAAAAATACATTTTATTTTAATTTTATACATTGATTAATGACCTGCAGAATCTCCTTATCATATTAAGTGATTCATAATTGTCACTTTATGCTTTCTCCATCTCTAAAGTGATGACATCCTTGCATTACATACTTTAGGTTCATTTTCTGCAGGCAGGTTTCTGACAGAGAACAGGCAGATTTAGAATATATCATGCAGCGTTCTATAGATGGACACATAAAGAAATGAAAAATTACATGTATGTGCTAACTTTCTAAACACTTTGTTACATTTATGATAAAGTAGATAAAACACATTTATGTCGGCCTTGGCTCATAGTTCTTGTCTTTCAATGAACTTTGTGTGTGTTTCAGGTACTGCACTCTCAAAGACTGAATGAACCAGCATTGCAGCCACGGGTCACTGTGAGCATCACAGGGAAGGTTGAAGCCGCCCACTGCACCTGTAAGGCCGGAGTCGCGGAGACCTGCACCCACGTCGCTTCTCTTCTGTTTAATGTAGAAGCAACAGTGTTGATCTGTGGCACAAGGACTGTTACAGATGAACCTGCATACTGGGTTTTTCTGGGTAATATGACCAAGATACAGGTCAGAGGCCATAAGGTAGACTTCTCCTCTTCAGCTGCCCAAAAAAAGGCTCTTGATCAAAACATAAACAGACCATCCGTAACGAAAGGTCAAAGGAGCCTCAAAAAAGAAAAATCCCACCTGCTACTGTGGAGGAGTTGTCACTGTTATAATGTTTTATCTAGGGCTTCAGATTCATGCCTGTAGTGCACTGCCGTGTAAATAATTTGCATTTACTGAATATGTACTGACTGAGTCCCACTGTTCAAAAGTTGAATAAAGAAACAAACTACTTTTTGCCTCTTTTTTTTTATTTATTAAAACCACTTTATAGAACATCACATCCGTTACAGTGTAGAATCCATGTCATTTACAGTTTACAAATGACAAAATGTTTACATAAAATCATGAAGGGTTTACATGATATCACCCACTACTAACATTACTTTATTTACTGTATCTTCTGAAAAAATACCGCTATTTATACAGCACAAGACTTAAGAATATTTAACAGGAGCAAGTTTCATTGTTCCCTGGTTTTACTACCACACTGTTCAACAAACGCAGCAAACCTTCACCATCTTATCCAGAAGGGTCACCTCTTCACCCTCACATGGAAGAAGTAATCTGATTGGCATGGTGGTATGTTTGAAGCAGGTCCCTTGTGTAGCGCTGGAACCCAGTCATGATGTGCCATCCATTTCATAGGCTGCTTTGCTGCAATAATGCCAAATAATTAGCAACTCTATAAATAGAAGGTAGTTCTGCAAAATCACTCAGTAGGATGTTTGTTCTAATTTGCTATGAGCTCAGAGTGCATCGAAAATAAAACTAATAGGCTATAAAGAGTGATATGAACATATTTAGAACTTACTGGAATGAAAATGTCTGGAGAACCAACAGATATTTGGAGATGGAAGAGAACTGGATATCAGCTCGTCTCACAGCTGCTATCCAGGCTAGACGCCTTCGTTTGGTAACATCGATACACGAGCTGCCTCATGTTGCTTCCAGGTTGGGAAACAATGAAAAGACAAACCCTTTTCAAGCTTATTCTCTTGCCGGTCGTGCGATCGAACATTGCAGCCGACCACACAGCAAGAACAAACCATGGCTGTTGTGTGTGCCTTCGCTCCTTTTTCGCTTGCGCTTAGACCCCCAAAATGGCGGATCGGGCCAAAATCCTTTCCACGCCCACCCCCGTGACATCACGCTCCAAAGCCCTATAGAACAGAGTTTGAATGAAAGCAACAGAATTCTAAAACAAACAATAGAATTTGAATAAAAAGAGTAGAATTAGAATGAAAACAAAATCATTTGAACGAAAACAGAGGAATTTTAATGAAAAGAACGGAATTAGAATGAAATGAATAGAATTTGAATCAAAACAATGGAATTTGAAAACAAACAACGGAATTTGAATGAACAGAACAGAATTTGAATCAAAGCAACGGAAATAGAATGAACAGAACAGAATTTGAATCAAAACAATGAAATTTGAATGAAATGAATAGAATTTGAATGAAAACAACAGAATTAGAATGTATAGGGCTTTGGAGTTGACGTCACGCCGCAATGCATTGTGGGAGCGCGGCACCATTTTCGGGGTCTACGAATCAAAACAAACACACTGTGTTGGAACGACGATTACAAGATGCTTAAAAGCAGCTCAAAAGAGAATGGACTGTATAGAGACCGATTTCGTCCAGAGGCGAAGCGGCGGTTCTTGCAGAAAATAACGTGCATTGGAAATGTGGACCCGTATGAAACACGGCCGTGGAGTAGAAACGCTGAAGACCAACCGCTATTGACGTAGCCTGATATATTTTCGTACCTTATCTGTGGAATCAGCGCGTACAAGTCGTCATCCAAACAAAGGTAAGTCAGCTCGAGGACTGCGAGTAAAATGCGTTTGATTTCCCTGCAAACATTCACATTAGTGCAGCATAAATTCATTCATGAGGGGAAATTACAGTGATAACATGTGGAGGCTGTTAGATGGATAACATAGTGAGTTGTGTGTGACATTGTCCTGAAGGATTTAGTTATTCTTTATGGTTAAAGAAATTGCAATGATTTATTCATATTTATTATAAATAATTCTAATTATACATCTTGCTTCCATATTTGTATCCTGTGTCACTAAAAATACATTTTATTTTAATTTTATACATTGATTAATGACCTGCAGAATCTCCTTATCATATTAAGTGATTCATAATTGTCACTTTATGCTTTCTCCATCTCTAAAGTGATGACATCCTTGCATTACATACTTTAGGTTCATTTTCTGCAGGCAGGTTTCTGACAGAGAACAGGCAGATTTAGAATATATCATGCAGCGTTCTATAGATGGACACATAAAGAAATGAAAAATTACATGTATGTGCTAACTTTCTAAACACTTTGTTACATTTATGATAAAGTAGATAAAACACATTTATGTCGGCCTTGGCTCATAGTTCTTGTCTTTCAATGAACTTTGTGTGTGTTTCAGGCACTGCACTCTCAAAGACTGAATGAACCAGCATTGCAGCCACGGGTCACTGTGAGCATCACAGGGAAGGTTGAAGCCGCCCACTGCACCTGTAAGGCCGGAGTCGCGGAGACCTGCACCCACGTTGCTTCTCTTCTGTTTAATGTAGAAGCAACAATGTTGATCTGTGGCACAAGGACTGTTACAGATGAACCTGCATACTGGGTTTTGCTGGGTAATATGACCAAGATACAGGTCAGAGGCCATAAGGTAGACTTCTCCTCTTCAGCTGCCCAAAAAAAGGCTCTTGATCAAAACATAAACAGACCATCCGTAACGAAAGGTCAAAGGAGCCTCAAAAAAGAAAAATCCCACCTGCTACTGTGGAGGAGTTGTCACTGCTATAATATTTTATCTAGGGCTTCAGATTTATGCCTGTAGTGCACTGCCGTGTAAATAATTTGCATTTACTGAATATGTACTGACTGAGTCCCACTGTTCAAAAGTTGAATAAAGAAACAAACTACTTTTTGCCTCTTTTTTTTTATTTATTAAAACCACTTTATAGAACATCACATCCGTTACAGTGTAGAATCCATGTCATTTACAGTTTACAAATGACAAAATGTTTACATAAAATCATGAAGGGTTTACATGATATCACCCACTACTAACATTACTTTATTTACTGTATCTTCTGAAAAAATACCGCTATTTATACAGCACAAGACTTAAAATATTTAACAGGAGCAAGTTTCATTGTTCCCTGGTTTTACTACCACACTGTTCAACAAACGCAGCAAACCTTCACCATCTTATCCAGAAGGGTCACCTCTTCACCCTCACATGGAAGAAGTAATCTGATTGGCATGGTGGTATGTTTGAAGCAGGTCCCTTGTGTAGCGCTGGAACCCAGTCATGATGTGCCATCCATTTCATAGGCTGGTTTGCTGCAATAATGCCAAATAATTAGCAACTCTATAAATAGAAGGTAGTTCTGCAAAATCACTCAGTAGGATGTTTGTTCTAATTTGCTATGAGCTCAGAGTGCATCGAAAATAAAACTAATAGGCTATAAAGAGTGATATGAACATATTTAGAACTTACCGGAATGAAAATGTCTGGAGCACCAACAGATATTTGGAGATGGAAGAGAACTGGATATCAGCTCGTCTCACAGCTGCTATCCAGGCTAGACGCCTTCGTTTGGTAACATCGATACACGAGCTGCCTCATGTTGCTTCCAGGTTGGGAAACAATGAAAAGACAAACCCTTTTCAAGCTTATTCTCTTGCCGGTCGTGCGATCGAACATTGTAGCCAACCACACAGCAAGAACAAACCATGGCTGTTGTGTGTGCCTTCGCTCCTTTTTCGCTTGCGCTTAGACCCCCAAAATGGCGGATCGGGCCAAAATCCTTTCCACGCCCACCCCCGTGACATCACGCTCCAAAGCCCTATAGAACAGAGTTTGAATGAAAGCAACAGAATTCTAAAACAAACAATAGAATTTGAATAAAAAGAGTAGAATTAGAATGAAAACAAAATCATTTGAACGAAAACAGAGGAATTTTAATGAAAAGAACGGAATTAGAATGAAATGAATAGAATTTGAATCAAAACAACGGAATTTGAAAATACACAACGGAATTTGAAAACAAACAATGGAATTTGAATGAACAGAACAGAATTTGAATCAAAACAACGGAAATAGAATGAACAGAACAGAATTTGAATCAAAACAACGGAAATAGAATGAACAGAACAGAATTTGAATCAAAACAATGAAATTTGAATGAAAACAACAGAATTAGAATGAAATGAATAGAATTTGAATGAAAACAACGGAATTACAATGTATAGGGCTTTGGAGTTGACGTCACGCCGCAATGCATTGTGGGAGCGCGGCACCATTTTCGGGGTCTACGAATCAAAACAAACACACTGTGTTGGAACGACGATTACAAGATGCTTAAAAGCAGCTCAAAAGAGAATGGACTGTATAGAGACCGATTTCGTCCAGAGGCGAAGCGGCGGTTCTTGCAGAAAATAACGTGCATTGGAAATGTGGACCCGTATGAAACACGGCCGTGGAGTAGAAACCCAGAAGACCAACCGCTATTGACGTAGCCTGATATATTTTCGTACCTTATCTGTGGAATCAGCGCGTACAAGTCGTCATCCAAACAAAGGTAAGTCAGCTCGAGTACTGCGAGTAAAATGCGTTTGATTTCCCTGCAAACATTCACATTAGTGCAGCATAAATTCATTCATGAGGGGAAATTACAGTGATAACATGTGGAGGCTGTTAGATGGATAACATAGTGAGTTGTGTGTGACATTGTCCTGAAGGATTTAGTTATTCTTTATGGTTAAAGAAATTGCAATGATTTATTGATATTTATTATAAATAATTCTAATTATACATCTTGCTTCCATATTTGTATCCTGTGTCACTAAAAATACATTTTATTTTAATTTTATACATTGATTAATGACCTGCAGAATCTCCTTATCATATTAAGTGATTCATAATTGTCACTTTATGCTTTCTCCATCTCTAAAGTGATGACATCCTTGCATCACATACTTTAGGTTCATTTTCTGCAGGCAGGTTTCTGACAGAGAACAGGCAGATTTAGAATATATCATGCAGCGTTCTATAGATGGACACATAAAGAAATGAAAAATTACATGTATGTGCAAATTTTCTAAACACTTTGTTACATTTATGATAAAGTAGATAAAACACTTTTATGTCGGCCTTGGCTCATAGTTCTTGTCTTTCAATGAACTTTGTGTGTGTTTCAGGTACTGCACTCTCAAAGACTGAATGAACCAGCATTGCAGCCACGGGTCACTGTGAGCATCACAGGGAAGGTTGAAGCCGCCCACTGCACCTGTAAGGCCGGAGTCGCGGAGACCTGCACCCACGTCGCTTCTCTTCTGTTTAATGTAGAAGCAACAATGTTGATCTGTGGCACAAGGACTGTTACAGATGAACCTGCATACTGGGTTTTGCTGGGTAATATGACCAAGATACAGGTCAGAGGCCATAAGGTAGACTTCTCCTCTTCAGCTGCCCAAAAAAAGGCTCTTGATCAAAACATAAACAGACCATCCGTAACGAAAGGTCAAAGGAGCCTCAAAAAAGAAAAATCCCACCTGCTACTGTGGAGGAGTTGTCACTGCTATAATGTTTTATCTAGGGCTTCAGATTTATGCCTGTAGTGCACTGCCGTGTAAATAATTTGCATTTACTGAATATGTACTGACTGAGTCCCACTGTTCAAAAGTTGAATAAAGAAACAAACTACTTTTTGCCTCTTTTTTTTTATTTATTAAAACCACTTTATAGAACATCACATCCGTTACAGTGTAGAATCCATGTCATTTACAGTTTACAAATGACAAAATGTTTACATAAAATCATGAAGGGTTTACATGATATCACCCACTACTAACATTACTTTATTTACTGTATCTTCTGAAAAAATACCGCTATTTATACAGCACAAGACTTAAAATATTTAACAGGAGCAAGTTTCATTGTTCCCTGGTTTTACTACCACACTGTTCAACAAACGCAGCAAACCTTCACCATCTTATCCAGAAGGGTCACCTCTTCACCCTCACATGGAAGAAGTAATCTGATTGGCATGGTGGTATGTTTGAAGCAGGTCCCTTGTGTAGCGCTGGAACCCAGTCATGATGTGCCATCCATTTCATAGGCTGGTTTGCTGCAATAATGCCAAATAATTAGCAACTCTATAAATAGAAGGTAGTTCTGCAAAATCACTCAGTAGGATGTTTGTTCTAATTTGCTATGAGCTAAGAGTGCATCGAAAATAAAACTAATAGGCTATAAAGAGTGATATGAACATATTTAGAACTTACCGGAATGAAAATGTCTGGAGCACCAACAGATATTTGGAGATGGAAGAGAACTGGATATCAGCTCGTCTCACAGCTGCTATCCAGGCTAGACGCCTTCGTTTGGTAACATCGATACGCGAGCTGCCTCATGTTGCTTCCAGGTTGGGAAACAATGAAAAGACAAACCCTTTTCAAGCTTATTCTCTTGCCGGTCGTGCGATCGAACATTGTAGCCGACCACACAGCAAGAACAAACCATGGCTGTTGTGTGTGCCTTCACTCCTTTTTCGCTTGCGCTTAGACCCCCAAAATGGCGGATCGGGCCAAAATCCTTTCCACGCCCACCCCCGTGACATCACGCTCCAAAGCCCTATAGAACAGAGTTTGAATGAAAGCAACAGAATTCTAAAACAAACAATAGAATTTGAATAAAAAGAGTAGAATTAGAATGAAAACAAAATCATTTGAACGAAAACAGAGGAATTTTAATGAAAAGAACGGAATTAGAATGAAATGAATAGAATTTGAATAAAAAGAGTAGAATTAGAATGAAAACAAAATCATTTGAATGAAAACAGAGGAATTTCAATGAAAAGAACGGAATTAGAATGAAATGAATAGAATTTGAATGAAAGCAACGGAATTTGAAAATACACAACGGAATTTGAAAACAAACAACGGAATTTGAATGAACAGAACAGAATTTGAATCAAAACAACGGAAATAGAATGAACAGAACAGAATTTGAATCAAAACAATGAAATTTGAATGAAAACAACGGAATTAGAATGTATAGGGCTTTGGAGTTGACGTCACGCCGCAATGCATTGTGGGAGCGCGGCACCATTTTCGGGGTCTACGAATCAAAACAAACACACTGTGTTGGAACGACGATTACAAGATGCTTAAAAGCAGCTCAAAAGAGAATGGACTGTATAGAGACCGATTTCGTCCAGAGGCGAAGCGGCGGTTCTTGCAGAAAATAACGTGCATTGGAAATGTGGACCCGTATGAAACACGGCCGTGGAGTAGAAACCCTGAAGACCAACCGCTATTGACGTAGCCTGATATATTTTCGTACCTTATCTGTGGAATCAGCGCGTACAAGTCGTCATCCAAACAAAGGTAAGTCAGCTCGAGTACTGCGAGTAAAATGCGTTTGATTTCCCTGCAAACATTCACATTAGTGCAGCATAAATTCATTCATGAGGGGAAATTACAGTGATAACATGTGGAGGCTGTTAGATGGATAACATAGTGAGTTGTGTGTGACATTGTCCTGAAGGATTTAGTTATTCTTTATGGTTAAAGAAATTGCAATGATTTATTGATATTTATTATAAATAATTCTAATTATACATCTTGCTTCCATATTTGTATCCTGTGTCACTAAAAATACATTTTATTTTAATTTTATACATTGATTAATGACCTGCAGAATCTCCTTATCATATTAAGTGATTCATAATTGTCACTTTATGCTTTCTCCATCTCTAAAGTGATGACATCCTTGCATTACATACTTTAGGTTCATTTTCTGCAGGCAGGTTTCTGACAGAGAACAGGCAGATTTAGAATATATCATGCAGCGTTCTATAGATGGACACATAAAGAAATGAAAAATTACATGTATGTGCTAACTTTCTAAACACTTTGTTACATTTATGATAAAGTAGATAAAACACATTTATGTCGGCCTTGGCTCATAGTTCTTGTCTTTCAATGAACTTTGTGTGTGTTTCAGGTACTGCACTCTCAAAGACTGAATGAACCAGCATTGCAGCCACGGGTCACTGTGAGCATCACAGGGAAGGTTGAAGCCGCCCACTGCACCTGTAAGGCCGGAGTCGCGGAGACCTGCACCCATGTCGCTTCTCTTCTGTTTAATGTAGAAGCAACAGTGTTGATCTGTGGCACAAGGACTGTTACAGATGAACCTGCATACTGGGTTTTGCTGGGTAATATGACCAAGATACAGGTCAGAGGCCATAAGGTAGACTTTTCCTCTTCAGCTGCCCAAAAAAAGGCTCTTGATCAAAACATAAACAGACCATCCGTAACGAAAGGTCAAAGGAGCCTCAAAAAAGAAAAATCCCACCTGCTACTGTGGAGGAGTTGTCACTGCTATAATGTTTTATCTAGGGCTTCAGATTCATGCCTGTAGTGCACTGCCGTGTAAATAATTTGCATTTACTGAATATGTACTGACTGAGTCCCACTGTTCAAAAGTTGAATAAAGAAACAAACTACTTTTTGCCTCTTTTTTTTAATTTATTAAAACCACTTTATAGAACATCACATCCGTTACAGTGTACAATCCATGTCATTTACAGTTTACAAATGACAAAATGTTTACATAAAATCATGAAGGGTTTACATGATATCACCCACTACTAACATTACTTTATTTACTGTATCTTCTGAAAAAATACCGCTATTTATACAGCACAAGACTTAAAATATTTAACAGGAGCAAGTTTCATTGTTCCCTGGTTTTACTACCACACTGTTCAACAAACGCAGCAAACCTTCACCATCTTATCCACAAGGGTCACCTCTTCACCCTCACATGGAAGAAGTAATCTGATTGGCATGGTGGTATGTTTGAAGCAGGTCCCTTGTGTAGCGCTGGAACCCAGTCATGATGTGCCATCCATTTCATAGGCTGGTTTGCTGCAATAATGCCAAATAATTAGCAACTCTATAAATAGAAGGTAGTTCTGCAAAATCACTCAGTAGGATGTTTGTTCTAATTTGCTATGAGCTCAGAGTGCATCGAAAATAAAACTAATAGGCTATAAAGAGTGATATGAACATATTTAGAACTTACCGGAATGAAAATGTCTGGAGCACCAACAGATATTTGGAGATGGAAGAGAACTGGATATCAGCTCGTCTCACAGCTGCTATCCAGGCTAGACGCCTTCGTTTGGTAACATCGATACACGAGCTGCCTTATGTTGCTTCCAGGTTGGGAAACAATGAAAAGACAAACCCTTTTCAAGCTTATTCTCTTGCCGGTCGTGCGATCGAACATTGCAGCCGACCACACAGCAAGAACAAACCATGGCTGTTGTCTGTGCCTTCGCTCCTTTTTCGCTTGCGCTTAGACCCCCAAAATGGCGGATCGGGCCAAAATCCTTTCCACGCCCACCCCCGTGACATCACGCTCCAAAGCCCTACAGAACAGAGTTTGAATGAAAGCAATTTGAAAACAAACAACGGAATTTGAATGAACAGAACAGAATTTGAATCAAAGCAACGGAAATAGAATGAACAGAACAGAATTTGAATCAAAACAACAGAATTAGAATGAAATGAATAGAATTTGAATGAAAACAACGGAATTACAATGTATAGGGCTTTGGAGTTGACGTCACGCCGCAATGCATTGTGGGAGCGCGGCACCATTTTCGGGGTCTACGAATCAAAACAAACACACTGTGTTGGAACGACGATTACAAGATGCTTAAAAGCAGCTCAAAAGAGAATGGACTGTATAGAGACCGATTTCGTCTAGAGGCGAAGCGGCGGTTCTTGCAGAAAATAACGTGCATTGGAAATGTGGACCCGTATGAAACACGGCCGTGGAGTAGAAACCCAGAAGACCAACCGCTATTGACGTAGCCTGATATATTTTCGTACCTTATCTGTGGAATCAGCGCGTACAAGTCGTCATCCAAACAAAGGTAAGTCAGCTCGAGGACTGCGAGTAAAATGCGTTTGATTTCCCTGCAAACATTCACATTAGTGCAGCATAAATTCATTCATGAGGGGAAATTACAGTGATAACATGTGGAGGCTGTTAGATGGATAACATAGTGAGTTGTGTGTGACATTGTCCTGAAGGATTTAGTTATTCTTTATGGTTAAAGAAATTGCAATGATTTATTCATATTTATTATAAATAATTCTAATTATACATCTTGCTTCCATATTTGTATCCTGTGTCACTAAAAATACATTTTATTTTAATTTTATACATTGATTAATGACCTGCAGAATCTCCTTATCATATTAAGTGATTCATAATTGTCACTTTATGCTTTCTCCATCTCTAAAGTGATGACATCCTTGCATTACATACTTTAGGTTCATTTTCTGCAGGCAGGTTTCTGACAGAGAACAGGCAGATTTAGAATATATCATGCAGCGTTCTATAGATGGACACATAAAGAAATGAAAAATTACATGTATGTGCTAACTTTCTAAACACTTTGTTACATTTATGATAAAGTAGATAAAACACATTTATGTCGGCCTTGGCTCATAGTTCTTGTCTTTCAATGAACTTTGTGTGTGTTTCAGGTACTGCACTCTCAAAGACTGAATGAACCAGCATTGCAGCCACGGGTCACTGTGAGCATCACAGGGAAGGTTGAAGCCGCCCACTGCACCTGTAAGGCCGGAGTCGCGGAGACCTGCACCCATGTCGCTTCTCTTCTGTTTAATGTAGAAGCAACAGTGTTGATCTGTGGCACAAGGACTGTTACAGATGAACCTGCATACTGGGTTTTGCTGGGTAATATGACCAAGATACAGGTCAGAGGCCATAAGGTAGACTTCTCCTCTTCAGCTGCCCAAAAAAAGGCTCTTGATCAAAACATAAACAGACCATCCGTAACGAAAGGTCAAAGGAGCCTCAAAAAAGAAAAATCCCACCTGCTACTGTGGAGGAGTTGTCACTGCTATAATGTTTTATCTAGGGCTTCAGATTCATGCCTGTAGTGCACTGCCGTGTAAATAATTTGCATTTACTGAATATGTACTGACTGAGTCCCACTGTTCAAAAGTTGAATAAAGAAACAAACTACTTTTTGCCTCTTTTTTTTAATTTATTAAAACCACTTTATAGAACATCACATCCGTTACAGTGTACAATCCATGTCATTTACAGTTTACAAATGACAAAATGTTTACATAAAATCATGAAGGGTTTACATGATATCACCCACTACTAACATTACTTTATTTACTGTATCTTCTGAAAAAATACCGCTATTTATACAGCACAAGACTTAAAATATTTAACAGGAGCAAGTTTCATTGTTCCCTGGTTTTACTACCACACTGTTCAACAAACGCAGCAAACCTTCACCATCTTATCCACAAGGGTCACCTCTTCACCCTCACATGGAAGAAGTAATCTGATTGGCATGGTGGTATGTTTGAAGCAGGTCCCTTGTGTAGCGCTGGAACCCAGTCATGATGTGCCATCCATTTCATAGGCTGGTTTGCTGCAATAATGCCAAATAATTAGCAACTCTATAAATAGAAGGTAGTTCTGCAAAATCACTCAGTAGGATGTTTGTTCTAATTTGCTATGAGCTCAGAGTGCATCGAAAATAAAACTAATAGGCTATAAAGAGTGATATGAACATATTTAGAACTTACCGGAATGAAAATGTCTGGAGCACCAACAGATATTTGGAGATGGAAGAGAACTGGATATCAGCTCGTCTCACAGCTGCTATCCAGGCTAGACGCCTTCGTTTGGTAACATCGATACACGAGCTGCCTTATGTTGCTTCCAGGTTGGGAAACAATGAAAAGACAAACCCTTTTCAAGCTTATTCTCTTGCCGGTCGTGCGATCGAACATTGCAGCCGACCACACAGCAAGAACAAACCATGGCTGTTGTGTGTGCCTTCGCTCCTTTTTCGCTTGCGCTTAGACCCCCAAAATGGCGGATCGGGCCAAAATCCTTTCCACGCCCACCCCCGTGACATCACGCTCCAAAGCCCTATAGAACAGAGTTTGAATGAAAGCAACAGAATTCTAAAACAAACAATAGAATTTGAATAAAAAGAGTAGAATTAGAATGAAAACAAAATCATTTGAACGAAAACAGAGGAATTTTAATGAAAAGAACGGAATTTGAATGAACAGAACAGAATTTGAATCAAAACAACGGAAATAGAATGAACAGAACAGAATTTGAATCAAAACAACGGAAATAGAATGAACAGAACAGAATTTGAATCAAAACAATGAAATTTGAATGAAAACAACAGAATTAGAATGAAATGAATAGAATTTGAATGAAAACAACGGAATTAGAATGTATAGGGCTTTGGAGTTGACGTCACGCCGCAATGCATTGTGGGAGCGCGGCACCATTTTCGGGGTCTACGAATCAAAACAAACACACTGTGTTGGAACGACGATTACAAGATGCTTAAAAGCAGCTCAAAAGAGAATGGACTGTATAGAGACCGATTTCGTCCAGAGGCGAAGCGGCGGTTCTTGCAGAAAATAACGTGCATTGGAAATGTGGACCCGTATGAAACACGGCCGTGGAGTAGAAACCCTGAAGACCAACCGCTATTGACGTAGCCTGATATATTTTCGTACCTTATCTGTGGAATCAGCGCGTACAAGTCGTCATCCAAACAAAGGTAAGTCAGCTCGAGTACTGCGAGTAAAATGCGTTTGATTTCCCTGCAAACATTCACATTAGTGCAGCATAAATTCATTCATGAGGGGAAATTACAGTGATAACATGTGGAGGCTGTTAGATGGATAACATAGTGAGTTGTGTGTGACATTGTCCTGAAGGATTTAGTTATTCTTTATGGTTAAAGAAATTGCAATGATTTATTCATATTTATTATAAATAATTCTAATTATACATCTTGCTTCCATATTTGTATCCTGTGTCACTAAAAATACATTTTATTTTAATTTTATACATTGATTAATGACCTGCAGAATCTCCTTATCATATTAAGTGATTCATAATTGTCACTTTATGCTTTCTCCATCTCTAAAGTGATGACATCCTTGCATTACATACTTTAGGTTCATTTTCTGCAGGCAGGTTTCTGACAGAGAACAGGCAGATTTAGAATATATCATGCAGCGTTCTATAGATGGACACATAAAGAAATGAAAAATTACATGTATGTGCTAACTTTCTAAACACTTTGTTACATTTATGATAAAGTAGATAAAACACATTTATGTCGGCCTTGGCTCATAGTTCTTGTCTTTCAATGAACTTTGTGTGTGTTTCAGGTACTGCACTCTCAAAGACTGAATGAACCAGCATTGCAGCCACGGGTCACTGTGAGCATCACAGGGAAGGTTGAAGCCGCCCACTGCACCTGTAAGGCCGGAGTCGCGGAGACCTGCACCCACGTCGCTTCTCTTCTGTTTAATGTAGAAGCAACAGTGTTGATCTGTGGCACAAGGACTGTTACAGATGAACCTGCATACTGGGTTTTGCTGGGTAATATGACCAAGATACAGGTCAGAGGCCATAAGGTAGACTTCTCCTCTTCAGCTGCCCAAAAAAAGGCTCTTGATCAAAACATAAACAGACCATCCGTAACGAAAGGTCAAAGGAGCCTCAAAAAAGAAAAATCCCACCTGCTACTGTGGAGGAGTTGTCACTGCTATAATGTTTTATCTAGGGCTTCAGATTTATGCCTGTAGTGCACTGCCGTGTAAATAATTTGCATTTACTGAATATGTACTGACTGAGTCCCACTGTTCAAAAGTTGAATAAAGAAACAAACTACTTTTTGCCTCTTTTTTTTTATTTATTAAAACCACTTTATAGAACATCACATCCGTTACAGTGTAGAATCCATGTCATTTACAGTTTACAAATGACAAAATGTTTACATAAAATCATGAAGGGTTTACATGATATCACCCACTACTAACATTACTTTATTTACTGTATCTTCTGAAAAAATACCGCTATTTATACAGCACAAGACTTAAGAATATTTAACAGGAGCAAGTTTCATTGTTCCCTGGTTTTACTACCACACTGTTCAACAAACGCAGCAAACCTTCACCATCTTATCCAGAAGGGTCACCTTTTCACCCTCACATGGAAGAAGTAATCTGATTGGCATGGTGGTATGTTTGAAGCAGGTCCGTTGTGTAGCGCTGGAACCCAGTCATGATGTGCCATCCATTTCATAGGCTGGTTTGCTGCAATAATGCCAAATAATTAGCAACTCTATAAATAGAAGGTAGTTCTGCAAAATCACTCAGTAGGATGTTTGTTCTAATTTGCTATGAGCTCAGAGTGCATCGAAAATAAAACTAATAGGCTATAAAGAGTGATATGAACATATTTAGAACTTACCGGAATGAAAATGTCTGGAGCACCAACAGATATTTGGAGATGGAAGAGAACTGGATATCAGCTCGTCTCACAGCTGCTATCCAGGCTAGACGCCTTCGTTTGGTAACATCGATACGCGAGCTGCCTCATGTTGCTTCCAGGTTGGGAAACAATGAAAAGACAAACGCTTTTCAAGCTTATTCTCTTGCCGGTCGTGCGATCGAACATTGCAGCCGAACACAGCAAGAACAAACCATGGCTGTTGTGTGTGCCTTCGCTCCTTTTTCGCTTGCGCTTAGACCCCCAAAATGGCGGATCGGGCCAAAATCCTTTCCACGCCCACCCCCGTGACATCACGCTCCAAAGCCCTATAGAACAGAGTTTGAATGAAAGCAACAGAATTCTAAAACAAACAATAGAATTTGAATAAAAAGAGTAGAATTAGAATGAAAACAAAATCATTTGAACGAAAACAGAGGAATTTTAATGAAAAGAACGGAATTAGAATGAAATGAATAGAATTTGAATAAAAAGAGTAGAATTAGAATGAAAACAAAATCATTTGAATGAAAACAGAGGAATTTCAATGAAAAGAACGGAATTAGAATGAAATGAATAGAATTTGAATGAAAGCAACGGAATTTGAAAATACACAACGGAATTTGAAAACAAACAACGGAATTTGAATGAACAGAACAGAATTTGAATCAAAACAACGGAAATAGAATGAACAGAACAGAATTTGAATCAAAACAATGAAATTTGAATGAAAACAACGGAATTAGAATGTATAGGGCTTTGGAGTTGACGTCACGCCGCAATGCATTGTGGGAGCGCGGCACCATTTTCGGGGTCTACGAATCAAAACAAACACACTGTGTTGGAACGACGATTACAAGATGCTTAAAAGCAGCTCAAAAGAGAATGGACTGTATAGAGACCGATTTCGTCCAGAGGCGAAGCGGCGGTTCTTGCAGAAAATAACGTGCATTGGAAATGTGGACCCGTATGAAACACGGCCGTGGAGTAGAAACCCTGAAGACCAACCGCTATTGACGTAGCCTGATATATTTTCGTACCTTATCTGTGGAATCAGCGCGTACAAGTCGTCATCCAAACAAAGGTAAGTCAGCTCGAGTACTGCGAGTAAAATGCGTTTGATTTCCCTGCAAACATTCACATTAGTGCAGCATAAATTCATTCATGAGGGGAAATTACAGTGATAACATGTGGAGGCTGTTAGATGGATAACATAGTGAGTTGTGTGTGACATTGTCCTGAAGGATTTAGTTATTCTTTATGGTTAAAGAAATTGCAATGATTTATTGATATTTATTATAAATAATTCTAATTATACATCTTGCTTCCATATTTGTATCCTGTGTCACTAAAAATACATTTTATTTTAATTTTATACATTGATTAATGACCTGCAGAATCTCCTTATCATATTAAGTGATTCATAATTGTCACTTTATGCTTTCTCCATCTCTAAAGTGATGACATCCTTGCATTACATACTTTAGGTTCATTTTCTGCAGGCAGGTTTCTGACAGAGAACAGGCAGATTTAGAATATATCATGCAGCGTTCTATAGATGGACACATAAAGAAATGAAAAATTACATGTATGTGCTAACTTTCTAAACACTTTGTTACATTTATGATAAAGTAGATAAAACACATTTATGTCGGCCTTGGCTCATAGTTCTTGTCTTTCAATGAACTTTGTGTGTGTTTCAGGTACTGCACTCTCAAAGACTGAATGAACCAGCATTGCAGCCACGGGTCACTGTGAGCATCACAGGGAAGGTTGAAGCCGCCCACTGCACCTGTAAGGCCGGAGTCGCGGAGACCTGCACCCACGTCGCTTCTCTTCTGTTTAATGTAGAAGCAACAGTGTTGATCTGTGGCACAAGGACTGTTACAGATGAACCTGCATACTGGGTTTTGCTGGGTAATATGACCAAGATACAGGTCAGAGGCCATAAGGTAGACTTCTCCTCTTCAGCTGCCCAAAAAAAGGCTCTTGATCAAAACATAAACAGACCATCCGTAATGAAAGGTCAAAGGAGCCTCAAAAAAGAAAAATCCCACCTGGTACTGTGGAGGAGTTGTCACTGCTATAATGTTTTATCTAGGGCTTCAGATTCATGCCTGTAGTGCACTGCCGTGTAAATAATTTGCATTTACTGAATATGTACTGACTGAGTCCCACTGTTCAAAAGTTGAATAAAGAAACAAACTACTTTTTGCCTCTTTTTTTTTATTTATTAAAACCACTTTATAGAACATCACATCCGTTACAGTGTACAATCCATGTCATTTACAGTTTACAAATGACAAAATGTTTACATAAAATCATGAAGGGTTTACATGATATCACCCACTACTAACATTACTTTATTTACTGTATCTTCTGAAAAAATACCGCTATTTATACAGCACAAGACTTAAAATATTTAACAGGAGCAATTTTCATAGTTCCCTGGTTTTACTACCACACTGTTCAACAAACGCAGCAAACCTTCACCATCTTATCCAGAAGGGTCACCTCTTCACCCTCACATGGAAGAAGTAATCTGATTGGCATGGTGGTATGTTTGAAGCAGGTCCCTTGTGTAGCGCTGGAACCCAGTCATGATGTGCCATCCATTTCATAGGCTGGTTTGCTGCAATAATGCCAAATAATTAGCAACTCTATAAATAGAAGGTAGTTCTGCAAAATCACTCAGTAGGATGTTTGTTCTAATTTGCTATGAGCTCAGAGTGCATCGAAAATAAAACTAATAGGCTATAAAGAGTGATATGAACATATTTAGAACTTACCGGAATGAAAATGTCTGGAGCACCAACAGATATTTAGAGATGGAAGAGAACTGGATATCAGCTCGTCTCACAGCTGCTATCCAGGCTAGACGCCTTCGTTTGGTAACATCGATACACGAGCTGCCTTATGTTGCTTCCAGGTTGGGAAACAATGAAAAGACAAACCCTTTTCAAGCTTATTCTCTTGCCGGTCGTGCGATCGAACATTGCAGCCGACCACACAGCAAGAACAAACCATGGCTGTTGTCTGTGCCTTCGCTCCTTTTTCGCTTGCGCTTAGACCCCCAAAATGGCGGATCGGGCCAAAATCCTTTCCACGCCCACCCCCGTGACATCACGCTCCAAAGCCCTATAGAACAGAGTTTGAATGAAAGCAACAGAATTCTAAAACAAACAATAGAATTTGAATAAAAAGAGTAGAATTAGAATGAAAACAAAATCATTTGAACGAAAACAGAGGAATTTTAATGAAAAGAACGGAATTTGAATGAACAGAACAGAATTTGAATCAAAACAACGGAAATAGAATGAACAGAACAGAATTTGAATCAAAACAACGGAAATAGAATGAACAGAACAGAATTTGAATCAAAACAATGAAATTTGAATGAAAACAACAGAATTAGAATGAAATGAATAGAATTTGAATGAAAACAACGGAATTACAATGTATAGGGCTTTGGAGTTGACGTCACGCCGCAATGCATTGTGGGAGCGCGGCACCATTTTCGGGGTCTACGAATCAAAACAAACACACTGTGTTGGAACGACGATTACAAGATGCTTAAAAGCAGCTCAAAAGAGAATGGACTGTATAGAGACCGATTTCGTCTAGAGGCGAAGCGGCGGTTCTTGCAGAAAATAACGTGCATTGGAAATGTGGACCCGTATGAAACACGGCCGTGGAGTAGAAACCCAGAAGACCAACCGCTATTGACGTAGCCTGATATATTTTCGTACCTTATCTGTGGAATCAGCGCGTACAAGTCGTCATCCAAACAAAGGTAAGTCAGCTCGAGGACTGCGAGTAAAATGCGTTTGATTTCCCTGCAAACATTCACATTAGTGCAGCATAAATTCATTCATGAGGGGAAATTACAGTGATAACATGTGGAGGCTGTTAGATGGATAACATAGTGAGTTGTGTGTGACATTGTCCTGAAGGATTTAGTTATTCTTTATGGTTAAAGAAATTGCAATGATTTATTGATATTTATTATAAATAATTCTAATTATACATCTTGCTTCCATATTTGTATCCTGTGTCACTAAAAATACATTTTATTTTAATTTTATACATTGATTAATGACCTGCAGAATCTCCTTATCATATTAAGTGATTCATAATTGTCACTTTATGCTTTCTCCATCTCTAAAGTGATGACATCCTTGCATTACATACTTTAGGTTCATTTTCTGCAGGCAGGTTTCTGACAGAGAACAGGCAGATTTAGAATATATCATGCAGCGTTCTATAGATGGACACATAAAGAAATGAAAAATTACATGTATGTGCTAACTTTCTAAACACTTTGTTACATTTATGATAAAGTAGATAAAACACATTTATGTCGGCCTTGGCTCATAGTTCTTGTCTTTCAATGAACTTTGTGTGTGTTTCAGGTACTGCACTCTCAAAGACTGAATGAACCAGCATTGCAGCCACGGGTCACTGTGAGCATCACAGGGAAGGTTGAAGCCGCCCACTGCACCTGTAAGGCCGGAGTCGCGGAGACCTGCACCCACGTCGCTTCTCTTCTGTTTAATGTAGAAGCAACAGTGTTGATCTGTGGCACAAGGACTGTTACAGATGAACCTGCATACTGGGTTTTGCTGGGTAATATGACCAAGATACAGGTCAGAGGCCATAAGGTAGACTTCTCCTCTTCAGCTGCCCAAAAAAAGGCTCTTGATCAAAACATAAACAGACCATCCGTAATGAAAGGTCAAAGGAGCCTCAAAAAAGAAAAATCCCACCTGGTACTGTGGAGGAGTTGTCACTGCTATAATGTTTTATCTAGGGCTTCAGATTCATGCCTGTAGTGCACTGCCGTGTAAATAATTTGCATTTACTGAATATGTACTGACTGAGTCCCACTGTTCAAAAGTTGAATAAAGAAACAAACTACTTTTTGCCTCTTTTTTTTAATTTATTAAAACCACTTTATAGAACATCACATCCGTTACAGTGTACAATCCATGTCATTTACAGTTTACAAATGACAAAATGTTTACATAAAATCATGAAGGGTTTACATGATATCACCCACTACTAACATTACTTTATTTACTGTATCTTCTGAAAAAATACCGCTATTTATACAGCACAAGACTTAAAATATTTAACAGGAGCAAGTTTCATATTTCCCTGGTTTTACTACCACACTGTTCAACAAACGCAGCAAACCTTCACCATCTTATCCAGAAGGGTCACCTCTTCACCCTCACATGGAAGAAGTAATCTGATTGGCATGGTGGTATGTTTGAAGCAGGTCCCTTGTGTAGCGCTGGAACCCAGTCATGATGTGCCATCCATTTCATAGGCTGGTTTGCTGCAATAATGCCAAATAATTAGCAACTCTATAAATAGAAGGTAGTTCTGCAAAATCACTCAGTAGGATGTTTGTTCTAATTTGCTATGAGCTCAGAGTGCATCGAAAATAAAACTAATAGGCTATAAAGAGTGATATGAACATATTTAGAACTTACCGGAATGAAAATGTCTGGAGCACCAACAGATATTTGGAGATGGAAGAGAACTGGATATCAGCTCGTCTCACAGCTGCTATCCAGGCTAGACGCCTTCGTTTGGTAACATCGATACACGAGCTGCCTCATGTTGCTTCCAGGTTGGGAAACAATGAAAAGACAAACCCTTTTCAAGCTTATTCTCTTGCCGGTCGTGCGATCGAACATTGCAGCCGACCACACAGCAAGAACAAACCATGGCTGTTGTCTGTGCCTTCGCTCCTTTTTCGCTTGCGCTTAGACCCCCAAAATGGCGGATCGGGCCAAAATCCTTTCCACGCCCACCCCCGTGACATCACGCTCCAAAGCCCTATAGAACAGAGTTTGAATGAAAGCAACAGAATTCTAAAACAAACAATAGAATTTGAATAAAAAGAGTAGAATTAGAATGAAAACAAAATCATTTGAACGAAAACAGAGGAATTTTAATGAAAAGAACGGAATTAGAATGAAATGAATAGAATTTGAATCAAAACAACGGAATTTGAAAACAAACAACGGAATTTGAAAACAAACAACGGAATTTGAATGAACAGAACAGAATTTGAATCAAAACAACGGAAATAGAATGAACAGAACAGAATTTGAATCAAAACAACGGAAATAGAATGAACAGAACAGAATTTGAATCAAAACAACGGAAATAGAATGAACAGAACAGAATTTGAATCAAAACAATGAAATTTGAATGAAAACAACGAAATTAGAATGTATAGGGCTTTGGAGTTGACGTCACGCCGCAATGCATTGTGGGAGCGCGGCACCATTTTCGGGGTCTACGAATCAAAACAAACACACTGTGTTGGAACGACGATTACAAGATGCTTAAAAGCAGCTCAAAAGAGAATGGACTGTATAGAGACCGATTTCGTCCAGAGGCGAAGCGGCGGTTCTTGCAGAAAATAACGTGCATTGGAAATGTGGACCCGTATGAAACACGGCCGTGGAGTAGAAACCCAGAAGACCAACCGCTATTGACGTAGCCTGATATATTTTCGTACCTTATCTGTGGAATCAGCGCGTACAAGTCGTCATCCAAACAAAGGTAAGTCAGCTCGAGTACTGCGAGTAAAATGCGTTTGATTTCCCTGCAAACATTCACATTAGTGCAGCATAAATTCATTCATGAGGGGAAATTACAGTGATAACATGTGGAGGCTGTTAGATGGATAACATAGTGAGTTGTGTGTGACATTGTCCTGAAGGATTTAGTTATTCTTTATGGTTAAAGAAATTGCAATGATTTATTGATATTTATTATAAATAATTCTAATTATACATCTTGCTTCCATATTTGTATCCTGTGTCACTAAAAATACATTTTATTTTAATTTTATACATTGATTAATGACCTGCAGAATCTCCTTATCATATTAAGTGATTCATAATTGTCACTTTATGCTTTCTCCATCTCTAAAGTGATGACATCCTTGCATTACATACTTTAGGTTCATTTTCTGCAGGCAGGTTTCTGACAGAGAACAGGCAGATTTAGAATATATCATGCAGCGTTCTATAGATGGACACATAAAGAAATGAAAAATTACATGTATGTGCAAATTTTCTAAACACTTTGTTACATTTATGATAAAGTAGATAAAACACATTTATGTCGGCCTTGGCTCATAGTTCTTGTCTTTCAATGAACTTTGTGTGTGTTTCAGGTACTGCACTCTCAAAGACTGAATGAACCAGCATTGCAGCCACGGGTCACTGTGAGCATCACAGGGAAGGTTGAAGCCGCCCACTGCACCTGTAAGGCCGGAGTCGCGGAGACCTGCACCCACGTCGCTTCTCTTCTGTTTAATGTAGAAGCAACAGTGTTGATCTGTGGCACAAGGACTGTTACAGATGAACCTGCATACTGGGTTTTGCTGGGTAATATGACCAAGATACAGGTCAGAGGCCATAAGGTAGACTTCTCCTCTTCAGCTGCCCAAAAAAAGGCTCTTGATCAAAACATAAACAGACCATCCGTAACGAAAGGTCAAAGGAGCCTCAAAAAAAGAAAAATCCCACCTGCTACTGTGGAGGAGTTGTCACTGCTATAATGTTTTATCTAGGGCTTCAGATTTATGCCTGTAGTGCACTGCCGTGTAAATAATTTGCATTTACTGAATATGTACTGACTGAGTCCCACTGTTCAAAAGTTGAATAAAGAAACAAACTACTTTTTGCCTCTTTTTTTTATTTATTAAAACCACTTTATAGAACATCACATCCGTTACAGTGTAGAATCCATGTCATTTACAGTTTACAATTGACAAAATGTTTACATAAAATCATGAAGGGTTTACATGATATCACCCACTACTAACATTACTTTATTTACTGTATCTTCTGAAAAAATACCGCTATTTATACAGCACAAGACTTAAAATATTTAACAGGACCAAGTTTCATTGTTCCCTGGTTTTACTACCACACTGTTCAACAAACGCAGCAAACCTTCACCATCTTATCCAGAAGGGTCACCTCTTCACCCTCACATGGAAGAAGTAATCTGATTGGCATGGTGGTATGTTTGAAGCAGGTCCCTTGTGTAGCGCTGGAACCCAGTCATGATGTGCCATCCATTTCATAGGCTGGTTTGCTGCAATAATGCCAAATAATTAGCAACTCTATAAATAGAAGGTAGTTCTGCAAAATCACTCAGTAGGATGTTTGTTCTAATTTGCTATGAGCTCAGAGTGCATCGAAAATAAAACTAATAGGCTATAAAGAGTGATATGAACATATTTAGAACTTACCGGAATGAAAATGTCTGGAGCACCAACAGATATTTGGAGATGGAAGAGAACTGGATATCAGCTCGTCTCACAGCTGCTATCCAGGCTAGACGCCTTCGTTTGGTAACATCGATACACGAGCTGCCTCATGTTGCTTCCAGGTTGGGAAACAATGAAAAGACAAACCCTTTTCAAGCTTATTCTCTTGCCGGTCGTGCGATCGAACATTGCAGCCGACCACACAGCAAGAACAAACCATGGCTGTTGTGTGTGCCTTCGCTCCTTTTTCGCTTGCGCTTAGACCCCCAAAATGGCGGATCAGGCCAAAATCCTTTCCACGCCCACCCCCGTGACATCACGCTCCAAAGCCCTATAGAACAGAGTTTGAATGAAAGCAACAGAATTCTAAAACAAACAATAGAATTTGAATAAAAAGAGTAGAATTAGAATGAAAACAAAATCATTTGAACGAAAACAGAGGAATTTTAATGAAAAGAACGGAATTAGAATGAAATGAATAGAATTTGAATCAAAACAACGGAATTTGAAAACAAACAACGGAATTTGAAAACAAACAACGGAATTTGAATGAACAGAACAGAATTTGAATCAAAACAACGGAAATAGAATGAACAGAACAGAATTTGAATCAAAACAACGGAAATAGAATGAACAGAACAGAATTTGAATCAAAACAACGGAAATAGAATGAACAGAACAGAATTTGAATCAAAACAATGAAATTTGAATGAAAACAACGGAATTAGAATGTATAGGGCTTTGGAGTTGACGTCACGCCGCAATGCATTGTGGGAGCGCGGCACCATTTTCGGGGTCTACGAATCAAAACAAACACACTGTGTTGGAACGACGATTACAAGATGCTTAAAAGCAGCTCAAAAGAGAATGGACTGTATAGAGACCGATTTCGTCCAGAGGCGAAGCGGCGGTTCTTGCAGAAAATAACGTGCATTGGAAATGTGGACCCGTATGAAACACGGCCGTGGAGTAGAAACCCAGAAGACCAACCGCTATTGACGTAGCCTGATATATTTTCGTACCTTATCTGTGGAATCAGCGCGTACAAGTCGTCATCCAAACAAAGGTAAGTCAGCTCGAGTACTGCGAGTAAAATGCGTTTGATTTCCCTGCAAACATTCACATTAGTGCAGCATAAATTCATTCATGAGGGGAAATTACAGTGATAACATGTGGAGGCTGTTAGATGGATAACATAGTGAGTTGTGTGTGACATTGTCCTGAAGGATTTAGTTATTCTTTATGGTTAAAGAAATTGCAATGATTTATTGATATTTATTATAAATAATTCTAATTATACATCTTGCTTCCATATTTGTATCCTGTGTCACTAAAAATACATTTTATTTTAATTTTATACATTGATTAATGACCTGCAGAATCTCCTTATCATATTAAGTGATTCATAATTGTCACTTTATGCTTTCTCCATCTCTAAAGTGATGACATCCTTGCATTACATACTTTAGGTTCATTTTCTGCAGGCAGGTTTCTGACAGAGAACAGGCAGATTTAGAATATATCATGCAGCGTTCTATAGATGGACACATAAAGAAATGAAAAATTACATGTATGTGCAAATTTTCTAAACACTTTGTTACATTTATGATAAAGTAGATAAAACACATTTATGTCGGCCTTGGCTCATAGTTCTTGTCTTTCAATGAACTTTGTGTGTGTTTCAGGTACTGCACTCTCAAAGACTGAATGAACCAGCATTGCAGCCACGGGTCACTGTGAGCATCACAGGGAAGGTTGAAGCCGCCCACTGCACCTGTAAGGCCGGAGTCGCGGAGACCTGCACCCACGTCGCTTCTCTTCTGTTTAATGTAGAAGCAACAGTGTTGATCTGTGGCACAAGGACTGTTACAGATGAACCTGCATACTGGGTTTTGCTGGGTAATATGACCAAGATACAGGTCAGAGGCCATAAGGTAGACTTCTCGTCTTCAGCTGCCCAAAAAAAGGCTCTTGATCAAAACATAAACAGACCATCCGTAACGAAAGGTCAAAGGAGCCTCAAAAAAAGAAAAATCCCACCTGCTACTGTGGAGGAGTTGTCACTGCTATAATGTTTTATCTAGGGCTTCAGATTTATGCCTGTAGTGCACTGCCGTGTAAATAATTTGCATTTACTGAATATGTACTGACTGAGTCCCACTGTTCAAAAGTTGAATAAAGAAACAAACTACTTTTTGCCTCTTTTTTTTATTTATTAAAACCACTTTATAGAACATCACATCCGTTACAGTGTAGAATCCATGTCATTTACAGTTTACAAATGACAAAATGTTTACATAAAATCATGAAGGGTTTACATGATATCACCCACTACTAACATTACTTTATTTACTGTATCTTCTGAAAAAATACCGCTATTTATACAGCACAAGACTTAAAATATTTAACAGGACCAAGTTTCATTGTTCCCTGGTTTTACTACCACACTGTTCAACAAACGCAGCAAACCTTCACCATCTTATCCAGAAGGGTCACCTCTTCACCCTCACATGGAAGAAGTAATCTGATTGGCATGGTGGTATGTTTGAAGCAGGTCCCTTGTGTAGCGCTGGAACCCAGTCATGATGTGCCATCCATTTCATAGGCTGGTTTGCTGCAATAATGCCAAATAATTAGCAACTCTATAAATAGAAGGTAGTTCTGCAAAATCACTCAGTAGGATGTTTGTTCTAATTTGCTATGAGCTCAGAGTGCATCGAAAATAAAACTAATAGGCTATAAAGAGTGATATGAACATATTTAGAACTTACCGGAATGAAAATGTCTGGAGCACCAACAGATATTTGGAGATGGAAGAGAACTGGATATCAGCTCGTCTCACAGCTGCTATCCAGGCTAGACGCCTTCGTTTGGTAACATCGATACACGAGCTGCCTCATGTTGCTTCCAGGTTGGGAAACAATGAAAAGACAAACCCTTTTCAAGCTTATTCTCTTGCCGGTCGTGCGATCGAACATTGCAGCCGACCACACAGCAAGAACAAACCATGGCTGTTGTGTGTGCCTTCGCTCCTTTTTCGCTTGCTCTTAGACCCCCAAAATGGCGGATCGGGCAAAAATCCTTTCCACGCCCACCCCCGTGACATCACGCTCCAAAGCCCTATAGAACAGAGTTTGAATGAAAGCAACAGAATTCTAAAACAAACAATAGAATTTGAATAAAAAGAGTAGAATTAGAATGAAAACAAAATCATTTGAACGAAAACAGAGGAATTTTAATGAAAAGAACGGAATTAGAATGAAATGAATAGAATTTGAATCAAAACAACGGAATTTGAAAACAAACAATGGAATTTGAAAACAAACAATGGAATTTGAATGAAAAGAACAGAATTTGAATCAAAACAACGGAAATAGAATGAACAGAACAGAATTTGAATCAAAACAATGAAATTTGAATGAAAACAACAGAATTAGAATGAAATGAATAGAATTTGAATGAAAACAACGGAATTAGAATGTATAGGGCTTTGGAGTTGACGTCACGCCGCAATGCATTGTGGGAGCGCGGCACCATTTTCGGGGTCTACGAATCAAAACAAACACACTGTGTTGGAACGACGATTACAAGATGCTTAAAAGCAGCTCAAAAGAGAATGGACTGTATAGAGACCGATTTCGTCTAGAGGCGAAGCGGCGGTTCTTGCAGAAAATAACGTGCATTGGAAATGTGGACCCGTATGAAACACGGCCGTGGAGTAGAAACCCAGAAGACCAACCGCTATTGACGTAGCCTGATATATTTTCGTACCTTATCTGTGGAATCAGCGCGTACAAGTCGTCATCCAAACAAAGGTAAGTCAGCTCGAGGACTGCGAGTAAAATGCGTTTGATTTCCCTGCAAACATTCACATTAGTGCAGCATAAATTCATTCATGAGGGGAAATTACAGTGATAACATGTGGAGGCTGTTAGATGGATAACATAGTGAGTTGTGTGTGACATTGTCCTGAAGGATTTAGTTATTCTTCATGGTTAAAGAAATTGCAATGATTTATTCATATTTATTATAAATAATTCTAATTATACATCTTGCTTCCATATTTGTATCCTGTGTCACTAAAAATACATTTTATTTTAATTTTATACATTGATTAATGACCTGCAGAATCTCCTTATCATATTAAGTGATTCATAATTGTCACTTTATGCTTTCTCCATCTCTAAAGTGATGACATCCTTCCATTACATACATTAGGTTCATTTTCTGCAGGCAGGTTTCTGACAGAGAACAGGCAGATTTAGAATATATCATGCAGCGTTCTATAGATGGACACATAAAGAAATGAAAAATTACATGTATGTGCTAACTTTCTAAACACTTTGTTACATTTATGATAAAGTAGATAAAACACTTTTATGTCGGCCTTGGCTCATAGTTCTTGTCTTTCAATGAACTTTGTGTGTGTTTCAGGTACTGCACTCTCAAAGACTGAATGAACCAGCATTGCAGCCACGGGTCACTGTGAGCATCACAGGGAAGGTTGAAGCCGCCCACTGCACCTGTAAGGCCGGAGTCGCGGAGACCTGCACCCACGTCGCTTCTCTTCTGTTTAATGTAGAAGCAACAGTGTTGATCTGTGGCACAAGGACTGTTACAGATGAACCTGCATACTGGGTTTTGCTGGGTAATATGACCAAGATACAGGTCAGAGGCCATAAGGTAGACTTCTCCTCTTCAGCTGCCCAAAAAAAGGCTCTTGATCAAAACATAAACAGACCATCCGTAACGAAAGGTCAAAGGAGCCTCAAAAAAGAAAAATCCCACCTGCTACTGTGGAGGAGTTGTCACTGCTATAATGTTTTATCTAGGGCTTCAGATTTATGCCTGTAGTGCACTGCCGTGTAAATAATTTGCATTTACTGAATATGTACTGACTGAGTCCCACTGTTCAAAAGTTGAATAAAGAAACAAACTACTTTTTGCCTCTTTTTTTTAATTTATTAAAACCACTTTATAGAACATCACATCCGTTACAGTGTAGAATCCATGTCATTTACAGTTTACAAATGACAAAATGTTTACATAAAATCATGAAGGGTTTACATGATATCACCCACTACTAACATTACTTTATTTACTGTATCTTCTGAAAAAATACCGCTATTTATACAGCACAAGACTTAAGAATATTTAACAGGAGCAAGTTTCATTGTTCCCTGGTTTTACTACCACACTGTTCAACAAACGCAGCAAACCTTCACCATCTTATCCAGAAGGGTCACCTCTTCACCCTCACATGGAAGAAGTAATCTGATTGGCATGGTGGTATGTTTGAAGCAGGTCCCTTGTGTAGCGCTGGAACCCAGTCATGATGTGCCATCCATTTCATAGGCTGGTTTGCTGCAATAATGCCAAATAATTAGCAACTCTATAAATAGAAGGTAGTTCTGCAAAATCACTCAGTAGGATGTTTGTTCTAATTTGCTATGAGCTCAGAGTGCATCGAAAATAAAACTAATAGGCTATAAAGAGTGATATGAACATATTTAGAACTTACCGGAATGAAAATGTCTGGAGCACCAACAGATATTTGGAGATGGAAGAGAACTGGATATCAGCTCGTCTCACAGCTGCTATCCAGGCTAGACGCCTTCGTTTGGTAACATCGATACACGAGCTGCCTCATGTTGCTTCCAGGTTGGGAAACAATGAAAAGACAAACCCTTTTCAAGCTTATTCTCTTGCCGGTCGTGCGATCGAACATTGCAGCCGACCACACAGCAAGAACAAACCATGGCTGTTGTGCGTGCCTTCGCTCCTTTTTCGCTTGCGCTTAGACCCCCAAAATGGCGGATCGGGCCAAAATCCTTTCCACGCCCACCCCCGTGACATCACGCTCCAAAGCCCTATAGAACAGAGTTTGAATGAAAGCAACAGAATTCTAAAACAAACAATAGAATTTGAATAAAAAGAGTAGAATTAGAATGAAAACAAAATCATTTGAACGAAAACAGAGGAATTTTAATGAAAAGAACGGAATTAGAATGAAATGAATAGAATTTGAATCAAAACAACGGAATTTGAAAACAAACAACGGAATTTGAAAACAAACAACGGAATTTGAATCAACAGAACAGAATTTGAATCAAAGCAACGGAAATAGAATGAACAGAACAGAATTTTAATCAAAACAATGAAATTAGAATGAAATGAATAGAATTTGAATGAAAACAACGGAATTAGAATGTATAAGGTTTTGGAGTTGACGTCACGCCGCAATGCATTGTGGGAGCGCGGCACCATTTTCGGGGTCTACGAATCAAAACAAACACACTGTGTTGGAACGACGATTACAAGATGCTTAAAAGCAGCTCAAAAGAGAATGGACTGTATAGAGACCGATTTCGTCCAGAGGCGAAGCGGCGGTTCTTGCAGAAAATAACGTGCATTGGAAATGTGGACCCGTATGAAACACGGCCGTGGAGTAGAAACCCAGAAGACCAACCGCTATTGACGTAGCCTGATATATTTTCGTACCTTATCTGTGGAATCAGCGCGTACAAGTCGTCATCCAAACAAAGGTAAGTCAGCTCGAGTACTGCGAGTAAAATGCGTTTGATTTCACTGCAAACATTCACATTAGTGCAGCATAAATTCATTCATGAGGGGAAATTACAGTGATAACATGTGGAGGCTGTTAGATGGATAACATAGTGAGTTGTGTGTGACATTGTCCTGAAGGATTTAGTTATTCTTTATGGTTAAAGAAATTGCAATGATTTATTCATATTTATTATAAATAATTCTAATTATACATCTTGCTTCCATATTTGTATCCTGTGTCACTAAAAATACATTTTATTTTAATTTTATACATTGATTAATGACCTGCAGAATCTCCTTATCATATTAAGTGATTCATAATTGTCACTTTATGCTTTCTCCATCTCTAAAGTGATGACATCCTTGCATTACATACTTTAGGTTCATTTTCTGCAGGCAGGTTTCTGACAGAGAACAGGCAGATTTAGAATATATCATGCAGCGTTCTATAGATGGACACATAAAGAAATGAAAAATTACATGTATGTGCAAATTTTCTAAACACTTTGTTACATTTATGATAAAGTAGATAAAACACATTTATGTCGGCCTTGGCTCATAGTTCTTGTCTTTCAATGAACTTTGTGTGTGTTTCAGGTACTGCACTCTCAAAGACTGAATGAACCAGCATTGCAGCCACGGGTCACTGTGAGCATCACAGGGAAGGTTGAAGCCGCCCACTGCACCTGTAAGGCCGGAGTCGCGGAGACCTGCACCCACGTCGCTTCTCTTCTGTTTAATGTAGAAGCAACAGTGTTGATCTGTGGCACAAGGACTGTTACAGATGAACCTGCATACTGGGTTTTGCTGGGTAATATGACCAAGATACAGGTCAGAGGCCATAAGGTAGACTTCTCCTCTTCAGCTGCCCAAAAAAAGGCTCTTGATCAAAACATAAACAGACCATCCGTAACGAAAGGTCAAAGGAGCCTCAAAAAAAGAAAAATCCCACCTGCTACTGTGGAGGAGTTGTCACTGCTATAATGTTTTATCTAGGGCTTCAGATTTATGCCTGTAGTGCACTGCCGTGTAAATAATTTGCATTTACTGAATATGTACTGACTGAGTCCCACTGTTCAAAAGTTGAATAAAGAAACAAACTACTTTTTGCCTCTTTTTTTTTATTTATTAAAACCACTTTATAGAACATCACATCCGTTACAGTGTAGAATCCATGTCATTTACAGTTTACAAATGACAAAATGTTTACATAAAATCATGAAGGGTTTACATGATATCACCCACTACTAACATTACTTTATTTACTGTATCTTCTGAAAAAATACCGCTATTTATACAGCACAAGACTTAAGAATATTTAACAGGAGCAAGTTTCATTGTTCCCTGGTTTTACTACCACACTGTTCAACAAACGCAGCAAACCTTCACCATCTTATCCAGAAGGGTCACCTCTTTACCCTCACATGGAAGAAGTAATCTGATTGGCATGGTGGTATGTTTGAAGCAGGTCCCTTGTGTAGCGCTGGAACCCAGTCATGATGTGCCATCCATTTCATAGGCTGGTTTGCTGCAATAATGCCAAATAATTAGCAACTCTATAAATAGAAGGTAGTTCTGCAAAATCACTCAGTAGGATGTTTGTTCTAATTTGCTATGAGCTCAGAGTGCATCGAAAATAAAACTAATAGGCTATAAAGAGTGATATGAACATATTTAGAACTTACCGGAATGAAAATGTCTGGAGCACCAACAGATATTTGGAGATGGAAGAGAACTGGATATCAGCTCGTCTCACAGCTGCTATCCAGGCTAGACGCCTTCGTTTGGTAACATCGATACACGAGCTGCCTCATGTTGCTTCCAGGTTGGGAAACAATGAAAAGACAAACCCTTTTCAAGCTTATTCTCTTGCCGGTCGTGCGATCGAACATTGCAGCCGACCACACAGCAAGAACAAACCATGGCTGTTGTGTGTGCCTTCGCTCCTTTTTCGCTTGCTCTTAGACCCCCAAAATGGCGGATCGGGCCAAAATCCTTTCCACGCCCACCCCCGTGACATCACGCTCCAAAGCCCTATAGAACAGAGTTTGAATGAAAGCAACAGAATTCTAAAACAAACAATAGAATTTGAATAAAAAGAGTAGAATTAGAATGAAAACAAAATCATTTGAACGAAAACAGAGGAATTTTAATGAAAAGAACGGAATTAGAATGAAATGAATAGAATTTGAATCAAAACAACGGAATTTGAAAACAAACAACGGAATTTGAATGAACAGAACAGAATTTGAATCAAAGCAACGGAAATAGAATGAACAGAACAGAATTTTAATCAAAACAATGAAATTAGAATGAAATGAATAGAATTTGAATGAAAACAACGGAATTAGAATGTATAGGGCTTTGGAGTTGACGTCACGCCGCAATGCATTGTGGGAGCGCGGCACCATTTTCGGGGTCTACGAATCAAAACAAACACACTGTGTTGGAACGACGATTACAAGATGCTTAAAAGCAGCTCAAAAGAGAATGGACTGTATAGAGACCGATTTCGTCTAGAGGCGAAGCGGCGGTTCTTGCAGAAAATAACGTGCATTGGAAATGTGGACCCGTATGAAACACGGCCGTGGAGTAGAAACCCAGAAGACCAACCGCTATTGACGTAGCCTGATATATTTTCGTACCTTATCTGTGGAATCAGCGCGTACAAGTCGTCATCCAAACAAAGGTAAGTCAGCTCGAGTACTGCGAGTAAAATGCGTTTGATTTCCCTGCAAACATTCACATTAGTGCAGCATAAATTCATTCATGAGGGGAAATTACAGTGATAACATGTGGAGGCTGTTAGATGGATAACATAGTGAGTTGTGTGTGACATTGTCCTGAAGGATTTAGTTATTCTTTATGGTTAAAGAAATTGCAATGATTTATTGATATTTATTATAAATAATTCTAATTATACATCTTGCTTCCATATTTGTATCCTGTGTCACTAAAAATACATTTTATTTTAATTTTATACATTGATTAATGACCTGCAGAATCTCCTTATCATATTAAGTGATTCATAATTGTCACTTTATGCTTTCTCCATCTCTAAAGTGATGACATCCTTGCATTACATACTTTAGGTTCATTTTCTGCAGGCAGGTTTCTGACAGAGAACAGGCAGATTTAGAATATATCATGCAGCGTTCTATAGATGGACACATAAAGAAATGAAAAATTACATGTATGTGCTAACTTTCTAAACACTTTGTTACATTTATGATAAAGTAGATAAAACACTTTTATGTCGGCCTTGGCTCATAGTTCTTGTCTTTAAATGAACTTTGTGTGTGTTTCAGGTACTGCACTCTCAAAGACTGAATGAACCAGCATTGCAGCCACGGGTCACTGTGAGCATCACAGGGAAGGTTGAAGCCGCCCACTGCACCTGTAAGGCCGGAGTCGCGGAGACCTGCACCCACGTCGCTTCTCTTCTGTTTAATGTAGAAGCAACAATGTTGATCTGTGGCACAAGGACTGTTACAGATGAACCTGCATACTGGGTTTTGCTGGGTAATATGACCAAGATACAGGTCAGAGGCCATAAGGTAGACTTCTCGTCTTCAGCTGCCCAAAAAAAGGCTCTTGATCAAAACATAAACAGACCATCCGTAACGAAAGGTCAAAGGAGCCTCAAAAAAGAAAAATCCCACCTGCTACTGTGGAGGACTTGTCACTGCTTTAATGTTTTATCTAGGGGTCCAGATTTATGCCTGTAGTGCACTGCCGTGTAAATAATTTGCATTTACTGAATATGTACTGACTGAGTCCCACTGTTCAAAAGTTGAATAAAGAAACAAACTACTTTTTGCCTCTTTTTTTTCATTTATTAAAACCACTTTATAGAACATCACATCCGTTACAGTGTAGAATCCATGTCATTTACAGTTTACAAATGACAAAATGTTTACATAAAATCATGAAGGGTTTACATGATATCACCCACTACTAACATTACTTTATTTACTGTATCTTCTGAAAAAATACCGCTATTTATACAGCACAAGACTTAAAATATTTAACAGGAGCAAGTTTCATTGTTCCCTGGTTTTACTACCACACTGTTCAACAAACGCAGCAAACCTTCACCACCTTATCCAGAAGGGTCACCTCTTCACCCTCACATGGAAGAAGTAATCTGATTGGCATGGTGGTATGTTTGAAGCAGGTCCCTTGTGTAGCGCTGGAACCCAGTCATGATGTGCCATCCATTTCATAGGCTGGTTTGCTGCAATAATGCCAAATAATTAGCAACTCTATAAATAGAAGGTAGTTCTGCAAAATCACTCAGTAGGATGTTTGTTCTAATTTGCTATGAGCTCAGAGTGCATCGAAAATAAAACTAATAGGCTATAAAGAGTGATATGAACATATTTAGAACTTACCGGAATGAAAATGTCTGGAGCACCAACAGATATTTGGAGATGGAAGAGAACTGGATATCAGCTCGTCTCACAGCTGCTATCCAGGCTAGACGCCTTCGTTTGGTAACATCGATACGCGAGCTGCCTCATGTTGCTTCCAGGTTGGGAAACAATGAAAAGACAAACCCTTTTCAAGCTTATTCTCTTGCCGGTCGTGCGATCGAACATTGCAGCCGACCACACAGCAAGAACAAACCATGGCTGTTGTGTGTGCCTTCGCTCCTTTTTCGCTTGCGCTTAGACCCCCAAAATGGCGGATCGGGCCAAAATCCTTTCCACGCCCACCCCCGTGACATCACGCTCCAAAGCCCTATAGAACAGAGTTTGAATGAAAGCAACAGAATTCTAAAACAAACAATAGAATTTGAATAAAAAGAGTAGAATTAGAATGAAAACAAAATCATTTGAACGAAAACAGAGGAATTTTAATGAAAAGAACGGAATTAGAATGAAATGAATAGAATTTGAATCAAAACAACGGAATTTGAAAACAAACAACGGAATTTGAATGAACAGAACAGAATTTGAATCAAAGCAACGGAAATAGAATGAACAGAACAGAATTTGAATCAAAACAATGAAATTAGAATGAAATGAATAGAATTTGAATGAAAACAACGGAATTAGAATGTATAGGGCTTTGGAGTTGACGTCACGCCGCAATGCATTGTGGGAGCGCGGCACCATTTTCGGGGTCTACGAATCAAAACAAACACACTGTGTTGGAACGACGATTACAAGATGCTTAAAAGCAGCTCAAAAGAGAATGGACTGTATAGAGACCGATTTCGTCCAGAGGCGAAGCGGCGGTTCTTGCAGAAAATAACGTGCATTGGAAATGTGGACCCGTATGAAACACGGCCGTGGAGTAGAAACCCTGAAGACCAACCGCTATTGATGTAGCCTGATATATTTTCGTACCTTATCTGTGGAATCAGCGCGTACAAGTCGTCATCCAAACAAAGGTAAGTCAGCTCGAGGACTGCGAGTAAAATGCGTTTGATTTCCCTGCAAACATTCACATTAGTGCAGCATAAATTCATTCATGAGGGGAAATTACAGTGATAACATGTGGAGGCTGTTAGATGGATAACATAGTGAGTTGTGTGTGACATTGTCCTGAAGGATTTAGTTATTCTTTATGGTTAAAGAAATTGCAATGATTTATTGATATTTATTATAAATAATTCTAATTATACATCTTGCTTCCATATTTGTATCCTGTGTCACTAAAAATACATTTTATTTTAATTTTATACATTGATTAATGACCTGCAGAATCTCCTTATCATATTAAGTGATTCATAATTGTCACTTTATGCTTTCTCCATCTCTAAAGTGATGACATCCTTGCATTACATACTTTAGGTTCATTTTCTGCAGGCAGGTTTCTGACAGAGAACAGGCAGATTTAGAATATATCATGCAGCGTTCTATAGATGGACACATAAAGAAATGAAAAATTACATGTATGTGCTAACTTTCTAAACACTTTGTTACATTTATGATAAAGTAGATAAAACACATTTATGTCGGCCTTGGCTCATAGTTCTTGTCTTTCAATGAACTTTGTGTGTGTTTCAGGTACTGCACTCTCAAAGACTGAATGAACCAGCATTGCAGCTACGGGTCACTGTGAGCATCACAGGGAAGGTTGAAGCCGCCCACTGCACCTGTAAGGCCGGAGTCGCGGAGACCTGCACCCACGTCGCTTCTCTTCTGTTTAATGTAGAAGCAACAGTGTTGATCTGTGGCACAAGGACTGTTACAGATGAACCTGCATACTGGGTTTTGCTGGGTAATATGACCAAGATACAGGTCAGAGGCCATAAGGTAGACTTCTCGTCTTCAGCTGCCCAAAAAAAGGCTCTTGATCAAAACATAAACAGACCATCCGTAACGAAAGGTCAAAGGAGCCTCAAAAAAGAAAAATCCCACCTGCTACTGTGGAGGAGTTGTCACTGCTATAATGTTTTATCTAGGGCTTCAGATTCATGCCTGTAGTGCACTGCCGTGTAAATAATTTGCATTTACTGAATATGTACTGACTGAGTCCCACTGTTCAAAAGTTGAATAAAGAAACAAACTACTTTTTGCCTCTTTTTTTTAATTTATTAAAACCACTTTATAGAACATCACATCCGTTACAGTGTAGAATCCATGTCATTTACAGTTTACAAATGACAAAATGTTTACATAAAATCATGAAGGGTTTACATGATATCACCCACTACTAACATTACTTTATTTACTGTATCTTCTGAAAAAATACCGCTATTTATACAGCACAAGACTTAAGAATATTTAACAGGAGCAAGTTTCATTGTTCCCTGGTTTTACTACCACACTGTTCAACAAACGCAGCAAACCTTCACCATCTTATCCAGAAGGGTCACCTCTTCACCCTCACATGGAAGAAGTAATCTGATTGGCATGGTGGTATGTTTGAAGCAGGTCCCTTGTGTAGCGCTGGAACCCAGTCATGATGTGCCATCCATTTCATAGGCTGGTTTGCTGCAATAATGCCAAATAATTAGCAACTCTATAAATAGAAGGTAGTTCTGCAAAATCACTCAGTAGGATGTTTGTTCTAATTTGCTATGAGCTCAGAGTGCATCGAAAATAAAACTAATAGGCTATAAAGAGTGATATGAACATATTTAGAACTTACCGGAATGAAAATGTCTGGAGCACCAACAGATATTTGGAGATGGAAGAGAACTGGATATCAGCTCGTCTCACAGCTGCTATCCAGGCTAGACGCCTTGGTTTGGTAACATCGATACGCGAGCTGCCTCATGTTGCTTCCAGGTTGGGAAACAATGAAAAGACAAACGCTTTTCAAGCTTATTCTCTTGCCGGTCGTGCGATCGAACATTGCAGCCGACCACACAGCAAGAACAAACCATGGCTGTTGTGTGTGCCTTCGCTCCTTTTTCGCTTGCGCTTAGACCCCCAAAATGGCGGATCGGGCCAAAATCCTTTCCACGCCCACCCCCGTGACATCACGCTCCAAAGCCCTATAGAACAGAGTTTGAATGAAAGCAACAGAATTCTAAAACAAACAATAGAATTTGAATAAAAAGAGTAGAATTAGAATGAAAACAAAATCATTTGAATGAAAACAGAAGAATTTCAATGAAAAGAACGGAATTAGAATGAAATGAATAGAATTTGAATGAAAAAAACGGAATTTGAAAACAAACAACGGAATTTGAATGAACAGAACAGAATTTGAATCAAAACAATGAAATTTGAATGAAAACAACAGAATTAGAATGAAATGAATAGAATTTGAATGAAAACAACGGAATTAGAATGTATAGGGCTTTGGAGTTGACGTCACGCCGCAATGCATTGTGGGAGCGCGGCACCATTTTCGGGGTCTACGAATCAAAACAAACACACTGTGTTGGAACGACGATTACAAGATGCTTAAAAGCAGCTCAAAAGAGAATGGACTGTATAGAGACCGATTTCGTCCAGAGGCGAAGCGGCGGTTCTTGCAGAAAATAACGTGCATTGGAAATGTGGACCCGTATGAAACACGGCCGTGGAGTAGAAACCCTGAAGACCAACCGCTATTGACGTAGCCTGATATATTTTCGTACCTTATCTGTGGAATCAGCGCGTACAAGTCGTCATCCAAACAAAGGTAAGTCAGCTCGAGGACTGCGAGTAAAATGCGTTTGATTTCCCTGCAAACATTCACATTAGTGCAGCATAAATTCATTCATGAGGGGAAATTACAGTGATAACATGTGGAGGCTGTTAGATGGATAACATAGTGAGTTGTGTGTGACATTGTCCTGAAGGATTTAGTTATTCTTTATGGTTAAAGAAATTGCAATGATTTATTCATATTTATTATAAATAATTCTAATTATACATCTTGCTTCCATATTTGTATCCTGTGTCACTAAAAATACATTTTATTTTAATTTTATACATTGATTAATGACCTGCAGAATCTCCTTATCATATTAAGTGATTCATAATTGTCACTTTATGCTTTCTCCATCTCTAAAGTGATGACATCCTTGCATTACATACTTTAGGTTCATTTTCTGCAGGCAGGTTTCTGACAGAGAACAGGCAGATTTAGAATATATCATGCAGCGTTCTATAGATGGACACATAAAGAAATGAAAAATTACATGTATGTGCTAACTTTCTAAACACTTTGTTACATTTATAATAAAGTAGATAAAACACATTTATGTCGGCCTTGGCTCATAGTTCTTGTCTTTCAATGAACTTTGTGTGTGTTTCAGGTACTGCACTCTCAAAGACTGAATGAACCAGCATTGCAGCCACGGGTCACTGTGAGCATCACAGGGAAGGTTGAAGCCGCCCACTGCACCTGTAAGGCCGGAGTCGCGGAGACCTGCACCCACGTCGCTTCTCTTCTGTTTAATGTAGAAGCAACAATGTTGATCTGTGGCACAAGGACTGTTACAGATGAACCTGCATACTGGGTTTTGCTGGGTAATATGACCAAGATACAGGTCAGAGGCCATAAGGTAGACTTCTCCTCTTCAGCTGCCCAAAAAAAGGCTCTTGATCAAAACATAAACAGACCATCCGTAACGAAAGGTCAAAGGAGCCTCAAAAAAGAAAAATCCCACCTGCTACTGTGGAGGAGTTGTCACTGCTATAATGTTTTATCTAGGGCTTCAGATTTATGCCTGTAGTGCACTGCCGTGTAAATAATTTGCATTTACTGAATATGTACTGACTGAGTCCCACTGTTCAAAAGTTGAATAAAGAAACAAACTACTTTTTGCCTCTTTTTTTTTATTTATTAAAACCACTTTATAGAACATCACATCCGTTACAGTGTAGAATCCATGTCATTTACAGTTTACAAATGACAAAATGTTTACATAAAATCATGAAGGGTTTACATGATATCACCCACTACTAACATTACTTTATTTACTGTATCTTCTGAAAAAATACCGCTATTTATACAGCACAAGACTTAAAATATTTAACAGGAGCAAGTTTCATTGTTCCCTGGTTTTACTACCACACTGTTCAACAAACGCAGCAAACCTTCACCATCTTATCCAGAAGGGTCACCTCTTCACCCTCACATGGAAGAAGTAATCTGATTGGCATGGTGGTATGTTTGAAGCAGGTCCCTTGTGTAGCGCTGGAACCCAGTCATGATGTGCCATCCATTTCATAGGCTGGTTTGCTGCAATAATGCCAAATAATTAGCAACTCTATAAATAGAAGGTAGTTCTGCAAAATCACTCAGTAGGATGTTTGTTCTAATTTGCTATGAGCTCAGAGTGCATCGAAAATAAAACTAATAGGCTATAAAGAGTGATATGAACATATTTAGAACTTACCGGAATGAAAATGTCTGGAGCACCAACAGATATTTGGAGATGGAAGAGAACTGGATATCAGCTCGTCTCACAGCTGCTATCCAGGCTAGACGCCTTCGTTTGGTAACATCGATACGCGAGCTGCCTCATGTTGCTTCCAGGTTGGGAAACAATGAAAAGACAAACCCTTTTCAAGCTTATTCTCTTGCCGGTCGTGCGATTGAACATTGCAGCCGACCACACAGCAAGAACAAACCATGGCTGTTGTGTGTGCCTTCGCTCCTTTTTCGCTTGCGCTTAGACCCCCAAAATGGCGGATCGGGCCAAAATCCTTTCCACGCCCACCCCCGTGACATCACGCTCCAAAGCCCTATAGAACAGAGTTTGAATGAAAGCAACAGAATTCTAAAACAAACAATAGAATTTGAATAAAAAGAGTAGAATTAGAATGAAAACAAAATCATTTGAACGAAAACAGAGGAATTTTAATGAAAAGAACGGAATTAGAATGAAATGAATAGAATTTGAATCAAAACAACGGAATTTGAAAACAAACAACGGAATTTGAAAACAAACAACGGAATTTGAATGAACAGAACAGAATTTGAATCAAAGCAACGGAAATAGAATGAACAGAACAGAATTTGAATCAAAACAATGAAATTTGAATGAAATGAATAGAATTTGAATGAAAACAACGGAATTAGAATGTATAGGGCTTTGGAGTTGACGTCACGCCGCAATGCATTGTGGGAGCGCGGCACCATTTTCGGGGTCTACGAATCAAAACAAACACACTGTGTTGGAACGACGATTACAAGATGCTTAAAAGCAGCTCAAAAGAGAATGGACTGTATAGAGACCGATTTCGTCCAGAGGCGAAGCGGCGGTTCTTGCAGAAAATAACGTGCATTGGAAATGTGGACCCGTATGAAACACGGCCGTGGAGTAGAAACCCTGAAGACCAACCGCTATTGACGTAGCCTGATATATTTTCGTACCTTATCTGTGGAATCAGCGCGTACAAGTCGTCATCCAAACAAAGGTAAGTCAGCTCGAGGACTGCGAGTAAAATGCGTTTGATTTCCCTGCAAACATTCACATTAGTGCAGCATAAATTCATTCATGAGGGGAAATTACAGTGATAACATGTGGAGGCTGTTAGATGGATAACATAGTGAGTTGTGTGTGACATTGTCCTGAAGGATTTAGTTATTCTTTATGGTTAAAGAAATTGCAATGATTTATTGATATTTATTATAAATAATTCTAATTATACATCTTGCTTCCATATTTGTATCCTGTGTCACTAAAAATACATTTTATTTTAATTTTATACATTGATTAATGACCTGCAGAATCTCCTTATCATATTAAGTGATTCATAATTGTCACTTTATGCTTTCTCCATCTCTAAAGTGATGACATCCTTGCATTACATACTTTAGGTTCATTTTCTGCAGGCAGGTTTCTGACAGAGAACAGGCAGATTTAGAATATATCATGCAGCGTTCTATAGATGGACACATAAAGAAATGAAAAATTACATGTATGTGCTAACTTTCTAAACACTTTGTTACATTTATGATAAAGTAGATAAAACACATTTATGTCGGCCTTGGCTCATAGTTCTTGTCTTTCAATGAACTTTGTGTGTGTTTCAGGTACTGCACTCTCAAAGACTGAATGAACCAGCATTGCAGCCACGGGTCACTGTGAGC
This sequence comes from Perissodus microlepis, assembly GCF_051167445.1. Lineage (NCBI taxonomy): Eukaryota > Metazoa > Chordata > Actinopteri > Cichliformes > Cichlidae > Perissodus > Perissodus microlepis. The sequence continues at coordinate 8,668,437 of NC_140469.1, forward strand.
ATCACAGGGAAGGTTGAAGCCGCCCACTGCACCTGTAAGGCCGGAGTCGCGGAGACCTGCACCCACGTCGCTTCTCTTCTGTTTAATGTAGAAGCAACAATGTTGATCTGTGGCACAAGGACTGTTACAGATGAACCTGCATACTGGGTTTTGCTGGGTAATATGACCAAGATACAGGTCAGAGGCCATAAGGTAGACTTCTCCTCTTCAGCTGCCCAAAAAAAGGCTCTTGATCAAAACATAAACAGACCATCCGTAACGAAAGGTCAAAGGAGCCTCAAAAAAGAAAAATCCCACCTGCTACTGTGGAGGAGTTGTCACTGCTATAATGTTTTATCTAGGGCTTCAGATTTATGCCTGTAGTGCACTGCCGTGTAAATAATTTGCATTTACTGAATATGTACTGACTGAGTCCCACTGTTCAAAAGTTGAATAAAGAAACAAACTACTTTTTGCCTCTTTTTTTTTATTTATTAAAACCACTTTATAGAACATCACATCCGTTACAGTGTAGAATCCATGTCATTTACAGTTTACAAATGACAAAATGTTTACATAAAATCATGAAGGGTTTACATGATATCACCCACTACTAACATTACTTTATTTACTGTATCTTCTGAAAAAATACCGCTATTTATACAGCACAAGACTTAAAATATTTAACAGGAGCAAGTTTCATTGTTCCCTGGTTTTACTACCACACTGTTCAACAAACGCAGCAAACCTTCACCATCTTATCCAGAAGGGTCACCTCTTCACCCTCACATGGAAGAAGTAATCTGATTGGCATGGTGGTATGTTTGAAGCAGGTCCCTTGTGTAGCGCTGGAACCCAGTCATGATGTGCCATCCATTTCTTAGGCTGGTTTGCTGCAATAATGCCAAATAATTAGCAACTCTATAAATAGAAGGTAGTTCTGCAAAATCACTCAGTAGGATGTTTGTTCTAATTTGCTATGAGCTCAGAGTGCATCGAAAATAAAACTAATAGGCTATAAAGAGTGATATGAACATATTTAGAACTTACCGGAATGAAAATGTCTGGAGCACCAACAGATATTTGGAGATGGAAGAGAACTGGATATCAGCTCGTCTCACAGCTGCTATCCAGGCTAGACGCCTTCGTTTGGTAACATCGATACGCGAGCTGCCTCATGTTGCTTCCAGGTTGGGAAACAATGAAAAGACAAACCCTTTTCAAGCTTATTCTCTTGCCGGTCGTGCGATTGAACATTGCAGCCGACCACACAGCAAGAACAAACCATGGCTGTTGTGTGTGCCTTCGCTCCTTTTTCGCTTGCGCTTAGACCCCCAAAATGGCGGATCGGGCCAAAATCCTTTCCACGCCCACCCCCGTGACATCACGCTCCAAAGCCCTATAGAACAGAGTTTGAATGAAAGCAACAGAATTCTAAAACAAACAATAGAATTTGAATAAAAAGAGTAGAATTAGAATGAAAACAAAATCATTTGAACGAAAACAGAGGAATTTTAATGAAAAGAACGGAATTAGAATGAAATGAATAGAATTTGAATCAAAACAACGGAATTTGAAAACAAACAACGGAATTTGAAAACAAACAACGGAATTTGAATGAACAGAACAGAATTTGAATCAAAGCAACGGAAATAGAATGAACAGAACAGAATTTGAATCAAAACAATGAAATTTGAATGAAATGAATAGAATTTGAATGAAAACAACGGAATTAGAATGTATAGGGCTTTGGAGTTGACGTCACGCCGCAATGCATTGTGGGAGCGCGGCACCATTTTCGGGGTCTACGAATCAAAACAAACACACTGTGTTGGAACGACGATTACAAGATGCTTAAAAGCAGCTCAAAAGAGAATGGACTGTATAGAGACCGATTTCGTCCAGAGGCGAAGCGGCGGTTCTTGCAGAAAATAACGTGCATTGGAAATGTGGACCCGTATGAAACACGGCCGTGGAGTAGAAACCCAGAAGACCAACCGCTATTGACGTAGCCTGATATATTTTCGTACCTTATCTGTGGAATCAGCGCGTACAAGTCGTCATCCAAACAAAGTAAGTCAGCTCGAGGACTGCGAGTAAAATGCGTTTGATTTCCCTGCAAACATTCACATTAGTGCAGCATAAATTCATTCATGAGGGGAAATTACAGTGATAACATGTGGAGGCTGTTAGATGGATAACATAGTGAGTTGTGTGTGACATTGTCCTGAAGGATTTAGTTATTCTTTATGGTTAAAGAAATTGCAATGATTTATTGATATTTATTATAAATAATTCTAATTATACATCTTGCTTCCATATTTGTATCCTGTGTCACTAAAAATACATTTTATTTTAATTTTATACATTGATTAATGACCTGCAGAATCTCCTTATCATATTAAGTGATTCATAATTGTCACTTTATGCTTTCTCCATCTCTAAAGTGATGACATCCTTGCATTACATACTTTAGGTTCATTTTCTGCAGGCAGGTTTCTGACAGAGAACAGGCAGATTTAGAATATATCATGCAGCGTTCTATAGATGGACACATAAAGAAATGAAAAATTACATGTATGTGCAAATTTTCTAAACACTTTGTTACATTTATGATAAAGTAGATAAAACACATTTATGTCGGCCTTGGCTCATAGTTCTTGTCTTTCAATGAACTTTGTGTGTGTTTCAGGTACTGCACTCTCAAAGACTGAATGAACCAGCATTGCAGCCACGGGTCACTGTGAGCATCACAGGGAAGGTTGAAGCCGCCCACTGCACCTGTAAGGCCGGAGTCGCGGAGACCTGCACCCACGTCGCTTCTCTTCTGTTTAATGTAGAAGCAACAATGTTGATCTGTGGCACAAGGACTGTTACAGATGAACCTGCATACTGGGTTTTGCTGGGTAATATGACCAAGATACAGGTCAGAGGCCATAAGGTAGACTTCTCCTCTTCAGCTGCCCAAAAAAAGGCTCTTGATCAAAACATAAACAGACCATCCGTAACGAAAGGTCAAAGGAGCCTCAAAAAAGAAAAATCCCACCTGCTACTGTGGAGGAGTTGTCACTGCTATAATGTTTTATCTAGGGCTTCAGATTCATGCCTGTAGTGCACTGCCGTGTAAATAATTTGCATTTACTGAATATGTACTGACTGAGTCCCACTGTTCAAAAGTTGAATAAAGAAACAAACTACTTTTTGCCTCTTTTTTTTTATTTATTAAAACCACTTTATAGAACATCACATCTGTTACAGTGTAGAATCCATGTCATTTACAGTTTACAAATGACAAAATGTTTACATAAAATCATGAAGGGTTTACATGATATCACCCACTACTAACATTACTTTATTTACTGTATCTTCTGAAAAAATACCGCTATTTATACAGCACAAGACTTAAAATATTTAACAGGAGCAAGTTTCATTGTTCCCTGGTTTTACTACCACACTGTTCAACAAACGCAGCAAACCTTCACCATCTTATCCAGAAGGGTCACCTCTTCACCCTCACATGGAAGAAGTAATCTGATTGGCATGGTGGTATGTTTGAAGCAGGTCCCTTGTGTAGCGCTGGAACCCAGTCATGATGTGCCATCCATTTCATAGGCTGGTTTGCTGCAATAATGCCAAATAATTAGCAACTCTATAAATAGAAGGTAGTTCTGCAAAATCACTCAGTAGGATGTTTGTTCTAATTTGCTATGAGCTCAGAGTGCATCGAAAATAAAACTAATAGGCTATAAAGAGTGATATGAACATATTTAGAACTTACCGGAATGAAAATGTCTGGAGCACCAACAGATATTTGGAGATGGAAGAGAACTGGATATCAGCTCGTCTCACAGCTGCTATCCAGGCTAGACGCCTTCGTTTGGTAACATCGATACACGAGCTGCCTCATGTTGCTTCCAGGTTGGGAAACAATGAAAAGACAAACCCTTTTCAAGCTTATTCTCTTGCCGGTCGTGCGATCGAACATTGTAGCCGACCACACAGCAAGAACAAACCATGGCTGTTGTGTGTGCCTTCGCTCCTTTTTCGCTTGCGCTTAGACCCCCAAAATGGCGGATCGGGCCAAAATCCTTTCCACGCCCACCCCCGTGACATCACGCTCCAAAGCCCTATAGAACAGAGTTTGAATGAAAGCAACAGAATTCTAAAACAAACAATAGAATTTGAATAAAAAGAGTAGAATTAGAATGAAAACAAAATCATTTGAACGAAAACAGAGGAATTTTAATGAAAAGAACGGAATTAGAATGAAATGAATAGAATTTGAATCAAAACAACGGAATTTGAAAACAAACAACGGAATTTGAAAACAAACAACGGAATTTGAATGAACAGAACAGAATTTGAATCAAAGCAACGGAAATAGAATGAACAGAACAGAATTTGAATCAAAACAATGAAATTTGAATGAAATGAATAGAATTTGAATGAAAACAACGGAATTAGAATGTATAGGGCTTTGGAGTTGACGTCACGCCGCAATGCATTGTGGGAGCGCGGCACCATTTTCGGGGTCTACGAATCAAAACAAACACACTGTGTTGGAACGACGATTACAAGATGCTTAAAAGCAGCTCAAAAGAGAATGGACTGTATAGAGACCGATTTCGTCCAGAGGCGAAGCGGCGGTTCTTGCAGAAAATAACGTGCATTGGAAATGTGGACCCGTATGAAACACGGCCGTGGAGTAGAAACCCAGAAGACCAACCGCTATTGACGTAGCCTGATATATTTTCGTACCTTATCTGTGGAATCAGCGCGTACAAGTCGTCATCCAAACAAAGTAAGTCAGCTCGAGGACTGCGAGTAAAATGCGTTTGATTTCCCTGCAAACATTCACATTAGTGCAGCATAAATTCATTCATGAGGGGAAATTACAGTGATAACATGTGGAGGCTGTTAGATGGATAACATAGTGAGTTGTGTGTGACATTGTCCTGAAGGATTTAGTTATTCTTTATGGTTAAAGAAATTGCAATGATTTATTGATATTTATTATAAATAATTCTAATTATACATCTTGCTTCCATATTTGTATCCTGTGTCACTAAAAATACATTTTATTTTAATTTTATACATTGATTAATGACCTGCAGAATCTCCTTATCATATTAAGTGATTCATAATTGTCACTTTATGCTTTCTCCATCTCTAAAGTGATGACATCCTTGCATTACATACTTTAGGTTCATTTTCTGCAGGCAGGTTTCTGACAGAGAACAGGCAGATTTAGAATATATCATGCAGCATTCTATAGATGGACACATAAAGAAATGAAAAATTACATGTATGTGCAAATTTTCTAAACACTTTGTTACATTTATGATAAAGTAGATAAAACACATTTATGTCGGCCTTGGCTCATAGTTCTTGTCTTTCAATGAACTTTGTGTGTGTTTCAGGTACTGCACTCTCAAAGACTGAATGAACCAGCATTGCAGCCACGGGTCACTGTGAGCATCACAGGGAAGGTTGAAGCCGCCCACTGCACCTGTAAGGCCGGAGTCGCGGAGACCTGCACCCACGTCGCTTCTCTTCTGTTTAATGTAGAAGCAACAATGTTGATCTGTGGCACAAGGACTGTTACAGATGAACCTGCATACTGGGTTTTGCTGGGTAATATGACCAAGATACAGGTCAGAGGCCATAAGGTAGACTTCTCCTCTTCAGCTGCCCAAAAAAAGGCTCTTGATCAAAACATAAACAGACCATCCGTAACGAAAGGTCAAAGGAGCCTCAAAAAAGAAAAATCCCACCTGCTACTGTGGAGGAGTTGTCACTGCTATAATGTTTTATCTAGGGCTTCAGATTTATGCCTGTAGTGCACTGCCGTGTAAATAATTTGCATTTACTGAATATGTACTGACTGAGTCCCACTGTTCAAAAGTTGAATAAAGAAACAAACTACTTTTTGCCTCTTTTTTTTTATTTATTAAAACCACTTTATAGAACATCACATCCGTTACAGTGTAGAATCCATGTCATTTACAGTTTACAAATGACAAAATGTTTACATAAAATCATGAAGGGTTTACATGATATCACCCACTACTAACATTACTTTATTTACTGTATCTTCTGAAAAAATACCGCTATTTATACAGCACAAGACTTAAAATATTTAACAGGAGCAAGTTTCATTGTTCCCTGGTTTTACTACCACACTGTTCAACAAACGCAGCAAACCTTCACCATCTTATCCAGAAGGGTCACCTCTTCACCCTCACATGGAAGAAGTAATCTGATTGGCATGGTGGTATGTTTGAAGCAGGTCCCTTGTGTAGCGCTGGAACCCAGTCATGATGTGCCATCCATTTCTTAGGCTGGTTTGCTGCAATAATGCCAAATAATTAGCAACTCTATAAATAGAAGGTAGTTCTGCAAAATCACTCAGTAGGATGTTTGTTCTAATTTGCTATGAGCTCAGAGTGCATCGAAAATAAAACTAATAGGCTATAAAGAGTGATATGAACATATTTAGAACTTACCGGAATGAAAATGTCTGGAGCACCAACAGATATTTGGAGATGGAAGAGAACTGGATATCAGCTCGTCTCACAGCTGCTATCCAGGCTAGACGCCTTCGTTTGGTAACATCGATACGCGAGCTGCCTCATGTTGCTTCCAGGTTGGGAAACAATGAAAAGACAAACCCTTTTCAAGCTTATTCTCTTGCCGGTCGTGCGATTGAACATTGCAGCCGACCACACAGCAAGAACAAACCATGGCTGTTGTGTGTGCCTTCGCTCCTTTTTCGCTTGCGCTTAGACCCCCAAAATGGCGGATCGGGCCAAAATCCTTTCCACGCCCACCCCCGTGACATCACGCTCCAAAGCCCTATAGAACAGAGTTTGAATGAAAGCAACAGAATTCTAAAACAAACAATAGAATTTGAATAAAAAGAGTAGAATTAGAATGAAAACAAAATCATTTGAACGAAAACAGAGGAATTTTAATGAAAAGAACGGAATTAGAATGAAATGAATAGAATTTGAATCAAAACAACGGAATTTGAAAACAAACAACGGAATTTGAAAACAAACAACGGAATTTGAATGAACAGAACAGAATTTGAATCAAAGCAACGGAAATAGAATGAACAGAACAGAATTTGAATCAAAACAATGAAATTTGAATGAAATGAATAGAATTTGAATGAAAACAACGGAATTAGAATGTATAGGGCTTTGGAGTTGACGTCACGCCGCAATGCATTGTGGGAGCGCGGCACCATTTTCGGGGTCTACGAATCAAAACAAACACACTGTGTTGGAACGACGATTACAAGATGCTTAAAAGCAGCTCAAAAGAGAATGGACTGTATAGAGACCGATTTCGTCCAGAGGCGAAGCGGCGGTTCTTGCAGAAAATAACGTGCATTGGAAATGTGGACCCGTATGAAACACGGCCGTGGAGTAGAAACCCAGAAGACCAACCGCTATTGACGTAGCCTGATATATTTTCGTACCTTATCTGTGGAATCAGCGCGTACAAGTCGTCATCCAAACAAAGTAAGTCAGCTCGAGGACTGCGAGTAAAATGCGTTTGATTTCCCTGCAAACATTCACATTAGTGCAGCATAAATTCATTCATGAGGGGAAATTACAGTGATAACATGTGGAGGCTGTTAGATGGATAACATAGTGAGTTGTGTGTGACATTGTCCTGAAGGATTTAGTTATTCTTTATGGTTAAAGAAATTGCAATGATTTATTGATATTTATTATAAATAATTCTAATTATACATCTTGCTTCCATATTTGTATCCTGTGTCACTAAAAATACATTTTATTTTAATTTTATACATTGATTAATGACCTGCAGAATCTCCTTATCATATTAAGTGATTCATAATTGTCACTTTATGCTTTCTCCATCTCTAAAGTGATGACATCCTTGCATTACATACTTTAGGTTCATTTTCTGCAGGCAGGTTTCTGACAGAGAACAGGCAGATTTAGAATATATCATGCAGCGTTCTATAGATGGACACATAAAGAAATGAAAAATTACATGTATGTGCAAATTTTCTAAACACTTTGTTACATTTATGATAAAGTAGATAAAACACATTTATGTCGGCCTTGGCTCATAGTTCTTGTCTTTCAATGAACTTTGTGTGTGTTTCAGGTACTGCACTCTCAAAGACTGAATGAACCAGCATTGCAGCCACGGGTCACTGTGAGCATCACAGGGAAGGTTGAAGCCGCCCACTGCACCTGTAAGGCCGGAGTCGCGGAGACCTGCACCCACGTCGCTTCTCTTCTGTTTAATGTAGAAGCAACAATGTTGATCTGTGGCACAAGGACTGTTACAGATGAACCTGCATACTGGGTTTTGCTGGGTAATATGACCAAGATACAGGTCAGAGGCCATAAGGTAGACTTCTCCTCTTCAGCTGCCCAAAAAAAGGCTCTTGATCAAAACATAAACAGACCATCCGTAACGAAAGGTCAAAGGAGCCTCAAAAAAGAAAAATCCCACCTGCTACTGTGGAGGAGTTGTCACTGCTATAATGTTTTATCTAGGGCTTCAGATTCATGCCTGTAGTGCACTGCCGTGTAAATAATTTGCATTTACTGAATATGTACTGACTGAGTCCCACTGTTCAAAAGTTGAATAAAGAAACAAACTACTTTTTGCCTCTTTTTTTTTATTTATTAAAACCACTTTATAGAACATCACATCTGTTACAGTGTAGAATCCATGTCATTTACAGTTTACAAATGACAAAATGTTTACATAAAATCATGAAGGGTTTACATGATATCACCCACTACTAACATTACTTTATTTACTGTATCTTCTGAAAAAATACCGCTATTTATACAGCACAAGACTTAAAATATTTAACAGGAGCAAGTTTCATTGTTCCCTGGTTTTACTACCACACTGTTCAACAAACGCAGCAAACCTTCACCATCTTATCCAGAAGGGTCACCTCTTCACCCTCACATGGAAGAAGTAATCTGATTGGCATGGTGGTATGTTTGAAGCAGGTCCCTTGTGTAGCGCTGGAACCCAGTCATGATGTGCCATCCATTTCATAGGCTGGTTTGCTGCAATAATGCCAAATAATTAGCAACTCTATAAATAGAAGGTAGTTCTGCAAAATCACTCAGTAGGATGTTTGTTCTAATTTGCTATGAGCTCAGAGTGCATCGAAAATAAAACTAATAGGCTATAAAGAGTGATATGAACATATTTAGAACTTACCGGAATGAAAATGTCTGGAGCACCAACAGATATTTGGAGATGGAAGAGAACTGGATATCAGCTCGTCTCACAGCTGCTATCCAGGCTAGACGCCTTCGTTTGGTAACATCGATACACGAGCTGCCTCATGTTGCTTCCAGGTTGGGAAACAATGAAAAGACAAACCCTTTTCAAGCTTATTCTCTTGCCGGTCGTGCGATCGAACATTGTAGCCGACCACACAGCAAGAACAAACCATGGCTGTTGTGTGTGCCTTCGCTCCTTTTTCGCTTGCGCTTAGACCCCCAAAATGGCGGATCGGGCCAAAATCCTTTCCACGCCCACCCCCGTGACATCACGCTCCAAAGCCCTATAGAACAGAGTTTGAATGAAAGCAACAGAATTCTAAAACAAACAATAGAATTTGAATAAAAAGAGTAGAATTAGAATGAAAACAAAATCATTTGAACGAAAACAGAGGAATTTTAATGAAAAGAACGGAATTAGAATGAAATGAATAGAATTTGAATCAAAACAACGGAATTTGAAAACAAACAACGGAATTTGAAAACAAAGAACGGAATTTGAATGAACAGAACAGAATTTGAATCAAAGCAACGGAAATAGAATGAACAGAACAGAATTTGAATCAAAACAATGAAATTTGAATGAAATGAATAGAATTTGAATGAAAACAACGGAATTAGAATGTATAGGGCTTTGGAGTTGACGTCACGCCGCAATGCATTGTGGGAGCGCGGCACCATTTTCGGGGTCTACGAATCAAAACAAACACACTGTGTTGGAACGACGATTACAAGATGCTTAAAAGCAGCTCAAAAGAGAATGGACTGTATAGAGACCGATTTCGTCCAGAGGCGAAGCGGCGGTTCTTGCAGAAAATAACGTGCATTGGAAATGTGGACCCGTATGAAACACGGCCGTGGAGTAGAAACCCAGAAGACCAACCGCTATTGACGTAGCCTGATATATTTTCGTACCTTATCTGTGGAATCAGCGCGTACAAGTCGTCATCCAAACAAAGTAAGTCAGCTCGAGGACTGCGAGTAAAATGCGTTTGATTTCCCTGCAAACATTCACATTAGTGCAGCATAAATTCATTCATGAGGGGAAATTACAGTGATAACATGTGGAGGCTGTTAGATGGATAACATAGTGAGTTGTGTGTGACATTGTCCTGAAGGATTTAGTTATTCTTTATGGTTAAAGAAATTGCAATGATTTATTGATATTTATTATAAATAATTCTAATTATACATCTTGCTTCCATATTTGTATCCTGTGTCACTAAAAATACATTTTATTTTAATTTTATACATTGATTAATGACCTGCAGAATCTCCTTATCATATTAAGTGATTCATAATTGTCACTTTATGCTTTCTCCATCTCTAAAGTGATGACATCCTTGCATTACATACTTTAGGTTCATTTTCTGCAGGCAGGTTTCTGACAGAGAACAGGCAGATTTAGAATATATCATGCAGCATTCTATAGATGGACACATAAAGAAATGAAAAATTACATGTATGTGCAAATTTTCTAAACACTTTGTTACATTTATGATAAAGTAGATAAAACACATTTATGTCGGCCTTGGCTCATAGTTCTTGTCTTTCAATGAACTTTGTGTGTGTTTCAGGTACTGCACTCTCAAAGACTGAATGAACCAGCATTGCAGCCACGGGTCACTGTGAGCATCACAGGGAAGGTTGAAGCCGCCCACTGCACCTGTAAGGCCGGAGTCGCGGAGACCTGCACCCACGTCGCTTCTCTTCTGTTTAATGTAGAAGCAACAATGTTGATCTGTGGCACAAGGACTGTTACAGATGAACCTGCATACTGGGTTTTGCTGGGTAATATGACCAAGATACAGGTCAGAGGCCATAAGGTAGACTTCTCCTCTTCAGCTGCCCAAAAAAAGGCTCTTGATCAAAACATAAACAGACCATCCGTAACGAAAGGTCAAAGGAGCCTCAAAAAAGAAAAATCCCACCTGCTACTGTGGAGGAGTTGTCACTGCTATAATGTTTTATCTAGGGCTTCAGATTTATGCCTGTAGTGCACTGCCGTGTAAATAATTTGCATTTACTGAATATGTACTGACTGAGTCCCACTGTTCAAAAGTTGAATAAAGAAACAAACTACTTTTTGCCTCTTTTTTTTAATTTATTAAAACCACTTTATAGAACATCACATCCGTTACAGTGTAGAATCCATGTCATTTACAGTTTACAAATGACAAAATGTTTACATAAAATCATGAAGGGTTTACATGATATCACCCACTACTAACATTACTTTATTTACTGTATCTTCTGAAAAAATACCGCTATTTATACAGCACAAGACTTAAAATATTTAACAGGAGCAAGTTTCATTGTTCCCTGGTTTTACTACCACACTGTTCAACAAACGCAGCAAACCTTCACCATCTTATCCAGAAGGGTCACCTCTTCACCCTCACATGGAAGAAGTAATCTGATTGGCATGGTGGTATGTTTGAAGCAGGTCCCTTGTGTAGCGCTGGAACCCAGTCATGATGTGCCATCCATTTCATAGGCTGGTTTGCTGCAATAATGCCAAATAATTAGCAACTCTATAAATAGAAGGTAGTTCTGCAAAATCACTCAGTAGGATGTTTGTTCTAATTTGCTATGAGCTCAGAGTGCATCGAAAATAAAACTAATAGGCTATAAAGAGTGATATGAACATATTTAGAACTTACCGGAATGAAAATGTCTGGAGCACCAACAGATATTTGGAGATGGAAGAGAACTGGATATCAGCTCGTCTCACAGCTGCTATCCAGGCTAGACGCCTTCGTTTGGTAACATCGATACACGAGCTGCCTCATGTTGCTTCCAGGTTGGGAAACAATGAAAAGACAAACCCTTTTCAAGCTTATTCTCTTGCCGGTCGTGCGATCGAACATTGTAGCCGACCACACAGCAAGAACAAACCATGGCTGTTGTGTGTGCCTTCGCTCCTTTTTCGCTTGCGCTTAGACCCCCAAAATGGCGGATCGGGCCAAAATCCTTTCCACGCCCACCCCTGTGACATCACGCTCCAAAGCCCTATAGAACAGAGTTTGAATGAAAGCAACAGAATTCTAAAACAAACAATAGAATTTGAATAAAAAGAGTAGAATTAGAATGAAAACAAAATCATTTGAACGAAAACAGAGGAATTTTAATGAAAAGAACGGAATTAGAATGAAATGAATAGAATTTGAATCAAAACAACGGAATTTGAAAACAAACAACGGAATTTGAAAACAAACAACGGAATTTGAATGAACAGAACAGAATTTGAATCAAAGCAACGGAAATAGAATGAACAGAACAGAATTTGAATCAAAACAATGAAATTTGAATGAAATGAATAGAATTTGAATGAAAACAACGGAATTAGAATGTATAGGGCTTTGGAGTTGACGTCACGCCGCAATGCATTGTGGGAGCGCGGCACCATTTTCGGGGTCTACGAATCAAAACAAACACACTGTGTTGGAACGACGATTACAAGATGCTTAAAAGCAGCTCAAAAGAGAATGGACTGTATAGAGACCGATTTCGTCCAGAGGCGAAGCGGCGGTTCTTGCAGAAAATAACGTGCATTGGAAATGTGGACCCGTATGAAACACGGCCGTGGAGTAGAAACCCAGAAGACCAACCGCTATTGACGTAGCCTGATATATTTTCGTACCTTATCTGTGGAATCAGCGCGTACAAGTCGTCATCCAAACAAAGGTAAGTCAGCTCGAGTACTGCGAGTAAAATGCGTTTGATTTCCCTGCAAACATTCACATTAGTGCAGCATAAATTCATTCATGAGGGGAAATTACAGTGATAACATGTGGAGGCTGTTAGATGGATAACATAGTGAGTTGTGTGTGACATTGTCCTGAAGGATTTAGTTATTCTTTATGGTTAAAGAAATTGCAATGATTTATTGATATTTATTATAAATAATTCTAATTATACATCTTGCTTCCATATTTGTATCCTGTGTCACTAAAAATACATTTTATTTTAATTTTATACATTGATTAATGACCTGCAGAATCTCCTTATCATATTAAGTGATTCATAATTGTCACTTTATGCTTTCTCCATCTCTAAAGTGATGACATCCTTGCATTACATACTTTAGGTTCATTTTCTGCAGGCAGGTTTCTGACAGAGAACAGGCAGATTTAGAATATATCATGCAGCGTTCTATAGATGGACACATAAAGAAATGAAAAATTACATGTATGTGCTAACTTTCTAAACACTTTGTTACATTTATGATAAAGTAGATAAAACACATTTATGTCGGCCTTGGCTCATAGTTCTTGTCTTTCAATGAACTTTGTGTGTGTTTCAGGTACTGCACTCTCAAAGACTGAATGAACCAGCATTGCAGCCACGGGTCACTGTGAGCATCACAGGGAAGGTTGAAGCCGCCCACTGCACCTGTAAGGCCGGAGTCGCGGAGACCTGCACCCACGTCGCTTCTCTTCTGTTTAATGTAGAAGCAACAGTGTTGATCTGTGGCACAAGGACTGTTACAGATGAACCTGCATACTGGGTTTTTCTGGGTAATATGACCAAGATACAGGTCAGAGGCCATAAGGTAGACTTCTCCTCTTCAGCTGCCCCAAAAAAGGCTCTTGATCAAAACATAAACAGACCATCCGTAACGAAAGGTCAAAGGAGCCTCAAAAAAGAAAAATCCCACCTGCTACTGTGGAGGAGTTGTCACTGCTATAATGTTTTATCTAGGGCTTCAGATTCATGCCTGTAGTGCACTGCCGTGTAAATAATTTGCATTTACTGAATATGTACTGACTGAGTCCCACTGTTCAAAAGTTGAATAAAGAAACAAACTACTTTTTGCCTCTTTTTTTTTATTTATTAAAACCACTTTATAGAACATCACATCCGTTACAGTGTAGAATCCATGTCATTTACAGTTTACAAATGACAAAATGTTTACATAAAATCATGAAGGGTTTACATGATATCACCCACTACTAACATTACTTTATTTACTGTATCTTCTGAAAAAATACCGCTATTTATACAGCACAAGACTAAAAATATTTAACAGGAGCAAGTTTCATTGTTCCCTGGTTTTACTACCACACTGTTCAACAAACGCAGCAAACCTTCACCATCTTATCCAGAAGGGTCACCTCTTCACCCTCACATGGAAGAAGTAATCTGATTGGCATGGTGGTATGTTTGAAGCAGGTCCCTTGTGTAGCGCTGGAACCCAGTCATGATGTGCCATCCATTTCATAGGCTGGTTTGCTGCAATAATGCCAAATAATTAGCAACTCTATAAATAGAAGGTAGTTCTGCAAAATCACTCAGTAGGATGTTTGTTCTAATTTGCTATGAGCTCAGAGTGCATCGAAAATAAAACTAATAGGCTATAAAGAGTGATATGAACATATTTAGAACTTACCGGAATGAAAATGTCTGGAGCACCAACAGATATTTGGAGATGGAAGAGAACTGGATATCAGCTCGTCTCACAGCTGCTATCCAGGCTAGACGCCTTCGTTTGGTAACATCGATACACGAGCTGCCTCATGTTGCTTCCAGGTTGGGAAACAATGAAAAGACAAACCCTTTTCAAGCTTATTCTCTTGCCGGTCGTGCGATCGAACATTGTAGCCGACCACACAGCAAGAACAAACCATGGCTGTTGTGTGTGCCTTCGCTCCTTTTTCGCTTGCGCTTAGACCCCCAAAATGGCGGATCGGGCCAAAATCCTTTCCACGCCCACCCCTGTGACATCACGCTCCAAAGCCCTATAGAACAGAGTTTGAATGAAAGCAACAGAATTCTAAAACAAACAATAGAATTTGAATAAAAAGAGTAGAATTAGAATGAAAACAAAATCATTTGAACGAAAACAGAGGAATTTTAATGAAAAGAACGGAATTAGAATGAAATGAATAGAATTTGAATCAAAACAACGGAATTTGAAAACAAACAACGGAATTTGAATGAACAGAACAGAATTTGAATCAAAACAACGGAAATAGAATGAACAGAACAGAATTTGAATCAAAACAATGAAATTTGAATGAAAACAACAGAATTAGAATGAAATGAATAGAATTTGAATGAAAACAACGGAATTACAATGTATAGGGCTTTGGAGTTGACGTCACGCCGCAATGCATTGTGGGAGCGCGGCACCATTTTCGGGGTCTACGAATCAAAACAAACACACTGTGTTGGAACGACGATTACAAGATGCTTAAAAGCAGCTCAAAAGAGAATGGACTGTATAGAGACCGATTTCGTCCAGAGGCGAAGCGGCGGTTCTTGCAGAAAATAACGTGCATTGGAAATGTGGACCCATATGAAACACGGCCGTGGAGTAGAAACCCTGAAGACCAACCGCTATTGACGTAGCCTGATATATTTTCGTACCTTATCTGTGGAATCAGCGCGTACAAGTCGTCATCCAAACAAAGGTAAGTCAGCTCGAGGACTGCGAGTAAAATGCGTTTGATTTCCCTGCAAACATTCACATTAGTGCAGCATAAATTCATTCATGAGGGGAAATTACAGTGATAACATGTGGAGGCTGTTAGATGGATAACATAGTGAGTTGTGTGTGACATTGTCCTGAAGGATTTAGTTATTCTTTATGGTTAAAGAAATTGCAATGATTTATTGATATTTATTATAAATAATTCTAATTATACATCTTGCTTCCATATTTGTATCCTGTGTCACTAAAAATACATTTTATTTTAATTTTATACATTGATTAATGACCTGCAGAATCTCCTTATCATATTAAGTGATTCATAATTGTCACTTTATGCTTTCTCCATCTCTAAAGTGATGACATCCTTGCATTACATACTTTAGGTTCATTTTCTGCAGGCAGGTTTCTGACAGAGAACAGGCAGATTTAGAATATATCATGCAGCGTTCTATAGATGGACACATAAAGAAATGAAAAATTACATGTATGTGCAAATTTTCTAAACACTTTGTTACATTTATGATAAAGTAGATAAAACACATTTATGTCGGCCTTGGCTCATAGTTCTTGTCTTTCAATGAACTTTGTGTGTGTTTCAGGTACTGCACTCTCAAAGACTGAATGAACCAGCATTGCAGCCACGGGTCACTGTGAGCATCACAGGGAAGGTTGAAGCCGCCCACTCCACCTGTAAGGCCGGAGTCGCGGAGACCTGCACCCACGTCGCTTCTCTTCTGTTTAATGTAGAAGCAACAATGTTGATCTGTGGCACAAGGACTGTTACAGATGAACCTGCATACTGGGTTTTGCTGGGTAATATGACCAAGATACAGGTCAGAGGCCATAAGGTAGACTTCTCCTCTTCAGCTGCCCAAAAAAAGGCTCTTGATCAAAACATAAACAGACCATCCGTAACGAAAGGTCAAAGGAGCCTCAAAAAAGAAAAATCCCACCTGCTACTGTGGAGGAGTTGTCACTGCTATAATGTTTTATCTAGGGCTTCAGATTTATGCCTGTAGTGCACTGCCGTGTAAATAATTTGCATTTACTGAATATGTACTGACTGAGTCCCACTGTTCAAAAGTTGAATAAAGAAACAAACTACTTTTTGCCTCTTTTTTTTTATTTATTAAAACCACTTTATAGAACATCACATCCGTTACAGTGTAGAATCCATGTCATTTACAGTTTACAAATGACAAAATGTTTACATAAAATCATGAAGGGTTTACATGATATCACCCACTACTAACATTACTTTATTTACTGTATCTTCTGAAAAAATACCGCTATTTATACAGCACAAGACTTAAGAATATTTAACAGGAGCAAGTTTCATTGTTCCCTGGTTTTACTACCACACTGTTCAACAAACGCAGCAAACCTTCACCATCTTATCCAGAAGGGTCACCTCTTCACCCTCACATGGAAGAAGTAATCTGATTGGCATGGTGGTATGTTTGAAGCAGGTCCCTTGTGTAGCGCTGGAACCCAGTCATGATGTGCCATCCATTTCATAGGCTGGTTTGCTGCAATAATGCCAAATAATTAGCAACTCTATAAATAGAAGGTAGTTCTGCAAAATCACTCAGTAGGATGTTTGTTCTAATTTGCTATGAGCTCAGAGTGCATCGAAAATAAAACTAATAGGCTATAAAGAGTGATATGAACATATTTAGAACTTACCGGAATGAAAATGTCTGGAGCACCAACAGATATTTGGAGATGGAAGAGAACTGGATATCAGCTCGTCTCACAGCTGCTATCCAGGCTAGACGCCTTCGTTTGGTAACATCGATACACGAGCTGCCTCATGTTGCTTCCAGGTTGGGAAACAATGAAAAGACAAACCCTTTTCAAGCTTATTCTCTTGCCGGTCGTGCGATCGAACATTGTAGCCGACCACACAGCAAGAACAAACCATGGCTGTTGTGTGTGCCTTCGCTCCTTTTTCGCTTGCGCTTAGACCCCCAAAATGGCGGATCGGGCCAAAATCCTTTCCACGCCCACCCCCGTGACATCACGCTCCAAAGCCCTATAGAACAGAGTTTGAATGAAAGCAACAGAATTCTAAAACAAACAATAGAATTTGAATAAAAAGAGTAGAATTAGAATGAAAACAAAATCATTTGAACGAAAACAGAGGAATTTTAATGAAAAGAACGGAATTAGAATGAAATGAATAGAATTTGAATGAAAACAACGGAATTTGAAAACAAACAATGGAATTTGAAAACAAACAACGGAATTTGAATGAACAGAACAGAATTTGAATCAAAGCAACGGAAATAGAATGAACAGAACAGAATTTGAATCAAAACAATGAAATTTGAATGAAATGAATAGAATTTGAATGAAAACAACGGAATTAGAATGTATAGGGCTTTGGAGTTGACGTCACGCCGCAATGCATTGTGGGAGCGCGGCACCATTTTCGGGGTCTACGAATCAAAACAAACACACTGTGTTGGAACGACGATTACAAGATGCTTAAAAGCAGCTCAAAAGAGAATGGACTGTATAGAGACCGATTTCGTCTAGAGGCGAAGCGGCGGTTCTTGCAGAAAATAACGTGCATTGGAAATGTGGACCCGTATGAAACACGGCCGTGGAGTAGAAACCCTGAAGACAAACCGCTATTGATGTAGCCTGATATATTTTCGTACCTTATCTGTGGAATCAGCGCGTACAAGTCGTCATCCAAACAAAGGTAAGTCAGCTCGAGGACTGCGAGTAAAATGCGTTTGATTTCCCTGCAAACATTCACATTAGTGCAGCATAAATTCATTCATGAGGGGAAATTACAGTGATAACATGTGGAGGCTGTTAGATGGATAACATAGTGAGTTGTGTGTGACATTGTCCTGAAGGATTTAGTTATTCTTTATGGTTAAAGAAATTGCAATGATTTATTGATATTTATTATAAATAATTCTAATTATACATCTTGCTTCCATATTTGTATCCTGTGTCACTAAAAATACATTTTATTTTAATTTTATACATTGATTAATGACCTGCAGAATCTCCTTATCATATTAAGTGATTCATAATTGTCACTTTATGCTTTCTCCATCTCTAAAGTGATGACATCCTTGCATTACATACTTTAGGTTCATTTTCTGCAGGCAGGTTTCTGACAGAGAACAGGCAGATTTAGAATATATCATGCAGCATTCTATAGATGGACACATAAAGAAATGAAAAATTACATGTATGTGCTAACTTTCTAAACACTTTGTTACATTTATGATAAAGTAGATAAAACACATTTATGTCGGCCTTGGCTCAAAGTTCTTGTCTTTCAATGAACTTTGTGTGTGTTTCAGGTACTGCACTCTCAAAGACTGAATGAACCAGCATTGCAGCCACGGGTCACTGTGAGCATCACAGGGAAGGTTGAAGCCGCCCACTGCACCTGTAAGGCCGGAGTCGCGGAGACCTGCACCCACGTCGCTTCTCTTCTGTTTAATGTAGAAGCAACAATGTTGATCTGTGGCACAAGGACTGTTACAGATGAACCTGCATACTGGGTTTTTCTGGGTAATATGACCAAGATACAGGTCAGAGGCCATAAGGTAGACTTCTCCTCTTCAGCTTCCCAAAAAAAGGCTCTTGATCAAAACATAAACAGACCATCCGTAACGAAAGGTCAAAGGAGCCTCAAAAAAGAAAAATCCCACCTGCTACTGTGGAGGAGTTGTCACTGCTATAATGTTTTATCTAGGGCTTCAGATTCATGCCTGTAGTGCACTGCCGTGTAAATAATTTGCATTTACTGAATATGTACTGACTGAGTCCCACTGTTCAAAAGTTGAATAAAGAAACAAACTACTTTTTGCCTCTTTTTTTTATTTATTAAAACCACTTTATAGAACATCACATCCGTTACAGTGTAGAATCCATGTCATTTACAGTTTACAAATGACAAAATGTTTACATAAAATCATGAAGGGTTTACATGATATCACCCACTACTAACATTACTTTATTTACTGTATCTTCTGAAAAAATACCGCTATTTATACAGCACAAGACTTAAAATATTTAACAGGAGCAAGTTTCATTGTTCCCTGGTTTTACTACCACACTGTTCAACAAACGCAGCAAACCTTCACCATCTTATCCAGAAGGGTCACCTCTTCACCCTCACATGGAAGAAGTAATCTGATTGGCATGGTGGTATGTTTGAAGCAGGTCCCTTGTGTAGCGCTGGAACCCAGTCATGATGTGCCATCCATTTCATAGGCTGGTTTGCTGCAATAATGCCAAATAATTAGCAACTCTATAAATAGAAGGTAGTTCTGCAAAATCACTCAGTAGGATGTTTGTTCTAATTTGCTATGAGCTCAGAGTGCATCGAAAATAAAACTAATAGGCTATAAAGAGTGATATGAACATATTTAGAACTTACCGGAATGAAAATGTCTGGAGCACCAACAGATATTTGGAGATGGAAGAGAACTGGATATCAGCTCGTCTCACAGCTGCTATCCAGGCTAGACGCCTTCGTTTGGTAACATCGATACACGAGCTGCCTTATGTTGCTTCCAGGTTGGGAAACAATGAAAAGACAAACCCTTTTCAAGCTTATTCTCTTGCCGGTCGTGCGATCGAACATTGCAGCCGACCACACAGCAAGAACAAACCATGGCTGTTGTGTGTGCCTTCGCTCCTTTTTCGCTTGCGCTTAGACCCCCAAAATGGCGGATCGGGCCAAAATCCTTTCCGCGCCCACCCCCGTGACATCACGCTCCAAAGCCCTATAGAACAGAGTTTGAATGAAAGCAACAGAATTCTAAAACAAACAATAGAATTTGAATAAAAAGAGTAGAATTAGAATGAAAACAAAATCATTTGAACGAAAACAGAGGAATTTTAATGAAAAGAACGGAATTAGAATGAAATGAATAGAATTTGAATCAAAACAACGGAATTTGAAAACAAACAACGGAATTTGAATGAACAGAACAGAATTTGAATCAAAACAATGAAATTTGAATGAAAACAACAGAATTAGAATGAAATGAATAGAATTTGAATGAAAACAACGGAATTAGAATGTATAGGGCTTTGGAGTTGACGTCACGCCGCAATGCATTGTGGGAGCGCGGCACCATTTTCGGGGTCTACGAATCAAAACAAACACACTGTGTTGGAACGACGATTACAAGATGCTTAAAAGCAGCTCAAAAGAGAATGGACTGTATAGAGACCGATTTCGTCCAGAGGCGAAGCGGCGGTTCTTGCAGAAAATAACGTGCATTGGAAATGTGGACCCGTATGAAACACGGCCGTGGAGTAGAAACCCAGAAGACCAACCGCTATTGACGTAGCCTGATATATTTTCGTACCTTATCTGTGGAATCAGCGCGTACAAGTCGTCATCCAAACAAAGGTAAGTCAGCTCGAGTACTGCGAGTAAAATGCGTTTGATTTCCCTGCAAACATTCACATTAGTGCAGCATAAATTCATTCATGAGGGGAAATTACAGTGATAACATGTGGAGGCTGTTAGATGGATAACATAGTGAGTTGTGTGTGACATTGTCCTGAAGGATTTAGTTATTCTTTATGGTTAAAGAAATTGCAATGATTTATTGATATTTATTATAAATAATTCTAATTATACATCTTGCTTCCATATTTGTATCCTGTGTCACTAAAAATACATTTTATTTTAATTTTATACATTGATTAATGACCTGCAGAATCTCCTTATCATATTAAGTGATTCATAATTGTCACTTTATGCTTTCTCCATCTCTAAAGTGATGACATCCTTGCATTACATACTTTAGGTTCATTTTCTGCAGGCAGGTTTCTGACAGAGAACAGGCAGATTTAGAATATATCATGCAGCGTTCTATAGATGGACACATAAAGAAATGAAAAATTACATGTATGTGCAAATTTTCTAAACACTTTGTTACATTTATGATAAAGTAGATAAAACACATTTATGTCAGCCTTGGCTCATAGTTCTTGTCTTTCAATGAACTTTGTGTGTGTTTCAGGTACTGCACTCTCAAAGACTGAATGAACCAGCATTGCAGCCACGGGTCACTGTGAGCATCACAGGGAAGGTTGAAGCCGCCCACTGCACCTGTAAGGCCGGAGTCGCGGAGACCTGCACCCACGTCGCTTCTCTTCTGTTTAATGTAGAAGCAACAATGTTGATCTGTGGCACAAGGACTGTTACAGATGAACCTGCATACTGGGTTTTGCTGGGTAATATGACCAAGATACAGGTCAGAGGCCATAAGGTAGACTTCTCCTCTTCAGCTGCCCAAAAAAAGGCTCTTGATCAAAACATAAACAGACCATCCGTAACGAAAGGTCAAAGGAGCCTCAAAAAAGAAAAATCCCACCTGCTACTGTGGAGGAGTTGTCACTGCTATAATGTTTTATCTAGGGCTTCAGATTCATGCCTGTAGTGCACTGCCGTGTAAATAATTTGCATTTACTGAATATGTACTGACTGAGTCCCACTGTTCAAAAGTTGAATAAAGAAACAAACTACTTTTTGCCTCTTTTTTTTTATTTATTAAAACCACTTTATAGAACATCACATCCGTTACAGTGTAGAATCCATGTCATTTACAGTTTACAAATGACAAAATGTTTACATAAAATCATGAAGGGTTTACATGATATCACCCACTACTAACATTACTTTATTTACTGTATCTTCTGAAAAAATACCGCTATTTATACAGCACAAGACTTAAAATATTTAACAGGAGCAAGTTTCATTGTTCCCTGGTTTTACTACCACACTGTTCAACAAACGCAGCAAACCTTCACCATCTTATCCAGAAGGGTCACCTCTTCACCCTCACATGGAAGAAGTAATCTGATTGGCATGGTGGTATGTTTGAAGCAGGTCCCTTGTGTAGCGCTGGAACCCAGTCATGATGTGCCATCCATTTCATAGGCTGGTTTGCTGCAATAATGCCAAATAATTAGCAACTCTATAAATAGAAGGTAGTTCTGCAAAATCACTCAGTAGGATGTTTGTTCTAATTTGCTATGAGCTCAGAGTGCATCGAAAATAAAACTAATAGGCTATAAAGAGTGATATGAACATATTTAGAACTTACCGGAATGAAAATGTCTGGAGCACCAACAGATATTTGGAGATGGAAGAGAACTGGATATCAGCTCGTCTCACAGCTGCTATCCAGGCTAGACGCCTTCGTTTGGTAACATCGATACACGAGCTGCCTCATGTTGCTTCCAGGTTGGGAAACAATGAAAAGACAAACCCTTTTCAAGCTTATTCTCTTGCCGGTCGTGCGATCGAACATTGTAGCCGACCACACAGCAAGAACAAACCATGGCTGTTGTGTGTGCCTTCGCTCCTTTTTCGCTTGCGCTTAGACCCCCAAAATGGCGGATCGGGCCAAAATCCTTTCCACGCCCACCCCCGTGACATCACGCTCCAAAGCCCTATAGAACAGAGTTTGAATGAAAGCAACAGAATTCTAAAACAAACAATAGAATTTGAATAAAAAGAGTAGAATTAGAATGAAAACAAAATCATTTGAAAGAAAACAGAGGAATTTTAATGAAAAGAACGGAATTAGAATGAAATGAATAGAATTTGAATCAAAACAACGGAATTTGAAAACAAACAACGGAATTTGAAAACAAACAACGGAATTTGAATGAACAGAACAGAATTTGAATCAAAGCAACGGAAATAGAATGAACAGAACAGAATTTGAATCAAAACAATGAAATTTGAATGAAATGAATAGAATTTGAATGAAAACAACGGAATTAGAATGTATAGGGCTTTGGAGTTGACGTCACGCCGCAATGCATTGTGGGAGCGCGGCACCATTTTCGGGGTCTACGAATCAAAACAAACACACTGTGTTGGAACGACGATTACAAGATGCTTAAAAGCAGCTCAAAAGAGAATGGACTGTATAGAGACCGATTTCGTCTAGAGGCGAAGCGGCGGTTCTTGCAGAAAATAACGTGCATTGGAAATGTGGACCCGTATGAAACACGGCCGTGGAGTAGAAACCCTGAAGACCAACCGCTATTGACGTAGCCTGATATATTTTCGTACCTTATCTGTGGAATCAGCGCGTACAAGTCGTCATCCAAACAAAGGTAAGTCAGCTCGAGTACTGCGAGTAAAATGCGTTTGATTTCCCTGCAAACATTCACATTAGTGCAGCATGAATTCATTCATGAGGGGAAATTACAGTGATAACATGTGGAGGCTGTTAGATGGATAACATAGTGAGTTGTGTGTGACATTGTCCTGAAGGATTTAGTTATTCTTTATGGTTAAAGAAATTGCAATGATTTATTGATATTTATTATAAATAATTCTAATTATACATCTTGCTTCCATATTTGTATCCTGTGTCACTAAAAATACATTTTATTTTAATTTTATACATTGATTAATGACCTGCAGAATCTCCTTATCATATTAAGTGATTCATAATTGTCACTTTATGCTTTCTCCATCTCTAAAGTGATGACATCCTTGCATTACATACTTTAGGTTCATTTTCTGCAGGCAGGTTTCTGACAGAGAACAGGCAGATTTAGAATATATCATGCAGCGTTCTATAGATGGACACATAAAGAAATGAAAAATTACATGTATGTGCAAATTTTCTAAACACTTTGTTACATTTATGATAAAGTAGATAAAACACATTTATGTCAGCCTTGGCTCATAGTTCTTGTCTTTCAATGAACTTTGTGTGTGTTTCAGGTACTGCACTCTCAAAGACTGAATGAACCAGCATTGCAGCCACGGGTCACTGTGAGCATCACAGGGAAGGTTGAAGCCGCCCACTGCACCTGTAAGGCCGGAGTCGCGGAGACCTGCACCCACGTCGCTTCTCTTCTGTTTAATGTAGAAGCAACAATGTTGATCTGTGGCACAAGGACTGTTACAGATGAACCTGCATACTGGGTTTTGCTGGGTAATATGACCAAGATACAGGTCAGAGGCCATAAGGTAGACTTCTCCTCTTCAGCTGCCCAAAAAAAGGCTCTTGATCAAAACATAAACAGACCATCCGTAACGAAAGGTCAAAGGAGCCTCAAAAAAGAAAAATCCCACCTGCTACTGTGGAGGAGTTGTCACTGCTATAATGTTTTATCTAGGGCTTCAGATTCATGCCTGTAGTGCACTGCCGTGTAAATAATTTGCATTTACTGAATATGTACTGACTGAGTCCCACTGTTCAAAAGTTGAATAAAGAAACAAACTACTTTTTGCCTCTTTTTTTTTATTTATTAAAACCACTTTATAGAACATCACATCCGTTACAGTGTAGAATCCATGTCATTTACAGTTTACAAATGACAAAATGTTTACATAAAATCATGAAGGGTTTACATGATATCACCCACTACTAACATTACTTTATTTACTGTATCTTCTGAAAAAATACCGCTATTTATACAGCACAAGACTTAAAATATTTAACAGGAGCAAGTTTCATTGTTCCCTGGTTTTACTACCACACTGTTCAACAAACGCAGCAAACCTTCACCATCTTATCCAGAAGGGTCACCTCTTCACCCTCACATGGAAGAAGTAATCTGATTGGCATGGTGGTATGTTTGAAGCAGGTCCCTTGTGTAGCGCTGGAACCCAGTCATGATGTGCCATCCATTTCATAGGCTGGTTTGCTGCAATAATGCCAAATAATTAGCAACTCTATAAATAGAAGGTAGTTCTGCAAAATCACTCAGTAGGATGTTTGTTCTAATTTGCTATGAGCTCAGAGTGCATCGAAAATAAAACTAATAGGCTATAAAGAGTGATATGAACATATTTAGAACTTACCGGAATGAAAATGTCTGGAGCACCAACAGATATTTGGAGATGGAAGAGAACTGGATATCAGCTCGTCTCACAGCTGCTATCCAGGCTAGACGCATTCGTTTGGTAACATCGATACACGAGCTGCCTTATGTTGCTTCCAGGTTGGGAAACAATGAAAAGACAAACCCTTTTCAAGCTTATTCTCTTGCCGGTCGTGCGATCGAACATTGCAGCCGACCACACAGCAAGAACAAACCATGGCTGTTGTGTGTGCCTTCGCTCCTTTTTCGCTTGCGCTTAGACCCCCAAAATGGCGGATCGGGCCAAAATCCTTTCCGCGCCCACCCCCGTGACATCACGCTCCAAAGCCCTATAGAACAGAGTTTGAATGAAAGCAACAGAATTCTAAAACAAACAATAGAATTTGAATAAAAAGAGTAGAATTAGAATGAAAACAAAATCATTTGAACGAAAACAGAGGAATTTTAATGAAAAGAACGGAATTAGAATGAAATGAATAGAATTTGAATCAAAACAACGGAATTTGAAAACAAACAACGGAATTTGAATGAACAGAACAGAATTTGAATCAAAACAATGAAATTTGAATGAAAACAACAGAATTAGAATGAAATGAATAGAATTTGAATGAAAACAACGGAATTAGAATGTATAGGGCTTTGGAGTTGACGTCACGCCGCAATGCATTGTGGGAGCGCGGCACCATTTTCGGGGTCTACGAATCAAAACAAACACACTGTGTTGGAACGACGATTACAAGATGCTTAAAAGCAGCTCAAAAGAGAATGGACTGTATAGAGACCGATTTCGTCCAGAGGCGAAGCGGCGGTTCTTGCAGAAAATAACGTGCATTGGAAATGTGGACCCGTATGAAACACGGCCGTGGAGTAGAAACCCAGAAGACCAACCGCTATTGACGTAGCCTGATATATTTTCGTACCTTATCTGTGGAATCAGCGCGTACAAGTCGTCATCCAAACAAAGGTAAGTCAGCTCGAGTACTGCGAGTAAAATGCGTTTGATTTCCCTGCAAACATTCACATTAGTGCAGCATAAATTCATTCATGAGGGGAAATTACAGTGATAACATGTGGAGGCTGTTAGATGGATAACATAGTGAGTTGTGTGTGACATTGTCCTGAAGGATTTAGTTATTCTTTATGGTTAAAGAAATTGCAATGATTTATTGATATTTATTATAAATAATTCTAATTATACATCTTGCTTCCATATTTGTATCCTGTGTCACTAAAAATACATTTTATTTTAATTTTATACATTGATTAATGACCTGCAGAATCTCCTTATCATATTAAGTGATTCATAATTGTCACTTTATGCTTTCGCCATCTCTAAAGTGATGACATCCTTGCATTACATACTTTAGGTTCATTTTCTGCAGGCAGGTTTCTGACAGAGAACAGGCAGATTTAGAATATATCATGCAGCGTTCTATAGATGGACACATAAAGAAATGAAAAATTACATGTATGTGCTAACTTTCTAAACACTTTGTTACATTTATGATAAAGTAGATAAAACACATTTATGTCGGCCTTGGCTCATAGTTCTTGTCTTTCAATGAACTTTGTGTGTGTTTCAGGTACTGCACTCTCAAAGACTGAATGAACCAGCATTGCAGCCACGGGTCACTGTGAGCATCACAGGGAAGGTTGAAGCCGCCCACTGCACCTGTAAGGCCGGAGTCGCGGAGACCTGCACCCACGTCGCTTCTCTTCTGTTTAATGTAGAAGCAACAATGTTGATCTGTGGCACAAGGACTGTTACAGATGAACCTGCATACTGGGTTTTGCTGGGTAATATGACCAAGATACAGGTCAGAGGCCATAAGGTAGACTTCTCCTCTTCAGCTGCCCAAAAAAAGG
Source organism: Perissodus microlepis (assembly GCF_051167445.1). Classification (NCBI taxonomy): domain Eukaryota; kingdom Metazoa; phylum Chordata; class Actinopteri; order Cichliformes; family Cichlidae; genus Perissodus; species Perissodus microlepis. The sequence goes on from NC_140469.1 coordinate 8,695,869, forward strand.
CTCTTGATCAAAACATAAACAGACCATCCGTAACGAAAGGTCAAAGGAGCCTCAAAAAAGAAAAATCCCACCTGCTACTGTGGAGGAGTTGTCACTGCTATAATGTTTTATCTAGGGGTTCAGATTTATGCCTGTAGTGCACTGCCGTGTAAATAATTTGCATTTACTGAATATGTACTGACTGAGTCCCACTGTTCAAAAGTTGAATAAAGAAACAAACTACTTTTTGCCTCTTTTTTTTTATTTATTAAAACCACTTTATAGAACATCACATCCGTTACAGTGTAGAATCCATGTCATTTACAGTTTACAAATGACAAAATGTTTACATAAAATCATGAAGGGTTTACATGATATCACCCACTACTAACATTACTTTATTTACTGTATCTTCTGAAAAAATACCGCTATTTATACAGCACAAGACTTAAAATATTTAACAGGAGCAAGTTTCATTGTTCCCTGGTTTTACTACCACACTGTTCAACAAACGCAGCAAACCTTCACCATCTTATCCAGAAGGGTCACCTCTTCACCCTCACATGGAAGAAGTAATCTGATTGGCATGGTGGTATGTTTGAAGCAGGTCCCTTGTGTAGCGCTGGAACCCAGTCATGATGTGCCATCCATTTCATAGGCTGGTTTGCTGCAATAATGCCAAATAATTAGCAACTCTATAAATAGAAGGTAGTTCTGCAAAATCACTCAGTAGGATGTTTGTTCTAATTTGCTATGAGCTCAGAGTGCATCGAAAATAAAACTAATAGGCTATAAAGAGTGATATGAACATATTTAGAACTTACCGGAATGAAAATGTCTGGAGCACCAACAGATATTTGGAGATGGAAGAGAACTGGATATCAGCTCGTCTCACAGCTGCTATCCAGGCTAGACGCCTTCGTTTGGTAACATCGATACACGAGCTGCCTCATGTTGCTTCCAGGTTGGGAAACAATGAAAAGACAAACCCTTTTCAAGCTTATTCTCTTGCCGGTCGTGCGATCGAACATTGTAGCCGACCACACAGCAAGAACAAACCATGGCTGTTGTGTGTGCCTTCGCTCCTTTGTCGCTTGCGCTTAGACCCCCAAAATGGCGGATCGGGCCAAAATCCTTTCCACGCCCACCCCCGTGACATCACGCTCCAAAGCCCTATAGAACAGAGTTTGAATGAAAGCAACAGAATTCTAAAACAAACAATAGAATTTGAATAAAAAGAGTAGAATTAGAATGAAAACAAAATCATTTGAACGAAAACAGAGGAATTTTAATGAAAAGAACGGAATTAGAATGAAATGAATAGAATTTGAATCAAAACAACGGAATTTGAAAACAAACAACGGAATTTGAAAACAAACAACGGAATTTGAATGAACAGAACAGAATTTGAATCAAAACAACGGAAATAGAATGAACAGAACAGAATTTGAATCAAAACAACGGAAATAGAATGAACAGAACAGAATTTGAATCAAAACAACGGAAATAGAATGAACAGAACAGAATTTGAATCAAAACAATGAAATTTGAATGAAAACAACAGAATTAGAATGAAATGAATAGAATTTGAATGAAAACAACGGAATTACAATGTATAGGGCTTTGGAGTTGACGTCACGCCGCAATGCATTGTGGGAGCGCGGCACCATTTTCGGGGTCTACGAATCAAAACAAACACACTGTGTTGGAACGACGATTACAAGATGCTTAAAAGCAGCTCAAAAGAGAATGGACTGTATAGAGACCGATTTCGTCCAGAGGCGAAGCGGCGGTTCTTGCAGAAAATAACGTGCATTGGAAATGTGGACCCGTATGAAACACGGCCGTGGAGTAGAAACCCTGAAGACAAACCGCTATTGACGTAGCCTGATATATTTTCGTACCTTATCTGTGGAATCAGCGCGTACAAGTCGTCATCCAAACAAAGGTAAGTCAGCTCGAGTACTGCGCGTAAAATGCGTTTGATTTCCCTGCAAACATTCACATTAGTGCAGCATAAATTCATTCATGAGGGGAAATTACAGTGATAACATGTGGAGGCTGTTAGATGGATAACATAGTGAGTTGTGTGTGACATTGTCCTGAAGGATTTAGTTATTCTTTATGGTTAAAGAAATTGCAATGATTTATTGATATTTATTATAAATAATTCTAATTATACATCTTGCTTCCATATTTGTATCCTGTGTCACTAAAAATACATTTTATTTTAATTTTATACATTGATTAATGACCTGCAGAATCTCCTTATCATATTAAGTGATTCATAATTGTCACTTTATGCTTTCTCCATCTCTAAAGTGATGACATCCTTGCATTACATACTTTAGGTTCATTTTCTGCAGGCAGGTTTCTGACAGAGAACAGGCAGATTTAGAATATATCATGCAGCGTTCTATAGATGGACACATAAAGAAATGAAAAATTACATGTATGTGCAAATTTTCTAAACACTTTGTTACATTTATGATAAAGTAGATAAAACACATTTATGTCGGCCTTGGCTCATAGTTCTTGTCTTTCAATGAACTTTGTGTGTGTTTCAGGTACTGCACTCTCAAAGACTGAATGAACCAGCATTGCAGCCACGGGTCACTGTGAGCATCACAGGGAAGGTTGAAGCCGCCCACTGCACCTGTAAGGCCGGAGTCGCGGAGACCTGCACCCACGTCGCTTCTCTTCTGTTTAATGTAGAAGCAACAATGTTGATCTGTGGCACAAGGACTGTTACAGATGAACCTGCATACTGGGTTTTGCTGGGTAATATGACCAAGATACAGGTCAGAGGCCATAAGGTAGACTTCTCCTCTTCAGCTGCCCAAAAAAAGGCTCTTGATCAAAACATAAACAGACCATCCGTAACGAAAGGTCAAAGGAGCCTCAAAAAAGAAAAATCCCACCTGCTACTGTGGAGGAGTTGTCACTGCTATAATGTTTTATCTAGGGCTTCAGATTTATGCCTGTAGTGCACTGCCGTGTAAATAATTTGCATTTACTGAATATGTACTGACTGAGTCCCACTGTTCAAAAGTTGAATAAAGAAACAAACTACTTTTTGCCTCTTTTTTTTTATTTATTAAAACCACTTTATAGAACATCACATCCGTTACAGTGTAGAATCCATGTCAGTTACAGTTTACAAATGACAAAATGTTTACATAAAATCATGAAGGGTTTACATGATATCACCCACTACTAACATTACTTTATTTACTGTATCTTCTGAAAAAATACTGCTATTTATACAGCACAAGACTTAAAATATTTAACAGGAGCAAGTTTCATTGTTCCCTGGTTTTACTACCACACTGTTCAACAAACGCAGCAAACCTTCACCATCTTATCCAGAAGGGTCACCTCTTCACCCTCACATGGAAGAAGTAATCTGATTGGCATGGTGGTATGTTTGAAGCAGGTCCCTTGTGTAGCGCTGGAACCCAGTCATGATGTGCCATCCATTTCATAGGCTGGTTTGCTGCAATAATGCCAAATAATTAGCAACTCTATAAATAGAAGGTAGTTCTGCAAAATCACTCAGTAGGATGTTTGTTCTAATTTGCTATGAGCTCAGAGTGCATCGAAAATAAAACTAATAGGCTATAAAGAGTGATATGAACATATTTAGAACTTACCGGAATGAAAATGTCTGGAGCACCAACAGATATTTGGAGATGGAAGAGAACTGGATATCAGCTCGTCTCACAGCTGCTATCCAGGCTAGACGCCTTCGTTTGGTAACATCGATACACGAGCTGCCTCATGTTGCTTCCAGGTTGGGAAACAATGAAAAGACAAACTCTTTTCAAGCTTATTCTCTTGCCGGTCGTGCGATCGAACATTGTAGCCGACCACACAGCAAGAACAAACCATGGCTGTTGTGTGTGCCTTCGCTCCTTTGTCGCTTGCGCTTAGACCCCCAAAATGGCGGATCGGGCCAAAATCCTTTCCACGCCCACCCCCGTGACATCACGCTCCAAAGCCCTATAGAACAGAGTTTGAATGAAAGCAACAGAATTCTAAAACAAACAATAGAATTTGAATAAAAAGAGTAGAATTAGAATGAAAACAAAATCATTTGAACGAAAACAGAGGAATTTTAATGAAAAGAACGGAATTAGAATGAAATGAATAGAATTTGAATCAAAACAACGGAATTTGAAAACAAACAACGGAATTTGAATGAACAGAACAGAATTTGAATCAAAACAACGGAAATAGAATGAACAGAACAGAATTTGAATCAAAACAACGGAAATAGAATGAACAGAACAGAATTTGAATCAAAACAATGAAATTTGAATGAAAACAACAGAATTAGAATGAAATGAATAGAATTTGAATGAAAACAACGGAATTACAATGTATAGGGCTTTGGAGTTGACGTCACGCCGCAATGCATTGTGGGAGCGCGGCACCATTTTCGGGGTCTACGAATCAAAACAAACACACTGTGTTGGAACGACGATTACAAGATGCTTAAAAGCAGCTCAAAAGAGAATGGACTGTATAGAGACCGATTTCGTCCAGAGGCGAAGCGGCGGTTCTTGCAGAAAATAACGTGCATTGGAAATGTGGACCCGTATGAAACACGGCCGTGGAGTAGAAACCCAGAAGACCAACCGCTATTGACGTAGCCTGATATATTTTCGTACCTTATCTGTGGAATCAGCGCGTACAAGTCGTCATCCAAACAAAGGTAAGTCAGCTCGAGTACTGCGAGTAAAATGCGTTTGATTTCCCTGCAAACATTCACATTAGTGCAGCATAAATTCATTCATGAGGGGAAATTACAGTGATAACATGTGGAGGCTGTTAGATGGATAACATAGTGAGTTGTGTGTGACATTGTCCTGAAGGATTTAGTTATTCTTTATGGTTAAAGAAATTGCAATGATTTATTCATATTTATTATAAATAATTCTAATTATACATCTTTCTTCCATATTTGTATCCTGTGTCACTAAAAATACATTTTATTTTAATTTTATACATTGATTAATGACCTGCAGAATCTCCTTATCATATTAAGTGATTCATAATTGTAACTTTATGCTTTCTCCATCTCTAAAGTGATGACATCCTTGCATTACATACTTTAGGTTCATTTTCTGCAGGCAGGTTTCTGACAGAGAACAGGCAGATTTAGAATATATCATGCAGCGTTCTATAGATGGACACATAAAGAAATGAAAAATGACATGTATGTGCTAACTTTCTAAACACTTTGTTACATTTATGATAAAGTAGATAAAACACATTTATGTCGGCCTTGGCTCATAGTTCTTGTCTTTAAATGAACTTTGTGTGTGTTTCAGGTACTGCACTCTCAAAGACTGAATGAACCAGCATTGCAGCCACGGGTCACTGTGAGCATCACAGGGAAGGTTGAAGCCGCCCACTGCACCTGTAAGGCCGGAGTCGCGGAGACCTGCACCCACGTCGCTTCTCTTCTGTTTAATGTAGAAGCAACAGTGTTGATCTGTGGCACAAGGACTGTTACAGATGAACCTGCATACTGGGTTTTGCTGGGTAATATGACCAAGATACAGGTCAGAGGCCATAAGGTAGACTTCTCCTCTTCAGCTGCCCAAAAAAAGGCTCTTGATTAAAACATAAACAGACCATCCGTAACGAAAGGTCAAAGGAGCCTCAAAAAAGAAAAATCCCACCTGCTACTGTGGAGGAGTTGACACTGCTATAATGTTTTATCTAGGGCTTCAGATTCATGCCTGTAGTGCACTGCCGTGTAAATAATTTGCATTTACTGAATATGTACTGACTGAGTCCCACTGTTCAAAAGTTGAATAAAGAAACAAACTACTTTTTGCCTCTTTTTTTTATTTATTAAAACCACTTTATAGAACATCACATCCGTTACAGTGTAGAATCCATGTCATTTACAGTTTACAAATGACAAAATGTTTACATAAAATCATGAAGGGTTTACATGATATCACCCACTACTAACATTACTTTATTTACTGTATCTTCTGAAAAAATACCGCTATTTATACAGCACAAGACTTAAAATATTTAACAGGAGCAAGTTTCATTGTTCCCTGGTTTTACTACCACACTGTTCAACAAACGCAGCAAACCTTCACCATCTTATCCAGAAGGGTCACCTCTTCACCCTCACATGGAAGAAGTAATCTGATTGGCATGGTGGTATGTTTGAAGCAGGTCCCTTGTGTAGCGCTGGAACCCAGTCATGATGTGCCATCCATTTCATAGGCTGGTTTGCTGCAATAATGCCAAATAATTAGCAACTCTATAAATAGAAGGTAGTTCTGCAAAATCACTCAGTAGAATGTTTGTTCTAATTTGCTATGAGCTCAGAGTGCATCGAAAATAAAACTAATAGGCTATAAAGAGTGATATGAACATATTTAGAACTTACCGGAATGAAAATGTCTGGAGCACCAACAGATATTTGGAGATGGAAGAGAACTGGATATCAGCTTGTCTCACAGCTGCTATCCAGGCTAGACGCCTTCGTTTGGTAACATCGATACACGAGCTGCTTTATGTTGCTACCAGGTTGGGAAACAATGAAAAGACAAACCCTTTTCAAGCTTATTCTCTTGCCGGTCGTGCGATCGAACATTGCAGCCGACCACACAGCAAGAACAAACCATGGCTGTTGTGTGTGCCTTCGCTCCTTTTTCGCTTGCGCTTAGACCCCCAAAATGGCGGATCGGGCCAAAATCCTTTCCACGCCCACCCCCGTGACATCACGCTCCAAAGCCCTATAGAACAGAGTTTGAATGAAAGCAACAGAATTCTAAAACAAACAATAGAATTTGAATAAAAAGAGTAGAATTAGAATGAAAACAAAATCATTTGAACGAAAAAAGAGGAATTTCAATGAAAAGAACGGAATTAGAATGAAATGAATAGAATTTGAATAAAAAGAGTAGAATTAGAATGAAAACAAAATCATTTGAACGAAAACAGAGGAATTTTAATGAAAAGAACGGAATTAGAATGAAATGAATAGAATTTGAATCAAAACAACGGAATTTGAAAACAAACAACGGAATTTGAAAACAAACAACGGAATTTGAATGAACAGAACAGAATTTGAATCAAAACAATGGAAATAGAATGAACAGAACAGAATTTGAATCAAAACAATGAAATTTGAATGAAAACAACAGAATTAGAATGAAATGAATAGAATTTGAATGAAAACAACGGAATTAGAATGTATAGGGCTTTGGAGTTGACGTCACGCCGCAATGCATTGTGGGAGCGCGGCACCATTTTCGGGGTCTACGAATCAAAACAAACACACTGTGTTGGAACGACGATTACAAGATGCTTAAAAGCAGCTCAAAAGAGAATGGACTGTATAGAGACCGATTTCGTCTAGAGGCGAAGCGGCGGTTCTTGCAGAAAATAACGTGCATTGGAAATGTGGACCCGTATGAAACACGGCCGTGGAGTAGAAACCCAGAAGACCAACCGCTATTGACGTAGCCTGATATATTTTCGTACCTTATCTGTGGAATCAGCGCGTACAAGTCGTCATCCAAACAAAGGTAAGTCAGCTCGAGTACTGCGAGTAAAATGCGTTTGATTTCCCTGCAAACATTCACATTAGTGCAGCATAAATTCATTCATGAGGGGAAATTACAGTGATAACATGTGGAGGCTGTTAGATGGATAACATAGTGAGTTGTGTGTGACATTGTCCTGAAGGATTTAGTTATTCTTTATGGTTAAAGAAATTGCAATGATTTATTGATATTTATTATAAATAATTCTAATTATACATCTTGCTTCCATATTTGTATCCTGTGTCACTAAAAATACATTTTATTTTAATTTTATACATTGATTAATGACCTGCAGAATCTCCTTATCATATTAAGTGATTCATAATTGTCACTTTATGCTTTCTCCATCTCTAAAGTGATGACATCCTTGCATTACATACTTTAGGTTCATTTTCTGCAGGCAGGTTTCTGACAGAGAACAGGCAGATTTAGAATATATCATGCAGCGTTCTATAGATGGACACATAAAGAAATGAAAAATTACATGTATGTGCTAACTTTCTAAACACTTTGTTACATTTATGATAAAGTAGATAAAACACATTTATGTCGGCCTTGGCTCATAGTTCTTGTCTTTAAATGAACTTTGTGTGTGTTTCAGGTACTGCACTCTCAAAGACTGAATGAACCAGCATTGCAGCCACGGGTCACTGTGAGCATCACAGGGAAGGTTGAAGCCGCCCACTGCACCTGTAAGGCCGGAGTCGCGGAGACCTGCACCCACGTCGCTTCTCTTCTGTTTAATGTAGAAGCAACAGTGTTGATCTGTGGCACAAGGACTGTTACAGATGAACCTGCATACTGGGTTTTGCTGGGTAATATGACCAAGATACAGGTCAGAGGCCATAAGGTAGACTTCTCCTCTTCAGCTGCCCAAAAAAAGGCTCTTGATCAAAACATAAACAGACCATCCGTAACGAAAGGTCAAAGGAGCCTCAAAAAAGAAAAATCCCACCTGCTACTGTGGAGGAGTTGTCACTGCTATAATGTTTTATCTAGGGCTTCAGATTCATGCCTGTAGTGCACTGCCGTGTAAATAATTTGCATTTACTGAATATGTACTGACTGAGTCCCACTGTTCAAAAGTTGAATAAAGAAACAAACTACTTTTTGCCTCTTTTTTTTATTTATTAAAACCACTTTATAGAACATCACATCCGTTACAGTGTAGAATCCATGTCATTTACAGTTTACAAATGACAAAATGTTTACATAAAATCATGAAGGGTTTACATGATATCACCCACTACTAACATTACTTTATTTACTGTATCTTCTGAAAAAATACCGCTATTTATACAGCACAAGACTTAAGAATATTTAACAGGAGCAAGTTTCATTGTTCCCTGGTTTTACTACCACACTGTTCAACAAACGCAGCAAACCTTCACCATCTTATCCAGAAGGGTCACCTCTTCACCCTCACATGGAAGAAGTAATCTGATTGGCATGGTGGTATGTTTGAAGCAGGTCCCTTGTGTAGCGCTGGAACCCAGTCATGATGTGCCATCCATTTCATAGGCTGGTTTGCTGCAATAATGCCAAATAATTAGCAACTCTATAAATAGAAGGTAGTTCTGCAAAATAACTCAGTAGGATGTTTGTTCTAATTTGCTATGAGCTCAGAGTGCATCGAAAATAAAACTAATAGGCTATAAAGAGTGATATGAACATATTTAGAACTTACTGGAATGAAAATGTCTGGAGCACCAACAGATATTTGGAGATGGAAGAGAACTGGATATCAGCTCGTCTCACAGCTGCTATCCAGGCTAGACGCCTTCGTTTGGTAACATCGATACACGAGCTGCCTCATGTTGCTTCCAGGTTGGGAAACAATGAAAAGACAAACCCTTTTCAAGCTTATTCTCTTGCCGGTCGTGCGATCGAACATTGCAGCCGACCACACAGCAAGAACAAACCATGGCTGTTGTGTGTGCCTTCGTTCCTTTTTCGCTTGCGCTTAGACCCCCAAAATGGCGGATCAGGCCAAAATCCTTTCCACGCCCACCCCCGTGACATCACGCTCCAAAGCCCTATAGAACAGAGTTTGAATGAAAGCAACAGAATTCTAAAACAAACAATAGAATTTGAATAAAAAGAGTAGAATTAGAATGAAAACAAAATCATTTGAACGAAAACAGAGGAATTTCAATGAAAAGAACGGAATTAGAATGAAATGAATAGAATTTGAATAAAAAGAGTAGAATTAGAATGAAAACAAAATCATTTGAATGAAAACAGAGGAATTTCAATGAAAAGAACGGAATTAGAATGAAATGAATAGAATTTGAATGAAAGCAACGGAATTTGAAAATACACAACGGAATTTGAAAACAAACAACGGAATTTGAATGAACAGAACAGAATTTGAATCAAAACAACGGAAATAGAATGAACAGAACAGAATTTGAATCAAAACAATGAAATTTGAATGAAAACAACGGAATTAGAATGTATAGGGCTTTGGAGTTGACGTCACGCCGCAATGCATTGTGGGAGCGCGGCACCATTTTCGGGGTCTACGAATCAAAACAAACACACTGTGTTGGAACGACGATTACAAGATGCTTAAAAGCAGCTCAAAAGAGAATGGACTGTATAGAGACCGATTTCGTCCAGAGGCGAAGCGGCGGTTCTTGCAGAAAATAACGTGCATTGGAAATGTGGACCCGTATGAAACACGGCCGTGGAGTAGAAACCCAGAAGACCAACCGCTATTGACGTAGCCTGATATATTTTCGTACCTTATCTGTGGAATCAGCGCGTACAAGTCGTCATCCAAACAAAGGTAAGTCAGCTCGAGTACTGCGAGTAAAATGCGTTTGATTTCCCTGCAAACATTCACATTAGTGCAGCATAAATTCATTCATGAGGGGAAATTACAGTGATAACATGTGGAGGCTGTTAGATGGATAACATAGTGAGTTGTGTGTGACATTGTCCTGAAGGATTTAGTTATTCTTTATGGTTAAAGAAATTGCAATGATTTATTGATATTTATTATAAATAATTCTAATTATACATCTTGCTTCCATATTTGTATCCTGTGTCACTAAAAATACATTTTATTTTAATTTTATACATTGATTAATGACCTGCAGAATCTCCTTATCATATTAAGTGATTCATAATTGTCACTTTATGCTTTCTCCATCTCTAAAGTGATGACATCCTTGCATTACATACTTTAGGTTCATTTTCTGCAGGCAGGTTTCTGACAGAGAACAGGCAGATTTAGAATATATCATGCAGCGTTCTATAGATGGACACATAAAGAAATGAAAAATTACATGTATGTGCTAACTTTCTAAACACTTTGTTACATTTATGATAAAGTAGATAAAACACATTTATGTCGGCCTTGGCTCATAGTTCTTGTCTTTCAATGAACTTTGTGTGTGTTTCAGGTACTGCACTCTCAAAGACTGAATGAACCAGCATTGCAGCCACGGGTCACTGTGAGCATCACAGGGAAGGTTGAAGCCGCCCACTGCACCTGTAAGGCCGGAGTCGCGGAGACCTGCACCCACGTCGCTTCTCTTCTGTTTAATGTAGAAGCAACAATGTTGATCTGTGGCACAAGGACTGTTACAGATGAACCTGCATACTGGGTTTTGCTGGGTAATATGACCAAGATACAGGTCAGAGGCCATAAGGTAGACTTCTCCTCTTCAGCTGCCCAAAAAAAGGCTCTTGATCAAAACATAAACAGACCATCCGTAACGAAAGGTCAAAGGAGCCTCAAAAAAGAAAAATCCCACCTGCTACTGTGGAGGAGTTGTCACTGCTATAATGTTTTATCTAGGGCTTCAGATTTATGCCTGTAGTGCACTGCCGTGTAAATAATTTGCATTTACTGAATATGTACTGACTGAGTCCCACTGTTCAAAAGTTGAATAAAGAAACAAACTACTTTTTGCCTCTTTTTTTTTATTTATTAAAACCACTTTATAGAACATCACATCCGTTACAGTGTAGAATCCATGTCATTTACAGTTTACAAATGACAAAATGTTTACATAAAATCATGAAGGGTTTACATGATATCACCCACTACTAACATTACTTTATTTACTGTATCTTCTGAAAAAATACCGCTATTTATACAGCACAAGACTTAAGAATATTTAACAGGAGCAAGTTTCATTGTTCCCTGGTTTTACTACCACACTGTTCAACAAACGCAGCAAACCTTCACCATCTTATCCAGAAGGGTCACCTCTTCACCCTCACATGGAAGAAGTAATCTGATTGGCATGGTGGTATGTTTGAAGCAGGTCCCTTGTGTAGCGCTGGAACCCAGTCATGATGTGCCATCCATTTCATAGGCTGGTTTGCTGCAATAATGCCAAATAATTAGCAACTCTATAAATAGAAGGTAGTTCTGCAAAATCACTCAGTAGGATGTTTGTTCTAATTTGCTATGAGCTCAGAGTGCATCGAAAATAAAACTAATAGGCTATAAAGAGTGATATGAACATATTTAGAACTTACCGGAATGAAAATGTCTGGAGCACCAACAGATATTTGGAGATGGAAGAGAACTGGATATCAGCTCGTCTCACAGCTGCTATCCAGGCTAGACGCCTTCGTTTGGTAACATCGATACACGAGCTGCCTCATGTTGCTTCCAGGTTGGGAAACAATGAAAAGACAAACCCTTTTCAAGCTTATTCTCTTGCCGGTCGTGCGATCGAACATTGCAGCCGACCACACAGCAAGAACAAACCATGGCTGTTGTGTGTGCCTTCGTTCCTTTTTCGCTTGCGCTTAGACCCCCAAAATGGCGGATCAGGCCAAAATCCTTTCCACGCCCACCCCCGTGACATCACGCTCCAAAGCCCTATAGAACAGAGTTTGAATGAAAGCAACAGAATTCTAAAACAAACAATAGAATTTGAATAAAAAGAGTAGAATTAGAATGAAAACAAAATCATTTGAACGAAAACAGAGGAATTTCAATGAAAAGAACGGAATTAGAATGAAATGAATAGAATTTGAATGAAAGCAACGGAATTTGAAAATACACAACGGAATTTGAAAACAAACAACGGAATTTGAATGAACAGAACAGAATTTGAATCAAAACAATGAAATTTGAATGAATACAACGGAATTAGAATGTATAGGGCTTTGGAGTTGACGTCACGCCGCAATGCATTGTGGGAGCGCGGCACCATTTTCGGGGTCTACGAATCAAAACAAACACACTGTGTTGGAACGACGATTACAAGATGCTTAAAAGCAGCTCAAAAGAGAATGGACTGTATAGAGACCGATTTCGTCCAGAGGCGAAGCGGCGGTTCTTGCAGAAAATAACGTGCATTGGAAATGTGGACCCGTATGAAACACGGCCGTGGAGTAGAAACCCTGAAGACCAACCGCTATTGACATAGCCTGATATATTTTCGTACCTTATCTGTGGAATCAGCGCGTACAAGTCGTCATCCAAACAAAGGTAAGTCAGCTCGAGGACTGCGAGTAAAATGCGTTTGATTTCCCTGCAAACATTCACATTAGTGCAGCATAAATTCATTCATGAGGGGAAATTACAGTGATAACATGTGGAGGCTGTTAGATGGATAACATAGTGAGTTGTGTGTGACATTGTCCTGAAGGATTTAGTTATTCTTTATGGTTAAAGAAATTGCAATGATTTATTCATATTTATTATAAATAATTCTAATTATACATCTTGCTTCCATATTTGTATCCTGTGTCACTAAAAATACATTTTATTTTAATTTTATACATTGATTAATGACCTGCAGAATCTCCTTATCATATTAAGTGATTCATAATTGTCACTTTATGCTTTCTCCATCTCTAAAGTGATGACATCCTTGCATTACATACTTTAGGTTCATTTTCTGCAGGCAGGTTTCTGACAGAGAACAGGCAGATTTAGAATATATCATGCAGCGTTCTATAGATGGACACATAAAGAAATGAAAAATTACATGTATGTGCTAACTTTCTAAACACTTTGTTACATTTATGATAAAGTAGATAAAACACATTTATGTCGGCCTTGGCTCATAGTTCTTGTCTTTAAATGAACTTTGTGTGTGTTTCAGGTACTGCACTCTCAAAGACTGAATGAACCAGCATTGCAGCCACGGGTCACTGTGAGCATCACAGGGAAGGTTGAAGCCGCCCACTGCACCTGTAAGGCCGGAGTCGCGGAGGCCTGCACCCACGTCGCTTCTCTTCTGTTTAATGTAGAAGCAACAATGTTGATCTGTGGCACAAGGACTGTTACAGATGAACCTGCATACTGGGTTTTGCTGGGTAATATGACCAAGATACAGGTCAGAGGCCATAAGGTAGACTTCTCCTCTTCAGCTGCCCAAAAAAAGGCTCTTGATCAAAACATAAACAGACCATCCGTAACGAAAGGTCAAAGGAGCCTCAAAAAAGAAAAATCCCACCTGCTACTGTGGAGGAGTTGTCACTGCTATAATGTTTTATCTAGGGCTTCAGATTTATGCCTGTAGTGCACTGCCGTGTAAATAATTTGCATTTACTGAATATGTACTGACTGAGTCCCACTGTTCAAAAGTTGAATAAAGAAACAAACTACTTTTTGCCTCTTTTTTTTTATTTATTAAAACCACTTTATAGACCATCACATCCGTTACAGTGTAGAATCCATGTCATTTACAGTTTACAAATGACAAAATGTTTACATAAAATCATGAAGGGTTTACATGATATCACCCACTACTAACATTACTTTATTTACTGTATCTTCTGAAAAAATACCGCTATTTATACAGCACAAGACTTAAGAATATTTAACAGGAGCAAGTTTCATTGTTCCCTGGTTTTACTACCACACTGTTCAACAAACGCAGCAAACCTTCACCATCTTATCCAGAAGGGTCACCTCTTCACCCTCACATGGAAGAAGTAATCTGATTGGCATGGTGGTATGTTTGAAGCAGGTCCCTTGTGTAGCGCTGGAACCCAGTCATGATGTGCCATCCATTTCATAGGCTGGTTTGCTGCAATAATGCCAAATAATTAGCAACTCTATAAATAGAAGGTAGTTCTGCAAAATAACTCAGTAGGATGTTTGTTCTAATTTGCTATGAGCTCAGAGTGCATCGAAAATAAAACTAATAGGCTATAAAGAGTGATATGAACATATTTAGAACTTACCGGAATGAAAATGTCTGGAGCACCAACAGATATTTGGAGATGGAAGAGAACTGGATATCAGCTCGTCTCACAGCTGCTATCCAGGCTAGACGCCTTCGTTTGGTAACATCGATACACGAGCTGCCTCATGTTGCTTCCAGGTTGGGAAACAATGAAAAGACAAACCCTTTTCAAGCTTATTCTCTTGCCGGTCGTGCGATCGAACATTGCAGCCGACCACACAGCAAGAACAAACCATGGCTGTTGTGTGTGCCTTCGTTCTTTTTTCGCTTGCGCTTAGACCCCCAAAATGGCGGATCAGGCCAAAATCCTTTCCACGCCCACCCCCGTGACATCACGCTCCAAAGCCCTATAGAACAGAGTTTGAATGAAAGCAACAGAATTCTAAAACAAACAATAGAATTTGAATAAAAAGAGTAGAATTAGAATGAAAACAAAATCATTTGAACGAAAACAGAGGAATTTCAATGAAAAGAACGGAATTAGAATGAAATGAATAGAATTTGAATAAAAAGAGTAGAATTAGAATGAAAACAAAATCATTTGAACGAAAACAGAGGAATTTCAATGAAAAGAACGGAATTAGAATGAAATGAATAGAATTTGAATGAAAGCAACGGAATTTGAAAATACACAACGGAATTTGAAAACAAACAACGGAATTTGAATGAACAGAACAGAATTTGAATCAAAACAACGGAAATAGAATGAACAGAACAGAATTTGAATCAAAACAATGAAATTTGAATGAAAACAACGGAATTAGAATGTATAGGGCTTTGGAGTTGACGTCACGCCGCAATGCATTGTGGGAGCGCGGCACCATTTTCGGGGTCTACGAATCAAAACAAACACACTGTGTTGGAACGACGATTACAAGATGCTTAAAAGCAGCTCAAAAGAGAATGGACTGTATAGAGACCGATTTCGTCCAGAGGCGAAGCGGCGGTTCTTGCAGAAAATAACATGCATTGGAAATGTGGACCCGTATGAAACACGGCCGTGGAGTAGAAACCCAGAAGACCAACCGCTATTGACGTAGCCTGATATATTTTCGTACCTTATCTGTGGAATCAGCGCGTACAAGTCGTCATCCAAACAAAGGTAAGTCAGCTCGAGTACTGCGAGTAAAATGCGTTTGATTTCCCTGCAAACATTCACATTAGTGCAGGATAAATTCATTCATGAGGGGAAATTACAGTGATAACATGTGGAGGCTGTTAGATGGATAACATAGTGAGTTGTGTGTGACATTGTCCTGAAGGATTTAGTTATTCTTTATGGTTAAAGAAATTGCAATGATTTATTCATATTTATTATAAATAATTCTAATTATACATCTTGCTTCCATATTTGTATCCTGTGTCACTAAAAATACATTTTATTTTAATTTTATACATTGATTAATGACCTGCAGAATCTCCTTATCATATTAAGTGATTCATAATTGTCACTTTATGCTTTCTCCATCTCTAAAGTGATGACATCCTTGCATTACATACTTTAGGTTCATTTTCTGCAGGCAGGTTTCTGACAGAGAACAGGCAGATTTAGAATATATCATGCAGCGTTCTATAGATGGACACATAAAGAAATGAAAAATTACATGTATGTGCAAATTTTCTAAACACTTTGTTACATTTATGATAAAGTAGATAAAACACATTTATGTCGGCCTTGGCTCATAGTTCTTGTCTTTCAATGAACTTTGTGTGTGTTTCAGGTACTGCACTCTCAAAGACTGAATGAACCAGCATTGCAGCCACGGGTCACTGTGAGCATCACAGGGAAGGTTGAAGCCGCCCACTGCACCTGTAAGGCCGGAGTCGCGGAGACCTGCACCCACGTCGCTTCTCTTCTGTTTAATGTAGAAGCAACAATGTTGATCTGTGGCACAAGGACTGTTACAGATGAACCTGCATACTGGGTTTTGCTGGGTAATATGACCAAGATACAGGTCAGAGGCCATAAGGTAGACTTCTCCTCTTCAGCTGCCCAAAAAAAGGCTCTTGATCAAAACATAAACAGACCATCCGTAATGAAAGGTCAAAGGAGCCTCAAAAAAGAAAAATCCCACCTGCTACTGTGGAGGAGTTGTCACTGCTATAATGTTTTATCTAGGGCTTCAGATTTATGCCTGTAGTGCACTGCCGTGTAAATAATTTGCATTTACTGAATATGTACTGACTGAGTCCCACTGTTCAAAAGTTGAATAAAGAAACAAACTACTTTTTGCCTCTTTTTTTTATTTATTAAAACCACTTTATAGAACATCACATCCGTTACAGTGTAGAATCCATGTCATTTACAGTTTACAAATGACAAAATGTTTACATAAAATCATGAAGGGTTTACATGATATCACCCACTACTAACATTACTTTATTTACTGTATCTTCTGAAAAAATACCGCTATTTATACAGCACAAGACTTAAGAATATTTAACAGGAGCAAGTTTCATTGTTCCCTGGTTTTACTACCACACTGTTCAACAAACGCAGCAAACCTTCACCATCTTATCCAGAAGGGTCACCTCTTCACCCTCACATGGAAGAAGTAATCTGATTGGCATGGTGGTATGTTTGAAGCAGGTCCCTTGTGTAGCGCTGGAACCCAGTCATGATGTGCCACCCATTTCATAGGCTGGTTTGCTGCAATAATGCCAAATAATTAGCAACTCTATAAATAGAGGTAGATCTGCAAAATCACTCAGTAGGATGTAAGTTCTAATTTGCTATGAGCTCAGAGTGCATCGAAAATAAAACTAATAGGCTATAAAGAGTGATATGAACATATTTAGAACTTACCGGAATGAAAATGTCTGGAGCACCAACAGATATTTGGAGATGGAAGAGAACTGGATATCAGCTCGTCTCACAGCTGCTATCCAGGCTAGACGCCTTCGTTTGGTAACATCGATACACGAGCTGCCTTATGTTGCTTCCAGGTTGGGAAACAATGAAAAGACAAACCCTTTTCAAGCTTATTCTCTTGCCGGTCGTGCGATCGAACATTGCAGCCGACCACACAGCAAGAACAAACCATGGCTGTTGTGTGTGCCTTCGCTCCTTTTTCGCTTGCGCTTAGACCCCCAAAATGGCGGATCGGGCCAAAATCCTTTCCACGCCCACCCCCGTGACATCACGCTCCAAAGCCCTATAGAACAGAGTTTGAATGAAAGCAACAGAATTCTAAAACAAACAATAGAATTTGAATAAAAAGAGTAGAATTAGAATGAAAACAAAATCATTTGAACGAAAACAGAGGAATTTTAATGAAAAGAACGGAATTAGAATGAAATGAATAGAATTTGAATCAAAACAACGGAATTTGAAAACAAACAACGGAATTTGAAAACAAACAACGGAATTTGAATGAACAGAACAGAATTTGAATCAAAACAATGAAATTTGAATGAAAACAACGGAATTTGAAAACAAACAACGGAATTTGAATGAACAGAACAGAATTTGAATCAAAGCAACGGAAATAGAATGAACAGAACAGAATTTGAATCAAAACAATGAAATTTGAATGAAATGAATAGAATTTGAATGAAAACAACGGAATTAGAATGTATAGGGCTTTGGAGTTGACGTCACGCCGCAATGCATTGTGGGAGCGCGGCACCATTTTCGGGGTCTACGAATCAAAACAAACACACTGTGTTGGAACGACGATTACAAGATGCTTAAAAGCAGCTCAAAAGAGAATGGACTGTATAGAGACCGATTTCGTCCAGAGGCGAAGCGGCGGTTCTTGCAGAAAATAACGTGCATTGGAAATGTGGACCCGTATGAAACACGGCCGTGGAGTAGAAACCCTGAAGACCAACCGCTATTGACGTAGCCTGATATATTTTCGTACCTTATCTGTGGAATCAGCGCGTACAAGTCGTCATCCAAACAAAGTTAAGTCAGCTCGAGTACTGCGAGTAAAATGCGTTTGATTTCCCTGCAAACATTCACACTAGTGCAGCATAAATTCATTCATGAGGGGAAATTACAGTGATAACATGTGGAGGCTGTTAGATGGATAACATAGTGAGTTGTGTGTGACATTGTCCTGAAGGATTTAGTTATTCTTTATGGTTAAAGAAATTGCAATGATTTATTGATATTTATTATAAATAATTCTAATTATACATCTTGCTTCCATATTTGTATCCTGTGTCACTAAAAATACATTTTATTTTAATTTTATACATTGATTAATGACCTGCAGAATCTCCTTATCATATTAAGTGATTCATAATTGTCACTTTATGCTTTCTCCATCTCTAAAGTGATGACATCCTTGCATTACATACTTTAGGTTCATTTTCTGCAGGCAGGTTTCTGACAGAGAACAGGCAGATTTAGAATATATCATGCAACGTTGTATAGATGGACACATAAAGAAATGAAAAATTACATGTATGTGCTAACTTTCTAAACACTTTGTTACATTTATGATAAAGTAGATAAAACACATTTATGTCGGCCTTGGCTCATAGTTCTTGTCTTTAAATGAACTTTGTGTGTGTTTCAGGTACTGCACTCTCAAAGACTGAATGAACCAGCATTGCAGCCACGGGTCACTGTGAGCATCACAGGGAAGGTTGAAGCCGCCCACTGCACCTGTAAGGCCGGAGTCGCGGAGACCTGCACCCACGTCGCTTCTCTTCTGTTTAATGTAGAAGCAACAATGTTGATCTGTGGCACAAGGACTGTTACAGATGAACCTGCATACTGGGTTTTGCTGGGTAATATGACCAAGATACAGGTCAGAGGCCATAAGGTAGACTTCTCCTCTTCAGCTGCCCAAAAAAAGGCTCTTGATCAAAACATAAACAGACCATCCGTAACGAAAGGTCAAAGGAGCCTCAAAAAAGAAAAATCCCACCTGCTACTGTGGAGGAGTTGTCACTGCTATAATGTTTTATCTAGGGCTTCAGATTTATGCCTGTAGTGCACTGCCGTGTAAATAATTTGCATTTACTGAATATGTACTGACTGAGTCCCACTGTTCAAAAGTTGAATAAAGAAACAAACTACTTTTTGCCTCTTTTTTTTTATTTATTAAAACCACTTTATAGAACATCACATCCGTTACAGTGTAGAATCCATGTCATTTACAGTTTACAAATGACAAAATGTTTACATAAAATCATGAAGGGTTTACATGATATCACCCACTACTAACATTACTTTATTTACTGTATCTTCTGAAAAAATACCGCTATTTATACAGCACAAGACTTAAGAATATTTAACAGGAGCAAGTTTCATTGTTCCCTGGTTTTACTACCACACTGTTCAACAAACGCAGCAAACCTTCACCATCTTATCCAGAAGGGTCACCTCTTCACCCTCACATGGAAGAAGTAATCTGATTGGCATGGTGGTATGTTTGAAGCAGGTCCCTTGTGTAGCGCTGGAACCCAGTCATGATGTGCCATCCATTTCATAGGCTGGTTTGCTGCAATAATGCCAAATAATTTGCAACTCTATAAATAGAAGGTAGTTCTGCAAAATCACTCAGTAGGATGTTTGTTCTAATTTGCTATGAGCTCAGAGTGCATCGAAAATAAAACTAATAGGCTATAAAGAGTGATATGAACATATTTAGAACTTACCGGAATGAAAATGTCTGGAGCACCAACAGATATTTGGAGATGGAAGAGAACTGGATATCAGCTCGTCTCACAGCTGCTATCCAGGCTAGACGCCTTCGTTTGGTAACATCGATACGCGAGCTGCCTCATGTTGCTTCCAGGTTGGGAAACAATGAAAAGACAAACGCTTTTCAAGCTTATTCTCTTGCCGGTCGTGCGATCGAACATTGCAGCCGACCACACAGCAAGAACAAACCATGGCTGTTGTGTGTGCCTTCGTTCCTTTTTCGCTTGCGCTTAGACCCCCAAAATGGCGGATCGGGCCAAAATCCTTTCCACGCCCACCCCCGTGACATCACGCTCCAAAGCCCTATAGAACAGAGTTTGAATGAAAGCAACAGAATTCTAAAACAAACAATAGAATTTGAATAAAAAGAGTAGAATTAGAATGAAAACAAAATCATTTGAATGAAAACAGAGGAATTTCAATGAAAAGAACGGAATTAGATGAAACGAATAGAATTTGAATGAAAGCAACGGAATTTGAAAATACACAACGGAATTTGAAAACAAACAACGGAATTTGAATGAACAGAACAGAATTTGAATCAAAACACTGGAAATAGAATGAACAGAACAGAATTTGAATCAAAACAATGAAATTTGAATGAAAACAACGGAATTAGAATGTATAGGGCTTTGGAGTTGACGTCACGCCGCAATGCATTGTGGGAGCGCGGCACCATTTTCGGGGTCTACGAATCAAAACAAACACAATGTGTTGGAACGACGATTACAAGATGCTTAAAAGCAGCTCAAAAGAGAATGCACTGTATAGAGACCGATTTCGTCTAAAGGCGAAGCGGCGGTTCTTGCAGAAAATAAAATGCATTGGAAATGTGGACCCGTATGAAACACGGCCGTGGAGTAGAAACCCTGAAGACCAACCGCTATTGACGTAGCCTGATATATTTTCGTACCTTATCTGTGGAATCAGCGCGTACAAGTCGTCATCCAAACAAAGGTAAGTCAGCTCGAGGACTGCGAGTAAAATGCGTTTGATTTCCCTGCAAACATTCACATTAGTGCAGCATAAATTCATTCATGAGGGGAAATTACAGTGATAACATGTGGAGGCTGTTAGATGGATAACATAGTGAGTTGTGTGTGACATTGTCCTGAAGGATTTAGTTATTCTTTATGGTTAAAGAAATTGCAATGATTTATTCATATTTATTATAAATAATTCTAATTATACATCTTGCTTCCATATTTGTATCCTGTGTCACTAAAAATACATTTTATTTTAATTTTATACATTGATTAATGACCTGCAGAATCTCCTTATCATATTAAGTGATTCATAATTGTCACTTTATGCTTTCTCCATCTCTAAAGTGATGACATCCTTGCATTACATACTTTAGGTTCATTTTCTGCAGGCAGGTTTCTGACAGAGAACAGGCAGATTTAGAATATATCATGCAGCGTTCTATAGATGGACACATAAAGAAATGAAAAATTACATGTATGTGCTAACTTTCTAAACACTTTGTTACATTTATGATAAAGTAGATAAAACACATTTATGTCGGCCTTGGCTCATAGTTCTTGTCTTTAAATGAACTTTGTGTGTGTTTCAGGTACTGCACTCTCAAAGACTGAATGAACCATCATTGCAGCCACGGGTCACTGTGAGCATCACAGGGAAGGTTGAAGCCGCCCACTGCACCTGTAAGGCCGGAGTCGCGGAGACCTGCACCCACGTCGCTTCTCTTCTGTTTAATGTAGAAGCAACAGTGTTGATCTGTGGCACAAGGACTGTTACAGATGAACCTGCATACTGGGTTTTGCTGGGTAATATGACCAAGATACAGGTCAGAGGCCATAAGGTAGACTTCTCCTCTTCAGCTGCCCAAAAAAAGGCTCTTGATCAAAACATAAACAGACCATCCGTAATGAAAGGTCAAAGGAGCCTCAAAAAAAAAAAAATCCCACCTGCTACTGTGGAGGAGTTGTCACTGCTATAATGTTTTATCTAGGGGTCCAGATTTATGCCTGTAGTGCACTGCCGTGTAAATAATTTGCATTTACTGAATATGTACTGACTGAGTCCCACTGTTCAAAAGTTGAATAAAGAAACAAACTACTTTTTGCCTCTTTTTTTTATTTATTAAAACCACTTTATAGAACATCACATCCGTTACAGTGTAGAATCCATGTCATTTACAGTTTACAAATGCCAAAATGTTTACATAAAATCATGAAGGGTTTACATGATATCACCCACTACTAACATAACTTTATTTACTGTATCTTCTGAAAAAATACCGCTATTTATACAGCACAAGACTTAAGAATATTTAACAGGAGCAAGTTTCATTGTTCCCTGGTTTTACTACCACACTGTTCAACAAACGCAGCAAACCTTCACCATCTTATCCAGAAGGGTCACCTCTTCACCCTCACATGGAAGAAGTAATCTGATTGGCATGGTGGTATGTTTGAAGCAGGTCCCTTGTGTAGCGCTGGAACCCAGTCATGATGTGCCATCCATTTCATAGGCTGGTTTGCTGCAATAATGCCAAATAATTAGCAACTCTATAAATAGAAGGTAGTTCTGCAAAATCACTCAGTAGGATGTTTGTTCTAATTTGCTATGAGCTCAGAGTGCATCGAAAATAAAACTAATAGGCTATAAAGAGTGATATGAACATATTTAGAACTTACCGGAATGAAAATGTCTGGAGCACCAACAGATATTTGGAGATGGAAGAGAACTGGATATCAGCTTGTCTCATAGCTGCTATCCAGGCTAGACGCCTTCGTTTGGTAACATCAATACACGAGCTGCCTCATGTTGCCTCCAGTTTGGGAAACAATGAAAAGACAAACCCTTTTCAAGCTTATTCTCTTGCCGGTCGTGCGATCGAACATTGCAGCCGACCACACAGCAAGAACAAACCATGGCTGTTGTGTGTGCCTTCGCTCCTTTTTCGCTTGCGCTTAGACCCCCAAAATGGCGGATCGGGACAAAATCCTTTCCACGCCCACGCCCGTGACATCACGCTCCAAAGCCCTATAGAATAGAGTTTGAATGAAAGCAACAGAATTCTAAAACAAACAATAGAATTTGAATAAAAAGAGTAGAATTAGAATGAAAACAAAATCATTTGAATGAAAACAGAGGAATTTCAATGAAAAGAACGGAATTAGAATGAAATGAATAGAATTTGAATGAAAACAACGGAATTTGAAAACAAACAACGGAATTTAAAAACAAACAACGGAATTTGACTGAACAGAACAGAATTTGAATCAAAACACTGGAAATAGAATGAACAGAACAGAATTTGAATGAAAATAATGAAATTTGAATGAAAACAACGGAATTAGAATGAAAACAACGGAATTAGAATGAACAGAACAGAATTTGAATCAAAACAACGGAAATAGAATGAACAGAACAGAATTTGAATGAAAACAATGAAATTGGAATGAAAACAACGGAATTTGAATGAAAACAACGGAATTTGAATGAAAACAACGGAATTAGAATGAAAACAACGGAATTAGAATGAACAGAACAGAATTTGAATGAAAACAATGAAATTGGAATGAAAACAACAGAATTAGAATGAAAACAACGGAATTTGAATGAAAACAACGGAATTTGAATGAAAACAACGGAATTAGAATGAAATGAATAGAATTTGAATGAAAACAACGGAATTAGAATGTATAGGGCTTTGGAGTTGACGTCACGCCGCAATGCATTGTGGGAGCGCGGCACCATTTTCGGGGTCTACGAATCAAAACAAACACACTGTGTTGGAACGACGATTACAAGATGCTTAAAAGCAGCTCAAAAGAGAATGGATTGTATAGAGACCGATTTCGTCCAGAGGCGAAGCGGCGGTTCTTGCAGAAAATAACGTGCATTGGAAATGTGGACCCGTATGAAACACGGCCGTGGAGTAGAAACCCTGAAGACCAACCGCTATTGACATAGCCTGATATATTTTCGTACCTTATCTGTGGAATCAGCGCGTACAAGTCGTCATCCAAACAAAGGTAAGTCAGCTCGAGGACTGCGAGTAAAATGCGTTTGATTTCCCTGCAAACATTCACATTAGTGCAGCATAAATTCACTCATGAGGGGAAATTACAGTGATAACATGTGGAGGCTGTTAGATGGATAACATAGTGAGTTGTGTGTGACATTGTCCTGAAGGATTTAGTTATTCTTTATGGTTAAAGAAATTGCAATGATTTATTCATATTTATTATAAATAATTCTAATTATACATCTTGCTTCCATATTTGTATCCTGTGTCACTAAAAATACATTTTATTTTAATTTTATACATTGATTAATGACCTGCAGAATCTCCTTATCATATTAAGTGATTCATAATTGTCACTTTATGCTTTCTCCATCTCTAAAGTGATGACATCCTTGCATTACATACTTTAGGTTCATTTTCTGCAGGCAGGTTTCTGACAGAGAACAGGCAGATTTAGAATATATCATGCAGCGTTCTATAGATGGACACATAAAGAAATGAAAAATTACATGTATGTGCTAACTTTCTAAACACTTTGTTACATTTATGATAAAGTAGATAAAACACTTTTATGTCGGCCTTGGCTCATAGTTCTTGTCTTTAAATGAACTTTGTGTGTGTTTCAGGTACTGCACTCTCAAAGACTGAATGAACCAGCATTGCAGCCACGGGTCACTGTGAGCATCACAGGGAAGGTTGAAGCCGCCCACTGCACCTGTAAGGCCGGAGTCGCGGAGACCTGCACCCACGTCGCTTCTCTTCTGTTTAATGTAGAAGCAACAATGTTGATCTGTGGCACAAGGACTGTTACAGATGAACCTGCATACTGGGTTTTTTCTGGGTAATATGACCAAGATACAGGTCAGAGGCCATAAGGTAGACTTCTCCTCTTCAGCTGCCCAAAAAAAGGCTCTTGATCAAAACATAAACAGACCATCCGTAACGAAAGGTCAAAGGAGCCTCAAAAAAGAAAAATCCCACCTGCTACTGTGGAGGAGTTGTCACTGCTATAATGTTTTATCTAGGGCTTCAGATTTATGCCTGTAGTGCACTGCCGTGTAAATAATTTGCATTTACTGAATATGTACTGACTGAGTCCCACTGTTCAAAAGTTGAATAAAGAAACAAACTACTTTTTGCCTCTTTTTTTTTATTTATTAAAACCACTTTATAGAACATCACATCCGTTACAGTGTAGAATCCATGTCATTTACAGTTTACAAATGACAAAATGTTTACATAAAATCATGAAGGGTTTACATGATATCACCCACTACTAACATTACTTTATTTACTGTATCTTCTGAAAAAATACCGCTATTTATACAGCACAAGACTTAAGAATATTTAACAGGAGCAAGTTTCATTGTTCCCTGGTTTTACTACCACACTGTTCAACAAACGCAGCAAACCTTCACCATCTTATCCAGAAGGGTCACCTCTTCACCGTCACATGGAAGAAGTAATCTGATTGGCATGGTGGTATGTTTGAAGCAGGTCCCTTTTGTAGCGCTGGAACCCAGTCATGATGTGCCATCCATTTCATAGGCTGGTTTGCTGCAATAATGCCAAATAATTAGCAACTCTATAAATAGAAGGTAGTTCTGCAAAATCACTCAGTAGGATGTTTGTTCTAATTTGCTATGAGCTCAGAGTGCATCGAAAATAAAACTAATAGGCTATAAAGAGTGATATGAACATATTTAGAACTTACCAGAATGAAAATGTCTGGAGCACCAACAGATATTTGGAGATGGAAGAGAACTGGATATCAGCTCGTCTCACAGCTGCTATCCAGGCTAGACGCCTTCGTTTGGTAACATCGATACACGAGCTGCCTCATGTTGCTTCCAGGTTGGAAAACAATGAAAAGACAAACCCTTTTCAAGCTTATTCTCTTGCCGGTCGTGCGATCGAACATTGCAGCCGGCCACACAGCAAGAACAAACCATGGCTGTTGTGTGTGCCTTCGCTCCTTTTTCGCTTGCGCTTAGACCCCCAAAATGGCGGATCGGGCCAAAATCCTTTCCACGCCCACCCCCGTGACATCACGCTCCAAAGCCCTATAGAACAGAGTTTGAATGAAAGCAACAGAATTCTAAAACAAAAAATAGAATTTGAATAAAAAGAGTAGAATTAGAATGAAAACAAAATCATTTGAATGAAAACAGAGGAATTTCAATGAAAAGAACGGAATTAGAATGAAATGAATAGAATTTGAATGAAAACAACGGAATTTGAAAACAAACAACGGAATTTGAATGAACAGAACAGAATTTGAATGAAAACAATGAAATTTGAATGAAAACAACAGAATTAGAATGAAAACAACGGAATTAGAATGAAAACAACGGAATTTGAAAACAAACCACGGAATTTGAATGAAAACAACGGAATTAGAATGTGTAGAACAGAGTTTGAATGAAAGTAACAGAATTCTAAAACAAACAATAGAATTTGAAAAAAAGAGTAGAATTAGAATGAAAACAACGGAATTTGAATGAATTCAATTCAATTCAATTCAATTTTATTTATATAGTGCCAAATCACAACAAAAGTCGCCTCAAGGCGCTTCATAGATACAGAGAAAAACCCAACAATCATATGATCCCCTATGAGCAAGCACTTTGGCGACAGTGGGAAGGAAAAACTCCCTTTTAACAGGAAGAAACCTCCGGCAGAACCAGGCTCAGGGAGGGGCGGCCATCTGCTGCGACTGGTTGGGGTGAGAGAAGGAAGACAGGATAAAAGACATGCTGTGGAAGAGAGACAGAGGTTAATAACAGATATGATTCAATGCAGAGAGGTCTATTAATACATAGTGAGTAAGAAAGGTGACTGGAAAGGAAAAACTCAATGCATCATGGGAATCCCCCGGCAGCCTACGTCTATTGCAGCATAACTAAGGGAGGATTCAGGGTCACCTGGTCCAGCCCTAACTATATGCTTTAGCAAAAAGGAAAGTTTTAAGCCTAATCTTAAAAGTAGAGATAGTTTCTGTCTCCCGAATCCAAACTGGAAGCTGGTTCCACAGAAGAGGGGCCTGAAAACTGAAGGCTCTGCCTCCCATTCTACTTTTAAATACTCTAGGAACAACAAGTAGGCCTGCAGAGCGAGAGCGAAGTGCTCTAATAGGGTGATATGGTACTACAAGGTCATTAAGATAAGATGGGGCCTGATTATTTAAGACCTTGTATGTGAGGAGCAGGATTTTGAATTCATTTCTGGACTTAACAGGAAGCCAATGAAGGGAAGCCAAAACAGGAGAAATATGCTCTCTCCTTCTAGTCCCTGTCAGTACTCTTGCTGCAGCATTTTGGATTAGCTGAAGGCTTTTCAGTGAGTTTTTTGGACATCCTGATAATAATGAATTACAGTAGTCCAGCCTGGAAGTAATAAATGCATGAACTAGTTTTTCAGCGTCACTCTGAGACAGGATATTTCTAATTTTAGAGATGTTGGAAGAAAGCAGTCTTACATATTTGTTTAATATGTGCGTTGAAGGACATGTCCTGGTCAAAAATGACTCCAAGGTTCCTCACAGCGTTACTGGAGGCCAAGGTAATGCCATCCAGAGTATGAATCTGGTTAGATACCATATTTCTAAGATTTTCAGGGCCGAGTACAATAACCTCAGTTTTATCTGAATTAAGAAGCAGAAAGTTAGCGGCCATCCAGGTCTTTATGTCTTTAAGACATTCCTGCAGTTTAACTAATTGGTGTGTGTTATCTGGCTTCATGGACAGATAGAGCTGGGTGTCATCTGCATAGCAGTGAAAATGTATGCTATGTCTTCTAATGATGCTGCCTAAGGGAAGCATGTATAATGTAAACAGAATTGGTCCTAGCACTGAACCCTGTGGAACTCCATAATTAACCTCAGTGTGTGAAGAGGACTCTCCATTTACATGCACAAATTGGAGTCTATTAGATAGATATGATACAAACCACTGCAGTGCAGTACCTGTAATACCTACAGCATGTTCTAATCGCTCTAATAGGATATTATGGTCAACAGTATCGAACGCTGCACTGAGGTCTAGCAGGACAAGCACAGAGATGAGTCCACTGTCAGAGGCCATAAGAAGATCATTTGTAACCTTCACTAAAGCTGTTTCTGTGCTGTGATGAGCTCTGAAACCTGACTGAAACTCTTCAAATAAACCATTCCTCTGCAGATGATCTGTTAGCTGTTTGACAACTACTCTTTCAAGGATTTTTGATATGAAAGGAAGGTTGGAGATTGGCCTATAATTAGCTAAGACTGCTGGGTCTAGAGATGGCTTTTTGAGTAAAGGTTTAACTACAGCCAGCTTGAAGGCCTGTGGTACATAGCCGATTATTAGAGATAGGTTGATCATATTTAAGATCGAAGAATTAATCAATGGCAGGACTTCTTTGAGCAGTTTTGTAGGAATGGGGTCTAAAAGACACGTTGATGGTTTGGAGGAAGTAATTATTGAAGTTAACTCAGAAAGATCAATTGGAGAAAAAGAGTCTAACTTAACATCAATGGTACTAAGAGTAGCTGTAGATAATATTACATCTGTGGGATGATTACTGGTAATTTTTTCTCTAATGATAAAAATTTTATTTGTGAAGAAGTTCATGAAGTCATTACTAGTTAACGTTAAAGGGATGGTTGGCTCAACAGAGCTCTGACTGTTTGTCAGCCTGGCTACAGTGCTGAAGAGAAACCTGGGGTTGTTCTTATTTTCTTCAATCAGTGATGAATAGTAAGATGTTCTGGCTTTGCGGAGGGCTTTCTTATAAAGCAGCAAACTATTTCTCCAGGCTAAATGATGATCCTCTAAATTTGTGACACGCCATTTCCTCTCCAGATTACGAGTCATCTGCTTTAGGGTACGTGTTTGAGAATTATACCATGGAGTCAGGTACTTCTGATTAGAGACCTTAGTTTTCACTGGAGCTACAGTATCCAGAGTCGTACGTAGTGAGGAGGTGAAATTATTAACAAGATAATCGACCTCTGTTGGGGTAGCGTTCAGATAGCTGCTCTGCTCTGTGTTGGTACAGGGCATTGAAGATGATAACAGTGGGTGGATTATATTCTTAAACTTAGTTACAGCGCTTTCAGAAAGACATCTACTTTGATAAAATCTACTCTCCACCACTGTGTAATCAATTATTGTAAATGTAAATGTTATCAGGAAATGATCAGACAGGAGAGGGTTTTCAGGAAACACTGTTAAATGTTCAGTTTCTATGCCATATGTTAAAACAAGATCTAGAGTGTGATTAAAGTGGTGGGTGGGTTCTTTTACATTTTGAGAGAAGCCAATTGAGTCTAATAACAGACTAAATGCCATGTTGAGGCTGTCATTTTTAGCATCTACATGGATGTTAAAATCACCCACAATAATTATTTTATTTGAGCTCAGAACTAAATTAGATATAAAGTCTGAGAAATCAGACAGAAACTCTGTGTAAGGCCCAGGTGGACGATAGATGATAACAAGTAAGACTGGTTTCTGAGTTTCACAGCTGGGGTGGACAATGTTAAGCATCAGGCTTTCAAATGAATTAAAAGTCTGTCTTGGTCTTTCATTAATTAATAGGCTGGTGTGAAAAATTGCTGCCACACCGCCCCCTCGGCCTGTGCTTCGAGGTTTCTGGTAGTTAGAATGACTCGGGGGTGTTGATTCATTTAAACTAACATAATCATCCTGCTGCAACCAGGTTTCTGTAAGGCAGAGTAAATCAATTTGTTGATCAATTATTAAGTCATGTACTAACAGAGACTTGGAGGAGAGAGACCTAATATTTAATAATCCACATTTCACTGTTTTACTCTTTGGTTCAGATGTGGATACTGTACTGTTCTTTCTTTGTAATTGTTTATGTTTAAGTTGTTTGTTGCTGGTTTTTAGTTTGTTTTTTGTCTTTTTGGAAGCTGACACAGTCTCTATGGAGATGGGTTTTTGGGGGGGTAGCAGGAGGAGAGAAGCTGCAGAGAGGCGTGTAAGACTGCAACTCTGCTTCCTGGTCCCAACTCTGGATAGTCATATTTTGGGGGGTTTAATAAATTTGTCCATATTTCTAGAAATGAGAGCTGCTCCATCCAAAGTGGGATGGATGCCGTCTCTCCTAACAAGACCAGGTTTCCTCCAGAAGGTTTGCCAATTATCTATGAAGTCCACATCGTTTCTGGGACACCACTCAGACAGCCAGCAATTTAAGGAGAACATGCGGCTAAACATGTCACTCCTGGTCTGATTGGGGAGGGGACCAGAGAAAACTACAGAGTCCGACATTGTTTTAGCAAAGTTGCACATCGATTCAATATTGATTTTAGTGACCTCCGATTGGCGTAACCGGGTGTCATTACTGCCGACGTGAATTATGATTTTACTGAATTTACGTTTACCCTTAGCCAGCAGTTTTAAATTTCCTTCAATGTCGCCTGCTCTGGCCCCTGGAAGACAATTGACTATGGTTGCCGGAATTAGAATGAACAGAACAGAATTTGAATGAAAACAACGGAAATAGAATGAACAGAACAGAATTTGAATGAAAACAATGAAATTTGAATGAAAACAACAGAATTAGAATGAAATGAATAGAATTTGAATGAAAACAACGGAATTAGAATGTATAGGGCTTTGGAGTTGACGTCACGCCGCAATGCATTGTGGGAGCGTGGCACCATTTTCGGGGTCTACGAATCAAAACAAACACACTGTGTTGGAACGACGATTACAAGATGCTTAAAAGCAGCTCAAAAGAGAATGGACTGTATAGAGACCGATTTCGTCCAGAGGCGAAGCGGCGGTTCTTGCAGAAAATAAAATGCATTGGAAATGTGGACCCGTATGAAACACGGCCGTGGAGTAGAAACCCTGAAGACCAACCGCTATTGACGTAGCCTGATATATTTTCGTACCTTATCTGTGGAATCAGCGCGTACAAGTCGTCATCCAAACAAAGGTAAGTCAGCTCGAGGACTGCGAGTAAAATGCGTTTGATTTCCCTGCAAACATTCACATTAGTGCAGCATAAATTCATTCATGAGGGGAAATTACAGTGATAACATGTGGAGGCTGTTAGATGGATAACATAGTGAGTTGTGTGTGACATTGTCCTGAAGGATTTAGTTATTCTTTATGGTTAAAGAAATTGCAATGATTTATTCATATTTATTATAAATAATTCTAATTATAAATCTTGCTTCCATATTTGTATCCTGTGTCACTAAAAATACATTTTATTTTAATTTTATACATTGATTAATGACCTGAAGAATCTCCTTATCATATTAAGTGATTCATAATTGTCACTTTATGCTTTCTCCATCTCTAAAGTGTTGACATCCTTGCATTACATACTTTAGGTTCATTTTCTGCAGGCAGGTTTCTGACAGAGAACAGGCAGATTTAGAATATATCATGCAGCGTTCTATAGATGGACACATAAAGAAATGAAAAATTACATGTATGTGCTAACTTTCTAAACACTTTGTTACATTTATGATAAAGTAGATAAAACACATTTATGTCGGCCTTGGCTCATAGTTCTTGTCTTTCAATGAACTTTGTGTGTGTTTCAGGTACTGCACTCTCAAAGACTGAATGAACCAGCATTGCAGCCACGGGTCACTGTGAGCATCACAGGGAAGGTTGAAGCCGCCCACTGCACCTGTAAGGCCGGAGTCGCGGAGACCTGCACCCACGTCGCTTCTCTTCTGTTTAATGTAGAAGCAACAGTGTTGATCTGTGGCACAAGGACTGTTACAGATGAACCTGCATACTGGGTTTTGCTGGGTAATATGACCAAGATACAGGTCAGAGGCCATAAGGTAGACTTCTCCTCTTCAGCTGCCCAAAAAAAGGCTCTTGATCAAAACATAAACAGACCATCCGTAATGAAAGGTCAAAGGAGCCTCAAAAAAAAAAAAATCCCACCTGCTACTGTGGAGGAGTTGTCACTGCTATAATGTTTTATCTAGGGGTCCAGATTTATGCCTGTAGTGCACTGCCGTGTAAATAATTTGCATTTACTGAATATGTACTGACTGAGTCCCACTGTTCAAAAGTTGAATAAAGAAACAAACTACTTTTTGCCTCTTTTTTTTATTTATTAAAACCACTTTATAGAACATCACATCCGTTACAGTGTAGAATCCATGTCATTTACAGTTTACAAATGCCAAAATGTTTACATAAAATCATGACGGGTTTACATGATATCACCCACTACTAACATTACTTTATTTACTGTATCTTCTGAAAAAATACCGCTATTTATACAGCACAAGACTTAAGAATATTTAACAGGAGCAAGTTTCATTGTTCCCTGGTTTTACTACCACACTGTTCAACAAACGCAGCAAACCTTCACCATCTTATCCAGAAGGGTCACCTCTTCACCCTCACATGGAAGAAGTAATCTGATTGGCATGGTGGTATGTTTGAAGCAGGTCCCTTGTGTAGCGCTGGAACCCAGTCATGATGTGCCATCCATTTCATAGGCTGGTTTGCTGCAATAATGCCAAATAATTAGCAACTCTATAAATAGAAGGTAGTTCTGCAAAATCACTCAGTAGGATGTTTGTTCTAATTTGCTATGAGCTCAGAGTGCATCGAAAATAAAACTAATAGGCTATAAAGAGTGATATGAACATATTTAGAACTTACCGGAATGAAAATGTCTGGAGCACCAACAGATATTTGGAGATGGAAGAGAACTGGATATCAGCTTGTCTCATAGCTGCTATCCAGGCGAGACGCCTTCGTTTGGTAACATCAATACACGAGCCGCCTCATGTTGCCTCCAGTTTGGGAAACAATGAAAAGACAAACCCTTTTCAAGCTTATTCTCTTGCCGGTCGTGCGATCGAACATTGCAGCCGACCACACAGCAAGAACAAACCATGGCTGTTGTGTGTGCCTTCGTTCCTTTTTCGCTTGCGCTTAGACCCCCAAAATGGCGGATCGGGACAAAATCCTTTCCACGCCCACGCCCGTGACATCACGCTCCAAAGCCCTATAGAATAGAGTTTGAATTAAAGCAACAGAATTCTAAAACAAACAATAGAATTTGAATAAAAAGAGTAGAATTAGAATGAAAACAAAATCATTTGAATGAAAACAGAGGAATTTCAATGAAAAGAACGGAATTAGAATGAAATGAATAGAATTTGAATGAAAACAACGGAATTTGAAAACAAACAACGGAATTTAAAAACAAACAACGGAATTTGACTGAACAGAACAGAATTTGAATCAAAACAATTGAAATAGAATGAACAGAACAGAATTTGAATGAAAATAATGAAATTTGAATGAAAACAACGGAATTAGAATGAAAACAACGGAATTAGAATGAACAGAACAGAATTTGAATCAAAACAACGGAAATAGAATGAACAGAACAGAATTTGAATGAAAACAATGAAATTGGAATGAAAACAACGGAATTTGAATGAAAACAACGGAATTTGAATGAAAACAACGGAATTAGAATGAAAAGAACGGAATTAGAATGAACAGAACAGAATTTGAATCAAAACAATGAAATTGGAATGAAAACAACAGAATTAGAATGAAAACAACGGAATTTGAATGAAAACAACGGAATTTGAATGAAAACAACGGAATTAGAATGAAATGAATAGAATTTGAATGAAAACAACGGAATTTGAAAACAAACAACGGAATTTAAAAACAAACAACGGAATTTGACTGAACAGAACAGAATTTGAATCAAAACACTGGAAATAGAATGAACAGAACAGAATTTGAATCAAAACAATGAAATTTGAATGAAAACAACAGAATTAGAATGAAATGAATAGAATTTGAATGAAAACAACGGAATTAGAATGTATAGGGCTTTGGAGTTGACGTCACGCCGCAATGCATTGTGGGAGCGCGGCACCATTTTCGGGGTCTACGAATCAAAACAAACACACTGTGTTGGAACGACGATTACAAGATGCTTAAAAGCAGCTCAAAAGAGAATGGATTGTATAGAGACCGATTTCTTCCAGAGGCGAAGCGGCGGTTCTTGCAGAAAATAACGTGCATTGGAAATGTGGACCCGTATGAAACACGGCCGTGGAGTAGAAACCCTGAAGACCAACCGCTATTGACATAGCCTGATATATTTTCGTACCTTATCTGTGGAATCAGCGCGTACAAGTCGTCATCCAAACAAAGGTAAGTCAGCTCGAGGACTGCGAGTAAAATGCGTTTGATTTCCCTGCAAACATTCACATTAGTGCAGCATAAATTCATTCATGAGGGGAAATTACAGTGATAACATGTGGAGGCTGTTAGATGGATAACATAGTGAGTTGTGTGTGACATTGTCCTGAAGGATTTAGTTATTCTTTATGGTTAAAGAAATTGCAATGATTTATTCATATTTATTATAAATAATTCTAATTATACATCTTGCTTCCATATTTGTATCCTGTGTCACTAAAAATACATTTTATTTTAATTTTATACATTGATTAATGACCTGCAGAATCTCCTTATCATATTAAGTGATTCATAATTGTCACTTTATGCTTTCTCCATCTCTAAAGTGATGACATCCTTGCATTACATACTTTAGGTTCATTTTCTGCAGGCAGGTTTCTGACAGAGAACAGGCAGATTTAGAATATATCATGCAGCGTTCTATAGATGGACACATAAAGAAATGAAAAATTACATGTATGTGCTAACTTTCTAAACACTTTGTTACATTTATGATAAAGTAGATAAAACACATTTATGTCGGCCTTGGCTTATAGATCTTGTCTTTAAATGAACTTTGTGTGTTTCAGGTACTGCACTCTCAAAGACTGAATGAACCAGCATTGCAGCCACGGGTCACTGTGAGCATCACAGGGAAGGTTGAAGCCGCCCACTGCACCTGTAAGGCCGGAGTCGCGGAGACCTGCACCCACGTCACTTCTCTTCTGTTTAATGTAGAAGCAACAGTGTTGATCTGTGGCACAAGGACTGTTACAGATGAACCTGCATACTGGGTTTTGCTGGGTAATATGACCAAGATACAGGTCAGAGGCCATAAGGTAGACTTCTCCTCTTCAGCTGCCCAAAAAAAGGCTCTTGATCAAAACATAAACAGACCATCCGTAATGAAAGGTCAAAGGAGCCTCAAAAAAGAAAAATCCCACCTGCTACTGTGGAGGAGTTGTCACTGCTATAATGTTTTATCTAGGGCTTCAGATTTATGCCTGTAGTGCACTGCCGTGTAAATAATTTGCATTTACTGAATATGTACTGACTGAGTCCCACTGTTCAAAAGTTGAATAAAGAAACAAACTACTTTTTGCCACTTTTTTTTAATTTATTAAAACCACTTTATAGAACATCACATCCGTTACAGTGTACAATCCATGTCATTTACAGTTTACAAATGCCAAAATGTTTACATAAAATCATGAAGGGTTTACATGATATCACCCACTACTAACATTACTTTATTTACTGTATCTTCTGAAAAAATACCGCTATTTATACAGCACAAGACTTAAGAATATTTAACAGGAGCAAGTTTCATTGTTCCCTGGTTTTACTACCACACTGTTCAACAAACGCAGCAAACCTTCACCATCTTATCCAGAAGGGTCACCTCTTCACCCTCACATGGAAGAAGTAATCTGATTGGCATGGTGGTATGTTTGAAGCAGGTCCCTTGTGTAGCGCTGGAACCCAGTCATGATGTGCCATCCATTTCATAGGCTGGTTTGCTGCAATAATGCCAAATAATTAGCAACTCTATAAATAGAAGGTAGTTCTGCAAAATCACTCAGTAGGATGTTTGTTCTAATTTGCTATGAGCTCAGAGTGCATCGAAAATAAAACTAATAGTTTATAAAGAGTGATATGAACATATTTAGAACTTACTGGAATGAAAATGTCTGGAGCACCAACAGATATTTGGAGATGGAAGAGAACTGGATATCAGCTCGTCTCACAGCTGCTATCCAGGCTAGACGCCTTCGTTTGGTAACATCGATACACGAGCTGCCTCATGTTGCTTCCAGGTTGGGAAACAATGAAAAGACAAACCCTTTTCAAGCTTATTCTCTTGCCGGTCGTGCGATCGAACATTGCAGCCGACCACACAGCAAGAACAAACCATGGCTGTTGTGTGTGCCTTCGTTCCTTTTTCGCTTGCGCTTAGACCCCCAAAATGGCGGATCGGGCCAAAATCCTTTCCACGCCCACCCCCGTGACATCACGCTCCAAAGCCCTATAGAACAGAGTTTGAATGAAAGCAACAGAATTCTAAAACAAACAATAGAATTTGAATAAAAAGAGTAGAATTAGAATGAAAACAAAATCATTTGAATGAAAACAGAGGAATTTCAATGAAAAGAACGGAATTAGAATGAAATGAATAGAATTTGAATGAAAGCAACGGAATTTGAAAATACACAACGGAATTTGAAAACAAACAACGGAATTTGAATGAACAGAACAGAATTTGAATCAAAACACTGGAAATAGAATGAACAGAACAGAATTTGAATCAAAACAATGAAATTTGAATGAAAACAACGGAATTAGAATGTATAGGGCTTTGGAGTTGACGTCACGCCGCAATGCATTGTGGGAGCGCGGCACCATTTTCGGGGTCTACGAATCAAAACAAACACAATGTGTTGGAACGACGATTACAAGATGCTTAAAAGCAGCTCAAAAGAGAATGGACTGTATAGAGACCGATTTCGTCCAGAGGCGAAGCGGCGGTTCTTGCAGAAAATAAAATGCATTGGAAATGTGGACCCGTATGAAACACGGCCGTGGAGTAGAAACCCTGAAGACCAACCGCTATTGACGTAGCCTGATATATTTTCGTACCTTATCTGTGGAATCAGCGCGTACAAGTCGTCATCCAAACAAAGGTAAGTCAGCTCGAGTACTGCGAGTAAAATGCGTTTGATTTCCCTGCAAACATTCACATTAGTGCAGCATAAATTCACTCATGAGGGGAAATTACAGTGATAACATGTGGAGGCTGTTAGATGGATAACATAGTGAGTTGTGTGTGACATTGTCCTGAAGGATTTAGTTATTCTTTATGGTTAAAGAAATTGCAATGATTTATTCATATTTATTATAAATAATTCTAATTATACATCTTGCTTCCATATTTGTATCCTGTGTCACTAAAAATACATTTTATTTTAATTTTATACATTGATTAATGACCTGCAGAATCTCCTTATCATATTAAGTGATTCATAATTGTCACTTTATGCTTTCTCCATCTCTAAAGTGATGACATCCTTGCATTACATACTTTAGGTTCATTTTCTGCAGGCAGGTTTCTGACAGAGAACAGGCAGATTTAGAATATATCATGCAGCGTTCTATAGATGGACATATAAAGAAATGAAAAATTACATGTATGTGCTAACTTTCTAAACACTTTGTTACATTTATGATAAAGTAGATAAAACACATTTATGTCGGCCTTGGCTCATAGTTCTTGTCTTTCAATGAACTTTGTGTGTGTTTCAGGTACTGCACTCTCAAAGACTGAATGAACCAGCATTGCAGCCACGGGTCACTGTGAGCATCACAGGGAAGGTTGAAGCCGCCCACTGCACCTGTAAGGCCGGAGTCGCGGAGACCTGCACCCACGTCGCTTCTCTTCTGTTTAATGTAGAAGCAACAGTGTTGATCTGTGGCACAAGGACTGTTACAGATGAACCTGCATACTGGGTTTTGCTGGGTAATATGACCAAGATACAGGTCAGAGGCCATAAGGTAGACTTCTCCTCTTCAGCTGCCCAAAAAAAGGCTCTTGATCAAAACATAAACAGACCATCCGTAATGAAAGGTCAAAGGAGCCTCAAAAAAGAAAAATCCCACCTGCTACTGTGGAGGAGTTGTCACTGCTATAATGTTTTATCTAGGGCTTCAGATTTATGCCTGTAGTGCACTGCCGTGTAAATAATTTGCATTTACTGAATATGTACTGACTGAGTCCCACTGTTCAAAAGTTGAATAAAGAAACAAACTACTTTTTGCCTCTTTTTTTTTTATTTATTAAAACCACTTTATAGAACATCACATCCGTTACAGTGTAGAATCCATGTCATTTACAGTTTACAAATGACAAAATGTTTACATAAAATCATGAAGGGTTTACATGATATCACCCACTACTAACATTACTTTATTTACTGTATCTTCTGAAAAAATACCGCTATTTATACAGCACAAGACTTAAGAATATTTAACAGGAGCAAGTTTCATTGTTCCCTGGTTTTACTACCACACTGTTCAACAAATGCAGTAAACCTTCACCATCTTATCCAGAAGGGTCACCTCTTCACCCTCACATGGAAGAAGTAATCTGATTGGCATGGTGGTATGTTTGAAGCAGGTCCCTTGTGTAGCGCTGGAACCCAGTCATGATGTGCCATCCATTTCATAGGCTGGTTTGCTGCAATAATGCCAAATAATTAGCAACTCTATAAATAGAAGGTAGTTCTGCAAAATCACTCAGTAGGATGTTTGTTCTAATTTGCTATGAGCTCAGAGTGCATCGAAAATAAAACTAATAGGCTATAAAGAGTGATATGAACATATTTAGAACTTACCGGAATGAAAATGTCTGGAGCACCAACAGATATTTGGAGATGGAAGAGAACTGGATATCAGCTCGTCTCACAGCTGCTATCCAGGCTAGACGCCTTCGTTTGGTAACATCGATACACGAGCTGCCTCATGTTGCTTCCAGGTTGGGAAACAATGAAAAGACAAACCCTTTTCAAGCTTATTCTCTTGCCGGTCGTGCGATCGAACATTGCAGCCGACCACACAGCAAGAACAAACCATGGCTGTTGTGTGTGCCTTCGCTCCTTTTTCGCTTGCGCTTAGACCCCCAAAATGGCGGATCGGGCCAAAATCCTTTCCACGCCCACCCCCGTGACATCACGCTCCAAAGCCCTATAGAACAGAGTTTGAATGAAAGCAACAGAATTCTAAAACAAACAATAGAATTTGAATAAAAAGAGTAGAATTAGAATGAAAACAAAATCATTTGAACGAAAACAGAGGAATTTTAATGAAAAGAACGGAATTAGAATGAAATGAATAGAATTTGAATCAAAACAACGGAATTTGAAAACAAACAACGGAATTTGAAAACAAACAACGGAATTTGAATGAACAGAACAGAATTTGAATCAAAGCAACGGAAATAGAATGAACAGAACAGAATTTGAATCAAAACAATGAAATTAGAATGAAATGAATAGAATTTGAATGAAAACAACGGAATTAGAATGTATAGGGCTTTGGAGTTGACGTCACGCCGCAATGCATTGTGGGAGCGTGGCACCATTTTCGGGGTCTACGAATCATAACAAACACACTGTGTTGGAACGACGATTACAAGATGCTTAAAAGCAGCTCAAAAGAGAATGGACTGTATAGAGACCGATTTCGTCTAGAGGCGAAGCGGCGGTTCTTGCAGAAAATAACGTGCATTGGAAATGTGGACCCGAATGAAACACGGCCGTGGAGTAGAAACCCTGAAGACCAACCGCTATTGACGTAGCCTGATATATTTTCGTACCTTATCTGTGGAATCAGCGCGTACAAGTCGTCATCCAAACAAAGGTAAGTCAGCTCGAGGACTGCAAGTAAAATGCGTTTGATTTCCCTGCAAACATTCACATTAGTGCAGCATAAATTCATTCATGAGGGGAAATTACAGTGATAACATGTGGAGGCTGTTAGATGGATAACATAGTGAGTTGTGTGTGACATTGTCCTGAAGGATTTAGTTATTCTTTATGGTTAAAGAAATTGCAATGATTTATTGATATTTATTATAAATAATTCTAATTATACATCTTGCTTCCATATTTGTATCCTGTGTCACTAAAAATACATTTTATTTTAATTTTATACATTGATTAATGACCTGCAGAATCTCCTTATCATATTAAGTGATTCATAATTGTCACTTTATGCTTTCTCCATCTCTAAAGTGATGACATCCTTGCATTACATACTTTAGGTTCATTTTCTGCAGGCAGGTTTCTGACAGAGAACAGGCAGATTTAGAATATATCATGCAGCGTTCTATAGATGGACACATAAAGAAATGAAAAATTACATGTATGTGCTAACTTTCTAAACACTTTGTTACATTTATGATAAAGTAGATAAAACACATTTATGTCGGCCTTGGCTCATAGTTCTTGTCTTTAAATGAACTTTGTGTGTGTTTCAGGTACTGCACTCTCAAAGACTGAATGAACCAGCATTGCAGCCACGGGTCACTGTGAGCATCACAGGGAAGGTTGAAGCCGCCCACTGCACCTGTAAGGCCGGAGTCGCGGAGACCTGCACCCACGTCGCTTCTCTTCTGTTTAATGTAGAAGCAACAATGTTGATCTGTGGCACAAGGACTGTTACAGATGAACCTGCATACTGGGTTTTGCTGGGTAATATGACCAAGATACAGGTCAGAGGCCATAAGGTAGACTTCTCCTCTTCAGCTGCCCAAAAAAAGGCTCTTGATCAAAACATAAACAGACCATCCGTAACGAAAGGTCAAAGGAGCCTCAAAAAAGAAAAATCCCACCTGCTACTGTGGAGGAGTTGTCACTGCTATAATGTTTTATCTAGGGCTTCAGATTTATGCCTGTAGTGCACTGCCGTGTAAATAATTAGCATTTACTGAATATGTACTGACTGAGTCCCACTGTTCAAAAGTTGAATAAAGAAACAAACTACTTTTTGCCTCTTTTTTTTATTTATTAAAACCACTTTATAGAACATCACATCCGTTACAGTGTAGAATCCATGTCATTTACAGTTTACAAATGACAAAATGTTTACATAAAATCATGAAGGGTTTACATGATATCACCCACTACTAACATTACTTTATTTACTGTATCTTCTGAAAAAATACCGCTATTTATACAGCACAAGACTTAAGAATATTTAACAGGAGCAAGTTTCATTGTTCCCTGGTTTTACTACCACACTGTTCAACAAACGCAGCAAACCTTCACCATCTTATCCAGAAGGGTCACCTCTTCACCCTCACATGGAAGAAGTAATCTGATTGGCATGGTGGTATGTTTGAAGCAGGTCCCTTGTGTAGCGCTGGAACCCAGTCATGATGTGCCATCCATTTCATAGGCTGGTTTGCTGCAATAATGCCAAATAATTAGCAACTCTATAAATAGAAGGTAGTTCTGCAAAATCACTCAGTAGGATGTTTGTTCTAATTTGCTATGAGCTCAGAGTGCATCGAAAATAAAACTAATAGGCTATAAAGAGTGATATGAACATATTTAGAACTTACCGGAATGAAAATGTCTGGAGCACCAACAGATATTTGGAGATGGAAGAGAACTGGATATCAGCTCGTCTCACAGCTGCTATCCAGGCTAGACGCCTTCGTTTGGTAACATCGATACGCGAGCTGCCTCATGTTGCTTCCAGGTTGGGAAACAATGAAAAGACAAACCCTTTTCAAGCTTATTCTCTTGCCGGTCGTGCGATCGAACATTGCAGCCGACCACACAGCAAGAACAAACCATGGCTGTTGTGTGTGCCTTCGCTCCTTTTTCGCTTGCGCTTAGACCCCCAAAATGGCGGATCGGGCCAAAATCCTTTCCACGCCCACCCCCGTGACATCACGCTCCAAAGCCCTATAGAACAGAGTTTGAATGAAAGCAACAGAATTCTAAAACAAACAATAGAATTTGAATAAAAAGAGTAGAATTAGAATGAAAACAAAATCATTTGAACGAAAACAGAGGAATTTCAATGAAAAGAACGGAATTAGAATGAAATGAATAGAATTTGAATGAAAACAACGGAATTTGAAAACAAACAACGGAATTTGAATGAACAGAACAGAATTTGAATCAAAGCAACGGAAATAGAATGAACAGAACAGAATTTGAATCAAAACAATGAAATTAGAATGAAATGAATAGAATTTGAATGAAAACAACGGAATTAGAATGTATTGGGCTTTGGAGTTGACGTCACGCCGCAATGCATTGTGGGAGCGCGGCACCATTTTCGGGGTCTACGAATCAAAACAAACACACTGTGTTGGAACGACGATTACAAGATGCTTAAAAGCAGCTCAAAAGAGAATGGACTGTATAGAGACCGATTTCGTCTAGAGGCGAAGCGGCGGTTCTTGCAGAAAATAACGTGCATTGGAAATGTGGACCCGTATGAAACACGGCCGTGGAGTAGAAACCCTGAAGACCAACCGCTATTGACGTAGCCTGATATATTTTCGTACCTTATCTGTGGAATCAGCGCGTACAAGTCGTCATCCAAACAAAGGTAAGTCAGCTCGAGGACTGCGAGTAAAATGCGTTTGATTTCCCTGCAAACATTCACATTAGTGCAGCATAAATTCATTCATGAGGGGAAATTACAGTGATAACATGTGGAGGCTGTTAGATGGATAACATAGTGAGTTGTGTGTGACATTGTCCTGAAGGATTTAGTTATTCTTTATGGTTAAAGAAATTGCAATGATTTATTGATATTTATTATAAATAATTCTAATTATAC
Organism: Perissodus microlepis; assembly: GCF_051167445.1. Taxonomy (NCBI): domain Eukaryota; kingdom Metazoa; phylum Chordata; class Actinopteri; order Cichliformes; family Cichlidae; genus Perissodus; species Perissodus microlepis. The sequence continues at coordinate 8,738,822 of NC_140469.1, forward strand.
ATCTTGCTTCCATATTTGTATCCTGTTCACTAAAAATACATTTTATTTTAATTTTATACATTGATTAATGACCTGCAGAATCTCCTTATCATATTAAGTGATTCATAATTGTAACTTTATGCTTTCTCCATCTCTAAAGTGATGACATCCTTGCATTACATACTTTAGGTTCATTTTCTGCAGGCAGGTTTCTGACAGAGAACAGGCAGATTTAGAATATATCATGCAGCGTTCTATAGATGGACACATAAAGAAATGAAAAATTACATGTATGTGCTAACTTTCTAAACACTTTGTTACATTTATGATAAAGTAGATAAAACACATTTATGTCGGCCTTGGCTCATAGTTCTTGTCTTTCAATGAACTTTGTGTGTGTTTCAGGTACTGCACTCTCAAAGACTGAATGAACCAGCATTGCAGCCACGGGTCACTGTGAGCATCACAGGGAAGGTTGAAGCCGCCCACTGCACCTGTAAGGCCGGAGTCGCGGAGACCTGCACCCACGTCGCTTCTCTTCTGTTTAATGTAGAAGCAACAATGTTGATCTGTGGCACAAGGACTGTTACAGATGAACCTGCATACTGGGTTTTTCTGGGTAATATGACCAAGATACAGGTCAGAGGCCATAAGGTAGACTTCTCCTCTTCAGCTGCCCAAAAAAAGGCTCTTGATCAAAACATAAACAGACCATCCGTAACGAAAGGTCAAAGGAGCCTCAAAAAAGAAAAATCCCACCTGCTACTGTGGAGGAGTTGTCACTGCTATAATGTTTTATCTAGGGCTTCAGATTTATGCCTGTAGTGCACTGCCGTGTAAATAATTTGCATTTACTGAATATGTACTGACTGAGTCCCACTGTTCAAAAGTTGAATAAAGAAACAAACTACTTTTTGCCTCTTTTTTTTTATTTATTAAAACCACTTTATAGAACATCACATCCGTTACAGTGTAGAATCCATGTCATTTACAGTTTACAAATGACAAAATGTTTACATAAAATCATGAAGGGTTTACATGATATCACCCACTACTAACATTACTTTATTTACTGTATCTTCTGAAAAAATACCGCTATTTATACAGCACAAGACTTAAAATATTTAACAGGAGCAAGTTTCATTGTTCCCTGGTTTTACTACCACACTGTTCAACAAACGCAGCAAACCTTCACCATCTTATCCAGAAGGGTCACCTCTTCACCCTCACATGGAAGAAGTAATCTGATTGGCATGGTGGTATGTTTGAAGCAGGTCCCTTGTGTAGCGCTGGAACCCAGTCATGATGTGCCATCCATTTCATAGGCTGGTTTGCTGCAATAATGCCAAATAATTAGCAACTCTATAAATAGAAGGTAGTTCTGCAAAATCACTCAGTAGGATGTTTGTTCTAATTTGCTATGAGCTCAGAGTGCATCGAAAATAAAACTAATAGGCTATAAAGAGTGATATGAACATATTTAGAACTTACCGGAATGAAAATGTCTGGAGCACCAACAGATATTTGGAGATGGAAGAGAACTGGATATCAGTTCGTCTCACAGCTGCTATCCAGGCTAGACGCCTTCGTTTGGTAACATCGATACACGAGCTGCCTCATGTTGCTTCCAGGTTGGGAAACAATGAAAAGACAAACCCTTTTCACGCTTATTCTCTTGCCGGTCGTGCGATCGAACATTGTAGCCAACCACACAGCAAGAACAAACCATGGCTGTTGTGTGTGCCTTCGCTCCTTTTTCGCTTGCGCTTAGACCCCCAAAATGGCGGATCGGGCCAAAATCCTTTCCACGCCCACCCCCGTGACATCACGCTCCAAAGCCCTATAGAACAGAGTTTGAATGAAAGCAACAGAATTCTAAAACAAACAATAGAATTTGAATAAAAAGAGTAGAATTAGAATGAAAACAAAATCATTTGAACGAAAACAGAGGAATTTTAATGAAAAGAACGGAATTAGAATGAAATGAATAGAATTTGAATCAAAACAACGGAATTTGAAAACAAACAACGGAATTTGAAAACAAACAACGGAATTTGAATGAACAGAACAGAATTTGAATCAAAGCAACGGAAATAGAATGAACAGAACAGAATTTGAATCAAAACAATGAAATTAGAATGAAATGAATAGAATTTGAATGAAAACAACGGAATTAGAATGTATAGGGCTTTGGAGTTGACGTCACGCCGCAATGCATTGTGGGAGCGCGGCACCATTTTCGGGGTCTACGAATCAAAACAAACACACTGTGTTGGAACGACGATTACAAGATGCTTAAAAGCAGCTCAAAAGAGAATGGACTGTATAGAGACCGATTTCGTCTAGAGGCGAAGCGGCGGTTCTTGCAGAAAATAACGTGCATTGGAAATGTGGACCCGTATGAAACACGGCCGTGGAGTAGAAACCCTGAAGACCAACCGCTATTGACGTAGCCTGATATATTTTCGTACCTTATCTGTGGAATCAGCGCGTACAAGTCGTCATCCAAACAAAGGTAAGTCAGCTCGAGGACTGCGAGTAAAATGCGTTTGATTTCCCTGCAAACATTCACATTAGTGCAGCATAAATTCATTCATGAGGGGAAATTACAGTGATAACATGTGGAGGCTGTTAGATGGATAACATAGTGAGTTGTGTGTGACATTGTCCTGAAGGATTTAGTTATTCTTTATGGTTAAAGAAATTGCAATGATTTATTGATATTTATTATAAATAATTCTAATTATACATCTTGCTTCCATATTTGTATCCTGTGTCACTAAAAATACATTTTATTTTAATTTTATACATTGATTAATGACCTGCAGAATCTCCTTATCATATTAAGTGATTCATAATTGTAACTTTATGCTTTCTCCATCTCTAAAGTGATGACATCCTTGCATTACATACTTTAGGTTCATTTTCTGCAGGCAGGTTTCTGACAGAGAACAGGCAGATTTAGAATATATCATGCAGCGTTCTATAGATGGACACATAAAGAAATGAAAAATTGCATGTATGTGCTAACTTTCTAAACACTTTGTTACATTTATGATAAAGTAGATAAAACACTTTTATGTCGGCCTTGGCTCATAGTTCTTGTCTTTAAATGAACTTTGTGTGTGTTTCAGGTACTGCACTCTCAAAGACTGAATGAACCAGCATTGCAGCCACGGGTCACTGTGAGCATCACAGGGAAGGTTGAAGCCGCCCACTGCACCTGTAAGGCCGGAGTCGCGGAGACCTGCACCCACGTCGCTTCTCTTCTGTTTAATGTAGAAGCAACAATGTTGATCTGTGGCACAAGGACTGTTACAGATGAACCTGCATACTGGGTTTTGCTGGGTAATATGACCAAGATACAGGTCAGAGGCCATAAGGTAGACTTCTCCTCTTCAGCTGCCCAAAAAAAGGCTCTTGATCAAAACATAAACAGACCATCCGTAACGAAAGGTCAAAGGAGCCTCAAAAAAGAAAAATCCCACCTGCTACTGTGGAGGAGTTGTCACTGCTATAATGTTTTATCTAGGGCTTCAGATTCATGCCTGTAGTGCACTGCCGTGTAAATAATTTGCATTTACTGAATATGTACTGACTGAGTCCCACTGTTCAAAAGTTGAATAAAGAAACAAACTACTTTTTGCCTCTTTTTTTTTTATTTATTAAAACCACTTTATAGAACATCACATCCGTTACAGTGTAGAATCCATGTCATTTACAGTTTACAAATGACAAAATGTTTACATAAAATCATGAAGGGTTTACATGATATCACCCACTACTAACATTACTTTATTTACTGTATCTTCTGAAAAAATACCGCTATTTATACAGCACAAGACTTAAGAATATTTAACAGGAGCAAGTTTCATTGTTCCCTGGTTTTACTACCACACTGTTCAACAAACGCAGCAAACCTTCACCATCTTATCCAGAAGGGTCACCTCTTCACCCTCACATGGAAGAAGTAATCTGATTGGCATGGTGGTATGTTTGAAGCAGGTCCCTTGTGTAGCGCTGGAACCCAGTCATGATGTGCCATCCATTTCATAGGCTGGTTTGCTGCAATAATGCCAAATAATTAGCAACTCTATAAATAGAAGGTAGTTCTGCAAAATCACTCAGTAGGATGTTTGTTCTAATTTGCTATGAGCTCAGAGTGCATCGAAAATAAAACTAATAGGCTATAAAGAGTGATATGAACATATTTAGAACTTACCGGAATGAAAATGTCTGGAGCACCAACAGATATTTGGAGATGGAAGAGAACTGGATATCAGCTCGTCTCACAGCTGCTATCCAGGCTAGACGCCTTCGTTTGGTAACATCGATACACGAGCTGCCTCATGTTGCTTCCAGGTTGGGAAACAATGAAAAGACAAACCCTTTTCAAGCTTATTCTCTTGCCGGTCGTGCGATCGAACATTGTAGCCGACCACACAGCAAGAACAAACCATGGCTGTTGTGTGTGCCTTCGCTCCTTTTTCGCTTGCGCTTAGACCCCCAAAATGGCGGATCGGGCCAAAATCCTTTCCACGCCCACCCCCGTGACATCACGCTCCAAAGCCCTATAGAACAGAGTTTGAATGAAAGCAACAGAATTCTAAAACAAACAATAGAATTTGAATAAAAAGAGTAGAATTAGAATGAAAACAAAATCATTTGAACGAAAACAGAGGAATTTTAATGAAAAGAACGGAATTAGAATGAAATGAATAGAATTTGAATCAAAACAACGGAATTTGAAAACAAACAACGGAATTTGAATGAACAGAACAGAATTTGAATCAAAACAACGGAAATAGAATGAACAGAACAGAATTTGAATCAAAACAACGGAAATAGAATGAACAGAACAGAATTTGAATCAAAACAATGAAATTTGAATGAAAACAACAGAATTAGAATGAAATGAATAGAATTAGAATGAAAACAAAATCATTTGAACGAAAACAGAGGAATTTCAGTGAAAAGAATGGAATTAGAATGAAATGAATAGAATTTGAATCAAAACAACGGAATTTGAAAACAAACAACGGAATTTGAAAACAAACAACGGAATTTGAATGAACAGAACAGAATTTGAATCAAAGCAACGGAAATAGAATGAACAGAACAGAATTTGAATCAAAACAATGAAATTTGAATGAAATGAATAGAATTTGAATGAAAACAACGGAATTAGAATGTATAGGGCTTTGGAGTTGACGTCACGCCGCAATGCATTGTGGGAGCGCGGCACCATTTTCGGGGTCTACGAATCAAAACAAACACACTGTGTTGGAACGACGATTACAAGATGCTTAAAAGCAGCTCAAAAGAGAATGGACTGTATAGAGACCGATTTCGTCTAGAGGCGAAGCGGCGGTTCTTGCAGAAAATAACGTGCATTGGAAATGTGGACCCGTATGAAACACGGCCGTGGAGTAGAAACCCTGAAGACCAACCGCTATTGATGTAGCCTGATATATTTTCGTACCTTATCTGTGGAATCAGCGCGTACAAGTCGTCATCCAAACAAAGGTAAGTCAGCTCGAGGACTGCGAGTAAAATGCGTTTGATTTCCCTGCAAACATTCACATTAGTGCAGCATAAATTCATTCATGAGGGGAAATTACAGTGATAACATGTGGAGGCTGTTAGATGGATAACATAGTGAGTTGTGTGTGACATTGTCCTGAAGGATTTAGTTATTCTTTATGGTTAAAGAAATTGCAATGATTTATTCATATTTATTATAAATAATTCTAATTATACATCTTGCTTCCATATTTGTATCCTGTGTCACTAAAAATACATTTTATTTTAATTTTATACATTGATTAATGACCTGCAGAATCTCCTTATCATATTAAGTGATTCATAATTGTCACTTTATGCTTTCTCCATCTCTAAAGTGATGACATCCTTGCATTACATACTTTAGGTTCATTTTCTGCAGGCAGGTTTCTGACAGAGAACAGGCAGATTTAGAATATATCATGCAGCGTTCTATAGATGGACACATAAAGAAATGAAAAATTACATGTATGTGCTAACTTTCTAAACACTTTGTTACATTTATGATAAAGTAGATAAAACACTTTTATGTCGGCCTTGGCTCATAGTTCTTGTCTTTAAATGAACTTTGTGTGTGTTTCAGGTACTGCACTCTCAAAGACTGAATGAACCAGCATTGCAGCCACGGGTCACTGTGAGCATCACAGGGAAGGTTGAAGCCGCCCACTGCACCTGTAAGGCCGGAGTCGCGGAGACCTGCACCCACGTCGCTTCTCTTCTGTTTAATGTAGAAGCAACAATGTTGATCTGTGGCACAAGGACTGTTACAGATGAACCTGCATACTGGGTTTTGCTGGGTAATATGACCAAGATACAGGTCAGAGGCCATAAGGTAGACTTCTCCTCTTCAGCTGCCCAAAAAAAGGCTCTTGATCAAAACATAAACAGACCATCCGTAACGAAAGGTCAAAGGAGCCTCAAAAAAGAAAAATCCCACCTGCTACTGTGGAGGAGTTGTCACTGCTATAATGTTTTATCTAGGGCTTCAGATTTATGCCTGTAGTGCACTGCCGTGTAAATAATTTGCATTTACTGAATATGTACTGACTGAGTCCCACTGTTCAAAAGTTGAATAAAGAAACAAACTACTTTTTGCCTCTTTTTTTTTATTTATTAAAACCACTTTATAGAACATCACATCCGTTACAGTGTAGAATCCATGTCATTTACAGTTTACAAATGACAAAATGTTTACATAAAATCATGAAGGGTTTACATGATATCACCCACTACTAACATTACTTTATTTACTGTATCTTCTGAAAAAATACCGCTATTTATACAGCACAAGACTTAAGAATATTTAACAGGAGCAAGTTTCATTGTTCCCTGGTTTTACTACCACACTGTTCAACAAACGCAGCAAACCTTCACCATCTTATCCAGAAGGGTCACCTCTTCACCCTCACATGGAAGAAGTAATCTGATTGGCATGGTGGTATGTTTGAAGCAGGTCCCTTGTGTAGCGCTGGAACCCAGTCATGATGTGCCATCCATTTCATAGGCTGGTTTGCTGCAATAATGCCAAATAATTAGCAACTCTATAAATAGAAGGTAGTTCTGCAAAATCACTCAGTAGGATGTTTGTTCTAATTTGCTATGAGCTCAGAGTGCATCGAAAATAAAACTAATAGGCTATAAAGAGTGATATGAACATATTTAGAACTTACCGGAATGAAAATGTCTGGAGCACCAACAGATATTTGGAGATGGAAGAGAACTGGATATCAGCTCGTCTCACAGCTGCTATCCAGGCTAGACGCCTTCGTTTGGTAACATCGATACACGAGCTGCCTCATGTTGCTTCCAGGTTGGGAAACAATGAAAAGACAAACCCTTTTCAAGCTTATTCTCTTGCCGGTCGTGCGATCGAACATTGTAGCCGACCACACAGCAAGAACAAACCATGGCTGTTGTGTGTGCCTTCGCTCCTTTTTCGCTTGCGCTTAGACCCCCAAAATGGCGGATCGGGCCAAAATCCTTTCCATGCCCACCCCCGTGACATCACGCTCCAAAGCCCTATAGAACAGAGTTTGAATGAAAGCAACAGAATTCTAAAACAAACAATAGAATTTGAATAAAAAGAGTAGAATTAGAATGAAAACAAAATCATTTGAACGAAAACAGAGGAATTTTAATGAAAAGAACGGAATTAGAATGAAATGAATAGAATTTGAATCAAAACAACGGAATTTGAAAACAAACAACGGAATTTGAAAACAAACAATGGAATTTGAATGAACAGAACAGAATTTGAATCAAAACAACGGAAATAGAATGAACAGAACAGAATTTGAATCAAAACAACGGAAATAGAATGAACAGAACAGAATTTGAATCAAAACAATGAAATTTGAATGAAAACAACAGAATTAGAATGAAATGAATAGAATTAGAATGAAAACAAAATCATTTGAACGAAAACAGAGGAATTTCAGTGAAAAGAATGGAATTAGAATGAAATGAATAGAATTTGAATCAAAACAACGGAATTTGAAAACAAACAACGGAATTTGAAAACAAACAACGGAATTTGAATGAACAGAACAGAATTTGAATCAAAGCAACGGAAATAGAATGAACAGAACAGAATTTGAATCAAAACAATGAAATTTGAATGAAATGAATAGAATTTGAATGAAAACAACGGAATTAGAATGTATAGGGCTTTGGAGTTGACGTCACGCCGCAATGCATTGTGGGAGCGCGGCACCATTTTCGGGGTCTACGAATCAAAACAAACACACTGTGTTGGAACGACGATTACAAGATGCTTAAAAGCAGCTCAAAAGAGAATGGACTGTATAGAGACCGATTTCGTCTAGAGGCGAAGCGGCGGTTCTTGCAGAAAATAACGTGCATTGGAAATGTGGACCCGTATGAAACACGGCCGTGGAGTAGAAACCCTGAAGACCAACCGCTATTGATGTAGCCTGATATATTTTCGTACCTTATCTGTGGAATCAGCGCGTACAAGTCGTCATCCAAACAAAGGTAAGTCAGCTCGAGGACTGCGAGTAAAATGCGTTTGATTTCCCTGCAAACATTCACATTAGTGCAGCATAAATTCATTCATGAGGGGAAATTACAGTGATAACATGTGGAGGCTGTTAGATGGATAACATAGTGAGTTGTGTGTGACATTGTCCTGAAGGATTTAGTTATTCTTTATGGTTAAAGAAATTGCAATGATTTATTCATATTTATTATAAATAATTCTAATTATACATCTTGCTTCCATATTTGTATCCTGTGTCACTAAAAATACATTTTATTTTAATTTTATACATTGATTAATGACCTGCAGAATCTCCTTATCATATTAAGTGATTCATAATTGTCACTTTATGCTTTCTCCATCTCTAAAGTGATGACATCCTTGCATTACATACTTTAGGTTCATTTTCTGCAGGCAGGTTTCTGACAGAGAACAGGCAGATTTAGAATATATCATGCAGCGTTCTATAGATGGACACATAAAGAAATGAAAAATTACATGTATGTGCTAACTTTCTAAACACTTTGTTACATTTATGATAAAGTAGATAAAACACTTTTATGTCGGCCTTCGCTCATAGTTCTTGTCTTTAAATGAACTTTGTGTGTGTTTCAGGTACTGCACTCTCAAAGACTGAATGAACCAGCATTGCAGCCACGGGTCACTGTGAGCATCACAGGGAAGGTTGAAGCCGCCCACTGCACCTGTAAGGCCGGAGTCGCGGAGACCTGCACCCACGTCGCTTCTCTTCTGTTTAATGTAGAAGCAACAATGTTGATCTGTGGCACAAGGACTGTTACAGATGAACCTGCATACTGGGTTTTGCTGGGTAATATGACCAAGATACAGGTCAGAGGCCATAAGGTAGACTTCTCCTCTTCAGCTGCCCAAAAAAAGGCTCTTGATCAAAACATAAACAGACCATCCGTAACGAAAGGTCAAAGGAGCCTCAAAAAAGAAAAATCCCACCTGCTACTGTGGAGGAGTTGTCACTGCTATAATGTTTTATCTAGGGCTTCAGATTTATGCCTGTAGTGCACTGCCGTGTAAATAATTTGCATTTACTGAATATGTACTGACTGAGTCCCACTGTTCAAAAGTTGAATAAAGAAACAAACTACTTTTTGCCTCTTTTTTTTTATTTATTAAAACCACTTTATAGAACATCACATCCGTTACAGTGTAGAATCCATGTCATTTACAGTTTACAAATGACAAAATGTTTACATAAAATCATGAAGGGTTTACATGATATCACCCACTACTAACATTACTTTATTTACTGTATCTTCTGAAAAAATACCGCTATTTATACAGCACAAGACTTAAAATATTTAACAGGAGCAAGTTTCATTGTTCCCTGGTTTTACTACCACACTGTTCAACAAACGCAGCAAACCTTCACCATCTTATCCAGAAGGGTCACCTTTTCACCCTCAAATGGAAGAAGTAATCTGATTGGCATGGTGGTATGTTTGAAGCAGGTCCGTTGTGTAGCGCTGGAACCCAGTCATGATGTGCCATCCATTTCATAGGCTGGTTTGCTGCAATAATGCCAAATAATTAGCAACTCTATAAATAGAAGGTAGTTCTGCAAAATCACTCAGTAGGATGTTTGTTCTAATTTGCTATGAGCTCAGAGTGCATCGAAAATAAAACTAATAGGCTATAAAGAGTGATATGAACATATTTAGAACTTACCGGAATGAAAATGTCTGGAGCACCAACAGATATTTGGAGATGGAAGAGAACTGGATATCAGCTCGTCTCACAGCTGCTATCCAGGCTAGACGCCTTCGTTTGGTAACATCGATACGCGAGCTGCCTCATGTTGCTTCCAGGTTGGGAAACAATGAAAAGACAAACGCTTTTCAAGCTTATTCTCTTGCCGGTCGTGCGATCGAACATTGCAGCCGAACACAGCAAGAACAAACCATGGCTGTTGTGTGTGCCTTCGCTCCTTTTTCGCTTGCGCTTAGACCCCCAAAATGGTGGATCGGGCCAAAATCCTTTCCACGCCCACCCCCGTGACATCACGCTCCAAAGCCCTATAGAACAGAGTTTGAATGAAAGCAACAGAATTCTAAAACAAACAATAGAATTTGAATAAAAAGAGTAGAATTAGAATGAAAACAAAATCATTTGAACGAAAACAGAGGAATTTTAATGAACAGAACGGAATTAGAATGAAATGAATAGAATTTGAATAAAAAGAGTAGAATTAGAATGAAAACAAAATCATTTGAATGAAAACAGAGGAATTTCAATGAAAAGAACGGAATTAGAATGAAATGAATAGAATTTGAATGAAAGCAACGGAATTTGAAAATACACAACGGAATTTGAAAACAAACAACGGAATTTGAATGAACAGAACAGAATTTGAATCAAAACAACGGAAATAGAATGAACAGAACAGAATTTGAATCAAAACAATGAAATTTGAATGAAAACAACGGAATTAGAATGTATAGGGCTTTGGAGTTGACGTCACGCCGCAATGCATTGTGGGAGCGCGGCACCATTTTCGGGGTCTACGAATCAAAACAAACACACTGTGTTGGAACGACGATTACAAGATGCTTAAAAGCAGCTCAAAAGAGAATGGACTGTATAGAGACCGATTTCGTCCAGAGGCGAAGCGGCGGTTCTTGCAGAAAATAACGTGCATTGGAAATGTGGACCCGTATGAAACACGGCCGTGGAGTAGAAACCCTGAAGACCAACCGCTATTGACGTAGCCTGATATATTTTCGTACCTTATCTGTGGAATCAGCGCGTACAAGTCGTCATCCAAACAAAGGTAAGTCAGCTCGAGTACTGCGAGTAAAATGCGTTTGATTTCCCTGCAAACATTCACATTAGTGCAGCATAAATTCATTCATGAGGGGAAATTACAGTGATAACATGTGGAGGCTGTTAGATGGATAACATAGTGAGTTGTGTGTGACATTGTCCTGAAGGATTTAGTTATTCTTTATGGTTAAAGAAATTGCAATGATTTATTCATATTTATTATAAATAATTCTAATTATACATCTTGCTTCCATATTTGTATCCTGTGTCACTAAAAATACATTTTATTTTAATTTTATACATTGATTAATGACCTGCAGAATCTCCTTATCATATTAAGTGATTCATAATTGTCACTTTATGCTTTCTCCATCTCTAAAGTGATGACATCCTTGCATTACATACTTTAGGTTCATTTTCTGCAGGCAGGTTTCTGACAGAGAACAGGCAGATTTAGAATATATCATGCAGCGTTCTATAGATGGACACATAAAGAAATGAAAAATTACATGTATGTGCTAACTTTCTAAACACTTTGT